>NC_085943.1:3824456-6348564 GCF_963556715.1 Cydia fagiglandana
AAAAACACAGTGTTTTTGTGACTATGGGACGTGGTAAAAAAATGACAAGTTTAGCAATTGAAAAGGTGAATTTTTATTTAACTCAAAAATTATCCCATGGTGAGATACCTAAAAAAATAGATCGCAGCCCTAGTTATTAATAATTATGTTAAAAATAAGGTGAACGTGGACTTATTTTACGCTCTGCTTTAAATCCCACCAAGACCGCCAGGCAGATAGCTAGTGGAATAAATACTAGAGCATCTCTCTCTACAGTTCGACGGATTATTAGAACATCATCCCACCTCAAACGAAAAAAATCATGAGTAAACCTCCTTTGCGCGAACAACATGTGACCGATTGTCTTTTGCTAAAAAGTACATGTGCTAGAAAACCGAGTGGCGAAATGTGATTTTTAGTGATGACAAAAAGTTTAATCTAGATGGTCCAGATGGATTTAAATATTATTTTCATGACCTAAGGAAAGAACCGAAAGTACTATCACGTCATCACTCAACTCTCGGATCGGTGATGGTTTGGGGAGCAATTTCTTCCTATGGTACTGTTGATTTAATTGTGGTAGACGAAAGACTAAATGCTGAAAAGTATTTAAATTCATTAAAAGAAACAAAAAGTAAGATCAGGAAAGTAATAGGTAGAAAAAAAATTTTTTTCAGCATGATAATGCTCCCCACACCATGTTTACATGCGGCGTTTACCCCGACGTACTGAAAGGCACTCGAGTATGTCCAGTATACAAGGGGAAAAGGGGAAAAAAGCGCCGTGGACACTTATAGACCTATTACTATTGTACCAAATGTATCCAAATTAATAGAATCTGTTATATCCAACTGTTTAATGCACCATCTTGAGACAAATAACAAACTGACGGGCAAACAATTTGCTTACCGAACAAATAGGTCCACCACAACAGCTGCATATAAAATATATGACTGCATAACAACAGCGTTAGATGAAAAAGACAAGGCAAGGGTATTCTGCGATCTGTCAAAAGCGTTCGATGTAATTAATCATGAGCTACTCTTAGAAAAGATAGGGCAGTACGGAGTCAAATATAATGCTCACAGATTACTTACATCGTTCCTTAAAAAACAGACGACAGACAGTTCAAGTCAAAATAGAAGGTAAGAACATTAACTCTAAAGCCGGAATGTTAGAACTGGGCATACCACAAGGCTCATCTCTCGGAAATACCTTGTTTTTAATGTTCATGAACGACCTTCCTTCCTCTGTTGCCGAAGGTATAATGGCACTGTTTGCTGACGACACAACCGTGGTAGTGAGGGAGAATACATACCTACAGCTGGAACAAAAGATTGCAAATACATGCAGCCAACTCCACGAGTGGTTCTCGGCGAACGGCCTCATCCTTAATGTCAATAAATCAAACGTATTGTTGTTTTCAGCCAGTAGCCAGGTTAATATTCCGCAAATGCAGATTCCGATACCGCGCTGTGATTCGTGCAAGTTCCTCGGGTTTACTATCGACGCCGGACTGAAGTGGACGGAGCACGTTAACAACCTGTGTGAAAGGCTGGGCAGTGCAGTATTCGTACTGCGCAAACTGAAGCCATTTGTTTCCAGTGACGCATTGCTCCAAATCTATTACGCCTATTTTTTTCACTTATGTCCTATGGTATCGTCCTGTGGGGGAGCTCAACACATTCGGACAGAGTGTTTAAACTGCAAAAGCGAGCCATACGCGTATTGGCAGGTGTACACTCGAGGCACTCGTGCAAAAACCTTTTTAAAGATTATAGCATTATGACGCACTACTCGCTATATGTGTATGAAGTCATAATGCTTACACGCCGTAATATAGACAGTTTCAAACGGTCCAATAAGTCCAATAACGCGTGCAGAATAACCCGCCAGACCGGGCGCCTGCTGCCTGTGCGGCGGCGACCAGCGCTGCTCGACAAGTCACCGCGCGTTATCGGCCCTGCATTCTATGAACGCCTACCCGCTAGTCTCAGAAATGGAACCTCCAATGATATTTTTGGACGCCGACTCAAAGAAATGTTAATCACAAAATCGCTGTATTCTGTTAAAGAATACACTGACATGAAACGCGATTAAAATGTAAATATTTTTCTATTATAATTTAATCTGACATTGTTATATTTTATGTTTTATTGTTTTTATTTCTTATTGTTTTTTAGCTGTTTGTTTGGAATTTTATTTTAATTTGACTTTGCAATATTATTAGTTATTCTGACATTATATTAACTAGGGTGCCCTAGCATTATATACATTTTGACCGCTTTATTTTGACATACATAGGTAACTTTTTTGACATTGTATTTAGTATGTTTATTACGCTCTCTGACATTTTATTTAACTGTATTTGACTATTACTTTTAATTTTTATTATGATTATTTGATTGTTTTATATCTTTTACTTATTTTTTAATTATTTTAATGCATTATTTTTTTATTTATTTTTCTTCTTAAGTTAGGTTAATTATAATATGAATATAAAAGTAAAATATAAAAACACTTACAAACCAATAAAAAAAAATTATTAACACCTTATAAAAAACCTAACCTAGGGTGCCGCCGGCAGCGGGGCAGGGCCCAAGCTGCCGGTGCAGTGGCGTGCCTAGGGATTTGGAGTAGGGCAAGCCGAAAGATATGTTTTCGTAATAACTGTCCAATCTTCACTCTTCGGATTCAAATGCATCTGCTAGCGTGTCGAGGCGAGCTAATCATAGCGCACTGAGGGCATACGCATAGCAACGATACAAGTTCCAAAAAATTGCCCCTATTTAACGAAGTGTTTGACTCATCGTGTCCTCTAAAAGGAAGTTCTTTCTGTGCTAAATGGCACACAATATCGACTAACCTCTGAAAAACACTACGATTGTTGTCAACACGCATGTTATGTTTTGATATTTCTTATTCTGATAATTGGCGCGACAAAGAGGCCTCGATCCTTTGTTTCCCAAAATTGCTAAAAGAAATCACTGCACACATATGTTTACCGGAATTCATGTGCCTCTTTATGGCTCCAGATAAATTATTTAAATCGTTATAGCCAGAAGTATTCCAAACGTTAATATCGTTCGAAAAAAAAATGCAACACCAGCAATACATCTTATTTGTATGGGAACAACCAACAATCCAATGAGTTTTGTAGAGGGCCCTACAGAAATTTCTCTTACGCGACTGACTTGACTGAGAAATACACAAGTCGGGTGTTAATTTATTAATTCGACAAAGGTCAAAGACTTTACCTTGTTTTGGTTGACTAAAACGTGGACGCATTTTAAACCGTCACAAGGAACCACTTCTTGATCCATTGTTAACACTTATTAAACTAAACGCCACAACAATGAACAAATCCACATTCACTATTTAATCAAATTCACCTAAACTTTCGTTACTTTCGACTCGACCACTGACTCGGCTCGACTAAATAATAAATACACTTGAAGTAAACGCGAACGCGCGCTCGTGCGAACTTATGCAGCTAACTTCACACCAAACAAAAGCCAAGCATAAATCGCCTTATAAAATTGCTATACATACATACCAACAAATAGTTACATCGTTCTTTGGCGGTTTGTATGCTGATAGTGCCCAGAGCGGGACGAAAAAGCAAGCA
This sequence comes from Cydia fagiglandana, assembly GCF_963556715.1. Taxonomy (NCBI): domain Eukaryota; kingdom Metazoa; phylum Arthropoda; class Insecta; order Lepidoptera; family Tortricidae; genus Cydia; species Cydia fagiglandana. The sequence continues at coordinate 3,828,064 of NC_085943.1, forward strand.
CGGTTGCAAGCCAACGAGTGCGAGTACGAGCAGGATAGAACATCCTACGCCTGATTTCTTTCGCGCGGACGAGGCGCCACGCCGCGGCAAAATTTTGCAACACGCTCGTGCCGCTGTTCGAGGCCGCTGTGGCTTGAATTTAATAATACGGGTTCGTTTGGCGCGCAATTTTAAAATAATCTTTATTGATCTTATCACTACGTAATTTCGGTAAGGCAATTAGTTTTTTTTTTATATCTTTATTTAGAAAAAAAGGCCTTCGTCGCTGTGCGATGATGCCGGCCTCATAAGAATTACATAATTATGATTAATGTCTACAATTTAACAATTTGTTTATTAAGTGGTACAATTTAATAGTCTGCTTAGATGTAGGTTTAGACAGCAATATATTACATACGCCAACGTCCGTTAGGTTAAGTTTGGCTAGCGTTTCAAATGCCCTGCGGTCGGCTCCGATCCGAGCACAATCCACCAATGCGTGGTAGGTATATTCTCTTACCCCACAGCTTGAACAGTTTGGAGAATCCACTACTCTCATAAGGTGCCCGAACTCATTAAGCGGTATGTGCCCGGAGCGCAATCGCATGCTCGTAACAACAAGTTGTCTGTTTAGCTGAGCGTAATAGAACCAGGGTATCTTCGGTGGTTCACTAACTAGAGTTTTATACCGCCTTTCTCTTTCGACCTCTTATCGAAGTGATCCTTCCAAATTTCAAAACATTTTATTTTGACTTCTCTTAGCAAGTCGGTAAAGAAAGGCATACAGTTTACAGAAATACCTTCGTCCACTCCCATTTTAGCAAATATATCCGCAACTTCGTTACCCACGACATTAATATGTGATGGAACCCATTGGAATTGTATATTCTTGCTACTATTTAAAAGCTTTAAATATATATCCAGAATGGTGTAAGCTACGGGGAGACCTCTGTCGCCAGAGGTACATCGAGCTAAATGTTGTAGCGCGCTCTTCGAGTCACTGAGCACTACAAAATTTGTCCCATTACACGACTGTATGTATGACAACGATTCAGTAATTGCGTATAGCTCTGCCGCCATTATAGAAATCCTATTGTTTAATTTGAAAGCTGCTGTGGTATTAGTTTGAGAATCGTAAAATGCCGCTCCGACCGCGTTTCCCATCTTTGACCCATCAGTGTAAATCTGAGTGAACTCATTGTACTTTTTCCTAATGGTTTTTATAGTTTCCCGTAGTAGGTCCACCGAGCTATAACCCTTTTTAGGTCCCTGGACATTATCTATTGTGAGGCATATTCGTGATTTTATATCTATGTTTGTTACCCACGTAGAAAGTGAAAAGATTTCCAGCATGCGAGAACACTGAATTGCTTCATTAGACAGCTCATTATGTACTAAGACCAATAGCGGCTTCTTTTTGGTATTCCAATACGGACTACGGTGACATATAGACGCAAGGTTAGCTATAATGGAAATACTCTCACTATTTTCGATCGATTTTGCCTTTAACCAAAATTTTGATGCGAGGTACTTTCTTCTTACTGACAACGGTGGAAGACATAATTCTGATTCCATAACGTGTATTGGGCTGGTTTTTATAAAACCTCCAACCACTCTCATAGCCTGGTTTTGGACCCTATTTAGCTTATCCAAATTGGTTTTAGAACTGTTATCAAAAAGAAAGCATGCAAATTCCAACCGGCTTCGGATAATTGAAATATATAGTCTCCTTAAGTGTATAGGATGAACCCCCCATGAAGAACCTGCCAAAACGTGGAACACATTTAAGAATTTTCTTAATTTCTGGCACATGTCGTTAACCTGTTTATTCCACCTTAAAGATTGGTCTAACCATAGTCCTAAGTATTTAACTGTCGAAACATTTTCTAGCCTAACATCTCCTATGTTTACATCAACTTGACGTCGGGTCCTGCCTCTTGAGAAAATACAAACTTTGCTTTTGCTTGGTGATACCTGTAAGCTAACCTCTTCCAACAGTTGTGACATTTGATCTATAGCCCTTTGAAGTGTTATTGTCATAAATCTTAAGTTTTGTCCTGATACGTATAACACAAAGTCGTCAGCATATTGTGATATGTATACATTATTTATCCTCCTACAAATGTCCGTAGTGACTACGTTAAATAGAATCGGAGACACTGGATCTCCCTGTGCTAATCCTAACATCGTCCACCTTGAGATTAGACTATTACCGGTAGATTCAGTGACAGATACATGTCTTTCCTTCAGAAATTCCCATAAGTATTTACATATAGAGGACCCCACGCCCTCTGCATCTAGTTTTTCTACCACTGCTCTAATGTTAACATTATTATATGCGTTATCTATATCCACAAAGCAACCTATGGTTTGTTGTTTATTAGTATACCCTATCTGAATATGTGTAACAAGACGAACCAAATTATCAAGACACGACTGGGTTCTGCGAAAGCCTACTGTATTTCTAGAAAACAAATTCTTACTCTCGAAATACCATTCTAGTCGCCTAGTTATAATGGTACCTATGTAAAGATTTTCAAATGCAAGAAATTAGAGATATGGGTCTTAATGATGCGATGTCATTGAGATCTCGCCCTGGTTTCGGTATTGCGATTACTTTAATGTCACGCCACTGCGTAGGTACTTTTCCTTCACTCAAAAACATATTGAACATATCAACTAAAATTTGTTTATCTGGCAGGTTATATAACACCGAATAAGAAATGTCGTCTGTTCCGTAGAGGAACAGATTAGTATTAATCAATTTCTATGCATATTTAAATAGGTATTTTTCTTATACATACAAAGCAACACAATTAGTAAAGAATATATTTTCGTGTACTTTGTAGCTAGATATTTTGAACTGGCAACTGCATTTATCTCAAAGCCCTTCCTTCCGGCGCGACCTACTACCGCGCCACCTAGCGAGGATAAAAAAATACTTTCTCCTGCCGTTAAAAACCAATGGCCGCGAGTGCGCCGCGCTCCGATTAAAATAATTCATATTTCGATTCCCGTCGCTGCAATCTAAATGAAAATCAACCAGAGACTTATTAGTGACCCAGTGCCCCCTATGGATATATGCAGCTGTCGATAAAGCAGAGACTTTCCAAATCATCATACATAGACCACCACGCGGTCTGCTAAGGTGCTACTGGATTTATGTAAGTTGCTCTCGATTTATCACAGCTACATAATTTTTTGATCCGTTCGATCCGGATTTTTCTTTCTCTGGTTGTGTTGCTCTTGTATTTTGCGATTTTTGCGGTATTTCGTACCCAGTTTTTCATTTAGACACGTTTGTAGTTCAATTTAGTATTGTCATTGTCGCCATCTTTGTCTCGCAAAATGGTTCCTAACCCTACAGACGGCAATACTGAAGCCGACACATCGTGTATTACACAAGACATATTCGAACGAGATCTAATTCTCGACGAATTAAAGAGAACATTACAGTTCGCAGCGACAAATACAGATCAATTTCGTTCAAGAACTACAGATTTAACAGTGCATCAGCGAAAATTTACTAAGATTCAAACTAAAATCGAAAAAGCGTTAATTAAATTGCAAAGCTTCAACAAAGAAGCCAATATTAAGATTCGTAACGATTTTAACGATTTGTATTACGCGATAGTTACACATTTAAATAACCTAAAGGAGGTAGACGTAGAAAGGCGTCGCGCGAGCCGCGCGCTTACCCCCAACGAAACGCTTAGTACCGATCGTCGAAATTTACCTAAATTATCGCTTCCCGAATATCACGGCGAACCGACTGGTTGGCCTGCCTTTTTCGATTTATTTCAATCGCTGGTACACAATAACAATGCCTACACGGATGCGGAGAAGTTTAGGTATTTGCTCCTTTCAGTCAAAAACGAGCCACATAATTTAATTAAATCAATTCCCATAACGGAAAGTAATTATGCAATTGCGCTCGATATTCTAAAGTCCCGTTATGACAATAAACGCATTATCGCATCACAACATCTGGATAAGTTGTTCGATATAGATATTTGTTCCGCGCGATCAGCTGTTGCTATGCGAAATTTACTTAATGTTTATCACGAAAACATAAAGGCGCTAGAAGTAATGGATTTTCCGGTTAAGGAATGGGACTTCGTTCTGTTAAATTTATTATTACGTAAGATTCCCGTGAATACGCGAAAAGAATATGAACGTTCCTTAACCAACCCGGGCGAAATACCTAAAGTTCAAGGCCTTATTGCTTTCCTCGAACGCGAACTTTCAGCGGAACAGATGATTTCAGTTTCCAATACACAGTCCACTCGAAACAATTCCTTAAGTAGTAAAAATAACACAAATATAAATTCGAATCAAATAACACCCAAGCGTGTTTTTGCAACAACTGCGGCGTCAGCCCAAAGTCGACCTTACGACGATACAAATAAGGTTCGGTTTTGCTTGAAGTGTAAAGGAATGCACTCCCTTAATAAATGTTTAGAATTTTTAGACTTATCGGTGAAAGATAGATTTGCATTTGTTAAAACAAATAATGTACGTATGTTACAATTGTTTATGCCCCGGGCACGACTTAAGGAATTGTAAATCCAGTTTCAAGTGTCGTAAGTGTAATAAACGACACCATACTTTAATTCATTTAGAATCAAACATTCCGCTACCGATTATCAATGAAGCTACGGACTCAGGTGCCGTCTCGCTCGCTCTTACGGAGCAGCGCGGCCCTAGCAGCCCGTCAGCAGTTCACGGCGTGAATGAACAGAGTTTAGGTAGTTTAGGGAAACAACCTAGCACGGTTTTATTATCAACAGCGATGTTTGACCTTTATTACGAAGGCAACAAAGTTGCTACGATTCGCTGTATGTTAGATGGCGGCTCACAAGCAGCTCTGATTACAGAATCGTGTATGCAACGACTTAATTTACCGCGGCATCATGTTAGCGAGCCGCTGGTCGGTGTCGGTGACTTGCCGCTGGAACCTAGGGGTACCTTCGTGTGCTCAATTTCGCCTAAGGGCAAACAAAATCCAATCATTCCGTTAGAGGCGTCTATTCTGGCGAAGTTAACCCGTCAAATGCCTAGTGTACCACTAGCACCTCTCGCTGATTGGCCTCACTTGCAGGGACTCGCTTTAGCCGACCCTGAATTTCATAAACCTCAGCTGGTCGACATGATACTCGGCGAGGACATTTTCATGGATATTGTTCGCGATGGCATTGTCAGAGGCAAACCTGGCACGCCCACCGCAATTAACAGTGTATTTGGTTATTTGCTAGGAGGTAAAGTGAACTTTACTTCCGATGTTTCGACTCCACGCCATACTTGCTTTACGTCGTTTGACAACGACAATCTTCAGAAGTTTTGGGAGCTGGAGTCAGTACCAGAGATGCGGAGTTACACTCCCCAAGAAAAGCTATGCGAATCCTTTTTTCAAAAGACGCATACTCGTGATGAAACAGGGCGATACATGGTCGCTCTGCCATTCAAGCCCGATGCACCGCCGCTCGGCGAGTCTCGGCAAATTGCCCTAGCACGATTCCATAAATTGGAATACCGTCTAGAACGTAACCCCCAGTTGAAGGCGGATTACCACGCTTGCCTCCAGGAGTACGTGGATCTCAACCACATGGAGCTCGCGGACGATAACCCCCCCGCTGGCGCGAGTTATTACCTACCTCACCATTGTGTGTCAAAAATTTCCGAAACTACACGCACGCGCGTAGTTTACGACGCTGGGTGTCGCACGACAAGTGGACACTCGTTAAATGACGTTTTGTTAACACGTTCGCGGACGCTCAGTCACACCGTTTGGACACCTAAATTTTGTATGGAGATTTTGGGACTGTTATAGCATTCCTGTCACTGCAAATATATATTTTAGGTTTGTATATGACGCGTAATGCTATGCAAGGCGAATGCTATGCAATCCGCGTCAATATGAAGTATATTTTTTATACGCTATATGACAACAAATGCTCTACAATTCGGATGCATAAGCATGTCTGTCACATGACGTAGTCAAAATGTGATCTTATATGATATCGCATGTTATAGCATTCATTCATCGTGGTCGATGAACTTGATGGCTGAGAATTCTGACTGCCAAGAGTCAAGATCTTTGCTCTAAAGACTCATTGTTGGCGTCTTCAAACATTTTTCTACTTCTGTTTTGTTCCCTCATTGCTTATCATTGTCATATTGTGTCCATCTCATACATGCCCCATCCCAAGCACGTTCGCCATTCATTCGACCTAAAATTATGTGATACTACACATCCTGCGTTGGAGACCGCATCATATGTCTGAAGAATCTAAAGGCCCACTCATAGCATATTGCAGAGAGCCGAAAGGGCAATGTTGAGCTCTCTAAAATAGAGTGGTTTGTTTTTCTAGCTGTTCAAGGTATAAGCAGCATTTTACGCCAACACCACTTCTCAAAAGCGTCAATCTCGTCCGCATTACACTTTTAGAGTTCCCTGTAAGGCACCGCCGCGTTAAGTTCTGGACGTAAAGCGTCCACCACTTTTCCTGTCAGGCGATGATTCACCCAACTTTATATTATTTTTCGAATGCATCTGCACCAAACATAAGGCGTGAAATATATAAGAATTATGCCACAATACTTGTCATAAGGGTTCTTACCTTGTAAGAGGTGATGATCGAGCACCAGCAGGCTTATAATTCACAATTATACCATCAAAACTATGACTAGTAACGTAATTACTTGAATGATAGGTATACACATTCATGCCTCACTTTTTCACATTCACCGTTATCAAAATTTGATTGTAGCACAATAAACCACTAGTAAACATGTTCGTTTATTAAAACACATTGAAAAACTTAAAGAAATTGTAAGAAAAACATTAATTACGATTTTATAAAAATCCGTCAGAATCGCTATCGCGCACGAAAATCACCCAAATTTCATGTGTCCACTCCCAGACGCACCTGCCGGGCTACTAAGGGAGCTCCCATACAAAGACGAATGCATAAGCAGGTGCGTCACAGAAAGGGGGGCCCAATTGGAGACGTCACAGGATAATTTTTAACTTCGATAAAACTATGTAATATGGCAGTATGCAAACTTTGATTCTGGTGACTGGTAGAGGAAAAGTTGGTGAATAATATTATACTGTGGTAAAGCGGATTGATAAGCATTTCAACGCAGAAATTTAAAACGAATAACGGATGCTATAGCATACGCGTCACCAGGAGTAGTGCAAAAACGGATGCTATGCAATCCGTGTCCGCGAACGTGTTAACAGGTCCTAAGTTACACTTAGACATTGTTGACGTTCTTCTAAAATTCCGAGTGCATAACATTGCATTTTGTTCCGACATCAAACAGATGTATCGCAATATTCTCGTGCGTGAAAGTGATAGGGATTTTCAGCGCATCCTTTGGCGCCAATCGCCCGAGGAGCCTCTGCGCGACTATAGGCTTCGTACCGTTACATTCGGTATAAGTAGTTCCCCTTATCTCGCCTTACGCACAATCAAACAGCTAGCTCACGACGAAGCTGAGCGTTTCCCGCGCGCCTCACCAGTGTTACTAACTGACGTCTTTGTCGACGATGTGGTAACCCGTGCAGATACCACAGTCGAGGCCCTCGCTCTGCAGCAGGAGCTGATAGGTATTTGTGCCACGGCCGGGTTCGAATTACGTAAATGGCAAAGTAACTCGCCAGCTATTCTCGCTGTTACGCGATCCCCAGATTCTCATGGTGAGCGGCGCGAAAATGTTCATTTTGCCGAAATGGAAAATGACAAAGGGGTCAAGGTCCTTGGACTTCAATGGAATCCGGGATCAGACTCATTTAGTTTCAAAGTACAAAGTACTGCTCGGGCCTGTACGAAGCGGGCTATTCTCTCGGAAATTGCAAAAATTTACGACCCACTCGGGTTATTATCTCCGGTGACATTGTTTGCCAAACATTTAATTCAATTGCTATGGTTAGCAAAAGTTCCTTGGGACTCAGAAGCCCCTATCGATATAGTTAACTCGTGGACGAGTTTTGTTAGCGAGCTCCCGCTCTTATCTCAAGTTTCATTTCCTCGTCATATTTTTAATACTGACGACTTCGATTCAATCGAAATTCACGGATTTGCAGACGCAAGTCAAATTGCGTATGCCGCATGTGTTTATATACGTCTTACGGACAATACCGGTAAGGTTCAAACTTATTTAGTCATAGCTCGAACCCGCGTAGCTCCACTTCGGATTCGCCTTACTATTCCGAAAATGGAATTAATGGGATGCGTGATCCTGTCAAAGTTGATAGAAAGAGTAATGCGCATTTACGGTGATCGCATTCGCCCCGATCAAGTGTACGCGTGGTCAGATAGTTCCGTCGCGCTCGCGTGGCTTAAGTCACCCCCGCACGAATGGAAAACGTTTGTCTCTAATCGCACCAGTGAGATTTTGTCCCGTGTCCCGGCGAGCTGCTGGCGTCACGTCCCGTCAGCTGACAACAGCGCTGACCCGGCGTCGCGCGGTCTGTTGCCCGCCGCGCTCGTACAAAATGACTTGTGGTTCCATGGTCCCACATGGCTCCAACAAAGTCACGACTCCTGGCCTATACAAAAACCGGTAGTAAACACAGCGGAGGAAAAACGTAATAAAATTGAATCAACAAATATTAATTGCGCATGTGTGTCCACATTGCCTACTTCCCCGGACGATGATACTCTTATTACGCGATTTTCGTCGCTAGGTAAATTAGTTCGCGTCACGGCATTAATATTTCGTTTTTACAACAAATGTAGAAAACATAACCAAACGCTCCCTGAGTACATCACCGTACCAGAGTACCACTTTGCATTAAAGCGACTTATAATGATTACGCAACAACAGGTGTTCGAAGACGACATTAAAAATATTTCGTCAAATAAATCCCCTTCGTTACGTTTGCGGCGTCTCGCGCCTATTCTAGATAGTGAGGGATTATTACGCGTCGGCGGACGTATTCATAAATCGATTTTACCTTATGAGTCAAAACATCAATTAATTTTACCTAAACGACATCCTCTTACAAATCTTATTATTGACGATGCTCACATACACGAATTGCATGCCGGTCCGCAGTGCGTGCAAAACTCGCTCTTACAGCGATATTGGATTATTTCGGGTCGCGACATTGTACGTCTACGCGTGCATCGTTGTATTCCATGTTTTCGCGCACGCTCCACTCGCGTGCAACCTCGCATGGGCATGCTTCCCTCGGTTCGCTTGCGCCCCGCGCGCGTATTTAGTAAAACTTCGTGCGATTTTTGCGGGCCATTCTACGTTCGCGCTAATAAAGTTCGTAATGCAAAAGTAATAAAATGTTATGTTGCAGTTTTCGTATGTATGAGCGTTAAGGCTGTACATCTTGAGTTAGTTTCCGAACTTTCCACAGAAGGTTTTTTAGCTGCGTTGCGTCGTTTCACGTCCCGCCGAGGATATTGTACAGATATATATACCGATTGCGGACGTAACTTTGTTGGTTGTAACAATTATCTTAAAGAATTATACACGTTCTTACGTAACGATTCGGTCATGAGCGCTCTCAACCAACAAACCTTAAAACAAGGATTAACTTGGCATTTTCAGCCACCGTATGCTAGCCATTTCGGTGGACTATTCGAAGCGGCTGTTAAGAGTTTCAAAACCCATTTATATCGCGTAATAGGTACACAGACGCAAACATATGATTCTATGCACACGCTGACCTGTCAAATCGAAGCGGTACTTAACAGTCGTCCTCTCTGCGTGTTAAGTTCAGACTCTTCCGATCCGTTGCCTCTTACGCCGGCTCATTTCTTAATCGGCGAGCCCCTAACGGCCCTACCGGACGTTTCTTTGATCGACGAAAACCCTAGTCGTCTTACACGCTGGCGCTGGGTACAACAAGCTGGCAACAGAGTACAAAGTGGCTTCAAGATCGCGGTCCCGCCATCCGTGAAGGCACTGTTGTTGTGGTATGCGATGACCACTTGCCGCCGCTACAGTGGAAACTCGCGCGCGTTCATGCTGTCCATCCGGGCACTGATCAAGTTATTCGCGTCGTAACTTTAAAAAGTGGGAACACCTTGTTCAAAAGACCCGTAGTTAAGGTCTGTCCCTTACCCTTAGAATAATTCCTACAATCGTTACGACTCTTAATATTAGCATTTAAGTTAGGTATAAGTTTCTTATCTTGTTGAACTTTCGCGTGTTCTTTTAAAAGACACTACGTGCTTTTAAGGTGAGCGGCATGTTCCGTAGAGGAACAGATTAGTATTAATCAATTTCTATGCATATTTAAATAGGTATTTTTCTTATACATACAAAGCAACACAATTAGTAAAGAATATATTTTCGTGTACTTTGTAGCTAGATATTTTGAACTGGCAACTGCATTTATCTCAAAGCCCTTCCTTCCGGCGCGACCTACTACCGCGCCACCTAGCGAGGATAAAAAAATACTTTCTCCTGCCGTTAAAAACCAATGGCCGCGAGTGCGCCGCGCTCCGATTAAAATAATTCATATTTCGATTCCCGTCGCTGCAATCTAAATGAAAATCAACCAGAGACTTATTAGTGACCCAGTGCCCCCTATGGATATATGCAGCTGTCGATAAAGCAGAGACTTTCCAAATCATCATACATAGACCACCACGCGGTCTGCTAAGGTGCTACTGGATTTATGTAAGTTGCTCTCCATTTATCTCAGCTACATCGTCGATTCCAGGTGCCGTGTCTTTCTTTTTAATGGTATTATTAAGTTCTTGAATCGAAATAGGCGCTTCAAGTTGTGGGTTTATTGATGTAAAGACTGGGTCCTGTGGTAACACATAGTCAGGCGTTAAACGGGTAAGAAATTGCTCTGATTTTTCGAAATCTAAGGCATTTCTTACTGTTTTGTATCCTTTCAACCATTTCATTTTATTCCATAAATGACTACTAGATACTGTGCTGTCAATACTATTACAAAAAAAAATTAAACGATTCTGCTGCCGCTTTCCTAATTAGGCGCTGTGCCTCAGCAGTTTTTTGTTTATAAGTACTTAAATTAATCGGAGTGGGATTTCTTCTAAGTTGAGATAACGCCTGCCTACGCACCGCAACTGACCTAGACAAATCTGGAGTCCAGTATGGCTTAATGTTAAACGTGCGAGTAGGGTCAGCACAAAGTTTAATCAGAGGAATTGATTCATTAGCTGCCGAATTAATGTACTGCAAAAACGTGTCATACACTAGCTGAGGATCCCCATTAAGATTTTTATTTTTAAAGAGCTCAATCAATGTTTCCCTATATTTAGTCCAATCAGCCTTTTTAAAATTTCTTTTTTGTGTGTTAATGTTATTAAGTTCGATTTTGGTAGACATGAAAATCATTAAGTGATCACTACCTAAACTCTCGTTGAAAACCGTCCAAGAAAATCGGAGTGCAATGTCTGATGATGCAAATGTAATGTCAGGTGAGCTTGACAACCATCTGTCCAAAACCATTTTACCCCAAGTAGCTACACCAGTATTAAGCGACACGTAAATATAATCAGACGCGGCATCGTATATTTGTAAGCCCCTACCATTAATCTTGCACGACCAGTTAGGATGGTGGCCATTAAAATCACCACATATTAATGTTTTACTATTCCACTTCGAAAATATCATTTTCCAATCATCTGTTGTAGTGGAAACTCTAGGCGGGCAATACACGGCGATAATGTTTTGCAAATACGAACAATTAAATATCTTAACACACATAATTTGTATGCAACCATTACGAAAACTAAAGTTATTAACTTGCGCTCGAATCGATCGATGAGTTATTATAGCTATTCCTCCGTATGAGTCATCGCGGTCTTGTCTGTAGATATTATAAGATCCAATTTTTAAGTTGCTATTTGGTTCGAGCCAAGTTTCCGATATGATACATAAGTATATGGATTTTTTCTCGTAGTAATAAATTTTCAAGGGCTAACATTTTTGGTCTTAAACTTTGCGCATTCCACTGCAGAATGTTCAACTTCATATTTTTATTTTTACTACTAAATTCCATAACGGGTTAACATTTCCACAATACTTTTCAAAATAGGCCACTCAGACATAAAATCTTCTACTACGAGAACTAACCATTCAATACAAGACTTAATTATATTTTTAATTTTTTCATGCATACTAATGTCTTTTAAAAATAATATTTCTTTTAAACGACTTAATAACTCACTAAAATGTACTTTGCGCGAGTTGTGTACTTGATCGTTTTCCGTGTTATCAGCTGATTTCTCTGGAATGCGGTCCGCCGGGCGCTCGTACTGTTGCCGCTCATTTTTGCTGATGCTGCTACTTGCGTCTCTAGGGACCGCCCGGTTGCCGGGCGGTGACTTAGGACGTTTAAGCGTTTGGGCAAACGAAGATAGAAAAGGTACGTATTTATGGGGACTTGTTTCTTCCAGATCTAAATCAATAAAGCTGTTGTGCGTATTTAATCGAAATGTGTGCTCTTGAATTGTATTATCGCTACGGATCTCTTTATGAGCATGTTGTTCTGGTTCAACATAAATTTTGCAAGCAACCCGATATGTGCAGTTGAACTCCGCCATTAATTCCCTATCTTTTTCTCTTTTAAGTAGACTGGGCACGATCTATTTAGAGCCATGTGATTCCCCTTGCAGTTAACGCATTGGAATATCTCAATCTCGCAGTTTTCATGTTGACCGCTGCATTTGGGACATATAACATTTCGAGATGAACATCTGACTTTAGTATGTCCGAATTTCCAGCATTTCGAGCATTGCGTAGCAGGAAAGATGAAAGGTTCGACCTTGACGCGTAAGTTATCTATATTTACGTATGCTGGCAGTTGCGATCCGGAAAATATTACTTTAGCCACCTCGCTGGGTACCCATTTATTACCTTCTTCTCTCTTCTGTAACCGTTTTGCAGATACAATCTTGACATTACTAGGGCTGGAGATATCCCTAAGTATATCGCTGTCGGTTAGCTCCAGGTCAACCCCCCTTATAATACCGTAAGACATTTCCACTTCGGTAACTCGTTGTACTTTCCATTCTTTCTTTTTAAACTCCTCACAGTCAATTACCTTTTTTGCATAGGTCTCGTCGGGCACCTCGAGTTTTAGTTTGTACTGATTTATATATTAAATTTTTTTAATCTTGAATAAACCTGCAATTGTAAGTAATTTTGCAATGGCAAATTGTTTAGGTAGTTTTTCGCTACTCGAAATGAATACTTCTATTGCCTCCTTCTTAGGTTTTTTAAGGTTTTCAACTTTTTGCCATGATTCTTGCTCATCATCCTGTCTTTCCCGTTTTTGAACCCTCTCATTCAAGTTATCTTCCTTCTGCTCCTGAACTTCTGTTACTTTTTCTACGACTTCATTCTCTTCTGCTGATGTTGATTTTTGTGATAATACTTCTGTTTCTGTCACATCCATGTCTGAGCCTAAGTCCGACTCCGGTAGTTCCGTAGACATGTTGTTTACGGAATTACCAGCCTACAGCTTGCATGACAACAGATACCGCACGTCGTAAACAATAAATGCAATAACAATATTAGATCGCCGCGTGCACTCAACACGAATGTCGTGACGAGACTGGAGGCAATTAGTTGCCTTAGGGCAAGCCCGGCTTTTGGGCTTGTATGGAAGTCACGCCACTGTGCCGGTGGTCAGAGCCGCAGAGTGAGGAATCGACGTACTATACGCGCCGTGTCCAAAATTACCGCCTTCTGCATCTGACCCTTGATCCAACCACCTAGCGAGAATCTCTCTAGGTGTTGGTCGAGACTCTTCGCTATGAGACCGTTCGCTGACACTATAGGAACAATGATCGTCGAGTCAACATCCCACATGGGGGTTATCTCGTGAGCTAAGTCTAGGTACTTGCTGGACTTAATGCATTATTATTATTGTTTACAATCTGACGACCTTTTTGTGAATTCATGTTATTTGGAAACATTATGACATTTATGACATTGTTAAATATCATGTAATTTTCAATAAGAAATAAATTAATCTAATCTAATCTAATCATACACACGTCAGCCATAGTTACAAAGTGGTTTGAAGAAAACCAGATTGAAATTCTAAATTGGCCATCCTTGTCCCCTGATCTGAACGTCACGGAAAATGCCTGGGGTTGGCTGTCTCGGCAAGTTTATTACAACGGAAGACAGTTTAGTACGAGCCCCGATGCATATGTTTTCGTCAGGTGACCCCATTTTTTGAGGTTCTCGCGTTTGTTCAAAAATAATGTTTTTGTTTAAAAATTACTAATATTTAATGCTTATACTAATGTAATTTAATTTTATACGGTAATACTCTGCAATAACTAAATCCAAATACAAGAAATACCGTTTGTACTGAAAGAAAAAAAATAATGATTTTATATATATTTTTTTGACGGGTAGGATTACAACATATGTGAAAAGGGCTATTACCAGGGAAAACAATAGGGCTCTGCCAATGTACTGACAATTTTGTTTCGAGCTCATGCATGCAGCAGTGCTGTAAGAGAGGACAATATGATTTGGACAACGTTTTTGAAAAGTCCTTTTTTTCAGCAATAAAAGTCTTATGCAATTTTATTATACGATCAAAATAAACTACATTAAACATTGCTATTATGGTTCCCATTACTGGGTCATTATATGTTCATGTGTAAAATTTATTAAAATAAATAAAATTGTTGCGCGGAACTAGACGAAAACATATGCATCGGGGCTCGTAATAAAGAAGAACTGATTCAAGCTATTTACACTGTTTGGGATTCTCTGGTCGTTAATTACACACATTCTTTATATTAATCATTACCTAATCGTATTTTCGAATTAATAAGGTCTAATGGAAGGTATACAAAATATTAAACGAAAGAGTTTTAATAACTAAACAGTATCTTTTAGCATGTGAGGCTATTCAAGTGGAGGGGCCAATTATTTGTTTGACATTATTTCTTAAAACTTTGATTAGATAACAATAAATATTTTATTTACTATTACAAAGCTTCTTGTTTTATTTCATATTTAATGTTTAATGTATATCTCCTTTTTATATTACTATGAGAAATATTAATTTTGGTGAGTGAGGCTATTCAAGTGGCTGGCACTGTACTAGCCTTCGACGCATGGGCGAGAGGTCTGTGTGTTTTCTGTTGCCGGAGCAAACATGTTTTGTTTTGGAGAGGATGAGAACGCGGAGACTAATTGATGATTTGACTATGTCCTTGATTTTCATAGGTAATCTAACAGTATTGGGTTAAACTTTAGTAGAACACAGTAATGTGGTGTAACGTAAACATTTTCTTAGATTTTTAATTAATATTTTTGGTCGATATTAAACTTTCGTGAGACATATTTTAAATTGTTTATACGACAACGGTTTCACTCACTTGAATTTTTAGTCGCTATTGGCGACATGTTTCGGGCCCGTCGGGGGTCCTTCCTCAGGCTCGAGTGCTCGCGGCGGCTGCAACTCGTGCACTGATCGCGCCGCTCGCCTCGTCGCTCGTTGCGCGCGCGCTGACAGAGCGGGGGCGGGGGGCGCGGTGCACTCCGCAGCCGGAGTTGTCAGGTCAAGGTCTGGTAGGGCGGCTGCATCGACTGGCATCAAGCACACTGCACTCACTATGTCCACGCGATCGTCACAACGCACATCCCGCCTAATACCAGGTATTATAGGCTTCCATGCAGGTGGCAACATCCAGCCTCCGTCTCGATTGAAATTATGTCGGCGTCCAATTTCAATCGCCTCGCGAATCTTACGCGGCACAAAACATTTCTCCCGTACTAGTAATCTCGCTCCATCGAATCGAATGAAATGGGACGCGCCTGTATCGTACGCGTGCTCTGCCACCGCTGAATCCGCTGCCACCGCTAATATTTTTGGGTTGAATTCCTTTTCTTATTTCAACGTTTTTAACAATATCCCAAACTAACTCGATTGATTGCACTTCTTTGCATAATCTGTTGCATTCAGATGCACCTTTTGATGCTTATCTGTTGTCGGGGTTGTCATATGAGTAAAAATAATTAAAACTTGAGATATTTATGTTGTCACTCCAGGAAAACTTTGTATGATTTAGATATGATTTTTTTTAGATAAAAAATAATTTTAATGTAAAACAAAACATAGAAATTACAGACTTACAAGGTGGCTCTGAAATGAAACATTATAAGATTCAATGATAAAATATATTTCTTAGGCTCAAGAGTGAGTTGTTAAGTTAATCAGTTCAGAATTTTCGAAGAATTTGTGTCTTCAGGGATTGGCACCCTACTTTTGTTTTGGCCCTTTGTACTCAACATATGAGGAGGTCATTCTGAGATGACATGCACATTTGATGTGTGGATCCCTCCGGGGACGCACGCTCGCATGAGCTCTAATTTGTGGTAAGACCACACATTCGACATGGTGGTCAAAAAGGTGGAAGCAGTTCGAGTCCTTCGGTGTGTTCCACTGAGTAAGTATAAATGGAATTTAGTTGTGATCAATTCCACAATGGCGCGAAACGTTGTGGGTTTGTTCTTAACCAGGTTTTGGTTCTTTACAGAGGTGACTCCTGCTCGAGGGAAGGGAGCGCTCTGCCAGAAGTCCTAACAGCTTCCAGTGCGGTGAGCTAAATTTCCAATTGTTTCATTTCTTCTCTAGCGGCCATAACGGGCATCGGCTAATATATCCTTTTCTCGCTTTGCAGAAGCCGGGATGTTTCTAGAAGCTTTCGATGTTTCTAGAAGCTTTCGATGTTTCAAGATGTTTCATGAGCTTTAGATTTCTTTTGAAGATGTTTTGAACTTTTAAAATGCTGTGGGATCTGTCCCACGCCATCTGCACTGTCCGGCTCCAACCAGGTTAGCAGTCAGCTTCCCGGGGATAGGCGAGGTCGCTCCCCGCTGCTCCAGGTCCGGTAGCAGTTTTTGAGGTCGGTCCGATGCATCTTTAATTTTTAAATTGCGTCTGCGCTCGGCTACAAATTTAAAATGTAATTTAGAGCAATAGTTATTTCAGTTTAAAGTTTTGAAAGTTCTGGTGCATAAAACTTAGGTATTTCGAAATTTAGTTTTTTTAATATTTAATTAATTGGTGTTGACCTTTATTACTTGAACCTGTGAAGCGACCCCAGCTTTGCCACTGAGCTTTTGAAATAATTGGTTTTGGATATAAATTTGTTTAATTGTTTCTCCTCTTAGCTTTCCTACAGCAAGGTTTCCACTTAGTTTATTTTATTAAAGTTTGATTTAATTTTATTTTGTTAACATGGCTGTTTCCATTTTAGTCAAGCCGGAGCTTTCCATTCATTTATTTTACCCCCTTTCAAAACAGCCGTGTTACAGTGGACAATTCGGTGTTTTAATATAGAATGATTTTACGTGAAAGCAGGCCGTGGTATAAATGCTTGGTTTTTAAATTAAGTTACCGTTGCTTAATTTTTGCGTGATTAGAATATTTAAACATTTAGGTTAGAACACAATAGGGTCATTGTTCGCGAAATTTGGTTCTATTTTTTTTAACAGAAACATTATGATTCTGATGTAACTCACAATAAAATTTTATAAGAAGAATGTTAGGGTGTAGAATAGTTGTTTTGTTAAAAAAAAAATTATATAATTTTATGACTTATATCCACATTAGGAGTGTTATTTATTAAATTTTGTATTTTAAGTTGTTATTTATGTAATAGGGAATACTTCGAGCTTTTTTTTATGGCATCGCGCTCCTGGCGCATTCAGCCAAACGAGTAAAACGGGGAAACGGAATTGAAGGATTACAATATAACGGATAATTCGGAATTTTGGACAAGGATCAGGGAAAGGTAAAGTATAATAAATTATAGTTTTATATTATGACGTGAAAGGGATGAATATAATATTTTAAATACATATGGAGAGGAGTCATTAATATGCAGGAGTGATGTAATGGATGTAGGAAACGGAACTTTTATATCTGACAGCTGTCTTAATAATAAGGAACAATCATGTAGGTTACAAGCAAAAAATATATGTTTAAGATCAGCGGGATCAGCTCCGCAAATACATGCAGAACTGGCCACGCGATTTTGCAGTTTCAGGTGTTGCGGAGTACATACGTGACCCAACCTCATTCGGATTAACATACTAGTAGCCGGTTTTGACAAAGAGATTTTAGCAAACCATGGTTTGGCTGGAATTGATGTTTGAATGCTCCGATAGTGTAACCCAGGAGCAGTACCTGCACCCGATGTCCACTGTTTCGTCCACTCCTTTCGTAGGTATAATTTGGGCAAAGCTAAGGTCTTCAACAACATTTTTAAATGGAAACATGTCTCCACAGCTAATTCATCTACTTTTTCATTGCCTTTAATCCCTCTGTGACCAGGAATCCAAGTAATAGAGACAGAATACCCTTGTAGATGACATTTTAACAATAGGCTACGGATTTGATAGATAATTGGATTATGAGATTTAGATTTAAAAGGAAATTTAGATATTGACTGAAGAGAACTTAAAGAGTCTGAAAAAATAATTGTTTTCTTAAGATGCATTATGATGATAAATTCTAATGCTTTCAGGATTCCAAAGCACTCGCCACTGTACACAGAGGATTCTGGAGGCAGTTTTATCTTTTGGTAAATATTGGATTTAATGTGAAGAACACCAATACCAACACAGCCATTGGTGGACATCTTAGAAGCATCTGTATACATATGGTTAGCACCCTGACAATCAGTACCAATAAAACCCAGAAATTGTTGGTTTTGATCTATATCATTCTTTGAAATACCTATATTCAGGAGAACCGGTGGGACTAATGTAAGAGACTCATATTCATGCTGAAAAATGGGAAGCGTAGAAGAGCTAACAGAGGGGGCTGAAATAGATTTAAGTTTTTGAAAACTTTTGATTAAACAAGGAGGACTCTTGTGTTTCCAATAATTGGATGTAGTTATTTAAAGAAGGAGGCTAGACAAGATAAACAAGAGTTGGTGATTAGAAAATTGGGAGCAACGGAAAAGAAATCTATCACAAAGATATTGGCATCGTAAATGGAGTGGAGGCTCAACACACTCAACTTGCATAGCATTGATAGGGCTTGAATTCATGGCGCCACAAATTATTCTCAGGGCTTTAGATTGAATACGGTCTAGTTTTTGGAATCCAGCTACATATCCAGGCTCTAACAAAAATGTCCCATAATCTAAAATACTTCTTATTAAAGCATTGTACATTAGTTTCATACAAAAAGGATGTGAACCCCACCAAACACCAGAAACACACCTAAGGATATTAATATTTTTTCACATTTAGAAACTATGTACTCACAATGTGGGAGGCCTGTTAATTTACTGTCTAAAATGAGACCAAGGAATTTAGTTTTGTCTTTTACTGAAATAGAGTAGTTATCAAATTGCACCTTGATTGGAGGAGGAAATAGCTTTCTGGTAAATAAAACCACAACACTTTTAGGAACAGAAAGTTCTAAACCATTAAAATCTAACCATGACTTCAAGAAACCTAAGGAACAAGTGATGGATCTACTGGCCTGTTCAGGAGAAAGATTTGGTGAGTAAAGTAACAAATCATCAGCATACTGTAAGACCCTAACTGTACCATTTAGAGATGACCCAGGGATCGGACAAAAAGTGCGGATGACGTAAAAATGACGTAATCTTGCACACAGGATGATGTTTGAGTTTGTATTTAAACTTCCGTGTCACGTACCTCCAAAAACGGAAAATTGCCACAATATTCGAGTAAAAGATGACATTTTAGAGCGTTTTCTTATACATTAGTAAATATACATTTTAGCTAAATATAATCGTGAAGATACAATAGCTAAACAATAACGAAGTCAATTTATTGTTCATCTGATTGACAATGTGTCAGTCAAAAACGTACTTACTCATTTCAAGTGGCGATATCGTTTAATAAAGAGGTTGATAAATGATAAGTGATAATTGTTTATGAAAATCAAAAATACTATTTGAAATCATCCCATAAGTGGTTTGACGTCATCCGCACTTTTTGTACGACCCCTGGAGATGACTCTAAATCAGATGTATAAATATTGTATAACAATGGACTTAATACGGTGTACTGCCATCTCGCCGAAATATTTTTCGCCTAATTTCACTTCCCAACCAACTTATTGCAGAACTTTTAGTTGGCAAACCAATGCTTAGCATATTATTATTTAGCATAATTTTTATTTGACCACAATTTTATTTAGCAGATGTTCATTTTACCACGATTTATTTAGAAAAATAGTCACTAAGCAAATGTTTTATTATACCTAACTATTTATTGTTACATAACGTTTGCCAAAATTGAAACTTCGCATACTTTTTATTTGATCACAATTTTATTTAGTAGATGTTCATTTTACCAAAATTCATTAAGACAAATAGTCACTGAGCAAATGTTTCAACTTAGCTAACTCTTAATTGTCAAAAAACGTTTGCTTTATTTATACTTACTTTTCACTAGATTAAGTAGTTAACTAGGTTAAACATACTTTAATTTTCACATGCCTAACGGCCGAATGTATTAAGGTTCAATATCATTATTGTAACATCTCATGTACCATATGTTCTTGTGAATAAATGACAATACAATACAATACAATACAATCATAATATATTTTGATGGCTATTTGACCTGTTGGTGGCTTTTTTTTTAACAAACGTATCTACATATTTCCATGGACGGGTGCCACTACGCTAATAGATTTGATGACTGTACCAACATGTTTTAGGTTAGATGACTGCAATCCCCAAGAAAACGAACTGTTGCCAGAAAAGTGGGTTAGGTTAGGTTAGAACTGCGACCCCACGAAAACAAACTGTTGCCTCAAAGGTGGGTTAAGTTAGAACTGCGACCCCCGAGAAAACGAACTGTTGCCAGAAAAGTGGGTTAGGTTACGGTAGAACTGCGATCCCACGAAAACAAACTGTTGCCAGAAAAGTGGGTTAGGTTAGGTTAGAACTGCGACCCCACGAAAACAAATTGTTACCTGAAAGGTGGGTTAGGTTAGGTTAGAACTGCGACCCCCGAGAAAACGAACTGTTGCCAGAAAAGTGGGTTAGGTTAGGTTAGAACTGCGACCCCACGAAAACAAACTGTTGCCTGAAAGGTGGGTTAGGTTAGAACTGCGACCCCCAAGAAAACGAACTGTTGCCAGAAAAGTGGGTTAGGTTAGGTTAGAACTGCAACCCCGAAGAAAACGAACTGTTGCCAGAAAAGTGGCTTAGGTTAGGTTAGAACTGCGTCCCCACGAAAACAAACTGTTGCCTGAAAGGTGGGTTAGGTTAGATTAGAACTGCGACCCCCAAGAAAACGAACTGTTGGCAGAGAAGTGGGTTAGGTTAGGTTAGAACTGCGACCCTACGAAAACAAACTGTTGCCTGAAATGTGGGTTAGGTTAGGTTAGAACTACCACCCCCAAGAAAACGAACTGTTGCCAGAAAAGTGGGTTAGGTTAGATTAGAACTGCAACCCCCAAGAAAACGAACTGTTGCCAGAAAAGTGGGTTAGGTTAGGTTAGAACAGCAATCCCCAAGAAAACGAGCTGTTGCCAGAAAAGTGGGTTAGGTTAGGTCAGAACTGCGACCCCACGAAAACAAACTGTTGCCTGAAAGGTGGGTTAGGTTAGGTTAGAACTGCGACCCCCAAGAAAACGAACTGTTGCCAGAAAAGTGGGTTAGGTTAGGTAAGAATTGCGACCCCACGAAAACAAACTGTTGCCAGAAATGTAGTAAACAAAATTACTACCTCCATCATTGAACTGCACATCTCGAAAAAACTACCTACGTAACGAAATAAAATGCTACTGTAATTTGTACCATGAGTAGTTGAGTACTATATTATTAGGGTATTTAGTAGTATGCATCACAATATTAGGCGAAAAATAATTTATGCCTATCAAAACATTCGACATAACAATAAAAGACATTTTGAAACATGACCAACTAAATATTTTGCCATACAATAATATTGTAAATAATCATTTGCGACATGTTATATATGCGAAACATTGGTTTGCCATCTGATAGTTTTGCCAAATGATACTATGGGAAAAATAGTTTGGGAAGTGATAATTTGCCATACAATTTTCGGCCACATATTAGTAAACCCTTAATACAGATCCTTGTGGTAGTCCTCTCCACACTAAACGAGAAATTCTATTGTTGTCGTCTATAAGAAGACTAATGGACCGTTCAGATAAAAGGTTTATTACAAAATTACTTAACATTTCTGGAATGCCTAACTTGAGATACTGGAGTCAGTTACGGATCGCTGCCATATATGACCCAAAAAATTTTTATTAAGCTATGAGCTTCATCACATATGATCTCTGAGTAATTCTAAGCATTTCTAGCCTCGGAGGCGATAAGAAGCGTGCGTCTAGTCGAGGAGGGCGGGGTACAAAGATGGCCGAAACCCGTCATCATTCAAAAAAATCTGTTCTGGTCTTGGTGGCTACTAGGGTAAGTTTGGTATCATTTTCGTATAAACCGAAGACGTAGAATTCATTGCTGATATTTGTTTTTTTCAGTTTCATAGTAATTTTGCAAGAAAAACGTAAAAAGATAAAAATTTGGGATGGAGGTTTTTGCTTTGAGAGCTAATAACTTTTGTATAGTGGCCAAAAGTATCATACAAAAAATACTATAATAAAGCGCAATTCATGCAGCTTCTAAACATATACATGTTTAGTAGTATCCTACTGCAAAAAAATGGTGAAAAAATTATTAAATGACCGCAGCGCGGGTAGTTGGACTCTCGCTAGGCGGCGTTTATCTTACAAAATGGTCGAGTACGAGTATCTACGTAGGTAACTATGCTTACTTTGCTAGATTTTATGATGACGAATAAAATGCTTTCTGTATATTTAATGTCCGCAGTTTCCAGTACACAGACATATTTCTGGTATAGGTTAAAAAAATAGACACTGGTATCCCCATGTCTAAAGAGGAGGGCGGCTCGCTTCACAAATAAGATCATGTACAACCGCAATTTCAGGTTGGGTTAGGTTAGGTTCGTTAGTTACCTTTTATCCCTCAGAGCAGAAAATAGAAGCCCCGCGAGGCGGGGCTTCGTTGGTTTGTCACCAAGTCATACTTGCATAACCTATATTAGTATGACAAATATACATAGCTGTTATGATTTCTAAATGTAAGCTCTCCGCATAATAGTTATTTGTTTTACAAGGGGGCAAAGTTGTTGTTTAACCGCTCGTGCTAATATTGATACCCGATCAAGCGAAAGATTTCAAAATTGAACCACGAGTATAGTGAGTGGTTCGAAAAATGGAATCTTGAGCGTTGTAAGGGTTTCAAAGAACGAGGGTTAAACAAAATTTGCCGCCGAGTGAAACACAGAATTTTTCACCACACCAACCTGAAGCAAATATTAAATGTAAAATATCAAACAAAATCAAACCAAATCAAATCCAAATGAATGTTATGTGCAGGTTGAAGTTATTTATTAAAAACAACAAGTAAGTACCTATAAAATTACTTAAAGTGAGTTATAGCATGAAAATTATCGTGATAATAAATATTTTGCCTCTTCCTAAGTAGTACAATTTCTCTCATAAATAGTGTTTTAATATTATCAGCAAAAATAAGAGCGCTATTTTATTAAAATAATTTCATTTATAATAGTTATTTCTCGGACCCAATTTTGGACCCGGGTATATCCTTAAACTACGTTCAAAAGAGAGGTACGGGCACTGTAAATGTCATCTCGCTGTATGTGGTAGGGCACAGCACAGCGGATGTCATTTCAGATCTATCCGACCAGAGGGGCGAGCGTACTGGGGAAGTACGTACTTACCTCCACCTTACAGAAAACACCGGTCAAATAACACTAGGCCCCACTCAAATCGTTGCAAGTGCATCAAAATTAAAGTGCTTAAAATTATGTCTGTATAATGAATTATGTCTGGATGAAAGTATTATAGGTTATGCGAGTATGACTTGGTGACAAACCAATGAAGCCCCGCCTCGCGGGGCTTCTATTTTCTGCTCTGAGGGATAAAAGGTAACTAACGAACCTAACCTAACCCAACCTGAAATTGCGGTTGTACATGATCTTATTTGTTAAGCGAGCCGCCCTCCTCTTTAGACATGGGGATACCAGTGTCTATTTTTTTAACCTATACCAGAAATATGTCTGTGTACTGGAAACTGCGGACATTAAATATACAGAAAGCATTTTATTCGTCATCATAAAATCTAGCAAAGTAAGCATAGTTACCTACGTAGATACTCGTACTCGACCATTTTGTAAGATAAACGCCGCCTAGCGAGAGTCCAACTACCCGCGCTGCGGTCATTTAATATTTTTTTCACCATCTTTTTGCAGTAGGATACTACTAAACATGTATATGTTTAGAAGCTGCATGAATTGCGCTTTATTATAGTATTTTTTGTATGATACTTTTGGCCACTATACAAAAGTTATTAGCTCTCAAAGCAAAAACATCCATCCCAAATTTTTATCTTTTTACGTTTTTCTTGCAAAATTACTATGAAACTGAAAAAAACAAATGTCAGCAATGAATTCTACGTCTTCGGTTTATACGAAAATGATACCAAACTTGCCCTAGTAGCCATCAAGACCAGAACAGATTTTTTTGAATGATGACGGGTGGCGGCCATCTTTGTACCCCCCCACCCCTTATTGCCTCCCAGGCTTGAAATGCTTAGAATTACTCAAAGATCATATGTGATGAAGCTCATAGCTTAATAAAAAAATTTTGGGTCAACTTCATAACTGACTCCGCTAAGAAGCTTTTCTTGTAACACAGAAACCAGAACATTATCATAAGCAGCACTTATATCCAGAAAAGCAGCTACTACCGACTCATTTTTAGAAAAAGCCAAGCGTATATCTGCAATTAATATTGACAAACTATCATAGGTAGATCTACCTTTTCGGAATCCAAACTGACTATGAGATATTAATTGGTTCTTTTCAACAAAAAATTCTAGTCTGTTCTTAATTAAGTGTTCAGCTATTTTTGCAAATACTGAAGAAAGGGCAATAGGACGATAGGAAGAAACATCTGATGCTGGTTTATTGGGTTTTAAAATAGGAATAACTATTTGGGATCTCCATGAATCTGGGACTATACCCGACTGAATAACTGAATTTACTATGCTTAGATAATAAGAAAGTATGCCATCACTGGCATTTACTAAAAATGAGTAAGGCACTCCGGCTTCACCAGGAGCACTATCTTTTAAATTGCTTAACACACCTTTTAATTCCTCCATTTTAAAAGGGCAATTAAAGGTGGAATCTAAGGAAGGATCATATAAAAATGTTGCAGGTCGGAACACAAACTCTTCAGGAACAGATGAAGGTGCTAGTCCGTCTATAAATTGTTGTGCAAGATTAGGAGGCAGTGTACGCCTTGAGGGTTCATTGAATGCATGTCTGAACCTTTTGATGTTGTTCCATACTATGGAAGGTTTTACATTGGGATTGAGAGACGCACAAAATCGTCTCCAACCTTCATATTTCTTCCTACGTAACAATTTCTTGGTCTCACGTGCAACCTGCATGTACGACTCAAAGTTTTCAGTTGTCATAGAATGGCGATAAAGTTTCTCAGCCTCCTTTCTGTTTTTAATTGCTTGGGAACAATCCTGATCCCACCAAGGTGGAGAGGGAATTTTATTAATTACACTATTCTTTACAGGAAATACATCATCAGCTACTTCTGTGATCACCCTGGCCAAAGCAACCGAGCAGCCAACTATGTCAGTATCATCTAAACTAGGCAAAAACAACAATTTCTTCTCTACACAGCTTTTGAAATTTTTCCAGTCAGCATTACATAAATTGTATTTAAGCCTAGGGCTAGGTTTCGGAGATGGACGTGTAGATGAAGGAAATGAGACTATAATTGGAAAATGATCACTACCAAATGTAGAATCAAGAGTTTGCCAGGTGAAAGAAGATGCAAGTTCAGCAGAGCAAATGGATAGATCAACAGCGCTGGGTGATTCTGTAGGCGCTGTACGGCGAGTTGGAGAACCTGTATTAAGTACACAAAGATTGTGATCATCTAAGATTTTTAAAACACGAAGTCCATTATAATTGGATACTGAACTGCCCCAAAACTGATGGTGTGAGTTGAAATCTCCTAGAATCAACAAGGGCCTAGGCAGAGAGGAAATTATGTGTTCTAATTCATTAAAAATAAAAGATGATTGATGAGGAATATATACAGAGAGAATTCAGATGTTATTTACAATGGCAGCAACAATTGAGAAATCATCACTGTGAGATGGAAGCTGTAGAGATGAAAATGATTCAGAATTCCTGACGAGTAAAGCTACTCCACCCCACCCGTCAGGACGGTCCTCTCTGAGGCATGAATAACCAGTAGCTCTGAGAAGAGCTCCAGGCTTGAGCCATGTCTCAGATAGGGCAAAAAAACATGGATTAAATTTATGTAATAAATGAATTAAATCATGTTTTTTATTGATTATGCTTCTGCAATTCCACTGTATTATATTGTCCATTATTTTTAATTGCGAATGTAAGTGAGTCAATCATAGGGGCAACGTGGGACGGTAAAGTAAGGTTTGGCTTAGACAATAGAGTTCTTAGGGCCTCAATAGACTCGGCGATTACTCGTCTGTCTTCTTTTTCTGTTTCCTGACGTAGAGCACAGCCATTTTGAGGAGAAGGGATGGGGTATTCACTTATAATGGCCCGATGTGCAGCCACATCATAGCCATGTGTAGCCTTTTTAACAGAAGGACGAGGTTTCAAAAAAATAGTTTTTCTACTGCTATGGCTAGGAAGGCGCATATTCGAACTTGGGCCTGGAACTGAAGTTTGGACATTGTTACGAGGTAAATCTGACTGAGTATGTGGTGGTGACACTTGTGATTTGACCATGTCTGCAAACGATTTCGATATGGCTGGGTGCAGTTTAACTGCTTCTCCATAGGAGATGCAGTTATTAGCCATACTGACTTTTATCTCTTTTTGTCTTACGTATTCTGGGCAAGATCTGTTCGTGGCAAAGTGAAACCCATTGCACAGACAGCAAATGGCTTCCTCCTCCTCCACAAGACAGGTATTTCCCGCATGCATTTCTCCGCATTTAAAGCATTTGGGTTTTGAACGGCAATTGTTTTTTGTATGACCGAATTTACAGCATAAAAAACATTGAATGGTGGGAAAAATGTACAATTCGACAGCAAGAGAGTTGTAACATGAAAAGACTCGTTTAGGTAATACTTGACCATCAAATGTCAATACGACTGTCTCTGAAGGTTGCCAGGTAGTAGAACCGTTAACCACAACTCTGTGATTTAAACGACGTACTTTTAGTACCTTTCCACACCCAATGGGCACGGAAATGTTGGAAATTATTTCTTCCTCCGACCACTGTGCAGGAATACCGCGAACCAAGCCCATACGGGTCACCGAAAATGACGGAATGTATGCCGTAAGATTTTCTGACTCAAGACACGTATCAGTAACAAATAAGTTCGCATCTACGTAATTTGAAAACGACATTCCAATACGTGTCCTACCAATGCGCTTAACACTTCCATTTATAATGTTTTTGAAACCTTTTTTGACCAAAAATTTCCCAAAGGAGACCGGATGTAAAGAAGATTTTGCATCGGTTTGTTTAATTTGAACGTGCACCGTAAAGGGAGCAACATCTGATGATGAAAATAAATTCCTGCCAACCTTGGCGCTAGTAGTGTCATTGTTTGTATTTAATTTATCCGAAGAATTTATGTTAGGCTGAATATTAGTCTTTAAAGGAGCTTGGGTATCTTGTATGTTCTCCTGACAATCGCACGAATAGTCCCCGCCAATATTCTTCCTTCTTTTTTTATTACATGCTTTGCATCGTTTTTGACTTTTATTTCTTTTACGTTCACTCCTGCTTTCCACAGAAGTGTCCGTGTCCATAGCCGATTCTATTGTTATATTACTTCCGACCTGGAGGTTTTCACCTCCAGGGTCGGGGGGTTCGTTGTCCCCCATTACATATATACAAGTAAAAACTTACCAACTACGACGAAATCACACTAATTATATATACAAATACTATAATATATACAAACTATGCGAAAAATTATATACAAATTACTGATTCCCTAATCTACAATATTAAAATTGAAATTAAATTTACGAGAAACCTAAAACTTGACCGCCACGTTTCACGTTTCCCGCGCTTTTTTCTACTTCGAGTTTGGAAACTTGTGTGGTTGAATTCTTGTTTATTATCAATTAATATTTGAATCAATATCAATCAATATCAATTAATGTTTTTGGACGCGAGTATTGTGTTACATGTTAAACGAAACAGAATTTTAATAATTGAACTGGTGGGGTTTTGTAGGATTTTCATATTAAGGGGTGGTAATTTAAATGGTTAATGGAAAATATATAATATTTTTCCCAGTTATTTTTTAAAATTGTTTTCCTCTGTCTGAAGTTGCTGTCAACTTTGTGATTGATGGTAGTTCAGGTAGGGTGAAAATTACACTTGGTGGGTGAAATATCTATAACTTTATCATTTTAGGGTGTGGATTGTTTTCTGTTTTTAAACATATGTTTAATGCTCGGCAAACAAGTCCAAGAGGACGACTGAAACGATACGAATGTCCTCTGTCATCGTTTGTTAAAATTATGGGCAATTAATTACATATAAGGAAGCTTTTGATTGGGTTAAATCTTCATTAACTAATGAATTGAAAGCACAAATGATTTATATGTAATATAGCATGCAAAGACAGATATTTATTTTAAGTAGCGAGTATTTACCATATTAAAAATAAATTGAACAAAGAAATAATAAATATTGTTGTAAGAAATAAGATTATATACCTAAGAAATAGTTTTAGCCCTAATTAACAGTGGAAATATCGGAAAATTCAAAGAAAAGCATGTAAATAATTTGCTAGATGATAATTGTATACTACAAAGTCAAACAGGAAAAGCTAAGGAAAATATTTAATATAAATGTTAATTAATGCTTTAGAATATTAGAATACATGTTAAAAGATAGTTTTAGTCATATTTAATAGAGAAAATAATGGTAAAAATAATATTGAATCCTAGAATTCGATTACCAAATTTCACTAGAATTGGTTAAGAATTGCGACCTGTAGAGGAGAACACCCGGACATACAAACTAAAATATCTTAATACCTTTGGAGGTATTAAGATATTTTAGTCTGTATGTCCGGGTGTCGAAAATTTACATTTTCTGAATTTCTGGCCATTTAATCTATAAACATGTCTCAAAAATAATACACTCTTATGATACCGATACGACTATTTGTTTAAGCGCGAGCTATCACAATTTTTCCATTTTGAAAAAATTTCAAAAACCAGCTTGATAACATTTTTTTATGGATTCATAAAATTCGGTTACAAAATTTCACGAGTATCGGTTAAGAATTGCGACCTATAGAAGAGAACATCTGGACATACCAGAGCAAAATGCCCGAGCCAAAACGTAGACCTTCGTTTCGCTTCGGTCAATTAATCGGCTTTTACAGCCCTTCATTTTGATACCCTATATACTCGATAGGTTTGCACGATATTTTTTTCTAAAGGTTACGTAATATGGCGTATTAAGTCCGCCATATTGTTTTTATAATCACGTCACATAGCCTATGTCACCCGAGATGACGAAAGGATTCTAATGATGTATAATACGTATACGTCTAAATCGGTTAAGGCTATCAGAAGTTAAGGGGGAATAAAGAAACTCACATAAATAAATAAATATATATTTACAAACATGAACGCTGAAAACAATACACTCTTTTTTTTGGGCAGTCGTGTACAAAGAAAAAGTATTACTCGACCAAATTGAGAAGGCTCCATTCCCATGCTTATTATAGCAATCAGTTACCTTCTTAACTCAGTCGGATTATCATTCATTACATACAAGTGCTATAATATAATGAAAAAGCAGGTGTGTTTAAAATCTAGGATTATTAGCCTAAAAGCGGTTCAATAACTTCCACGTTACGAGCAAGTGTGTTGAAATAATTATTTTCACCACACCAGCTTGGAAAGAATTACTTTGCACTTCAAAAACGACTAGCAAAGTTGCATTTTATCCACATGTGAGGCAAAGTAATCAAATGCAAACTTTGAATTCTTTTCTTATGTTTGCTGGTAGAATTGACTTTTAAATGATGATTTTGAATGATAGATATTTAACAACATTCATTTGGATTTGATTTGGTTTGATTTTGTTTGATATTTTACATTTAATATTTGCTTCGGGCTGGTGTGGTGAAAAATTTTGTGTTTCACTCGGGGGCAAATTTTGTTTAACATTGAAACCCTCGCAACGCTCAAGATTCAATTTTTCGAACCACTCGCTACGCTCGTGGTTCAATTTTGGAATATTTCGCTTGCTCGGGTATCAATATTAGCACGAGCGGTTAAACAACAACTTTGCCCCCTTGTAAAACAGATAACTATTATTGAGCGTTGCGAGGGTTTCAATGTTAAACAAAATTTGCCCCCGAGTGATACACAAAATTTTTCACCACACCAACCCGAAGCAAATATTAAATAAATATGAAACAAAATCAAACCAAATCAAAATCAAAAGTTATTAAATATTTATCAATTCATCATCTAAAAGTCAATCCTACCAGCAAACACAAGGAAATAGCTTAAAATTTGCATTTGATTACTTTGCCTCACATGTGAATTACTGATGGCAAAGTGCAACATTGCTATCCGTTTTTGAAGCGCAAAGTAAGTCTTTCCGAGCTGGTGTAGTGAAAAATTCATTATACGCGATTAACGCGATATACTACTTTTAGGTAGAGAGTTTTATTTCTTGAGTAACTATCGTGGTAACCGAAGGACAATAATGTGCTTATTTACAGTGAACGAGCATGTCACTATTGCTAAGAGCTGCCAGCGAGGTAAAGAAGTGGGAACCTGCTTCAGGGAAGGAGTAATAAAGGTAAGCTAAGTGTTAGGATTAATATTTGTATCTAGCGATAAATAGTTGTAGCGTATGGCCTCTTATGCAGGGTCTATATCTTTAAGTACCTACCTATATACGTGTGCATGTATACTTACTTTGTTTACTTAATCACCAACTTAGCCAAGAAACCTACAGACTTGATACCAGCTGCCTGTAGTTTGTTATTTTACTTATGCTTACCTCAAGTGTTTTGTTCCTTTGGCCTGACAAGGGTTCGTCATTCCTTATACGCCATAATTAGTAGAGTGCTGTTATCTTAGTATTTCGTACATTTTCGTAAATTCGTCATTCTACAATGCTGTTTTGCTAATAAGCTAATCTTACAAGATTTTTTAACGTAGATTTAATGAACGCTCGATATTGGTTTGGTCTGACATTGCTTTTTAGTTAGTGTAGCCACCGTTGGCGCTAGTAGTATATACAGCTGTAATGCTCAGCCAAGATATGGTCGGACCGGATCGATACAGCGATTTAGAGCACGATGCTTGTTTTATGTATTAATTAATCTTAATTGTAAATAGTCATTATGTTGTATCAAGGCCTGTTCACTTCCTAAGAAAGTTATGTCCCCAAATAATTGCGCATGTGTGCGCCTGAAGCTTCTATGTGTGCGTTGGCCTCCGAGAAAAAATTGCGAGTAATAAAAATAAAAACATTTTTCTACAGCAACATTGCTCCCAACTCTGATTTAAATTATCACGAATTTTATACATAATTAATCATAAACGGGACTTAAAACGCTTAAAACTTAATTACACGCGATTAAGTTTTATAATGAATATTTGCTTCCAACTGTCTTTATTAATATTCATAAAATATATGGAGGGTAGGTACGTCTACCCACCATAATAAAAAAATATATTTGTCAATGACTCTGTCCAACTGCTGTGGTTAAAGTTCATAACGAAAATTTTATTTATTAAATCTTTAAATAATAAATACAACGTAGCGGTACAACCACTTAAGACTGTAAGTCTGTACCTACATAGATTACAGCAATGCACATAGAAAATGTGCTAAATGCGGAGCAACGGCTGTTGAAGCAGCCAGAGTGAAATTTATACAGCTTTAGTGGGTTCAGAAGGAACCGAGTCATAACGCATCTGAAAAGCGTATTAATTAACCGTGAAGAAATGTATGATTGAATACAAGTTAGAAATCTGTGTAAAATGCCGTGTGTAAAGTGTAGTGTATCTGTGTGTAAAGTGTAATAGGTAGGCATGCCTAATGTTATTTGTATAATACTGAAAACTTTGTGAATGCGCTTTATTAATGTCTATTTTTATTAAGTTGTCAGGGTTTAATTTTCAGTGTATATTTCTATATGTAAAACATAATACAATGTTATAAACATAAATATGCCTTTTATTTAAATCAATAGATAATACCACAAACAAGGGGTAATATTTGCATCTTTCATATATTTCGTGATATGAAGATAACAAATATGTTTATCAACATAATTACTATATACCTATAATACCAATACCCGCCAGGCTAAACCGGTTGTCAACTTTAGATCCATTGGTACACATTGAGGGCGCCAGTAGTATAAACGTATAAACGGTTGGGGACATTTTTTTGTATGGAGTTACCGTTCTTCTCCTAGTGAGTATTATATTCTTTGTGTTGTATCTTCTTGCTGTGTAACTTTTTTTTTCTTATTTAATTAACTGTTGACTGTATGTTATTTCTGTCTTTTTTCTTCTTGTTTGTTACCTTCCGTGATTCTTCTCACTTGATGGTCTCATCGGAAGATCAGCGCTGGAAGCCACCAGCAACATGCTGAGATGGGGCCATTTCGTGGCACTTTAATCTTATTTTGTGTTTTCTTTTATACTATGTACTGTTCCGATTGTTTGTGCTTACGAATAAATCTATTCTATTCTATTCTATTCTATTCTATTCTATACCGCATCACGCGGAACAATAAACGTGAGTTAGCAACCGACCGTGTGCGTGTATCATTCTCTGAGTCCTAACCACAAACCTAACAGTGATGACGATGGCTAAAATCTCGGTGGGCGTGTTAAGCACATTTAACCATAAAACGCACGATTGGATAATCTATAAAGATCGGTTGGAGCAGTGGTTCGTCGCAAATGACATTGGAGGAGAAACCGCGGATGATAAGTCAGCAAGCGCAAAACGGCATGCCATACTCCTCAGCTTAGTGGAATGCACCTATAAGTTGTTAAGAGATCTTGCATTGCCAAAAGAACTGGGGAACCTAAACTACGCAGATGTTATGCTTTTGTTAGGTGGCCACTTCAAACCTAAAATATGTGGATTTGCGGAGCGGAATAGCTTCTACAGTGCCACGCAGTCCGCTAATGAAACCTTCTCGGATTGGGCGGTCAGAGTACGACTAGTACGAGGTTTGGCACTTCTCCTCAATAACTCCTGATTTTACGTCATTTAATTGGGAAAATTGTGCAATAAAATTATTAAACCTATTGATGATATCATTAACTTTTGACAGTTGATTTTTTGTTATGTTACCTTCAAACCTTGATTTCCCTTTTTACTCGACTACGGCAACGCAAAAGGAGGGTTATGATTTTGTCCGGTATGTATGTGGGTATGTATGTATGTATGTATGTATGTATGTATGTATGTATGTATGTATGTATGTTCATCTGTTCCCTCATAACTTCTAAAGTACTAATTATAATTTAACAAACGATGTGTCATTCGAATCGTCTTAATCGTCCGCTGGCTATAGGCTATATGGCATCACAAAAAAATGAACATTGCGCCCTCTAGAGGTCATAAAGTCACGAACCAAAAAACTAAATTAAGTAATGATGATCTGTTATACATCATTGGAAAGAGCTCAATTAGCACATGCCGTTGATGTTCATACCAAGTCCTTGCCATTCCAGGAGCTTGAAGGCGTCTTCCATTACGGCAGTAAACAGTTTCGGAGAGATAACGTCTCCCTGCCTTACGCCTCTTTGCAATGGAATCGCCTTCGTGCTCTGCTCCTGTACTCGGACCGACATGGTGGCGTTACTATACAAACACTTCAACACTTCGATGTACCGATAGTCAATATGGCATCGCTGAAGAGACTCAAACACCGCCCATGTTTCCACCGAATCGAAGGCTTTCTCATAGTCCACAAATGCTAAGCATAATGGCAAGTTATACTCCTCGGTCTTCTGTATAACTTGCCGCAGCGTATGGATGTGGTCTATGGTACTATAGCCTTTTCGGAAACCGGCTTGTTCGGGAGGCTGGAAGTCATCAAGTCTGTGTTCGAGACGGTTCGTGATGACCCTTGAAAACAGCTTATAGACATGGCTCAGAAGCGAGATGGGTCTGTAGTTCTCCAATAGGCTGTTATCACCTTTTTTAATAAAATAAACTAATTAAAAAATTAAAAACATGACTGCTGCATTTTAAATCGAACTGAAAAGACATCAAGGTCCCCCGACTGTAATTGAAATTAAATGTACACGTACCTACAGTCACGGACATAAATGTGCATAGCTCTTTGTATTTACTGTGAATGACCGTGAGTGTATATTTACATTCCAATTTAGATTCATAAAATTATGTGACTAACATATTAACATTATTTTTAGCTTTTCAGTTCGATTTAAAATGCAGCAGTCGTGTTTTTAATTTTTTAATTAATTTATTTTATTTTAAACATTTTAGTGAAAAAACTAAGTAAAACTACCATTTATAAAGATTTCCCCCGGCCATTTAGTTTGTCCACAAAGTTCTTTTTATGTGGATAGGTATTAGCTCCTAGGACTGGGACCTTCTAAAGGCAGGGACACACTAATTACGCCCGGCGTCTTTTCTGTGAATAATATGTGAATGTGTTCACAATTTGGGACATTTGATATTTGATATTAAATATAGCTTCTTAACTTCTTAAAAAGAAGTGGAATTTTGAATTATAATGGCCATGAGGGTTTGAAGGTCCACAATAAAGACTCATAATTTTAACTGTCACTAAAAAAGTTTTTGACCCAATTATCTTCGTCGCAACTTCAGCACGACGACGCACACATGGCCTTTGGCAAAATAGCACCAATTCAAAGATCAATAATGACAGACTGCATGTAAAAGGGCCTATTCGACGCTAATATCTTTAAGTGTTAGTTACCTACCTACCTACCTACATTCAAATGATGAACTTCCAAATAAAAGTAGGTAGCCCTAATAGACGATAGCTGAATGCCGAGCTCTGCGTAGGGCCGAACACCCAAAGCGTCCAAGAGAAGCGAGTTTCTACGCAATATGGTAAGGATACAGCGTGTCACGTACACGTACGTCGGGCTACGCCCAACTCTCTTAGTATGAGGGCGCCTCGACTTTGGAACGCGTACAGCGCGCCATATACGTCGGGCTAAGCCCGACGCTTTGAGTATGAGGGCGCCGAAGGCGCCCGGCTTTGGTAAGCGTACCTACAGCGTGTGACCTACGTCAGGCTACGCCCGACTCTTTCAGTATGAGGGCGCCGAAGGCGTCCGGTTTTGGAACGCATACAGCGCGCCACGTACGTCGGGCTACGGGTATGAGGACGCCGACGGCGCCCGGGTTTGGTAAGCGTACAGCGCACCACGTACGTCGGGCTACGCCCGACGCTTTGAGTATGAGGGCGCCGACGGCGCCCGGCTTTGGTAAGCATAAAACGTGTCACAACGTCGGGCTACGCCCGACTCTTTTAGTATGAGGAAGTCGAAGGCGCCTGGTTTTGGACCACGTGCAGCGCGCCACGTATGTCGTGCTATGCCCGACTCTTTTAGTATTATTCAAACCCTATCGCTTAAATCGAAGTTCACACGTTTAGATTTCAATAGGGCGATTTAG
The DNA here is from genome assembly GCF_963556715.1 of Cydia fagiglandana. NCBI lineage: Eukaryota > Metazoa > Arthropoda > Insecta > Lepidoptera > Tortricidae > Cydia > Cydia fagiglandana. Next base: position 3,863,828 of record NC_085943.1, read on the forward strand.
TTCCTAAAATTACTTTCTAAAAATATACCTATACAAGTCATATGGATGATTTGTATATATTTTTATGATCAGCGGTAAATACCCTTTTATTTGATAGCTCACTAAATAAGATAGAAGAATTTATTTTTCTTAGCACATTTTGTAAATCCTTATTTAACCAAAATAAGATTTAAGCGCGTATGTTGCATATATATTTTAAATCGCCTTTCAAAGCTCTTCATTTTGAGGCCCCACTCGATAGGTTTGCAAGATTTTTTTTTCTAAATGTCACGCAATATTGTGTATTACGTCCGCCATATTGGTTTTATAATGACGTCATATAGCTTATGTCACCCGGGATGACGTAAGGATTCTAATGACATATCATACATCTAAATTGGTTAAGGCATTCAGAAGTTATGATGGAATAAAGAAACTCACATAAATAAATATATAAATATGTACGTACATACCTACAAACACTCTACAAACACAATACACTCTTTTTGTTTGGGCAGTCGTGTAAAAAACAGCACCACCTCGCCTCTATTCCATGTTTCAGGCGTTATGCCCTCTGACAAGACGGAGTTAAAGAGCTTCTGGAGGACTTTAAGTACCGGTGTTCCACCCGCTCTCAGAAGCTCTGAAGTGATTCCGTCTTTGCCCGGCGCCTTGTTGTTCTTAAGCTGCTTCAAGGCTATCCTAATCTCGTACAGACTGACGTCCGGGATATCTTCGGTATAATGTCGGGACAGCTTGGCTCTTGGATTTCCTACCAAGCTGTCAACGGGCTTTGCGATCGAAGTGTATAACTGTCCATAGAATGTCTGTCTTAAATTATATAAATGTGTATTTCACGAATGAATAATGGCATTTTTGTATATTATGTATATGTCGGGAATTGTGGGCGTATCATACTATCGGCAGCACATCAGAACCTTCAATAGTGGATGACGAGGGCCTTCAATGAAATACGATGTTCGACTCACAATCTTTACTGCACAAAACTCATTACAAATCACAGCACGCGATACGCGTTATCTTAAGCAAACCTGTCCAGTGGATTAGACCCTGGGACCACCACAGACGTCATCTTCTCCCAATCGTTCTCATCGTGCTCCCTCTCAAGATTGATTGACAGCATAACTTCAATTCTTCTGGACTTCAATTGTTTTTAACAGCGCACTCTATGACGTCTTGGTGGAACTGTGTCGAACGCCACTTAGGTGTACGTAACACCCCAGTTTGCTCTATTTGTCAAGGTTTGCATGATAAAACGCCTCTTGAAGGCGATAGATGGCACATTTCAGTCATTCTCCGACATATATGTGTGTAAGTTTAAGTTTGACATCCTGTCCTCTGTTGCATTTAATTTCATTTAATTTATGTGTACCTAATGTAATGTTTGTGATTTATCCTGACCGTATTTGATTGTTTATGTTTTGTTTTAATGTTTTAATCTCTAGACTGTTTTTAATCTGATTGTATGTATTGTCCCTACCGCATAAGCGTTTTGGGCATCCTTAGCTGTAAGTTTATGTATGTGATTTAAAATAAAGAAATAAAGAAATTCCTTACATTCCTTACGTTCTCGGTTTCTGGTCTAGGTATATCTGTATATTATAACTTGCACTTTTACACTAAATTAATTACTATTTCATTTTCTTATTTATCACTTGGGTTTTAAAAAATCCCTTGAATTGTAGAAGAAGTTTTATTGGAACTGTTTCACCTACTACAGGCTGTGATAGATACCCAATAAATAAATTTAATTCTGGATGAAGATATAAATAAAATGATCATTGCTATTAAAATATTGTTTCTGCTGTCTAGAACTATAATAAATATTATAATAATTTAGCCTATAGACATCCCACGGCTGGGCAGCACAGGCCTACTCTCAAGCACGAGAGGGTTTTGGCACAAAACAGGTAGGTACAGAAATCAATCTACATACAAAGCGCGCTCGAGCAACGCACACATAGACACTGCTCACGGACATGATATCTCGGACCTGTTGGGACCAGTGCGAGCGCGAGTGCCATCCGCTTGAGACACGCGGCTGTGAACTTTTTTGTGCAATAATGGAGAAACAAAAAAAGTTATTATAACTGTTCAGTAGATGGTTGTTTAAATTCAACATTAAACGGTGAATTATCGTTTTTTAAACTATGACATTAAAATTAAAATATTTTAGTTACTTATTTTTAATTTATATTTCCATTCTTCCCGTTCCATCCTCAACAATAAATCAAACAACTAGATACGAGTGCCACTACCACGGTAGTTTTTTGTACCTACAACAACAACAACAACCAGCAACCCTACCCCACAACAACCCTAGAGCGACCGCCGTGCGTAGATATGAAAAGTGAAGTACTATCAGCCAAAGCCAGAGTCGACCAGTTTCAAAACAGTGTCGCTTGCAAACGTTGATTTAGGAGTTGACCCGCCCCTAATTTGTTGACCAATGAGAAACAAAGATCCTTTTTTTGTTAAGTAACTGTCAATGTTCACAATCAGAAAAAAGGCCAGTCGTCAAAAGATTTAATTTTAGAACCGAAATTGCGAGGTTCGGAATTTAAGTTGGGTCATTAGAATGCATTCAATTTTAAGTGAGTGTAGCCAGATGTTTCTTGGTGGTTTACTTATAGTATAAAAAAGCTACTCCTTTCGATTTCCTATCCATTGTAAATTGTACCGTATTGTTAGGCATGTTACGTTTATATTAAAAATTTAGAGTTACTGGTCAAATATCTTGGACTGCATTTGAAAACGATGTAGCATGCTCAACCGTCGCTGCACCCGATGCACAACAAATGTTTTATTGACTTGTCGGCTATTTAGCTTTGAGAATGTAAAACAATATCAGTAAAAATTTACGTTCGAGTAGTAATTGAATGCGGTCGAAAAATATCTACGCGGACAAACTGGTTAAATGTAAATGAACGGGATCCTATCTCATCGCATAATAATTGATTGTCATAATGCAATGCCACGCATAAATCTCTTTTCGCATATTTTTTCTCCAGCTGAAACAGGAAGTATTTTCCAAAATATTTTGCATAATGTTGTATAGAATAGGGTAGGTTAGGTTAGGTTTGTGTTATAATTTTTCAGAAATGTTAATATTTCCAGCACAATAACAATTATGCGAAATGAGTTTTATGCGTAACATTACATTAGGACAATCAATTATTATGCTACCCAATATGGACCCTAAATGAACTCGACTTTATAGTTAAATCAGTAAGAGCGTTCAACTATTGTCGCCTAAACTGATGCTCGATTGTATTGGAATATGGTCGGTAATATTAAAAGTAGTTTACAAGTGTCCTTTTGCGCATCTTTGGAGTGGCGTTATAAGTTATACTTATTTCCTAGTCTACAAAGCTATCAACACCATACGGGGACTAACATATTTTGAGCTTCCTGTTCCAACAGTTGGTACTAGTCCAGGGCTCCAAAATATTAGAGACGTTCACTATAGCGTGGGGGTTTTTCGTTGGACAGTCAAGCATCGAATAACTGCGTTTACCTGCTGGGGTCCTAAAGGACATGACCAGACGTTGCATTTCAAACAGATGACCGATACCCATACACATTTTTTTTACAAAAAACTTCAAGAGAAATTCTAGTGGTCCGCCCCCAAATTTCATTGGTGGACGAACGCTGACGAGCCTCGGGCAGATGTTCCCGCTTCAAACAAAATGCGCCTTTAAGGTGGTCGACTCTAGCTTTGGCCGATAGTACATACATGTGATTAATTATTGTTTATTTAATACTCGTACAGATCAAAGTCAATCTTAAAATGTACTTAAATAATTTACATACAATGTCCTAACTTAAAATCTAAACATATTACTAATATACTATCCTACTTACACAATCAGCCCCATTCCGACCCCCACCCAGCCCAAAAGTGCCAAAAATGCTAGCGGCATTACCGCGCTGGATGGCAAGCGATATCTGTTGGACTAGATAGGAGCCTGAACGGGGATCGCCTCCTCTGTCACGTAGACGCCGCCCCAAGTCTCTAATCAACCTCTTGGCCTCCGAACACCACGGTCCCACAGTTTCCACCGCGACCGGAATGTCATGTGACATGTGATTGACTTCTGTACCTATCTGTTTTTTGGTTTTGGCTATAGTCCCTACGCTAGCCCAATGCGGATTGAGGACTTCACATACACCTTTGAATTTCTTCGCAGATGTATGCAGGTTTCCTCACGATGTTTTTCTTCACTTTTTTTTCGCTAGGTGGCTCTGCTACCGCCATCATCTAAAGTTACGTCTCGCATTTATACTTTGATATATAAAAAATCCTACAATGTTTCGATCAAGAAATATCAACGTCAGTGAATTATTATCAAACAAACTTTATGCACAAGTGTTATTATAGTGAATCTCGTGATATTTGTGGTTTAAACTTGCATAAACTTGTGATTCCTGAAACGAAGTGTTTTTGACATTTAAGTGCTTACTTTTCACCCCAACTGCTCGGGCGATATTATAGAAAAGTAAATGTAAACATTCGTGAAGGACCCAGTGAAACTAAAATAACCTAAAATAAGGAAATCACGCCCGTTTTACCGTTGTTTACTTATCGTGTTGTCATATCAGCGCCATCTATTGCCGACCCCGATAACTACTCACATCGCCTATTGACCACAAATCAATAATACTCTCTGTCTTTGACTCAGTAACTATCAAGTAAAGTAACGCAACAGTTTGCGGAAGGAGGGCGCTAGGTGCTTGTAAACACATATATGTAACTCGTAGGACAACGTTCTATCAACCAAAATGCTTTGCGACTGCTGTGATCTGCACTTGAAAGGGAAAACGAGCGCTGAGGGGGACGCGATCTCCTACTCCAAATGCCCTAAAAAATACCACCCGTAATGTTTAAAACATAATCGTGAAGAACAAAAGGCTGTTAGAATTAATATTTATTAATACACATATATTTATGTGTGCCCGAGCTGCAAGGCGATTAAAACAGTGGTAAGAAACGACGATACGCCGGTTCGCTCCTGCGCATTCTCTAGACATACTGAGCCGGTTCTCGCAGAGGACGTGCCCGACGGCGACGCCGCAGAAACAGAGTTCCTAAAATCTGCGCAGAACCTGGCATCGATGTCAGTCCCCAGCGAGGTGCTCTCCCCGTTTACCAATACACTTCAGCAGCTGCAGCGCGTCTTTGAGTCCATGAAGAAGGAGATAAGTGAATTCACCAAATCGCTCAACCACACAACGGCAGACGTCACCAAGTTTCGGAATGAAATTCTAGAAATCAAAAACCAGCTAAAAAAGCTAGAGACGCAGAAAACTGAGGTGAAGAACCTGCGCGCGGAGGTCGTCGAGCTCCGCCACGAACTAGAACTTAAAGAACAGCGCCTACTCAAAAATATCGAAATTACAGGAGTGACTGAAAGTAACGGAGAAAATCTTCAGCAACTAGTCAGCACCATCTGCGTAAAGCTTGGCGTCGAACTCGACCCTCGAGATGTAGAAGACGTGCGTCGTGTAGGCCAGCGCGGCGGCGGGGCGGGCGGCCTCGAGCGACCGCGCCCTGTTGTGTTGACGCTGACGCGGCGCGCGCCGCGCGATCAAATCCTGCGTGCAGCGAAAGTTCGTCGCGGTCTAACCGCCGATGCATTGGAGATTCCTGGAAATTCACGACGTGTTTATATAAACGAACACCTGACAAAAAATAATCGAATTCTTTTTAGTAAAGCTCGAGCTAAAGGAGCTGAACTGAAATTCAAATTTGTCTGGACTTCAAACGGCTCCATCTATATGCGCCGGACTGAGACAAGTTCTATTGTACGGATCTCATCGGAATCGATGCTGGAGAAACTTCGCAAGGTCAAGGTTTCAGATCGTCACTAATTAAAGTCGGTTACAATCTTATACTGTTTCTAAGAACGCATTTTGTGTCTATACTTATAACATTTTTAGGTATTGGTAATATTGATTTTTCTGTTTTATTTTACTATAGAAAAACTAACTTCTTGTCTCTATATGTAACTCGCAAACGTCTGTTGAACAATACACTTTACTTATTTCATGAAGCCTCGACAAATGGATACCATATAGTGTTAAGTCTGATTATTCACTATAATTGTATCCATATTTAAAATAAGTCTTGCTTACAACACACTAAGTCTAGCCTCTGCCTTAGCTATCAGTCAAGCTTAATAATAATTAATTCGGCTATATATACAATAAATATAATAAAAAATAGGTCAATTCATGGCTTTCAGTTTATTATCGTTATTGCAATAGTATTACTACATGCAAATGCTCCCCAATGAACTTATATCGTGTCATATGCAATGCATGCTCGGCCGACACTATCGTTTTTACTGCTGATAATAAAGGTTTTTTACTCGCTTAATGAATAGTGTACATATGGCAGACGATCTTGACTCAGTTTGCAACTTCACTTGTTGTGAAGTACTTTCCCCCGAGTGTTTTAGTACCGTTTATAACCAAAAAGTTAATTTTAAAATTTTAACTTATAATACTCGCAGCATAAACAAAAACTTGAATATGTTCCTACTAAACTTGCACCGTACTCAAGTCGAGTTCGATGTGTTGGTCCTAACAGAGTGCAGGTTACAAGACACGGCTTTGATAGACCAGATCCCAGGATATTCCTCTTATTTCTCAACCCATAACATTAATCAAAACGGCGGTGTCGTAATTTTCATTAGAGATCGCTGGATGGTAAACGTATCAGAACCCCGTTTTGACGAAGCGTGCTGTTTGTTGGTGGAAATTCAGAATAAATTTACTATTCTAGGTATCTACAGATCCCCTTCCTTTAATTGTCCCACCAGCTTCTTCCGAGACCTAGATTGTGTCCTTAACTCCCTTAGCCATGTCAATCAGGTAGTCCTGGCTGGCGATATAAACATTGATATTCTAGCCCAACGAACCTATGCAACAGACTATCTTTGCTTACTCAATGAACATGGTCTGTCACCCGCAATTACCTTACCTACGCGCCAAGAAGCCTGTTTGGATCACATATTTGTTAAGACCAACGCATTAGTTACTGGTTTAATCTGTGACTTCAACGTGACTGATCATAAAGCTGCAGCCATCGAAATATCAATGCGTTCTTTTAGTTCTTTTAAGCCGAGCAGATTAAAAACCGTAATCGAATATGAAAGTGTCGCTCGGGAGCTCTCAGCAATAAATTGGCAAAATGTTTTGAATGAAGCTGATGTTAACGTAGCAACTAATTCCTTTGTGACCATAATTCGGAACGCCATCGATAATCACTCAAAACAAGTCAGGATTCCTAGATCTAAATTCACCTTGAAGCCGTGGATGACTCCTGGTCTGTTCCGTTGTGTTCGGCACCGCGACAAATTGCATGCAAAAGCAAAACGATTTCCGAATGATGCAGTCCTTCAACTTTCTTACAGCAGGTACAAAAATTTCTGCAACGATCTATTGAAAAAACTTAAGGAACAACACGAAAAACACGAACTCTCGATAATTGGTGGAGACCAATACAAGAAAGCTCTGGCAAACCGTTAAAAACATATGCAACATGAACAAGTCAAACACTCAACCCCACGCACTCATCTCCACGCCAAACCCTGAGGAATCTTCAAGCAATTGTAACAGATTCTTTTCATCTGTGGGTCAAAATTTAGCTGAACAAATAATCACTCAAATAGGGGAAAGTGAGGAAAGTCTTGCCAATAAAGTTAAACCAGTCAATGCCTCTAATATATCCTTCTTTATGCAGCCTACCGACTTCAGAGAAATTGAAACTATTATTATGCACCTAAAGGACCACAGTGCACCTGGCTTAGACGGGACAGACTCCTAAAATATATTAAGTATACCATCAGTGAGCCACTTACTCATATCTATAAGATAAGATAAGATAAGATAAGATAAGATAAGATACATTTATTGATAAAATTGTACAAATTTTACACGTCCGTTAATAAATTACAATGTGAGATTTGTCTCTGTAGTTTATTAAATAAATACAGTTTTTATTATCATGAACTACAATTATTATTTATATTTACTCATTTAAAATCTCCGTTTTTTTATATAATATTATTCTTTCAGGCTCATTCACACTTCCTTAAAATAAATTCATTCACACTGTAGCAACACAGGTCAACCAACATTTTTTTAAGTTTATTATGGAATATAATATCGCTCGCTGAGGTAATTATTTCAGTAGGTAGGGTATTATAGATCTTAACACCTAGGACAGCGAGTGACTTTCGGGCTTTAGCGAGTCTGCGGTGCGGGACAAGTAGCAGGTGTGCACCCCGGCCCGGGTATTTATACCATGACACTGACCGCGCGTTGTGTATTGGTCCAAATTAGACCTCACATGCTGGCAGGCCATTAAGATGAAGATACAAGGCAGAGTGAGGATTTTTTGCTCCTTAAATAATGCTTGAGCTGGATGATCGTAGGTCTTACCAGATATTATTCTAAGAGAGATATTATTCTATTTATCTCTTTATTCATTTTTCTTCTTAAGTTAGGTTAATTATAATATGCATATAAAAGTAAAATATAAAAACACTTACAAAACAATAAAAAATACATATAAACACATTATAAAAAACCTAACCTAGGGTGCCGCCGGCAGCGGGGCAGGGCCCAAGCTGCCGGTGGTCAGGGCTGCAGAGTGAGGAACCGACGTACTATACGCGCCGTGTCCAAAATTACCGCCTTCTGTATCTGACCCTTGATCCAACCACCCAGCGAGAGTCTCTCTAGGTGTTGGTCGAGACTCTTCGCTATGAGACCGTTCGCTGACACGACTATCGGAACAATGATCGTCGAGTCAACATCCCACATGGCGGTAATCTCATGAGCTAAGTCTAGGTACTTGCTGGACTTGTCCTTCTCGGCCTTCACGAGATTCTCATCATGGGGGATGGTGACGTCGACGAGCACGGTCCGGCGCTGCGATCGATCTATCAGTACGATGTCAGGTTTATTGGCTACAATAGTCCTGTCAGTGATGATAGATCGATCCCAATAGAGCGTGGCACGACCATTTTCGAGAACTGGCGCAGGTGAGTACTTGTAGTACGGTACTTCGCGGTCCACAAGGCCGTATAGGAGGGCAAGCTGCTGGTGAATAATTCTGGCTACGAGACTATGTCTGTGCAAGTACTCGCCGTTAGCAAGATGAGAACAACCGGAGATAATATGCCTGAGTGACTCTCCGGGACGGCGGCATGCCCGACAAATGTCGACCGTACCGTCCTTCAGGATATATTATCTCCGGTAGTTGTTCGTCATGATAACTTCGTCCGCAATTGCACAGGCAAAACCTTCGGTTTCTCCGAAGAGATCCCCGAATCGTAGCCAGTTCACCGACGCGGGTAGGTCTACATCAGGTCCCATGAGGGCCTTGTAGAACCGCCCGTGTAGCTGCTTATCCTTCCATACCGCCTTGCGGTCCTCGGTGCTTAGTACTACAGGTTTGCGCCAGTTCTCGTTCGCCAAGGAGAGCGGCGTGAGGCCCCTGTCAGCTGCCACCACATCACGATGCATCCCACACTCGTTGTTGAGGAAATAATTCCTGAGATTGTACACCTCACGGTTGTGAAGATTTTTGGCGTTTAGAAAGCCGCGACCTCCACATTTCCGTGGGATGTACAATCTCATAACAGACGAGCGTGGGTGCAGCATACGGTGTGTGGTGAGCAGCTGTCGGACCCTCCGATCCAGGGCATCCAGCTCGGTCTGAGTCCACCTTAGTATGCCAAAGGAGTATGTGAGTAGAGGCATTACCCAGGCGTTGAAGGCGCGCACTTTGTTGCCTCCTGACAAAAGACTGTTAAGTACTTTTGTGAGCCGACTGAAAAAGCGCTCCTTCACCGACCGTCTAATACTTTCTTCCTCAATACCCAACGACTGTGACATACCAAGGTATTTATAGGTTTCTGATTCAGAGATGGATCTGAAAGACATTGTCTCAGAAAGTTGTAAATTTGTTGAATTTACAACTTTCCCCCGCTGTACATGCATAACCGCACATTTATCGACACCAAACTCCATGTTGATGGCATTACTGAAGACTTCGGTAGTTTTCAGTAGCTCCACCAAGTCTTGGCTATTTGGTGCAAATAATTTGAGATCATCCATGTACAGAAGGTGAGAAATGACTTCACCCCCTCTCCGAAGCCGGCAACCTAGTTCTAAATCCTTCAGCAAGGTACTGAGAGGATTCAGAGCTAGGCAGAACCACAGAGGACTCAGACTATCACCCTGAAATATTCCTCGCTCAATCCTTATAGAATCCTGCGGGTCAGGGCGTTCATCCCCGCCTCCTGGTTGACGAAGGACTGTGGTCCATTGCCTCATACATGCGCTTAGAAAGGCTCTTAAAGCTGTATCAATTTTATACAGCTCTAGGACCCTCTCCAGCCATGAGTGAGGCACCGAATCATAGGCCTTCTTGTAGTCAATCCAGGCTGCTGAGAGGGCCCCCCTGTTCCGCCGGATTCGTTGGCAGATGGTCATGTCTATGAGGAGGAGCTCTTTAGTACCACGGGACCCAACCCTGCATCCATTTTGAGCAGAGGCCAAAATATTGTTTGCGACAATGTGCGCGTTGATTTTTGCTCTCAAAATGGATGTAAGGAGCTTGTAAAGTCTAGGCAAGCATGTGATGGGTCTGTAGTTCTTCGCTTCCGTGGTACTACCGGACTTATAGAGCAGGAAGGTGACACCAGTTGTCAAGGAAGGTGGGAGAGAACCAAGCTCGAGGGCTTGTTGAAATTGTGCTGCCAAGCAGGAGTGTGAGCATCGGAACCATTTTAGCCAGAAGTTGTGCAATCCATCCGGTCCAGGATTTTTCCAGTTCTGGGCCGTGCGGATGGCACAACTTACGTCATTGGGACTGATGGTGACTGCCCCCATAGGTTCGATGGACTCGCACTCACGCTCGACAACACTCATCCAACTCCCCTCGGTGTGTCCGACAGGCACTGACCAGATGCTACGCCAGAAGTCATTCATGACAGTAGCATCCGGTGGCTGCGAGTCGGACGTACGAAGGTTGGTTTCCTCCCACTTTCGGTACATCTTCCTTTGATCACTCTGGAAAAGACGGTTCTGCTGGAATCGGTCCACACGCTCTCTGTAGCGGCGAATACGGTTTGCCCATGCATAGACTTTCTGCTTTAGAAAGTCGATGCGCTCCGTAATGTTGGCCATGTAGTCGCGGGGCCTGATATCCGTCCCCGCGAATGCCTGGTTTACAAAGCGCATTACTCGGGGGCGATTGTTGCCCCCCCTGAAGCAGATCAGCTTTGCGATAAGAGTCCTAAAAGAGCTGATACGTCGCTCGATCCGTATTTGCCATGCGGAGGCACCTCCGGCGGTCCTAGGTGCACGTTCAGAGTCCGGAAACTTGACTCGTGCAACACGGCACGCCGCGATGGCTCCGCAATACATGATCGCGTGCGTATCATCTAAATCTTTACTAGACCGCAAATATGGCTCTAGTAAAGCGTTTAGGGCTCCCATTAGCGCTAGATTGTGTCTATTCATAGGCAAACGTGGTAATCGTGGCCTAGTATTGGGTGTGGAGCGATACTGCGTAATCGCCTCATCCAAAGTCCTCCTCAGTTGCTCATTGGCTGTACTACTCACACTCTGCGCGAACTCCTCCTCGTCGGCACAGAGATCTACCCGCGGCGCCTCCGGTGCCTGGTCGGGTGTCGGCACCGGATCCGGCGATATGGCGGGCGGGTCTCGCACCGAGGTGGAGGCTGCGCGAGCAGAGAGAGCCTCCAAGCGAAGCCGATCAAGTGTCGAGTCATCCAACCGCTTTAGCCGCTGGATGACTCGCACCTGATCCGATAGCCGTTGCGCAGTCACGTCGATGGTTGGTTCGAGGGCCTGAAACAACGGAAGCATTCGGACACGGTACGCGCATAAGTTGGTTATTATTCTATTATTATTATAATCTTAGCCTTAGCTCAGGCTACTTCCCTGATCAATGGAAGACAGCTTCCGTTACCCCAATTCACAAAGCCGGAGCTAGAGACATTCCCGGAAACTACAGGCCCATATCCCTCCTCAGTGCATTTACCAAAATTCTAGAAAAGCTCGTAAATTCAAAACTCATTAAATACCTGGAAAACTTTGGTCTCCTATCTGATAGACAATTCGGCTTCCGACAGAACCGATCCACAGAAGACGCCACCTCCCTTCTAGTCAACCTTGTTTCTTCTTACTTAGATAACAATTTAAAATGCATTGGCGTCTTCCTGGATCTTGCTAAGGCATTTGATTCGGTATCAATTCCGATTCTCCTCCGGAAACTGCAAAGTGTTGGTATACTTACGTGGCGTCCCGCTGTCATGGTTTGAAAGCTATCTCTCTGGAAGAAGTCAGCAAGTTAAAATAGACTCACACAAAAGTCCAGAAGAGCCTATTAAATTCGGCGTTCCTCAAGGCAGCATTCTCGGCCCCACCCTTTTCACAATTTATATCAACGATATTTTAAAACTCCATATTCCAAATTCTGAAGTAATCTGTTATGCTGACGACACCGTAATACTTTTCAATGACAAAAGCTGGGAAAGAGTTATCGCTACAGCAGAGTAAGGTATGAAAATGGCAGCGCATTGGTTTCGTACTAATCTCCTAACTCTAAACAGTGACAGAACCAAATTCATATGTTTCCATAAAACTGCATTATCGAAACCATCTTTTGACCCCAAGATAAAGATTTATGTAATGACTCTTCCACTAACCACTGTGACTGCGATCATATCCAGCGTACACACGTTATTAAGTACCTGGGCTTATTAATAGATGAAAAACTAGATTTTAAACATCATATTCATAATCTCGCCGATAAAATTAGGAAATCCATTTTCATTTTCAAAAAGCTTCGCAGTTCGGCTTGCAAGCCTTTGATAAAAATGGTCTACACTGCGTTATGCCAACCAGTGATCGTTACTGCATCACAGTGTGGGGTGGAGCACCCAAGACCACGATGCTGGAACTCGAAAGAGCCCAACGCTCCGTGTTAAAAGTAATGTTTAAGAAACCCTTTCGCTTTCCAACATTGGATCTCTATGCTGAAGCGAAGGTTCTTACCGTTCGTCAACTGTTTCTGCATAAAATAGTTGTGATCACCCATATATCATCTAAACACTTGACTTGTTACAATTCGCTCCTTAAAAAGCGCTTATTTAATTAACCGGTACCTAAAGTATCATCTGCATTTGCTAAACGTTTCGGGGACTACATAAAGGCAGCAACTTACAACGCCATTCTCAATCACTGTGATTTAAAAGATAGCACTGCAAATCAGGCCATAAATACTACCTCTAAGCTACTTCAATCACTGACTTACACAGAGACAGAAGCTATTTTGCAAAGTGTCACTTCACTGTAATTTTTACCTTAGAATATGTTAATTATTAATGTTTAGTTTTAAGTATTAAATGTAAGTTTTAATGTTATTATGTGATATTATATTAATAGTATGACCTGCACACGATAACGAAACTCTGTTATACAAATTGTAATTGGTTCCCCGCGATACAGGTGTAACCTAGTGCGGGGGCCCCTGGTAACTATGTTTGTAACAATTTTTAGAAATAAATTATTCCTATTCTTATTCTTATTCTTCTTACTGATGAGCTAGTGATGATATTTCCTACATAAGTTCCGAGTCCGACACACTCATTGGTACGAGCCAGGATTTGAACCCGCGACCTCCGGATTGAAAGTCGGGCGTCATATCCACTCGGCCACCACCGCTACAACTACGTACACTATTTCAATTACAGAGGAAATAAGTAAGACTCGATCCAATAATGGAGGTAAAAAGAAGAACTAAAATAACGGTATTTTTTAGCACAGTGTCAGTTATAGAGGTCTTAGTTGCGATGTGGTCAATTACAGAGGCAAAATTACGAAAGCACTAAAATCTAGATTGCAATTATAGGTTCCAAGATTTCAATTATAGAGGCCTTTTGGTCTCAAGGGACCGGGACCGGACCTTTGATTGCAATTATTGAAGATTCCCATTTATCCAGGTGCCAATTAACCAGGTTTCACTGTATTTAACATTGTTAAATTAGTACATGGATATTAATCAGACATTAGACAATTTCATAAATATTCGTTAAACTTTATTTTATTGACAATTCCATTGAAATTTCCTTGATTAGAACAATTAGGTACCCCACATGTGTATTACTTTTACCCAATACCTTGCGTAATTTTACACGCACAGTGGTCCAGTTCTTGGGTGCAGATTTTTAAAACGAGAACTACTTTTATAAAAGTTTACGGGTGCGGATTTCCAAACTTGTTTCCGAAATTGATGGGGATGCAGATTTCAAAAATAATGTCCGTTTTGGGATCCAGGGTTGCGGATACGCACTTTTTCGTAAAAAATGTCATGATATTCGTTTCCGATATTGTTGGGGACGAAGATTTCAAAAATGATGTCCGTTTTGGAATCTAAGATGGCGGTCATGCAATTTTTCTTATAAGTCGTGATGATATGCGATTCCAATTTTTTTGGGAATGCAGAATTAAGAAACAATATTCGTTTTAGAACTAAGATGGCAGGCGTGCACTTATTCGTAAAAGTCATCATGGTACTCATGCGATTTTTTGGGGGTGAAATTTCAAAAATGGTGTCCGTTTTGGAATCCAAGATTTTCATACAAGTCGTGATGATACTTATTTACAAATATTTAGGGGATGCAGCTTTTAAAAACATGTCCGTTATGTAAACGCATATAAACCGGCCGGTCAAGAATTTCAAAATCATAGGAATGGCAACCCTAGCAAAGCAAATAAAAATATTGACCCTGGGGTTTATCGTATCGTAGGCATCTGCAAACCCTAAATATTTATTAGAAAAACCTTACGGAACCGTAGGAATTGATGCAAGGAATTTGTTTTCTTTCCCCGCCTACAGGATGACTCACGTTAGACCGGGCCGTGTCCGGGCTCATTGTTTTCTATAGAAAGCATCACGTGATCACCTGTCATGTCATAGAAAAGTAAGCTCCGGAAGCTCCGGCCCGGACACGACCCGGTCTTACGTGAGTCATCCTTAATTCCCTTTTGCTAATTATTTCTCGGTTATTTTCAGGATAGTGAATTTTTAAAAAAACATTATATCGCGATGTTGGATGATTGCGGGAGACAGACTTGTCCAGAGCTGTGCGTTTTTGAGAGATCCAGATTTGTAAGTTTTGACGGTACTTTTTATCACGGATGTATCTAGCTTGTCCGGCGGTTTACAAGCCCCGATGCAAATTAGTTCCTTTAGTTCCACACAAGAATGTTGTTTATTAGGTATATTAAATTCTATAAATTGGGCCAGTATTGGGAACCATAAATACCATAATATGTAGTAGCAATGTATAATCTCGTTTAGTTTGATCGTATAATAAAAATGCATGCGACTTTTATTGCTGATAAAAATGTAGGTACTTTTCAAAAACGTAATCCAAAATAATATAGTCCTCTCCTACAGCACTGCTTCGAGCCCATGCATTGCATGCGGGCTCGAAACAAAATTGTCAGTACATTGGCAGAGCCGTGTTGCTTTCCCCACGCTTTCCCTAGTAACAGCCATTTTCACATCTGTTATATTCCTACTTGTAAAAAGGGCCCAAAAGAATAACACTCTAATGACTGTACAATAATTTATTAAATTCGTTAGAGGTATAACTGTTCTAAAAGCTTGACAATGTAAATATTCATACTCATACTCATACTCATAATCTTTATTGCATATCACATTGTATCTTAACCTATTACATAGAATTGTGTACAACATGACACCCTGTAGGGCACAGCCAGACGTCACGTTGCGCAGAAAAATCTTAATAATGTGAACTAGGTAATTTAACACATGGTACAACGACATCTAGCGGGTAATTTGGAAACAAAATTATCTTCTTGCAAAATAATCCTAAATAATTTTTAAGAAAAAAAAATCCCGACTTCTCTGGGGCCTGGTGAAAGATTATTGTAGATGGTGCGCTATGTAGAAAAGGAGATGAAACCACCCACTTTTATAGTAGCATTTTGTTTCTGTAAGGCTCGCAGTTCTAACCTAACCTAACCCACTTTTGTTCGGTTCTGTGAGGATCGCAGTTCAAACCTGTAGTCTGTTTGAGATCCTGAAAACGGTAAAAAATAAAGATACTACTCCTAAAAATACGTATGATACCACATTAGATTTTGCATAGAACTTGGCACTCATTTACATCTCCATTCTTTTTGCGGCGAAGCACACACCCACCCACAGCCAAGCATAATTTTTGTATTGAACTTGGCTCTCCTTGTATTTGTATTTATTTATTTGCTGAATATGGGTTTACAAAGGTGTACAATAACATATTAATTAGTTCAACCATACCCTGCTTGGTGTAGCATGCAAAATTTAAAGTATAGTCGCACTAACATAAAATTATAACATAAAAAATATTAGAAATAACATGTCAGATTAATTATTAACATTAGAAAAGTCATGCAATTCATTATTTACAATTTCAAATTCCTATTTCTATTCCATTTCATAATCAAAGTATTCATGTATGGAATAAAAACACATGTCATTAAGCCATAAAAATAATTTCTTTTTAAACTTGTTGATTGGAAGGTCTTTTATGTCAGCTGGCAACCTATTAAATATTTTTATACACATATAAAATGAACTTCTAGCTGTTTGTTTGAGGCAGGTTTTTGGCAAAAATAGTAGATTGCGCTGTCTAGATATACGGTCATTGTAACTTATCATATCACAGTTATTTTTAATATGAGTTTCATTGAGGCGAACAAAAAGAGCCATTTCATATATGTACAAGGATGGTAGTGATAACAATTTATTCTTTTGCATTACTGGCTTACAGGATTCCATTTGTTTCATTTTGAAGATGGCTCTTATACATCTTTTTTGCATTATGAACGCCCTTTGCACATCAAATGAGTTACCCCATACTATTATACCATATCTGAGTGTAGACATAATGTAGCTGTGATATGCCAGTAATGCTGATTCTCGAGATACTGTTTGTCTGACTTTCCTCAAAGGGAATATAAATTTATTTATTTTACTACAAACACCATCAACATGCTCATTAAAGGTTAAATGTTCATCCAAATCTATACCAAGAAATTTGAAGCTTTTATTTTCGCTGACAGAATCACCTAAGCAAGTAGTAGTAAGCTTTTTAGGGTTCCGTACCCAAAGGGTAAAACGGGACCCTATTACTAAGACTTCGCTGTCCGTCCGTCCGTCCGTCCGTCCGTCCGTCCGTCCGTCTGTCACCAGGCTGTATCTCACGAACTGTGATAGCTAGACAGTTGATATTTTCACAGATTATGTATTTCTGTTGCCGCTATAACAACGAATACTAAAAACAGAATAAAATAAAGATTTAAATGGGGCTCCCATGCAACAAACGTGATTTTTGACTAAAGTTAAGCAACGTCGGGCGGGGTCAGTACTTGGATGGGTGACCGTTTTTTTTTTGCTTTTTTTTGTTTTTTTTTGCATTGTGGTGCGGAACCCTTCGTGCGCGAGTCCGACTCGCACTTGCCCGGTTTTTTACATTTATGTTTTTGGTGGGATATCATTACTTTTTGTAAAGAAAACTAGGCAGGTATTGAGATTTAATGTTTTTTCTTGCGTGTTAGCCGGTTGTTTAGCGCGTATTACAAGTTTTTTGTATGGGGACACAACTTATTTTTTGACTTAAATTTAATTTTATATCGCGCCTGGCTCGTACCAATGAGTTTTTCGGAACTTATGTACGAAATATCATTTGATATTTACCACTAGCTTTTCGGTGATGGAAACCTGCATACATCTGCGAAGAAATTCAAAGGTGTATGCACGTCCCCAATCCGCATTGGGCTAGCGTGGGGACTATAGCCCAAACCCTCTCGTGCTTGAGAGAAGGCCTGTGCCCAGCAGTGGGACGTATATAGGCTAAATTATTATTATTATAATTTCTTTGTCTTTTCCATATCTCGGAACCATAAGGTCCCGGACCTTAGGGAGGTGTACGTGGAGCCGAAGCCAACAGCGCAGAGGCCCTTTAAGACACTTTACTCGAGAAACGAGATAGACTTCATCATGACCGACAAGAAACGGATATTCAGTGATGTATCTGTGATCAACAGGGTAAAGACCGGTTAGTGATCACCGAATCGTAAGAGGCTCACTAAATATCAATGTTAAACTTGAAAGGTCCAGCCTGATGAAGTCTACGCTCCGACCTACTCGAGCCCATGTTCAAAACCCCGAAAGCTTTCAACTCGAGCTCTCTGACCGCTTTGCTTGCCTAGAGAACTTGGCTTCAGTGGACGAAATCAACGACGGGCTAGTGGAAACTGTCCACACAGTAGGGTCTAAGTTTTTTAGACTCCGCCGTAAAGATAGACCTCAGAAATTGACCGAGCTAACCTTAAACCTCATGGATGAACGTCGCTCGCTACAGTTGCAGTCTCCCGATGACGTGAAGTCATATTGGCAGCTCAATAGACGTATATCTAAGTCCTTGCAACATGATCTGCGTCTCTTTAATACTAACCGTATTAAAGAGACTATTGAGCGAAACCAAGGCTCCAAAGTGTTCGCAAAGGACAAGTCTATTGGGCAAAGCCAGCTGACAAAGCTGAAATGGGAAGATGGCAGCATAGCGTTAAGCAATGCGGAGGTTTTAGGCTAGATCAAGAGGTTCTATGGACAGTTATACACTTCGATCGCAAAGTCCGTTGACAGCTTGGTAGGAGATCCAAGAGCCAAGCTGTCCCGACATTATACCGAAGATATCCCGGACATCAGTCAGTACGAGATTAGGATGGCCCTGAAGCAGCTTAAGAAAGACAAGGCGCCGGGCAAAGACGGAATCACTTCAGAGCTTCTGAGAGCGGGTGGAACACCGGTACTTAAAGTCCTCCAGAAGCAGCGAACTGTTATACATGGAAGTATTCTGTCCGCTCAGTTATGACCCAACGTAAACTATTCGATTGTAGGCGGTGCTTACAAACTATTCGATTCGCAACTTCAGTTCGTCCGAGATGACAGTCAGTGACGGATGGCTAAATTGATTTATAAAAACAACGTTTTTTTGTAATTAATAATGTCTTCATGTGTCGTGAAGTGGTGCAGAAGTTATTTTAGTTCATACCAAGGATAGTGGAATCACTTTTCACTTGTAGTAAACAGATAACTTCAGTAAAATTTGGAATAAACATGACGATTTGTTTTCAATACTACCATGCTAAGCTAAAACGTAACAACTGCATACGACTTTCATAACAACATACGACTTTTTAAATTGCGAGGATAATAGGGATGGTGTTATGCCAAATGAAGTAGACTATTTTATTAACTTGTGCTTGGTTTAGGTATTTTCTATATAATTATAAATGTAGTAATGAATTCGTTCTTACAGATTTCTATTTTCCTTTTTATTTCATGAGATGGAGCTGTAAAAAAACTACCTAATTATTTCAAATTAATAATCAAATTTGATATTATCATTTTACATTACTTTCCATTCAGATTCCTACAAGATGCTATTCGCAGAGAACTATGGAAAAAAGCTGTCCAATTAGAGAGACAAGAAATGAAGTGGATGCCTGGAAAGATATCTAGAATATGTTCTATTCATGAGATATAACTCGTGAGATAATCATATACCCGGTCTCCTATATGTAGATACACTTACTTCCACTGAATTAATTTAACAAATACAGACATTATCTGAAAATGTTGATCATTCGAATCCACCCTCTACCGTCACATATATGTAGGTTCTCTCAAGCCATTTCCGTCAGTAGAAAAGAGCAGCAAATTTAGAAAATGTAAGCGCGCGAACGGGTGTGGTCCCATACAAAATTTTAATTTTGCACCTTTTTTTACTGACAAACTTGCTTAACCGGCTATATACATATAACATAATTCCATTGGAACTGAAAGTGGGGATTTATTGTGACTCCGCCTATTCAAATATTTTGACCCGATTCGTGTATAGCCAGTCCGAATTCTAAGATCAAGTTTACCATACATTTACAATGGCGTACTTGATCTTAGAAAAACGGACAGACTATACCTGAACGTGACTTCGCACTGCCATACAAATTGATAATAAAATATACAAAATACTTATTATAGCGGAATACATTTATACAACAATGATATATTTACTTATATTGAGTTAGTCTGTCATTTCATAACAACATTTTAACTAGTTATCTTTTAATCTGCATTAAATTATTATACGTGAATTATTTGACTGGTTCTTCAATGTATGGCATAAACCTATCCCTGTCCAAGTCATATTCTAATCAAATATGAACCGCAAACTCTCAGCGGCCAGTACGTACAGCAAGAAGGTTATTAGCGGATTAATGTCGCTGATTGGTAGTTATTGACATTATATGCATTTCATCTACACTTAGCTATGTACCATTAGTGTAATAAAGATGACTATTATTTTGTTTACCAGCTTTGATTACAGGCTCTGTAAACTCGTCGTCTTATTTAAATGTAGGCGTAATTTTGTATGTGTGGTAATTTGGCCCGAGAATTTGAACGGTAATGTTCCTAAAGGCGGTTTCCATACTAAATATATGCGTTCACTGTCCAGAAGCTCTTTAATTCCGTCTTGTCCGAGGGCATAACGCCTGAAACATGGAATAGAGGCGAGGTGGTGTTGTTCTTCAAAACAGGTGATAACAACCTATTGAAGAACTATAGACCCATCACGCTTCTGAGCCATGTCTATAAGCTGTTTTCAAGGGTCATCACGAACCGTCTCGAACACAGACTTGATGACTTCCAGCCTACCGAACAAGCCGGTTTCCGAAAAGGCTATAGGATCATAGACCACATCCATACGCTGCGGCAAGTTATACAGAAGACCGAAAAGTATAACTTGTTTAAAAAATAATTTGGCCAAGCCCGAGATAGCTCGAGGCATTTAGTGTTCCGTACGGCTACCATCAGTTTGGCATTGACATAAACGATATCGTGAACGTAATTTACTTCCTATAGGTATATCTCTTTCGCACTAATATGTCAGTACGAGCGAGAAGCATAGAAAGTAAATTACGTTCACGCCCACGGTAGCGTTTATGTCAAGGCCAAACTGATGGTAGCCGTACCGCTCGCATCGTTACATTTTACAGAGGTTGTTTGCCTGTTTTTAGGATACCGTATTCAACTACACACACAGAACAATAGTACAAAGTGTCTAAGTGCGAAGGCCGAAGGCCGAGCTTTAGCAAAATGTCATCGCTTTAGCACAGAGCAATAGTACAAGTGTCTAAATGCGAAAGCCGAAGGCCGAGCTCCACGTAGGGCCGAAGGCCGGAAGCGTCCAGGATGTTAGTACTTAAACACAGAACAATAGTATAAGTATCTAAATGCGAAGGCCGAAGCCCGAGCTCCGCGTAGGGCCGAAGGCCCGAAGCGTCCAGGCTGTCAGTTCTGTGTTTAACCACTGACATCTTGCAGGCTTCGGGCCTTCGGCCCTACGCGGAGCTCGGCCTCCAGCCTTCGCATTTAGACACTTGTATTAATTACCTGTGTTTAGAACTGACCTCCTGGATGCTTCGGGCTTTCGGCCCAATGCGACTTCAGCCTTTGGATCTTGCGACTTAGACACTTGTACTTAAAAATATGAACTTGGAAAAGTTACGGGAGGCGCGCGTCTGTCGGACGCTTCGGATCTTCGAATCGCTCCTTCGGCCTTTGCATTTAGTTAGATTCTTGTACTATTGCTTTGTGTTTGAATACCGAAGTCGAGCATCTCGCGAATGCTTGATGTATTATAATAATTTAGAGTAAGGCCAAGCGCGCACCACGATTTTTTGTCCTGCGATAATTTTGTCGCAGAAATGCAACGTATATATGTTAGTGCGCGCATATGCGACAAAAAAATCGCAGCGATTTTAAAATTGTGACTTGTCACATTTTTCCGCGATTGTTCGCGACGCGATTGTCGCAAAGTGAATTGCAGCATGCGGAGTTGTATGGCCCCGCGAGCACTATGATAATAAAATCGCACCCCGGCCGGACCTCAGTCGACATTTCGCTCTCCAAACCCCAACATCTCGGCACCAGCATCTCCAATGGAGTCTCAAAATGAGACGCTAGATGTTGACCATTTAATTATGGAAATAGACGGGGATCACCTTTGTGTTATAAATGCTCAAAGTCATACAGCAATCGCATATTAAAGACACGTTTCATGACAAGCGAGTGGTACGAAATCCATGTTGAGAATGAACAAATCGTCGACTTTTTCATCGCAGTGCGCGCAGTGAATTTTCTGCGATATATTACAGCGCGATTCTAAAATCGTGTCACAAAAATTAAAATCGTGGTGCGCGCTTGGCCTATAATACCTTAAATGTATACTCCTTCAATTTAAATTTAGAACTCATTATTATTTTTTATTTGATTTTGTTTCTAGTTCTATGCCATATATATAGACTTTAATATTATTTAGAACTGCTAAAAAACAAGATCGGCTTATTTTAAATATTTCGTCAATTTTACCTTTGTTTCTAAAAAATGTGATATTTAACTGTCATATACTATTAATGTCTTCCAAAATTATTTTCTCGTAACAGGACTGAGGAACTACCGCGAAAACCGAAATTCGCAATTTGCGGGGATCTTTCTCTTTTACTCCAATGAAGGCGTAATTAGAGTGACAGAGAAAAATGCTCGCAATTTGCGAACGTCTATTTTCGCGGTTATAGCCCTGAATCTTGTTGCTCACCGATCCGTTCAAAAATATACATAAGTACTGAATATAATTAATAGATATTATAATTATACAATTAATACAGAAATGTAATGGTACTTAATGAAAAGGAATATTGTGTATATTGTTTCGACGAATCAGATACTCTCAATAAAATCTATACATGAGGCCAAAGCTGTTCATAAATATTAAATGACTTTATTATCTCTATACGCCTTTCTAACTCTATGTGTCCTATTGTGGAAAAAAAAACACAACGACAGTCAAGAACGGAATTCTTAATTTGAATTTTTCAGATATTTGAGATGCCTAGTCCATTGGTTGGAAAGCCCGTTCGAAATTTAAACTTATTTGCAATATAATAAGGTCGTATTTTGTAGATCTCTCTCATACTTATAGTAGGCTATTGAGATAAAATTAAATATCCCACAAAAATAAGCAAGCAGAATTAAACTTTGTGTCAAAGACATAAGTCATAAATTTCAATGCCAAAGTTTTAACTAAGGATGTTTTTCGGTAAAATTACTGCCTAATATGAAATGACCAGTGTAAGCATCAGTTAGCTAGCCCTAAGCAACCAAAGGTCAAGCTGCAGTTGAAATACTAATAAAGATAAAGTTAAGCTGATAATTTTCCCGCCGTCTCCATGCTTCTTTAAGTTGGGTATTGACTGGTCAGATGCCTGTTAGCTATAGTTTTCGCGAAAATCGCCAGGACAGAGGTGAAAATTTTTGTATGAAAACTTGCAACTTTAAA
This sequence comes from Cydia fagiglandana, assembly GCF_963556715.1. Classification (NCBI taxonomy): domain Eukaryota; kingdom Metazoa; phylum Arthropoda; class Insecta; order Lepidoptera; family Tortricidae; genus Cydia; species Cydia fagiglandana. Next base: position 3,887,353 of record NC_085943.1, read on the forward strand.
TGCATTTTTTGACGAAACTATTGCAGTCTAAAATGAAGTCAAAATCAGTCCATCGACTCAATTTTTTGCAAGCTTTCTAATGGTACCCCACACGATTCTTACAAATGAAAAAAATTTCAGCCTACCCCTCTCAACCCCCTAAATTTCCCCCTTTAATAAGAAATAAGCAGTTTTGACTTATTTACAATATGAGTGGTGGTAATTGCTATAACTGTTCCAAATTTTAGGTATCTATGTCAAACGGTCTCTGAGAAAAACGTATTTAACTGATTTGCAAGACCGAAGTGATCCCATAAGTGTTCCGTAAACAAAGTTTTGTACGGAACACTAAAAATTAACTCCCTTGCGGCGGTATGGCGGCCATTTGGAACCATCCGAAAAGTATGGCATGGTGATGTCCATGAATGGCTGCTCGACGATGATCACCTGTGCAAAAATTAGCTTGGCACAAAATGGTTGAATTGTTTTTTTTTAAATTAATGTGTTTGCCTCAGTATGGCGGGCTGTAAGTCACACCGGAGAAGTATGGCATTACGTTACCGCCTACTTCTTTTTTATGGACTATCGGAAAATACGAGGATTTTTGTAGAACAAATCGTTCGACACTCGTATTTTATCCGACACGTTCGACTAACGCCCACGCGATTGGGCCGCCGGTACCAGCGCTATGACCATCATTTTTCTTTCCTTCATTACGCTTAGACCCCTGACGAACCGCCATACTGGTACAAATGACCCAGTAAAATGTGTCACTATCTCCCGGTCTATATGCCCTAATTTTGATTTCCCTATTTAGTTTCGTTTTTACAATGGTCGCAGTTCTAACCTAACCTAACCCACTTTTGTGGCATCAGTTCGTTTTTGCGAGGATCACAGTTCTACACAGACTTATAATGATCAAACTTTAACAGAATGTGATAGCACCAAGTTTCTAGGTATTGTTCTAGACGACCGTTGCACATGGAGCATGCATGTTGATAAAGTCTGTACCAGCATTAATAAATTTTCATACGTTTCATTGCGCTTATCAAGAATATGTGATAAAAACACTGTCCTTAAAGCATATCATGGATTCGTGGTATCCAATTTAAGATACGGAATATTGCTTTATGGCAATTCTCCGCATATAGATCGTACCTTTATAGCCCAAAAAAGTGTATCAGGGCAATGTGTAACACCTCGCAGCGGACATCTTGCAAAAACTTATTTGTCGAATTAAAGTTGTTAAGAATACATTTACTGTATATATATGAAGTCTGTGTCTTTGTAAAAAAGGGGGAAATAACCCACTTCAATACAAGATACCCCAACAGATTAGTCCTACCAAAAACAAACACAAAAATCAAAAATAGTTGCTGTTACGCGATGTGCATTAAAATATTCAATAAGCTGCCTGAGGACATTAAAGAACTACCCCTTAATAGATTTAAAAACAAATTGTACGCCTACCTGACCCAAAAGTGTTACTACAATTTAAAAGACTACTTTGTACTACATTTACAGCAAATAAAATAAATAAAAACACAAAAATCACTTTATGTATGCCTTTAAGATTTGAGGAGTTTCCTCGATTCCTCATGGATCCCATCATCAGAACTGGGTTTTGACAAAAACGGGACCAATCTGTATGCATATACATACAATCAAAAAAAGAATTTTCTAAATCTGTCCAGTAATGAATGACGGAGATATGGATAAACAAACATAAAAAAACATACAACCGAATTGATAACCTCCTTCTTTGAGATTTGGAAGTCGGTTAAAAACACATACAGAAGTACGGACACTACCCGTCAAATAAAAACAAAATCTTTATTTTTTTTTCTTGAAGTACAAAATTTCTTGTATTTGGATTTAGTTATTGTAGAAATTACCATATCTGTTAAATTAAACTACATTCATCATCATCTCAGCCATAAGACGTCCACTGCTGAACATAGGGCTCAAACTACATTAGTAGAAGCATTAAATATTAGTGATTTTTAAAGTAAAACATTATTTTTAATACAAACACGAGAACCTCAAAAAATGGTCTGACTAGATGAAAACATAATGCATCGGGGCTTAATAGTAAAGGATGACTCACGTTAGACTGGGCCGTGTCCGGGCTGGAGCTTCCGGCGCATCGATTTCTTTGAAAAGCATCACGTGATGGACTGTCATGTCATAAAAAAGTATGCGCCGGAAGCTCCGGCCCGGTATAACGTGAGTCATCCTTAAAGAGCCATAAAGATAAGCTAATTAGTTATATATAGGTATTGTAAAAAAAATCGTAAGTAGTTTCTTATACATATATAGAAAGCTCACTTAATAGAGGACCGAGGTCATAACACTATCTCTCACACTCTTGCCGCAAAGCGTGAACGAGAGCGCGGTCGACGGTCATCAGTCTGGTTTGCGGACAGTATAAGAATAATGGTTAGGGAGGCGAATAGGGGAATTTTCTGCAATACTCGAGCGTGGCAGTTTAAGATATGAGAGATACCTTAGACCTAATAGAACAACCTTGTAAAGTATTTAGCTCTATATGTAGTGACGCGCGCCTAGGATAGACGATCAGATTAGTAAAAAAAAATGGATAGTCTGAAATACTCGAGCGCGTCAGATTAAGATATTGGGGGTTGATTTTAGTGTTTAAAGACTAAATTTAACTAATCTGACGATAAGTCCTTGACGCCGCCGAGTTATAGGGTCGCGAACTTGTAAAAAAAAACGTTAATCCGGCATTCTCGAGCGCGATTTTTATTTTTTTTATTTTGAAGAATATAATCTAAAACTTACTAAAAATACAAAATCTGCCGGTTTCCGCATGACCGGAAGTGTGGAGGAGCCATTTCGTCTTCCTAAGAACGCGTTGCGGCATATAAGTCGCGAACGATACATTTTACAAAAAAAAGTTTAAATAAACAAAAAAGGTAATTTTATTTTACACAAAAAAGGTCTCTTTACATTTTTGTCCAAAGTTAAAACTTTTTGACTTGAAGCATCATAAAAACTCAAACTCCCGGTTTTTTGAGTATATCTCGAAAACTGAGGGTGTTAAAAAAATTGATATGAAATAACGATGATTAAATTATGTGACTTTTATTATATCTCAAAAATTTTTTTTTTCTAAAGCTTCTCGACAATTTTCGTGGACTCGGAAAAAGTTACGCGTATCTGTATACAAAAGTATTATTAACATGTACAGTTTCATGTATGTATATTATTCAATAGCCTGTTGATCCTCAAATTGTTTTTTGGACGTACCGTAAGCAAAACGAAGTGAAGAATTGAAGCAAAAAAGAGGAATTTGCCATAAACATGTAATACAGACTGAGCGCTTCGCGGAAATATGCCGTCCTACCAGTATTTTTCCTTTATTTCGCAACATTGATGGTGGGGAAAGAAGCGGTAGAAGGGAATTAATTTTCGGTACACCCTAATATATATATATATATATATATATATATGTTTATGGTCCCCTAACGTAGACCTATGTGCCCTCAGTATGACGCCGATTGAAGAGAGAGAAAAGACCCGACATTATATTTCTCGAATGGGCTGAATGTGTGTACTACATTTCATCTACATTTACGTTGGTTGTATCTATCGCTTTATTGTCATTCTTAAATTCCCCATTTTATCGAGGAGAAAGAAAGGAAAAAAAGAAACCAAAAAACCTTTTTCGGTCAGATTAAGAGAACCCACCAACATTTTTGTCAGATTAAAAAAATATGCTTTCAGGATACCGAGATAAACCTCCCCTATGAAAATCTGACGCGCTCGAGTATTTCAAAAAAACTTTATTTTTTTGCATTTTCAAAAATTCATCGTAACTTATCGTCACGCCGAAATCGTCAGTTTTTTTAAAGGAAGCTTCCTTGGGGCCTACTTAACACCCCTTCCGAAAATCTGACGCGCTCGAGTAAATTTATTTTTTTTGCATTTTTGACTACTTTATATGCCTACCCCCACCACGCAAACCGGCAGATTAGTATACCGCTGTTATCAGAGGCACTCGGGGCATACGTAGTATGAATATCTGACGCGCTCGAGAATGCCCAAGTAACTGTTTTTTTTAACATTTTTTAAAAACCGTACACGCCAAACCCACCGCTAAAATGGTTTTTGCCATACGAGCTTTTCTTTTCGAAATGATTTTATCTTTCGATTTTGATAGGTCTCGACGGCGCCGTTGAATTACGCCATTTAGCTACCTCGCCTCCCTAACTATAAGAAAAAGTCTGTTTTAGCCCGCGATATATGGGAAAAGACCGGACGGCATGACCCTCGTCCTCTGGAAGATTGGACGGCCTTTAGTTTGGGATGCCACATGCGTGGACACCCTTGCGCCGTCCCATCTTCCAGGTACATCAAACAGAGCTGGTGCGGTTTTTGGAGTTACTCGAGCGTGTGAGCGTGATTAAGGTACGACTGATATCTTGCTACCCGTAGAGATCTTCCTTAACCACTTTTAGCCATCTGTCTATGTTGGTCGATGGGGGGATCATAGGCAGTTAAAATACATCTTTAAATAGTGTCGTAAATAGCTATTAGGGTTCATGCATGTGTTAAATTAGTCTTTACGTTTAGGTTGCTATTTTTACTTTTGTATATCATGTTTTACTTTGTGCTCATATATTATGTTAAATGAATTGCGTGGAATGTTTTATATCTAGTTATAAGTCTAGGATTCATGCTCCTTTCATACGTGCTTAATATTGTATCTATTTATAAGTCTAGGATTCGTGCTCCTTTCATACGTGCTTATAATTAACGAGATTGGCAGAAATAAATAAAACTCACTCTGCATATAATATCCACTAGTTCAGAGATACATATCGCCCGGCCATTCCTATATAAACCCGAGCCATTTGTAGCATATTCAGAGAACTCAGAGAGCTTAACTCTATCACTTGCCTGAACACTCTCCAGTAAATAAACTCAGACATATGTGTTTTTATTTCACACAACACATATACCGGTAAATGGAGGTATAGCGGACTTTGAGACAGCACAGCGGCCAGCGCGTTCCAGCGGCGAGTTTCTACGCTTCACCCAACGAACCCCTCATCACTAAAAGTTACAGTCTGCACTCCACAGTTTGGTCCTTCTGAAGCCGAATGAAGATAGAAAAACGTACGCGCTGAGTTTCAAGCGACATAGCTTAACTCAGACATCAAGAAAGAAACACGTACGCGCTGAGTTTGAAGCGACATTGCTTAACTCAGACGGCAAGAAAGAAACAAGTACGCGCTGAGTTTTAAGCGAACGTTGCTTGACTCAGACGGCAAGACAGAATAAAGAACGCGCTGGGCCTAGAGGTTCGCTTCGGCTTAGACCCAACCCCAATACCTTTCCGTAACCCATTTACCGGCTTGCCGGTCGGACCGTGCAGCGTCGTAGGTCGTCCTCCGCTCACGTGTCCTGGCAACTTTCGTTGCATGTGTCACATGGTTGATACCCACACACTGCTTTCGAACGTTCTAGGCATAGCACTTTGCCATTGCGGGAGATTCAGTGCCACGAGGGATCCACGCTACGCTTAGGGCACTGACGTTGCGCTCAGTAACGGTCAGTCATAGATATAGGCAGGTCAAGTTAGGGACCCCCGCGTGTGTTAAGTGAAGTGAAGTGGTTCCAGCCAGAAAGATGTCCGAAAAGGAAGCAAGGAGCCTACGACCACGCACCAAGGGCCCGCCTGCGCCCGCAGCCAACATGGACACCCCTACCCCCTCGTCCGGTAAGACTACGTCCGGCGAGACAAATACGTGGAGCAAGGGCACCAGTGGCAACCCGAATACTACCGGTGGAAACGAGTCGGTACACTCGGAAACGTTAAATGCCACGGTAGTAAATCGTAGTAGGTCAGGTACGCTAGTGAATAAAGACGCCGATGCGCCGCCGTCGCCGTCGCGGGCGCCGTCTAATCGCGATTCACATAGGAGTTGCAAATCGGTTAGGGAACGCGATAATAAATTGGCCGTGCTAATGGCCGAGCTCGAGGTTCGTAAAGCCCGTCTAGCCATTGCTAAGACAGAGTCCGACACTGCAAATGTACGGCTGCAGATTGCGCAATTGAAGGCGCAGTCTGTCGGCAGCAGTGACGCGACCGTCGAAGCTACTAAGACAAAGTCCGACACTGCAAATTTACGGCTGCAGGTTGCGCAACTGAAGGCGCAGTCTGTCGGCAGCAGTGACGCGACCGTCGAAGAACGGACTAGAAGTTGGGTAGAACGACAAGCTAGGTTACAGCACGAGATCGCAAAGGAAAACGTTAAAATCCCGCCGCCGAAAGAGACCGCGCAAACGCAACCGCCGCCGCGTGCAGCCGTCGATCGGGCTAGCAGACCACCCCCGCGCATTGTAGAGGTACCGCACGGTACCTACGCGCCAATGTACCATAAACCGCCGGAATTGCCTACATTCGGCGGAGATATCACCGAGTGGATATCATTTAGGGCAGAGTTCGAAGATACGTCGCCCATGTTTAGTGCCGTCAATAACGTCAGTCGGATTAGGCGCGCACTTAAGGGCGAAGCTCGGACGGCCGTAAAATCTATAATGTACACGGTTCAGGATCCGTACGAGATAATGGAAGCGCTGGAACGGCAGTTCGGCGACCCTGAGGAGATTGTTCTTACGGAAATTCATAACGTTGAACGCATGCCGCGTTTATCCGAAGAAAATTCTAATATAACCTCATTCGCCGCGCATGTAGCGAATGCCGTCGCCACCATTAGATCCTTGCGTCAAGAGAAATACTTGCACGCGCCTGAGCTCGTGAATAAAATCGTGGATAAATTGAATCTGATAGTGCGCTATGGATGGGCCAAATACAGGCAGTCTAACGTATTAGAATCACCCGGGTTAGTTGCGATTTCCGAGTTTCTTAACGAAATTAGCACTGCGGCCAAGCGCATAAACCGACATAAGCCGTCTAACAGGTCACGGAATGCAGTGAACGCGGTTTCCTCTGTGCGCGAACCGAGAAGATCGAGCCAAGCTCTCTCTGGGTCTCGCGCCCCCGCGTTCTACCGTGACACGTCTGATGAATCACGGAATTCAGGGAGTGCGGTTTCCTCTGTGCGCGAACCTAGAAGATCGAGCCAAGCTCTCTCTGGGTCTCGCGCCCCCGCATTCTACCGTGATACGTCTAGTGGATCGCGAAGTGAACGAAGCGCGGTTTCCTCTGTGCGCGGGCCCAGTCGATCGAGCAGCGCTCTCACTGGGTCCCGCGCCCCCGCGTCCTTTCGCGACTATAGTTCGGATTCGGAGTCAGATTCCCGCGAATCATACACACGTGATACGAGAAATAGATCGCGTTCTAATAAATCGACTATAGCTCAAGTAAAGCACCGCGATGGTAATTTAAAGAAAAAGCCAGCGTCACCCAGAGCTCAGCCTAGGCAGCAGACATCGTCTGTCTCTGTCTCGCGCGATGCGTGCGCCATATGTAAGAACGGCAAAGAACACAAAGTTAGTGAGTGTTTGAAATTTCTAGCCGCGACTATATCTAAGCGATGGGACTTGGCAAAGGGTGCTAAATTGTGCTGTAGATGTTTAGGCGCGAGTCACCCTAAGCCTTATGGGTGCCAATATGTCGCGTGTGGCATGAATCAGTGCGAAGCCGGACATAATAAACTATTACACGGTCGAAACGCGGCCGCGTCCGCGAGCGGTAATAGAGTCCCGGCAGCACCTGCAGTACTCAATGTTAGACTGCCGCAGACGTGTCACAAAGTCATGCCTGTAGAGGTGTCGGAACCGTTAGGTACCGTCCAAACCCTCGCGCCACTTGACGAAGGCGCGACAATGACTTTGACGCTACACGAAACTGCGGACAGAATCGCGCCCGCGGTATAATTGGTTGGGCACGCAAAGCCTAATACCGCGGACGACGAGGCCTTACAACTTGTGAAACGGCATTCTGAGGTAGAATCATTAGGCGTTTCGCAGAAGTTACCTAGGGCCGACCCCCACCAACGTGCGCTAGATTTACTAGAAGCCACCTGCGAAAAGATACCGGGGGAGCAAAGGTATCGCTCGGGCTTACTTTGGCGGTCAAATGACGAGAAACTCCCCAATAACCAAGCGCAAGCATTGCAACGGCCGTACAATCTAGAACGAAAGCTAGACCACGATGCGAAACTTAAAGCCGAATATGCAAAGTGTATGTTGCTTGACAAAGGTTACGCGGAGAAAATAGACTCGTCACCGCCCCCCGAGGCACCCCGGACGTGGCCTCTAGCGCATTTCCCAACTTTTCACCCGCAACGCGGCAAAATGCGATTAGTTTGGGACACGGCCGCCACAGCTTGCGAACGTTCGCTTAACAGCGCGCTGTTGGCTGGCCCCGACCTGTTAAAGTCACTTTTTGGCGTATTAATGCGCTTCCGCGAAAGTAAAATCGCGGTGTTAGCCGACGTCAAACGGATGTTTTTACAGATCGAAATAATAGAGCAAGATCGCGATACGTTACGTTTCGTTTGGCGGACAGGGATCGATTGGGACAGGCCTATATCCGTCTCACTCGCACCCGCGTGGCGATCGTTCATTAATAACGTACGATTAGTTCGCGCCACCGCTAGTATTCTAGTTGCCGCCGAGGTTTTCAAAGCCGCATTGTTCGCTAAGAAAACAGACACAGAGATTAACAAGGGGCATGTAGATTTAGCCGAGATGTTGCTAATCCGACGGAGTCAACATGCTGCATTTCCGGAGGAAATAAAGCTTCTGGAAACTGGGCGGCCACTCCTGAAGAAATCTCCGCTACAAAAAATGGCTGTACAACTTGAAAAAGACATGCACATACCTGCCTGGCATGAGAACGAAGATTTCGTCAAGTTATTAGTACACCATTTTCATGCACTCTTCGATCACGGCAACCACCCAACCGCCATCAACGAGTTTGCCGCCTTACTTTCGGCATCCTACACGTTTTTGTCGCTACGCCGAACGATAGCGCGACGCGGCACGCCTACAGTTCTCTATTCCGACAACGCCACTAACTACCACGGCGCGGAACGAGAACTAGCAGAGGCCAAAGAGACGCTGCCCGACAGTCTCAAGCCCATTTTGACCGAGCGAGCCATACAATCGAAGAAAATTCCACCCGGCAACCCCTCCGCTGGCGGTGCCTGGGAACGGCTCGTGGGCAGCGTAAAAACCGCATTAAAAGTACTGAACGTAAAGAAACTGCATGAAGGTGACGTAGTGACGAGGAACGTGGCCCAGAGGCGTAATCGCCCAGCTATATCCTGGCCTGGATGGCCATTGTTCGCACACGCGCAGGTGACGTCCGCCGCCCAGTTTCTAGACTCATCCCCATTTACTCCGCGCATGAAGACGGTGTCAACACACGTGGGGGAGACTGTCGTAAATAGCTATTAGGGTTCATGCATGTGTTAAATTAGTCTTTACGTTTAGGTTGCTATTTTTACTTTTGTATATCATGTTTTACTTTGTGCTCATATATTATGTCAAATGAATTGCGTGGAATGTTTTATATCTAGTTATAAGTCTAGGATTCATGCTCCTTTGATACGTGCTTAATATTGTATCTATTTATAAGTCTAGGATTCGTGCTCCTTTCATACGTGCTTATAATTAACGAGATTGGCAGAAATAAATAAAACTCACTCTGCATATAATATCCACTAGTTCAGAGATACATATCGCCCGGCCATTCCTATATAAACCCGAGCCATTTGTAGCATATTCAGAGAACTCAGAGAGCTTAACTCTATCACTTGCCTGAACACTCTCCAGTAAATAAACTCAGACATATGTGTTTTTATTTCACACAACACATATACCGGTAAATGGAGGTATAGCGGACTTCGAGACAGCACAGCGGCCAGCGCGTTCCAGCGGCGAGTTTCTACGCTTCACCCAACGAACCCCTCATCACTAAAAGTTACAGTCTACACTCCACAAATAGATTATAGATTTGATCCAAGTTAAGAGGAGTGTGTACTGTCTCTTCCGAAAATCGTTTTTTCCAGATTTATATTTTTCCCATTCGCAATTTTTACCATTTTATTTTTTCTCGATAGCTTCCTTTCCCGAAAGCATTTCTAACCATTCGCATATTTTCCCATTAACTTTATTTTCCAGTAGCTTATTATCCTAATAGATTTTCTAACCATTCGCATAATTTCCCATTAATTTTATTTCCCAGTAGCTTATTTTCGCATAATTTGGATATGTATTCTTATTATAATATGCGGGACACTAACTAAAACATAACATATTTTTGTAAATCAATATCGTACAATATAATAAGTCGGTTCTGGCGCTCGCCGGCCGCTGCCGCGGCACGCTCGCTTTGCTCGCTCGGCTTCGCGCACTGTTTTGCTCGCAGTTCACCTAACACACTCCTCCTCGCTTCGCTCGTCGTCGCACCTATCTATTCCGTGATTGTAAACAAATGAAATATAGTGGGAAAATATGCGAATGGTTAAAAAACCTATTAGAAAATGAAGCTATTGGAATATTAAAATAATGGGAAATCAAAATATGCGAATGGTTAAATATGATTTCGGAAAAGGAAGCTATCGAGAAAAAATAAAATGGGAAAAATTGCGAATGGCAAAAATATCAATCCGGAAAAAACGATTTTCGGAAGAGACAGTACACACTCAATTATCTGTCTCTTAGCGTTTTGATTTTTGCGTTTATTGTTTCCGCTTTTGTATAATAAATATATTAAGCGCATTTATTGACTGTTTTTAGCGCTGTTTGTTGTAACCTAGTTCTTATTACAACAACAATAGGTATAAAAAAAACAAACCGCACAGACACAGGTACTGGTAATATAGAACTCATATTAAAAACTAGACGGGCCCGCAGCTCCGCTCGCGTAAATGAAATAGTTTGTCTCTTATGTTTAGTTAAATACCAAAATTATTATGTCGTCGGGTGACAAGCAAAAGTCACTAAGTACTATCAAAAAATAAAAGTAACAATGCACTTTATTACACTTGTAACACGGTTTCTTGTACAATGATTTCAATGGTGTTAGTTAGTGACTTTTGCTTGTCACCCGACGATGTATTCAACCCTGCCAGGGTTTATATCTGTGATAGGGATTTCTTATTTGTAGCCGATTTGGATAACTTAAATCGCACTCAAAAAATTATGTGATTTGGTAAATGGCAAGATTGTATTTTATCTACGTAGGTATTTATGTACTTAAAACTTGTTTCAACATATTATTATTATATATTTTATAAGTCCAGTTACAAAAACGTTCATTAGATTAATTTCCGCCTTAAGACGAATATGGACGACTATCGCCCATAAATCGCCTTTTCATACAAACTTAGGTAGTCCCCATTTCCCTTTCTGTATATTAACATTACTTACTACGGCTACGATGACGCAACGACCCAAAGTGAGTCCTGGCCAGGTCTTGTGATAGCTCTCGCCAGTCACCATGGCAGAGGTTGAGCAGGTCTTGAGCAACTACGTCGTTTCAGCGGTACCTACGACGTCCACTCGGGCGTTTCCCATTTTGATGTCCCAAGTATCTACGCTCTCTTCATGGCACGATCCTCTCCCATTCTCTGTAAGTGTCCGAGCCACTGAAGCTTAGCCGCTTTGGTCTCTCAATATTTCGCCACTATATCGGAACACATCCTTATTTCTATGGCAACAAAGTTATATTACGATATTCGGCTGACTGTTGACTGTGCATTTGCTTATTTTCATCAGGTCACTCAAAAATATCTGAACATGTCTTTATCTACCTACATTATGACATTTATAACTTACTATCCACTTTGTATTTTTGGCCCACCTCGGCAGCCCTTTCCCCGGACGAATGACAATGTTTGCCGAAGCCGTGAAAGTCAATCTGAATAATATAACTCAAAAAGAAATTTAAAACAACGAAATACAAAATATAAGTAATATTAATTTGATTGATAAGTCATATATGGCATAAGTCGCTCGTAACATGGGCTTTAGACTAAAGTTGAGGTTGACAGCACTTTTTCTATTTTACTTCGTGTAAAAAAACGCCGAAATAACTGCATACCAACATGGCAAACATAATTTAGGTTAATTTAACTTAAGAATCTAGTCTGTATCATGACCGATACGAAACCAACCGAGAGTTGCCGAGAAATGGCCGATCTCTGTAAAATAAAGATTGTTATGAAAATTTCTTTTACTTATTGTAAATTAAATACGCATGGAAAGCGATAGTTTTTACGCTCTAATCTATTCTCATATTTAAGTAATAATAGATAGGAACAGTTGTAAGGCGCCATCTCGCTTCTACCCTCGTTTTTTATCCCGTTCTGGTTATTCAATTTCATATATATGATATTAATTTAAGCCCAAAATCCAAAGGGGAAAATATTGATCACGTTTGTATGGAAAAATGACCACCCCTTAATGATATAATAGTGCTCTCTCTCTCTCTTTAGCCTTTTTCTACCCTTCAGGTGTAGGTCTCCTTCATTTTACGCCATTTGTCACGGTCTTGTGCAACCTGGAGCCTTCTTCCCCGCAGTCCTTTTGGTGTCGTCGTTCCAACGCATGTCGGGTCTACTTTGAGGACGCTCTTCCCCCCATGGTCGCCACTCGAGTAGTCGTTTACTCCACAAATCGGTCTTTCGTGCTATATGACATATAGCATCATACCCGTTCTGGAGTAAGCCAAGGCTCGATTCTTGGTCCTTTGTTTTTTATTTTAATGATAAACGATCTCGAAGATGTAGTTCACCACTCTCGCACATTACTCTACGCCGACGACCTGAAGCTCATTCGTTGTATAAATAACTCCACGGACTGTGACCTACTTCAGCAAGATATTGATGCACTGGTCTGTTGGAGTAAGAAAAACAAATTACTCTTTAATCTATCTAAGTGCAGTGTCATGACTTTTAGCCGTGCTCACTCTCCATTTCATAAAGATTATTTGCTAGACCATATACCACTCACCCGGGTTAACACAGTTAAAGATCTTGGCATAATGTTTGACTCTAAACTTACTTTCAACGAGCATATAACATCTCTCGCTAAAGATTGTTATAAAAAACTCGGCTTTATCATCCGTAATTCAAAAAACTTTAATGATCCCAAAGTAGTTCAGCTATTATACATTGCTTTAGTTAGAAGTAAAATTGAATCTGGCTCTTTAATCTGGAACCCGCATGAAAAATCCTACACCTTGCTTTTAGAAAAGGTACAGAAAGCTTTTCTCCGTTTCTTATATAAAAAAACTTACGGGTATTACCCCTTTTTATACCCAACCAAATTTTTGCTGGGCATGCTACGCTTTAACTCCCTCGAGATAAGGCGTAATGTCAATCTAATGTCTACTACATCTAAAATATTAAGGGGAGAATCAGACTGCCTAGACTTGGTGACGAAAACGACTACCTTTTTTGTTCCCGACAACTACCTACGTTGTCGTAGCCATCACCTCCTAGATAATGGAACCATTCATACGACTGCACACCAGTACTCTCCAATTGTCCGTTCCCGGACACTCCTTAATAATTTCTTATCTTTTGCACCTAACTCCGACTTGTTTGCCGACGAAAGTCATAAACTTTTTAAAGATTTTTTACGTTTTTGCGAATCAAACATGTAATATCTTAGTAGCTTATTAATTGCTTTATTATTACTTAGGTACTTAATTTTACTACTTGATTTTACAGTGCATTGGTGTTAGCTGTAATGCTGTAAAATTTGATTTCAATAAATATCAATATCAATAGCACGAAAGATAATTATTATGCTAAGTATTACTTAATCTGAAAATTATTTGTATGCGTTTTTTTAATCAAACGGTCACAATGTTGACGGTCAAATGGTGGTTTGAACTTGTATCCGTCAGATTAAGAAAATGCACAGTTGTAGCATCATCATGGACAAAGGTAACCAAATCAACAATTTTTGACTGCCCACCGACCATACCAACAATATTAGACGGCTAAAAGTGGTTAAAGTACATCTCCACGGTTGCAAGATATCATGGAGATAGGTATGAGTATCTTAATCTGACACTCTCCAGCTTTTCGAGCAACACCGGCTTCCGTCACAAAGTTCCGAGGCACATTGTACTCGTACCCACGCTTCGGCTGAGGGGAAATAGTACAAATGCCGTCTCTCTTCCGTGTTGCTCGAAGCTTTCCACTACCTAACTCCAAAAAATCCCCTTTTGGGCACGGAGCCTATTTTAGAGGATATATGTAATATGTCTCACTCGCACTAGTTAGGTACAGTACATTTGTAAATTGGAATATCGCTTCTAGCTTCTTATAGCTTATTGTACTCTGCAGTTAACTACGAACGGAGGCTACATCGTGTACGAAATGATGAGATGGGTCAAGTATTGGGCCATCGAGCAGCGTGGAGTGATCACCGAAACTGACGCAAGGGATGTCGCAGAAAAATGCATCAGTGGTAAATACATATTTATTTAAACTTTATTGCACAACAGAAAACCTTTATATACAAAAGGCGAACTTAATGTCACGACTGTCATGAGGCATTATCTAAGACTTTCAATCCGGACGTCGCGGGTTCACACCCTGGCTTGTACCAATGGGTTTTTAAAAATGTACCTATGTACGATACGATATAATTTTTATCATTTCATATTTTTTTATTAACTGGTAATTGACATTCATTTACCTACTGGCTACTACATTAAAACAGTCCCTTCGGTCTTGTTTTAATTTATCGCCACTCGTTTCGTAAATAACTATTATTACATACACACAACCATCCTTACAGACTATCTTAATTCGACAATATGGAATTTGATACAAAAAAAGAAAATAAAAACATTAGCTGGTTTGTTAGTGCAAGACACCTTGAATTTTGTGACTATGCGCTGAAACTTGGCACAGTTGATTCTTAGCTAGTCATGAGCCGATACAGGCCGGGAGCCGTCGAGAGCCACCTCTCATTTAGTGGGTGGTATCATTTTCGGATAAATTAAGGGCAAGGAATCTATTTTTAGAACAAACACAATGCACATTCTAACAAACAAAAGAATAAAGAAGAAAAGACTAAAAAACGTATTTTGATTTTTTACAATTACTATTTTTTTTTAAGTGTAGCAGGAATCTGAAAACAATCGTAAAGCTACACTTATTGCGTTTATAAAAACATATAGTTTATTATACAAATCTGTTGATAAATGGGAGATAAAAAATAATATTAAGAGCGGGTCAGAGTGATCTCCTATTAAGATGGGAAAGTTACTTATAACTTGTTCTACAATCGTTTATTTTATTTAGTTTTTCGTAAATAACTCGTAAACGGTAGCCCACAGCAAAAAAATAATTATCTTTACGTAAATAATCTGTTTCAGATTTCTTGTAAAATAAGTGCTACTTCAATGAATATTTAAAAAAAATTGAAGGGGGAAAATAAATTCTAAGGTCCCCTTTTTAAATATTGATCCTAGCCAAAAAGTTTGAATAACCTTTTTTGTAGGAAATTTAATGCTAATTATTTATGTATAAATATATTTTTTGCTATTGGCCATCCTTTACGAGTTATTTACGAATGACTAAAAAAGGGGACCTTAGTATTTATTTTCTCCCTAAAATATTTTTTTTAAATATTGATCTTACCGAAAAAAAGTTGCACTAACTTTATAAGAAATCTGAACCAGATTATTTACGTAAAATTTTTTTTTTGCTGTGAGCTACCGTTTACAAGTTATTTAAGAAAAACTAAAAAAAAATAAACGATTATCAACGGTCAACGGTAAAAATATGGGTGTAGACAACTTACTCAAAAATATGTACCATAGTTCTTAATTCACTGACATAAGAGTTATGGGACATATTTTTGAGATGATTTGTACACCTATTTTTTTACCGTTGACTGTAGAACAAATTATAAGTAACTTTCCCACATTCATAATATTTTGTATTGAGATCACTCTGACCCACGCTAAATATTATTTATCTCCTATTTATCAATAGTTTTGTATAATAAACTATATCATATTTTCTTAAACGTAATAAGTGTAACTTTACAACTATATTTTTTGTTCTCAGATTCATGCTACTTTAAAAAAATTTGGTAATTAGTATTTTATACTCTATGCTTTTTTTGTTAGAAAGTGCATTGTTTTTGTTCCAAAACTAGATTCCTCATCCTTAATTCATCCGAAAATGATATATCACATGCCCTAATAGGTATAGTTTTACAGAAATGTTGCTCCAAGTGAAGTGCGGCGGCGTCGAATTTCCCCCCTCCCCCCCACTAAATGAGACGTGGTTCTCGATGTCTACCGGTCTGTATCTGCTCAAGACCAGCTAAGAATCAACTGTGCCAAGTTTCAGCGCATAATCACAAAGTGCAAGGTGTCGTGCACTAACAAACCAGGTATTATTACAAATTACAATAACACAATAATATAGTTTGTTCGAGAAACGGAAAACAGAGAAAAATAGAGATAATACTCCTAAAAATACGTGTGATGTCTCACTTAGATTCGTAATGATATCTAGAAAATTGTATTCGAAGCCGCGCAGCGTGTATTAGCACACAAAAAATACCAAGATTTAGAAACAAAAAAGGGGGAAAAAAGCAGATATTTTTTATTTCCCTAATATCTCAAAAAGTATTAATATTTAAGAAACCAAAATTAATATTATAAAAGAGGAAGATATTTACAATCAAACATTTCATACTTGCAGAACTGTATCTCCATTATTTATACTTTTTAGGGTTCCATACCCAAAGGGTAAAACGGGACCCTATTACTAAGACTCCGCTGTCCGTCCGTCCGTCCGTCTGTCACCAGGCTGTACCTCACAAACCCTGATAGCTAGACAGTTGAAATTTTCACAGATGATGTATTACTGTTGCCGCTATAACAGCAAATGCTAAAAACAGAATTAAATTAAGATTTAAGTGGGGCTCCCATACAACAAACGTGATTTTTGACCGAAGTTAAGCAACGTAGGGCGGGGTCAGTACTTGGATGGGTGACCGTTTTCTTTTTGCTTTTTTTTGCATTATGGTACGGAACCCTTCTTGCGCGAGTCCGACTCGCACTTGCCCAGTTTTATTCAACGCTGAACACAGCCCACCGCGCCTCAATTTCCGGCAACGCGCGCGGCGTGAAAAAGCGATTACGTAACATTAAATAATATAATTTTAAAGGTTTTAAATATTCATTGAAAAATTTAAAAAAATATGGTGTATTTAAAACATGTCAACAAATGTAATTATGTAGTTGTAAAAATTTATCTGAAAGTTATTTTTTCAACAAGTTAGGCAATTGTAAATGAAAAAATTTTTCTCGAAATTCCTTCTTTATTGAAAACAAAAAAATATGTATATAAAAATAAGGGCTCTAGAAAGCGACAAAATTTTACAATAAAACACTTTTCGTTTTCAATAAATAATATCATAACACCAACAGCATAACTTATTGTAAAAATAACTTTAAGATAAATTTATACAAGTAGTACATTTGTTAACATGTTTTGAATGCACAATATTTTTTTTTTAATTTTTCAATCAATGTTTAATATCTTTAAAATTATATTTAATGTTACGTAATCTTATTTACACCCCGCGCGCGTTTCTCGAAAATGAGGCACGAAGAATAAAAAGTATAAAATAAATAATGGAGATACAGTTCTGCAAGAAAGATACCTATGTTTACTTGGAAATTTCCTTCTCTTTTATAAAATTGATTTTGGTTTCTTAAATATAAATATAAAAATTGAGATATTAGGGAAATAAAAATATCTACTTTTTTCCCCCTTTTTTGTTTGTAACTTTTTAAACTGATTGATTTAATGGGATTAGATTGTGTATGACTTTATTTGTATTTTATTTTATTTCGTTTTGTTATTGCATGAGTTTTTAATAAGACTTTATGATTGTGATTTATGATTGTATTAATACTTGACATCATTTGTTATGTAGGTACCTAACATAGGAAATATTTGTTTGTACACCTGTAAAGGTAGAGTCTTGGTGAGTCCATAAAATATTGTTACAATAGTAATTACTGGCAATGTAACCCATTTCTCACAAACAATAAAGATTATGATTATGATTATGATTATATGATTATGAAACACATTTATTTAGATTGAGCCCGTATCTTCTTTGTATATATCTACATAAGTATATATATATATATATATATATATATATATATATATATATATATATATATGTGCTTCAAATCTAGTAATCGATTTTTCGACCACTTCTACTTAACCGATTTCGATGAAATTTGGCATCCGTATCAAGCCCCGTGACAATGACTCTTTATAATATTTTCAACCCTGGATCTTAAAATCCTGATGCTGCAGAAACACTGCTTACCTTAACCGAGAGTATTACAGACTTGCTAGTTTAACTATGTTATTGCTATGCTATACTGGAATCAGTTATGTATCGCTGCCATACATGACCCAAAAAAATTTTATTAAGCTATGAGCTTCATCACATCTGATATTTGAGTAATTTTAAGCATTTCTAGCCTGGGGTGGGGGGGAGGGTGGGGTACAAAGACGGCCGCCTCCCGTCATCTTTAAAAAAAATCTATTCTGATCCTGGTGGGTATTAGGGCAAGTTTGGTATCATTTTCGTATAAACCAAAGACGTAGAATTCATTGCTGATATTTGTTTTTTTTTTCAGTTTCATAGTAATTTTACAAGAAAAACGTAATAAGGTGAAAAATTTGGTTGAAATCTCCAACCAAATTTTTCACCTTTTTACGTTTTTCTTGTAAAATTACTATGAAAGTGACTACAACTACTATGAAAATTGCTACGCGGAGCCGAAACTACAAAAGATAGAAAGTTGAAATTTGCACACTAGATTACATTTATACAGTGTACAAGAGATAAGAAGCGATTTTGAGAAATTCAACCCCTAAGGGGGTTAAAAAGGGGATGAAAGTTTGTATGGGGTTCAAGTTTTATTTTAAGCTAGGAATTTGAAACTTCGTAAAACGATATATTATTAAAATACAAGAAAACTAATTTCAGCGTTTTTGAAAATTCATCCCCTAAGGTGGTGAAAAAGGGGTTGAAAGTTTGTATGGATATCAAAACATTTTTCGAACGTGGGACTTGAATCTTTGTATTTGGGGATATTATTAAAAGACAGGAAAAGTAATTTCAGCGTTTTGTAAAATTCATCCCCTAACAGGGTTAAAAAGGGGTTGAAAGTTTGAATCCATTACAAATCCGAGTAGACACACATTTCTTATTGCCTCCCAGGCTTGAAATGCTTAGAATTACTCAAGGAACATATGTGATGAAGCTCATAGCTTAATAAAAAAATTTTGGGTCAACTTTATAACTGCTTCCGCTAGCTATGAAATAAATCCTTAGCGACTTATTATTTTTCATTTCATTTTCATTTATTCACCATAAAGTAATATGTGCATTACATGGTATGTCGTTACAGGCAATCGAATACTTAAATTAAGTACAATACATTACAATAAATAGAAATTAATATAAAAGCAATTGTTGTTAATCAAAATAATTATAAAATTTCCCTTCAATAGCCTATTTAACATTATGCAAAGTTATTCATGTCAATATTACAGTTTAAATATTCGGTCACAGAGTAGAAGGCACGCTTCCTGAAATAATTAGATATTTTATTTCTAAAACTATGTATTGGCAGGTTAGTTATTTCCAATGGCAGTTTATTGAACATTTTGATCTTTAAGTAAACACCCTGTTTTTGAAATTTTTTAAGCCGCACCTTTGGTAAAAGCAATTTGTGCTTGGATCGCGTGTTATAATTGTGTATATCAGATAATTTTAGAAGAGAGTCCGCTTGTTTGTGAATTTCTAGCAAGGAATTATAGATAAATAACGAGATTACCGTCATTATGCCTAGTTTTCCAAAGAGAGGTTTGGCTGAGTCCCGTCGGTTGACACCGCACATGATCCTCATCGAACGCTTCTGTAGTACTAGTACTTTTTGAATATCCGATGCCTTGCCCCATATAGTTATTGCGTAATTTAGTAAGGATTGAATATACGCATAGTAGACCATCTTTAAAGTTCCTGAATTTATTAGAGGTTTGAGTTTAAGTAACGCAAAATTTGCCGAAGAGAGTTTGCTACAAAGTTTCTGTATGTGATCTTTATGTGTTAATTTATTATCTATTATATATCCTAAAAACTTATTGCAATCTTGATACTTAAGAGTAGATGGGTTTTTGTCTATTCGAGAATTTGTTCTATATTTAACATTTATGGTCTTGTCGGTATTCAGTACTATCCCGTTTGCCTGGAACCAGTTCTGTAGGCTACGTTGGATTTGTATCAGCTCTTCCTCCATTAAGTTGACTTTCGCGTGCCTCACTCCCACGTGAGTGTCGTCAGCAAATAGAGTGACTTGTGCAAAGTCTGGAATATTTGATGGTAAATCGTTAACGTATATCAGGAATAACACAGGGCCCAGAATCGAACCCTGTGGTATTCCGACATCATTGTTTTTAAATTCCGATTTGCTTGATCCAACCTGCACGATTTGACTACGTTCTTTCATGTACGATGACATTATATCTAAAGCTGTTCCATTAAAGCCGTAGTACGTGAGCTTCGTCAGAAGAATGTCGTGCCTAAGGCAATCGAACGCCTTAGATAAGTCACAAAATATGCTAGCACACTGTTGTGACGTATCCAAGGATTCAAGTATGAAGTCTAATACTCTTCTAATTGCAGCCCCGGTACTTTTGTTGGCTCGGAATCCATACTGGCAGTGCGTAAAAAGATCATTTTCTTCGAAGAATGTTACTATTCTCGACTTTAGTGCTGACTCTAGTACTTTTGAGAAGACAGGCAAAATACAAACCGGTCTATAATTGTTCGGATCTGAAGTATTTCCTTTCTTATATATCGGTACTACTCTGCCTATCTTCAATACATCTGGAAATACCCCTTCCCTAATGCAGCAGTTTATACTTTCCAAAAGAAGTTCCATAATGTTATCATTAAAACTAACAAGCTTAAGACATCTGGTGTCCATTTCTAATACATCTTTAGATTTCTTTATTTTTAGAGTGCGTATTATTGTCATTAGCTCTTTAGGTGTAACTGCATGAAATACGATTTTTTTAGGTGGTATTTGTTTATTGTTTAGGTATTCTATGCATGTTTCTGACGAGATGTCTAAATGTCCGCTTATCCTGTTGGCCACTGTCGTAAAGAATTTATTAAAAATATTAGCCATTTCTTCATGGTTACTCGTGTATGTGTAATTTTCATGATTTAGAAGTTTATTTGGTATGCCCGTTGTCTTGTCTGATCCACATACAGCTTCTTCTTTTATGATTTTCCATGATTCTTTTATCTTGTCAGCCGATTTTTGTATTCTTTCTGAATGGCTCAGCCTTTTGGCAGAAATCATAACTTTTTTAAGATGTTTCTTGTAGGCCTTAATCTTTTCTTTTCTCTCATCAGTCGGTGAGAGGTCTTGAAGCAGTTCCATTTTATTTAGATTATCTCTCGAAACCTTTATCCCAGGCGTTATCCAAGATGTAGAATTGGACCTAACTTGTACTTTCTTCTCAGGAAACGCAATATTGTAATAGTGGTTGATTCCATTTATTAAAGTGGTTATTTTATTGTTAGCCCCGTTGCTTTCTAGGACTGCGTTTCTCAATTTAATGTCTTTATTGAAAAGGTAGTGAAAATAATTACAGCTATTATTATTAAATACTCGAGTATATATGATATTGCTTTTTGCTTGTTTAAACTGGGGACATTTTACTTCAAGTTTAATCGCATTATGGTCTGATATCTTATATTCCAGGACCCTGCCCTCCACTATCTTATTGCTAAAGTTAATAAAAAAGTTGTCAATGCATGTTGCTGATTGGTTTGCGGTTCTTGTGGGTTTATTTATTATTGCTTTAAAACCAAAGTTTTTTAGTAAATTCTTAAAACAGCGCACGGATTGACAAGTCTTTAAGAAGTCAAGATTAAAATCACCCGTTACTACAACTTGCTTATTTTCGTGTTGAGCTTTTGCTAAGACTTTTGATATGGTATCTTCGAAAATTTTTATGTCATAGTGTGCACGATAGACTGCTATAATAATAACCTTTGGCGATTTTAATTCAACTGCTGTTAGCTCACAATGTTTTTCTACTGATAGCTTATTAAAATCATTTCTAACTTTGTACTTTAGAGATTTCCTCACTAGGATGGCAACACCGCCGTTTTTATTTTTATTTCTGCAAAAAAGAGAAGCTACGTTGTAATTGTTAATATTTACTACCCGAGCTTGCAAATCGGTTAACCAAGTTTCTGTGATACAGAGAACGTCACAAGATGTGTTTACAGCTAACATTTCTAAGTCTTCTAACTTATTTCTAATACATTGAACATTTGAATGGACTATAACTATACTACTCCGTCTCGACATTTGTTTATCGGAAAAATCGGTTGCTTGTCCTCCATGTCTGCAGGCTTGATAAAGGTGAGCGTTGAAGTTGGTCTAAAATCCTTTGCGATAAGAGTCAGTGCATCCACCATGAGTTTCTTTCTCTTGTAGTTAGACAATGCATATTGCTCGGTTTGATCCCTTTTTTTTGTTGAGTTCGAAATATTTGGTCTTTTCACTCGTGTTTGAAATATGATGCAATTTTTTATTTAATATAAAGATTTCGTTATCATGTTCCCCATCAAATGCAACACTTGAGATTATTAGATTGAAGTTAGCTTCTTGCTGTCTTTCCATTATTTTGCGTAATCTTAGGGTGTACTCGGGAATCGATTCCTTAATGGTGCTGTAGTCACCTATTAATAAGACTACATGGTCATTTTTACAAAGATTGGGGAGTTGTTCTTCCAGTCGGTTAATAATATGTGAACATGGAGCATATGGATAGCAGTAGTTCTTGAAAGGCAGATCTTGTTTGGTTTCCATATACTTGTGTACGTTGCGGCCGGTAACATCAGAATAGATGATGAAGTTTGGGAAATTAGAATCCGATTTAGACACCCTGAGCCCAGGTGTCGGGATTGATACTCCTAATTTATATGCAGAAGTGTCGGTACCTACTGGATTTATTTCGTTGTCTCTTTGAACACCGTGCACGTCGGTTTCATCACATGTAGTTTCTAGTTCGGCTAATGCGTCCTCTAGATCAAGGATTTTTTTATTTGTATTTTCATGCATTTTTAGGAACCTTTGTTTCTCTCTTAATAGCCGCTTGATAAATTTCCCCTTCTGCTTGATTTTCTTTGCCATGGATCGGTTTATGCGTATTCTGAAGTCCTTCCCTTGATGTAGTATTTCTTGTTGTTGGGCGCTTTTGTCCTCGTTCACATGTCTGTGATTGTTTCCTTGAGTGAGTTCTATAAATTGGCGATTTAGTGCATCGTATTCCTGTTGCATGTCATTTAGTTTTATTTTTAGCGGCAAAATAATCGCATTATTCACAGTTTCAACTTCATTTTGTTCGTTCACTAACGTTATGTTTTCTTCTTGTGTATTGAAGATGTCGTTTTGAAGGTCTATATTGATTTCTTCAAGTTCTGCTATCTTTTTCTTCATCAGTTGATTTTCTTTGCACATTTTTTCAAAATCTACACTGTCCTGTTCTTGTTCCTCTGACATGCGTTGGATAAGCCTCTCCTTGTCGTTTAGTTTGGTTTGTAAGCTACTAATTATTTTCTCGTATGTTTTTAATTCATTGTCTTGTCCCTGTATTATTCTTTCCTGTTCCGAAATTTTGTGCCTACATTCGACTAGCTTGCTATTTGTGGTCTCTCGGGTTTGAATCTTCGTATTCCCATTTTTCTTATGCATGTTGGCGGTTTATTTGCGAATGTTACACTTTGTACACGAAAAAAAGAGAAAAAAAAAGAAAAAAGTATTTCTTCAAATCTAGGATTTGAACGTGACAATGTTGGCGTTCTTTGATGTTATTTACTAAGAAAATAAAAAAAACAAAAAGTTTAACGATCACAAGGTTCGAACCGGAACCTCTACAGTGATACACAGTACTTTAGTCTCGTATCGAAACCACTGGGCCAACTTAGCGGTTAAATGTAATGGCGAATTTTTAGTACTGTTATGTCCTCGTATGTCTTAATGGTGTAGGTCTTTATTTTGATCCACCCTCATGTACAACATTACTGACTGACTCTTCAGTTCTGATGCTGCACGGTTACTGCCTGCCTTACTCACCAGGATTGATACAGTTCTGATTCTAGAATAGGATTTTAAGTATTGGCCAGGGGCACTTGCATTTCATAATGACCTCCTACTCCTCAGTCGTGATGATGGAAAGTACCTGCCTGCCCTAATCGACAGGTTAGAGTATATGCCACTTTTAAAGTAGTGCTCTAAGTTGTAAGTAGAGGTGTTTACGTTTCATAATGAGCATCATTTATCAGTTCTGATGCTGCAGGGTTACTGCCTGCCTTAGCGGCCGAGATTGAGAAAATTCTGATTTTAAAGTAGGATTTAAAGTATTGGGCAGTGCCCCTGCCCTATACTTTAAATCCTACATTTAAATAATGACCTCCAACTCCTCAATCGTGATGATGCAAGGTTACTGCATGCTATAACCGACTGGTTGGAGAATGTGTCAATTATTAAGTAGTGCTCTATGTTTTAGGTAGAGGCATTTTTGTTTCATTTTGTCCTCCTAACTCATCAGTTCTGATACTGCAGGGTTACTGCCTGCCTTAACCACCAAAATAAAAAAAAAGTTCTGATATCATAGTAGGATTAAAAGTATTGGCCGGGGGTACTTGCATTTCATAATGACCTCCAACTCCACAATCGTGATGATGCAAGGTTACTGCCTGCCATAACCGACCGGTTGGAGAATGTGTCAATTTTAAAGTAGTGCTCTAATGTTTTGGGTAGAGGCATTTGCGTTTCATACTGTCCTCCTAAATTAAGACACTTGAACCATTGTCTAACCTGCCGGACGCTTCGGGCCTTCGGCCCTACGTGGAGCTCAGCCTTCGACCTTCGCAATTAAGACACTTGAACCATTGTTCTCTGTTTGAGCACTTACTTGCCGGACGCTTCGGGCCTTCGGCCCTACGCGGAGCTCGGCCTTCGGCCTTCGCAATTAAGACACAAGAATCATTGTACTTGAACCATTGTTCTATGTTCGAGCACTAACCTGCCGAACGCTTCGGGCCTTCGGCCCTACGCGAAGCTCGGCCTTCGGCCTTCACAATTAAGACACTTCAACCATTGTTCTCTGTTTGAGCACTAACATGCCGGACGCTTCGGGCCTTCGGCCCTACGCGGAGTTCGGCCTTCGCAATTAAGACACATGAACCATTGTCCTCTGTTCGAGCACTAACCTGCCAGACGCTTCGGGCCTTTGGCCCTACGCGGAGCTCGGCCTTCGGCCTTCGCAATTAAGACACTTGAGCCATTGTTCTCTGTTCGAGGACTAACCTGCCGGATGCTTCGAACCCATCGGCCCTACGCGGAGCTCGGCCTTCGGCCTTCGCAATTAAAACACTTGAACCATTGTTCTATGTTCGAGCACTAACCTGCCGGACGCTTCGGGCCTTCGGCCCCACGTGGAGCTCGGCCTTCGGCCTTCACAATTAAGACACTTCAACCATTGTTCGCTGTTTGAGCACTAACATGCCGCACGCTTCGGGCCTTCGGCCTTCGCAATTAAGACACATGAACCATTGTACTCTGTTCGAGCACTAACCTGCCAGACGCTTCGGGCCTTCGCAATTAAGACACATGAACCATTGTACTTGAACCATTGTACTTATTTCGAGCACTAATATGCCGGACGCTTCGGACCTTCGGCCCTACGCGGAGCTCGGCCTTCGGCCTTCGCAATTAAGACACATGAACCATTGTACTCTGTTCGAGCACTAACCTACTGAACGCTTCGGGCCTTCTGCCCTACGCGGAGCTCGGCCTTCGGCCTTCACAATTAATACACTTCAACCATTGTTCTATGTTCGAGCACTAACCTGCCGGACGCTTCGGGCCTTCGGCCCTACGCGGAGCACGGCCTTCGCCCTTCACAATTAATACACTTCAACCATTGTTCTCTGTTTGAGCACTAACATGCCGGACGCTTCGGGCCTTCGGCCCTACGCGGAGCTCGGCCCTCGGCCTTCGCAATTAAGACACTTGAAACATGGGTATCTGTTCGTGCACTAACCTGCCGGCGCTTTTAGCTTTTTTTTAATCATATACAATTGGTGATACAGCAACGAAATATCTGTCAACAATTTTTGGCTAGCCACCCATATAACCATTCCAGTCGCAGAATCATCAAAGTGGTAACTAAAGGTCAAATGTGTCGTAACAGAGTCCACACAATGTGTCTAGAATTGTTTCGAAATAAACTGCCGTCGCCGTGTGTACCTTCGGCCTTCACAATTAAGACACTTCAACCATTGTTCTCTGTTTGAGCACTAACATGCCGGACGCTTCGGGCCTTCGGCCGGACGCGGAGCTCGGCCTTCGGCCTTCGCATTTAAGACACATGAACCATTGTACTCTGTTCGAGCACTAACCTGCCAGACGCTTCGGGCCTTCGGCCCTACGCGGAGCTCGGCCTTCGGCCTTCGCAATTAAGACACATGAACCATTGTACTTGAACCATTGTCTAACCTGCCGGACGCTTCGGGCCTTCGGCCCTACGCGGAGCTCGGCCTTCGGCCTTCGCAATTAATACACTTGAACCATTGTACTCTGTTCGAGCACTAACCTGCCGAACGCTTCGGGCCTTCGGCCCTACGCGGAGCTCAGCCTTCGGCCTTCACAATTAATACACTTCAACCATTGTTCTCTGTTTGAACACGAACCTGCCGGACGCTTCGGGCCTTCGGCCCTACGCGGAGCTCGGCCTTCGGCCTTCACAATTAAGACACTTCAACCATTGTTCTCTGTTTGAGCACTAACATGCCGGACGCTTCGGGCCTTCGGCCCTATCCGGAGCTCGGCCTTCGGCCTTCGCAATTAAGACACTTGAAACATGGTTCTCTGTTCGTGCACTAACCTGCCGGCGCTTTTAGTTTTTTTTTAATCATATACAATTGGTGATACAACAACGAAATATCTGTCAACAATTTTTGGCTAGACACCCATATAACCATTCTAGTCGCAGAATCATCAAAGTGGTAACTAAATGTCAGATGTGTCGTAACAGAGTCCACACAATGTGTCTAGAATTGTTTCGAAATAAACTGCCGTCGCCGTGTGTACACTTTTCCGTAACAAGTACGGTTACCATCAGTTTGTCACTGACATAAACGCCGTCGAGAACGTAATTTACTTTCTATACATCCCGTTTGCACTAATATGCGAGTGCGAGCGAGGTGTATAGAAAGTAAATTACGTTCTCGACGGCGTTTATGTCAGTGAGAAACTGATGGTAACCATAAATGTGTCAACACATTATGTGCACTTTGCGTGCGGTTTGCGACTAAATCTGACAGCAAATTTGTGACAGCAAATGTTAATATAAAACACCTCTTGAAAACCAAGGTTTGTCAAACTACTATTAGTGTCTCGTGTGCTTGTAATTCTAGTAAGTCATCATGGGCGATGCGAATGATAAACACAACACAACACAATTACAGAAAAGTTTTTAAAGAAATACAATACGCTACTAGGTCAGGCAACGAATGCTCAAAAAAGTTGTAGAGGGAAATGCTCGGAACACAATTTTTGACTCTGTAACTTGGTTTGGACAAGTTAGGAGGTGAACATATCAAAAGTCCTCGGCCGTAGCCCTTGAGCGGGGAGGGCGGGCTTTGAAAGTCCCATTTTCCGGTTTTTCGATTATATCTCGGAAACTATGCGTCTTAGCGACATGGCCATTTATACAAAATGAAAGTTAATTAATTTTTTTACAAGTTTATTTAGTTATATTTTTCCATATATATTTAATAGTTTTTGAGATATCCGGTCTTGAAACTTTATTTAGGGCTCTCAATTTTATCTTGATCTCTACATCAGTGAAGGTGCTAGGCCGTGTTCTACAAAATTAAAAACATTTTTTTTTAGGGTTCCGTACCTCAAAAGGAAAAAATGGAACCCTTATAGGATCACTCGTGCGTCTGTATGTAGGGTTACCAGATACAAATTTAGAATTTCCTGTTAAAATTCCTGATTTCCGAATATTTTTCCTGACATTCATGTTTTTGACGACT
The DNA here is from genome assembly GCF_963556715.1 of Cydia fagiglandana. Lineage (NCBI taxonomy): Eukaryota > Metazoa > Arthropoda > Insecta > Lepidoptera > Tortricidae > Cydia > Cydia fagiglandana. The sequence goes on from NC_085943.1 coordinate 3,915,484, forward strand.
TAAGGTAAGGGGGGGGGGGGTGTCTAGCCTTTGGCGACGCACCCAATTGAGCCGATAGCCGCGTTTTATTAATTTAAGCTTTATAAAATTTATTATTCGTGTTACTTTATAATAAAAAGGTATTTTATAAAACAAGTCTACCACTTCAAAAAATTCCTGAAATTTTCGTGTTCCGTCTCCATTCCTGACAAAAGACCGAAATTCCTGTCATCTGGTAACCTACATAGGTCTGTCACAGCCTACTGCCTACTACTACTACCTTCTCGGAAACTACTGGACCAATTCAGTTGAAATTTGGTACATATAAGTAAATTATAAAGACGGACATGTAACGTAAACAATTTAATTTTATACCCAAAAAATGACCATCGCCCCCCTTTATCTCCGAAACTACTAGGTCTTCAATTTTGAAAAAAATACACAAAATAGTCCTTTACCTATCACGATTATTAAGATGACAGGAAAACCTATTAGATGCAGCCAAGCGCGAGTCGGACTTAATGTACGGAACCCTTAATACGCGAGTCCGGCTCGCACTTGGCCGGTATTTTTTAAACGCCTCTTGACGCTTAACCGCTGAACCGATTTCGTTGAAATTTGGTATAGAAATAGTTTGCGTCCCGGAACAGGAGATAGGATAGTTCTGTTCTTATAACCAAAATCATTTTTTGAAGGTGTGAAAAGTGGCGTGGAAATTTGTACGGAAAATCAATAACCGCTGAATGAATGAAATTCGGGATGGTCTACATCTTTGACTTAGTTGAAAATGATAAAAAATGACTTCAAGCCTAAACTTAAACAGTAAGTATTAACTTCAAGAATTCAATTCTGAATTCCCCCCTACACCACATTTCACACCTTTAAATGATGATTTACTAGTTTTTACACGACTGCCCAAACAAAAAGAGTGTATTGTGTGTTCAGCGTTCATGTTTGTATGTATATAAGTATTTATTTATGTGAGTTTCTTTATTCCACCATAACTTCTGAATGCCTTAACCGATTTAGATGTATGATATATCATTAGAATCCTTACGTCACCCCGGGTGACATAGGCTATGTGACGTCATTATAAAACCAATATGGCGGACGTAATACACAATATTGCGTGTGTTTTAGAAAAAAAAATCTTGCAAACCTATCGAGTGGGGGTCTCAAAATGAAGAGCTTTGAAAGGCGATTTAAAATATATATGCAACATACGCGCTTAAATTTTAGTTTGGTTAAATAAGGATTTACAAAATGTGCTAAGAAAAAAAATCCTTCTATCTTATTTAGTGAGCTATCAAATAAAAGGGTATTTACCGCTGATCATAAAATATATACAAACCATCCATATGACTTGTATAGGTATATTTTTATAAAGTAAATTTAGGAACTAAATCGCCCTATTGAAATCTAAACGTGTGAGTTTGAGTTGAGTTTGAGTTTATTTATTTCATAATGTTAAATTACAGTATAAATTATTCTTACGCTAATCTATATGAATTTACATTATGATCGTCAATAATTTAGCATGCAAACGTAATTATACAATGTCAACAATGATAATCAAATTACAAATTTTTAATTTAAAAAGAATTGAAAAAAACTCAATAAATAACAAAATACATGTCTAATATCTCATAATGATCGTCATACTAAAACTAAGAGCGGTAATCATAGGTAATAAGTTCAGAACGAATGTCAATCAATTTTAGATAAGCTAATTATAATGTCAAATAGTTATTTCAATTTTAATTCCATGTATTCGTCCACTGAATATAATGGGTTATTCAATAAAAAGTTCCTCAGTTGACGTTCAAATGCTTCGTCAGATATTTCAGTTCTTAATTCGGCGGGTAGACGTTCGTAATAAGTTGGGCCCATTACTCGCGGATTCTTACATGAAAGTGCCATGCGACGCGGTACTGTTCGCAGTCTTCCCGTCGATCTGATTTGTTTGCCGATGACTTCGACACGTTTGAACATAGACAAGTTTTTTCTCACGAACATCAGAACTTGAAACATGTATAGTGAATAATGCGTCATTATGCCATTATTTTTAAAAAGTTCCTTACAGTGGTGCATTGGCTTAACTCCAGTCAGTAAACGGATCGCACGCTTTTGGAGGATTAATACTCTTGTGGCATCTGTGGAATTTCCCCAAATCAGTGTACCGTATGACATCAAGGAGTGAAAGTGCGAAAAATACACGGCTTTAAGTGACTTCCTTGATATCAGAGGTTGTAGTTTTTTTAAAGCAAATATGGAACTGCTCAACCTATTACAAAGCTGATCGACATGGCACTTCCAGTTAAGATTCGAGTCGAGTATGAAACCCAGAAATTTTGTATCATTACATAATGGCATTGGACTGTTACTAATACATGGAGGCACTGCGGTACTGCGACCCGAGAACATCATCACATTGGATTTCGCTATATTTAAGAGTAGGCCATTTGATGAAAACCATTTTTGTAGCTGGTCACAAGCCACATGTATTTCGTCGGCTAACTGCGCATGTGTTTTTGCCCTCACGACAACAGTTGTGTCGTCTGCAAATAACACAGATAGCCCATTTGTGATGGCAGAGGGTAGGTCGTTCACAAATAATAAAAATTAATTAATTAAAAAATTAAAAACACGACTGCTGCATTTTAAATCGAACTGAAAAGCTAAAAATAATGTTAATATGTTAGTCACATAATTTTATGAATCTAAATTGGAATGTAAATATACACTCACGGTAATTCACAGTAAGTACAAAGGGCTATGTACATTAATGACCGTGACTGTAGGTACGTGTACATTTAATTTCAATTGCAGTCGGGGGACCTTTTGATAGAGATGCACTTAGGTACATCAAGGTCCCCCGACTGTAACGTTTTAAACATTTTAGTGAAAAAACTAAGTAAAACTACCATTTATAAAGATTTCCCCCGGCCATTTAGTTTGTCCACAAAGTTCTTTTTATGTGGATAGGTGGTTAGCTCCTAGGACTGGGATCTTCTAAAGGCAGGGACACACTAATTACGGGTGTCTTTTCTGTGAATAATATGTGAATGTGTTCACAATTTGGGACATTTGATATTTGATATTAAATATAGCTTCTTAACTTCTTAAAAAGAAGTGGAATTTTGAATTATAATGGCCATGAGGGTTTGAAGGTCCACAATAAAGACTCATAATTTTAATTGTCACTAAAAAAGTTTTTGACCCAATTATCTTCGTCGCAACTTCAGCACGACGACGCACACATGGCCTTTGGCAAAATAGCACCAATTCAAAGATCAATAATGACAGACTGCATGTAAAAGGGCCTATTCGACGCTAATATCTTTAAGTGTTAGTTACCTACCTACCTACCTTCAAATGATGAACTTCCAAATAAAAGTAGGTAGCCCTAATAGACTAGATAGCTGAATGCCGAGCTCTGCGTAGGGCCGAACACCCAAAGCGTCCAAGAGAAGCGAGTTTCTACGCGAGGCTGAAGGCTAAGCTGCGGGACGTTAGCGGTGAAACACAAAACCACTGTAGGTACATGTGTTAAAATACATAAGCTGAAGACCGACCTCCGCGTAAGGTGAAGGGCTAGGGATTCTAGCAATTCCTGCAATTTCTTCAAATATCTGACCAAGTTCCGCGAGTACTAACCTCCCGCAGCTCGGTCTTCAGCCTTGCCTGGAATTGCGACTTCTCAATTATGATACTAGGGGAAATTGTAGAAAGCGCGTACCTGTCGGACGCTCCGGGCCTTCGCATTTAGACACTGGCTATTCCCGACTCTTTTTGTACGAGGGCGCCGAAGGCGCCCGACTTTGGAACGCGTGCATCGCGTCACATACGTCGGGCTAAGCCCCACGCTTTAAGTATGAGGGCGCCGAAGGCGCCCGGATATGGTAAGGGTACAGCGTGTCACGTACGTCGGGCTACGCCCAACGGGTAAGTAATATAATATATACCAATTATTAATATAACATTCACAAGATATACGCTCACTTTGTTTAATTTTGAATAATATAAGTTTAGCATTGTATAAAACCCAAATCGTATAACGTCAAAATGGCTAATTTGTTTTTGAACCACATTCAATGTACATAATTTCATATTGTATAAAACTTGAATTTCATAAAAATTATATAGTCGAACGATCAAAAACTATATCGGTTACTAGATCGAAGAACATAAATGAATAATAATATCCGGTAAGTTATTAAGCCATGGACCAATTTCGTTCTGGCGCTTCGCCGGCCGCTGCCGCGGCACGCTCGCTTCGTTCGCTCGGCTCGCGCACTGTTTGTTCGCAGTTCAACCTAACACTCCTCCTCGCTTCGCTCGTCGTCGTACCTAACGGAGACCTGCTTTAGTAAAGAACAACCGGCAGAAGATACTATTTAGGAATTACTTTGTTACATGTATGATCATATATTTTGGAAGGTATTTTTCTCATGTAATTATTATGTTATAATATATATAAAATATTTCAAATATCTTTATTTGTAATAATTCCTATAAGTTATGCATGTTATGAAAAAAATAATTAGCCAGTACAAACTTTATATTATTTATTAATATATACGTAGTATGTTAGAGAATTTCTACCATATATGTTATAAACATATATTTTTTGTTGGTAGCCCCAACGTGTGTTATATGTTGTGAATGATATTAAAATTAGATTATATCAAATGTTGGTATATATTATACGACGCACCCACGCCCAACTCTCTTAGTATGAGGGCGCCTCGACTTTGGAACGCGTACAGCGCGCCATATACGTCGGGCTAAGCCCGACGGTTTGAGTATGAGGGCGCCGAAGGCGCCCGGCTTTGGTAAGCGTACCTACAGCGTGTGACCTACGTCAGGCTACGCCCGACTCTTTCAGTATGAGGGCGCCGAAGGCGCCCGGTTTTGGAACGCATACAGCGCGCCACGTACGTCGGGCTGCTTTGAGTATGAGGACGCCGACGGCGCCCGGGTTTGGTAAGCGTAGAACGTGTCACAACGTCGGGCTACGCCCGACTCTTTTAGTATTAGGAAGTCGAAGGCGCCTGGTTTTGGACCACGTGCAGCGCGCCACGTATGTCTTGCTATGCCCGACTCTTTTAGTATTATTCAAACCCTATCGCTTAAATCGAAGTTCACACGTTTAGATTTCAATAGGGCGATTTAGTTCCTAAAATTACTTTCTAAAAATATACCTATACAAGTCATATGGATGATTTGTATATATTTTTATGATCAGCGGTAAATACCCTTTTATTTGATAGCTCACTAACTAAGATAGAAGAATTTATTTTTCTTAGCACATTTTGTAACTCCTTATTTAACCAAAATAAGATTTAAGCGCGTATGTTGCATATATATTTTAAATCGCCTTTCAAAGCTCTTCATTTTGAGACCCCACTCGATAGGTTTGCAAGTTTTTTTTTTCTAAACGCCACGCAATATTGTGTATTACGTCCGCCATATTGCTTTTATAATGACGTCATACTATAGCCTATGTCACCCGGGATGACGTAAGGATTCTAATGACATATCATACATCTAAATCGGTTAAGGCATTCAGAAGTTATGGTGGAATAAAGAAACTCACATACATACAAACATGAACGCTGAACACAATACACTCTTTTTGTTTGGGCAGTCGTGTAAAAAACAGCGTATTACCGGCTGCTGACCCTTGAGGAATGCCCAAATTGACATAACCAGTGTCTGAAACATGTTTTTTGCCATTGAGTGACATTTTTACCACTTGCTGACGGTCAGACAAGAATGATGCAAACAATGTGTGTGCAGAACCATTTATGCCATACAGACTTAATTTATTTAATAGCAACTTATGGCTAATGATGTCAAAAGCCTTAGACAAATCGCACAGTATGGCTGCCATCTTGTACCTATCGTCTAGACCAGTCAAAATGCAGTCGACGATTTTGTGTGCTGCCGTAGTAGTGGAGCGTTTTTGTCTGTAGGCGTACTGATTTTCGGTGAGTAAAGCATTCTGTTCTAAATAAGTCATTAGAGAAGATGATAAGATGGACTCCACAAGTTTTGAGACGGTAGGTACGATAGTTATGGGCCTGTAATTGTTTACATCACTCTTGTCACCCTTTCCTTTATACACCGGACATACACGTGTATTTTTTAGTACATTCGGATATATTCCAGTTTGAAACATGTCATTAATTAAAACTACTAATATGTCAGATATAATAGGCCATATACTTATTATGATATTTAAAGACATGTCATATACATCTACAGTGGTACTGGTCTTTAACATTGACTTTATAGTTTTATCCAAAAGCTCACGCGTAACAACAGGAAGTGTGAATGACGGTATATCATCAGTTCTGCGCAAGTGCCTACTGACGTACTGTTTGGACAGTAGCTCATCACTGTTTACCGCATGTTTTTTAGCAATGTTCAAAAAATGTGAGTTGAATTCATCCGGAATCTCTTCATTAGATATATACACATCATCATTTTGTTTTTTTATGCAGACCGTCTGAGAGTTTGACTTTTTACCTATCTCCTCATTTATAATCCTCCACAATTCTGTTGGAGGATTTATGGCTTCTGCCAGTCTGGTTTCGATGTGATTTTGACGGGCTCGTAGCGTCGCGGACTTGATGAGTTTCGAGTAATGATCTATACAGTCCAATATGATCGGGTTGTTAGGATATTGACGTCGTATTTCGTGAAGATCACGGTGATTTCGCATATATCCAAACAGCTCGTCAGTTGCCCACGGAACAGGTGATTTCTTTTTGGACCTTAATTGTTTAACAGGGAAATGCAAATCTATATAATATGTCAATATATTAAATAATTTGTCAAATTTAGAATTAAGGTCAATATTATCATCATTAATAAAATTAAAATTATAATAAGATATGTCAGTATAGAATGAATAAATAGATTCGGTATTAAATGTTCGGCGTTCAAATGTATTTTTTCCTTTGTACTTTTGAACCTCACTTTCTAAAGTAAACACATACCGCTGCGCGTTATGATCGCTTATGGCAGTGTCCACTGGCGATACAGTGAGGAAGTCGCGCGCGTAGTTCGCTAAGCCGCAGTCAATGGATGACGCACACTCAGCCGTTACGCGAGTAGGAAAAGTCACAGTGTTCAAACATCCGTAACTACCAAGAACATCGTCAACTTGCCGTCTCGAACTATTGTCAGATAAATAATCCACATTTTGATCGCCGACTATGAGGAACTTTTTATTTTCGTCGGTTAGCTTACTTAATAACAATTCAAGATTTTTCAAATAAATGTCAAAGTCGCCATTACATGTCCTATATAATACAATAATAATTAAAAGGTAACATGGTATTTCGACAGCAGTAAATTCTATGTGGTATGGAACACAAAAACTATGAAGGTCATTACGAGGTTTAAAGTGAACATCGTCGCGTAAGAAAAGAGAACTGTGAACTTTGATTTAAGCGATAGGGTATGAATAATACTTAAAGAGTCGGGCATAGCACGACATACCTGGCGCACTGCACGTGGTCCAAAACCCGGAGCCTTCGATTTTCTCATACTAAAAGAGTCGGGCGTAGCCCGACGTACGTGACACATTGTACGCTTACCAAAGCCGGGCGCTTTCGGCGCCCTCATACTCAAAGCAGCCCGACGTACGTGGCGCGCTGTATGCGTTTCAAAACTGAGGCGCCCTCATACTGAAAGAGTCGGACGTAGCCTGACGTACGTCACACGCTGTACGCTTACCATATCCGGGCGCCTTTGGCGCCCTCATACTTAAAGCGTGGAGCTTAGCCCGACGTATGTGGCGCGATGCAAGCATTCCAAAGTCGGGCTCCTTCAAGTTCAAGTTCAAGTTCTTTATTGTATGTAAGAATCAGGTTACATTGCAGGTGGAATATACAATTACATATTTAGTTACACCGAAACTTTACCTTTTCAGGTGTACATACATTTACATTATACATATTTAGTTACATATTAGGAACACTCATGATAAACTTAAATAATCATTTATACATTAAAAACATTTTTCTAATCCCCTCAACTGTGGGAGCGCCTTTCAGGCGGTCATAAAATTGGCGGTTTATCTGTGGCTCAACCTGCCAGGTTCGCATAATTTGCGCCTAAACTTAAGGTAAAATATCAGTGAAACATATGTTTAACTCGCTCTGACATATTTAATCGTGGAGTGAATGAAGCAAGACAGCTAGCAAGCGAACATTTGAATGTTCAACGGTTGAAAAAGTCGTTAACTTTCGTCAGTCAAAAACAGCCACTGTGACGAGTAGGATGTTACGTGTTTTTATGGTAAAATTGTGGATTTTTATGGTGAAACCGTTAAAAAGCTGAGGAAATGTCAGTAAACTTTTGTTAATATTATGTTTGGGTGTGTTTTTAGACTAATAAATATAAGTGCTAAAGGTGTGAAGAAATGACATGCCAAGTCATAGCCGAAATTTTCTTACTCGGTTTCTTATTATTTTTATAAGTTTTACTATGTCTCAAAACAATCATAATATGTCGTAGTTCATATAGATTATATTAAATACAATGAAATTAGTTAAAAATCTATTTAAAGTGAATAATAGCTATCAAACTAAATAACGGTCGGCACATAACCTCTCGGGCTGTCGCAACAGACTGGACTAGCACCTGCCAGGCTGTCGCCACAGACGGCGCTGTCATGTTACTAACGCACGTTTGCATAGCATGGACATTCCACTTACTAACTAATTCTACGATACTTCTCTTTCCACATAGGCTATAATAACAAGGGGTGGACATTTAATTTGTAAGATTATAGTTTGGTCCATGAAGTCTTTAATACTGAGATTGACGAGTATAAAAAATTTAATATAAATTAATTATGCAAAGCTTTTAATATGGGTACTAGGCGACAGTGATGATGATGATGATGATGATGATAATAATAATGATGGTGGTGGGGTTTGCTACTAAGATTTTAGGTGTTACTCTTCACACATTCTTAAATATCCCTTTATTGCTCTTACGGTCTAGGTATGTCCATATTAATCAAACCATATAGATGTGATTTGGTCTATATTTGTCTTGTTTTCAGATCAAGTTTTTAGATGTTTTTTGTTTAATAAGAACAAGTGCGATTATTTATTATTAAATATTGTTTCATTAATACCCTGAGAAACGGAATTTCTTTGGATTAAGGCTGCTGGTTGCTGTGATTTTCAAACAATTTGTGGGCTATCAATGGTGCATGAATAGATAAAAGCATTTTTTAAACATTTTTTACCATATAACTACTGCACCTGCATTACTATTACTTTGGCCACAGATAGTTTACAACTTAAATTTCTTATTTATGTATATGTCGGAGAATGGCTGAAATGTGCCATCTGTCGCCTTCAAGAGGCGTTTTATCATGCAAACCTTGACAAATAGAGCAAACTAGGGTGTTACGTACATCTGAGTGGCGTTCGACGCAGTTCCGCTAAGACGTCATAGAGTGCGCTATTAAAACAATTGAAGTCGAGAACAATTGAAGTTATGCTGTCAATCAATCTTCAGAAGAAGCACGATGAGAACGAACGGGAGAACATGACGTCTGTGGCGGCTCCTGGGTCAAATCCACTGGTTTGCTTAAGATAAGAAACGAATCGCGCGCTGTGATTTGTAATGAGTCTTGTGCAGTAAAGATTGTGAGTTGAACATAGTATTTCATTGAAGGCCCTCGTCATCCACGATTGAAGGTTCTAATGTGCTGCCGATAGTATGATGCGCCCACAATTCCCGACTTCAGAAGTGCGGCCGAACACACGGAATTCGCTACAGAATTCCTCTTTGAAGCTCAAATTTGCCAAATGAAGTTGGACTGAAGGTCCCGAAAGTCTGCCCTGAATTTGAAAATCCCTGGCATTCCTTAATTCAAGAGTTATAAAGGCCTTAGAAAATGAAGAAATCTCATGCTGGCGCTGGTGGAAAATAAAGAAGTATCGTGATGGAAAATATTTGAAGTGAAATGACAGTTGACATATTTCATGTTTTGTAAATGGTGATAAAGTTTTTGCATAATTACGTTTTATGTTATGTTGTGTGAAATGTTCGTGAAAATGTTGTTGTAATTGTTGTAAATATTGTAGGTAAATCTAAGTAAACACGTTTACAGTCCTCTGCTGTGCACCACGAAGAATGAAGATAGTTGCTGCGAGATCTCCCGTCTCGCACGGGTTGGAGCTGCGGTTGCATAAACGTGGGTGCCTTAGTTTGTTTACAGACACCGAGACGAGCTGCTTATTTACTGGTTGCTAGACTGTCACTGGAGGTTGGAAATCACGTGAGTTGCTTCGATTATTTTATGATTTGTAACTGTATTGGTTGAAAAAACTTAAAATGGTGTGATTCTATTTGATGAACCTAAAAGGTGACTTTAAGCCCATAAAAGCTGAAGGAATCTTATCTAGTCATTTTTGCTGTCAGTTTTGCATACGTATATTGCATAAATAATAATAGCTAAGTAAGCAGTTTGGTTTTATGACATTAACATAAGAGACAAAACGTGAAGTTCTCATCCCTTTCAAAATAACAGTAATGATACCATTGAGAATCGTTTATTTGAGAGGTTCATCACATGAGTAGGCGGTCGCAACCGGATCCTGAGTTGTTCAGAGGGCGTTTGAGGGCTGGGTGCTGGAGGGCACAGTCCTATTCGTAACTGCAACTGCGGGGTTTCGGTCAGGCGATGAGGTTAGCTGTGTGTTGGAACCAAGATGTTGTAAAGTCAAGTTGTTGGTACTGTTATTGAGAAGGTGGCGCTGAACTTGTTAATTCACGACAATGATCTATGTGCGTGTTATTGAAAGAGTTGCCTGTCAGTATTGAAAAGTTATGGATGAACTTACTTTGGTCAGGTAGGCCGAGCAATGAGCTTAGATACCTCAGATTGGTGTATTCTGTCCTCAGATGTATGCAGTGATGCATACAATGTCAGGATGCCGTGGTGGTGCAGATGAACTGCGCTCTACAGTCTCTTTTGGAAGAAGAAGAAATCGGATCTTCGCTCTAGTCTACCAGTGAGAATCACAAAGGAGAATAATGTACGGAGGGACCCGTACAATGTCAGGTTGGCCGTGTCGTAGAATGGCTGAAATGTGCCATCTGTCGCCTTCAAGAGGCGTTTTATCATGCAAACCTTGACAAATAGAGCAAACTAGGGTGTTACGTACATCTGAGTGGCGTTCGACGCAGTTCCGCTAAGACGTCATAGAGTGCGCTATTAAAACAATTGAAGTCGAGAACAATTGAAGTTATGCTGTCAATCAATCTTCAGAAGAAGCACGATGAGAACGAACGGGAGAAGATGACGTCTGTGGCGGCTCCTGGGTCAAATCCACTGGTTTGCTTAAGATAAGAAACGAATCGCGCGCTGTGATTTGTAATGAGTCTTGTGCAGTAAAGATTGTGAGTTGAACATAGTATTTCATTGAAGGCCCTCGTCATCCACGATTGAAGGTTCTAATGTGCTGCCGATAGTATGATACGCCCACAATTCCCGACTTAAAATTATTACATAGGGTGTGGTAGGACTCCACGATGCATGTAATAAGTAACTTATTTACGTGCGCCATTTCTAGGGCAGACATAATTTCAATAAAGTTTTCAAATGGTATATATCATGTATTTAATTGATAAGCCTGACATTTTATGTTTTTTTGATATGTATTATTACATTATGTACATAATTAGAGTAACAGATACGCCTATAAACTGTTTATTTTTTTATTACAATAGAAAATGAAAGATACATTTCGGTACCTATAATTTGAATTCGACTGTACAGTTATTTTATGTTAGTTTAATGGTCGTAATTTTAAGTAGCAGTTAGATAATTAAATAAAGGGCAGAAAAAATACAAACTATAGACTGTATCATTGTAAAAAACAGAATAAATCGCAATTTTCCACTTGCACGTGAATCTAGAAACCCTGTCTGTGGAGCAGACCCCTTAGGCTGCCACAGATGAGGGGGAGCGGCCATATTCATCTCCCACAGCTGAGGGGTTAGCCACATTTTTATGTTCGTTTTGAAATGCTCAAGTTCCATGTCTTTAAAACGATTGGGTAATTTGTTGTAAATTGTGATACACATAATATACGCATTTTTAGCCGTGAGCGACAAGTTAACATACCCTAGGTAACCTGTGTCTGTATTTAGGTCTTACTACACGAGTACCCAATGATATATTTTCTGTGAACAAATATTTATATTTGTGAACAAAAACTGAAACTTAGATAGATATATAGATATATATATATATATACACACACACACACATAATACACATAATATACGCATTTTTAGCCGTGAGCGACAAGTTAACATATGGCCTAGGTAACCTGTGTCTGTATTTAGGTCTTACTACACGAGTACCCAATGATATATTTTCTGTGAACAAATATTTATATTTGTGAACAAAAACTGAAACTTAGATATATATATATATATATATATATCTATATATCTATATATCTATCTAAGTTTCAGTTTTTGTAACAAATATTTATATTTGTGTACTCGTGTAGTAAGACCTAAATACAGACACAGGTTACCTAGGCCATATGTTAACTTGTCACTCACGGCTAAAAATGCGTATATTATGTGTATCACAATTTACAACAAATTACCCAATCGTTTTAAAGACATGGAACTTGAGCATTTCAAAACGAACATAAAAATGTGGCTAACCCCTCAGCTGTGGGAGATGAATATGGCCGCTCCCCCTCATCTGTGGCACCCTAAGGGGTGCTCCACAGACAGGGTTTCTAGATTCACGTGCAAGTGGAAAATTGCGATTTATTCTGTTTTTTACAATGATACAGTCTATAGTTTGTATTTTTTCTGCCCTTTATTTAATTATCTAACTGCTACTTAAAATTACGACCATTAAACTAACATAAAATAACTGTACAGTCGAATTCAAATTATAGGTACCGAAATGTATCTTTCATTTTCTATTGTAATAAAAAAATAAACAGTTTATAGGCGTATCTGTTACTCTAATTATGTACATAATGTAATAATACATATCAAAAAAACATAAAATGTCAGGCTTATCAATTAAATACATGATATATACCATTTGAAAACTTTATTGAAATTATGTCTGCCCTAGAAATGGCGCACGTAAATAAGTTACTTATTACATGCATCGTGGAGTCCTACCACACCCTATGTAATAATTTTAAGTCGGGAATTGTGGGCGTATCATACTATCGGCAGCACATTAGAACCTTCAATCGTGGATGACGAGGGCCTTCAATGAAATACTATGTTCAACTCACAATCTTTACTGCACAAGACTCATTACAAATCACAGCGCGCGATTCGTTTCTTATCTTAAGCAAACCAGTGGATTTGACCCAGGAGCCGCCACAGACGTCATCTTCTCCCGTTCGTTCTCATCGTGCTTCTTCTGAAGATTGATTGACAGCATAACTTCAATTGTTCTCGACTTCAATTGTTTTAATAGCGCACTCTATGACGTCTTAGCGGAACTGCGTCGAACGCCACTCAGATGTACGTAACACCCTAGTTTGCTCTATTTGTCAAGGTTTGCATGATAAAACGCCTCTTGAAGGCGACAGATGGCACATTTCAGCCATTCTACGACACGGCCAACCTGACATTGTACGGGTCCCTCCGTACATTATTCTCCTTTGTGATTCTCACTGGTAGACTAGAGCGAAGATCCGATTTCTTCTTCTTCCAAAAGAGACTGTAGAGCGCAGTTCATCTGCACCACCACGGCATCCTGACATTGTATGCATCACTGCATACATCTGAGGACAGAATACACCAATCTGAGGTATCTAAGCTCATTGCTCGGCCTACCTGACCAAAGTAAGTTCATCCATAACTTTTCAATACTGACAGGCAACTCTTTCAATAACACGCACATAGATCATTGTCGTGAATTAACAAGTTCAGCGCCACCTTCTCAATAACAGTACCAACAACTTGACTTTACAACATCTTGGTTCCAACACACAGCTAACCTCATCGCCTGACCGAAACCCCGCAGTTGCAGTTACGAATAGGACTGTGCCCTCCAGCACCCAGCCCTCAAACGCCCTCTGAACAACTCAGGATCCGGTTGCGACCGCCTACTCATGTGATGAACCTCTCAAATAAACGATTCTCAATGGTATCATTACTGTTATTTTGAAAGGGATGAGAACTTCACGTTTTGTCTCTTATGTTAATGTCATAAAACCAAACTGCTTACTTAGCTATTATTATTTATGCAATATACGTATGCAAAACTGACAGCAAAAATGACTAGATAAGATTCCTTCAGCTTTTATGGGCTTAAAGTCACCTTTTAGGTTCATCAAATAGAATCACACCATTTTAAGTTTTTTCAACCAATACAGTTACAAATCATAAAATAATCGAAGCAACTCACGTGATTTCCAACCTCCAGTGACAGTCTAGCAACCAGTAAATAAGCAGCTCGTCTCGGTGTCTGTAAACAAACTAAGGCACCCACGTTTATGCAACCGCAGCTCCAACCCGTGCGAGACGGGAGATCTCGCAGCAACTATCTTCATTCTTCGTGGTGCACAGCAGAGGACTGTAAACGTGTTTACTTAGATTTACCTACAATATTTACAACAATTACAACAACATTTTCACGAACATTTCACACAACATAACATAAAACGTAATTATGCAAAAACTTTATCACCATTTACAAAACATGAAATATGTCAACTGTCATTTCACTTCAAATATTTTCCATCACGATACTTCTTTATTTTCCACCAGCGCCAGCATGAGATTTCTTCATTTTCTAAGGCCTTTATAACTCTTGAATTAAGGAATGCCAGGGATTTTCAAATTCAGGGCAGACTTTCGGGACCTTCAGTCCAACTTCATTTGGCAAATTTGAGCTTCAAAGAGGAATTCTGTAGCGAATTCCGTGTGTTCGGCCGCACTTCTGAAGTCGGGAATTGTGGGCGCATCATACTATCGGCAGCACATTAGAACCTTCAATCGTGGATGACGAGGGCCTTCAATGAAATACTATGTTCAATTCACAATCTTTACTGTACAAGACTCATTACAAATCACAGCGCGCGATTCGTTTCTTATCTTAAGCAAACCAGTGGATTTGACCCAGGAGCCGCCACAGACGTCATCTTCTCCCGTTCGTTCTCATCGTGCTTCTTCTGAAGATTGATTGACAGCATAACTTCAATTGTTCTCGATTTCAATTGTTTTAATAGCGCACTCTATGACGTCTTAGCGGAACTGCGTGCGCAATGATATATTTTCTGTGAACAAATATTTATATTTGTGAACAAAAACTGAAACTTAGATAGATATATAGATATATATATATATATATATATATATATATATATATATATATATATATATATTCGCCCTCATACAAAAAAAGTCGGACATAGCCAGTGTCTAAATGCGAAGCCCGTAGATCAAACTCCGCGTAAAGCCGAAGACGTGGAGCGTCTGACAGGTACGCGCTTTCTACAATTTCCCCTAGTACTTATCATAATTGAGAAGTCGCATTTCCACGCAAGGCCGAAGACCGAGCTGCCGGAGGTTAGTACTCGCGGAACTCGGTCAGATATTTGAAGAAATTGCAGGAATTGCTAAAATCCCTAACCCTTCGGCCTTACGCGGAGGTCGGTCTTCAGCTTACATATTTTAACACATGTACACCTATAGTGGTTTTGTGTTTCACCGCTAACGTCCCGCAGTTTGCCTTTAGCCTCGCGTAGAAGCTCGCATCTCTTGGACGCTTTGGGTGTTCGGCCCTACGCAGAGCTCGGCATTCAGTCATCTAGTCTGTCAGGGCTACCTACTTTTATTTGCAAGTTCATCATTTGTATGTAGGTAGGTACTAAGACTTAAAGATATTAGCGTCGAATAGACCCTTTTACATGCAGTCTGTCGCGTATTATTGATGTTTGAATTGGTGCTATTTTCCCAAAGGCCCTGTGTGCATCGTGCTGAAGTTGCGACGAAGATAATTGGGTCAAAAACTTTTTTAGTGACAGTTAAAATTATGAGTCTTTATTGTGGACCTTCAAACCCACATGGCCATTATTATTCAAAATTCCACTTCTTGTTAAGAAGTTATATTTAATATCAAATTTCAAATGTCCCAAATTGAGAACACATTCACATAATATCCACAGAAAAGACGCCCGTATTCCAAAACGGAAGCTTAGTTATAAGCTCCCACTCCCAGGAGCTAATACCTATCCACATAAAAAGAACTTTGTGGACAAACTAAATGGCCGGGGAAATCTTTATAAATGGTAGTTTTACTTAGTTCTTTCACTAAAATGTTTAAAAAAAAATAATTAAAAACACGACTGCTGCATTTTAAAGCGAACTGAAAA
Organism: Cydia fagiglandana; assembly: GCF_963556715.1. NCBI lineage: Eukaryota > Metazoa > Arthropoda > Insecta > Lepidoptera > Tortricidae > Cydia > Cydia fagiglandana. The sequence goes on from NC_085943.1 coordinate 3,931,875, forward strand.
GCTAAAAATAATGTTAATATGTTAGTCACATAATTTTATGAATCTAAATTGGAATGTAAATGTACACTCACGGTCATTTACAGTAAATACAAAGGGCTATGTACATTTATGTCCGTGACTGTAGGTACGTGTACATTTAATTTCAATTGCAGTCGGGGGACCTTTTGATTGAGATAAACTTAGGTACATCAAGGTCCCCCGACTGTAATTGAAATTAAATGAACACGTACGTAACGTCACGGACATAAATGTGCAGAGCTCTTTGTATTTACTGTGAATGACCGTGAGTGTACATTTACATTCCAATTTAGATTCATAAAATTATGTGACTAACATATTAACATTATTTTTAGCTTTTCAGTTCGCTTTAAAATGCAGCAGTCGTGTTTTTAATTTTTTAATTAATTTATTTTATTGGACTAGTTTTTGGTACATTTTCTGATTAAAATAAAACCGTTTAACTTAAAACTATTTTAACTTAATTTTATTCTAGACATCTTTACGACTCTAATGAGGTACGGCACGTATTTTTAGGAGTATTATCTCTATTTTTCACCGTTTAAGCCTAATAAATAATACAGTAAAATTATACATTTTGCGTTTGCGTCAAATCCGGTAGTTCTGATTTTTTGCAGGCTTGTTTATGATGTTGGCCCAATGAATAATCCAAGTTTGTGACCTCGAGCGCCGAACGCAACTTTGTTAAAAATCGAATAAACCGCAATTTTTTTAGATTTGGGTGATTATAACCCTAAAGTACTAGTTTTGATAGTAACTTCCTAGGGCGTTTTTAAAGTAGACTAAATTTGCTATAATAAGACACTAGAATTGTCTCTGTACATCTAATATTTTCCGAGATAAAGCCTTTCAAATTCTAATAATTTTACATCAGTTCTTAGCTATAATATAAGGGTTAGGTAGGTAATTTATATGGAATTCATCACCGCCACGTTCTACAAAATATTTATCTCGGAAAATATTAGATGTACAGAGACAATTCTAGTGTCTTATTGTAGCAAATTTAGTCTACTTTAAAAACGCCCTAGGAAGTTACTACCAAAAACTAGTACTTCATATTTCAATTCATATTTCATTTATTGCAGTCATGAACATAAATTACATAATATGATCTTACAGTTAAGTTGGCCAATTCATGACACCCTGTTAGGGCACACAATATTTTACTTACTAGCTAATACATAAAACACAATTAAATACATAATTAAAACATTTCATCATAATCTATCGTATAATTAAGAGTGTGTAAAAAAACCTATAACATTGTAAAAGTCAATAAAGAATAAAATTAAAAAATAATATAAAATTTAAAATTAAAAAATAAAATTTAAAATTAAAATTAAAAAAATAAAACATTCCATACATTAAGTTTTTAAAAGAAAATAAAAAAACATTTCATGCAATAATTTAAAATTCAATGTCACAATAAATAAATAAGGTTAAAATGTATAATTAAGTATTAGTGCTATTTTACTCCGCCAGCCTTTCATCATTTAAGAACTCCTCAAGTGAGTGAGTAGTAGCATTTGTGAATTAGCATATCTTTTAATTTTTTTTTAAATAATATGTCACTTGGTTCAAGTTTGATACTGTCCGGAATTTTATTGAAAATTGAAATACAATTATATTGTGGCCCATTTTTGAAGATAGCTAAGTTAGCTTTTGGTAGGAGTAGTTTGTTTTTATATTGGCTTCTAGTTTTTGACGTTTCCGGTTTTATCGGGAATAGGTCTGGGTGTTGTCGAACAAAGAGGGCTGCTTCCATTATAAATATTGAGGGTAGCGTTAACAAATTAAGTTTAATAAAATGGGGGTGGCAACTATTAGGAATGTGGATATTAGCTAATATGCGGATACACTTCTTTTGCATGATGAAAAGTTGGTAAGAGTCTACGCTAGCTCCCCATAGGACCACACCATAACGGAGACTCGAGTAGATATACGCAAAATACACAGACAACGCAGATTCAAGGTTAGTGTTAGATTTTAGTAAGCTTAGCGCGTAAGTATATCTAGCTATTTTTGTTTTGGTACTTTGAATGTGGGTTTTCCAGTTTAAACTGGAGTCTATTGTGATTCCTAACAATTTAAATTCGTTAACCTCTTCAATTTCATTATTATTTACTTTTAATTGTAACTCTAAGGGTTTCTTTTGGATGGGTTTAAATTGCATAATTTTGGTTTTTTTAATGTTTATTTCTAAATTGTGGTCCTCGAGCCACTTCTGGACGGTAAGGAGCGTGTGGCAAAGCTCTTTGTTACATTCAATAGAATCCGTACCATTAAGTAGCAGGGAAATGTCGTCCGCGAACATAACACACTTGACATTTGCGTCCAATATTTTAGGCAGGTCGTTTATGTAAGACAAGAATAGGGTACATCCGAGCACACAGCCCTGTGGAATTGAGCAGGTGGTCGACCGCAATTGTGAGGTGATCGCCGTAACCTCCCGAGCCTTGTCATCGTAGTTATCTATTTGCACAACCTGTTTCCGATTTTGCAGGTACGATTTGAACCATTTATGTGCTGTACCCCGTATTCCCATGTCGTGCAATTTAGATAACAGGATTTCATGGGACACTTTATCGTAGGCCTTCGTCATGTCCAATAGTAATCCGATACCATATTGTTTTGTGTTTATTTTCTCTAAAATTTCTTTTATGTAGTTATAAACTGCTAAAGTTGTCGAGTGATTTTTTCTAAACCCGTATTGGTTTTTATCAAATATATTATATTTTTCAAAGAAGTTGTAAATGCGATTTGACATGGCCATTTCGAAAATTTTCGACACAGTCGGCAAAAGCGCAATTGGACGATATTGGTTAGGGTTTTTTGCGGCGCCCCCTGGTTTAAGAATCGGTTTAATTTTAGATATTTTTAATAGATCTGGAACCATACCTTCTTCAAAGGATTGATTAATTAGCCACGTTAAAGGTTTTACTAACTCAGGTGCGCATATTTTTAGCAAACTTGATGGGATTTCGTCGTAGCCGCAACTATTTTTATTTTTTAATTTTTGCATTAACTTAATTACTTCACCTTCGTTGACTGGGCTAATGTAAATAGAATTACTGGTGGGAGAGATAGCGGGACGTCCGAGCGCTTGTGACCGCGCTGCAGCGGTGCCCGGCGCGGGCGCCGATGACTCACCTACAGATGCGAAGTGCTCATTGAATATGTTTACGATTTGTTGGGGTGATTCTACAACTAAGTCGCCTATTTTTAGTGACATATTCTTGTGTTGTCTAACTTTATGTTTGCGTGTAATAGTGTTTATTACCGTCCACATAGTTTTTGTTTTATTGTTAGATCTGTTTATTTGGAATGAGTAGTTTAGTTTTTTTGAGATCTTAACACATTTTTTTAACAATTTTTCGTACTTTTTGTAGTAATTGCCTATAATTTCATTTTTTGATATATTTAGAAAGGTTCTCAGTTGGCGTTTATGCTTGCATGACAATCGTAAGCCTTTTGTTAACCACGTTTTGTTTTGTGTCGATGTCAATAATTTAATTCTTCGCCTTGGTATATATTTATTTAAATTGTTTTGTAGTATGTTGTGGAATGCTTGATAATTTGCGTTTATGTCGTTTGTTACCGATAATACATCATTCCAATTTATTGACTTTAACCCTTGTTTAAATAGCTGCTTGTTTTTTTCACTAAATATTCTGCTTTGTGCGAACCATGGTTTCGGTTTTATCTGTGTTGTTTGTGTTTCTAGTGTTAACAGGATGCTTTTGTGATCTGATATACCATTATCTTGAACTTCTACGCTATGTTACTTTAGGGTTATAATCGCCTAAATCTAAAAAAATTGCGGTTGATTCGATTTTTGACAAAGTTGCGTTCGGCGCTCGAGGTCACAAACTTGGATTATTCATTGGGCCAACATCATAAACAAGCCTGCAAAAAATCAGAACTACCGGATTTGACGCAAAATAGCCAGGCCGCGTAGCCAAGATGCCAATCGCTAACGCTCCGTAGCGATCGAAACGCAACTGTCACTGTCACACTAATGTGGAAGGGTGATAGAGATACATAATGCTTTTCGTTGTCGAAGCGATAGCGATTGTAACCTTGGCTAGGCGGCCAGGTTACAAAATTCGACAAAGTTACTGGATTATAAGCGCGCACCACGATTTTAATTTTTGCGACACGATTTTAGAATCGCGCTGTAATTTATCGCAGAAAATTCACTGCGCGCACTGCGATGAAAAGTCGACGATTTGTTCATTCTCGACATGGATTTCGTACCAGTCGCTTGTCGTGAAACAATATGCAATCGCTGTATGACTTTGAGTATTTATACCACAAAGGCAATCGCCTTCTATTTCTATAATTAAACGGTCAACATCTAGCGTCTCATCTTGTAACTCCATTGGAGAAGCAGGTTCCGATATGTTGACGCATGGAGAGCGAAATGCCGACTGAGGTCCGGGGTGCGATTTTATTATCGCAGTGCGCGCGGGGCCATACAACTCCGTATGCTGCAATTCACTTTGCGACAATCGCGTCGCGAGCAGTCGCGGAAAAATGTGACAAATTACAATTTTAAAATCGCTGCGATTTTTTTGTCGCATATGCGCGCACTGCCATATAAACACATACGTTACATTTCTGCGACTAAATTATCGCGCGACAAAAAATCGTGGTGCGCGCTTGGCCTTACAGTACACTTTAACTAATAGTACCTACATAACAGCAGATAAGTACATACATATAACGAGGCATTTCTGAATTCGCTCAAAAAACAAAAATCGATCGATAATAATATTATTTATTATTATTTATTAATAATATATTATATTTAGCAGTCGATTTTCAGTAAAGAAAAACATTGTGAGGAGACCGGACTCATGCCAATAAGACCTAGTTTCCCCTCTGTGTTGGAAGGTCAGAGGGCAGTTGCTTACGTAAGAAACAAGTGCTTACGCCAATTCTTGTGCTCTTGTGCCAAAGCTAACTCTGCAGTGTGAAGTTGTCACTATAAACGTCAGATTTCTATGAAATTGTGACATTTATTGTGGCACTACACACTTTTGTCACGTCAAGCCGTTGCAGAGTTAGCTTTGACGGACTCTTGTATGCTAAATATACTTATTTACTCCTTCTCTCTTCTTCTTCTTCCTGCCCTTATTTATTTACCTACATATAAATGTATTTTATATTCGCGATATATATACAGAGTCTTACAGAGTTTTTTTTTTCATGAGTAACATAACAACCGCTGTAGGTGCCTCAATTGACAATATTGTGGTTTTTACAGAGAACAAGCGTTTTAAAGAGGACTGCTATCGAGCTAAACAAATCTATATATGTTTACTAAGGCGCGCAAAACTTCCGACATAATGTACTTCACCCTGTTCGCGCCCGTACTTCCGTAAAGTACCTTTCATAGAAAGATGTTAATCAAATATCACGCGAGATGGCGCTGTACCGAAAGCGGCGATTCCTACATCGCGCTAACGACTTTTTTATTGGGATTGTATATAAGGGTTGGGAATTATTTTTAATATATTGGCTTTATTTGTGACTGGTTGTTTGTTTTCATAGTCAATCCTTCATTGGTAAAGAACGCCCTTTTTCGATAAAGTTAGGAGTACATACATTGGTCCAGGAAAACGGGGTGTAGGAAAACCTGTGACTAGGGAAGACGAAATAAAAAATATCGCTGGTCAAAACTGGATGCAAATATATAAATACTGGCTACCGCGGTAGTAAAAGCCAAATCATGGGAAAAGGAAGGACATCATCAAATTTGGCATTGATAGATCCGGGCTCAGTGGTCTCATTTATAAGCGCAGCTGCAATTAAGAAGCTAGGGTTAAAATAAACTGCAGTTACGGTTTCGGTAACGGGATTGAGAGGTCAGCAGATTACAGCGTTGAGGTCTACGGTTGAAGTCACAATTGCATCACGCACCGACTCCAGGGTCATTGAAGTAACAGCTTATGTGATTGACAAAGTTACTTCGAACCAATGATGATACAACGTTGAAGATTTTAGGTCTGCGTTGCTTGGTATCTTGATGAAGATGTATTCAAGTTCCAGGTTAGTCCCGACGATGGACCGTGCAATAAAAGAAACATTATTTCATCGGTAGCTCGACTATTCGATGTTCTGGGCCTGTTTGCCCCTGTAATCGTGTTCGCTAAACTTCTAATAAAGGAGTTGTGGCTTTTGAAAATCGATTGGGATGAATTGCCGCCTGATCATATTGTACGCCAATGGCAACAATTCCAAAGTGAACTACCGCTACTATCTAACATTAGCATTCCCAGACACCAAGGTGTTATTGAAAAATGTTCATTAACTATAGTTGGTTTTTCGGATGCTAGTGAAAAGGCTTATGGTGGAGTGGTTTATGCCTACGTCACCTTTCCTAATGATGAACGAGGTGTCATTAATTTAATTTGTGCTGAATCTAAGATAGCGCCCGTAAAGGTTGTCAACCTAGCAAGACTGGAATTATGCGCAGCATTGCTATTGTCACAACTGATAAAAACCGGGCAAGTGCGAGTCGGACTCGCGCACGAAGGGTTCCGTACGATAATAAAAAAAAAAACAAGAAAAAAAGCAAAAAAAAAACGGTCACCCATCCAAGTACTGACCACTCCCGACGTTGCTTAACTTTGCTCATAAATCACGTTTGTTGTATGGGAGCCCCATTTAAATCTTTATTTTATTCTGTTTTTAGTATTTTTTGTTATAGCGGCAACAGAAATACATCACCTGTGAAAATTTCAACTATCTAGCTATCACGGTTCGTGAGATACAGCCTGGTGACAGACGGACGGACGGACGGACGGACGGACAGCGAAGTCTTAGTAATAGGGTCCTGTTTTACCCTTTGGGTACGGAACCCTAAAAAGGGTGGTTGATACTTACTCAACCAGATACCCAATTGACTCTGTAATGGCCTTTTCCGATTCAACAGTGAGACTCTGTTGGATCCATTCGTCGCCTCATCGATGGCAAACTTTTGTGGCCAATCGTGTTATACCTGGTTTGTTAGTGCACGACACCTTGCACTTTGTGACTATGCGCTGAAACTTGGCACAGTTGATTGTTAGCTGGTCTTGAGCAGAAACAGACCGGTAGACATCGAGAATCACGTCTCATTTAGTGGGGGGAGGGGGGGGAGGGGGGAAGTTCGACGCCGCCGCGCTTCACTTGGAGCAACATTTCTCTAAAACTATACCTATTAGGGCATGTGATATATCATTTTCGGATAAATTAAGGATGAGGAATCTAGTTTTGGAACAAAAACAATGCACTTTCTAACAAAAAAAAAGCATAGAGTATAAAAGAGAGTATAAAAGACTAAAAAACCTATTTTTGAATTTTTCATAATCATCAATTTTTTAAAGTGTAGCAGGAATCTGAAAACAAAAAATATAGTTGTAAAGCTACACTTATTACGTTTAAGAAAATATATAGTTTATTATACAAAACTATTGATAAATGGGAGATAAAAATAGTATTAAGTGTGGGTCAGAGTGATCTCAATACAAAATATTATTAAGGTGGGAAAGTTACTTATAACTTTTTCTACAATCGTTTTTTTTTTAGTTTTTCATAAATAACGCGTAAACGGTAGCCCACAGCAAAAAAATATCTTTTACGTAAATAATCTGTTTCAGATTTCTTATAAAATAAGTGCTACTTTGTTTCGCTAGGATGAATATTTAAAAAAAAATTGAAGGGAGAAAATAAATTGTAAGGTCCCTTTTTTTAGTCATTCGTAAATAACTCGTAAACGATGGCCAATAGCACAATTTTTTTTATTACATGAATAATTTACATAAAATTTCCTACAAAAAAAGGTTATTTAAACTTTTTCGCTAGGGTCAATATTAAAAACGATATTAAAGAGAGAAAATAAATTCTAAGGTCCTCTTTTTAAATATTGACCCTAGCGAAAAAATATGAATAACCTTTTTTGTAGAAAATTTTATGTAAATTATGTTGGGTATTCCGTGGACTACTCAATGAAATACCATATTAAAGTAATTCCAAACATATTATGCATCCGCACAGGCAAACGATTACAAGCGAGTGAACCATGTGTAAATGTGACATCTGTCTTAGAAGACCTATTCTATATAGCCAGAGTTTATGTTGGTACATATACGAACTCAATGCAGGTATATTAGGCACAGGCCAACATCATTCACAGTTCTAACACTGGCCCTTGAACCAATATAAACTCATGTAAATCACATTACACACATTAAACACATTAAATAATCTAAGCATAGACACATCCGCTGTCTAAAAATAATAAAACATCACAACAGCAAAAACATAGCAAAAGTATAAATTTATCAAAGTATCCGTCACATATATAAACAGTGAATAGTCTAAACTCTAAACATACCTATATGAAACGGATCTAAAACAAACCATACTTCTGCAAGTATACCTATACTGCTTAGAAACCATTATGTCATTTATTCAACGATACAAATAAACGACATACAAACTTATCATGTTTTTCCTTTGCCAACGGTTTCCTTAAAACGTCGGCCACCATTTCATCAGTAGACAAGTGTTTTAAAACAACTGTACCTTCCTCAACGATTTCCCTGATGAAATGATGTCTTACGTCAATGTGTTTCGTTCTGGCGTGGTACATAGAATTAGTGCACAACTTCAGTGCAGACTGATTATCATTAAACAACGTAATCCTATACTGTACCCCGTAAATTTCGAACACAAACTTGCGTAGAAAAAGAGCCTCTTTACAAGGCTGACGGCTTTTACTTAGCGTAAGGTGTCTTTAGGCGCGCGGGGAGCATGACGAAGGTTGGAGCATATACTGCGTTATAGACTAGTTAGACGCACTTTCAACCATTTTAAAAGTTTGGTTGCGTTTAATACGACGTCCATACAAAATAAGAAGAACGTATAGCAGTTACACGTTTCTAAAGACTATTATGGTGACGTAAAAAAGTTAAGTGATACTAGGCTTACATGACGTATGAGACATTTAAACAAAAAAAAATATTATACGTTTTTTTAGACTAGTATCAGATCTAAAATTTTGCTAAAGATCCTAATCTTAAAGTGCGTATAGCGTCTTTTACGTATTTTTAGCCTAGTTTTTGGCTTATACGTTATTTTAGGCTAGACAAGGTGGATAAGATTTTACGCAAACCAGAGCGTAAAAAAACGTATAGCTGCATATACGTTGTTTTAGCCTGGTTTTGTCAAATAGTCGTATTATAGCTTCTACTGGCAGGTTGACCCTCAGTTGCCTCCGATGTCCTTCCATCAGCTCGTCTCGATCAAAAGTGAGCTCCCAGCCATTCTCCGTTCCAGGTTCCGCTTACCCCTTCCACGTCAATCCTGTTTTTTATAGTATTGCCATACAATAATTAACATTTACCCTAAAACCTATCAGTAATCACCATGTTTTAATTAATTTCAATAAATATTATCAATCAAATCATGACATTCGGCCATCCGCCAGCGTGCAGTCACCTGGCGCACGCCCTAAACATACTTAGCCAAAGTCGCACCATTTCCATAATGAACTGGAACAATTTAGATTTAAGCTAATAAATGTATATATTTTTTAATGAATAATAACGACATAATTAAGAAGAATTTGTTTTATTCGTATACACATGTATAATATATACATATACAAATGTGATCATAATTGTGTAATCAATATCCTTTTTTTTTTAAATATATTTACATTATATTCATATGTAATGTTATTATCTAAACAACTATTGACATAAATCAAGCGGGAATTCAACAAATTACATATCATTTAGAACCACATAACTAAATAATCATGACATTCGGGAAGCTAAGTTTCTGTTGAAGTATCTGACTCGGTACCCGTGGTAATATTATCATCACTCTCAACATTAAGAGCCTTAACATTTATCCATGGCCGCATCCTATCTGCAGCCACAACTGTGCAGTATTTGTTCGTCTTGCTTAGTCCAGAAATATTAGATATTTGATATCTGTCATTTCCCATTATTTTTGTTACTCTATAAGGACCTATAAACTTAGGAAGTAATTTTTTGCTTTTACCTATATTTTCGTTAAATGATATTTTAGTAATTTTAACTAAATCGTTTAGTTTGTACAGTCTTGCGGGTTTTGCTTTCGAGTTATGACGAGTTTGCATTTTACTCTGATTTGATTTAATGTTATCTAAAGCTTGGGCCCGGATATCATCAATATTTGGGGTGCTATCAGCTGTTTCTTTCAATGCTTCTTTCAGAACTACATCCGATTCCCCTAAAAGTCGAGTACCAAAAACTAATTCTGAAGGCGTCTTTTTTGTCGTAGTGTTGACCGTTGTATTAATTCCAAACTGTATTTTAGAAACTGATAGATCCCAATCTCTTTCGTCATATTTGGAGCTTTGTGTAGCTAAGGCTCTAAGAACAGTTTGATTAAACCGCTCCACCTGTCCATTGGCTCGTGGACATGCGACTGAATTAAGAATGTGCTTTATCTTTAAGTCAGTACAGAACTGCTTAAATTTTTTTGAAGTAAATGCGGTACCCCTATCACTTATAATCCGTTGTGGTGCTACAAAATCTTGAAATATGTTTTGAAGTATCCTGATGACAGTTTCAGTCTTCGTATCTTTAACTGGTTTAACAAAAACGTATTTTGAAAACCCATCAACGATTGTTAAAATATACGCGTTTCCGCGTTTGCTTTTGACGAATGGTCCCAAGTGATCGATGTGAATGGTTTCAAACGGTTGACTAGTTTTTTCTATTGGATAAATATGTCCCTGCTTTGTCTGTATATTATTTTTGTTGTATGCGCATTCCAAACAAGAGCTTACATATTTTTTTATAAATTTTGTCATTTTCGGAAACCAATACTGGCTTTGGATGCGCTCTATAGTTTTATTAACTCCGAAATGTCCTATATCGTCATGATTAAAGCGGCAAACTTGCCACCTGGCCCCTTTTGGTATAACTAAACGTATTTCAGTATCATTTATTTTCCTATATAATTTGTTATTTTTAAAGACATAGTTCTTTTTAATGTCATCAAAGTCGTGCTCGATGCTTGGCTTTAAAAGTTTAGATATTCTATTTATTTCTGGGTCTCCCAGTTGAAGGGTTAAAAGCCAATCATCTTGCTCAATATGCAAAACTGGGATAACATTTTCAGCAGTGCAGTCATCATTATGCTCCTCAACTGGATTGCGACTTAAAGCATCGACGTGGACCATTCGCTGCCCAGGTCGATACTCCATTTCACAATCATATTCTTCAATTTGTAAAAGCCAGCGAGCAATTTTTGGCATAAGATCTTTTTTTGCAAAAGTAAGACGTAAAGCTTTGCAATCAGTGAAGATTTTAAATTTCGTCCCCAATAAATATGGTCTAAATTTGTTTAAAGATCCCACGACAGCTAACGTCTCTAATTCGTAAGAGTGATAATATCTTTCTTCCGGCGATGTTTGTCGGCTGAAATACGCCACTGGTTTAAGTACTCTGGGATTATTTTGCCATTGCATGAGAATGCCACCGATGCCTAAGGAACTAGCATCTGTGTGAAGCTCTGTTTCTAAATTTGGATTGTATAAAGCTAGCACTGGTCGTGCACATAACACTTCTTTTAGATTACAGAACGCTTTATCTTCAGCAGAAGTCCATCGCCATTCAGTATTCTTTTTTAGCAAGTTCGTTAAAGGTCGAGCTATTTCACCAAAACCTTTAACGAACTTCCTAAAGTAACTTGCCAGTCCTAAAAATTGTCTGGTTTCGTGTACAGTTTTGGGTACGGGAAATTCTTTAATAGCAATTGTCTTTCTTTCGCTGGGTTGTATACCATTTGCAGACACTTCATATCCTAAATAATCTATGGATGTTGCAAAAAAACAACACTTCGATAATTTCAACGTCAAACCATGTTCACGGATTAATTTTAGAACTTCTTCTAATTTTGTAAATCCCTCATCTACTGACGTAGTTGGTATTAGCAAATCATCCATGTAAGCCAAAATTGACTCAAACCTCTTGGAGCCTAAGATTTTATTAATGACTCTTTGGAAAACGGCTGGCGCATTTGCCAACCCGAACGGCATTCTGTTAAATTCATAATGGCCGTCTGGGGTGACAAATCCAGTCAGGTGTTTAGTTTCTTCTGAAAGAGGCACTTGATAATAACCTGACGCCATATCAAGCGTAGTAAAATACGTATTACCACTCAAATTAGCAATTTGATCTTCTATTAAGGGTAAAGGGTACCTATCTTTAACAGTTTTACTGTTCAGTGCTCGAAAGTCGACACATAGCCTTTGTTCGCCAGTCTTCTTTTTAACCATTAAAATAGGACTAGCATAATCAGAGTTAGAATCGCGTATAATGTCATTATCCTTAAGTTCATTAATCATTTCTCTAACTTTGGCCCTTTCTGAATGTGACAAGCGATATGGTCTGTATACAACAGGTTTATCATCAGTTAATTTAATGTTCATTTGAAATTCTTGTGAAACACAACCAATTTCATCCAAGGACATTGCAAAGCAATCGCGATATTTTTTGAGCAAAATGTGCAGCTTCTCTAACACATCAGGACTTAAATCTGTTCCTACTTTAATATCCTCGATTTTGATTGGAGGCAACGTTTTATTTTCATTTATACGTCTAACATTTATTTCGTTAGTTTCTGTAAAAATTGTAGCCCTAGATAATATAGTATTTTGCCTAAGACCAAAGGGTTCTTTGGACCTACGTGACACCAATATGTTACCCTTACCATTTACAACATTATACGCGCCTTGATGCACATAATACTCCTTTCCGGGTTCGTTTCTATTCTGACCCTCAACATATATATCACCAGTATAGTCTTGACTACTAACTACGGGTACCAAGTGAGAACCTGTCAACACAACTTCCTCGGAGAGAGCCAACTTAAGTTGTGGTGTATTTATTTCAAGTAAAGGTGAGTTATAAAACATCAGCTTTTTGCAGTCTTTCAATACTGTAACATTGGGAAGCTCTGTAAAATTCTGACCAATGAGTAAAGGGTGTTGTAAAAGGTCGTCGTATACAGCATAAACGTCGATACGTGCATCAACGTCATCAATAGAAATCGTAACCTCAGATTTAAACAGCGGTAAAACACGACCGTTTCCAAAACCCTTTATAACCGGCAAATCAAGATAGGACTTATTTAGCTGTAACGATTCAGCAATTTTACACTGTATTAATGAGCAATCACTACCAAAGTCAATATATGATTTAAACGATTTATTATCAATATCGCATTGTTTTACAAATTTATCATTATTTCTCTCACGATCACTTGAGACGTTTAGAACTCTTTCTGTTTTAACGTTATCATTTTTGGACGCAGAACGATTTCGATAACAGTTTTCTTCAGTGTGTCCCAATTTCGAGCAAATTTTACATTTATTCGCGGCTTTCGGGCAGTTAGCAACTAGATGCCCTTCTTCGTTACAGTTGAAACACACCTTTTTTATATCCGTTGATGGCTTCTTATTCCTCTTGAAACATTTATTCGCCATATGTCCTTCGATACCACAATAGTAGCATTTAGCTTTCTTCTGTGAGATAGAGTTTTCAAATCTAGTAGTATATCCTCTCTTCCTTTGTGTTTGTGATATTAATACACCTTGAGGCTGCTGTAGTACAAAGTAGTGTAAAAGATCTTCTGGCTCTTGACACTTCAAAGCTGTGGCACTATTTCTCAGAGAAGTATTAGTTATTCCATGGATTAGACAATCGACAGCTTTCTTTCCTGTTATTCCACACCGATTCAATAGCATAAGTTTGTCGTAAAAATACGACCGCAAACTTTCTTCTGGGTCTGTCTTTCTACCAAACATCTCCTCGAGCAACAGAGCGAAATTATCATCAACGGGAAATGCACGCCTAAGTTTTTGTTGCCATTCTATCCAAGAGAAATCTAAACTGGGTTGGGAGTTGTACCAACTCTTGGCGGTGCCTCTTAATCTTTGGGTGGCACAGTGTGATGTCTGGCGATCAGTCCACTCATAAATCAAAGCGCACTCGTTTACTTTTCGCAACCAAATATCTATATTTTGTGCGCGACTGTCGGGATCAAACTCAGGTATAGCATTCAACATCTGTTGCATACTAAAAATTGGCTTACTACGTCCTGTTAGCGCATTAATAAAATCTGTAGCGTCAATCATGGCTCGACTCGTAGTTGTAACGCTGCTGCCACTAGATTCTATTATATCACTCTGTATGCGTCTACGTATAATGGGTGGTTCATCTTCATCTGACGAAGATGATATATTTAAGATCCTCTTCCTTCCTACTGCTAACTGCAGACCACTCGGCCCAGCTTCGTTACTATCCGTCATGTCCTAAAACAAGTTAAGTACTATATGAGTTAAATGTTCATTAGATCCGTAAACAGTTAAATGTTCCTATTCTTTGCAATATATTTAATATTATGTATTGTGTAGTATTTTTTATTAATATGGAATACTTAATGCATAAAATGAACATTTGCAACAATGAAAAGCGTAAGTAAATACTTAATAAATACAGGCTTCATAATTGGTTCTAGTTTTCTTTACATCGATGTAACTTGCAAGTTTTATTTCTTAAGTAGGTATTATTTATAGAAATTACTTTGTATTATACACTAAACTGTATAAGTTATTTAGTTTCAAAACTAGATTGATAACAATGTTGCAATATGTTAATTTTATTACTTTAAAAAACAATGTTTCATCTTCGTTAATTCGGCAGGCCTAATATGGGTGGCTTTATCCACGGGACTAAATATCCGTCACTTTTTAACAAAGCGCGATTGAAAGTGGCGCGTACCGTTTTATCACGCTGTCACGTAGATAACGACCATCATATCCATACAGGTCAGTTAAACAGCCAACTGTACGAAATGCCTTGGATGATATTATATGATATTGATATTATACTACTTACAATTAGTAAAAGTAATTTCTAATCGTGAACATGTACTTTTCTTTTTAGTCTTTATTATATCAATTTTATTAATGTTTATATATATATACCTATTTTATTATTTATTTTTTAGTAGCTCAAACACCATTTGGCAGTAACACCCAGATGCAATGTTTTGCTAATGCGAACGGCACTCAATACCTTACACAAATGTAATTAAATGTTCTGATTTCAAATTTGACTATGCTTATACTTTGTAATATATAAATTTGTAACATGTAAGTATTGATGTTTATTAATAAGCATGTTCCACTCAACTTCAATCATAAAATATATTATTATATTTATTAACATTTTAAGCTTAGTCAATTTAGATACATAAGATTATCAAACTCAACGAGGATTTGATTTGACCAGAAAGACAAAACAAGTAGGTAAGTATATAACTTAATTACTTTGAAATACCTATACACGAGCATCACACAAAAGCCAGTCTTAACGACGCTTACTCATGTCATTCAAATGACCCTCTTTAACATTTTACCAAATTTAACATGTAACATGACACACGCTCGGTCATAGTGACGTATCCACGTCATTCCAAATTCAACTTCTATGTTGCATGCTCACTCAACTGACATTACCCAGTCCAACATCATAAACAAAAATGACGCCACCACGCCATACAGATAACACTTCCAAGTACATAATACTAATGACGCCTCCACGTCATACTAAATCCAACTTCAAGGAAGTATAACCATGCCATACCAGAAGTATCTACGTCACACAAATCGCGCCTCTGCGCCACACAAATGACAATTCTATGTCATGCAAACGACACCTCCATGTCACACAAATGACAAAGCCATGTTAAACAAATGACGCCTCCACGTCACACAAATGACGCCTCCACGTCACACAAATGACGCCTCCACGTCACATAAATGACGCCTCCACGTCACACAAATGCCAGCACGTCATACAAATGACGCCAACGCATCACACAAATGACAAACCCATGTCACACAAATGACACCTCCATGTCACACAAACGACTCCAACGCATCACACAAGTGACAAACCCATGTCACACAAATGACACCCATATGTAATAACCATATTAATAAAAATATATTCACATTGAAGAAGAGGTATATAATTTGTTGGAAATCTTAAGTTCCAAGTTCAGTTTATTAATAACTTTACAATTACCAATCTTGTAAAATAGTTTGTAAGTAAATAAATCTTACCTCAACGTTATATTATGTAACATCACCTAAGTATAAACTTTATTAGTGTATACAAACTTAATACCTACAAACAAAAATGATACTTAAAACATAATTAAATAACTAACCTACAAAACTTAAAAACTAAATCTAAAAATAAATAAAACTAATCTAAAAATAAATAATTACAAACTATCCTGCGGAATGGTGCCGTAGATGCTGGCAGCATTTCCCCGCTGTATCGCAATACTTATTCTTTGTGCGAGGAAGCTGCCAGCCTAAGTATTATTTATTCTATGACTGGCTTAAGTAAAACAATATGCACCAAAACTTAATATGTACCTAGGTGTATTTATAATTTTATTAGTTATTTGTTTTACAAGGCAACAGAACTGTTGTTTTACGTCATCGTGCTAAAATTGATACCCCAGCAAACGAAATACTCTAAATTAAACCACGAGCGTAGCCAGTGATTCAAAAAGTCGAATCCTGAGCATTGCGAAGCACATGAATGTAACAAACCTAGCAACCAAATGAAGTACAAACTTTTTCACTATACCAACGTGAGGATACTAATTATACGACGTTACAAATCAAATCCAACTGAACGTGGATCTGAAGATATAGGTACTTTTTTTTTTAAAAGATCATATTTAACATGGTAAGGAATCGTTATTATAGACATCATACGAAATCATGGCACAAAATAACCAAATATTTACAAAAAAAAATACTTTACCATTCTTGTGGATAAAATGCTACCTTTTCATCGGTTTTTTAAAACATTTTTATGCATATTGTACACGTCGTTGTCTAAGTATTCACTACAATAATCTGATTGAGTTTATTGTATTAAAGCTTAATTAATTTATGTGGAAACATCCTATTTATTACATGGATGCGAAATGTTGAAAATGAACACAAATATCTACTTCTAGACTAAGTAATACCAATAAAGTGATAAAAGTACAAGATATAGTAGTTAAAATAACCCTTGTTATAAAAAATATTACATTCGTCTACCTACACATTCATATTCATTGCCAACCGCGCTGTGCCATTGGTTATTACTTGCATTCAATTATTATCTCAGCGGCTTAGGCATTTAGAGCCTGACACAATGAATAACAACACCGAAACAATTACTAACCGTTCATATTTCGAACGAATAAAATAAATATACATGTATAAGAAAACAGTTGACCTAAATAAAATAACGGTCATGATACTAAACTAATCGTAATAAAGATGTTTAATTACTCATTACATACAAGACCACTGTAATGTTAAGTAGCTACCCTCATATTTTTTTATAATATGCTAATCAATTGTTGTACAATTTAAACGTATTACAAATACAATGAAAAGTAACTGCCACACGGTTATCAAAAGAACATCGGGTGGGTAGTTGAGAGTAGAACAATTGAGTGCTCATGGATTTACTTTTTAAATGCTACTTTCCGTTACACGTTCTTATCATTGCAATAACTTGAAATATAAGAATTACTACAGAAAATGACTAACAATTTAATTAACTCATCAAATCACTAAATTTGAAAGTTAAATTTAAACACAGGGTGAAATCCCAAAGAATAGAAAGTAGAAACACTTACTTTGAATTTGTAGACCGACGGTCATGAGCGTGAAGATCTGAGCACTTCTGAGATATTATAGCTTCTACTGGCAGGTTGACCCTCAGTTGCCTCCGATGTCCTTCCATCAGCTCGTCTCGATCAAAAGTGAGCTCCCAGCCATTCTCCGTTCCAGGTTCCGCTTACCCCTTCCACGTCAATCCTGTTTTTTATAGTATTGCCATACAATAATTAACATTTACCCTAAAACCTATCAGTAATCACCATGTTTTAATTAATTTCAATAAATATTATCAATCAAATCATGACAGTCGCTTTTTAGACTAGGAACGCTTAGGAAATTAGTGCAAATACGGTCTTTTTACGATGTTTTTCTCGAAAACTAAGCCACTTATCGGAAAACGGGCCAAAGTGGTCGATGCATCTCGATCTCTACATTACGAATATCACAAAAAGTCAATTTTGGCAAAATGTCGAAAAACTGCCTTTTACACTAGGACGGAACGTGAAATAGTACATTACTACAGAGGCCGGGACGAAAGGGGTTGCCGGCCGAAGACATATAGACGGCCGAGCGAAGCGAGGCCGGATAGGTCTGAGCGCGGGCAACCCCATTTCCCGCCGAGGTATGTATAGTGCTTTTCTCAAACATGCAATGAAATAAATAAAATAAAAAATCCACGAAACCCTAGTTTTATTTATAGAAAAAACTAAAAGTAAACTACACCCAAAATATAACCAACACGTACCTAAGATATCATTATCACGCGTATGTTTTACACGAGTCGTGTATTTTTACTACCCGTATATTTTCATGTATGTTTGATTTTTTCGCCTTGTATCCGTCTGACTGTCGTTTCCGCCACATAAGTTTACATAGTCTTTCATATTGATATCGTTGCTTTATGCATGGAGTAAATAAGTATAATTTCCACAGTGTTGACGAATTTGTAGTTACATTCATTTAAAATATGCCACAAAACTGTTTCTAATAAACTGTAAGCCATTTTTCTTAGTTTCTCAAATAATAAAATTGCCATAAGCAACCATATACATACTTCGTTTTTGACTTGGCGGCAGAGGCAGCAAGTTATTTAAAATCAATTCTGCTTACGCTGCCAATTCCAACACCTACGATTACAATTAATATTAATTTCATTATTTCTTCGGAACTCATATTAAAGTAAAAAATCAACAACGCACCATAAATCAAATAAAACAGAATGAATATTTTTCAACTTTACCTCCATAACAATTTAAAAAATATAACTACGCGTGTTTGAGTAGACCTTTTTACCGCTAACGTTTAGATGAATATATTTTAAATGTTTTTATTTGTGTAGTTAAATTTATAATTTAAAAATATAAAATTATAGAATGTATTATTTATTAAGTTCATGTTCATTTTATACAAATAAAACTGCAAATTATAGCAAACATTGTTTTCTGTTTTTTTTTTATAGGCGTAGTGGCAGAGTGTCATTACGAACCATAAAGCAAATACTGCCTCTAGTTTTTTTTAATGGATGAATGCCACGATGCTATGTCACAAATATCTGTGAAATGAAAATTAAAAAAGAGGACTTTGCCGGCCTAGGCCTGCAAGATGTGTATGAAATTCCATTAACGACCTTTTGTCCTAGCCGCACCTGAAACGTCATACTTCGCAGCCTATTATAAGGAACATAACATCAATATTTCATTGCATGTTTGAGAAAAAGTTTTTAAACTACAAAAACGTGCAATCCGTATCATGGCTAGAAAACCCTCAGACTACCATGCTAAGGAGTTGTTTAAGCAGCTGGTAATTCTCACGTTACCTTCTGTATACGTACTCGAAGCATGCAAGTTAATACGACGCAATCTCGAACGGATTCCCTCTAATCACCAAAAACTCCAGACTGTAACGCTTAGACGCAACCTCCTATACGTGCCCCCGCGACGTCTAGCAAAGTCCAGAAAATCCTTACCCATAGTAGGTATAAAACTTTTCTCAAACATGCAATGAAATATTGATGTTATGTTCCTTATAATAGGCTGCGAAGTATGACGTTTCAGGTATAAAAAAAACCAAAAAAACAATGTTTGCTATAATTTTCAGTTTTATGTGTATAAAATCAACATGAACTTAATAAATAATACATTCTATAATTTTATAATTTTAAATTATAAATTTAACTACACAAATAAAAACATTTAAAATATTTCATTTAAACGTTAGCGGTAAATAGGTCTACTCAAACACGCGTAGTTATATTTTTTAAATTGTTATGGAGGTAAAGTTGAAAAATATTCATTCTGTTTTATTGGATTTATGGTGCGTTGTTGATTTTTTGACTTTAATATGAGTTCCGACGAAATAATGAAATTAATATTAATTGTAATCGTAGGTGTTGGAATTGGCAGCGTAAGCAGAATTGATTTTAAATACCTTGCTGCCTCTGCCGCCAAGTCAAAGACGAAGTATGTATATGGTTGCTTATGGCAATTTTATTATTTGAGAAACTAAGAAAAATGGCTTACAGTTTATTAGAAACAGTTTTGTGGCATATTTTAAATGAATGTAACTACAAATTCGTCAACACTGTGTAAATTATACTTATTTACTCCATGCATAAAGCAACGATGTATGTGAAACATGATATCAACATGAAAGACTATGTAAACTTATGTGACGAAAACGACAGTCAGACGGATACAAGACGAAAAAATCAAAGATACATGAAAATATACAGGTAGTAAAAATACACGACTCGTGTAAAACATACGCGTGATAATTATATAGGTACGTGTTGTGAAGTGGTATTATGGCACTGTAACGTAAGGCTTGGACAAACAATAACCTTGGCCACACACCTCAGAGCCACTTCCTCACGGACAGAGCCTGAACCACTATAATTCGTGTTCGTCTGGGACGAAAGTAATTAATTCTCGGCCGGTATCGCGTCCGATGCCGGCGGAGGCGCGGAACAGTTCTTCCTGAGCGTAAGTGGAAAGTACTGGTCACGGCAGTCTCTGAGATACCAAAGCTTCTAGGACTGATTCCGTTTGCGCTACCCACGTAGAGGCCTGTGTCTACTGTGTGTGTAAGCTAGCTAGCATTTCGTATGGAGGGTTAGCAGGTGCACAGGTGCACTATGTGATGTCGGATTTATTTGGTGCTAAGCGGTATACCTTTAGTATTACTTGTGAGTGGCCACTATGCTAACCCTCGGCGCCTCGTATAAGGTAGACACAGGTTGTTCTACGCAAGTCGTATAACCTTGATGTGTACTAGTAATTAATCTAGTCCCTAGACCTGCGGTCACAATGGTAACGGCGTATTCCCCGTAATTTAATAGCAAATAAACCCTTGATCAAAACAAGTGACAGAAATTAGATATTTTGTAAGTTATAATGAGCCCAATCGACGGCTAGAGGCCGTCAACAGTCAGGCCGATTGGCGTCGTCGTTTATTTCCTCTAGCCGCGCCAAAACCACCAATACACATCAAAGCTTTTCTACCTGAAATCGGTTCTAGTTGCTTATTAAAGCCAGGTATGTAAGGTATGATGGATATTACCTCAGTCTCTAACTAAATACCTTCTTGTCTGTCCAACCTAACTACAGGGTAACTATGAAGGCTTAGGGCCAAACTAGAGTGTGAGAGGAAACACTGAATTAAAAGCAAGTCAAATTTATAGATATTTATTTGTACCAGCGATTCAGAAAGGTGGACACTGTAAAGAGGAAGAACCGCCTAAGAAACCCCTTCAGGTTATTCTTTTGGTCTCTTTTCAAACAAAGGTTAACAAAGTTACTTATAAAGAACCTTAATCAGATCTATATTACCAATATAGCTAACCTAGCCAACTAACATACGCTGTCTTTATTAAGGTTGAACGAGAGTATAGCTAAATTTCCACAAGACAAACACACAATCAGAATATATTAGCCTAGTATTGGTTGATATGTTTCGGCAATAACAAGGGTGGAGCGAAGTGATAGCGAAAGAACCCGCGGTCTATAGAGAAGAACGTAATTACTACTTTATTTCTTCTCAACCAATACGTCAGCCCAACACAGTATAGTAGTACACACAATGAGGTCAATCTTCAGTGACTAATCGGATACGTGTCTACAAAGATTATTCTACAAAGCCCTACGGCTTTGCTCTACAATGCTATGAAAATATGATGAGATAATGGTTGGTGTTTATATCCGATTTGTCACCTCACATTAACAGAGTACTTAGCTTTGTATTAGCTGCTCGTCTGCCACTCGACACTGACTCTACAACTCTCTATTTGGTACAGTAAGTATTGTTGATGAAATACTTGTTGATCGTCAAAATGGTGAATTAAGTCAGACAACCTCTCTCTTCTGCGTCTTTCAAATAAGTGCCTTCAACTTCCTTCTACAACCTTAACCAAGCTTATTTACTACAACTTTATTATTTACATATTGT
Source organism: Cydia fagiglandana (assembly GCF_963556715.1). Lineage (NCBI taxonomy): Eukaryota > Metazoa > Arthropoda > Insecta > Lepidoptera > Tortricidae > Cydia > Cydia fagiglandana. Next base: position 3,954,091 of record NC_085943.1, read on the forward strand.
CTTAACCTAAATACAATGTAGCAGGGAATATTTTCGCTCGTCTCTGGTCCAGTGTCTTTGCAGCCCCTCCTCGCAAATGCTCCGTCTCGCTCCTCCACACTGCGCTGTCTCGCTCGCTCCCCTAGCGGCGCCGGAGTTCGTGGAAGATGCGTTGTCGCCTTTAAGTGACAACCCGCTGACTTGCACGTGTTGACTTATTCTGCAATGATTTGAAAAACCCAGAGTAGTTGCCTGCATTGTATAATCGCTCGTATATGTCAGCGGTAGGCTTCATATTAGGTCGTATTCAACTTTAAGAGTTAATAAATTTCTTTATTCCTTTCCTTGAACCGTCCCATCGCACACTTGTCCATATTGTATTTTTTTAACTTCCTTAGACCCTAACTAGAAACCAATAGTATTGTTTTTATATTTCTTTGTTTTATTAATTTATTACTTCGAGCGTTTGGTTTCCTCGTTCTCAGAATACGTTCGTTTAAATTTATTACTCTCTCCCGTCGTTCATAGTTCCGTCTCGAATTACTTAACAAGGTCTTTTAAATCGAATAATATTTATGATGCAATACTATGTTACCATCTCAGTTGGTTATATTTTGGGTGTAGTTTACTTTTAGTTTTTTCTATAAATAAAATTTGGGTTTCGTGGATTTTTTATTTTATTTATTTCATTGCATGTTTGAGAAAAGCACTATACATACCTCGGCGGGAAATGGGGTTGCCCGCGCTCAGACCTATCCGGCCTCGCTTCGCTCGGCCGTCTATATGTCTTCGGCCGGCAACCCCTTTTGTCCCGGCCTCTGTAGTAATGTACTATTACAATACTCTAGACGAAGAGTTAAAAGCTACTTCGGACTCGATATTCGAGAAAAAACTTAAACTGACATTGTTGGACATGGCGTGCTACAGTATTGACGAATTCGTTAACTGCTACAAGTCACTGACCCATCTACACAATAAAATTGTTTCTTAATTTTAATTTAATTGTGATAATACCAAATGTACCTAATAATAATTTATAGTACCTACTTATAGAATAAGAAAATGACATGTACATTTTTTATATTTTTATCAATAAATGATCTATCTATCATGTAAAAATAGTGTGCAAAAACAGGAAAGTGTTACTTTGCTCCCTCCTAGCAGGGAGGAAAAGTGCCACTTTGATCCCTCCTAGCAGGGAAGAAAAAGCTCATGCCTCAGAGACAAATACCAATAGCCCCGCAAAACTCATCAGTGAGTTTGACTGCGGGGTCATCATAGATTCGATTTCAAGCCACTCTGTTGCAGTTCGGCGTAAGGTCTTACAATGATTACTGTGGGGTGGTGCCTCAGAGACAAATACCATTTTCACACCACCTATTCGGATTTTCACACCACCTCCGAATAGGTAGTTTCGGAGCAAATTGGCTGTGACAGACGGACAGACGGACAGACAGACGCACGAGTGATCCTATAAGGGTTCCGTTTTTTCCTTTTGAGGTACGGAACCCTAAAAAAGCATTGACCTCTGTCATTTGCAGTGCCGGATTAACCTTTTAAGCAAAATAAGCACTTGCTTAGGGCACCACGTCTAAGGGGCATCAAAACCAACCCATCATAGGCAAAAAAACGCGCAGGCTGCATCAGCATTGCAGTCGTCGTGGAGTAGGTACCTACATGAAACTTTTATACGTGTACAATTACCCATCTAATAACGAAGGGTCGTAGGGATCAAGTAAGAGAATGAGGGTACGTAAGAACATCTGCAACGTAGGCCGGGTAGGTCGGATATGTCCTTACGCGGAGGCCCTTAAAGTCATGGAAAAAAATCTTGCTTTCGGGCTTGCGGCCAGCCGATTTTTTCGACATAGGTTACCGATTTTATAGCGAATTTTGCTCTCTTGCACTCCAGATTTGTCGGCCAAGCCGAGTTGCTCCTTAGCCGCGATCCTGAGACCTAACTGTCAAAGTGTTATAAGGGGCCCCGTGAAAGCCTAAAACTGAAAGCATCCTATCAAGTAGCGCTTTCGAGTGAAGCCAAAGACAGTCAACAGCAGAAGTTGCTAAGCGGGCGAGGTGTTCAAAATTACCTTGACATGCTCTTATTGTCTTAACTATAAAGTCGCGTCCAGATCATTTTAAACCACTCACCCGCTTAACAACTTCTGTTGCTGACTGTACTGATTGATTAGGTTACTATTGTTACGTGTTTTAAAAAGCACTAGGTATACAGGGTGGCTAAAAAATAAACTAAGTGTATTCCCGTTGCCAACGTGCAACCCTGAAATCGCGAGGAAAAATTTGGCTGTTTCATACATTTAGGCTGGTCCGTTTTCTATGAGAGGATACTAATTTTTTCGCGATTTCGGGGTTGGTCCCATACTAAAAGTTGCTCAGTATAATCCCAAAACCTCCCTGGCTACGGAAATACACTTTTATTTTTGGCCATCCTGTAGGTATTATCTCTCTTCGGCCTTCGCTTTTAAAATACTTTCGGAAGTTGTAGGAAGCGCGACCCGTCGGACGCTCGAGTTTTCACTGTTTTCAGCTCTACGCATTTGGACACTTGTACCATTGTTCGGCATTTAATCTTCAGAGATGTGAATATATAAGCCACCACGCCAGAAAACTTCATGTTACATCTGGTTTTTGATTGACCCATTCGGGTTTTTCAAGACGTTTCACGTACAAAAAAATGTTGAAAATTATGTGATGTACGGAACCCTTGAAAGGCGAGTCCGACTCGCACTTGACCAGTTTTTTTTTTAAAGTACCCACCTTCGTGGCCATTATTAAGTGCGAGGCCATTATACCTCCGTATGAATATGGATTTGATATGGGTGCGATATAATTACGATTAGGTATAATTCATGATGGAGAAAATTTATAATTATATTCGCATTTGGTCCTGAATAATTAACAATGTAGTACATCTCGCTTGCTTGCCATTTGACGCGAATTTAGAGCCGCCATAAAAGAAAAAATCACCAACTGTCAAGATGACACTTCATATTCTGTTTGCGCGCCGACACGCACCTGTCGCATACTGCTAGTAAATTAAGTTTTATCGAGTAATTACTAGTTTTTCCCATGTAGTTAAACCCAAAAAGTAGATATGCAGTGAAATGTGTACATGGAAAGTGAAATTTGTAAATATCGCAACGTAAGTATATCAGCATCACATGTACTGCCTTGTACATCTTTACGGATGATTTAACCAGCATTTGTGTTCAGCTGGTAAACAAAAGTACTAAGTAAGGTTCTTTTTCCAAATTCTTGCAACTATAACGTGCTAAAAGTGGTCCCGTGGGGAAACTTGGAGGTCTAATACAATAGTTGTGTACCTAACCTCACTTTACTATAGAGTACCTATACAAAGTTTTTATCAAGTTTTTATACATTCTCGTGTGACTAGTTTGTCTATGTCCGTGGGACATTGTTGGAGGTGTTGGCTTAAAGATATTCACAACATATTGTGCTTCATTCTATAGAGAAGATAGACATAGGTCCGTGGGACATTGTTTGAAATATTGGCTTGAAAATATCCACATGTCGCGTGGCGGCATTGTGCTTCGTTCGTGGAACGAAGGTCAGATCTTTTTCAACTCACGTTAACTATAATATAAGGCTTATTGCATAGCAAAATATCCACATGTCGCGTGGCGGCATTGTGCTTCGTTCGTGGAACGAAGGTCAGATCTTTTTCAACTCACTTTAACTATAATATAAGGCTTATAGCATAGCAAAATATCCACATGTCGCGTAGCGGCATTGTGCTTCGTTCGTGGAACGAAGGTCAGATCTTTTTCAACTCACTTTAACTATAATATAAGGCTTTTTGCATAGCACTAAGCCCTTCGTCCCTGGGACGAGCAATAGTATCTACTATTCAATAATAAAATGGATTACATGTGAATGATGTGAAGAAATACTTCATCCGTGGGATGATAAATTGTGAATTGCTTTATATACTTAACCTAATAATTTCTTATAATGACATTAGCACTTGAAGTTCAGTGCAAGAATTTTGTCACAGTCATGGACATTATCCTGTTTCATGGACATACTTTAAATAAATCACACAAGCATATTCTAATATAGACAATGATAATTTATCATTTTCTATCTAAGCCCGCTAGCGGCATTAAACAAAATTGTATGCTAATTAAGTGTCTACTTACTGGTTACAAATAATAACAATATTCTGGATTCTGTTGGAATAATGTCTCTGTTTATGCTAAGCATTTATAATATATGCTGAACCCTTTTAAGGCTTAAGAATGGCCTACCATTTTTATTATTGCTTTATTAGTCAAAACTTCTGTAACCTGCACTAATACAATAAAATAAATAAGTGACTTGGCAGTGTACATCATACACATATACTAGTGTACAAAAGAATGCTATATTTAACAGCCTTTATAAGGACTAGATCCAATCCACTGCCTTATTGTGAAGGTCATATCCTGGGGTTTATGGCTTATTAATAAACATCGGTATCAACGTTCAAATTTCGTGGCACTTGGTAAGGGTCGCAAAAAAAGAAATACATAGGTATCATTGTTTTATTTATTAGTAATACTAATAAATAACATTTAATTTATTTTTATTCTTAATCGTACTTTGGTAAACTGTACATATATTTAAAGAGGTTTATATGCCTAATACGTCATAGAACCTCAATACTCATTTCATTATCCATTTGTAAAAAAAATTCTAAATGCCAAATAGGCAACAAATGTCAATTTAATTGTCATGCAAAATAATATGTGGTAAAATCTTCAACGATAATAGTTCTTAAAAACACTTACAACTACAATTTAGCATTGATAAATCTTTACCCAACTCCCTATCAGACTTGAGAAAATGGATTTGACGCAGTATACTGATTTTATATTCACTAACGAAGGTGCTTGCTGTACTATTTGCGAAATGAATATAAAAAAGAAAAGGTACAATATAGAGAAACATTTGAAATCAAAATCTCATCAAGATAAATTATCTGATTCACGCTGCCATTTACAGGATATAATACGAGATAATGCTGATTTCGAAATTAAAGACGATATCGTATATTGCAAATTGTGTAATTCGAAATTATTTCCCTCTAAATCTAGTATCGACCGCCATTTAAAAACAGATTTACACAACAAAATTCATAAAAATAATGCACAAGAAAAATTTAATAAAGATTTAACAGAGTTTATGATTTGTTCGAATATACCGTGGTCAAAATTAGACAATCCTAAATTTAGAAATTTTGTAGAAAACCTTTTAAATCATAAATATGGAAACGATATTACTGTGCCGAGTGAAACAAAAATACGAGTAAAATGCTTACCTGAATTGTATGAAAAGAAAAAAAATGAATTGAAAGAGAAATTACAAAATAAAATGATTTACCTCAGTGTTGATGAAACATCAGATTCCGTGGGAAAAAAAGTGGCAAATATTTTGATCGGAGCTCTAGATGGAACTAGTACCCAGCCACATTTATTTGCTTCTAAGGTATTGGAGGCGACTAACCATTCGACAATAACCAAACTCGTTGAGGAAACCTTTGAAGATCTTTGGGGCGATGAATACAAAAAAAACATGGATAAATTATTATTTTTTATAACGGATGCCGGTTCCTACATGGTAAAAGCAGCTAAAAACCTTGTTCAGAAATATAAAAATATGACTCATGTAACATGCATAGCACATGGATGTAATCGAGTCGCAGAGATAATTAGAAGTCTTTACCCGACCATAAACAGTTTGATTGACTGTATCAAAAAAATATTTCGTAACGCTCCTTCAAGGACAAAATTATTTCATCAAATGTGTGTAAATATTCCTCTACCACCCCGACCCGTGATAACAAGATGGGGAACATGGTTAAATGCTGCCTCATATTATCACATGCATTATGATAAAATCAAATCTGTCATCGATGCCTTAAATCCGCGTGAAGCGAGTGCAATTTCTAAAGCAAAAAAAATTTTCCGTAACCGGAATTTAAAAACTGAGTTACTATTCGTCGATACACACTTTAGTATAATTGCTAAGTCAATAAAATTATTGGAGGATCCAAAACTGAGTCTAGCAGAATCATTAAACATTGTTCATGGTTTGCAAAAAAAAATATCAACGTTAAGGTTACATCAAAATGCCAGAAAAGTTTATTTTAAATTAAAAAGTGTATTAAAGAAAAATCCTGGTTATAAGACTGTACAAATAATTAACCAACTATCTAAAAACAACGAGGCTGAAATACCAGAAAGTGTAAATAAAAACTGTGTGTAAAATTTTCAATGCTTGACATACCTTCCTATTACCTCAGTCAGCGTGGAAAGATCTTTTAGTCATTTAAAATGGATATATTCTTACAGACGTCAAAGATTGACAGCAAAATCTATGGAACAAATTTTAGTGATCTATTCTAACTCGTAAAATATTGTATGCCACACCTGGACATAAAGTGGCTTTTTCCGCACGCTACGCGTACGGATAGAGCCGCTTTCTGGCCAAATGTGCACATATTTTTCCAACACGGGAGGTAATAAAGAAAGCCCTCGATCGCATAATTACGTCCCTCGCTTGCAGCTTGGGCCGCAACAATTGCGATTGCGCGGCCTTTCTTTGTTTTACCACCCTAATTAGGAAATGTACTATTTAGGGGCTTTTTTATTTACATATACAAAATAAAGGTTAAAAATACTAAGTGATTTGTTTGTATTTATTTTTCTGCCAACCGTACATTGCCACGAAATTTGAACGTTGATACCGATGTTTACTTATTAATACTGTTTTCACTAACACTTACAAGTTTACTAGCTTGAGCTTGTTTCATAATATCATACTGTGTGAATATGAATAACTTTTTCCCTTTTCAGGCAGTTTGATAAATTGCCATACAAGTTTACTAATAAATTCTAATATCATTAAGATAACCCTTCAAGGGTTACTATTTTATTTTAGCCACCCTCATAAAAATATAATTGAAAATGTCACAATTATAACATGAACAAAATTATGAAATGTCCCCGGATAGCTCAGTTAGTTGAGCAATGGAATTTTAAGTTCTTGAAGCCCAATTGCCTTCGGTGGAAATGATGAAACATGACATATTTACTTCAAAAAAAAAAAAAAAAAAGTATTAATATATATTGATTTAAGTCAAGAGTTTATTAATACTCTCAAATGTAAGATAATGAACAGTATGTTGTATAAAATACATAACTAGTAAATTTTATTTATTTTTTGGAACCCTTTTACAAAATGATAGGGTTCAGTTTAGCACAAGTTCATGCCCATTGAAGCAGACTTGAATACATTTGTGATAAGATAGAAGAAATGGTTAGGTTGATAGGTAATAAGTAGGTAGGTAGGTAATATAAGTAGGTAGGTAGGTTATATAAGTAGGTAGGTAGGTAGATAATTCGGTTCATAGGTAAGTATGCAGGTAATAGTTATATTTAATATTACATTTCCCAACTTTTGAACATTAGTGTCCCCATTACCTTGTTTAATTTGTTTTTTAAAGGGCCAAGAGAAGGCTTTATCTACCAAATCTATAGCGGAATCCATGAGATTTTAAAATAGTAACGGTCTTAGCTAACTTTAAGGCCAAAACATAAAATGAAATAATATTATTACTTAGGTATTTATTTATACTTGTGTTTGAATGTTTGATACCTTTTGGTACTGTAAAATTACTTTGAACGGTTGGGGGGCTAATGGTAATGATAATGGGTCAGGTCCATCGGAGACGATTATCGATAGCAGAGCTGAAATGTAAGAAGGATTGGGTTCCGAAAGTAAAATTATGCTTTATGCCCATTTTATGCCATAATGAGCAATAGATATTTTTCTTTTATCTCTAATGATGTAATTAATCAATTATAATTGTATAATTAATCAGTAGTGAATTGAAACAATTTCACAAGTATAATAAAATTTACAACAGATCATTTTGTTGCATTTATATGATTTTCTTTATACTCTCTGTACGAATATGATCAGTAAAGATTCAACAGAAAGTGGATAGATAGGGACACCTCTCAGCAGTCTTACGACTGTCCAAACTGATTGTTGAAGATATTTTTGGTCACTTAACAGAGCATTCGAGACAAACTCGATCCATAATTAATAACTCATAACTATGTCATTTCCTGTTATTCTTAGTACCTATTTAGAATTCTCGAGGTGGATGCACATGTTGTAAGTGATTTGTGGTTTTTATTATGGGATAGTGCACGAAACGTCACAGACCGATCCACATATGTATGTGTGGTTATAATTTCACACAGTCCTAAATGAATGTTTTACATTATTTGACCTAATTACATGTTGTTTTGGTTCAAATTGCTTATTTTATTAGATTATGTAGTAGTTGAGAAATACTAGAACAAATAATTGAAAGAATGATACCCAACAGGATCATCTTTATATATAAGTACTTACCTCTAGACTTTTATAATAAATAAATAAAATATTCCCTATGCCTATGTCCAGCAGTGGACGTCCTCTGGTTGATATGATGATGATGATGAAATAAAATATTAAAATATAATACAAAGTGAAACTTGTTGTAGCTAAGAAAGCGATTTATTGTGTTTTAAGTGTAGGCTATATATATGGTAATACCCTTTTAGCATAGTTAGAAAGTGACTACTTAGTTAGCTTAGTTAAGTGGTTACACTTAACAACTTTTTTAAATAAGGGTACTTAAATCCCTTCCAACATAAACTATCTAGTGATAAGTCACCATGTAGTAACAAATTTACTATAATAAGTTGAAACAACTCCATACATGTCTCAAGATACTACAACCGGGGGAAAGAAGAGTTGTATCCGGATTTTAGAATATGGACATGCAATAAATTACGCTTAATTGCATACATGAGAAGCAATGCGAATCTATTTAATTTTGAGGGTGTATGACACGAATAAAAAACTTGAGATTTTGAAACTAAGATTACAGGCCTAGATACTTCATATTTCAACAAATAGTACAATTCTCTTTATGTTTATTTAGAATAGCAATAAGTACTCTTTAAAGACCTGAGATAGAAATATGAGTATTCAGACACATTTGTTTATGAATAAATAAATTAAAGGAAGGAAATGATATACGTATTGATTGGAATAAACGAATACAATATAAGAAAGAAACATAACAAGAAAGTATTAATGTAAATAGTAACCATTCACATGTCTTCTTTCTTTTATGGAGGTTTTATATTTATATAAGTACCATAATATAGGTACATTACTTAGATGCTGCTTAGTACTAAAAGAGGGAGTAATAATATCTCTATATTTTCTTCTATTCTATTTTTACATATTCTAATTATTTTCTTCTATTTTTACATATTGGAATTATCATGTCTCACATTGGTTAAGGTAAAGATCATAAGGGCAGGTCTCACCAGTGAATATAATGTTTTATAACGAAGGGAGGCTCCAGATAATCAGTCTGCTACTTTTGTTAGATATTTATTAGGTTTCTTTACATGTTCAAAATTTTGTACACAAATTTCTGATTCTCTGAGATTTCTTTGTGAATCTCTGATACTCAAAGTATTTACTTACCTATTAAAATAGCATGATTAGTTCAGACTCTAATTTCTTTATTGTTGATAATTCTCATGTTATAGGAGGGAGAATTTTTATTTTAACATAGATCTACTTTAAGATTTCTCATGACAACTTATGTTTAGTATACCTTTGCTGATATATACAGATAGGTATCCGTGATAGATATTTAGAATATATATATATATATACATTCTTGCCAAAAATACAAGTGCTTGTTTTTGGGTAGTTTTTTGAGATATTTGGTTTTTACAAATTATTTAATTCCCTTCTCTAAACATCTACATTGTTAATTATTCAGGACCAAATGCGAATATAATGATAGGATTAAACGAACTTACCTGAAGTGAAGTTCAATCCTGATTATATGAAGCATTTGGTCCTGAATAAGGGGTACTCCCACCCTCCTCAAGTAACCATGAATCCATGGTTACTTCCCAATCAGTGTCTGTATGCTCTAAACTATATGAAGTGTCATCTTGACAGTTGGTGATTTTTTCTTTTATGGCGGCTCTAAATTCGCGTCAAATGGCAAGCAAGCGAGATGTACTACATTGTTAATTATTCAGGACCAAATGCTTCATATAATCAGGATTGAACTTCACTTCAGGTAAGTTCGTTTAATCCTATCATTTTAAATAATTATGCAATTATACTCGTGTTGATATGTGTGTTTATTTTACCACTACGTAACTATGTAAACTCATTTTTAGTTTTCTTGATTACTTAAGTAACTCAGTTCCCCAAACGATGGCACTGTGCAATGAGAGGCAATTAATTTACTATCGTTTAATTTTGTTGTATTATTAATTTATTAAATCAATATAATTATTCAATTATTTTTGTTGATATCCGTAACCCCTCTTCTAAACTTAGAGTTAATTTGGCAAAATCTTTCCTCGGAGGCTTATTCATGTCACAACGTATTAAATTCAGCGCCATCTGTTAGTTTACTAGGGTACTCAATAGTGGTAGCACATATTTGAAAAAAGTTTTCCCCTCCTTCCTAAGTAGCGCCATAAGATTCAGGGGCAAACTTAAGTCAATCGAGTGTTGTGGCTATCCCTCCTTTTAAGGGTTGAATTTTTATAGCCTATAGGCTGGCCGGAAATTTTCTCGACAGTAAAGTTTTCATCAAAATCCGTTCAGCCGTTTTCACGTGATGCGCCTTCAAATAAACAGACAAACAGATAAACTCATAAACAAATAAACAGACAAACAGACAAAAATTCTAAAAACTTTTGGAACGTGTTCTGTTATCGATTCTAAGTATCCCCAGCCAACTTTTTTTCAAATATCTTCCATGTACAGTCAACGGTAAAAATATGGGTGTAGACAACTTACTCAAAAATATGTCCCATAGTTCTTAATTCACTGACATAAGAGTTATGGGACATATTTTTGAAATGATTTGAACACCCATGTTTTACCGTTGACTGTACAGACTTTCGACCGTCTTCAGCTTTATTATATGTATAGATAGATATAGAATAGATGAATGGTGCGAATATAATAGTAAATTCACTTGAACCGGCGTTCATTTGATTAGCAACAACAAGCAGATGAACTACTGGGTTTTTGCCTTTCAGAATATATTGTGGACGTAAATTACGAATCGCGCTTCTGAACTGTTAAGAGAGAAAACACCATACATCAATTAAATACAGGATTTAATACATAAAACACAGAAAACAGGCGTAGCTTCAAGTAAAACACACTCCGACGCAGTAATGGTGGGCGATCCTCTTCTAGTAATACCGGTACAGCCTGAAATTCGGGAATCAGCTGCAAATGGTGTTAAAGGTATGAAAATCGGCACGATTAATCTTTAGGCCATTTGAATCAATTTGACCCGTAGCACCAAAAAAAAACAACAAACGGAATGGAGTTATGACGCCATCTTTTTTTTGTATGGATAAATTAAATGCATGACAAATGAACACACAAATAAATGCCCTTACCAGGATTCGGACCTGGGACTGCCTGCTTCATAGGCAGGGTCACTATGGACTAGGCTAGGAGGCCGTTTCATTGATAGATTGATAGATCATAATTTGTAATAATAAAAAAATTTAAAATAATACTAAAACTAAATATTTTCGAAATTAATTTCTTGGGGTTAGATATGAGGATACCTATTGGGTATATAATTAACGGTTTCGTATCTGGAGGAGCCCAAACTTGGTATGTTTTGAAAGTTATTTTTATTTTAATTGAATGCAAGTGACGGAAATATAATAATGTGATATATTTTTAGAACCGGCTCAAAATGCCCTTTCATTTAATACCACACACGATAAGTTTCTGAACAATTTTTTTTTATTTTTCCATACAAAAAAAAGATGACGTCATAACTCCTTTCCGTTTGTTGTTTTTTTTTGGTGCTACGGGTCCAAATTAATCGTACCGATTTTCATACCTTTAACACCATTTGCAGCTAATTTTGGTCAACCGCTACTACTATTCTGACAGTCCGGGCCGCGCCAATCGTAGTGTCACAATTGACACCGACCGTAGGGCAGCGTTTGAGCTAACCACATAATCGGTTATCAAAAATCATGTAAGGGGCCATCCATTAATTACGTCACACGTTTAGGGGGTGGGAGGGGATCAAGAAAATGTGACATGTTGTGACATGGGGGAGGGGGGAGTCACAAACATTGTGACGTCACTTTAACTTCATCACTATTTCATCAGTAACCGAAAATTAATTTATATTTTTTTATTCGCTGTACATTCAAATCACAAATAATGATGTTTTGGAAGTAGGTAATTTTAGTTCCTAATTTTATTGGTTTTGTGTTAGAAAATTACTAATATTTCTTTTACCAAAAATATTATTTTATTAAAAAAATAATGCTGAGTTAGTATTGCCGATTTCGTTGAAAACAAAATTGCCTAAAATGTGACGTCACACCAGGTGGGGAGGGATTAGCAAAATGTGACCAAGTGTAACAAGGAGGGGGGAGGGGTCAAAAAATTCGTGTGACGTAATTAGATGATCCATATGTCAGTTAATTCCTTTTTTTTGTCTACCTGACCCTTCTGCGCTTTCTTATGATAAGCTATGACCTTTTGGGCGGTGGTAGTTGTGGGCTTTTCTGGACAAATCCCTAAGTACATTATATGAATCATCCGGTATATCCCATCCCAAAATTTTGTCTGATGTCGCCTGTGGTATTCCACGAAGTCCTTGCTTCTATTGTAGAGTCTGTTCATGACGATGCTGGTTGCCGTTGCGGGAGGACGCCAGAAGTTGTACCAGGGCTGGATACAAAAAAAAATACAATAATGTTCTTTGACGTGCATTGGGGTTAATTCGAAAGTGTCTTTATGTTAAAAAGGCAAATGAATGAATGAAAATGAATGAAAACATTTATTTTCAGGCAACTATTGGCCCATAGATAAATACCTTAAAACTAGCATACATATTATCACAAAATATATCTCAAAACTAAAAACTCAATTATGGCTGCGATGCAGTTCGCAACCCCGCAGTGTCAGGGAGCCGGCCGCGGAACCGCCGGAACTTGACACCCTTCGGCCAAAACTCCTCCTTGGTGAAGGTCGCTAGATGTTCAGTCAGTCAGTCAAATAACAATGAAACCAGAAGCACTTTATACTTTACACAGCTCCTGCAATGCTTGCCAAGGCATCTTGTTACCTACTGTTGCTAAAGTTGAAAGTGCTCCTAGTTTAGTAGATATCTGCCATTATCAAAATTACCCCTTTCGAAGTTAACCCAATGCACCACTTTACAAACTTTTACAAATCTAAATGAAGGGTAAAGAAAGGACGCCTAGCGTGTGGAATTTCGTACATTAATAATTAGAGTTTAAACTTCTATGAAATTATGACGTATTATACAGGGTGATTCATGAGACGTGAGCAGGACTAATCCTGCACACTCAGTAACAGATAGTTGACCGATCACCGTCGTATTTAGGTGAAACAACCACACTTTTTCCTATTTACAACTTTTTGGTGAGGGCAAATTTAATCTCTACAATCATGGTCACCCTACAAAACTTAATTAATAAACATAAAACCTCTTTAAGAAAATAAACTGTCAAACTTGAGTGAGATACGAGTTTTCAAAAGTAACCAGACCATGATGAAAATGGTGACAATCAATTTGACACAGAATATTCGTAGTTTAGTATTCTAATTTTAGGGTGACCATGCATGTCGTAAAGAAATCAGTAACTTTTTTTCAACACGACTAGAAAATTAACGTTAACCTCACTAATACTGATACGAAACAGTTGCTTATAATTTACGAAATGCGCAGTGTTAGCCCTGCTCACGTCTCCTGAATCATCCTGTATATCACTTGCACTGCGTGTGCTATCAAAATCGTTGCAGCCCCAGCTCAATCACGTGGCCTACCGTGTGAAACACGACAATCGAAACTTCGGTTTCTGCCTCTCTATCACTCTTGCCTATTCGATTGATAGAGAGACAGATAACAAAATTTCGATTTTCGCGTTTCGCGGTAGGCCACCTGTAAACAAACCGCCTTGATGCATCAATGTCATAGTGGCCTAGTATGTATAAGTTACTCTATAGTTTAGTATGTGCACTAGTGCTGCACTCTGGCGGCAGAACATTGCAGTAATACTCCCTATAGAGAAGATTTTTTTTTTTTAATATTAAGCCATACAAAAGAGACTTGAAGAAATTGACAACGCGAGAGGTATGTATAGGTACTTACTTAGTTAAAGTAAAAAGAAAAATTAATGTTTATTACTTAGATATTAATATAATTTTCACCACACCACGTCGTAAAGGCTCTCTTGTTTGTTTAAAAACTGATGAGAAAGTTGCATTTTATCCACATGTGTGGTAAAGTAATTAGATGCAAATTTTGAGGTGTTTTCTTAATGTTGGCTGGTAAAATTGTCTTTGAAATGACTTGATGATTTTGAATGATAAATATTTAATAAAGTTCATTTGGATTTGATTTTGTTTGATATTTTCCTCGCGTTGGTGTGGTGTGGTGAAAAATTTTGTTTTTCACTCGGTGGCAAAATTTGTTTAATCCTCGTACCTTGAAACCCTCTCAACGCTCAATATTTTAGAATCTTTGTATCAATATTTTTTGCCAGGGAGGTTTTGAAATCATACTATGCAATTTTTACAAAAAAATTACACTCCCATAAGTAGAAAATGGACCAGCCAAAATATGTGAAACAGCCAAATTTGTTTTTCGGGATTTCGGGGTTGGTCCTATAGTAGAAGTTGCTCTGTACCCATAATCCCAAAACCTCCCTGGCCTGGCAGGTTATTTTTTAGCCACCGTATATACATACTTTGTTCTTCGGCATTAGCCACCATGGGAATACGCCGTTAGAGACCTGCAATAAAAGATATTTATTACTAATAATAAATAGGTACCGTGAAAATCACGTTTCATCTCCCACTACTTTTATGCGACAATAACTTTTTTACATAAATATTTGGGACTACCTGCCATGCTAAATGTTGCGAACTCTTTAGTTTTTTGACAAATATTTAAATTTGTATTTTTTATGATTCTTTACATCATAATATGTCACTCTAAAATAAATGGCTAAACGTTTCGTGGATATTTTCTTTTCGGCTATATTTACTCTTATTTCCTTCATCTGGCGACCGTGTAAAATAATGGAAAAGTTATTTAAAGAGAGAAGTATAGCTAGGAGGCTATTTACAACCGCAAAAAACGATATTGAGGCTAAGTTAGAGTCGACCGACATCGACGAAATCACCGCGGCCTTTAACAAGCTCCAGCTTCGAGCCGATTCCTTGTTCAACGTCGACCAACGTATAAAAGAACAATGGCTAAAAACGGACGAGATGACTGAAGATGAAATTTACGAAGACTGCATGACCAGCGATAAGTATGAAAGCGACTGGGAGCGTATAAAAGTCATGTACGACAACGTTTCCCGGAAGAACGAACGCAAGAAGAGGTCTCGCAAGTCTAACGGCAGCGATGAGTCGAATAATACAGATAAATCTCATCAATGTTGTGAGAAGTCGGCGTGCAGTTCTGCATGTCATTCAAGGCGATTCCGTCTACCGAAATTTGAGTTACGGAAGTTTGACGGCAATACGAAAAACTGGATTGGTTTTTGGTGTCAATTTCAGAAAATCGACGACGACGAATCTATAGACGACGGAGATAAGTTTCAATACTTATACCAATGCACTGTTCCAGATACTCCAGCGCGAGAGATCGTCGAGAGCTTTCCGCCGTCAGGAGCTAACTATAAGAAGGCTGTTGAGCAATTGAAGTCCAGGTTTGCACGTGACGAAATGTTGATCGACATTTATGTGCGTGAACTGCTTAATCTTGTATTAGCACAAGCAAAAGGTAATACTTCCTATAAATTAGGCCACTTATACGATAAATTAAATACGCAATTACAAGCACTACAAAGCTTAGGTGTCACTATAGATAAATACGCTGCTTTACTTTTCCCTTTAGTTGAGTCCGCCTTGCCCGAATCTGTTTTACGAGCATGGCAGAGATCCCACGTACTCGAGGAGAAGAGCGACGATCATCTGAACCGGCTTATGCAGTTCCTGAAACGCGAGGTGGAGTCGGAGGAGCGGATCCAGCTTGCGCGTAGCGGAATATCATCGGGTGACAGTTTGCATAGCGTTTCTACTCAACCTACCGCGGCATGCTTGGTATCAACGGAAGACGCAGGTAAGAAGATTTGTTGCGTTTGGTGTGAAAAGGCATCGCATACCAGCTTCGAGTGCTACAAAGCTAACAAGATGTCGTATGAAGCTAGGAAGGATGTGCTAAATAAAAAAGGAGCATGCCATATTTGTTTAAAAACGGGACATAATACGAAAAGATGCAAAAATTTCACAAAATGCCTTTTCTGCTCCAAACGTCATTCTATATTGATGTGCCCTGACGTTAAAACGTCAAGTCAAAATGAAAATGATAAAACTTCAGATATTGAAACGTCAGACTTAAATAACAACGTAACTCAAAATAAGGCTAGTACTATACTGTTGCAAACGTTTATGGCGAATATTATAAGCGATAAGAAATGTATACCGGTACGATGCTTTATTGATTCGGGAGCACAGAAGACTTATTTACGTCGCGATATAATAGAAAGTTTAAATTTGAAGCCTGTTGGCAAAGAAATCGTGTCGAATTGTCTTTTTGGTGGGATCGAAACTAAAAAGGAACTGTTTCATACCTACGAGTTCACTGTCGCAAGTTTGGATAAGAAGTATCAATGTAGAATGGCCGCGCGCGACAAGTCTAAGCTCTGCGGATATGTTCCTCGTTTAAATGTAAATCATGAGATGTTCAAAGAGTTGCAGAAACATAATATCACCCTGAGCGACGTCGGCGATGCGACCGCACCTGACATCGGGCTTTTGATCGGCGCAGATCACGCAGGCGTGTTGCTCACGGAGAGTTTCGTGGAACTGAACAATAACCTCGTGGCAATAAAGAATAAATTTGGATGGACGCTTCAAGGACCTATCATGAACACATGCAGTGTCCTAATGAACGTAGTATTGGAAAATGAAACTAAGTTGACAGTTTATGACAGAGAAGTCAACATAGAAACTAAGAAAGTACTGCTCGCTAACAATACTGCAGATTATAGTACGTTTCTGTGTACACTTATTTACTTCTATAAATACATTATAAACCTAACCGGTACTCTTTTCCTGCGGTTCGGAGGGATGATATGGATCATTTTATGCACGTGTGTAATTTACCAAGTCGTGCATCTGACTATGTCGCTAACGACCAAAGCCTTTCTTATGGACGTACGAACATTTTTCACAAGACGTGGAAGAATTGGCGCAAAGTACATCACGGATAACATCAGCAGCACTAACTTCCGCGAAAATGAAAATGGTTCAGGAACGAGTACGTGGAGAGGCTCATCCAGCAGGGCAAGGAGAGGGAATCGTATTTAAGGGTAGGTGATGTAGATTATAAAGTGGTCTTTAAGAGATAATTGTGTAAGAGTGGCTAAGGTGCGCATAGCAGATGGGCAATAATTCACACGAGCCGTTCAACGCCTGAACCCGCTTGAAACACAGGACTCTACCGAGATCTAGAGAAGAGTTCTGGGCCTCTTGCCCAAAAGGTGGGAGGATGTTGCGAACTCTTTAGTTTTTTGACAAATATTTAAATTTGTATTTTTTATGATTCTTTACATCATAATATGTCACTCTAAAATAAATGGCTAAACGTTTCGTGGATATTTTCTTTTCGGCTATATTTACTCTTATTTCCTTCACTAAAAGTTTTACAAACAGATGTAGTGCATAATTGTTTTCCATCGTATTTTTTCGGAAACGTTCGTATTTGTCATGCTACTTCAGTCAACCTCAGTACTTTATGTCAAGGATCGGATACCGGTATTTTTTGTATGGGAACGAAAACGGTATTTTTCCTTTTTTTGCTTTCCCACCCTCCTGTTGGCGATTTTACGTTACAGTATATATGACCCTTTAAATCTTCGACATAGTCACGTATGGTACTAGTTACCGCACTAGGGCGGTAAAGTAGCGCCATATGTTCTGTTATAGTACATTACGATACAAGTGCGAAAAGTAGGAAATTCGCAACGAGTGGCGATAAATTAAAACACGACCGAACGGAGTGTTTTATATTAACACGAGTTGCAAATTGCCTATTTGCACATGTATCGTACAAAGTTTTACAGTAGGTACAGTCACCTGCAATAATATGTTACACTTCGAAGGCCGCAAAAATATGTGACACGCTCTTATAGCTCTACAAATAAGATAGTGTCCGATATTTTTGCGGCCTTCGTTGTGTAACATATTATTGCAGGTGACTGTACATATGGCTCTTTAACATTTCGACATAGTTACGTAATGTGCTGTGCGTAAAAAATAGTTTATCGCACGGGTACGATAAAGTGGTCCCATATGTATTGTCTACTGTAAAATAAAATAAAAACTTACGTTTAGTAGTAATGCAATCATCAGCATAATAATAAATAATTTCATATTTTATAATTATATTTATTTCTATGACAGTAGGTAATGTAGTCTGAACACAGTTCTACTACACAAGCTCTATCACACGAATGAAGATTAAATCGTCAGCCTTTGCTATTTATTTGAAAATTGAAACAAAACAATTATTGTTACATTGTACCTGAAATGTAATCTGTTTTCTAATAGCAGGATGGTTTTTGTTTTGGAATACAAGAAGGTTAATACTAATATTCGTCGATTGTTAGAGAAAATGCGTGATAAATGTTTGTAAACAACTTCCATCCGAATAAATAAGTATGCGCTAAACTCAATAAACCGGACAAGTGCGAGTCGGACTCGCCCACAGAGGGTTCCGTACTTTTTAGTATTTCTTGTTATAGAGCGGCAGCAGAAATACATCATCTGTAAATTTTCAACTATCTAGCTAGCCGGTTCATGAGATACAGCCTGGTGCCAGCCAGACAGACGGACGGACGAACAGACAGACAGACAGACGGACAGAGGAGTCTTATTAAATAATAGGGTCCCGTTTTTACCCTTAGAATACGGATACCTAAACAGCGCCTTTCGAAAAAAAAAATTATTGAAATTATCGCCGACTTACATCTGAAATTTCCATAGAATGATCCTTCCGGCCGAAGGAATAGAATAGAAGGAATTTCCATAGAATAGAATGGAAAAGAAATACTTTATTGGCTAAACATGTACAAAAGATAACATTTTTACAAGAACATTGTCTTAACAGTTACATGCTATGAATGGTATGGTATGAACATTAGTATGAAAAATGTGGTTATGAAGAACATAAGTTATTATTTTATTGTGTTTTTGTTTGTGTAGAATTTTTTTGTGATGTTTATTATGCTGTCGATATAATATCGATATAATGCTGTCGATATAGGCGACCAACAGTCCCAGGGAGGTGTGGGGTTCATCGTCCACAAGTCTCTCGTGAACAACGTAGTGAAGATCGAGAGTGTGTCGGCTAGAGTGGCGTACCTTATACGCAGAGTATCCAAGAGGTACTCGTTGAAGGTCATACAGGTGTATGCGCCGACTTCGACACACTCCGACGACGAGGTGGAGGCTATGTATGAGGATATTTCGAAAGCCGTGCATAGCTTCAAAACAATCAAAACCTACTTCACCGTTGTCATGGGGGACTTCAACGCGAAACTCGGTAAGAGAGATGGTGAAGAGCTGAGAGTGGGGCAATTTGGAGTTGGAATTCGGAACCATCGGGGCCACCTACTGCAACTCCAAAACCGTTTCGATTGCCTAGGCGGCGATGTGGACGAATTCAACGACGGCTTTGTAGAAGCTGTCCAGTGTCCATGGCACTGGGTCTAAGTTCTTTAAGGCCCAGCAGACAAAAAGAACCAAAAGGCTTTCTGACTCAGCTCGGGGACTCTTGGAGGAAAGGAGAAGAATGGTTCTACAATCTTCAGCCGATGCGACATTATATCGGCAGCTCAATAGACGGATCTCTAAGTCCCATACCCGTGATCTGCGACAATCTAATACAAGTCGTATTGAAGAGGCTATCGAGCGGAATAAGGGCTCTAAAGTTTTCGCACGAGATCTGTCTATTGGGTAGAGCCAGCTCGCCAAATTAAAAACTGAGGATGGTAGAATCGTTTCATCCCGACCCGAGCTCCTGGGTGAGATAGAGAGCTTTTATGGACAGCTATACACATCGACTAAAAGCCCCGAAGTTGGTCTGGCGGAAGACTCTAGAGCTAGACTGACCCGACATTATACCGAAGACATCCCCTACATCAGCCTGTACGAGATTAGAATGGCTCTCAAACAGCTCAAAAACAACAAGGCAGATGAAGACGGAATCATATCCGAACTTCTGAAGGCGGGTGGTAAACCGGTCCTTATGGCCCTTCAGACTGTTCGACTCCGTCTTACTCGAAGGGAGAACGCCTTAGGCATGGAACAGAAATGTGGTGGTGTTGTACTTCAAAAAGGGTGACAATGCCCTACTCAAGAAGAGCCATGTCTATAAACTGTTTGCAAGGGTCATTACGAACCGTATCGCACGCAGGCTAGATGACTTCCAGCCTCCTGAACAAGCCGGTTTTCGAAGAGGCTTTAGTACCGTTGACCACATCCATACGCTCCGTCAGGTTTTAATTGCAAAAATAGCATTGAATGCAACGACCGCCTTAAAAATATTTATAATAATGTACAAGATTGGCTTAGCGACAATAACTTAGAAATAAATTAAATAAAACAAAAATTATATAGTTCAAACCAGTGCAAAAAAAACCTTTGGAACTATACCTAGATGTAAACGCAAGTAACGTACAGGAGGTTAAAGAATTTAGTCTTTTAGGTATAACAATAGATTCCGGAGTAAATTGGAAAGCACATATTCAACATGTTAAAACTAGATTGTCAAAATTCCTGTATGCTCTTTATATATTAAAATCAAATAAAAATTTTGAATGTGCATTAGGGGCTGTTCATAAATTACGTCATCGATTTTTGAGGATTTTTGACCCCCCCCCCCCCTATAATCATCCAAAAATCATGCTTCAAATGACCCCATTTCCTCCTATTTCATGTTACCGTCATCCGATGTCCAGACCCCCCCCCCCTAATTTGAAATGACGTAATTTATGAATAGCCCCTTATCTGCATACTACACAAACGCATTCGCATGGCTCTGCTATGCTATGGTATTGTGCTGTTGGGGGGGGGGGGGGGGGGGGGCAGCACCGAAGCCAAGCAACTGTTTGTAATGCAAAAAAAGTATATACGCGTCCTTACAGTTGTGCATCTTCCAACTAGTTGTAACCCATATTTTATTGAGTATGGTTTATTGAAATTGCCCTGTATTTATATACTGCACTCTGCTCTCTTTGTTCGTGAAAATCCCCACTTATTTGAAGTAAAGCAAGATAAGCAGAGAACTAGAGAGCAGTACCGAAATAAACTATTGGCACCAAAATGTAATCTAGAAATGTATACAAATAGCCCACACTACAACTGTATAGTAATTACTAATTAAATTCCAAATTTCATTAAACAAGAACCTCGATATGCAGTATTTAAAAAGGTGTATTTAGAGTATAATTTGACTTTGAAAATTATTAGATTTTTTTTGTTTTGATTGTATGAAATTATATTTATTTTAACTTAATTGTAACAACCACGGCAGACTACCCACATCATAAGTAATAATTTCTGATTTATTTCATTTTTATTAAATTTTGTGGGTACTGCAACATTGCCAGAATCAGGTATAAAACGCGGCCCTCCTACCCGGAGCAGTCAGTCGTCACCGTCGATTGAAACTGTAAACACCTCAAGTGAAGTTGAAGTTAGAATAAATCGTATTATTCGAAGTGAGAATAAACTCAAGCGCTATATTATAAAGTTGTTTTTGTGTTTATCCCTGTGGAGGTTTCATAATTGACTCGAATTTAATTGATTTTATTATTTTTATTAGCATTATTTGTAATTTAATCCAATTTATTTTATTTTGTTTTGTTTTAATTTAAATTATTAGTCTTAATTAAATCGAATTTGCTTTAAGCTAATTTAATTAGTTTTAAGCATATTAGTTTTAAGTACCTATGGTGTGTGCCCTAGCAGGACGTCATGGACTGACTTGATTTAATTATTTGCACCAGTTTAATTTTATGTACATGATTATACAATGAATAAATGAAATGAAATGAAAAGGTAATACAGAAGTGAAGAGTATAACCTGCCTCTCTGTTTAGCGTTTGTGGACGTAAGTAATCTTGGCTGAGACTACGGAGGATTTGAGTATGATGCTCGACGACCTCAGTAAAGCTTCCGAGCGAGTTGGCCTGAGGATGAATATGGACAAGACGAAGATCATGTCAAATGCCCATGTAGGACCAACTCCTGTTAAAATCGGAGACTTTACACTTGAAGTTGTAGACGATTATATATATCTAGGACAGACTGTCCAGTTAGGTAGGTCCAACTTCGAGAAAGAGGTTAATCGACGAATCCGACTCGGTTGGGCAGCGTTTGGGAAGCTACGGCACATCTTTTTGTCAAATATTCCGCAATGTCTCAAGACAAAAGTCTTCGACCGGTGTGTGTTGCCAGTGATGACATATGGAACTGAAACGTAGCCGCTTACCGTGTGCCTAATAAGAAGGCTCAAAGTCACCCAAAGGGCAATGGAGAGGGCTATGCTTGGAGTGTCTCTGCGTGATTGCATCAGAAATGAGGCCATCCGCAGCAGAACCAAAGTAACCGATGTAGCCCTCCGAATCGCTAAACTTAAGTGGCAGTGGGCGGGGCACATTGCCCGTAGAACCGATGGCCGATAAAAAGTTATACTTTGATCTTATTCGGAAGTTCATTGTTACTTCTACGGAGAGTGAACAGGTTCATTTTAAATCCCATCAAAAACATAAATATAAAAAAGGAGAGCCAAGTTCAATACAAAAATTATGCTTGGCTGTGGGGTTCGCCGCAAAAAGAATGGAGATCTAAATGAGTGCCAAGTTCTATGCAAAATCCAAATATGTATTTATAGGAACAAAATAACATTATAAACAAGTATTAAACTCTATTTCTTTGCTTTATTGGATACCTATAACAATTGCTGTTATTTAAAAAAAATGCGAGATCTTAAAGCAGGTTAGATTTGACTTAAAAGAAGAGCGTATGTTCGCCTCGAGCCCCAGTAGGGCTAGCGGGTACTGAACATCGGAAAAGGGGGGGGGGGATCAAGCGTTTCTGATCCTCCCCCAATGTGAGGGGGCCCTGGCGATAAGCCGGGGCTGCCAGAGGGCGCCGTGGTGGAATGTCATCCTAGTCGATCCCAGTGCGCCCTCACGAACGGCACAGAGGGTGAAACGCCGGAGTGGGTTTAGTGGGTAGGGCCAAATTCTCCCCCTCTCTTGTCAAGAGAGGGGAAAGGAGCGGCGAGTCCCACACACCGTGCGTAAATGTATTCCAACTCCGTCAAAAAAAAAAAAAAAGGTTTAGGTACTATATGTCAGTCACAATAAAAACGAAATTTGTATGGGGTATTTATTAACTTTTTTTTGTTTTTAGATTTTTTCCTACGCTTACACACAATAACCGAGCTGGATTCCAAATTTCATCCTTCTAGGTCATCTGGAAGTAGGTTAGGTTTAGGTACTTATATGTCAGTCACAATAAAAAATGTTTTTTTTGTATGGGGACCCCCCCTATTTTATAACTTTTTTTTATTTTTAGATTTTTTCCTACGCTTTCACACAATAACTGAGCTGGATTCCAAATTTCATCCTTCTAGGTCATCTGGAAGTAGGTTAGGTTTAGGTACTTATGTCAGTCACAATAAAAAATGTTTTTTTTGTATGGGGACCCCCCCTATTTTATAACTTTTTTATTTTTAGATTTTTTCCTACCATTTACACAATAACTGAGCTGGATTCCAAATTTCATCCTTCTAGGTCATCTGGAAGTAGGTTAGGTTTAGGTACTATAAGTCTGTCAGTCAGTCTTAAAATTTACGACTTTTTGACCTTCATATCTTTATAACCGTTTGAGCTAGCTTCATGAAATTTGGGCTTCTACATGTCCTTATGGATATAATTAAAGACACGTAGTTTTATGTACATACATACATACATACAATCACGCCTATTTCCCGGAGGGGTAGGCAGAGACCACGGATTTCCACTTGCTACGATCCTGACATACCACTTAGTTTTATGTGTTTACGTTAAAGATGTTTTGAGTTATAGAAGGGTCAAAAGTGGCACCAAGTGGTTCGTGTAACATTACACTTGGCGCTGGCTAGCCAGTTCCTTTGCTTGAACTTGGCTTGACACGCTGCCGCGTGTCTAGATCTTCTTTCAATGAATTAAGGATTATTTAAGGTTGGCGTTACTTGAAAATATTTGACAGATTGATAAAAATGATTGCGTTTAGTTAAATAAAAGTAGCATGATATCGTCGTATTCTGAACTCGTTTAAATCTCCAAACTATGTAACTAAATAAAAAGTCAAATTACTGTATTTCTTAACGTTATTTTAGGCATTTTTACAGTTGATTTGGAATTTAAAAGTAGATATATTATATTAAATAAATAATGAACGACACTAATGATATTTTGAATAGTATCGAAACGCACTTATGTCAACTATGACTTATGTGGCTACCTACCTTGTGCGTGAGATCTTAGAAGAACCTTCGTAATTTATACTTGGTCAAGCAGATCTTGTCAGTAGAAAAAGGCGGCAAATTTGAAAAATGTAGGCGCGATGGGATATCGTCCCATAGAAAATTTGAATTTCGCTTTTTTACTGACAAGATTTGCTTGACCAGCTATAGAAAAAGACTTCGGTTATCGGCGGTAACGTACGAAGGTGATACTGCTGTTCTGCTTTCTTAATATGTTACGTTTCAAACGTAGCAAAGGCAATTACCTTCTTTAAGTTTGATGCTCACAACGACACCTAGCGGCATTGTAGTAAAACAGGTCGTACAGGATTGTTTTCAGCGCCATCTGTCCGCATCAAGAGGTGCTCGATCACCTAGTCGCGAGCTGTCATTCTATGATACTTTATAGGTTTATGGTCATTATTTAACATTAAATATTTTCTTTAATGGTTGAAATATTTAGGTTTAATTCTTCTAAAATATTTATACTCAATATCGTTACAGCCGTATTCATAAAAAATCCTTAAATGAGGAATGGTTAGCTTATTAACTAATTCGCTGTTTAGGCTTAATAAGCCGTAAGCCGATAAGAACGATGATTTATAAACGCTTATTAGGGGTTTCTGAACTAATAAGCAGATTAGACCCGTTATGTTGGCATCTTGGCACATCATAGACAAAAATATGGCTGAACATTAATTGAAAAAAAAATTGACAGCAGCACTAGCGGTAAATCGTAAAATTCTGAACAATACGATGTACAATTTTGACCAATTTTCTGGGTTATTATACAGTGTGGAAAGATAAGTCGGGCCCTGGAGGGAAACTACCTTAAATCCTTAAGCTGGCTCATTTTAATTAAAGGAGACATTCCTTTATTTTTAAAAAGAAACAAAACTGCATTTAAAGATTTTTCTTTTTTTTTCAATTTGGCTTGTCTAAAAAAATCTTGAGTACTAAATATTAGATTTTATGGATATTTTGTACGACAGGCGAGTGTAAGACCTACTGTTTCTTGGAGAAATGTTATCATTAACATTAACTGTATCGACTAGTAGAATAAAATTGCGAGTACTTATTTTTTGGAATTTTTAGTCGGTTCGAGTCCCGGGCGAAGCAAGCGAGTTTTAGAAAATTTTTGAATGCAGATTTGTTTTGTTTATAAAAATAAAGGAATGTCTCTTTTTAAGTAAAATGAGCCAGCTTAAGGATTTAAGGTAGTTTCCCTCCAGGGCCCGACTTATCTTTCCACACTATATATTAAAATAGCCTCTGCATCACAAAAACAAATAAATAATATTGCACGGCCGGGAATTTTACAAAAGTCTGTAAGTAACCACCAATATCATAGTCTGATAATCAGTTTCCTTTAAAGTAACAAGTACCTAATTATGAGTTCATTGCAAGATTTGCAAGCAATATTGATAAAACTATGTGTTATTGCTTATAGTTTCAATATATTGTGGAATGAGAGAAACACAGCTCAATTCAAGAATTCTGCCTACGCGCCATCGCCAGTATCGCCACCGTGATACCACGGATTCCAACACATTTTGTTCTGGTGGTGAAACACGAACGATATTGACACTATTCATATCAAATGATCGGTAAAGATAAATCAGGTGAGCAAGATTTAGTTATTCCGTGACCGTTTTCTTTTTGCATTTTTTTCCGTTTTTTTTTTCTTTATGGTACGGAACCCTTCGTGCGCGAGTCCGACTCGCACTTGCCCGGTTTTAATTTGACGTACTATCGGTGTTTTATAGAAGAGCAGAGCTAACTAAGCTAGTTAGGAGCTGTTTATAATTAGAATTAGTGAATAACATACCTACTTAACCAACCACACGACGGAACCAATTTATCAGAATATTCCCAGAAAGCCTCAAAATCTCACTAATAAAACCGATATTTAAAAAGGGAGACCTTTCAGACACCCAAAATTATCGACCAATTGCTTTGCTCAATACTTTTTCGAAGATCTTTGAATCCATTATGACAAACCGACTTACATCCTTTTGCAACAAATTTAATGTGTTTGATGAACGACAATACGGATTTAGGAAACAAAGATCTACCACACTAACAGTATATAAATTTGTTCAAGAAGCCTTAAAATTAATTGATAATCTAGACACGCGGCAGCGTGTCAAGCCAAGTTCAAGCAAAGGAACTGGCTAGCCAGCGCCGAGTGTAATATTACACGAACCACTTGGTGCCACTTTTGACCCTTCTATAACTCAAAACATCTTTGACGTAAACACATAAAACTACGTGTGTTTAATTACATCCATAAGGATATCTAGAAGCCCAAATTTCATGAAGCTAGCTCAAACGGTTATAAAGGTATGAAGGTCAAAAAGTCGTAAATTTTAAGACTGACTTATGACTTATAGTACCTAAACCTAACCTACTTCCAGATGACCTAGAAGGATGAAATTTGGAATCCAGCTTGGTTATTGTGTGTAACCGTAGGAAAAAATCTAAAAATAAAATAAAGTTAAAAAATAGGGGGGGTCCCCATACAAAAAAACCACTTTTTATTGGGACTGACATATAAGTACCTAAACCTAACCTACTTCCAGATGACCTAGAAGGATGAAATTTGGAATCCAGCTCGGTTATTGTGTGTAACCGTAGGAAAAAATCCTAAAAATAAAATAAAGTTTAAAAATAGGGGGGGTCCCCATACAAAAAAACCATTTTTTATTGGGACTGACATATAAGTACCTAAACCTAACCTACTTCCAGATGACCTAGAAGGATGAAATTTGGAATCCAGCTCGGTTATTGTGTGTAAGCGTAGGAAAAAATCTAAAAATAAAAAAAAGTTAAAAAATAGGGGGGGGTCCCCATACCGTTACAAGCAGATATTTGAAACTACCCCAATATATGTATTATTATATTTGCTATATTAAAATAAAGTTTAGTCAAAAAATAAGTGGTGTCCCCATACAAAAAACTTGTAATACGCTCTAAACAACCGGCCAACGGTGTGTCGTCGGCGGCGCGCGGCACCACATAATTATACAAAGAACAGAAGTAAAAACCATACAGCAGAAACACAAGAAAAAATATTAAATCTCAATACCTGCCTAGTTTTCTTTACAAAAAGTATTGATATCCCACCAAAAACATAAATGTAAAAGAGGAGAGCCAAGTTCAATACAAAAATTATGCTTGGCTGTGGAGCTCGCCGCAAAAAGAATGGAGATCTAAATGAGTGCCACTGCCAAGTTCTATGCAAAATCCAAATATGTATTTATAGGAACAAAATAACATTATAAACAAGTATTAAACTCTATTTCTTTGCTTTATTGGATACCTATAACAATTGCTGTTATTTAAAAAAATGTGAGATCTTAAAGTAGGTTAGATTTGGCTTGGCCAGGTTTTATCAGAATTACAATATATATAAAATGATTGATATAATGAAAACTGGCCAAGTCAAATCTAACCTACTTTAAGATCTCACATTTTTTTAAATAACAGCAATTGTTATAGGTATCCAATAAAGCAAAGAAATAGAGTTTAATACTTGTTTATAATGTTATTTTGTTCCTATAAATACATATTTGGATTTTGCATAGAACTTGGCAGTGGCACTCATTTAGATCTCCATTCTTTTTGCGGCGAGCTCCACAGCCAAGCATAATTTTTGTATTGAACTTGGCTCTCCTTTTTTACATTTATGTTTTTGGTGGTTAGAAATACGCGTTCGGGCTACTCCTGGACATGGGTAAAGCATACGAGCGAGTTCGACATGACATACTCCTAAATAAACTATACGGAATTGGTATTCGTGGCACCGCGCATAAATGGTTTACCTCTTACCTAATGAACCGCCAACAAATAGTCGAAATAGAATTCTATAATGACAATACTAAAACATTATCTAAAGTTCGGTCTTCCACAATAAACACAACTTGTTCTATCCCACAAGGTAGCGTGTTGGGCTGCATCTTATTTATACTATATATTAATGACTTACCAAAATTACTTAATACTAATATCAAATCCCTACTCTATGCAGATGATATTTCTATCATATTTCCCAGCGCGAACACCACTGAAGTTACGAACACCTTAGACACAATATTTAATACAATTTTACCTTGGCTTGAAGATCATAATCTAATTATAAATCTGCAGAAAACGAACTTAATACAATTTAGACCCTACCAAAGATTGGCCCTACAGATAAATTATTCATACCTATCACAAAATCTAGAACTTACCAGCACTTGCCCACTACTTGGCTTGAGCATTGACGAAAACTTTAACTGGAAAGCCCACATTGATAAAATCTCTGTCAAATTATCCAGATTTGCTTATGCTCTCAAACAAATATTAATAAATACCAACTTAAAAACTGCTGTATGTGCTTATCATGCTTTTGCCCAGTCATGGCTGCAATATGGTATCATTTTGTGGGGCAATAGTGTAAACGCTAAAGACCTATTTTTAATACAAAAAAGATGCATACGAGTTCTAACCAAGATAAGTAATGAGGAAAGTTGTAGACCACATTTTACGAAATTAAATATTCTCACCCTTACATCCTTATACATCATAGAAACCTGCAAATTTGTGCGAAAACACGAGAGCTTATTTGTAAAACCCCAAAATCCCATGCCACAACTACATAACTTACGTATCCGCAATAAACTTGTACAAGCAGTTCCCGCTAACTTACATTTCTTTAACAAAGGCCCTTACTCAATGTCCATTCGAATATATAACCACATCCCTCAGTATATAAAAAATGAAAATAAATATAATAGCTTTGTAAATAAGCTCAAGACTTACCTTTTAACCAAATGCCCATACACTTTGCAAGAGTTTATGGACAATTAAATAGATAAGTAAGTCATGTGTAATAACATGGACTATAGCATATTGAGACCTAGTTTAATTAGTTTAATTAAGTACCCAAAATAATAAATATAGACAGTCAAACAAGTTTGTCAGTAGGAAAAAGCTAGAAATTTAAACCTTTTTTGGGATGCGAACTCCTCGCGCCTACATTTTTACTCTCCTCTACTGACGGAAATAGCTTGACAATAGTTATTTAATGTATGAATGTTTAAATATCTTACTTTTTTTACGTATAATATGATGATGCCACGCCCTTGTAGGGTCCATGCTGTACCTACTTAATGAAACTTAAACACCTGTATAAACACCATGGATTGCCTCGAATAAATGATTATGATTATGATTATGATCAGTGAAGTGGCGATTTATCTTAAAAACCTTTTTTGTTTGCCTAGAGCGCAGAGTTAAGCGCTTATACATGTAACTTGACAATGACAATGTTTGCAAGGAAACATCTCGGCCAATAGCCGCATTAAAAGGCAAACTGTACAATTCATAATGAGGCAGAAATGTTCATTATTCACAGGAGTGTCGCTGTTGGTAGGTTATATAATTTAAAATCAACAAAGATATCAATATGATCTTTACATAATGTACTTATCAATCTTAACACACCTGTGTAGGTTAATTATTTGTTTAAAAGTATATTAGCGTTTCAATTCATAACTTTGTTATTAGATTAGATTATTTATTTCATGAAATAAATTACAGTACAACTTTGCCTAAGCCAAAATTATAAGCATTTACATCACCATCGTCAAAAACTAAAAACTAACATGCAAGAATTCCATAAACAATTATATAATTTAATATTTTATCTCCCAAAAAGGATCGTCAGGGTAGAATTCACAAGAAATATATGTCAATTTTTCGTTATGATGAGTGATTAGCATAAAAATATTTAATTACAGAAATATGTCAGTTGTAATAAAGCAATAAAATTTAAAATTATGCAAAAGTAAAATCGAAAAATTAACGGAGTACATAGGGTTATTCAATAAAAGGTTTCTGAGTTTGCGCCTAAATGTTTCGAATTTTAAATCAGCATTATTATTGTATAATTTCATTTTATCAAACTACAATTACCGGTAAGAAACAGTGTAGGTAAGCTAGGTAGAAGGATGTAACTATGAACAAAACAGACATGTATGTAATTCTTTAGTTTTGCTGTGAGATAGCTATGGTATTGACAAACAACAACAGAATCTCTGCCTGGATGGAGATCCATTATTCCACATAGTTACCACAACAATATGGAAATTATTCCATATTGCCATATCCATTAGGATTTTGTTCTTAAGCTTAAAATAAAATATGATATAGGTTGATTTAATGAATATATTAATTGAAAGTGTGTTCTTTTCAGGTTGTGAGTATTCCATCATCAGCTATTGTCCGGAGCTGGCTACACAATCCGGAGGCCACACTGTTCTGGCATCTAACCGGCCTGCACAGTGCACACCGCAAGCAAATGAAATTGGTTGTACTGAAATAAAGAAAAAATATTAACTAGTTTGATAATTGTCAAATGTAATAAAATTGTTTTATTTAAGTGGGTTGTTTGATTTCCCTAAATTAACACATGAAATATGTTGATATGGGGCTATTCATAAATTACGTCATTTCAAATTAGGGGGGGGGGTCTGGAGCGGATGACGGTAGCATGAAGTAGGAGGAAATGGGGTCATTTGAAGCATGATTTTTGGATGATTATAGGGGGGGGGGGGTCAAAAATCGTCAAAAATCGATGACGTAATTTATGGACAGCCCCTATGTTATAATAAAGATCTCAGTTTAAAACACATGAACTTGTTTTATTTATCTATCACAATGTAAAAAATTAACTCTGCTCAGTGTGGACTTCAACACAGAATTCAAGTATGCTAGCATTAATAGCAATTAAGTACCCAAGTACACCATTCTTTCATAGCAAATAGCACCACACAGCAGTCAGTGCTGCTGCACTTACATTGTAGCATTAACAGCGCCTAGAAATCCAACCAAAGTAGGCCAACCACAGTTTATTTTTTTGATAGTGATAATGATAATACACCTACAAAATTGGAATATGATATGCCACAACAAAGGTACTTACTTATATACCTGCCCATATTATTCAATTAAGTATCTTCAGTATTGCTGTGATCTTACAGGTTGCTATGTAATATGTGTGCAATTAATACTTTTTAGTTAGAGCTTGAGAATACCGTGATCTTATGATAAATCAACGTTTTATGGCAGGTAATGAGTATGTAACAAAAGTAGGTATACTCACTTCTTTGGGCTGTAGGAGTTCCGGGAGTAGTTTTCATTCTTTTATGATAGGTATTATAGGTTGGTGAGATGCTTTATCCGACGCCGGTGCCCCAGTCGTCGAAGTCTAGTCTTATGTATAACAGTTCGTATCGCATAAATTGCTTGCATCTTGATGAATGCGACACACAATCATGCAAACAACTCCTAGCAAAGGCGCAATATCTAGGTTTCCCGCTATTTACGCACAATATCTAGGTATGTATTGGTTTATCTCCTTATTTACACATTAAACCACTCATTTATTAAATTTAGAGGTTTTTTAAACAAAAAGAACACCCAAATCACTAAATTACGATACAAGTCTCATCGACGTTTGTGAAACACGAATTTGTGAAATGCTGTCTTGTCAAAATCAGCTGTTTTGTGACCGCCATCTTGTATATTAGGGGTTAATAAACAGATAAAGAAGGGTCCACGGCTCCGTAACTTTCCAAGGATTTAATAAAGAGATGATCAAGTTTAGCGATAAAATACGTTTATGAATCACGTTTTGTGACATCCGGTTATCAGCAACTGATGATCAATGCTCTAACTGTTTATGAATACGGCTGTTAGTCTTTTAATATTTAATTTCTAAATATTGTTACATCGTTTGCAATGCCTGGCAAAATTCCTTGGCTCTGAGGCGTGGATGTAGGTAGGTTAAAAAAAAAGAAAGGAAGAGAGGAATTTAATTTGTGGAACATGACGAGTCACTTGGGATTGCAACAACGATGTGAACCAGTTCGGCGTAGTAACTCCAGGTCGGATTCGTTCGGGAGACATCCCTCAAAATATGCACCCACACTTATAGTAGCGAGCATGCAGACGATAATGGCGTCGCATACTAGATCCCTGTAAGGGACACTGAAAATTATTTTTATAAATGTCAGCAGTGTAGCACCAATCGCTTCACTTAAAATCCGGCTTTTATGCCGGTCCCAACCTGGGCTCTTTCTTCGGGCACGTGTCGGCGCTGGGCGTTGCTGTGAATCTGGGCTGGTGCCTTGTGGTGCTCATCGCGATTGTGGCTTGTGGAATGGTCAGCCACCTGGACGCACGCCTCGACGGTTTCGACGTGTGTCACCGCGACTCGTGTGCTGCCCCCGTGTGCCATTCGAGCAGCACGTGGCTACGGCTTCACCGTCTCCTGCTACGGACACGTGACTCAGGTGTAGTCAGATCTAATTTGTTGTTAGACTTATTCGGGCTCGTGATTTAATGTTGCGCATCGTGACGTTGGTGCAGTAGCTAGGCGGCCACTTGGATACGTGGCTGACGGTTTCAGCACGTGTCACCGCGGCTTTTGGCTGCCACCTGTGCGCCTCTGGCGTAACACGTGGTCACAGCTCGACTGCCTTTTGCTATAGACACGTGATTTAGGTGTGCTAGTATCCATAAACTTTCATTAGCTTCACACAATAGTGGCCTCTTAACAAACTTCAAGTGCTCAGTGCATATCTAGTGTATAAACTGAACGAACTTTAACTAAGACTGCTTAACCAGTCCATTAGCATAGCATTTTTAAGTGTACTTCGTAATATTATAAGGTTATCTCCTACATTACCTTACTGTACTGCTGGTTTCTATGTGCAAAATAAGAATAATTATATTTAATTGTGTCGAGCTTAAACAATAGTTTTCTTTTTTTTCCATCTTGGTTTTACCTTTCTTTGTACGCTCTACAGCGTGCTGGCGCCCAATATTGCTTACTCTTTCTCTCTAAAATTAATTTAGTTACTAAAAATAGATTTGTTAGAAATAACACAGACGTGTAGTGTGACAATAGAGCGTCAGACCCACGAACCCTGAGTACCACTGATAGTCCATAGCTCATAAAAACCAAAACACCATTATATTCTGTTACAAATAGCTGATAAAACTTTTTGAAGTTATCGTAAAAATAACTTTTTTAATTGTTGTTTGTTGTTTAATTAAAGTTAAGTGGACAATTAGCATCAACATAAAATAAACCCTAATCTAAAGGCACTTAAATTAAATTTCGCTAGATAACTATATTGCGATTAGACTCACAGATTGATTTAGGAAAGGGAGCCAACTGAATTTTTGATGCAAAACTTTGACTTGAGGGGGTGCCTCCCGCTCAACCCCCGTACCCCGCATCGTACCTACCTAACCTACTTTCCTAGTAGCATATTGAAATGCTACCGAACTGCTATCAGATAAGAGAGCTAGGTGAGGTTTGAACTGCGGCCCTTACAGAAACGAAATGCTAGCAGAAAAGTGCCCCTTAGCTTAGCCCCTTTTATAATGGACGGATTTTCCCACTTCATCAATTTGAGGTTCCTAATTTTACACGATAAATTACTTAAAACCAGCGGGCTTTTTCACATAATAAACAAGCAGATACTTTTAGTTTTAGACATTTCTTAAATATTGTAATAAGCACAATTAAAATAAAATAAATTAATTAAAAAATTAAAAACACGACTGCTGAATTTCGATTGCAGTCGGGGGACCTTTTAAATGAAATTATCTTGTCTTCGTCTCTTAGATTTAAAAATATTATGTTTTACTAATGTAGTTATGTCCAGAGCAACTTGCGAACCTACTCGCACCAGTATTTTAGCGCTGAAGGAGGGTAAAAAGGAAAAAACTTTTCGATACCTACCCTCAACGCTACCTTATATAAGGCCTGACAGCACCTAGCGACCTCATTATTGTTCGTGCGCGCGCGACATTCGCACCTAGTATTGAAATAGTTTCTACGAGTTCTTAAAGTGTTACTATGCCTAAGCGTAAAAGGGACGAGGCGGAAGAGGACAAATGGCGCAGGCGAATAAAAAAATATCAAGCAAAGTTAAAAGAAAAACAGAACGTTCATCGTGTTGTGTACTCGGACGATGAACATGATATAATTGAAGGTAAGTTTAAAAGTGATTCGTTCGTTGTGTTAAAATATGCCATTATTTCATGTTTTTTGCTTCGAGCCAATACGCGATATTGGCCAACAGCCTTTTTATGCTCAGAGTTAATACGAGATATTAACCCGTAGCAATTTTTCCTTCACTGCATTTGTAGTGGAAAGTACAAATTTTATTTGTAAAACAAAAGTACCTACAAGTATTCTTGTGTACTTAAACGTTTGAATATACGTGATTAACCACGGTTTTATTTAATGGCATTTTACAGATCATGAGGAATATGAACGAGATACGGGTTTTGAGCCTGCAGGTTCCGCTGCGCAATATGACGAGTACATGTACGATGATGCAATTGAAGGTAGTTATACCTATATCTTTAACCACTTTTTTATGGTTCAGTTTATTAATCACTCGTGTGTTAATTACATGTGTTCATTCTGCTAAATGCTTATTTATTAATTTCCAGATAAATTGGAAACGGAATCAGCTATATTAGCTGCCCCTGCTAGTCACGTGGTCCAATGTGCCGCAGAAATTCATGCTGAAGCAGAAATTCCGGCGCCTAGTAATGCAGACGTGCAAAAGGATTTAGTTCCTGCCGAATCAAATAACAATGACGAGATCGCCGTTGTCACCGAGGATTTTGATCCTGATCTATTACGAGCCTTAGGCGAGTTTGAGGCAGACACTATTGAGTGGGGCGACAACATTCACGAAGACATTGCTAAACATTTTCAGCACATCCTTTTGAATGGGCTAAAAAAAGAAGCAAAGGAAGAATTAAATAAAAAATATTTATTTCCAAAAAACGTACCTTTATCAAAAGCCCCAACTCTAAATCCGGAAATCGCCGCCATGCTGACCGAGGCATCTAGAAATAGAGATAATCGAATTCTCGCCAAACAGCAGCAGATTGGAAAAGCCCTTTCAGGACTAGGCAAGGCTATGACCTCTCTTTTGAAAAAGGAGCCTAATATAGCTGAAGCTATACGTACGTTAAGCGACATTGGAAAATTAGTTGCCGACGCTCACTTCGCCGAAACTGAAACTCGTCGGTCTGTCGTAATTCCGCTGGTTGACAAATCGCTCATTGACCCTTTCAAAGATAGGAAAAGGGATAGCTTTTTATTTGGAGAAAAGCTTGGCGATTTAGTTAAAAGCTCCCGCGGCATCAAGAAAACTGGGCAGTTGATTCAAGCAGCACCCACAGCGTCTGCTTCAAGTTCCGGTTTAAACTGGAGGCCCCCACCGTCACGCCCACGCCTACAGCGAGGCGGCCAGCTGCCGTATCCCGGCCGCGGCGGGGGGCTCAGAGGATACTCGTACTACCAACCCAGGCGCCGAGCGCCCCCAGCCCACAACACGGCATTCCGGCGGCAGACGCAGCATCCGCCGCCAGCACCTCCGCCGCCGAGGCGACAAGCGGCGCAGGCAGCGCGCCCGTCAGCCAACCAGTCACAAATGTAGATCCACAGGTACATGCCGGTCGTTTAAAATATTTTTCGAATGCGTGGGAGTCCATAACTAATGATACATTTATTCTAAATACGATACAAGGTTACAAAATTCCATTTATAACAATACCTAAGCAAGATCCTACAAATTACCCTAAGAAATCTTTTTCCATCTCTGACTCATCGCTGATTGATAAAGAACTATTACATTTAACTAATATCAATGCAATAAAAGAGTGTCTGCCCGAACCGGGCCAGTTTCTGTCTGATATCTTCCTTGTTCCAAAAAGTGACGATTCTATGAGGTTTATTTTAAACCTTAAAAAATTAAATAAATATGTTCACACTGAACATTTTAAAATGGAAGATATCAGAACTGCGACAAAGCTTCTTACAGAAGGATGTTATATGATAAATATCGATTTGAAAGAAGCTTATTTGTTATTGCCTATTCACCAGTCACATAGAAAATTTTTACGTTTCTCTTTTAAGGATAGGATATATGAATTTATGGCTCTCCCATTCGGGCTCTCTTCAGCTCCATATATTTTCACAAAAATATTACAACCGGTTGCATCATATTTAAGAACATTAGGTTTTCAGTCTGTAAGATATCTCGATGATATACTTTGTATAGGACATACTAAAGAAGATTGTTTAAAAAATGCTAACCATACTATAGAATGCCTGGAAAAGCTAGGCTTCATTATAAACTACACTAAAAGCAATTTGATTCCGGGACAAGAAAGTACATATTTGGGTTTTGTTTTATATTCTAAAATGATGTGTTTAAAATTACCCCAAAAAAAACGGAACAATATTTTAGAACGCACAAATAAAATGTTAAGTACTAAAAATATTCGTATTCGTGATTTCGCGAGTTTTCTAGGCACACTTACAGCTGCATGCCCGGCAATCACATATGGTTGGCTTTACACAAAGTCAATGGAGAGAGCAAAATATTTAGCGTTACTTAAATCTAATGATGATTACGACAAGTTTATGGCAGTTCCAGATAGCGTGCGTGATGACTTACGGTGGTGGCAAAATAACATTTTGACAGCATGTAACCCCATTCAAAAATATAACTACATACAAGAAATATTTACCGATGCATCCACTACCGGGTGGGGTGCCGCCTCGGGTGGTGAGAAAACCGGAGGTCAATGGACTGATATATAACGTAAGAATCACATTAACTATCTGGAACTGCTAGCAGTCTACTTCGGTTTAAAATCATTTGCCGAGGATAAAGTAAATTGTGATATACTCCTTCGCGTTGACAATACCACCGCCATATCGTATATCAATAGAATGGGTGGCGTGCAATATCCACACCTTAATTATGTGGCTAATATGATATGGAAGTGGTGTGAGGAGAGAAGGATCTTTATTTTTGCGTCTTATATTAAATCATCCCTAAATATTGAAGCTGACAGTGAGTCTAGGAAAATTAATATTGACGGTGAATGGCAATTGCAGGACGAAGCTTTCATTAATGTTATTCAGAAGTTTGGTCGACCAGACATTGATTTATTTGCATCTCGCGTAAATGCTAAATGCCCTAAATATATATCTTGGAAAAGAGATCCGTACGCGTATAATATTGATGCATTTACTATTAATTGGAAACCTTTTTTCTTCTATGCATTTCCACCGTTTGCACTTATTTTAAAAACTTTAAATAAAATCGTTACTGATAACGCGACTGGTATAGTCGTTGTTCCTTATTGGCCTTCGCAACCCTGGTATCCCCTTTTTAAGACATTAAGTATGGGTGAAGTAGTAATTTTCCCTCCGAATAAATATCTCCTCACATCTGCTTTCAGATCAACCCACCCGCTGCACCGACACCTTACCCTGGCAGCGAGCGTGTTATCAGGGAAAGCTTTGTCAAAAAAGGGGTACCAGAGTCTGCCTTAAATGTCTAACTTTCCTCAGTAACACAAAGTACCAAGTTACAGTACTCTTCTAGTCTCAAGCTCTAGTGGCAATATTGCGAAGAAAATAAGGTTGATTTTTATGATGTTCAAATTCCATCATTGCTAGATTTTTTGTCTAAATGTTTTGAAAACGGATCATGCTATGGTACGCTAAATAATCATAGATCCGCTGTGTCGTTGATCTCATCTCATAATATAAGTCAAAACGAGAGTGTTAAAAGGTTCTTTCGAGGAGTTTTTAAATTAAGACCGTCGTTCCCTCGTTACAGTGTAACATGGAACCCTAGTACGGTATTAGATTATTTAAATTCTTTATCAAATGATACAATCGATTTAGAAAAGTTAAGTAAAAAGCTGGTTATGCTTCTTGCTTTGGCTACTGCTCAAAGGATCCAAACTTTGTCTTTAATTAGAATTTCAAATATTAAATTTTACAATGATAAGGTTGTAATTATCATAACTGATTTAATTAAAACATCTGGAATTGGGCGAGCACAACCAGTAATAGAGTTACCATTTTTAGGGTTCCGTACCTCAAAAGGAAAAACGGAACCCTTATAGGATCACTCGTGCGTCTGTCTGTCCGTCCGTCTGTCACAGCCAATTTGCTCCGAAACTACTGGACCAATTTAGTTGAAATTTGGTACACATATGTAAGTCCGTGACCCAAAGACGAATATGTAACGTCAACAAAGGAATTTTAAACATAGGGGCTACTTTTGGGGGGTAAACCATAAAATTAAAAATCAAAGTTTTGCAAACTATGTCGTGTTACATATCAAACAAAAGAGCTCATTGTGAGAATCTCAAATATATTTTTTTTATAAATTTACGATAAAAATTGTAGAAGTTATTCAAGAAAATAGACAAAAAATGACCATTCCCCCCCCTCTATCTCCGAAACTACTAAGTCTAAAACTCTGAAAAAAATACACAAAATAGTCCTTTTCCTAAATATGACAGGAAAACCTATTAGAAATCTAGAGTCAAGCGTGAGTCGGATTTAAGAACAAAAATGCGGTTTAGGTTTTTTAGGGACACAGCCGCATAGGTTTAAGTGAAACGTGATGTATTAGAGTTCTAGACAGCTATTGCGAAGGCCCTAGGCCGAAATCCGCATAAGGCGGAAGACCCGAAGCGTCCCGAAGAGACGTGCCTTTAGCTTCAAGCGTGAGTCGGACTTAAGATAAAAAATGCGACTAAGCTGTATCTGGCACACAGCCGCAATATTACTTGTAGTACTGATTGATTAGGTTACTAGGTATTGTCACGTGTTTTAAAAAGCACTATACATGGTGGCCAAAAAATAAACTAAGTGTATTTCCGTTGCCGACGTGCAACCCCGAAATCGCAAAGAAAAATTTGGCTGTTTCATACGTTTTGACTGGTCCGTTTTCTATGGGAGGATACATTTCTTTTCGCGATTTCGGGTCCCATAGTAAATGTTGCTCAGTAGGTAGGTATAATCCCAATACCTCCCTGGTTACGGGAATGTACTTATTTTTTGGCCACCCTGTAGGTATTATCTCTATTCGGCCTTCGCTTTTAAAACACTTGCGGAAGTTGTAGGAAGCGCGACCCATTGGACGCTCCGAGTTTCAGCCCTACGCGGAGCTCGGTCTTAAGTCTTCGCATTTAGGAAGACATTTGTACTATTGTTCGGCATTTAATTTCCTATCTAGAAGCTACTTTGCATATTTGCAGAGATATAAGCCACCACGCCAGAAAACTTCATGTTACATGTGTTGAAAACTTGATTGACTCATTCGGGCTTTTCAAGGCGTTTCACTCACGTCACGTTACACGTACAAAATTTTTTTTGAAAATTGTGTGATGTACGGAACCCTTGAAACGCGAGTCCGACTCGCACTTGACCAGTTTTTTAATCAAAGGCCAGGTATATGCCCGGCTGCTACATTACAAAAGTATATTGCAGTTACTGCAGCCCATAGGTCGAGTGAAGACAAACTCATACTTACTCATAAGAAACCTTACAGACCTGTTTCATCACAGACGATTGGTCGGTGGATTAAACAGGTCCTCCAGGAGAGTGGCATCGATACTAGTATTTTTGGCGCTCATTCGACGCGCCATGCCACAACCTCCGCAGCTTTACGGGCTGGCGTTAGCATTGAGGTGATCAGGAAAGCAGCTGGCTGGTCTAACCAATCAGCTGTTTTCGCTAATTTTTATAATAGACCAGTTATCAATGATCCTTAATTAAGTCAAATCTATTGTGGATTATTTGTTAATTTAGAATAAATACCATGTGTGATTATACTTGTTTTTTTATTAAGCTATACTACCTTTCGCTATACCTTTGATTTCGCAGCATTGATTTTTACTCTCTGAACATCTACATTAGTAAAACATAATATTTTTAAATCTAAGAGACGAAGACAAGATAATTGAATGATCAAACGAACTTACCATAAGTGAAGTTCGATCATAATTATCTTGTCTTCGTCGAAGAGATTTAAAAACCCTCCCTCCCTTCCTGGGCCCTTTGAAAATCAATGCTTACGGTATACTCTGAAAATAATGAGGTCGCTAGGTGCTGTCAGGCCTTATATAAGGTAGCGTTGAGGGTAGGTATCGAAAAGTTTTTTCCTTTTTACCCTCCTTCAGCGCTAAAATACTGGTGCGAGTAGGTTCGCAAGTTGCTCTGGACATAACTACATTAGTAAAACATAATATTTTTAAATCTCTTCGACGAAGACAAGATAATTATGATCGAACTTCACTTATGGTAAGTTCGTTTGATCATTCAATAATGCAGTAGGTAAATGAAGGTCCCCCGACCGTAATCGAAACTAAATGCGTACGTACCTACCTACAGTCTTGGTCATAAATTTGCATGACCCCTTATGTAACTAACATATTAACATTATTTTTAGCTTTTCAGTTCGCTTTAAAATTCAGCAGTCGTGTTTTTAGTTTTTTAATTAATTTATTTTATTTTACACATTTTAGTGACAAAACGAACTAAAACTATTATTTATAAAGATTACCCGGGCATTTAGTTTGTCCACAAACTTCTCTTTATGTGGATAGCTATATTTAGCTCCTGGGACTGGGACCTTTTAATTAAACTCACCGTTCCGGAATACCGGCGTCTTTTCTGTGGATAATATGTGGATGTGTTCACGATAGAGACATTTGACATTTTCCCATATAGCTTCTTAAAAAGAAGTAGAAGTTTTTAACATATCTATGAGGGTTTGAAGGTCCACAGTAAAGACTCATAACTTTAACTCCCATTAAAAAAGTTATTGACTCGATTACCTTCGATGCGACTTTAGCAGGACGCATAAATAGCACGTTGTTAACTAGCAACAAATCGAACAACAATCATATGCGTCTGATTGCATTTCATTATTTAGTCTACGCGACGCTAACATCTTTATATGGCAGTAATTACTACCTACTTACAAATGATGAACTGGCGAATATAGGTAGCTATTAGCCCCGACAGACTAAATGGCTGAGGGCCGAGCTCTGCGTAGGGCCGAACGCCCAAAACGTTCAAGAGAATCACGCTTCTACGCGAGGCTGAAAGCCATGCTGCGGGACGTTAGCGGTGAAACACAGAACCATTGTACATGTGTCAAAATACGTAGACTGAAGACCGAGCTCTGCGTAAGGTCCACGGGTGCAATTTCTTCAAATGTCTGACCGAGTTCCACGAGTACTAAACTCCCGCAGGTCAGTCTTCGGCGTCGCGTGGAATCGCGCCTTCCTAATTAAGATACTTGGGGAAATTGAGGATAGCGCATGTACCTGTCCGACGCTCCGGACCTTCGGCTTTACGCGGAGTTCGGTCTACGGGCTTCGCATTAGACACTTGTAACATTGGATTGTTCTGTGTTTACATAAATACTAAAGGTATGCCTCTCTCGGACGCTTCGGGCATTCAGCCCTACGCGAGGTTCGCAGCCTTCGGCCTTCGTATTTAGATATTTGTATTATTGTCTATATTATGGTATGTTGTTGTTGTTTGAATACTAAAGACGCGCCTTTTTCGGACGATTCGGGCCATTGGCTTTTTTATTGCTATAAAAGGGGAGATTGCAGCTATACTAGGGGAAATTGCAGTAAGTGAGTTCCACCTGTCAGATAATCCTGGCCTTCGACCGTACCCCAGCTCGGACTTTGGCCTGCGCATCTAGACACTTCTTCTGTTGGTCTGTGTTTGAACACAACACTCTTGCAGCTCGGCCTTTAGCCTTCATAATTAAGATATTACTTAGGGGAAAGTTGCGAAAAGCGCGCGCTCTGGCCCTTGGACCCTACGCGGAGCTCACATTTCGGTTTTTGAATTTAGACAAATGTCTACTACTACTAGTTAGGTTAGGAATGAATAAAGGAAGGTTCGAAACATTTGAGAAGGAAGGGAGAGACATAATATGTATAAACAAATATGTATTGTCACATAGATACTTCTTACAATAGGGAATATTACGCGAAACTCTGCGTAGGGGGCGCCACTACTACACTCCATCACAATCTCGGGCTCTACCGCGAAATAAGAAAATCGAAATTTCGCTATCACTCTTGCATATTCGACAGAACATTGCAGTATCCCTATTATAAAAATTAGTTTAGTACCTACGCACGTGTTAAAACACTTCGAATAATTTCTGGCTTATTGGATTCTTATATTTCATGTGAATAAAATTATCCTTGCCTACTAAACCTAACCCGCCTGCGAAAAAAATTGGTTTTGTTTTAACACGTGCGTATAGGTACTAAACTAATTTTCATAATAGGGATACTGCAATGTTCTGTCAAAGCGATGGGTCGCTTAAATAGAATTTCACACGTTTAGATTTCAATAGCGCGATTTAGAACATGTTTGTGTTTAGTTCCTGTATTTACCTTAGGCATACCATATGATTTTTATATATTTTTATGATCAGCGGTAAAAACCCTTACATTTGATAGCTCACTAAATAAGATAGAAGGATTTATTTTTCTTAGCACATTTTGTGAATCCTTATTCTACCAAAATAAGACTTGAACGCGTATGTTGCATATATATTTTAAATTGTCTTTCAAGGCCCCACTCGATAGGTTTGCAAGATTTTTTTTCTAAACATCAGGCAATATCATGTATTATGTCCGCCATATTGATTTTATTATGACGTCACATAGCCTATGTTAGTCAGGATGACGTAAGGATTCTAATGATATATCATTTATCTAAATCGGTTAAGGCATTCAGAAGTTATGGTGGAATAAAGAAACTCACATACAAACATGAACCCTGAACACAATACTGTACTCTCACGGCTTACTGATTACCAACAAAGGAAGTAGCGAACCTGAGATACGGAAACGGATTGGCATGGCAAATTCTGCAATGACCCAACTGAGCAAAATTTGGAGAGACTAATATTAGCCACCGGACTAAAATACACCTGGTTCGCACCCTTGTCTTCTCCATTGCTCTATACCGTACAGAGACGTGGACATTCAAAGCCGCTGATAGACAGAGAATCGACGCTTTTGAGATGTGGTGCTGGCGACGTATGCTAAGAATACCATGGACGGCCCGCCGCACCAACATATTATCTATTCATAAAACAATTAAAAATAGAAAAGACTCAACGTCTATCCACAACCTGCTTGCAACGAATATTGCGGTACTTTGGCCATGTTGCACGCAGGGACACCAGCAATTTGGAACGCCTTATCGTGACCGGTAAAATAGAGGGAAAAAGGCCTAGGGTAGAAGTCCCAAACGATGGTCGGACCAAATAGCGGAGGAACTAAAAATACCTGTCAGCGACGCACTCCACCAAGCTACACAACGGGACCGATGGAGACAACTAATTGACGGAATCAAACGGAGTCACGATCCTCAGCAATGAGGGACCGATTGAAGAGAGAGAGCATTATGTACTGGAAGAAATTGGTATGTGTATGACAACACAATGATTCATGTGTTCTCCTCCAAGTAAAAACTGTTACCAGGTTTTAACGTGATTTTGCATAATCATTTTATGAAATTATAACCGTTGTATATTCTAAAAGTAACTTCTATGTATACGTATTTGGTATTTGCGTAAAAGATTATCCAGCAAATTATTTATTTTATGCCAAGCTAAATATACTAAACATCTTGTCATGATTTATTTATATTTACATTAAAGATAGCGTTGAATAATAATTTTAATGTGGCAACATTAGCATTACCCTGATTAATACAGGGGTGGTTGGGAAAATAACATTATACTACTGGCAACACGGTAGGTAGTGGGGACACGGAACGGAGCCAGTTGGAAAGGCTCGGGCAGTTCGTTCACTTCGTTCACTTGGGTTCAGGCGGTCAAGGAGAACAGACCGTGAAGGATTGCTCAGATCTGAGTAAACGCAAGTACCTCCATTCTTATATTATTAATAGCAGAGTAACCTTACTAGAAGAACCACCACAAATCAGAAGTGTTAACGTACCACTAACCCACAATAGGATTTTAAAGTTTATTTTGAATTCTACGTTTTATGAAACGTAAGTTAGGTATAGAATTAAAAAGTATTTTATTTCATGAGTTTGGGACGATTACATGTTCCAGATATAAGTT
Source organism: Cydia fagiglandana (assembly GCF_963556715.1). Lineage (NCBI taxonomy): Eukaryota > Metazoa > Arthropoda > Insecta > Lepidoptera > Tortricidae > Cydia > Cydia fagiglandana. The sequence goes on from NC_085943.1 coordinate 3,998,845, forward strand.
TTTGGTGATTGCTTGTAAGTATATAACTACCTACATATTTATAAGAAATTTTCAAATAGTAGGCATGATGTAGTTGCAGGTAGTTTTAAAACTCTCGAGTAAATAATAGTCATTAAAAGTATCTCTTGCTTCTTTGTTAGCAACTGAATTTTAATTAGTTTGCATTTTTGCTATTTTGAGTAAGAAAAATTAACGACTATAGAGGTAACGTTGTGTGATGGACCCCATAGTCCCATAGTCCATCCGGTATCAGTATCAGTACCTATAGTGTGTTTAAAAAAAAAAGCGTTTTGTCGGTTACTAGATGATGCTATGATGAAGTTATTAGAAATACGATGCGATGCGATTATTAGCGATGCGATGATGATGTTATTAGATAGAAAGGTTCATGTGGATCTTCAAACGTTTAATTTAGAAAAGACAAGTGGTGATTATAACAATTATTAACTTACGAGTAAGTGACTACAGCGTAATGATAATACTTTAAAATGGTTCAAAATAATGTATGAATTTGTAAATTCCATTAAAGTTGCAAGCGCTTAAAGTAAGCTGCGGTGCCGGCCAACACGAGATCGCCGCATTTTTGTTTAGTAATAGTAGGTTGAAAATTCGTAATATTGAAAAAAAAAATCGCTTTAGAGATGAATTGATATTTAAAGGTTGTGTATCATCGATTATTCTGACCATGAGTTTATGATAAATAAGTAAACGTTATATTTGATGACACTATAAGACCGATTTTATAGACAACCGATAAGATTGATTTTCGTTTGACGTGAGCGTACGTCGAGGTAGTTGAGAATTGGATGAAATTAATGTTTCTTTTTGACGTGAGTGTACGTCATTGAAATTGAGAATTATTTAATGCAAACATGCGACTACATTTTAAAGTGTCGTATGACTAGTACTTTATAAGGACCTGATCTGACTATGCGAGGTCGCGACAACGCGATGGATGTTTGTTTAGTCCCGAGAATGCGACCAATATTTTCTTTGAATTGTTCATATCTAATACGTATATCCTAAAACGTGATTGAACTTATAGTGGTCTTGTCGGGAATAAAAGAAAACGTACAAGTAGCTAAAAAGTAACACAGCGTTATAATTACAAGTTCGAAATTAATATTGATCTCTGTTGAGCTATATAATACAAACTATTAGGTAGGTAGATTTTTTTTTAATAAATGGTAAAATGGAAAGAGAGATAAATTATATGTATACCTAAAGAGAGCAGATATTGTATAATTCTGAGTATTGTTCGAAATTGTATGGTATTGTTGGAATAAATGTTATTTTCTTCATAACAATGATGTTTTGTCACGATTTGAGTATTTGTTTCAACTTAGACTTGAAATAATTATAATTTTTGTTTGAATTTTAGTTCTTGAGCCAGTTGAAGAAAGTAATGAACATCAATGCGTTTAATGCTTAAAAATTGATTAAGTTCTCTTGTGTTTGATAATAGGTATACCTAACGACCCTAAAACTATGACCTGCTCACGTCTGAAGCTTAAATTGACTTCCATAGCACGACAAATTTTCGTACATTATTCAGTGTTAAATTGTAAGCAATTTACACGGTCGTAAGCAATGATGTAGTAGTAAGTTCGCAAAGTGACAGAATTATAACTCAGATTAGTCTTCTTTTTCCTTCTGAGCAAAGATATATCCCCATGAGCAAAGAGAGAAAGGTTGAATACCTTTAAGCAGGTCATTGAAAATAGTACTTAGGTACATACTAAAGGTAAGCAGAAACCGCGGGTAATCAGTGAGGTCAAATTATTCTAAAAGTGACAACAGAGAAATATTGTGAAATATAAACTTTTTGTTTTATTATGATCGACAATTATAACAGAAATTGATTGTCATTTGACGGGATAAAGATACTCGATAGATCAAAGCAGCTTAAGATTTAGAGGTGATCAAAATACATTATTAGACTATAATACAAATATTTTATTGATAAATTACATACTGAACTTTTGATGAGCATGCAATATTACAGTTATTGCTATTTGTTGTTTTAATTTATCAGCTAAAAGTTTACGATACTCGTAGTTTATGTTAATAAAAGTCATACAGTTGAAAGAGGATTAGCATAAAAATATAAGTAAAGACGGATACTTAGTTCAAGTAAGTTAGTGCACAAAAATGTGAACAAGCAGTTTGTTTACATAATATGAAGTTTCAATAACATGTATATCAGTTAATATTAAGAGTTTGGACTTGAGAGTATGTCGATTAATTGAGATAAATAAAATATCATCGTCATAATGTGAGCTTGCATTATGGTAAATTTACATGGATGATGAGAGTTTTTCATAATGTGAGCGTGCATTATGGTGAATTTACATGAGCGTGTGTAAATTAGATGATGAGAGGTTTTCATAATGTGAGCGTGCATTATGGTGAATTTACATGAGCGTGTGTAAATTAGATGATGAGAGGTTTTCATAATGTGAGCGTGCATTATGGTGAATTTACATGAGCGTGTGTAAATTAGATGATGAGAGGTTTTCATAATGTGAGCGTGCATTATGGTGAATTTACATGAGCGTGTGTAAATTAGATGATGAGAGGTTTTCATAATGTGAGCGTACATTATGGTGAATTTACATGAGCGTATGTAAATTAGATGATGAGAGGTTTTCATAATGTGAGCGTGCATTATGGTGAATTTACATGAGCGTGTGTAAATTAGATGATGAGAGGTTTTCATAATGTGAGCGTACATTATGGTGAATTTACATGAGCGTATGTAAATTAGATGATGATAAGATAAGATAAGATAATCTTTATTGGTACAATACAGGTACACGTCAGATAAAATTTTGTACAATAATTATACAAATTCCACATTACAGAGTATTTCAATTGAAATATACACAATATGGTAATGTCAACAATTCAAAATAGAAAAAAATTATAAATTAAAAAAAAAGATGTTTTAATTTATAAAACATATTAAATTAGTCATTGGCAGTGCCATTATTTTATTAAAGGTGTAAAAGTTTTTTGTGAGTAACCACGAATCTAAATTTCTTTTAAAGGATTGTTGAGTCTGGACATCTCTGATGATTGTACTTTATAATGTGAGTGTACATTATGGTGAATTTACATGAGTATATGTAAATAAGATGATGACAGTTAATCATAATGTAAGAGTACATTATGGTAAACTTACATGAGCGTATGTAAATTAGAAGATGATAGTTTGTCACGACGTTCAGAGTACGTTACTTATAAGTAAATTTACATAAGTGTATGTAAGAGACGATAATGATATAATTTAAATGGGTTAAATGACACTATTATGTAAGTGATAATGCATTTTGATATATTACACTTATACGAGCGTGTGTAAATTTAAATGCGCTGATTCTATATTGCTTAACTAGTATTTAATGACAATATAGAACTTTGAAAGAATTTATGATAAATTGTAAGTACATAAGTTTGTGTAAAATTACTATCCGATATGATCATACTAAGTATGATTCGTAGCTAACAATGTGAGAGAGCATTATGGTAGCTTAACATAAGTGAAGATAACATAAGAGAAGTTAACCCAAGCTTTTGTATGACAAAAATAAATTTATTTACATGAGAGCGAGTAATGGGAGTTTGTTTTATACAAATCTACAGAATTATTGTATTTTGTCAGTGCGAGATGAGAGCTTTGTTTGTTTGTTGTGTAAGTTTGCGAAAGAACTACTTATACATTTATAACGAATTTGTTTGTTATGAAAGTCATAAGAATTACATGATTTCGGAGATATTTGGTACTATTGAGAGTTTGAGGAGTTAAATATAAAAATATGAATTCTTACCCGAAGTAATTGAAAGTAGACAAAAACAATAGAGAGGAATGTTGGATATTTCATAAGACACAGCTGTTTCATTATTACTATTTAGAGGAAGACTAAACGATATTTAGGAATATAAAGACACATTCGAGTAAAAGGAACTATGCAGTCTGTGTTCTATCAAATACGTAAAAGAGATATCTTTCACAATTCACTGACTCAAGTTACTTGATGATCACGAGTTTATTAAAGGAAATGAAAGCTAAACCTAACTATTAGATTAAATATTATTTTAGATGGATAATTTACATAGCGCTATATAGATGTGAAAATAAACTGATCAATTTAATCCATTTAGTACAACAGAGTTGACTATCTACGCAGTCATGATGAAAGATAAATGTATGAAAGTTGTAGCTTCTTTTTACTATTGAAGTTGATTACTACTAAGTTGAATTTGACAGTATTTCAAATAATTAAATGTAATTGTGATAACAGATTGATATCCCATATTGACTGGATCTTTTAGATTTTTATTGAGTGAGTACCTACTTTGAAGTCGCAACCTTTTGTGACAGTGGGTTTGACAAATTGATTAAACTTTTCTCAATCTATATGCTGTGTTAATGATGATCAGTATTCGAAAAAATTCCTTGTTATAGGCGAAATTTAAATAATTGTTAATTATTATGTTATTATTAATCATGTTCATGTTCCGATGGATTATAAATTATTTGATCTTTTATTATCAAGAAATTGAAGAGTTTTAAGCATACCACGTTCTAACTACCATGAGTTTGCAATGAGCACATTCATTATTTTATTAGAAAGGTGTCAGATGTAGAAGTGCATTAAATAAAAGAATAGAGGTTAGTTATCATGGACTAAACAAGATATTCCGTTAAATAAAACAGAGAATTGCAACGTAAAGTGATTGAGTGCTAAAGAGACAGTACCTAAGGTACATTTACTTATGCCGGTACCATAAAACACCTAGTATATGAAATATGTTTACTGTACAACTTAAACATAGAACACGAATATAATGCAGAGTAGACTTTATAGACAGTAAAAAGGCATCTCTGGTAATAAATAAAATAAATAATGGTATAGACCTACATAAGTATTGATGTGATGTATGTACAGAGTACAGTACAATAATAAATAAATTATCCATAACAAGCTTGGTTAAGTTAGTTACTTTAGTCAGAGTCAGAATAAATAATTGTACTGCCGTACAGAAAGAAAACTTCCTACAAAATCGAAGTTTGACAGCGGTTCAGGGCCGAATCATGGTATCCCTTTCTATTAATATGTCATTATCCCTTTCGGCTATTTAGGGTTATCAAAATTCAAGTGAGTACCTGTGATCATGCACGCAAAAGGAAGTCAAGTAGTGCCAACCCTAATAATTGCTCGGAGCAATGCTGAGCCGAGCAGAACAGAGTTTGACCAAAGTCAGGAATTTCGCACCCTTGCTTTAATAAATATATACATGACGATCATCACCATTGCGCTCAAATACTAGACAAAGGTTTGACAGAATTTGATATGAATAGTGATTGTTTCTTTTAGAAAAGATATTATGGTTTGCAAGTTATTTAAATGTATATTTTTAGAAAAGTAACAAATGTTAATGGACGTAAAAAAAAAAAGCTGACAAAGGTTTATGGTTCGAGAATCTTAATAAAAATTTGGACTAAGAGTAATGAAACCAGTCATTCCGTCTCCTCGTCTCGCTATGTCATAGAAATAATACCTAGTTTTAGAGAAAGATTATAAAAAAAAATGATTTTATTGGACTTTATAACTAAAACTTGATTTGATTAAGCAGTTTCAATCATTGTTGCAATCAAATAAAGTTAAAACTTTAGTGATGACACTCCATATCTTATATTGACGTAAGGGCGTATCTGGCTGTGATTTAAATGTGTATTTTAAATGTTCATTGCTAATTCAGACATCTTAAGTTTGGCGAATATTAAATAAATTATAATTTAAAAAATTGTTGAAATGATTTGAAAAGAATATTAAGTCATTACTTTCGTGAGAATTAGTAGATGCCCATTAACATCCTTTGAAGTTACAAGACATAACATTTTGTATGTTATTATGTTAATATGGGTCTAAACACTAAACAGTGACATTACTTTGAAGAAATGACATTTTAGTGATAGTATAGGGATTGGCATGAAGGAATGACGGCAGGTAAAGAATTTAGTTAAACATCTTGCTTCAATGTTGGAGTTATTACAAGATAATGACACTTACATTGAAATAACATTATTATATTGAGAGTGAATTGATGGAAATGATGGAATCAGAAATGACAGAAAGAATGACGGAAGATAAAGAAGTTATTAAACTAGTTTAGTTTTGAAGTAATGACAATGACAAAATAATTGGATTATACTGACAGTGAGTGGAGTGCATAAAGCAATTTAATATCGCTACATGTAGAGAGTTGTATAGGTATTGAATGATAATCAGCGAAAGCGATGTTATTCAAAGTGGCATTTGATTGATTACAAAATATCGTTTTTTATTTCTTTTTGTTTGGGAAAGAAATTTTCGTATGATATTGTAGTGCAAGTAACAATCATGAGATGAGAAGCAAAGTACTGCTAGCTATTAAATATCAGAGGAATTAGAGTAGGATTGTTAATGTCAAGTTGGGGTAATGTTATTTTTATACATTACGGATTCAGAGACATACATGGTAGATGTGTAAATTTGAAACTGAACGTAATAGTTTTGAGCTGAACACAAAACTGGTGGTCTTGAAAATTATAACGTAGACGTCTAATTTCAGGGGTGAAATATTATCTTCTAACTATAATGATTAATACGTGAATGTAGTAAAAGGAAGTCTACATTAATTCAATATACCTAGTATAATATTGGGTCAAACAAGAAGTGAATATTAACATATGTAGAACTGGAAAACGTAGTAGTCGAACAATTTTAGAGTATAAAAAAAAAGAGTACTGAATTAAATAAAAGACACGTATACTTTAACGGACATAAGTAATGTTAAAGTTATGAGAAAACGAAACACAATATGCATAATAAAAACTGAGCTTTGTTATTTATATATATTCCATAGTTATTATACGAAAATTAACAACAGGTATTATGAAATTACATTGTCTAGTATAGATTCAATGTTACGTACACAAAAAAGAAACGAGTGTTACACCTAAGTGAAAATTTTGGACTCACAGTATATAATAGTAATGAAAAACAGATTTGGAAATTAATTAGTTATGAATAAAGATAAACAGAGCAGAGGACCGAATGTCATGATATTAATTTCAAATGGATATACATCATAATTTTATTTAATCAATTGTGATACGTTACGTTTAAAACTTTGAAATAGAAACTAATTTTTTTTTTATGATTGGCGGAACATATAAAACGGACCTACCTTTTGGTGATAAAGTTCGTGCGCCGGAGTCATGCACGAAGTTGGATGGCCGAATGTCATGATTTATTTATATTTACATTAAAGATAGCGTTGAATAATAATTTTAATGTGGCAACATTAGCATTACCCTGATTAATACAGGGGTGGTTGGGAAAATAACATTATACTACTGGCAACACGGTAGGTAGTGGGGACACGGAACGGAGCCAGTTGGAAAGGCTCGGGCAGTTCGTTCACTTGGGTTCAGGCGGTCAAGGAGAACAGACCGTGAAGGATTGCTCAGATCTGAGTAAACGCAAGTACCTCCATTCTTATATTATTAATAGCAGAGTAACCTTACTAGAAGAACCACCACAATCTTTATATTGTTTTGTCTGAAGATCTACGTATTCATTAAACTGCAATATCTTTCTGGCAAAAAACTGTACAGTGACTTAGTAGGTTTTGCATGTAACTTCATTTTAATGTTAACATGTAGTTGTACAGGCAGACCCTACCAAGTGCGCTTAATACTAGCTTGCATAGAAGCTAACTGAAAATCGACCAAAGTATAAGTGGTTTTACATGTAAAAAATATAGGAATTTCTTATTGTAAGCTCCTTGATTTTACTGAATGTTACTGATTACAGTGTTTTCACTAAAGAAAGTGGGTAGTTGTTAGCACGTAGTAATAATTTGTTGGTATTTGAAATGAATAAACTGAAATGTTATCAACAGACATAGAAGTTTTTGTGGCAAAAACGAGTGTTTGAGAAAATGTAAATCGATAAGTCATAGGTAGATTAATATTTTAAATATGTAACTTCTACATGCTAGCTGTAGGTAAGTTACCGAGAAATTCCATGCAAATTAATCACAAAGCGGTACATAATTTCTTTATAACATATATTTATGTAGTACTTTACAATTAAGACGTAAACTGTAGTACACAGTGCGAAAAGAATTCTTATTATAAAATGTAATAAATTTCTAAGATTAACGATAAGGTAACATCGATAACGGACATGTCGATATTTCATTTTTTCAATCACTTTATACTGCCACAAAAACTTCTATGTCTGTTTATCAATGTATCTTGGTTATTTAATCATAAAATAATATGCTACAAAAAAGTTAACAATCGTCTTCATCACTGCTGGATTCTGAGGCTGCAACATCCGGAACTCGGTTAATAACATCATTTTTACAGTTAAGCGAGCGAAATCAACTATGATATTCTTCAGGAATGACACCTTTATCGCAAAAACTTAGTATATCCTTTTTATTTGCTGCAGAGATCGCCGAGGGTTAATCGTACATTTTTTTCTAAATCCTGACTAAGAAATGCTTCAGAAGTCGGAGGTGGCTCCACAGAGTTGGAATTCGTTGCGTTGGGGTACCTTGTCCTGTACCGAGAGCCAGATTAGGAGGTCGCCGTCTTGGCGAGATGTTGCCGCAGCCCTGGTATCAAAGTTCCAATAATCTGCAGATGTGTCTTAGTTAAAGTACATATATGTGGGTCGGGCGAACTCAAACAACTCAAAATTACTATAAAACTTATATTTTTGGAAAAAAACACAGGAAAATCACACCGTCACATTATGCGTCCGAAATCAGTCTCTCCCCGAATGCCCGGTAACAATTCAAAAACTGCCCACGGCGTTTTGCTATCCCTTTCGCACAAATTGACACTCGGCATCATACTCTCTCATTCACACATCGTTCATTCAACAGTTCGTTCTATTACTCACTCGTTCACTCCTTACGTTCCAATCCATGCATCCTACAGATCGGCCGTCCTACTCTTTAGTCTGGCCTCAGACTATACAAACACTGTCTTTACTCTATACTCTAGTTACAACTTAATTTGAAACAATAGGAACTGTCATGATACTAATCTAGATACAACCGTGAGATCACATAGCATATCACATAGGTTTTAAGCATTAAAGTAACTGAGTAATAAAATCTTTTACTACTAAGCAGTAAGCACATCTTTAAATTTAACATATTATGGCACAAAGTCGTAGCATACACATACTAGGTACGTTATCGACATCAGTATACAGTAATAAACTAAAAGTTATAAGCTTTCTCTTAACATGATTAATCTTTCACATAACTTTGTGCGATACAGCTACACATTAGATATTTAAGTTTAAGGAACATGTTACACGTTAAACATTTAAATATAAGGTACATATTACACCTTAGATATTCAAAATCTTGGGCACATCATCAAATTATTGAAACATGGTAAGAAAACATAGTGACAGCGCCCTGCATAGGTGTGGAGTGTAGACTGTAACTTTTCGTGATGAGGGGTTCGTTGGGTGAAGCGTAGAAACTCGCCGCTGGAACGCGCTGGCCGTCGTGCTGTCTCGAAGTCCGCTATACCTCCATTTACCGGAATATGTGTTGTGTGAAATAAAAACACATATATCTGAGTTTATTTACTGGAGAGTGTTCAGGCAAGTGATAGAGTTAAGCTCTCTGAGTTCTCTGAATATGCTACAAATGGCGCGGGTTTATATAGGAATGGCCGGGCGATTTGTATCTCTGAACTAGTGGGCATTATATGCAGAGTGAGTTTTATTTATTTCTGTCAATCTCGTTAATTATAAGCACGTATGAAAGGAGCACGAATCCTAGACTTATAAATAGATACAATATTAAGCACGTATAAAAGGAGCATGAATCCTAGACTTATAACTAGATATAAAACATTCCACGCAATTCATTTGACATAATATACGAGCACAAAGTAAAACATAATATACAAAAGTAAAAATAGCAACCTAAACGTAAAGACTAATTTAACACATGCATGAACCCTAATAGCTATTTACGACAGTCTCCCCCACGTGTGTTAACGCCGTCTTCATGCGCGGAGTAAATGGGGATGAGTTTAGAAACTGGGCGGCGGACGTCACCTGCGCGTGTGCGAACAATGGCCATCCAGGCCAGGATATAGCTGGGCGATTACGCCTCTGGGCCACGTTCCTCGTTACTACGTCACCTTCATGCAGTTTCTTTACGTTTTCTTAGCGAGCAATACGGCTTTGAAAACCTCGGCGGCAACCAGACTAGCAGCGGTGACGCGAACTAACCGTACATTATCAATGAACGATCGCCACGCGGGTGCGAGTGAGACGGATATAGGCCTATCCCAATCGATCCCTGTCCGCCAAACGAAACGCAACATATCGCGATCTTGCTCTATTATTTCGATCTGTAAAAACATCTGTTTGACGTCGGCTAACACCGCGATTTTACTTTCGCGGAAGCGCATTAATACGCCAAAAAGTGACTTTAACAGGTCGGGGCCAGCCAACAGCGCGCTGTTAAGCGAACGTTCGCAAGCTGTGGCGGCCGTGTCCCAAACTAATCGCATTTTGCCGCGTTGCGGGTGAAAAGTTGGGAAATGCGCCAGAGGCCACGTCCGGGGTGCCTCGGGGGGCGGTGGCGAGTCTATTTTCTTCGCGTAACCTTTGTCAAGCAACATACACTTTGCATATTCGGCTTTAAGTTTCGCATCGTGGTCTAGCTTTCGTTCTAGACTGTACGGCCGTTGCAATGCTTGCGCTTGGTTATTGGGGAGTTTCTCGTCATTTGACCGCCAAAGTAAGCCCGAGCGATACCTTTGCTCCCCCGGTATCTTTTCGCAGGTGGCTTCTAGTAAATCTAGCGCACGTTGGTGGGGGTCGGCCCTAGGTAACTTCTGCGAAACGCCTAATGATTCTACCTCAGAATGCCGTTTCACAAGTTGTAAGGCCTCGTCGTCCGCGGTATTAGGCTTTGCGTGCCCAACCAATTGTACCGCGGGCGCGATTCTGTCCGCAGTTTCGTGTAGCGTCAAAGTCATTGTCGCGCCTTCGTCAAGTGGCGCGAGGGTTTGGACGGTACCTAACGGTTCCGACACCTCTACAGGCATGACTTTGTGACACGTCTGCGACAGTCTAACATTGAGTACTGCAGGTGCTGCCGGGACTCTATTACCGCTCGCGGACGCGGCCGCGTTTCGACCGTGTAATAGTTTATTATGTCCGGCTTCGCACTGATTTATGCCACACGCGACATATTGGCACCCATAAGGCTTAGGGTGACTCGCGCCTAAACATCTACAGCACAATTTAGCACCCTTTGCCAAGTCCCATCGCTTAGATGTAGTCGCGGCTAGAAATTTCAAACACTCACTAACTTTGTGTTCTTTGCCGTTCTTACATATGGCGCACGCATCGCGCGAGACAGAGACAGACGATGTCTGCTGCCTGGGCTGAGCTCTGGTTGACGCTGGCTTTTTCTTTAAATTACCATCGCGGTGCTTTACTTGAGCTATAGTCGATTTACTAGTACGCGATCTATTTCTCGTATCACGTGTGTATGATTCGTGGGAATCTGACTCCGAATCCGAACTATAGTCGCGAGAGGACGACGCGGGGGTGCGGGACCCAGTGAGAGCGTTGCTCGATCGACTGGGCCCGCGCACAGAGGAAACCGCGCTTCGCTCACTTCGCGATCCACTAGACGCATCACGGTAGAATGCGGGGGCGCGAGACCCAGAGAGAGCTTGGCTCGATCTTCTAGGTTCGCGCACAGAGGAAACCGCACTCCCTGAATTCCGTGATTCATCAGACGTGTCACGGTAGAACGCGGGGGCGCGAGACCCAGAGAGAGCTTGGCTCGATCTTCTCGGTTCGCGCACAGAGGAAACCGCGTTCACTGCATTCCGTGACCTGTTAGACGGCTTATGTCGGTTTATGCGCTTGGCCGCAGTGCTAATTTCGTTAAGAAACTCGGAAATCGCAACTAACCCGGGTGATTCTACGTTAGACTGCCGGTATTTGGCCCATTCAAAGCGCACTATCAGATTCAACTTATCCACGATTTTATTCACGAGCTCAGGCGCGTGCAAGTATTTCTCTTGACGCAATGATCTAATGGTGGCGACGGCATTCGCTACATGCGCGGCGAATGAGGTTATATTAGAATTGTCTTCGGATAAACGCGGCATGCGTTTAACGTTATGAATTTCCGTAAGAACAATCTCCTCAGGGTCGCCGAACTGCCGTTCCAGCGCTTCCATTATCTCGTACGGATCCTGAACCGTGTACATTATTGATTTTACGGCCGTCCGAGCTTCGCCCTTAAGTGCGCGCCTAATCCGACTGACGTTATTGACGGCACTAAACATGGGCGACGTATCTTCGAACTCTGCCCTAAATGATATCCACTCGGTGATATCTCCGCCGAATGTAGGCAATTCCGGCGGTTTATGGTACATTGGCGCGTAGGTACCGTGCGGTACCTCTACAATGCGCGGGGGTGGTCTGCTAGCCCGATCGACGGCTGCACGCGGCGGCGGTTGCGTTTGCGCGGTCTCTTTCGGCGGCGGGATTTTAACGTTTTCCTTTGCGATCTCGTGCTGTAACCTAGCTTGTCGTTCTACCCAACTTCTAGTCCGTTCTTCGACGATCGCGTCACTGCTGCCGACAGACTGCGCCTTCAGTTGCGCAACCTGCAGCCGTAAATTTGCAGTGTCGGACTTTGTCTTAGTAGCTTCGACGGTCGCGTCACTGCTGCCGACAGACTGCGCCTTCAGTTGCGCAATCTGCAGCCGTACATTTGCAGTGTCGGACTCTGTCTTAGCAACGGCTAGACGGGCTTTACGAACCTCGAGCTCGGCCATTAGCACGGCCAATTTATTATCGCGTTCCCTAACCGATTTGCGACTCCTATGCGAATCGCGATTAGACGGCGCCCGCGACGGCGATGGTGGCGCATCGATGTCTTTATTCACTAGCGTACCTAATCTACTACGATTTACTACCGTGGCATCTAACGTTTCCGAGTGTACCGACTCGTTTCCACCGGTAGTATTCGGGTTGCCACTGGTGCCCTTGCTCCACGTATTTGTCTCGCCGGACGTAGTCTTACCGGACGAGGGGGTAGGGGTGTCCATGTTGGCTGCGGGCGCAGGCGGGCCCTTGGTGCGTGGTCGTAGGCTCCTTGCTTCCTTTTCGGACATCTTTCTGGCTGGAACCACTTCACTTCACTTAACACACGCGGGGGTCCCTAACTTGACCTGCCTATATCTATGACTGACCGTTACTGAGCGTAACGTCAGGCCCTAAGCGTAGCGTGGAGCGTGGATCCCTCGTGGCACTGAATCTCCCGCAATGGCAAAGTGCTATGCCTAGAACGTTCGAAAGCAGTGTGTGGGTATCAACCATGTGACACATGCAACGAAAGTTGCCAGGACACGTGAGCGGAGGACGACCTACGACGCTGCACGGTCCGACCGGCAAGCCGGTAAATGGGTACGGAAAGGTATTGGGGTTGGGTCTAAGCCGAAGCGAACCTCTAGGCCCAGCGCGTTCTTTATTCTGTCTTGCCGTCTGAGTCAAGCAATGTCGCTTAAAACTCAGCGCGTACTTGTTTCTTTCTTGCCGTCTGAGTTAAGCAATGTCGCTTGAAACTCAGCGCGTACGTGTTTCTTTCTTGATGTCTGAGTTAAGCTATGTCGCTTGAAACTCAGCGCGTACGTTTTTCTATCTTGATTCTGAGTTAAGCTATGTCGCTTGAAACTCAGCGCGTACGTTTTTCTATCTTCATTCGGCTTCAGAAGGACCAAACTGTGGAGTGTAGACTGTAACTTTTCGTGATGAGGGGTTCGTTGGGTGAAGCGTAGAAACTCGCCGCTGGAACGCGCTGGCCGTCGTGCTGTCTCGAAGTCCGCTATACCTCCATTTACCGGAATATGTGTTGTGTGAAATAAAAACACATATATCTGAGTTTGTTTACTGGAGAGTGTTCAGGCAAGTGATAGAGTTAAGCTCTCTGAGTTCTCTGAATATGCTTTTTTTTTTTTAACATAGAATTTAGAGTCGGCCGGACTAGTCCGGCCCTATTTCTCAATACCCAAAGAGGAACAATTTTTACAGTTAGCAGCAACCTGAGAGCTAACTGTTTATACAATGTAATCTAGTCTGTATTCTAACTCTAATCTGTACATAAATTAGCTTAAAACTATATTTATAGAATTTACTAACAATTCAAAGTATATTTACAAACAAATAATCAATTAAGTTATATTTGTAGAATTTTACAAGCGTATTTACAAAACAAAGCACATATTTACATAATTAATTCAATAATTTTCAATAATTATTGAAGTTTTCTGAAGCTAATACATTTTTTGCGGTAGTAATTCATGCCTTGTTATCTTATTATTATTTAAGCAATGAATTTAGTTACTTAACGTGGTCATAACAGTCTATCTACACTTTGCTACACTTTGCGAGCGCATGGCACTGGCCACGCCCCCTACCTACTAACCACGGTGTAGGCCCCGCCTCGTGCCACGCCTCTAGCTACTTTACACAAAGAAAATATATTTACAGTATCATAACTCTCTCCTAAAGTACACAGTATATTTATCAAATATTTAAGTAGAATTGGGTAAATGCCCAATTATGGATGGAGGTCCGGTCTTGTGGGAAGCTTGGCTTCTAGTTACATTCCTACCACGTCTAGGCCTGTACCTAATGGCACAGGAGGATTGCGAAGCAGGAGTGGTCTGGACAGAGACAGGTGTGGAGTTTGGTAACTCTTCAGTAAGACTTGGCAGGTAAACCCTGCCCTCTTCGGTTTCAGAGTCAATACAAGCTGCAGATGTTGGCCCAAACTCAACATCACATTCTTTTTCCATAGTACTAGTTAGGGTGAAAATGTCGTCCTCGTCTAAAAGAACGTGTCTAGGCCTGCGTTTATCTTTCTTAACATGCGGGGCGGGCTCGTAGTCAGCAGCCTTTACTATGAGCGGGTTGGTACTGTGTACCGCCTTGTCGAAATACCTCCTGGAGATATCCTGGAAGTATTTCGACAAGGACGGCATATCTAAATCAGTATGTAGTCTAATATTCCTGATATAATAGGGGGCTCCTGCTGCGCTCCTGAGAAACTTGTTTTGCATCGTCTGTAGTGTTCTGATCTTTGCCTGTGAGGCGTGAGCAAAGGCCACACTGGCGTACGAGAACACTGGTCTGATGCAGGTTTTGTAGATGGTGAGCTTATTTCTCAGTGAAAGCTTGCTCCGGGCCCCCACTAGATATGTTAATCTTGATAAATAAAATTTGGCCTTATTTCTGACCCTTCTAATATGCTCACCGAAATTGAGCCTACGATCTAATGTCACTCCCAAGTACTTGGTGGAGTCGACCCATGGAATGTTTTGGCCAAAGAGAGTAATGTGGCCATGCCTTTGGAGTTGCTCACTGTATAGAGCTCTCCTACTGAAGAGCATGGCCGCACTCTTCTCAGGGTTAACCTCTATCCTCCACCTACGGCACCAATCCCCAAGGGAGTTTGTCGCTCGTCGAAGGAGGGAGGCCAACTTGTCTGGAATAATCGATGTGGCGAAAATCGCCGTATCATCAGCGAAAAGCGCATAATTAACTTCGGCTATCCTTGGCAGGTCATTTACGAAGATGGTAAAAAGGACCGGAGACAACACAGAACCCTGTGGGACTCCAGCACGGATGGGGTGGAGGGGAGACAAAGTCCCTTCCGCTCTATACCTAAAACCTCGGTTTGTTAGAAAGTCATTTATCAGAAGTACTAGGCGGTCCGGGAATTTGTACCTGAATAGTTTAAGGATCAACCCACTGTGCCATACCTTATCGAAGGCTTTCGCAACATCGAGAAAGACAGCACCAGTGGGGATCGACTTTTTCCATCCCGTAAGCCAGTAAGTGATATGTTCAACCATGCGATGGACCTGGTGGGTGCAGGAGTGCCCCGTCCTGAATCCAAATTGCTCCTTAATGATTAGATCTTTTTCATTAATAAAGTCCGCTATTCTTTGTTGTATTATCTTCTCATAGAGTTTACCTAAGGAGCTCAGAAGGCTTATTGGTCTATAGCTGGTCGGGTGGATCCTTGGCTTCCCTGATTTGTGTATACCTATTACGTGAGCTACTTTCCACTGATCAGGGAAGTGGGAATTTGCCAATGCCGCGTTGAATATATCAGCCAGGAAGTGGATCAGCTTCTCAGGGAAGGCACGTAGCAGCCGATTTGGCAGCTCGTCAGCCCCTGGAGCCTTTCTGATCTTTAACTTACTAATGAAAAACCCAACTTCAGTAAATGAGGTAACTCTTAACAAGGGGCTACTTGGTTGAAGCGCTAACTTAACCCTCACCTCCTCCTCCACCTCTGCCGTGTGGTCTGGGTCATGAGGCTCATTGCTCAAGGAGCATTGGGCCTCTAGGCTGGACGCCAGACATTCGGCTTTTTCAGCGTCGGAGAAGGCTGGTGGGTGATTGGGGGGGGCGTTCGGTATGATCAATGGGGGCATTTGGGTCACTGCGTCCATTTTGAAGGATCTAATTAGTTGCCAGTACGCCGTGTGGTGCGGGGTTATATCTTTGAGGAGATTATTCCATCTTTCATTCCTAAAGTCTTTTACACCTTTCTTGAAATCTTTTGTGAGCTTATTGACTACGGCCTTGTGTTGTGGTGAGGGGCATATATCATAAGCCCTTATAGCAGCGTTTTTCATTTTTTTCATTTCTTGTAGATGGAGCGGCAGCTTCCACCTGTTGTAATCCGCTTCATCTGTTACCTGCTTACTGTGACGGGTCATTAACTCTGTTAATCCTGTGGTCAGATAGGAAATTGCATTATCTGTGTCTTCTTTGGACGCAATTTTAGTCGGGAGGTTCCCAATCAGGTCTGAGTCCTCCCTCGCAAGCTCTTTGCTGACGCCATCCCAGTCCGTGACTAGTTTGGTATCAGGGGTGTCCGACGGGGTGGGACCCAGTTTAAGAATGACCGGTCTGTGATCTGAGGACATAACATGGACAACTTCTATTGAGCGAAATCTGAGGGCTATATTTTTAAGAAGGAATATATCTAAGATATCAGGAGAGTAGCTAACAACAGGCGGAAAGTGGGTGGGCTCTAATGGGGCTATAATATCTACTTTAAGGACGCTATTATCCTTTGCTTTGGATGTTATTTTGTATAACTCCCTACCATTATCATTTGTTACTCCGCAGTTCCACAGAACGTGTTTTGCGTTCAGATCACCAGCCACAATGACTGATTCACTCAACCCAAGGACACTTTCCAGGTCAGATTGTAGAACAGACTTGGTGGGGGGGAGGTATGTTGACACTAGTGTTATGGCTTGGTGGCCAGTCATAGCTAGCCGGCAAGCTGAGACTTCCAGATTTATAAGGTCGGGTACTTGAACAGGAGAGCAGTGTAGAGACTTTTTAAAATAAATTAAAGTCCCTCCACCTCTACCGTATGTGCGGTCATTTCTGATAATATTGTAGTTCGCCACTTTGGGGTCCCTGTGGGCTGGTTTTAAGAAGGTTTCCTGTATTAATAGAATATCTAAGTTTTGATCTTTAAGTAGACTGCTGATTTCGTCACGTCTATCTTTCATACTGTTGGCATTGAATATTCCTAAAGATAGGGAGCGCGGGGCTGTTCTAGCATTTGAAATGGGAAAGTTTCGAGAAGAGATGCTATCCATTATGGGTTTATAAAGCTCTCTGAATATGCTACAAATGGCGCGGGTTTATATAGGAATGGCCGGGCGATTTGTATCTCTGAACTAGTGGGCATTATATGCAGAGTGAGTTTTATTTATTTCTGTCAATCTCGTTAATTATAAGCACGTATGAAAGGAGCACGAATCCTAGACTTATAAATAGATACAATATTAAGCACGTATGAAAGGAGCATGAATCCTAGACTTATAACTAGATATAAAACATTCCACGCAATTCATTTGACATAATATACGAGCACAAAGTAAAACATAATATACAAAAGTAAAAATAGCAACCTAAACGTAAAGACTAATTTAACACATGCATGAACCCTAATAGCTATTTACGACAATAGGTATGCACACGTGTGGCGCCCTCTGTCATGGTAACATAAAACATAAAAATCTTACCTGACTTACTCCTCACCAGGCCATGGCTTCATGTTGTCGCAGGAAGTAGTGGTGTTCCCCGGACCTTCGGCTGCGCCGTCCAGTTTCTTCACCTTGTACCGATCACGTCCCATACATCCAACGACTTCATATGGACCTAGGAACTTAGGTTTGAGCTTCATGCCAACACCAAACTGGGTCCTCTTAATAGCGACTCTATCGCCCACTGTATACGGTGTACTAGGCTTCCTTCGCTTATTGTAGGTCCTTCTATTTTCGTCTTGTATTTGTAAAATTTGCTCCTTCGCCTTCTTTCTATTTTCTTCTCTAGCAGCCATAAAACTATCTCTATTCTCTTGCTCTATCAGTTCGTAGATATCGTAGTCTTCCTTTATTTTCATTTTCGTACCAATTAGCAACTCAAATGGAGTAGTGTTTATGCTGCGCTGATGGGTACTTTTGATGGCTCGCTGAACTCTACTTACATGGCGGTACCAGTGTGTCGGTTCTTCAATACACAGCTTGGTTAGAACGCTGGTCATCACTTTGTGGAGCCTTTCAAGTTGGCCATTGCTCCGAGGTACCCCAGTAGTTATCTTTACATGGTCAATACCTTCGTCTTTGCAGTATTCCTCGAACTGACAGCCAGTAAACGCGGTGCCTCTGTCAGTAATGATTCTCGTCGGATTTCCGAAACATTGCTGAAATATCATCATCTTGTCTACGGTTTCTTTGGCAGTTGTACTCTTAACTGGGAACAGCCACACAAACTTGGTAAATGCATCCACAATTGTCAAAATGTGGTTATACAGCTTCTTGCTTTCTGTCATTGGTCCAATATGGTCTATATGGAGTGTATCTAGTGGCAACTTCTTCTTATCGATCGGATGCAAGAACCCTTCTAGCTTTTCGCTCTTCTTTTCTGCCAACAGACATGGTATGCATGTGACTATAAACTCTTCTATTTTTCTTTCTAAATTCTTGATGTAATAATCCTTACTAATAAGCTCAATCATTTTCTTTTTTGAAAAATGGCCATTTTCATGTGCTCTCTTTATAATCTCGGATTCCATAGTCTTTGGTACCTACCACGAGATGCTTCTGTACGCCTTTGTAGAGCAAACCATTCTCCAAGTAATAGTCCTGATACTGTGTGTTCGTTTTGAGCACCTCTAGGATCGCTTTCAACCCATCATCATTCTCTTGTGAAGTCTTCAGCCGTTCATGAATCGGCCCGTTACATATTGCCACATATGGGTTTCGGCTGAGTGCATCTACATGCTGCATCTTACTTCCAGCTCTGTGCTCAATTTCAAAATCATACTCCTGCAGCAGTAGTATCCACCTTGCCACTCTCGTTGACATTACTAAGTCTTTCTTATTTAATGTCATTTGAAATGCTTTGCAGTCGGTGACAATCTTGAAGTGTTTTCCATACAGGTAACAGCGAAACTTCTTTACTCCTTCAATTATCGCCAAACCTTCAAGTTCATAGCTGGTATACTTGCTCTCAGCTGGTGTCGTCTTTCTGCTCATGTAATACACAGGATGCAGCTCTGCGTCTTCTCCTCTTTGTAACAGTATCGCAGAGATCGCTGCCATCGAGGCATCTGTGTGCATCTCAGTCTGCAGTCTAGGGTTAAATATGCGAAGCACTGGCTGACTCACCAGTTTCCTCTTCAGCTCTTCAAAAGCAGCTCGGCATTCATCATTAAACTCATAACTGTTTTCTCGTCTTAACAGATCCGTCAGTGGTTTCGAAATCATGGCAAAATTCTGTATATATTTTCGAAAGTAAGATGTTAGTCCTATAAAACTCTGTAATTGCTTAGTATTGGTGGGCACGGGGAATCTGGCAACAGCATCCGTTTTCTCTGGTGAAGGCCACACCTGTCCGTCTTTAATAACATGGCCCAGGTACTCAACTTGTCTTTGAACCAACTGTGACTTCTTCCAATTTATCTCCAGCCCGTACTCAGCCGCCACCTCCAATACTTCCGCCAGTCTGCTCACAGCGTCGTCTTCATTTTCTGCGGGAATGATAATATCATCAATAAAAATAAGTATAATACTCCTAGCAATCAGGTCCCTGAAAATCGCTGTGATAAATCTCGTGAACACTTTTGGACAGATCGAGAGCCCGAAAGGTGCTCGAAGGAACTCGAACTGGCCCGTCATGGTAACAAACGAAGTGTATTTGACAGATTCGTCATCCACAGGCAAATGAAAGTAGCCATTCTTTAAGTCTAAAGTGCTAAACACTTTAGCATTTGCCAGTCTGTCAATATGGTCTTCGATGACCGGGAGCGGATACTCGTCTTTAACAATCTTTTGGTTCAGTCGCCGATAGTCCACACACACCCTCGTACTACCATCTTTCTTTTTTACCAACACTAAAGGGCTTGCATAATCAGAATAACTCACCTGTACTATGCCGTCTTCAACCCACTTAGCTATCTGCTGATCTACCTCATGCTGCTCCCTTGGGGCCAACCTCCTTGGCCGCTGAGCCACAGGGATGTCGTCTTTGAGCACGATCTTGAGCTTGATCGGCGCCTCTTTCGTCTTCATAGGAACATACGACTGCACCATGTTGTTCACTTTTTCCCGTATCGTGGGGCTTACCTCGTTACCTATAACAGAAGGATCATCCACACGTATGGTATACACCCAGCGAATACGCGGTAAAATCAAAACAAACCCGTCTTCCAACACAGTCGTACAATGTTTCAGTAATTCTTGCCCGATAATCATTCTAAACAAGTGAACTGGTAGGTTATCTTTGTCAATAACAAAAAACTTCATGTCATTGTACCAAAATCCGTCAATTAACAACTTTAACTTAACTTGTCCATAACATTTTACACCACCGCCAAGTCCAGTGATATTATCATCGGGATCGCATTCAACAAGCTCCGGCGCACTTAATTCGCTGTAGCACTCGATCGTTAGAATGTTTATGTCACTACCGGAATCAATTAACGCGATTTCGTCCTTTCCGCACACGGAGATTTGCTTCAACGGCTTGTTATTAATCGTTTTCGGTCTCGTAGTCGTCATAACAGTTATTAAACACTGGTAATCATTCGTCGTTGTAGTATTTTCAGCGTCGGCGCAGCTGTCATTGTCGCCGTCCGAAGTGAAGTTCTTGACATTCGCGTGACACATGAAACTCCTTTTCCCACCGCTGGCGGCGCCACCGGCGTGACTCGGATTCGAGTGAAGTTTTTTCGTGTTGCCAACTTCACTGCTGTTCGCCGCTGCGTTTCCGTCGTCCTTACCGCGTGAATTTGAAATTGTCGCTTGTGGCGTTTTGCACTACGAAGAAATATGCCCAAAGGAGTTGCACCTGAAGCATTTTAAACCCTTTTCTTTATGCGGACACTCAGTCGATGAATGACTCATTTCTCCACAGCTAAAACATCTTGTAAACGCCTGTCGCCTGTTTGACTTCTCGTGATCTACGTACTTCGGCTTAGCTTCTTTTTCTTTGCTCGAACCAGACATATTTTCTTTAAGTTGCTCGTATATTTTAATCTTCTCTTTTAACTCACTATAGGTACTCACGCCGTACAACATGATTTTATTAACTTCTTGGTCTCTTATTCCCTCCATGATGTACTTTATTGCTACGTAGTCGGGCATCTTGCCGCGTTTTCCCAATTCTTTCATTGTAAACATGTATTCTAGACAGGACTCACTCGGTTTCTTGTACCTGGAGCTCATCAACTCGTGTATCGTCTTAATATCAATCGTATCAGGAAACTCTTTTAGAACTGCAGCTTTAAATTCATCCCAAGTCTTGAATATTCGCTCCGCCCGGAACCATAGTAATGCCGTTCCCGCCAGCGAACGTCTTGCCATCAGCAACTGCTGTAATGGTGTCCATCCGCAAAGCTCCGTACTGTCTTCAACATCCTGGACCCACCTAGCCGCTGGATAGGTCTTGTCCTGACCGGTAAACTTAGGTATGAGGCCTTCGGTGAGATGCAACATAGGGCCTGCGCCATGCCACGTATTTGCCGCGAGCTCGTCGTCGTCTTGCCTCCGCCGGTTTTTACGTGGTGTCATCGTCGTCGTCGTAAGTCTTCGTAAATCGTCTTCAAACGTAAATCGTCGTCTTCTTGGTACTCTTCGTCAAGGTCAAGTCTTCAAATCGTCATATTTTCGTCGTAATTCGTCGTCTTCTTAATCTTGAGCCGTTCCCACATCTGACACCAAAACTGTGGGTCGGGCGAACTCAAACAACTCAAAATTACTATAAAACTTATATTTTTGGAAAAAAACACAGGAAAATCACACCGTCACATTATGCGTCCGAAATCAGTCTCTCCCCGAATGCCCGGTAACAATTCAAAAACTGCCCACGGCGTTTTGCTATCCCTTTCGCACAAACTGACACTCGGCATCATACTCTCTCATTCACACATCGTTCATTCAACAGTTCGTTCTATTACTCACTCGTTCACTCCTTACGTTCCAATCCATGCATCCTACATATATTTTTGGGTAAAGTGAAGAATTTCAATACAATGAGTTTTACGGCCTCAAACGTTTTGAATGCAGTTTTGTTTCTTTTTAAAAATAAAGGAATGTCTCCTTTAAGTAAAATGAGCCAGCTTAAGAATTTAAGGTAGTTTCCCTCCAGGGCCCGAGCTATCTTTCCAGCCTGTATATAACTCCGTATAAGATAAATAAAGTCTAAGAAAAAAACGTGCCTCGGACGGCCAAGGAAAAGTCATTCTCGAATAGATGGCGCCATTACCTTTGGCCTATTCTCGGCTAGATGGCGTTAACGACACCGTTTGGTATTTAACAATTTTAACACATATCAGTGAAAGAACATGGGTCATGTTAAATTAAGAATCATTTATCCGTAAACATATTTTGATTATTTTATACATTTTCAATTTTATTTTAAGTTTTAATCGTGTGTCGATAGATGGCAGTAAATGTACGGTGACTACAAAATTGACAATGACAGGACCCCTCTATACTATCTATTATTTTTGCCTCCAACGAAACTCTTAGCAACGATCGTCGAAATTTACCTGAATTATCGCTTCCCTAATATCACGGCGAACCGACTGCCTTTTTCGATTTATTTCAATCGCTGATACACAATAATAATGCCTACACGGATGCGGAGAAGTTTAGGTATTTGCTCCTTTCAGTCAAAAACGAGCCACATAAATAATTTAATCGAACGAGCGAGCGAAGCGAAGCGAAGTTCTTACATTCAACTTGGATCACGCGGCTGGCTAGCGGCACGTCCCGGCATTTCGATGTTTTTAAGCTGAACTGTCAGAAGATAGTTTGATACTAGGGATTGCAATCCGGATTAATCGAACTTCGAAAATCCGGATTATCCGCCAATTTTTCAATCCGTTTCTAAATCCGGATTTTTAAACCCAAATCCGAATTTTCGGATTTTTTGTTAAACTATTATACAATTGCCTTTTGCACCGTTAAAATGTTCTGATTACTGCAAATACGCGTCAAGCGGGTAGAGGGGGGGTTGCCTGGCTCACTCACTGGCCTTGGGCCTTGAACAGCCTCATGACAAGCGCGGTGTCTGTGTGACTTCACGTTAAACGCGCGCGGCAGGCTCGTGCAACAAAAGCCGGGTACTGACTGAGCGAGCAACCCCGCGAGGCAGCCTCGGACGAATGCCGCACGAGGCAGCCTCGGTCAGTAGGATTTGTTGCACGAGGCTGCCGCGCGCGGAGAAGCCCTCTAGTCCTCTATTAGTATAATAGGGACATTTCGCATCCCATAAACGTCTATATTCACCATATAGTTGTATCAATTTAAGGCACTGTTCTTTATCCATGGCGCTAATATGGGGCGAACAAGCGAGGCAAAACACAACCGTCTTGAGTGAGCGCGGCAAACTTACTGAGGTGCCTTTGAGCATGGACAAAAAACCGACAACGCTCGGCTCGGGCCGAGGCGCGCTCGGCCGAGGCCGGACATGCGTTTGCCTCGGGCGAGGCACGCCCTGACTGACCGAGGATTTGCCTCACGAGGCTGCCTCGCGAGGCTGCTCGCTCAGTCAGTACCCTGCTAAAACGGCATCTACGTGTTGGCTTGTGCTCCGCGCACGCCTCCCAAAGGTCCGAGTCATCATTGTCCCGTGAAAGATATACAAATAATTTATGTTAAAAAAATTTTAAACTTTTATTGCCAAGTGCAAGATGTGGAAGAGATTCTGTAAAATCCCATATCGCAATGAATTTCAAATAGACCAGAGTCACCCAATTAGAAACAGGGTCATGCTGGTTTCTCAATTACAGAAATAATCACATAATAAAAAAAACCTTTCTGAATAAAATACCCTACGAGGCGCCAACATATTATTGCTCCATACCAGGTGCCCACGAGGAACCCGGGAGATTTTAACCACGCATTTCCGAGGCCAAAAGACGGAAAATATATTAAAAGAGATTACGTCAATTTCGCGAAAAAAAACATTTTTCGATTTATTTGTACGTATTTGTAGATAAAATATAAATGCTATTTATTTGTAATAAGGTCCCATAGTAACAACATCGCCATCAAAAAAACATTTTACACTAAGTAACAATTAAAAAGATATTTTTTTTAGTTGGCTGGTGGTACAAGGACTCTGAAACTAGGCGAATTCCAAAACAGTTTATAGGACATTTTAGTCTTTAAATATTGATCAGGAACACACTGTCAAAATCTCTCGGGTTCCTCGTGGGCATGTTGTATATTATTTCCTTAATGGCGATTGTGCAATCTACCACATTTTTTCGAATTTTTATAGATGACACTACTGATGTTCACGGTCGGGTGTCACCCCTAAATGGGTGACACCCGGGGCGGGCCGCCCCCGCCGCCCCCACCTAGCTACGCCACTGCATAAGACTATTACAGTAAATAAAAAGACTAATTTCTTATTAGAAAGTCGGTTTTTTTTATTTTTTCCTGGTACCAAGAAAACATTCCCTAAATCCGGATTTTATCCGAAGTTCGGATTTCGGCGTGAAAATTATCCGAAAATCCGGATTTTGTAAAACAGATTCGGATTTGCAATCCCTATTTGATACTAAAGAACTTAAGTAAATTTCTTCTAATTTAAATGAAATTGGGTAAACGTGTAGTTGAGGGCATTATATTTTTGTCATTAAATTTTGAGTAGGCTCGAACGAGAGGTTATTGAGCTAGATGAGCTTAAAATGCTAAAAAGCCATTTGTGAGGGGTCTTGCTATTCTGATCATTTTTATTGCAAGAAAGTATGGTCGAGTTTGGTATCAAATGAAAGTGCTCGGTTTGTTACCTACACATTTATAATATTCTTTTTAATTTTAGATTTTTTTCAAAAATGATGACTATTTTGGAATCCAAGATGGCGGCCATGTACTATGTCATAAAAGTCGCCATGGATGTCGTTTATAGGCTTTAGGGGGCGCAGATTTCGAAAATGATGACCACTTTGCATTCCAAAATGGCGGCCATGCACTATGTCATAAAAGTCGTCATGGATGTCATTTTATAGGTTTTGGGGGGCGCAGATTTCGGAAATGATTACCATTTTGGATTCCAAAATGGCGGCCATGCACTATGTCATAAAAGTCGTAATTGATGTCGTTTTATAGGTTTTAGGGGGCGCAGATTTCGAAAATGATGACCATTTTGGAATCCAACATGGCGGCCATGCATTTGGTCATAAAAGTCGTCATGGATGTCGTTTTATAGGTTTCGGGGGGGCGCAGATTTCGAAAACGATGATTATTTTGAAATCCAACATGGCGGCCATGCACTTCGGTTATAAAGCCACTATTAAAAATAAAATGGACATGGGAAATTACCGTCCCATAACCCTGATACCGATCTTATCAAACATTTTTGAGAAGTGCATGCATAAACGAATTATGGACGTCATAAAATCGGAGCAAAACGGATTTCAAAAAAACAAATCCACCGCACTTGCTGGTTTTAACTTAATTAATTATGTAACAAAAAGCGTAGATGAAAAGAAACATACAACAGCATTATTCTTAGATATGTCTAAAGCGTTCGATTTTGTAGACCACTCTTTACTTTTGCAAAAATTAGACAAATATGGCATAAGAGGACCTGCTTTAAATTGGATTCAATCGTACTTGTCCGGAAGAAAACAATATGTAGACATATCCACATTAAACGACCAAGGTGAGGAGATCCACTACCAATCACAAACTCTGCAAAATAATGTCGGTGTACCTCAAGGTAGTGTACTAGGTCCTTTAATGTTTATCATCTATGTAAACGATATTTGTGATGCAATTAAATACAAATCAATTTTATTTGCTGACGACATTTCAGTTGTTGTTACATCAAATAAAGATGAGGAATCTGTGTGCCGTTAAATGAAA
This sequence comes from Cydia fagiglandana, assembly GCF_963556715.1. Classification (NCBI taxonomy): domain Eukaryota; kingdom Metazoa; phylum Arthropoda; class Insecta; order Lepidoptera; family Tortricidae; genus Cydia; species Cydia fagiglandana. The sequence continues at coordinate 4,025,396 of NC_085943.1, forward strand.
TCGTAGGTAAATTAGAAAAATCTATTCGGGAGATTAATTTTGAACTACCTATAATTATTGCTAACATAGTACATGGCCGCCATTTTGGAATCCAAAATGGTCATCATTTCCAAAATCGGCGCCCCCCAAAACATATAAAACGACATCCATGACGACTTTTATGACATAGTGCATGGCCGCCATTTTGGAATCGGAAATGGTCATCATTTTCGAAATCTGTGCCCCCTAAAACCTAATAAAACGATATCCATAGAATAGAATAGAATCTCTATTTGCATAGAATAAGTACATATTTTGTGTCCACAGGTTTTGACAATTTGTTGCTTATTCTGATATATGTATATAATAATACTAGCATGCAAAAGGTCATTGGGCGTTTTTGACCCGCTTTATGAATTTTCGCGTACAGAGACCAAACTAGTTTTAAAATAGAGAATTTAATCTCACTTTTCTAAATATGTAATTTATTTTTATGTATCACCCGGCAGAAAAAAGTTATTCAACGGTACGAGATAGTGTTATTAATGTTTTTACTTTCAGCATTGTGCAAAAGTGTGGTTCATGCAGCATGAGAAACGTTTTATAGCATAATGGCATATGAAATGTTGTCAATTGCAGCTGTTGCCGGGGTGGTCACCTCTGCAGTTTCTGCAGGTGGCCTTTTGGTCTAGAGGTCGCCTGCATTGGCTGGCCCAGTGTGGTTCGGCGCAGCGAACGCAGGCGAGCTGTCTGTGACATCCATGTGATGAGTGCCGGAAGCCCTGGCAGCGGTGACATTGCGCGGGCCCCTTCTTTCCGCGCCATGCCTCCACCTTGACACTCCTCATGTGGAGAAGCTCCGACATCCCGTATTAGATGCCCATGTGCAGCCCGGGCGGCCTCCTCTTGCGTCTATCCGTTTGGCGTGTTTGGGGTGGTCCAGCTTCTCCAGGGGTTCCTTGATATCTTCAATCGGTGTGAAGGAGGGGAGACCCCTGCGGTACTCCGCCTCGGAGCGGAGCTCGAAGAGTATCCCAGCCCCCAGCGGTGTGGTGAATGGTGACTCCCCCTTTATTTCGCGCCTGCTGCCTTTTTAGACGAATTAACAATTGATTTTGATCAAGCAGAATTAAAAATATTGTGTTTTTAGAACTGGATTTTATTTTTGTTTCTCTTGATATTGAACAATATAACAACAGCAACGCAATATAACAGCAGCTATTCAGAGTATTTTTGAAATAATTCCAATAGTTTTGACTTAATTCATTGCAAAAATGCTATAATGATATGAAATGATTTTTATTTCTTTCTCAATTCTCCGTTGGGTTGCAAGAATGCGACTCATACCACTGAGAAGTAGATACATTTACCTACATACCTAGCCCTATTTCGTTTGTGTACGCTGTGGGTCATATGTCCGAACAAAACGCCCAATGACCTTTTACACAAATTCAAAGTTAAATACTTAATAACAATTTCATATTTTTAACAATTTTGTTCATGAATAGTTTCATAGAGAAAGTCCTTCAGACAGTAATATTTTTTATCTAATAAATAACTGACAAGCCTTCTTTTAAATTTATTTAAAGGTAGCTCCTTCATGCAATTCGGTAGCTTATTAAACAATTTAATGCACATTGCAAAACACTGTTTGTTATATAATGAAGTCCTGGGAATACATTTATTTACAAGACGGCCTTCATTTCTCGTGCCCCTCGGAAATACAGTTTTGGCCGTTGTGAAAAGGTTCATATGATTTTTGACGAAAATACACTACTCCAGAATATACAAAGATGAAAGCGTAAGGATCTTTAAACATTTGAACATTTCTCTACATGACTTATACGGGCGTGAATTAAAGATGGCACGAATACATTTTTTTCTGTGCAATAAATGCTCTATCTAGATTTGAACAGGCCCCCCAAAGGATAAGGCCGTACCTTAAATTTGAAGAAATGTAGCCATGATAAGCGGTTAAAGAGGCTTGTAAACCAAACGTGCGTCGTAGTCTCCTCAAAACATAAACAAACCTATTTATTTTTGAACAAACTTTCTCAATTTGTTCATTCCAGTCCTGATATTTAACAAATTTTAAACCTAAGAAAGTTACATTGTCCACTTCAGCAATAGTTTAATTTTTATAATGTATATTCAGCTCTTGACTTTTTCCGACTTTTGAATTAAATTGTACATAGTTGGTTTTCTCTAAATTTATTTGTAAATTATGTTTGCTGTGGCTAGCCATTCGATTTTAAAAAATGTGGCTAGTCATTCGATTATTAAATTCAACATTTCATTTATTTTTTCTTCATGCTTCTTGATACTCTCATCTTTATTTGATGTATATGAATAGCATACCACCGATCAAGTTTGAGGATGTCGTGATACCGCTGTCACCTAAAGTGAAAAATCTGGGTTTGGTTATAGATAGTGGCCTTACGTGGGAGCCCCAGGTGTCTGATGTATGTCGCAGAGTGACGAACACGCTGAGAGCGCTTTACAGGAATAAAAACTTCCTGCCAATAAGCACAAAGATCCTTCTCGTTCAAGCTCTTATCCTTCCCGTGATCGACTATGCTGATGTGTGCTACTCCAATGTCGTTCAATCCTCCCTTAGCAAACTGGATAGACTGCTCAACAACGGTATTAGGTTCGGAAGTACGATCACATATCAGCTTATCGTAAGCAACTTGATTGGCTTCCCATTCGTGAGCGTAGCTCTCTGAGACTTTACCTACTCTTTATTCTCTTCTTTTTGACCCTGCTACACCTGAATATCTCAGATCCAAATTTAAATTTGTTACTGCTCGCCCAGGTTGTGTTCTCCGTACCTCCCGCAGCCTTAAGCTTCTTATTCCCCCTCATCGTTCCGGTTTTCTGACCAACTCTTTCACTGTTCAAGCGATGCGCCTGTGGAATAACCTTCCTCTCAACATCCGGAAAGCCCAGAGTAAATTGACTTTCAAGCGCATGCTGCGTAAGCATTTATCTGCGAAATGTAAGTAATTTTTCAGAGTAGGTACATGTATAATGTATGTATATATGTAGATATTTATGTAAGTGTATCATACAAAGTATATGTGTAAGTTTATTATTTCATCATATGTTAATTAGTATTTATTTTGTAAATTGTAGAAGTAGTTTTGTGATTATCATTTTAATTTTTCTATTTTAAAACCTGCACCTAACAACCGTCTCTTTTTGGCCCAGTGGTTGACTGGTAGGAAATGCCATTTGTACTTATAATTTTTTTTTTTTTTTTATAATAAACTGATCGGCGATTGGCTCTAGTCACACCTGATGGAAAGTGAAGACAGAGCCTAAGATTTTATGTGCAATAAAGTTTAATTAAATAATAAATAAAAATTCCTTATTCTTTTCAAGTTAAAAATTTAGGCTTAATTATGGACCGTACTTTATCTTGGATTCCCCAGATCAATGAGGTTAGTAGGAAAATGTTTGCTGCTGTAGGATCCCTACGGCGGCTTCGTAACTTTCTACCGCTCGCTACCAAAATTGCGCTTGCTCATGCTCTGCTTCTCCCCATTTTAGATTATGCGGATATCAGCTATCCCGATATTTCTGTAGAGCAACTAAACAAACTCGAACGTCTTCAAAATCTATGCATCCTGTTCATTTATGGCTTGCGAAAATATGACCACGTCTCCTATTACCGTTCGGACACAAAACAGATAAGTACAGAAGTCAGTCACATGTATGTACTTTACTTTTCATACCTACGCTCGGCGGTCGCTCTAGGGTTGCGATTGTTGCGAACTATGACTTATGCACAAAAAACTATTGTCGTAGTGGCACTCGTATCCATCGTATCGTATCTCGTATCTAGTTGTTTGATTTATTGTTGAGGATGAAATGGGAAGAATGGAAATATAAAATAATAATAACATTAATAACTAAAATAGGTATTTTCATTTTAATGTAATGTAATTATATTACAAATTTGCCACAGAAAATATCTTGCGATGATTTCGAGATTGGCGAAATGCACGATTATTATATTTTAAAGTGTAATAAATTCGCATTCTCGTGTACAATGTAATAAATTCGCATACGCATTCTCTCTGAAACCACTGGTAGCTTAAAAAACGACAATTCACCGGGTAATGTTGAATTTAAACTGTACAGTTATAATAACTTTTTGTTTTGTTTCTCCATTATTGCACAAAAAAGTTCACAGACGCGTGTCTCAAGCGGATGGCACTCGCGCTCGCACTGGTCCCAACCCAACCAAAGAGCATATAATCACTACGTTTTAAGAGTCGGCACTCTCGAACAATCCTTGAACCGAATTATGAACGTACAGTCAGCGTCAGAGAAACGTGACCCCCCTGGTTTTAAAACTATAGCTCACACGGCAACGTCGAAACATTAGTTCAACATCGCCACAGCCGTATCAAGCATCATATTATTTCAAAAAGTCATTTTTCCCTTTTGTCTCCCAACCGCCGTTGTTGGGAATCGATCCTCGGACCTCGCGGCTGTTATTAAGATTACATGTTCTTACATTAGTCCGTCACTTATACCATTGAGCCACGGAACACATATTATTACTTGCGAAAATATGAATCACTATCGTCAAATCGTAAAGGTGGAAGTTACTTACTCGTATGTCGATGCGTCCTTGTCTTAGGCATAGATACTTAATATAGTCTTGTCTTTGTTTATTATTATTTCTCTACCCTCATATCCGAATCCGAAAGTGAGTAACAACATCTTTAACTAAATATGTCGCCGTGTGCCTGCTACACTGCCACATCTCAAAAAACCGTTTTTTCGAGAAATCGCGGCTCAAAGTTGTGAGAGTATAGTTCAGGGTGTTTAATAGGATCTTACTCCTTTAGTTTTAGGTCTATGAACTTAAAATTTAGCTTTTTTTACTCGGAATGATATAACCCTCCTTATGACCATGCCACTTTTTAAAAGAAATGTATATTTCTTAAGACACAAGGCCCGAAAGACAGGTATTTAGAGTTGTGGCCGTATTGCAGAAACGTTTTTTAAAGATTTTGAGATGCGGCCAAATTTAAACACAAAATTATTGGATAAAGGTTACCATGCAAATATAAATAATAACACCAAAATAGTTAAAATCCCTTTATTTTTACCCGACTACGGCAACGCAAAAGGAGGGTTATGATTTTGACCGGTATGTATGTGGGTATGTATGTATGTATGTTCATTTGTTCCCTCATAACTTCTAAAGTACACATTATAATTTGACAAACGATATGTCATTCGAATTATCTTAATCGTCCGCTGGTTATAGGCTATATGAAGTCACAAAAAAATGAACAAGGCGTCCTCTAGAGGTCATAAAGTCACGAACGAAAAAAATAAAAATAAGTAATGATTACGTGATGTATATCATTTGAAAGAGCTCAATTAGCACATTTCAAATATATTAATATTGTTAGCTTTTGCACCCGGCTTTGCTTGCATGCACCCGATGAAACATTAATTTATCGGGTAGGTAATTCGAACTACGAATCTACAAGCGCTCTGGATTCTATCCGCGTATTACCCGACTACGGCGATACAAAAAGGTATTTGCAAAATAAATTTGTTTGGCCGCTATAAACATAGTGTTTTTTTAATAACCTGCATTTTATAACGTGAATAGGTATAGAAGTCCAGATCAGCCAAAATGTATGAAACAGCCGTACAAGAGACGTACGAAGCTCGCTGTACGCGTTCCAAAGCCGGGCGCCTTCGGCGCCCTCATACTGAAGAGTCGGGCGTAGCCCGACGTACGTGGCGCGCTGCAAGCAGTCCAAAGCCAGGCGACTTCGAGTTTCTCATACTAAAAGTGTCGACATACGTGACACGCTGGACGCTTACCAAATCCAGGCAAATGCATGAAACAGCCGTACAAAAGACGTACCGGCACGCTGTACGTGTTCCAAAGCCGGGCGCCTTCGGCGCCCCCATACTCAACGCGTCGGGCGTAGCCCGTCGTCGTACGAGGCGCACTGTATGCGTTCAAAGCCTATTCTTTATACTAAAAGAGTCGGGCACAGCCCGACGTACGAAGCTCGCTGTACGCGTTCCAAAGCCGGGTGCCGAAGGCGCCCTCATACTAAAAGAGTCGGGCGTAGCCCGACGTACGAAGCTCGCTCTACGCGTTCCAAAGCCGGGCGCCTTTGGCGCCCTCATACTAAAAGAGTCAGGCGTAGCCCGACGTACAAGACACGCTCTACGCGTTCCAAAGCGCCGAAGGCGCCCTCATAGTAATAGAGTCGGGCGTAGCCCGACGTAGGAGGCGCACTGTACACGTTCCAAAGCTGGGCGCCGAAAGCGCCTCCATGCCAAAGGATGGCGCAGCCCGATATATGTGGCGCTCTGCGTGCATTTCTGTACTGGGGATGCCCTCGAAAAAGTAATATAAAGTGACTTCGAATAGTTAGTAACGAAGTCATGACCCCAAAATTAATTAAATAAAAAATAAGTCGAAAAACTAAAACCCGACTACTGCAAATCGCGCTCTAAAAGTATGAAATAAGATAGAATTCTTATCTGAAGTTATCAAACAGGAAATATTATAAATGTTATAATTTTTTAAATAAAAAAAATACAACGTAATATGTATAATTTACTACATTATTTATATTTTTACAGAGATTCAGAGGATAGCTGCTGTGGTCGTATGCCACTTTACCTTAAAGTTTATAATCGTGGCATACGACCGCACGCATACACGGCGATCCTTTGAATATCTCTGTAAATATATCAAAAATGTAGTAAATTTTATTACGTTATTTTTTTTTATTTAAAAAATTATAACATTTATAATATTTCCTGTTTGATAACTTCAGATAAGAATTCTATCTTGTTTCATACTTTTTAGAGCGCGATTTGCAGTAGTCGGGTTTTAGTTTTTGAACTTATATCAACTTTGATAGGAACAAGATCACTGTACGCGATAATAGTAATATGTGTAACTCAGCTAATTATTATTTTCTAGGACGCAACTCAAAAGCTTCATTTAAAACGTGTGCTATATAGCCACAACTCAAAAGTGGCTGTATTGCAGGGAATTGTCTGACAATTTATGGTCAAATCCATAAGGCCACTTGTGAGAAAAAGGCTCTTAAAGACCTTTTTTGCTATGGCTCTCGAAATAAGGTCGTAAATTGAACAATTTTGAATACGAATCTGCAATAATCCAGAAAATCAAAAATTTTGAATTGTGGCAGTGTAGCAGGCACACGGCGATGTGTTTAGGTTGAATTTGGTATGATTATCCCGTTTCGTATTTTTTAAATTACAATTGAGTTTTAGGGTAACTTTGTAATAATTCGCATCCGCCGCAAATCATTACCGTCATCGTTACGTCTATTCTAGGTGTACCGAAGTAGTAACGTTGTTTTATACATGTTATTCTCGACTTGACAAACATCTAAGTACCGACGCGCGCTAACCAAAGCTCTCGCGACGCGTTCTTACTTACCTAATTCCAAATTTCAACCTTTCGTGACAGGACAGTGTTTATAAGTTTATACATATATCAGTGAAACCCGGTCATATAATTTTTCCGCCTACCAGTGCGTCAAACTAAGTGAGTGCGAGCCGTGTCCACGCCAACCGCGACGAGCGCATGATCTTGATCGCGGCTGCAACAGTGATTCAAGCGACCTCCATCCGTATCCGTAGTATCCGTACTACATCACAGTCAAATTTGGTGAGACCGTTCCTACTCTGTTATTCTTAAGCACTAGGTTCATAAAGGCTAGACGTGCTCAAGCCCTAAGCCTAAGTACCTACGCGACATATGTAGGCAACCTAAGTATCTGAATAGGTATACAGCACAAACTTAACGAACCTTATTACTTTTAATTACTATTATTCAAGCACTAATTAAGTTCCTAACTCACCCCACTAAACGTATCTTGCAATCACACGTAGGAAGACTAGAATTTTTAGAATAAAACAAATTAGCGACTAAGCAGCTGAATACAGCGTGACCTCAAGGTAACTCATAAGTTAATAACTCAATAAGTTACGGAGTCATATATTGAACGTAGATATCTAGCCCGCAATCACAAAAAGGTAAACAGTATAGAACCTTAGATTAGGCCAAGTAACGACTATGTTCCTAGCTGAATACAACACGACCCCAACCTCATAAAACCACTTAGTTACTAAGACACTAATTTATAATCTGAACATATCTAGCGACTAGGTTTACTAGGCACACATAGGAAAACCCTAGAGTAAGCCAAATACAGCACACTGGTCCCCACCAGATTACACAATTAAGGTAGAATATATTTATCAGCCGGCTACAAGTCATGTCTATCCTTGAAAACCTCCAGGATAGGTATATTCAGAATAAGGCCAAAAAGCGAGTATAAGTAGCTGAGTCTAGATTCACGCTTTACTATTCACGTTACCACCTATAATAAACTGAACCTATCTGAAAATAACACTTATGAAAACGCTAGAATATTTAGAATAAGGAAAATAGCGAATAAGCAGTCAATAATTCGTATACATATTTAACTTAATTATAAGGAAGACGATAGAATATTTGCAATGCTTGGGGCCAAAAAGCCAATAAGTAGCTGAACAATACATGCAGTGGGACCTTCATTTACCTTACTTAGCTAGGTAATACATACCTAATAGTTGGTAATTAATATACCTACTCACATTACACTAAGTTACATTTACTGTTTCACTAGTTTTCTAGAATACACGAAATAGGGACATTATTAGGGAGTAAGAAGTATGTAGGTAATTATAGGGTCCATGTGTTGTTTGGTGTCCGCATGGTCATTGGCGAGGAGGATTGCTCATAGTTTTTTACTCACTCGCAACATTAGGCATAACTATATTAGTCCATTACTTAAGTACTCCTAGAAATAAATACCATGGGAAAGAAACCGGTCACATAAAAGCAAGATGCCGTTCTGTTGGGGTAATCTCAACAATTCCGATAACACAAAAGTATTGTTCATTTATTTCATTGAGCAATAACAAATTTCTTTCTAAAAAGAAAACGGACAAAGTAACAAGTTACTTTAAAAAAAAAATCGTAACGTAATTGTTTTAATGGTTACACGCATCTGGCAAACACTCTGTCAAAAATACGGAAACCATAAACCATTGTTCATTACGCACGGCTCTATGGATGCAAGGGTTCTCTTCTTTGTCCGCCCCGCCCGGCTGCGCTATTGTCTTTATCTACAGGACCTTTATCGACTTGGCTGAAACTTTTAAATAGGCAGTCATTAAACGAGCAAATACCTACGTTAGACAAATAAAATAATTATTACCTAACTAGCGGACCCAATGACCCGAGAACCACGACTCTGCCACTTTGAAGATTGTTTAAAAGACTAAATGGACAAAGATTGCACAGGTTTGCTGAAGCTTCTCACGATTTTACGAGGGTCGGTAGGGAGGTGCGGCCCGCGGAGAAGAGAACAGCTGGATAGACAGCCGATCAGAAAGCCGAACGAACAACTGAGCAGATCTACAAAGGCATTTTTGCAAGCTAGCCAATTGAAAATAGGTACAGTAGGTATGCTGTAAAATGATCTTGTGTGGTGTGTGATAGTGAAACAACAGAATTACAGTGCGTGCTAAGTGACTTGAGTCTGGTTGGTGTAAAGGTGACAGTCCATTTCCAACGACAGCTGCACTACTGTTCATTTTACTATGGAAATGGACAATGACAGCGACGCGTTCAGTACCGGTAGTGCAGCTGCGGAAATGCTACAAATGGAATGTTACCATTAATAATGTTAAATATACGTACTTATAAGTGCAAGGACATACCCGTTAATACATATATTATCTACTTATTGTGTAGTTAAAGCCTTCCGCGAAATAGTCAGATATTTATAGGGCATAGCTATTAGCTAATTTAGTGAAGTGATATTTAGTTTTGTGTTTTATTCTGAAATTTAATGAATGAGTGTTTGTTTATTGAAGTGAGCAGTGTGCAGTCTTCTGGTGCTCGAAGCGTGCCTCTATTTTGATAGAATTAAATATTTTTAAGTAGATTGAGTTACAAGTGAAGGCCAAGGCACTGGATGCAAAGTAAAGCCGTCTCCACAGATAACAAACATCAAACCATTATACCAACAGATTCTTCAACAAAATTCTTCGTCCACCTTACTAAAGCTCACCATACGCTACGCTACGTCTGTAATAGTCTGTATACTTGGTCGTCAATCAAGAAACTAGTGACTTCTACCTTCGTTCTTCATTCTCGCAAGAAAACAGGGAATATACATAGACTCAATAACTACGGGTGAATGTTATGGCGCGGCGGTAGTCGACCTAGATTGACAACGCACCTCGGGACTGTTTGTGTCAGTCTTGAGAAAGAGAGACAACAAATCAATTAATCAGAACCAGAAGAAAATCGAATCTACAGCAGTAGTAATACGGAATCCCCCAGTACTTCGCAGGAAGAAACACTAAGGCGAGAGCGCAGCTAATGATTTGATTTACTATCCAAGATAACGTAATAACGACGGGGCTATCCAGGTTTCTACAAAGGAGGGGAAAAGGGGAGGGTCATAATGCAGTCACACATCCTCACACCTAATATTTATTACACACCAAGTATAGTATCTATCTACCCCATGCTGACTTTACGATGCCTTGTATTCGGGTCGGCTGAAAATCTCCCGTCTCTCCTACTATCCTGACTGCAAACCCTACACTCCTGTCCTATCTACTGGGTGCTCCGGTGTCTCGGGCAGGCTGCGGGCGCCTACGGAGGGGTGGCAGGGGTTGTTGCGTAATAAGCTGGTTTGCGCGCGTACTTTGTTTGATTTCGCGTTTGAGGCTTAGCCGGTGTGAGGTGACGCTGACACCTCCACTGACTCGATGCCGCTTAGGTTGAATCAGCAGAGTCATGCGAGCTTACAGGACTATTTGCCTCAATTTCGCCTACCCCCTGTAGTCTCCACTTCCTAGTCCTTGCTGCAGGATCTGCTGGCTGGAGTTGCCCCTAGTATCAGTATCAGTATCAGTATCAGTTTATACATGTTATTCTCGACTTGTCCGAAACCGTGCCAACTGAGTTTTAAAATGGTTCGATTAAACCCTTTTATGTGATCGAAAATTGTAGTGCTTTGGGAACAAAACCAGAGTATTAAAAAAATTGCACGAGAAATGAATATAGCGGTGAGTTACTTAGAGTTTCCTCCATTTCATTGGCCATGTTTTGTTAGTAGACCTATTAAGTTTAAATTGTGTTTTTTTTATTTGCAGAGGAGCACGGTTCGTAAATGGCTAAGGCGGTATGAAAGAACGGGTGACGTAAAGAAGATCGGCAAGGCCCTCGTCCTTCTGCCTACACAGAGGAATCTCAGCGGCACCGTAGTATTGTGCAAATGCATACCGACGCTCCATTTACTACAACTCGCTCAACAGCTGAACGATACCTGGAAATATTACGGGACGTGATGCTACCATCAGTTCGTGTCGCATATCCTGAAGGGCAATTTTTTTTGTGCAAGACAATAGTGCAGTGCATCGCTCACGGATAGTCCAACAGTGGTTAGAATCTCAACCAGACATTACAGTTTTCGACTGGCCATCTAAGAGCCCTGACCTGAACCCAATTGAAAATTTATGGGGTCAAATGTTGCTCAACTGGGACCCCGATCAGGTCAAATCAAAACGAAACCTTGATGAAGAAGTCTATAGAACGTGGGAACTTATGATATGAGGAATACTGGCATATGCTCAAACTTGGTAGCTAGCATGAAAAGTAGGCTAAAACAAATAGAAGAGAATAACGGTTACCCTCTCCAGTATTAGAAAAAAAATACAGCTAGTGAAATATAGTGTAATATTTTAATATATTGTTCTTTGATGGGCATGCTAAAGTTTTACTGATATTGTTCCAGATTATACCTTGTGTTTTTAGCATTACAAGGAAGCTTAACGTGTCTTTACATTTAAAACACTTTTGAAAAATAAGTCATAGTAAATACGTTACAGATATGTAGCAAGGACATATAGGTTTTACATTATTTTGGTTTCATAAGTAATAGTTACTTTTTGTTAGAAGCGTTATTACATAACAAGATTTGTCAAGATTGTTAACCCTTTTTCTAATGCTAAAAGCAAGGTATAGGTAGTAAGTGTTGTGTTTCCTAAAACTGTGGTAACGTGACAGGAGATGAATATTGTTATCGCTGGCCGATAACATGATGTTTCTCTCTGAAACGTAGTTCATGGCTCGCAAGGTTAGAATATCTTCGCGTTTTATACATAACCATTATTTATCAAACCCAATATTTACATATAGTTATCTGTTATGCAACTGCATTACTTGCTATTACTTATTAAGACAGCTATACTTAATCGCAGCCCATGTAACATACCACAATTTTGATTAACTTACACTATAATATTGTTGTTTATTTACTATTAAAAGACAATTATGCTTACAATGCAGTTGTTACGCAAAGTTATTGATAGTTAGGCAACATAAATGTTCAATTTATATAATGGAAAATAGAAGTATCAAACATATATCTGCCAAACTAAACGCATATCGGTATAGTATAATAGGGATGTTGATTGTTTTTAAAATAAATTATTACACAACCATGTATGAAATAAAGCACCAGAACAATAATTAAATAATTATGAAGCGTAGACTTAAGTTATTTTTAGCCACACTTTCTATTTTATAAAACTTATAGAACTATAAAATAAAGAGTAGGTTTTATAATGTTTCATATAAATTCCACAGCGGCAAATCGTTTTGACAGTTCGAAAAAAGAAACTGGTGTAATGGCTTGTGCTTAACGTTAATAAAATACCAATAAAATACAGTGATTTTAAGATTGTTTTTATTTTATTTTTTCCTATTTCTACTATAATATTTGATATTACCCGTATTCAGTTTTCAATAGTTCTGAACTTAATAACACAGGTATGCTAACAAAGAAAAAACCAAAAAGATTCTAAAACTTTGATCGGTCTCGAACCCGGTTTCTCGGGATCTTTAGTCCGCTTATGAAACCACACAGCTACGCAAACATTACGTGGGATGACGAAATTATTGTACAGTTTGTATGCTGCTATTAGGGGGGTCACGTCTCTCTGACGCTGACTGTACATATGCTAACACACCAAATACAGGCTTAAAGATCTCGCATCCAGTCCATAATTGTTAAAAAAAAAACCACACACAATACTATAGATGGTCAAGCAAATCTTGTCAGTAGAAAAAGGCGCGAAATTCAAATTTTCTATGAGACGATATCCCTTCGTGCCTACATTTTTCAAAATTGCCGCCTTTTTCTACTGAAAAGATTTGCTTGACGAAGTATACCAACACAAAAAAAAACAACGCTAGGGCTCGACACTTCCAGTACCTAATACTGTTTATCGATATCGATAAATGTGCGATACGTGCTGCTGTATTTACCTACTGTACTACTGTAACAGTACACTTTGAGAATCACGTGGATTAATAAAATAAAAGAACATTATATAAACAATTTTATTTTGCATGATAAAAATAACATAGTTTATTATTCAAGTAGGCATATTACAATATCCTGAATTCGCGCGCATTCTTTTTTATTCTGGTCCCGTTTTATTGAAGGCACTGGTTGGAGAATGATTTCCACAAATGAACTTGTTTCCATTCAGCTTTTGAATAGGTAAATAACTCAGCTTTGCCCATAATCGACATCTGAAATAAAGAGATTATCGATAAATTGGTCGTACACTATTCGTGTCATAGGTTACTTAGTTTTTTACTTAAAAAGACTTTATTCACAAAATATTTTCCTTTTAATCATGGATTGTACACGACTAAAACTAATTCAAACTAATTAAATTAGTAACTGTTAACGACTCGAGGTAAAAAATGAAAATATTGCATACAAACATCAGTTTACCGACCTGTTCGGATCAAGTGGAAATCTGGCCAAAAATACGTCAGTAGTTAGTCTTCTTACACACCCACTACAAACTTCACATTTCCTTAAAGATTTGGTCCCCATTTAAATAACAGCTAAAGTTATTTTACCAAAATAACAATAAAAAATAACCACGTATTTCCACGTTCACGACAATTCAAATGACGTTTGACGTTTTACTACCAATCATACCAACCTAAAGAAAGGTAAGTATAATACGTCTGTGTTAAAAGCAAGTATGGTATGTGCCACCAAAATGCAACAGCAGTCATTTTAATTCGATAAGATTATTTCTATGCCTCAATGTTGGTAACAAGTACGTTCTTAATTTATCAAAGTATGGGGTGTCGATGGGCTGGTCCCAACTGGTCCGAGATATCGTGTCCGTGAGCAGTGTCTGTCTATGTGTGCGTTGCTCAAGCGCGCTTTGTATGTAGATTGATTTCTGTAATATCTCTTTTGTGGTTCGGAGCTCAAGTGGATCCCCATACGTTTGTGACGCAATTCTCACATTCTTGCTCACCTGTCGCGACGTACGCGATCCTCAACAAAATAGCAGGTAAGTGTATGCCTTGGACAGTTTTAATTGTTTATACTGGCAGCACTGACAGAATGTTTTTAAAACGGTTAACGAATCTTTGACAGTAGGAGGAAGAAGAGATTTTTTCCCAACGGAACAATGTTCGCGTGGCGGGAAGTAAGTTGAATAGAAAGAAAGAAGACCTGCGGGTTTAAATCGGTGAGTGTTAGAAATATAATCTCATCTGTGATTGTATTAGAGAGATGAAGGGATAATTAAGAATGAAGAATGAGAATTAGAATAGAAACAGCCAAGAATAAGCCAAATGGTTGTGAGTGGACAGGGTCGGGCTATAAGGGGAGTTGTGGAGGCCCGCGGCGGAGAAAGAATCTCCGCCAAACAATCAGAATAGAATTTACGTTGTATCAGAATCTGAAATGAGTATAAATTTGGAAATCACTTCATCTCTCACTCTGTAGTATTATGTTGTATATTTTCAGATATATATCTTGTCGTTATGTCTCGTTAGAACTCAGGCATGGTTGATACTTTGGTTGTCAACCTTGCATATGTATAGACGTCACGACAAATTGGAGGAGATGCTGTGCGAGCATATTATTAGTAAGCGAAGCATGTACAGTAGAACTTATACCTTTTCGTTTGGCTCGGGAGGCTCCGAGGTAGAACGGAAAGGTGTTAGAACAGAACGGTGGAGACCAAGAAACTCACAGAACGGTGGAGACCTAGAAACTCACAGAATGGTGGAGACCTAGAAACTCACAGGACGGTGGAGACCTAGAAACTCATAGGACGGTGGAGACCTAGAAACTCACAGCACGGTGGAGACCTAGAAACTCATAGGACGGTGGAGACCTAGAAACTCATAGAAAGACTCAGAAGTTAGATGTACGTTTCACAGTTAGACATACATGAGGTACAGAGTCCATAGCCTAGGAATCCTAGTTTGGTCTCACATTAATAGAACGTATATATTTTTGTTGTCATTTAGAAGAACCCTATGCTAGGAATCCTAGCTCGGGCTCATTAATATAATATACAAAAGAAAACAATAAATACAAAAGGAAAATGTGTGTTTTATTTAATTGTGAATTTATTTGATGTATTTACCAGCTAATTATTGTATTTTGAAATGATGCGATATACGTAACGATGTATAAGTGTAAAGTAAAATGTCACAGGTGTTGGAGAGTGTGAAGTCGATATAAAAATCGATAAGAGTTGTAGGCGAAAAAACGCCTCATGTTCGTTAGGTTGGCAGCAGTGTGATGGTTTGTTCTTGTTACCATAAATTTATCCTAACAAGATCTAAGCGTTTCTTATTGGCCAATTTAGAAATTAAGGTTATGTTATTGGTTATTAAGGCCTATGATTACCAGATGACATATGGATTTGTAAATGGAAACGTACTTGTCAGCTTTGGCGCTCTTTTAATCTAAGGATAACTTCAGACGGATGTTTTGTATGAAAATGTTTGGTCTGAAGTCAGGGTATGAATGTTCGCAATCGTGATAAAAGTATAGAAAAAGAAAAAAGAAAAAACATGGCTTGGCTAAGATTGTTATTGTTTGCAAGCGTTATTTAGATTAGTGGTTATTGTATTGTAAGTAATCTTATCGTGAAAGCGTAATAAGTATAGTTAACCACGGAAGATACACTGGGCCATTATTGTGCTATAGGCATATTTGTGGATAATCAAAGGAAGCAAGGATATAAACGTAAGTTTTCTCTAAGTTTCTTATAAGAATCCAGTACCACGCTAGTTTGGCAAACGTTATACAAATGAAACAAGAATTACAATAGGCGTAGGATTGTAAGGTATTATTTACTTTCAGTACGTTCAAAATGGATGACGCCATGCTAGTTCGTCTGGAGCTCATCCATGAGCGGCTAGCCAACTTGTTGAAGCAAAGCGCCGCCATGGAAACTGTCACTGAAGATGATCTCAATAAGCAGATCCAAAAGGTTGAGGAGTGCAATTCCAAACTGACGGATGAAATTCATTTTTATTTGGAGAAAAGTAGTCGAACATCAAGCGAAAGTTTGAAAATGTTCACCCAGACGCAGTTTCAAGCAGAAGAATGGAAAGTAGAGATGAAAGGTCTTATAAAAGGTCACTCTTCGGTCACAAAGAGCACAGCCAAACTGCCGAAACTCACGTTACCAACTTTTAAAGGAGATACTCTTAGGTGGGCCGAATTTTGGGATAGATATAAGAGTAATGTACATGACAAGGACTTACCAGATTCTGAAAAGATGGCATATCTTCTCGGCTGCCTGGAAGGGGAGGCTCTTCAGACAGTGGAGGGCCTCGGTATAACAGCAAGGAATTATGACGTAACATTAGGAATTCTAAAAGAAAGATTTGGGAACCAGCAAAAGGTAATTGATGCGCACTACGATGCCATCAACAACCTTCAAAGAGCAGCGCATAATGCCACAGACTGTAGAACGAATTTCAACATAGTAGAGAGGCATTTGAGAATTCTCCAAAGCTTAGGGGAAGTCATAAATGGTAACCATTTAAGATCGGCTATATTGTCCAAATTCCCAGAGAAGGTAGTTTATGAGTTGCACCTATTAACATTGACAGACAACATAGATAACATACGAAGCGGTCTCCAAAAAATAATTACAGCAATGGAGATTGCGAAAGAAAGCGTTCCAAGTAGTAGTGAAAAAATCTCCACAGCTGCACTACATATTTCTGCCTACCAGCGGAAAGGGAGGCCGGATAGCAGGAGGATATCACACAAAAAAGGAACCCTTAAAAGAAAACTACCTGACACGGAAAAGACGTCGAAAAATAAGAAAGCTAAGATGGCTTGCATTTTTTGCCAAGGCGAGCACTACAATGCATCCTGCACAGTGGTTAAGGATATAAATGATAGGAAAAAGAAGCTCGGCAAAAGATGTTACACTTGCTTCAAGGAAGGGCATAGAGCAACAACATGCCACAATAGGAAGCCGTGCTACTTCTGCAAAGGAAGTCATAATCAAGCTTTATGTCCACAAAAGCCAGGTAGGAGTAATAATAATATAGAATTATCTATGGCATCTGTGTCATCATCTAAAAATAATGACATCAATATTAAACATAATAATTGTTCTTACCCACAGACGGCAATAGTGGAGGTGGGGCAGAAGAACTCAAAAAAGACTAAGACACGAAGACTGATTCTTGACAATGGCAGTGGTCGCAGCTATATTACCAGGAAGCTTGCACAAGAACTTGACTTAGCAGCAGATCAGGAAGATGAATTGATGGTATTTGTCTTCGGTGCTGACGACCCCGTTAACATTTCCAGCCCATCCGCTGACATCCAAATCAGAACAAGAAGAGGTATCAGAAGAGATATTCGAGTAAACATTGTGCGCCGTATAGCGAATTATCTTGGTCCTCCCATGAGTATGGATGGAATTCATGGAGTAGATGTTATAGCTGATGACGGGTCTGCTAGTGAAGAACCACAACTTTTGATAGGTGGTGACTATTGTTATTCATTTTACAGAAAAGAAATGATATTGCTGAAGGATCACTTATATTTAATTAACACAGATTTTGGCTGGACAATTGCCGGCAAGGTCCTACAAGAAGAGAATAACAATACACTATCTGTCATCATGTACTGCCAATGCCAAGATTCAGTAATACCCTATTTTGTAACACCAGACTTGCCACTCCGGGAACCAGACATCAGGTTTCTTTGGGCCTTAGAAAGTATTGGGATTGTAGACTCTCTTAAAATAACTAGAGAGGAAGAAGCAATCAAACATTTTAACGAAACGGTCAAATATGAGGATAAGAGATATCAGGTGAAGTGGCCCTGGATAATATACCCACCTGACTTGCCCACTAATTATGGTCTTGCTTATGGGAGACTGTCGAGCTTAATTAGAAGATTAGAACAAGATGCCATGGAAGAGTATGAAAGCATTCTGAAAGAACAACTGGCCGCAGGGGTTATAGAAGTTATAGATCCTTCGGAAATTGATTCTAAGACACATCCTGTTCACTATCTTGCCCATCATATTATCCTTCCGAAGGGAAAGAAAGGGCGTGTGGTGTACGATGGTTCAGCTAAACTTAAGAATAGTAAGAGCCTCAATGAATGCATGTACAGAGGACCTTCGATGCTTGAAGACTTGACCGCTCTCCTTTTGAGATTCAGAGTCAACAAAATTGGAATAACAGCAGATGTTGAAAAAGCCTTTCTTCAAGTAGGGTTACAACAGGAGGATAGAGACGTGACCAGGTTTTTATGGCTTAAGGACCCCAAACAAGGAGTGACTGAGAAGAACCTTCTCCATCTGCGCTTCTGTCGTGTCCCGTTTGGGGTAATATCTAGCCCATTTTTGTTGACGGCTACGATTCGACATCATTTGTCAAAGGGGGACCAGAACCTTATGTCGAAAATAGCAGAAAGAACCTACGTGGACAACCTAGTCACTGGAACAGACACGTTAGAGGAAGCTCGTGATCTTGTAAACAAGGCTAGGGCGACGTTCACAGAATTGTCGATGAATATAAGAGAATGGACATCCAACAACAAACTATTGTTGAAAAGTATACCAAAACAGTTTCGATCAAAAGACACTGAATCAACAAAGGTATTAGGACTCAACTGGCACATGGGAAAGGATACACTGAAGCTAAGGGTAGGTGATGTGCTCTCAGACACAAAGCAAGACAAAACAACTACAACAAAACGAGGAATATTGCGAACTCTTGCTTCATTATATGATCCTTGCGGATTAGCGGCACCCTTAATTTTGCCTGCGAAGCTCCTCCTTCAAGAATTATGGAAAAGGAAAGAAAAATGGGATTCTCAATTGCCAGAGGACTTAGAGGAAGAATGGCAGAAGGCAGTAAGTGCTATAAAGACTGCGGCTGAAATAGAAATTCCTAGACATGTTGGCCTGTCACCAAATGAAGACACAGAATGTGAACTTCATTGCTTCACTGACGCATCTAAAAGAGCCTACTCAGCTGTAGTATATCTGAGGTTAGTAAATGAGAAAGAAAAGAGCACTAAAGTGATGTTCATCATGGCTAAATCTCGGGTTACCCCGATAAACCACACAGAAGACCTCAAAATACCAAAATTAGAATTACTTGGATTTGTCATCGGAAAGCGACTCTTAACTTATGTAAAGAGCACCCTTAGAATAGAGTTGAAACGACTATGCCTTTGGTCCGACAGTGAGATAGTTTTATACTGGATGAAATCAGAAAAGTTATTGCCGCCATTCGTCTGCAGAAGAATAAACGAAATTAAACAAAATAAAGATATAGAGCCTAGATATGTCAATACAGAATTGAACCCTGCAGATCTAGCAACACGACCGGAACTTTGGCACACGAAGAAGGAATTGTGGTTCAATGGACCTCAATTTCTTTCGCTGAGTGAGGAGGGCTGGCCGAAGTTGCAAGAACACAGCCAGTCAGCTCTTTTCGCAGGAACCGATTCGACAACGGATACCATGGAGATGGACCTATCATCTCAAGCAGAAGAATCAATCGGAGGAACCATAGAACAGGAAAATACGGAAGGAATGACAATAGATATAGAGAATATAGAAGACAATGGCCAGATGCAGGTTTCGGCTACCGGGGTTGATACAAATTGCACAGAGATAAAGAATTTACAAAAATTATACTTTCCACAAGAGGCAGCAGGAAAGAAAACAAGCCTATCAAGGAATTTAGGACTATTTGTGGATATGGATGGATTATTAAGATGTAAAGGTCGGCTTATGAACACAATGTGTTCATATGACACCAAATATCCGATACTGATACCTAAGAACTCAGAATTTACAGACAGACTGATCCTGGAGACTCATCAGAAGTACTACCATGTGGGAGCCCCACATACACTAAGCATTATTCGCCAGAAATACTGGATTCCTCAAGGAAGAGCTAAGGTCCAGCGAATAATTAGAAAATGCCAGCAGTGTATTAAACACGGAGGTGGTCCCTACAAACTTCCGCCCACACCAGCACTGCCAGCAGAACGTGCTAATTATAGTGCTCCTTTCACATATACCGGAATCGACTATTTCGGGCCAATCTTTGTCACGGAGGACGGACACATGAGAAAAAGATGGATTTGTCTGTATACATGTCTGGCTGTACGCGCAATTCACATGGAAGTAGTTAAGGATTTAACTGCAGAGGAATGTTTACTTGCAATGAGAAGATTCATATCTACACGAGGAAAACCAGAACTCATAGTCTCGGACAATGCATTACAGTTTAAATTAACTGCAGAATTATTGGCGAACACATACTTCGTGGACAATAAGATAAGGTGGAAATTTATCCCTCAGCTCAGTCCATGGCATGGAGGGTTTTACGAAAGGCTGGTCGGCGTTGTGAAGAATTGCATGAAGAGAACCTTAGAGAAGAGAGTTCTAAATGACTCACAGCTAGGTACAGTTGTGAAAGAAATCGAAGCTGTGGCGAACTCACGTCCACTTACTTGTGTTGGGTCTGATATAGAATATGTTTTAGGGCCGGCAGACTTTCTAACCTACGGGAAATGTATAGCGATTGAACCTTCTATACAAAATCCGCATCCAGGTGGTACAGTCACAAAAGAAAATCTAATTGAAGGATGGAAGAAGGGTAGAGTGATCCTAGAAGAATTTAAAAGAATGTTTCTGGGACAATACCTTTGCAGTCTACGTGAAAGGTACCAACATTCACACAAGGAACCCCGAGTTAAAACTAACCAAAGCCCTCATATTGGTGACATAGTCCAGATTAAAGGTGACTCTAAAAATAGAGAGAACTGGAAGGTGGGAAAGATCATCAGTTTAGAACGAGGTGCCGACGGAGAGTGCAGAGTTGCAAAGGTCAATGTTGAAGGAAAGGAATTTATAAGGTCGATAGGTCACTTATATCCACTAGAGGTGGAAGAAGATACACTAGAAGATCCAAGAACCGAAGAAAGAATCCTAGAAAATCCAGATGTAAGGGAGACAGAGGAATCTTCACTACAGGAAATCCCAGAGATATCTGAAAGAGAAACCAGATGTCCTGAAAGGGAATCAACAGAACAGATGCCACAAGAAATTGCAGTAGAGGATGATGTTAGATTGGAAACCAATGGTTCAGACGAAATGCTCACTCCCGTAGAACGTGTGCAGAGAAATGGCAGTGTTGAGCGTGCTAACGTGGTGACTGAAGGTGACGAAGAGGTAGAGAGAGTAGAAACTGTGTCAAATGCGAATGAAGAAAGAATTAGGAGAGCAGCTGCTGTCCGGGCGAGAGAAAGGATTGCCCAATGGACTAGCCAGCTGATAGCCCTGCTATAGAAACTCGCGCCGCTGGGGAATGTCGCGACGTACGCGATCCTCAACAAAATAGCAGGTAAGTGTATGCCTTGGACAGTTTTAATTGTTTATACTGGCAGCACTGACAGAATGTTTTTAAAACGGTTAACGAATCTTTGACAGTAGGAGGAAGAAGAGATTTTTTCCCAACGGAACAATGTTCGCGTGGCGGGAAGTAAGTTGAATAGAAAGAAAGAAGACCTGCGGGTTTAAATCGGTGAGTGTTAGAAATATAGTCTCATCTGTGATTGTATTAGAGAGATGAAGGGATAATTAAGAATGAAGAATGACAATTAGAATAGAAACAGCCAAGAATAAGCCAAATGGTTGTGAGTGGACAGGGTCGGGCTATAAGGGGAGTTGTGGAGGCCCGCGGCGGAGAAAGAATCTCCGCCAAACAATCAGAATAGAATTTACGTTGTATCAGAATCTGAAATGAGTATAAATTTGGAAATCACTTCATCTCTCACTCTGTAGTATTATGTTGTATATTTTCAGATATATATCTTGTCGTTATGTCTCGTTAGAACTCAGGCATGGTTGATACTTTGGTTGTCAACCTTGCATATGTATAGACGTCACGACATCACCTGTACGGTTTGAAATGACAAATTTACTTAATTTGATTTGAAACTAGCTTTTGCCCGAGACTCCGTCAGCGTGAAATTTTTAATTTAGGCAGGTAGCTATTACTATTACCTATTTTATTTAATCTGCGTTGTTGATTCCCCATACAAACTTCAACCCCCCTTGTCACCCCCTTAAAGGGTGATTTCTTGAATGAAAACTACCCTAAATAAGAAAATAATTGTTATTGTAACTTACCTTAGATACTACTATGATGCTACTTATGTTGCCTATACTACTTATATTCTTATAAAGTTACAAAAAAATATGTTACCTATTAGTTGCTAAGATATCATATATTTCTTGTTGTATCCAGTATCAGATTAAGTGAACTAAGTTTCGTAATTATATTTAAAGTAGTTCAGTAAGCTACCATATATTGTAGGAGCGTATGGCTAGTAATAAAGATTGAGGTGTTGCATATGTAGGGTAACTTAATAATAACCCATATGTGGGTAGCTAGCTAGGTATCCATTGTCGCAGAATAAATGGTGCGCGTTCAATAGGTACGACTTTTATTAATAATCTTGTAATGCTTCCTTTTTGCTTCCTATTTTTTCCTTCTGCTCTTTATCATGAAAAGCAAACTCCTTTTGGGCGGTGGTAGTTGTGGGCTTCTCTGGACAAATCCCTAAGTACATTATATGAATCATCCGGTATATCCCATCCCAAAATTTGGTCTGATGTCGCCTGCTGTATTCCACGAAGTCCTTGCTTCTATTGTAGAGTCTGTTCATGACGATGCTGGTTGCCGTTGCGGGAGGACGCCAGAAGTTGTACCAGGGCTGGATACAAAAAAAAATACAATAATGTTCTTTGACGTGCATTGAGGTTAATTCGAAAGTGTCTTTATGTTAAAAAGGCAAATGAATGAATGAAAATGAATGAAAACATTTATTTTCAGGCAACTATTGGCCCATAGATAAATACCTTAAAACTAGCATACATATTATCACAAAATATATCTCAAAACTAAAAACTCAATTATGGCTGCGATGCAGTTCGCAACCCCGCAGTGTCAGGGAGCCGGCCGCGGAAACGCCGGAACTTGACACCCTTCGGCCAAAACTCCTCCTTGGTGAAGGTCGCTAGATGTTCAGTCAGTCAGTCAAATAACAATGAAACCAGAAGCACTTTATACTTTACACAGCTCCTGCAATGCTTGCCAAGGCATCTTGTTACCTACTGTTGCTAAAGTTGAAAGTGCTCCTAGTTTAGTAGATATCTGCCATTATCAAAATTACCCCTTTCGAAGTTAACCCAATGCACCACTTTACAAATTTTTACAAATCTAAATGAAGGGTAAAGAAAGGACGCCTAGCGTGTGGAATTTCGTACATTAATAATTAGAGTTTAAACTTCTATGAAATTATGACGTATTATACAGGGTGATTCATGAGACGTGAGCAGGACTAATCCTGCACACTCAGTAACTGATAATTGACCGATCACCGTCGTATTTAATAGGTGAAACAACCACACTTTTTCCTATTTACAACTTTTTGGTGAGGGCAAATTTAATCTCTACGATCATGGTCACCCTACAAAACTTAATTAATAAACATAAAACCTCTTTAAGAAAATAAACTGTCAAACTTGAGTGAGATACGAGTTTTCAAAAGTAACCAGACCATGATGAAAATGGTGACAATCAATTTGACACAGAATATTCGTAGTTTAGTATTCTAATTTTAGGGTGACCATGCATGTCGTAAATAAATCAGTAACTTTTTTTTCAACACGACTAGAAAATTAACGTTAACCTCACTAATACTGATACGAAACAGTTGCTTATAATTTACGAAATGCGCAGTGTTAGTCCTGCTCACGTCTCCAGAATCATCCTTTATATCACTTGCACTGCGTGTGCTATCAAAATCGTTGCAGCCCCAGCTCAATCACGTGGCCTACCGTGTGAAACACGACAATCGAAACTTCGGTTTCTGCCTCTCTATCACTCTTGCCTATTCGATTGATAGAGACAGATAACAAAATTTCGATTTTCGCGTTTCGCGGTAGGCCACCTGTAAACAAACCGCCTTGATGCATCAATGTCATAGTGGCCTAGTATGTATAAGTTACTCTAGATATAGTTTAGTATGTGCACTAGTGCTGCACTCTGGCGGCAGAACATTGCAGTAATACTCCCTATAGAGAAGAATTTTTTTTTTAATATTAAGCCATACAAAAGAGACTTGAAGAAATTGACAACGCAAGAGGTATGTATAGGTACTTACTTAGTTAAAGTAAAAAGAAAAATTAATGTTTATTACTTAGATATTAATATAATTTTCACCACACCACGTCGTAAAGGCTCTCTTGTTTGTTTAAAAACTGATGAGAAAGTTGCATTTTATCCACATGTGTGGTAAAGTAATTAGATGCAAATTTTGAGGTGTTTTCTTAATGTTGGCTGGTAAAATTGTCTTTGAAATGACTTGATGATTTTGAATGATAAATATTTAATAAAGTTCATTTGGATTTGATTTTGTTTGATATTTTCCTCGCGTTGGTGTGGTGTGGTGAAAAATTTTGTTTTTCACTCGGTGGCAAAATTTGTTTAATCCTCGTACCTTGAAACCCTCTCAACGCTCAATATTTTAGAATCTTTGTATCAATATTTTTTGCCAGGGAGGTTTTGAAATCATACTATGCAATTTTTACAAAAAAATTACACTCCCATAAGTAGAAAATGGACCAGCCAAAATATGTGAAACAGCCAAATTTGTTTTTCGGGATTTCGGGGTTGGTCCTATAGTAGAAGTTGCTCTGTACCCATAATCCCACAACCTCCCTGGCCTGGCAGGTTATTTTTTAGCCACCGTATATACATACTTTGTTCTTCGGCATTAGCCACCATGGGAATACGCCGTTAGAGACCTGCAATAAAAGATATTTATTACTAATAATAAACAGGTACCGTGAAAGTCACGTTTCATCTCCCACTACTTTTATGCGACAATAACTTTTTTACATAAATATTTGGGACTACCTGCCATGCTAAAAGTTTTACAAACAGATGTAGTGCATTAATTGTTTTCCATCGTATTTTTTCGGAAACGTTCGTATTTGTCATGCTCAGTACTTTATGTCAAGGATCAGATACGGGTATTTTTTGTGTGGGAACGAAAACGGTATTTTTCCTTTTTTTGCTTTCCCACCCTCCTGTTGGCGATTTTACGTTACAGTATATATGACCCTTTAAATCTTCGACATAGTCACGTATGGTACTAATTACCGCACTAGGGCGGTAAAGTAGCGCCATATGTTCTGTTATAGTACATTACGATACAAGTGCGAAAAGTAGGAAATTCGCAACGAGTGGCGATAAATTAAAACACGACCGAACGGAGTGTTTTATATTAACACGAGTTGCAAATTGCCTATTTGCACATGTATCGTACAAAGTTTTACAGTAGGTACAGTCACCTGCAATAATATGTTACACTTCGAAGGCCGCAAAAATATGTGACACGCTCTTATAGCTCTACAAATAAGATAGTGTCCGATATTTTTGCGGCCTTCGTTGTGTAACATATTATTGCAGGTGACTGTACATATGGCTCTTTAACATTTCGACATAGTTGCGTAATGTGCTAATTATCGCACGGGTACGATAAAGTGGTCCCATATGTATTGTCTACTGTAAAATAAAATAAAAACTTACGTTTAGTAGTAATGCAATCATCAGCATAATAATAAATAATTTCATATTTTATAATTATATTTATTTCTATGACAGTAGGTAATGTAGTCTGAACACAGTTCAACTACACAAGCTCTATCACACGAATGAAGATTAAATCGTCAGCCTTTGCTATTTATTTGAAAATTGAAACAAAACAATTATTGTTACATTGTACCTGAAATGTAATCTGTTTTCTAATAGCAGGATGGTTTTTGTTTTGGAATACAATAGGTTAATACTAATATTCGTCGATTGTTAGAGAAAATGCGTGATAAATGTTTGTAAACAACTTCCACCCGAATAAATAAGTATGCGCTAAACTCAATAAACCGGACAAGTGCGAGTCGGACTCGCCCACAGAGGGTTCCGTACTTTTTAGTATTTCTTGTTATAGAGCGGCAGCAGAAATACATCATCTGTAAATTTTCAACTATCTAGCTGATAGCTAGCCGGTTCATGAGATACAGCCTGGTGCCAGCCAGACAGACGGACGGAAGAACAGACAGACAGACGGACAGAGGAGTCTTATTAAATAATAGGGTCCCGTTTTTACCCTTAGAATACGGAAACCTACACAGCGCCTTTCGAAATAAAAAAAAAAATATTGAAATTATCGCCGACTTACATCTGAAATTTCCATAGAATGATCCTTCCGGCCGAAGGAATAGAATAGAAGGAATTTCCATAGAATAGAATGGAAAAGAAATACTTTATTGGCTAAACATGTACAAAAGATAACATTTTTACAAGAACATTGTCCTAACAGTTACATGCTATGAATGGTATGGTATGAACATTAGTATGAAAAATGTGGTTATGAAGAACATAAGTTATTATTTTATTGTGTTTTTGTTTGTGTAGAATTTTTTTGTGATGTTTATTATGCTGTCGATATAATATCGATATAATGCTGTCGATATAGGCGACCAACAGTCCCAGGGAGGTGTGGGGTTCATCGTCCACAAGTCTCTCGTGAACAACGTAGTGAAGATCGAGAGTGTGTCGGCTAGGGTGGCGTACCTTATACGCAGAGTATCCAAGAGGTACTCGTTGAAGGTCATACAGGTGTATGCGCCGACTTCGACACACTCCGACGACGAGGTGGAGGCTATGTATGAGGATATTTCGAAAGCCGTGCATAGCTTCAAAACAATCAAAACCTACTTCACCGTTGTCATGGGGGACTTCAACGCGAAACTGGGTAAGAGAGATGGTGAAGAGCTGAGAGTGGGGCAATTTGGAGTTGGAATTCGGAACCATCGGGGCCACCTACTGCAACTCCAAAACCGTTTCGATTGCCTAGGCGGCGATGTGGACGAATTCAACGACGGCTTTGTGGAAGCTGTCCATAGCACTGGGTCTAAGTTCTTTAAGGCCCAGCAGACAAAAAGAACCAAAAGGCTTTCTGACTCAGCTCGGGGACTCTTGGAGGAAAGGAGAAGAATGGTTCTACAATCTTCAGCCGATGCGACATTATATCGGCAGCTCAATAGACGGATCTCTAAGTCCCATACCCGTGATCTGCGACAATTTAATACAAGTCGTATTGAAGAGGCTATCGAGCGGAATAAGGGCTCTAAAGTTTTCGCACGAGATCTGTCTATTGGGTAGAGCCAGCTCGCCAAATTAAAAACTGAGGATGGTAGAATCGTTTCATCCCGACCCGAGCTCCTGGGTGAGATTGAGAGCTTTTATGGACAGCTATACACATCGACTAAAAGCCCCGAAGTTGGTCTGGCGGAAGACTCTAGAGCTAGACTGACCCGACATTATACCGAAGACATCCCCTACATCAGCCTGTACGAGATTAGAATGGCTCTCAAACAGCTCAAAAACAACAAGGCAGGTGAAGACGGAATCATATCCGAACTTCTGAAGGCGGGTGGTAAACCGGTCCTTATGGCCCTTCAGACTGTTCGACTCCATCTTACTCGAAAGGAGAACGCCTAAGGCATGGAACAGAAATGTGGTGGTGTTGTTCTTCAAAAAGGGTGCACCGAAGCCAGGCAACTGTTTGTAATGCAAAAAAAGTATATACGCGTCCTTACAGTTGTGCATCTTCCAACTAGTTGTAACCCATATTTTATTTATTGAGTATGGTTTATTGAAATTGCCCTGTATTTATATACTGCACTCTGCTCTCTTTGTTCGTGAAAATCCCCACTTATTTGAAGTAAAGCAAGATAAGCAGAGAACTAGAGAGCAGTACCGAAATAAACTATTGGCACCAAAATGTAATCTAGAAATGTATACAAATAGCCCACACTACAACTGTATAGTAATTACTAATTAAATTCCGAATTTCATTAAACAAGAACCTCGATATGCAGTATTTAAAAAGGTGTATTTAGAGTATAATTTGACTTTGAAAATTATTAGATTTTTTTTGTTTTGATTGTATGAAATTATATTTATTTTAACTTAATTGTAACAACCACGGCAGACTACCCACATCATAAGTAATAATTTCTGATTTATAGTAACAGCACCAGTCATGGGACATTTAAGAGGAAATTTGGAGTATTTATGATATTTCCCTTATACATGTAAATGGTCTACCGCTTAGCGTGTTAAAAGATGAAAGTCCTATCCGTCTTTCATATTTTAGGCGTGTTGTATCAAAGATACTGCAATTAGTTTCCACATATTTAACAAATTAAAACTATGCTTTTTTTCTCCAGTCATGGACACCAAAGCTCCAGTAATGGGCCCCCGGTAATGGACGTGGATCCAGTAATGGGCCCCCTATAATGGACATTGCTCTATCAGTATAAAATATTGAAATGGGGAATAAGTTACGGCAAAAAAATCAATTTTTGGTATAAGCTGAATGTATTTTTCTTTCCACAGCCAATTATTATTGTATTAGATCCATCGAGACAATTCTAATATACCCAAACACAATTAGTTAGGGTTTATTGCGATAAAGTTCCCATGGCCACCTCCTGTCTCCATCATCAGATCAGGTCCATGTTATCGTAATATTGCATTATCATCCGATTTGCATACTTAATTACGTACTTACACAAAATTTCAACTGAATCGGAAATCGAAAAGTGGCTCAAATTCAGCTACCAAGATTGGACCCACACGAACTTATAGGGCAAGTTAAATAAAAGTTTGGAAAAACGATATTAATTTATCTGAAGTCCGAGAATACCTCCTGATTGACATATTTCGTAACTACATTTGGACGTAGTTACAGGTAAAAGATCCAATCCACAAAAAGTTGATCGAAAGTTATGGCAGTTTAAAGTTTGAATCGGTATTCCTCTATACTGGTAGATATTTTTTATACTATGTGTAGGGATGAAAAACGAGCCAAATCGCCTTTTATATATTTATACACACATTGTTCAGTTTCATGCAACATTTGTCGAGATATTTGACCAAATATAGGGTTGGATCCTTTTCGTAAAAGTACACTTTTCATGGACACTCGTTTTTTTTTAATTATGCAATAAGGATCCATTTCAATAAAATTGGATTTAAATCATAAATATATTACTATTTAAAACAAATGAATTAATTATTATGTATTATTTAACCATAAAAAATTAAATTAGTTTTGCTAAACAGTATTAAACCTACTAATGATCACAAAATTTCTTAAATTTCTTAAAAATGACCTGTTACCGTTTTAAATTTAGATTTCAAAATTAAAAAAAAGACATAATTCCTGTCTCACGATTAAATTTGTCAATGCGCAGCAACACTATGACACGAACAATGTTGCAAGTTACCAAAAAGAGAACAAATTACCAAAGTTTGTGACTTTTGTAGCCATTTCCGTCAGTAGCAATAAGCGGCAAATTTAAAAAACGTAGGCACGGGGCGTTATCGTCCCCTAGAAAATTTGAATTTCGCGCTTTTTTTTACTGAGAAAGTTGTTCGAAATACTTTGTATAACTTGCTAAAAACTTAGGAGACGAATTCAAAATATATTTAATTATTTTTGCGTGTTTTATTATTATTTATATATGATCAAAATCCTATTTTATTATTTTAGTGATAATTTAACAGTTATAGCTGGTCAAACAAATCTTGTCAGTAGAAAAAGGCGCGAAATTTAAATTTTCTATGGGACGATAACCCTTCGCGCCTACATTTTTTTTAATTGGCGCTTTTATACTGACAAGATTTGCTTGACCAACTATAATACCGCGTTGGGTCGTTTTTATGTTTACCGTTAGATAAAAATTGTAAGTAGTGTCAATAAAAAAAATGGTTTGGGTTGTTGCACATTTTGACAATTATTGCATATTGGTTCAATAAGCCAATACTTACAGTAAAAAATTAGCAGTGAGGACTTGATCATAATAGTTAAAAATAACGCCATTAGAATTTAGAAAGGAATCTTAAAAATATAGCTGGTCAAGCAAATCTTATCAGTAGAAAAATCCGGCAAATAAAAAAATGTGATGTCAGACCGTGAAAAGTCTGCAGTGCTTTTGATAGCCCACACGCAGTGCAAGTGTCATTTTAAACGTCAAACTTCTATGAAATTAAATTTATGACGTATAAATAACACTTACACTGCGTGGGCTATCAAATCCGCTGCAGACTTTTCTTGGTACAACCTATAGATGCGAAGGGTAATCGTCTCATAGAAAATTTGAAATTCGCGTCTTTTTCTACTGACAAGATTTGCTTGATCAAGTATACCTACATGGATTGGCTTAAAGGGCTCGTATCCAGGCCATAATTGTTAAAAAAAATACCTACATGGATCGTTTGTGCTGATTATTATCACACCAAAGTAGAATTTACAACAGCTCTTAACAAAGTGGTCCAAGTGAGATGAATTCTTTTTGCTGTTTATCTGAAGGATTTTAGTTTAGTAAATTTTGTTTCTCAAAAGGATCTAAATGAATTGGATCATTTTCGTTAATAATATTAAGGATAAAAAGTGTGAATTACATTTTCTTAAAAATGATCCAAGCAGGTTGGGTTTCTTTCGATAAAATAAATGTGAAGCAGTTCCGTAATTGATCGAATATAACTAAAGGTTCCAAGAGAAATGGATACTTATAAGCGAATATATATTTTAACCCGTCCTACATGTGGGATGGTATCCCATGTTGATTAAAATATGAAAACGCAGTGTAAACTGGGCCTCTTTTTGCTGAATGAAAATAGACGCCATAAAGACCTCTCTGGTATACTTAACTCATGTTTTGGTAATTATGTGGATTGGATCTTTTACCTGAAACTACGTCCATTTTACTTCTGTATTGTTTAAACATGAAATTATGGCATGGCAAGCATCATTCTGTCAATTGTCCTATCATAGGAGGTACGCAGTTTTACAGCTCCTATAATGGGATTGGGCCAAATACCACTGTTATTTTACATCTGTGGAGTCACAACATAATGTGTTGTATACCTTATCTCATGGTAAATGCAATTAACAAAACACATTCTAGTTTTCATCAAGTATTAATTAATTAAAATTTTATAAATTAACTCACCTCTCTAAGCGAAGTTGTTAAGAATTCGTAGTGGTATTTTTTTTCAGTGACACGACAACTTTTGGGTTGACGCCAATTTCTTAAGAAACAACCAAATTTAATGAAACTTCAAACTGAAACAGCTCTAGGACTCTTATGTATGATAATATACAGCCGGTGTTTATAAACTAGTTTTAGATACATATTTTAGAGGAATTATGTTTTTTTGTCCCATTACTGGTTCCACGTCCATTATAGGGTATACTACTATATTTCATTTTTATTAAATTTTGTGGGTACTGCAACATTGCCAGAATCAGGTATAAAACGCGGCCCTCCTACCCGGAGCAGTCAGTCGTCACCGTCGATTGAAACTGTAAACACCTCAAGTGAAGTTGAAGTTAGAATAAATCGTATTATTCGAAGTGAGAATAAACTCAAGCGCTATATTATAAAGTTGTTTTTGTGTTTATCCCTGTGGAGGTTTCATAATTGACTCGAATTTAATTGATTTTATTATTTTTATTAGCATTATTTGTAATTTAATCCAATTTATTTTATTTTGTTTTGTTTTAATTTAAATTATTAGTCTTAATTAAATCGAATTTGTCTTAGTCTTAATTAAAGCTAATTTAATTAGTTTTAAGCATATTAGTTTTAAGTACCTATGGTGTGTGCCCTAGCAGGACGTCATGGACTGACTTGATTTAATTATTTGCACCAGTTTAATTTTATGTACATGATTATACAATGAATAAATGAAATGAAATTAAAAGGTAATACAGAAGTGAAGAGTATAACCTGCCTCTCTGTTTAGCGTTTGTGGACGTAAGTAATCTTGGCTGAGACTACGGAGGATTTGAGTATGATGCTCGACGACCTCAGTAAAGCTTCCGAGCGAGTTGGTCTGAGGATGAACATGGACAAGACGAAGATCATGTCAAATGCCCGTGTAGGACCAACTCCTGTTACAATCGGAGACTTTACACTTGAAGTTGTAGACGATTATATATATCTAGGACAGACTGTCCAGTTAGGTAGGTCCAACTTCGAGAAAGAGGTTAATCGACGAATCCGACTCGGTTGGGCAGCGTTTGGGAAGCTACGGCACATCTTTTTGTCAAATATTCCGCAATGTCTCAAGACAAAAGTCTTCGACCGGTGTGTGTTGCCAGTGATGACATATGGAACTGAAACGTAGCCGCTTACCGTGTGCCTAATAAGAAGGCTCAAAGTCACCCAAAGGGCAATGGAGAGGGCTATGCTTGGGGTGTCTCTGCGTGATTGCATCAGAAATGAGGCCATCCGCAGCAGAACCAAAGTAACCGATGTAGCCCTCCGAATCGCTAAACTTAAGTGGCAGTGGGCGGGGCACATTGCCCGTAGAACCGATGGCCGATAAAAAGTTATACTTTGATCTTATTCGGAAGTTCATTGTTACTTCTACGGAGAGTGAACAGGATCATTTTAAATCCCATCAATACCTAACCTAACCTAACCTACTTTAAGATCTCACATTTTTTTAAATAACAGCAATTGTTCTAGGTATCCAATAAAGCAAAGAAATAGAGTTTAATACTTGTTTATAATGTTATTTTGTTCCTATAAATAGATATTTGGATTTTGCATAGAACTTGGCACTCATTTAGATCTCCATTCTTTTTGCGGCGAACCCCACAGCCAAGCATAATTTTTGTATTGAACTTGGCTCTCCTTTTTTACATTTATGTTTTTGATGGGATATCAATACTTTTTGTAAAGAAAACTAGGCAGGTATTGAGATTTAATGTTTTTTCTTGTGTTTCCGCTGTATGGTTTTTACTTCTCTTCTTTGTATAATTATGTGGTGCCGCGCGCCGCCGACGACACACCGTTGGCCGGTTTTTTAGAGTGTATTACAAGTTTTTTGTATGGGAACCCCCCCTATTTTTTTAACTTTTTTTATTTTTAGATTTTTTTCCTACGCTAACACACAATTACCGAGCTGGATTCCAAATTTCATCCTTCTAGGTCATCTGGAAGTAGGTTAGGTTTAGGTACTATATGTCAGTCACAATAAAAAAGAAATTTGTATGGGGACCCCCCCTATTTATTAACTTTTTTTGTTTTTAGATTTTTTCCTACGCTTACACACAATAACCGAGCTGGATTCCAAATTTCATCCTTCTAGGTCACCTGGAAGTAGGTTAGGTTTAGGTACTTATATGTCAGTCACAATAAAAAATGTTTTTTTTTGTATGGGGACCCCCCCCCCTATTTTATAACTTTTTTTTATTTTTAGATTTTTTCCTACGCTTTCACACAATAACTGAGCTGGATTCCAAATTTCATCCTTCTAGGTAATCTGGAAGTAGGTTAGGTTTAGGTACTTATGTCAGTCACAATAAAAAATGGTTTTTTTGTATGGGGACCCCCCCTATTTTATAACTTTTTTATTTTTAGATTTTTTCCTACCATTTACACAATAACTGAGCTGGATTCCAAATTTCATCCTTCTAGGTTATCTGGAAGTAGGTTAGGTTTAGGTACTATAAGTCTGTCAGTCAGTCTTAAAATTTACGACTTTTTGACCTTCATATCTTTATAACCGTTTGAGCTAGCTTCATGAAATTTGGGCTTCTAGATGTCCTTATGGATATAATTAAAGACACGTAGTTTTATGTGTTTACGTTAAAGATGTTTTGAGTTATAGAAGGGTCAAAAGTGGCACCAAGTGGTTCGTGTAATATTACACTTGGCGCTGGCTAGCCAGTTCCTTTGCTTGAACTTGGCTTGACACGCTGCCGCGTGTCTAGATCTTCTTTCAATGAATTAAGGATTATTTAAGGTTGGCGATACTTGAAAATATTTGACAGATTGATAAAAATGATTGCGTTTAGTTAAATAAAAGTAGCATGATATCGTCGTATTCTGAACTCGTTTAAATCTCCAAACTATGTAACTAAATAAAAAGTCAAATTACTGTATTTCTTAACGTTATTTTAGGCATTTTTACAGTTGATTTGGAATTTAAAAGTAGATATATTATATTAAATAAATAATGAACGACACTAATGATATTTTGAATAGTATCGAAACGCACTTATGTCAACTATGCACCCAGCAAACATTTTTGGTCGATATTCCGAAAAAGGCACCTATTTTAGGTCGCACAATTTAGGAGACCATAATGAGGCACGTGGAATCGACGTCGTGGGCACGTCGAGTCGACATAAATGGGGAAAAACGCACGTGCCGGCGACGTATTTATTGACGGTAAATTAGTGATTACAACCATTAGGTCAACACTAGGTCATGTTTCCGACGTGGATTCGACGTCGCCACGACGTGCGGCGTAGTGAAAATGTACTAATTTGGTATTCTTTACCACCTTTAGACGTGATGGCGACATATTTTTATCCATATAATTACTCTGCGAGGCAATATTTAGATGAGTCGCGATGAAGAGAAAAAGAGACACAAACATTACGCTTATATATTCTTTTCACTCAGAAACAAAATGTCTAACAAGAAAACAACTTTAAGTTGTGCAATGATAATGGCGGCCACTAAGTCATGTAAAATAATTTAGGCCGATTACGCTGATGAAGAACGATGAAATCTAGTGCACAGAAAATTTTTTCGTGCAGTATGTTAGGTTTACATACAAAACTATTGATGGGCTTTTGAAATATTTAAGTTTTCAACATTTTATAAAATCAAAATGCATATATTTGCTTGTAATTGAGTGTTGTAATTGAATATTTGTGTGTGTGTGAGTGTATTGACTTGATCAAAAATATTGTTTTATTTTGAATATTAGCACAATGAAGTACCGTGCGATGGCACCATTCAAGATATAACAACTTAAATTATGCAATTTCATATTTAGCATCTCGTTATAATGAAAGAAAATGGCGGCACAACCTTATGGTATTGATAGTACTTTACAAGTGATTTTAACTATATGGTCGCAATTTGGTATCTATTTTAAGTAACATTTACCTAAAATTAGTAGCTAAATCGACATAAAATCGACGACCTAAAGGTCTCCGTATAAGAAATAATTACGTCGCAAATACACCTAAAATGTCTTATTAGTACATTTGACCTATTGGTCAGACTTTGCAGTTAATTTTACCTAATATTTTAGACTTATTTTCAACCATTAAGTCCCTGACTTCATGGTCCCCGTATAAGAAATAATTACGTCGCATATACACCTAAAATGCCTTATTAGTACATTTGACCTATTGGTCATGGTTCGAAGTTAATATTACCTAATATTTCGACAGATTTTCAACCATTAAGTCCCTGACTTCATAGTCCCCGTATAAGTAATAATTACGTCGCAAATACACCTAAAATACCTTATTAGTAGATTTGACCTATTGGTCAGGGTTTAAGGTTAATTTTACCTAATATTTTGCCTTATTTTCAACCCCTAAGTCCCTGACTTCATGGTGTATTTATGAAGTGAAATTTACGTTTCATTATCCCTATATTTTGACTTGGAAGTAAAAGTGTACAATACGTAAAATAATTGGTGACTTAGGACGTCATTTTCACTTAAATTGGTAAAATCTTCTTCGAGCCTAGGAAAAAATACTTAAAATGTTTGCTGGGTGACTTATGTGGCTACCTACCTTGTGCGTGAGATCTTAGAAGAACCTTCGTAATTTATACTTGGTCAAGCAGATCTTGTCAGTAGAAAAAGGCGGCAAATTTGAAAAATGTAGGCGCGATGGGATATCGTCCCATAGAAAATTTGAATTTCGCTTTTTTACTGACAAGATTTGCTTGACCAGCTATAGAAAAAGACTTCGGTTATCGGTGGTAACGTACGAAGGTGATACTGCTGTTCTGCTTTCTTAATATGTTACGTTTCAAACGTAGCAAAGGCAATTACCTTCTTTAAGTTTGATACTCACAACGACAGCGGCATTGTAGTAAAACAGGTCGTACAGGATTGTTTTCAGCGCCATCTGTCCGCATCAAGAGGTGCTCGATCACCTAGTCGCGAGCTGTCATTCTATGATACTTTATAGATTTATGGTCATTATTTAACATTAAATATTTTCTTTAATGGTTGAAATATTTAGGTTTAATTCTTATAAAATATTTCTACTCAATATCGTTACAGCCGTATTCATAAAAAATCCTTAAATGAGGAATGGTTAGCTTATTAACTAATTCGCTGTTTAGGCTTAATAAGCCGTTGATAAGAACGATGATTTATAAACGCTTATTAGGGGTTTCTTAACTAATAAATAAGCAGATTAGACCCGTTATGTTGGCATCTTGGCACATCATAGACAAAAATATGGCTGAACATTAATTGAAAAAAAAAATTGACAGTAGCACTAGCGGTAAATCGTAAAATTCTGAACAATACGATGTACAATTATGACCAATTTTCTGGGCTATTATACAGTGTGGAAAGATAAGTCGGGCCCTGGAGGGAAACTACCTTAAATCCTTAAGATGGCTCATTTTACTTAAAGGAGACATTCCTTTATTTTTAAAAAGAAACAAAACTGCATTTAAAGATTTTTCTTTTTTTTTTCAATTTGGCTTGTCTAAATAAATCTTGAGTACTAAATATTAGATTTTATGGATATTTTGTACGACAGGCGAGTGTAAGACCTACTGTTTCTTGGAGAAATGTTATCATTAACATTAACTGTATCGACTAGTAGAATAAAATTGCGAGTACTTATTTTTTGGAATTTTTAGTCGGTTCGAGTCCCGGGCGAGGCAAGCGAGTTTTAGAAAATTTTTGAATGCAGATTTGTTTCTTTATAAAAATAAAGGAATGTCTCTTTTAAGTAAAATGAGCCAGCTTAAGGATTTAAGGTAGTTTCCCTCCAGGGCCCGACTTATCTTTCCACACTATATATTAAAATAGCCTCTGTTGGAATTAGGTAGGATTCAACGTACGCTAACCTGCTTACTTTATTCTGGTTAGTTACCATGGTTGTTTTTATAAATATATATGTCAGTATGAAAATAAACATACAACTGAAGTTACGTGTTTTTTATTTAACAGTTATGGGCTTACACTAAAGATGGATAAAGAATTAATAACGGGCATTGGCATGCTGCAGAAATTCAGTGCGGAAAACTACCTACAATGGAAGTTCCAGTTAAGGTGCGCTTTAAAAGCGAAAGGTCTAGGGCAGTTTATAGAAAGTGAAGAAAACGAATCCACTGGTACGAGTGCGAGCACGGGCGGCACTGGGGAGTCCCTGGCGGCCGGAGCCCTGCGAGAGCGGCAAGATGTTCATAATTACATCGTCTTTGACATATGAACAGATGGTAATTATTGAAAACTGTACATCAGCGAGGCAGATGATAGAAAAAATTGACGCAGTTTATGCTCAAAAATCTGAATTTAATAAAATGTCTCTTCATGAACGATTCTACGCATATAAGATGAAAGAGAAAGATGGAATTGCACAACACATTGCAAAAGTTGAATCACTGGCAAAGCAAATAAAAGAGGCCGGCGACACCGTAAGCGACGCAGCAATTATCACAAAAATTATTGGCAGTCTTCCAACCAAATACAGAAATGTTAGACAAGCATGGCTATCGATGGATGCTTCAAAACAAACAATAGCTAACTTAACTGCAAGGCTTCTGGATGAAGAAGCGAGCCTTAGCAATGATGACATCGCCGATCCTATTGCCTTAGCTACTGTTACTAAGAGCTCATATCCTGAGAGAAGATCTTTTGTAAGGCCTCCCATTTGTTACTATTGTCAAAAACAAGGACATATAGCAAAAGATTGCTATTCGCGAAAACGAAGCCTTAACAAATCGAACTCAGGAGCAAATATGACGTACTCGGCATTCATGGTCAAAACCTATACAGAAAACTTACAAGCTGGAGACAACGACATCTGGTATCTAGACAGTGGAGCTTCAGGTCATATGACCAGCAGATTAGATTTTTTTAATAAAATTGATGAATGCCCAACAAAAACAGTGAAACTCGGTGACAACTTTGAACTGAACGTTGAAGGGGCAGGAACAGTCTATATTAAGAAGTTGCTTAATAACGAGTGGTACGACTCTGAAATTAATAACGTACTGTATATTCCACAACTTAAGAAAAACCTAATATCTGAAGGTGTTTTAACCGAAAAAGGCTATACAATTATCAAAGAAAAGTGGCATGTACATATATTAGATGCCGAAAAAAGGTTGGTGGCTTATGCACACAAACAACCAAATAATTAATATCGGTTACTATTTAAAACCGCTTTACATGAAACTCTGAGTGGGGATGTCAATGCTGTGACAGCTGACAATAATTTAAAACTCTGGCATGACAGGCTCTGCCATATAAACATTAACTATTTGAAAATTTTGATAAACAATGGAACTTTACAAGGAATTTCTCAAAATGATTTTAAAGATTTTTTCTGTGAGGCATGCGCTTATGGAAAGCAACACCGACTTCCATTTCCTGCAAAACCAGACACTGAGAAGAGGGTCTGCCGCCCTGGCGAAATTATTTATTCAGATGTATGCGGGCCTATGTCAACACCTTCGATATCTGGTTTTAAATATTTCGTTCTATTTAAAGATGCATGTACCGGCTATAGAATCGCATTCTTCATAAAATACAAGAGTGATGTCTTTGAAAATTTCAAGGAGTTTCTACGGCTTATTCAAAATAAATTTGGACGTCCTCTCAGAGTACTACATACAGATTGTGGCGGTGAATATTGCAATAATGAATTTAAAGCATTTCTAAATAACTTTGGGATAACTTTGGAAACAACAGCACCTTACACGCCTGAACAAAACCCGCGTGCCGAACGCGATATGCGCACGATTATGGAATCAGCGCGAACCATGCTCCAGAATTCTAAGCGCCCCAAGCATCTCTGGGCCGAAGCTGTCAATTGTGCCATATATGTTCTGAACAGAACTCCTACTAAACAGACGCCGAACTCAACCCCTTATCAGGAGTGGACTGGACAAAAGCCCTATGTAAATCATACAAAAATATTTGGCTGCGACGCATACATGCATATACCAAACCAATTGAGACGAAAACTTGACTCGAAGAGTAAAAAATTATTCTTTGTTGGCTATGACGGGAACTCTAACAATTACCGTCTTTATGATCCTATTACAAAGAAGATACACATTTCACATAATGTACTTTTCAATGAATCGTCATTTTCCGGTGAGCAAGGAGACCACGACCAACTACTGCAGTTTGTAATAGAAGACAACGTTGAGCAGAATGTTTTGACTGAACCCCGCAGCCCGGTTCTGATAGAAGACGTTATTGGCACTGGTCATCAACCTTCGATGGAGGATAATCGTAATCTGATAGATAGTTTCTTTGATACTAACGAAACATCAACTGCAGAAGACTTAAATGAGACAAGAATGTTGAGGCCGAGAGAAAATCTCAAAGCTCCAAGCCGATATGAGGCCAATATTATTTTTGAAGAACCAAACACTTATGAAGAAGCAATGAAAAGCCCTGATGTAGATGAATGGAAAGGTGCCATAGACGAGGAACTAAAGTCATTAAAAGAAAATAAAACCTGGGAAATTACTGAATTACCAGACGGAAAGAAACCAATAACATCTAAGTGGGTATTCAAAAAGAAAATAAATCCAGATGGCACAGTTTTACGCTATAAAGCACGACTCGTGGCAAGAGGATTTGATCAGAAACCTGGAATAGACTACTTTGAGACCTTTTCTCCAACAACCAGGTACGATTCAATAAGAATTCTACTTGCAGTTTGTGCGGATAAAAAGTATGAAATGACTCAATTTGACGTGAAGACAGCATTTTTATACGGGAATCTAGATGAAGAAATATACATGCTGCCACCGCAAGGACTTGACGTAGATGCGAAGAAAGTATGTAAATTGAAACGTTCTCTCTATGGACTCAAACAGGCTCCACGATGCTGGAATAGAAAACTCGATGAATTTCTAAGGCAAATTGGCTTTCAAAGCATACAAGCAGACACATGTGTCTATGTGGGACTACTAGATAATGAAAGAGTGATACTCATAATTTATGTCGATGATGGACTATTGTTCTCTAAGAAGAAATCTACACTTACAACGTTCCTTAATCTATTTAGAAAGCAGTTTGAAATAACAGTCGAGGAAAACCCGAAATATTTTGTTGGTTTAGAAATGGAAAAGAATAAAGAAAACGGCACTATTCTTATTCATCAATCAAACTACGTGAAGAATATGTTAAGAAGGTTTAACATGATAGATGCCAAGTCGGTGACCATTCCAATTGAAACCAACACCGTTGCTATATGCGATGACATTGACAAGAATGCACCATACAGAGAAGTTGTCGGGTGTCTGATTTATCTCGCAACTACAACTAGACCAGACATTTCCTATGCAGTGGGAGTTGCGAGTAGATACTTTGTTAAACCTTTTTATTACCTTTTTTGTAATAAGAACATCCATGGTTTTTTGATTTGTATTTTTATATTCATATGTTTTTTATAAGTGTCATTCTTTCCAATATTCTCTTTGTGTGAACGTGTTTTCTATTTATTAAATTATTTCAATAAGTATATTCCACGGATTTTACTCCTATATTAATAGGTTATGAGTGCCCGTACTACGCTGCGAAATAAGTTTAATAAGTACGAGAAATATGGATTCTCCATCGACGTCTACACATACTCATCATATAACGTTCTCGAAGCTACACGGAAGCAAGAACTTCAATAACTGGTTATTCAGTATTCAGTGTTTGCTCACCGATCAAGGACTCTGGGAGGTCTGTACAAAAAAAAGACGAATTGACAGACCCCGCAGAAAAGCAAAAAGACGCTCGTGCTCGAGCAAAGATATGCCTGTCCTGCAACGAAAACGTGTATCCGGTAATAAGGTCAGCTAAAACTGCGTATGAAACACTGCAATGCCTAAAAAAGGCTTATGCAGATAGCGGCCTGACAAGAAGACTGGCTTTGATGAGGAAGTTACTATCCAATAAATATGATGGTAACATGGAAGAATATGTGAACAAATCGTTGGCTACGCAACAGGAACTCCAAAGCATTGGCGCGTCAGTCGAGGACGAGTTTCTGGCTATCGTGATGCTCGCCGGCCTGCCAGAAGAGTTTAAGCCATTAGTGATGACCCTGGAACACGCTAACATCGCTAAGATAACATCGGAACACGTCGTGACGGCTCTACTAAAGGAAGATTCTCGTGCCGTCAGCGCTGCATCCGGCAGTACCCAGCCT
Organism: Cydia fagiglandana; assembly: GCF_963556715.1. Taxonomy (NCBI): domain Eukaryota; kingdom Metazoa; phylum Arthropoda; class Insecta; order Lepidoptera; family Tortricidae; genus Cydia; species Cydia fagiglandana. The sequence goes on from NC_085943.1 coordinate 4,067,185, forward strand.
GCACCTGTCAAACAAGGACCAGCAAACGTGCTGCAAGCCCGCTCGTCAAAGACGAAATCTAAATTATTTTGTAAATATTGCAAAAAGTTAGGGCATGTAGTTTCTGAGTGTAGGAAGAATAAGAACAAGAATGATTCGACGACCAAATCATTTAATACATCTGAATTCACGCTTTCATCTTGTTTCCCTTTCATTCCCCCTACAGCCACAGGTTCTCAGGACTGGTATATTGATTCTGGAGCGACTTCCCACATGAGCAACCGGAGAGATTGGTTCTCCGCCATGTCACCCCACATGATGCCCATCACCGTCGCAAACAATGACCAGATTTCAAGCCATGGAAAAGGTACTGTAAATATGTATATGTCGGAGCCTGACACCAGAAAGACGTATTGCAGCGTTATAGTCCATTATTTTAGAGGCCTGTACCAGACTGTATATGGCTAATCGATTTTAATTAGCAATGTTGAGCTACGTATTATTTGGTTGTAACAAAATAAATGAAGTTGTGTTGAGTAACGCCGTCTATTGGCCCATTGTTGATATAAAGTTGCGTAGAGTAACGCCATCTATTGGCGTGTTGTTGAACTAAGATGACAGGTAGAAGGCTTTGAACGTCGAGAGGTATCTCTCGAGTGAGCGTAGGCACGAGTGGCATTTTTGTCGGTATGTTGGTAGACTGGTCGAGCAGGTTTGCCAACTTGACTTGAGGCGGGAGCAGTGTGGCTCCGCCGCTGGTAGTTCTTCTTGATCGGACCGCGCTAGAGATCGGACGTTCTCGTTAGCCAACCTCGTGCCTAACTCGCTACGTTCCTGAAGGCTTATACCTGAAGGATTATTCTGATAGCTTATAGAATCTAGCGATCTTTAACCATTTAGTTAAGTGTTTTATTTCAAGTGTTATTTTGATTTCTTATGTTTCATTAGAAGCTTACTTTTGTGAAATAAAGAAAGGATGTGTTGTGTTGTTTTAACTTGTTTTGAAAAGATTTGTCCCTCTGAGTTTGTTGTCGGTCCCATATAGGGCTAAATCTTCTCAGGTCAGATATGTAGGGTTGGAGCTGGCCTAGTTTGACTTGAATAAAGATTTTAACGGTTTCATGTGATCTTTTTATTTTGAAAGTAATCCGTTAACATCCTTAAAGAAATTAGTTCTTTTTATTATTTAGTACTGAAATATAGTAGGCACTAGTATGGTTAACGAGTCCGAATGTTTATTTCATGCACTGTTAGCAATGGTAGGTATTGGTTTAGCTGTGGAGTAATACATGGAGATTCTACCCCCACGCGCCCACCGCCTTTAAGACTGTCGGTATTCGACATATATATCTGACAATGTAAATAGTATTAGTGACGTGTTGTACATCCCTGGCCTAGCCACTAATCTTCTATCGGTTTACAAATTAACCGATAAAGGTTACGAAGTTTTGTTTACATCAAAAGGCGCGAGTATCATTCCCGAGAATGGCTGTCAAGTGACGAAACCTGTCATTGCCACAGGCTCTATACATAAAGGTATGTTTAGACTTGATGTCAGTTCAAATAATACTCCTCACGCACTTTGCACTGGCACCAAGGAGTCCGCAATGCTTTGGCATAGACGCCTTTCTCATATAAATGCCAAAACTTTAAACATTCTCAAAAATAAGCACGTTGGCGTTGACTTTCAAAAAGGTTTTCATGAACCATGTGTTCCGTGCCTACAAGGCAAACTTTCTAAGAAACCTTTTTACAAGTCTACGAGTAGGTCAAATTGCGTATTGGAACTCATTCATTCCGACCTATGCGGTCCAATGAGTACGCAATCATTTGGCGGAGCTCTATACTTACTAACCTTTACGGATGACTTTAGTCGAAAAACCTTCGGCTATCTTTTGAAAAGAAAAGATGAGGTCTTCGGTAAGTTCGTAGAGTTTAAGCATCTAGTAGAGAACCAAACGGGGCAGAAGATCAAGGTCCTGAGATCAGACAATGGAGGCGAGTATGTCAACCATGATCTGTCTACGTTCCTGAAGGAGAACGGGATTGTCCATCAGACCACAGTTCCGTACAACCCTGAGATGAACGGGATCTCGGAACGCGCAAATCGCACGATCATTGAAAAGGCGAGATGCATGCTCCAGGACTCGCAGCTGCCGAAAGCATATTGGGGAGAAGCGGTAAACACGGCGATTTACATCAAAAATCACGTGCCAACGCAAGCCCTGAAGAACCGTATTCCGGAGGAGATTTGGTCCGGTAAAAAGGTAAACCTGTCACACCTCAAAGTCTTTGGCTGTGAAGCTCATGTTCTTGTACCAAAAGAAAAACGTACAAAGCTTGACGCCAAGACTCAGAAATGCATCTTCGTAGGCTACGCGACGGAAAGCAAAGCTTACCGTCTCGTCAATCCCCAAAACCCCCGAACGATTATTATCGCTAGAGACGTAGTCTTCATAGAAGACAAGCTCAAGGCAGATCCCACCCCAAATCCCATCACCACCGAGTTGGAACCTCCGTCTCAACCAACACAACAAGTCCTAGTCCCAATTTCTGATCCTGATCCAACATCACAGTACCCTATACAGCTTGATGTCCAGCCTGAATCTTTAGTTCCAGACCAACTTGAACCTGCGCTCGCCGAACCTGAGATGGAATGTCGTGAGAACCCTGAACCAGCAGAAGCAGTACCCGTTCCCGAAGAAGAACCGGAGCGCAGATACCCTGCTAGGGACAGACGACCTCCTGAGCGATACATACAGGTTTGCGCAGTCAACATGACGTCTGATCTGGAACCTGAGACATTTAAGGAAGTTTCTGTTTTCTATTTATTAAATTATTTCAATAAGTATATTCCACGGATTTTACTCCTATATTAATATACTTAACTAATTATACTGCGTCCCACTGGCATCTTGTAAAGAGAATCATGCGCTATCTTGCAGGCACTTCACAGCTTGGTTTATTGTACAGTGGCAGTGGTGATCCACATCTTATTGGATTTTCTGATACTGATTATGCTACAGATTCAGAGTCTAGAAGGTCGACGACAGGGTATCTGTTTTTAATGAATGGCGGACCAATCACTTGGAGCAGCCGTCGACAGCCTTCAGTGGCTCTCTCAACGACAGAATCAGAATATATGGCTTTGTGTGATGCAGCAAAGGAAGCTATGTGGATTCGCCAATTCCTGAACCAAATCGATGAGAGTTTGAACTGCAAACCATTAAACATATATGTCGACAACCAGAGCGCTATAAAATTGGTTAAAATCCAGAATTTCACAAGCGCTCAAAACATATAGACGTCCGATATCATTACGTACGTGAACGGTACGAGGCTGGAGACATAACCGTCACATATGTCAATACAGAAGACCAACTTGCAGACAGTTTGACCAAGCCCCTCCCGAAAGACAAATTTATAAGATTTAAAAACAAAATACTGATCTGAACATTTTCATTTAGTGGGAGTTATTATGACCATTCCTTTTATTTAAAGTGAAACAACCGTTAATGTTACAGTGGAGTGACTAGTGCAGAAGCTATCTCTTGTTTTTGTTATATTATGTTTTTTTTGTTATATCCTACCTAAGTGGAAGTGTTGGAATTAGGTAGGATTCAACGTACGCTAACCTGCTTACTTTATTCTGGTTAGTTACCATGGTTGTTTTTATAAATATATATGTCAGTATGAAAATAAACATACAACTGAAGTTACGTGTTTTTTATTTAACAGCCTCTGCATCACAAAAACAAATAAATAATATTGCACGGCCGGGAATTTTACAAAACTCTGTAAGTAACCACCAATATCATAGTCTGATAATCAGTTTCCTTTAAAGTAACAAGTACCTAATTATGAGTTCATTGCAAGATTTGCAAGCAATATTGATAAAACTATGTGTTATTGCTTATAGTTTCAATATATTGTGGAATGAGAGAAACACAGCTCAATTCAAGAATTCTGCCTACGCGCCATCGCCAGTATCGCCACCGTGATACCACGGATTCCAACACATTTTGTTCTGGTGGTGAAACACGAACGATATTGACACTATTCATATCAAATGATCGGTAAAGATAAATCAGGTGAGCAAGATTTAGTTATTCCGTGACCGTTTTCTTTTTGCATTTTTTTTCCGTTTTTTTTTTCTTTATGGTACGGAACCCTTCGTGCGCGAGTCCGACTCGCACTTGCCCGGTTTAAATTTGACGTACTATCGGTGTTTTATAGAAGAGCAGAGCTAACTAAGCTAGTTAGGAGCTGTTTATAATTAGAATTAGTGAATAACATACCTACTTAACCAACCACACGACGGAACCAATTTATCAGAATATTCCCAGAAAGCCTCAAAATCTCACTAATAAAACCGATATTTAAAAAGGGAGACCTTTCAGACACCCAAAATTATCGACCAATTGCTTTGCTCAATACTTTTTCGAAGATCTTTGAATCCATTATGACAAACCGACTTACATCCTTTTGCAACAAATTTAATGTGTTTGATGAACGACAATACGGATTTAGGAAACAAAGATCTACCACACTAACAGTATATAAATTTGTTCAAGAAGCCTTAAAATTAATTGATAATAAGAAATACGCGTTCGGGCTACTCCTGGACATGGGTAAAGCATACGATCGAGTTCGACATGACATACTCCTAAATAAACTATACGGAATTGGTATTCGTGGCACCGCGCATAAATGGTTTACCTCTCTTACCTAATGAACCGCCAACAAATAGTCGAAATAGAATTCTATAATGACAATACTAAAACATTATCTAAAGTTCGGTCTTCCACAATAAACACAACTTGTTCTATCCCACAAGGTAGCGTGTTGGGCTGCATCTTATTTATACTATATATTAATGACTTACCAAAATTACTTAATACTAATATCAAATCCCTACTCTATGCAGATGATATTTCTATCATATTTCCCAGCGCGAACACCACTGAAGTTACGAACACCTTAGACACAATATTTAATACAATTTTACCTTGGCTTGAAGATCATAATCTAATTATAAATCTGCAGAAAACGAACTTAATACAATTTAGACCCTATCAAAGATTGGCCCTACAAATAAATTATTCATACCTATCACAAAATCTAGAACTTACCAGCACTTGCCCACTACTTGGCTTGAGCATTGACGAAAACTTTAACTGGAAAGCCCACATTGATAAAATCTCTGTCAAATTATCCAGATTTGCTTATGCTCTCAAACAAATATTAATAAATACCAACTTAAAAACTGCTGTATGTGCTTATCATGCTTTTGCCCAGTCATGGCTGCAATATGGTATCATTTTGTGGGGCAATAGTGTAAACGCTAAAGACCTATTTTTAATACAAAAAAGATGCATATGAGTTCTAACCAAGATAAGTAATGAGGAAAGTTGTAGACCACATTTTACGAAATTAAATATTCTCACCCTTACATCCTTATACATCATAGAAACCTGCAAATTTGTGCGAAAACACGAGAGCTTATTTGTAAAACCCCAAATTCCCATGCCACAACTACATAACTTACGTATCCGCTATAAACTTGTACAAGCAGTTCCCGCTAACTTACATTTCTTTAACAAAGGCCCTTACTCAATGTCCATTCGAATATATAACCACATCCCTCAGTATATAAAAAATGAAAATAAATATAATAGCTTTGTAAATAAGCTCAAGACTTACCTTTTAACCAAATGCCCATACACTTTGCAAGAGTTTATGGACAATTAAATAGATAAGTAAGTCATGTGTAATAACATGGACTATAGCATATTGAGACCTAGTTTAATTAGTTTAATTAAGTACCCAAAATAATAAATATAGACAGTCAAACAAGTTTGTCAGTATAAAAGCTAGAAATTTAAACCTTTTTTGGGATGCGAACTCCTCGCGCCTACATTTTTACTCTCCTCTACTGACGGAAATAGCTTGACAATAGTTATTTAATGTATGGATGTTTAAATATCTTACTTTTTTTACGTATAATATGATGATGCCACGCCCTTGTAGGGTCCATGCTGTACCTACTTAATGAAACTTAAACACCTGTATAAACACCATGGATTGCCTCGAATACGGAGTCCATTCGACCAGACTCCTTCTTTCCGGGGTGCATCTGTACCTATTGCCGACAGCCTGGAACTCCTCGGCATGGAGCTGAGTTCAGTCCTCAGCTTCGGCAGCTTCATTGAGTCTAAAGCACAAACTGCGGCCAGAAAGCTGGGCGTCCTAAATAAGGTGAAGCGATACTTCACACCTGGACAGCTTCTAACACTTTACAAAGCTCAAGTCCGGTCGTGTATGGAGTATTGCAGCCACCTGTGGGATGGCTCAGCTAAATACCAACTCGCCGCTTTGGACTCAGTGGAGCGCAGAGCCAGGAGGATGATTGGCGACAAGAAGCTAACGGCTAAGCTTCAGTCTTTGGCCCATCGGCGGAAAGTCGCCAGCCTGTCGGTATTCTACAGGCTGCACTTCGGGGAGTGTGCCCAAGAGCTACACGAGCTTATTCCACCGTCCCCATTCTACCATCGGACTTTTAGACGCACGGCCGGTTTCCATCCTTACATGGTAGATATTCCACCAATTCGCACGAAGCGCTTTGCTTCTACTTTCCTTATGCGCACTGCCAAGGAATGGAATTCCCTGCCGGCGTCTATATTTCCGTGTTCTTATAACCCGGCAACCTTCAAATCAAGAGTGAACAGGCACCTTCTGGGCGAGCTCGCTCCATCGTAGGCCACGTCTACGCCTCGGCTAGTCTGTGGCCATGAGTAAGCCCATTCATAATAATAATAATAAAAAAAAAATGATAATGATTATGATTATGATCAGTGAAGTGGCGATTTATCTTAAAAACCTTTTTTGTTTGCCTAGGGCGCAGAGTTAAGCGCTTATACATGTAACTTGACAATGACAATGTTTGCAGGGAAACATCTCGGCCAATAGCCGCATTAAAAGGCATACTGTACAATTCATAATGAGGCAGAAATGTTCATTATTCACAGGAGTGTCGCTGTTGGTAGGTTATATAATTTAAAATCAACAAAGATATCAATATGATCTTTACATAATGTACTTATCAATCATAACACACCTGTGTAGGTTAATTATTTGTTTAAAAGTATATTAGCGTTTCAATTCATAACTTTGTTATTAGATTAGATTATTTATTTCATGAAATAAATTACAGTACAACTTTGCCTAAGCCAAAATTATAAGAATTTACATCACAATCGTCAAAAACTAAAAACTAACATGCAAGAATTCCATAAACAATTATATAATTTAATATTTTATCTCCCAAAAAGGATCGTCAGGGTAGAATTCACAAGAAATATATGTAAATTTTTCGTTATGATGAGTGATTAGCATAAAAATATTTAATAACAGAAATATGTCAGTTGTAATAAAGCAATAAAATTTAAAATTATGCAAAAGTAAAATCGAAAAATTCCTTAACGGAGTACATAGGGTTATTCAATAAAAGGTTTCTGAGTTTGCGCCTAAATGTTTCGAATTTTAAATCAGCATTATTATTGTATAATTTCATTTTATCAAACTACAATTACCGGTAAGAAACAGTGTAGGTAAGCTAGGTAGAAGGATGTAACTATGAACAAAACAGACATGTATGTAATTCTTTAGTTTTGCTGTGAGATAGCTATGGTATTGACAAACAACAACAGAATCTCTGCCTGGATGGAGATCCTTTATTCCACATACAGTACCGGTCAAAAGTTTAAGTTCACTCTGTAAATTCGGTTAAATGAAGCTATAACACAATGTACTAATAAAAGTATTTAATAATCTTTTATTACATAATAAATTAAAGGTAATTCTCTAATTTAAAACCACAATTAAATAAAAAAGATCAGTTTTTGCCAACTTTAGACTCTTCAAAATATCCGCCTTTTGCTTTCAATGCTGCCATACACACTTTCGGCATTCGCGTAATTAGTTTTTGCAGTGTTGATGTCGAAATTTTATTCCAACAAATGTATAGGTATTCCCAAAGCTGTTCTTTATTAGTTGGCCGCATTTTTCTCACACTCCTGTCCAATTCATCCCATAACAACTCAATCGGATTGAGGTCGGGCGATTGAGGAGGCCAATCCATATATTTTAATTCTTTTTGGTTCTCTTTGGATGAAATGTAGTTTTTGCACAACTTCGACGTATGCTTGGGATCGTTGTCTTGTTGGAAAACAAAACCTCTGCCTACAATCCGTTTTCCAGATGGAAAAGCGTGACGTTGCAAAATGTTATGATACATTTTCTTATCCATTATGCCATTGACTCTCACGAGATCACCAACTTTATCACCCGCAAAGCATCCCCAGACCATAACTGATCCTCCACCGTGCTTCACTGTTGGCATCACGCATTGCTTTATCATTCGTTCGCCTACTTGTCGTCGAACATATTGACGACGTCTCCCTCCAAAAATGTCAAACTTCGATTCGTCAGAAAATAAAACTTTAGACCACTGTTTTTGTGTTTCTGGGCCCATTTCAACCTCTTAACTTTATTCTGACTACGTAACAAGGGTTTTTTGGCAGCAATACGACCTTTTAGACCATAGTTTCGCAGACGCCGTTGCACTGTCGAAACCGATACTCGCTGTTCTCGGGTGGCGTTGAGTTCTTCACAAATTTCTGGAGCAGTTAGAGTACGTTGGCGTTTGCTCTGCACGCAAATAAATTGGTCTTCGCTTTTAGACGTGACTTTTGGCCTACCTGATCGAGATCGACTGCAATTAAGACCGGTTTTTTGTTTTCGTTTCAAAGTACTCACGACAGCGGTTTGAGAAACCTTCATTTTTTCAGCGATTTTCCGCGTCGTGTAGCCCTCATTTGACAGAGTTACAATAACAGCACGAGTTTCGACACTAAAATCGGCTTTGCGACCCATTTTAAATGATTTCTAACTTCACGAAATCTCATAGGAAATACGGAACAAAAATATTAAATGGATCAAATTTTCCGAATAACATAAAACGATTCCTCCAAGAGGTATTTTTATTGTTATTTGGTAGTCGTGGAAACAATTAAACGTTTGAAATTCAAAACATATTCTATATTTGAACATAATTAAATATGATAACCTTATTTCGCAGAGTGAACTTAAACTTTTGACCGGTACTGTAGTTACCACAACAATATGGAAATTATTCCATATTGCCATATCTATTAGGATTTTATACTTAAGCTTAAAATAAAAGATGATATATATATAGGTTGATTTAATGAATATATTAATTGAAAGTGTGTTCTTTTCAGGTTGTGAGTATTCCATCATCAGCTATTGTCCGGAGCTGGCTACACAATCCGGAGGCCACACTGTTCTGGCATCTAACCGGCCTGCACAGTGCACACCGCAAGCAAATGAAATTGGTTGTACTGAAATAAAGAAAAAATATTAACTAGTTTGATAATTGTCAAATGTAATAAAATTGTTTTATTTAAGTGGGTTGTTTGATTTCCCTAAATTAACACATGAAATATGTTGATATGGGGCTATTCATAAATTACGTCATTTCAAATTAGGGGGGGGGGATCTGGACCGGATGACGGTAGCATGAAGTAGGAGGAAATGGGGTCATTTGAAGCATGATTTTTGGATGATTATAGGGGGGGGGGGGTCAAAAATCGTTAAAAATCGATGACGTAATTTATGGACAGCCCCTATGTTATAATAAAGATCTCAGTTTAAAACACATGAACTTGTTTTATTTATCTATCACAATGTAAAAAATTAACTCTGCTCAGTGTGGACTTCAACACAGAATTCAAGTATGCTAGCATTAATAGCAATTAAGTACCCAAGTACACCATTCTTTCATAGCAAGTAGCACCACACAGCAGTCAATGCCGCTGCACTTACATTGCAGCATTAACAGCGCCTAGAAATCCAACCAAAGTAGGCCAACCACAGTTTATTTTTTTGATAGTGATAATGATAATACACCTACAAATTGGAATATGATATGCCACAACAAAGGTACTTACTTATATACCTGCCCATATTATTCAATTAAGTATCTTCAGTATTGCTGTGATCTTACAGGTTGCTATGTAATATGTGTGCAATTAATACTTTTTAGTTAGAGCTTGAGAATACCGTGATCTTATGATCGTTTCAACGTTTTATGGCAGGTAATGAGTATGTAACAAAAGTAGGTATACTCACTTCTTTGGGCTGTAGGAGTTCCGGGAGTAGTTTTCATTCTTTTATGATAGGTATTATAGGTTGGTGAGATGCTTTATCCGACGCCGGTGCCCCAGTCGTCGAAGTCTAGTCTTATGTATAACAGTTCGTATCGCATAAATTGCTTGCATCTTGATGAATGCGACACACAATCATGCAAACAACTCCAAGCAAAGGCGCAATATCTAGGTTTCCCGCTATTTACGCACAATATCTAGGTATGTATTGGTTTATCTCCTTATTTACACATATTAAACCACTCATTTATTAAATTTAGAGGTTTTTTAAACAAAAAGAACACCCAAATCACTAAATTACGATACAAGTCTCATCGACGTTTGTGAAACACGAATTTGTGAAATGCTGTCTTGTCAAAATCAGCTGTTTTGTGACCACCATCTTGTATATTAGGGGTTAATAAACAGATAAAGAAGGGTCCACGGCTCCGTAACTTTCCAAGGATTTAATAAAGAGATGATCAAGTTTAGCGATAAAATACGTTTATGAATCACGTTTTGTGACATCCGGTTATCAGCAACTGATGATCAATGCTCTAACTGTTTATGAATACGGCTTTTAGTCTTTTAATATTTAATTTCTAAATATTGTTACATCGTTTGCAATGCCTGGCAAAATTCCTTGGCTCTGAGGCGTGGATGTAGGTAGGTTAAAAAAAAAGGAAGAGAGGAATTTAATTTGTGGAACATGACGAGTCACTTGGGATTGCAACAACGATGTGAACCAGTTCGGCGTAGTAACTCCAGGTCGGATTCGTTCGGGAGGCATCCCTCAAAATATGCACCCACACTTATAGTAGCGAGCATGCAGACGATAATGGCGTCGCATACTAGATTCCTGTAAGGGACACTGAAAATTATTTTTATAAATGTCAGCAGTGTAGCACCAATCGCTTCACTTAAAATCCGGCTTTTATGCCGGTGCCAACCTGGGCTCTTTCTTCGGGCACGTGTCGGCGCTGGGCGTTGCTGTGAATCTGGGCTGGTGCCTTGAGGTGCTCATCGCGATTGTGGCTTGTGGGATGGTCAGCCACCTGGACGCACGCCTCGACGGTTTCGACGTGTGTCACCGCGACTCGTGTGCTGCCCCCGTGTGCCATTCGAGCAGCACGTGGCCACGGCTTCACCGTCTCCTGCTACGGACACGTGACTCAGGTGTAGTCAGATCTAATTTGTTGTTAGACTTATTCGGGCTCGTGATTTAATGTTGCGCATCGTGACGTTGGTGCAGTAGCTAGGCGGCCACTTGGATACGTGGCTGACGGTTTCAGCACGTGTCACCGCGGCTTTTGGCTGCCACCTGTGCGCCTCTGGCGTAACACGTGGTCACAGCTCGACTGCCTTTTGCTATAGACACGTGATTTAGGTGTGCTAGTATCCATAAACTTTCATTAGCTTCACACAATAGTGGTCTCTTAACAAATTTCAAGTGCTCAGTACATATCTAGTGCATAAACTGAACGAACTTTAACTAAGACTGCTTAACCAGTCCATTAGCATAGTATTTTTAAGTGTACTTCGTAATAGTATAAGGTTATCTCCTACCTTACCTTACTGTACTGCTGGTTTCTATGTGCAAAATAAGAATAATTATATTTAATTGTGTCGAGCTTAAACAATAGTTTTCTTTTTTTTCCATCTTGGTTTTACCTTTCTTTGTACGCTCTACAGCGTGCTGGCGCCCAATATTGCTTACTCTTTCTCTGTAAAACTAATTTAGTTACTAAAATTAGATTTTTTAGAAATAACACAGACGTGTAGTGTGACAATAGAGCGTCAGACCCATGAACCCTGAGTACCACTGATAGTCCATAGCTCATAAAAACCAAAACACCATTATATTCTGTTACAAATAGCTGATAAAACTTTTAGAAGTTATCGTAAAAAGTTAAGTAGACAATTAGCATCAACATAAAATAAACCCTAATCTAAAGGCACTTAAATTAAATTTCGCTAGATAACTACACCCTCCCTCCCGCTCCCTCAACCCTCCCGCTCAACCTCCGTACCCCGCATCGCATACCTACCTAACCTACTTTCCTAGTAGCATATTGAAATGCTACCGAACTGCTATCAGATAAGAGAGCTAGGTGAGGTTTGAACTGCGGCCTTTACAGAAACGAAATGCTAGCAGAAAAGTGGGTTAGGTAAGGTTAATAATGTGAATTAGATTAGGTTTGTACTGCGACCATTACGAAATGCTACAAGAAAAGTGGCTTAGGTTAGGTTTGAACTGTGAGCCTCACAGAGACGAAATACTACTAGAAAATTGGGTTAGGTTAGGCAAACAAAATCAAATCAAAATATTTATCATCCAAAATCATCATTTAATAAAAAATAAGTTCAAAAACTAAAACCCGACTACTGCAAATCGCGCTCTAAAAAGTATGAAACAAGATAGAATTTTTATCTAAAAATTATCGAACAGGGAATATTATAAATGTTACCATTTTTTCAATAAAAAAATACAACGTAATATAATTTACAATTTTTTTATATATTTACAGAGATTCAGAGGATCGCCGTGGTCGTATGCCACGATTTTAAACTTTAAGGTAAAGTGGCATACGACCACGGCTATCCTCTGAATCTCTGTAAATACATATATAAAAAAAATAGTAAATTATATTACGTTGTATTTTTTTATTGAAAAAATGGTAACATTTATAATATTCCCTGTTCGATAATTTTTAGATAAAAATTCTATCTTGTTTCATACTTTTTAGAGCGCGATTTGCAGTAGTCGGGTTTTAGTTTTTGAACTTATTTTTTATTTAATTAATTTTGGGGTCATGATTTCGTTACTAACTATTTGAAGTCACTTGATATTACTTTTGCGAGGGCGCCCGCAGTACAGACATGCATGCAGAGAGCCGCATATATCGGGCTACGCCCGACTCCTTTGGTATGAGGGCGCCGAAGGCTCCCGTCTTTGGAACGCGTACGTCGGGCTACGCCCGACTCTTTTAGTATGAGGGCGCCGAAGGCGCCCTGCTTTAGAACGAGTACAGCGAGCCTAGTATGTCGAGCTGCGCCCGACATTTTTAGTATGAGGGCGCCTTCGGTGCCCGGCTTTGGAACGCGTACGTCGGGCTACGCCCGACTCTTTTAGTATGAGGGCACCGAAGGCGCCCGGCTTTGGAACGCGTACAGCGAGCCGCGTACGTCGGGCCGCGCCCGACTCTTTTAGTATGAGGGCGCCTTCGGCGCCCGGCTTTGGAACGCGTACGTCGGGCTACGCCCGACTCTTTTAGTGTGAGGGCGCCGAGGGCGCCCGGCTTTGGAACGCGTACAGCGAGCCTCGTACGTCGGGCTGCGCCCAACTCTTTTAGTATGAGGGCACCTTCGGCGCCCGGCTTTGGAACGCGTACGTCGGGCTACGCCCGACTCTTTTAGTGTGAGGGCGCCAAAGGCGCCCGGCTTTGGAACGCGTACAGCGAGCCTCGTACGTCGGGCTGTGCCCGACTCTTTTAGTATGAGGGCGCCGAGGGCGCCCGGCTTTGGAACGCGTACAGCGAGCCTCGTACGTCCGGCTGCGCCCGACTCTTTTAGTATGAGGGCGCCTTCGGCGCCCGGCTTTGGAACCCGTTCGTCGGGCGTAGCCCGACTCTTAGTGTGAGGGCGCCTTCGGCGCCCGGCTTTGGAACGCGTACGTCGGGCTACGCCCGACTCTTTTAGTATGAGGGCGCCGATGGCGCCCGGCTTTGGAACGCGTACAGCGAGCCTCGTACGTCGGGCTGCGCCCGACTCTTTTAGTATGAGGGCGCCTTCGGCGCCCTGCTTTGCAACGCGTACAGCGAGCATCGTACGTCGGGCTGCGCCCGACTCTTTTAGTATGAGGGCGCCTTCGGCGCCCGGCTTTGGAACCCGTTCGTCGGGCGTAGCCCGACTCTTAGTATGAGGGCGCCTTCGGCGCCCGGCTTTGGAACGCGTACGTCGGGCTACGCCCGACTCTTAGTATGAGGGCGCCGAAAGCGCCCGGCTTTGGGACGCGTACAGCGAGCCTCGTACATCGGGCTGCGCCCGACTTTTTAGTATGAGGGCGCCTTCGGCGCCCGGCTTTGGAACGCGTTCGTCGGGCTACGCCCGACTCTTTTAGTATGAGGGCGCACGGAGCGCGCGGCTTTGGAACCCGTACAGCGAACCTCGTACGTCGGGCTGCGCCCGACTCTTTTAGTATGAGGCCGCCTTCGGCGCCCGGCTTTGGAACGCGTTCGTCGGGCTACGCCCGACTCTTTTAGTATGAGGGCGCCGCTTTGCCGCGTACAGCGAGCCTCGTACGTACAGCGTGCCTCGTACGTCTCTTGTAGGGAATGTAGGGCTGTTTCCTACATTTTGGCTGATCTGGGCTTCTATACCTATTCACTTTATAAAATATTGCAGATCATTAAAAAACACCATGTATATAAGTGGCCAAACAAATTTCTTTTGCAAAAACCTTCTTGTATCGCCTTAATCGGGTAATACGCGGATAGAATTCAAAGCGCTTAATAGATTCGTAGTTCGAATTACCTACCCGATAAATTAATGTTTTATCGAGTTCATGTAAGCAAAGCCGGGTGCAAAAGCTAACAATATGTATATATTTGAAATGTGCTAATTGAGCTCTTTCAAATGATATACAACACGCCATCATTACTTATTTTTATTTTTTTGGTTCGTGCCTTTATGACCTCTAGAGGGCGCCGTGTTCCTTTTTTTGTGACGTCATATAGCCTATAACCAGCGGACGCTTAAGACGATTCGAATGACATATCGTTTGTCAAATTATAATGCGTACTTTAGGAGTTCTGAGGGAACAAATGAACATACATACATACATACCCACATACATACCGGTCAAAATCATAACCCTCCTTTTGCGTTGCCGTAGTCGGGTAAAAAATACATTCTACCAGCAAATATAAGAAAACAACTCAAAATTTTGCATTTGATTACTTTGCCTCACATGTGAATAAAATGCATCTTTGCTAGAGTCAAACCAAGAAAAGTCTGCAGCGGATTTGATAGCCCACGCAGTGCAAATGTTATTTTAAACGTCAAACTTCTATGAAATTATGTCGTACTTATAAATAACACTTGCACTGCTTGGGTTATCAAATCCGCTGCAGACTTTTCTTGGTATGACTAGAGTCAGTCGCAGTGCACGTGTTATTTTAAACGTCAAACTTCTATGAAAATATGACGTATAAATGACACTTGCACTGTGTGGGCTGTCAACTAAGCATTTATCATGTTGTCTCTCACTAAGCATTTATCATATTGTCGTCTGACACAGATACCATCCGCACACTTTTCATTTAACTCTAAAATAAAAGTCAGCTTGTAATTAACATCTTTATTTTAAAAACGTGCCAACTTACAAAATCAAAGGTACACTAAAAACGTAGTCGACAACATCTGAAATCGGAAAATGGCGGCATAATATGACGGCTTAGCCCCTTTTATAGTGGACGGATTTTCCCACTTCATCAATTTGAGGTTCCTAATTTTACACGATAAATTACTTAAAACCAGCGGGCTTTTTCACGTAATAAACAGGCAGATACTTTTAGTTTAGACGTTTCTTAAATATTGTAATAAGCACAATTAAAACAATGTTAAATACATAACTGTTTTATATTTGCCTATGGTAAAACTGCATAACACAACACTCTAGTTTCGGCTTCGGAGCACAACTGAATTTTGATAGCAGATATTTTTCTTCGCCGATTGCACAACGTCGGCGTACTGTGCTTAGATTCAACGCAGTCGTGTATATGTAGGCCTGTAGACGGAATTAGCCACATTGATTTTACCGCAGTTACAGAATCTCAAGATATATGCAACAACTCTCTGGAGTAATGTCAGTGACAGTGTGTAGCATATTTGGAGCTGATTGAATGAACTGTGCAATAAGAGTAAAGACCGTCGACCGCTCACTTGGACCTAGACAATGCTTGATCTCATGTGTAAAACTCATTCTTAAATAATATAATAAACTGCAGTATTTAAATTTTTTTTGACTTTAATTAGTAATCCTCCTCCGTGGACCAGTCTTGAGCTTCGTGGTACGCCCCGCTGGCGTCCCGCGGCCGGCACTTGCCCTTGTTCATTATTGTGAGATCTGAAAATATAATAAATTTTACAATTAAAGTTTGACTTAGAAAAAAATGTCGTCCATATTATATAAGTTTTTTGCAAAAATTTAATTTTTGGTACAAGCTTTTATCGCTGACTGTACTTTTCTTACGACAGACAACTAATACTCATCGAGACAATTCTAAAAACCCCTAACACAATTAGGTTGCGTTGTTTCCTCACAGAGTTCCTATGGCCACCTCCTGTCTCCATCATCAGATCAGTTCGACAGTACCATATTATTGTATTGTCATCAGAACTACATACAGCTGCCAATTTTCATGACGCTATGATCCTTGCAAGATGGTTAAATTAGTTACCTTAGATTCCATTACATGTTAGTTACATACAGGTCGACCTAATAAAAGCTTGTTAAAAAGGCTAACGTGACAGTTGTGTGTAAAAAAGGACTATTTTTTAAATTCTTTATAAAAAGAAAAAATCTTAGGTATGTTTGAATTATCTTGGTCTTTGACGGCGTGTCAGGGGTCCAAACTTGGGGTATGCTAACGAGTTCAGCATATCAGATGTAAAATTAAAGTGGAACAGTTACTGGGGTCGGCACGTCTGCCGCATGCCGAGTGAGCTGTGAGCCAAGACCACTACAGAGTGGCAGCCCTGTCCAAAACAAAACGACAATCTGGCAGACCATAATAAGTTCGCATTTATAGTGTACCTAAATTATATAAGATATATTACAGTATATGTTTATACTTTTAGGTAATTTAATACCAAATAATATGGAAAAATATGAGTGTCTATTTCATTTATAGAAAAACTAATGAAATACTTTATAAACATTGAAAATGAAAAAACACTGTACTGAATTGTTTAAATATGAACCGTTTATATATTAACCGTTACCGAAATAACTGGATATAACCGATTATTTTTATAAAACTTCAAAACCGGTTATTGGAAAATCGAAAAATCGGTTACGTTTATTTCCGGATACATATTTATTTATGCCTTAATTCTATGGATGTTTATTCTACTGTCTGACTTGTATAAAATCGGGGATTTTTTGTCATTTCTGTAAAAACCAATTGTTTTATTTGTTTTCCCCTTATTTATTTTCACTTTTCTTTTGTTTTGTGTTTAAATGGAAAATTAAGAATTATACTTCTTTTTTCTAACACTGTACCCTATTATTTTAGGACTGTTTTGATTACTTAATTTTATGGCATTGTATTGTTATCAACCGAATCCGGTTACAACCGGTTATCTGCGCGAGCAACGGGCCCCTCGCCCAAACACATGTTGGTTGCTCTTGCACGTCTCTGAGTGCTAAATAATAGGTACTTACCGTGTGGTAAATCTGAAAAAAAAAATGGTCATTACGTAAAAATTGTTATAAGAGCGTTTTCACACTCTCCGCAGCAGAATTGTTACAATGAGTTTGCTTCGTAAACGTTAGCGTCTAGTTTACGTAAATAATTCGCTCGTATGTCGATAAATAGAGACTATGTATTATCTAAAGTAAGTAAGGACTTGTCTAATAATCCCATCAAAAACATAAAGGGTCTAGCCGTGTTTGTATGGGGCATCGGCCCCAGAAGCCAAATTGATTGCCGTTTTGCCAATTTATTAGGCCAGATGTAAGATGCTATTTCACCAAAAAAATAACCCTAAAATGCTGCAGGTTTTTGAGAAAATTAAAAAAAAAGAAAATTGGTTTTCATTTTTTTTTATCTAAACTACCGAACCGATTTTTTTGTAACTTATACACATTATGTAAGTAATCTAGATGAATTATTTAAAAAAAAATGGAGTTCCAAATATCCTTATAATTAGTAATATTTTCACTTTTAATTTTTAAAAATATTTTTTTTTTATTTCCGAAATACACACACCCACCAATTTTGGGTATTTTATGTAAAAAGTAATTTTCTATAACAAATATTTTTTTCAAAAATATTAATTTGGCTCAACAGGGTAAAAATACCGTATGTATGTATGTAATGTATGAATGAACAGACACAACCGAACCGGGAGAACTCCCGGTCCCATATCGACCACCGCGCCGCTCTGTACGAATTTGAATTTCGAACGTAACAAATTGCTAAAATTTTAGACTTAGTACCCTTAATTAACTATAACGAGCCTATGTATTTTAAAATTATAAAAATAACATGTCCATCTTTGAGTCACTATGTAATTTACTTGTATACCAAATTTCAACTTAATTGGTCCAGTAGTTTCCGAGAACATATTTAGGCTGTGACAGACGGACAGACAGGCAGACGCACGAGTGATCCTAGGTATAAGGGTTCCGTTTTTTCCTTTTGAGGTACGGAACCCTAAAAAATACCCGTGGACCCTACTGTGGTTCAAAGCAGTGATATCACGGTTAAAACGCGCGTGAGGATGGTGGTGTGGTATAAAAAATAGTATAAATTTATAAACCAGCAAACCATGGTTACCCTCAGACAACTATCACGTTTAAACCATTGAGCGTATTAACAATTTGCCTTCAGCAATTTACAAACGAGAAGCCGTTTGTAAATTGACGACGCCGTTTGTAAACGGCGGATTCTTACAAAATGCCTGCGACATATAGATAGATAGATAATAAAATAAACGTTCATAAGAATAATTGATTTTCAGCCAGGGCCGATTTTACTATGTTTTCCAGCCAGCCATTGGAAATAAATATGGCTATATTTTATTATTAAAAGCATTTTATCAGTCAAAACCTTTGTGACAGATTTTTTTTTTTTTAATACCACATCGGTGGCAAACAAGCATACGGCCCGCCTGATGGTAAGCAGTCACCGTAGCCTATGAACGCCTGCAACTCCAGAGGTGTTACATGCGCGTTGCCGACCTTTTAAAAACCTGTACACTCCTTTTTTGAAGAACCCCATACTGTAGACCCTCGAGAAAACCTCGGGAGGGAGCTCATTCCACAGCCGGAGCGTCCGCGGGAGGAAATTCCTCTTAAATCGCACAGTACGCGACCATTTAGGTTCTAGGGTGTGAGGATGAACACCCTGCCGACGGCGAGCGGTGCGGTGATAGAAAGCGGCCGTTGGCATCATGTCAAATAGTTCCTCAGAGCACAACCCATTGTACAAGCGGTAGAACACACACAAGGAGGCAAAGTCTCTCCTTAGACTTAAAGG
The DNA here is from genome assembly GCF_963556715.1 of Cydia fagiglandana. Taxonomy (NCBI): domain Eukaryota; kingdom Metazoa; phylum Arthropoda; class Insecta; order Lepidoptera; family Tortricidae; genus Cydia; species Cydia fagiglandana. The sequence continues at coordinate 4,086,656 of NC_085943.1, forward strand.
TTCAATACCGCTTGTGAGTTTGGGATCATCGACGATTCGCACAGCGCGCCTTTGGACTGAGTCGAAGGGTCCAAGCTGGCATCCAGGTGCTCCTGCCCAAAGGTGACAGCAGTACTCCATATGGGGTCTGACTTGCGATTTATAAAGCAGCAGTCTTTGCCCCGGAGTAAAGTATCGCCTCGCTTTATTGAGCACACCGAGTTTTTTGGATGCCAGCGCAGCCTTACCTTCCAGGTGGCTGCCGAATTGGACGTCACTGGAGATGTCAACACCGAGGATCCCAATACTCCCTGACATGGTAAGTGCTGTGCCTTGGAACTGTGGGACCACAGTGAATGGGGTTTTCTTAGCAGTAAACGCGCAAACTTGTGTCTTGGTGGGGTTGAATCGCACTAAATTGTCCCGGCCCCACACCGAAACTCTGGATAGAGTGCTCTCAATGTCTGACACAAGCTTTTCACGACTCTCCAGCACCACAGAGCGAGGGATATTGGCACGGCCTGTGTAAAAGGCATCCCCAGTACTGTCGTCTGCATAGCAATGAATGTCATCGATAGACAACATGTCATTGATGTGCAGCAAAAACAGCGTAGGGGATAGCACAGAACCTTGCGGAACGCCAGCGTTAATGTCCATGCTATCGGAGCAGCTTCCGTCTACTACGGCTCGTATGCGTCTGCCGGACAAAAAGCTAGCGATCCATTTGCATAGTCCCTCCGGCAATCCATAAGATGATAACTTCGACAAGAGACCCCGATGCCAGACCCGATCGAACGCCTTCGCTATATCTAGGCTTACTGCCAATGCCTCACCTTGACTCTCAATGGCCGAAGCCCAGCGGTGTGTGAGATACACTAGAAGATCACCAGACGAGCGACCGTGGCGAAAACCATATTGGCGGTCGCTGATCAGATCGTGTTCTTCTAGGTATCTCAGGAGCTTTGCGTTGATTATACGCTCCATGACCTTAGAGAGAAGGGAGGTAATAGCGATAGGCCTGTAATTCGATGGGTCCGATCTATCGCCCTTTTTAGGCACAGGGTGTACAAGGGCCGTCTTCCACGAAGATGGAACATGCCGTTTGTCGCTAGAGAGTGAGAAAAGACGCGCTAACACGGGAATTTACATATGTTGACTTGTTGTTACTTAAGACCTGACTAAGAAGGTATGATAACACCCCTCCTATTGCGTCGGGGGCATCCTCCAGACTGAGCATAGTCGCGGTACCCCCGCTGCCACGCATACGGTAATTTTACTCCATGTTGGAGTCGAAAGTGTCTTTGTGTGACCTCCGTGAACTCGTTCGTCGTTTGAACGGACCAATCACGGCAAGAGACTTCGCTCACCTCGTCCCGCGCACCCCCACATTATTGGCAGCATCGGTTGCATGAAATAATTGCTCTAAACTCCGTCTACAGGATTCCTAGTCTATGGTCGGGGGTTAAAAATGAACTTAATGCATAAACGCTAAAGCCGCCCCAATAGCAGCCGCGCTCGTGTACACACCGTGGAGTACCCAGGTCAGAGGGAAGTTGCGAGAGCCGGACACGTCGAAGTACTTGATGTTCCAAGGGTTGCGGGACACGTGATCCAAGTGGAAGTGCTCCCACCACCTGGGCTCGCGCGGCTGCGACATGAGGAACCAGCCGGAGGTCTTGTTCCACACCACGGTGTACTCCGTCCAGACGTCACGGCCGCGGAGCCCGTAGGGGTTATCGATCTCCTTCGGCGGCGGCCGGTCGTCCTCCCACAGCCTGGCCTTCAACCGGCCCCACAAGCCGTTGAGGACCACCTGGAACACGACCGATCAACTGTTTATCTTAACCATCACGTTACGTACTTCGAAAGATTGATATCAAATGTTTTACCATCGTTGTAAGGTAAATAAAAATATGTAGTAGATTACTAACCAAGGCATGAAATAGACTCATTTCAGTCAAAGTAGTTTGGCGCCAATAGTCCGAGACTGATATATAACATAACGGTAATAGTATTTTATGCAACAGTTTTATAAGAGGAGTCAAAAAATGTGAGTGGCGTGGGTAACAATGTGAGCCGAAGGCGAACATTGTTAATAAATACGCCATGAGCATTTTTTGACTACTTATACAACGTTGCATACAATACTTTTTCTATGAGTAGGCAATATATTAAATAAAATACAAAAAAAATATAAACAAAATTTTATTTATGAAAATGTCAATGTAAATTTTGGATAGTAGGTATTACTATATGTATGTATGTAGCTCTTTTCTGCGACAAGCACCCATAATACCAAATATTACTGCAACCTGTAACAAGACAACGGAGAATTAAATAATATTCAGTTTCAATGCAAAAATATAAAATGTGCATAAATATAGCTCGTTGTACTGTGTACCTTAAATCAAAAAAAAATATAACATATACCAACCTTGCTTAAAAGATAGATCTGATCCGGAGCTTCCAAAGTCTTTGAAAATACACCAATAAGACGTTTTCAGAGAATGCCGAAGATATGTGTTCCAATCTCCACGCCATGAACTTCTCATAAGATTTGTCGTATAGGTGCTGCGATTTAGTACTTAGACAACAAATTTTCGGTCGCTGCTTGTGCTGCAGCGGATATTTCTTCAGGTGTATAAACAATGTTGTCCCCTTTGTCCATATTCAACACTTTTTATGAACCCAAAACAAATAGTAACGCAAAATACTTAAAGAACAAGAAATTACCGGGAAAGGCGGGAAACGTAAAAACAAACCAGTAATGTCTATGGTTATGTTTTTTTTAAAGCCGTTACACACTACCGCACCTCACCAGGGTTATGGTGCTGTAGGGTATAAGTGTGTTACAGGCCTTAGAAGTCCACCTTCCAATAGTGATGATACCAAAAAAAGTATGTTTTATTATGTTGGTAGCAATGAACTCAGTACAAATTTGTTTTTTTTTTATAAAACCGTATGCATTCAATCGTTTGTCACGTTGGTTTGTTACCTGCACTAGCTTACCGTATCGTAATGTCTCTAAAACGACACAAGTGCTTTTTTGGGCAATAGACTATAGACTTTTAAGGAGTATTAATAATGTATGCCCTTATATGTTCGTTCGTGACTATGTAAATGACAGTTAAAAGCACACGAGTAGAAAAAAAATATATCAAGTAGGTAACCAAAGATTAATAGATATTATGGAAGATGGAACACTGGACGTTTTATGAAAAAAAAATTGTAACAAGGAAGTTAAATAGCGAATGGATCGCAAAATAATCTTTAATAGACCGACTTATTTAAATTAGTTATTTGTTTTGCAAAAGGGCAAAGTTGTTGTTTAATCGCTCGTGCTACCCGAACAAAAGAGAATTTTCAAAATTGAATTGGTTCGAAAAGTGGAATCTTGCGAGGGTTTCTATGCAAGAGTGAAAAGTGAAACATAAAACTTTTCACCACACCAACACGAAAAAATATTAGGTAAGTAAGTATAGTCACCTGGAATAATATGTTACACAACGAAGGCCGCAAAAACATCTGACACGATCTTAATTGTAGAGACATAAGAGCGTGCCACATATTTTTGCGGCCTTTGAAGAGTAACATATTAGTATATATATGACTTTATCTATCTCTAAATTTAATATCATTTTATTTAAATAAATTGACTTAAATAACATAAATACCTATAACCTAACTTTACTAAAACTACAAATAAATAAAGCATACATTAATTAGTCAAAATAATAATTATTATTATAATAAGACTTGTTATAATCCCATCACGTATTTTATTTTTGTATTATATATTGGCATCACATTTCCTAATACGTCCATGGACTGATGAGTTCACTGAGTAAATTCCGCGTTATAATAAGCGCACTAAATAATAGTAGGTACTAGGTACAGAAGATTCACTCTCTAACAACACACAAACAAAATTTTTAGGTGTAACAATAGATGAAAACTTGAACTGGAAGGCACATGTACAAATCGTATGTAGCAAAATCAATAAGTTTGTTTACGCACTTAAACAAGTACGGAAAGTTACAACCGTCGCTACCGCAATTTCAACATACCGAGCATACGTAGAATCCACGCTACGATATGGTGTCCTAGCTTGGGGCAATAGCACCGATAAGGATAGGCTTTTTATCGCCCAAAAAAAATGTGTTCGAGTAATTTGCGGTCTCCCACCTTGGGAAAGTTGTAAACCTATGTTTAATAATCTTGGCTTACTACCACTACCCGCACTATATATGTACGAAATATGTATGTTTGTCAGCAAAAATAAGCATCTCTTTAAAAAGGCAGCTGACCTGAACCAGCGTCCTCGTAGAGACCCTAACAAACTCGTATTAGACGTTACTCCAAAACTAGCACTCTACAGTAAAAGTTGTCTCAAAATGTGTGTTAAGCTTTTTAACAAATTGCCTGAACACCTTAAAGAGTTGAATGCCAAAGCACTAAAACCAAGGCTCTATAAATGGCTACATGGACAAACCTTGTATAATATTAATGAAATTTTAAATTGACGGTTCCTTTAATTAATTAAATTTCTTAGCTTTAACATTGACATTAGAATTGTTTTGTATATACCTGTCTATTTTGATTAATGTATTGTATGTCCTAGAGTTTAAGGTGTAAATTTGCATGCTACTTTGTAGTTAATCATGTATTACCTAATAACAATAGCATAAGAACCACTGTACCATGTTTATTGCAAATAAATGAAATCTAATCTAACAAAACGCGTCTGTTACGATTAAGACAGATATTACCGCTAGGTGGCGACAGCGCTACGCGCGGCTTATGGCTAGCCACCAAAATGAGAGTTTCCGTGATCAAGATTTTCACTGATGGCAGCACCGTGACGAAAGGTTTTTTTGACAGCTGCTGTCAAAATCCACCAATAAAAAAAACATGGTTAAACATGATTGGTGGATTATGACAGCTAGACCTCTCGGCACGGTGCTGTCATCTAGTGAAAAACTCGATCGCGGAAACCCTCATTGGTGTGGGACGGATGTATCTACTTGTAGCTATCTGTTGCAATGCGACGAAATCGCGGAGTGAGCCACGCCTGATAAGAAGACAAATAAAAATGTATTACATTAAAACAATCATAAGTACATAGGCAAAGGGTTAGGTAATACATATGTGGGTAGGGTAGAAAAGTGGTTTCAATCGATGTGTGGAAGGGCGGCACCGTCGTCAAACCCAAGCCACCTGGCGGTCGACTTAAAACGGTGGCGTGTGCCTCGGATACACATGCTGGTTGCGCGTACCTATAACGGCGATACTGATCCTACATCTCAGCCAGCCCAGTATGGTGCTTAGAGAACGGTTCCACCGTTGAGATATGATTTCTGCTATATGTTTTATAAAGGAGGACATTTGGGGTGCATAGACGCTGTCAACAGATGTTACAAGTGGGGTGAACGTTGCATGTCGCATTTCACAGGCCGTGGAATATTTTCTCTGCTTTTCGTCTTCAGCTGATTTTAGTACAGATGTGACGGGTCGTGAGAGGTAAGAAGGAGCGTCAGTGTCGACGACACGGATATCAAACAACGCCTCCCTCTGCGCATCCCAAACGCCACGACAAGATAGATCTGCACGTAGGCCGCAGTCATTTTCCGAGATTATTGGTTCTTTTGTTACGTTGCCCCACGCGTGTTGACAAAGTTCACAGAATAAGTCTCTAATCTCATTGTGCCGCCTTGTGATTAGGCCTCCAGTTTTACAGCAGAGCGCGTGGTCGATGTTGAAGCTGCCGTTGCCACAGCCGTCGCATGATTGCGGCATTAGTGTAGTAAATAAAGGTAGTGGACCTTACCGCAGTAATTCCTCAGCCAGAAAAAGCTTTACAGTATGATAAAGTATCAATAAATAAAAAGTATTGTATAAATTTCCAAAGAATAATAATAATAGTATTTAAGTAAATACCTAAAGTCTTAAATCGTTAATATCTTTTTACGGAAAATTGCTCCGTTTAAACTTTCTTCTCCGGACATGTTCATGTAACGTACTGCAACAATATATGAAATATCAAAAAAAAAAATCCCCGCAGAAATACCAATATTAACAAAATATAATTTTTTGGCGTGGCTTGGACCGGAAAATTGCTCAGTCTAATTTTTTCACTGGAATGCCATTTTATTGCCGATTTATACATACAAATTGAAAATCTAAAAAAATTACCATGTAACTATACTTTTTTCAGAAATTGCCTTTTTACTCGCTGTGGAAAATTTCTCTATCCATTTTATTTATTGAATTAAGTTCACAGTTTTATTTCCATTCAACTATAAAAACATCCAAAAAAATAACGAGTGTATTCAAAACTAAACATATCGGGAGCAGTGTATAGGGAGCGGGGTGTACAAGGGATGACAGTTCTTTTGGATATTTTGGATTTAAGTATATACGTGACTACTTAGTATATATTTAAAATTAGAAATCAGGCTGAGAAATTTTCCACTCTCAGTTTTTTATAGTTCTAAAATACATAAACTTGGGTATGCATTTATTTTTGGATATTCTTACCCACTACGCCAAATTATATTCTAAGATCATATAACAAGGAAAAAATGGCAGAGCAATTTTCCGATGAAAATGAGCGCCAAAAAAGGAATTATCGTAAAAAAAATATTCTCATGTTTGACAAAAGTTTTAGATTTTTTTCTAGTATCACATACTGATACAAATAACTTATTTGGTAAAATAATTTTGGACGGAGGAATTACTCGGTTCAATATATAAACAGATTTGTATTTTTACGTATAAATACCTAACTTAGGAGTGGTTTTTTTTTTGGATATTTGGGTCGATCAACTATTTCTTGTTGTTATTTTGTCCCATCAGCCAGGAGACAATAGTAGCATAGTTTCTTAGAAGAGGTGCTGTACCATGTTCTACAAACGTGCTTAGTAGATGTCCCATTATGGAAAGGCTTTGTAACTACCAAAAAATTCAAGTTTGGTTCATTTAAATACGAAATAACTAGTATTTTAAGAGTGACCCAGGAGAACGTAACCATGGCAGCTAGTGACAAGAAAAAGTTGATTCACCCATTTATATGTTAGTTTCGGCTCATACTATACAATAACCAAGCAAAATTTCATCGACTGAGAAATTAATGCATGGGTCTCCATACAACAACTTGCTTCGTTTACTACACTACATGGCGTTTGGTGTTCTATGGTAGCGTATTGACAGCGCATCTCTGAATTCGTATGGGGATAGATCGAAGTGATCTTTTTTTGTCACGCCTGATAAGGGTTATGACGCATCATTCAAGTCCCGTGGTGCAATTGATAATGTTTAAAAATCGTGAAAGTTTAAATCAGTGTTTGACAAATGTATTTTGTAAGTCTTGACTTGAGGGTAACTGACATTAGTATGAAATGCACTGTGGTTGTGACTAATATAGCAATTTTAAACTAGAGTCTGGCTACTGAAATATTATTACCCAAAGTTTTGGCGGAAAATTCAAAAAATCTTGGGCTGGTCACACTGTGTGTAGTAGGATTTATTATTTTGATACTGGAAAACATTTTTGATTTTCTGTGCACACGTAAGGTACACGTACACGGTTGGTGTGCACTCAAAGTCAGCTCACATAATTTCTACCACTATTTAAAATACAGTCAACGACAAACACATAAGTTTACGGTCCAATGTTTTGATTTTATTGATATTTTCCTGAACTTCTTGTTTATTCGTTTTTTTTACACTTGTCCTGTTTATGAGATTCAGGTATTAATAAATTCACACACTTAATCAAGGTTATAGGGAAATGTTAGAAATAGTACTTATTAGAGCACCAACCTACTAGATTGTTTACGACTTGTAAACATTGCAGTTTTTCGTTAATAATCGCTTCACATGGACTTCGCATACTGTCGTAATTATTTACGAGCTTAAATAATAGTTTTCGGACCACACTCGGAATAGTCATTATAAATATTATTTAAAATAAATGCCTTATAAACCGCAAACAATTGGAATGAATGACATAAATTGACAACAGACTTTTAACTTTTTTTAAAAGCATAGACAATTGGTGATGCAACAAGAAAATATTTGTCAACAAAATTTGGCTAGCCAGACTCTATAAACAAGTCGGTTTTTTTCTGTACTAGTCGGTTTATTTGCTGCACGTTTATTGCCAAAGTTTTTTTTACAGTTTTGGGTTTTCTATGACTATGACGCCTATGACATATGAAATAGACTCCAATGAGTTACGCAAAAAGATAAATAAAACACGGCCGTATTCAAACCATACTTATAAAATGTCACGACATAGTGTGTATGTGTAGCTGTCACTTTTGACACGGACTGATCGGTATCGTATCGCTATGACATATATCTCATAAGCATTATTCGAATACGGCCATCAACATGGAGTAATAATCCCTATTCTGAACGGGAACTATCTAAGTGGAAACTTGTATGAGAATTTTGTCATAAAAGTTTCCAGAATTCTCGGTAATTTTGAGAAAGTCCTTTAAATTTAATTCAGATTAAATAGGTATTTTATATCTGTAATTTGTGAATTACTTACCCAATAACTGCGGTCTACTTCTGATCGAAGCGGCCAGTTGTTGTAAAAGCGGATGTGGGCGTCTTCGTCACCCCGGATCGAAATACGCCCCCAGCGCGGCTTTATAGCGAACGGTATCTCCCCAAACTCGTATGTCTTGCCTGTCGACTGAACACCTGCAACAGAGAGCGTGCTGCTATGATCACCTCCTTGGGTAGCTCCCTTGACTACCTTCCGAGTGCATTATCATCTCAACTTCATGTTAAATATCATATTATCGTATTGGCGTCGGAATAACGCAAGGACCTACTGGTTTAACTCAATCAGACACCGGGATAATTTTTCATAATTATAATTATAGTGAAGTTAAATAAAACCATTTGTACGGTCGACGAGTTCGACGACATATAATTTGCACTGACCTTCGAACAACCTAGCAAAGTAGGCAGAACTCACTACACCTTATTAGGTAAAACAAAGCGCCGCGTCGTCTGTTTGTGTGTTTATTATATGTTTGCGATAAACTCAAAAACCACTGAACGGATTTTAATGCCAATCCACCTATCGATAGATTGATTCTTGAGGAAGGTTTAGGGGCATAACTTATTTTAAGGTTTTTTGTAAAGTTGTCGAAATATGACGATGTTTGCTATTGATGTCGAAACAAGACCGAAGTGATCCCATAAGTGTTCCGTGAACAAAGTTTTGTACGGAACACTAAAAAATCACGTTATCAAGAAGCTTTAAGTAAATGAAAACGCTGCCTAATACCGTTACCGTTACCGTTTGAGATATATATAACAAAACAATGTATGGTGGGATTATGTCTCTTTTAAGGCCAAGTCATACCGGCTGCGTGTGCGTAGACGTGCACGTGCGCGTGCGCTAACATGTTGCACGCACACGTCAGGCAAGCGGTGTATCGTCTCTCATAAACGTCCACGTCTACGCACACGCCCCCGGTGTGCACAGGCCTTTATTGGTCTACAAAAATGTATGTTCAACAACACGAAATTAATGTAGAAATATGAAATCCTCAAGTGTTTGTTTTTATTGTCCTTATCTATAATATTATACATTTTTAACAGATTTCTTATGTTATAAGGTACCTATGAAAAATGTATGACAACTATACTTGGTCAAGCAGATCTTGTCAGTAGAAAAAGGCGGCAAATTTGAAAAATGTAGGCGCGAAGGGATAGCGTCTCATAGAAAATTTGAATTTCGCGCCTTTTTCTACTGACAAGATTTGCTTGACCATCTATATATTATGTATACCGAAACGCAGTTTTTTCGGCGTAAATAGCGAAAATAACGATACAATTTGTAAATTCTACTCACGACACATCACGCTCGCTTTTTAGGGTTCCGTAGCCAAATGGCAAAAAACGGAACCCTTATAGATTCGTCATGTCTGTCTGTCTGTCTGTCTGTCTGTCTGTCCGTCCGTTTGTCACAGCCACTTTTTTCCGAAACTATAAGAACTATACTGTTGAAACTTGGTAAGTAGATGTATTCTGTGAACCGCATTAAGATTTTCACACAAAAATAGAAAAAAAAACAATAAAATTTGGGGGTCCCCTCCCCCATACTTAGAAATGAAACTTATAATTTTTTTTTTCATCAGACCGTGTTTTTTTGACAGATACGTGTGGGGTATGTATGGATAGGTCTTCAAAAATGGGGTGCGTTTCGCTGTATATAATAAAAACTATGGATATATTATTGGTCGATATAACGATCAAGGGATATAATTTATAAAACATATACATACGAATGACAGATTTTTATCAAATATATCACTCATACAGTATAACAGGTATTTGATATAATAACTTTCGATCTAATGCCAAGGTAGTATAACGCACATACTTAACAATAAAAGGTTCGGTATAACATTAATTGGCTATTATGTTTACAGACATATTTTTAATATTGGAGTATCAAGTATATATTTAGTATAGGTTAAAAAATAGACACAAGTATCCCCATGTCTTAACTTTTATCCCTCAGAGCGGAAAATAGAAGTCCCGCAAAGCGGGGCTTCGTCGATTTGTCACCAAGTCGTACTTGCATGTTAAAACCTATATTAGTATGACAAATATACATAGATGTTATGATTTCTAAATGTAAGCTCTTCGCATAAATTTCATTTTATGGATTGATCCTAATATAATTTCACACACGAGAAACTAATAAAGGTACATTTTCAGTCATTTACAAATGTTGGGTGGTTAAATTTTAGGGACGACAGCTAGAAATTATGTCATTTACTTATAACTTATATTGGGTAATCGTTATATTTAATTTATTTTATATCTACCCTTAACTATACCATATAAAATTATTCCTCTTGTTGGTATACACATGGTTGATTATATTACCTTAGTATTATATCATTCAAAATTATACCATATGTTGTTAATATGGAATGAAAATAGATCATTTATTGTTATAGCGATCATTACACACCCAATGGTAGGTAATTGAGGTCTCCAATATCATTTTTTAACCGACTTCCAAATCTCAAAGAAGGAGGTTATCAATTCGGTTGTATGTTTTTTTTTATTTATTTTTTTATTTTTTTTTATGTTTGTTACTCCATATCTCCGTCATTACTAGATCGATTTTGAAAATTCTTTTTTTGATTGAATGTATATGCATACAGATTGGTCCCGTTTTTGTCAAAACCCAGTTCTGATGATGGGATCCATGAGGAATCAAGGGAACTCCTCAAATCTTAAAGGCATGCGTATAGATATTTTTGTATTTACATCAGAAAATCAAGCATTTTCATTAAAAACTGTTGCATTTGATGAAGTGGAACTGCTGATGATGATCAGAACAGAACTCTTCAACGACGCATAGTTCACGGTTGGCGATTTGTCCTCGTCGTTATGTTTGTTAAGTAAGTTAAGTTTTTAAGCCACATTTTTGTCAAGCTCGAGTTCTGATGATGGGATCCATGAGGAATCAAGGGAACTCCTCAAATCTTAAAGGCATGCGTACAGAGATTTTTGTATTTACATCAGAAAATCAAGCATTTTCATTAAAAACTGTTGCATTTGATGAAGTGGAACTGCTGATGATGATCAGAACAGAACTCTTAAACGACGCATAGTTCACGTTTGGCGAATTTTCCTTTTCGTTATGTTCGTTAAGCAAGTTAAGTTTTTAAGCCACATTTTTGTCAAGCTCGAGTTCTGATGATGGGATCCATAAGGAATCGAGGGAACTCCTCAAATATTAAAGGCATACGTATAGATTTTTTTGTATTTTCATCATAAAATCAAGCATTTATATGAAAAACTGTCGCATTTGATGAAGTGGAACTGCTAATGATGACCAGAACAGAACTCTTCAATGACGCATGATACACGTTTGGTGATTACGAATTTCGATTTTGACTTGGACTGGGACCCGGACTCGGACTCATGAACCCGGATCCAGTTCGAACCCGGACCTGGACGCGGATCCGGATTCGGACCCGGACTCGGAACCGGACTCGGACCCGGACTCGGATCCGGACTCAGACCCGGTCTCGAACCCGGACACGGACCCGGACTCGGACCCGGACTCGGACCCGGACCTTGACCCAGAAAACCACTATGATACCTTAACTAAATAAACAACTATGATTACCTACCATAAAATTAATGTAGGTATAAAGTACGATGATGCCAATCTTACTAGCCCCTCCCGCTTAAACCCCCGTACACCGCACGGCATGCGCCATTAAGTGGGTTAGGTTAGGTTTGAACTGCAATCCTCACAGAATCGAACAAGGATTAGGTAAGGTTAGAACTGCGAGCCTTACAGAAACGAAATGCTACTTGAAAAGTGGGTTTGATTAATGATTATGTTCGAACTGCGATCCGCACAGAACCGAACTGCTATCTGAGGAGTGGGTTAGGTTAAGCTAGAACTACGACCCTCATGGCTCCTCTTCACGATGGGCCAACGCCGGCCACTCCAAGGGACGCATTTATGCGTTAGAGGGAGCAAGTGATATTGCTATCTCATTCTACCGCATGGCTGCGTCCCTTGGAGTGGCCGGCGTTGGCCCATCCTGTAGAGGAGCCATTATACAGAAGCGAAATGCTAGTAGAAAAGTGGGTGGTTTTACGTCCTTTTCTACATAGTGTACCATCTACAATAATCTTTCATCGGCCCCCATGGAAGTCGGTTTTTTTTTCTTAAAAATTATTTCTAAACTGAATAGTTTGCGCGAGAGACACTTCCAAAGCGGTATAATGTGTGTGTCCCCACCCTGTAACTTCTAAAATAAGAGAATGAAAAAACTAAAAAAAATAGGCCCGTATTTAACCGGTCAACTAATAAATCGAATTTGGGTAGTTTAAAAGAATAGAAATGGGTACTAAAATTATTAGTTTGGCAACAAAAACGGAGCCTTAAAATATATCAATATGAGTTGTATTTTAATGCCGTTACAGCTTTTGATTATTTTTAGGCAGGTACCAAGTATTTATTTGGCAACTGAATTCTTATATTGGAGACCATTTATGAAGCACATTTTACAAAGAAAACGGCTATCTATTAATTCCAAAATGAAGTTCTTTTAAAATATTTTGTTTGGTCATTACACGGTCAACCTAACCCGCTCCTCCTCGCTTTGCTCGTCGTCGCACCTATATGTTGACTCTAGCAGAACACAGTGGTAACTATTGAAATTAGTCATTAAAAATGAATGATTAGTCATTAAAGATCTAATGGTATAATGGCCATTAGGCGTTTCAAGATTAGAAATTTTGACTATAAGTATACTGACCATTACGTATTGGTAAATAAATTTGAGGTGGTTTGTGTAAAAAGTGACCAATATTCATTAAATTTAACTGATTTCGTGTTAAAATACTACCTAGCTGAAACGACATGCTCAGTTATGACTATAGTTTATTACTTAGGTGTGAACAACTAGATGACAACTAAATTTTATGATCGCTTTACAATATTAGTTGCCAATTTATTATTTTAGTCGCCAACCTATCACTTTAGGTTCCCTATAATTTTTTTTTGGTGGTTCCCTATAATTTTGCTGCCAGTTTTTTAAATAATATGATGTTTATATTTGAGGCTAATATATATTTCTTGGCGCTAAAATATTAATGCACAGCCAAATTACATTATTATATGCCCAATGAAAGTTCCTGTTTAATATTTTAGCTGCCCGGTTAATAATAAGCCAAAAAAATATATGATGTAAGTACATTACTATGCAAACTTCCACCAAAAATTGGTTTGAACGAGATCTAGTAAGTACTTTTTTTTTAATCGTCATAATTCGTGAACCGCAATTTTATTATGTTACTTGCTGCTACGGAACACTTCATGGGCGAGTCCGATTCGCACTTGGCCGCTTTTTGTATTATGGGGCGTTTTCACTCGCAGTAGCCACACGCGCCACATTTAATTTTGCAATTCGTAAGTTGCTGAGGTACAATATTGTATACTAAACTTATCAGGTTTATTTGAAATGACAAGGAAATAAAATATGTCAAAAAATATAATTATATACTTAGGCCACCTGATATCTTTGAAGAACAGAGTGATAAAGACATAAAACGTAGAATTGTCCTGTTTTGGGGAAAGTAGTGGAGTCTACGAGAAATTATGAAAAATAAGGACATATCTATTAATACATAAATAAAATTATATGAAACTGCAATTCTGCCTTGTCTAACATATTAGGCTCTATGACAAGAACATGAAACAAAACTAGCTATGGAACAGAGAAAGATGGAACGTAGTATGTTAGGAATAAGAATATCAGACCGAATAAGAAACGATTATATAAGAAAGAAAACTAAACTAATTGACATCATCTATAAGAATAGAATAAGAATAATTTATTGAGAAAACCTTATTGCTAATGTTACATTATGCGTGAACTTTTACATTTTACGTAGGTACATTGTTACGTGCGCCTGAACTAGGAATATAATCCTGTATCTCAGGCAGAGAGATAATATTCTAGTTTAAAGAACAATAAACAATAAATAAATTAAAATCATGAACATAGAGACATAAATATGTAGGTATTGAATTATCATACACTTAGTAACCAAGTTTTGCTGTGTCAGTGTCTATAATATCTATAAAGTAGGTCGATCGTGTTTATTTCATTAACCGACTTCCAAATCTCAAAGAAGGAGGTTATCAATTCGGTTGTATGTTTTTTTTTATTTTTTTTATTTTTTTTTTATGTTTGTTACTCCATAACTCCGTCATTACTGGACCGATTTTGAAAATTATTTTTTTGATTGAATGTATATGCATACAAATTGGTCCCGTTTTTGTCAAAACCCAGTTCTGATGATTAGATCCATGAGGAATCGAGGGAACTCCTCAAATCTTAAAGGCACACACATAGTGATTTTTGGTTTTTTATCAACGAATCAAGCATATACATCCAAAAAAGTGACATTTGATGAAGTGGAAGTGCTGATGATGATCAGAACGGAACTCTTCAACGACGCATAGTTCACGGTTGGCGATTTGTCCTCTTCGTTATGTTTGTTAAGCAAGTTAAGTTTTTAAGCCACATTTTTGTCAAGCTCGAGTTCTGATGATGGGATCCATGAGGAATCAAGGGAACTCCTCAAATCTTAAAGGCATGCGTATAGAGATTTTTGTATTTACATCAGAAAATCAAGCATTTTCATTAAAAACTGTCGCATTTGATGAAGTGGAACTGCTGATGATGATCAGAACAGAACTCTTCAACGACGCATAGTTCACGTTTGGCGATTTTTCCTCTTCGTTATGTTCGTTAAGCAAGTTAAGTTTTTAAGCCACACTTTTGTCAAGCTCGAGTTCTGATGATGGGATCCATAAGGAATCGAGGGAACTCCTCAAATCTTAAAGGCATACGTATAGAATTTTGTGTATTTTCATCATAAAATCAAGCATTTACATTAAAAACTGTCGCATTTGATGAAGTGGAACTGCTGATGATGACCAAAACAGAACTCTTCAACGACGCATGGTACACGTCTGGTGATTACGAATTTCGATTTTGACTTGGACTGGGACCCGGACTCGGACTCATACCCGGACCCGGACCTGGACTCGGATCCAGATTCGGATCCGGACTCGGACCCGGACTCGGATCCTGACTCGGACCCGGACTCGGACCCGGACTCGGACTCGGACTCGGACTCGGACCCGGACTCGGACCCGGACCTTGGCCCGGAAAACCACTATGATACCTTAACTAAATAAACCACTATGATTACCTACCATAAAATGTAGGTATAAAGTATGATGATGCCAATCTTACTAACCCCTCCCGCTTAAACCCCCGTACACCGCACCGCATGCGCCATTAAGTGGGTTAGGTTAGGTTTGAACTGCGATCCTCACAGAACCGAACAAGGGTTAGGTTAGGTTGAAACTGCGAGCCTTACAGAAACGGAATGCTACTTGAAAAGTGGGTTTAATTAGGTTCGAACTGCGATCCTCACAGAACCGAACTGCTATCTGAGAAGTGGGTTAGGTTAGGCTAGAACTACGACCCTTATGGCTCCTCTACACGATGGGCCAACGCCGGCCACTCCAAGGGACGCATTTATGCGTTAGAGGGAGCAAGTAATATTGCTATCTCTTTCTACCGCATGGCTGCGTCCCTTGGAGTGGCCGGCGTTGGCCCATCCTGTAGAGGAGCCATTACAGAAGCGAAATGCTAGTAGAAAAATGGGTGGTTTTACCTCCTTTTCTACATAGTGTACTATCTACTATAATCTTTCACTGGCCCCCAAAGAAGTCGTTTTTTTTTCTTAAAAATTATTTCATTATAACGTTGTTAACCGACTTCCAAATCTCAAAGAAGGAGGTTATCAATTCGGTTGTATGTTTTTTTAATTTTTTTTTTTATGGTTGTTACTCCATATCTCCGTCATTACTAGATCGATTTTGAAAATTCTTTTTTTGATTGAATGTATATGTATACAGATTGGTCCCGTTTTTGTCAAAACCCAGTTCTGATGATGAGATCCATGAGAAATCGAGGGAACTCCTCAAATCTTAAAGGCATACATGTAGTGATTTTTTGGTTTTTATCAACAAATTAAGCATATACACCCAAAAAAGTGACATTTGATGAAGTGGAACTGCTGATGATGATCAGAACGGAACTCTTTAACGACGCATAGTTCACGGTTGGCGATTTATCCTCTTCGTTATGTTTGTTAAGCAAGTTAAGTTTTTAAGCCACATTTTTATCAAGCTCGAGTTCTGATGATGGGATCCATGAGGAATCAAGGGAACTCCTCAAATCTTAAAGGCATGCGTATAGAGATTTTTGTATTTACATCAGAAAATCAAGCATTTTCATTAAAAACTGTTGCATTTGATGAAGTGGAACTGCTGATGATGATCAGAACAGAACTCTTAAACGACGCATAGTTCATGTTTGGCGATTTTTCCTTTTCGTTATGTTCGTTAAGCAAGTTAAGTTTTTAAGCCACATTTTTGTCAAGCTCGAGTTCTGATGATGGGATCCATAAGGAATCGAGGGAACTCCTCAAGTATTAAAGGCATACGTATAGATTTTTTTGTATTTTCATCATAAAATCAAGTATTTACATTAAAAACTGTCGCATTTGATGAAGTGGAACTGCTGATGATGACCAGAACAGAACTCTTCAATGACGCATGGTACACGTTTGGTGATTACGAATTTCGATTTTGACTTGGACTGGGACCCGGACTCGGACTCATACCCGGATCTGGTTCGGACCCGGATCCGGTTCGAACCCGGACCTGGACTCGGATCCGGACTCGGACCCGGAACCGGACTCGGACCCGGACTCGGATCCGGACTCGGACCCGGTCTCAGATCCGGACTCGGACCTGGACTCGGACCCGGACCCGGACTCGGACCCGGACTCGGACCCGGACTCGGACCCGGACTCGGACCCGGACCTTGACCCAGAAAACCACTATGATACCTTAACTAAATAAACAACTATGATTACCTACCATAAAATTAATGTAGGTATAAAGTACGATGATGCCAATCTTACTAGCCCCTCCCGCTTAAACCCCCGTACACCGCACGGCATGCGCCATTAAGTGGGTTAGGTTAGGTTTGAACTGCGATCCTCACAGAACCGAACAAGGATTAGGTTAGGTTAGAACTGCGAGCCTTACAGAAACGAAATGCTACTTGAAAAGTGGGTTTGATTAGGTTCGAACTGCGATCCGCACAGAACCGAACTGCTATCTGAGGAGTGGGTTAGGTTAGGCTAGAACTACGACCCTCATGGCTCCTCTTCACGATGGGCCAATTCCGGCCACTCCAAGGGACGCATTTATGCGTTAGAGGCAAGTGATATTGCTATCTCATTCTACCGCATGGCTGCATCCCTTGGAGTGGCCGGCGTTGGCCCATCCTGTAGAGGAGCCATTATACAGAAGCAAATCCTAGTAGAAAAGTGGGTGGTTTTACCTCCTTTTCTACATAGTGTACCATCTACAATAATCTTTCATCGGCCCCCATGGAAGTCGGTTTTTTTTTCTTAAAAATTATTATTAGTTCACCTTGAATTGCATTTTGAGAGGATTACGGTCAGTAGGGCAAATTAAACATAAGGTAAATAAAGCACTTATATTGATGACAATTCTATACAAACATTAAATACTTAAGAATGAAAAACCTTATCGATCTAGACGTCGATAAAAAAGATAATAACTACAAACCAACTAGTTAGGTATATTTAACCAAACAATTTTATTAAAATTAACAGATAATCTTTTAAGAGCATGTATTTATTAGCCGTCCCCGTAATCAATCGAGTTTATGTACCGCTGATGCCATTTTCCTGACGGGACAGTCAGGGTCCCCAGTTGTATGACCATTGGGTTTTTTAAAGTGACTGCATGATGCGCATTTGGGATTTTCTGCTTTAAATGGGCAATCCTTGTCCGAGTGCCCTAGATTACTGCAATGTCCACAGGTGGGCTCTGATTGCTTGCATGTTTTGGCAGCATGGCCGTAAAAATGGCACTTGAAACACTTTGTAACACTTGTGAAATCTTTGACAGGACATGATGACCAGTTGATGAAAACTCAGTTCTGAGATATGAGAGCTCGTCGTATATAGGCTGGAATTTCTATCACGTAGTTACAGGACTCTGCATCTTTCTTACCCGACTTATGGCTTAATTTGATAGACTCGGGGATGTGTTTTTAAATGTCAATTTCAATTTTTCTATGTCGTCCTTAGTATCAGTGCTGATGATAACACCGCCATTTTTAACTTTACGCAGCGCTCTTACGTGCAGTTTCATTTCTTCAGGATTAATACATTTTTGTACTAGGTTTTTCGTTTCCTCGCTTGACTTCGACTGATCTTTAGGATACATTGCGACTGAGCTCAAATTATTAGGACGAATTTCGTTTTTGTTACTGGTTTTCACCATATCGGCAAAAGAAAGTGCGTGTGTAGCCGGTCTGTTAGTGTTATCGATACTGTCCTTGAGGGCTCGTAAACTGTCTGATAGGTCTTGTTTTTCTTGAAGCGTCTGGAGAGTGCAGTGGTTAACGAGTGCCTTTGCTTTAAGGCCTTGGTAAAGAACTGCCAAGTTTGCGGAACCGTGGGAAACCTTTCGGCAAAGATTGTGGATCCTGAGTTTTTGGTCGGAGTTCAATTTGCCTTCCGTCGATATGCTGCAGATTTCACTAAGAGATTTATGGTGCTCATCCAGTTCTGAATTTGTGATATTGGTACCGGGTCTAGACTGGTCTGGTCTTTTGCGCTCGTTGGTTGTGCATTTTCATTTCCGGTATTCGGTGGTACTGGTGTTGATGGCGGGGAACGCTGAATCTTGGAACTTCTGCCAAACGGGCTGTTATTAGCACTCATTCATATGTTTACGTTACACGTTACATGTCCGTCTTTGAGCCACAAACTTACATATATGTACCAAATTTCAACTTAATAGCCTGCTAACAGTCAGTGTGCGTACCCGCGACACCGCCGTTGCAGTTTGGACGTGAGGCCTGCTTGTTCACTTCGCCTGCTAACAGTGAGTGCTCGTACCCGCGACGCCGCCGATGCAGTTTGGAAGTGAGGCCTGCTTGTTCACTTCGCCTGCTAACAGTCAGTGTACGTACCCGCGATGCCGCCGAGGCAGTTTGGACGTGATGGAAACCCGCTTGTTCACTTCGCCTGCTAACAGTGAGTGAACGTACCCGCGACGCCGCCGAGGCATTTTGGACGTGAGGCCTGCTTGTTCACTTCGCCTGCTAACAGTCAGTGTACGTACCCGCGACGCCGCCGAGGCAATTCATTTTTTCCATAATACATCTATCCATCTCTTGATAAACATTGTCTTTATCTCGTGTGCATACTAAGCCGACCCTTTAAAAGAAATACACTGTTATTCTAAATATTAATCAGCATATTACATTTCTAACGTAGCTATGTGCCAAAGAGAATTTTCTAAACTGCAAAGTTCCCATGAAAATGTTGTCGATATTTTCTTCTGAATGTTTATTGCCAAACCTTCGTATCTAGACACGTGGCAGCGTGTCAAGCCAAGTTCAAGCAAAGGAACTGGCTAGCCATCGCCGAGTGTAATATTACACGAACCACTTGGTGCCACTTTTGACCCTTCTATAACTCAAAACCTCTTTAACGTTAACACATAAAACTACGTGTGTTTAATTATATCCATAAGGACATTTAGAAGCCCAAATTTCATGAGACTAGATCAAACGGTTATTTATAAAGATATGAAGGTCAAAAAGTCGTAAATTTTAGCACTGACTGACTGACTGACATATACCTAACCTACTTCCAGATGACCTATAAGGATCAAATTTGATATCCAGCTCGGTAATTGTGTGTAAGCATAGTAAAAAATCTAAAAATAAAAAAAGTTAGAAAATAGGGGGGATCTCCATACAATTTTTTTTTAATTGGAGCGTTGGAACCGTTACAAGCAGATATTTGAAACTATCCCAATATAATAATATGTATTATTATATTTGCTAGGTATATAATAGAAATATAAAAATAAAGTTAAGTCACAAAATAAGTGGTGTCCCCACACAAAAAACTTGTAATACGCGCTAAAAAACCGGCCAACGGTGTTACCTGGTTTGTTAGTGCACAACACCTTGCGCTTTGTGACTATGCGCTGAAACTTGGCACAGTTGATTGTTAGCTGGTCTTGAGCAGAAACAGACCGGTAGACATCGAGAACCACGTCTCATTTAGTGGGGGGAGGGGGGGAAGTTCGACGCCGCCGCGCTTTACTTGGAGCAAGCCACCACCTTAATAATATTTTGTATTGAGATCACTCTGACCCACGCTTAATATTATTTTTTATCTCCCATTTATCAATAGTTTTGTATACTACCTATATATTTTCTGAAACGTAATAAGTGTAGCTTTACGAGTGTATTTTTTGTTTTAGATTCCTGTTACACTTAAAAAAAACGGGCAAGTGCGAGTCGGACTCGCGCACGAAGAGTTCCGTACCATAATGCAAAAAAAAAAACGGTCACCCATCCAAGTACTGACCACTCCCGACGTTGCTTAACTTTGGTAAAAAATCACGTTTGTTGTATGGGAGCCCCATTTAAATCTTTATTTTATTCTGTTTTTAGTATTTGTTGTTATAGCGGCAACAGAAACACATCATCTGTGAAATTTGCAACTGTCTAGCTATCACGGTTCGTGAGATACAGCCTGGTGACAGACAGACGGACAGACGGACGGACGGACGGACGGACGGACGGACAGCGAAGTCTTAGTAATAGGGTCCCGTTTTACCCTTTGGGTACGGAACCCTAAAAAATGGTAATTATGAAAAAATCAAAAATACGTTTTTTAGTCTTTTCTACTTTATGCTTTTTTTTGTTAGAAAGTGCATTGTTTTTGTTCCAAAACTAGATTCTTCATCCTTAATTTATCCGAAAATGATATATTACATGCCATAATAGGTATAGTTTTAGAGGAATATTGCTCCAAGTGAAGCGTAGCCGCGTCGAACTTCCCCCTTCCCCCCTCACTAAATGAGAGGTGGCTCTCGACGGCTCCCGGTCTGTTTCTGTTGCTTGGCACAATCAACTGTGCCAAGTTTCAGCGCATAGTCTCAAAGTGCAAGGTCCCCATACAACGGTGTGCATTAACAAACCAGCTATGTGTCGTAACATTAAATCTCAATACCTGCCTAGTTTTCTTTACAAAAAGTAATGATATCCCACCAAAAACATAAATGTAAAAAAGGAGAGCCAAGTTCAATACAAAATTATGCTTGGCTGTGGGCTTCGCCGTAAAAAGAATGGAGATCTAAATGAGTGCCAAGTTCTATGCAAAATCCAAATATGTAATTGTAGGAACAAAATAACATTATGAACAAGTATTGAACTCTATGTCTTTGCTTTATTGGATACCTATAACAATTGCTGTTATTTAAAAAAATGTGAGATCTTAAAGTAAGTTTATTTAGGTAGGTAGATTTGACTTGGCCAGTGATAGATATGAAATGGGAGGGCGCACAAGTGACACACAACGTAGCTGTTAGCGAACTGATTTATTTAACCCGTTACCTGGTTTATATCGCGGTGGGCGCAGCCACCATGCGTACTTACATCTACCTATGCATGCATACACAACAATCCCTTCCCCATAGTTCCTTACTCTAACTTAAAACTAGCACAGTCCAACCAGCTTAGAAGTACTGTTTATAATCAAAACGCGGGCGAGCCCGCTTGAGCCGTGAGGACGCGGCCGGTGGGTCCGTGGACTCGGGAGGCGCGTCGTCCGCTGCGGCGACGGCGGCGGCCGGCAGCGGCGGCGTGCGGCTGGCGGCGGTTGGCGGCGCAGGCGCAGGGGCCGGGCTTGCAGGCGCGGCCACAGACGGCGTGTCGAGGGGCCTCGCATGTTCCTCCTCCCCCATTGTTGGTTCCTCTTCGTTATTCAGGCCTGCAGGCTCGTGTGACGGGGATTGCCTAGTCATTGCCTCCGGTCCACCAGCTAATATGTTAGGCACCCCAGTAGATGGTACGGTGAGCTGTGGCCCGACATCAAAAATGGGCGGTACGTCAGGAGGTGAAGACTCGCTGAAGACTTCCGGTGTTTTGTTTGGCTCGGGGTGACTCACGGTTGTCGGTGTGACTCGGCCCTTATATTTAACAACTTGGTTAACATGTCTTTTCACTATTTTGTTTGTTTTATTGTCCTTTATAAGATAAAGCACACGACCTAAGTTTTTACTATTGTTCCCAGGGTCCAAGTGAAATGATTTTTATTTGTAAAGTTTTTATATAAAACTAACTCGTCCGTAATGAATGGACATCTGTTTACTCCGCCGTAATATTTAATCTGCGAGCACTGTTTATTTTTAACAAAAGAATCGAGTACGGTGAGCGAGGTTGATGACCCTTGTGACGTAACACGCAGTAAATCTAATCGTGATCTTAATTGTCTACCGAATACCAGCTGGGCTGGTGATTTCCCGGTAGTAGTGTGTTTTGAATTTCGATAATGGAATAAATATTTCAGTAATTGGTTATTAACACTTTTACTTTTGGAGTTTGACAAGAGCGCGGCCTTTAGGCCCTTTTTTATAACTTTAACATACGACTCCGCCATACCATTACTGGACGGATGATACACCGGTGATGTTAAATGTTGTATGCCATTTAAAGCGCAAAATTCCTCGAAGTACTGACTAACAAAAGAAGTGCCATTATCGCTGACTATCGCATAAGGAATACCGTACCTAGACATGAAATCGTACAATTTATCAACCACGTTAATTGATGACGAATTTGTTTTCATATCGTAGCATTCTACCTAGGGTTTGCACGACGGATCCGAAATGTATGGGAAGATCCGCGGATCCGGATCCAGATCCGGATAATTTCATACATTTCGGATCCGGATTGCAAACCCTAATTCTACCCATTTACTAAAGGCGTCGACTATGACTAAGTACCAGTGTTCGTTTATAGGCCCGAGAAAATCCAAGTGTATCCTTTGGAATACATGTGTTGGTATTTTCCATGGTGCGAGCGGAACGCGCGGAGGTGTTGGTCGCAACCGAGTACAAATCTCACAGGGAGCTCACAGGCCCCTATCAGGTTCTCAATGGCGGCATCAATGCCCGGGAACCAAACCCGCGAACGCGCCTCAGCTTTACTCTTCACAATGCCTAAATGTGAGTCGTGTAGCTCTGAAAGAACCTGACTTTGTAACGCCAAGGGAATAATGACCTTATGGCCTCTCATTAAAACCCCTTTTTCAACCGATAGCTGTAATCTACATTGATGGTAGGGTTTCATGTCGATATCATTAGTTTTGCGAGGCCAACCATTTTCAACGAAATAAACAACCTTTTTTAGA
Organism: Cydia fagiglandana; assembly: GCF_963556715.1. Lineage (NCBI taxonomy): Eukaryota > Metazoa > Arthropoda > Insecta > Lepidoptera > Tortricidae > Cydia > Cydia fagiglandana. The sequence continues at coordinate 4,110,551 of NC_085943.1, forward strand.
GTCGCATCATTACGCGTCTCCTGCTGCAACCGATCGATAGTAATTGGTAAACTACTGCCCTCTAAAACAAAATGTACATATGCAGCGGTGTCCTCCGCTCCCGCGCCCCCCTCGCGCGTCACCGGCTCGTCCGGCAACGACGCGCGAGATAAGAAATCGGCGCAGTTATTTGCACTACGTACATCCCATATAACCATTCCAGTCGCAGAATCATCAAAGTGGTAACTAAATGTCAGATGTGTCGTAACAGAGTCCACACAATGTGTCTAGAATTGTTTCGAAACAAAGTGTCGTCGCCGTGTCTACACTTTTCCGTAACAAGGTGTCGACACATTTGTGTGCACTTTGCGTGCGGTTTGCGACTAAATCTGACAGCAAATTTGTGACAGCAAATGTCAATATAAAATACCTCTCGAAAACCAAGGTTTGTCAAACTACTATTAGTGTCTCGTGTGCTCGTAAGTAATTCTAGTAAGTCATCATGGGCGATGCGAATGATAAAAATAGACCAAAACCATATAAACATCCAACACCCGTCAACCTTTTACAGAAAAGTTTTTAAAGAAATGCAATTAGCTACTTAGGTCAGCCAACGAATGCTCAAAAAAGTTGTAGAGGGAAATGCTCGGAACACAATTTTTGACTCTGTAACTTGGTTTGGACAAGTTAGGAGGTGAACATATCAAAAGTCCCCGGCCGTAGCCCTTGAGCGGGGGGAAGAGAGGGGGCTTTGAATGTCCCATTTTCCGGTTTTTCGATTATATCTCGGAAACTATGCATCTTAGCGACATGGCCACTTATACAAAATGAAAGTTAATTTAATTTGTTACAAGTTTATTCAGTCAATTTTTTCGATATGTTGAATAGTTTTTGAGATATCCGCTCTTGAAAGTTTATTTAGGGCTCTCAATTTTATCTTGATATATCTACATCAGTGAAGGTGCTAGGTCGTGTATGGTATCGTTTTCGTATAAATCTGGGTTGCTGAATCCATTTAAGGTATCACATAGAAACCATTCCACAAAATTTAAAAAATCTTTTTAGGGTTCCGTACCTCAAAAGTAAAAAACGGAATCCTTATAGGATCACTCGTGCGTCTGTATGTCTGTCTGTTTGAATACACAAAATAGTTCTTTACCTATAGATGACAGGAAAACCTATTAGAAATGTGCAGTCAAGCGCGAGTCGGACTTAATGTACGGAACCCTTAATACGCGAGTCCGTCTCGCACTTGGTCGGTTTTTTTTAACTCCTCTTGACGCTTAACCGCTGAACCGATTTCGTTGAAATTTGGTATAGAAATAGTTTGCGTCCCGGAACAGGACATAGGATAGATCTTATAACCAAAATCATCTTTTGAAGGTGTGAAAAGTGGCGTGGAAATTTGTACGGGAAATCAATAACCGCTGAACCGATTTATATTAAATTTGGGATGGTCTACATCTTTGATTTAGTTAAAAATGATAAAAAAAACATGACTTCAAACCTAAACTTAACCAGTATTAACTTCAAGAAGTCAATTCTGAATTCCTCCCTACACCTCATTTCACACCTTTGAAGGATGATTTTTGAGATAACTTATTATGTCCTGTCTCGGGACTCAAAATATATGTGTACTAAATTTAAATTAAAACTGTTCAGCAGTTTAAGCGCGAAGAGGAGTTTAAAAGAAAGTAAGTTTATATGTTTTTACTTTGGAATGGTGTCAATGTGATACCATAACTAAATTTGGTACTGCGAATTTATACGAAAACGATACCAAACATGGCCTCGTTTTACTGTTGTAGAAGTCAAAATAAAATTGAGAGCCCTAAATTCTTATTACTTGACCAAACTTGTGTAGAAGGAAAAGGAAAAATAAAAGTCTTCGGCAGGAATATAAGACACAATTTTTTTTTTATTGCGTTACTTTTTCAATCATCAAATATAAACATACCTTGATTATATTATTCTAGTGAGATCCTCACAGATAAACAAAAACATTTACTTAAAAAATTACAAGGTCGAAATGTCATGGAACTTGTGAGAGTAATACGTGAAAAATAAAAACTTTTATGACAAAAAAATCTGGACACAATTTAAGAAGCATCCTATTGCGTCGAGGAATCATCTGTATTTTTGCTTGTTTCATTACCTCCTCGCTTCTTTTTTTGTCCTTTGTATTCTGTAGCAATTTGTTAGATCTGAAAATAAAGATAACTTGCGTCGTCACGGATGTCGATTTATAGGTTTTAGGGAGTGCAGAATTCGAAAACGATGATCATTTTATAATCCAAGATGGCCGCTACGTATTTTGTCATAAAAGTCGTCATGAATATCATTTTATAGGTTTTAGGAAGTGCCAATTTCGAAAATGATGACCAGTTTGGAATCCAAGATGTGTGCCGTGCACTTTATCATAAAAGTCGTCATGGATATCGTTTTATAGGTTTTAGGGAGTGCAGAATTCGAAAATGATGACCATTTTGGATTCCAAGATGTCTGCAGTGCACTTTGTCATATAAGCCGTCATAGATGTTGATTTATAGGTGTTAGGAAGAGCAGATTTCGAAAATGATGACCATGACCAACAAAACGACATCCATGTCGACTTTTAACATAGTGCATGGCCGCCATCTTGGATTCCAAAATAGTTATTATTTTCGAAATCTGCGCTGCCTAAAACCTATAAAACGGCAGCCATGACGACTTTAATGACATACTGCATGGCCGCCATTTTGGATTCCAAAATGGTCATCATTTTCGAAATCAGGGCCCCCTAAAACCTATAAAACGACACCCATGACAACTTTTATGACATAGTGCGTGGCCGCCATTTTGGATTCCAAAATGGCCATCATTTTCGAAATCTGCGTCCCCTAAAACCTATAAAACGACATCCATGACGACTTTTATGACATAGTGCATGGCCGCCATCTTGGAATCCAAAATGGTCATCGTTTTTGAAATCTGCGCCCCCTAAAACCTATAAAACGACACCCATGACGACTTTTATGACATAGTGCATGGCCGCCATTTTGGAATCGAAAATGGTTATCGTTTTCGAAATCTGCGCCCCCCAAAACCTATAAAACGACACCCATGACGACTTTTATGACATAGTGCATGGCCGCCATTCTGGATTCCAAAATGGTCATCATTTTCGAAAGCGGGGCCCCCTAAAACCTATAAAACGACATCCATGACGACTTTTATGACATAGTGCATGGCCGCCATCTTGGAATCCAAATTGGTCATCGTTTTCGAAATCTGCGCCCCTTAAAACCTATAAAACGACACCCATGACGACTTTTATGACATAGTGCGTGGCCACCATTTTGGAATCCAAAATGGTCATCATTTTCTAAATCTGCGCCCCCCAAAACCTATAAAACGACACCCATGACGACTTTTATTACATAGTGCATGGCCGCCATTTTGGATTTCAAAATGGTCATCATTTTCTAAATCGGGGCCCCCTAAAACCTATAAAACGACACCCATGACGACTTTTATGACATAGTGCATGGCCGCCATCTTGGAATCCAAAATGGTAATCATTTTTGAAATCTGCGCCTCCTAAAACCTATAAAACGACACCCCTGACGACTTTTATGGCATAGTGCATGGCCGCCATTTTGGATTCCAAAATGGTCATCATTTTCAAAATTGGGGCCCCCTAATACGTATAAAACGACATCCATGACGACTTTTATGACACAGTGCATGGCCGCCATTTTGGATTCCAAAATGGTCATCATTTTCGAAATCGGCACTCCCTAAAACCTATAAATCGACACCCATCTCGACTTTTATGACAAAGTGTTTGGCTACCATCTGCATGCAAGACATTTCTATTATTTTTACGTACAAAAATGGCCCCCTGTCAACTTCCAACCGAGATTTAATCGATAATTTATTCGATTAATGTTCAGATTAATTCAATTTCAATATATGTTAGGTCGACTAATCGTGATTAAAATTTGAGGATTAACTTTTTTTATTCCATTAATTAGTCGAATAAACAGTTAATCTATTAAATCCCATCTCTGACCACGTCATTTTTACACTTTGAGAATATCTGAAAACAAATGAACACAAGGAGCCATTTTGCAAATCCAGTAACTTTGTTATTACTTTTGACAGCGCGTGTCATGTGTCTACACAGAGTCGACACAAAGTCGAAACATTTGCGACTACTTTGTGACTGCAATATTTCTCAGCCTTAAACCATATTTATACATCATAATTAACAAGTTTCGTAGTATGTAAAGCGTTATTTCTGTTATTTAAGTATAGTATACGCATCGAAGTACTAAAAATGCATCAAATAATATATTTATGAACACAAGCACTGAGAAGTAAACAATTTCATTTCCGGCTAAACTAAAACAATGTGGTGGCGCGTTGATTATATTACACTTAGTTTATCAAATCACTCGAGCAGTTTAATTCCCCATAATAATTTAAGTCCTATTGTAATATAAATGCAAACAATATATAATTACGTCTTGTAATCCGTTTTAGAGATGGCGTATTAATGTCACTTACTTTTATTTAACTATTTTTCCATCTGACAGTTTCCATTTGACAGGAACAAAATGAACGAATGAACGAATGATTTTGGCATAAAGTAGTCGCAAACCCGAAACAATGTGTGCACACGGCGACCACACTTTATGTCACTTTGTGTCATGTGTCGACCCTTCCCCATTTCTGGTAACTGTGTCGACACGGCGACGACTCTGCGACTGGAATTGTGACCGAAACAGACGGTGTCGACACAAGATGTGTCTACACCGCGTCGTAACGGCGACTGGAAATGGTTGTATGGGATATTCTATAATGTAATTGTATGCAGATAAAAATATCGCATACCGTTGCAGCCTATTTGCTGTTATCTCCGGTATTCCTCGGTGCGGACCGAAGATAGATAACAGCGGTTGGTGATCTGTGCGCAAAATAAAAGGTTCCGCACGTGCATATAAATATTGATGATATTTTTTTATGCCGAAAATTAAACTTGTTGCTTCCTTTTGTATTTGTGCATATTTCTTTTCTGCGGCATTTAGAGTCCGAGAAGCAAAAGAAATGGGACGTTCGGACCCGTCTGGCTGAATTTGCGATAAAATCGCACCGAGACCTTGGGGTGACGCATCACAAGTCAAAATTAATTTAGCATCTGGATTATAATGCGCAAGGACTTGGTCTGATGCTAACCTGGTCTTAATCTCTGTGAATGCCTTTTCGTGCTCTGTTTTCCACTCCCACTTTACGTCCTTTTTTAAGAGGTCGTACAGTGGACTTAAGATGGCAGAAGCCCTTGGCACAAAGTTCCTATAATAATTGATCAACCCCAGGAATGACTGTAGTTGATTTATATTTTTAGGAACTGGTGCCTCGACTATTGCTTTGACTTTAGATTTAGATTTGCTTATACCATCTTTATTAATAACGTGGCCTAGGTACGTTATTTCATTCTGGAAAAAAGAGCACTTTTCCTTCTGAAGCGTCAGCCCCGCGTCTCTAAAACGCTGTAATACCTGGTGCAGGCGCGCGACGTGCTCCTCCCTACTCCGGCCCGTGATGAGTACGTCATCCAGGAAGCACAATACTCCCTCTAAATCGGCAAGAATATTATTTAGAGCACGTTGGAAGACCGCTGGGGCACTTGACAACCCGAAAATTAACCGCCTATATTTGAACAACCCCCGATTGGTATTAATACAGGTAATATTATCAGTGTTAAGGGTGTATATGTAAATAGGTTTTGATACGTTTACACTATTATCTATGTCTAGTCTTAAGTTCTTTTTTAATTCCATATTTAAATTCTAATGTTATTTTGACTGTTTATATTTTTGTACGTCAGTTCGCAAAATAAATCCATCACAACTAGTCGACTTGCTTGGTTATTGATTATTTTCCACTTTAGCTATCGAAATTCCCTCTTCTTTACTTGTCTGTCTTCTTTATTTTGGTCCTTCTTCCTCACTCATGATCTTGCGATCTAAAACCAAGCAGTCGGCTAAAAGCGCAAAAATGACGCGCTCGGAAACGGGTACCCCTGCCACGGGTAGGCTCGGCCAGTCCAAAAATTTGGATCACGGTGCGGCCGACGCCACCGTACCACCCGCGGCTTCCGACCCGCAAATCCCCGGGACGTCTCGCGAGTGCCTCACAACCGGCACCAGCGCCGAACAAGTTAATGTTCCCCTCAGTTGCAGGTCTCGCGCTTCGGGCTCTACGCGATCATCGGCCACGATCAGGGCACGACGATTGACCGCGGAGGCCCACTTGGCCCGCAAAAGCATAGAAAGGGAACAGGAGCTCTTTCAACGCGAGCTCGACAACCAACGGAAACTCCTTGAGCAGGTTAAACAGGTAGAACAGCTTGAACTTGAAGCGAAAATAGCCGCCTTAGAAGCCGAGGAGCGATCCAATCATACGGTTAGTAATGCATATTCTCGTACAGCATCTTGGGTTCGTGACGTAAATCAGGAAAGGCAACCCGTAGACACACGGGCCGAAGTGGGTGTAACTATTCCGCCCCATATAGCGGTAGTTACCTCCATGACTGCCGATCCCCCTATAAATTTACGGCCAGAACCTACTGTAGAGTGTAATGTAGTAAATAACCGTATTAATTCACCTTTATTGCGTGAAAACGTCAAACGTCAAAACGGCCACGATAATGCAGTGATTGATTTTAATAATGATCATGTGAATGAAGAGTGCCGCCGTCAAGACCAAACCGAGCCAATAACCGGCTCTGTTACGCTTTTACAAGCTATTGCCGATACGGCTGCCGCAGCTAAAGCGCTCGCCGCACGAGATGTGCCAAGAAAAGCTAAAATTGAGCTTCCAACTTTCTATGGCAACTCGTCACAATGGCTTCAATTTAAATACTTATTTGATAGTACTAAAACTTCTTATTCCACCGCAGAAAATACGGCGCGTCTACATAACGCACTCCGCGGGCCCGCCCGGGAGGCCGTCGCCTCTTTACTCAACACCGCGGCAGCTTCCGAAGATATAATGGCAGCGGTCGAACGTACATTTGCTTGCCCCGAAATGATTGTCTTCGGCGAAGTACAGATTTTGAAAACGCTGCCTCGGCTCGGGCCTGACCTAAAGGAGATAGGTATTTTCGCTAATAAGGTACGCAATTCTTTGTCTACTATGAAATTACTCGGCCTACGAGAATATTTACAATCGCCGGAGCTGTTTCATAATATTCTAGGAAAATTTAACCCTTTAATGAAAATGAGATGGTCTGATTATGCGTCAGATTTGTCAGAAACGTCAAACCATCTCAAGTCAAAGTTAGAACTTTTATCTGACTTTCTAACACGCGAACACGAACGCTATATTAAATTCGCTTTATCGCCAGAAGTAGGGCTTTCTATGTCAATACCGCAAACGCAACAATCACGAGTACATTTTCCAATGAATAAACCATTTAAACGTGAAACTATACATTCCGTCACTCATGACAAAAATAAAGCGATTGGTAAGATAGTGTGTTTATTGTAAAAAATCCCATAATATAAAAAAATGTACTGAATTTACGTCGTTATCTGTTGACGATAGGTGGCGTTGGTTGCGTGAACACAAAGTTTGTTATAGATGTCTAAAAGACAACTCACACCTATGGAAATTATGCAAAAGCAACCCTTGCGGGGTCGATGGTTGTACTTTTCGACACAACCCTCTTTTGCACGGCAGGCAGGAAACGTTTACATCACCGCCTCCACCCGATACACGGATTAATAACATCATTTGCGTTCCTGCGGCTGAAAGTGGTACCCAGCATTCGTCGAGTTCCTCGCCAGCCGATAATAAGGTGTCAGACAATAATGTGACTGTGTCTAATATAGGTATATCGTGTAACCAACATAAAACGTCTAATGAAATATGTTCAAATATTACAATGTTGAAGGTTTTACCAGTGACACTGTCAGGGCCAAATGGCAGCTATGAAACCTTCGCGTTTCTCGATGATGGTAGTACTGCGACTATGATTGATTGTAAAGTGGCTGCTCGCCTAGGTTTGATAGGACCTGAAGAGTTCATAACTGTCAATGGTATCATGGGTTTACAAAAAACTACAAAGGTAAGATACGTTGACTTTTACATAAGAGGTAAATATGAATCTGACATCCATTTGGTAAATCGTGCTAAGGCTGTACAATCGTTAGGCTTGAACGAACAAACTCTATCTAGAGAGACTATTGAATCTTATGCTCACTTAAAAGACCTAGCCGAATACTTGACATAATATGCTGACGCTACACCAACCGTACTTATTGGTGCTGAGCATTGGCATCTGTCAATATGTCGCGAGGTTTGTGAAGGCAGACGTAACGAGCCCGCCGCTTGTCGCACTTTGCTTGGGTGGACTTTGTATGGACCAACGAGTAGCAAAACCAAGCCAGTCGAGTTCGTCAACCATTGTCAGTTAGACCGCACTGAACCTTCTGAAAATGAACGCCTGGAGTCACTGATAAAGGAGCAATACAAACTCGACTCGCTCGGTATCTCTAAGCGCGAGACTCTATTTAGCAAGCTAGACTCCCGTGCCGTCGAGATTCTTGATGCTACCACCACACGCTTACCGACCGGTAGATATGAAGTAGGTCTTCCGTGGCGTGACAACATACAGTGTGTTCCCGATAGCTACCCACAAGCTTTATCAAGATTTCTAAGCCTGGAAAGGCGAATGATTCGTGAGCCCGCCTTCGCTGACGCGTATAAAAAGTTTATTGATAACATGATTGCTAAAAATTATGCTGAGGAGTGCGATTCCGGCACTTATTATAATCATCTTATCACTAAAAGCGTCAACACCAGCATTGATCTCAAACACGATACCAATTTAGGCGATTATCCTAATAAAATTCACACCTTATCTGATAACTTACAACCTAGTACAGTCAGTCCGAATAAAGCAGAAACAAATTTTGACATTGAGCTGTCAAGTGTGAATAACAATAAAAATAAATTAAAAACCGAATCTGAACCTAATAAAAGTGACATTAACGCAAGAATAAGGTGGTATTTGCCTCATTTTGGCGTGTACCATCCACAAAAACGTAAACTTCGTGTTGTCCACGACGCAGCCGCGACTAATCAGGGTGTTTCATTAAACTCGTTGCTGCTTCAAGGACCTGATATTTTAGAAAATTTATTAGGTATTTTATTTCGGTTCAGAGAGGGCGCTGTTGCCATAACAGCTGATATTAAGGAAATGTTTCCTCAAATAAAAATCCGTGAACAAGATCGTGACGCACTACGTTTTTTATGGCGCGACGTTCAGTCAAGGGAAACAACGCCTCTAAAAGAATATCGGATGACAGCTGTCATTTTTGGAGCATCGTCCAGTCCTTTTACTGCGTTGTACATTAAACATAAAAACGCTATGTCTCACCAAGATTCGTATCCAGCGGCAGCCAACGCAAGTATCCATAGTTCCTACATGGACGATTTCCTGGATAGCCTGGACGATGTGGACGAAGCTGCACAGATGGCATCCGATGTTGTGACTATTCATCGTAACGCATGTTTCGAAATGTGTGGCTGGATTTCTAACGATTAAGGAGCATTGCGTCTTGTACCGACTGAACTGCGCGCCGCCCAGCCTAGTGAGATGTCACTTGGTAGTGAGTCAAGTAGCGTCAGAGCCTTAGGTGTTTCATGGGATCCTATATCAGACACTATCGGATTTAGGACCGGTTTAGAAGGTCTCATACTACAGGGCAGTTTTAATAAACGCAAAGTGTTGTCCCACCTCATGAAAGTATACGACCCACTAGGTTTGTTGGGCCCAATAGTGGTCAAAGGGCGTATACTGCTTCAGGAGGCGTGGAGATCCAATATTGACTGGGACACACCATTTCCACCATCACAGATTTTAAAGTGGAACGAGTGGTTTAAGGAACTGTCTGACGTATCTACAATTAGGATCCCACGATGGTACGCCAAGCTCAATGGAGAACCTCTACACAGGGAGCTACACATTTTCGCGGACGCGAGCGAGCTTGCCTTTGCCACCGTCGCTTATTGGCGCTTATTGTATACAGATGGTACAGTCAAGCTCGCACTCATCACCAGTAAGACGAGAGTCTCACCTTTGAAGCCCACTTCAATTCCTCGTCTAGAATTGCAGGGCGCTTTGATAGCTTCTCGCCTTGCTGTCACTATTAAAGAGTTTCATAAGAAAAAACCTTTACGAACTTTCTTGTGGACAGATTCAAGAACTGTCCTCGGTTGGCTCAGAAGTGACGCACGAACGTACAAACCCTTTGTGGCCCATCGCGTAGGAGAAATTACAGAAAATACGCGCGTGCAAGATTGGAAATGGGTCCCAACTGATTTGAACGTTGCGGACGATGCCACTAGGATTAAGCCGCTTCATCTTAATCCAAACCACCGATGGTTTACAGGTCCCTCGTTCCTCCTCGATCCTCCGGAGAATTGGCCTGTTGAACCAGCTGGTCAGCCTATAGTCCAGGAAGAGCGGAAGCAGACTTCTGGACTTGTGGTTGGTCATCTGACAATTACCGCGGATTTCAGTCGTTTTAGTGACTGGCTACGATTACTTCGTGCTACTGCTCGCGTTTTGCAAGCTGCGTCCAAATTTCGCTCGGCTTTAGATCGCGTAGGTCGCGTTGCTCCTAGCACCGATGTTAGGCTTCGTCAACGTACGAATACACCTACGTCCACCACTCTAATCCCCCTGACAGCGGAACTTATGGAAGCCGCAGAAAGGCACGTCCTGAAGAAAGTACAGTCTGAATCATTTAGTGACGAAATCCCAATAATAGAACGTGGAGAATTGATACCAAAGAGTAGTCGCCTGGCGAAGCTTTCTCCCAGAATGGGGCCAGACAACTTGTTGCACCTAGCTGGCAGAATCGTTGCCGTACAAGACGTCGGTTCTGAGATCAAGTTTCCAATCATTCTAGATGGACGACACCCAGTAGTGCGCTTATTGGTCAATTTCTACCATCGCAAGGCTGGACATGCAAACAATGAAATGGTGGTCAATGAGGTTCGACAAAAATATTGGCTTCTTCATCTGCGCAGTACTGTTCGAAGCGTCACCAGCAAATGTTTGTTCTGTCGCATCAAAAGAGCAAAGCCAATGAATCCGATGACCGGTAACCTTCCTCCTCAGCGGCTTGCCCACCACCGCCGCCCATTCACGTACACTGGCTTGGATTATTTCGGCCCAATAAATACCAAGATCGGTCGAAGACAAGAGAAACGTTATGTGGCCCTGTACACCTGCATGACATCCAGAGCCGTTCACCTGGAGCTTGTACATTCCCTTTCTGCTGACTCCGCAATAATGAGCCTGCGACGGTTTATTGCTAGAAGAGGAACTCCCAATACTGTATATTCTGACAACGGTACATGTTTTATTGGTGCAGACCGAATTTTACGAGAATTTTATCAGCACGAGGTCTACGATTTTGCTGCCAATAGAGGAATAAAATGGAGCTTTATTCCTGCCGCTGCTCCTTTTTTCGGCGGATGCTGGGAGAGACTGATTCGCACCATCAAAGTCGCGCTGAACGCCACATTACGTGAAAGAGAACCTAATCCCGAAGTCCTAGTAACTCTCCTTCTAGAAGCGGAGGCAATTGTAAATTCTCGACCTCTGACCCATGTCCCTATTGGCCCTGAAGACCAGGAAACCCTAACGCCCTTCCACTTTCTAATTGGCTCATCTTCTAACCAGGTTCTGCCTGCAACCCTTGACGACCGAGACCTTTTAAGACGTGCTGACTGGAGGAAGGCGTTGAGATTGGCCGACCACTTTTGGAACCGATGGGTAAAAGAAATTCTGCCAACCATGCAACCTCGCCAGATAGCGGAGAACAGAGAGCACGACTTGACTGTTGGCGACTTAGTCATCATTGTAGACCAAAACCTACCCCGAGGAACCTGGCCACGCGGCCGCGTCGTTGCTACATTCCCTGGCAGAGACGGAGTGGTCAGGGTGGTGGACGTAGCCACATCAGGTGGAATTCTTCGTCGACCTTCTAAAAAATTGGTCAGATTAGAGGCATAAAGTCTCAGTTGATATCTAGTCTGGCTAGTTTTGTGTGCTTTCGCACACAAGGGGGTGGGATGTTAAGGGTGTATATGTAAATAGGTTTTGATACGTTTACACTATTATCTATGTCTAGTCTTAAGTTCTTTTTTAATTCCATATTTAAATTCTAATGTTATTTTGACTGTTTATATTTTTGTACGTCAGTTCGCAAAATAAATCCATCACAACTAGTCGACTTGCTTGGTTATTGATTATTTTCCACTTTAGCTATCGAAATTCCCTCTTCTTTACTTGTCTGTCTTCTTTAATCAGGGTCGTCAATTTCAAATTGATTATACGCCATGGACATATCCAGTTTTGTAAACTCAACCCCTCCGTGTAATTTAGAGAAAAGTTCTTCGATAGTCGGCAGGGGATATTTCTCAATCAATAATTGTTTATTTATTGTTTGAGAGTAATCGGCACAGATCCTAACTGACCCGTCGCGTTTAAGCACTGGCACAATGGGCGACGCGTAGTCAGAATATTCGATCTGCTCGAGAATACCTAACCGTACTAAACGTTTAATTTCACTATCGACCTTATCCTTCAGAGAAAATGCCACGGGCCGGGCTTTGTAAAAAACTGGTTTGGCGTCGGGCTTAAGCGTTAATTTTATTTTATATTTTTTGAACCGACCTAGTTTATCCGAAAATAATTCTGGATAACGAGTCATTAAATCGCTGACATCGTCGGTTTCGGATTCCGTTTTCGAGCAATAGAGGATAGGCGCGAGCTCCAATTTGAATTTGGACACGAAGTTCCTCCCTAGGATAATCGGGCCCCCTTCAGGAATGACGTGTACATCGAGAATAATAGTCTTGCCCAAATACGCGACCGGCAATTTGACGAAACCCGTACTTATAATCGGAATACTATTATAACCGGTAAACCTCTTGTTACTAGGGAGTAACGGCACTTCTTTAAACAGAGACTCGTAAGTTTTTTGTGAAATGGCGGTAATGGCGGACCCCGTATCTATCTCACATTGTAACGATAACCCGTTAATAATTACTGTTTCGATCATGGGTTCACCCTTTACCGAACGGATATTAAAAAACTTACCATCATCATCCTCGCTCACCTCCTCTGACTCAACGTACTTCAGGTTACACAATACATCTTACGTAAGTGACCCTTCTTTTTGCACTTTTTGCACTTGTAATTTACGTAACGACAGTTCTCCGTTTTATGACTACTTAGACCGCACACAGAACACTTATTCCCGCGACCCGCTGTAGTCTCGCCGATCTTTAACACGCTCTCAGCGCCGGGCACCGCCGCCGTCACGGTGGAAGCCAAGGTCGCGCTGGCTGCGGCGCGAGCGCACCGCACACTTTCAGCTATGTCAATTGCTTTCGCTAGGGTGAGTTCGCCAAGCTCCTTCGAAAACAATTTTTCGCGCTCTTTACCAGACTGCATGCCCATGATAAATCTGTCCAGAAGCGCCTCCTCAATGTTCTTGAACTGGCAATGCGCCGCAAGCCCGCGCAGTCGCGCGGCCCATTGCGCCGATGTTTCGCCTACCTTCTGCACCGCAGAATGGAAGTGATAACGCTCCGCAAATACGCAGCGCTTTGGAGTAAAATGCGCATCCAATAACAGTACCACTTCACTGTAACTTTTGTTTTCAAGAACACCGGGCAGTGCAAGGTTACTTGCTAATTGATAGGTGCTTTCGGTAAGTGCACTTAACAAGATGGCGCGCCTTCTTACACCCGCTTTGTCGCTTGCATCGTCGATGTTGTTTGCGATGAACCACTGTTCAAGCCTATTTTTGTAAGTAAGCCACTCTTGTTGTTGATGGTTAAAACTTGAAAATAAGCCGACCGAGTTCGAAGTTGCCATGATACACGGCAGTTAACACGCGAGGTAATTAACGAATCGTCGCCACTGATAGATATGAAATGGGAGGGCGCACAAGTGACACACAACGTAGCTGTTAGCGAACTGATTTATTTAACCCGTTACCTGGTTTATATCGCGGTGGGCGCAGCCACCATGCGTACTTACATCTACCTATGCATGCATACACAACAGCCAGTTTTTATCAGAATTAAAAAAAAATATGATATCTTTATGTTGATTAACTTTATAAAATGACTGATGTAATGAAAACTGGCTAAGTCAAATCTAACCTACTTTAAGATCTCACATTTTTTTTAAATAACAGCAATTGTTATATGTAGAACTCCGATTAGTATAATAATTTTTATTTTCTTGTTTTTGGTACACTTTCTGATTAAAATAAAAACGTTTAACTTAAAACTTTTTTACATTAATTTTATTTTATTTGTATTGAACTTGGCTCTCCTTTTTTGCATTTATGTTTTTGGTGGGATATTTAGTTACGATTTGCAAGCATGACTGAATATTGAGTATAATAAACATACCTCGCAATCGAGGTAGCAAAACCGTAGCAGTTGCACATTAAGGTTGACGCATATATACGTATTTACTAAGTCAAATACAAAAACTATGTTTTAAATTAATTATTTAAGATCTGTTTGCGTGTGATTACGCTAAATAAGGTATTTACATCCTTGTGCTATACACACATCATTACGTTATAAGTAGGTAGAATTTATTTTGTATTTCAAATTAAGAGTAAACAAATTGTGATCAAATAAACAAAAAATTTAAGAAGTAATTTAATAATTTACTTTCCTGAAACACAAATTTAACTTTGAAATTTTAAAAAATAGTGGCTATGTTATCATGAGTCATGATGATGATTCATGACATATGAACGCTAACCTTTACATTCAACTGTCATTTCCTACGGTTTTGCTAACTCGATTGCGAGGTATGATAATAAATAATCCCTAATCTGAACGGGAACTTTCTATGTCGAAATTTTGGAAATTTTGAGAATATACTGCAAATCGCACATTGCTAATCTCGGCGTTAGAGTACAAATGTAGATCGAAAGGATTGCCTTTCGAGATAAGTAGGTGTAGGTGTAGGTGATTAGCAGGAACTCACTGTCTGTTTGTCGAGTTGCATGTTTCGCAGTTTTTCGTTTTTTCTATGAGCTCCCACAGTAAGTGCCCTGGGATGACGGAGGCGGCCAGGCCCAGTTGGCACCTGGGGCCCAAGTTGACGTAGCAGCTTCGATTCGTCCAGGGCTGCTCGTGGCTCCAAACCTGTTTTATTGTTGTAGTAGTAAAACATTTTATTGTACAAAAATCAAAACAAAACAGGAAAAATAACATTCGTCATTAGTACAAAGGCGAACTTATCCCTTTAAGGGATCTCTCCCAGTTAACCTTTGAGCAATTGAGGGAGAATTGAAACGGTAGACATCCGTACTGTACCAACAACGGCGTAAATAAAAGAAAATATGTGTTTATATGTATTTTTTATTGTTTTGTAAGTGTTTTTATATTTTACTTTTATATTCATATTATAAAAATAACTACTTACTAACTTAAGACCAAAAATAAATAAAGAGAATAATAATTAACAACTGGTGTCACCTGCCTGCTCTATAAGTCCGGTAGTACCACGGAAGCGAAGAATTACAGACCCATTACATGCTTGCCTACACTCTACAAGCTCCTTACATCCATTTTGAGAGCAAAAATCAACGCGCACATTGTCGCAAACAATATTCTGGCTTCCGCTCAAAATGGATGTAGGGTTGGGTCCCGTGGTACTATAGAGCTCCTCCTCATAGACATGATCATCTGCCAACAAATCCGGCGGAACAGGGGTGTCCTCTCGGCCGCTTGGATTGACTACAAGAAGGCCTATGATTCGGTGCCTCATTCATGGTCGGGGAGGGTCTTAGAGTTGTATAAAGTTGATGCAGCTTTGAGAGCCTTCCTAAGCGCGTGTATGGGACAGTGGACCACAGTCCTTCGTCAACCAGGAGGCAGGGATGACCGTCCTGGCCCGCAGGATTTTATAAGGATTGAGCGAGGAATTTCAGGGCGACAGTCTGAGTCCCCTGTGGTTCTGCCTAGCTTTAAATCCCCTCAGCACCCTGCTGAAGGATTTGGGACTAGGTTGCCGGCTTCGGAGAGAGGGTGAAGTCATTTTTCACCTTCTGTACATGGATGACCTCAAATTATTTGCACCAAACAACCAAGACCTGTCGGAGCTACTGAAAACCACGGAAGTCTTCAGTAGTGCCATCAACATGGAGTTTGGTGTCGATAAATGTGCAGTTATACATGTACAGCGGGGGAGGGTTGTTAATTCAACAAATTTACAACTGTCTGAGACAATGTCTTTCAGATCTATCTCTGAATCAGAAACCTATAAATACCTTGGTATGTCACAGTCGTTGGGTATTGAGGACGAGGGTATTAGACGGTCGGTGAAGGAGCGCTTTTTCAGTCGGCTCTCAAAAGTCCTTAACAGTCTTTTGTTAGGTGGCAACAAAGTGCGCGCCTTCAACGCCTGGGTAATGCCTCAACTCACATACTCCTTTGGCATACTAAGGTGGACTCAGACCGAGCTGGACGCCCTGGATCGGAGGGTCCGATCACTGCTCACCACACATCGCATGCTACACCCACGCTCGTCAGTTATGAGATTGTACATCCCACGGAAGTGTGGAGGCCGAGGCTTCCTAAACGCCAAGGATCGCCACAACCGCGAGGTGTACAGTCTCAGGAACTATTTCCTTAACAACGAGTGTGGGATGCATCGTGATGTGGTGGCAGTAGATAGGAACCTCACGCCGCTCTCCTTAGCAAACGAGAATGTAGTATTATCCAGCAATGTGCCCACAGTTGTGGATGGTAGTGTCTGTAACCACAGACCCGACTCCCATTCCGCAGTGGCAAGAAGACGAGCGCGATCTGTCGGACTAAGTGCCGAATCTAGGAGACGGTTCCTAGTTAGACGGCAGAGATACTTGTCCCACTGCCTCTGCGAACATGGGTTGACAGGCGAGTCTGCGTTAAGACATGTTAAATGCCATACGTTCTTGGCCTCGGTACAGTGCGAAGCCTCCAGGGCCCCAAGGGAAGGGGCTAAAATTTTCCTAATGAGGTTTTGAGCACCGTGTACCGAAGCCAAGAAAGCGAATATATTTCAGGAATTTTAGTAAATCGCCCCCCAATCATACAATCAGTTATTTGTCACACAAAAGGGCAGAGCGGCAATTCTGTTGCTATACATAATTGTAGATTTAGTTTTTTTAATACTAATATTTTTATGTTATTTCTACTTATAGTGTAGTAAACGAAGCAAGTTGTTGTATGGAGACCCATGCATTAATTTCTCAGTCGATGAAATTTTGCTTGGTTGTTGTATAGTATGAACCGAAACTAACATTATAAATATCAAAAAAAAACCGGCCAAGTGCGAGTCTGACTCGCGTTTCTAGGGTTCCGTACATAATTCCGACTCACGCTTGATTGCACATTTCTAATAGGTTTTTCTGTCATCTATAGGTAAAGAACTATTTTGTGTATTTTTTTCAAAATTTTAGACCCAGTAGTTTCGGAGATACAGGGGGAATAATATTTTTTTGGCTATTTGTATTTTCTTAAATAACTTCGAACCTATGTATTATAAAACTATAAAAAAAATATGTCCATCTTTGGGTTACTAATTTACATATGTGTACCAAATTTCAACTTAATTGGTTCAGTAGTTTCCGAGAAAATAGGCTGGGACAAACAGGCAGACAGACGCACGAGTGATTCTATAAGGGTTCCGTATTTTCGTTTTGAGGTACGGAACCCTAAAAACACTTCTAAGTTAGGTATTTATACGTAAAAATACGAATCTGTTTATATATTTAACCGAGTAATTCCTCCGTCCAAATTTTTTTTACCAAATATGTTATTGGTATTTCTGCTGGGATATTTTTTTTAATATTTCATATATTGTTGCAATACGTTACATGAATATTTCCGGTGAAGACGAAAGTTTGAAAGGAGCATTATTTTGTAAAAAGATATTAACGACTTAAGACTTTAGGTATTTATTTTAATTCTATTATTATTATTCTTTGGATATTTATACAATACATATTATTTATTGATACTTTATCATACTGTAAAGTTTTTTCTGGCTGAGGAATTACTGCGGGGTCCACTACCTTTATTTACTACACTATTAGAATCAAGAGCTCGTTTGATCTTCATAGATGAAAATATTTTAAGATGTTTATTTCAAATCCGTTACCTGGGTATCCTGTTCCTTGTCTTCGCGTTTATCCACATGTAATATCTAATAACAAAAAACATATTTACGCGTGATATTTACAAAATATAAATAACTGGATGTTAAGACGAAAAGGGACGAGTGCCTCGAAACTAGTTTTCCAAACTAAATATTTCCCATTTTCCTCTCTGAATATTAACATTATTAAAAAAAAAACAACGGGTTGCACTCCGGGAGTGCCGACAGAAGTGAAAACTTAATGACTAGTCCAAAATGTCTGTAGTAGCACTATGTATAATTGACCCATCCACCTTTCTATTGAAAAACTTTAGTTCCGAAATTGCTGGCCAGTGAGCTAAAATTGTGGCGTTAATTGTTTAAAACTCAAATTGAAATTGTAAAGTTACCTTGCAGACCTCGCATTTAAATATATTTGGTCATGATATTTTGAGTTTTATTTACCAGTACTAGAATTAACTTTTATTAGTCCATGGGCCAGCTGGTAAAATTTTTGAAAATGGTATAAATTGGGGGTACCAAGTTTCCTTTTCACAGTAGTTAGATAGGCTTATTATGATGTTAAAAAACCATGATTGCCATCTCAAAATGGTAGCTAACAAAAATGGCCGCCAATCCAAGATGGCGGATATTGAGTTTAAAAAATCAACCGTAACTCGAGAAGTATTCGTCCGATTTCATTGCATTTTTTTTTAAACAAAAGCTCTAAATGTGAGCTTAAAATCATGTTCATATATTATATCGATAAAGTCAACCGTTAATTAGTAATTAAAGAAATATTGTAAATTTTCTTATTTTTTTGTGATACTTTTTTTTTAAATTGAGTTTTTACAAAATATCTTGTACATTACAAAAAAGTTTTAAATGAGGCAAAATAGTGTATTAAATTAACTTTAATTTGACGCACAATTTGTATGGGACTGATGACTGAAACACATGGAAACATGAATTTAATTTTACTTCTGTTTAAATTCACCGTTGACTAAATAACTGCGTACAGAACAACAAGCGTCAGATGAAGTTGTAGAGTACAAAAATGATATTTTTAGTATAATTTAATAATTTATAATAATAGTAGCAGGGCTCGGAAACCGTTTTATTTTTCAAACCGGTTTCGTTCATAAACCCGGGAACGAAAAGGATTTCGTTTCGGTTACCAGTTAAAAAACTGTTCTATTGAGATACCGTTGATATGCGTTCGCCTTTCGTTTTTGTGGAACTAAATTAACCGATTAAATTGAAAATGTCGAAGTAAGATAGGTAGAAAATCTCTTTCACAACATGACAACGAGGTTAACTGAGAGTCTCCGAAAGCCGACAGTAACCGTAACCGGTGTTATATCGTTCCCCGCGAACCATAAAATTCCGTTCCCCTTCTTACCAGTTAGAAGTAATTTTGTAGTTTGCGTTCCCTGATGAATGATATAATGAGGTTTTAAAACGATATTAACAGGTATTTTGATACCGCCTACGGAACCTGAATAGTAGTATGATAGTAATATTGGTTTTGATTTGTTCCAAGTAAAAACTGGTATTCGGTATAAATAGAAATGTCTTCAGTGAAAATGTGTTCGGCTATAAATAAAGTGAACTAGATATGTGTAAAATATGTGGCGAGATAGGCCCTAAATGACGGACAATCTTGGGCATTGTTATTTAATGCAGCATTAATAAGGAGTTTTGAGGATATTACTAACCGACGTGATATACCGGATGAATTGTTAGGTATACACTGTGAAATATCACTGCCAATATAGAGTCCATTTCACCAATATCATGTCTTTAATAAAATTACAGACAAAAAGACTCCCTACGCTCGTGGTTCGAAAAATGGAATCTTGAGCATAGCGAGGTTTTCACCACACCAACACGAGGAAAATACTAACTGTAAAATATCAAACAAAATCAAAGCGATTCGATTCAAAATGAATGTTATAAAATCTTTATCATTCAAAATCATCATTTAAAAGTCAATTTTACCAGCAAACATAAGAAAACAACTCAAAATTTGCATTTGATTATTTTGTCTCACATGTGAATAAAATGCAACTATCTTATCAGCTTTGGAACAATCAAGAGAGTCTTTATCAGCTAGTGTGGTGATGATATTGTAACTGAAGAAACATGTTATCATAAACCCAAGAGTCTTCTTCTTCCTCGCGTTATCCCGGCATTTTGCCACGGCTCATAGGGGCCTGGGGTCCGCTTGACAACTAATAAACCCAAGAGTAAAATCTCAAAATTCTGTATTTACTTGCGAAACGTATTTCTTACTTAATAGAGGATGTCGTTAGCGTAACAGATTCTTCAAAGATATTTTCTTAAATATAACTTAAGTAAAGAGTTTTCATCCGGTACCTACCTATATCACGTCGATTAGTAATAGACTCTAGTGGACTCTAGACTGGTATACAATGGTGTCCAAGCTCTGAACCAGTTTGGAAGGCAAAACAGAGTGCAACTGGTATGGATGCCAGGGCACGAGGGATTCATAGGCAATGAAAATGCAGATGAACTTGCCAGAGCTGGATCTGTAAGTAACCTTATAGGTCCGGAACGATTTGTGGGGCTCTCACAGGGAACCATCATAACGCTAAAGACCATCTAAGATCAAACATCGGGAAGAATGGGACAGTCTGACGGGTCTAAAGCACGCAAAGCTCTTTATGCAAGGAGTAGACTCCGGTTGGAGCAAAAAGCTTTGGAAGCTTAGCAAAAGACAACTCCAAATCATAACAAGGGTGTTTACAGGCCATTACGGGGTCAAAGGAATTCTGGCCAAGATGGGACACTCTGACAACACCGATTGGCGTATGTGTGGCGAAGAGAGACAGTAAAACACCTAATTTGTGAATGTTACGCCCTCGCCAGACAAAGAATGAAGGACTTTGGAGCAGGATATCTTGAACCAAAGGACTTTAAAACGCTAACCAGGAGCTCCATCGTCCGGCACATGGATATGGTGGGAAAAGCTCTTGAATAGTTGACGGATCTTTTCTAGGGGGTAATTACGCAAAAGATCCCTATGGATCGAAGTGTATCCAAACAAGGGCCCCCGAAAACAATAAGATAAGAATAGACTCAAAATTCCTTATTAATGCTGCATTAAAATTGAATAATGCCTACTGTCCACCTTTTTGGGGGTGTACTTTACAAAATCGTCCTATTTCGCTACATATTATACAAATATCTAGTTAACTTAATAATAGCCGAAAAGATTTTCACTGAATAACTAGTTTTTAGCTAATTAATGTTACTAACGGTTAAACGCGATTAAATTTTTATTTTTTATCTTTTTCCGACGTTTCAATGAATAATGAAATTTAATCGCGTTAGATCTGTTAGTAACATTAATTATGTGTACAAAACGCAAGATTTTAACATAATTTTTACTTGTAACAAATAAAACTAATAATACTATCATTCTAATATTATTATAATCAATTGCTAAAGTTATTAAAATATACTAAAAACATGATTTCTGTACAATACAACATCTATCCGAAGCTTTTTGTTTTGTACGTAGTGATTTAGTCAACGGTGAATTTCAACGGAAGTAAAACCAAATTCATTTTTCCATGTGTTTTCAGTCATCAGTCCCATACAAATTGTACGTCAAATTAAAGTTAATTTAATACACTATTTTGCCTCATTTAAAACTTTTTTGTAATGTACGAGATGTTTTGTAAAAACTTAATTCAAAAAAAAGTATCACAAAAAAATGAGTTTTTTTCAATATTTCTTTAATTACTACTTAATGGTTGACTTTATCGATATAATATATAAACATAATTTTAAGCTCACTTATAGAGCTTTGATAAAAAAAAACAGCAACGAAATCGGACGTATATTTCTCGAATTATGGTTGATTTCTTAAAACTCAATATCCGCCATCTTGGATTGGCGGCCATTTTTGTTAGCTACCATTTTGAGATGGCAATCATGGTTTTTTAACATCATAATAAGCCTATCTAACTGCTGTGTAAAGGAAACTTAGTACCCCCAAATTATACCGAAATCTTGCCTGGCCCATGGACTATATTTGCGATTTCATCAAGATGTAGCTTTATTGAATTATATTTGAGTGATGTAAAGAATGTAACTGTGAGATCCTCGTCTTTCAGCCCGTACAAGATTAGAACATTGAGGTTTATTGCTTAATATAAAAGTCCAGTTTTAAATAATTGACCTGATTACGATACGTTATGAGTGTTATGACTAAAGTTCTTTGGTGAATAACATTGTCCGGGGCACATGACGTCAGCGTTACGTTACGCGTTACGCTGAATCAAGCTTATAATTTTACCCCCACCTTAAAAAGTGCTCAGCGCCGCTAAAGAAGTTTTCACTTCAAAAATTACACAATTTGATGTATTTTAGACTTTAGTCATAGCAAAGGCTGACTTTTAATTTTTTTTAATTATTATGAATTAGGAGCGAAAACAGGTTTTTCTCAAACATGCAATGAAATATTGAAGTTATGTTCCTTATAATAGGCTGCGAAGTATGACGTTTCAGGTGCGGCTAGGACAAGAGGTCGTTAATGGAATTTCATACAAATCTTGCAGGCCTAGGCCGGCGAAGTCCTCTTTTTTAATTTTCATTTCACAGATATTTGTGACACAGCATCGTGGCATTCATCCATTTAAAAAAAAACTAGAGGCAGTATTTGCTTTATGGTTCGTAATGACACTCTGCCACTACGCCGATAAAAAAAAACAAAAAACAATGTTTGCTATGATTTGTAGTTTTATTTGTATAAAATCAACATTAACTTAATAAATAATACATTATTAACCAAATTTTATAATTTCAAATTATAAATTTAACTACACAAATAAAAATATTTAAAATATTTCATATAAACGTTAACGGTAAAAAGGTTTACTCAAACACGCGTAGTTATTTTTTTTAAATTGTTATGGAAGCAAAGTTGAAAAAATTTCATTCTGTTTTAGTGGATTTATGGTGCGTTGTTGATTTTTTTACTTTAATTTGAGTTCTGACGAAATAATGAAATTAATATTAATTGTAATCGTAGGTGTTGGAATTGGCAGCGTAAGCAGAATTAATTTTAAATAACTTGCTGCCTCTGCCGCCAAGTCAAAGACGAAGTATGTATATATTATGGTTGTTCATTCATATTGTTATTCAATATTCGACCATACTTGTATGCTTTATCTACGCACATATCATTATCGCTCTAAAATGCATTCAGAAACTGTACGAGGTCCAAAAATAACACCACACTGTATAAACCACCACTTTATTTACAACTTACTACTACTACACACTGTATATAACACTCACTGCTTGATTTGAATTTTGAATTGACGACCTATTGTTCTTCGAAGCTTATATATGAATCCCGGAAAAATCTTAATACCGCGTTGTAGGATGGACACGTTGGGAACAAAGTGCCATCTTTTGATTTATTTGGTAATTAATTTCCTATAATAACCAATTGCTAAAATGTGAATTTTAATGCAAAATATTACAAACATGTTATTCCAAATAATTTTACAAATATTTTAGAATCAATTGCCAACAAAAATAACCATAATAAATTTCCAAAATCGCTACTACTAACGCCATCTATGAATGCATTATGTGAAACTGTGAAGTATTAAAGAAATTCATACACATTAAAATATACGGCTTCAACATTCCGCCCACCAAGAACAAAGGGCAGTTTGTTCTTAATTCCGCCCACCATGGCATGGTATAACAAATAAAAGCAAAGGTAAGTGATAACGTGAACACAAAATTAACATGCCCTTTGCATTTACCTAAAACAAGAAGATTGAGATTAAATAATAAAGAGAACAGTTTCAATAACAATACTTAATAAGAAGGAAACAGTTTATTTACAGCCCATTTTTATGTGTTTACTCAAACTGACTTCTCGTGTGATATTGTTCGCACCTGAATGTTTTATGCTTGAATGCCGTATAACCATCCAAATGCAGGAACAGTCTAAATTGGCCAGAACAATGACATCAACAACTGGCTCAGGAGTGACGAGACTTGGAACGACGATAAAACTGCCACTCGACAAATGATATTAAAATCTTGCGCATTTTCTGAGTCAACCGCTTTCTTCTGAGATTATTGACGTTTCTAATAAAAGTTAGGTTCCAGCATTAGAGGTCCTGTCAACAGAAAGAGTCTTCTATTCCAATTCAGGCAGCTAAAATGCTTGATATCACATAAGAGTTTATTTTTATTTTATGAAATATCTTCGGCCAGAGAATAACCGGCACCAGCCAACCAAGCGGGTTAACAACCCAGTATATGTCAGTCATCCTTGTCCTCATTGAACAAAATTTGAGATGTGATAGTTGAACTGCAAAAGAGTATTCGAATATGTCTTCTTTTTGATACCAAGTCCTACCCAAATTTTTCACCGCTGTGTCCAGCTTGATCTTCATATTATCTTCGTTTCTAGAATCTTGATTCTTTGTTTTCAATAAGTTGTGGCTATAAGTTTTCCACGTTGCTGCTTCGAAACCTGCTTTACTTATTGATCCGTTGAGTTCTTTGTATAATCGTTTTTCTTCTCCCACAGTCTTACAATCTGACAGGAGGTCATTTACACGCAACACTCCGTCTGCTGCTGCCCATTGATAGGCTTCTTCGCGCTCAGGTGCAACTTGCTGCAGTGTTTTGTTAGCCAGAGCAGGTGCCACGGTTGTTCCGAGTTCGTTTTGACCATCTCGACATAAACTTTGTCGGAACTCAGCATCTTCGACGTAGACCTGCCGTTTTATTCCCGTGCATGAGACATCAAAGACTATCGCTACCTTGTTGTCTTCTGGAGTAACAGCATTTTGGGGAAGGCACACAACTTCTGGTTTGGGTTGTACTTCATTCGAAACCATTTTCACGTTGCTAAGCTCTTCGTACTCCTTGATGTAATTCATGTACCTCTCCTTCAACTGGGGTTCTTGCTCGATTTTTGTCTCGAATAAACTAGATCGTTTACTTGCTGCTAGATAAAGTTTCCCCTCAGTGCACCTGCAGTGCCGTGTATTTTCTTCGCAGAAGGGTAACTTGAATGAATACCTACCACTACAATCCCGGTTAGTAGTGGTAGCAAAAGATTCTTCTTGCTTCTCTTCTTCCTTAGTGTGTTTGTGCTTGGGATCTGGCGCAATAGGATCAGCCTCAAGCTCTGAAAACTTCTTCAGAAGCTCGTTGTCATTGACATGAATATAGTTATTTCTGATCTTATTGTGTAACTCCGACTCACCTGAGCGAACCGGCCCGGAAATGATCCAACCTAAGGAAGTTTGCTGAGCGATGGGTCCTCCCTGTGGAGTTTTGAGAACACCGCCCATGAGTATTTGACTATAGACTTCTCCACCAAGTAGCAAGTCGATTTGTCCCGGTTCATTGAATGTTGCATCCGCTAAATCTAAACTAGACAGCTCGGACCAAGACTCAACATTGACTCGTTTCTCAGGAAGATTCAATGTGAGTTTGCTTAACACAAAAGCATTTACGTTTACATTAAAATCAGAGTCGACGCGAGATGTGATTGTTATATTCACCGACGAGTTAGAGCTCAGGGAACTCTCCTCTTCATCTTCGCATAGTCTCGTGATTGTGCTTTTGTGGGGAATCCTGGAAAGTCCGAGCAGATGAACCACAGATTCTTTGATAAACGACTCTTCTGATCCTTGGTCGATAAAGCACCTGAGTGTTATGAGCTGACCAGATTTCGACATGGCATTAACCAATGCTGTTGGTAATAAAACCAACCTATGAGCTGTCGAAAAGTGGTTTTTAATGTTGGTAGTGGTGCGCTCATCATCAGATGACGAGTGAGATGCAGTTGCAGGTGCAACCACATTTGGTACAACTGAGTGATTTGTTTCTTCAGACTCCTGAGACTCAGTTGCTGGTGTGTTATTCTTGGAATGCAATAAAGAATGATGTTTCCTTTGGCAAATTCGGCATCTAGAGGATTGACGGCATGCATAAACTGAATGGTGAGGTCCTAGACAATTAAAACAAAGGCTATGTGACTGGACAAAACCACGACGAGCATCAGTATCAAGTTTGGAAAACTCCTTACAATTACTAATCTTATGGGCTTCAGAACAGAATGTACAAGTTGGTGTTGACACAACTGACACATGATGGACTTTCACAGATGTACTGGAGCTCTGGTGAGCGTTGGTGCTGGGTCTAGAAAGCTTTGGGTCAATGAACTCCAATGCGCGAAACCGTGTCTCTAAAAATATTTGAAATTGTTCATAAGTTGGCAATTCATTGTTGTGTTCAATTGACTTCAGTTCCCATTGCTTTCGCGACTCAGCATCTAACTTTAAACACATTAGATGCACAATAATAACATCCCAACTCTTAACATCTATGCCTAAGTTCTTCAGCGCTTGTAGACACTCGTTGGTTGTATCTAATAACTCCTTGAGGGCACTAGCAGATTCAGTAGCCAAATTACGCTGACTCAACAATCGTTTCAGGATGCAGTTTGATAAATATTTCTTATTGTTATACCTCTTCTCGAGTTGCTCCCAACTGGTACTGTAGTTATCTTTGGTGATTGGAATGTGTCTCAACAACTGTTCAGCTTCGCCAGTTAAATGCCCCTTTAAATAATGCAGCTTCTGGACATCATCTAGATCTTTGTTGCTGTGTATCAACGAAACAAACATGTCACGGAAACTCACCCATTCAGCATACTGACCGGAGAACGTTGGTATTGAAATCTTGGGCAGTTTGACGCGTTCTTCAGCCTTGTTGGTTGACTTACTGGGCTCGGTGACATTCATGCTTGACGTCGCAGATGTAGAAGCTGGCTGGAGACTGCTCAGCATAGATTTAACAAGGCATTTATAAGTTATGTATGCTTCTTCAGTGTCATCATACACATTGTTTACGACGTACGTGCTTTGAGTCAAAGCTTCTGACTCGCTGTGCTGAATAATATGCGTATGCGTGCGTGAAAATTGAGTCCATAACTCCTCCAACAATTCCAATCTAGTGTTAAGATAATCAATAGAATTACGGCGTTCTTTGGGAGACTTTTTGAAGTTTTCGAAACCGCGAACAATTCTAGACTGCAAGTCATCCTGTATATTCAGAAGTTTCTCCATCGTGATTTATTTCTAAGTGTTTGACAGCTAACTTAAATCGGGCATAGGTTCCCCGTGAAAATATTCTGAGTCCTGGCTACTGATCTGAAATTTCTAAGTCCCAACTCAATCGGATTGAAAATTTTCTAAGTCCCAGATTATCCGATTGAATTTTTCTAAGTCCAGTTACACGTGAAATTTTCTAAGTCCTCACTCAGTAATGAATAATAAAGTACTCACAATTCACCACCGGCACTCACACTTGACCACAACTAACGTCACACTGCACTCGCCGCTGATGACGTCACCCGATGTCGCCGCTGCCGTGACGTCACGCGATGACGCTGCTGCCGATGACGTCAGGCCGCAGTTGATGTCGGCACTGCACTCGGCAGCCCCGCACTGTGCCGGACGGCGCCCTCTGCCGTCGACTCCTGGAACCGAATAGCCAAACTATCCGGCTCGAAGGACCATGTACGAGGTTCAAAAATAACACCACACTGTATAAACCACCACTTTATTTACAACTTACTACTACTACACACTGTATATAACACTCACTGCTTGATTTGAATTTTGAATTGACGACCTATTGTTCTTCGATGCTTATATATGAATCCCGGAAAAATCTTAATACCGCGTTGTAGGATGGACACGTTGGGAACAAAGTGCCATCTTTTGATTTATTTGGTAATTAATTTCCTATAATAACAAATTGCTAAAATGTGAATTTTAATGCAAAATATTACAAACATGTTATTCCAAATAATTTTACAAATATTTTAGAATGAATTGCCAACAAAAATAACCATAATAAATTTCCAAAATCGCTACTACTAACGCCATCTATGAATGCATTATGTGAAACTGTGAAGTATTAAAGAAATTCATACACATTAAAATATACGGCTTCAACATAAACCATAGGAAATAGCGATGGGCGAGTCGAGTTATCTGATTCGAATAATCCGAATCAACCTACAGATGAGTTGATTCGAATCAAGACTATTGGCAATCCGAATCAACTCGCCTACTAAACTGACTGGTAACTTGGTATCCGATCCGCTGACTCGGCGAATGAATCGCCAATTCACCAACTCTCCGAGCCGAGTCAACGCTACGCTAAGGCCATTCAAAAATAAACCTTAATTCGATAGCCCGAAGGTTCTTTTTACAACAACTGCCGCTTGATTCGCCGTTTCAATCAGAGTTGACTGGTACTATGACCATTCAAAAATAAACCTTAATTCCGTAGCCCGAAGGTTCTTTTTACAACAACTGCTGCTTGATTCGCAATCCCGAGTCGAGTTCACTGGTAGTATGGCCATTGAAAAATAAACCTTAATTCGGTGTCCTGAAGGTTCTGTTTACAACAACTGCCGCTCGACTCGTTTGCGGCTCCGCGGCCCGTGACCTTGTCGCGAACCACGCAAACCGTCGAGTCGAGTCAGTTCGAATTTCAACTCGGATCAGTGGCCGAATCGATTCGAATGATTCGAATCGAAAAAAAGTGGACTCGTCACATCGCTAATAGGAATTGACCAGCATTATGACAACCAATTTTACTATGAGTACTTTCTTATCTGTGGTAGTAGGTAAAATCTGTACTTTAAAGTTATAACTTTATAGATTTTTGTAAGGTTATGAGTGTTGCAGAATGGAGTTTTTATCCCAACATTAAAAAGTTTATGTCAATATTGTCAACTGTCTTCTTGGAAAATATATCTTTCGTTTCCTACGTACATTTTGTATTTTAATTCTTTTAATTTACTTATTTGGACCCCAAGGCCCAGGTTTAACCTTTAACATGGTCCTATTGAGTCGGGAACCGTAAGTAAATAAAATTAAATGCGTAGAAGCGGATTCTAAGAAGCACGAAAATATTTTCATTGGACTCGTCTGGAGTTGCCGATTTGAAGGTGCCGCCATTGTGCGGAGCCATTGCAGCGTTCAACGAGCCGCGAGCAAGCGTTCTATAAACGAACCAGCACCACTCACTGCGCAGCGATCTCGCGCGTGTGGAACGGAATAAACAAGTAACGTTTTGTTTCAAATCTGTTTGACATTTGTTCTTTTCCAGATATTTTAGTGTTTGTGGTGGAAAAGTGTTTCTATCTTCTAATATAAGTTTAAAAGCTTGTAAAGTTAATTGGTTTTTGCCGGTTTTTATGTGCGTCTACGAAGTCGTTTTTGTGTTTTCCACATGCAAAGCATTGTGCGCAATTTAACATGGAAAAGATAGAAGAAGAACGACGTCAATTAGTTGCGCGCAGAGGCACGAAAAAAGGTACTCTAACAAGATTGAAAAACAAAATGGAAGAATCGTATATAAACGATATAGAAATGCTAAAACTGATGGTAGAGAGGGCCCAGACGGCATTCCACGATTATGAAGATCTGTGCGAGAAAATAGGTGATGAGGAGGATCCCATTGCTGTCGAAACGACTTTTTATGAATGCGTAGCAGCAATGCGGCAGCGAATTGCGGATTTATCGGCACCTGTACCCACCCCTGCCTTTTTGCCGGCAGTGACGCCTAAAGTGTCGTCGAAAATAAAGTTACCGAACATACAAATACCATCATTCAATGGCAAGTATACAGAATACAGACCTTTCATAGAAATGTTTACTGCCCTTGTGCATAACAATGAAGGGTTCGACAATATACAAAAGTTTTTTTACCTGAGAAGCTTCCTAAAAGCTGAGGCATTTGATTTAATCAAAAACTTACCTGTCATCGGTCAAAGTTATTCCGAAGCTCTCAAAATTTTAGCTGATAGGTACGATAATAAATATAAAATCATCAATGAGCACATAAATGCTTTGTTTGAGTTGCCAATGCTAACTAAGTCAAGTCCTAGTGCTTTACGCTCATTGATTTCAATAACAAAACAGCATTTAGCTGCATTAAAAAACCTTGATGAGGCCATTGAAAAATGGGACAGCGTTCTCATTTGCCTATTAAATAAAAAACTAGACCCAGTTACTAACCGAGAGTATCATTTGCATAGGGATTCCTCAAAACAGCCAACCTTTAATGATTTTTTGAAATTTGTAGAAGGTCGGGCCCTTGCCCTAGAGAACAGTGAGGGACGGGGTGATACAGCAAGCTGTGCTGCTGGCAAGGTAGCTCCAGTGAAGATGGCATCATCATCATTTGTCACTACCAAAGCATCCCAAGGCTGTCTGTACTGTGGTAAGGAACACAAATTATATGCATGCCCTAAATTTGCTCTAGCTTCCATATCGGAACGACTAGATTTTGTTAAGGAAACAAAGCTTTGCAAGATTTGTCTTAACATTCACCCAGGAAAGTGCAAGTTTCATTTTAAATGTAAGGAGTGCAAAGAATCCCACAACTCGCTACTTCATGTGAATGAAGAGAAATCCTCATCGGTGTCATTGACTAACATTAATAATCAGACACTGGTGTTGTTGCCAACGGTTAAAGTTAAGGTAGTTTCTAAATGTGGCAAGGAGATCATAGTTAAAGCAATGCTTGACTGTGCATCTCAGAATTCCTTTATTACAACGAAGCTTGCAAAGCAACTAGGTTACCCACTCTTGCCATGTTCTACTACAATAACTGGTGTAACTCTAGAAGATAAATCGGTCAAACATAGTTTGCGCCTGGATATTTGCTCATGTGTTTATCCATATAAAACACAAGTAAATCTGTTAGTGGTAGATAAATTTAGTAACGAAATGTTGCCACAAACAGAAATAGATATTTCAAAAATTGAGATCCCTGAAAATATAACATTAGCCGATGACTCCTTCCATATCCCAAGTGAGATAGATATTTTATTGGCTGCAAATATCTTTTTTCAGTGCCTGTTGTCGCAGCCTGAGGAGCTGCGCGATCCTGATGCCGCACCCAGCTTGGTTCACACACAGTTTGGTTACATAGTAGGAGGTGATGTTCCATCTTCTATTCTTAAACGACCTGCTGTTTCTCTTTTCTGTCAAGAATGTCAAACCGATGTACGCGATACTATGTCTAATTTTTGGCAAACAGAAAAAGTACCTGAAATATATGCGGAACATACATCTGAACAACAACAGTGCGAAAAATTGTTCACTGAAACTGTCAAACTTGAAGGCAATCAATTTACAGTTTCATTGCCATTAAAAATACCTATCTATGATGTGAACAATACATTGGGGGATTCATTTGGGTTAGCGCTCAAGAGATTTTATAATCTCGAGAAGAGATTTCAGAAGGATCAGAATTTGTATGAAGGTTATAAGGATTTCATACATGAATATCTCGACTTAGGTCATGGATCATATGTTGACATTTCCTCATATGATCTTACTAAAGATCCTATGTACTTTATGGGACATTCAGCTGTTTTAAGGCCGGATGCAGTAAGTACCAAGCTCCGGGTAGTCTTTGATGGATCTATGTTAACGAGTAATAAGATTTCATTGAATAATATTTTAATGAATGGACCAACTGTTCAACAGGAACTGTTCGACATACTGTTGTCATTTAGAGTGCACAAATATTTCATTGCTTGTGATATCAGGCGTATGTTCCGAAATATTTTAGTACAGAAAGATCAGCGATCTTTGCAAAATATTCTCTGGCGAGACACTCCTAATGAGTCACTAAAATGTATTCAGCTAAACACAGTTTGCTATGGAATGAAGTCATCAAGTTATCTTTCAACAAGATGCTTGAACGAGCTGGCTACGAAATTCGAGAGGCAATATCCTCTAGCTAGTTCTGCAATACTAAACTCTACCTATGTAGATGACATCATTCATACAGAGGATAGTTTGGCAAAGATTGTTGACACTCAAACTCAATTGATAGAATTACTTGCTAAAGGTAGTTTTAAACTACATAAATGGGCAGCTAATGACTCTTCAATTTTGACAAATATTCCAGCAGAGCAGCAGGTTGTTGGAGAACTGGAACTGAATAAGGACATCAAAACTTTAGGTTTAAAGTTAGATATTGACTCTGATTCTTTTAAACTTTCATGTCCAGTGTCAAAAAATGTCCCTAAAACAAAAAGACAAATTTTAAGTTACATAAGCCAATTCTATGACCCTTTAGGTCTAGCGGGACCCGTTTTTGTCCAAGCTAAAATCATTATGCAAAAATTGGCTCAGGCTTGTGCCGACTGGGACTCAGTGCCCTCGCCTATTTTACTAAAAGAATGGCTTGAATTTTACAATGATTTGCAGACAATGAAAGAAATTAAAATAAAACGAAATGTTACTGTTGATAACATTCAGTCTGCTCAATTAGTAGCATTTGGTGATGCCTCAATTTCTGCATATGGAGCAGCCATTTATTTAAGAGTCACTGACAAGCATGGCAAAGTATCGATGTCGCTTCTTTGTTCTAAGAGTCGCATTGCATCTAAAGACAAGAAGTTGACTGTGCCACGATTAGAATTAAATGCATCTCTTTTGATGGCAAAATTATGCTTTAGAGCATACAATACTTTAAGTAAAAAGATATCTATTGAAAGTGTGCATCTTTTCAGTGATTCTCAGGTTGTTTTGGCATGGCAAAAAACGAATCCAACAAATCTAAATGCTTATGTTGCTAATAGAGTCAAATTAATCAACGAATATACAAAGGGTTTTCAATGGTTGTATATAAAAACAGACCTCAATCCTTCTGATTGTTTGAGTCGAGGTGTAAAACCTAGTGAACTACAAAGTAACCAACTGTGGTGGTGTGGACCGACTAGCATGTCTGATCCAGAGTATAAATTTACCGATGATAGTAATAATGTACCTGACAACTTACCGGAGATCAAGCATGCTGATGGTTCCAAGCCGGTGTGTATGGCATCATATCAATCGGTTTCTCTTGCAAATGATTTGTTAGATAAGTTTTCTAACATTAATAAGGCAGTTAACGTGCTTGCCTACATACAAAGATTCTGTAAAAATGTAAGGCCGGGTTCACAAAAGATAAAGCTTAATTTTATTACTTTTAGCGAGGCAACCCAGGCATTGCATATGTTTATAAAGAATGAGCAGGAAAGGTTCTTTGATAAAGAGCTGGCCTCTTTGCGGGCAGGTAGGCAAGTTTCGTCGTATTTACTATCTGTCAACCCCTTCATTGATGCTAACGGTATTCTCAGAGTAGGTGGACGTTTGCAACACTCCTCCTTACCTTATAGCCATAAGCATCAGATAATCTTACCAAAAGAATCTAAGGTCACTTACCTTATTATTGAAAATGAACATTTAAAGCTTTTACACGCCAGTCAGAAAGAAGTACTTAGCAATTTAAGTCAACGCTATTATATAGTTAACGGTTTGAGATTGGTAAAAAAGTTTGTGAATAAATGTCTCACATGTTTTAGACTGAAAGGTGAAACAGCAAAACAGCTGATGGGTTCATTGCCCGCTGGTAGAGTCAGCATAGATCGAGTGTTTGCTAAGGTTGGTATAGACTTTGCGGGACCAATCCTGATAAAGCAGTCAAGAGTGAGAAGTGTTGTCACTACTAAAGGTTATATTGCTGTGTATGTGTGCTTTGTCACCAAAGCCATACATTTAGAGTTAGTGTCAGATCTCACCACTGATACATTCTTGGCTAGCTTCAAACGATTTATTGCTAGACGTAATGTTCCAACAGAGGTCTATTGTGATAATGCCGCTACTTTTAAGTCGGCTAGTACTCAGTTGTCTGAGTTATATAAATTGAATAATAATAAATGTCATCAAATTCAAGTTCAAAATGTGACTGCAAAATTGGGAACAACATTCCATTTCATACCGAGTTATTCTCCGGTGTTTGGTGGTCTATGGGAGGCCGCAGTAAAAAGTGTTAAATATCATTTGAAAAGAATGTTGGGCTCACATGTTTTAACATATGAATTGTTGTACACGGCACTTGTTCAAATTGAAAGCATTTTGAACTCGAGGCCTATAACGCCAATGTCATCAGACATTGAGGACCTCTCCTATTTAACGCCAGGGCACTTCTTAACTGGTGCGCCCTTAACTTGCTATCCTGAGCAGGATATCACAAACTTACCTGATAATAGATTGAAGTTTTGGAGGAAATGTACTGCTCTGCAGCAGCATTTTTGGCGATATTGGTCTAAACAATACCTTAATGTC
Organism: Cydia fagiglandana; assembly: GCF_963556715.1. Classification (NCBI taxonomy): domain Eukaryota; kingdom Metazoa; phylum Arthropoda; class Insecta; order Lepidoptera; family Tortricidae; genus Cydia; species Cydia fagiglandana. The sequence goes on from NC_085943.1 coordinate 4,144,979, forward strand.
TTACAGAACCGTCCTAAATGGAAGGCCGCCTTGCCTAATATTAAAGTAGGTGCTCTAGTTATCTTGCGTGAAATAGATACTCCGCCTATGACTTGGCCTATGGCTAGAGTTACCAAGGTTTTTCCAGGTCAGGATGGAAAGATAAGAGCCTTAGAAGTAAAAAAGGCTAATGGTAAAGTTCATACAACTTCTATTACTAAAGTGTGTATACTACCTTTAGATGAATAGGTAGTGTTTCAAAATGTTATTATATGGTATTTTAATATTTTAGTTAAGTATTATGGCTAATATCCTACTGAATTGTACTGATACTTAATTTATAACTGTAAGTAGGTAGTCATGTACTATGTGTTGATGCTGGGTGCATCTGATGTATAAGATGTTTATCTAGTTATATAAAATGTGTCTTATCTTATGTTTGTTACATACTGTTTCATAACTACTTTCATAGCAATCTTGTAAACTTATTAAGTTATTAGTAAGAGTTATATTAATTTCAATTTCACAAACCTTAAAAGATTACAGTCCGCTCTAGATATTGAAGTATACAAGGGAGCTAATGTGAAATGTAGTTTAATATTTAATAAGGTATTAATTTGTACCTAGTTATGTTATTTTATGTTGGCGGAATATGTTGCAGAATGGAGTTTTTATCCCAACATTAAAAAGTTTATGTCAATATTGTCAACTGTCTTCTTGGAAAATATATCTTTCGTTTCCTACGTACATTTTCTATTTAATTCTTTTAATTTACTTATTTGGACCCCAAGGCCCAGGTTTAACCTTTAACAATGAGTTTAAATTTGGAACAGCTGTCAAAACTCAAGTGGGTGTCTATTCTAGTATCCATAGATATTAAAACAATTATCGATACGAAACGTCAATTCAGTATATTTTTTTAATATAAACCGTACGACATTTTATCTCGAGTGACATGAGAATAGGGATTTGAAAATGAGTGATAAAAAGATATTTAAGGAGACGGCACCTCTCAAATCTGCGAGTTCCGCCAGAGAGCAACGATTGATGTCGACTGAAATATGAGGTTAGTGAATATATAAAAGAAGGTAATTATATGTGTGTAGATAAAGTAGTGTATGTAACTGTACATAATAGGCATTAAAACACTCGTGTGATCCTTTTAAGAAACTCACTTCGTTCGTTTCTTAAACCCACACTCGTGTTTTAATGCCTTTCATTATGTAGCAGTCACATAAACTACTATTAAACGTCTATTTTTTCATACTGTTCAGATATATTTGACACGTTGACCGCTTAGATACCAGTGGTTTTTTGACAGCTAAGGTATCAATGACTTGTTGTAAGTGTAGAAATTAATGAATAGCGACTGTTAAGATATTTGTGACACGTTGAGCGCTAACAAGTAAATACTACCATGATAGTCAACAACTTTTTGACGGTTTAAACGTTTACCTCTCTTTGAGCACCTGGAGTGTATAGCGACTTCTGCTGCTGACTGTAGCTATACGTAAACTTTTAATTTAAAAAATCAATAAATCGTTTCCTAAATGACGGAGTTCTTAGGTTACCAAACATAAAAAAACACACCCGACTTGAGAAACTCATCCAAAGAATATAATACTCACTAGGAGAAGAACGATAACTCCATACAAAAAAATGTCCCCTTCAAAAGTTCGTTTATACTACTAGCGCTCGGTAGGATACCATTGTAATTAGAATTGACAACCCGTTTAGCCTAGCGCCCCTAGCGGCTATTGGCAGTAATCCAGTTCAGGAAGCTAACGGTCCTGGGTTCGAATCCCGGAGAGGGAATTTATTTTTGTATTATTTTATTTTTTGTTGGGGTCAGGTTTTTAAGAGCCCATCAACGTGCACACTAGCGCCACTGCTGAATACATTAAACTAATTTTTATGTTACTGGATTCGTCAACCTACCCGTTCAAAACTAAAGCGGCCGTTTTTGTTTTGAGCTCATAGATTGACGAATCCAGCAACATAAAAATTAGTTTGATGTATTCAAAAGGTACTTAAATACACAATACAGTCAGTAGCGGCCACTTTTTTAAATACCTGTAAAATTTAAATTTAACTTAAATAATCACGATTATTTATTTTAGCAGTGGTGCTAGTGTGCACGTTGTTGGGCTCTTAAATTAGCATATCACAAATAAATAAAGAAATACGTTATAAGATAATGATTAGGTACTATATTTAAACATTCGTCAAATATAAAAGGTTACAAAAAGTTACGTATTATTAAGATATAAATATTTTCATTCCTATTAGGATTAGTGTATATATGTTAGGAGCAATACATTTGAATACATACATTGATATGGCAAATGGTTACAAGTTGTTATTACATCTATCCGGTTATCGGACATTTCTGCTCCACAGCTCCACGCAGCGTTCTTGGTCACCGGAAAACTACTCTGTATATGCAGCAGATACGTGCCCTTTGAGCTTTCTCCAAGAAATCATATGACGGGCCAGGATTATATTATTATCTCACGCTCAAGCCATGATTCACTTTCTAAAACAAAATAGTCACAAATTAAACAATATAATCTAACTTCCTAATTACTAACGTCGCTAATTCCTAAGGTCTAAATTACCAGCTTACTCGTAAACAATGACAGGTGATGAATTTAGTTTATAATTTCGGACGCAATATAGCGTCCGCGGGACTTTCGGGGATAGTAAGATTTTTTAAATTATTATATTTGAATTTGGTAATTAGTACGCTCATTTTTATTTAAAGATTGATATATTTCTTACCTTGAAATTATCGCTGTTTCTGGTTTACTACAACGGTTTCCACACACACATTAGGGCTTTTCATAATCCGGATAAGAATTGTTGATGAAGTCGCCATTGCCGGATACATAATACAGCAAGGAAGGAAGAGCGACAACGGTTTAAATTTAACTAAGTCTGTGCGAAGACGCATTTAGATATGTTGCTCGTACATATGAATAGTTTTTATTTTTAAATTAATAGGTAAATAAATATATTTCAAGTGAATAAATCGTTAAATATGAAAATTTATATTTTTGGCGTTAAATGACTTAAATGACAGCATTGACATTACAGACTTTTGTCTTGTCTATGTTCTTACCGGCCAGACTCAAATCAAAGCCTATCAAAGAGGCCTATTGACAAAGATTTTTTTTTAAATTTTATCAAGGAGGGTAGAGGCACGTCTACCCTTCATAGATTTTATGAACATAGACAAAGACAAACTGAAATATATAATAATTTACATATTTCAAAAAATAAATAATAATTTACATATGACTTTGACTACTTCATAAAATACAAATCAAAATATATTTGATAAAATAATTGGATTTGTTCCTAGAAATCGTATAGACAAAGCCAGTTCTAGCAATGTTGCTGTAGTAAAATATTTTTATGGTAATTACTGGCAATACAGCTCTAGAAACGGAGCACACATGTACAATTATGAAGGGTCACGTCATTCCAAGGAAGTCAATAGGCCTTGAACTCATCCCTTTAAAATTTTGTAGTTGTTTAAATGGTGAGGTAAAAAACCGTTGAAACAATTATGTACCATCAAACAAAGAAAGTTTGTTTCGCTGTTGACGTTTTGTTACTTTTTTCAAGTTTGGATCAATTTTATGAAGGTAATGTATCCTGACCTCACAATATTTGTCAACTATTGCTTTACCTTAACCAAGGCCTATTGACTTCCTTGGAATGACGTGACCCTTCATAATTGTACATGTGTGCTCCGTTTCTAGAGCTGTATTGCCAGTAATTACCATAAAAATATTTTACTACAGCAACATTGCTAGAACTGGCTTTGTCTATACGATTTCTAGGAACAAATCCAATTATTTTATCAAATATATTTTGATTTGTATTTTATGAAGTAGTCAAAGTCATATGTAAATTATTATTTATTTTTTGAAATATGTAAATTATTATATATTTCAGTTTGTCTTTGTCTATGTTCATAAAATCTATGAAGGGTAGACGTGCCTCTACCCTCCTTGATAAAATTTAAAAAAAAATCTTTGTCAATAGGCCTCTTTGATAGGCTTTGATTTGAGTCTGGCCGGTAAGAACATAGACAAGACAAAAGTCTGTAATGTCAATGCTGTCATTTAAGTCATTTAACGCCAAAAATATAAATTTTCATATTTAACGATTTATTCACTTGAAATATATTTATTTACCTATTAATTTAAAAATAAAAACTATTCATATGTACGAGCAACATATCTAAATGCGTCTTCGCACAGACTTAGTTAAATTTAAACCGTTGTCGCTCTTCCTTCCTTGCTGTATTATGTATCCGGCAATGGCGACTTCATCAACAATTCTTATCCGGATTATGAAAAGCCCTAATGTGTGTGTGGAAACCGTTGTAGTAAACCAGAAACAGCGATAATTTCAAGGTAAGAAATATATCAATCTTTAAATAAAAATGAGCGTACTAATTACCAAATTCAAATATAATAATTTAAAAAATCTTACTATCCCCGAAAGTCCCGCGGACGCTATATTGCGTCCGAAATTATAAACTAAATTCATCACCTGTCATTGTTTACGAGTAAGCTGGTAATTTAGACCTTAGGAATTAGCGACGTTAGTAATTAGGAAGTTAGATTATATTGTTTAATTTGTGACTATTTTGTTTTAGAAAGTGAATCATGGCTTGAGCGTGAGATAATAATATAATCCTGGCCCGGCATATGATTTCTTGGAGAAAGCTCAAAGGGCACGTATCTGCTGCATATACAGAGTAGTTTTCCGGTGACCAAGAACGCTGCGTGGAGCTGTGGAGCAGAAATGTCCGATAACCGGATAGATGTAATAACAACTTGTAACCATTTGCCATATCAATGTATGTATTCAAATGTATTGCTCCTAACATATATACACTAATCCTAATAGGAATGAAAATATTTATATCTTAATAATACGTAACTTTTTGTAACCTTTTATATTTGACGAATGTTTAAATATAGTACCTAATCATTATCTTATAACGTATTTCTTTATTTATTTGTGATATGCTAATTTAAGAGCCCAACAACGTGCACACTAGCACCACTGCTAAAATAAATAATCGTGATTATTTAAGTTAAATTTAAATTTTACAGGTATTTAAAAAAGTGGCCGCTACTGACTGTATTGTGTATTTAAGTACCTTTTGAATACATCAAACTAATTTTTATGTTGCTGGATTCGTCAATCTATGAGCTCAAAACAAAAACGGCCGCTTTAGTTTTGAACGGGTAGGTTGACGAATCCAGTAACATAAAAATTAGTTTAATGTATTCAGCAGTGGCGCTAGTGTGCACGTTGATGGGCTCTTAAAAACCTGACCCCAACAAAAAATAAAATAATACAAAAATAAATTCCCTCTCCGGGATTCGAACCCAGGACCGTTAGCTTCCTGAACTGGATTACTGCCAATAGCCGCTAGGGGCGCTAGGCTAAACGGGTTGTCAATTCTAATTACAATGGTATCCTACCGAGCGCTAGTAGTATAAACGAACTTTTGAAGGGGACATTTTTTTGTATGGAGTTATCGTTCTTCTCCTAGTGAGTATTATATTCTTTGACCTTAACCCCTTTGCCGAAATCTTTCACAATTGTGCAATCTTTTGTATGGACTGACATGGCTATTTGTACGTTACGTACAAATCATGTAGAAATAGCAATACATTTGACGTCCCCTCTCCCGCAAATATCGGCAGACTGCTTCGTAAAGAAAATGACAGCGATGACATCTCCGTTACTAAATGCTCTAAAATTCTATAGTTTCAAGGACTAGGAGCACATGATTTAAAAAAATTGCATATTTATAATTTTTTTGCTGACTCTACAATGCATAAAGCACACAGTCATGCATACTTGACAGCGACGCTCGGATAAACGTGTTTCTCACATGGGTAATGCATTATTTAGCTATCCCTCTCACTCAATCACTCTTTAACAACAAAAATAATATTAAAAATTACTTGCAAATAATATTGTTTTCCAATGTTATAACAGTACTTACGAATGGAAAGTGATTCCGTGAGCTTTGTTTTTACGTTTCGAGCTGTTAAAACATTTAAAAAAGGCGCAACACGGCATTGTTTCGCAATATTTAATAGATGCTTATGACAATGTTGACACGTTGGCGTCACCCGTACGACTAACTCAAGATAGGTTCCGGAACCTATATTTAAGGGCTCACGATCGTGCGCCTGGTACCATATCTACCTAGTATCTACTAGTTTTTCGAACGCACGTCAAGCGAACAACATGAACAAAATTGTGCTCGTTAATATTATTGATAATTAGTGAAAGGAATTCCAAGAAACATTAAAATTCAAAACCAAAGTGAACTTTAAAGTGGATATTAATCGAAAGTGACGATATGTAGGCCTAAAGTGTTCAAATAGTTTTGTTTTTGTGCACATAAACTAAGTGAAGATTACCCTAACTGCTAACGGCATTAGCGCGATCATACGTCTCTGTCACACACACTGCATGACGTATCTAGCACGCCGCTCTAGACACCCATCTTCGACGTACCGACCCACCTGTATTCAAAATAACCACCTCGCCCAGCAAAACATTAATTAAAACTATAATACACTACAACATACAAAGAAATTAAATATGAAGTGCCTGGCTTGTCCAAATCCGATCCAACATAACACGGATCTTTTGGTCTGTGTAGCCTGCAAAGGATTCTATCATTACTTGTGTACAAATATGACACAAGCGTATTATAGAGAACACTCACACGAATTAAAAATATCCTGGCGATGCCCAAATTGTGAAAATATTACACGAAGGCGAAAAAATGACGACACACCAGTACGCAATCGAAAAGTTTTACCAACCTTAGATGACACTACCATGTCTATAGACGACCTATTAGACCTAAACGGCGATGAAAGCACACACGGATCCTCTGACAACCCTTCAGCAAAAATATCACCTGCCATCGCCCAGCCTACACAACACAATCAAGATAATCAACAGTCCATCACACTAGAACAGTTCAGAACTCTTCTGGAAACAAACAACAAAGCCATAATAGCCGAGATGAAAGGAACAATACAAAAAGAAATAAGTGATGCTGTACATCAACTCAAACAAGAAATTACACAAAACTACAGCACACTGTCAACACACCAAACAACCTTAAAACGGGAATTGCAAAAAACAAACACAAAAATAGATCAATTAGAAAAGGAAAACCGTAAGCTACAATCGGAACTTCTTGAGCTCCAAACCAAATTAAAGACACAACACGATTGCAATTATCACAGTGAACCAACAAAAACAATAATTCTTTACGGACTGGACGAACTACAATCAGAAACGGAATCAGAATTATGCCACAGAGTAGATAACATGTTTTACGGCTTTCTAAATATACATATAAATGGATATATCGAAGGAGCCAGCCGAGTAGGTAAAAAAGGTTACCGTCGCCCGCTAAAAATAGATTTATTAAGTAAACGAATGTCAAATTACATACTACAAAATGCCTACTGCTTTAAAAATACAGGTTACGCTGTATCTGCATGGTTAGATACAAAATCTCTTGAAAAACGAAAATTACTACGAGGAATTATGATACAAGCACGTCAAGAAGGCAAATACGCAACCATAAGGAATAACAAGCTATTTATTGAAGGAAAGGAACACATCATTCACGAAGAAAAAACTCAGGAATTAAACAAATCGCAAGAGACAACACCAAGCCCAAGTACTTCACTGTCGCACTCGCACACCCTACCAAAACAAACTCCACCGAGTGATAACAAACCACGTAATGAGGAAAATAGTAACAACACCGACTCCTTTCGTGAATAAAATGACAGTTCTGGTGCAAAACGTACAAAGTTTAAAAAACAAAAGCCATATTATAGAATCATTTCTGGTGTACTTTCGTTTCGGCCAAATACATTTCGCCAAATTTCACTTCCCAACAAACTTATCGCAATAGTTTCATTTCCCAAAGGAACCTTTAGCAAAGTTACACTTCGCATATAATTTATTTGGTCAAATTATCATTTGGCATGATTTTACTTTGTCAAATGTTATTAGGACAAAAACTTATTTAGCAAACGTTTTTTATTGTCTAATATTATATTCCAAAAAGATGTTTGGTCAAAATTGTCACTTCGCAAATTTGACAAATAGGCATCTCTATTTAAAGTACTTTTTGTTATGTTATAATAGGTACGTTAAATTCTACGTAATTTGGGTGGGTTGGGTTAGGTTTGAACTGCGATCCTCACAAAACGGAACCGCTATCAGAAAAGTGGGTTAGGTTAGGTTAGAACTGTCACCCTCACAGAATCGAAATGCTATTAGAAAAGTGGGTTAGGTTAGGTTAGAACTGCGGTCCTTACAGAAACGAAATTCTATGTACTAAAAAAAGGTCATCGAAGTGGATTAATTAATTTAATAGAATAACGAGATGTAAAAGAATTGCATGACATTTTAAACTAAAATGTGGTTTGAATATTGGTGGTTATTTACTATTTTTGGGTTACAATGATTACTTTGGTGTTATTTGTTTTAATAGAATAGCAAGATGTAACAAATTTGGTTGTCATTTTACATTAAAATGGAGTTTTAATTTTAGTGATCATTTACTACATATTTTTGGCAGTAAGAATGTTTTTTTTTGACGTTACATTTTACTATGTATATGTAATGATCAGTTAAATACTAGACAAATAAAATTCTGCAGCATCCACTTTATTGGTATGTAAATTGTATGCCATGCAATATTTTGGGACATGAAAGTTATGCTTAATGATACATTTGACTAAATAATATTTGGTAAAATGAAACTTGTCCAAGTAATTATTTGCTAAACAAGAACTTGCCAAAAAAGACTATTGCTAACTGAAAATTTGCGATAAGTTGTTTTGCCAAACATTTTTTTGGGAAATGATAATTTGGGAAACATAGTTTGGGATGTGATACTTTGGGAAACGATTTTGGCCCATTCTTTAGTAAACCATCATTTCTACTTAGCAAAAATATACCAATAGCTTGTATATCAGAAACATGGATTGCCCAATATCAAAATAAATTAGTCACATTTGACACATACGATTTTGCAGCGGAATTCAATCGTTGTTTACGCCAGGGAGGCGGTGTGGCGATTCTACTAAAACAAGGCATCGAGTTCGTGGAAAAAATAGATATCGCTGAACTATCGAAAGAGTCTGTCTTCGAATGCTGCGCCATAGAAATCCCAAAAGAAAACATCTTATTAGTAAATATATATCGGCCCGGCCCGCAAATTGAAACGTTTTTTGAACAATTAGATAAATTACTATGTATCATACATCAAAGACATAAAAACAAAAAAATTGTTATAGTAGGGGATTTTAATATTAATATGTTGTCTAATAACTCTACTAGCAGAAGACTTTTAGACACCATGTTATGTTACAATCTAACACAAATTATCAAAACACCCACAAGAGACTCGAATAGCTCATCTTCTTGTATAGATCTCGTTTTCACAAACGAGATGAAACATAGCGTAGAAGTTCAAGATAATGGTATATCAGATCACAAAAGCATCCTGTTAACACTAGAAACACAAACAACACAGATAAAACCGAAACCATGGTTCGCACAAAGCAGAATATTTAGTGAAAAAAACAAGCAGCTATTTAAACAAGGGTTAAAGTCAATAAATTGGAATGATGTATTATCGGTAACAAACGACATAAACGCAAATTATCAGGCATTCCACAACATACTACAAAACAATTTAAATAAATATATACCAAGGCGAAGAATTAAATTATTGACATCGACACAAAACAAAACGTGGTTAACAAAAGGCTTACGATTGTCATGCAAGCATAAACGCCAACTGAGAACCTTTCTAAATATATCAAAAAATGAAATTATAGGCAATTACTACAAAAAGTACGAAAAATTGTTAAAAAAATGTGTTAAGATCTCAAAAAAACTAAACTACTCATTCCAAATAAACAGATCTAACAATAAAACAAAAACTATGTGGACGGTAATAAACACTATTACACGCAAACATAAAGTTAGACAACACAAGAATATGTCACTAAAAATAGGCGACTTAGTTGTAGAATCACCCCAACAAATCGTAAACATATTCAATGAGCACTTCGCATCTGTAGGTGAGTCATCGGCGCCCGCGCCCGCGCCCGCGCCGGGCACCGCTGCAGCGCGGTCACAAGCGCTCGGACGTCCCGCTATCTCTCCCACCAGTAATTCTATTTACATTAGCCCAGTCAACGAAGATGAAGTAATTAAGTTAATGAAAAAATTAAAAAATAAAAATAGTTGCGGCTACGACGAAATCCCATCAAGTTTGCTAAAAATATGCGCACCTGAGTTAGTAAAACCTTTAACGTGGCTAATTAATCAATCCTTTGAAGAAGGTATGGTTCCAGATCTATTAAAAATATCTAAAATTAAACCGATTCTTAAACCAGGGGGCGCCGCAAAAAACCCTAACCAATATCGTCCAATTGCGCTTTTGCCGACTGTGTCGAAAGTTTTCGAAATGGCCATGTCAAATCGCATTTACAACTTCTTTGAAAAATATAATATATTTGATAAAAACCAATACGGGTTTAGAAAAAATCACTCGACAACCTTAGCAGTTTATAACTACATAAAAGAAATTTTAGAGAAAATAAACACAAAACAATATGGTATCGGATTACTATTGGACATGACGAAGGCCTACGATAAAGTGTCCCATGAAATCCTGTTATCTAAATTGCACGACATGGGAATACGGGGTACAGCACATAAATGGTTCAAATCGTACCTGCAAAATCGGAAACAGGTTGTGCAAATAGATAACTACGATGACAAGGCTCGGGAGGTTACGGCGATCACCTCACAATTGCGGTCGACCACCTGCTCAATTCCACAGGGCAGTGTGCTCGGATGTACCCTATTCTTGTCTTACATAAACGACCTGCCTAAAATATTGGACGCAAATGTCAAGTGTGTTATGTTCGCGGACGACATTTCCCTGCTACTTAATGGTACGGATTCTATTGAATGTAACAAAGAGCTTTGCCACACGCTCCTTACCGTCCAGAAGTGGCTCGAGGACCACAATTTAGAAATAAACATTAAAAAAACCAAATTTATGCAATTTAAACCCATCCAAAAGAAACCCTTAGAGTTACAATTAAAAGTAAATAATAATGAAATTGAAGAGGTTAACGAATTTAAATTGTTAGGAATCACAATAGACTCCAGTTTAAACTGGAAAACCCACATTCAAAGTACCAAAACAAAAATAGCTAGATATACTTACGCGCTAAGCTTACTAAAATCTAACACTAACCTTGAATCTGCGTTGTCTGTGTATTTTGCGTATATCTACTCGAGTCTCCGTTATGGTGTGGTTCTGTGGGGAGCTAGCGTAGACTCTTACCAACTTTTCATCATGCAAAAGAAATGTATCCGCATATTAGCTAATATCCACATTCCTAATAGTTGCCACCCCCATTTTATTAAACTTAATTTGTTAACGCTACCCTCAATATTTATAATGGAAGCAGCCCTCTTTGTTCGACAACACCCAGACCTATTCCCGATAAAACCGGAAACGTCAAAAACTAGAAGCCAATATAAAAACAAACTACTCCTACCAAAAGCTAACTTAGCTATCTTCAAAAATGGGCCACAATATAATTGTATTTCAATTTTCAATAAAATTCCGGACAGTATCAAACTTGAACCAAGTGACATATTATTTAAAAATAAATTAAAAGATATGCTAATTCACAAATGCTACTACTCACTTGAGGAGTTCTTAAATGATGAAAGGCTGGCGGAGTAAAATAGCACCAATACTTAATTATACATTTTAACCTTATTTATTTATTGTGACATTGAATTTTAAATTATTGCATGAAATGTTTTTTATTTTCTTTTAAAAACTTAATGTATGGAATGTTTTATTTTTTTTTAATTTTAATTTTTAATTTTATTTTTTAGTTTTTAATTTTATTTAATTTTTTAATTTTATTCTTTATTGACTTTTACAATGTTATAGATTTTTTTACACACTCTTAATTATACGATAGATTATGATGAAATGTTTTAATTATGTATTTAATTGTGTTTTATGTATTAGCTAGTAAGTGAAATATTGTGTGCCCTAACAGGGTGTCATGAATTGGCCAACTTAACTGTAAGATCCTATTATGTAATTTATGTTCATGACTGCAATAAATGAAATATGAAATATGAAATACCCCTTTTACTTACATCCATGTTGTCTATTTCTGAAATCAGGCATTTTTTCAGTTCTTCGCCTTTAGCGCACGAAATATCAGGTGTTTCTTGGGATGGTTCTAGCTTCTTCTCGTTCACTGTAAATAAACAAAATAATGTTTTTTTACTTGCACCATGTACCTACATTTCATCAACATTTCCACTTTATTTTTACATAGCCATTAACATTTAGAATAGAATAGAATAGAAAGTCATTTATTCGATAAAGCACACATACACAGGACAAAAAGATGAAAAACAATGAAAAAGAATAGGATAACAACTTACAATGCAAAGACAACAGACAGAAATTATTTACACACAGACAGAAAAATGAATTACACTTGAGTCCAGCAATGTGTGCAGTAAGGAAAAGGCTTTGACTCAGCATATTGTCGCATTTTGCAAGCGAGGCAAAATTGCTTCGCTGTTTATTCTGCCAAGGCCTGAGGGAGTGACTTATTATAAAATAAACGATAAGTAAAGTGCAATAAATAAATAGTAAATATTCGTCCTACCCACATATAACATTTTTTTTTATTGGACGTTAACAACTCTGTGGATAAAATATTGCGTGTTTTTTTTTTGGTGTGTTGTGTTACAGCGTTTAAGTCGGCATAAAAAATAGTATTGGTTGATACAATACTATACACTTACAAAAAGAAAAAAAGAGAAAGAAAAATTACTTAAGTGGAGCGGATTCAATTTGGGTGTCCAAAAGTATTTGACGCAGTTGCCGTTTAAAACTAAATTTGGAACCGCAGTTTCTAATCGGAGGCGGCAAATCGTTCCAGCACTTGGTAGCCTGGAACCGGAAGCCGCCACGAAATGCAGCACATTTATATTTTGGGGCAATGAGCGGCTACAAGTTAGCTATAGTCCGTTCTGACCGCCTTTGTTGTCGCCAAATAAGTTTTTCCAGAAGATAAGACGGCTTGCCGTATTTAATTACACCGAACAATAGAGAAGCTAAGTGGAGGTGCTGCCTATGTTCCATTTTACGTACATAGCCTTGCATTGCATTCGTAAGGTGAAACCGATGCCCGCGGGGGAATATTAAAACAATAACGGGCACAAGCGTTTTGAACTCTTTGGATCAGCTTTTGAGTTTTTTTGTACAAACACGGGCCGATAACTGTGTCACAGTAGTTAAATTTAGACAGTACGAGAGCTTCGTAGAGTTTTATTCTCATGTCTACCGAAATTAAATGACGTATCCCGTAACGCACTTTCAGTCTATAAAAACATTTACGGACCGTGTTAATGACATGTGCCTCGAAACGTAGATGACAATCCATTACAATGCCAAGATTTCGCGCTTCGTATACTCGCTCAATAGGAAAACCAGCAATTTGTACTTTATCGTCGCACTGCGTAAACCCAGAAATCTGGTTTTTACTCCCAAGCACGAGGAATTTAGACTTAGCAGGATTTAAGACGAGGGAGTTTTTCGCAGACCACTGAGCTATGTTAGAGAGATCCTCATTCATACGGTGTATTGCTCCCTCGACGTCGTGTTTATGAAAAGGGACCATCAACTGCAAGTCGTCAGCATATAGATGGAATTTGCTATTTTTGATGGTGTGTGTAATACATTTAATCTTACAAATTTTATAAGGTTAGTAAGTTTAATAAAACTAAAACAAGAAAAGAAAAATTCATATATGAGGAGGACTGGTTAATGGTGGAGTTCAGCTTGGGTAGGGCTACCCCGTCGTCGAAGATTAGGTTTTTTATTGTCCCGCGGATGCGCATGCTTGTGACTCTGATTATCGCAATTGCGATTTTTGATATAAGGAGTGGTTCGGAAAAAAAATAGCAGCACATTACCTATGTGGATTTTTCATTTTATTTTGTAATAATTTGTAAGCAGTTCATTTCTATGGTGATCTGTAGATACTATTCTTTACAATTAAATACACTCGTATTTAATACAAAAGGGTGAATTAGAGTCTTCGCGTTTTATATTACATCTCTCATGATACTTTTTGAACAGTGCAGCGTCGTTTGAAGGGAATTATAAGGTATTTCTCATACGCATCGTTTTTTCTAAAAGTCTGATAAACGAATTAATACATCATCAAATTATTTTTCGTTCTATATAAAACTTTTTTTAGGGTAGACCGAGGCGATTCGGATCACTGGCGAAATCGGAACAAAATAATCATTTCTGTAAAATATTAAAGATCGCGGTTAGTTACAGCTAGTCAATCAGCGTCCCGCGTTCGCTCTGTTCCTAACGCATGTCGCCATAGTTACTGCCATTGGAAAATACTCACGCGTCGGTCACGGCGACACTTCCCGATGAGTCGCTCGTACAGGTGTGTATTGTGATTTTACCGCCGATGTAAAAAATGTGCAAATACAGTCAGTGATAAAAGTAAACGCAAAAGGCTAAAGGTTTGTAATTGTTGACATTGTTGTTACTTATAGTTAATGGCGCATAGCGTTTCCTGAATTGATTTTGTTTTTATTGTATTTAAAGGTATATTTCCGTTACGCGAAAATAATTCAAACATATGATATGGGGTTATTCGGATCATCTGATTGGGGGCGATTAAGATCACATTATTATAAAACAAGGTTTTTGGACGTTTTTTAGGCTTATTTTAATGTCGCATGTTTTAGTTGGTGCGTACGTATAAAAAGAAGAGGTTAGACGTGTGCGCCGCGCCGGCGCGCCGCCGCCGCCGGGCTTTTTGACCACGCCGCCGCCGCCGATAAATGATCGGCGTAAAATCGGCGTGACCTTGAGTGTTGTTAATTAGCTATTCTAAGTTGGTTTTTGGATTACAACATAGATTTTTTGTATTATTTATGTTACAGTTGTCAAATATACATCAATCATTAATTAAATGGACCTGCATAGCCAATTGCAGAAACTATTAGACACACCAATCAAATTAACTGAGTAGCCCTAAGTATTCACCGTCAACTTTTAACGAACGAAAGAAGACTGCTGCTAGTGCTGCTTATACCTTGGACAGCTAGAAGAACAAACTTCTCCATTCTGAAAGAGCTCTATATTGCCAGTCGCCACTCATCTATTCCAAACATGCCATGGGTGAGCCCTTAGCTTCTTCGGATATATTATCCAACGCATGATGTGGAGAAACACATTAATTTAAGCCGAATGAATGGCAAACGTGCTCGAGTTGGAGCATGTGTGAGATGGTCGAACGCTATGAAGAGGTCGGCTTGCAGCAGTCGGCACCGTGTAGTCCATACGGCTTATGACTGCACGAAATGGAGACAAATTACTGTGGTCGCGAGCCTCAGCAATGAGAAAACGAGAAAGGAGATACGTCTCAGTGATCCTGGTGCTTGTACGACAAGAAAACCAATAAAAGAAGCCATAGCAGTATACTATGTCTAGCAAATGTCAAGGATATATGAAGTTCTGTTTTGTTAAAGTAAAAAGTACGTCATTTTTAGTAGGATAAGCCATGGAAAGCTTGAGAAAACGGAGAGATACAGATTGGATCGAAGGTCATTGGGAGCAGGAAACCTCTTAATGACAGCCAGTTACTAGGGAAATCAAGTTATTATACCTAACCTATATTCATTTACAAACCCTATTTTACTCACAGCATATTCAAACGATGTATACGTAGTTCATTGACCAGCAACCTGGATTGATCAAATTTTCAAGAAAAACAACAATATAGTAATGATTTTTCTTAAGAAACTTGAAAGTCAAGGTCACGCCGATTTCACGCCGAAAACACGCCGCCGCCGCCGATTTTTGGGCAAACGCCGCCGCCGATCATTTTTTAATCGGCGCACACGTCTAGAAGAGGTATCAGGGGGAATGGTCGGGAGAAAATATGACTACAGCTGCTAATAAGGTTTTAACGAAACCGCTGTCCCTAAGTAGAGTTTTTTGTCACCAACAACTAATTTTCTCATATAGGGTGAATCGGATATGTATGATTTTTCATGTTTTGTTTTGCAGAAGTTGACAGTTATTGTTTATTTTCATTGAAGTTATTCGATTTTGTTGCTAAATGGCCTTTAGCATGTTTTGGATTTATTGTTAAAATATATAGTAGCATATATGAGTGATATTATGTTGCGCTTTCTGTAGGTGGCGTGATAAAAAATTTAACTAGAAATGAGGAATAAAAATAGTGCTCAAATGCAACATTAAAGATACCAATGATAGTTGATCTCAATTATTTGACCTTTGTGATTCTTAATCATATGATTAACATTGTTAACCATTATTAATTAAGATTTTATGACAGAGTTTTTTTGATCCGTTTCACCTCTTAAAATGGGGCGAACCGGATTTTTTAAGAGGTTTTGTATTTTGTTTTTCATAAATCATATTTAATTTTATGTCTGAACCTTGGATTCTTATCATTAATAAATAATTTATCCAACTGAATATTAATAAAAACAGTATCACCTTAAAAATTGTATTTATTGACCTTCAAACAAAAAATGACCCGATTCGCCTCGGTCTACCCTATTTGACTTCACTTTGTGGTAGTTTCATGGAATTTCTACTTTTTTATATTTGCCATTTTTACAGAGATTTGTCTTCCATAAACCTCTGTCAGAGGTTAGATTGGAGAGACTTCCTAACTACCTTCCTAACTGACTTCCTAACTGCGTTATTGTTAATGCCGAAAATCTTATAACATTGAAACATAACGTCAACAAAGCAATGTAATGTAATGCTAATGTAATGCTCGAAATAACCAAATGGCCGGTTCACAGCCAACGGCATGCTTTTGAACATCGAAATTATATATATAAATTATATATATAAACAAGAATTGATCATTTAACCCTTATCTTGGCATCGTAACACCCGTGATACATGGAAAAATCTAGCAGGTTCACTTCATTACCTAACAAAATAATTTTGCCATCAATATGTCGAGCTACCCTCCTTACTTATAGAAAAAAATAATGGACACGAGTGTCATTGTAAATTAAATAGTAATAATCAAGATAGCGCTGCGGAAACCATAGATTTCAGTTCCTACTGGAAGTTTTGCATTTATTTCTTAGATTAGTATATATTTTTCCATAATCTACATTTCGATGTACCTATTTACTATCTCTTAGTGCGTACATATTTACAATGCGTTCGAATTTAAAAACATTTAATACACAGAACCTTACATGAAACTGCTATGTATTATATTTGATACATTGCCAAGAACTCAGAAATGTACATATCGAAAGGATTGTATTACATTATTGTTATTATCAATCGCTGTCTGACATGTACAAAATCTACATATTTGAGTTCGTCTTTGACGTCTCGAAAAACGTGTCCAGGGTTTTAATTTTAAACTAATTAACACAAAAGTTATGGCCAGAAAACCAGTTTTTAGCCTAAAATTGTTCAACTTTGATGCCAAATATCTCGATGACAATGAATTATAAAGTAAATCTGGGAATCTAGGATCTATATGCTGTATTGCTAAAAGCCGTTGCTGTTAATATAATAAGCTACAAAAACATTAAAAAACTAAGGGGTTTAGATCGAAGGTCATTGGCGTGGTGTAGCCCCTTAAATCTTTTATAGCGGTCGTGGTTCCGGAAAAACATATTTGTCTACTACTTAATATTAAAATATGCAAAATACCCACATACAAAATAGCACATTGTGCAACATGGGGCGTAAGTTGAATATTGCAAACGAGAGTAAGTTAAATCGCGACGGCTAGTCGGAGCGATTTATAGACTCGAGTTTGCAATATTATTACGCCCCGAGTTACACACAATGTTTTTCATCACACTTGCGATACAAAAATTAAGTATAAAGCCAAAAAACTGTTAATAATTATGGCACTAGAAACTTCATAACTCCCTAGGGAGAACGCTTTTTCTATAACTCCCGCTAAACCTGCGTGCAATTCTACATTTACTGAGCGAGTGTGATGAAAATAATTAAGCAATATATAATCCGTTTATAGACTTTTACTTCATGTTTAAATAAGTATGTTTTGACGTGACGTGACAAAGTGTGTACATTTTCATATAAATATGACGCTTATGGTGACATGCTAAGTATGTGCAGACTAGTGCAGGGTTAGCTTGGTGAGATACGGGGGAGGGTGGTCATTTTTTTGCCTATTTTTTGAATATATAACTTCTAAACTATTCTAAAAATATAAAACAAAATGTATTTGAGATTCCCAGAATGGGTAATTTCGTTTGATATGCGAGACTTTGTTTTTTTTATTTTCTAACCCTCAAAAGTAGTCCCTATGTTTAAAATTTATTTGTTGCCGTTACATTTCCGTCTTTGGGACCAAAAATAAGCTGTGACAGACGGACAGAAGACTGACGGACGAGTGATCCGTATAAGGGTTCCGTTTTTTTCCTTTCGAGCTACCTACGGAACCCTAAAAATGTTTGCCAACATTTGCCGTTTAGTCCATAAAGGAAAAATAAGCATAATAAAACTATGTGACAAAGACCAAATGGGGAATCAGTAGGACAACATATTAAATTAATATACTAAGTTATAAATTAATGTTCTAAGTATATTTATTATTAACAAACAAAATGAAGACAAAAAACTAAACGTTAAAATTAAAACTCAAATATAACACATCTTAAACTAAACTTATAAGTAAAACTAAATTAATTAATGGGTTTATTAGAAAACACAATTCCCTTAATGAGGGCGTCACTGGACTTTCGATGCAGTCCACAGAGTAGGGGCTTAAGCTCAAGCAAAGAGAATAGATATAGTGTAGAGGGTTGTTGTCATTAGCATAGAGAAATATAGTAAGACAAGAGTGCTCACTCCATACATCAGTATTGGTACCAAAAAGACTAAGTAGTATTTTCATAGTCAACATCTAGCATCGATAACGGAATTATCAGTACTTTAAGTAGTAGCAAAAAGAATAGATAGTATAGAGGGGTCCTGTCATTGTCAATTTTGTAGTCACGGTACATTTACTGCCATCTATCGACACACGATTAAAACTTAAAATAAAATTGAAAATGTATAAAATAATCAAAATATGTTTACGGATAAATGATTCTTAATTTTTATTGTTCCATACTAACCCATGTTCTTTCACTGATATGTGTTAAAATTGTTAAATACCAAACGGTGTCGTTAACGCCATCTAGCCGAGAATAGGCCAAAGGTAATGGCGCCATCTATTCGAGAATGACTTTTCCTTGGCCGTCCGAGGCACGTTTTTTTCTTAGACTTTATTTATCTTATACGGAGTTATATACATACATATATCTCTGGTAGTAGTGTAAGTAGTGGGTCTAAGAAGGAGTAGTAGTAGTAATACTGTCAGGTGACAATTATAGATATAGCACCGACCGGAAAGTCTTATGTTGTTAGCATTTCCGGTCGGTGCTACATGTACAGTCAAAGAATTTTATTTCCGACCCATTTCGTACTTTGTCACAGTGACAATCAATATGAAAGCCGCTAGAGACTTCATACGGTTGTCACTGTGACAAAGTACAAAATGGGTAGTAAATTAAATTCTTTGACCGTACATGTATTTGTTTGCTTGATTTGTGTGATTATAAGTTTACCTATTGTACCTATACATTCAGTTTTTCTTTAATGCAATAATGTTTAAATAAATATATTTACCACGCATGCATGCAGTAGTGATATTTTCGGCTTGTATTTCAGTAAGTATACCTAAATCAATAGGATACTTCATCCATTCTTGCATTTTTGACTTCGAGTACCAAACGCCCATTTGTAACTGCAAAGTACATACAATAAGCTATAACAAGTTAGAATAATAATTATGCTAATTTATGACTATATGTACTGTACCTAACTAGTGCGAGTGAGACATAATCCTCTATAGTATTGGGAATTGATATATTGCTACCCGTAGAAACGTTAACCACTTTTAACCGTGTATGTTGGTGGGCTGGTCGGTGGGGGGCTGGCGGCAGCAAACAACAAACATTCAATTCTAGTGTCATATTGTAGCAAATTTAGTCTAAAAATCTACTTAAAAAACGCCCTGAGGAGGTACCATCAAAAATTATAATAGTCTTTTCCTTTTGGGGTTATAATCGCCCAAATCGAAAACAAAACCGAAATTTTTGCGGTTTTTTAGATTTTTGACAAAGCTTGGTTCGGCGCTCGAGGTCTCAAAATTGAATTATTAACTGGGCCAACATCATAAATAGGTCTGCAAAAAATTAGAACTACGACCGGATTGTCAGCGGTTTTGGGATTATGCTGAGCAACTTTTATTATGGGACCAACCCTGATATCGCGAAAAAAATATCTGGCCTTTTCATTTATTTTGGCTGGCCCATTTTCTATGGGAGGGTAAATTTTTTTCGCGGTTTCGAGGTTGTTCCCATAGGAAATGTTGCTTATCTCACCCCCCTTTTTATTCATTTGCGGGCGCCATTTTCAAAATGTATGTAGCCTATGTCACTACCACAATTCTGGCGAATTTAACAACACCTCATATCATATGTCAAAAAAGCGTTCAACCGTTTGGGCTGAAGGGCGGGCGTGCCAAATAAATTGACATCGACCCACGCTCAAAAAACATTACCCTCCTTAATCTGATTCAGTCGGGTAATAGTACATTACTACAGAGGCCGGGACGAAAGGGGTTGCCGGCCGAAGACATATAGACGGCCGAGCGAAGCGAGGCCGTATAGGTCTGAGCGCGGGCAACCCCATTTCCCGCCGAGGTATGTATAGTGCTTTTCTCAAACATGCAATGAAATAAATAAAATAAAAAATCCACGAAACCCAAGTTTATTTATAGAAAAAACTAAAAGTAAACTACACCCAAAATATAACCAACACGTACCTATATCATTATCACGCGTATGTTTTACACGAGTCGTGTATTTTTACCACCCGTATATTTTCATGTATTTTTGATTTTTTCGCCTTGTATCCGTCTGATTGTCGTTTTCGTCACATAAGTTTACATAGTCTTTCATGTTGATATCATGTTTCACATCACATCGTTGCTTTATGCATGGAGTAAATAAGTATAATTTCCACAGTGTTGACGAATTTGTAGTTACATTCATTTAAAATATGCCACAAAACTGTTTCTAATAAACTGTAAGCCATTTTTCTTAGTTTCTCAAATAATAAAATTGCCATAAGCAACCATATACATACTTCGTCTTTGACTTGGCGGCAGAGGCAGCAAGTTATTTAAAATCAATTCTGCTTACGCTGCCAATTCCAACACCTATGATTACAATTAATATTAATTTCATTATTTCGTCGGAACTCATATTAAAGTCAAACAAGACCGAAGTGATCCCATAAGTGTTCCGTAAACAAAGTTTTGTACGGAACACTAAAAATCAACAACGCACCATAAATCCAATAAAACAGAATGAATATTTTTCAACTTTACCTCCATAACAATTTAAAAAATATAACTACGCGTGTTTGAGTAAGCCTTTTTACCGCTAACGTTTAGATGAAATATTTTAAATGTTTTTATTTGTGTAGTTAAATTTATAATTTAAAATTATAAAATTATAGAATGTATTATTTATTAAGTTCATGTTGATTTTATACAAATAAAACTGCAAATTATAGCAAACATTGTTTTTTGTTTTTTTTTATAGGCGTTGTGGCAGAGTGTCATTACGAACCATAAAGCAAATACTGCCTCTAGTTTTTTTTAATGGATGAATGCCACGATGCTGTGTCACAAATATCTGTGAAATGAAAATTAAAAAAGAGGACTTTGCCGGCCTAGGCCTGCAAGATGTGTATGAAATTCCATTAACGACCTTTGTTCCTAGCCGCACCTGAAACGTCATACTTCGCAGCTATAAGGAACATAACATCAATATTTCATTGCATGTTTGAGAAAAAATATTTTTTTTACTGGACTTATCTCATACCTACATGTATATTTGTATTCAGGTTATCATACTGAATGTACTGATACCAAATAATAATATACCCATAGCGGAGATGACATGAGCAAAAATCGATTTCTAGAAGACTTTACGAGAAAATGCCAATTCACCACTACTAGTCTTCTGTGATTAACTGCCTTTCTCAATGATTAAGACCAATTTTGGTTAGTACCTACATCGAGCTGCACAAGTATGTACCTTAAGTATATACCCTCATGAATAGATTTTTTTTTACAATTGACACATAAATGTTTCTTTATTACGGGTCGTCGTGTTACTTCGGCCGCCCTCGGCAAACTTCGGCTTCGCCTTCCCGCGCGCCGCACGAGCGAGCGTGTCAGCCCTAAGCGACTTACTCACACAATGACGCGTGTACAGACGTGCCGTTCACGCAAACGATTTTTGATGTACATGGCGTGTCCGGCCTGTGATTCAATTGATAATAAAGTGGCCATGCATTTTTGTAGCTGGATGTACATCCATGATAAAATACCATAATACTATAAACACTTACGATTTCCATTTTGTCAAAAATACACCACATTAAACACTCAGGATGAGATTTTCGACAACCAATAGTTATCGAGTATATTAAACTTTCCGGTTCCTGTTGAGAATGTACCTTGAAATAAATGGAAAATAATTAATAACGGGGCATGGGCAACATTCGTAAACGGGAGTTAATAGAAACTTATATACCTATATAGAAACCTGAGG
Source organism: Cydia fagiglandana (assembly GCF_963556715.1). Classification (NCBI taxonomy): domain Eukaryota; kingdom Metazoa; phylum Arthropoda; class Insecta; order Lepidoptera; family Tortricidae; genus Cydia; species Cydia fagiglandana. The sequence continues at coordinate 4,167,857 of NC_085943.1, forward strand.
GACGAAGCCCAGAGGGTTTTTAGGTCTCGACTCTCGAGTTTACAAGTACGTATGACCCCAATGGCAATGGGCAGGCCATATAGCGAGAATGAGCGACCAAAAATGGACCAAACGTGTGACACTTTGGAAAGGGCCACAAGGAAAAAGAAAACCTGGCAGACCAACCACAAGAGTTAGCGCAGGACCGCTCAGAGTGGCGGAGGCTGGGGGAGGCCTTTACTCGCGAAGAGGACCACTAATCATAGTAATTAAGTTTTTCATTTATATCAATAATTTTAATTAGGTATGTTAGCTATATTGTTATTTTTTAAGTTGTTTGTTCATATTGTGTGGAATTAAAGGCTTTTTTATTATTATTTTATTTTTTTTATTTTTTTTATGACCCCATGAGAGGTCCACGAATGTTTAATGCGAAATATGTTATAAATACGCTAAATATCACAATATATGTCGCCCGCCATTTTGTTTCTTGTTTGCCACACGGCCACCATTTAAATATTTAAAAAAAAATTATTTCTGTAATGTAGGCACATTTTTTTTTAAGTATCTATTTATCACAAGGTCACAACAAAACGCTTAGTTCCTGAAGTTCGCATCTAAAGTGCTTATTTCTGAAATTGTATAGCAATTTAAATATTTATTTAGGTAGGTACCTAGATAGATAAAGAAACGTATATGGGTTATTTAGGTGTAAGATAAATGTTACAGAAATAAAAACGCACATTTTTATGTGGTCTGTTTTGTTTTGAACATTAGGATACATACCGATAATTTGGTGCTTAATATGATCAGAGATCGACATAGATTATTTTGTTTTAAAAAACTAAAATCCAAATTTAATGGTAACTAAAATTAGGTTCATGACCACGACAAAAACATTTTCTTTATTTTAAAATCTCATAAATGTACAATTTGAATAGAAATCAGTTCTTAAAGAGAAAACAATGTCCATTATTTAATTAATAATGTATCAACGGAAATTAACAATTGATGTATTATTTGATATTGATATTTATTGAAATAAAATTTTACAGCATTACAGCTAAGGCGTATATTAATCTAATGAACGTTTTTGCTGACTGGACTGATATAAGCTTATAAAAATAAATAATAATTTAAAAAAATACAATCTTGCCTTTTTTCAAATAACATTATTTATTGAGAAATATGCGGATTAAGTTATGTATCCAAATAATGGTTACAAATAAGAAGTCCCTATCACAGAGTTATGAACCCTTTCAGGGTTGAATACATTATATTTAGTGTCGATATTTAACTAAACATAAGACAAACTCTTTATTTCATTTACGCGAGCGGAGCCGCGGGCCCGCCTAGTATATATATATAAGACACGTAAGGATGAATCCACTTTAGCTTAACTGCTTTTATCAAACAGAGACGTATACGACATGCGTTGGCAAGGGCATGTGCACAGGATGGAATCCTCTCGAATACCTAGTCGTGTTCTTTTTGGTAAGGTTGCGAATGCAAAAAGTAACGTTGGGAGGCCATTGCTTTGCTTTAAAACTTGCGCAAAGACCGATAATGATCGCCCACCAAGAAGTGGGTCGCAAAACAACGGACGGAGGGGCGCAAACGTGTTGTGGAGGGTCACAAGGTTTGCGATGAGTTCTGGGTGCCCACGTGCCCAGCCAAGATGCCAATGGTTTACGGCCGCAAACGATAGGCACAAGATAGGTAAGTGTGGCGTTCAAAATGTTAAGCGGGATTTCATGTACAACCAAGAAGAGTCGAAAAGTGGTACACCACTTTCTTGGCTGACTGTACCTTAGCTACGTACCTTATTTGTTTCTGTATGTATGCAATTTGCTACTTCTATAGCCCTCTCACATCCCACTGTAGAGATGTTATGGTTCACTGTAACAAATAAGCACAATATCGTCTTCGGTTACCGTGATATTTACATACCTATGAAATAAAACTCTGTAAACGTAGTATCCCACCAATAACATAAATGTGTAACAATACTAATTCTCACGGCTCGCGCCCCGCCCCGGCTAGCTCAGTCGGTAGAGCATGAGACTCTTAATCTCAGGGTCGTGGGTTCGGGCCCCACGTTGGGCGCCAATTGTAGGGTAAATGGGAGTCTTTACTGAAAACGCCAATGTCAACGATACTTTTATTGACTATGAAAACTTATACATATAGGTTCATACAAAACTGGTTACTTCGTATCTAACTTAATATCGAATAACAGACGGCAAGGTTGAGCACGCCTGCTACCGATGCAAATTGCCAAGGGACAGTCGGGAACCTATCGCAAAGGCACTAGCTAAACCTAGGGAGGTCAGGGAGAAGACTGCAAGTGGCTATCGAACTCCCGACCCATTGAGACTAGCCAAAGGACAGAGGTGTACCTATCGCTAAGGCAGTCGCTAGCTGAATGCGTCTCGATGCGGCGCGGACTGCGGCTTTTATAACGTCCGGTCGGCGATCGTCGTGCGCGCTCGGTGCTCCTCGGTGGCTGGCCGGTGTGACGCAGTACTGTGCGAGCGAGAAAGTATTCGAGCCCGCGAGCCGTGAGAATTAGTATTGTTACAAATGTAAAAAAGGAGAGCCAAGTTCAATACAAAAATTATGCTTGGCTGTGGGCTTCGCCGCAAAAAGAATGATGATCTAAATGAGTGCCAAGTTCTAAGCCAAATCCAAATACGTATTTATAGGAACAAAATAACATTATAAATAAGTATTAAACTCTATTTCTTTGTTTTATTTGATACCTAACAATTGCTGTTATTTAAAAAAATGTGAGATTTGACTTGGCCAGTTTTCATTACATCAGTCATTTTATAAAGTTATTCAACTTTATTTTGTTACTCAAAGGTTGTTTGGAAGAGATCGCTTTTTAGAGAATAACCCAATTGTTTCCTTGTCCTAATTTTCTTCAAAAAATTACATGTGTATTATATTTTTATTGGAGCAATAACAAATAAGTATTTTAATCACACTTGCTCGAAAAATCCCTTATTTCATGAAGGTTTACTGAAGGACAAAGGCCTATTGTTCCCGCGGGAGTTATGTATTGTGAAATAAAATCAGTAACTCCCTTACAGCTTTTTAGGGTTCCGTACCTCAAAAGGAAAAAAGCGGCCAAGTGCGAGTCGGACTCGCCGCAGCAAGTAACATAATAAAATTGCGGTTTAAATCGATTTATGACGTATGAAAAAAAAACATCTCTTTCAAACCAATTTCCGGTGGAAGTTTGCATAGTAATGTACATCATATATATTTTTTAGTTTTATCATTCTCTTATTTTAGAAGTTACAGGTGGGGGGGACACCGTTTACCATTTTGGAAGTGTCTCTCGCGCAAACTATTCTGTTTAGAAAAAAATGATATTAGAAAGAAACCTCAATATCATTTTTGAAGACCTATCCATAGATACCCCAAACATATGGGTTTAATGAAAAAAAATCTTAATGTCGTTCACAGAATACATCTACTTACCAAGTTTCAACAGTATAGTTCCTATAGTTTCGGAAAAAAGTGGCTGTGACATACGGACGGGCAGACAGACAGACAGACATGACGAATCCATAAGGGTTCCGTTTTTTGCCATTTGGCTACAGAACCCTAAAAACGGAACCCTTATAGGATCTCTCGCGCGTCTGTCTGTCTGTACGTCTGTCACAACCTATATTCTCGGAAACTACTGAACCGATTAAGTTGAAATTTGGTACACATATTATGTAAATAAGTGACCGAAAGATGAACATGTAACGTAAACAAATGATATTTAAACATAGGGGGCGATTTTGGGGGGTAAACGAGAAAGTTAAAAAATAAAGTTTCTCAAACTATATCGTGTTACATATCAAATGAAAGAACTCATCTTGAGAATTTCAAATATATTTTTAGTTATTTAAGAAAATAGTCATAAAATGACCATTCCCCCTCCCCTTTATCTCCGAAACTACTGGGTCTAAAATTTTGAAAAAAATACACCAAATCGTTCTTTACCTTTATTATTTGTGCCTCCAGTGTAAAAGGGTTAAACTCAAAAAATGTAATTTTTCAGTATGGCCGAAAAACGTTTCAAACCGTGTTTTCTCTGCATTGTTTCTAAAAAAAATAGGTTTTTGTTTTTAGTTTAGATAGTTTAAGTCATGAATTATAACTTGTCATTTAAATTAACCTGACTTATGTGAAAGTAACGGAAATATTGGCTTTCAAAAACAACTTATATCCCTTTTCACAAAAATAATGAATGTGTGAAAAGGTTAAACTGCACTTTCTCTAGTGTTGCTAAAATCTTTTTGAACTTTTGTGTTGTGTAAAGAAACCAATTTGGGAACTAAATATTGCATTTTTTTTAGATTGATGGTACAAAAAACAAACCAAAGAGAATAATATTAATGTAATTAAAGAGTGACTTAATATATTTAATTACTCTGTTGAAATTGTGAATGGTTACTGAACAGAGTAATGTTGTACTGTTGTACTGTAGTAGTGTTGTACTGACAACAGGGCAGTTGTACTTGTTTGTCTTACTTCCCCATCTTTGTTTTTTTATTTTTTGTTTTTGTTGCACAATTATTTCATAATCAGCCTTTTAGATGTCTATTCTTCTAAAGGACTTTCTTTTTGATATTTGACTTCCACCGTTTTGCACAACATTGACCAACAAAAAAAAATTATATGGAAAGGAATCTAAGTGGACATTAACCATAATCATTAACTCAATTTAGCGAAACTAGATGGTGAAAAACGGTCAAAGTAAATTATTTATACCCCTTTACACATCATGACGTCTTAAAAAATGTTTGTGAATAATAAAAAAAACTTAAGTTTTACCGTCATTCACGAACTAGACTCGGTAGTTGAAATAGATCTAAGTGAATTTTGATTTCTTTACACCGAATGTTTCTTGAAATGTAGTTTATTCATTAAGATTAAACTGTACTTTAACTATCGTTCGTAACACGATTCTTAAGTACCAATTTTTTAAACGAGATTATATAAAAATAAATCGTTTTGAACATAATGGTTAAGATTTTTGGCAAACTTAAACCCTTTTGCACAATCGATATCTCAGCAATTAGAAGTCGTAGGGCCGTGGGTGTCAGCACAAAAGATGTAGTTTCATGTAATAAACCTTGTACTGGCAAAATTTGTAATTTGGACAAACTCGAGTTTAACCCTTTTACACTGGAGGCACAGATTTATTATATTGATAACAGGAAAACCTATTATAAATGTGCAGTCAAGCGTGAGTCGGACTTAATGTACGGAACCCTTGAAACGCGAGTCCGACTCGCACTTGGCCGGTTTTTAAATTATGTCACCAATTCATACGAACCATGTAGATTATTAGTGAAATACTTTGTTTAAAGGCAATAAAAGGAGTTTTAATTTTAAAATACGGACGTTTATTATTAAAAAAAAATATATAAAAAAATATTTAATCTTATTAATTTAATAGCCGTTTAAAATATATAATTACACAATTTTCAATTGTACCTGAATGTCGATGGGTCAAAAATTTTCAAAATGGTGGAAGAATGTTTGCATGGAATGTCATTACGCTTAAAATTTTGTAATTTCTTCACAAGTGTGATGAAAAACATTGTGTGTACTCCGGGGGTAAGAATATTGTTACTCGAGTTTTAATTAATAGGCTCATAGGTTTAAATATAATAGGCTCTCGTACAATATTCCACTTACCCCCCACGTTGCACCATGTACGGTCGACCAAGAAAGTGGTCTACCACTTTTCGACTCTATCAATCAGATGATCTCACTTTCTTGGCTGACTGTACCTACTGTTACTTACTAATTTTGACAGCTGAATATATATTTAATCAAGGGTTAATTAATATGGGGTCCCTTTGTTTCCCATAAAGTTATAAGTCATAATGTATTGTTTGTCATATTATCGTTAGTCATAAAACTGAAACCGTTAACTTTTCAGGATTTTTGTAAGGTTATTCTGTAGATTAGGGTGGTTCACGTTTGTATGGGAAAAATTCAAACTCTAGCTAGAAGAAGCGGCACCTTCTCATTTTGTTACACTTGTTCTGTTGACTAAATATGCCAAGTTTTGTAATCTTATCTCAACTACAAGGGGGTGCTCAAACAGTTTGAAATTTTTCAAAGTTGTATGAAATCCAAGTAAATATTGAGTTTTATGTAAGTAGTAGTTTTCACATTATGTGAAAGTGTCATTTAAAAGTTATTTGGTGAAAAACCATTTTTATTTCTATTTTTTATAATTTTATTAGGTAAAATTCTTAAAATCTTACATTTGAAAAATTATAAAAAATAGAAATAAAAATGTTTTTCTACTTATAAACTTATAAATCACATGTACAAATAATGTGAAAACAGATACTTAAATAAAATTCTGAATGATAAATACTTGTTTTTTTTGTTTTCATACAACATACAAAATTTTCAAAGTGGTTGAGCACCCCCTTGTAGTTGAGATAAAATTACGAAACTTGGTGTATTTTATCAGCATAATAAGTGTAACAAAATAAGGGGGTGCCCCGTCGGCAAATAAAAGAAAATGTTTTTTGAACCACCCTACTGTAGATAGGTTAGGTTAGGTTTGTTTCATGGCAATCCTAAAAAGCTACGCGTTTCTGAGAAAAACCAATTATGACTAACGATAATTCGGACAAACAATACATTATGACTTAAAACTATTAGGGAAACAATAGAGACCCAATTAATATACATACTTAATTTCCAAACAACTCATCGGTACAAGCCGGGGTTTGAACCCTGCGAGTTCCGGATTGAAAATCGCACGCTCTTACCGTTAAGCTACCAGCGCATTTTTTAGATACATGTTTCAGAATACGGTTAGCTGGTAGAGAATGCCTCATGGCATTAAGTTCGCCTTTTGCACATATTTTTTTCTCTTGTGCAAGAATGTTTAAATTAATAAATTTATTTACCCCTGTTGCACGCGTCAGCTATTTTTGTTGCTTCGGCTTGGTTAATGTTTCCCGAGAATACTGCAATCTTCAACCATTCTAGCAATGTACTATCCACGTACCGCCCGTTCGCATCTAACTGCAAAGTAAAAGCCATTTTCTCAAAAATGGACGGCAAAGTCGACCTTGCCGTCTAAAAAATAGGTCGCGAAGCGTTTAGTTTATGGTCAGTCAAAAATTAAAAAGTTAAATACATTGTAGTCTCGATTTTGGGACTGCAATGTTGCATACAAATTCCATTATTTGTCGAGTTCCAAACTTTTTAAAAGTTGAAATGGCCATGTCAATTGAAGGCACAGGCGCTTTAAACAGCCAAACAGATGATTAGTACCGCGACTATTTAGTTGTCTCAAATAGGTTGGCGTATTTTCGGCAGAAAAATACACTTGTATATTTTTATTAAAAAAATAAAAAGGCGGCAAGGGCATTCTTCTGTGAAAATATATACGTAACAACGTTGCTTTTGTAAAATATTTCTATGATATTTATATTTCTTGCACCATTTTTGAGAAAAGCACTATATATGACTCGGCTGGAAGGCTACTTGCTGGCTTCGGATTCAATTAAACGGACTCCCAAGGTCGTCCGTTTAAAACGAATCCTCAGCCTGCAAGTAGCTACTTCCGAACCTCGACAATAATGTACTAAAGAAGCTTGAAGCAATAAATAGGCCAATTTACGACTATACTGTAACTAGTGCAAGTGAGACATGATCTTCTAGCTCAGCGGTCGGCAACCTTTTTGCAGCCAAGGGCCACATAGTAGTTCCCCAAGTTGTCGCGGGCCACACTTTGTTAATCTTTATGACTTTATCAGACACTGTCGTTTGTCAATATTACATACAAAATAGCCAGGGAGGCTCGCGGGCCACAAGTGAGAGGTTCGCGAGCCACATGCGGCCCGCGGACCGCTTGTTGCCGACCGCTGTCTAACTGGATCTTCTCTTTCGGGTCGTTTTTTCCAGTTTCCTGTGATAAAACTGTCTTCTCAGTGATAGTCAGAGATCGGACAGATTGACGTCATTGCTCGCAATAAAGTGGACATGAGTCCAAATTTATTTATATAATTCATCATTTAATTATTTTACTAAATTTTTAACCTGAGATTTAATTTTGTTCCCTAGTCAATAAATAACACTTAAAATATTTTTGATAAAAAAAATGAGTGTTAAAATTGTTGATATTTGCTATTATTTTTGCTTGTACGTTTAAACAAACTCAATGTTGACGTGTAAAAGTTTTTTGAAGTACCTACAGAAAATTTGGAAAACATTATACTGATTATTTTCTTTAATAAAACATTATAAGAAATCTTTGTGTTAGTTATTGATTAGGAATAAAAATTAAGCCTCTGGTAAGAAATTAATTAAATGATTAATTATTTAATCAATTTTGGAGTCATATCCACATTATTGCGAGCAATGATGCAAGTTTGTCCGATCTCTGGTGATAGTTAGAGATCAATTTAGATTAGCACAAAAAAGTGACATTATTATTCGGTTATAATATATGTATACAGCGAGCTGCACAATCAAGTGGCCATGCACTTTTGCAGCTGGGTGCCAGCGAGCTGTCATTTACATGGACACATTATAAATATAATTCAATCATAAATTGGGAATGCACTTATGCAACTGGTTGTACCTACAATCACCTGCAGTAATATGTTACTCTTCGAACGCCGCAAAAATATGTGACACGCTCTTATGGCTTTACAAGTAAGATCGTGTTTCAGATATTTTTGCTGCCTTGGTTGCGTTATAAAACATATTATTGCAAGTGACTGTACATTAGGGTGTTGCTTATTTCGTCGAAATTGAAATGTTCTATGTCTCACCCCCTTAAATTGTTCTCTTTCACTAAAAAACAAATGTGGATTTATTTCAGATTTTTTAATTTCGTTTTAGGGGTCGCTACCGAATTTAGAAAATTTGGATCCTTCATACATTATGATTTTTTTTTTAATTTTTCGTTTTTTTTTTTAGTGAGACAGTGAGGCGAAGTACCTATATGGAAGCTATTTATATGTAATTCAATACTAGGTATAGTCAATATATATTTTTAAATAATTTTTATCCCTATTTAGTAGTGCGCACTGCTGAATGAATATTTAGAACGCCTAAAACACGCATAATAAGCTTAAAAAAATAGTGGTATTATTTTGTGTTAAACTGCACATTAATATACCCTGACCCCTGACCCTGACCCGTTGTTTCATAAAAAAACGAGAAAAAAAGGTTAAAAAAAATTAATCTTGTATGGAGGGTCCAAATTTTCAAAATTCGGTAGTGACCCCTAAAACGTAATTGAAAATTGTGAAAAAATATCCACATTTGTTTATTAGTGAAAGAGAACAATTTAAGGTGGTGAGACATAGAAAATTTCAATTTCGACAAATAAAGCAACACCCTACTGTACATCAGTGATTAAGGTACCATCAACACTTACAATTCCGGTTTGCTCATATAGACACTCCACGATGCAAGTCATCCGATGGTTGCAATGTGTAACTATCTTGTCCCATTCTTTATTTAGATCCAGTATTTCCTTGAAATAAACAGAAAATAATTAGTATGGGAGTGTTGGGGGCATGGACAAAATTGTAAACAAGGGTTAAAGAAACCTATGTAAAATCGGATGGACGAAGTTCATAGAGTTTTATGTACTTCAATTTCCTGAAGTCCTGGAAAGATGAAATTTGGTATGTACACAAATAACAAAAAACAATTGATGCTAGAGACCTGACAATTGTTATAGGGACTCCTTGTTATTAATCACAAAATACATATTTCAGGATTTTTAGTAAATCACCCCCTTAAATTAGGGGATAAAAGTGTATCCGTCGTCAGGTTTCAGAATATTACTACATTATTTTACTCATACGATTTATATTACTTACTTATTATTTTTACTCTCTATGGTTACTACAAGAATGTATAACAGAAAAGTAATTACCAGTGAATAAATTTATTACCTTGCGCCCATGTGAAACGGGCCCTTGCGAAACGGGCGAAACGGCCAAGCCACATATTTTGACTAAAGTGTATATGTAGAGGTTGTGAAGTTAGAGCATTGAAGAGTTACCCCCTTATTCATGAAACTTTAAGGGCCTGATTTAGTTAAATTATGTTTTATTCCATTTCTTACAAAATACAGAAGGACAAACGATTGTTAGCTAATTGAGGTTTGTAGCGCATTTATGATTAAGGGGATTAGTCTCTTGGGGTTCAAAGTCCTAATACTAGTACAAATTACCTCCACAGAATTTTAAATCTTAATTAAATGGAACAGAGTTTGCTTTTGTTTAGTTTGATTCGATTTTAAAGCAAGGCAAATTCAACTCCATTTTCTAATACCATTGATTCAAATTCGATTGCCCATTGTCCTCGTATCGTGGGTGCTAGAGGTTAGGCCATGTTTGAGTTAGAAGCTGGACTCTACCATAACATCCGATATCTTTTTGACAGCGCAAGTCGTATTGTCTCGTCTTGGTAACGTTTTAAATGAAAATGTTTTAGGTGGGTATTTTTTATGCAAAATATGTTTTAAATACGGTAAAATAACAGATATCATCCGCCATGTTGTTTATTGTTTGACGTAAAGGCATGAAAGGCAGAAGCCAATTCAGCATACAGCTACAATTAAAAATTGTGTGAAATAAATTTATAGTTATTTGTTTTACAAGGGGGCAAAGTTGTTGTTTAACCGCTCGTGCTAATATTGATACCCGAGCAAGCGAAAGATTCCAAAATTGAACCACGAGCGTAGCGAGTGGTTCGAAAAATGGAATCTTGAGCGATGCGAGGGTTTCAAAGCACGAGGGTTAAACAAAATTTGCCCCCGAGTGAAACACAAAAATTTTCACCACACCAAACCGAAGCAAATATTAAATGTAAAATATCAAATAAAATCAAACCAAATCAAATCCAAATGGATGTTATTAAATATTTATCATCCAAAATCGTCATTTAAAAATCAATTCTACCAGCAAACATAAGAAAACAGCTCAAAATTTGCATTTGAATACTTTGCCTCACATGTGAATAAAATGCAACTTTGCTATCAGTTTTTGAAGTGCAAAGTAAGCCTTTCCGAGCTGGTGTGGTGAAAAATCAGTTATTCCGATATGAAACTTTAATAATGAATAAACTGAAATTGTAATCATTAGTATTTGGAAGTAATATTCATCCGAAGCTTGATTTTAAACAAATACTTGACTTAATAACGTCCTTAGTTCAATCACATGACTAAGTGCAATAATTAAAAAGAAAACTAACTCCCAAGTGAATAAAATGTGTTGTAACTCCTGCTAAACCTTCGTGAACAACCATGTTTTATAAGCAAGTGTGATGAATAATTTTTCATACAGAGCAGACTAGAGCGGCAATCCTTTTACTGGATTTTTAGTAGTTTGAACATTACACTTTTTTTAAGTAATATTGATTTTTATGTTTGTGTATGTTTTTTATGTTACTTTGGAATCACGACCGCGTAAAAAGTGTTCCAATATTTTTCTTTCCAATCCGTTACCTCTGTTTCATTTTTCTTTTCGTCTTCGTTTTCGTATGATACCTGGTAACATAAAATAAATTTAGGTATGCATGCTACTTACAAGTTATACCGGGTGTGGCCTGTAATATGAGCAAAAAATTTAACTGTAGCCTGTACTCCTCATACTGATCAACATTTGTTCAGCGACTTTTAAAAATAACTTGTACATAGTTTGATTTTTAATACACTTTAAAGATTATTCAATGACGGAATGTATTGCGAATTTTGTTACGTTTAAGGTTTGACAAGCAAAGTCCATCACAATGATATGGCGAGGCGATGGCGTCCATTGAAGATAATATTTATTTTGTATGAAAAATAGGGTCTAAATACTTCATCATTTTTAAAAGTTGTTGAACAAAAGTATCACCGTTTGAGGAGTACAATCTATGTTTTAATTATTTGCTCGTGTTACAGGCCACACCTGCTAGATAACTGGATGTTCTACGAAGTATTTACCTTATTCCTAAAATAATTTTATTCAATTGAATGAAACGTTATTAAGAGTTATTTATTCTTCATTTACAATATATCGATTGATTTATTGACTTTCATTTTATTTTAATAACGATTGCAAGAATTATTCTTATTCAAAAAAAAAACTGTTTTTATTCTTATTTAGATTTCAGATGATTAATTGATAAATATTTATCTCATTTACATGTCAATAAAAAAAATCTATAATAAAATGAAAAATATTTTATTAATTTAATTAATTCGGCGCAGGTCGAATATATAGACAATTAGACACGCCACATTAAACGACTTGATCGGCCGCGCCCTTTGCACCGCCTCTCTACCCGCAACTCTGGAGCAGTCAGGCCCCTGTTTCACCAACGTGACAGGTGCGACGAATTGTAAAATCACTGTTGCTGACGTCACAGGCATCCATGGGCTACGGTTACCGCTTACCATCGGGCGGGCCGTATTCCTGTTTGCCACCATCATTGTATTATTAAAAAAAACTTAATGATATCGGAAAAAACAGTTATTTCTCTTGCTAAGTTTATGACAATTGTCACAAGAAACACTACAATTGTCACGAAATTCCGACATATAACTCATTACCTGTCAAGAATTACCTACATTTCTTCTAAATCTTTGACAATTGTCAGAAACTTCGCAGGAGAAATATCTGTCTTATTCCGATATAATAAAGTTTTTTTAAATAATACAATGATGATGGCCCGCCCGATGGTAAGTGGTAATCGTAGCCCATGGATGCCTGTGACGTCAGCAACAGTGATTTTACAATTCGTCGCACCTGTCACCGATGTGAAATTGGGGGCAGGCCTCTGCCACCGACGGCAAGAGGCCTGACGGCTGCACTCTTGTGCCTTGGAGCCTCGCTCGCCCTTTAGTTTCCTTTTAGCGGGGGACGCTACCTGCGTCGATACGCTTGCCCCGTCCCACGTTGAAGGATCGGCCCGGAAGCCCGGGACTGCCGCGGACCAGGACGGACACTAAGCGCCACGCGCCGCAAATATACATTCGGCGTATGCATTGGGTCGGCTTAAGCCCCAAAGCAGAATAACTTCGCCACGTACCTTATACAGTTGTTCACTAAGACAAACTCGAACCTGTTCACCTTTACGGCAGGCTGAAGTACGAACATTGTTCACTGTAAAGACAATATTATCTTGTAGCACAGCTCTTAGTTCCCACACAGACGTGTAGACACACACACGTATGGGATCCGGACGACCAAAAGTACAGGGATATGATTGAGAGAGTACAAAAACAATTCGCTCGGTACCTCTACAAGAGGCTATATGACCGCTATCCTTTTCTCTATCCCTCGCTGTTCGTGGCAGGTATGGTCGGATTGGAGACGTTGGAGTTCCGGAGGAAAATACTTCTCGCGATCCACTATATCTTGCTTTTCCGGGGTAAAGTGGATAATCCTTGTGTGCTCTCGAGTATACGGCTGTTCGTCCCCAACGACTATGTGCGCGCGGGCGCTCGACGCCGGCATGCGTTGTTCGCAGTCCCCGCGACGCGCACGCAGTACGCGCGCCGAGCGCCCACGTCGAGAGCTAGAGCACTTCTAAACGGTATAGTTGGCTCGGTCCAGGATGCTGACCTTTTTAATGATAACTTGGGTGCTTTGTAAGTACTCAAAAATATCCCAATATTTAATTGTTTTTATCGGACGTCCCTAGACTATTTAAAACGGTTGGGAGATATGCCAGAATATAAAATGTGGATATTATTATGTTTTATGATTATGAATTGTTTCTTTTTTGTGTACTTGTCTGTGTCTTTTTACTTGCCTTGTGTATTTGTAAAATATTAATCTGTATGTTTGTCAATTGACATGTTTTTTCCATGTTCTGGCGTTTGGTTTCCGCTGTGAGCCGGACATGATTGAAAAGAAATAAATAATAATAATAATAAAATTTCTAAAAAATGTAGAGAAAAAACCGAAATGTAGAGCTACCTATTTTCGACCACCAGATCACTGAATAGTATACAACGATGTGAGTTACAGCTATGAGAATTACGGCGTTTGATAATGATGAGATACCCTTTAGCATAGCGGGTCCTTAGAACCCTTAGGTAGATCATTTTGGGAACGGGAGCCACCTTGATTATTGCGGTGTGGACAAAAAGAATAGATAGTATAAAGGGGTCCTGTCATTGTAAATTTTTTAGTCACTGTAAATTTACTGCCATCTATCGACACACGACTAAAACTCAAAATGAAAACGTATAAGTTATCATAAAATGTATATATATATGGATAAATGATTTTATTATTTTTATATCATTTTGATCCATGTTCATTCACTGATATCTATTAGTTAAAATTGTTAAATATGAAACGGTGTCGTCACGCCATCTAGCCGAGAATAGGCTAAAGGTGTGTGCGGCATCTATTCGAGAATGACTTTTACCTACTTGAATTCCAAGGCACGTTTTTTCCTTAGACTTTAATCGTCTTATATGAAGTTACATAATATATGTCTTTGGGTGTGGATGAAAGGGTGGGGGACGATTTGTTCCATGCAATCATAAATTTATGAAAGCACCTGTTTAGGTTTTTGCATTAAGTTAGGTATCATTATCGAGTAAATTAATAGAATAACAAGTGCGAGTCGGACTCGCGTTCTACTTAGTTTTTGATCCGACCCCTGCGTACTTTAGTGCTTACAAAAACAAATTAGCTAAAGGCTTCGTCACCTACACAAATATTTTAACATTTGTTAGTAGGTGACGAATTCGCAACATGCTTTGTCAGTCTTATACACTAATAGTACATTATTGTCGAGGCTCGGAAGTAGCTTAATTGAATCCGAAGGGCTTATTATTAACCGGGCAACTAAAATATTAAACAGGAACTTTCATTGGGCAGATAATAATATAATTTGGCTGTGCATTAATATTTTAGCGCCAATAAATATATATTAGCCTCAAATATAATAAGCATCATATTATTATAAAAACTGGCAGCAAAATCAAGCCACCCAAAAAAAATATGGGGAACTTAAAGTGATAGGTTGGCGACTAAAATAATAAATTGGCAACTAATATTGTAAAGCGATCATAAAATTTAGTTGTCATCTAGTTGTTCACACCTAAGTAATCAACTATAGTCATAACTAAGCATGTCGTTTCAGATAGGTAGTATTTAAACACGAAAGCATTTAAATTTAATAAATATTGGTCACTTTTTACACAAAACACCTCAAATTAATTTACCAATACGTAATGGTCAGTATACTTATAGTTGAAATTTCTAATCTTGAAACGCCTAATGGCCATTATATCATTAGATCTTTAAATTTTTAATTACTAATTTCAATAGTTACCACTGTGTTCTGCTAGATACAACAGATAGGTGCGACGACGAGCAAAGCGAGGAGGATCGTGTTAGGTTGACCGTGTAGTGACCAAACAAAATATTTTAAAAGAACTTAATTTTTTAATTAATAGATAGCAGTTTTCTTTTTAAAATGTGCTTCATAAATGGTCTCCAATATAATAATTCAGTTTCCAAATAAATCCTTGGTACCTACCTAAAAATAATCAAAAGCTGTAACGGCATTAAAATACAATTCATATTGATATATTTTAAGGCTCCGTTTTTGTTGCCAAACTATTAATTTTAGTACCCATTTCTATTTTTTTAAATTATCCAAATTCGATTAATTAGTTGACCGGTTAAATACGTGCCAATCCGAAGCCAGCAAGTAGCCTTCCAGCCGAGTCATATACATATAGTGCTTTTCTCAAAAATGGTGCAATAAATATAAATATCATAGAAATATTTTACAGGAGCAACGTTCTTATGTATATATTTTCACAGCAAAAAGTAGAAACAATTGAAAAAATTAGCTTTGCCGCCTTTTTCTTTTTTATAACAAAATAGAAGTATATTTTTCAGCCGAAAAAACGCCAACCTATTTGAGACAGCTAAATAGTCGCGGTACTAATCATCTGTTTGGCTGTTTAATGGGCCTGTGCCTTCATTTGATATGGCCATTTCAACTTTTAAAAAGTTTGGAACTCGACAAATAATGGAATTTGTATGCAACATTGCAGTCTCAAAATCAGGACTGCAAGGTTTCTAACTTTTTAATTTTTGACTGGCCATGAAGTACGCGCTTCGCGACCTATTTTTTAGACGCCGTCCATTTAAAAAAAAATATTATTATTACTTAATTACTTAGTATTTATTTTAATTATAATATTTTCTTATACAATGTTTGAGAAAAGCACTATACAAAGTATACAAGCCTTGGCCGGAACAGGGATTCCAGGACGAGATTGCGGTAGACGGATAAAGCGAGTCTTGCAATATATTACTTCACGGCCTCTGCAGTAATAATCTATATACAGGGCGTCCCACGGCTATGCCACATGGAGGGAAAGTACCCTAAATATTGTAGATGGAACATTTTACTGAAAGAAGACATGTTGGCAACCATGGCGCCAAACGCTGGAAGCGCCACCTAGCGGCTTACGAAGACACTACGAGGAGCCGCTACAGCGCCATCTATCGGAGAGCTACGTCATAGGACCAGGTAGCCGCCGCCCTGTCCACCTGGAGTGGCAGCAGACTTCGGTGGGGATACCGAGCCGATAAAAGGGGCTGCACGACCTTCAGAGCTCTCTTGTTCCAGCGACTGTCGTTAGGGTTACTTGATGTATATAAGTTATAACGTATTTTGTAATTAATTTGATTAAATAAAGTATTTTCAAAGTCCAGTATTTTACCTTTACTTATCTTCATAGTAAATTCGTTTACATCAGAAGTGTTCTTACCTTCGTCCAAATGGGTAAGCGTAGTAAACGCTCTAAATCTAAACGGAAGCGGCAACGGTCAAGTTCGAGTTCATCGAGCGCCATTAGCGTGTCTACCGAGAGGACTCCGTCACCTCCACCACCAAAGAGAAATAAGGTATCACGTAAAGCTGATACCCAAACAGTGAGTACAAATAATGCTCCTACCTTGAATAATATGATACCAGAGTTTAATCCACTAAATGATGACGTGTGTGCTTGGCTCAATATAATCATGAACTACGCGCGAACTTTTTCATGGAAGGATGAAATGATCCGGTTTCAGGCTTTAAACAAATTAAAAGGTCCCGCGAAAGTATGGTACGATTCTCTCTTGCGCACCGATTGTTCTTGGCCCTCGTGGAAATGGGAGGATTGGAATAGAAAGTTAACATCTAGTTTTCAACGGCGTCGAAACATGTTTGACTTATTAAAGGAAATTGTTGAGAACAAACCAAACGATAATCAATCTCTGTACGAGTTCTTTTTTGAACAGAAATGCAAAATTGATAGGTTATCGTTGGGTTTTTCGGAACAAGATATAATTTCTATTATTGTGGGTAATATAGGAGATTGCGGTATAGGAGCAGCGATCGAAGCTACCAATTTCGGAACTAGTGACAATTTAGCAAGTTACTTACATGGTCGCGTATATAAACCATCGAAAAACGCGAAAAATGTAGGCGCGATTTCTCGTGACGTTCCACCAAAAAGTGAAACGCAGTCGTCGACAAGTCAGAACGTTTCTTCATCTGGGTCTTCAGTTTCACCTAACGTATCTGATCGATCCACCACCGCGCGTAATAATAACACGCAGCAACGAAAACAGATCAAATGTTATAACTGTGGCGGTAATCATACAAAAGCAAATTGTGATGTTGTTGTTAATAAACTGACAAATAAAAAGCAATGCAGTTACTGTAACAAGCAAGGACACTCTGAATCTGAATGTTATCATAAAAAGAATGCAGTTAAAATAGAGAAACAAGAAACAAAATTCGTGTCTACCCCCAATCCGCGGAACAAATTTATAAAGAATATTCGTATTAACGATTTTGAACATGAAGTTTTTGTCGACTCGGGTAGTAGTTGTTCACTGATCTCTTCATGTTTGGTTAAAAATCTGGACTTAAAGAAAATTAAGCTGCCCTTGCCTGTTACATTGCATGGCTATAAAATGCAAAATGCAGATACAGTTACGTACAAGATAACAGTTGATCTGAAAATCGATGCGGTTCGTTTGACAGGAATAGATTTTTACATTATGGACGATTTAGCAGATTATGACATACTGATTGGCAGGAACGTGACCGAACGCGATGATTTAATGTATTCGCGAGTAGGGAATTCATTGAAGTTTGATTATGCGTCTTCATTTAAGGAATTCTGTAATACAGTGACCGATCTTGAGTTAGATGCTGATTCTCACCAGAACGAGTTGATAGCGCTTTTCAGAAAGTATGACGGTTGTATTGCGTCAAACATTAAAGATTTAGGTAAAGTCAACGGTCATGAAATGACAATTAATGTAACCAGTCCTCAACCAGTTCAATGCAGACCTTTTAGAGCCTCCATTCCAGATCGAAAAATAATTCGGGAGATGGTAAATGAACTTTTGGAAAATAATATTATTCGGGAAAGTAAATCGCCGTATGCAAGCCCAGCTTTGCTTGTTAACAAGAAAAATGGAGAAAAAAGGCTCTGCATTGACTATCGGGCTTTGAATAAAATTACAGTTAAGGACAAGTATCCCATGCCACGGATTGAGGAACTGATAGACAGACTTCAAGGCCATAAATGTTTTACAAGTTTAGACCTGAAAAGCGGATACTATCAAATCGTGATGAGTGAGGAATCAATTTCTAAAAGCGCATTCGTTACAGAAGACGGGCATTATGAGTTTTTAAGACTTCCATTCGGGCTGGCCAATGCACCTAGCTGTTTTCAAAGCATGATGAATAAGGTTTTGGGGAATTTACGATTCGGAAATGCTATTCTTTACTTAGACGACGTTTATTTAGTAACTGAAACAGTTGAGGAAAATTTGAAACTTCTAGAGGAGGTTCTAAAAATATTTAAAGAAAACGGACTGACTTTAAACCTAAAGAAGTGTCACTTTTTCAAAAAAGAGATTGATTTTCTCGGATATAAAATTAAACCAGATTGCGTTATGCCAAATGAGAAGAAGTTAGAAGCTGTACACAAATTTGCCGTTCCTAAAACCGTACATCAACTGCGGCAATTTCTCGGCTTGATAAATTATTTCAGGAAATTCATTAAAGACTGTGCTTTAATTTCGGCCCCATTAACTAAATTATTGAAAAATGACACTACTTGGGAGTGGAAGTCAGTTCATGATGAGACGTTTCAGTTGCTTAAAAATAGATTAACGTCAGATAGCGTTTTAACAATGTTCGACCCTAACAAAGAAAACGTGTTATATACAGATGCGAGTAGAGATGGCATCGCGGGAATACTAATGCAAGTTACAAACGAAGGTGAAAAACCTGTACATTTTTATAGTAGACAGACTACTTTAGATGAAAAAAAATTCCATTCTTTCGAATTGGAACTTTTGGCCATCGTTTGTTCCTTGCAAAAATTCCGGCTATACCTATTGGGGTCAACTTTTAGAATTGTCACCGATTGCAATGCAGTTAGATTTGCCCTGTCAAAAAAAGAGATAATTCCCCGGATTGCCCGTTACGTGCTATCCACGCAAGAATTTTCATTTGAAATCGTGCATCGCGAAGGAACTCGGATGCAACACGTGGATGCATTAAGTCGCAACCCAGTGCCATCCGGAGAAAAATCGGAAACTGAGGTCATTATGTCTATAACGGAATCAGATTGGTTGCTTTCGGTACAATTACAGGATCCAGAATTACAAAAAATTAAAAGCATTATTGAATCGGGCGACTTGGCTAGCAATAAAACTATTTTTTCCCAATATGAATTACTAGGTGGAAAAGTGTACAGAAGAACTGCCCACGGTCGTCGATGGGTTGTGCCAAAAAAATGTATTTGGCAAATAATTAAATGTAATCACGACGACCTGGGGCATTTCTCTCTAGACAAAACGATTGAGCGAATAGGAAATCAATATTGGTTTTCAAGAATGAGACACGTTGTAAAAAAATACATAAAAAACTGCTTAAACTGCATTTATTATAAAAACAAAGGCGGACCTAAAGAAGGAGAATTATATCCACTTCCCAAATACGCTCAACCGTTTCACACACTACATCTAGACCACCTAGGCCCTTTTGTGAAAACTAAAACTAAAAATGAGTATTTACTGGTAGTCGTTGATGCATTTACAAAATTTGTTTTTATCTCTGCTGTGAAATCGACAAAATCATCTTGTGCAATAAAAGAGTTGGAAAACATTTCAAAATCGTTCGGTAACCCTAAGAGAATAATAACGGATGCTGGGTCATGTTTCACTTCGAACGAATTCGTTGAATATTGTTTAAGTAAAAACATTCATTTGCACACTATAGCAACAGGGATGCCACGTTCAAACGGACAAGTGGAACGTTTCAATAAAACAATTTTAGAGGCCTTAAAAACAATCGGCGCGGATACATCAGATGATAGGTGGGACCAGTATATCAAACCTTTACAGCAGGGCTTGAATACTACATTCCATAAGACAATTAAAGCTGTCCCGAGCGAGGTATTTTTCGGTTACCGATTGCGCATGGATAGTGATAGTTTAGCCCCGGATAATGACTCTCAACAATTATTAGACGTGACAAAGTTGCGCGAGAAAGTTGATGAAAATATTAGAGCTGACGCTGAAGCACAAAAGCAGAGATTCGATCGATCAAGAATCAAAGCACGAAAGTATACTGAGGGTGATTTGGTTTTAATCAAAATCCAAAGTCAAAATAATGACGGCAAAAGTAGAAAACTGTTACCTACATTCAAGGGTCCATTTCAAGTTAAGAAAGTATTGGGTAACGATAGATACGAGGTGACGGATGTAAAAGGTAGTGAGAGGACCGCTAAAAAGTATACTGGCATTACGTCGGCAGAGAATATAAAACCATGGATAAAAATTGATGATTGGGACCTAGCTTAATCAAATGAAAAGTATGTATTGTGGCCATTTATTGTCTAATAACTTTTTTTTATTTTATTTGGTTTTTATTAAGTTTTGTTTTGCTGCTAAGATTTACAATATTTTACAAACGCGATTATTCCAAAATACAAGAGTAACTGTAATGTATTTTTTTTTGCATGCCTATAGTTTTGATTTGCCGTGTTGGCAAGGAAAATAAAACGATTCTAATAAAATAAATAGAAACTTGATTTCTACAGTTTAACTTAAAATTATATGTTTTAGGGCGAGTCAAGATAAAATGCATTGTTTACGGAATCATTAAGACTTGCAAATATTTGTATTATAACTGCCATCCAAGTTAAGCTTGAAAATCTTAAGTGCGGCGAAATGCCCTTTAAGTGCAAGTTATTCCGATATATAAAGGCCTAAAAACTAAGTGCGGCTACAGCCCTTTAGTCGGTGCCTGGAATTCGGGACTTGAATGGAGTAATGAGGAAACTTTGCCAGTCGAGATGTTTTCCGACAAATAAATGAACAATATATGCTAATAATGATGTTGGTGTGTTACAGCATTCCATCTTAACTCGTGAGGTGCCCGAGGCGGGCCCCGTGCAGGAGGGCCGTGTTGGCAACCATGGCGCCAAACGCTGGAAGCGCCACCTAGCGGCTTACGAAGACACTACGAGGAGCCGCTACAGCGCCATCTATCGGAGAGCTACGTCATAGGACCAGGTAGCCGCCGCCCTGTCCACCTGGAGTGGCAGCAGACTTCGGTGGGGATACCGAGCCGATAAAAGGGGCTGCACGACCTTCAGAGCTCTCTTGTTCCAGCGACTGTCGTTAGGGTTACTTGATGTATATAAGTTATAACGTATTTTGTAATTTTGTAATTAATTTGATTAAATAAAGTATTTTCAAAGTCCAGTATTTTACCTTTACTTATCTTCATAGTAAATTCGTTTACAGACATTATTTTAATTTAAAAAACAATTTAAACTGCATTCATAGATTTTTAAATAATTACATGGTTGAACGGGGAATCGAACCCGCCGCACGAGAAATAAAATCACCCTGTAGCTTTATCATACCGATCGAAAGGCTTGATCATAAGGATTATTTTTTGCTAAATAACATAGTGTCGGAAATAAAAGGAAGCCCATGAATTTTAACATTTTTAATTCAAAATTAATCAATTTAATTTATCAAATGCTCAAAATGTAGTCTCATTCTGTTGAATACAAAGCCGCACTCTTTTGATTATATCGCTAAATTTTACATCAAATGTTAAAATTCATGGTCTTCCTTTTGTTTCTGACACTATGTTCTTTAGCAAAAAATAATCCTTATGATCAAGCCTTTCGATCGGTATGATAAAGCTACAGGGTGATTTTTTTTCTCGTGCAGCGGGTTCGATTCCCGGTTCAACCATGTAATTAATTAAAAATCTATGAATGCAGTTTAAATTGTTTTTTAAATTAAAATAATGTCTTCTTTCAGTAAAATGTTCCATCTACAATATTTAGGGTACTTTCCCTCCATGTGGCATAGCCGTGGGAAGCCCTGTATATAAATGCAAGTGTCCTGACTGACTGACTGACTGACTGACTGATTCATCAACGCAGAGCCGAAACTACAAAAGCCAGAAAGTTGAAATTTGTAAACCAGATTGCATTTATAAAGTGTACAAGAGATAAGAAGCGATTTTGAGAAATTCAACCCCTAAGGGGGTTAAAAAGGGGATGAAAGTTAGTATGGGGTTAAAGTTTTCTTTTAAGCTAGGAATTTGAAACTTCTTAAAAAGATATATTATTAAAATACAAGAAAACTAAATTCAGCGTTTTTGAAAATTCATCCCCTGAGGTGGTGAAAAAGGGGTTGAAAGTTTGTATGGATATCAAACATTTTTCCGAGTGGTGGACTTGAATCTTTGTAATTAGGGATATTATTAGAAGACAGGAAAAGTAATTTCAGCGTTTTGTAAAATTCATCCCCTAACAGGGTTAAAAAGGGGTTGAAAATTTTAATCCGTTACAAATGCTTTGAAACTTCTTAGAAAGGCATAATAGCCGATAAGAAAAAAAAGTGATTGCAACGTTTTTGGAAATTAAAACCCTAAGGGGGTTAAAAAGGGGATGAAAGTTCGTCTTCGGGTGCAAATTTTATTTTAAGCTAGGAACTTGAAACTTTGTAAAAACGTATCAAATTCAAAAATAAGAAAACTAATTTCAGCGTTTTAGAAAATTCATCCCCCAAGGTGGTGAAAAAGGGGTTGAAAGTTTGTATGGATAACAAAAAATTTTTCGATCGCGGGACTTGAATCTTTGTATTTGGGGATATTATTAGAAGACAATAAAAGTAATTTTAGCGTTTTGTAAATTTCATCCCCTAACAGGGTCAAAAACGGGATGAAAGTTTGTATGGGGTTAAAGTTTTCTTTTGAGCAAGGAATTGAAAACTTCGTTAAAAGATATATAATTAAAATACAAGAAAACTAATTTCAGTGTTTTTGAAAATTCATCCCCTAACAGGGTCAAAAACGGGATGAAAGTTTGTATGGGGTTAAAGTTTTCTTTTGAGCTAGGAATTTGAAACTTCGTGAAAAGATATATTATTAAAATACAAGAAAACTAATTTCAGCGTTTTGGAAAATTCATCCCTCAAGGTGGTGAAAAAGGGGTTGAAAGTTTGTATGGATATCAAAAAAATTTTCGATCGCGGGACTTGAATCTTTGTATTTGGGGATATTATTAGAAGACAATAAAAGTGATTTCAGCGTTTTGTAAATTTCATCCCCTAACAGGGTCAAAAACGGGATGAAAGTTTGTATGGGGTTAAAGTTATCTTTTGAGCAAGGAATTGGAAACTTCGTTAAAAGATATATTATTAAAATACAAGAAAACTAATTTCAGCGTTTTTGAAAATTCATCCCCTAAGCTGGTGAAAAAGGGGTTGAAATTTTGTATGGATATCATACATTTTTTCGAGCGCGGGATTTGAATCTTTGTATTTGGGGATATTATTAGATGACAATAAAAGTGATTTCAGCGATTTGTAAAATTCATCCCCTAGCAGGGTTAAAATGGGGTTCAAAGTTTGAATCCATTACAAATGCTTTGAAACTTCTTAGAAAGACATATTAGCCGATTACAAAAAAAGTAATTGCAACGTTTTTGGAAATTCAAGCCCTAAGAGGGTTAAAAAGGGGATGAAAGTTCGTCTTGGGGTTTAATTTTATTTTAAGCTAGGAACTTGAACTTTTTGCAAAAAAAAGGTATTAAATTAAAAAACATGAAAACTAATTCAAGCATTCTTTTAAATTATCCCCCCAGGTGGTGAGAAAGGGGTTGAAAGTTTGTATGGAGATCAGATATTTTGTGAGTGCCGAACTTGAATCTTTGTATAAGGGCATAGGTACATAGGTACCTATGTATGAGAATACAAAAAAAGTAATTTCAGCAACCAACATCAAAATCCACTTGACTTAAAACTTCAAACAACTTGCATATGAAAATTATAGGTACTAAAGATGTAAAATGTTGAAGATAAGATTCCACGCGGACGAAGTCGCGGGCAACAGCTAGTGTACTATAAACTATTTAGGCCAAGCCCCCACCCTAAAAGTCCCCATGACACTGGCAGCGTTGCCCTGGAGGATATGATCCGGAGCGAGGATCGCAACCCTTTCCTCTTAGTCGCCGACCCAATTCCCACACAAACTCTAGCTTCCTTAGCCTTAAGGCTCATTTAGACGGTGCGAGAACCCGCATGCGAGTTTCATTACATCACGGTTTTTGATTAGTCGGCCGAGTTGGACGTAACCAATAGTCCTCAATGTAACTAAAATCGCATACGAGTTCGCGCGCTACGAAACAAATAAATATATTTACCACGGTTACATTCTGCCGCCATTTTGGCAGCTAATTCTTCGGTAAGTAATTTCTTATCAATCGGCCACTTCAGCCATTGTATCGCTTTTTTCTCTCGGTACCAGCCATCGGCGTAGTTTTCGTGCTCTTCTATCTGCAAAGTACAAGCTATAATAAGAAACTAGAAGCAATATGCCAATATATGACTAATTGACTATACTGTAACTAGTGCGACTAGTGCGAGAAGACATAATGCTCTAACTAGAGTAAGAGAGCCCAGAGGGGATTTTTTGCAGTTACTCGAGCGTGATATGTTTGTACCCGTGGAAATCTGTTTTAACCCTTCAAGTGGCGGTCAACCCGTGAATGATCGATGCGAAAACCAGTAAACTGTCATCCACCAGTGAGTGGTTAATGAGGTGTTGACGTATTTAGAGGTGAAATTGAACGCATTTAAGTATAGTTATGCTCTTCTAGCGCCCAGAATTAGATAGCGAGTTAGAGAAGGATAGCATACCATAAGAAACACAAAAACACTTGGAATAAAATTTGTTGGTGAGGACCATTGATTCGGAAGCGACCGCCTAATCCGAGGTCAGTCTCGTTTTTTAAGAGGTTGTTTTGTAAAAGAAATTGTATCTTAGGTCTTTATTATTGATTTAATCTTAAAGATAAAAGTCTTCCTTTGATAATTAAATAGCAATTACATACCTCCAATAATCAATTAGTTTTATGGTGGTAGTCATTTTTAACAAGGAAGCTGGAAAACTGTCACTCTTCCGAAGTTTGATTACGTCTGGCCAAATGTATAAACATTAGAATAATTTAATCGCTGTATTCAAATAGCCTATATAACGCTGATTCTAACAATATGTGATTAAATATACGTTCAAAATTAGAAAAGCTTAAATCGACGATTTTGTAAAATTTTCTTAATCTGCTCTGACCACCCACCGGGGCCCCGCCACTTGACTACTTTTCGCGTTTTCGGTGGCGCCACTTGAAGGGTTAATCACGTTTAACCGTGTAGGTATGTCGGTGGAGTAGGCGACGGAGCTGCCAGCCTCAGCGGTGCTCGCGGGCTGCAGCCTCGCCGGTACGGATGCCGCCGCCAACGCGCGTCTTTTGTTTTTATGTTTAATTTTTTCTCTGTCATCGAGCAACTATTGTAAAGTTGACGAAATAAAACATACAACCGAATTGATAACCTCCTTTTAGATTTGGAAGTCGGTTAATAAAGTGAGACGAACTAGGGGCCCGATTCGGATTTTGAAGTAGACATCTATTATCTATTATCTTTTAGACATCACCAAGATACGATAACGATATGTTTAAGATCTAACCTGTCAAATTTGACATTTGCGCGATTCTGGAGATACTAATAAACGATTTCCACAGGATATGACTGATCCAATTCACATCTAATAGAGATCTTACTCTATCTAACGTAAAACTGACATTGGTTGCCCGAATTGCGCTGCAAAAGAGAACTGGTTGATATCTAAACTATAACGTATCTAGAATGGATCTAGTACGTGTCGTCTCTTGTGAGTATCTTGAAGTTCGAATACGGCAGTTGTTCACACTTGCTCGAGAGTTCGGCTCACTTTATATTTCGTCAACCTTACCTAAATCATGGTTGTGATTGGGCATTTTTATTTAAAGTTTTACCCCCTACCTGCATTTTAGGTTTTGGAATTTTTATAATGTATAATCTATTACGATTCTAATACGAGAAAAAAGTGTCCCCAAAATTTTACTCATTTTTTGTCCGTTTTGTTACTGTCATAGATCTTATTAAAAATGTAACCAACCAAACAGAACAAATTGAGGACATAGAAATCCCAATTACCTAATATCTGTAAATACCTCGTTATTTGTACTTAAATATTCTTTGTTTATCCACGTGGTTGTGTAAATTGTATAATATTATTATACTGCACACCGAAAGTTTTGCATGTTTTTTAGGGTTCCGTACCCAAAGGGTAAAACGGGACCCTATTACTAAGACTCCGCTGTCCGTCCGTCCGTCCGTCTGTCACCAGGCTGTATCTCACAAAATAGTCCATTGAAATCGTACTCTAAAAGAGAGGTTGCCTTGCATCAAATCGGGTAGTTCTGATTATATGATATGTTCTATGTGATGAAGTGGTTATGGCAAATCCAAGTTTTCGACCTCGGAAACCGCCCGGGTCATGGCCAAATTTTTGAAATACCACAAAATTTTCGGATTTTTTTCAGTTCCTGCCAATTTTTACCACCAAGGACCTATTTTACGGCAAATGTTACTATGGACACTTTAAAGAAGACTAAATTTGCAACATAATGAAAGTAATTTGGTTTCCATAGACCAAATAGTTTCTAAAATACAGCTATTCAAATGTTAGCAAAATTCCCTAAAAAATCGTTTTTTGTGTTTAGTGGTGTCTGTTCAGCATTTTGACTTCTGAAGGTGTGTTGTGTTTTAACTTTTATGTATAATTAAGGTATCTACTATTTATAGGAACATAAAAAACAAAACAACAAAAACCGGTGCCATCGGATTTATATTCAAACCGCAATAATAGTCCAAGGTGTTCACGACAAATGATGGAATTTAATTTTGCAGAGTTGTTTTTTTTAACTCCCACATTGACTCACTCAGCAGGGAAAGGATATGTACGTAGTTGTAGATGGTGTACATCTGCTCTTCAAAGTTATGTGGTCTCTGAATGTGTCTTTTGGAGAAATTGGTGCCGGGTATGTCCAATACTTTGAAATACCACAAAATTTTCAGACTTTCTTTCAGTTTCTGCCAATTTTTACCAACAAGCACCAATTTTACGGCAAATGTCACTATGAACACTTTAAAGACGACTAAATTCTCAACAAAGCATTTGAATAGCTGTATTTTAGAAACTATTTGGTCTATGGTAAACAATTACTTTCATTTTGTTGCAAATTTAGTCTTCTTTAAAGTGTCCATAGTGACATTTGCCGTAAAATAGGTCCTTGTTGGTAAAAATTGGCAGAAACTGAAAAAAGTCCGAAAATTTTGTGGTTTTTCATAAATTTGGCCATGACCCGGACGGTTTCCGAGGTCGAAAACTTGGATTTGCCATAACCACTACATCACATAGAACATACAAAAAAATCAGAACTACCCGATTTGATGCAAGGCAAAATGTACCATTTCAATGGACTAAAACCGTGATAGCTAGACAGTTGAAATTTTCACAGATGATGTATTTCTGTTGACGCTATAACAACAAATACTAAAAAGTACGGAACCCTCGGTGGGCGAGTCCGAATCGCACTTGTCCTGTTTCTTTTTATTCAACATAACGCTACTTTTCAGGAGACAAAAATAACTATTTATTTTCCTGTTTGTTTATATTTGTTGCGCCTGTATTTTTTTTCTGATAGATCAATGATTTTTACATGATACTCATGAAGAAAATAAACAGATTTATATGTATTTTTTTACAATATTATTATTTTAACCAAATTTTGCTACATAGCGACTTAAATTTGGTTTATTAAAATCGTCATGTGTGAAGTTTGTACACATAGTGATTTGTTGCCAAAGTAACATAGTACGAGAGATGATACATAGCGGATTTTAGGGTCTATGTCGGGTAATCCATTCTACAATAAATTGCCATGTGCTACATTATCGCCATCACTCTCGACGGAAAACAAGGCATTTAATATCGTTATGTGCTAAAAAAACACATAGCTATTTTTTTGTTTCTGTTCTGTTATTTTTTTGGACAAATGTTGTTCTGTGTTCACATAGCGGAATTTTTATTTTCAAAACTAATAAAGATATAACAAAAATATTGATGTGGGTCGACGGGAAATTTATAAAGGAATTCAAATATGCCAAAATCGAAAAATCGTAAAAAAACACATAGCGATTTTTTTATTCGCACCGACGATAAGCGGCCCGACGGCTCGGCGTCAGCGTCGCTGCGGTTGGTCGAGCCTTCCTTGACTTGTAGAGCGCGCGCGTG
The DNA here is from genome assembly GCF_963556715.1 of Cydia fagiglandana. NCBI lineage: Eukaryota > Metazoa > Arthropoda > Insecta > Lepidoptera > Tortricidae > Cydia > Cydia fagiglandana. Next base: position 4,196,585 of record NC_085943.1, read on the forward strand.
ACGCTTCACCGCTAATGATCACTTCATAAGACATAAATATAAAATCTGTACCTCAGACTGCAGTGTAGACGCTGATGTGCTATATACAATTATACAATTATACATACTGCACCTATAGTATTAGTTCTACGCGTAGCACATTCCTTATTCACCATGGCGGCACGGGTGGTTCTAAAGCCTGACCAGTAATATACTTATAGAGAATATAACCAAACGGAGTGGTCATTTACAGGCGCTCCCCTCTGTCGAAAATAGGCGGCCAATGATCAACCACATGTATGGACTGACGTTTATCTGACATGACGTACCTATACATTTGATGTGCCCCTCCCCCGCAAAAAACGGCAGACTATTTTGTACCGAAAATTATAGACATGGCGTCTCCGTAATATACGGCCACGCGCCGTTTTGTGGAATTTCATTGGAACTAATGTTTTATACTATAACAGCCCTCTTGACAATGATCATGTATTACTGGTCAGGCTTTAACCTGGTTTGAAGTGACCAACTTGTACGCTGTCGGCCGCCGTTGATGAATAAAACGCGTAATAATTATTGCAGCACTTTTGCAATTTTGAGGCTAGGTGCAAAATTGCATGGATTAATTATATTTAAGACTTTTTTTATTTGTATCTATTAAGTAATATTTATTTAATCGTATGGCGATATGGTCACATAGGCAAAAATTGTATACATAGTATTTTTATTTATAAGGCAACATCCAAGTTTTGCAACCACTGCACAGCATCGGGCGTCAAGTCTAGTAGATCATCCGGGCTACCCTAAGGGCTAAGTAATATTATTATGAATGACGACCATAATATAAATTAATGTCTGGCATAATTTATAATGTAATTTCATATTACGAGAATAAATATCTAAATCTAAATCTTATTATAAATGGAATCCAATGATAAAGTGGCCAAGTACTTTTGCAGCTATGTGACGAGTGTACCTACATCCGTGATAAAAATACCAACAAAACTTACGATTCCCATGTGTGTCAAGATGCACATAGCAAGACAATCAGGGCTCGATGTTCTGCAGTCAAATACCATCCAATTCCACATCTTAGCGAGCTCTTCATGGGCCTTGAAATTACCGGAAAACGATTAGTAAGAAAAAATAAAGTTACCTATACGAAATTTGTCATAAATACAATAACAGATATCGTCTCCATTTGGTTTAAAAAAATACAGGTTTTAATCAGTTATTAGGTAAAAAAACAATCAAACATTCTTAAAAAACGAATAAAATAAAAAGTAAACGGCAGCAATTTTAATCAATCAATCAATTATTTATTTGCAATAATACAATAATACAAAAGTGTTAACACTTCTTCTTCTTCGTCGTCACACTCTTGTCAGAGTGGTCATGGTCGTCATATCAGGGCTGGTGGCAAGCTTCACAATCCGTCGCCATTCTTCCCGTACTGTACCTAGCCCTTCTTGTACATTCATGGAGTGGTTCATTGAATGCACTTTTGACTAGGTCTGACCAACCTAGGTGTAAAGACTATTCAGGTACAATGTGTATTTTGCTTGCAAGCACGCGTGCAAATATAAATAATAATGTCAACTCTCAGCATGCAAACAATTATAAAATTAAAAATTAAGACATTAATATAAATAATTAGTATAAATTAGTCAGTACCCATAAAACAATAAAGATAATTTGAAATTATCAGGAGAAAAAAAAAATAGAAATAAGAAGTAAGTAATATGTATTCATTTGAATCTTGTTATCAAACACATAGGTACGTGACTTATAATAACTTCCTTAGTTCAAATGGCTGCGACGTGCCATAACTAAAAACAAACAAACTAGTCCATAACTCAATGCGTTATAGCAAGGGAATAAAATGCATTATAGCTACCGTTAAACCCGCGTGAAACACCACGCCTTATAAGCAATTGTGATGAAATTGTTATTTGCATATATGGAGGGATCAAAGTGGCTTTTCTGTTCTAGGACACAATTTTTGTTATTTTTGGTTTAGATTAGTAGTAGTTTATGTGACTGTTACATAATGAAACTGATCACACTCGTGAGATCCTATTATAACACTCACTTCGTTCGTTTCATAAACCCATACTCGAGTTTTAATGCCTATTTATGTACAGTTACATACACTGCTTTAAATAACTTTTACTTATCTATGATATATTCACTAACTTCATATTGCAGCTGACATTAGGGCACTTTGCTCTCTGACAGAACTCGTGGATATGAGGTGACGTCTCCAAAATATTTTTATCTCACATTTTATACGAAACTTGTCATAGTTTCTTAAAAACAACAGTAAATTATTTTTTACTTAAAAACTAAATAAAAGACGTGGCGGCAAATGAAAACTTTTTATACGCATGTCACGCATCCGTATAGTGTTTTGATATAGTAATAAAGCTATTACAACATTTTCACACATAAGAAATTTGCTCTCGTTGACCTGTCACCGTGTGTTGCCACCTTAAAAAGTGGCAACACTGTAGTGTTGTCCCTTTCAAACCAATATATAAAAGAAAACCGGATGACGCTACAGTGTTGCCACTTTTTAATTTCTACTCTTTTCTAGGGTTCCGTACCTCAAAAGGAAAAAACCGGAACCCTTATAGGATCACTCGTGCGTCTGTCTGTCCGTCTGTCCGTCTGTCCGTCTGTCACAGCCAATTTGCTCCAAAACTACCGGACATTTTTCGATATATAAACGCAATTTTACTTTTAGTCCCAACCAGTCGCGCCTGGTTGGGACTTCATACAGAGAAGGGATGGGACAGTTTTCATACAGAGAAGGGATGGGACAGTTTTCTATCAGCCTAGCTTCGCATAGGGCTCGATATTTAAGGGTCTCAGCGAGGTTGTTTTCATGCATAAAATATGCAAGAAAGCAGAGCTTGGAAATTGGCGAAGTGTGAGAAAGGCGGTAGGCCCAGCTGCGAAAGAGGAAAGCTTGGATTTGGATCCACGCCCAAGTGTAATTAAGGCAGAAGATCAACTTTGCCGTAAGGCATTAGGCCTCGCATAAGACCTAACGCCGAACCACAAAAGAGTGGGTTGAAATCGAATCTATGCATGTAATCACGACTCTTCTACTGCTACCGATTGCTTCCCAAAGAATTACGCGCCATTATTTTTGCAAATTAGCTTTTGGACAGCTAAAAAAAATCGTGTGGTAAAAACGATGTGTCTATCCCTAATTTTAAAATTTGTTCACCTTTTTCAACCTGGCATTTTGGTGCCCCCCCCTGAACGTGGTGCCCTAAGCACGTGCTTGTTTTGCTTATTGGTTACAAAGTCTTTATTAATTCAACCATTAAAGTCGACGAGTACAAAAAACTTTAAGCTAGCTCTCAATTTAACATTTTTTTTAAACATTATTTGTAATTTGACCTTACAATTACTCGTAAGTAGGTAAGACCGTTAAATATTTAAAATGATTATCTTATCAGAAAATTATCACCAATTACTCTAAGAAAACTACTACTCTAAGTAATCCGGCACTGTTAACAATGTATTTTATATGTGAAACGTGAGTGAAATCTCTTTAAAAAATCTGTAGGGGTCGGATCAAAAACTGTAATTAAGTCCGACTCACGCTTGACTGTACATTTCTAATAGGTTTTCCTGTCATCTATAGGTATAAACCTATTTTATGTATTTTTTTCAAAATTTTAGACCTAGTAGTTTCGGAGATAAGGGGGGGGGATGGTCATTTTTTGCCTATTTTCTTGAATAACTTCTAAACTGTTTATTCAAAAATTATAAAAAAAAAAAATATTTGAAATCCTTACAATAAGCTTTTTCATTTAATATGTAACATGATATAGTTTGAAAAATTTAATTTTTCATTTTTTCATTTACCCCCCAAAAGTGGCCCCCATGTTTAAAATTCATTTGTTTACGTTACATGTCCGTATTTGGGTCACAAACTTACATATGTGTACCAAATTTCAACTTGATTGGTCCAGTAGTTCCGGAGAAAATCGGCTGTGACAGACAGACAGACAGACGCACGAGTGATCCTATAAGGGTTCCGTTTTTTCCTTTTGAGGTACGGAACCCTAAAAATAACAAAAATGGGGAAAAAACTTAACAGTGAATACATCTCTATAAGTTTTTGGAAAAATAATTGTAACTTATAATACTTAGAAGTATAGTGTTCCTTAACTGCAAGTTGCAAATAATCCAACTAAATTGTAGAATTTACGCCAAATGGTACTAAAACAGTTAATTTTTTTTGTACATTACGCCCTTTTTCTAAAAGGATAAACCATAAAAAAGAGGCTTAAGGGATGCCCTTCTTAAAAACAGTCGTGTTTTTTGGCGTAACGGACATGCTATTTTCGTAAATAAGCATTGTATTATAAGTTCAAGCAATCAGTTTAAAAGAGCTCAAAAAGTTAAGAATAACATGCAGCTGTTTATTCAAACAAATAAAAATGTTATGATTTTTTTTCTCAAAACAAAACTGTTTTTTGGCTCTCCTGAAAAATCGCGTTTTGTCCGTTAAGCCCTTTGAGCCTTCGGTAGTCGATATGTATATCTACATAACTATTCATAGTGAGTACATTGCACAATTTGCACAGCCATGGTAAGCTAGTAACAAAATTAAATAAAAATTATAATATGCTCTAAAATAATTTAAGCAAATTAAGGTAAGATGAAATAAAAAAAAGATATTTAATTAATTCTTTTAAAAAGATATTACATTAAATTTTTTTCGAGAAGTAGGTATGTATCATCAAAAAACTCCTGTAGCTTCTACGACATTTCTTTTTAATTACTTGAAGAAAATATTGGTACGTGGCGTATAGATAAATTGCTGCAACGGCTAATGCTTCCACGTCTATCTTGGAAACCGGATATATCACAACTGAATGTCGCCATCGTGTAGTTGCGTTTCAAGCATCGCAGGGACATCTCGCTGGTCCAGCGCTGGACCATCGTGTAGATGAGCCATTAAACAACACATTAGATTCGGGCGCCAGATATTGGCGCAAAAACCAACTTCCACTGTTGATTGAGAGATTCAGAAATTACTACAACCAACCCATGTCAAATTTAAAGTTTTGCCCCAATTTTTGCTTTCCTCAATGATCTTAAAACACTCCTTTGGGATAAAATCATAATGCATAGAGTGAGCACTATTAATCCAAACTGTACAATATGCGAGAGAGAGGAGGGCCTCCTCCACTTAGTTCTAGGGTGAAAAATCAACGAACAATCGAGGTTGGATATCGTAAAAGAAAGTCGGTGCTCTGCGGGGGAGTCTTCTTCTTTCATCAAATCTTAAGCTCAAGGTTCACTACCAAGTATAGTGGTAGATTTTTAAGTTTCATCAAAGAGAATAGAGTGTATAGAGACGGATTGACAAAGTAAATAATGTAGCTTAGCTACTGTAAATTTACTGCCATCTTTCGACAGAACATAAAACTGTTAGAACGCCATTTGAATTCGACCCTTATTCTTTACTGATATATGTTAACTTATCAAATATTAATATTAACGCCATCTACTCGACTATTATATAGGCCAAAGGTATGGTACAATCTTTTCGAACGATGGCACCATAACCTTCAGCTCAGCTTACTCTCGAGTAGATGGCGTTAATATTAATATTAAAGTAACACATATCAGTGAAAGAATAATAATCAAAGTCAAATGGCGTTCTAACAGTTTTATTTATTTAGATATTTAATTCAGGCTACAAGGCCCATCATATTACAAATACCTTACAGACTAACATACATATGTATTTTATAAACTTAAAATTAAACACTATTTAGACGACAAAACGGCGTGGCTCTGTTGCGTCGGCTGCTCTTGTGTCGGATTCGGCAGTTTGCCCCGGAACCTCCGAAACACGACACCTTTCGGCCAGAAGTCGGCGCACTCGATGGTTCCCTGCAGCGGCCGCGGCACGCGCACCACAAAAGAGTTGAAGTGCACGTAGTGGCGCGATCGAAGCTGGAACACCCTCAGCGTGTAGCCGGTCTTCTGGTGTACATAATCCACCACTTCAGCAGCCGTGGCGGTATAGTGCAGGCGCGATACGTACAGCGCATTACTCGGTGTAGCAATCCGCAAGCCAGAATTAGCCGGTTCGGCGGTACCACACTGAGTCTTACGAGGCCTTAGTTTTAATCGTCTGTCGAAAAATGGCAGTAAATGTACTGTACCTACATAATTTACCATGACAGTAACTCTCTATTTCAAATTCTCTTTGGTTTCACCATACAGTCATTGGACCTTAGATCTGAATATTATACAAATACTCCTTAAGTAGTAACCCCATTTGTTTTAAGTAACACCTAGTTTAAGTAATAATGTTAATATTTTTAAACCGGCTTTTTAATCATAATAATATGTATGGCTTATAAAATAAAGAAGATTTTATAAAACTGTTTAGGTATATAAAATTAATGTTGGCCATTATTTACGGATTTTGAAGGCATCATAGAGGGTTTTCATAGACCCCATACATAATAATTTCCTCAAAGGTGGTGTGAAAAAAAAACCGGGCAAGTGCGAGTCGGACTCGCGCACAAAGGGTTCCGTACCATAAAGCAAAAAAAAACGGAAAAATGCAAAAAGAAAACGGTCACCCATCCAATTACTGACCACGCCCGACGTTGCTTAACTTTGGTCAAAAATCACGTTTGCTGTATGGGAGCCCCACTTAAATCTTTATTTTATTCTGTTTTTAGTATTTGTTGTTATAGCGGCAACAGAAATACATCTGTGAAAATTTCAACTGTTGTCAGCTATCACGGTTCGTGAGATACAGCCGAGTGACAGACAGACGGACGGACGGACGGACGGTCAGCGAAGTCTTAGTAATAGGGTCCCGTTTTACCCTTTGGGTACGGAACCCTAAAAACAGTATGTGTCACATGGAAGCAAAATTATTTCCACCTTGGGGGTTAACACTTGAATCCTTCACTGCACTCAGGGTTATATTTCATAAAAAAGTATTCCAAGATTTTTATTTCCAATCCATCACCACTATTTCATTAATTTTGTATGACAGTAACGGAATGGAAGGAACGATCATACTGTATCGAAAAGGGGAAGCTTTTTCAAAGTTTCTAAAGAGCTCGTGAGTAGAAACAACATAAAAATCCCTATATCTGAAACATGGGCGTACCCAGCATTTTTTAAAGGGTGGAGCAGAAGTAGAGTTAAGTGCCTTAATTGTTCGTAAAAAAAATTAGCTTCTCGTCAGACCACAGACCATGAGTGGGGCAACTGCCCCACCTTGCCCCACTGTGGGTACGCCTATGATCTGAAAAAAAGTTCCCATATTAACCATGAAGAGGTACGAGTAGGTACCTATACAGAGTAAGTTGCAGCAGCATTTCCCTTCCGTTTCCTGCAGAGAGGTAACGCCGCCATGTCATGGGGTCCATGCCGCAGTCCGACTTGTTGAAGGAGTATTCTCTTTGTAATTGGTTTGGTTTATGTAGGTACCTAAATTTCACAGTTTTTCATATTTTCTTCCTTTTCAAATACCAGTGTTAATGTAATAAACGGGTGGCCCTGACGCCTCGGTCCTGGAACGGTGCAGTCACGGTGGCGCTCCTGACAGCTCCTGTGTCGGCTCGCTCCGGCCCGCTCCGGCCCGGCCACGGCCCGGTCTAGCGTGAGTCATCCTTTACTTTCGTCTTGCTTACATTTATTTTCATTCCTTTCCTTTCAAAAAACCCATGCATTCTAGTCACCATCTCCTGCAACTCATCACCCGATGACGCTAGCAATACCAGGTCATCAGCGTAAAGAAGACATTTGACGGATAACCCACTCATTCTCAGCCCACATTCCTCATTTTTCAAATCATGCAAACTACTATCCATGAACAGATTAAAGAGCCACGGTGACGCTACACATCCCTGCCTAACACCCTTCTCGATGCTAAACCACTCAGTATACGATCCGTTTACTTCACACAAGCACTGGAATCCTCATCGAGCGATTTCAGTGCCTGAATGAGACTGGGAACCTTGTTCACTAGGGACGGCAAGCATGATAAAGACATTGAAATCGTGGGAATCGTGTGAATGGGGCACTTAGCGCTTTTGTGAGCAGCTAGAAGGTGTCGCAAAAAGCACGGTTGGCTGTTCATAGAGGGATGTTGGTGCCTACACTTATGTATGGTAGCGAAAGATGGGTATGGCAGAAGAGGCATCAGAGCCAAGTGAATGCAGTGGAAATGAGAGAGTTGAGAAGTGTGTGTGGTGTGAGATTGCAAGATAGAATTAGGAACAGTGTGATAAGGGAAAAGTGTGGACTGAATGTAGATGTAGTGACAAAAATTGAGAAAGGTATGTTGAGATGGTTTGGACATGTGGAAAGAATGAGTGAAAGAAGGCTGACAAAGAGAGTGTATGTAGGAGAAGTGGAAGTGGGAGTTGGAAGGGGTAGACCTCGATGGACTTTCTCTGGTCAGATCGGGGAAATCCTGAAGAAAGGCCAGGTCAAGATCACCCTAAACCGGCGAGCGTGTATGAGGAATGTTATAAATGTGAAGGAAGCGAAAGAGGTATGTCAGGATCGTAGCAAGTGGAAATCCGTGGTCTCTGCCTACCCCTCCGGGAAATAGGCGTGATTATATTGTATGTATGTATGTATGTATGTATGTAGGTACCTACCTAAGTATATTTTATAGTTTGTATTTGTATTTTATTTCTAGTTTTAACTTTGGTTGTAATATTGTATCATTATGATTATTCTTTTAAAATAAATTATAATCTATTTATGGAAAACAAAACGAGATCGTTTATTTCGATTTCTAGTCTGGAGGTTAGCAAGACGAGACGACAATAGTTTGCAGAAAACGAAACTTTTTTTTTCATATTTGTGTTAATCTTATCGTTTCGTTTTGTTTTCTATAAGTAAATAGATTATAATTTATTGTAATAGTTCTACTCTACTGTAAGTATTTATTAGTTTACTTACAAAACAAGGACTAGGACCCTGACTCCAAATAAATAACGCCGCCGTCATGACGACGATGCACGTTATAGAAACCATGTTAAATAAGTAGATAGGTAATACGTCTTTTCGAACTGCAACAGAAGGAAGTTATTTATTATGAATACATTTTTATATTCGTATTATATTCAATGGAGACGGAAAATGATTGGTCATCTTATACGACATGACGCTTTTATAAATAACATAGTAATAATAGAAGGAAAGGTTGCAGGCAAGAGAGGAAAAGGAAGGCCGAGGATAAGCTACATAACACAAATAAAGGAAAAGCTGTAATGTCGTATAAGGAAATCAAGGAGGCGGCCCTGGATAGAGTCAAATGGAGAGAGCTACACCGACAAGAGTCTAACTCTTAAATTTACGACCATTATATTTAATTAAATATGTGGACCAATTTTTGTTGTGTTTCCGATTTCGTTTTTCGTTAGTTAGATATATATGGTACGTTTGAAGACCACACCATTCTGGGCGGAATAAATACGAAATACGAAAAAATAAACTCTACACGTTTTCGTTATTCGGAGGAGGATTGTATAGGCCATACGGTGAAATTGCGCTTACATTGTACAGAATAGGGTACCTCATCTTTCACAAAAAAAAACAACAAAATCATAATCGGCCCATTCGGTCCACGTAAGGCAAGTAGCTAAGGAAGGCCCAGTTCTTAAACAGGCCTACTCAAATTTTCAAACTTTTATGTCTAAATGTGTTCAAAAGGTCTAGCCGTGTATGCATGGGAATTCTGCCCCTGGCGCGAAAGTTTTAATTTATTTATTTAATTTTAATTTAAGTATTTCATTTTTAAGCTATTTCCATAAAAAAGTACTTAAGTCTATGTTACAGATGTGTGCAAAATCTCTAGTATGATTATGTGCGCGGTCACTAAACTCGCGTTTTGTTGTTACCTAACTAATACACTGAGTAATTCAGAATATGAATATCTACTTACCTTAATTTAGCTAATGGTTTTTTTTAGTTTATTTGCCAGTATATTTAGCAGAGCATTATCATTTGTGAAATATTATTTTAGAATTTATTGACTTGCGATGGTTTTATATTTTCTAATACTTACTTACCTACTGCTGTGGCTGAGATTGTTCTTTAATGATTGCTGTATCAACTTTATCAAATACATTCATTACTTACTTTGCAGTATTTAAACAATAGGGCATAGTTCTCTCTGTACTTATTTTTGATTACCGTTTTGCGATTTCTTTGCCCTTGTAAGGTGTTATTTCACTAAATATTAACCCTTGTAACAATATGTTTTTTAACCTTAGGTATTTTTAAATAAAGCATGTAAGTAATATAGTTCGTTTCTAAATTAGAAATTCTAATATACTTAAATATTAAAGGGTGTAACTCTCGGAAATATAAAAAATAAATATAATGAATTTTACATTTATTTTTTATTTTTCCTACCACGCTACTAGTTCACTATTTATAAAGACATTTTAAACTCCATATTTTTTTAAATTATGTTCCTAACAACACAAATAAAATGACTGTATAATAGGGTGGGTCATTTTTACTTTTTTATTTCATAGGGGGCACAGTTAGAAAAAGGTGCCATTTGGTAATTCATTATTGCGCGTATTTTTATTTTATTTTTAGCTTTAATTTTACTGCCTCCGGATTTTAGCCAAGTTTTTATTAAATGTATGGACATTATGAAAGAAAATGTTTCTTTTTGAGTACTTTTTTATTTATTTATTGGGTCTGAACCTTTACCATGCTATTTCGAGCTAAAAATGGTATAACTTTTTAGCTAAAGTTTGAATAAAGAGACGATACATAAATGTACTCCGCAGACCATACAAAATATAACAATATTTATATACAAACTCTGAAATCGATCCGGAGGCAGAAAATGAATAATTTGAAATACTGTTTATTGGCATTATTACGCAACTTTTTGTAACTGTGCCCGAAGGATAACTAATACTTTTTTTTTCTCCATACATGAGTGACCCACCCTACTGTATAAGTTACAAAAAAACCGGTTCAGTATAATATAAAAACCGGCCAAGTGCGAGTCGGACTCGCGTTCCAAGGGTTCCGTAGATTAAGTCCGACTCACACTTGACTGCACATTTCTAATAGGTTTCCTGACATCTATAGGTAAAGAACTATTTATTTTTTCAAAATTTTTGTCCCAGTAGTTTCGGAGATAAAGGGGAGAATGGTATTTTTTGGCGATTTTCTTGATTTATAACTTCTAACCTATTTACTTTAAAATATATTAAAAAAATATATTTGAGTTTCTCAAAATGAGTTCTTTCATTTCACATATAACACGATATAGTTTAGAAAACTTTATTTTTAATTTTCTCATTGACCCCCTAAAAGTGGCCCCCATGTTTAAATATGTCCGTCTTTGGATCACTAATTTACACATGTGTACCAAATTTCAACTTAATTGGTCCAGTAGTTTCCGAGAAAATATTAGGCTGTGACAGACAGACAAACAGACAGACAGAAGCACGAGTGATCCTATAAGGGTTCCGTTTTTTTTCCTTTTGAGGTACGGAACCCTCAAAATATAAACCATTTTTTTTTCTATTTCCTCGAAAAATGTAGCAAAAAATAATATTTTCTGTATAAATTTGATGTCTGGGGCCGATTGCCCAATATATACACGGCTAGATTCTTTAGCGTCCATGTTTCGCTAGTTCCCTAGACAAAACGGTAATTTCATATTAAATGTAACTAAAACTAGATATAAAGTTAACGATTGGCCTTATCAATTTGGCGCAGGCACCTACCTTGTACTCCCAACTTAGCGAACAGCGCGCAAATGTATAATAAATAAAATCATGAAAATTTAATTTTCTTGGAATTCAATGTTATGTTTTTTATTGCAATGCTTTGATTAGCAATTACAGTTATCGTTCTGCTGGTTACTCTAGGGTTAACCAAAATGAAAGTAGAAAACATCAAAAATATTTTATACTTAATATACATATATATAATATACATATTGATATATTTTAAGCCTCCGTTTTTGTTGCCAAACTATTAATTTTAGTACCCATTTCTATTTTTTTAACCTACCCAAATTCGATTAATTAGTTGACTGGTTAAATACATGCCCTTTACTATTTCTCCAGCTTCTCCATGATTGCTTTCACTGTGCTATACTTAGTCGGGATTTTTATTCAAAACAACACAGTTTTCTTCAACTTCATATTATACATATTTTTTCCATATCAACGATGCTCAAAGATCCTCCTCAACTTAATTTGGTATTTTGTAATTAATCAATGAATTGATTAAAACTTAGCAAGATTATTCAAGTAATTCATATTTTTAATGAATAAAAAAAACCGGGCAAGTGCGAGTCGGACTCGCGCACGAAGTGTTCCGTACAATAATGCAGAAAAAAAAAACAAAAAAAAAGCAAAAAAAAAAACGGTCACCCATCCAAGTACTGACCACTCCCGACGTTGCTTAACTTTGGTCAAAAATCACGTTTGGGGTCATCCATTAATTACATCACACGTTAAGGGGGAGGGAGGGGGTCAAGTGTGACATATTGTGACATGGGGGAGGAGGGAGACACAAATTTTGTGACGTCACTTTAACTTCATCAGTAACCGAAAATTTATTTAAATTATTTTATTCGCTGTACACTTAAATAACAAGTTTTTAAAACGATAATCGTTTTTATTTGTTTAATTTTCTTTCCTAAGCAGTTTTGGGTTATAAAATTACTAATATTTATATCATCAAAAATATTTTGATAAAATATTAATAATACTTAGGTACTTACTTAATTCAAAATGTGACGTCACACTAGGGGGGAGGGGTTTGCCAAATGTGACCAAGCGTGACAAGGAGGGGGGGGAGGGGTCAAAAAACCTAGAAATTCGTGTGACGTAATTAATGGATGACCCCTTTGTTGTACGGGAGCCCCATTTAAATCTTTATTTTATTCTGTTTTTAGTATTTGTTGTTATAGCGGCAACAGAAATACATCATCTGTGAAAATTTCAACTGTCTAGCTATCACGGTTCGTGAGATACAGCCTGGTGACAGACAGACGGACAGACGGACGGACGGACGGACGGGCAGCGAAGTCTTAGTAATAGGGTCCCGTTTTACCCTTTGGGTACGGAACCCTAAAAAGTAATTATGCCATCAATCATAATTAACTAATAAATGACAATTACCCACCCAATTAGTACAGTCATCAGCAATAGTATCTTACACAACTAGGGCCGCAAAAATATATGACGCGCTCTTATTGCGCTCCAAATAAGAACGTGTCACATATTTTTGCGGCCCTAGTTGTGTAAGATACTATTGCTGATGACTGTACCCACCTATTATGGAGTTTACAAACCAAATAAAACCTCTTTTAAGCCCTGCCTTCAAATCTTCCTATAAGTACCTAAATAAAATAAGGCCCAGTTGCACCAACCACATTTAACAGACTGATTAACGTCAAACAGTAGTAAAGTATGAAATTTCCCATACAAAAAAATTTTGCGAGAACTTTAACGGTGCCAAACGGATTGGTGCAACCGACCCTAAAAAGTATAGTACGTATATTGTCAAATAGGTATAGTATTAGGTACAGTCAACTGTAAAAATATGGGTGTACAAATCATCTCAAACATATGTCCCATAAATAAATAAATAAATATTAAGGACATTTTTACACAAATTGACTAAGCCCCACGGTAAGCTCAAGAAGGCTTGTGTTGTGGGTACTCTGACAACGATATATATACCTATAGTAAACAACCATGACTCTGGAACAAATATCTGTATCATCATACAAATAAATGCCCTTACCAGGATTCGAACCCTGGACCATCGGCTTCATAGGCAGGGTCACTACCCACTAGGCCAGACCGGTCGTCAAACGTCCCATAACTCTTATGTCAGTGAATGTAACAATGGGACATACTTTTGAGTAAGTTGTGTACTGTAAAGGTTTGCAACCTTTACAGCCTTTTTAATCTGTGACTGGTTAGTTATGATATTTAAATTTAGAATATCAGCCCGCTGTCAAAGAGAACGCGGTGCGCATTCGGCATTCAATGGGAGGCCTCCTACTGGAGGCTACCTAGAATAGTTGTTGATCTAATGTGTAAATTCGCTAAAAAGATATTAAAAAGGAAAGTCAAAGAAAGTGTTTCCATTGCCCACGGTGTCCTCCTGTTAGGCCGCCCTCTTTACATGGTGGAGGATGCTATATTAGCGTAAAGTTTCCCCCAGTTTTTCGCGTTTTAGATATCGCGCAAAGAAAAGCGCTAGAAAGAACTACCCCGCGCCTCCACCATGTAAGGAGGGCGGCCTAACAGGAGGACACCGTGGCAATGGAAACACTTTCTTTGACTTTCTTTTTAATAAGTTTTTAGCGAATTTACACATGAGATCAACAACTATTCTAGGTAGCTGCCTCCCATAGAATGCCGAATGCGCACCGCGTTCTCTTTGACAGCGGGCTGATATTCTAAATTTAAATATCATAACTAACCAGTTACAGATTAAAAAGGCTGTAAAGGTTGCAAACCTTTACATATCTCGCCTCCTCGGGTGAAAGAGGCAGCTATCTTTCACAAAACTACTCCCTATCCTATTCTATCCTAATTACCGATTGGCCCTACCTAGATCAACCCCTACATTTTTTTTTTCCTAACATCCCCTCGCTAATGGTCGGCCTTATGCAAGGTAGCCAACATCTACGACCTTCTACGTAGGTTATGCCTATGGCTAAAATCCTCGCAAATAGGTCAGATGTGGGCTTGGTTTGGAAAAATGATAAAAAACCAAACCCTCGACCCGATCTAAACCATCTTTTTTCATTCGAACTTCCTCACAGCTAATTGTCATTGGCCATTACTAGATGACACTTGTAATTCTGACAGCTGTTAGCAAATTCGCCTAACGTCAAAATAAAAAAACAAGCCGCATTTTTATTTCACAACGATAAACACAAATAAAAATATTTATCAGCAGCTGATGTTCTTCATCGGTGGTGGAGTCGAAGTTGGGGGCTGCGCATGGCCACCAGACTTCTTGCTGCACCATTAGCGATGAAGTGGAGCCAGGAGGTGGCTCGTAGCAGTTCCCGGTCGTTGGCAGTGGCGATGAAGTGGGGGCTATGTATGGCCGCCGATCCTCTCGCCGTGCCTTCCGAGATGAACTTGAGCCCAGCAGGGGCTCATGGCTGATGCTGCATCCAGATGCGCAGCTGAAGAAGTGTTATCTAGTCGGCCGTTTCTTGATACATGCAAGGAAAGAAGACACATATATGCTGCTCACACATTTTAAAACATTATAGGGGTGTTAGTATTACAGAGTGACATAATTCCTTAAAACCTTATAATTGTAATTATTTAATTAAATCTATAAACATCTGTGTTTTCATTATTATGAAGTAACAGTGATTTTCGTATAACTTAACCCTATGGGAAGCTATAGGAAAATAACATGGTTACAGGTAAGGTAATAAGATATTATGAAAATCATAATTTACATTGTGCATACAAAATGTAATATTTGTTAAGCTTGTTGGCACAATATGAATTATTATGTTAGGGCGATTATCTAAATATATAAATGAACTATTACTACTTTAACCTTTTGAACGGCGTGAATAATTTAAGGCACCGTAGGAAATTTTCACCTTTTCACTATGCTGACGCCGGCGTATGCGTGAGCAGCATATATGTGTCTTCTTTCCTTGCATGTATCAAGAAACGGCCGACTAAATGACACTTCTTCAGCTGCGCATCTGGATCAGCCATGAGCCCCGGCTGGGCTCAAGTTCATCTCGGAAGGCGCGGCGAGAGGATCGGCGGCCATACATAGCCCCCACTTCATCGCCACTGCCAACGACCGGGAACTGCTACGAGCCACCTTCTGGCTCCACTTCATCGCTAATGGTGCAGCAAGAAGTCTGGTGGCCATGCGCAGCCCCCAACTTCGACTCCACCACCGATGAAGAACATCAGCTGCTGATAAATATTTTTATTTGTGTTTATCGTTGTGAAATAAAAATGCGGCTTGTTTTTTTATTTTGACGTTAGGCGAATTTGCTAACAGCTGTCAGAATTACAAGTGTCATCTAGTAATGGCCAATGACAATTAGCTGTGAGGAAGTTCGAATGAAAAAAAGATGGTTTAGATCGGGTCGAGGGTTTGGTTTTTTATCATTTTTCCAAACCAAGCCCACATCTGACCTATTTGCGAGGATTTTAGCGATAGGCATAACCTACGTAGAAGGTCGTAGATGTTGGCTACCTTGCATAAGGCCGACCATTAGCGAGGGGATGTTAGGAAAAAAATTGTAGGGGTTGATCTAGGTAGGGCCAATCGGTAGTTAGGATAGAATAGGATAGGGCGTAGTTTTGTGAAAGATAGCTGCCTCTTTCACCCGAGGAGGCGAGATATGTAAAGGTTTGCAACCTTTACAGCCTTTTTAATCTGTGACTGGTTAGTTATGATATTTAAATTTAGAATATCAGCCCGCTGTCAAAGAGAACGCGGTGCGCATTCGGCATTCAATGGGAGGCAGCTACCTAGAATAGTTGTTGATCTAATGTGTAAATTCGCTAAAAAGATATTAAAAAGGAAAGTCAAAGAAAGTGTTTCCATTGCCCACGGTGTTCTCCTGTTAGGCCGCCCTCTTTACAGTACACCCATATTTCTACAGTTGACTGTACATCAAATTGTTTAAACATGCTTAAAATAATATATTATTGTTATTGCTATACATATACAGTGCATTTTCAATTAACTGATAACGTCGTGGTCTTGCGACAATGTAAAGATTTGAGCATTCCGCATTTGTGATTTCGTTGCGTAATTCGGCAATACTGACTAGGCTGGCTTCTAACTTAGAGATAACTTCCGCTAATCTTGTTTTTAGGGCCACAATTACCTTTAGTTTGACAAGCAGCGAACGTCGATCCGGATCACACGACGGCAGGATAGAAGTACCCGTCGCAACAAACTCCGGAATCCGGTCTTAACCCTCAGGATTTTCAATATATCATCAAGGGTCATCTTCCCGGTTTCATCCCTTCTCCGGTGGGGCACAAAGGTGCCGACGATCCCAAGGGACTTGCACAACACTTGATTCACTCTCACCCTCACATCGCTTTACATACTGGAGACCCGCAAGTTTGTTCAAAAACATAAAAAAAATATTTGAGAGTCCCGAAAATCCCAACCCGCCAATCCATAATCTCACGCCATCGTAACAAACTAGTCCAAGCAATCCCCGCCAATCAGAAAATGTTTAGCAAAGGCTCCTACTCAATGTCAATCAAAATATATAGCCGTATAGAGTAGACCGAAACTAATCGGATCATAGGGTGAATCGGATCATCATGAAAAATACGTTGATTCCTGGGCCATACTGAAAGATTCTGGATTTTGATAAATGAGACAACTTTTTTTTTCATTCAGTATTCATTTATTTCTTGCTTCCATGGTACATTTTTAGGTGGTATTTACATTTCTTATGGTATCACATGGACCCTGAATAGGGTGTAGCAAACATAAGTACATACATAATTCAATTAAGTTACAGGTACTTAATACATCTCTAACATAACTCTAGTGGCTTTTACAAACTTATAACTAACTTATCATTATATAGATATTTAGAATATTTTACTTGTTATCCTTATGACATAGGTATTGTTTTTAGAACTATACACCCTCACTATTTACAGACTTCTGCATTCGCTGGAACCATTGTGAAAAGCAGCGGCTCCAGTCTTCCTTAGGGACCTCTTCGATGGATTCGTGGAAAGCATTCACTGCCACTTCCTGAGTTTATCTTTAAGTTTTGAAAATAAAAAAGCAATCACATGGTGCGGGATCGAGGCTACATGGCGAATGAATCATTAATTTGAGGCCTTCAAATACGCATTCGTTGCCTTGGTGGAATGTGCCGACATGTTGTCGTGGTGGAGGACTTTTGCTACGGGGACGCTTTTCATAAACTTTTCCAACACTGGGCAAGCACGTGTTTACATACCAATCTGCAGTTACTGTCTTTTGGTTTTCAAGCGGTATAGTGGTGTAATGCCCTGATTTTCTGATAAAAGAAGCAACCATTTTCTTACCAGCATCTATCGACGCATGTATCTCTTACGCTACTGCGTAACTGTTTCTCGATGCCGCGCATAACTTATTCTCTGCGGACGGCGCCCACTTGGATGTTTAAGCAAGACACAGAGGACTACGACACCGTGCTCAAACAGGGTCTGGAAGGTCTATTAAACATCCAATTGGTCGATGAACAATGGCACCAAGCAACACTCCCCATTCGGTATGGGGGTTTAGGTATCCGTCGTATGCATGACATTGGAGTTGTCTCGTTCCTTGCTTCCTCTCATGCTTCGGCGGGCCTTGTGGCGAAGATTCTCTCCATGAACTGTGGCAACATCTGCCTTCCTTTCCTGCAGGAGGCCCTTGACGAGTGGTCGACTCGGTCGTCTGGAGGGACGCAGCCGGACAACCCTGCTTCACAGAGACTCTGGGACGACATCTTGTGCGAGCAAACATATTCGCAATTGCTGGCTCAAGCGGGCAGGATTGAAGATGTGGCTCGACTTAAAGCGGTGGGGCAACCTGAATCAGGGGCCTGGTTGCAGGCACTGCCTTCGCCACATTTGGGTACCCTACTCGACAACGACACCCTGAGAGTAGGAGTCGCCTTACGGCTGGGTTCCAAGGTGTGCGAGCCCCATCGCTGTATATGTGGAATGGCGGTGGAAGCGAATGGGCACCACGGCTTGAGCTGCTCCCGGGCTGCAGGGCGGTTCCCGAGACACCATGCGATCAATGAATTGATACGTCGCACCATGGTCTCGGCGAACGTGCCTTGCATTCTGGAGCCTCAAGGCTTAAGCCGTACAGACGGGAAGCGCCCGGACGGCTTAACGCTGGTTCCGTGAGCCAAAGGCCGCTGCTTGCTCTGGGATGCAACCTGCGTGAGTACTTTTGCGCCTACTCATGTTGCTCCCGGTAGCCGGCTGGCAGGCGCAGCCGCGGCAAATGCCGCGAGGCTCAAACGCTTAAAATACGCCAACCTGGAACCAGCGTACGATTTTGTTCCGGTCGCGGTGGAAACTGCGGGGCCGTGATGTTCGGAGGCCAAGAGGTTGATTAGAGACTTGGGGCGGCGTGACAGAGGAGGCGATCCGCGTTCAGGCTCCTATCTAGTCCAACAGATATCGCTTGCCATCCAGCGCGGTAATGCCGCTAGCATCTTTGGCACTTTTGGGCTGGGTGGGGGTCGGAATGGGGCTGATAGTGTAAGTAGGATAGTATATTAGTAATATGTTTAGATTTTAAGTTAGGACATTGTATGTAAATTATTTAAGTAGATTTTAAGATTGACTTTGATCTGTATTTGATGAATAAATAACTTTTCTTACCAGTGCTTCGACTTTTTTAACTTTCGTCGGCAAGTCTTCAAAAGGAAAGACCCACTCCGTAGATTGACTTTTCCTTTCTGGTTCAAAGCAGCAAACCCAGGTTTCGTCACCTGTCACAATATTATATGTATACAGACATTAATTGTCCGCCGTCAAAATTTTTGATCACTTTACGGCACCACTAGACACGCAGTCGTTTCTGGTCTTCCGTCAAATCGTGCGGTAGGTATCCATCGCGTACAAAGTTTCCAAACCTTAAGGTGCAAATGCAGTATCTTTGGCACCTGACTCATTCCAATGCCTAAGGTAGTACGAATTTGCTGACAGGTAGGTAATTTTTTTGTCCATTCCAATTAGTTTTTGTACAGTATCAATATTACAATCAGTAACCGGCCGACCTTCACGTTCATCGCCATGGAGATGGTCACGTCCTCGTCTAAACTCACTAAACTGCGAATAACAGAGCTAACAGATGGGGCTTCATCGCCAAATGCTAATTGAAGTTTTTGACAACTTTCTTGCTGAGTTAAACCACATCGAAAATCGTAAAAAATCAATCTTCGAAAATTTCACGACTTAATTAATTGCAACAACGACACACGAATTACCCAACGTCAAGAAGAAAAAACCAAATGACAGTCTCACAATTAAAAAGTAATATACTGCCAGAGAGTTCCTTTTTTAAATCCTATATTTTCTTTTTTAATTTTCGTTTTTAAGTAGCCAGTTCCAGGAATTATCAGTAGGTATGCCCTAAGTATATGAAATATTTCAATGATATGAGTGCTCTAAAATCCGAGTAGCGCTGTATATGTCTCCTGGGAGCCTACGACGCCAGCCACAGGCAATATTTTCAATATCAACTTTTTTAGTCTGGCCCGATTCGGCCTCGGTCTACTATACCTCAGAACATAAAGAACCTAACCAACTACCCAACCTTCGTAAATAAAATAAAATCCTACCTAATAATTAAATGTCCT
Organism: Cydia fagiglandana; assembly: GCF_963556715.1. Lineage (NCBI taxonomy): Eukaryota > Metazoa > Arthropoda > Insecta > Lepidoptera > Tortricidae > Cydia > Cydia fagiglandana. The sequence continues at coordinate 4,216,965 of NC_085943.1, forward strand.
TAATTATACTCTACAAGAGTTCATGGAGAGTTAGCTCAAGATGTACTAGTTTAAGACGGTGCTTGATTGTTATAGCTGGAGGTCTAAGGTCCCGTTTTCTAAGGGGACCTTGCATTTTGGAGACAAAGCAACTCGCTTGGAACAGGTGTTCCTGGGGGTGATCTGAGCTGATTAAGCCCGGTTGCCAAGAGGTTCCCCCCAGCAGGTGGGCAGGGGAGGGGGGGAAAAGTGCCTCCGGCGCGCCTCACTCTAAGCTTTATATCTGCATACATCTCGCTACTATATCAAGTTTGGTGTCTTTTTCGTGTAATTCGAGGATGAAGAATTCATTTCTGTGACAAATTTTTCACTCACCGATACAAAAAATTCGAGAAATTCAACACTCAAAAAATTTCATCTCATTTTTTTCGAAAATCTTCTACAAAATTTTAACTATGAGGATTTGCCCTAGAAAAAAATTACCTGTGAATAGCCCAGTTATCCTACTATAATACTACTATATAATACAGAATAGTAAACATGTCAAACATTATTTTCATAACTTTCTTAAAAAAAATGTTTTGTGTCGAGCAGGGTACCTGCATTGTAAGAGCGGTATGCAGCGTTTAGGATTTTTAATTATGTTTAGATGATTTCTGATAAGCTGTTATTCTCCTGGTTGTAGATTACAATAATAAATTACTTCTGGACGTGATATACCTATATACAAATATAAATTAAAATATATATAAAAAAAAATAGAGATGTTAAATATAAATAGAGATGTTGGGAAAACTTTCACTAATAGAGTTAAGTAATTATAAATGTGATAAAATTAACATAGGAGATGTTTCTTGACATAAAATGCTGGTTAAAATAAGATATATATTGTTCGCAATTGCCACTACAAGCCCATTGGTCCTTGCATTTTAGGTTTTTTTAACGCAGTGCACTTCCCTGCGATTTTTTTTTGTAGCGGCAACGAATAAGCTCTAAATAAACAGCAACCGCCGCGGGTAGGTTTGTACACATGGGCTCCTAATAACCATTTTGTTTGGACCAACCCGTCAGCAGCAAAAAGAAACCTATTTGAAATTAAATTTCTCTTAAACAATACTAACCTTAATAAACGTTAAGTATCAGAATTTCACATTTTTTGTTGTTTTTTACCAAAAAATCGAATAAAAATATGATAAACCCTAATTCCAGAACCAGTTCCGGAATTCCGGAAAAGAAGTCCAATATCGAAAATAAGTTCCGGAATTGGTCCGATATTGCAAGCCCTTAAAGTGTGAAGGGCGCCGTAGGCGCCCTGTATGTAAGAGCGCGCGAAGCTGAATTGGTCCGAAGTGTGAATGGCGCCGCAGGCGCCCTGTACCTAAGAGCGCGCGTAGCGCGCTGAATGTCGGGCTTCGCGCGACTTTGAAGTGTGAAGGGTGCCGCAGGCGCCCTGTATGTAAGAGCGCGCGAAGCGCGCTGAATGTCGGGCTTCGCCCGACCTTGAAGTGTGAAGGGCGCCGCAGGCGCCCTGTACCTAAGAGCGCGCGTAGCGCGCTGAATGTCTGGCTTCGCGCGACCTTGAAGTGTGAAGGGACGGCGCCCTGTATCTAAGAGCGCGCGTAGCGCGCTGAATGTCTGGCTTCGCGCGACTTTGAAGTGTGAAGGGCGCCGCAGGCGCCCTGTATGTAAGAGCGCGCGTGAATGTCGGGCTTCGCCCGACCTTGCAGTGTGAACAGGCGCCCTGTATGTAACAGCGCGCGAAGCGCGCTGAGTGTCGGGCTTCGCCCGACCTTGAAGTGTGAAGGGCGCCGCAGGCGCCCTGTATCTAAGAGCGCGCGAAGCGCGCTGAATGTCGGGCTTCGCCCGACCTTGAAGTGTGAAGGGACGGCGCCCTGTATCTAAGAGCGCGCGCAGCGCGCTGAATGTCTGGCTTCGCGCGACTTTGAAGTGTGAAGGGCGCCGCAGGCGCCCTGTATGTAAGAGCGCGCGAAGCGCGCTGAACGTCGGGCTTCGCCCGACCTTGAAGTGTGAAGGGCGCCGCAGGCGCCCTGTATGTAAGAGCGCGCGAAGCGCGCTGAACGTCGGGCTTCGCCCGACCTTGAAGTGTGAAGGGCGCCGCAGGCGCCCTGTATGTAAGAGCGCGCGAAGCGCGCTGAATGTCGGGCTTCGCCCGACCTTGAAGTGTGAAGGGCGACGCAGGCGCCCTGTATGTAAGAGCGCGCGAAGCGCGCTGAACGTCGGGCTTCGCTCGACCTTGAAGTGTGAAGGGCGCCGCAGGCGCCCTGTATCTAAGAGCGCGCGAAGCGCGCTGAATGTCGGGCTTCGCCCGACCTTGAAGTGTGATGGGCGCAGCAGGCGCCCTGTATGTAAGAGCGCGCGAAGCGCGCTGAATCGCTCGATCTTTAAGTGTGACTAATAATGTTCATGTGCCAGCGGCACACGGTCGGAATCCAGTGTCCGCCTCCCCGACCAACCTCCCTAGAAGTGACTCGGAGGTATATATACGCGACAGGAAAAATTTCGATAGCGCGATGTAGAACATTCCAATTTCAAATATTTAATGACGCCTAGTTTTGATTATTGTATGATACCTGTGCTTCCTCGATGTGTTTGTGTCTATCATAGAAATAATAAATTGTAAAATGGCCATTACTATTTTTTTCAGAAAAACGATATCCCGAGAGGCCCCTTAATGCGGATCTCAAGTTAATTTTAAACGAAAAGTCCGCCATCTTTATTTTCTTTATTTTCGACCCTATCTTGATGAAAATCGATATCTGAGCATCCGAGAGGACCCTTAACACGAATCTGAAGTCGAAATTCAACGATACGGTCGCCATCTTGGTTTTCTTTATTTTCGGCCCGATTTTGATGAAAATCAATATATGAGGGCGTAAGAGGCCCTTTAACAAGAATATGAAGTTGAAATTTCACGAAACGGCCGCCATCTTTGTTTTCTTCATTTTTGACCCGATCTTGATGAAAATCGATATCTGAGATTCCGAGAGGCCACTTAACACGAACCTGAGGTCGAAATGTCACGACACGGCCACCATCTTTGTTTTCTTTATTTTTGACCCGATCTTGATGAAAATCGATATCTGAGCGTCCGAGAGGCCCCTTAACACGAATCTGAAGTCAAAATTTAACGAAACGGCCGCCATTTTATTATCTTTATTTTTGACCCGATCTTGATGAAAATCGATATCTGAGATTTCGAGAGGCCCCTTAACACGAACCTGAAGTCGAAATGCAACGAAACGGCCGCCATCTTTGTTTTCTTCATTTTTGACCCGATCTTGATGAAAATCGATATCTGAGCGTCCGAGAGGCCCCTTAACACGAATCTGAAGTCGAAATTCAAGGAAACGGCCGCCATCTTTGTTTTCTTCATTTTTGACCCGATCTTGATGAAAATCGATATCTGAGCGTCCGAGAGGCCCCTTAACACGAATCTGAAGTCGAAATTCAAGGAAACGGCCGCCATCTTTGTTTTCTGCATTTTTGACCCGATCTTGATGAAAATCGATATCTGAGATTCCGAAAGGCCCCTTAACACGAATCTGAAGTCGAAATTCAACGAAACGGCCGCCATCTTTGTTTTCTTAATTTTTGACCCGATCTTGATGAAAATCGATATCTGAGCATCCGAGAGGCCCCTTAACACGAATCTGAAGTCGAAATTCAAGGAAACGGCCGCCATCTTTGTTATCTTTATTTTTGACCCGATCTTGATCAAAATCGATATTCTGAGGGTCCGAGAGGCCCCTTAACACGAATATGTAGTCGAAATTTCATAAAACGGCCGCCATCTTTGTTTTCTTTATTTTTGACCCGTTCTTAATGAAAATCGATATCTGAGCGTCCGAGAGGCCCCTTAACACGAACCTGAAGTCGAAATGTCACGACACGGCCACCATCTTTGTTTTCTTTATTTTTGACTCGATCTTGATGAAAATCGATATCTGAGCGTCCGAGAGGCCCCTTAACACGAATCTGAAGTCGAAATGTCACGACACGGCCGCCATTTTATTATCTTTATTTTTGACCCGATCTTGATGAAAATCGATATCTGAGCGTCCGAGAAGCCCCTTAACACGAATCTGAAGTCGAAATGTCACGACACGGCCGCCATTTTATTATCTTTATTTTTGACCCGATCTTGATGAAAATCGATATCTGAGATTTCCAGAGGCCCCTTAACACGAACCTGAAGTCGAAATGCAACGAAACGGCCGCCATCTTTGTTTTCTTCATTTTTGACCCGATCTTGATGAAAATCGATATCTGAGCGTCCGAGAGGCCCCTTAACACGAATCTGAAGTCGAAATTCAAGGAAACGGCCGCCATCTTTGTTTTCTTCATTTTTGACCCGATCTTGATGAAAATCGATATCTGAGCGTCCGAGAGGCCCCTTAACACGAATCTGAAGTCGAAATGTCACGACACGGCCGCCATCATTGTTTTCTTTATTTTTGACCCGATCTTAATGAAAATCGATATCTGAGCGTCCGAGAGGCCCCTTAACACGAATCTGAAGTCGAAATGTCACGACACGGCCGCCATCTTTGTTTTCTTTATTTTTGACCCGATCTTGATGAAAATCGATATCTGAGGTTCCGAGAGGCCCCTTAACACGACTCTGAAGTCGAAATTCAACGAAACGGCCGCCATCATGATTTTCTCCGAATATTTAAACAACATTAATCCGAAAATATAATGACACTGGCTGGGTAAGGTTAGGTCAGAGATATATATAACTCCGTATAAGATGAATAAAGTCTAAGAAAAAAACGTGCCTCGGACGGCCAAGAAAAATTCATTCTCGAAGAGATGGCGCCATTACCTTTTTTTTGTTTTTTTTTTGTAATTGAGTAATTGATTTGAGTCAAACGGTCCACGCTAGAGATACGGGCGGCCGTTTGCTCTTTGTTTCAGTAAGAGCTGTGTTGGTAATGGATTGCGGTGTCTGTTTAGTGGTTTTGGACAGGTTCCCACAATAGTACGTGGCCTATTCTCGGCTAGATGGCGGTAACGACACCGTTTGATATTTAACAATTTTAACACATATCAGTGAAAGAACATGGGTCAGTATGGAACAATAAAAATTAGGAATCATTTATCCGTATACATATTTTGTTTATTTTATACATTTTCAATTTTATTTTAAGTTTTAATCGTGTGTCGGTGTCGGTGGTTTTAATCGGGTATGTGTACACTGCTTGTGCTACTTGATTTTTCCAGGGCATTTGACTGTATTAATATAGACCTGTTACTATCAAAGCTAAGTTACTATGGATTTGATAATAGTGCTCTGCATTGGTTTCATAGTTATCTCACATTGCGGCACCAATATGTAAAGCTGTCCTCAAGTGATGGACCGGCCAAAGTCTCAGGAAAAATGCCCCTTTCCAGAGGTGTTCCGCAGGGGTCGATACTCGGCCCAATCCTGTTCATCTTATATACAGCAGACATCACAACTCACATCACACACTGCAAGTATCATATTTATGCAGATGACATACAGATATATATTACTTGTAAACCTTCTGAAATTGACACTGCTATTCAAAAACTTAATGTAGACCTTGCAAGTATAGCCTCTTGGGCTTTAGATAATAGTTTAATGCTCAATCCTTCGAAAACAAAATATCTAATATTTGGCACCAAAAATCAGCTGAACATAATCAGACCTACTGTAGATCTAATCCTATCAGGTGAACCCATTGAACGCGTATATGAGGCTCGAAATTTAGGCTTGATTATGGACAGCGAACTTAGGTTTGAGAAACATGTCACTGAATCTGTTAGAAACTGTTTTTACAGGCTCAAACTACTATATAATATACGACCATTTATCAACGAAACCTTGCGCACTCAGTTAGTTGAAGCTCTTGTTCTTTCCAAATTAAATTATATGGATTTAGTGTATGGCCCACGTCTCCTATCAAAAACAAAGCGACTTATACAGAGGGTGCAAAATGCTTGCGCCCGGTTCTGCTTCAATATCCCACCTAGAGGCCATGTGACTCCTTTCTTAAATAAACACAGTGTTCTTAAAATGCTGCACCGTCGAAAGCTTCATCTAGCAGGTCTTCTATTCGGCATTGTAAAATACAAATCTCCGTCATATCTTTTTGAGAAGTTGTCTTGGATGTCCACTCGTAGATCACTTGGCGCACGTAATTGCAGCGTGCAGTTGGTAACTCCTCGACATGCTACAGCTGCCTTCCGTGGGAGTTTCAAGTACATGGCCACCCGTTGCTGGAATAACATTCCACCCCCTCTCAGGAACCTAGAAAGTATTATAAGTTTTAAAGCCAAACTCAAAATATACACACTACAACACCAGCGGCAACAGGAAACTTTAAGGCATGACACTAGTTGCTTTTAATGTAATTACTGGCGAATATAACTACTCGTCAATAATCATATTAAGGTAATTATAATTATAAATAGAATATTTTTGATTGAATTTTAATATGTATGTCCTAAATAGCAAGCAATTGTATAATAATAAATACCTGTTTTTTATGTCCTTTCCTCACTGTAAGTAACCCAATGCGTCTGTATGTATAGTTTTGCTGTCATATCCCTTCTTTATCGCTGTCTGCTTGCGCGTGTGTTTTATCTACCTTTTATGTAAGAGATATTTTCTTGATCTCTCCTTCACTTCTCACTTTGGTAAACAGAATAAACAGTGTGTTTGGTAACCTTTTTTAACGTTAATCACGTATGTAGTCTTATTTATTTATGTTGATTGTTTGTATCCGAATATTTGTAATGTTTTCACAGTTATTCCACGCGTTTTATGTTTGAAATGTTCTAGTATTCTCAATTGTTATTGTTAGCACCCTGTCTGTGCGGCATTGCCTTTTAGGTTATCTGTCATTTGTCACACCCGTAGGCCAGATGGCGCTGGCAGCCGCCACATGGTTGCGTTCAGTTCTACGAGGCCGTGCCGTACAGCTGCGATCGTGGCCCACCAAAATGGACTCGCCGGAAGACCAGCGCCGACTCTCGGGTCAGCATTATGCTGAGGCGAGCCCATTTCGTGGTAAACAATTTGTAATTATGTTTGTATAAAAAGCCTTGCATGTTACTTTTGTATGTACACTAAGTTTATCACGAAAAATAAATGATTTATGATTTATGATTTATTTATGTCGATAGGTGGCAGTAAATGTACCGTGACTACAAAATTGACAATGACAGGACCCCGCTATACTATCTATTCTTTTTGGTTAGGTGTTGCATCATCCCTTCTAACACTACTCATTACCCTCCCTCCCATGAGTTGGATAGACCTAGATGTATAAGGACTGTACCAAAAAGAAAGTAGGCAACTACGTAGTGTATAAGCTAGGTATATAATTACATCGTGCTTTTAAAAAATAACAAAAGTAAATAGAAATATGTAACCTGAAAAAGGTTATTTTTTTAGATAAACAACTTGCAATGCCTGCAATCTGACTTTTCTTTTGATGTTCTCCATCAAGGTTTGGACGACTTTCTTGGTCACGCTTTCAGAAGCCTTATTACACTTTTTTTTTAAATCAGCAAGGGAAGTTACAGCCTTAGCATTTTTTTTAAGATTTCTTTTCATAAGGGCCCATGCACAGTATCTCTCGATAGGGCGAACTTCCGGACAATTAAGCGGGTTCATGTCTTTTTCTACAATATCTACCTTGTTGGCCTTAAATATACCACTCTCATGTCACTTTCGAATAATGACAAGCGGCCATGTCTGGCCAAAATAATGTAGGCATCTTGTGCTTCTTGATAAAAGGCAACAGGGGTCCCTTTGTTTCCCATAAAGTTTTAAGTCATAATGTATTGTGTGTCATATTATCGTTAGTCATAAAACTGAAACCGTTAACTTTTCAGGATTTTTGTAAGGTTATGCTGTAGATAGGTTGGGTTAGGTTAGGTTTGTTTCATGGCAATCCTGAAAAGTTACGCGTTTCTGAGAAAAACCAATTATGACTAACGAAAATTCGGACAAACAATACATTATGGCTTAAAACTATTTGGGAAACAATAGAGACCCAAGGCAACAACCTCTATTTTTAGGCATTCGTCGCGTTAAACTTGGGCATTTATAGTTCTCGTAGCGAAATATGCTTTTGAATAGCCCGCATTGAAAAATTGCTTGCCAAATTAAAATTTTCTTTCCAAATGTTTACATATTTATCGACTTATATTTTTGAGTAACCTTTTTATTTGCCGAGACTGTTATAAATTGTGGGCCAGGTAGAGTTTTGTAATCGAATTTACAGTAAGTTTCGTCATCCATTATGAGACACTGCACTTTTTTAGTAAGAACTCGGTCATAAAGTTTTCTGGTGCCTTCGATTCGAACAGCAACTGTCTGTTTGTCATCACGTTTGGGCTGTTTTTGTTTTTTGTAGGTCTTCAGGTTGCACCTTTTCTTGATAAGCTGGATCATTCCTATAGCAGTTTTTGCTTTACGAGCAGCATCCCAAATAGACAGAGTTTGTTTTCGATTAAACATTTGAATGACTCTTCTCTGCAATTCCGGGTCGGAAAGGCCTCGCTTTCGTCCAGACTTCGGTAGATCTTCTAAGGTAACAGTAGTGCCAAACTTATTAATGTATGTATGTGCCTACACCTGTAGGGTAAACATTGTATTTTTAGCAAGCTTTCTTATAGTTAACCCTTTATTATTGCACCAGTCGTCCAAAATAGTTCTTTACGATACAAACGCGAAAAAGAGGAAATTCGAAACGAGTGGCGATAAATTAAAACACGAGTTGCGAATTACCTATTCGCACGTGTATCGTACAACGTTTTACAGTACATATGGCCCTTTAAACTTTTGACATCGCACGAAAAGTGCTATTTTACGCACTAGTGCGGAAAAATAGAACCATATGTACTGTAAAATTTTTTTTAATACAGTTGCTCAAAAAGTGCTACTTTACGTAGCTGTTTAGCGTGCGGAAAGTTGGTTATCTCGAACTAGTGCTTTTTACTTTTCCAATTTTTTTAAATTTATACTTGTTCCAATTCACGACTACTTATTGATGAGTGTTAATATTAGTTTCCTTTAAACGTCGTAATCAGCATAAAAACCTACCGTTAATGTAAGAATACGAAAAATATTACATATTTCATATTTAATTACTTCATCATTATAACACGTTTATTTTTTAATATTCAATATTGAAAATTCCGTTCTTAATAAGTTGACTGAATGGAACGGAATAGCTGCCAAACGCCCATAGATATAATATACTTAAAGACGACGTCTAACCGAGCTGTCACTGTTGCCACTTTTGTTTAGTGTACGATTAACAATGTTTTTCTTATTTTTTCGCAACTGTATTAAAAAACGTCGTTCTATACACGTGCGGAAATGTCATTCTTCACTCGTCCCGAGTCTTGCCACGAGCCGCAGGCTCGTGGCAAGATATCTCGGTACTCGTGAAGTAATGACATACCTTCCGCACTAGCATCGAAATGTACTATTCTCATTTCTTTATTTTTGCACCAGCCGTCCATAATATTTTTCTCATTTCTAACTTAATCCTTCCCATTTTGACAGATATGATAAAATGTCCAATTTATATTTAAATAGAGTTAAGAAATAGGTTTATATTTCAGTAAAACCCATTTTGTTTTTAGACGCCCGTGAAAAAATATATGCAGTCGAAAAGTTGTCTACTTTCTTTTCGATACGGTGCTTACGTGTAAACGCCGAATACAAATTAAAGTTGATTTCATTTTCGGGCTTTACCCAAAAGGGTCAAAGGTTAACTGGAAGAGATCCCTCAAACGGATAAGTTCGGATTTGTACTTCTTACTAATTGTATGTTATTTTTAATATGTCTTTTTGTACAATAAAGAGTTTACTACTACTACTACTAAGGCTTACCCACCCAGGTAAACTTGAGTTTAGAGAGTAAATTATTATCACTGAATCATAAAAACATAAGTAATAATTTTTTAATTTCCCCTTTTCATTTCCCCAAGATAAAAATAACCTTTCTCCGAAAATATACTCCCCTCATGTCCCTTTGTAATTGCCACCTTAAAGCTCAACGTTCTGGAAATGTGTTTGCCTGTCTGTAAATGATCTAATTAAGGTATAAAAAGCAAACATTACTGCACAAGAGTGGAAATACTCTTATTAGCGCTGTTCGGATCGGATGCGGAGCGTCAAACTGGGACCATAAAGATCTGCTTTGTTATACTTTGCCTCCTAGGGTTGGCACTTGCATTGTCACAAAACAATCATTAATTTATTTTTTATTTCTCATTCTCTGAAAGAGAGTCATTGTTGCTCTAAAATGTGTGCAGAAAGTGATACGTTTCTGTTCTCTCTCTAGCATAGCAATGATATGCTCTCTAAAGCATTTTAGGTTCAAAGTACGATTTTATGAATTTTTTTACGATAAGCGATTGAAATTTGTATCTAAATGGATTTGTTATACAATTTCCATTCTGATATTTGACTCCCCATTCCATAAATAACAATACTTATGCCTAAATTGTTAATTGAAAATACCCTAAAATTTACTATAAAAATTTATACTTAGTCATGTTTAAAAAAAACACATGTATTTTACTTTCCTCGTATTTGAAATGAAAAGTAGAGAGTTTAACTCAGGTGAAAGGCATCATTTCATCTCTTGGTTAACAATCTACTATTATTTTAGTATCGGTATTCTATATTTAGTGCATTATAGGATTTCTGCAATGAAACAGCTTCCATGTTTGTTATAATAATATAACAATAGTTAGAAGACTGCTAACTCTTCAACTTAAATTTTGCTTTTTTAGGGTTCCGTACGCAAAGTGTAAAAAGGGTACCCTATTACTAAGACTTCACTGTCCGTCCGTCTTTCTGTCTATCACTAGACTATATCTCATGAACAGTGATAGCTACACAGTTGAAATTTTCACAGATGATGTACATATTTCTATTGCCGCTATAACAATAAATACTGAAAACAGAATAAAATAGATATTTAAGTCGGGCTGCCATACAACAAACGTGATTTTTTTGTCGTGTTTGCTCGATATTACGGGATAGTACGGAACCATTCGTGCGCGAGTCCGATTCGCACTTGGCCGGTTTTTGTTATTTTAACTGTCAACTTTTTTTGGGGTATTTGTACTGCCTATTCTGTTCCATATTTGTGTTTTGTACAATAGTTTATACATCCATACATACAAAAGAGCAGACAGTAATAAGGCACAATTGTATTTAATTTTTCATGGAAACACTTAACACTAAGTATTAGCGATTTATTGAAATCACGGAAACTGTGACATCTTACACCATACATAAATCCGCAGCCAAATAACACTAGACCCAACTCATATTGTGTTCCTGCTGGTGCGTAGGATTACCAGAGCTCAACGAGGGTGCGGAGTGTTAGAATCCCTCTGGAGTTGCAGGCGTCCATAGGCTACGGTGACTGCTGTAAGGATGACTCACGTTAGACCGGGTCGGTAACAAAACAAGTGGTAAAAGTGGTCTTCTCACATCTGCAAACATTAACACATTCAGCGCGAAGGACCCGACTGTCGGGTACAGTGTTCGTAGCGACTACGCGCTACATACGGCGAAGACGGGGCTACGCGCTACGCGTAACCCGTAGCACTTAGTGGCAATGAATGTGTTAAAACGTAGCAGCCCTGAACAAGGTTTGCTCATTACTATACCGGGGCTAACAAGCCGCAGTAACAAGCCTCATAACCGTCCTCAAATATTCCACGTTTATTTGTTCGCTAGAATGGCATCATTTAGCGACATGGCTTTCTGATATAAGACACAAAAATATTTTGCTTTGTACAAAAATATTATTTTACCTCACTTTTAAATAAATAAATAAATAAACTCCTGCTTTTGTAAAGGTTCTATTTTTGTTCTACTAAGGTATTAGTTATTGCAGAGACCGGAAAATGACAATATATTCGTCATTGAAATCGACATTTTTTTTAATTTAGTTAAAAGTCCCACACGCGGTCATTTTACCCAAGAATAAAATGATAATAGCGCAATTAACACTAACACCGAATATTATTAATTTGATATTTTTCGTCACTTGATTTCCACGGAGATGACGTTAATTTACCTAAGTTATTTAAATAAGTTTTTGGCATTTTCATGTTTGGTACAAGCTTTTATCGCTGACTGTTCTATTCTTTTCACAACTAATACTCTTCTTCCTCGCGTTATCCCAGCATTTTGCCACGGTTCATGGGAGCCTGGGGTCCGCTTTACCAACTAATCCCAAGAATTGACGTAGGCACTAGTTTTTACGAAAGCGACTGCCATCTGACCTTCCAAGTTCCAACCCAGAGGGGAAACTAGGCCTTATTGGGATTAGTCCGGTTTCCTCACGATGTTTTCCTTCACCGAAAAGTGACTGGTAAATATCAAATGATATTTCGTACATAAGTTCCGAAAAACTCATTGGTACGAGCCGGGAGTTGAACCCGTGACCTCCGGATTGCAAGTGGCATGCTCTTACTAGTTTCACAACTAATACACATCGCGACATTTCTACAAAGCGGGAAAACGCTGAGATCGTCTACGACCGTAGCGCTACGAAAACTTTGGCAGTGAATGCGTGTCGTATCAAAATACGATCAAAACTGTAACAATTTGTTAAATCAGAACTGGGCCCCCGATCACAAAAAAAAACCACTAAACCGGCCAAGTACGAATCGGACTCGCGCGCGAAGGGTTCCGTGCCTTACCTAAAAACAGAAAGAAAGAAAATTTCGACTGTCTAGCTATCACGGTTCCTAAGATACAGCCTGCTGGTGACAGACAGACGGACGGACAGACGGACAGCGGAGCCTTAGTAATAAATAAAAGTGTGCCAAAAATGAGTGAAAGTGAGTATAGTGAGGCTAGCAAGGATAATAATATATTGAAGGGTGCAACATGGGGGGAAAGGGACCTATCACAAATAAAAGAATATGTAAACAAATGTAATAACAAGTTGAAACACATTGATTTTCCTAGAGAATTGGAGGCATGTTGTGATAAGTTATGTAATAACAATTGTCATAGGAAAATCATTGACAAACTGTATTATTCTATTACGGGGGCACTCATTGAGGCTTCGGTTGGTAGTTGTGGCAGAGAGCGGACCGGGGGACGTGGTTATGTGACGGGCTGGAACAAACATGTCCGGGGGGCTCACTTGAAGGCGAGGCTTTGTTTTCAGGAATGGTGTGCACACGGTAAACCTAAATCCGGCCGCTTATATGAGGAAATGTGCAGTTCCAGGAAAGAATTCAAAGCCAAACTGAAGTTCTGTCAAAACAACAAAGACCAAATTAGAATGGATATAATTGCCTCACACCATAAGTCAAAAAACTTCGTTCAGTTCTGGAAATCCACTAATAAAGTAAATCCTCGAGTGAGCCCACCGGCTAGTGTTGAGGGTATTAGTGGGCCCAGTGACGTTGCCAACCTTTTTATGAATCACTTCAAAGTGGAACCAATGTCAGCTGTCGGGGGTGGACAGGTGCTCGATGCTGAGAACCGCGGGCCTGGTGACAGCCTGATCAGAATTACGCCTGCAGAAGTGTCTAAGGTAATCCGACAGATGACGAGAGGTAAGTCGCCCGGGCACGACGGCCTCAGTATCGAGCATCTGCAATATGCAGGCGTGCATCTCCCTAGAGTTCTGGCCATGTTTTATACATTCTGCTTACGCCACAACTACTTGCCGGATGACCTCATGAAGACTATAGTCGTACCTATCATAAAAAATAAGACAGGTGATGCCTCCGACAAGTCCAATTATAGGCCAATTTCTCTGGCTACTATCTTGGCGAAAGTACTGGACAGTGTGCTTAACACGTATATGAACAAGCATATTAACCTCCATGACGCCCAGTTCGGTTTCCGACCGGGACTATCCACTGAGTCAGCAGTTCTATGTCTCAAGCACACTGTTCGGTAATATACTGAGAGGAGCACGCCGGTATACGCATGCTTTTTGGACTTGTCGAAGGCATTTGACCTGGTGTCATACCAAGTGTTGTGGAACAAGTTAAGCGTGAGCTCGAGTTTACCAACTGAAATCATAAAAATTTTCAAATATTGGTATGACAACCAATCAAATATGGTTCGATGGGCGGGGGGATACTCTGATGTCTATAAAATGCAGTGCGGAGTCAGACAGGGAGGGTTAACTTCGCCCACTTTATTCAACATGTACATTAACAGCTTGATTGAGGAGCTCAGCAGCGCAGGTGTCGGATGTTCGGTGGATGGTTGTTTTGTTAACAACATAAGCTACGCAGACGACATGGTGCTGCTGAGTCCCTCAGTCAACGGCCTTCGGATTCTGCTGGATATATGTGAAAGATATGCGGTGGCCCACGGTCTAAAATATAATGTGAAAAAGAGTGAGGTATTACTGTTTAAGTCTGGCACTAAAACATATCCCATTCCGCCAATAATGCTCAGTGGTTCTCCTCTTCAAACAGTAACTAAATTCAAATACTTGGGTCACTGGGTTACTGATACTCTAAAAGACGATGTTGATATAGAAAGGGAGCGCAGAGCACTGTCGGTAAGGTGTAATATGCTGTCTCGCAGGTTTGCGCGTTGTTCGACAGAGGTAAAAATAACCTTGTTTAAAACGTATTGTCAAACCTTATACACGTGCAACCTGTGGAGTCACTACACCAAAAAAGCCTACAGTGCTTTGCGCGTCCAATACAATAACGCCTTCAGGGGGTTGTTGGGGCTGCCCTGGCGCTGCAGCGCGTCAGGAATGTTCGCCGCGTGGAGAACCGATGGTTTCCAAGCCGTGCTGCGCAAGCGGGTGGCGTCCCTGGGCGAGCGCGTGCGGGGCAGCGCCAACACTCTCCTGAAGGTGATCGCCGAGAGGATGGACAGCCCTATCCTCGCTCACTGGATGTCCTTGCATGTTAATTGTAATTATAATTATACTTTTTACTAACACACCTACCTTAATTTTACTAACATAATATGGATGTATTTGTATCCGAAATAAATGCTTTCATTTCATTCATTTCAATAGGGTCCCGTTTTTACCCTTTAGAAATAGAAATAGAAATAGAAATAGAAATATTTATTTGCTTAAACATGGTAAATGCGTACAGATGTCAAAAGTAAATTAATTTAGTATCACATGTTTAGCCAAATATGGCATGCAAACTTAAAGCTAAAAAAAAAACAACCTTTATTACAATGTCAAAACTATGAAACTAATACTAAATCATTAATATAACATGCAGTCAAGTAGAGTTTAATTATTGAATATATTATATTTATAAGTTTCTTTAACAATTAATTTAAAGTCACTATAATTAAATACATTTAGTTAACAGAGTAATCCAGAAAATCTTTTAAAGAATAAAAGCATTTATCTTTTAACCATTTATGTAATCTGGTAGTAAATAATTTGTCGGGTAATTGTCTTATCTCATATGGTAAATTATTGTACACAAGAATACTCATAACGTAACAGTTTTTCCTAAATAAAGAGGTCTTACATAGTGGCATCTGTAGCTTAAATTCATCCCTTGCTCTTAATTTACTATTAGTGGACGTTAGTTTGAAATACAGTGGAAGTTTGCGTACAAGACGCCCTAATTCTAATATATACATATCATATAAGGTTAGCAGTCTAAGTCTCCTAAACAAAGGCCGACAAGAATCTCTCGGCTTAGCTCCGCAGACCGCTCTAATACACTTTTTTTGAATTAAGAATGCTTGGTTTACGTCTGTACAATTGCCCCATATTGAAATACCATATCTTAACACTGATGCAACATAACCATTGTAAGCAAGTAATGCTGCTTTTTCTCCAGCTACAGCTCTAAGCTGTTTCAAAGCATAGACAAATCTATCTAGTTTGTCACATATCTGTTTTACATGATTTTTCCATGTACAGTGTTCATCTAAGGTTATACCTAAAAACTTCATATCATTAACTTGCTCAATTTTCTGATTGCGACAGTGTAGTTGTAAGTCCATTGGTTCCGTTTTATAGTTCCGAAATTGAATGTAACATGTTTTTGATGTATTCGTTTGTAAGTTATTTCTGCTTAACCATGAGTCTATTGCGTTTATTGTATCATTCAATTGGTTTGTATAAGAAACTGTTACATCATCAGCAGGTATTATTACGGCTATATCATCAGCAAACAGGGACATCGGGCACTGTGTTTCTTTAGGTAGGTCGTTTATGTATAAAAGAAACAACAGTGGGCCAAGGATACTTCCCTGAGGGACCCCGTACCCGTTGCATCTATACTCCGATCGATAAGCGACATTAACGTTGAGTTTGTCAAGTTTGTTTAATTCGACACATTGCATCCGATACGGAACTCTAAAAAGGAAGAAAACAATGAAGGTATTTACCAAATATTCATAAGAACATAATGTGTATGATTCTAATGCAAAGCACTCTCCTGCTTCCAATAATATTACCTAACTATCAGTGTGATTAATGATATCGATGCCGATATATATTACAAGCTTCTTATCTCTGCTCGAGCACGCGTCCTGAACGCCACATATGTGTATATATGAGTACTATGTACAGATATATGTATCTCATAGACTGAATGACGTAAACGACATTGTATTCTATACGATATCTGCCATTATCGATCTACGAGTATATCTTATACTTTAAAGGTATAAGATATACTTTTTATATTTCTACCTGATTTATTAAATAGAACTTGTGTTTAAAAATAACTCCTATCTATGTTTTCTAATAATTAACTGGTGCTTTATTTCATGCATGCGCGTCCTAAGACTATTAAACCTACTCGTATATGATTCATAATTCTTACATATTTGCCGTGACTTATTTTTCAAAAGTGTTTTTAAATAGAAAGACACATCAAGTTTGTTTATATGTATTTTCTAATGCTAAAAAAACGGAACTGTAACAGAGCTGCCCTACCAGCCCATTTTAGGCACCCGCAAAACCAGAGACGCTGTTGCCAGCCATTCACACAGTTTAAACATTCACTAAGAAGAACACGTATGTGTTCATTTTGTATTGAAAACGGGGCACCCGGCACCCAAAGTGTTAAGATGGGGGTAAGGTCAATGCGGGAAATTCCGTCAACATGCCTGTTTTTCTAGTAAACACAACTATGTAAACAGTACACACTTGGCAAATTCCTCAACAAAGCAGCGTTCCAGCAAGCTTCCCTCAACGATCACCATTACCACCCTTGAAAAAGAGTCACTAGAGATTAGTTGAATGCTGTAGTGTCACCTAATTTCGAGTAACAATTCAAATTCAGATCATCATCATCATCATCATCATCATCATCTCAGCCATAAGACGTCCACTGCTGAACATAGGCCTCCCCCTTATACACATTCAGAAACAGAGTTTTATTTGCTGCTAATAAGACTGCCATGTAACCAAATTTTCAATGTAACGAGCTGTCAAACCAATATGCAATTGCGTCCTTTGATATTAATCCGACCATTACTAATTAGAAACGGTTAACACCTATTGATTGATGACGTCACGTTATTAAATGACATAGATTACCTACTAGATGACGCAAATTAATTATGATAGAACATGATCGAATTTGTGGCCAGTGGCTAACTCTGCAATGATAAAAAGTAAAAAATTTGACGTTTTTAACGACGTTCCCTCGCTTTGTTCTATTCTAATATTCGGTGCAAACTTAGCTAAGACGGGCTCTATGGCCCGTGATGCCGTGAAAGTATCTCGCGCGTAAAATAGACCCATTAACGCTTACCTATAGGTGTGTACCAACACACCATTATGTTGGTTCGATTTATAATATTGTATATTCAAATTTTAAAAGTCAAGAAAGTCCGTTAAAACGCAGTGATTTCAGGTTCTTCTCCGAACGCAGCTCTCTGAGCACTTAGCGGCTAATTTACAATGTCAGCTCATTTACGGGCACCCCACACTAGCGTCTCCTGAGCGTCCACGTCTACTCAACTCTATGCTGGCTGCTACTCGACGCAACGTTGGTGCAACTGCGCAGCGACGCCATTTTCCATAGCGCTGACTAGACGCCGACGCTCAAAAGACGCTAGTGTGGGGTCTTTCAAAGAAGCCGATAAATTGTAACTCGAATCAAAACGACGACGGGACAGGTACTAGGTAGTAAATAAAGGCCTTATTCATAAAACTTTATGGGCCTGATTTAGTTAAATTATATTTTATCCCTTTCTTACAAATATATATTACCTAAGTCATAGTGACAGATAAATACTTACAATAGATTATTATCCGATTGAGGTTTGTAGCGCGTTTATGAATAAGGGGGTTAGTGTTTGATCGCCTATATAGCTGTGGTGAAGAGAAAACTTTATACCTATATAATAAATTGTTTCATAAACAGAAACAGTAGCGTGACTGCTATAATTATTGGCCACTACATAGTAATTGGCCACTCTTAACAATAAGGCTTCAATTTGCTTGTTTTTTTCTGATTTGTTAGGAGTGGCCAATTACTATGTAGTGGCCAATAGCTAATATAGCAGTCACAGTCACCCTATTTTGTTTCGCGATTCCAAATCTATAGGAGGTAGGAAGTGATCTATAACGGTGTGACGTCATGTTTCACTGCTTATCTGACAATTGCAGACGGCTGTAAATTAACACTAAAGGTGACGTTCGGATATCAACTAAAACTGCATTCCTGATTGTGATATTGCTCGATCGCTGATGAAATTAATGATAAATTAAATAGTCGATTGTTTGTGGTAGTACTGTTTCTAGACTTCAAAAAAGCTTTTGATACTTTGGACCACGAAATGCTACTCAATGCAATGCAAGAGTGTGGGATCCGTGGTCCAATGAATCAGTGGTTCCGTAGCTACCTGGAAAACAGAACATTACGTACAATGATCAATGGGGACACAGGAGAGGAGGCAAATATTGTTTACGGGGTACCAACTGGCTCTGTGTACGGCCCGGTCGGGTACACCATGCACGTAAACAGTATTAGTAACGTGGTGGAACACTGTTCCACGTATATGTACGCGGACGATACGTGCCTGGTGCGCGCCGACAGGGACGTAGCTGCTATAGAACAGAAAATGCAATCCGACATAAATAATATATTAAAATGGGCCCACGACAATGGCATCATACTTAATGTGACCAAAACGAAGTGTATGCTTATAAACTCTCCAAAAATTAAAATTCCAGAAGAAAGTATTAAAATTATTGGACACACCTACGAATGTTTACACAATGGGCTAGCATTATGTAACTGTAACCCTCTGGAATTTGTAAACAGTTTTAAGTATCTAGGACTTACGATAGACCATAATTTTAACTGGAAGTGTCATATCGACGGCGTATGTAATAAGCTCAGAGCTATACTATGTAAACTCAAAAACCTAAAGCGTGTATTAAGTAGACCTATACTACACATATTATATCATGCATTAGCAGACTCAATACTCAGCTACGGTCTTATTGCATACGGCCGTACTTTTAAAACATATCTCAATAGGATTTACGATATAGTTAATAAAAAAACGAAACAAGAATGTAACGGAAACTATCATATACTTTTTAAACAATGCAATATATTACCTGTTCATGCCAAGTTTAAATACTTATTAGCTATAGATCAGTACAGATGTCCTGTATTTAAGTTAACTAAAACTTACAATCGCAATCTTAGATTAAAACCTCGTAAAAAGTACTTAGAACCGATGTCGACTAATTACTACGGGCAAAGGACGAGAAAGTACCTTATACCTCGCATTTTCAATAAATTAACATCTGAAGATGAGTGTAAAAGTGTAAATACGTTTAAAAATAAAGTTAAATTATGCTTAATGAAATCCTTTCTCAAAGAAAATAGGTTAAGTTAAAATACAAAGTGTATAAAAAACATTGCGAATACCCAAATTAGACCTTAATACATAGATATAAGTTATAGTTTTATAAGTAAAGAGTGCTGTATTTCGCCAACAAACTGTCAAGCAGTTTGGCGAAACCATATAATTATAATTGTGTATGTACTTTTGTTAAAATAAATTAAAAAAAAAAAATACTATGGCGGCTATGGAACTGCCGTGTCACGCCCAACTCCGTTAACTCGAGTTACATGAGTTACGGATAACTAGTCTAAATCGTCTTGAAAAGCATTAAATATATGTATATCTTCTAAAAGATTTTTTTTAATCTTCATTATTTACTGAGAAAAGCATATGACTAACTTATGTAACTTTATTTTTTTGCCGATGGCGTCAGGCACAACTCAGTTCACTTAAGTTGCATGATATACCTATGCATGACTGACACAACCAAAATATCACCATCTTTTTATAAGTTACTGGAGTCAGGCATGACTGGCCGAGCGCTTGGTTTATACGACAACAATATTATTTCGCTTGATTATAAAAAAACGACACGTTTTATCTAGTAAATACGGTATTGTTTATGTGCACGCGGGATTATCCTTTCTGCTTAAGGCGCGGTGTGTAGTAAAATGCGCTTTTTTGTAACCATATTTACAGACTTTTGCAAGGATTTTAAGCATGATTTTCTAGTATGTATAACTTTAGTCCTTGAACTACGTTATTGCTTGTCAGGAACACAACGGCTCATTATTTTCTCGATAGAATCTTAAGTTGAAAACATGCTTAAAGCTGTCTTTTGATCCATATTTTAGAAGTACTACGACGAAAATGGATATGAAACTTACCTCATTCGATAGCTTTTAAGTAAATCTTCGTTATTACTGGTCCTTTTATCGATACGTTAATCTTTTCATTCATAATTTTATGAATTCAACTTTTGCCTACTAAATTACACCCTACGCGGCAATACCTTGCGCCCATTCCCCGCGCCAGTACGCCCGTGGCCACTGCCAGCGTCGGACCTATGCTAGTTTACTGGACGTTTCATAAAATGGGTAACCACTGTATAAATATGCAAATATGTTATACACACAATGTTTTTCAACATACTTACGAAGAAAAGCAAAATAATTCTTAATTATTGTGACATTTCAGACATTCGCCCGTCATATTGTCAATTTATAACAAGTTGGGAAGCAAAGGCACACACCCATCTAACCAATCCGGAATTCAGTCACGATTGATAAATTGTGTAAACATATTTTATTAAAGGCTATTAAATTAATCAAATTGAATCATTTTTAAACATATGTGTACGGGATTCAAATACTATGTGGGAGTGTTTAGTGTATGGTGGTAACCATTTCACCGCTTTTAGTTTCCGAGTTACTTACATGCGTTTTAAGGGAAGTGGTCGAAAAATGCCTAAAATGGTTTCGTGTTTAATATTAGGTAAGGTAGAAGTACTAGTGCTCGACGCTGCACTAGTTTTTGACAAGGTATAGTGTGTAGCTTTCAAATAGAGCTCGATGGCTAATCCTATTGTCTATTGTTAAGTAAAACCGCTCGTGCCACGTGCCACAACCACCTGCATAAAAAATACGTACTTCGGTTACTGAGTGCCGGCGAGTCGAACGCTACAGAACCAGTTTAAAATGTGTCATCGAGATGCGTAACAAAGGCGCGTTATCGGAGAGCGCACCTACACTGGTTTTTTGAGCGTTGGCCTAGCCCGCGCTCAGGTGCCAAATAAAATAATTAAGACCCTTTTTTGCAGGTAAGTAGCACGTGCGGTTTTACTTAGGGGCTATTCATAAATTACGTCATTTCAAATTGGGAGGGGGGGGGGGGTCTGGACATCGAATGACGGTAGCATGAAGTAGGAGGAAATGGGGTCATTTGGAGCATGATTTTTGGATGATTATAAGGGTGGGGGGTCTAAAATCGTCAAAAATCGATGACGTAATTTATGGACAGCCCCTTAACAATAGACAATAGGATTAGCCGTTGAGCTCTATTTGAAAGCTACACACTATAATTTATGTCAAAGTAATATAGGTTAAATTTGAACGGCGACGATCTTTCTGTGGTCAAATTTAGTTCTTGTCACTTTGACATAAAGTGCCCGTGTCGAATACTAGTGCAGCGTTGAGCACTAGTACTTCTACCTTATTTCCGCCAAGTCCGTACCGTGCGATATGGGAAATTTATTCCAAAAAATACTGTTTTTATATACCACACTGGTGGCAAGCAAGCATACGACCCACATTCACCATAGGCTATGGACGCCTGCAGCTACGGGGATGTGACACATCATGCCAAATGTGGATTGATTTTATATAAAATAAAAGTCCTAATATATAAAATAAGCTTTCATATGTAATAGTTACTGATTTTTAAAAAGCGCTTTTCAATTAAAAGACATGTCAAGATCGGTTACCTTCTTTCAAGTACTTTCTAATGCTAAAATAAACGAACTACAGTATTCTTCCTTATTTTCAAACCTACTTGCCCGAAATTGACTTCTAGAATTAGACCAAGTCTGCGACGATTTTGATTGCACACGCAGTGCAAGTGTTAATCATAATTTCATAAAGGTTTGTCGTTCAAAATAACACTTGCACTGCGTGTGCAATCAAAATCCTTGCAGAATTTTCTTGGTCTAACTCTATTATATTTTTAAGGTAAGTAAGTACCAATTTCTGTCTCATAATAATTGGGTATAATTTGATTAGGTTCTTAGTTTGTCGGGGTATACTCTCATATTGTATATAATTTCATTAAATACTCATTAAAATACGAATTTGTTAATAAACCTTATTCGATATTAATTGCCGGAAAAAATCCCGGAACTGACAAATCAGAATATTCAGAATACCGATGGCGCCAGAATAAGGATGTAGACGTGCTGCGCGGGAATGGTGCGGCGGGGCGCGCGGGGCGCCCGTCCGCCTGTTCTACCACTCGTCTGCTTCACCCCCTCGGAAACGTAAAACTCAACTATAAGAGCGCCTTAACGCAGGTATTGGTTTTATTATTAGGTACATACTCCAACACGACAGTTGAAGAAATGACGCGACAGTAATGCAGCTGCAGTGGCGATCCAAATGTCACCTTTAGAGGCAATTCGATTTTTTACCCAGCGACATGACGATGGTTTATGACCATTGTAAGAAAATATGTAACTTTTGTAAAGTTATAAAAAGTTAAAATTAACAATGTTCTTAATTTTGTATGCGAGTCGAGGCGACTAAAATTACATTTCGTACAATATTATACAAATACATAGATAGTCCTAAGCTTAGAAATCGAAACGCACGTCACGTATCGAACGTGCCTAACTTTACTTAGATTAAGACCACATTAAAGAGTATCATATTAAAGAGTTTTTTAAAGTTCATAAAAGGGCACGTATTTAACCGGTCAACTAATTAATCGAATTTGAGTAGTTAAAAAAATAGAAATGGGTACTAAAATTAATAGATTGGCAACAAGAAACATTTTAATGCCGTAACAGCTATTGTTTATTTTTAGGCAGGTACCTACCAAATATTTATTTGGCAACTGAATATTATATTGGAGACAATTTATGAAGCACGTTTTAAAAATAAAACGGCTGACTATTATTTAAAAAAAAAGGTCGTCTAAAATATTTTGTTTGGTCACTACAAGGTCAACCTAACACGCTCCTCCTCGCTTCGCTCGTCGTCGCACCTATTTTTTGACTCTTGCAGAACACCGTAATAACTATTGAAATTAGTAATAAAAAATTTAAAGATCTAATGGTATATATGGCCATTAGGTGTGTCATGATTACGAATTTCGACTATAAGTATAGGTACTGACCATTGGTAAATAAATTAGAGGTATTTGTGGATTAGGAAATTTGTCAATTTAAAGAACTAGGTATGCATAATTATGTTAAAATTATTTAAAAATGGACTATTTAAAGCTTATGTTTATAGGTATATTTGGTATTCTGGATACGTACATATATAAACAACCAAATTTTATGATCTCTTTACAATATTAGTTGCCAACTTATTATTTTAGACGCCAACCCAACTTATCAATTCAAGTTCCATATAATTTTTGGGTGGCTTGATTTTGCTGTCAGTTTTTTAATAATATGATGCTTAAATTTGAGGCATACTTATAAATTAATTGGGGCTAAAATATTAATGCACAGCCAAATTATATTATTATATGCCCAGTGAAGTTCCTGTTTAATATTTTAGTTGCCCGGTTAATAATAAGCCTAAAAAAAGTTGATTCTGTATTCAATATTTTTCCAGTAAACACTGGTTCTGCAATAATATGTATTTCAGCGAAACTATAAAACTTCATTGTACGCTACAACGCACATCTGCCAATCAGCTGCCTTCCTAACTTACCCCCTTTTTACTTCCCTAAACCGTTAAGAACATAAATCTTTTCCCTCCAAACATTTTTTTCACTTGTCTAACCCCTGGGCCTTCCTACTCCGAAGTAAAACTAGTAAATTTTCGCTATCCTTTACTAAAGTATGAAAATAAAAGAGATAGTAATGTCGAAACGCGGCTAGGGATCGATAAGTCGAAAATAGGGTACTCCCAAAAGGACGTGGCCATCATACTAAAGTTAGCCGGTCATTAAAATCAACTTTGCTGATGTAGTTCAAATCCCCGTGGATTTACTTGGGAGAAGTTTGTTTATTATGTCTGCCGTTGCTTTTAGTTTCTGGGGGCATTATTTCTTTGGGTAGGTAGATCTTGGATATCTATAATCGTACATTGGCAGTAATACCTTGCACAACGAAGCGCGCAAAAATGATATGACAGGATCTTAAGACTCTACAAACTAGATGCCTCACGGCGTGATTCGGAAAGTGAATTAGAGATTAACTAGATACGATATAGTAAAGATATGTGCCGTCCCACGGATAAAGGTTCGCGCTTACGATTATTAACGTCGCTCCAATATTATTGCGGCGCTATGCGACATAAGCGCCAGCCGCCATAAGGTACTTTTTTCCGTGGAACGTCACATATCTTTACTATTTCATATCTAGTGCATCTCTTATTCATTTCCCGAATCGAGCCGTCAAACATAGTATGCGGTTTGTTTCTTTTATTTTACTAAATGTAAACAAAAAGTACACAGGAATTAAACATTTTATAAACTAAACTTAAGCAATAAACCTAAATATATCCTAAGTTAATCCCGCCCGGGGCTGTTCCCGACGCAAAAGTGCCCATCACTGTCGATGGATTGCCGCGTTGAATTACGTAGGTCACTCGATAAGTTTTGAGATACTCGAAATTCGAAAATGGAACGCACCTGAATTATATGTTTTTAAAAAGCAAATTTATTTAAAAATAGAACATAAGTTGCCGATTCGCTCCAATTTAAAAAATGAATATGTTACAGTAATTTTTCCAAAACGGTTCCCGCGTTTTTTCCTTGTAAACGATGGAGCCTAACCGCGAACATTTGCGAACTATGATCTTTTATGATTTTAAATTTGGTTTATGGGCATTTCCATTTAAAGTTGTACCCTCGAGTTTTTCGCATGTCCCCTTACATTTTTTGCGTTTTACTCTTAAGACGAATTTTTTAATTAGGCAAATGATGTTTTTTATTGAAATATCATTTATTAAGACACATCATTTATTAAGTTTAATGCACAATAAATCACTTTTTTCTTACTTAAAATCAGGTTTTTAGATATGATAAAATCACTCTGTAGTACTGTCTCCTTCGCCGACTTCAATTTTTGATGGACTTTTACACATATTTTTTCTATGAAGGCAACACCAAGTAATGCATTCGGCATAGTTTAAATGTTGAAAAATGTGTTATTGATGAAAAAGAGCTTTAAAAACACCAATAATAGGGTTTAATTTCGATAAAAACGTTGTCCCCGCGAAATGGTGAAACGGACATAGTCCAGGTTGGTTACGCAGTTTTCGCTACTTAGCGAAATACTTTTTACCAACATTTTAGGTTTTTTTTCATCCTGGAAACCCTGTGACCATAGATAAAGCTTGTTTAAACGTCAAATTTGATTTATAACAGTCAATTCGCAACCTCCAAGGCGGGCTGGTGTGTGACCGGTAATTTTACTCAATGTTTTGTCCGTTTTGTTCAACTGTTTATGCAACTTGAACCTTAAGTAACTAAAACACTGTTAATATTAAATAAAACCATGTTTCATATAGTTATTTATCAAGCACATAAGTTGAACATTGCGGTTAGTTTTGTATTATTTTGAATAGATTTAATTCTGGATCAGACAAATCGTTACGTCCTTTTGGTTACAATTTGAAGCGTAACATATAGCCGGACTAGAAAAATGTAACCAAACGGACACGGTAAAGTCGCACGCACATTGAGTATGTATAGTTTTTACCGTGACTTTGTCTATACTTATTTAATTCATATGCAATTAATAAGTCATATATTTATTAAGTAATATTGAGTTTCTTATGTTTAAAACCTTATCTACTGATTTTGGTACATATTTTGTAGTCCTTTTTTTAATCACTGAGTATTTGTGTAAATTTTTGATTATTGTGATCTCGTCTTTACTTTGTCCATTAAGGTACATGGGTGTCCATTTGGAAATGTCCCCTTGATTTCAAAAGTATTTTTTATTGTTTATTCAAAGTTTATAAGCTAAAATATTTATTTTTTTGACAATAATCTTTAGTTTTGGTAATTCTAATTATTGTTATTCGCCACATGGCAGTAATGCCAATAACTATTTAATAAACCTAAAAATATCGTACGATTTGGGGCCAGCTCGTAACCAAACCACCTAAAATTTCCTTTTATGAAAAATGTTTATTCTAAATTGGTCAATGATGATTGTTTTTAGGTTGTTTATTAACATTATTATGCTTTAAACATAAAAATATATGCTTCAAGTATGCCTTTTATTGACTATTTCAATAACTATTTGTAACCAAACGGACCGTAAAAAACCTCCCTCATCCTATTAAATATTAATTTTAACTGGTTTATGCTAAAAATATAACGATTCTCTTTTGTGTTTCGTAAACTAGAATATATTTACTCCTAGAATCACATAAAAAAGTACCAAATAATCCAAATTATATTTTCACCTCGTCAAGTGAGTCATGGTACAACTTTAAATGGAAATGCCCTTATCTGAACAATTGTGTTTGCAACGATTGCCGTCAGCGTTAGGAGATTCTGCTCCTTCACGGGCAACAGTTTTTAGATGGTTCAACGAATTCAAAAGGGGTAAAACCAGCCTCGAAGATGACCACCGAAGTGGTCGCCCGCAAACAGCAGTGACTGCAGAAAACGTGTGAACTACTGAAATGCTGGTGCGAGAAGATCCACGAATAACATACAAGGACAAAGAGAAGATCCTAGCGGTCAATTCGGGGGGCGTTAATATAATCCTACATCAATATCTTAGAGTGAGGAAGCTCTGTTGTCGTTAGATCCCGCGTTTGCTCTAACAAACTGATGAAGTTGCGATTTCTGCCTTATCGGATCAAGACTGGCAAAAATGTTTTCAAAGTTGGTTTAGATGAATGGAACCTTGAATATAGAATGATAGAGAGTATTTTGAAAAAATGTAATATAAATAGTGCTAATATCTTGAATAGTTTTTCTACTTTTTCTGTATCTCAAAACTTATCGAGTGACCTACGTACCATGGATTTGTGTGAAATATCAAGGCGTATGACAGTTATCAAATCAATACATAGGAGTTTTGGCAGAAGGGTGTTAAGTTCCAGCGGCATCCTGACACTGCCGGGTTGCGTAAAACATCGCAACCATGAAATGTTTTGTAGTTTTTAGTGTTAAAATATATTTTTTGTAATATGTATGCCAGTTTTAAGGTTGGTATTTATCTATAGGCCACTAGTTGCTATTTTGTGTTTATTCCAACCAGAATAAGGAACTTTTTACAAATCAGCCAAATTGTATTCAAATCTAACGAAAAAAATTACAAAATCAAATAAAAACCGGCCTCTGATATCAAATCAACAACATATTTTTTAAATTCTAACGCCGCGCCTCGTCAACCCGAAACATCTTCAAGCCAAACTTGTTAAACCAATAATCCTTACTTTGGAAGAAATAATCATATTCCTGTGCTTGTTTAAATTACCATCTTTATCTGTGGGCGGACTCGGGCACGCGAATTTTGATTAGACCTTCAAAGGTTTCTGCTACATTTATTCGGGA
Organism: Cydia fagiglandana; assembly: GCF_963556715.1. Taxonomy (NCBI): domain Eukaryota; kingdom Metazoa; phylum Arthropoda; class Insecta; order Lepidoptera; family Tortricidae; genus Cydia; species Cydia fagiglandana. Next base: position 4,245,013 of record NC_085943.1, read on the forward strand.
ACTTAGTTCTGGATTGAGTTTGGAAGTTTTGTTTGAGCCCTTACCATGAATCCTTTGTAATAGCTGTGTGCGTGACAGTGACGTGTCGTCCTGGTGTTTGATTTGTGACACATCATAATATGTGACGTTATCTATGAAAAGGGACCTTATTGTCGATGGCGCTTACGCTATTACTAACGATGCTCCGATATGAATATAATGCCGCGCGACGCTGTGCGGCGTAAGCGCCATCGACAATAAGGTCCCTTTTCATAGATAATGTCCCATATTATGAAACTTCAAAAAAACTTCTCTAAAGTGTTATATTATGAAACTTTGTCCACGACTGTTCATACAAGGTACTCACTAGGAATGCGAAAGATTTTAACCACGCATTTCTAAGGTCAAAAGAAGGAAAAAATAATAAAATGAGTGTAGGTCAATTTCGCCAAAAAAACATTTTTTTTGTTGTTTTGTTTTTTCAATTTTTTTAATGTATTTACATAAAAAGTAAATGTTATTAGTAAACTTGTCACATGGATTTTTACTTTTTTTTTCGTAAAACCTAGTTTTTACAAAGTGTTACTTGTCACTTTTTGACATCTATCAATAAGGATATTTAGACTACGTCCTATAGTAACAACATCGCCATTAAAAAGGCGTTTTGCACTAAGTAACAATAAAATCATGTTTTTTTTAATTTGTAATAACTCTGAAACTAGGCGAATTTCAAAAAGGTTTATAGGACATTTTTGTCTCTAAATATGATCGGCAATACGCTATTAAAATTATTCGGTTTCCTCATGTTACACCATTTAATTTATGACCGCAATCGTCATTAGCCTCACACGTCCATGTTAGTTCACTGAATAATAAACAATCAATTTTAGACCTTTAATTAATGGGAAAAATGCAAAAAAAATCCCCGAGATAACTTCTCAATCATGAAGTTCAACTGGAAATTTCAACTCCAGTCAAAGAATTTGATTTTTTACCTATAGTCACAGTGACAATGACAATCGATACGAAAATCGCAGATCTCATTCTTTTTTCACTGTAACAAGGTACGAAGTGGAACAGAAAACTAATTCTTTCACCATACCATTAGTAGGGGTCCCGTTAGTAAGTTCACAGGCGAGCTCGGGGACAAATCGCGACTCTCCCAGGAGAGGTACGTGACGCATTTAGATCTTAAGGGAATCGACAGACTTGTAGTTACAAATTATTGGTGTAACAGAGAATAGGACAATGACCGAGGATATACGGCAAAGGCATTGACATGTAGCTAATACCGCAAGAATAAGTACTCATGTTTATGAAATATGTAAATGCAATTAATTTATAAAATATATTGTATAAATATAGGTAATTTAATATTGTGATATTTAAAATGTATTGACTTGTAACTCTGTTATTAATAACAAATTTAATTTCATTTTATTTCTAAGGACGGACCTTACGGGCAATAAGAATGAGGCCAGTACAGCAATTACATGCACGAGTCCGAACCAATCATGCAGTCTATCGCCACAAAGCGATTGGTTGATTGGTTGAGTTCGCGTCACTAAAATGAAAAATGAGTTTGACTATTTTTTACAACTTACGTGAAATAGAATTACCTTAAACACAAGACAATCATACTAATGTAAAAAGTGCAACTATAGGTACTTTTACAACCACCCTGATTCTACGAAATCGCCACTATGGAACAGCAAAGCAACGGTCAGCGAAGCCTAAAACAATGGCGAGTTTTAACCCAGGTAAGTATAACAAAGAGGTTCGTTAGGCAAACGGCCGAGTTGCGGCAATTTTCGGATTTGGAATTTGTTAAAAACCGGTGGGAACCGGATCTCACGCGTTTTCTGGCGACTGCGATTGCAGTTTAAGTTTTATTTTGGACGTTTTGATTAGAGCCTTTTGGCAGTTTGCGGTAGTGGTCTCCATCGACCCCTGTTATAAATTTTCCTGGTTGTCTTCCAAGCACAACACCTTTTTTCAAACACGAATGATAGGGATAAAGTACTTGATATAAATTTTAGCAAGATGCTACTCTCAAAGAGACGCATTAAAAAAACTCACAGAAAGTTGCGTGCCAAAACACTGCAAGATCATTTGATTCCAAAGTGATGAATCTAATCTAATGAGTAATGTGACGAGAAAGGCTTTTATAATTAATGTGGAGGGAATTAACGGGAGAGGAAAACCGAGGAAAATGTGGATGGACTGTTTGAGACATGATAATATGAAACGAACGCAAGTGAATGATGAGATGACGGGCGAGAGAGAGGTATGGAAGAAAAAGACATGCTGCACCGACCCCAAATGAATGGGATAAGGGCAAGCGAATGATGATGAAGTGAACATATGAACACACGTTATACAAGTGCGTTCTAGACGCACTGCATCAGAGTTTGAATGCCTTCTAATAAAAACCTAAAACGGTAGGTTATATTTAGCCCCTATTGTTTGTACAAAGGTACAGTCACCTGCAATAATATATTACACAACAAAGGCCTCAAAAATATGTGACACGATCTTATTTGTAGAGCCATAAGAGCGTGTCACATATTTTTGCGGCCTTCGAAGAGTAACATAATATTATTAGATTTAACTATTAGTCTAAATATGTAGATAGAATCTGTGCTGAAAGAGAAGAGTCATAGCCTTATATTCCGCGACTCTTCTCTTTCTACACAGACTAACCATTAAATTAAAAATTTTAAATACTCCTTATGCATTATGCCAAAAAAACACATTTTATACCAAAAATACCTTACATCATTTTGGAAATGCTGATACTCTTCAAACTGCTTAATCGTTTTTTTATAAACATAGCTAAAAACCACCGCAGATAAACTCGCTAACTTTAAAAATCCGAATCGGTCCATCTGTTTCAAAGCTACGATGCCAGAGACAGACACACAGACACACATTTGCGTCAAACATATAACATACCTCTTTTTTGCGTCGAGGGAAAAAAAACCGGACAAGTGCGAGTCGGACTCGCCCACCGAGGGTTCCGTACTTTTTACACGACTGCCCAAACAAAAAGAGTGTATTGTTTTCAGGGTTCATGTTTGTATGTGAGTTTCTTTATTCCACCATAACTTCTGAATGCCTTAACCGATTTAGATAAATGATATATCATTAGAATCCTTACGTCATCCCGACTAACATAGGCTATGTAACGTCATAATAAAATCAATATGGCGGACATAGTACATGATATTGCGTGATGTTTAGAAAAAAAAATCTTGCAACCCTATCGAGTGGGGCCTCAAAATGAAGAGCTTTGAAAGACGATTATAATATATATGCAACATATGCGTTCAAGTCTTATTTTGGTAGAATAAGGATTCACAAAATGTGCTAAGAAAAATAAATCCTTCTGTCTTATTTAGTGAGCTATCAAATGTAAGGGTTTTTACCGCTGATCGTAAAAATATAATTATATAAAATTTATATATTTATATTTATATGATTTATATTATAAATCATATGGTATACCTAAGGTAAATACAGGAACTAAATACAAACATGTTCTAAATCGCGCTATTGAAATCTAAACGTGTGAAATTCTATTTAAGCGATGGGCTTCGAATAATTTCTGGCTTATGGGATTCTTATATTTCTTGTGAATAAAATTATCCTTGCTTACTAAACCTAATTAACCCGCCTGCGAAAAAAAATGGTTTCGTTTTAACACGTGCGCAGGTACTAAACTAATTTTCATAATAGGGATACTGGAATGTTCTGCCGAATATGCAAGAGTGATAGCGAAATTTCGATTTTCGTATTTCGCGGTAGAGCCCGAGATTGTGATGGAGTGTAGTAGGGGGACGTAAGAAGTATCTATGTGACAATGTTTATACATATTATGTCTCTTCCTTCCTTCTCAAATGCTTCGAACCTTCAATTATTGATTCTTAACCTAACTAGTAGTAGTAGACATTTATCTAAATTCAAAAGCCGAAATGTAAGCTCCGCGTAGGGTCCAAGGGCCAGAGCGCGCGCTTTTCGCAACTTTCCCCTAAGTAATATCACAGAATAAGTAATAGTATTATAATACAGAACGGACACGCACCGCCCCGTCCCGAATCGGATTACCTCGCCCCGCGACTGAATTCTGACGGACTCCTGACGTACGCTCAGTTCGGCTAGCGACGCCGCGACGCGATGACGCAACGTTCAAAATGCCGGTGTATTGTGCGATGTACGGGTAGTACGGATACCTACTTATTGTAGAAATGAATAATAATATAGTTTTTTTAGTATTTGTTGTTATAGTGGCAACGGAAATACATCATCTGTGAAAATTTCATCTGTCTAGCTATCACTGTTCATGAGATACAGCCTGGTGACAGACAGACGGATGGACAGCGGAGTCTTAGTAATAGGGTCCCGTTGTTACCCTAAAATGGTTATTTTAGTACATATTAAATTACAGTTCTAGTCTAACACTTTTTAACGACTAAAAAGGTCAACGAAATTGTAAAGGTTGATCTGTGATTTATTAACGCCAAGTTCGGCATACAAAGGTGCAAAGTTGGGGCGAGTTAACAAGTGGCGCGGGTTCCGCAGGTAAACCACGACGGTACCCTTATAATTCCAGTGACCTCCGTAGTTGGGATTAAATGGCGTCTCAGTTTGAGTAAAGTTAGATCTTCTGCGGGTTGAAAATTGATGGCGGGACCGTTTAAAAACAGGGGCGTATTCTGATTCTAATGACAGTTTATTAACTTGATCTGGATTATGGATGTGATATGTCAGTGTCAAAAGTGACGTTTTTAGGGTTCCGTACCCAAAGGGTAAAACGGGGCCCTATTACTAAGACTTCGCTGTCCGTCCGTCCGTCCGTCCGTCCGTCTGTCTGTCACCAGGCTGTATCTCACGAACCGTGATAGCTAGACAGTTGAAATTTTCACAGATGATGTATTTCTGTTGCCGCTATAACAACAAATACTAAAACAGAATAAAATAAAGATTTAAGTGGGGCTCCCATACAGCAAACGTGATTTTTGACCAAAGTTAAGCAACGTCGGGAGTGGTCAGTACTTGGATGGGTGACCGTTTTCTTTTTGCATTTTTTTCCGTTTTTTTTTGCTTTATGGTACGGAACCCTTCGTGCGCGAGTCCGACTCGCACTTGCCCGGTTTTTATTAAAGAAATGTCACTTAATCAATCCAGATCAAATTACAATCAGTAAACGTCTTCAGAGGTCTCCAAACGTCTGCCGACCTGTCATAGTGAGATCTAACTTATCGAATGCGGTACTTATCCGAATATCACTATTTGGGTCAATCAACTATTTCTTGTTGTTATTTTGTCCCATCGGCCAGGAGACAATAGTAGAATAGTTTCTTAGAAGAGCTGCTGTACCATGTTCTACAAACGTGCTTAGTAGATGTCCCATTATGGAAAGGCCTTATATTATAACTACCAAAAAATTCAGGTTTGGTTCATGTAAATACGAAATAACTACTAGTATTTTAAGAGTGACCCAGGAGACCGTACCCATGGCAACTAAGTGACAAGAAAAAGTTGATTCACCCATTTATATACCTACTTATTTCAATAAAATTAAAAAAAAAACTATACTCATACCTTAAGAGGAAATGGGTTGACGTCACGTGACCGCATCTCTATAAAAACGTAGTCACCATTTTCCTCTACTCAACAAGTACAAAACAAAATTACCGCAGTATCCAACGATTAATAAGGTTAAATATTTCTAGCTGTAGAGGTTTTTGGCTTTGAAAGGAACGGTACCTACTTATAGCGTTTTCTTTTTCGTGTTAGCGAAGGCACAGAATAATAGTACATTACTACAGAGGCCGGGACGAAAGGGGTTGCCGGCCGAAGACATATAGACGGCCGAGCGAAGCGAGGCCGGATAGGTCTGAGCGCGGGCAACCCCATTTCCCGCCGAGGTATGTATAGTGCTTTTCTCAAACATGCAATGAAATAAATAAAATAAAAAATCCACGAAACCCGAGTTTTATTTATAGAAAAAACTAAAAGTAAACTACACCCAAAATATAACCAACACGTGCCTATATCATTATCACGCGTATGTTTTACACGAGTCGTGTATTTTTACTACCCGTATATTTTCATGTATCTTTGATTTTTTCGCCTTGTATCCGTCTGACTGTCGTTTTCGTCACATAAGTTTACATAGTCTTTCATGTTGATATCATCATGTTTCACATACATCGTTGCTTTATGCATGGAGTAAATAAGTATAATTTCCACAGTGTTGACGAATTTGTAGTTACATTCATTTAAAATATGCCACAAAACTGTTTCTAATAAACTGTAAGCCATTTTTCTTAGTTTCTCAAATAATAAAATTGCCATAAGCAACCATATACATACTTCGTCTTACACTTGACGGCAGAGGCAGCAAGTTATTTAAAATCAATTCTGCTTACGCTGCCAATTCCTACACCTACGATTACAATTATTATTAATTTCATTATTTCGTCGGAACTCATATTAAAGTAAAAAAATCACAACGCACCATAAATCCAATAAAACAGAATAAAAAAATTTCAACTTTACCTCCATAACATTAAAAAAAAATAACTACGCGTGTTTGAGTAGACCTTTTTACCGCTAACGTTTAGATGAAATATTTTTATTTGTGTAGTTAAATTTATAATTTAAAATTATAGAATTTGATTAATAATAAAGTTCATGTTGATTTTATACAAATAAAACTGCAAATTATAGCAAACATTGTTTTTTGTTTTTTTTATAGGCGTAGTGGCAGAGTGTCATTACGAACCATAAAGCAAATACAGCCTCTATTTTTTTTTTATGGATGAATGCCACGATGCTGTGTCACAAATATCTGTGAAATGAAAATTAAAAAAGAGGACTTTGCCGGCCTAGGCCTGCAAGATTTGTATGAAATTCCATTAACGACCTTTTGTCCTAGCCGCACCTGAAACGTCATACTTCGCAGCCTATTATAAGGAACATAACATCAATATTTCATTGCATGTTTGAGAAAATAATAGTACTAAGTACAGAAGACTCACTCTCTAACAAAACGCGTCTGTCACGATCAGCACAGATATGGCCGCTAGGTGGCGACAGCGCCACACGCGGCTTATGGCAAACCCCAAAATTGGGGCCGAACGGGTGTACTTTTAGCTAGGTACCTGTAGCAAAGCGCCGAAATCGCGGAGTGAGTCACGCCTGGCGAAGGTTTGACCTTATCGAGACTAGTTACCGAGGTTCCACTGTATCATATAAATGATCTAAATAAGTAAGATATAAAATGTCAGAGCAATCATCCAATTTAACAATTAGCTGACTCACATGAAGGATTTGTCCACTTACTGGTATCCTTTATTTAAGGACTAAGGACTAAATTACTGGTTAGCTTCCCTTTATTTGACAATGGACCAATAAGCCTAGTATGTATTATTTGGGCTATACAATTTACTGCCGTATTCGAACTTCAAGATATTCACAAGAGACGACACGTACTAGATCCATTCTAGATACGTTATACTTTAGATATCAACTAGTTCTCTTTTGCAGCGCAATTCGGGCAACCAATGTCACTTGTTACGTTAGATAGAGTAAGATATCTATTAGATGTGAATTAAAAGTAATATCCTGTGGCAATCGTTCAAGAGTATCTCCAGAATCGCACAAATGTCAAATTTGACAGGTTAGATCTTAAACATATCGTTATCGTATCTTGGTGATGTCTAAAAGATGTCTAATAGAAGTCTATTTCATAATCCGAATCGGGCCGTTAAGGGCTCCACTTATCTTTTAGGCTCACCGCACACTAGCGTCTTTTGAGCGTCGGCGTCTAGTCAACTCTATGGTTGCTGCTCGACGCAGCGTTGGCGCAACTTCGCAGCGACGCCATTTTCCATAGCGCTGACTAGACGCCGACGCTCAAAAGACGCTAGTTGGGAGTTAGTTTGGTTTGGAGGTTAGGCCACACAACAGAGTGAGTGAGCCACCATTATCGCAACCGATATGTCGGAAGCAAAATTGTTAAACAAACATGACCGACCTGATTTCGATGTTTCGTTTCACACGGTTCGCCAATTACAATATTCTTGTTAAAAATTTTGAAATTATATATTATTTAAATTTGCAAATCTCATTGTAGAAATAAAATTAAAGCGTTAATTAAGAATGTAACTTGCAAATAAACACAAAATTTTATTTATATTACTAATACCAACCTTGTAAGTGTAACGCTACGTCTTACGTAGGCGAACAACGCGCGAACGCGGCGCGGCGCGGCGCGGCGAAATCAATCCTTTGATGCCCATAGAAGTGTCCTACGTAAGCGATCTCGTTGCGAACGCGGTGCGGCGCGATTTGCACGCGAATGTCGCGATTTGTTCGCGCGTTGTTCGCCTACGTAAGACGTAGCGTTAGGTAGTTTAAATATAACATCTCATTAAAGTGTCAAAAGGGACTCTACGTGTTGGCTTTGGCTCCGCACACGCCTCTCAAATATCTGAAGCACCATAATACGTTGTTGTGGTGGGTAAAGACAACATTAAGTTCTTACCAACCGCCTCAGTTAAAGTCTGACCAGGAATATAATAATATGATCACGCGCCATGTTGCGGAAGTCCATTGGAACTAATTATTTCATACTACATATACCTACTAAACTGTCACCATACATGTATATTTTACCTGATGCGGAACAGAAACAGTTAAAAATAACTGCAACTAATTAAGCCATTTAAGTTTTACGCATAATTTATAAAGTAAAGCTTGACCTTACTGGTAGTAATAGATTATGATCACGCACCATCTTGCGGAACTTCACTGCAACTAATTTTTCATACTATACTAAACTGTGAGATGCCCGGCAAACGGAAACATGATCGCCCTAAATCTACTTGGCGCCGTTGTGTGGAGCAAGATCTGGGTGTATTGGAGATGGGGTGGGAGGAAGCTACCCAAGCTGCCCAGGACTGGAGTCAGTGTAAGAAACAGATTCGAGCCCTACACCCCATCAGCAGGGGTTAACAGAATGGGAAGGAAAGAAGATACTGATCTATGCACCCCATACGTGAGAGAAACAGCGCCGTCTTGACAATGATCATGTATTATTGGTCAGGCTTTACAGCCTTTACATAATCAAGTAATTTTTGTTTGATTTTTAATGAGCTATCAGTATAACTAAACTTTCTTGTAAAATAATGTGCAATGCGTTACAAGTAAATATATTTAGATTTACGATTGTAAATATCGATACTAAAAATAAATATTTACAACCTGATAAACTAATCCATGACAATACTTTGTAACAGATAATTATAAACAAATACCAGTTATCTACAGCGCAACAGATAAAAATAGAGTCGTCCCGCTCAAACGCTCCCTAAATCACACTGAAAACATTCCCTATCCTTGTCTCAACAGAAATCGTACGACTTTCGAAGCGAGTAGGATATTAGTTTATTCTTAACGCTGCACTACTGTTTCGCGTTTTGTCCCGATAACGCGTGTGTATTTTTGTTTTAGATGCGTGTTTTGATCGGCAAAAAAAAACTGTTTATTAAAAAAACTGTGTGTTCGGGAACGGTTATACGCATGCGCGTTGCACATGTCAATATGCATCGCCGTAGCCGCCAACGTGTAAGCTAGAGCGTGTATTTTATTTATTTTATTTAAAAGAGTTAAATACTGATTTCGAGTTCAAGATGAGTAAAGATACTGCAATAGATTTGGACCGGATTTTGCAGCAGTTGGGCGCGTTCGGAAAGTACAATATTGTGAACTATGCGTTGTTATTGTTTCCGATTTATTTGGCGGGAATGTACGGTTCTGTGTTTGTTTTCGAGGCCAGCGATATAAATTACAGGTATGTTTATTGTTATTACAGATATTGAATAGCAACAAATAGCTTAAATTTGATTATTTATAGGAGGTAAATATTGCATCATAAACGGTACTATCCGTATATAATTTCTAATTATAAACACATAAACAATATTTTTACCTAAAAATAATATTAGTTTAATTCATTAAAAAAATCCTACGAGCTTTTTGAGCATGTAATTCTGTAAATTTAGGTTATATTTCATGAAATCACGCCACACCGGTGATCAAGAACGCATGCGCTGAGCATCGAAAGACCCTCAGTGAAGGGTCCCTCTTTACAAAGTTATTTTTGCGACTACTCGCATCACTGATTTCGGTGTTTATATGCAAATAGTATTGAGGATTATGTATTCTGATTTCGGCCAATGATATTGATAAGTTGGTCGATGGCCTTGGCCTGGTTTTCACCCCTGATTTGCATAGAAATAACTGTTTCCTATCCGTTTACGATCAGAAATGGTTAGTAAGTTCCGGTTTATTAATCAATAAAATAAAAATATACCACACTTAAGTATGTATTTAATATAGTTAACGTTATCTTTGTAACACATGCCGTTAAAACCGGAAAAATCCATAAAGATTTGATTTTTATTTAAAAACTGTTATAAATAGAGATAATATTTGGGCCCCTAAACGGAATGCAAGATAATATAAAACAACCGGCCAAGTGCAAGTTTACATTATAATATTTTTAACAACGTATTTTTTATGTAAAACGTTAGTGAAATGTCTTTAAAACACCCGTAGGGGTCGGATCAAATACTAAGTAATTAAGTCCAACTCACGCTTGACTGCACATTTCTAATAAGTTGTCCTTGTCAACTATAGATAAATAACTATTTTATGTACTTTTTAAAAATTTTAGACCCAGTAGTTTCAGAGATAAAGGGGGGGGGGTGGTCATTTTTTGCTTATTTTCTTGAATAACTTCTAAACTGTTTATTTTAAAATTATAATAAAAATATATTTGAGATTCTCATAATGAGCTCTTTCATTTAATATGTAACACGATATGCCTGGCCACTTTTAGTAACTGGCCGCCCGAAAGTAAAAATCAATTCTATTCACCTATAAATAGAATTCATTTTAGTATAAAGTTATTGAAAGCTGGCCATTTATTGAAACCTTATAACTACTAAGATGAATTCTGTTTATAGGTGAATAGAATTCATTTTTAGTTTAAGGCGGCCAGTTAAGTACTAAAACCGAACAGTTACTGGCGAATTACCCTAGTTTCAAAAACTTTATTTTTTGATTATCTCATTTACCTCCCAAAATTGGCCCCATGTTTAAAATTCATTTGGTTACGTTACCCGTAATCCGTCTTTGGGTCACAAACTTACATTGTGTGTACGAAATTTCAACTTAATAGGTCCAGTAGTTTCGGAGAAAATAGGCTATGACAGACGGGCGGACAGACAGACACACGGACGCACGAGTGATCCTATAAGGGTTCCGTTTTTTTCTTTTGAGGTACGGTACCCTAAAAATGGTAGTTATCTTTTATTTTTTAATTTTGTTGTAAAGTATCGATCCCCGAGAAACAGGTCTCAAATATCTAAAAATACAAAAATTTATGTTGTTTTTTTTTTGACGTAAAACATGGGGTTTATTTTAAGATATAGGAGGCAAACGAGTAAAACGTCTTTAAAACCCGTAGGGGTCACATCAAAAACGGGATGTAGGTACTTAAAGGAATTTTTATGGCGCGGTGGCTTATATATCCTGCAACTATAAAATCTATATTAGTTTTGACATAGAAGTTTTTTTTAGCAGAAAGAAGCCATTACTAGAAATGTAGTTGACTGTACCGCTGACAGAGATGGCGCTGATTTTGCCCGACAGGTGCGCTCTTCCCGCAACGTCACCAAGTATTATAATGCCTGACCAGGGATATATGATCACGCGCCATGTTGCGGAATTTCACTGGAACTAATTTGTTCATACTATACTGAACTGTCATCCTATACATGAGAATAACAGCGCCTTCTTGACAACGATCATCTATTACTGGTCAGGCTTTAATTAAGAAGGTCGAAGGTAGAGCTGCAGGAATGTAGTTCTCATGGAACAAAAGTACAAGTATGTACATACCTAATAAATCAATTAATAGAGCAAGTAACAATGCCATTTCAAAAAAACACACTTGCACTTTAAGAATAGTTAAATTAAACAAGAAATAAAACTATTGAAACGGATTAAGGATGACTCACGTTAGACCGGGCCGTGTCCGGGCCGGAGCTTCCGGAGCATCGTTTTCTATGGAAACTATCACGTGATCACCTGTCATGTCATAGAAAAGTAAGCCCCGGAAGCTCCGGCCCGGATACGGCCCGGTCTAACGTGAGTCATCTATTATATCGCGTATATTGAATTCATACTACATCCCGACGTTTCGAACCCTTTACAGCGTTCGTGGTCGACGGGTGACTGAGGAAAAACTACACTGTGCAAAAACTACCCACTTACAAAATAATATAAAATTGGTTCCATGTAGGGTAAAGTTTATGATGGTTCATTATTTTGTATATGAAAATTATATATAACTTTCCCTAGTTGCTAAGAGCAGAATGAAATATAGCATAGATATCAAATATCAATATCAAAAACTAGTCCTTTAGGGTTATAATCGCCCTAATCTTAAAAATTTCGCGGGTTTTTTAGATTTCTGACAAAGTTGCGTTTGGAGCTCAAGGTCTCAAACTTGGATTATTCATTGGGCCAACATCATAAACAAGTCTGCCAAAAATCAGAACTACCGGATTTGACGCAAAAGAGCCAGGTTACAATATTCAACAAAGTTACTGGATTAATCGCGGTAACCGAAGAAAATATTATTAAACAAGAAATTCGTAAAGCCAAATATTTACTCGTCAAATCGCTACCACCTACAAGTTCCTTCCTGTAACCTTTACAATGAACTGCATACGTTATTTCGTGTCCATCACACTGACATTGCAGGCAAGTTCTTACAAGATCGTGGAACTAATGATATTCCCCTTGCCATACAAAATTAACCCGTGTTATATTGGCATAAAGATTATTTTTCTGTGATAAAATGACCGCGTAAATGCACGCTAGTAAATTAAACTGTCTGTTTATTGTGGGTAATATTTGTATAGGATTATACAATAACACTTATTAGGAATACATTATGTTGGAAGTTTAAATATATAGGAGTGTGGCAATTATTTCCCGAAAATCGAATTTTACTGCAGGCGATTTTTCCATTAGCAATATTTACCACTTAATTTTTTCTCAATAGCTTCCTCTCCCCGAAGCATTTCTATAACCATTTGTATATATTCCTATCATATTTATTTTTCAATATCTTATATATTTTCCTGATAGGTTTGTGTGAAAAAAGTGTCCCCAATATCTTTATTTCCATTTTGTTGCCACTTTTCATAAGTAGGTACACTTTGTATGACGGTAACGGAATGGGAGGAGCGAAAATGTATGAACATTTTTGGACACTTTATTTATCCCATTAGGAAAGAAAGAGCTCGTGATTCTAAAAAGAAATGACATAAAAAATTGAAAAAATGTGTAGTGCACCATTTATAATAAATAGCCCAGTAATGGGCCACCAACCAGGCCACCACGCATAACAAGCCTTACACTCTGAACCCTAAGTTTAAAATTAGAATTTATTATGCAAAAATCCGTTAAACAAAAGAGAAGCTGTAATTACTTACATCACCATTTTTTTACAAAGGTACTCAGAAGCTACAGTTCAACATGCAGATTTGCAAATGAACTGCAGTACATCTCGTCTCAAATCAGACTGCTCGTCTCATAGCCCTAAGTAATTTCCATACATTTGCATCTGACTCGAGTTCTGCGCTCGACGCGCTATGCGACGCATCGCTTGGCAAATTTGGAACACGAATTTGTTTTCGTGTGTCTTGTATAAATATGGTAGATGACGAACAAATAAAGTTTAATTATACACAAGCACCGTGTATAGTTGACGATCGTTGCACATTATACAGGGTGAAATTTAATTCACTGGCCAAATTGAAACAACCGAAAGAACTCGAAAAAATATTAAACACGTGTTTTTTCTTTTAATACCGCTCAGTACATTTTTTTCGAAATAACTCATCATCATGTTGTCCTAAAAACCTCGTACGTTATGGTGAACCGACAACTACCCACTACACCCGCTTCTCTCTTATCAGTTAAGGTCATTGACACCCCGCCCCTCCCGCTGTTTGCAATCGCGTCACCAATTATGAACCCTATTGCAGCGAGATTACCTATAAAGTTGCTAATTTTTCCTTTCATACTTTAACGGGCTTAGAACCGTCAAAATGCAAAGGCAACCCATTTTTAATCTAAAATGTTATTTCTGACTAATGATTATTAACAAAACGTCCGTGGCTTAAAAACAATGAGTAAAAACTAGGTCAGGAATCTTTGCATTCAGGCGTATTTAAAAAATTGATTCAACTTACGTACATTTGATTAAAAATCGACGCAATTAACGAAAGTCCCACGAGATGGTACTCTTGGATTCAATCCTTGTCTGCGAAGGCGTGGAACGGATTCCATTTCGTATAATCTTTGTGCACCACGTAAACACTCACCACTTAATAAATAACACCGTACCACTTCGTAATATTCCCGGTTCGAAAACATTTTTTTTAATCTTAGTACGCGATTATTATTTTAAGGTTGGCGAGTGACGAGTGACTAATCATTTATGCTTACCGTTATGTTTACCGCTAGCGCGGAATGGTTTAGTTTAGACTACCCTCGAAATTGATAAACCTGCCTACCATCGCCAACACTAACTGGGTGGACCCTATTGCAACGATTATAAGGTTTAGTGAAGGTCAGATAAGGGTTTTGCTGATGTTGTTGTTAAAACCTACTATTAGGTTTGTTTACATTCGTGGTACTCGTAATAGGGTGACCACGACTCGTGGAAAATATTTAAAAATTGAAAAATGAAAATTTAACAAAATTTACTCTTTTTTTTCGCTAAATAGATTCCTTAAGTGTAACCTAGTGCCGGGAATGAATATGGCCAGTGATTTAAATTTCACCCTGTATTTCGTCAAGTAAGGATACGGTTGCTGCAGTTATTTCCTCCGAGACGATTAATCGTAAAGTGGTTAAGGGCGTTGAAGAAAGGTTACTTCTAACATTTCTAATTCAGAGCCATTTTTGATGTAACATTTCATCAACGCGTTTGGCGCTAGCATTCCTCAATCCACCAACGGAGCGGCAGCTATCGTGCACGTTGCTTCATTAAGATATCCACTTTACGAGTTACCTTAGAGAATTATTGTCAATATCTGTTACAGTTTTTTTTGTCTGGGTACGTCAAAATTATGTGGTAAAATTATAATTATGTTTCACGTTTCTATTTATATGCGCTCCTCGAATACAACAGTTACCTACCTATATACAACAAAAAAAGAATCTAATGCGTGTTAGCAGCATTGTTATTTTTTGGAAAAAAATCATTGTTGTAGTCTTATTTTGTGTGTGTTGTGTTAGTAGGTACCTATATCGAGAAAACGTTATAGGTAGTTGTTGCCGTCAGTTGCCGCCGCCTGACGGGCTGACGTATTTAGGGTAAGCCAGGTTATGCAGAACATGGCAGTATGCGAAAAGCTAAGAGATGTTAAACAACTACAGCTTTACAAGATTAGACTAGATTAAGTATAACATTAAAATATTTGTATATTATAGGGTATTTTCACTATTTTACCGCGATGCAAAGGTCTCCGGTCCCCGTTTCGACTTGGGCAATAATGCGTCCGTCTATCCGGATGTTCTCCTCTACATAACAGGTCGCAATTCTCAACTGATTGTCGTGAAATTTTGTGAGCGGATTCGATACTTACCTATATGTTTTTCCATCGACGCAGTTTTTGATTTTTTTTTATGGTGGACCCATTAGTCTAGTGTCATAGTCATATCACAGACTCACTAGTTAAAGCCTTCATTCTCAATATTTAAATATTTGATTATTACTAAAAGGAAACCTACAAAAGGACATCGCACCATCTATGGAAATTTAATGTCTAAGTTTATTTTAAAGATAGCTCATCACGTAATAATGGATTGAATTCAATAAAAATACCACTCTACCAATTTGTGGACTGTTATGTGTAGAAAAATATATATTTTAATACTAACGAAACATATATTTTTAAAAGATTATAATTTGAACGAAATTGAAAGAAAACTATATACTTACACACGTCACCTCGACCAGTACATTATAAAGCCTAAGCTCGCATGTTCGTCGACCTCGATTTCGTCTCGGTCGACAAAATCGATGTAATCTGACTTTCTTACTTTACTGCCCCTAAGGTACTTAAAGGTAAATACTTACTTTTAGCATAATGTTAATTTATTTTTATTTTAATAAAATGAGAAAAAGTAGTGTATGTAAATAGGTTTCATCTATTTCTATTGGTACCTAGATATCTCATCAAAAATCTCCCGCAGCGTGTAGAAATATTTGTCTATTAGATATAAGTATTTAAGTGTTTAACGTTATAAAAACGAGCGCGCAGTACTATTCATTTTTATGAATAAGTCTGAGCTTATAACATTTCCTGTTTAGCTCGTCACCGTGATTTGTCGACTTCCGCTCAATATTTCTCGTGGAAGCGTTTCGCTGATTGAACTATTCACTACGCTTGAATGCGGAAAATGCAACCTACGTACTACACATTCATCTTCCTCGTGTTGCGTTGGAATCTTTGAGAAATAGTTTTGATTTATCCCAAAGCAATTTTGGAATGATGGTAATTATAAATACAGGTATACCTACCTACCTATCGGGCTTCTGGTGTGTCTTTGTACGGAACATTTCTGTTCCTCACTTATTTACAGATCTGATATGTTTTGCTCTAATTATTAGTTCTAAAGTTACGAGTTAAGGATGACTCACGCTAGACCCGGCCGGGGCCGGGGCCGAGCGTCTGGCGCTTCATTTTCTGTGGAAAGCACCACCGATCAGCCGTCTGACGCCTGACATGTAGGACGCCTCTAACCAGGCACAGCCTATTATTTTTTTAATAGCGTGAGTCATCCTTTAAAGGATTATTTTCATTATTTTGTTAATTTTTTCATAATTGTTTATTGTAAAAATAATAGTACATTTCGATGCTAGTGCGGAAGGTATGTCATTACTTCACGAGTACCGAGATATCTTGCCACGAGCCGCAGGCGAGTGGCAAGACTCGGGACGAGTGAAGAATGACATTTCCGCACGTGTATCGAACGACGTTTTTTAATACAGTTGCGAAAAAATAAGAAAAACATTGTTAATCGTACACTAAATAAAACTGGTAACAGTGACAGCTCGGTTAGACGTCGTCTTTAAGTATATTATATCTATGGGCGTTTAGCAGCTATTCCGTTCCATTCAGTCAACTTATTAAGAACGGAATTTTCAATATTGAATATTAAAAAATAAACGTGTTATAATGATGAAGAGGTAAGTAATTAAAAATGAAATATGTAATATTTTTCGTATTCTTACATTAACGGTAGGTTTTTATGCTGATTACGACGTTTAAAGGAAACTAATATTAACACTCATCAATAAGTAGTCGTGAATTGGAACAAGTATAAATTTAAAAAAATTGGAAAATTAAAAAGCACTAGTTCGAGATAACCAACTTTCCGCACGCTAAACAGCTACGTAAAGTAGCACTTTTTGAGCAACTGTATTAAAATAGTACATTTCGATGCTAGTGCGGAAGGTATGTCATTACTTCACGAGTACCGAGATATCTTGCCACGAGCCGCAGGCGAGTGGCAAGACTCGGGACGAGTGAAGAATGACATTTCCGCACGTGTATCGAACGACGTTTTTTAATACAGTTGCGAAAAAATAAGAAAAACATTGTTAATCGTACACTAAACAAAAGTGGTAACAGTGACAGCTCGGTTAAACGTCGCCTTTAAGTATATTATATCTATGGGCGTTTGGCAGCTATTCCGTTCCATTCAGTCAACTTATTAAGAACGGAATTTTCAATATTGAATATTAAAAACTAAACGTGTTATAATGATGAAGAGCTAAATAATTAAATATGAAATATGTAATATTTTTCGTATTCTTACATTAACGGTAGGTTTTTATGCTGATTACGACGTTTAAAGGAAACTAATATTAACACTCATCAATAAGTAGTCGTGAATTGGAACAAGTATAAATTTAAAAAAATTGGAAAAGTAAAAAGCACTAGTTCGAGATAACCAACTTTCCGCACGCTAAACAGCTACGTAAAGTAGCACTTTTTGAGCAACTGTATTAAAAAAACATTTAACCATCTGAGCTAAGCGAGCGGTGCCCAGATCACGTAAGATAGGATCAATACGAATGAAAAAGCCTGGCAGTTGAATTAATCATCACATAACACAATTAATATCGTTCCGTACCGCGTGATTGATTGCGAGGGTTAGACCGAGTGTAAGTGATATCACGTGATATGAGCTGACAGGTTTGTAATATGCGGCTGTTTGCACCAGGGATGTTGGGAATATCCTCATCCGCGTAACTTCCGCATTATTCTCAAAATCCGCATGCGCATCTGCATAAAATCGATGCGGAGCTTAATGCGGATGCGGATGTCGAACAAGTCGGTACAGAATCGTCTTAGCGGCGGAGTAAGTGCTAGGTAATTTCGTCATTACCTGTAACGAAATCGTCTAAATCCAGAAAAGTCGGTCTAGTTACTGGTTATTAAATATAACGCACCTATATCCTTGCTCAAATACTAAACGTTTCATTTTTAGGGTTCCGTACCAAAAAGGTACAAAAGGAACTCTTATGGTGCGTCTCTGTCCGTCTGTCCGTCCGTCTGTCACATCGCTCAATATTTTTTTGATAAAATCTACTAAAATGTAATATTTGACGTTTTTTTAAGTATCTACCTAATCTTGACATCCGCATATCCGCATCCGCAGCCGCGTATGTCAAAAAATCTGCATCCGCAACATCCCTGGTTTGCACAAGGGAGGGTTTCCATTTGTGGCTCGGCGTGTTGGAAGCTTATTCCCTCCGGCTTGCCCATTCAACCCTTAGCGATGATTACCTAGAATAAACACCCGCAGTGGGGACATTTATTTGAAGTTTAATTTTTTGACAGAAACTTATAATTCCAATTTATTTCCAATAACTCTAAAATGATGTATGCCTGTGAAGGGTTAGGACAAATCAGCACTGTCGCATACCCTCCTCTCCTCACAACATGCTTGCGCCATCCATCACGGTCTCCAGCTAAGGTTTCCCAAGCATGGTGGTCAATTCCAAATGCTGACATGTCTCGTAACACAGTCTTTAAGGCGCAGCATCGGTCTTCCAACGTTCCTTTTAGCATGCGCAACTGCAAGCAAGACATGTTGAGGTATCCTAGAGGATTCCATCCGGTGCACATACGTATCTTCTTCCTCGCGTTATACCGGCATTTCGCCACGGCTCATGAGAGCCTGGGGTCCGCTTGACAACTAATCCCATGATTTGACGTAGGCACTCGTTTTTACGAAAGCGACTGCCATCTGACCTTCCAACCCAGAGGGTAAACTAGGCCTTATTGAGATTAGTCCGGTTTCCTCACGATGTTTTCCTTCACCGAAAAGCAACTGGTAAATATCAAATGATATTTCGTACATAAGTTCCGAAAAACTCATTGGTACGAGCCGGGGTTTGAACCCGCGACCTCCAGATTGCAAGTCGCACGCTCTCACCGCTAGGCCACCAGCGCTTCTTCGGTGCACATACGTATGTACAGTAAAAATAAACTATTCCCGAATAGTACGAGGACTGGGCCCAACCAAATAATTTTAACAGCCCCAGCAAATATAAACAATGTGCTTCAGCAACTAGGGCACGTAATTCGTACGCAGGCCCCAGGGCATGTGTTCGGAAACGAAAATTAGATATTAATATAATGCAATTTTATTTTTACAATGACGTCAGCCGGCGTATTATGGATAGCTTTATCCATCTTTATCCATATGATAAAATAACTGTCACTGTTTTACACCGTGGGATAGAAAGTGACGGACGCCATTTTGTCACGCTGTCACGTAGACAAAAACAACCATCATATCCGTACAGGTCAGCAAGTTTTGCTATTTAAAATTTGTAAATATTTGATGATCAAAGCCAATTATGACAATTTAATTACAATTTAATAAAGTCACGTTTATCTAAACGCCGGTCTTCAAGACTCTAATTCAAGAATTTAATTAAATATAAAAGTCCGTCTAAGGTAACTCTGCACTGATTTTCAAAAGAAAAAAGTGAGTCTGAGTGTCTTTATAAACGTCGGTACCTATATCATGGTCGCATTTTTAGGGTTCCGTACCTCAAAAGGAAAAAAACGGAACCCTTATAGGATCACTCGTGTGTCTGTCTGTCTGTCCTACAATTCCCCCCTCTTTATCTCTGAAACTACTGGGCCTAAAATTTTGAAAACGATATACAAAATAGTACTTTACCTATACATGACAGGAAAATCTATTAGAAATGTCCAGTCAAGCGTGAGTCGGACTTATGTACGGAACCCTTGAAATGCAAGTCCGACTCGCACTTGACCGGTTTTTATCACTTGTCATGCAATGCGTCACTTTTGCACTTACGTATTTGTTAGAACGTGACAGGTATGGTGACAAATGACAAAGAGCCGACCATATTAGCCTTAATTTTCATAAAAAAAATTATAAAAACATCGCAACACACGTAACAGAGTTAATTTGGTCCGACTCTATTAGCCCCCAGGACCCCTATTCGACAAGCGACGTTTGACGGTTCGTGTTGATCTTCCGTTGATGTGGGAAAAATCATAAGTTCTCGAATACGTACAATGTCAAAATTTGACATTAATAATCCACAGTTAGGATGACAAGCAAACCAAACCGAACCACCCTTAAGGACTGTATCGTTTATTATAAATACAACTTTACTTAGCCGTTTTTTCTGGTATTATGTTTTTATTAAAAAATTACACATATAGTTTAATTAGTGCTTTAATAATAAGTAACATTTCGTCCTGGGAGATCACGTAAAGCATATGGTTTGGACAATATTTACCCAATCCTCCCGAGTAACTACAACGATTTCGGACAAATACTACAAGAAAATTTACGGTTTGCGAACAAGATAAGTATTACACAAAAAAAATCGTACTATGTAAACAGCAATTACATATGATTCGTAAAGCGAAACATCTGGGCATAGTCTAATCATTTCTTTTAGTTGGAAAAAAAGTTTTGGATCTGTGCTTGGTGGCCTTTTTGAAAATATGGCATGTTACTTACGACAACCCCGACTTTGGTATACAATATAACCATCATGGAGCGTTTCTATCGACCTGTTCTAGCCATGGTTCAACGCCATGAATGTCCGTTAGGCTTTGGATTTCGGTAGATTCTTTTAGCTGTTTCCGTCATTTCCCTGGCGTCAGAAATTGACGGGAATCCAAAATGTTGCATAAAAAGTCGTTTTCATGTAAAGATAAAATACACCACATTTATTCTGTGGATGTTCAATTGAGCAATCATGAAAAGGACACTTAGATGGCATATTTTGGCAGCATATTAACCTTTTGTTTCTTTAAATCGTACTAAGGAATCGGTGAAATAGTCTCAAATTAAGCTCGATAGGCTTGTCCGAATTACATTTGCTAGAAGGTATTAAAATCATCATAAAGTCCCTAAAATAAAATAAATGTAAAACATTCTTATATCAGATATGTCTTAAAAATACCCCCAGATTATACCTTAAGAACATAGTAATACAAAATAATACACACGTCAACAGTTAGACCAGGTTTTATCTGTATTTATAATAAACGATACAGTCCTTAGTTTAGAATTGAGTTTTGGTTGTACCAAATTATATTATCCACCGTTGATGGAATCAACACTCAGTATGCAATAAAATCAACTGTTGATTTGACGTGGATGCGAAATCTGACAGTTGTATATGTCGAATTTGGCCCCAGGTTGATGATGATGATGAATGATCTATACCTATTTTAGAAAACATTACGACATAAAAATGCAATGAAGAGAACAGAATAGATAATATATAACTAGGCCTTTCTTGCTCAAATCAACCTACAATAAACTAGAAAGCATTGCTACTGCATCGAAATTATAGAAATTTACGTGTTCGGGCTCATTCTGTTATGGTTTTTCCTATAGATTATATAACGGACCTTTTGATAGGCAAGCAGATGCAACTAATGCAACTTTAATATAATTTTGACATGTCAAATGCACATTCAAGAATAAAGCCCCTGCATTTGGTGCGTCAAATCACGTTTCTGCAGCCTCCGTGTGATGACCTAGATCTAGATCGAGACCACTGGTCTGCCGGTGGTAAACCTATGATTTGATGAGTGTATTCAGTTTTTTGTAACATTTTACCAACTTGAAATAAACAAAAAAGCTTGAAATTTATTTCAGGGTGTCCATTTTGCATTAACACGGTGTGACTGAGATTTATTTCACGTTGATGTTATATTTTTCGAATCAGAATACGCCTCTAGGCCTTTCACAAACAAATTTTCAGTAATTTGCTAGTATGTTTACGAAATACGACCTACAATTTTTCCCCCATTATGTCATAACTATGTCAAGAAAAGCTATACTAACAAGTCGAATTTTCCTCCTCCATCCACAGGCGTCGAACGACAAGCCTCGATTTACATAGTACAGGTATAGAGATGTCAAATGTCGATACAGTCGTGTAAGTTACTGAATAGTCTGCATTGAAGAAATCCCTTAAAGGGATAAGTTCGCCTTTGTACTAATGACGAATGTTATTTTTGGGTCATTCCACCGTTTCGGGTGTTACACTTGAACTCATAAAATAAGGTTTTAATCGATATTGTAACAGGAACTACGAGGTTATAACTATTGATTCATCTACTACTTTGATAATATTTTCTTTTCCTGTACACACATAATTAAAGTATAAGACCAATAACGAGAGAATCGCTAAAAAGTAGCTGTTTCGGGCGTTACGCGAATTGGCCTATACCTTCTGACCATCAGTACCAAAATGCATATTTTAGCGAATTTTGTCAAGTAACCTCCAGTTTTATTTATGTCAAGTAGTAATAGTTAGTATAGTCTACTGAAACACTGAAGTAACACTTAGTATCACTTTTTGTTTAATTTTAATAAACTAAATTACCTGTTTCGGGTTTAGTATGGAGGGTGCTGGTCTTCTACTCCCACGGTGACCAACCGGCTTGGGAGAGTTTTGTATCTTATATTCGTTTTGTTTAAATTTTCATTTCAGTAGTAGATGGAGTCCTTGTTGATTGCTATGTTCTGACTGGTTCCGTGGCATTTGAATCAGATTCTGACTCTGCGGATGGCCCGATTGTGCGCCAGTATGACGTCAGGGTGCTATTCGCTGCTGTTTTGTTTTTCTTACTCTTCCTGGTAAAGTTATCTTTGCTACGTGATGCGTTAGAGGTCTCCGGGGATGGCGACATGTTACGTTTGTTGGTATTTTGTTTGTTCGTTGTTTGTTTTAAAGGTGGCTTATTTTGTAAGATAACGATGCGATCGTATTTTAAAATAGCATTTTTTCCTTCTTCTCTTAGTGTTTTTAATTCCTCCATACTAAACCAGACAATCGAAGGAAAGACAAAGCATAATAATACATAAGTACTTAAAAGCAATAAAACAGAAATCTCAGAAAATAACATTATGGCATAGTATGGTGGAGGCCTATGTCCATAAATGGGCATCCAATAGAATTTAATATTTAATTAAATAGTTACAATCAAGAAAAAAAAAACACAATATAATAATAAAATCGCAAAAATAGAATTTTAAATAATATGTTTTCATAACACTAGATTATAATTAGATTAAGTTACTGAAAATGTAATTACTTAATGTTCTTTATAATGAATCAAGCATGTATCGTTTTCTATTGGAAATAAACGGCTATATTATTATATTATTATTATTACCTGTTTCGGGTGTTACTCATGGTTCGTTTCGGGTGTTACGAGTACGAAATTAAGACAGATTTATACGAAATTATGGCTCATTTTATTGAAATTATTGTATTTTAAATAAATTCGATTAAAATCATAAGTAATAGATGCTGAATTAGTATTAAATACATTAATCTTAACAATAATAGTACATTACTACAGAGGCCGGGACGAAAGGGGTTGCCGGCCGAAGACATATAGACGGCCGAGCGAAGCGAGGCCGGATAGGTCTGAGCGCGGGCAACCCCATTTCCCGCCGAGGTATGTATAGTGCTTTTCTCAAACATGCAATGAAATAAATAAAATAAAAAATCCACGAAACCCAAGTTTTATTTATAGAAAAAACTAAAAGTAAACTACACCCAAAATATAACCAACACGTACCTATATCATTATCACGCGTATGTTTTACACGAGTCGTGTATTTTTACTACCCGTATATTTTCATGTATCTTTGATTTTTTCGCCTTGTATCCGTCTGACTGTCGTTTTCGTCACATAAGTTTACATAGCCTTTCATGTTGATATCATGTTTCACATACATCGTTGCTTTATGCATGGAGTAAATAAGTATAATTTCCACAGTGTTGACGAATTTGTAGTCAGGTACATTAATTTAAAATATGCCACAAAACTGTTTCTAATAAACTGTAAGCCATTTTTCTTAGTTTCTCAAATAATAAAATTGCCATAAGCATTAAGCAACCATATACATACTTCGTCTTTAACTTGGCGGCAGAGGCCGCAAGTTATTTAAAATCAATTCTGCTTACGCTGCCAATTCCAACACCTACGATTACAATTAATTTCATTATTTCGTCGGAACTCATATTAAAGTAAAAAAATCAACAACGCACCATAAATCCAATAAAACAGAATGAAATTTTTTCAACTTTACCTCCATAACAATTTAAAAAAAATAACTACGCGTGTTTGAGTAGACCTTTTTACCGCTAACGTTTAGATGAAATATTTTAAATGTTTTTATTTGTGTAGTTAAATTTATAATATAAAATTATTAAATTTGGTTAATAATGTATTATTTATTAAGTTCATGTTGATTTTATACAAATAAAACTGCAAATTATAGCAAACATTGTTTTTTGTTTTTTTTTATAGGCGTAGTGGCAGTGTCATTACGAACCATAAAGCCAATACTGCCTCTAATTTTTTTTTTATGGATGAATGCCACGATGCTGTGTCACAAATATCTGTGAAATGAAAATTAAAAAAGAGGACTTTGCCGGCCTAGGCCTGCAAGATTTGTATGAAATTCCATTAAATACCTTTTGTCCTAGCCGCACCTGAAACGTCATACTTCGCAGCCTATTATAAGGAACATAACATCAATATTTCATTGCATGTTTGAGAAAAAATTGTTTCTCGAAGATATCCATGTCTGTTGAACGGACTATGTGCAGTTGAATTAGAGCAATTTATTGTTGTCTGTGTGTATAGGCCGCCATTAAGTAATTTTGAATTATTTGAAAACATAATGGAATCTGCCCTACGTAAAATATCATCTTCTAGTAAGAAATTGCTTATATGCGGCGACTTTAATGTAAATATTATGGAAAATTCAACAATGTCTTGTAGATTATTGAATCTTTTTAAATCTTGTAATCTCAACCACATGTTTATGGAGCCCACTAGAGTGACTGCTACTAGTGCAACCTGTATAGATAATATTTTCACAGATATTTTTCCTATTGCTAAAAAAGTTATCAGCAATTTAGAATCTGACCACTTAGGTCAATTAATGGTATTTGAGGCATTTAGGAAAAATACCATGAGAAAACAAATAACTTTTGTACCAGTAACCTCGGACCGCGTGGAAAGAATGAAGCTAAGTTTAGTTCAGGCGCTACCCTTTTTGTCTTCCGATATGAGTCCTAATAAGGACTGTATCGTTTATTATAAATACAACTTTACTTAGCCGTTTTTTCTGGTATTATGTTTTTATAAAAAAATTACACATATAGTTTAATTAGTGCTTTAATAATAAGTAACATTTCGTCCTGGGAGATCACGTAAAGCATATGGTTTGGACAATATTTACCCAATCCTCCCGAGTAACTACAACGATTTCGGACAAATACTACAAGAAAATTTACGGTTTGCGAACAAGATAAGTATTACACAAAAAAAATCGTACTATGTAAACAGCAATTACATATGATTCGTAAAGCGAAACATCTGGGCATAGTCTAATCATTTCTTTTAGTTGGAAAAAAAGTTTTGGATCTGTGCTTGGTGGCCTTTTTGAAAATATGGCATGTTACTTACGACAACCCCGACTTTGGTATACAATATAACCATCATGGAGCGTTTCTATCGACCTGTTCTAGCCATGGTTCAACGCCATGAATGTCCGTTAGGCTTTGGATTTCGGTAGATTCTTTTAGCTGTTTCCGTCATTTCCCTGGCGTCAGAAATTGACGGGAATCCAAAATGTTGCATAAAAAGTCGTTTTCATGTAAAGATAAAATACACCACATTTATTCTGTGGATGTTCAATTGAGCAATCATGAAAAGGACACTTAGATGGCATATTTTGGCAGCATATTAACCTTTTGTTTCTTTAAATCGTACTAAGGAATCGGTGAAATAGTCTCAAATTAAGCTCGATAGGCTTGTCCGAATTACATTTGCTAGAAGGTATTAAAATCATCATAAAGTCCCTAAAATAAAATAAATGTAAAACATTCTTATATCAGATATGTCTTAAAAATACCCCCAGATTATACCTTAAGAACATAGTAATACAAAATAATACACACGTCAACAGTTAGACCAGGTTTTATCTGTATTTATAATAAACGATACAGTCCTTAGTATGTATAATTCATTCTTTCACACTTTTATGAATCATTATAATGCGATATTCACCTCAAAATCGGTCGTAGTTAGTGGTGCATCAGTTTTTAGTGAGTGGGCTACTGCGGACTTACATCAAAGAAGACGTGAACTGTATGCCTTATATGAGGAACGGCGGTTTAATCAGAGTGATGAATTTAAAGAACATGTGAAGGCGTATTCGAAGAAGTTTAAAGTAGATTGTCATATAGCTAAGCGAAATTATCTAAGTCAGAAAATAAAAAGTAGTTCAGACATTATTAAAGCAACCTGGAAAGTAATAAATGTGGAGACTGGTCGCTCGAAACACACAATTAAAGAACTTAAACTAAACATTGATAACAAAATTATAGATTCTAATTTAGAAGTAGCTACAGAATTTGAAAAATTTTTCACCGAGGTACCAGTATCTACAACTAAGGATTTAAATTCATCACCTTCATCTGCTGTTACATTATTAAAAGATAACGCTCCAGAGTGTTGTGGAGACCTTCATTTTGAACATGTTTGTACCTCAGATGTAATAAAGGCGTTTAAATCAATTAATGTCAAAAAAACTAGTGACCTCTGGGGAGTCTCTGTCCATGCTGTCAAATCCTTAGTAGAAATTGTAGCGCCTGACTTGGTAGTTATATTTAACAACAGTGTTGATTGCGGCGAGTTTCCTGATCTAATGAAACATAGTAAAGTAATTCCTTTATTTAAATCTGGTAGCAGCTCTGACCCCACTAACTTTAGACCGATATCTGTGCTACCAACATTTAGCAAGATTTTTGAAAAATTAGTTCTTTCTCAATTAGTACGACATTTTAACGTTAATAATTTGATGCATAATAAGCAGTTTGGTTTTACACGGGGTCGCTCAACAACCGATGCTGGTGTTGAGCTAATTAAGCATATTTTCGATGCCTGGGAGGAGTCACGAGATGCTTTAGGTGTCTTCTGTGATTTATCTAAGGCCTTCGACTGTGTTTGTCATGAAACATTAATCAGGAAACTTCATTATTACGGCGTTAGAGGATCGGCACTGAATTTACTTAAGTCCTACTTAAATGGTAGAATACAAAGGGTCGATGTGAATGGACAGCGATCACCTGGGTCATTGGTCTCTATGGGTGTACCACAGGGGTCAATATTGGGGCCTTTCCTGTTCCTTATCTACATAAATGACTTGCCATTCCTTGTTAAGACCCACCATGATATAGTATTGTTTGCAGACGACACCTCACTTATTTTCAAAGTCAAACGACAGCAACAAGCTTACAATGATGTAAACAATGCTATTTCAAAAGTAGTAAATTGGTTCAATGTTAATAATTTAATGTTAAATGAGAAAAAAACTAAATGTATTAAGTTTGTCACTAGTAGTAACGTAAGGCATGTGCAAGCAAGTGTCATTGTGAAGGATGAGGAATTGGAATTAGTTGATAGTACAGTTTTTCTTGGTATAACTTTAGATTCTAAACTCCAGTGGGGTCCCCATATTGCTACTCTTTCGAATAGACTGAGCTCTGCAGCTTTTGCAGTGAGCAAAATCCGTCAGTTAACTGATGTGAAAACAGCTCGATTAGTATATTTTAGTTACTTCCATAGCATTATGGCATATGGTATTTTACTGTGGGGCGGTGCTTCAGAGATAAATACCATTTTTGTTCTGCAGAAGAGGGCTATTCGAGCAATATACAAAATGAACCATAGAGACTCACTTAGAGATAAATTTAAGGAAATTGACATAATGACAGTGCACTGTCAATACATTTATGAGAATATTCTGTATGTACATAAAAATATTGTAAATTTTAGGAAAAATTGTGAAATCCATAATATTAATACTAGAAATAAACATAAGTTCGCAGTGCCCTTCACTCGGCTCCATAAAATTAAAAAATCATTCATGGGTAATTGTGTAAGATTTTATAATAAACTTCCAAACCATATTACTGAATTATCTATTAATAAATTTAAGAATTATGTAAAGCGTAAACTTATTTCCAAAGCTTATTATACCACACAGGACTACATGAATGATAATACAACGTGGGATTAATTGTTATTCGAAATGATTATTTATTTATTAGGTATATTTGATTATTGATGAGGATGGATATTCCGATGTAATATTATCTACTTGTTTGTTACTTATGCTTTTTTTTGACATTTAGATTTTATTCTAGAAATTCTAGACTAGTATTTTTTATACAATTTTTTTTTAATGTTTGACGATCCTTTTGTGAAATTCTTAGTGTTAAATTTGACATGTATAATAATCCAATTTTATTATGGAATAATATTAACATCAATAAATTGCTCTGATAATTAGATTAAGATTAATTACGATTCATAAGAGCTTGTTGCTAGGCCTACATGAATAAAGTATATTTTGATTTTTGATTTTGATTTTATCATAATTATTTTTCTTTCGATTCGAATATTTCCGAAAATATTCACTTAATCAAAAAATGGTTGATGGTGACACCTATTCATTTTGAAAGATCTATCCAACGACACCCCACACCACAGGATTAAAGGCGAAAAAAAATAAAAAATATTTTGTACTGGAGCTACTTTAAAAAAAATTTTTTTTGGAATTTTTGTGTTACTACTTTGTCGCCATGATTGATTTTTGTATCCATGCTAAATTGCAGCTTTCTAGCACTAACCACCACGGAGAAAAGCCGGGGACGGACAGGCGGACGGTCACCACGTTTCGGGTGTTACACAACTTCAAACTTTAAAACATACGACTAAAGCAGACGCTAAAACAATAATTATTACACATTTGAATAGGTTCACATCATAGCCTTTCTTTGGCAAAACATGTTTGGCTGTAGTTAATTACGGGAAAAGTTACACATACTTTTATCTCTTTTTCGTTTCGGGTGTTACTTTGAGACCACAGTCTAGAATACTCTTCTAAAAACCAATTAATCCATGCTTTTTAATATTTTTAAAGACAAATTATAAATTACGATATTTTACCTGAAATAACTGCTAGAAATTTGTAACAGTTTACAGTTATTTTCTTTTTAATTAGTCTTGCCAATATCGCTGTATAAATTTAGTTTTTCGCCTATCATTTAAAACGTTGCGATCAAGTACATGGAAAACATGTAAAAAATGGTTTTTTTTCGGGTATTTTTTCTGACATGAAGGTTTGGTATGTTTTCTATGGAAATAGGTTAGTGTTGACTTCTTAAACCAATTTTCATTTTTGAACCCTTGGTAGCGTTTATTATGGAATGACCCTTTTCCTGTTTTGTTTTGTTTTTTGTACAATAAAGTGTTTTACTACTACTACTACTACTTGAGTTGGTACAGTCAGCGTCATAATATAATAGGCAGTATCCAAACTATTGAAATAGTTCGGTACGCCATACAAATTATATGGTGTACCGAACTATTTGAATACTTTGGATGCTACCTACTGTACATATATGACGCTGACTGTACAGTCACCGCTGAAGAGGGGTGAGCAGTTAGACCTTCACTGTAGGTACGCTCATAACCAATCAATATTTCTTAAGGAAGTTATGTTAATATGTCAATAATTTGTTTGTTTTTTTATTGTTTCAGATGTAAAATAGAACAATGCGAAGGCCTCGACGACACAAGCTGGTTAACCAGCGCTATACCTCTTGAGGGCGACCGATTATCCAAATGTAAGAGGTATGCAGCTATAGTCGGAAATGAGACCTGCAGGGCTTTTAATACGAACATCACCATAGGGTGCGATGCGATACAGTACAGCCTTGAGGATTCAGTAGTGAGAGATGTAAGTAAACAAAAGGATTAAAAGAAACATCAAAAAGTACATAACGTTCAAAAATATTGAAAACTTGAAATGA
This sequence comes from Cydia fagiglandana, assembly GCF_963556715.1. Taxonomy (NCBI): domain Eukaryota; kingdom Metazoa; phylum Arthropoda; class Insecta; order Lepidoptera; family Tortricidae; genus Cydia; species Cydia fagiglandana. The sequence continues at coordinate 4,275,581 of NC_085943.1, forward strand.
CAAAACAATGACAGCCTAATGTACGATTCCCACCGACCGTCTGGAGACGGGCCGCGTCGGAGCGCATTTTCAATGTGCCTATAAAATATGTATAGCAGAAGCGATGGAGTCCGTCCGCAGCTGTTCGCGTCCGCAAGGAGCCGACCGGCTTGCGGCCGTCCAAATGAGAAATGCGCTCCGACTTAGCCCCTTCGGTGGGAATCGTATCGGTCTTGCCAGTATCGGACCGACAGGGCAAAAGTTATTCTTATGAGCATGTAGAATCAAGGGTGACATTCAAATGGCAAGCTGATCAAAATATATTATTCCACCACATTTGAGTAGACGTAGTTAAAAATAGGGAGCCCTATTTTCACCCTCTTGTTGAATCGTCTCGGGTTGAATCCTTATCAAAAATCACGTCGAGGTTACCCCATCATTTCTTCTTTAGTCCACCTCTGCCCCGCCTCACATAGGGGTATTTCACTAAAAAAGCTGGCCATTAGTAGAATGTATCAAGACGTAGAATCCCGGGAAAAGGGTAGCCGAACTCCTTAGTCATATAATTCATAGATACTAGAACAATATTTATTTTTCGCTGCGTGTGGTGGGTATTTGTGAAATCGGTGTCATTTAACCGCTCTTACTAAAACACATCTACGAAAGCGGAAATTCGATAATAAATATTACAATTGTTATGCGTTGTTTAGACAACAAATAAGGTGATATTTTAAAATGTCTGTTCGGGAAATGGATTCACCAGGTATGCTTAATTTAATTTGTTTATTATTATTTTCTTACTAAGGGTTATATACATTTAATATCAAATTTCAGTAAGTACTCTCTTGCACTATGAATTTACGAATTTGACTTGAACTGAAAAGGCCGAAAGTTGTTCTATTGGGCTATATTGGGCTAAATTTGTGGTTCTATTCGACAGGACATTTAATTCTCTAGCAATTTTATTTAAAATTAGGGTGCCCAGAAGTGCCCATTAACGAATTACGAGAATTTTTACACTGAGCGATATTACCAAACAAAGTTTCTTTTTGCGGTTGGAAAAAATAATTTTCTGATTTATCATGGCAGGTCCTTCTGGAGTGAGAGTAGTGACCAGAGAATACATTTTTCGTATGATGAAAGACTGTAACTAACCCCAATTTCTACAAAAACATGATGCAGTCATGAATAAAATGACCCCAACCGTGCACAAAATTTTACTGCATGGTCCTGTTATAATGAAATATGCCCTTCTCCCTATAGGAAATTTGTCCGAAGAGGCAGCCGAGGCCAGAAATAAGCACTTCCGAGAATTTAGGAAGAGCTTTTCAAGGAAGTTCTCGAGAGAGCAGTGCAATTTGGACGTCTTAAATCGGCTGCTACTTACGTCAGATCCGTTTTTGAGCAGCATTAGGCCTAAGCCTCTAAAATCAGCGAAACCATTTAGCCTTGCTGCTAGGGACAAGATGCTTGGCCCAAACATAGACGCAAACGCGATGTCAGATGACTTATCATCAGATTCAACAGATGAAAGTGATGAAGGGTCGTCTGATTGATCAGATAGTAGCTGTTTATCAAATAATTAAAACTTGAAGAATGTTTTATTATGCTATTGACCGGTATATAAACGATACAACACTACACCAACCGGCAAATGTATAAAAGTTGTATAAAATAAATTAAAATAGCATATTTGGATTCACACAATAGAACTCCTGATACAAATGTACATAAATCATTTTGGCCAGCTTTTCTAGTGAAATACCCCTATGTGCGCCTGTACTTCGGAGTCCAACTTGGCCCACCGATCCGGGTGCATTCGCTCTTTTGGCATAGTTAATCGTATTGCACATTGTATATTAGTATTCAGCCCATGTCGAAACAGGTTATGATAAGAAGCATGCAAATTCACGCTACACGCGCGTTGCAAATTCGGCCGCGTGATTCGTCACAAATGAGGCTGCATAGTGCATACCCAATGTACACACACACTTAAAGAGGATTTTAGACCATTTTGAAGTAGTGTTTAGGGTTTTTTTATGTCGCTTAATCTGGAACGCCGAGAACACAATAAGACAAACCGAAAAAAATTACGGTGGAAGGCAGTTAATTTTTTTTTTTTTTTATTATGAATGGGCTTACTCATGGCCACAGACTAGCCGAGGCGTAGACGTGGCCTACGATGGAGCGAGCTCGCCCAGAAGGTGAAAAAAAAAATGGCAAAATTATTGCAACGCCCTCTAGTAAGGACATAAACTGTAAAAACCGTAATTAAATCAGCTGTGGAGATAATAGGAAACATTCATTTGTTTCAAATAAACACACAAATTGTGTCAAAACTCACATGCTAGTCACCGAAATAGACATTCATTGATAATTAATTTAATTTCACCACAATTTGACTTTAATAGGACCAAATCAGGTTCGGGTCAGAGATCAAATAAATAATATGGTGACCTAACATCACGCGACGTCGCCCGTTAGTCAAAAGGTTATCAATAAGGCCGATTCGATTTTATCAATTTGATAAAGTTTTCATCTCATTTTGATATGACCTTGAGTCGTGTCATCAGGCACCTCACACGCACAAATAAGTGTGAATGAGTTACCTAACGAGACGACCACTGATTGCATTTCATTACATAGTTTATGTACAGTTAGCTGTAGAGAATATCTCGAATCTATAGCAGTAGCACCACACTCTCATTTTACATTAGGGATCGATTAGACAGTCGTATTTGGCGGAATTATATGGCTCAAAATCAGGACATCAGACTACTCGACATAAAAGGGATAAAGAATAAGTCATTGTAGCGAACTAAGTGGCGCGTGAGCCGCCAACGGGTGGTTAATGTCCATGATCAAAATCGTAGTTTTTTTTGGAAATCAATGGAAAATTTATTCATATTATAGAATTAATAGATATATACAGGTCTAAACTAAATTAATAACTTGCTTAAAACTTAAGTAGGCTCTTGAGGCATTGTACTAAGGAAGCTGGCGGCATTTCCTCATTGTATCGCAATGCTGATACATTGTGCGAGGAAGCTGCCAGTTGTTCAGTCACCAGTTACGTCAACCAGACGCTTCGCTTCAGATCGTATTAAATTAAAGATAAAAACCATTTCAAATTGTTTAAAGTGAATCGGCCTAAATGTTCTACCGATAATAAAATTAACAACGTTGGAATGTCGCTTAGAATGCTTCTTTAATATCACATCCGTGTCAATCATCATATTCATATAGTCTGAGACGTAACGCACACAAACAAAACATGCCAGTACTTTTGCCGTGTTTGTTTGTGTTGAGTATATATACATAAATAGATAGTCGTAAACGTAATTACTACATGTGGACAATAGTATTTTATACAATCGTGTTATAATGGAGAGCTTTTCAGTCGAGTACCGTGTTAAGGTCACGAAGCTTGTTGAAGGGCCTTATTGGGTACGAGATTTAAAAGCTTGATTATATCACTATTGTATACAATACTTTTTCTACGGGTTAATAAAAACCGTAGCCGGTTCTTTGAAAATTGATAACTAGGTACGTTTTTAAAGTGCTTATGGAACATTTTTTTCATACTATGTAGCATTCACAAAAACTAAGTATGAATAAGGGTACAGTAGGTACCTACAATATATTATTATACTAAGTACATACATGTATTATTAAGTGTCCCGGATGTTCACTCGAAATCTCGAATTTGCATCTAATTTAACACATTCAGGGCCAAGAACCCGACTGTCGGGTACACTGTTCGTAGCGACTACGCGCTCCATAGCGCGAAACCGTGGCTACGCGCTACGAGTGCAACCCGTAGCACTTAGTGGCAATGAATGTGATAAAATGAGAATTCAACCCTAACAGCAGATTTACTTACCTATTCCACATTTCTCCTACAATAGTGATATTGTAGAGATATCTGACCCCACCCTATAGAAGTTTATTTTCCGGGGCAGGGGGGTCAACTATCGCTGCAGCTGACTGTACACTTATTATAAGCACACAGCTATAATTAATAGTATTTGTTGACATGTTTTATTATGCGTTTCATAATCGTAAGTTTCGTCTAGTCTATCTGAAAGATAAAGACGGCGTACATTGTACTGATAACATGTTTGTTCGCTTAAGCAAGGTATTAAATTAATACAAATATTAACACATTGTTGAGCAATGATTAAGATATGAACTCGTCTGTTCCTGACGCCATTCGCAACGGCTTAATTATCTTAGTAACTTGATTGACACTGAACTAAAGTAAATAAATACTGAAGCTTTGTTTCAGTATTTATTTTACATTTAGATGACTTAGGTCATCATCATCAATAGACACGTGTAACATGTCTAGATCGTCATTGGCTAGACCGGCAGGAGAGTCCGCTGTCCGTTATGGTGACATTCCATTTCTGACCGCAGCTGCACGACTGGTACTGAACGCGTCGCTGTTATTGTCAATTTCCATAGTAAAATGAACAGTATTGCAGCTGTCGTTGGAAATTGTCTGTCCTTTACCTGTACCTTTTGGGCAAATAAAGAAGATGGCGTTGGACATCAGTAACGGATCGTCCGTTCCGTGGCCCTCGGGTTACTATTCAGTTCTATTAGCCAGGGAACAATAAGTTAGTATCAATGTCTATATCATTCGCTACCTTATTAATTTATTAGACAAAAGCATTACATCTTAAGCCCCGTTTGATTACTACTGATTCGATACTCGGAAACAACCAATATTATCTGATTGCTTTGACATCTCGCCATTGTTGCAAATTACGATTTTAATCAGATTGGCGGGGAACTTCCTAATTACTTCGTCCGTGATTTCATTACATTGATTAAATGTATCAAATTAAAGGTATTCGCCTATCTAAGCCAAAGTACCTTGGTTCTTCTTCTTTCCATCCTGGAGTGTAGGGCTCGAATCTTTTTCTTCCACTGACTCCGGTCCTGGGCAGCTTGGGTAGCCTCCTCCCACCCCATCCCCAATAAACCCAGCACTTGCTCCACAGACCGGCGCCAAGTAGATATAGGGAGACCATGTTTCCGATTGCCTATATCACCTACCATATCTCTACCTGTCATAGTTATCTTGATTATACATATAATGTGTAATGAATGATGCATCAGGCGGTGACATGCAACATGTTTGCAACATACGAGGGACGTCTGAAAACTTATAAGCCTAAGGTATTTCGAGGTTGTATATGTGTTTATGATACTGGCCGCTAGAAAGGCCATTTAAAAATAAATTATTAAGAAAACAATATGTCAGATTTTTATTATTCTGTTTCGAGATATTCAACTAGAAACTACATAATGTGTGAATTACCAGCGAATATTACGAAAATTGAGCATCGTGCTGTAATTAAGTTCCTTACAAAAAGTGAAAAATCACCGCAGTGTATTTTTGAGGAAATGGCTATTATTTACGGTGCTTCTGGGCCTTCTTATGCCACAGTCAAAAAGTGGAGTCGCTTATTTAAACTCGGGCGGGAATCCATCGAAGACGACCCCCGCTCAGGGCGGCCAATATCGGTAGTGACCGAAGAAAACGTAGCCAAAGTCAAAAAGTTGGTATTGGAAGATAGAAGAATTAAGGTTTGGCAAATAGCTGAGGTCCTAGGTATAAGTAAAGAACGAGTCGGAGAAATTTTACACGAACATTTGCACATGAGTAAAGTTAGTGCTCGTTGGGTGCCGAAAATGCTTACTGCCTTCGATAAAGAACGTCGTGTTGAAACTTCCCAGGCGTTTTTAGACTTGTGCGAAGATAATATAGACGAAGTTTGTTCCCGAATAGTAACTGTCGATGAAACATGGATCAGACAGTATGACCCGGAGTGTAAGTCCGAATCAATGCAGTGGATTGAGAAGGGGGAACGGCCGCCGAAGAAATTTAAAGTGCAAAAGTCGGCCTCTAAGTTAATGGCTACGGTGTTTTGGGACTGTGATGGTATTCTTTTAATCGATTATTTAGAAAAGGGTTCCACAATAAATGCACTTTATTATGCAGATCTTGTAAGACAGGTACGACAAGCAATAGTTGAAAAAAGGAGAGGTAAACTAAGGAAAGGAATTTTGTTTTTGCAAGACAACGCACCCGTCCACACCGCTCATGTTGCGAGGCGTGCTTTGAAGGAAGTTGGCTTTGACGAAATCGACCACCCACCGTACAGCCCCGACCTAGCCCCTAGCGACTATTTTCTATTCAATAATTTGAAGAAAGAGTTGAGGGGAAAGCGATTTACTAGTGACGAAGAGATGAAGGCGGCCGTAGAGGAGCATTTTGAAGGGCAAAATAAAGAATATTTTTTTAATGGGCTAAAAGCACTATATAAAAAATGTAAAAAGTGCATTGATTTGGGAGGAGATTATATCGAAAAATAAACAGTGATTTACCTTTGAAAATTGTGTTTTTGTATCTTAGGCTTAGAAGTTTTCAGACGTCCCTCGTATTTTGGTATGTTTGGAGTTAATACTTTTTCTTATTATATAGGTTCAATAGTGTGTTTAGGTACAAACAGCAATAAGTACGCCTAACTGTACATCGGTGGACCTTATTACAAAAAGCATAAGGTCCACCGATGTACAGTTAACAGTGTGGGCGATGGTACATCCATTGTAAAAATATTACTTTCACGGAATTTGTTGGCTAAGTAACAGCGAAAAATCTCGAATCTGGCCATGTAACTTTGCACAAACGTGACAGTACGAATACATTCAATACAATAGGTACATACCTTTTGCTTTTGGCATGAAAAGTTAGCGTGGTCCGACTCTCGCCATTCTACTAACAGGCCATCCTGTTTTGTTTTTGAACTAACTCAAAAAGGCACAATGCTTAAAATTTTAAGCTCATTTGGCACATTTCTCTTACATTGAATAGCACATTGATTTTTTGAATATAATACAATCATTCACAAACTAGGTAGCTTTTTAGATACCTGACTAGTCTAAAATCTTATGCTAAACGATGTCAAAATAGTTAGTAATTATGTTCTATGAATTTATTTATTTTTTCACAACGTGCATCACGTGTAGATAGCTTTTACGATAAACCCTGAAGGCGTACCGCCAAATCAAAACATCCAAAATCGTTATCTGCTTCTCTATCGCTCTTGCATATTATTCAAGCAACAGTGCCTCTCTTTTTCTGTCTCAGTGAATCTATAACGTTTTTCTACTTTTGGTGATATGTGCCAAACGGCAGGTGTTGGCCACCCTTCAATATTCATTAAAAATAAAATAACTTAAGCCTATCTATGCCATAAAATTGTAAATGCAAATACATAGTTTCTGAAAAGGTCAACGAGGCCTTATCATATTTATACATATTAACGCGGCTTAGTTTGAGTCGACAATTATTTACATACAAGTTATATTATTAACACACATTCTTATGTCATTAGGTAAATTACCTCGTTGCTATTTGTTGATTAGAGCTGCTTCCGTTGGAGTGCAGTTCGCGTGCAGTTCCCATACAAATTGCAATCCGGTTGCAGTCCGACTGTATCGAGCCTTAACTAGCAATAAATTCTACTATAACGTATACCACGGCCGATTAGTAATTTAGCCTAAATGCTAAATTACTAATCGATTTTATATTTTATGAGTTCCAATAACAGTTAGTTAAATTAGCTGTTATACTATCTAATTAATGCTGACCAAATACGCTAATTACTCGTATAACATAAACGATCTTACATTAAGATACTTAAAGAGAAGGGGTTATAATGCGATTTTCCTAATACCACTATGTTTTGTTACAGTTTGACCTAGGCTGCCAAAACTGGAAGAGAACCTTAATCGGTACCATCCACAACTCGGGGCTGTTCGTGTCGCTGCCACTCACGGGAATCATGTCAGATAGATTCGGGAGGAAAAAGGCTTTGGCCGTCGCATCTCTCATGAATGGGATATTTGGATTCGCAAGATCTTTTTCTGTCAATTACGTCATGATGGTGGTATTTGAGTTTCTGGAAGCAGCGCTGGGAGCAGGAGCATACACTACTGCATTTGTTTTAGGTAGTTATGTGGAAAAATTTAGTCACGATTTACGAAAAATTACTGCATTCATCAAAATCAATACCCTATTTGTAACAAGTATTATATTTTTATGTTATTTTTGTTTAATTGTACAACGCAAATTAATAATTTTGAAACTAATTTTGCCACGCCGAGGCGTGGATCATTAACCGTTATTACAATGAATGTATTATAACTAACTTAAAATTAATTTCATCGTAACTGACACTAGCACAAATTTTAGAGGTTGCCAATTCTTAATTCATTGTGTTTAAGATTTTATTTCTTTCTTTCATTTTCAGCAATGGAGCTAGTGGGACCTAAAGGCCGAGTCTTTGGCAACACTTTAATTAACTTCATATTCACATTCGGCTTGATGACTCTACCGGGCCTGTCTTGGTGGCTACAAGACTGGAGACAGCTTCTAAGAATCATATACGCCCCAGCCATGTTGGTTCTGTCATACATCTGGTTGCTGAACGAGAGTGTAAGATGGCTGTTGAGCAAAGGGCGTAACGAGGACGCCATAGAAATCCTCAGAAAAGCTGCTAAAATGAATAATGTCGATATTTCCGAAGAACTTAATCCAATATTCGAAATGAAAGTACCTGAACCTAAACAAACTAAAAATGTAGACGCAGAAAATGATAGAACGTCTACTTTTGCAAGAGTGCTCAAATCTAGGATTATAAGGACAAGAGTGATCGTGTGTTCATTTTTGTGGATGACATGTACTTTTGTGTATTACGGACTTTCTATAAATTCAGTGGGGCTAGGGGGTAACAAGTATGTGAACTTTATGTTAGTTGGGTTTGTGGAGATTCCAGCGAATTTTGCATGTTTATTAGTATTGGACAGGTTTGGGAGGAAGAAGATTTTGATAATAATGTACATTTTGAGTGCGTGCCTGTGCATCGGTCTATCATTTATACCAAAAGGTGAGTTTATTTATCTTTATTAACTTGAGTTTAAATTAAATAGGTTTTTTGATTGTTGACTAGGTATTGATAATATTTGCGCAGTACAATAAGGTAATCAAAAGTCACATTAGGGTTGGTCGAGCATGATGATTACAAATATGTATACGAAGATTATGAAAAACAAATTGATAACAAAATTACAATCGGATCAAAATATTTCTTTTCACTTCTCATGCTCAAAAAGTGCACCTTTAAGTCGTGCGTAGACGACATGAAATCGCATTTTATGCTCTAGAGCATAAAAGTAAAATTTTCTTCTAAGACTACAGGTAATCGGTCTCAACAGCCAAACAGTTAAAACATATTGCACAATTTTACTGAGCAATAAAATTGTGTAGATGACAAAACTTGTTATATTATTTTATTTTTGCTACAATTTATTAGAAATCCGTATTTTCTGTCATTAAATTTAGTAAATCACATAAAATAGGAGTCGATTATCGTTCAAAAATGCTTCGAAATGTTTGACTTGCCAGCAAACCAAGCATCTGAAACTCTGATCACATGTTGAAAATTTAAAAAAAAGATTAAAAAGTTACTTGGCGGGAATTGGTTATGTATTATGTTCTTTCGCTTTACGACAATTTCGTGGTGTAAATTGCCGTGAAAAATATAATTATTTTCCTCGCAATCGAAGTGAAGCAGAAGAAAAGCAGAGTGTACAACAAGGGCATAAATGTCCATTTCACCATCGTATTTTTGCCTCGGGCACTTTATGCCCTTGTTGTACAATCTACTATTTTCTATCAACTCAATAATAAGTCATTATAATTGCAACTTCGGCTGGATTGCTATTGCATTTTTACTTCTGGGGCGATGAATGCTCGTGCTGTTACTAACAGATATACAGATCTTTATTTTTTACAATTTCCTTGTTAAAATGAGTGATTAATTGAACGCTCTAATCGCTACAGTAATGCGATAATAAACGTCACTCACTTTAGGTATCAAATAAATTAATTTGCAGTCGTCATCCAAATGTTACCTTAAGGGCTAATAATGCTGCTGTTGGCGACTGGCTGGCACGCGGCCTCCTTCGAACGTATTGTTTGTGAAATATTTTAATTTGTGTTTGACAATCAGTCTGCCTGTCACCGCCTATCTATTAAGTTCTTGTTGTTCTTTCATAAATAAATTATTTATAATATTTGTATAAAATCTGCGTGTTTCCATTATATCACCAATTCATCATACAGTCCACTTCACTAGCTATCATTTTGTCTTAATTCAAACATCATAGTTGGTGTCGCCATATCTCGTCTATTCCAAAACAGTTGCCGTTGACTTGAAATTTTCCCCTCTGTTTACACTACGATCCTTGTGTGCTCAAGGGCCTGAATTAATGGAATATTCAAGTTAAGCCGATTTCGGCACCACCGCTGTTTAGATGTGGCTCGGACGAGAAATAGATAACACATAAATAATTTAAGTGGCTTTTCAAACTTGGTACATAGAAGTAAAGCTTGTTTAATAAACATTGGATGAATAAATGAATGAAGGGGCTTGGGGATCGAGCTTATTGGAGATTCGATGGTATTGCGTGAGTGGAGAGTTATGAGGAATGCATTGACGTGCAATATCTTATATCGGAAACCAGATCCATCAATAGTTTACGGACCATAAACTGTTTATTTACTGTTTCAGGTAGATACATACTAAATTAAAACTAGACTTACGAGTATATCGACCGGGATATGAACCGTGATTACCTTTTGTAATGTTTTCGAGCTCCCGATATTTCGACTAACCGTGAATCATTCAAAACTATTAAATTAAAAACTAAACAAAATTAAAATATATCTAAGAACATAAATTTGTTGAGCATGAAGAGTTATTGAATTATATTTTTCACTGTTCGTGATTTAAAAGTTCATATATCTATTAATTACACAGTTTTTATACTTTGTCCAATTATTCATTATCGTTTTCCTAGAAAGTTAGTAAACTCTGTCTGTTAATGTTAGTAAATTTTTCATATTCATCGGAATGTTCTTACTAATTGCATTGACATCGGCCTCGGTAATAGCATGGTAAGCCTGGTAAAAAAAATCTAAATATGTAAATTTGTTTACAGACCATAAACTCCTGTCTCTCATCATATACCTCTCTGGTAAATTTTCGATCACGGTGGCGTACAGCTCCGTGTACATCTACGTGTCCGAGGTGTTCCCGACGAGCGTCCGACAGTCTCTACTGGCTATATGTTCCTCGCTGGGCCGTGTCGGTTCCACGTTGGCTCCGCTCACACCTCTGCTGGTAAGTGTCAAGGTGGATGTACAAACACTCTTAATTGTCCATCGGTGAACCTTATGCCTTTTGTAATAAGGTTTAGAGTTGTCAGTTAACAGTGTGGGCGATGGTACATGTATGGTACAGTGATGGTCCGACAGTCTCTACTGGCGGTACGAGTAAGTTCTTCTCTGGTCCGTGTCGGTTCCACGTTGGCTCCACTCACACCTCTTCTGCTAAGTGTCAATGTGACGGTACATACGAGTATACGTGTCAGAATTTTCGACCAGCGCATTCTCTGCTGTTCCACGCTAGATTCCCGCACTCTTCTGCTACTCTGTATAGTAAGATCTGCTACTTTGTAGTAGAAAACCTTGACACTTACCCGCAGAGGAGTGCGGGAAGTTTGTACATTTCGTGTACACGTATACAGATACGCGTACACGAAACGTGCAAAATTCCCGACGAATGCGAGAGAGTCTTTGCTGGCGATGTGATCAAAAATACAACAATATATCTATATGTGAACCTATTTCATTGCTTGACATAACGTCGGCAACTGAATTTATTTTGTGTTGAAAACTATTTATTTGGAGGCTAGGATACTTAGACAGCATACGAGACTGAAATGACAAAAACTTCAAAGATCTGATCGCCTTTGGCGTCACTAACTGGCACTGCGCAGTGACGCAAAATAGGGAAGAGTAACGATTTCTATTGTCAGAGGCTAAAGACTTTTCTGACAGGCCCGCATAGTTACTAATTAGTCTAGTTACAGTTAAAAGTATTTACCTACATTAAAGTGAATCAACACAACCGCATTCACTAGCTTTACTAGTTGATGCTGTTGTCTACCACCGCTACCATATAAAAATGTTTAACCGATTCAATTTTCCAGGCACTATACTACGACAACCTACCATCTATCTTCTTCGGCAGCCTCGCGCTGACTGCCAGCGCCATGGTCCTCATCCTACCGGAGACGCTCAACGTGCCGCTGCCAGATACTATTGAGGAGGCCGAACGGCTGGCGAGGCCGAAAAGTGTCAGTGCGGAGTAAATGGTTTAACTGTGAATATGGATGTGCATACAGAGTTTTATAATTTTTATATGTTTAGTTAAGCGGGCCATAATTAAAAACATATACTTAGCCCCATTGAAATTTTATACCATTTATTAAAGCCAAGTCGTACAAATGTAAAATCTAAAATATTCTACTGAAATTTTAACCTATTAATTTGAAAATTGAACGAAACAAAAGCAACAATGCAATGCAATTCTGTTCCAAATGAATATCGAGCGGCCTAATTCTAATTTTAATAAACGTCAAAAATTAGATCTCGTTACGATATAGATCAGATCTGTCAGTGTCAATAGTGACGTTAATAAAATTTGAATCAGGCCGTATGATTTATACTGTAGCTAGGTCTTAGGATAGAATGAGCCACGATTCGGCAACAAAAATTTTACCTGCCTCATTAATCTCATTATACATATAGAGCTGCAAAATTGAATTGATTGAATTCGTTTATAAAGTGGCTTATGCATTTTTGCGACTGGGTGTACTAACATTTTCGGCTGACCCAGTGTCGATTAGAACAGTCAATTACTTATTTTCATAATTTGTTGGTTGGTCCATACAGAAATATAGTAAGAATAGAGTGCTCTCTCCATACATCAGTTTTGGTACCAAAAATACTATTACCTATTGTAGTACTTGTAGTAGGCGACGACGCGATTCACGAGACATCTAGTATCAAGTAGCGGTACTGATAATTCCGCTACTCGATGCTAGATGTCTACTATGAAAATAATAGTCTTTTTCGTAGTATTAGAGTGAGCACTCTATGTATTTTTTTCTCTGTGGTTGGTCCTATAGAGTTGTTAAGTATAACCTACCCGACGTTTTTGGTTGAATAATTCGTGGCTTGTTGATTGTTATTAAAATCAGAATACGCATGTAAAGTTTTATGACTAAGGGGTTAGAGCTTACAGTCCATAAGGAAAATGTTAGAAAGGTAATTTAATCGAGAAATGTATACTGAATTTAACATTTTCTGAAGTATTACAGTACCGCTTCAAATGTTAAAATTGATGTTACTGCACGGATTTTTGACATTTGCAGCAGCATTGCAGTCGGCAGTAATGTCGCGCTGCAATATTGCGGCAGCTGCAAAAATGCTGGTGCAGTCTGAATCCAAATATCACCTTTAGAATGACATTCGGGTCGTACAGAGATATTTTGGGTGTTGGCGATGATATGCGAATGTGATAGGTACCTATACTGCTATTTTGGTTTCTATTAAGTATCTCTTTTTTATTAACCATCTGTCATTGCCACACCAGATATGGGTAACATCTATTGAAACGACTATTTCATGAACTCCTGAAGACCTATACATACATGTAAGCAATTATAATTAAATAATAAATAAATAGATAAGTATAATGGATATATGATCGGATGCCAAATTTTACTTAATTTGTGTGAAAAAGCAGTGAAAGTGTACCTACATATTTGTGAACGTGAATTAAAGTATTTTCATGCCTCCAAATTGTCATTTTTTTAAACATACTACTCAACGCGGGTTAAGGTGACAGACCATTTCCAACGACAGCTGCATTACTGTTCATTTTACTATGGAAATTGACAATGACAGCGACGCGTTCAGTACCAGTTCAGTGCAGCTGCGGTTAGAAATGGAATGTTACCATTATTCTAATTTACCTACCTACCACCAGTTTGGCACTGACATAAACGCTAGCGTAAACGTAACTTACTTTCTATGCATCTCGCTCGTACTGACATATTAGAGCAAGCGAGATGTACCTACAAAAAATAAATTACGTAGACGTTGGCGTTTATGTCAGTGTAGACACTGTCAGTGACTCATGGTACAGTCAGCAGCAGAAGTTGCTAAGCGGGCGCGGTATTCAATATTACCTTGACACGCTCTTACACGCGTATTCGGGAAACGAGATAATCACAAGATTTAGAGACGATATAGAGATCAACTAGATTTACATTAGATATCGACTAGATGTGACTTGGATATCTAAGTCATAACTTGTCGAAATCGTTCAAGAGGACCTCCAGAATCGCGGAAACGTAAAATTTGACATATCTATCTTACAAATATCTTTAAATTATCCATATCGTAACTTGTTGAGGTCTAGTAGAGATCTAATTCATTTTCAGAATCGAGCCGTTATTCTCTTAACAATAAAGTCGCGTCAAGATCATTTTGAACACCTCGCCCGCTTAGCAACTTCTGCTGCTGACTGTGTATACGGGTACAGCACGCGTTCCCTGGACTTTAACCCCCTTATTCAAGTTATTCATAAACGCACTACAAACTTCAATTAGCTAATAATCGTTTGTCCTTACCTGCCTTATGTTTGGTAAGAAAGGGATAAAAGATAATTTAACTAAATCAGGCCCCGAAAGTTTTATGAATAAGTCGCCACTTACGTTTCCACATCTATCCTCGAGACCGCAACTACGACGAGGTAGGATGATAGGGCGAATATACCGGGTGTGGCCTGTAACACGAGCAAATAATAAAATTAAAACATAGATTGTACTCCTCAAACGGTGACACTTTTGTTCAACAACTTTTAAAAATTATGATGTAATTAGACCTATTTTTCATACAAAATAAACATTATCTTCAATGGACGCCATCGCCACACCATATCATTTGTGATTAACGTTGCTTGTCTTGTCATGCTTTAAACAGAACAAAATTCGCAATACATTGCGTCTTAGAATAAACTTAAAAATCAAACCACAAGTTATTATTTAAAAGTTGCTGAACAAATGTTGGTCAGTATGAGGAGTACAGCCTACAGTAAAATTTTTTGCTCGTATTACAGGCCGCACCCGGTAGACTACGAGTAACATAACCTAACCTAAACACTATGTAAGGTTAGCAGACTAGAAAATAGAAGCTGTATTCAAGATAATATCTTAAAATATGTACTAATTATTAAATAAAAGGACTAAAACTACACATACTGTATACCTAACTTAAAAATAAAATATCAGCCGTATCACAAAAATAAATAACTTTTACCAGCCTCTCCACGGACCAAATCTTTCTCTCTTTTACGCATAACATACCATCTCTCTCTCTCAAATTTAGCAACATCTTTACACTTCACTAACTATAAGAACCCTGCTAATAAGATAACGGAATCTAATTACTTAATTATTTTTCTAATTTCCTTTACTTGCAAAATGAAAGCAAACATTCGTCTCAAAGGAATCGCTAATCGATTTTTTGCAGGCGTCTTAAATTTTCTCTTTGAACTAGTAAGAAGGCAGCTAAGGCAAATGCTATGAACTAATTGCTGAAACAACTTTGAAAATGAAAAGAAAGTCCGAGTTACTCGCAGAATTTGCCTTCAAATCACGGCAATTACTTACCTACAAAGAAAAGGTTACCAGCTTAGAGAATATAACCAAACGGAGTGGTCATTAACAGGCGTTCCCCTCTGTCGAAAATAGGAGGCCAATGGTCAACCACATGTCAACCAATGTATGGACTGACGTTTATCTGACATGGCGTACCTATACATTTGATGTGCCCTTCCCCCGCCAAAAACGGCAGACTATTTTGTACCGAAAATTATAGACATGGCGTCTCCGTTAGTTATATCCTCTAAGGTTGCCAGAGTTCAACGAGTGTGCGGAGTGATAGGTCGGCGACGCGCATGTAACACTTTTGGAGTTACCTGTTGCATACGTCCATAGGCTCCGAAGGATACTTACCATTAGGCAGACCGTATGCTTATCAATACACGATTAACAATACAAGAACAATAAAATATTCGATTCTAAACGTTAAAGCAACTAAGCACTTCGCGCGTCACTGTCAAGGTCAGTCATTAGATTTAGGCATGTTTTATTTACGGAAGCGGTCAGAACAGTTATTATATGCGTTTTAATAAACTTGTCTGTCAAAATAATACCCATTTTTAAAGCCGCTATTAGCTCCTGTGCTTTGCATATCTATCAATCTCCCTAAGTTGATGTTACGAGCCTAAGACTAAAATCGATTATCATTTTAATATTGTGTTGCAAAAATTAACCATATATATAGTAGTATACCCTATAATGGGCGTGGAACCAGTAATGGGACAAAAAAATATAATTCCTCTAAAATAAGTATCTAAAAGTAGTTTATAAACACTGGCTGTATATTATCATAAATAAGAGTCCTAGAGCTGTTTCAGTTTGAAGTTTCATTAAATTTGGTAGCTTTTTAAGAAATTGGCGTCAACCCAAAAGTTGTCGTGTCACTGAAAAAAAATACCACTACGAATTCTTAACAACTTCGCTAAGAGAGGTGAGTTAATTTATTAAATTTCAATTAATTAATACTTGATGAAAACTAGAATGTGTTTTGTTAATTGAATTTACCATGAGATAAGGTATACAACACACTATGTTGTGACTCCACAGATGTTAAAACATAGTGGTATTTGGCCCAATCCCATTATAGGAGCTGTAAAACTGCGTACCTCCTATGATGGGACAATTGACAGAATGATGCTTGCCATGCCATAATTTCATGTTTAAACAATACAGAAGTAAAATGTAGTTACGAAATATGTCAATCAGGAGGTATTCTCGGACTTCGGATAAATTAATATCGTTTTTCCAAACTTTTATTTAACTTGCCCTGTTAGTTAGTGTGGGTCCAATCTTGGTAGCTGAATTTGAGCCACTTTTCGATTTCCGATTCAGTTGAAATTTTGTGTAAGTACGTAATTAAGTATGCAAATCGGATGATAATGCAATATTATGATAACATGGACCTAATCTGATGATGGAGACAGGAGGTGGCCATGGGAACTTTATCGCAATAAACCCTAACTAATTGTGTTTGGGTATATTGGAATTGTCTCAATGGATCTAATACAATAATAATTGGCTGTGGAAAGAAAAATACATTCAGCGATAAAAGCTTATACCAAAAATTGATTTTTATTCCCTAACTTATTCCCCATTTCAATATTTTATACTGATAGAGCAATGTCCATTATAGGGGGCCCATTACTGGATCCACGTCCATTACCGGGGGCCCATTACTGGAGCTTTGGTGTCCATGACTGGAGAAAAAAAGCATAGTTTTAATTTGTTAAATATGTGGAAACTAATTGCCGTATCTTTCATACAACACGCCTAAAACATGAAAGACGGATAGGACTTTCATCTTTTAACACGCTAAGCGGTAGACCATTTACATGTATACGGGAAATATCATAAATACTCCAAATTTCCTCTTAAATGTCCCATGACTGGTGCTGTTACTATATACCTCTACCCATGTATTCTTACCAATATTATAAATGTATAGTAATAAGTAGCTAAATTTTGCGACTACTTAAAACTGATTTGTAAATTAACTTTTTTACTAACTTAACATACCTAATACAAAATAAATAAGCTTCATACAGCCTAGTTAAACAGTATGCCTATAAACAATCAGAGATCAGCGTAAAATAAAAACATTTTCCATCCATCAGCAATGTTAATCACAATCTCTAAAGCCACTCCATTTTGACCTTTTCGAGATTCAAATCCTAGCTCGTAATCTCTCTGTTACCAAACCGGGTACAAACCGACCTAGCCTAACAAAAATCACAGTAGGTTCCTACGTTAAAAATAGAATTAGTAAGTAGACAACAGTGACCAAATGCGCGATATCTTTCAAACTATCGCTGACGCGGAGGATCGCAAGCATCAGTCAATAATTGGTAAGTTGCACAACAAATAAATGGTGACAAACACAACTTATCAGTAAGTAAGCACAAAGAAAACTACCTATACCTAGGTACCCATTTCTTTTGAGTGCAAACACAGTATGATTCCTTAGCTTAGAGGATATAACCAAACCGAGTAGCCATTAACAAGCGTTCCCCTCTGTCGAAAAAAGGCGGCCAATGGTCATATACATTGTATGGACTGACGTTTACATTGTATAAATACTCGTATAGACTGACATGGCTATTTTTATGTTACGTATACATTTGACGTGCCCCTCCCCTTGCAAAAATCGGCAGACTGTTTTGTAGCGAAAATTACAGACAAGGCGTCTCCGTTTAGTTATATCCTCTAGGTATGATTCTCTCTGTCTGTTTGAAAGGAGACAATGCTGGGCCAAACTATAATTATGTATTATGCGAAAGTGCCTTTTATTAACCCACTGGCAACACTAACCTCTATGGTTGTCGGTGGACATAAATAAGAGGCGGTCAGTGAAAAAGAAATGTCACAACACGAAAAAGACGATTTAGTTGAGGTGAGTTTTCTATAAATGCTATTTTGTAATGTAAATCCCACCAAAAACATAAATGTAAAAAAGGAGAGCCAAGTTCAATACAAAAATTATGCTTGGCTGTGGGGCTCGCCGCAAAAAGAATGGAGATCTAAATGAGTGCCACTGCCAAGTTCTATGCAAAATCCAAATATGTATTTATAGGAACAAAATAACATTATAAACAAGTATTAAACTCTATTTCTTTGCTTTATTGGATACCTATAACAATTGCTGTTATTTAAAAAAATGTGAGATCTTAAAGTAGGTTAGATTTGACTTGGCCAGTTTTCATTACATCAATCATTTTATATATATTGTAATTCTGATAAAATCTGGCCAAGCCAAATCTAACCTACTTTAAGATCTCACATTTTTTTAAATAACAGCAATTGTTATAGGTATCCAATAAAGCAAAGAAATAGAGTTTAATACTTGTTTATAATGTTATTTTGTTCCTATAAATACATATTTGGATTTTGCATAGAACTTGGCAGTGGCACTCATTTAGATCTCCATTCTTTTTGCGGCGAGCCCCACAGCCAAGCATAATTTTTGTATTGAACTTGGCTCTCCTTTTTTACATTTATGTTTTTGGTGGGATATCAATACTTTTTGTAAAGAAAACTAGGCAGGTATTGAGATTTAATGTTTTTTCTTGTGTTTCCGCTGTATGGTTTTTACTTCTGTTCTTTGTATAATTATGTGGAGCCGCGCGCCGCCGACGACACACCGTTGGCCGGTTGTTTAGAGCGTATTACAAGTTTTTTGTATGGGGACACCACTTATTTTTTGACTAAACTTTATTTTAATATAGCAAATATAATAATACATATATTGGAGTAGTTTCAAATATCTGCTTGTAACGGTTCCAACGCTACAATAAAAAAATATTTTTTTTGTATGGGGACCCCCCCTATTTTTTAACTTTTTTTTATTTTTAGATTTTTTCCTACGCTTACACACAATAACCGAGCTGGATTCCAAATTTTATCCTTCTAGGTCATCTGGAAGTAGGTTAGGTTTAGGTACTTATACCTATGTCAGTCCCAATAAAAAATGGTTTTTTGTATGGGGACCCCCCCTATTTTTAAACTTTATTTTATTTTTAGATTTTTTCCTACGGTTACACACAATAACCGAGCTGGATTCCAAATTTCATCCTTCTAGGTCATCTGGAAGTAGGTTAGGTTTAGGTACTTATATGTCAGTCCCAATAAAAAGTGGTTTTTTTGTATGGGGATCCCCCCTATTTTTTAACTTTATTTTATTTTTAGATTTTTTCCTACGGTTACACACAATAACCAAGCTGGATTCCAAATTTCATCCTTCTAGGTCATCTGGAAGTAGGTTAGGTTTAGGTACTATAAGTCATAAGTCAGTCTTAAAATTTACGACTTTTTGACCTTCATATCTTTATAACCGTTTGAGCTAGCTTCATGAAATTTGGGCTTCTAGATATCCTTATGGATATAATTAAACACACGTAGTTTTATGTGTTTACGTCAAAGATGTTTTGAGTTATAGAAGGGTCAGAAGTGGCACCAAGTGGTTCGTGTAATATTACACTCGGCGCCTAGCCAGTTCCTTTGCTTGAACTTGGCTTGACACGCTGCCGCGTGTCTAGATACTGGTACCTGAAATTTTTAAGCCTTTTACCCATCACTCACCGCGAAGGTTACAGTAAAAATAAGGCAAACACAATCATTACTGGGCATCGGCAGGCGTGGCTCACTCCGCGATTTCGTCGCTTTGCTACAGGTAGCTAAAAGTACATCCGTTCGACCCCGATTTTAGGGTTTGCCATAAGCCGCGCGTGGCGCTGTCGCCACCTAGCGGCCATATCTGTGCTGATCATGTTAGACGCGTTTTGTTAGAGAGTGAGTCTTCTGTACCTAGTACTATTATTTATTCTGTGGCATCGACTTGTAGAAGACTGAGGTATGTGGGATTTGGGCTTCCTGTTAAAACTACTATATTCTCTTTTTTTTATCTCGTTCGATTTTCTCATTCATTGAGAAGTTAGATTTTTTTAAAGTAATTCAACCGGGGCACGATTCCAGGTTTTACCCTACACATATTTTCAATGTGTACAGTTAGCGCAGACCCGATTAAAAAACAAATGTTGTCGGTAAACACAACCGGCAGCCGGACCAATCAATCACACACGCCAGCAGCCGGATAAAAACACGGAACGTCCGGATTTGCATGCCGATGAGTACAGATGTGAAGTTGCGGAAAACCAAAAAACTGGAAAAGTTCTGGAAAAATCAAAATTTTCGATTCCCATACAAAAATATGAGAAGTTGCCGAAATTATTCCATGTGAAACATCGCAATTTTGGTACCAGTGTTACCATTGAGCGTGGTTATTTTATTACGAGTAGTTTACTTAGGCGAAGTTGGGTACTAACGGTAAAATTAGGGTTCCTCTTATCTTACACAACTAGGGCCGCAAAAATATGTGACACGTTATTTGGAGCGCAATAAGAGCGCGTCACATATTTTTGCGGCCCTAGTTGTGTAAGATACTATTGCTGATGACTGTACCTACAGACGGGCCGATTGCTAAACTTGATAAAAACTTCTAGACCTGATATTATGTTTATACAGATTATGTGTGCACTTTTGTAATAAAGAATATTGCCTGATAATTTTTATTATCTGGCAATGTCAGTTTTATGACATTGTAGATTATTATTGAAGGCTGTTAAACTGTAAACAGAAAGATGACATAGGTAATTAGGTATCCATAAACTTATATGGATTGGATATAAACGTATTATTGTTGGATTTACTATTTGTCTGGCATCTATACTTGATGAACTCATGAGAAATTTTATCAGAACTTTGAATAGGTACATAATCCAGAAATTAGACTTAGGTAGCACTACATAAATTTTTTTTCCAACTTTTTTGAATTGATTTTCGTATCCTGGACGTTCGTAGAGTAAATAATATATATTGGTACATCAGTGTCATATGCATTTATGTTTCTGACTTGACTGGACAATCGTACAGCGAAAAACGCCAAACGAAATGTAAAAATGTAAAATGTATGCTACTAAACACAAAGAATAGAATGATGTGCACAACTTGCACAAGTGTGCGTACTGCTAGCGCGACGATACACTAATATTGAAAACAAATGGGTATAATATTTTACGTATCTTATACGACTCTATGAACTCTATTACATCCGTGCTAGACGAGATAGTTTGACATACATTCAGACTGACTCATAAATCCAGTGCATTATGAAACATTAATGATACTAACCTTATCTTCGCCTGTATCTCATACTATACGGGTCAAATTCTGATAAGGGGCATGGCACACGCACAATGCGTCCGATTCGCACGTCGTTTCGACGTGCTAGTGGGGTTACTTACATACTAAATTACTATTCATAAATACGCGCATAGCGTGATCTCGCTCAAACTTCGGAGCAACGTGTGAATCGGACGCAGTGTATACCCCTAAGACGGAGCCGTATTCTGATCGTAATAGCAGGTTATAAATTTGATCTGGATATGATCTCTCAGTGTCTAAAGTGACCTCAGTTTCATTTTTTAATACATAGGTACATATATACATATAAGTATGTTATTGAATTATTGTCCGAAACAAATAGATGCATTGATATTGACCTCGTGAAACAAATGTCATTCGTCGGTCATATTTAATTAATCGATTAAAAGATAACGATATTTTAGCGCTATCATAAATTAGTATGAAGGCAAATATAATAAATTAATGAAAAACGTCAGAGTTTATTTATAATATACGTAGATGTAGGGACCGGTATAAAATGTATATCTACGTAGGAAATCGAATTAAGGATGGCTCACGCTAGACCGGGCCATGCGCTGGCCGAGGCGTCCGACATGTCACAGTCATAGTCTTTTATTTCCTTTAAGCTGCCTCTGCAATTTCCTTTTTCGAGGTATGTTTGACAATAAGGCCCACTTGCATCATCCCACGGGTTAGTGCAGCAGTTAAACCGTTAACTCAGTGTCAAATTGTACTGATAACCATGGTAACTCCAGGTTTAACCGGTTAACCTCGAGTTAGTGGAATGGTGCTAACCCTAACAAAGTAAGTGGCACGTGTTTATTTTTTATAATCTCATCACCACGGTTATCGCTATCACTTTCGCCATATCGATGCAATACTCGAATGGTCAATGATCGATAAAATCTAGAGGACACAACTGCACAGGGGGGCTAGCCAATGTGCCAATCGTTTATGCTCCGCAGCGAACGAAGCGCAGTCTCTGTCGCATTAATATGGAAGAGTGATAGAGATAGATTACTACGCTACACTACGGAGCGTAAACGATTGACACGTTGGCTAGGTATACAGAG
The DNA here is from genome assembly GCF_963556715.1 of Cydia fagiglandana. Lineage (NCBI taxonomy): Eukaryota > Metazoa > Arthropoda > Insecta > Lepidoptera > Tortricidae > Cydia > Cydia fagiglandana. The sequence continues at coordinate 4,298,485 of NC_085943.1, forward strand.
ACCCTAACCAAGATGACAATCGTTCGCAGAAAAACGAAACGCTATCTGTCTCTCTCTGTTTTTTATACAGTGACAAAGCCAGCAATGCACTTACAACCCCTCTGGTGTTGTGGGTGTCTATGACCGACGGTAATCGCTTACCATCAGGTTATTCGTCTGCTCATTTGCCACCTAAGTATATCATAAAAAATACAGTTCATAATTCCAATCAAGCAGTAATAATAATTATATACCTGTAAGAAAAAACCCCATGTAAAAATTTAGCGTTTTTTAAAATTATCTGTTTGTTAATCCAAAAATTACTTATCTGTAATTTGTTAACCCGATATTATTTTACAGTACATTGCTCCATTACGACACCCTGTGCTATAATAATTGCATTACATACAATAATAAAATTTAAAGGGCCATGTATTTCCTATTTTTCGCACTTATATCGTAAATACACCGCAGAGACATGCATGTTAAATAATTAATTATGCAGCTGTTGTCACGAGCAAAACGGCAAAAACGTAGGTACCGTGAGAACCTTATTATTATTACCCGGTCTCCTTCATTAGAAAATGTGGTAATTAAGTTAGTGCGAACATAAGTTACGCTGAGAGGTTCCGTACGAGTATAATACATAATACGTAGTCATGCATGGTCGATTGTTGAGCTATTTATGGTTTTAACTTTCTATAGCGTAAGTATTACCAAAGACATAATATGTAACTTCGTATAAGATTAATAAAGTCTAAGGAAAAAACGTGCCTCGTAAATCAAGAAAAAGTCATTCTCGGATAGATGCCGCACACACCTTTAGCCTATGCTCGGCTAGATGGCGTGACGACACCGTTTCATATTTAACAATTTTAACACATGGATATCAGTGAATGAACATGGATCAATAAAATTATAAAATAATTTATCCATATACATACATTTTTTTGATAATTTTATACGTTTTCGTTTTGAGTTTTAGTCGTGTGTCGACAGATGGCAGTAAATTTACTGTGACTACAAAATTTACTATGACAGGACCCCTCTATACTATCTATTCTTTTTGGTGTTACCTACCTACATAAGTATTGAACACCCAATTTAGCTAGGACCCTAAATGGCTCAACAATCACGTCGCGTGACCGTACATACATATTTGTTACATACTAAATTACTATTCATAAGATTTAAAGCATCAATTAGTTAATTTATCTTTTATCCCTTATTTATTACAGATAGATTAAAACAAACTATTGATGTTAGCACGTTTATGGATAACGCAAATATTATTTATGTATTATAGAAATTTAAAAGAAACAGGTAAATAACACAATAACTACATAAGTTAGTACTTAAGCTTCATTTTGATATTTTCATCACCTAACAATGCAAAAAAAATGGAACATAATAATGTACATATTTTTTTTTAATTTTCAGGTTAGCCAAAACTAAATACAGAACCCTAAAAAGGGCTTATCAACGCACTTGTTAAGTTTGAAGACCATGTGGTGCATTCCTTTTTCAATCGCAAACTATGCACCGTCCATTGCTGCCTGCGCACAGACGCAAAGAATCCCAGCGTCTGAACAGTAGCATTGTAACGCGAGTAAAGCATAACCTCAATACGTTTGGAAAGCGTGCGCCGGTGGCGTGATAAATATGACATTTCACTGTTTGCATTATTCCAAGTCTAACGCGTAGAGGAACCAGTACAAGCGCTTTGCGATTACCCTCTGTTCTTTATGAAATAACGGTTAAAGATACGCTGGTACGTCAAATCCGTAAAATCACCCGCGCTCTGTGCGCAAATAGAGTCGCTTGCGCGCCGGCTGGCTTCCATAGCCAATGCGCTGCGCGCGCCGCGGTTATGCCACAGCGCCACACGCAAACGAAGCAGACGCCGGCCGGTCGTGCGCATAAAAACTATTAAATTCGAAATTCAAATTTGCCAAACGCTCCCGAATTCTTGAACAGTGTTTAACAGAAACATCACATACTAACAGTTTGTGAACACGTGATTAAACTATATTTGTGAAAATCTATGCAACTCTAGTGATTCTGTTCCTAGTTCTCTAGTGTTCTGGGTCACGGAATATTGATGAATTAGTGAAGCAATTGTACTGTAAGTATTGTTTTGCTTTTAGTGTTGTATTATTTGCCTTTAACGCTTCATTATTAAATTGGAGACATTTGAGGTTAACTGCTTTATTTAGAATGCCTTTATAATTTTGTCCCGAGGAAGATGGTTAAATCAGTTCAAGTGTGGTTTTTGCTCGAACTCGCACGCAGGTAAAGCAATTCGGGTTGTAAGTCTTCCGTTAAGTCAATTATCTTTAATTTTTATCTTTGTTAGAACATACCTACGGCACGTTTCAATTGCACACTTTATTTAATAATAATATGTCGATACAGACTCAATGCTAGTGAAATAAAAACTATAATTTATTGAGGATGACTTATGACATTAAAACGTCACATAGACTGTAGAACTGCGAATAGAGCGACAAACTGTTTTGCACAAGGATTTCAGAGATCTAATGGATTTTTAGAGAAGTTTGACAGTTATCTATGAGGTGTCAGCTGTTTGTCTCATGTTTGTTTAAACCTGATCGATCCCTCAAAATGTTGTTGAAGTCTCCCGCCATCTCTAAGACAGCAGTGGAGCTATATTTATTAAAATCACCTCTTTTGCAAATATGATTGATAAAATTAGAGAATCCACTGCAACTCTACACTAGGTTAATAGACTTGACTTGTCTCTTGCCTCGTACGCTGACAACTTTGACACGTTATTATGTATATTATCACTTATTTTTGCAATTAGGCATGATAGTCTGGGGCATTCACCTTGAGTCAGCCCTCGATGTTTATAAATCCCCGGTCGCATGTTTCACTTCACTTGACTCTATGTTTGTCAAATACTGCTTTATTTTTTAAACCTTCTTTGAGAAATGGAAAGTCAATGATTGCGATGTTTATAATTCACCAAAACTACTCTACATTTCTGATGCCCATTTTTGCTTTTGAGAGCACTGGTATTATGGAAAACTGACCTAATGGATCAATAAATAAAAACTCTATAATATTACCTTCAGTAGATGGCGCTGACAATGTCTGACATTTTAGTTGTCGTTGGATTATCAACCCAACGGTTTGAAGCGGAAAGCACAAAATCACATGACGCACTAATTCTTGTCCGACTTTTGATAACTATTATTTCATTTGTCTGTGCAATTATATGACTCACTCGTCCAACGTTTTACTAAATATATAAGTACCTAATGACGTTTAATCCCATTAACAGCCTTGTTATCCTGGTACACACCACAACCTGAGGGCCTACCGCGAACCACGTTCGACGTGTTGCCTCCCTTTCACACTTACGTACGAGTTTACAAGTGTGACAGGGAGGCAACATTTCGAACGCGGTTCGCGGTAGGCCCTCTGAGTGTCTAGTGGAATCGGGGGGCGTCGTGGTAGAATGTTCACGATCCCATGACGCCTCCCCGAACGGCATATTGTGGGAAACGCCGGCGTGGGTTTAGTGGGTACGTGGGTAGGCTCCTTCCCCTCTTCACAATTAAAAAGAGCTGAGAGGTGGGCGTCCCATATACCCTCCCATAATGGGCCCACCTCAAGTTAGGGGACGACGCGTAACAGCATTCCCGCATCGAAAAAAAAAACAAAAAAGGGGTATCTAGTGCAAAAATAAAAGCAAATTCATTTAATTGGACATTGCCTTTGACCTCTTACACTTCCCATACACCATAGATGCTAAAAACCTGGCAGTCCTATGTATAATGTCAACATCATCCAAATCCCGCAGGAGCATTGGTCACGAAATGAACGTCACGAAAAAATGAAAAAATGACCCGACATCCCAAAAAGTACGCAACATACGTACTAATTATTGATCGTGACGACCTTATTTAGACATGTATGGTATGTATGAGTCATGTAGGTATTTAAATTTTAAAAAGACCTCTGTTAGGTACTGGCTTATCTTCATATGGCGCGACAAGACAAGACGTCTTATTGTGCAAATAATTGTTTTTTAGCATACTGGCACAGATATTTTATTTCGATACTTAGCGCCGCCTGCACCATCCTCCCACTAACCCGGGGTTAACCGGCTAAATCGTTAACCCAGTGTCAAATTGTAACTGGTAACCCTGGTAACTACAGGTTAAACCGGTTAACCCCGGGTTAGTGGCATGGTGCAAGTGACGCTTAGAGTAGGTATTACTACTATTTACTTACCTACTTGCTAAATGTTTAGTAAACCATATTTTTATTGGGTTAATAATGTTTTGATAAACACGATGATGCAATAATTCACGTGTGAGTTTTGTCCAGGTCATTACACTCTTCTTTCTCACGGAGTCGATGTTTTTGCAAATGCCTGCATTCGTTTTTAGGGTTCCGTACCCAAAGGGTAAAACGGGACCCTATTACTAAGACTTCGCTGTCCGTCCGTCCGTCCGTCTATCCGTCTGTCTGTCACCAGGCTGTATCTCACGAACCGTGATAGCTAGACAGTTGAAATTTTCACAGATGATGTATTTCTGTTGCCGCTATAACAACAAATACTAAATACAGAATAAAATAAAGATTTAAGTGGAGCTCCCATACAGCAAACGTGATTTTTGACCAAAGTTAAGCAACGTCGGGCGTGGTCAGTACTTGGATGGGTGACCGTTTTCTTTTTGCATTTTTTCCGTTTTTTTTTGCTTTATGGTACGGAACTCTTCGTGCGCGAGTCCGACTCGCACTTGCCCGGTTTTTATACTGTAGGTAACAATAGCCATCGTCTATTATTAGACAACGCCTAAAATGACAATGGGATTGTATGCCTTTGTGTCAACATTGCGTAATTCGTATAGGTTCCGTTAACAAAACTAGAAAAAAAATAGTCGGTTATGAGCAGCTGCAGTATTACAGTGGTCACTATTATCATCGTACATTATTATTTAATACATAATGACTAGAGAAAGAATTTCATAGCACATAATCAGATATTAGAAGGCTTTTAAGGAAGGAAGGAAGGAAATTTACCATTGCAGTCAGTAAAATCAATTTTTTGTTTTTTTTTTTTCTGATGCAGAGTTTTAAAGATTAATCCTCAAAATTCTATGAAGTGGCAATGAAGCTTGAGTTCAATTTGGTTCATTCAAGAGATAAAAAAAATCAGGTACACATACATTTTATTGCAAAATTACTAGCGGTATTATGTATAACTTCAGAAACTGAAATAATGTTTCTAACGAAAAACACTTGAACTCTACTTACGAGTACATTAATTGCCAAAATATGGCGACATCTTTGACAAAATACACAAAAAGATCATTTTAGATGGTACGGAAATATAGTTAAATGAAAAGAGTGACAGACGCTGGCTGCAGACCGAAGAATACAAGACGAACGTGAAATTTTGTTCACTTCTGGAGATATTGTACCAAATTGCTCTGACTCTGATTGTTGTTACCCAGCAGAGTTGTCACTACTAGAGTCATGCCCGAAGTAGGTAGCTATATACTTCATGATTAGGGTCAATTTTGGTGTAGAGCTTATACTATCTAAGGAATAGACCAATTTAACATAATGAAAATCAACAATTATCTTTAATATTGTCGCTGTGTCGCGCCTCATCGACGATCGTCACGTTTTTCCCTTCAACTAGGATAGACAAGGTCTCGGTGTATAAAATCCACAATAATGGTAACATTCCGTTTCTAACCGCAGCTGCACTCCTAGTACTGAACATGTCGCTGTCATTGTCAATTTTCATACTAAAATGAACAGTATTGCAGCTGCAGTTGGAAATGGAATGTCACTTTAAAGGTGACAGTCCACTTCCAACGACAGCTGCATTACTGTTCATTTTACTATGGAAATTGACAATGACAGCGACATGTTCAGTACTAGGAGTGCAGCTGCGGTTAGAAACGGAATGTTACCATAAAGCTTCAAACTTTGAAACTAAACTGAGTCATTGAAGTTCTATTTTTAACTAAAGGTGAATAAACCCGTCAGCCTTGATACAGATTTGATGGCTTCTACACTTACAGATCCACAAAGCAGTTTTACTCGACTATGAAACCTTTATAATTTTCCCCCTATATTCATAAAGTCTATACGTAAACTGGGAGCAGAATTTACTGGTTCGTTTCTGGCGAAGTAATAAAAAACCAGTATAAAATTATCGCCGGTTATAATATAGATGACACACAGGCCAAGGTCAAGTAATACTAGAAAATAATGTTTCGTGAATCAAGCTACTAAGTAAGGTTATTGTCGTCGAGATAACTGTAACTGTGTATTATAATTGCTAATTAAGTTGCCGCTATGAATTAAACTTTTACTAAACATAATTAATAGTGACTTGAAACAGGCGGTGTTTATGACATAATTAATTATGTTTGTATTCAACAATCAATAGACTTAAGTACGTACTACTATTAACTTTGTTATAAATAGTTACTTTACTATGTAATCTTAATGCAAATCATGATTAACAATGAAATAAATGAGTACCTAATTTTTACGCGCTTTAAGAATTAAATCGATTTCTCTAGCATTTTACATTTGCAATGTGGCATGATAAATTAGAAGTTACGTAATTGCTAGGTTTAGATAAAGTACGACAATGGTAATGAATTCATCATCATCATCATCATCTCAGCCATAAGTCGTCCACTGCTGAACATAGGCCTCCCCCTTTGGGGGGTGAAGCCATAATCGCCACGCTTGGCAGGCGGGTTGGCGATCGCAGCCGAGTACACCGAATTTGAGGGAGGCTGCTGCCCGTCCACCGGTGGTCTTGGACGTAGTTTAAGGACATACCCGGGTCCAATCGGGGTCGGGGGTAATGAATTACTATCGAGAAAATCTTTAAAACCGTTAAATTTGGGATGACTGATATGTATTTCATTTATTTTGACACTGACAAAGTTATAACAACTCTCAAAGCCACTGTCGTAAAGTAGTTTTAGTTTGTCGTGAACACAAATCTGTACGGCTACCATCACTTTGGCATTGACATAAACGCTATCGTGAACGTAATTTACTTTCTATATATCTCTTTCGCACTAATATGTCAGTACGAGCGAGATGCATAGAAAGTAAATTACGTTCACGAATTTCACGATAGCGTTATGTCAATGCCAAACTGATGGTAGCCGTATTAATTGGGTTTCTTTTTTTGGTGAATAGATATTATGTGATGCCTTATATTATTATAAATAGGTACCTATCTATAGAATTATGGTCAATCATGGTTATTTTACTGGAAATAATTCACGAATGGAACTAATTTAAAAGTAGGTATCTTCTTGTTAAATTATGTACCTAGGATTTTTTTATTTACCGTCAAACCAGTAATTATGTAAAAACAAAGCATGATGAGTTTTTGTGCAACGTTTTAAGTTTTTTGTCAAAGTCACCTTCATGGCTTGTTTGTATCAATTGAGCGGGTGTCTCTACACGACCTATGATGTAAAAGCTCTAACAATAGCTATTATTATTAGTTCATTAAAAATATAATAGAAAAAGTTATAGGGTACGGTAGGTAAATACGTCTGTAAAAATTATTACATAATAGAGTTATGTGTATTTGATATAAAATAAGTTAATTTAAATAAAAGGCCCCCATTTATGCATTGATATCTGTAAGGTGTATCCGGGTAATATCGAATGTCGGATAATTCCGAAATTCAGATGAAAATTACCCTAAATTCCATCATAATAAAAGTCTCCTTTCGGAATTATCCGACAGTTTTCGACATTCGGAATTACCCGAGTAAACCTTATTGAAATAAGTAGGTATTTTGTTTCGCCACTGTCACTACGATTAGCCACTATCTGGCCACTATAGAATATATAAAAAAAAAAAGTAACGTAACCGTCAAGTTTATAGTTACACATATTCAATTGATTAAATAGAAACTATCGATAATATTGAAACAGTGATAAGTACTTAAGTTTCCTTTGCACACCGTCTAGGTATCTTATTTCTCACATTTATCGACCGAAAATGTTTTAATACCCCAGGCACAGTAAACCACCAACTAAGTTACTTCCTTTTCCTGGTCAATATCACTATCTGTACCTCCATTGAGAATATCACTTCAAAGTCAAAGAAGTACGTACAAAAAACGTCCCGTGAGAAAATGTCATATTAGACGAACATCAGACCGAATATCTATTCCAAATATCGAAAGAGGAGACAGAAGATACGTACTTTTAGACAACTACTTATATAGGTACATTTAAACATAAATATCGTCAAAATGTTTTGTACAATCGTACACACAAAACATTTGGCTGTTATTTTTAACCGACTTCCAAATCCCAAAGGAGGAGGTTATCAATTCGGTTGTATGTTTTTTATTTTTATGTTTGTTACTCCATATCTCCGTCACTACTGGACCGATTTTGAAAATTATTTTTTTGATTGTATGTATATGCATACAGATTGGTCCCGTTTTTGTCAAAATCCAGTTCTGATGATGGGATCCATGAGGAATCGACGGAACTCCTCAAATCTTAAAGGCATACATATGGTGATTTTTGTGTTTTTATCAACAAATCAAGCATATACATTCAAAAACGTGACATTTGATGAAATGGAACTGCTGATGATGATCAGAACGGAACTCTTCAACGACGCATAGTTCACCTTTGGCGATTTGTTATGTTTGTTAAGCAAGTTAAGTTTTTAAGCCACAATTTTGTCAAGCTTGAGTTCTGATGATGGGATCCATAAGAAATCGAGGGAACTCCTCAAATTTTAAAGGCATGCGTATAGAGATTTTTGTATTTTCATCAGAAAATCAAGCATTTCCATTAAAAATTGTCGCATTTGATGAAGTGGAACTGCTGATGATGATCAGAACGGAAATCTTCAACGACGCATAGTTCACGTTTGGCGATTTGTCTTCTTCGTTATGTTTGTTAAGCAAGTTTAGTTTTTAAGCCACATTTCTGTCAAGCTCGAGTTCTGATGATGGGATCCATAAGGAATCGAGGGAACTCCTCAAATCTTAAAGGCATACGTATAGAATTTTTTGTATTTTCATCATAAAATCAAGCATTTACATTAAAAACTGTCGCATTTGATGAAGTGGAACTGCTGATGATGATCAGAACAGAACTCTTCAACGACGCATAGTACATGTTTGGTGATTTCGAATTTCGATTTTGACTTGGACTGGGACCCGGACTCATACCCGGATCCGGTTCGGACCCGGACTCGGACTCGGACTCGGACCCGGACTCGGACCCGGACTCGGACCCGGTCTCGGACCCGGACTCGGACCCGGACCTGGACCCGGACCCGGACTCTGACTCAGAGACCCGGACCTTGACCCGGAAAACCACTATGATACCTAAACTAAATAAACCACTATGATTACCTACCATAAAATGTGGGTATGATGATGCCAAACCCCTCCCGCTCAAACTCCCGTACACCGCACCGCATGCGCCGTTAAGTGGGTTAGGTTAGGTTTGAACTGCGATCCTCACAGAACCGAACAAAAGTGGGTTAGGTTTGGTTAGAACTGCGAGTCTTACAGAAACGAAATGCTACTAGAAAAGTGGGTTTGATTAGGTTCGAACTGCGATCCTCACAGAACCGAACTGCTATCAGAGAAGTGGGTTAGGTTAGGCTAGATAACTACGACCCTTACGGAAACGAAATGCTACTAGAAAGTAGGTACTGGTTTTACCTCCTTTTCTACATAGTGCACCATCTACCATAATCTTTCACCGGGCCCAATAGAGTCGGTTTTTTTTTTCTTAAAAATTATCTTTTTTCAGATCGTTTTGACAGTTCGAAAAAAGAAACTGATTTGACTAGTATTCGACTCACTGTGTTTAGCATGCGATTGAAATAGCGAACGAACAAAGCTTTGTCTCTAAATGCGTGAACTGGATACTTACGTCACTGAAAATTTACCTAAATACGTATAAAAAAAAACCCGAGTTACTTCAGTGCGAGCATTGCCCCTTGTCGTTATTATTGTTATACTAACAATTATTTTTACATTGTATCGCGACATGTAGTTTGATGGTGACAGTCGGGTGGCAACTGCAATTCGAAGGTTCAATCCGTCACTAATTTTATCAAGGAAAATGATAGTAACAGCACGTACGTTAACGCCGCAGCAGTAACTAACTACTAACTATTTTGGCTCAGCGATCCAAAGAGAATCTTGGCCTCCGAAACGAGAGCGTGCCACCTGTCCCGATCCTGCGCAACTTCCTGCCAGTTACTGACGCGAAGCTGAAGCAGATCCGCCGCCACACTGTCTTCCCAGCGATACCTGGGCCGACCCACTGGACGGCTACCAGTCGGTCGTCCCAAGAACGCCTTTTTGACAGCCCGATCCTCTCCCATTCTGAGTAGGTGACCGAACCAGCGAAGTCTGTGCGCTTTCGTTTCGCCGATGATATTGGGTTCGGCCACTAACTCCTCGATCTTGGCATTTTTCCGGATCCTCCAGGTGCCGTCATCTCTCTGAATAGGTCCCAGGATCTTGCGAAAAACTTTTCTCTCTGCTACCAGGAGCTGACCATCTTCTTTTAGTGTTAGGGACCAGGCCTCACAGCCATACATTAGGATAGGCCGTATAACGGTTTTATATATCCGTAACTTTGTATGTTTGCTGAGAAGCCTGGACACCAACACTTTGTGGAGGGCTGCACTGCACCGCAGGGCGTTTTGGATGCGTATGTTGATCTCCTCCTCTCTGGTGTTTGTGTCGGTAACAGTGCATCCCAGGTACCGAAACTTCTCAACTCCACGGTAGACGGTACCCCCCACATGAAGACTATCACGCTGGATGCGTGTATTCTTGTAACGTTTCATGTGGAGGTTTTCAGTTTTTGCCTGGTTGATCCTGAGACCTAAACTAGAGGCCTCTCGTTCCAGGACACTAGCTGCCTCCGCTACCTGTTCACGGCTCTCCCCTAATAAAGCTATGTAGGTCATCTGCGTACCCCACCACCTTGTGCCTGCCGTTCAGCTCTACCCCTATGTCCAACACTAAAACTTTCCGGACAACATATTCTAGGGCTAGATTGAAGAGCACAGGCGATAGGGCATCCCCTTGCTTTAGGCCGGTCATAACCGTGAATTCTTCAGACAGCTCATCCCCTACTCTGACTCGCATTCTGCTCTCTTTAGACAGCTCATCCCCTACTCTGACTCGCATCAATAATGCAGCTGCAGTTGCCATACGGCAACAATATTCGGATAACAACCCCATGAAACGCAGCAGTGTTATATGTAGTTGACGCAAACCAAACTGACGACCGCATATCACTATCTCTGTTACCCTACCTACGACCACGTGAGCGTGAATGAGAAGTTTTACGACCCCGGTCGTCACCATAGGTGTTACTGTTGCAACGTTACTGCTCAAGTCAAAGTCATCAAGGACTTGATTTGATGTCTTTGCCGCATTGCCGTCGCGATTAGAACGTTCAATCTGTTGCTTATTAACATGCATGATGCATGCATGTATTGTTGCATGTTGTTGTTGTTTGTTTGTTGTTGTTGTTGTTGTTGTTGTTGTTGTTGTTGTTGTTGTTGCTGTTGTTCTTGTTGTTGTTGTTGTTGTTGTTGTTGTTCAAGGAGTTTAACGGTGACTTCGCCCTCGTCTACAGTCGTAATGCAATGCAAAACTTTTCCAAGAAATAAAATTATTAGACAATTATTATGGCATATTGTGACGTGTACACCCAGCCGCGAATTGCATGGTCGCTTTACGTGTGAATTCATTCAGAATTTAAAAGGTATCCATACAATTTTGCAGTTCGATGTATCTACTTATGTATGAGTATATATTTGTAAGAAAAGTAGCGATTATTATTCCAGTGCTTGAGGCCTTAGAAACATTGTTGCCGTATTGTTATCATTAAATCAATAATAAATCTACAATATATAAGTACGAACTGCTATCTTTCGGTTCAGAGGGTTATCTTGGCCTCAGGTCATCGATATAATCATTGAACTATTGACTTTTCTCGCATAATACGGAGTAAGTAGATGGATGAAAGTGCCAATAATTATGTAAACAAGAGCGTAATAATTTAGGACTATTTGTAACTAAGTTTGATAACGAACTTTACATTGTATCGCAACATGTGAAACTTTTACAGTAAAAGTGAAGTAAAAGTTTTTCACATAAGTAATTATATAACAACAGTCATTTACCTACATGTTCGTTGCGAGCAGTGGCGTAGCGTGAACTAATCTAGCCGTAGGCTTAGGGTATCATTCCATTTCCAACGACAGCTGCACTTGTGTCAATTTTACTATGGAAATTGACAATGACAGCGACGCGTTTAGTACCGGTAGTGCAGCTGCGGTTAGAAATGGAATGTTACCATAAGTCGTATCTGCGAGGCCCTTTTCTTTTAATGTGTATTTATTGCCGAGTTATTAAAAAGGGTTGGCTTCTGCGAGGCCCCCTTAAGTGCGAGGCCACTTCGCCCACGCCTAGCTACGCCACTGGTTGCAAGTTATGTAAGTAAAGTAATGAAAAATGAAAAAATGTTTATGGGGTTAAACAGTACAATTTGAATATAATTACACTTGAGTCCTCCTTGTATGATATGTATACCTGTATTAGGAGAACCCGCTCTGTATTAATGTATGTAGGTACATAATTTTAATTCAGCTTAGTTATGCTATATTTTTATTAATTATTAAATATATTTATTGTTGTTTAAAGCGCAAAACCATGGTTATCTATTTTTTCTGTTATTTTCTTAAGTTCGATCCATGACCGCTTTTATACAATTTAATTAATCTACTTAATGGAAACAACCCCAGCCATTATTTAGTCGTAACCTATTTCCACTACATTGTATATCTTATAATGTGCGTTTATTTCCATTAGCACAAGGATGCTTGTCCTCTTTATTGAGTCAGTCATTTTATTACCTTCATTAGTTTATATCATAATTAATATTTATATGAGTATTTAGGTATCTGTTATTTCTTTCACTTTATACAGATGGTAGAATTACAATTTTGAATTGTATAAGTATGACCATAGAACTCGATTCCCAAATGCTTAGCTAATTTAAATGGATTAAGCACCGTACCCTACAGATGTATTTAGAAGAAACATAGCAAATTAACTTTTCTGACAATACAAATTGTAATTTCGCTAGTAGACGTCTCTGTCTGCTTTGTACAATAAATACTCGTTTACATTAATTTGCACGTAATAACCATTTACAGTATTGGTAGGTAATATTTTCTTTATTCATCTTTCGTCTAAAGTTAGGTTAATTTTAATATGAATATAAAAGTTAAATATAAAAACACTTACAAAACAATAAAAAATACATATAAACACATTATAAAAAACCTAACCTAGGGTGCCGCCGGCAGCGGGGCAGGGCCCAAGCTGCCGGTGGTCAGGGCCGCAGAGTGAGGAACCGACGTACTATACGCGCCGTGTCCAAAATTACCGCCTTCTGCATCTGACCCTTGATCCAACCACTCAGCGAGAGTCTCTCTAGGTGTTGGTCGAGACTCTTCGCTATGAGAGTAGGTAATATTATTATTATTATGTAATACTACTACTAGTAGTGTTTACTATTGGTAGGTAATATTATTATTATGTAATATGGGTTTTTCCAAACTGCCAAAGTTGCGGAAGATTAGAAGAACACATGATTAGAACTGGGACTGAGTTCCAATTTACAAAATTTCTATTAGTAATATAATATTTTATTACTCGAAGTGCTCCTCCCTCGCACCAATATAAAATTGAATTTATGAAACGAAATTACGAGTGATATCAAAACGCGATCATATTGACATCGATTTGTCAGTTTGCATCGGCTTCCTGCTTGTCATCGTCATACTAGATGTTAGTTATTTCGATTTTGTAAACTTTTTTTTCACCAAATCGTAACCACCAAGGACGAAAGGCATATTCGATAAGTCCATTAGTAAAATTCACACTGATGATGAAACGGCCTTGACTCTGATCAGGCAAGACAAGTATAGTCGTGATCAATTCATTTGATCACTTAAAGTCTAATATGTATGAAGTACATATAGGTAGGTTAAGACCAGTCATATTTCAAATTAAGAACACGTGCGCTATGTAATTAATACATTGGACTCCATGACAAACCAATCAACCTATGTATATATACCTACAATACCTACATCTACAAATGCTTGGTTGCATTGAGCTATAGATACAGGAACCACCCAAAAACACGTTAGCACTAAAATGTCAGCGAACGGTCTCATAGCGAAGAGTCTCGACCAACACCTAGAGAGACTCTCGCTGGGTGATTGGATCAAGGGTCAGATGCAGAAGGCGGTAATTTTGGACACGGCGCGTATAGTAAGTACGTCGGTTCCTCACTCTGCGACCTTGACCACCGCACCGGCAGCTTGGGCCCTGCACCGCTGCTGGCGGCACCCTAATAGGTTACGTTTTTTATAATGTTTATATGTAGTTTTTATTGTTTTTCTGTACATATTTTAATTTTATATTCATGTTATAAACAACCAAACTTAAGAAGAAAAACAAAATAGGAATATTTTCTTACTTACAGGTATTTTACAAATAGAATATCTTTCTTCGGTGTCTTTGAAGAAGTAACTAAATTTGAGCTCAGGAAGGCACCCTTGAAATTAAAGGAGTTTAAAAACGCTGTACTTATATAAAACTGTGGGACTCCTATTTTAGGATTCAAAGAAATAATTAATCAAATAATCACATGAAAATAATATGTATTAATATTTATCCTGACATTACAAGAATCAAAATTCGACAATTCAAGTGACACCTACTTATGTATCGTTGACTTAGCAGCCTGCTTCGCAGGCGGAGGTAAGCAACTGAAAAAGGTTCGCCACAAAACTACCTCGTTGTTAGTTACTTGAAAATTGTTATTAAGAGTTTTTTAACATGCGGTTAAGTTTAGATTCCCGGTAAACTGGAAACTAGCTACATATCTCTACAACGGTTTACAATGGCCATGTTAGTAGGTATGTTTGAGGCAGCACGCTTCACGGAACACACGGAATAAACTTCAGGTTGCTCTATAACCAGCAAAATTTGAAATAGCTTTTCTGGGGAGGTCAGTAGGCCAAGCACATGATTGACGCGACAGTATCTCGCCGCGAGATATGTAGACAACCCGTCTTTTTCGAACTGCAGCGACGGGACCGGTGCCGGGATGTGCTAGCCCGGCAGATTCTCAGTAGCTCCCTAACTGGTATCTTCCAAAATAATCATGCATGTTCCTAACTGTCACTAACGTAAACTAATCACTAGGTACGTCGTATCTCACAATGGCAGCTATGATTCTCGTGAGACAAACAACGCATTGTCTACGAGATGCTCGGACAATAATTCTCTCAACACCTCTTGTTACCACGTGACGCGAGACCTGACACAAGGTGACGTTCGGATTGAGACTGCAACAGCAGCAACTGCAGTATTGCAGCGCAGCAGCAAAAAAAACAGGAGTAATATCACGCTGCAATAACTGCATCAGTAATACTGGTGCATAATAAATAATCAAGTTTATAATTGTTTTAGTTATTAAAAACAATGATCTAAATTAAATCATTGTACTTTATTCCATCCGATGGAGTCGACGAATTTAACAACAAGTATATTTATGTAAGACCAGATGATAAATAAGTAAATGCTCATAGAGCTAGACCAAGAAAAGTCTGCAGAGATTTAATAGCCCATGCAGTGCAAGTGTTATTTTAAACGTCAAACTTCTATGAAATTATAGAAATAGAAATAATTTTATTCGTGGGCACAAACACAAAATAAAAACTTAGCCAGCAACATGCTGCAGCAGCTGCTTCAGCTGCAGCAGTTCTTTCCAGTTTATGTCGTATAAATAACACTTGCACTGCGTGGGCTATCAAAATCGCTGCAGACTTTTCTTGGTCTAACTCTAGCAAGTTTCTCGTAATTTAAGAAAGTAGTTTTAAAATGAGAGCGTTTTACTTTGATTGTATGATTACAAAATATGTAGTTACTCGTATGCACTTTTATAGATTATTAACGATTTTCAAATCTACCACGGACTATTAAGTCAAAACGAATGATATAAATAAACAGCACATACCATTCGTAGGCACAGCAGACAGTAACTCAGAACATTGTGCTGGGGCGGCGATGCGTACTTCCGAGATACGGGCCGAAGGTCGGCTCGGGTGTCAGCGATTGATTTCAATGTGGATTGCGGACGGTGTATGGTTTAAGTTAACATGTCAGTTATGAGTATAAGGCCGGCTCCCTAGTAGAATCGAATCTTGGAGGATACTCGTATAACCAAACGAAGTAGCCATTAACAGGCTCTATCGAAACTGGATGACCAATGGGCATATACATTGGAGGACTGACGTTTATCTGAAATGGCTATTTTTACGTCACGTACCTATACATTTGACGTGCCCCTCCCCCGCAAAAATCGGCAGACGGTTTTGTACAGAAAATTACCGACAAGGGGCCTGTTCATAAATATTAAGTCATCATTTTTGACGATTTTTGACCCCTTCCCCCCCCCTAAAATCATCCAAAAATCATGCTTCGAATGACCCCGTTTCCTCCTAAATCCGTCATGCTACCATCATCCGATGTCCAGCTAGTGCAGAGTGGAGGTAGACGGGTAAAGTAGGGCTGCACCGTCATTGAGACCGAAGAAAAGTGGATCTATATCTGAATCCCTAAAGTCTTTTCTCCTATCTTTGCATTCCCTAATATTGTTTGTCATAATGATCAGGTGTCCTAACACTAAAAACCCTAATTTTGTTTTCCCTAACCTTTTTTTTTTTAAGAGGGGAAATGCTTTACGCATACCACCCCGGCGCGGGGACGGGCCGGGATGGTTATGTGGGACTCCCTGTTGTGGGCTAATGAGACCCCAGGTTTACCCACTAAAACCCCTCTGTTGCCGCCTCGCTGCTATACGGCGAGGTCCCAGGAACGCCGAAGTACTCTTCCGCAACCTCGCCAGCAGCCGTCCGGACTCGGACCCGACTCTAGGGGAAATCACCCCTTCACCTCAGTGGGCGCGTTGCTTACACATCGCGCCCGCCCACGCAGGGACCTTTGTGCGGGCGACAGACGTCCCCGAGCCTGCCGCCCACAAGTGCCCTTATGGGGGTAACCGGCGGTCGTATGCCAACCGCCGCCGCCCCACGCGCTTGCGGCGCATTGGCTGAGAGGCCGGATCTTCCTCCCTGCCACGCTCCGCTGCCTCCTTCTGCACCATCACGTCCTCGCAGAAGGAGGCCACCGCCTTCAATCGACTCTCCCCACCAAGCATGGCTTTTACTACCGCTGGCAAGGAAAGGTCTCTCCCCACTACGGCCACGAGTGCGGCCCTCTGATCCGCCCACGCTGGGCAAATGGCCAGCGTGTGCAGCGCCGTGTCTTCGGCATCGCCGCAGTCGTGGCATTGCATAGTTGGTTCCCGTCCCTCCCTCCTACACTGGTATCTTCCGAAGCAACCATGCCCCGAGAGAACCTGAGTAAGGTGGAAGGAGAGGAACCCCTCCTTTCTTCTGATCCATCGCTCCAGAACGGGTCGGATGGCTTCGACGGTCCAGTGGCCGGCACTTGGCGCCTCCAATCTCTCTTTCCACTTCTGGAGGAGCACTCGACGGGAATCAAGTCTCCACCGTCTGACCTCCTCCAGAGGTGGTTGGACCACCCCGGCCCGCGCCTCAGAGACACGCCAATAAACATAAACACTTTTGTGGCAGCAAGTTCTAAAACCTAACCATTTTTCAGAACCTTACATTATGGAAAATAATCGTTATGATAATTGATCTTTAGGGCATGTGCCCATTAGGACAAACCAGTTAGGGCAAGTGACTTTAGGACAAACGTTGTTAGGGATTCAGAATGACACCCAGAAAAGTTGAATAATGCCAAGAGCTAGGCCGAGGAGCTAGGAGTAAAAACAAATCATCTTACAAATTTTTGAAACTTCAACCCTTTCTAAGCATTTGGTCTGAGATCCTCCATGAAAAAAATTGGGTCCCGCCATTCCCTACCCTCATGGTGTCCCCTCCCAAAATCCTGGATTCACCACTTACTTTCCTTGTTGAGCTTGCGTCTAACTTTATCCATATATGTACTTGTATATCCATATAATTTTAACTTCTTTAGAAATATTTAAAAAAAAACACCTAGATTGATCAGGTTAGGTTTATGAATAGGTAAATACCCCTGAATGAATATTGTTTTTCAAACTGCTGTCAATTTAAGGATGACTCACGCTAGAACAATCCGGATTATGGATATCAGATCACGTGATTACTGTGGTGGTAGTGGTTCAAACTAAAGACAATTATTTATATTGTCAATATGACGCAATGGCATACTACCAGTCTAGGTATAGTCACCTGCAATAATATGTTACTCTTCGAAGGCCGCAAAAATATGTGACACGCTCTTATGGCTCTACAAATAAGATCGGGACAGATATTTTTGCGGTCTTCGATGTATAACATATTATTGCAGGTGACTGTACCACCTACGTGCCTGCTGCTGCAAACTTACAAAGTATAGATCGTGTCATTCACGAAGACGCGTGCCTTGACTCGTATTGCCATGTCATTAAAGGTTAGATTTGCCAAATCTGCGCGTCTTCGTGATGACACGAACTACGAGTAGGGAATCAATTGTTTGTCAATTAATTTCGCTCCAACTGTACTATGCATGGACGAAGCGGATTATTTACACATGTTTGTGTTAGTAACCTTTTGACACACATTTCGAGCTTACTTGACAAACATGAATGACGTGATCAAATAATCAAGGACACTTAAGTGTGTTCACAAATAGCCTCATAGACAGTCGCATTAATGCAGTAATCCTTTTTAGGGTTCCGTACCCAAAGGGTAAAAACGGGACGCTATTACTAAGACTCCACTGTCCGTCCGTCTGTCACCAGGCTGTATCTCATGAACCTCTTTTGTTCAAGTCGTTGCAAAGTTAACTTGGACGGACTCAAAATCTACCCCATGGTAAGCCGTCGCACCTGTTTAGGTCAGGGCTCGGAACCGGTATTTTTTTTAAACCCCGAAATAGACCAATATTTTGAATTATTTTATGCTTTTTACGTAAGACTGGATCATGTATTTAGGTAACGAATTTGTGTTATCAGATTGTCCAATTAAAAAAGAAATAATAAACCAAAGAACGAAAAAGAACGTAATAATACCGGTATTTTTGTATGGAGCAAATACCGGTTTCCGAGCCCTGGTTTAGGTAAATAGTTGAGCATTTTGTAATACTAGTATACAGGGTGGCAAAAAAATAAGTGCATTCCCGTTGACAGGAAGATTTTGGGATTATACTGAGCAACTTTTACTATGAAACCAATCCCGAAATCGCGAAAAGGAAATCTCAATGTTTTTGTTAATCTTTCTCTAGAAGTTAAAATTATAAGTATATGGATAGAGTTAGACGCAATCTCAACAAGGAATTAGTAAGTGGTGAATCCAGGATTTTGGGAGGGGACACCATGAGGGTAGGTTATGTAGAGACCTAAATTTTTTTTCGGGGTTGGTCCCATAGTAAAAGTTGTTCAATATAATTCCAAAACCTCCTTGGCAACGGGAATGCGCTTATTTTTTGGCCACCGTGTATTTATTACTTATAGACGAATTGTAATTGAAAACTATAAAGAGTAAGTAATTTGACCACGTGACGGTGACGTCACATGCTAGTGTTTCATATAAATACCATAGTAGCAAAATCGTTTTGACAGTTTGAAAAAAGAAACTAATTTGACTATTAGTCAAATACCTTATACTGCAGCAGTACCTATTACTGGTGTAGTCTGAATCCCAACGGTACCTTAAGGACTTAAAGAATAGGGCCTATTATTAAGGTACCCTATTTAATAGGGCTGTCATGTTCTCATGAACGCCGTTGACCTCAGACATGAGTATATTCTTAGAAAACCTTATCTCCATGCAATAAAGTTCAAATCGGTTAGTGGTATATATACGATGATTCAAAACTACAGTACGGTCATTGAGTAGTCAAAACAGTGAATAAGTACTACCTTAGATTAAGGGGTCAATTAACAAACTGGCAGTCAGTTTATCATCCAATTATGGCCAATTAAACGGATTTCCTCCTTTATCAAACGCTCATTAATAAGTACCTGGTTAATGTGGTTTTAGAGATATATTAACTAGATAAATAAATTATCTTACAATATCCAGATGAAAATTAACTCACAAATCTTACATTATTTATATGGAAATAATTATGTACCTACTTAAATACAAAAAACACTTTATTTTTATTTATCCTCTTTATATCATTAAGATTTCTAGTTTTAAATTTTATTAAATATTGTGTCTTAGGATTAGACTTGAAAGACTTAGGATTGACAAATTGAAACACATCTGACTGTCCGCACACACATAAGTAGTACGAAATATAAAGCCACGTATTCACTATAAACAATTTTGTTTATAAACAGTGTTCGTAAACAAAGTTTCCCAGAAAATGGTAAATCGTGGACGTTATAACCCACGATGTAAAAGAAATGACCGTGCAGGAAATGTCAGGATTTCTAGACTTTTGTCAGAACATTGCAAATTGTCATATGACAACTCTACACCACCAACAGCAGGCCTAGCCATAGAAGGTAGCATCCTATAGAAGTGGTATACGCGTGCGTGCGTGAGGGACAAAACATACGCAATGCGACACTATGATTGGTCGAATTTATTTGTTGCCCACCATTAATCAAACTAAATTTATGGTGGGGAACAAAAAATATGTGAGACTTTGTTCTGTGACAAGGACAAACAATAATAGCGCTTTCGCTGCTACTCCTACTGAAGGATACATAAAACCATCCCGTTCTGTCAGTTATTAGTGGTGGGGACCACTGCCCAATCCAGTTTAATACTAGATTCATGGGCCTAGCACATGATTGGCGCGACAGAGTCTCGCGGCGAGATAAACGAGGGCCCGGACGGGACGGGTAGTCTATCGCGCCACGAGATACCTCGGCCCGATTCGAACTTTAAACAAAAACGTCACTTTTAACACTGACGTATCTAATGCATATCGTATCTAGTCGTATATTTGACTAATGTTAAAATTCGAACCGGGCTGTGTCGCGCCAATGATGTGCTAGCCCGGCAGGGCTCTACAATGTCTTGGAACGCGCGCAGCCCGCCTGGCTGATCTTCTATCTTCCTTGATGGATAAACGTATTGTTTACTGGCCACGTGAGACAAGGCTCTAGCGTATGGAATACTTAATTCGTTACGATTCGAGCATAGCAATCATTTATATTTAACTACGCCTCAGTAATAGATACACGTGCCAAATACGTATGCCCTGTCAGTTTGCATCTCTATCAGACACGTCTCTTCAAGCGTTAGTGAGACAAAGAGATTGCTTATAAATTATGTAATAAGAAAATTAGGTACCTAAGTTTCAATCGAATATCGTTCACGTGGTTCAAGTTTTATTGTCATCGACTATGAAATTTTATGTTAACCTGGTTCCGATTTCATCGATTATCATCATAATGGCTCCTCTACACGATGGGCCAGCGCCGGCCACTCCAAGGGACGCATTTATGCGTTAGAGGGAGCAAGTGATACCTATTGCTGTCTCATTCTACCGCATTTCTGCGTCCCTTGGAGAGGCCAGCGCTGGCCCATCGTGTAGAGGAGCCATAACATGTGATCTGAGGCTTTCATATTCACTGGCCGAGTTGTGGATACTATTTTTCTGTTCACCGGAGAAATCAGAAACCGGCAACATCGTTTAGTACAGTGGGCCAAAAATTAACGCTTTCCGGCTGCAGAACAGAAAAAGTGTTTTCACTACCTGAAAAATAAGATTTCAAACAGTTTAAAAGTTCAAACCAATCCAATTTTAACATTCGTTATCTTTTCCAGAGCCCTTGACCCCGCTGCCAAGATGGAAGAGAAGAAAGAAATTAATCTAGACTCGGTGCTGGAGAGCCTAGGTCCGTACGGACGCTACAATATACTCAATTTCGTGTTGCTGCTTTTCCCGATTTTGCTAAGCGCTTTCTTCGAGTGTGGATTTATTTTTGAGGCCCAACAGCAGAATTACAGGTCAGTATTTAACTAGGTATAAGTAGTTAATGAATGAGTAAATGAAATTAATTTATTTCAGAAAATATTTTCATATGAGATCAAAAGTAATTACAGTAATTATAGTAATTATATAGTACAATATGCTCAAATTAAATTATGACGTATACAAACACAAAAATTTAATTTAAAACTATGTCAAATAAGGACCTGCGTCTCGGGTCACCCCGACCCCGATACAACAGACTTGTGGTAGGTTAAGGTATAGGGGTTCTTACTAATACATACTGCCGTATTCGAACTTCAAGATATTCACATGAGACACGACACGTACTAGATCCATTCTAGATTAATCTAGATACGTTATAGTTTAGATATCAACTAGTTCTCTTTTGCAGCGCAATTCGGGCAACCAATGTCACTTTCTATTAGATGTGAATTGGATCTCTAAGTCATATCCTGTGGAAATCGTTCAAGAGTGTCTCCAGAATCGCGCAAATGTCAAATTTGACAGGTTAGATCTAAAACATATCGTTATCGTATCTTGGTGATGTCTAAAAGATATCTAATAGATGTCTATTTTAAAATCCGAGTCGGGCCCATAGCCCGCCGGGCTTAGCGGGGTTAAAAGGTACCAGTGCTACTGATTACTGATTAAATATCGACTCAAGTGTTTTCGATATCAGTAGCAAGACTAGCAAGCGTTTTTAAATCGTAATAGAGCATTTCTTTTATTTTATGCCATTTTTATAATTGTGACCTTTTTTGCCACTTTTTTGGTATTTCTAGTCAGGATCGCGAGCCCTTTTCATCCTTATAGAAGAAAAAGTGTCCTAAAATTTCCTTACATTTTTTCAAAATATCCTTTTTGTTACCGCAATACAAAGTACTTCAGTACTTTGACATATGGTAACACAACAAGAAAAAAAAACTCTGGGACATTTTCTTATCCCATTAGGATCGAAGCTCGTGATTCTTAGTACAAATAACACAAAAGTGGCAAAATAGGTCACAAATATATAAAAATGGGAAAAAATAAAAAAATACGCTCAATAAGAAATATCACTCAACCTTGAAGTAAACAATAATATTAATTAAGACTCTTTGATTTATTATTATTGCAACTGCAATACCTGTAAATAATGATAATTCAATTTAATTATTTTATTACAGTGATAATGTTTTTTATGAATTAGATAGCGGTATACTGTCTTACGTCACAAATTTATCGATATCGGCATATAGTAAATTTCACTTATCTTCGTACTTTGATAACTAGAAAATTGTAAGACTACTGCGTTGGCCGAAACGTTAATGCAATTAACCAATGATGGCCATTAACACGGTAACGGACGGTTACAGTTTACGGTTCAATTTATAATGGTTAATGCAATTAACGTTCGGCCAAAACTGCTGCAGAGTGCCTAAATAAGCTGACTTCATGACTTGCCCGTGTATTTAGTGAAATTAGTAACCAGTTTATACTACAAATTTATTTTTAAGACAAATGTTGCTTTTATTTTATGGTCCTAATTCATCCCGTAATTTAATAAAATAATGATTAAGTATTTGCAAAATATTGACTTTTTTTTTTTATAATATTATACATATAATTCATTTTGTAATCTTCACAACTTATTTTTCTAATAGCGAATGCATAACACGTGTCAAATCAAATACCAACACGTTTGTTTAACATTTAACATTACATGACATGGCGGTAGTCATTAGACGTTTGTCACTTTTTTAAATTCGACACTGTTATTTATTAGAAATTCATTAGGCGACATCGTCATCACATATAGCGATGTGTTTTTATTTAAAACGCGAGTATCGAACCTGTATTTATGTATATGAATATTATGAATGTGATTAGGTATCATAAATTTCGTAATGATTTATCAGTACCTAATAATAAAAGCACCTTTGTGCTACCAAAATTACCAAAAACCTCTCGATAGGTTGATAACTCCTGACGTAAATACATGACGGCATATTTCACTGATAAGTATTACGGGCTATAAAAGGTTATATTTATTTTGTAGGAAAGTCCCTCGCGTACATCTCGTCAATTATTATAATTACCTATATTAACTCTCTCATTTGAAGAGCCAATGATAAAATATCATCCCGATTTCGGAAAATGGCAATCCTTTAAAGTACTTACATAAGCTCCCTAATATTCAAATAGAAAGATAGGATCAAAAGCTTCTTTATAGTAGCTACCTATTAGTTAAGGTTGTGTCTTTATTCTGAAATTCTAAAAGTTCATACCTACTTTATCTATTTAGGTATGTTAAAACCTACTTCTTATAATTTGTATGAACAAACTAACGAAAGTCTTAGAAAAAGCCAAATCATTAGATTTAAACCAAGAAAAGTCTGCAGAGATTTTGACGTATAAATAACACTGGCACTGCGTGTGCTGTCAAAATCTCTGCCGACTTTTCTTGGTCTAACTCCACTAACTATTTCAATGTCCATAAAAAAGACGCCGGTTTTCCCAAAATGTTTTGACCCAATTACGGGACAACCCGAGTAGGTACTCATCCTGCGTCCAACGCGTCCTCTAAAACAAGCTTTGGCATTGATGGCTAATGACTATCAACAGATCACAACTATAGTTCGTTTTTTTAGCATTAGAAAGAACTTGGAAGAAGGTAAGCGATCTTGACATGTATTTTAATTGAAAAACGCTTTTTTTTTAATCAATAACTATTACTTATGAAAGCAGAAGAATATAAGTGATCGTATTAGATTCATAATTGTTACATATTTGCCGTAACTTATTTTTAAAATGTGTTTTTCAATTAAAAGACACCTCAAGATTGTTTACCTTATTTCTAATGCTAAAAAAACGAACTATATAAACTTTGGGCTGCATGAGTCATAAAGCAATATCACATGCGTTTGACGTAAGTAAAACGATTTAGGGCTTTATCACACTGGGTATTTTGCGAGCGAATCTCGAGTGCGTTAAGGTACGCCTGCTGTAATAGTTAAAAACAAACTATATACTAGAAAACACACTAGTGTAGACATACATTCCCAATTTAAAAGAAAGAAAAAAAGAAAATAAATTTATTCAGGACGCTTACAGTATTGCTTAAAACTAATACAACACTTTTATAAGTATAAAACATAAACGTCACTGAATAGGTCTCCCCTCAGCTTAATGACAAGTTACCTTTCAGGTATCTTGACGCTGGTCTTCCGTGGAGACCTGTCCAAGCGATCGCGTCAGCACGTAAACTTGACTAACATTTAATGTCACAGATGCGAAATACCAGGCTGCGAAGGGCTATACAACGACACCTCATGGCTCGAATACTCGTTCGCCATCCCGACCACACCAGACAAGAAACACTTGGAGTCCTGCTTAAGATACGCGCCGACCGGCACGGGGTGCACGGCAGATCAGTTCAACACCAGCAATGTCGTGCCGTGTGAGAGATACGTGTATGAGATTGATCAAAGCTTTATGCAAGAGGTGAGTGACATGTTTAGGTAACTTAGGAGACTAACAAGTTGCAGACTTCGGGCTTAATAGACCTTGTGACGTCTATATTTATAAATTGTTTCACGGAAGTCTTGACATTTAGATGCTGAATTATCATTATTAGGAGTATTTAAAATACTAACCCTACATATTTTATTATACCATAAATCTGGGTCATATCATTTTGTTGCAATAGATTTGACCTATAAAATGATATTGTTTGTCGAATTGGTACCTTTCAAATTACAATTCTATAATTTTTATAGCACACCTCACACAGTGTTATAAGAATATTTCCATATTAATATACCTTTTGTGTTAATTCCTCTCTAATTTTCTTAAAAGAATAGCAGTAGGAAACCCCTTCAGGGATAAATTCGTAAGTAAGTAAGTAAATATCCTTATCTTTATTGCACCAAAAAAATATATATTGTATGTAAATAAATGATTTTTCTAATATTCATAATCTTTTATTTTACCGTCTCTTCAGTTCGACTTCGCCTGCCAAGAGTGGAAGCGCGCCCTGGTGGGCACCGTACACAACTCCGGCATGTTCGCCGCCATGCTCTTCACCGGGGCCATCTCGGACCGCTTCGGCCGAAAGATTGCCGTCGGGATCGCGGCAACCGCTTCGCTGGTCTTCGGGATCCTCCGAGGATTCGCACCAGATTACACCACTTATCTTGTTATGCATTTCTTCGAGGCCGGCTTTGGGGGTGGGCTTTACCCGTCGGCGTATGTTCTGAGTAAGTACCTGATGAATTGATGATTGACTCTTTGGTCCGGTATCCGGTTGACGTCGCTCGCTGCATTAAACGTCTTTTTCTTTGGCAATGTTGCTCTTTCCATAAAGTATGCTGCGTACGGCGTCAACGGCAGGCCAAGGTTTTAAGGCCATATGATTTAATTTCATAAATAAAATTCAAGCAAATGTTAATGTCATGTAATCGTGAGACCTTCCCACAAATTGGTCTGTGGACGTTCCTAATTCATTGCCATTGGTACATATGTTGGCATTGGCATTGGCCATTGTAGGTATCAATTGACAATATTAATGCCAACACATTTTTAACGAAACAGATGTAAACTCTTCTTTTCTTTATCCTTTGCACCTTGAGAATTTACGACTTCGACAAAAACGATAAAGTAGTTAGTTTCTTTGGCGGTACAGCAAACTTGTTTACTTTTTAATAATTCTATCTTTACCTAATTGCGGACGCTTGAATTCAAACGTCATTTTTATCAGACAGAACAAAGTACCCTCTGTTGAACGGTTGGCAATAATATTATGGACGGATCTGATAACCTGGACCCGCTTTTAGACTCTGTTTTAATTAGTAATTAATCAAGTACTTTGATAAATTATTCAGCATTTGTTGTAAATGTGTTACCAACTATATTAATTAGTGGAAAAGGCCATAGTTAATGTGATGGAGACCGAGAGCTGAAGCAAATATTATTTCCTTGGGAACTTTTCATATCGCAAATCGCGATATTGATTATAGATTTACTTAACAATAGACAAAGGACCGTCGGAGCCTATTAGAAAGCTACAATCTATAGCACTTTCGTTAGTTAAATTATTGTATCATAATCATAACATCTCCAAATAGCATTTTTACTACGACTATATCCAAAGACTAAATATAATTAGATACGTTTTAAGAACACATATTTTGCAACCGTGACCTAAGTACATAATGTCTATTTCCATTAATAACAATTTCAATGGCAATCTATTGGTATTCGCATTTATTTCTAAGAAACATTGATCAGGAAAACAAATAACACTTTATATGTCTGACTCTATAAATAGCCCATCAATGACATTCATGACTCATAATAATTATCTTAATCGTGCACCATCATTACGAGTATAATCCATCGCGCATAGCATAACAACCTAATAAGCAATAGTATCTATAATTATATTTGACTCGTGCCATATAAAGTATATTTTCAAACTAGTTTTTAAATACACATACGGTTGTTAACCCTTTGACCGCCGTTGGCATGTATACAAGACAACGATAGAACGATACACTGGCGCCGCTGTCTTGTATACAAGACACAAATTCAACCGCTCGGTAAATGTGAAAAAACATCAATTGTAGTATATTTTTACACTCGTGTTAATGTTTTAGGTCATTGATTTTTAAAATAATTGCATTTAAAGCAGATAAATAAATCCATTCTTTTATAATAAGGCAATCAAAAAAATTGCTCCAGTTTTCAACGTTTTTCATGTTCCTCGTCGCCGTTGTCTTGTATACAAGACAGCTAGGGATGGGAATGTTAATTCGATATGAGAATATTAGAGATGCAACGGATAGTTGTTTGGCCGGATACTGGATATTCGGCCTGACCTTCGGCCGAATATCCGGTATCCGGCCGCCGAATATCGGCCAGCAGAGCTGCACCTACATTTCGCTTTTTCAGGTGCGCATTCTGCAGTTTTGACCTGTTTCTAAGTGAACGTTCGCGCGGACACATTTCTAGGTTCGAAATGAGTGCGCGTGCAAGTCAGTTGAATCTCTAAATTGTTTTAAAATAATAAACACCGTAATATAATAATAAAAACAATAAAATTATGACCGTGACTGTTTCTTAAATCCAATTTGTTTACTCCAAAATCAAGCAATGGTACTATCCGGTATTCGGCCGGATAGTAGGGCAGTATCCGGTATCCGGCCGGATATTAAAATACTGGCCGGATAGGGCGGATACCGGATAGTAACCGAATATCCGGTGCATCTCTAGAGAATATTCAAAATAAATATCAAGTGGCCAATCTGGTTTTATTTAAGCATTTGAACACCTGTTAAATGCCAATTGGTGATAACTAGTAACTAGAATACGTTAAACGAGAGAGAGACAGGCATAACTATAGCTGGAGTTCAGGGAACTTGTTCAGCTGTCCATAGTAGAGTCAGACAAGTAAATCTGCCCTTGTGGTCTATTTGCAGAACAAATGATTCATTTTGAGATGATAGTGTAGTGGGGAGTGATACCCTGCAGTGACCGCTTCGCACAAGAATGGTACCTACAGGCGGACGCTCGGACTAGTCAGTGTCGCCTAACTATGAGAATGTTATGTATTTGAAATTGACGAAAAATTATTATGGTAGGGAGGGTGTAATACGGGAACTGACAAGCTCTTCTAAGAAACATGTCGAATGTGAAACATGCATTCCCGAACATTTCTGATCCCCACCCTTATCCAATATTATTGTTCTTCACTCATTGACAATTCAACCCACGTGTCATTTTCCCCAAAGTTCCGGTACATTTATATTATCGACACACGATGCGCGGCTCTAACCATACGCTTATAAAGTTTACGTACCGACAAGCGCTTACGCCGTTGACCTAGAGACTATTATTACTTAATCCGCGCGGAAACGGTCCTTGTCGGCACTGCGGGCAGTCCATGCGCGCCGTTGTCATGTATACAAGACTTCTCGTAGAGCCTAGTGCGGTGATATTACGTCATGAATCGATATTGTTTAGTGGTTGTTTTTAATGATAAAGACCTTTATTTTTAACATTGTCGTGTGTAAAAAATATGTAAATTTTTGGCATTCTCGAAATAAATTAAAGTTGGTTAAGAACAAAGCCAAATTGAGAAGATTTTTACCATAAATTGTAAATATCGATATCACATTTTCCAATCCCTAAACTTTTTATTAGTTGTTTACTTAGAATTTACTCTGGCGTGTGAGTGAGCGTCTTTGCGGACTAGGTCCGGCGGCCAAAAGGTTTTGAAAGTTAATCGCAGTAAAATTATACAATAATGTTTTATGCTATTTTTAATCAGCCTTGTGTTTATTTATTTATTAAAAGAAAGATTGAATGTGATTTTGTGAAAATTACATGCCTTCAGTGAAATAATTATGCTTGTTGTTCTAACAGGCATATTCTGCTCCTGATGTTAATTTTAGCATTTTTATCGAACCTCATGAAACTGTAAGCGAGGTATATCTATTTTAACGAAGACTCACGTTAGACAGGGCCGTGTCCGGGCCGGAGCTTTCGGTGCATCGTTTTCTATGGAATGCATCACGAGATCACCTGTCAAGTCATAGAAAAGTAAGCACCCGAAGCTCCGGCCCGGACACGGCCCGGTCTAACGTGAGTCATTCTTTACTCTCAACGGTGCCATAAGTATTTCTAATTCCATTCAATTCAAATTTGTCCACAGTTGTAGAACTGGTCGGCCTCAAGCAACGCGTCATAGTATCAGCCATGTGCAACATGGCCTTCGTGATCGGCGTAGTAATCCTCTCCGGCATAGCCTGGTTCGTCAACAACTGGAGAACTTACGTCTTCATACTCTACGCTCCTGCCCTCCTGGTCACATTATACGTCTGGTTCATGAATGAAAGCGCACGCTGGCTACTAAGCAAAGGAAGAAAAGACGAAGCGATCAAAATATTGATGTCCGCTGCCAAAATCAATAGACTGGACCCTAGAAAACTTGAATTAGATAATCTCGGAGATCCGCTTTTGAAAGCAGAGAATCAAACTGATGATAAGAAATCTCAATTGTCCAAAGCGATTCGCTCATCTATAATATGGAAGCGTCTATTGATCTGCATGTTTCTGTGGATGACTTGTTCTTTTGTGTACTATGGAATGACGATAAACTCTGTGTCGTTGAGTGACAATAAGTATTTAAGCTTTATGCTGGTGACGCTGGTGGAGATACCGGCGTACGTGGTGGTGGCGTTAGTGCTGGACAGGTACGGGAGGAAGAAGACGTTGGTAGTGACGTACACGACGTGTGCCGCTACGAGCATGCTGTTCGCTTTCTTGCCAAAGGGTGAGTAGCTAACAATAAGAGTCCAGAGGGAAAACTATGAGAGCCAGTTTTAGGTGGTTTTTTTCGTTATCTATTTAACCCTTCGACCCAGAAGCTTATCTTGTGCGGTGCGTCATCGTAAACATTATCGAAATGCACGAAGGCACAGATCGGGCGCGTTAAGGATGACTCCCGCTAGACCGGGCCGAGACGTCTGACATGTAATTTTCTATGACGGCTCATCAGTGATCACGTGGTGCATTCCAATTTCCATAGACAACGAAGAGCCGGAGGCTCCGGCCGGGTCTAGCGTGAGTCATCCTTTAGTTGATGTCTTTTGCGGTCAAAAAATTAAGTTTTCTTGTATAACCTAAACCCCGTTAGGCCCACTTGCACCATCCCACTAACCCAGGGTTAACCGGTTAAACCGTTAAACTAGTGTCAAATTGTACTGTTAACCATGGTGACACTCCAGGTTTAACCTGTTAACCCCGGGTTAGTGAAAGGTGCAAGTGGCCCTTATTCAGTTAAAGGACCATTTTATTTTTTTAAAGATACAGAGACATAAAAAATTATGTATAATTATAATATTTTAGGTACAGTGTCGTAACAGAGATTGTCATAATTTTCCACTTGGACTCTAGAATTATGTTTGCCAAGCGATGGACAATGCTGTAATTATTTTCATCACTTATCAATTTACGATAGAATAGGTAGGTACCCATTGCAATTATTTTGAAATAATCGTGATAAAGAAAATCTACGTTATTTCTTTATTCTCCTTGTATTAATTAATCCGCTATTTATCCAATCTGATAATAGACATAAATTCTTTCATCATTCCTAGTTTTTGAATACGTCACAAAATTAAACTAGTGGCTCAGAGCCTGTCTGAGTCTGTGAGCCGTAGACCTAACTAGCCTCCATGGGTTCCCCATAAAAAAAAATCAAAACACGGAATCAACAAAACAATCCAATTAAACATCGAACCTACTCACAAAATTTCATGAGAATCGTTTGAGGTTTGCGATCTATTTGAGAACATAATCCAAACGATCCAAACGAAACGGAGATAATTCGCTGACGCTCGGTCACCAATAGTACATACAATAGGTAATATTTACTTTGTGAGCTACGGTTATGTACTTGGAAATTAGATTCCCAAAGAAATATCTTCATATTTGCAATGAAACTCGACGACCAACAACTATTTTGTCACAATGAACACGTGTCGCTAAGTATTACATATGATATGACATGGCACATGTAGGTACAAATCATGTGAATACAATCGTATTTGTTGACATGGTTGTGTGCACAATGAGGTGATACTTTAAATTACCGATCATAAAATAAATGTAAACAACTTTTAAAGTACTTTGTTAACGCTGATAGCTAGAGCGTAGCGGAATATTTATTATGCTACTATAATACATAACATACCTTTAAGCTTTACCTACAGGGTGATAAATTCGATAGGGTCTTAAAAAATATGTTTTTTTAAAGATTAGATTAGGTATTGAAAAATCAATTGATACATACAGATGTAGTGCATAATCTTTTCCCATCGTCTTTTCACGGAAACGTACGAGCGTGTCATTATTTCTGTCAATCGCAGTAGAAAAGGTACTGAGGCTGACTGATGTAGCATGATAAATACGAATGTTACCGAGAAAATACGAAGGAAAAAGATTATGCACTACATCTGTACATACATCATACATCTGATACGAATGTATACGTTAAAATCCACCAAAATGTTTGCTGACTTATCGTGTCAAACCCTACTGTTTTAACACTAGAGTTTACCCAATAATTGTGACAGATTGTCACTTGGCCGCATCTAGGTCATCTAGGAAAAACAGCATCTGCCTGGTCGGTGCGATCGATTGTTGGAGGGCAATTAAATAAATAGATTGCGAGTACTCACATCGTATATTATCCGTTTTCACATGGTGAAATAAAGTACAAAAAATGTCACATCATGTTAATAGGTGAGACAGAAGCATAGATAATGCAGATCTACTTATAATACATCATTTGTCATAGACATAACTTAAGGGCTATACAGACGTTCTAACAATAATATACAGGGTGATTCATGAGACGTGAGCAGGACTAATCCTGCACACTCAGTAACTGGTAATTGATCGATCACCGTCGTATTTAGGTGAAACAACCACACTTTTTCCTATTTTTCAACTTTTTCGTGAGGGCAAATTTAATTCTCTACAATCATGGTCACCCTACAAGACCTAATTAATAAACATAAAACCTCTTTTACGAAGAAAATAAAATGTCAAACCTGAGTGAGATACGAGTTTTCAAAAGTAACCAGACCGTGATGACAGTGATGACATTCAATTTGACACAGAATATCGATAGTTTAGTATTCTAATGTTAGGGTGACCATCCATGTCGTAAATAAATTAATAATTTTGTTTTTCAACACGACTAGAAAATTAACGTTTACCTCACTAATACTGATAGGAAACAGTTGCTTATAATTTACGAAATGCGCAGTGTTACTCCTGCTCACGTCTCCTGAATCACCCTGTATAGTTCATCGTCAGTTTGGGTAAATAAATATGAGAAGGTTTTGTGTCGTTGGCAACCAAAACTTTAGGTATGTTTTCCTTGCCAATGATGCAATACCAACTCGAATATGACGTCGGTTTTAGAGCTTAGATATTCAATTGATTAAAAAAATAACAGTGAACCCAATAAGATCAGTGTCATCGTCATCATCATCATCATATCAGCCAGATCACGTCCACTGCTGGACATAGGCCTCCCCCAAAGAGTGCCACAATGACCGGTCTCGCGCCACCCGCATCCAGCGGACCCCCGCGACCTATACCAAGATCAGTGTACGACTGTTCAAATAACGATTACAATAAAATAGGTATTTATTAATGTTGGTAATAAGTCACTTCAAGGAGTTCAAGGAAAACACCTTGATAAAAATTAATACATCTTATTAAGTAGCATAAAAAACAATGATTTACGTGTTAGTTTTTGTTATTATTAATTCCAGTCAAGTTTTTTGCACTTCAAGAACGATCTGTATGAGGAAAAACTTACTTAATATTCATTTGAAAAAAAACACGATAATGATTTAGCTTCCAGTCGTTAGCTTATTAGTTACATATTTGTTTAATCGTATGGCGTTTAAAAAATACTGTAGGTAAGGAACATTTAATCCAATTTCATTAAATATATTTGCAGTAGGTATCAAATGAGTTCATCAAAATTATTACCTTATTATGTCTAGTTGCATTGTAATTTCCGTCGGGTATTAAAACTTATCTCTCATTGTACAAGTACAAGTATATACAGATGTTATCATAATTCAGATGTGTTCATAATTATTTTCCATCACATTTTCTCGGAAACGTTCGTATTTGTCATGCTACTTCAGCCAACATCAGTACTTTTTGTACCGAGACTGACTGAAATAGCAAGACACGTTCATCGAGTACGTCTCCGCGAAAATACGATGGAAAATAATTATGCACTACCTCAGTACGACTATTTAGGGTGTCACCACATTTTTTTCGACGTTGAATCGGCTTAGGCCGGTGAGAAAACGCACTATATCCATGGCAATGGCATAAGAGCAAGAAAAATGTAATTATTTTCGC
Source organism: Cydia fagiglandana (assembly GCF_963556715.1). Taxonomy (NCBI): domain Eukaryota; kingdom Metazoa; phylum Arthropoda; class Insecta; order Lepidoptera; family Tortricidae; genus Cydia; species Cydia fagiglandana. The sequence continues at coordinate 4,332,531 of NC_085943.1, forward strand.
TTTAGCTCGACTCGGCCAGTCGACTAGTTAGTTAAAATAAATAAGTAAATAAAGCCCCTCTTGCATCTAGCTATTAGAGCAATAGGTATTCGTATAGGCATTTTTCATATTTGAAATATGTAAAATGGCGTACGGTTTGCAAACTTATTCTTTGTAAAATGTATAGACACCTATGCGTATGCAAGACATTTTGTATAGGTACCTGAGGGGCTTGAAGCTTTTAAGTTTTTAGGGTTCCGTACCCAAAGGGTAAAACGGGACCCTATTACTAAGACTTCGCTGTCCGTCCGTCCGTCCGTCTGTCCGTCTGTCTGTCACCAGGCTGTATCTCACGAACCGTGATAGCTAGACAGTTGAAATTTTCACAGATGATGTATTTCTGTTGCCGCTATAACAACAAATACTAAAAACAGAATAAAATAAAGATTTAAGGGCTCCCATACAGCAAACGTGATTTTTGACCAAAGTTAAGCAACGTCGGGCGTGGTCAGTACTTGGATGGGTGACCGTTTTCTTTTTACATTTTTTCCCGTTTTTTTTTTGCTTTATGGTACGGAAGCCTTCGTGCGCGAGGCCGACTCGCACTTGCCCGGTTTTAACAATAACGTATAGAAGTTTGAATGGTAAAGCCAGTGAGGCGACACTCCTCCTTTTGGCATTCTTGGCTCCTTTCGGCTCAGCATTGCTCCGAGCAATTATTAGGGTTGACACAACTTGACGTTCCTTTGCGTGCACGACCACAGATAGGATAATGACATGAATTTTAACAACGCTAAGTAGCCGAAATGGATAGTGCCATACTTTAGAAAGGAACATCATAATTCGTCCCTAACGGCGCGATTTGAACTTTAAGATATCGCGCCGTTAGACATTCACACATATGTGACGTTTCACGGCAAAAGGTAGGTACCTTATAGCAGCTGGCGCTTACGCTTATTATTAACGCCGCTCCAATATTCAGTCGGGGTAATGGTACCTTTCGCCGTGGAACGTCACATATCTTTACTATATCTTATCTAGTGCATCTCTAATTCATTTCCCGAATCGCGCCGTATGTCGCTGTCACACTTCGGTTTTGCAGGAAGTGTCTTTTCTGTACGGTAGTACCTACTATCATTTACTGTGGCACAAGCCGATTCGGCATCGATAGGTCTAATGACACCTTTAACAATAAATTGCAGTCACAAACACAGTCATACAGTGTGGATTATCATCGTTGTTTAGATTAGTTCAACCGCAAATAGATATAGAGATAGAGTAAAACCACAAGCAATACTGCAATCACATTAACGTTGATTATTTGTGTCATCACTAACCATTATGATACCAAACTATGAGCGATGATTGTTATATTGTTATGTTGAATATATGTATTGATTGCATACAGATATAGTAGGTGTAGGTATTGCACCTATAATCCTTTACCCTACCCTATAGGTATGTAGTTATAAAAATGGTTGACAAATTTATTAGGGAATGGATGGATATGTGTTCGCGCCACCTCGCGGTAGATAATCATCTTTACAATATTATTATTTTCTATAAGTTTAAGTACCTACGTATCAATATCAGTTAGGGTATGTAATTTTGTCAATAACATAAAAATGGCCGAGTGGGTGTCGCATCACACTTTAAAAAGTTTATACATATTTATGAAAAAAAAAACATATCATAAATTATATTATGATATTTTTATGCACTCTCACTAGGTACTCTTATTGTTGTCATGTGCCGCCTCTAAAATATATTATTGTCTTTAAACTACAGTATTTTGCCCTATTGTGAAACATGGAGATACGTTTGTCCTTTCGACAAAATAACCACAATTATGTTATTTACATAGCTATTAGGGACCAAATAGAAGGTTATCAAAAGCGTGAGAATGTTATGAAAAAAATTTCTCATGATTGTCAATTATTTTGTATAGGTAGTAATACTCCGCCGGTCAACTAGGAATGTTTTTGTATTTTAAATTATACTCAACAGTGTTGCAGAATTACAGAATATAGGTAATATTTAAATTAGTATTTAACACATTCACTGCCACCAACGCATATGTGAATGCGTTAAATATTACTAGGTAAGTAGGTAGGTAATGTCTACCTCCAAAGCGTTTTATTATTATAAGTAAATTAGGTAAATTGCCTATTTCTAAACATTATGTTGTAATTCTTTCGGAAAAGTAAAAAATATGTATATGTAAAAAAAATACCGTGATTTATGAAATTGAAGTTATTTTACTACCTGCTTAATTTATAATTTATTGAGTCAATTAAATTAGATACAATACAATATTATTAATAAATGCAGAACAATGATACAATACATAATAAATCCCAACTAAATTTATAACTAACTTAAAATTACAAAATCCCCTGCCAAACAAATCCTACTTAATTACTTAATATACATATTGCACTTAGAAACTCCGCGATGGGAAGGAAGGAAAATATATATCGTGACGAATAATGATCCTGTTTGCACATTAGGTTATTTATGCTATAAACATATAGTAAGTACCTACCTAACTAATTTAAAAATGGAAATTGGTAAGAAAGCCTACGTATAAAACTTTATAAAACAGAATATAACCATAAAATATGAGTAATAAATGACAAAATATTAAATTACATAAATTACTAAAAGACATATACAGGAATATAAAACTAAAACTAACTACAATTAAAATAACTAAAACTAAAAATTAAAAATACCTATCAAAATTTGGTGCCTTCGGGAGGATGCCCAACACGCAGGCAGCGTTCCCGCGCTGGATTGCGATGGCAGTAATAAATGCAATAAGTACGTACCTAACAAATATTGTGACTAAAGGAAGACTGACGCTAGACCGGCCCGAGCCCGGGCCGAGGCGTCCGGCAGATCATTTTCTATGACGACTAATTGGTGATCACGTGATGCTTTCCATAGAAAACGAAGCACTGGAAGCTCCGGCCCGGCCGCGGCCCGGTCTAATTACTTAATAACTATTAATGAGGTAGGTACGTAATACAATCCCAAAAAAAAATATCTCTTTCACATACACGGGACAATGATATCCCGCACACTTGCGGAGGCGTACATGAAGCCGAAGCCAGCACGTACCCTTTCGACAATTTAATGAAATACATACATATATAAGAAAAACCTACACCGAGCGGATACTGCCTCTACCCTTGTCGTGGGACACGCGCAGAGACAGCATCCGATATGGTGAAAACACTATTGAGAGCGGACTTAAAATGCGGCCTGCAATAATATTTTTTAAGTTTATCCTGGTGATAAAATTTTTTATTTATATCCATTTTAGCATTATTACACTATGATTATTATACTAGTAAATAATCGTTTATATCCATGAAAAACCGCCCGCAAGGCGCAAACCACATAACCTTAATTTCATAACAGATTCCGTTGTACAGCGGCCTGGTGGTCTACTGCGCTGTACCTCGTCGGCAAATGGAGCGTGACCCTTGCCTACAGCTCCGTGTATATCTACGTGTCTGAGGTCTTCCCGACGAACATGAGACAGACTTTGATCAGCATCTGTTCGACGGCTGGTAAGATCGGGTCTTTGGTCGCGCCGATGACGCCGCTATTGGTAAGTTCTACATCAATAACAGTTTTGAATGATTCACTGTTAGTTTCACTAGACTTATATCGACCGGGATATGGACCGTGATTACCTTTTGTATCGGGAGCTCGAAAACAATACGAAAGGTAATCACGGTCCATATCCCGGTCGATATAAGTCTAAGTTCTATATCTCCGTTGCCATCATCACTGTCCATTCTTTTTTGTGCCAAATCATTTTGTATTCAGTAGGAAAGTTTGGGGCAAAGACCAATCTCCCTCTCTCTCTTATTACCTCTCCAACTAGTGAAGGTTAGCAATCACCACCTCTAAATATCAATGATCATTGCAATTTCAAAAACCTAATGGCCTTTCTTTTCTGCGATTGATGACTGTAGTATCAGTATCGTTTATTGGTTTGATATGGCTTTATCTAAATTTTAACAATTGGTTTAACTCTCTCGAAGTTTTAAATATTCAGACGCAGACTCCCCCATCACTTTTATTATTTTAAACGACTTCAATTTGTTTTTGTCTAGACCTTCTACCACAAGTCCATGCCCACGGTCCTGTTCGGCGGCATGTGCATCGTCTCAGGGCTTCTGGTGCTGATACTGCCCGAGACGAGGAACACGCGGCTCCCGGACACGATCGAGGAAGCAGAAGCATTGTCCAAAAAACGGAACAAAGTTGACGAATCTTAACATAGGAAGCTGATTTAAATGAATGTTGATAAGTTTGGTAATTGTCATACATATTTCTACAAATTGTTAAGGATACCGTTGATCTAAAATTTTCAATATCCACCCGGACTGATAGCTGAACAAAATATTAAATGTATTTTCAAATCGCTATCTAGCTAGGCTCTAGAGTAGGGACTCTAGACAATAAGCCAGCCATTAAACCATTCGAAGAAAGCTTTTATTTTATACCGTAGACTTTGATAAATATCAGCTAAGTTCAGATAATGGCAGCTAAGTTCAACATGCAATTTTATATTTAGTATCCTTCCATTTGAATCCAAAATTAAATTTGCTTTGTGTGGAATCGTTTGGCAGTATTTTACTGCTTTTGGCAGATAGCCCATTCTCTAATGCTGTTAGTGTTTTCTATGTCTGATTACAGAATAGAATTCAAATTACCTTACGTTGCCCATGATTTATTCTAGAGTATAAGACTAATAGTGACTGTAGTGAGAATATTATGAAAGTATGACTTATTTAATGACCAGGTTTTCTAATTATGTATAGGATCACTTGCTTCTCCAATAGATCCCACATAGAAAAAAAATATGACTGTCTGTAAAGTCGGTTTACGGACGATAATTTTGCGTGATAAAGTCTTAAGTAGACATGGCCGTAACGTTACCATTGAGATCCGTCCACAACGTTACCATGGAAATATGTCCACAACGTGACACTTTTTCGCACTTCGATTTATAAGATGTTATCACGTCAAAAAGCATAATGAATAAATTACCGTAAAAAACAATGCAGACTTAATTCGGTAACAACTACAATAGAAATAAAACAAGAAACGTTCAGTCAATTTGTATAAATTTGCTATTACTAGAAACAGTTTTATTGAATCGTAAAATGTAAGAAGGTATTGAGAAGTTTTTTACAACTTTAACAGTTCGGCCGGTTGCATCTTCACAATACGCTATTAAAGCTACAATGTACAGTGTCTTATTGTCCGACAATGTCGTATAAGCACCTGTCGTAAAACTAGCTTAGAAAGTTTGAAGTATTTTATAAACAAAGTACTGTCAGATTAAATGTAAACATTATCAAACCCACAAAAGTCTGCTTTAAAGAATAAAATCAATTTTACAGTTCGAGTTTCTTATCATTTTTACTAAAATATATAGGTACAGTCAAGTGTAAAAATATGGGTGTATCTGTATAATTATCATACTCAAAAAACTATGGGATATATTTTTGAGTAATTAGCACCAATATTTTTACACTGGTTACTTTTGGTTTTGTTCAAGCCAATCACGGCCGAATACAATTTTATAGAAAATCGGTTAGATTTTTCGATTTTGGTGATTTGTGTTTATTTATATGTTATACATTGTTCAAAACGTACGAATGTACTTAGTATCAACTTATCGAAATTATCTACTTAAACTTATCTAATAAGAATCAATAATTATTTACCGTCTATTGCTACTTATAATCCAGTAAATTTGTCGAATTTTGTAACCTGGCTCTTTTGCGTCAAATCCGGTAGTTCTGATTTTTTGCAGACTTGTTTATGATGTTAGCCCAATGAATAATCCAAGTTTGTGACTTCGAGCGCCGAACGCAACTTTGTCAAAAATCGAATAAACCGCAATTTTTTTTAGATTTAGGCGATTATAACCCTAAAGTACTAGTTTTTGGTAGTAACTTCCTAGGGCGTTTTTAAAGTAGACTAAATTTGCTACAATAAGACACTAGAATTGTCTCTGTACATCTAATATTTTTCGAGATAAAGCCTTTCAAAATTTTATATTTAAATTTTTATATTTTTAAATATTTTTTCAAAATAGGCACTCATACATTTTTTTATGGAAAATAAATATTTTGTAGAACGCGCCGGTGATGAATTCCATATAAATTACCTACCTAACCCTTATATTATAGCTAAGAACTGATGTAAAATTATAAAACTTTGAAAGGTTTTATTTCGGAAAATATTAGATGTACAGAGACAATTCTAGTGTCTTATTGTAGCAAATTTAATCTACTTTAAAAGCGCCCTGGGAAGTTACTATCAAAAACTAGTACTTTAGGGTTATAATCGCCCAAATCTAAAAAAAATTGCGGTTTATTCGATTTTTGACAAAGTTGCGTTAGGCGCTCGAGGTCACAAACTTGGATTATTCATTGGGCCAACATGATAAACAAGCCTGCAAAAAATCAGAACTACCGGATTTGACGCAAACGAAAAATGTATAATTTTACTGTATTATTAGCAAAGCTCGAATACTTCTATTTTTAAACCTATAGAATATGTAAGTGATTCTAATGTCATTTTATTATTTATTATCTGTAATGTTTACGTAATTATTTGCTAAACATATACATATATTGACGTAATCTTTATGGTGGATATAAAAAAGTATACAATTGTAAGAATGATTACAATACATCTTCAATAATTAGGTTTTTTTTTAAATACATACATGAAAGTATATTAAAACGCCCAAGGTATTTATCTAACGACATTTACAAGGTATTTATTAATAGGTACCTTAATTCACGGCATGCGAGCTAAATTATAGTATTTATATTTCATTATTTTAATGAAAACAGTATGTCAATTCAATTTTATGGATAAATGTGACAATTATACTTAAAAACTACGTTATAGTATCGATATACGATTGACAGTATTTTAGTTTTGTAAATGCAGGTTTTGTGTAAAAATTTAGAAGTAAGATTTATATGGGACCAATGACAAGTCAACGCTATTAATGCATTTTTTTAAATAAAACATATTACAATGTTTATTAACTTATGTATTTAATGTCAGTACAAACGAACGCATTATGGAAACTCACAATTTTTACAATAAACTTTTATAAATACTGTGTGTTTTTTTATCAGTAAAATTATTTGTGGACCTGTTTTCTTGAAGTTTGAAGTTAAAAAATTGTATGTATGCAAATATCGCCCAGCATGATTAGAGATATTTTCGTCGATAATCGATTAATTAGTGGGAGATCCGAGATACATATATGGTCGACCTTCACCAATCTGTTTGACGGATGAAACTATGAAAATATTAAAGAAAATATGTTCCAGAACGTAAATAAATAGGGTTGCCTGAAGAAATATGGTCAAGGCTATTTTTAATTAATTTTTGAAAAAATATTTTTTTCTTCAAATTTCACCGATTTGTCTGACGAACGAAATAAGTTTCAATGCAAAGTACCTTTAAAACATGAATCAACTAGGTTGCCTTATGTTTTTCCAGTCACTATTATGTGGTTGCCGTGTTTAAAGAGATGATATTATATCGATAATTTCACACATCTGTCTGACGCTTGAATTAAACATCAAAATGATGGTAATTTTATTGCAAATACAATGGTATAGGGTTGCCTGTGAAAAACCGGTCACAAAAAAAGAGTTGCCAGGCTTTTAAATAAATAAGAAGGGAATACTTAGCGATAACTCATTAACGGCTTAACTGGTCAAATTTGTTTTAAGTAATTTAATTTAAATGAGTTTTTTAAGCACTATTTTTGTGATTTTTTTCATACTTTTTGCACCGTTGGTTCAGAAATTAGATTATGGAGTCTAGGTGTAAGATCTATGTAACTCAACAAAGGATTTATCCTCAACGTTCTCCGGCCGACTATAAATGGTTTAAGAGACAGAAAACTCTCCCACAAAAACTGGTAACAACGCGGCAACTTTGAGAAAAAATAAATAAAGTCCTACAGAGTTGAACGCTCAGTCTTACGCTGCAGCCAGAGACGATTTAAAAAGTCTGCTGATTTTCTTGCAAAGTCAGTTTTTAGGGTTCCGTACCCAAAGGGTAAAACGGGACCCTATTACTAAGACTTCGCTGTCCGTCCGTCCGTCCGTCTGTCCGTCCGTCCGTCCGTCCGTCCGTCCGTCCGTCCGTCCGTCCGTCCGTCCGTCCGTCTGTCACTAGGCTGTATCTCACGAACCGTAATAGCTAGACAGTTGAAATTTTCACAGATGATGTATTTCTGTTGCCGCTATAACAACAAATACTAAAAACAGAATAAAATAAAGATTTGAATGGGGCTCCCATACAACAAACGTGATTTTTGACCAAAGTTAAGCAACGTCGGGAGTGGTCAGTACTTGGATGGGTGACCGTTTTTTTTTGCTTTTTTTTGTTTTTTTTTTGCATTATGGCACGGAACCCTTCGTGCGCGAGTCCGACTCGCACTTGCCCGGTTTTTTAATGGTAAAATCTCTAACATATATTATCTTCTACGCTGATCGGTAGGTACAGCCACCATCAGATAATGAGCAGCGGCCGAGGTGCTCAAAAATAATATATTTTTCACCACACCAGCTTGGAAAGGCTTACTTTGCACTTCAAAAACTGATAGCAAAGTTGCATTTTATTCACATGTGAGGCAAAGTAATCAAATGCAAATTTTGAGTTGTCTTATCATGTTTGCTGGTAGAATTGACTTTTAAATGATAATTTTGGATGATAAATATTTAATAACATTCATTTGGATTAGATTTGGATTGATTATGATTGATATTTTACATTTAATATTTGCTTCGGGTTGGTGTGGTGAAAATTTTTGTGTTTCACTCGGGGGCAAATTTTGTTTAACCCTCGTGCTTTGAAACCCTCGCAACGCTCAAGATTCCATTTTTCGAACGACTCACTACGCTCGTGGTTCAATTTTGGAATCTTTCGCTTGCTCGGCTACCAATATTAGCACGAGCGGTTAAACAACAAATTTGCCCCCTTGTAAAACAAATAACTATTACACGCCGTAACGCCTTGCCAATTGAGACGTGTTTTTATTTGGTCTTTCCGGAGCATGGGTGACCTGCTGCACGACCTGGTTCCCGCCACTCTTCCTTGTACAACCAGCCTTCCTTATATGGCTATATTCATCATCATCATCTCAGCCATAAGACGTCCACTGCTGAACATAGGCCTCCCCCTTGGACCTCCATTCGTACCGGTTGGAAGCCACCCGCATCCAGCGTCTTCCGGCGGCTTTAACAAGGTCGTCCGTCCATCTTGTGGGTGGACGTCCTACGCTGCGTTTGCTAGTCCGTGGTCTCCACTCGAGCACTTTTCGACCCCATCGGCCATCTTCTCTGCGCGCAATGTGGCCTGCCCATTGCCACTTCAGCTTGCTAATCCGGTGAGCTATGTCGGTGACTTTAGTTCGTCTACGGATCTCCTCATTTCTGATTCGATCACGCAGAGAAACTCCGAGCATAGCCCTCTCCATAGCTCGTTGAGCGACTTTGAATTTTGAGATGAGGCCGATAGTGAAAGACCACGTTTCGGAGCCGTAAGTCATCGCTGGTAACACACATTGATTAAAGACTTTCGTCTTGAGGCACTGAGGAATGGCTATATTAGCTGTATTTATTTCCTCTCGTCTCTGATACAACTATCAGCTAGATAGGCGCTTCTGAGAGATAGTTCAGGACGAGGAAACACACTTTACCCGAGGAAAGTTCCCGGCAATTTTTGTTGTCTTAGACCGTTTGTTTTCTGGTCTTGGCTGGCGAGAAACTTTCATAGCTATAGCTTTTGTAAATCTATAGCTTGAAAACTAATTTATAAATACGACGAAGTGTACACTGTCTATGTACAATAAAAGATAACGGCGTCTATATTATATATAGACGACGGAGCTCATTAACTAAACACGCGTCTTCAAGGAGGCCTAGAAACGACTAGTTGCGAGTACCCTCAATCTGACCTACCAATGAGCTACAAACGTGGAAGGCCTGTGAAAGCTTATTGGGAATGGCGGCGCTCTTCCATAGCTGGAGAACTGGTAAACATTTAAGAATAGGTATTTGAGGCAAGCTGAAAATTTGTTTCATAAATACTTCTCAGCATACCCTAACTCAGAACTGCAGTTTTATTATGTGCTTGGTATTGGTAGATGGTCCATTGTGGAAACATATAAGTTTATTTAAATAACATAAAACCAGGATTTAAAGATACTGTAACCATGGTAGTGAGCGACAAGAATAAATTGATCCACTCAGATATTTTTGAATCCGAAGAGATATTCGAAAAGTGTTCGAGGGTGCCAGATACTTTTGGCGCGTCGTTTCGTACGCTATACGCGGCAAGGTGCTGACTACATGGACCCTGCACAAACAGACTGCATACATCCGCTGCTATCATGCACTCTTAAGATTGTCTGTTGAGGCTATCAGGCTGAGTGACGTCATAGAGCAATCTTTAACCGCTGACTCCAATCACACAAAGAGCCTTTATGCACCAGTGTCAACTTATAGTGATGGGGCGTTGTCGACATCGTATTTAAAAGAAAATTCTGCAATCTTATAAATATGTTCAGTACTACTTTTTAATGACCGATCGGGTGGAATAAGGCGGTTATCACACTGCCGCCACATTTCGTTGCGAAGTGCGTAGCGACGAATTCGCGTGCGGCGACGACGGTACGGTGGTGCGGTTTGCTTCGTATCTTCGTTCAGAGCTGTGGTGCACGACCAGCACGACGAACCGCGTTTATGTCCGAAAATGTGTACGGTACTACGGAGCTCGGTGTGGCATACCCTACGGCGCGCACCGGGTTATTCCCACTAGTTACCACCAAGTTGTTACCAGTGGTAACTACTGGGATTTTTTTCCCACCTTTTACCACTGGGAAAAAAATCCCAGTAGTTACCACCAAACCGAATTGGTGAATTTTTCGCAGCTGGCGTTTGGCGTCAAGATCTTCAAGTCGGGTGTATCCGAAGTTATCAAGACCCGTATTGACAGCAGTTCGCCAGTATGCTCCAGTATCACTAATATTCGGAGAAAGAAGTGTCAACTGTAATTTTTTCTGCATATATGTACTTAGAAGTGCCCATTTTATATTTGAACTTAACCCATAAGCAATTTTTTTTACTAAACCATTTAAAAATGTATCAATAGTGATAGCGACATCGATATTATTAGGCGCCTCACTATGCCACGTTTTAGAGAAGTGCAATATTTCGGGCGCTCACGACGGACAAAGGGGGCGGCTCCGCGATATCTCCGCGAGAGGATGCGGGAACATCGGATACGTTGCACTAGGAATGACAAGCTTGTATTGAAACATTTATTTATAGGTAAAGATTTTCCTTTATTTATTTTCAGGAATAGCTGGATTTAAATAAAATTATGTACTTAATCGTTAAAACTCCCTTTTTTCAATCACCATCTCCGACGTCCACGTGTAAAAGGGAATATAACATCCTAATTTGTCATTTTACTTTATAGCGAAGAGATTTTACTCGTCGTTTTAGATAATGGAGCTGGAGCGCTAAGCCGAGTCAACTATTATAATTTAAAAACTTTAAATTAACTAAATAAGTAATGTAATCTCACGGTTACTAATAGCTCCTGGTGATTTCGGTCACACTCGCACTCCAAATTTCTGCTTGAAACACTTAACATTATTATTATCATACCAATATACGTAGATACCACTGCAGTGCTGGGCATAGGCCTCCCATTGTTGTACAAGAAGGAATGAGGTAATTCTCATTATAAGACTATTGTTTTTATTCGGATTAATCCCTGCCACTTATTTCCGCCATCGCTCTATGCGACAATATTTCCATCTTCACCACAGATGGTTGGCCTCACTGTCCGTATCTCCAGAAACTTCCTACCTCGCACGGCTAACCTATGAATTGAACTATCGCTTACGGATCTGGATCCACGGATATTTCCGGATCTTTGCAACCTTCAAAGCTTCAAGAAAAGAGTCTACTAGCTCTCATCTTAAGTAAAGGCCGCCAACGAGCCAACGTGCAACGCTCACACAGCACCTCTGGTGTTGCGGGTGTCCATGAGCGACGGTCATTACTATCAGGCGATTCGTCTGCTCGCTTGAATACCTAGTTCACACACACATTTGAATTTCGACACATGTAGGTAGGCAGGTTTCCTCGTGATGTTTTCCTTAAAACTTCACGGAAAAAAATAAGCTCTAGCAAAGTACCAATTTGGCTTCGTTAAAATTTATTCAGTTGGATACAACAAAGACTTATTTAGAATGCGGAATAAAGCTTTGTAATTGACAAACAAGCAATTATTGCTAAACGCTCTTGGTTGTTTTAACCAAGTACTAATCTGTTTTCAAATAATGCCTTAGTCAATATAAACGCGTGTTATTTACTCTTAATAAATTTATTTGCGTAATTTTACCAACTTACGTTAACCTAGTTGACTTCTTTGATTTTAACAACGAACTTTGCAGGCTCCCTCCGAGCCAAGTCACTCGGTTGTAAACAGCAAAAACTTATTTATTTCTAGCCATTTCATTTTCTCAGTGTTGCAACAGGCAAAAAAATATCGATTGAATGATAATTATCGGTAGAGCGCGAATCTTCCGAGGAATTCCTTGGTGAGCACGACCTCCGGTTTTGAAGATAGCATTTAGATGTCAACTGCAGCTGCATTACTGTTGTTGCAGTGTCGTTGTTGCCAAGATCGAGAAATTTGACAGTAACATCACGAGCGTCAATACGTAACAGCAACAACAGCAGTAACACTTGCAACAGTAACATTTATGAGGTCAAATTTCGAATGTATATACCCCTTACTGCTCAGGTCACTAAGTTTTCCATTTTACAAGGTTTCCAACCTAACCTTAATACCTTAATGTACATAAATTCATGTCAAATCTTGCAAGCTAAAAAGACGCACGGCGCAATTCGGGAAATTAATTAGACATTCACTAGATATGAAATAGTAACGATTTGTGACGTTCCACGGCAAAAGGTACCCTATGGCGGTTAGCGCTTACGCTATTATTAACGTCGCTCCAATATTATTGCGGCCATAAGATACCTTTTGCCGTGGAACGTCACATATCGTTACTATTTCATATCTAGTGAATGTCTAATTCATTTCCCGAATTGCGCCGCCAGTTCTCATTATTCGAATGAGCTGAAACTTAACATACTTACATAATAAATTATGTAGGTTGGGTTATCTTATGATACCATCGAGCTGATCTGATGATGGACACAGAAGGAGGCCATAGGAACTCTGTGATAAAACACCGCAAACTAATTGTATTTGAGTTAATTAGAATTGTCTCGATGAAAGATAAGTTATCAATAACTTAAGCGTGAATCAAAATGAATTGTTTTGGCAATAAGTTATTTCATCTCTATTTAAAATCTGAGATAAGTATTCGTAGATTAGTACCTTCTTACCTCCGCGACACTAAAAGTTCACAGGGGCCGGTTTCACACTCCAAAAAACATCGCGGTTGCGAACCGAGCAAGACGGCTCAAAGGAGTAATTACAGAGCCGGGGATTAAACGTACGCTTGTGGTCAAATATGTGGGTGTTTGGGCTAAATATACCTTCAGGCATATTTGAGTGACATGTTTTGGATTTGAGGTTATTTGTAAACTAAGATATTTTATGGAAAATTATATAAACACAATTATTTATCTTAAAAACATACCAATTGAAATATTGCAAACAATATAAGCAGAAGAATATAAATGATCGTATTAGATTCATAATTATTACATATTTGCCGTAACTTATTTTTAAAATGTGTTTTTCAATTAAAAGACACATCAAGATTGTTTACCTAATTTCTAATGCTAAAAAAAACGAACTATAGTACCTGACGACCATGTAATTTTTTTTTAATTTGCTGCCCGTTTTACTGACGGAAATGACTTGCCAAGCTATAGTTCCTAACACTTTAAAAATCATTGTCGTTGGCAGTCAAAATGCGTCAATGCCACAGAATCTCACGTAAAAGAGTAATTTCAAGCACTAGCCGAAAATTATGCTACTTTTATTTCTTAATTGAGAAAAATTAATCCTCAGGGTAACACGAGTGGCTTCAGGAATTAGGCACGCGTACATACATGAGACAGCACTTTCCGTAGTACCCATGTGCCTGATGTGCCTAATAGGTAAGTGCTTCTAATTCTCTTACCTAAGTTGTTTCGGAAGATAAACATTTACCATAAGGCACTTACAAAATAAGGGTAAACGTAGTAAACCAGCATCAGTCATCTATGGGTTTTCTATTATGTTAAATTTAATATCTTCCATATAAATAGCTGCAAACCATAGGTTGGGTTTTGTACATACGCATAGATAGGTATTTGCCAGTTCAACGTGAGATTTCTGATTCCTAAAGGTAAAAAAAAAAAACAAATAAAAAAACACGCTCGCCGCGTTGACACATTTGCATCAGGGAACATCCAGACTGAGGATCTAAACCCCTCTCCCACAATGCGTCGCCCAACCCAACATCATAGAAAAAGGCAGCAAGGCAGAAAATTCTTAACAAATAATCACTACACCTTATCCGCCTTATCAAAGTCCGCCGCCGCGTCTGTCTGTGTGTTTGTATGTTCGCGATAAACTCAAAAACTACTGAACGGATTTTCATGCGATTTTCCTCTATCAATAGAGTGATTCTTGACTTTAGTTGTATAATTTGCTAACCCGTGCAAAGCCGGCATATAGGTAAGTACTACTAGCGCGTTATTTTATCCGCTACTATCGCTGCTGACTTTACCTAAGGAAACGTGACGGGAACGTGCACCTAGTCTCTTCATCTGGGGTTTACCGCAAAGGCAATTCTATTAATTTTATTGATAACCGCATATTTTTCCTGCGTAAATTATCACCTTTTTTACTGATACATCATAGTTCAGTAAGGAATTAAATTGGTTAGGTACGCTCGTACTTGTTCGTACCATCTGTGTCTTGGCACGGACGGGACGCACGGTAACTAAATAATATAATTCAAATATTATATGAATGTCAGTGTAGGTCCGAATTGCACTGATTGTCACTATAAAGGTCGGTTGCACCAAACTATTCGTATCGTAAAAGAGTTCGCTATTTTTTTATGTATGGAAAGTTTCATAGTAAAGCGCCGGGGCGCGCCGGTTGACGTTGATCAGTCTGTCAAATGTGGTCGGTGCAAGGTGCAAGGCCCTTAATCAATCCGCAACCCCGCGTCTCGCTCGCATTGGAAAATTATTTGAATTTTAAATCGCATATAACTGGCATTGGACTCCCTGTATTTCGGTTTGGTGTTGAGAATTAAATAGAAAATATCTTGATATTTATTTGTAAAGTTGTTTACCATCAGACGTCGATGCAACTTCTCACATATCGGACAGATTGTGTCGGGAGAGATTTCGAGACTTACCTCTCGTAGTTTTGAGCGCATACGTTTGGAGCCACTTTGTGGATAACAATCCTTCTGAGTCAAAAAGTTTCAATCCCACAAAGAGGTTTGCGAAATCGGGGCGGGGTGTCGTATCGATAGTTTTTGTCGATAACTCTTGTACCTACTCGTAATCAATAAGCAAACACAATTATACCAAATCATTAAAAATCCCCATGATTATATATAGCTTTGGGAAAGTTTATAGGAAAGACAAGAAAAACATTTACGAAATTCTTTAAATGGTTCTTGAATAAAAAAGTTATCAACCAAACACAACACGCACTTAAAAAAGCTCCATATTAACCATTTTTAACCGACTTCCAAATCCCAAAGGAGGAGGTTATCAATTCGGTTGTATGTGTTTTATTTTTATTTTTTTTATTTTTTTATTTTTTTTTATGTTTGTTACTCCATATCTCCGTCATTACTGGACCGGTCTTGAAAATTATTTTTTTGATTGTATGTATATGCATACAGATTGGTCCCGTTTTTGTCAAAATCCAGTTCTGATGATGGGATCTATGAGACATCGACGGAACTCCTCAAATCTTAAAGGCATACATATGGTGATTTTTATGTTTTTATCAACAAATCAAGCATATACATTCAAAAACGTGACATTTGATGAAGTGGAACTGCTGATGATGATCAGAACGGAACTCTTCAACGACGCATAGTTCACCTTTGGCGATTTGTCCTCTTGGTTATGTTTGTTAAGCAAGTTAAGTTTTTAAGCTACAATTTTGTCAAGCTTGAGTTCTGATGATGGGATCCATGAGAAATCGAGGGAACTCCTCAAATTTTAAAGGCATGCGTATAGAGATTTTTGTATTTTCATCAGAAAATCAAGCATTTTCATTAAAAACTGTCGCATTTGATGAAGTGGAACTGCTGATGATGATCAGAACGGAACTCTTCAACCACGCATAGTTTACGTTTGGCGATTTGTCCTCTTCGTTATGTTTGTTAAGCAAGTTTAGTTTTTAAGTCACATTTCTGTCAAGCTCGAGTTCTGATAATGGGATCCATAAGGAATCGAGGGAACTCCTCAAATCTTAAAGGCATACGTATAGAATTTTTTGTATTTTCATCATAAAATCAAGCATTTACATTAAAAACTGTCGCATTTGATGAAGTGGAACTGCTGATGATGATCAGAACAGAACTCTTCAACGACGCATAGTACATGTTTGGTGATTTCGAATTTCGATTTTGACTTGGACTGGGACCCGGACTCATACCCGGATCCGGTTCGGACCCGGACTCGGACTCGGACTCGGACCCGGACTCGGACCCGGACTCGGACCCGGACTCGGACCCGGACTCGGACCCGGACTCGGACCCGGACCCGGACCCGGACTCGGTCCGGGACTCGGACCCGGACTCGGACCCGGACCCGGACCCGGACCCGGACTCGGACCGGGACTCGGACCCGGACTCTCACTCAGAGACCCGGACCTTGACCCGGAAAACCACTATGATACCTAAACTAAATAAACCACTATGATTACCTACCATAAAATGTGGGTATGATGATGCCAAACCCCTCCCGCTCAAACTCCCTTACACCGCACCGCATGCGCCGTTAAGTGGGTTAGGTTAGGTTTGAACTGCGATCCTCACAGAACCGAACAAAAGTGGGTTAGGTTTGGTTAGAACTGCGAGTCTTACAGAAACGAAATGCTACTAGAAAAGTGGGTTTGATTAGGTTCGAACTGCGATCCTCACAGAACCGAACTGCTATCAGAGAAGTGGGTTAGGTTAGGCTAGAACTACGACCCTTACGGAAACGAAATGCTACTAGAAAGTACTGGTTTTACCTCCTTTTCTACATAGTCCACCATCTACCATAAAATCTTTCACCGGGCCCCATAGAAGTTGGATTTTTTTTCTTAAAAATTATTTATAATTAATTCCGTATTTTTTTTCAATAATACTTTAGGTACATGCCAGATTTCTAAATAAGTTTTATGAAATAATATTTATAAATGACAATTTTATAAAAATACGAGGTTTATTAATGACACCGTGAGTGACACATAGCACACGGTCACAAATGGTAATAATGCAGGTGACGTTTATAGTGACCTGTTTCACTTTGCTCTGTTCAAGTCGGTGTAAAGTTATGTTAGACGGACTCTAACTTCATATTAGGTATACAGCTTTTGCCCGCGACTTTGTCTGCGTGGAATTAATTCCAGCAGTTATAGCGCCTGGATAAAAACTATCCTTGTCCTTCCCTGGGACATAGCAACTACCTCAATGTGAAATTTTAACAAAATCCGGTCAGTGGTTCAAGCGTGAATAAACACAAGCGTGGTAGTGAAGCGTGACACAGGGACAGAAAGGCACATATATAAGCAATAGACAGACACACTTTCGCATTTATAATATTAGTATGGATATCGATGAATTCCACATCACTAGCGCATATAAACCAATATCGGATATCGCAGTAAGTTCACGGAGCGGCGCAACACGGGAACATCGCAACGGAAAACCAATACTGTTGAGTATTTATAAAAAAAATCACTGTTTTGTATTTTACAAAAGTTGCAACTGCAATTCTTAATGCCATCCGAGACTATTGAGTGCACTAGTCATAATGACCGGACTTAAGGGTGTATTCAGAAAAGGCAAATATGATACCAATTTCATTTTAATATCAGGTTTTGCATCTTGCATGAGCGTATTTATAGAGATAATAGTTAAAAAAAATAAGGAATTATAGTAACAGCACCAGTCATGGGACATTTAAGAGGAAATTTGGAGTATTTATGATATTTCCCTTATACATGTAAATGGTCTACCGGTTAGCGTGTTAAAAGATTGAAGTCCTATCCGTCTTTCATGTTTTAGGCGTGTTGTATCAAAGATACTGCAATGAGTTTCCACATATTTGACAAATTAAAACTATGCTTTTTTTCTCCAGTCATGGACACCAAAGTTCCAGTAATGGGCCCCCGGTAATGGACGTGGATCCAGTAATGGGCCCCCTATAATGGACATTGCTCTATCAGTATAAAATATTGAAATGGGGAATAAATTACGGCAAAATAAAACAATTTTTGGTATAAGCTTTTATCGCTGAATGTATTTTTCTTTCCACAGCCAATTATTATTGTATTAGATCCATCGAGACAATTCTAATATACCCTAACACAATAAGTTAGGGTTTAACGCGATAAAGTTCCCATGACCACCTCCTGTCTCCATCATCAGATCAGGTCCATGTTATCATAATATTATCATCCGATTTGCATACTTAATTACGTACTTACACAAAAATTCAACTGAGTCGGAAATCGAAAAGTGGCTCAAATTCAGCTACCTAGATTGGACCCACACTAACTAACAGGGCAAGTTAAATAAAAGTTTGGAAAAACGATATTAATTTATCCGAAGTCCGAGAATACCTCCCTGATTGACATATTTCTTAACTACATTTTATTTATGTATTGTTTACACATGAAATTATGGCATAGCAAGCATCATTCTGTCATTTGTCCCATCATAGGAGGTACGCAGTTTTACAGCTCCTATAATGGGATTGGGCCAAATACCACTATTTTTTTACATCTGTGGAGTCACAACATAGTGTGTTGTATACCTTATCTCATGGTAAATGCAATTAACAAAACACATTCTAGTTTTCATCAAGTATTAATTAATTAAAATTTAATAAATTAACTCACCTCTCTTAGCGAAGTTGTTAAGAATTCGTAGTGGTTTTTTTTTTCAGTGACACGACAACTTCTTAAAAAACAACCAAATTTAATAAAACTTCAAACTGAAACAGCTCTAGGACTCTTATTTATGATAATATACAGCCAGTGCTTATAAACTACTTTTAGATACTTATTTTAGAGGAATTATGTTTTTTGTCCCATTAACTACAGTACATTTCTTCATAAAAAGTATTCAGATAGGTACTTATATGAAATCATTTCCTGTTTTGAGTATGTGTACGGAGTTACGGACATCGGACCACTAAGTAATTATAATGGGGCGATTTTGTAATGGTCTAAGGCTCATCTACTTTTTAGGTAGGTACCTACTTAATGTTTTAGCATCGGACATTAGGTAGCTGAAGATGCCAGATTTTACCAGAAGTAAGTAGGTTTAGTAGGTACTTGTATAAATAATGTAAGAGCAATGGTGCATTCTATTGCAATTCGCTGCTATTTCTATTCACCTGGCATTTCGTTGCGTCTTGCGGTCTAAAGTAATCTTATTCTGAACATGTCTTAAGAATAGATATACCGATCTGTATTTGTAATTCTATTGTATGTTACCAGGAAAATCTGATCTATAGGTATATCGCATATTTTATAGACTTTAAAAAGCAATATATGATATTACTGTAACATTAATAACTTTTTCTACTCGTGTACTTTTATCTGTCATTTACATAGTCACGAACGAACATATAAGGGCATACATTATTAATACTCCTTAAAAGTCTATAGTATATTGCCCAAAAAAGCACTTGTGTCGTTTTAGAGACATTACGATACGGTAAGCTAGTGCAGGTAACAAACCAACGTGACAAACGATTGAATGCATACGGTTTTATAAAAAAAATAGTACATTATTGTCGAGGCTCGGAAGTAGCTACTTGCAGGCTGAGGATTCGTTTTAAACGGACGACCTTGGGAGTCCGTTTAATTGAATCCGAAGCCAGCAAGTAGCCTTCCAGCCGAGTCATATATAGTGCTTTTCTCAAAAATGGTGCAAGAAATATAAATATCATAGAAATATTTTACAAAAGCAACGTTCTTACATATATATTTTGACAGAAAAAAGCCCTTGCCGCCTTATTATTTTTTTTAATAAAAAAATAGAAGTGTATTTTTCTGCCAAAAATACGCCAACCTATTTGAGACAACTAAATAGTCGCGGTACTAATCATCTGTTTGGCTGTTTAATGGGCCTGTGCCTTCATTTGATATGGCCATTTCAACTTTTAAAAAGTTTGGAACTCGACAAATAATGGAATTTGTATGCAACATTGCAGTCCCAAAATCGAGACTGCAATGTTTTTAACTTTTTAATTTTTGACTGACCATAAACTACGCGCTTCGCGACCTATTTTTTAGACGGCAAATTCGACTTTGCCGTCCATTTTTGAGAAAAACAAATTTGTACTGAGTTCATTGCTACCAACATAATAAAACATACTTTTTTTGGTATCATCACTATTGGAAGGTGGACTTCTAAGGCCTGTAACACACTTATACCCTACAGCACCATAACCCTGGTGAGGTGCGGTAGTGTGTAACGGCTTTAAAAAAAACATAACCATAGACATTACTGGTTTGTTTTTACGTTTCCCGCCTTTCCCGGTAATTTCTTGTTCTTTAAGTATTTTGCGTTACTATTTGTTTTGCGTTCATAAAAAGTGTTGAATATGGACAAAGAGGACAACATTGTTTATACACCTGAAGAAATATCCGCTGCAGCACAAGCAGCGACCGAAAATTTGTTGCCTAAGTAATAAATCGCAGCACCTATACGACAAATCTTATGAGAAGTTCATGGCGTGGAGATTGGAACACATATCTTCGGCATTCTCTGAAAACGTCTTATTGGTGTATTTTCAAAGACTTTGGAAGCTCCGGATCAGATCTATCTTTTAAGCAAGGTTGGTATATGTTGTATTTTTTTTTGATTTAAGGTACACAGTACAACGAGCTATATTTATGCACATTTTATATTTTTGCATTGAAACTGAATATTATTTAATTCTCCGTTGTCTTGTTACAGGTTGCAGTAAGATTTGGTATTATGGGTGCTTGTCGCAGAAAAGAGCTACATACATACATATAGTAATACCTACTATCCAAAATTTACATTGACATTTTCATACATAAAATTTTGTTTATATTTTTTTCTATTTTATTTAATATATTGCCTACTCATAGAAAAAGTATTGTATGCAACGTTGTATAAGTAGTCAAAAAATGCTCATGGCGTATATTTATTAACAATGTTCGCCTTCGGCTCACATTGTTACCCACGCCACTCACATTTTTTGACTCCTCTTATAAAACTGTTGCATAAAATACTATAATAAAGTAGCCTTACAAATAGATTAGGTATTATATTACGCCATAGGTTAAAATATTAGTAACAAATTTCGATTTTTCATTTATCTTAGTAGTACAGTCATTATATCCAAAAAACCGACCCTACCCGTGAATAATTAGTTCTTGGATTTTTTTTTCGTAGGTCCCTCGGGGGGGTCACTGGGAGTGTAAATTCAAAAAGTAGGCTGAATCAGGCTCCTGCGTATATTCGAAAAATGGTTCTTTTCCAAAAAAACGGATTTTCTTCAATAACTCGGCCATTTTTGATTTTACAGTAAAACCGTAAGGACAAAAATTGTAGGAAATTTGATTCTCTACAAGTTAGTCCAGTCATTATATCCAAAAAACCGTCCCTTCCCGTGAATAATCAATTCTTGGATTTTTTTCGTACGTCCCTCGGGGGAATCACTGGGAGTGTAAATTCAAAAAGTAGACTGAATCAGGGTCCTGTGTATATTCGAAAAACGGTTTTTCTTGAATAACTCGGTCATTTTTGATTTTACAGTAAAACCGTGAGGACAAAAATTTTAGAAAATTTGATTCTCTACAAGTTTGGTTCTCACAATTTTTCTTCTAGGATCGATAGTTTGGAAATAAAAATTGAAAAAGGCGACAAATTCAAAATATTTTCAACATCTCCTTTATTTTCAACTTTACGACATAAATGAAGAGGACTAAACTTGTAGAGAATCAAATTCTGAACAATTTTGGTTCCTACCTTTTTTTCCCCCAAAATCGATATTTTAGAAATTAAACCTGAAAAACGCGACAAATTCAAAATATTATCATTATCTCCTATGTTCCACGCTTTACGGCATAAATGAAGGGAAACAAACTTGTAGAGAATCAAATTTTCTAAAATTTTTGTCCTCACGGTTTTACTGTAAAATCAAAAATGACCGAGTTATTCAAGAAAAACCGTTTTTCGAATATACACAGGACCCTGATTCAGTCTACTTTTTGAATTTACACTCCCAGTGATTCCCCCGAGGGACGTACGAAAAAAAATCCAAGAACTGATTATTCACGGGAAGGGTTGGTTTTTTTGATATAATGACTGGACTAACTTGTAGAGAATCAAATTTCCTACAATTTTTGTCTTTACGGTTTTACTGTAAAATAAAAAATGGCCGAGTTACTGAAGAAAAACCGTTTTTTTTGGAAAAAAAACATTTTTCGAATATACGCAGGAGCCTGATTCAGCCTACTTTTTGAATTTACACTCCCAGTGACCCCCCCGAGGGACCTACGAAAAAAAAATCCAAGAACTAATTATTCACGGGTCAAAATCTATAATGACTGTACTATAGATAGTGTACCTAATGCGACGCGTTAAGAGGATTGGGTACATTTGTCCATTCAGAAATCATAGACAAATTCGTAATGGATTAAGAGGACAAAACCTATAGCATATTCACTCGTGGTTTAGTTGCTGTTTAGTGTTTACTAAAATGGTTTCCTATAGTGCGCGTTGGACGGTCTGCCATCTTGTGGTCTAAATCGGAATAAACTGTATATTGACACTTCACGTTTTAAAGCAAAGAGCTGTACGTTTTCTTGTGCATAGTAAGTTCTGCCATCTTGTGGGTTACATTGGAAGCTTAAACTTGATATTTAAACTTTTAACAGAGGACGCCCGTGTTGCCCTACAGTTCATACACGTTTTGCTCTTGATAGTCTTGATGGACGACTTTTATCTTGCAGGCTAAGGTTCTAACCTTACACCGTCAACGGTGGCAGGTAATATTACCCTTTTCTTGAATGAATTCTATTCATAAACTGTTATTCCCTGCGCTTTAAGAAACAAAATAAATTATAACAAAGAGTAAGTACATAAACCATTTTCTACTCTTCAACCATCTCCGTCTTGGAGCAGTTTTTCAATCTCTCCCAAATTGCAATATCTGGGATATTTTTCTTGCATCGAGCTAGCTTCTATGAACTCCAGCCAAATTGCGATCCAATGGCATTAGAAGCACATTTCCGTAACGCCGTTCCGATAGTTTGATATCGGCTGATGTGGGAAAGATGGGGCTGGTTACATAATTTAAAGGCGGATAGGAAAGTCTTTAAATCTCTAAACTTTTCAGTTTTGGATTGAATTTTAATGTGTGCGAATAAAATATCTGCTATGGCCAAACAAACGCTGGGTTTTCGGCGACCTAAGGTAAGGTAAACGTACTAGTGCTCGACATGCTAATGCCCAGATGACACCTTACTGTCACCTCTATTGACAATGACTTAAGTTTCAAGATGACATGTACTGGGACCGCGTCGAGCACCAGTACGTTTACCTTACAGTCGCCATATATCGGAGCGGCTAAGGTGCTTACAAATATCTGAACACGATTTTATCATTGTCAAGGCGTTAGAGTGCATGTTCAAACATTTTTATTATAAATAAACAACCTTTTTGGTAAAATTTCACTTGCGTTTCAGTTCGGTATTTATTGTTCATTATATATTACGCCAGAAATCGTATCGTATCAATCCGCGGTCCTAATATCAGTCAATCGTATCGCATACTTAATACTATTTACACATATTGAAGAATTATTGGATATTACCTATAAATTCAATACTTCAACTGAAACTCTAGGTCCATGGGGTCCCAGCGCGCATAAATTGTTCGCAGAAATCGCGAAGCGTCTGGTTGACGTAACTGGTGACCGAAGAGCTGGCAGCTACCTCGCACAACGTATCAGTATTGCGATACAGCGGGAAAATGCCGCCAGCATCCTTGGTACAATGCCTCAGGGGCCTATTTTAGATTTAAGCTAGTTATTAATTTCGTTTAGTTGTACCACTGTATATATATTGTATACTTCAAATTTCTTCTTCTCAGTCCTATACTCTTCTTAGTCCTATGTCCTATAGCCTTGTCAGAGCAGTCGTGGTCATTGAGGTCGTTCGGCCTTTTTCATTGTTTCCCGCCATGCTTCAGTTCTCTATTTACTGCATTCCGCACGCACAGATTTAAATGACCCAAAACACTTCAAATTTACTGACCCTTCAACCCCGCGTTACGAACGTCGTTCCGCCGTATTCGAACAATGAGATACGTCAAATACTAGATATTGAAACGATATGGAATAGATATGTCAGTGTCAAACAAGTGTCAAAAGTGACGTTTTTGTTTGAAGAAATGTCAATTTTGTCACTTGTTTGACACTGGCATATCTAATCCATATCGTTTCAATATCTAGTATTTGACGTATCTCATTGTTCGAATACGGCAGGTTGTTATTCCGCTTCTGCGTACAGTAAATCACATTGGCACTAAACAAGCGAAGCGTTAGATCGCGTAAGGGAACGCGAATATAGGAATTCGCAATTAAACTGTAGCTGTCCGTTCAGCAGGCATACAAGATTTAGTGGCGATGGCTGACAACTGGTCATTTCAAATGCTTGCCGAGCTATAGTGGCCCGAATGCTTAGAGCAACCATAAAGAAATAAGTAAACTTAGACGTGAACCTCTACACCGACGACGTAGTGATTTAATTCTCTTTGCACCGACAGCGTAATAAAAAAACCGGACAATTGCGAGTCGGCATCGCCCACCGAGGGTGACGTACTTTTTAGTATTATTTGTTGTTATAGCGGCAGCAGAAATACGTCATCGGTCACGGTTCATAAGATACAGCCTGGTGACAGACAGACGTGACTAGTAATAGGGTCCAGTTTTTAGCCTTTGGGTACAGGACCCTAAAAAAGAATATTAACCTGATTGAGTCATTATTTCACAACGGTCACAATGGTCTGAAGCGCCTGCAGAGACATCCGGACAAATGAAAGCATATTTTCCCAAGCTCAAAAGGCGACCTTCGCTAACGCTCGGTCAATTAAGTGTATTAGATATAAGGATATCTAGTTGTTGGTGAGTCGTGGCCCACGTTAGCAATGAGGATAACACGCGCAGGCTGTGTATTTCGTAAAGCCATTGGACACCCCAAAGCTATGGCGAAAGGGTAAATTAATTCTCTATCTAAACCAAAATAATAGTACCTACTACCGTACAGAAAGGACACATCCTACAAAACCGAAGTTTAACAGCGATTCAAACACAAATCATGCTATCCCTTTCTAATGTATGACACTATCCCTTTCGGCTATTTAGGGTTGTCAAAATTCAAGTCTCTTATCTGTGGTCGTGCACCCAGAAGGACGTCAAGTGGTGCCAACCCTAATAATTGCTCGGAGCAATGCTGAGCCGAACAGTGCCGAGTTTGCCCGAAGTCAGGCCCCTGTTTCACCAACATGACAGGTGCGACGAATTGTAAAATCACTGTTGCTGACGTCACAGGCATCCATGGGCTACGCTTACCGCTTACCATCGGGCGGGCCGTATTCCTGTTTGCCACCATCATTGTATTATTTAAAAAAACTTTATGATATCGGAATAAAACAGATATTTCTCTTGCTAAGTTTATGACAATTGTCACAAGAAACACTACAATTGTCACGAAATTCCGACATATAACTCATTACCTGTCAAGAATTACCTACAATTCTTCTAAATCTTTGACAATTGTCAGAAACTTCGCAGGAGAAATACTTATCTGTTTTTTTCCGATATAATAAAGTTTTTTAAAATAATACAATGATGGTGGCAAACAGGAATACGGCCCGCCCTATGGTAAGTGGTAATCGTAGCCCATGGATGCCTGTGACGTCAGCAATAATGATTTTACAATTCGTCGCACCTGTCACCGATGTGAAATTGGGGCGAGTGTCTCCCCACTGTCTAAACCATCTGCCTCATACAGACAAAATGTGGGTAGTTTGAAAAAATCATATGGTGTGGTTGCCTATTGGTTGTTTATTTATTTAGTTAACTATATGGGATGTGTAGCCTACCTGTAGCCAGTATCACAGAATAAATAATAGTACTAAGTACAGAAGACTCACTCTCTAAAAAAACGCGTCTGTTACGATCAGCAGAGATATGGCCTCTAGGTGGCGACAGCGCCACGCGCGGCTTATGGCAAACCCCAAAATTGGGGCCGAACGGATGTACTTTTAGCTACCTGTAGCAAAGCGACCAAATCGCGGACTGAGACACGCCTACCAGTATGATTATTTTAAAACTGTTTCCATTATCTGTGAAAAGGTGAACCCTTCTAAGCATTTATAATGGCACTGGGCAACGACTGAAAGACACGTGCATACCATCCAAGTTGCCGAGATGAAGATGCTGAGGTGGATGTGCGGCGTTACCAGGCTCGACAGAATCCGTAACGAGTACGTACGAGGAAGCCTGGGCGTGCGCGACATCGCCGATAAAATGCAGGAGAGCAGGCTACGATGGTATGGTCACAAAAAGAAGGCCTTCTGACTACGTAGGAAATTTGGCACTACAACCTTTCTATCCCAGGTCGAAGATCCAGGGACAGACGCAGAACAAGATCTAAGGATGTAGTGCTAAAGGATATGAGTGAGTGAAAGTTATTCGAGGACGATGTCGTGGACAGGACGAAGTGCAGAAGGTTAAGCAGGAAAGCTGACCCCACCACCATGTGGGATGATAGCTAGGAAGAGAGAGAGAGAGAGAGAGAGAGGCACTGGTACTTATTGCATAAAAGTAGAAGATAACATTTTATTACTAGTAGATACAAACAGCAACACTCCTAACTGTACATCGGTGGACCTTATTACAAAAGTCATAGTTAACATTGTGGGCGATGGTACTCTGTGAGAAAGTATAACTTTTACACCAAGGACTACATAAAAGAAATTTCGCCTTTCATTGCAATTTAATCGATATCGTAGACAATTAGGCGCACGACAAAAGTCATAAACCTAGGCCCGAGGTGTGCGCGCGCACTTTCGGCCCGGTGACCGACCGGCGCGAACGCACGTTACCGGTTCAAATTATAACGTTAAAACGTTTAATAAATAAACGGTAAACGTTTCAAAAAATAGTTTAAAAGTGTCAAAAATAAATAAATACAATCAATTGAGAAAAACTTAATTTAACATTTAGGTATTTTGACTTAGTTGGTTTATGACAAAACAAAATAATTAGACGGAACTTAAAGTTGTGACTTAGTGTTTGTATGTTTGTTTTTATTTGAACAATGGATCCAGAGAAGAAACAAAACGAAGTGAGAGTGGACGATATTTTACACGAATTGGGACCGTTTAAAAAGTTTAATATATGGAATTATTTTTTAATTTTGATACCGGTTTTCCTCGCTGGGATGTACTCATCTGTGTTTAACTTTGAAGTGTTAGACTTGGATTATAGGTAAGAAAAAAATATTTATTCTACTACAACTTAACACCATAAAATAATCTTAATCTAATCTTATAGATTTAAAAATAATCGGACCTACAGTCTGGTCCGATAGAATTCGAAAAAAGCTAGGTAAGTACTTACTTAAACGTACACACACCTACCTACGTTTATTCCTTCGAACGCAATCACGCACATTTTAATAACAGTCATGATTCCATGAATAATTCATACACCAAAATTATTTAAATTTCATCAAAAACATTAGATTTACTAGTAGATTAGAGTTTGCGAAAATATTAAATATCTTATACCTACATATTCCAAATTATGTCATACATAGGTACTTGTTTACCTTTTCTATGGGACGTAGACTTAGTATGGTCCTGATATGACTATAATATGTAATTTTTCGTGTGTTTATTATGCGATCTATTTGAATTGGTACTTATTTTAAAGGTGAACTACCTAAAATCCCGCATAAATTAACAAAAATATCGATGAAGTCATTTTCCATGTTTAATTATACATATGTATGTCACATCTACTTTTAAATAAGTAAATTGTCGAAATATATTTAACAAGGTCGTAGGGTAGATATTGTTTATTTTGTTACTCACAAAATGTCAATCATTAAGTAACTTTACTAACAGGTAAACAGTGACGTGTTTTATCGTTAATAGTTATTTGTTTTACAAGGGGGCAAAGTTGTTGTTTAACCGCTCGTGCTAAGCGATAGATTCCAAAATTGAACCACGAGCGTAGCGAGTGGTTAGAAAAATAGAATCTTGAGCGTTGCGAGGGTTTCAAAGCACGAGGGTTAAATAAAATTTGCCCCCGAGTGAAACACTAAAGTTTTCACCACACCAACCCGAAAAAAATATTAACTGTAAGAAATCTAACAAAAACAAACCAATTCAAATCCAATTGAATGTTATTTAAATATGTATCATTCAAAATCATCAGTCAAACAGAAGAAAACAACTCAAAATTGGCCTTTGATTACTTTGCCTCACATGTGAATAAAATGCAACTTTGCTATCGATTTTTGAACAACCAAGAGAGCCTTTTGAGAGAAAAACCAGTTGCTGTGGTGATAAATATTTGTCCAAACACTCTCAGCATTTAGTGTAATTATAGGCAAATTGCATTCATTAACTTTGAGCTAAAATTCAATTAACCCCTTAATGCATGTAATAAAAAATATTTGTTTAAATTTGAACTTTAATAGCTGTTATTAGAGATGAATATCGTATACGCCATATATGACATTGTATGCGGTAAACGATTAATTGTATATCACACATCATTTAGTTTTACATTATCGTTACCTATTACAATCAATAACATAATTGAAAACAGATTTGTTAGTGTCTGTTAGGCAAATAGGCACGTGCTAGAATAATGAGAAATATTTTACTAAATACCCAAAAACATACAGGTTGTATAGTAGTGGACCCTATAATGGACGTGAAACCAGTAATGGGACAAAAAAACATAATTCCTCTAAAATAAGTATCTAAAAGTAGTTTATAAACACTGGCTGTATATTATCATAAATAAGAGTCCTAGAGCTGTTTCAGTTTGAAGTTTTATTAAATTTGGTTGTTTTTTAAGAAATTGGCGCCAACGTAAAAGTTGTCGTGTCACTGAAAAAAATACCACTACGAATTCTTAACAACTTCGCTAAGAGAGGTGAGTTAATTTATTAAATTTTAATTAATTAATACTTGATGAAAACTAGAACTTCGTTTTGTTAATTGCATTTACCATGAGATAAGGTATACAACACACTATGTTGTGACTCCACAGATGTAAAAAAAATAGTGGTATTGGGCCCAATCCCATTATAGGAGCTGTAAAACTGCGTACCTCCTATGATGGGACAAATGACAGAATGATGCTTGCTATGCCATAATTTCATGTTTAAACAATACAGAAATAAAATGTAGTTAAGAAATATGTCAATCATCAGGAGGTATTCTCGGACTTCGGATAAATTAATATCGTTTTTCCAAACTTTTATTTAACTTGCCCTGTTAGTTAGTGTGGGTCCAATCTTGGTAGCTGAATTTGAGCCACTTTTCGATTTCCGATTCAGTTGAAATTTTGTGTAAGTACGTAATTAAGTATGCAAATCGGATGATAATGCAATATTATGATAACATGGACCTGATCTGATGATGGAAACAGGAGGTGGCCATGGGAACTTTATCGCATTAAACCCTAACTAATTGTGTTAGGGTATATTAGAATTGTCTCGATGGATCTAATATACAATAATAATTGGCTGTGGAAAGAAAAATACATTCAGCGATAAAAGCTTATACCAAAAATTGTTTTATTTTGCCGTAATTTATTCCCCATTTCAATATTTTATACTGATAGAACAATGTCCATTATAGGGGGCCCATTACTGGATCCACGTCCATTACCGGGGGCCCATTACTGGAACTTTGGTGTCCATGACTGGAGAAAAAAGCATAGTTTTAATTTGTTAAATATGTGGAAACTAATTGCAGTATCTTTGATTCAACACGCCTAAAACATGAAAGACGGATAGGACTTTCATCTTTTAACACGCTAAGCGGTAGACCATTTACATGTATAAGGGAAATATCATAAATACTCCAAATTTCCTCTTAAATGTCCCATGACTGGTGCTGTTACTAAGGTATTTAAAATAAATTATTTTACACCACGGAAGAAATTAAGCACCAATAGATTAATAGAGAAACGTAGACAGTAGTTGTTTTTAGACGCAATTTCTATTTTAAAACCCGTATAAAACTATAAAAAGTATGTAATTTGATTGTGACGTCACATGCGTAATGGTACGGAACCCTTCTTGCGCGAGTTCGAGCCGCACTTGGCCGATTTTTACCCGACTACGGCAACGCAAAAGGAGGGTTATGATTTTGATATGTTTTAATATAAAATTTCACGCGTTCATTGAATGACTTTGTATTATATTAATTAGCATTTATGAATCACTCGGAGTGGTAAATTTATCTCGGTACGTGATTATCATTTAGTTAAATGAGCCGTGCCGATATCTATTCTTAAACTAGATTCATATGAAACTATCTTAGGCAATAGATATAACAACTTTTCCATTCACGTGTATGAAGGATGATCGAACCAAAGAGATTTAGTATAGAGGCGGATTACGAAGTAATTTTTGTAGCCACAGTCAATTTACTGCCATCTTTTGCCCGCCTACCAAAACTTACGCCATTTGACTTTGATCCTTGTTCTTCCACTAATATGTGTTAAATTTGTTAAATATCAAAAAGTGTCGCCATTTACTCGAATATAGGCCAAAGGTCACAAAAGTAAACCATACCTAAAAGTTGTCTTCCCGGGCGGGTGTTATACCATAGGGACCGAACTCCGATGAGAGTTTGCTAGGAGTTGTATTGTTGGCGCAATGTAGATGTTATGGCGCTTCATAAATGGTTGTACTCTTTGTATAGGAGTGGTTATGCTAACGCCGTCTATTAGATCTTGTGGTACGACGTTGCCAGTAACAGAGGAAACGCCACACACTTTTTAAAACATAAACAAGTAGTAACTGCCCTAAACCAGTCTTAGTTAAACGAGATTTAAAAATTAAAGTTAGAAAAAATGCCCGAGTTTGAATTTTAATAATTTTTAAGAAAAAAAAACCGACTTCTATGGGGCCCGGTGAAAGATTATGGTAGATGGTGCACTATGTAGAAAAGGAGGTAAAAACAGTACTTTCTAGTAGCATTTCGTTTCTGTAAGGCTCGCAGTTCTAACCAAACCTAACCCACTTTTGTTCGGTTCTGTGAGGATCGCAGTTCAAACCTAACCTAACCCACTTAACGGCGCATGCGGTGCGGTGTACGGGGGTTTGAGCGGGAGGGGTTTGGCATCATCATACTTTATACCTACATTTTATGGTAGGTAATCATAGCGGTTTATTTAGTTTAGGTATCATAGGGGTTTTCCGGGTCAAGGTCCGGGTCTCTGAGTCAGAGTCCGGATCCGAGTCCCGGTCCAAGTCCGGGTCCGGGTCCGAGTCCGGGTCCGAGTCCGGGTCCGAGTCCGGGTCCGAGTCCGGGTCCGAGTCCGAGTCCGGGTCCGAACCGAATCCGGGTATGAGTCCGGGTCCCAGTCCAAGTCAAAATCGAAATTCGAAATCACCAAACATGTACTATGCGTCGTTGAAGAGTTCTGTTCTGATCATCATCAGCAGTTCCACTTCATCAAATGCGACAGTTTTTAATGTAAATGCTTGATTTTATGATGAAAATACAAAAAATTCTATACGTATGCCTTTAAGATTTGAGGAGTTCCCTCGATTCCTTATGGATCCCATCATCAGAACTCGAGCTTGACAGAAATGTGGCTTAAAAACTAAACTTGCTTAACAAACATAACGAAGAGGACAAATCGCCAAACGTGAACTATGCGTCTACGAAGAGTTCCGTTCTGATCATCATCAGCAGTTCCACTTCATCAAATGCGACAGTTTTTAATGAAAATGCTTGATTTTCTGATGAAAATACAAAAATCTCTATACGCATGCCTTTAAAATTTGAGGAGTTCCCTCGATTTCTCATAGATCCCATCATTAGAACTCAAGCTTGATAAAATTGTGGCTTAAAAACTTAACTTGCTTAACAAACATAACGAAGAGGACAAATCGCCAAAGGTGAACTATGCGTCGTTGAAGAGTTCCGTTCTGATCATCATCAGCAGTTCCACTTCATCAAATGTCACGTTTTTGAATGTATATGCTTGATTTGTTGATAAAAACACAAAAATCACCATATGTATGCCTTTAAGATTTGAGGAGTTCCGTCGATTCCTCATGGATCCCATCATCAGAACTGGATTTTGACAAAAACGGGACCAATCTGTATGCATATACATACAATCAAAAAAATAATTTTCAAAATCGGTCCAGTAATGACGGAGATATGGAGTAACAAACATAAAAAATAAAAAATAAAATAAAAAAAATAAAAAAATAAAAATAAAAAACATACAACCGAATTGATAACCTCCTCCTTTGGGATTTGGAAGTCGGTTAAAAAGTAACGAAAAGTCCGAAAAGAGATCGTGAGTCTACTTTTAGTTGGTCTTCTTTGTTTTCTAGCATGGTCAAGCATTCTAATTTTATCACTGGGCAATATGTATGTCAATTTATCACATACTTGATATACACAAACTTAATTATACCTATTTCTTTATTTATTGATGTGTAATCGTTTTATAAATAGAATCAGCCTAAGATGCTATTTGCTTGTTTAATATTTGTTGGTACTTAGTGGGTAAATTTGTAATTGCGTTGTCATCTCGACTACACATTGCGCCCTAAGTAGGTATTTGCACTAATATACACCGTGAAATTTTAGTGGTTGTTTTCCCGCAACGAA
This sequence comes from Cydia fagiglandana, assembly GCF_963556715.1. Lineage (NCBI taxonomy): Eukaryota > Metazoa > Arthropoda > Insecta > Lepidoptera > Tortricidae > Cydia > Cydia fagiglandana. Next base: position 4,365,745 of record NC_085943.1, read on the forward strand.
ATGATTCTGCTATCGATATACAGTCGATGTGTAATCTTTTTTTAAATAATGTTAAGAAATGCCAGATTTATAAATGTGTCGAACGAAACTCGAAAGTGACCTAACACCAGTAGTAGCACTGCAGTAGTACCTACCTAATTCTTTTGAGTGAATGAAACAAAATAACCTAAAAAGTAGTTCCATTTATTTTTCCTTCACACATTTTACGTGCAGTTAGTTTGCAGATCCTTAAAAGTAAACATAACAAGTTAAGATCAAGCTTTTAATGACCAAAAACTCAAACAAACACTTAAACTTCCCGATACCGCAATAATTGTTCGAACTGCAATCCGCCACGTTCAATACACAATCACCTCTGCCCTGTGCATGTGCTGGCTCTCTTGTTTGAAACTGCCCGTGGTTAAGCAGCCGCTGTGTTGCGGCGACAATTGTTCGTCCGTGTGGAACTTGGGGGTTTAAAATCCCCCGAAGACGCAGCGACTGTAAATGGTCCGGTTCCGCGTGAAGTCGCCGGGCGGCGTGGGAGTCGTAGTTAGCCCTAGCGTACAGCTGCACCATCGCGATGTACTCTAAATTAGAATATTCGTAATGTCGATCCATTTTACTAGAAATAGCAATGATGACATTGACAGGATCTGCTATCACATTAGTTTAATAAGCGAAGAGGATGTAATTATTCGATTTACCAAAGTTGACACAACGTAATGGCAATCATCAAACTAATAAAAAGGTTTTATTTCGTGAAGTTTCGTATCGTGAAGGAACAGTCTAAGTAAATTTTAATTTCAGTTGTCAAACAGTAAAGCACTCTAGATACACTCTAGCCTGTTACACAGTTTAAAAAAGTAACATGTGCTTGTTTATTTGTTTATCTGTTTACAATATCGGGAACTGTCGTCGACTTGCAGTTTTAGTGTGTTACTATTGTTTTTCGCTTGTTCGAGTTTAGGTTATTTTTTTGTAATTTTATTTTTTGAAAAACAGTTGATTTATAAGTTTGTCTATCATAATTCGAAAGTACTACCGATAGCAAATCGCCCTGCCGCGGGAAAACAACCACTAAAATTTCACGGTGTATATCCCACCAAAAACATTCTGTAAAAAACTAGCCAAGTCTCGATGGAGCTGCTTGTTTATCTCTAAAAAGTAATGAAATCTAGACAAAGTCGTGCCAAGTCTAAGGTTCCTTACTGCGATTTCTTTATTATTATAGTTAATGTTGTGTGACTTGGCCGTTGAAGGGTACACAAGGGTACAAAACCAGGTGCTCCATGACACCATTGCACCAATCTGTCGCCAGAACCGCTACCCATTGACGATGGAAAATTGCCACTTGGAAAACGTTGATTCAATAACCAGTCAATTGTAGGCTTGATAAAGCTGCGTATTTCAATAATACTTATGTATGGGCGAGCCTGAAACAAACACTTCTTTTTGGTGCAATGGCAGATTGGTGCAATGGTGTCATGGAGCACCTGGTTTTGTACCCTTGTGTACCCTTCAACGGCCAAGTCACACAACATTAACTATAATAATAAAGAAATCGCAGTAAGGAACCTTAGACCTGGCACGACTTTGTCTAGATTTCATTACTTTTTAGAGATAAACAAGCAGCTCCATCGAGACTTGGCTAGTTTTTTACAGAATGTTTTTGGTGGGATTTCACTTCTTTTTGTAGAAACGTGGGCATATTGATTTATTTTATTAGATTTTCTTATTTAACACATTTTTTTTCTTTTTAGGAGTAGTTTTTTTATTATTACAAATCTTTCTTTTCTTTTTTTCCGGTTCTGATTCTTGTACAGTAGCAACAGTTTTTCGTATTGCCCATTCATTAAATCTAATAATTAAATAATAATCAGTAATCCGTCACTAATCATCATATAATGACTTGGCAATCGCACATAATGCTTTACTCGTACCGTACTCGTAAATATGTGTAATGCTCAAACTGCAATTAGCGCTAGCGTTATGTTCAATTAGAATTATTTTTAATAGGTGACGATGAACCTTTTGTCATTATGCAGCCGTGCGATGACCAAGTCATTATACGTATTACAAATTAAAGATATCTTATTGATACGGTTTTAACACCCCCTGGCACTGATTAAAATAACCGACTTGGTTTCACATTACATCTCAAAACTTTTTAGTAGTAAAAGCATTGCGAGACTTGCACCTTTTTACATGTAATGTTTTTGATGGGATCTCATCTCTTTTTGTAGGCAGTCCTTCTTTTCGGGTACTCATACCCATACTATGTATACACATATCATAACTAAACATATTTTCATTCATACTCACATCGTACATCGTAGTGTACCTTTACTTTACTTTACCTACTATTTGTAGGAACTGCAACAGTAACTTTGTAATATCATATATTTATATGGAATTACAAACTTATTTATGCAGTTCTTAGATCTTTAAAACGTGACTGATATTGCAATATTTTTAGGTTTTCCCTTTATGTGGCCATTAAACCCTATCTCTGTACCAAATTTCAGCTCTCTGAGTTTATGGGAAGTACTAGTTCTATTCTGATGATCATGAGTGAGTTTCATAAATGCGAAACTTTGCTTTCGCTTAACTTCGGAACTAAATGACCTACAGACTTGAAATTTTGGGTTTTAAGTATGTGATTATAGCTTACTGGATGACCAAAATTTCTGCGTTCTGGTCTTATCCAGAGGTTCTCAAATAGGGGCCTGAAAATGCGGCGAAATGGTTCCAGTAAAGGATGGTACGGCAGTGTTTGCTTCGCGCTCGACTTGGCGGGGGCACTGCCGTGCCCCCCGATACCTATTTTGCAAAATACAGCGGCCAAGATAATATATGTGGTGGGGGTATAAAATTGCCCATGCGAAAACAATATTTTAAAAGGTTAAGACATAAATGTAGTTAGTAGTTGAGTAGCGATATATCTGGCCACTTTAACTGTCGCCATGTTTGATGCCGAATTGTGGATTCCTACAATGTATCCCTAAAAAAATACCTAAGATAATACGTAAATACTATATGTATGTAATCGTAGCTTGGCATTATTTATTTATTTATTTTAGTTTATTTATTTTAAAATTTAATCAGGCAACAAGGCCCATTATTACATATACCTTATAGATATAGATTATAAACTAAATAAACTTAAGTCTTATAACTAAACACTATTTAGGCCACAGAACGGCGTGGCTCCATTGAATCGACTGCTCTTGTGTTTTGTGTTGTGCTGTGTGGGGTTGTGTGATAATACTGATAATTTATTTGCTACAGCGCGAGATGCCTATTTCAACAACTTAACAATTGTCATCTGACACTGACAATTTCCTGTACATTACTGAGTCGGTAAATAACGGCAGCAGACGTTAGTCAATGTTTACTTGTTCTACCACTAACGAATGGTGACAATTTTACTGTCAGCGTGTTAGAAATTCTGGTCCCTATTCGAACTTAGAATAGGGGCCAGTTCTAAATGGTGGTACACGGTAATATTGACCACTAAATATTGATTTACCCTTTGTTGACTTTATTTGGCATAAGTTTAACTTCCGAACTATAGTCCCTGGCAAAAAATAAATTTTGTCGAAATGCCCTTATCACTGAAAGGTTAAGAACCACTGGCCTATGTATACTATAGTGGACTGGTGTTGCACATCGGGTGACAATCGAGTCGCCATTGTTGTTTTATCGGCTTACACTCTGTTGCATAAAGATTAATTAGTGCTAATATCCTATCGGGATACTTGTACCACACAAATCTAAATTACAACGAATATTCAAAATAAGTTGAGATTGCAAAATCTGGATAACGATCCGCCGATCGACCGTTCAGATGCAGTATTCAAGAATCTGTTATAACTTTGTTTAGATATGATAATAGTTTGCAAATGCGATTGCGAAAATATTATCCAATTTCAAACCAATAACAGATTTTAAAATCTGAATTTCGATACCTACTATCGAAATCAAAGTTGTTTGATGGACCTACAACTTCACAAAATACTTAGCTTTAGAATATCTTTTTCTGTCAGAGTCTAATGTTATCTGAAATGAAAATAGATACCTACCCGTTTAAAGGTGTGATTATTATTCTTAATCTTAACTATTACTGTAAGACCTTGCACCTCAACAGTGTTGGCCGAACGTTAATGCAATTGACCATTAAAAATTAACCATTGAAAAGGTTAATTGCCATTAGCCATTAACCATTGAAGGAAAATTAATTATCAATTGCATTGAACATCAATTTGCATTAATGTTAATTTATTACGAACCACTAACAATTAAAAATAATTAATGGTTATTGCTTTACAAACCATTAAAAACTAAAACAATTTTTAATGAAAATTAAACATGTGATTGATAATTAACAATTAACAAGAATAAATATCGTAATTTTATAAAGACGTCCAAGGGATCAAAGGTCTAGTGCAGCGGTCGGCAACCTGCGGCCCGCGGGCCGCATGCGGCTCGTGAACCTATCACTTGCGGCCCGAGTGCCGCCTTGGCTATTTTGTATGTAATAGTGACAAACGACAATGTCTCATAAAGTCATAAATATTAACAAAGTACGGCCCGCGTCACCATTTATTTTGTTTATTTTATTTATTTTATTTATTTTATTTATTTTATTTATTTTATTTATTTTATTTATTTTATTTATTTTATTTATTTTATTTATTTTATTTATTTTATTTATTTTATTTATTTTATTTATTTTATTTATTTTATTTATTTTATTTATTTTATTTATTTTATTTATTTTATTTATTTTATTTATTTTATTTATTTTATTTATTTTATTTATTTTATTTATTTTATTTATTTTATTTATTTTATTTATTTTATTTATTTTATTTATTTTATTTATTTTATTTATTTTATTTATTTTATTTATTTTATTTATTTTATTTATTTTATTTATTTTATTTATTTTATTTATTTTATTTATTTTATTTATTTTATTTATTTTATTTATTTTATTTATTTTATTTATTTTATTTATTTTATTTATTTTATTTATTTTATTTATTTTATTTATTTTATTTATTTTATTTATTTTATTTATTTTATTTATTTTATTTATTTTATTTATTTTATTTATTTTATTTATTTTATTTATTTTATTTATTTTATTTATTTTATTTATTTTATTTATTTTATTTATTTTATTTATTTTATTTATTTTATTTATTTTATTTATTTTATTTATTTTATTTATTTTATTTATTTTATTTATTTTATTTTATTTATTTTATTTATTTATTTTATGTATATGTGCAGTTTGCATATAAATTATTCCCATTTTTCCCCACTTTATTGGTGTGGGGACAAATGGGAACACATCATTATCCGATATTTTCCCATTTGTTCCCGCCTGGAGCAGATGGAATAAGCGCTTCATATAAATGAATAAATCCCATTTGTCCCCGTTTCCCATTTGTCTCCAACTCACATATGACAGGGACAAATAAAAATACACCAATAATGAGCGTATTCCCATTTAATAGTTTCAAGCAAAATTAACATAAATTATTAGTTTATGAAAAAAATATTTAATTCCATTAAACGTTAATGCAATTGAGAGTAATTCTAATTAATTTTTTGAAACTTTAATGCCATTAAATAGGCAATTAGATTGACAATCAATGTAATTAAACGTCTCAAGATTCAATTCTAACTAACTTTAATTAAATTGATGCGTAATGCAATTGATTAATTGCGGAATTAATGGTTAATGCAATTGATTAATTGTTAATTAGAATTAACCATTACGGCCAACACTGCACCTCAATGACCAATGAGTTAAATTTTAGTTACCTAAGTACCAACAGACATTGAAAAAAAAACCTTCAAATTACATTCATCAATATAATTAACAAAAGAAAATGGTCAATGACAGCCCACAAACGAGAAAAAGTCCCGTGCACAATCACATCCTTTCTATTCACTGCAAATAGATCACGACTAATCTGTTTTATATCATAGAATTACTTGCCTAAGCTCAAACTTTTACGTTAAACAAGCACTTAAGGTTTTCGTGTTTAGGTCTATAATAGCGTGTATTAACAAGTGGACTTTGGTCTTTTTAGACTCTATAATATAGAGTTTTTACCTAATTCACAAAACATAAGGTCAGAGCAAGTAGAATTTGACCCCGAAGTCCACATTGATTTTGTATTGTTGTTTATACAGGGCGTCCCACGGCGATGCCACATGGAGGGAAAGTACCTTAAATATCATAGATAGCATATTTTGCTGAAAGAAGACTTCATTTTATTTTTAAAACTTAGTTAAATTGCATTCATACTTTTTTAATTTTTTTTGAAAAAAAATGTATGGATAAAAATGATCGCGTCATTGGAGGAAAAGTACCTTAATTATTGTAAATGAACATCTGACTGAAAGAAGACATTATTTCGATTTAAAAAAACAAGTTGAATTGCATTTTAAATAATTTCATGGTTAAACCGGGAATCGAACCCGCTACACGAGAAAAAAAAATACCTTGTAGCTTTGTCATACCGATCGAAAGGCTTCAATGTGAGAATTATTTTTTTGGTACAAGGTATTTTTTTTTTCTCGTGTAGCGGGTTCGATTCCCGGTTTAACCATGAAATTATTTAAAATGCAATTCAACTTGTTTTTTTAAATCGAAATAATGTCTTCTTTCAGTAAGATGTTCATTTACAATAATTAACGTACTTTTCCTCCAATGACGCAATAATTTTTTTCCATACATTTTTAAAAAAAGAAAATTAAAAAAGTATGAATGCAATTTAACTAAGTTTTAAAAATAAAATGAAGTCTTCTTTCAGCAAAATATGCTATCTATGATATTTAAGGTACTTTCCCTCCATGTGGCATCGCCGTGGGACGCCCTGTATATTTATTTTTCAATAAGGTAAGGTGGGGTAAGACTAACATAGTTTATTTTGCTCGGGAGAAGACAAACAGTACGAGGATTCCATACAAGTGTTTGTCTTGCCCCGGTGACAGTCTGACCCCACCTTACCTTATATTGTTATTTATATGTTTATATATAGTTATTGTTGAATAAATTTGTAATCTCTGCAATTATTTATTCAGTAATATAGAAAAAAATATAATTATAATATGGAACACTCTAAAAACCGTAAAATCAGGTAACTTTGGTCCACAACTTACACCTATGGTCCAAATTCAAGTTCCAATAAAATATGTATAAGTACTTTTCAAATTATGTTGAGTATTTATAATATAAAGGCATTAGTGTATCTAAGCTCCAAAATAAATCTAACTAGTACAAATAATAAACTGCTCGATCCGGAAAATGAAATAGATCTCTACTAGACCTCAACAAGTTACGATATGGATAATTTAAAGATATTTGTAAGATAGATATGTCTAATTTGACGTTTCCGCGATTCTGGAGGTCCTCTTGAAAGATTTCGACAAGTTATGACACTTATGACTTAGATATCCAAGTCACATCTAGTCGATATCTAATGTAAATCTAGTTGATCTCTATATCGTTTCTAGATCTTATGATTATCTCGTTTCCCGAATACGCGTGAAAGGTTCGTTAAGGATAAACGTTAAAAACTGTACCATAGCTGTACTTAACCCTTATCTTGGCAAGGCTCAAAATATCTTAAATATAAACATTTTTTTAGTTTTTTGTCACCTATTGAGCATACTAGACTATTAAAAAATAAGGAAAAAAAATCAGGATTTTCCAGTTTCGGAAAATCATATGTATCATATTTGATACAATGCCAATAACTCGACAAAATAGTTACCTACTTTTTAGAAGAAAAATGAAGATTTTAATAAAAATTAAACATATACTGCATAAGAAATTAGCATTTACTGCTAATTAAACGCAATCTAAAGCATCAGATGACTATTAAACCTGTAAAAATAAATTATATCTACGAATACCTGATCACATGGGCGGAAAATCTGATCCCGTAAAGTTTCAAAAAAGTCGTCAGCAAAAAGTTGAGTAAAATATGAAAAGTAAACAAATAATTAAAAGTATAAAAAAATACATTTTTTTACTTTGGGGCCATTTTTTGCCATACACATATTTTTCCGTGCTACGGGGTACGGCGTAGCAATAATGCTACGGCATACGAATATATAGCTAAATAACATCTAGTACTTAAAAAAAAACAAAGTTTAATAACTAAATAATACCACAACTAATATTAAATAATTGAAGCATGTTTTGTAACCCCACAAAAATAAAAATAAAAAAATATCATGTAAAACTATTTTGACGATAACTTGGCAATGTATTAAATGTAACACAATCCTTTCGATATGTACATTTCTGAGTTCTTGGCAGTGTATCAAATATAATACATAACAGTTTCATGTAAGGTTCTGTGTATTAAATGTTTTTAAATTCGAAGGCATTGTAAATATGTATGCACTAAGAGACAGTAAAGATATCAAAATGTTGATTATGGAAAAATATATACTAACATAAGAAATAAATGCAAAACTTCCAGTACGAACCGAAATCTATTGTTACCGCGGCGCCATGTTGATTATTACTAATTAATTTACAATGACACTCGTGTCAATTATTTTTTTCTATAAGTAAGAAGGGTAGCTCGACTTATTGATGGCAGAATTATTTTGTTAGGTTGTAAAGTGAACCTGCTAGATTTTTTTAAGTTCCATGTATCACGGGTGTTACGATGCCAAGATAAGGGTTAAGGACTATAGTTACCTGCTTTTACGGTACCTAATTATTTAGTTTCTTGAATGTTCATGTTATTTTATAATGTCATTTTGATGTTCATATTATTTTAGAATGTCATTTTGATGTTCATATTATTTCAGAATATCGTTTTGATGATCATATTATTTCAAAATGTCGTCTTGAAATGAGTGCCAAACTTCGATCGTAATATGGCGGCACGGCAGATAGGTTTGTGTGAATTGTGTGACTCTGACATTAAAAATTCCAAACTCGAGTTAAATCAAACACCCAATGGCCTTGCATTGTGCCGTTGTTGTCAGGCGCGGATACTACGTTCTCCAATTAGACACAGAACTATTTATACTTGTTCGATTGACGGTAGGCGTACTTTTACTTTATCCTGTTATATTTTTTTATAATAAAAAATAGAATTGAGGTCAAAGAAAAAATACTTACTATGGCCATCAACGTCAATTGAAAACAGTATTTTTTACAGTTACCTTGTGAAAACGCCATGACTGCTATTATTAGGCAGGGTTTTTGTTTTTCATTTTACTCCAAAGGATGATATTATTTGTCATATTTTTAAACCGATCCCAAGTGGACCTTAAACTACGTCCAAAATGGGGACTGTGAGCGTCATCTCGCTTTATGTGGAAGGGCACAGCACAGCGGATGTCATTTCAGATCTAGAGCAGAGCCCAACTGGGGAAATACCTCCTTACAGAAAACCGCAACAAAAAAACACTAGTTACTTACACTAGACCCTACTCATAGTGGTTATGTTCCTGCCGGTGAGTAAGGTCAGGCGTGGCTCACTCCGCGATTTCGTCGCTTTGCTACAGGTAGCTAAAAGTCCATCCGTTAGACCACAATTTTGGGGTTTGCCATAAGCCGCGCGTGGCGCTGTCGCCACCTAGCGGCCATATCTGTGCTGACCGTGACAGACGCGTTTTGTTAGAGAGTGAGTCTTCTGTACCTAGTTCTATTATTTATTCTGTGGTAAAGTAGCCAGAGTTCAACGAGCGTGCGTGGTGTTAGGGTATTGAAACAAATTTTAGATTATATTTAAACATATTTAAATCCAGATCTAGCGCGAATCTATTTTGTTACCTTTATTTTCGACGTATTAATTCGTTTCAATATGGGTTTAATTTGTATTCAAAACGCGAAGGCTTTAAAAATTTAGATAGCCCTCCATTAAGGTTCGTTTAGACGGCGCGCGAACTCGCGTACAATTTTAGTTACATTACGAATTATTGTGTTGAGTGTAAGTACATCCAATTCAGCCGACTCAAATCAAATACCTGCCACAAAGGATTAAAAGCTCATGTGAGTTCTCGCATCGTCGTCTTAAATGAGCCTGTACCCCTGTCCTGTAAAAATTTAATTCGATAGCGTGACGTAACGTACGCGTTTGCGTTAAGTGTCATTTTGTATGGGATTTTGAGTTTCCAAAACCCGCTTGGCGCGCTGTTCGAAATCCCATACAAAAACAGACATAACCACAACCAGGCGTGGCTCACTTCGCGATTTCGTCGCTTTTCAACAGGTAGCTACAAGTACATCCGTTCCACACCAATTTTGGTGGCTAGCCATAGGCCGCGCGTGGCGCTGTCGCCACTTAGCAGCCATATCTGTCCTGATCGTAACAGACGCGTTTTGTTAGAGAGTGAGTCTTCTGTACCTAGTACTATTAATTTTTCTGTGACATAACACAAACGCGGACACTCTTCACGCTATCGAATGAAATTTACACTAGGGGATCAGAATGTGTAGTTACCTACAATACCTACGTAAACAACATTCTACTTTTACTTTCCGTACCTACTATTACTTAAGCAATGAAATACGTACACTTAGTGGAAGACTTAAAATACGTCGCCCAGTAAAACCCAATAACTAATACTACTTATTAAATACTTCAACTGTATACCTAGCTATTTATTTAGAGCAACAGTTAGGTAAATAGTACGGTTGGCACCAAAGTCGCTGAGGATTTTAACACATAATTTGTTGAGCAGTCAAATAAGTAAAACCGTTATCTAAAATCTGAATTGTCATCTCATTATTATAAACCATTAGAGAATATCGGATTAGTTGTGATCGTAATATATTTAACACAACTCCTCGCTTCACTTGTTGTCGTACATGATGTGAAGACTGATATCTCTCTCCTCGTACTAATTGGAAGCAATTTGGATTTATTTTGATCGCAAGATACCTAACCCTCCTCCTTACTTCACTCGTTGCCCTAACTGATAGTTCTTCATTAGCAGATTCGGGTATCATAATACTGACAATATTGCTGCAAAATACTGCAAATTCTAACACCAACTGTATATTTAAACCTGTTTTAAAGGCGCCACTGGATCTTTCCTTATCCTGTCATTAACTTTTACTAGAAGACCGGATACATGGAACACAGTGATTATGTCCATACGGCCCATAAAAGTTGCTTATTGACTATAAATAGCTTAAGGCTGAGGTGTTTATTTAATTATCTACTTATATTCGTAATTGATAGGGCATAGTTGACGTATACGGTTTATAACATTGTTGCCTTCATCATTGTGCCTTTTTACAAGCTTTTAAGTATGTAGTTTCACCCAGTCCCTTCACTGAGTTTCACCTGTCCTGTTCTGTCTGTGTGTCGGTCTGTAATTTAATCTTGCAAGTTAAATTTTACCCACTTCACAGTTTCCGATGAATCGGTAAATTTGCATTACCGTTACACCGTGTTTTTTTTATTTCCGTCAATTTCAAGGGTGCATTCCTGAGCTTAAATCAAGTAATTTTCTCAAAGACACCGATATTCTACCTATAATTAACTCCATTTCGGAGATAATCAATCATTTATTTTTTTCCTATAACACTGAGAGAAAAATCATCACCAGGAATTAAAAAACAGTTCTGTACTGGGGGAAAAAAATTAAGTTTTAGTAATAATTATGGACGTTTCATTATTTCTGTAAAGTTTTTTTATTTCTACAAACAGCTCATTAATCCCAAATATAATTTCAACAAACAGATATTAGAAATTGCAAGAACTAATAGAAATTGCAAAAGTAAATTTGTTCCTATTAGTTAACTCTCCTTGTCCCCGGATTAAGTTTATTTTTGTAATTCTAAGTGTGTTTTTGTTGTACTTTTCTCTCAGTGAAGGCCTCTACAAGCGTGTACACTTGCCTTAGGGCCGGTTTACATATTGATTATGTTTAGAATGAATTCACACCTTTGCTACTAAACTTCCCATATAACCATTCCAGTCGCAGAATCATCAAAGTGGTAACTAAATGTCAGATGTGTCGTAACAGAGTCCACACAATGTGTCTAGAATTGTTTCGAAACAAAGTGTCGTCGCCGTGTGTACACTTTTCCGTAACAAGGTGTCGACACATTTGTGTGCACTTTGCGTGCGGTTTGCGACTAAATCTGACAGCAAATTTGTGACAGCAAATGTCAATATAAAATACCTCTTGAAAACCAAGGTTTGTCAAACTACTATTAGTGTCTCGTGTGCTCGTAAGTAATTCTAGTAAGTCATCATGGGCGATGCAAATGATAATAATCGACCAAAACCATATAAACACCCAACACCCGTCAACCTTTTACAGAAAAGTTTTTAAAGAAATGCAATAAGCTACTTAGGTCAGCCAACGAATGCTCAAAAAAGTTGTAGAGGGAAATGCTCGGAACACAATTTTTGACTCTGTAACTTGGTTTGGACAAGTTAGGAGGTGAACATATCAAAAGTCCCCGGCCGTAGCCCTTGAGCGGGGGGAAGAGAGGGGGCTTTGAATGTCCCATTTTCCGGTTTTTCGATTATATCTCGGAAACTATGCATCTTAGCGACATGGCCACTTATACAAAATGAAAGTTAATTTAATTTGTTACAAGTTTATTCAGTCAATTTTTTCGATATGTTGAATAGTTTTTGAGATATCCGCTCTTGAAAGTTTAGTTAGGGCTCTCAATTTTATCTTGATATACCTACATCAGTGAAGGTGCTAGGCCGTGTATGGTATCGTTTTCGTATAAATCTGGGTTGCTGAATCCATTTAACATGGAAACCATTCCACAAAATTAAAAAAATCTTTTTAGGGTTCCGTACCTCAAAAGCATAAAACGGAATCCTTATAGGATCACTCGTGCGTCTGTATGTCTGTCTGTCTGAATACACAAAATAGTTCTTTACCTATAGATGACAGGAAAACCTATTAGAAATGTGCAGTCAAGCGCGAGTCGGACTTAATGTACGGAACCCTTAATACGCGAGTCCGACTCGCACTTGGTCGGTTTTTTTAAACTCCTCTTGACGCTTAACCGCTGAACCGATTTCGTTGAAATTTGGTATAGAAATAGTTTGCATCCCGGAACAGGACATAGGATAGATCTTATAACCAAAATCATCTTTTGAAGGTGTGAAAAGTGGCGTGGAAATTTGTACGGGAAATCAATAACCGCTGAACCGATTTATATTAAATTTGGGAAGGTCTACATCTTTGATTTAGTTAAAAATGATAAAAAAAAACATGACTTCAAACCTAAACTTAAACAGTATTAACTTCAAGAAGTCAATTCTGAATTCCCCCCTACACCTCATTTCACACCTTTGAAGGATGATTTTTGAGATAACTTATTATGTCCTGTCTCGGGACTCAAAATATATGTGTACTAAATTTAAATTAAAACTGTTCAGCAGTTTAAGCGTGAAGAGGAGTTTAAGAGAAAGTAAGTTTATATGTTTTTACTTTGGAATGGTGTCAATGTGATACCATAACTAAATTTGGTACTGCGAATTTATACGAAAACGATACCAAACATGGCCTCGTAGCTTTACTGTTGTAGAAGTCAAAATAAAATTGAGAGCCCTAAATTCTTATTACTTGACCAAACTTGTGTAGAAGGAAAAGGAAAAATAAAAGTCTTCGGTAGGATTATAAGACACAAATATAATTTTTTTTTGCGTTACTATTTCAATTATCAAATATAAACATACCTTGATTATATTATTCTAGTGAGATCCTCACAGATAAACAAAACCATTTACTTAAAAAATTACAAGGTCGAAATGTCACGGAACTTGTGAGAGTAATACGTGAAAAATAAAAACTTTTATGACAAATAAATCTGGACACAATTTAAGAAGCATCCAATTGCGTCGAGGAATCATCTGTATGTTTGCTTGTTTCATTACCTCCTCGCTTCTTTTTTTGTCCTTTGTATTCTGTAGCAATTTGTTAGATCTGAAAATAAAGATAACTTGCGTCGTCACGGATGTCGATTTATAGGTTTTAGGGAGTGCAGAATTCGAAAACGATGATCATTTTATAATCCAAGATGGCCGCTACGTATTTTGTCAGAAAAGTCGTCATGAATATCGTTTTATAGGTTTTAGGAAGTGCCGATTTCGAAAATGATGACCAGTTTGGAATCCAAGATGTGTGCCGTGCACTTTGTCATAAAAGTCGTCATGGATATCGTTTTATAGGTTTTAGGGAGTGCAAAATTCGAAAATGATGACCATTTTGGATTCCAAGATGTCTGCCGTGCACTTTGTCATATAAGCCGTCATAGATGTTGATTTATAGGTGTTAGGAAGAGCAGATTTCGATAATGATGACCATGACCAACAAAACGACATCCATGTCGACTTTTAACATAGTGCATGGCCGCCATCTTCGATTCCCAAATAGTTATTATTTTCGAAATCTGCGCTCCCTAAAACCTATAAAACGACAGCCATGACGACTTTAATGACATACTGCATGGCCGCCATTTTGGATTCCAAAATGGTCATCATTTTCGAAATCAGGGCCCCCTAAAACCTATAAAACGACACCCATGACAACTTTTATGACATAGTGCGTGGCCGCAATTTTGGATTCCAAAATGGCCATCATTTTCGAAATCTGCGTCCCCTAAAACCTACAAAACGACATCCATGACGACTTTTATGACATAGTGCATGGCCGCCATCTTGGAATCCAAAATGGTCTTCGTTTTCGAAATCTGCGCCCCCTAATACCTATAAAACGACACCCATGACGACTTTTATGACATAGTGCATGGCCACCATTTTGGAATCCAAAATGGTCATCATTTTCTAAATCTGCGCCCCCCAAAACCTATAAAACGACACCAACGACAAGTTTTGTTGGTCATGGTCATCATTTTCGAAATCTGCTCTTCCTAACACCTATAAATCAACATCTATGGCGGCTTATATGACAAAGTGCACGGCAGACATCTTGGAATCCAAAATGGTCATCATTTTCGAATTCTACACTATAAAACCTATAAAACGACACCCATGACAACTTTTATGACATAGTGCGTGGCCGCCATTTTAGATTCCAAAATGGCCATCATTTTCGAAATCTGCGTCCCCTAAACCTACAAAACGACATCCATGACGACTTTTATGACATAGTGAATGGCCGCCATCTTGGAATCCAAAATGGTCATCGTTTTCGAAATCTGCGCCCCCTAATACCTATAAAACGACACCCATGATGACTTTTATGACATAGTGCATGGCCACCATTTTGGAATCCAAAATGGTCATCATTTTCTAAATCTGCGCCCCCCAAAACCTATAAAACGACACCCATGACAACTTTTATGACATAGTGAGTGGCCGCCATTTTGGATTCCAAAATGGCCATCATTTTCGAAATCTGCGTCCCCTAAAACCTACAAAACGACATCCATGACGACTTTTATGACATAGTGCATGGCCGCCATCTTGGAATCCAAAATGGTCTTCGTTTTCGAAATCTGCGCCCCCTAATACCTATAAAACGACACCCATGACGACTTTTATGACATAGTGCATGGCCACCATTTTGGAATCGAAAATGGTCATCATTTTCTAAATCTGCGCCCCCCAAAACCTATAAAACGACACCCATGACAACTTTTATGACAGTGCATGGCTGCCATTTTGGATTTCAAAATGGTCATCATTTTCTAAATCGGGGCCCCCTAAAACCTATAAAACGACTTTTATGACATAGTGCATGGCCGCCATTTTGGAATCGAAAAAGGTTATCGTTTTCGAAATCTGCGCCCCCCAAAACCTATAAAACGACACTCATGTTAACTTTCATGACATAGTGCATGGCCGCCATTCTGGATTCCAAAATGGTCATCATTTTCGAAAGCGGGGCCCCCTAAAACCTATAAAACGACATCCATGACGACTTTTATAACATAGTGCATGGCCGCCATTTTGGAATCCAAAATGGTCATCGTTTTCGTAATCTGCGCCCCCTAAAACCTATAAAACGACACCCATGACGACTTTTATGACATAGTGCATGGCCACCATTTTGGAATCGAAAATGGTCATCATTTTCTAAATCTGCGCCCCCCAAAACCTATAAAACGACATCCATGACGACTTTTATGACATAGTGCATGGCCGCCATTTTGGATTTCAAAATGGTCATCATTTTCTAAATCGGGGCCCCCTAAAACCCATAAAACGACATCCATGACGACTTTTATGACATAGTGCATGGCCGCCATTTTGGAATCGAAAATGGTTATCGTTTTCGAAATCTGCGCCCCCCAAAACCTATAAAACGACACCCATGACGACTTTTATGACATAGTGCATGGCCGCCATTCTGGATTCCAAAATGGTCATCATTTTCGAAAGCGGGGCCCCCTAAAACCAATAAAACGACATCCATGACGACTTTTATGACATAGTGCATGGCCGCCATCTTGGAATCCAAATTGGTCATCGTTTTCGAAATCTGCGCCCCTTAAAACCTATAAAACGACACCCATGACGACTTTTATGACATAGTGCATGGCCGCCATTTTGGATTTCAAAATGGTCATCATTTTCTAAATCGGGGCCCCGTAAAACCTATAAAACGACATCCATGACGACTTTTATGACATAGTGCATGGCCGCCATCTTGGAATCCAAAATGGTCATCATTTTTGAAATCTGCGCCTCCTAAAACCTATAAAACGACACCCCTGACGACTTTTATGGCATAGTGCATGGCCGCCATTTTGGATTCCAAAATGGTCATCATTTTCAAAATTGGGGCCCCCTAAAACGTATAAAACGACATCCATGACGACTTTTATGACACAGTGCATGGCCGCCATTTTGGATTCCAAAATGGTCATCATTTTCGAAATCGGCACTCCCTAAAACCTATAAATAGACACCCATCTCGACTTTTATGACAAAGTGTTTGGCTACCATCTGCATGCAAGACATTTCTATTATTTTTACGTACAAAAATGGCCCACGTCAACTTCCAACCGAGATTTAATCGATAATTTATTCGATTAATGTTCAGATTAATTCAATTTCAATCTATGTTAGGTCGACTAAACTAATCGTGATTAAAATTTGAGGATTAACTTTTTTTATTCCATTAATTAGTCGAATAAACAGTTAATCTATTAAGTCCCATCTCTGACCACGTCATTTTTACACTTTGAGAATATCTGAAAACAAATGAACACAAGGAGCCATTTTGCAAATCCAGTAACTTTGTTATTACTTTTGACAGCGCGTGTCATGTGTCTACACAGAGTCGACACAAAGTCGAAACATTTGCGACTACTTTGTGACTGCAATATTTCTCAGCCTTAAACCATATTTATACATCATAATTAACAAGTTTCGTAATATGTAAAGCGTTATTTCTGTTATTTAAGTATAGTATACGCATCGAAGTACTAAAAATGCATCAAATAATATATTTATGAACACAAGCACTGAGAAGTAAACAATTTCCTTTCCGGCTAAACTAAAACAATGTGGTGGCGCGTTGATTATATTACACTTAGTTTATCAAATCACTCGAGCAGTTTAATTCCCCATAATAATTTAAGTCCTATTGTAATATAAATGCAAACAATATATAATTACGTCTTGTAATCCGTTTTAGAGATGGCGTATTAATGTCACTTATTTTTATTTAACTATTTTTCCATCTGACAGTTTCCATTTGACAGGAACAAAATGAACGAATGAACGAATGATTTTGGCATAAAGTAGTCGCAAACCCGAAACAATGTGTGCACACGGCGACCACACTTTATGTCACTTTGTGTCATGTGTCGACCCTTCCCCATTTCTGGTAACTGTGTCGACACGGCGACGACTCTGCGACTGGAATTGTGACCGAAACAGACGGTGTCGACACAAGATGTGTCTACACCGTGTCGTAACGGCGACTGGAAATGGTTGTATGGGTTTAGTACAACCTCGGTCGATCAATGTTCGAAATGACATTGATATGTCACAGATTTCAATTGTTTGGTTGAGTTAAATGTAATGCCCGTGTTGCAACAACGCTATATGCTACATTTAATTAGTTTTTAAACTTAATTTTTGTTAAAAAAAAGCTAAAAAAAATTTTTTTAAATTATCTATGCCATTTAGTTCTCTTAAACGTACTTAACCATACCCTGTATGTATGTCGGGTGACAATGCAATATTATGGCACCATCGAGCGGATTTGTTGATGGAGACAGGAGGTGGCCATACGAACCCTGTGATAAAACAACGCAACCTAATTGTGTTTTGGGGTTTTTAGAATTATCTCGATAAATATTTGTTACCTGTGGATAGAAAAGTACAGTCAGCGATAAAATATTTTAATGCCAAAAACTTTGTATTTATTAAAATAAGACAATTTATAATTTGTGTAGTGTATTATGTCTGTACCGTCAAGAGGGGTAGCGGGGACAGATAGGATAAGTACAGTCAATTTTTTTTAACTATCGGCCCGATTCTAAAGGGGCCCACTGATTAACAGTCCGCCGGACGGTATCGGCCTGTCAGTTAGAACAAAATTTTGACAGTTCTGAACAACTGACAGGCCGATGCCGGCCGGTGGACTGTTAATCAGTGGGCCCCTTAACTTTAAGATACGTCACATATTACGACAAGATACGATATAGATTAGATACGTCAGTGTCAAAACTGGCGTTTTTGTTTGAACAAACGTCACTTTTGACACTGACATATCTAATCCATATCGTATCTTGCCGTAATTTTGACGTATTTTAAAGTTCGAATCTGGCAGTATGTGTTATTCTAGCCAGTTGGGCTGTCCACCACGTTTGTATAATCGGGGAATATTTCATTTGTCTAATATTACCCCTGTCCCCAGTTAACGGCATAGGTTTTTTGTGCGTTGTTCCTCCGCTACTATTGATGCAAAATGTACCTACTCAGTCATATTTTAATAATTATATTTGTTTTGTTACAGATGTGCAGTCCCTGAATGCGTTGACAACCCTGACGCGTTGAACTACACCATACCGCGCCTCGAAGACGGCGGCTTCGCGAAGTGCCTCCGCTATGGCACCTTCAGTAACTCGACCAACAGCTCGTGCTCCGCTGACGCCTTCGACACTTCCGTCGAGCTTGAGTGCGACGAGTACGTCTACTTGGAACAACATTCTATTGTTAAAGAAGTAAGTCATCTTCATCAACTTAAGAGTTATTCTCTTGTCGGTGGAGTATCTTCCAGCTTTCCCTATCCTGCGCCAGCTCTTTGACTTTTTGGAACGACACGACCCCCACTTTTTCTTTCACTTGCTCCAAAAAGCTGCGTCTGGGTTTTCGCAAGCGGGGAAGAGGAAAGAAGTAAGTATGATAGAATAATTCGACATCAATTAATATTAAAAAGTGCATTCACAATTAATGCGTTCACAAGTAAATAGTTACTTCTACTAATAATTAATTTAGTATAATTTTTTTTCACGTCACCTATTCGGAAAATTTTTCTTCCCTACCAGGAGGCATTATCGGTTAGGTGTTGTTTTATTCCCAGAATACATATATTACATGTGTACATGCATATATTACAATAAAACATCATATTTTCCCCAGGATATGTCACATAATGTAGCATTAATTATTCCAAAATTGTTAACACCTGATTCTTAACTACGCTCAAGATTCAATGTACCTAATGTACGCACACGCCGTAAATATGTAATTTTATTCCCTTGTGACACAATCTACTATTTGTTTTCAATAAACAGTAATTATGAACCTCGATTAACTTCAGATAATAATTATTATTGATGCCATAAAAATAACAATCACGAACTATAATAATTTTTCATTAGGTACGTTAATTAATATTGGAAAAAATATCAAAGGTTTTTTTTTCTCTATTTACGGAATATCACAATATCATGACATCAAGTTGATATAAATAATGGATGAGAATTTAATTATCTGCGATAAAATGTAGATCTAATACAGGAAATTGTTTGCAAGGCCTTGTACTTATTCTGATTGTTATAACAAGTTATGAATTAACTGACTCTAAAAGTATATGCACATTAAAAAAAACTACAAATAAAAAATACTCTCTAACGCGCCTTCAGCGCGCAGTGAGCCCAACAGGCTGGCCGCATTTCCCCTATCCCATCCTATCATCGTTGCTTTCCCATTACTAAAGGGGCCCACTGATTAACAGTCCGCCTGACGGTATCGGCCTGTCAGTTAGAACAAAATTTTTACAGTTCCGAACAACTGTCAGGCCGATACCGTCCGGCGGACTGTTAACCAGTGGGCCCGTTAATATTACCGCGACCGAGAATTATTACGTAATATCTAATCAATATCATATTTCAAATCTGAATACTCCTCAAGTCCTCACCACAAGTCTTATGCAAGCAAGTCTGCTATAGGAACCACGTGTCTCTAACTAAAAATATTATGCTTTACCGGAATTTCTAACTTATGAGAGTTATGAGCATGTGTCTCATATTACCTGAATCATCTATTGTTTGATACTGGCCTTTAGATTGTACAATTTTATTGGACGTATGTACCGTGATTTCCTTGATTGAATAGTTTTTTTAAAGCACGAGAGCAGATTAATAGGTGAATAGGCGAGAATGATTAAGACGTATATGTGTATCAGACTTTCTAATAGGCTGCATCTAAGCACGTATATATGTGAAAATCTTATCTCCTTAAAAATTAAGGGTATTTCTGTTCTCCGTGCGGAAAGTGTCAACTTTCGTCACACGTGCTAAACGAAGTAGGTAGATAAATAAATAAGAAAGCCTCAGATCACGTTATAACCTGTGAGATTGTCCTACCGCTAAGATTGTCCCTGTCATTTTATTTATACTTAGCGTATTTAAAAGAGAATTTATGCATCAGCGCTCTTATTGCATCTATGTATACGGTCCCCGGGGGACACTTTTTGTAGGAACGCAGCGACGGTCCGCCTCCCTACATAAAGTGTCCGGCGTAGGTGATAATTTGGGACCGAATACCTTTCTGTCAAACTCGGGTTAGAATTAGAACCAACAAAACCATCTATGCGATTGTATTATTGGTAAAAAGTCAATTTCACAGTGGCCAAGTGGTGAAGTTGAAGGCATACGTACTGTTAGGAACTATTTGATTGGTTACGTTACGAGCATCGCTGGCCGGCGGACAATGATCATTTTACTGCATTCTTAACGCGAACGAACTATACAGGTTGATTCAGGAGACGTAAGCAGGATTAACACTGCGCATTTCGTAAATTATAAGCAACTGTTTCGTATCAGTATTAGTGAGTTTAACGTTAATTTTGTAGTCGTGTTGAAAAAAAAAGTTATTAATTTATTTACGACATGCATGGTCACCCTAAAATTAGAATACCAAACTACCGATATTCTGTGTCAAATTAAATGTCATCACTGTCATCACAGTCTGGTTACTTTTGAAAACTCGTATCTCACCAAATTTGACAGTTCATTTTCTTCGTAATCAAAATGCTGTCATTACGGTAAAAGAGGTTTTATGTTTATTAATTAGGTTTTGTAGGGTGACCAAGATTATAGAGAATTAAATTTGCCCTCACCAAAAAGTTACAAAATAGGAAAAAGTGTGGTTGTTTCACCTAAATACTACGATGATCGATCAATTATCAGTTACTGAGTGTGTAGGATTAGTCCTGCTCACGTCTCATGAATCACCCTTTATATATCGTCTTCATCCGCGGTCGGCAACAGGCGGCCCGCGAATCTCTCGCTTGCGGTCCGCGAGCCTCCCTGGCTATTTTGTATGTAATATTGACAAACGACAAAGTCTGCTAAAGTTACAAATATTACCAAAGTGCGGCCCGCGTCAACTTCCTTAACTATATAGGTATATATATGGCCTTTGGCTGCTGAAAGGCTGCCGAACGCAGCTGGTCTACATAATTATATTGTACCAACGTGCTACCCAAGGTCATTGAGGATATTAGTTACCTTAACAATAATATATTTTCGCCTCGCTCGCCTGAGTCCTCTAATCGTTTTCATAGCAAATGATCTACCGTTTTGTTATTATGACAGGAAAAATGGCACTTCAGTTATTGTCAACCTCGGCTGTAGATTTAAACAAAATTGCTGGGTTTTCCATTGTTTTATAATTATAAAAAAGAGTGTTTTTGTTAAGTTTCAACGATCAGATGGAAAAACCGGCACAATGGCGGTAACTTGTAAAAATAATTTGGCCAAGTCCGAGATAGCTCGAGGCATTTAGTGTTCCGTACGGCTACCATCAGTTTGGCATTGACATAAACGATATCGTGAACGTAATTTACTTCCTATAGGTATATCTCTTTCGCACTAATATGTCAGTACAAGCGAGATGCATAGAAAATAAATTACGTTCACGCCCACGGTAGCGTTTATGTCAATGCCAAACTGATGGTAGCCGTACCGCTCGCATCGTTACATTTTACAGAGGTTGTTTGCCTGTTTTTAGGGTACCGTATTCAACTACACACACAGAACAATAGTACAAAGTGTCTAAGTGCGAAAGCCGAAGGCCGAGCTTTAGCAAAATGTCATCGCTTTAGCACAGAGCAATAGTACAAGTGTCTAAATGTGAAGGCCAAAGGCCGACCTCCGCGTAGCCCGAAGGCCCGAAGCGTCCAGGATGTCAGTGCTTTAACACAGAAAAATAGTACAAGTGTCTAAATGCGAAAGCCGAAGGCCGAGCTCCGCGTAGGGCCGAAGGCCCGAAGCGTCCAGGATGTTAGTACTTAAACACAGAACAATAGTATAAGTATCTAAATGCGAAGGCCGAAGGCCGAGCTCCGCGTAGGGCCGAAGGCCCGAAGCGTCCAGGCTGTCAGTTCTGTGTTTAACCACTGACATCTTGCAGGCGTCGGGCCTTCGGCCCTACGCGGAGCTCGGCCTCCGGCCTTCGCATTTAGACACTTGTATTAATTACCTGTGTTTAGAACTGACCTCCTGGATGCTTCGGACTTTCGGCCCAATGCGACTTCAGCCTTTGGATTTTGCGACTTAGACACTTGTACTTAAAAATACTTGGAAAAGTTACGGGAGGCGCGCGTCTGTCGGACGCTTCGGATCTTCGAATCGCTCCTTCGGCCTTTGCATTTAGTTAGATTCTTGTACTATTGCTTTGTGTTTGAATAACGAAGTCGAGCATCTCGCGAATGCTTGATGTATTATAATAATTTAGAGTAAGGCCAAGCGCGCACCACGATTTTTTGTCCTGCGATAATTTTGTCGCAGAAATGCAACGTATGTGTTTATATGTTAGTGCGCGCATATGCGACAAAAAAATCGCAGCGATTTTTAAATTGTGATTTGTCACATTTTTCCGCAATTGTTCGCGACGCGATTGTCGCAAAGTGAATTGCAGCATGCGGAGTTGTATGGCCCCGCGCGCACTATGATAATAAAATCGCACCCCGGCCGGACCTCAGTCGGCATTTCGCTCTCCAAACCCCAACATCTCGGCACCTGCACCTCCAATGGAGTCTCAAAATGAGACGCTAGATGTTGACCATTTAATTATGGAAATAGACGGGGATCACCAGTCATACAGCAATCGCATATTAAAGACACGTTTCATGACAAGCGACTGGTCGACTTTTTCATTTTCATCGCAGTGCGCGCAGTGAATTTTCTGCGATATATTACAGCGCGATTCTAAAATCGTGTCGCAAAAATTTATATCGTGGTGCGCGCTTGGCCTATAATACCTTAAAATGTAACATAACTCCTTCAATTTGAATTTAGAACTCATTATTATTTTTTATTTGATTTTGTTTCTAGTTCTATGCCATATATATAGACTTTAATATTATTTAGAACTGCTAAAAAACAAGATCGGCTTACTTTAAATATTTCGTCAATTTTACCTTTGTTTCTAAAAAACTGTGATATTTAACTGTCATATAGGTACTATTTATTAATGTCTTCCAAAATTATTTTCTCGTAACAGGACTGAGGGGCTACCGCGTAAACCGAAATTCGCAATTTGCGGGGATCTTTTTCTTTTACTCCAATGAAGGCGTAATTAGAGTGACAGAGAAAAATGCTCGCAATTTGCGAACTTCTATTTTCGCGGTTATAGCCCTGAAGCTTGTTGCTCACCGATCCGTTCAAAAATATACATAAGTACTGAATATAATTAATAGATATTATAATTATACAATTAATACAGAAATGTAATGGTACTTAATGAAAAGGAATATTGTGTATATTGTTTCGACGAATCAGATACTCTCAATAAAATCTATACATGAGGCCAAAGCTGTTCATAAATATTAAATGACTTTATTATCTCTATACGCCTTACTAACTCTATGTGTCCTATTGTGGAAAAAAAAACACAACGACAGTCAAGAACGGAATTCTTAATTTGAATTTTTCAGATTTTTGAGATGCTAGTCCATTGCTTGGAAAGCCCGTTCGAAATTGAAACTTATTTGCAATATAATAAGGTCGTATTTTGTAGATCTCTCTCATACTTATAGTAGGCTATTAAGATAAAATTAAATATCCCACAAAAATAAGCAAGCAGAATTAAACTTTATGTCAAAGACATAAGTCATAAATTTCAATGCCAAAGTTTTAACTAAGGATGTTTCTCGCCTAATATGAATTGACCAGTGTAAGCATCAGTTAGCTAGCCCTAAGCAACCAAAGGTCAAGCTGCAGTTGAAAAACTAATAAAGATAAAGTTAAGCTGATAATTTTCCCGCCGTCTCCATGCTTCTTTAAGTTGGGTATTGACTGGTCAGCTGCCTGTTAGCTATAGTTTTCGCGAAAATCGCCAGGACAGAGGTGAAAATTTTTGTATGAAAACTCGCAACTTTAAATGCATTTTTTGACGAAACTATTGCAGTCTAAAATGAAGTCAAAATCAGTCCATCGACTCAATTTTTTGCAAGCTTTCTAATGGTACCCCACACGATTCTTACAAATGAAAAAAGTTTCAGCCTACCCCTCTCAACCCCCTAAATTTCCCCCTTTAATAAGAAATAAGCAGTTTTGACTTATTCACAATATGAGTGGTGGTAATTGCTATAACTGTTCCAAATTTTAGGTATCTATGTCAAACGGTCTCTGAGAAAAACGTATTTAACTGATTTGCAAGACCGAAGTGATCCCATAAGTGTTCCGTAAACAAAGTTTTGTACGGAACACTAAAAATTACGTAAATTAACGATATTTGATGGATACGCAGTCAAAATTATTATTATTTGATAAATTATAAATTCTATATAGGTACCTACCTATATATTTTTTAGACAACCCTGAATGCCAAGAAAATAAAATTGTACTTATTCATTAAAATATTCCCGATCTATATAAAAAAAAACGAACTATATATAAGAATAAGAAGAAGAAGAGAAACGACACGAGTAAGCTCACATATAATTACTTATGCACAACAATTAAAAGGAAAATCAAATGTTGTGTCTTACAGGGACCTAAAGAACCTGGTCGAAGACCGCGAAAACTGGCGCATACTCCACCGACAAGAGCCAAGCTCTGATGAAAAATAAATCGTTAATTATTTACTTAATCTACCAATATCGTGAAAATAAAAAACATTGTTAATGCAGCGAAATTCCATGCATTTACAAATTCTCACAATACATATTATTTTAAGCGTAATCCTACCTAAATAATTTAAATTGTTAGCGTTCATTGAAACCTTATTTCGGTCATGATATTAAATAACTTCAAATAAAATATGCAATAATTTTGGTTGGTAACATTTAAATGTTTTTCGAGTGTTTGGTGTGAAATATTTAATATTCATTACACATTAAGTTGGCCGTCCTACGCAAACAAATCTAATATAATAATAATCACTCATTATACAAATAAATACGACATGACTAAAATATGTAATATGTATATTGTTATTCTGCCCATTTAAGGTTAGCTAGAGAAACATCTAGAAAAACGACTCAAAAAAAATAAACATTATCGGTTTTTATCCATTTCAAAGATATGTACAATACATATATGCAGTTTTCCTTAACTTTTTGTAAGCTTCTAGACAGAACAACAGGTTTTTTTGTATTTATTATCTCGGGTTATTAGATTTAAACATAAAAACGGTGGTGCTTAGCATCCAATGCTCTCGAAGGTAACCAAGTGCCCCATCTCTTGGTAAACCTACCTTGTGGCTACGGATTGCCACGGATAATGATGATCGTTCTTGCCTACGTGACAGCGTGATAATGATAAAACGGTGTCCGTCACTTTATATCCCGCGGTGTTAAAAAGTAACAGTTATTTTATAATAACCTAATATGTATTTTATAATATTGTTACAACGTGGATAAAGGAATGCATAATACGCCCGCTGTAAAATGTTTTAGTGGTTGGTATATAACTTGGGTTGCCATACGTCCCGTATATAAGGGGCTGTCACCGTATTTAAGCATCACGTCCCGTATTTTTACTGGTCTCGTTTTTGTCCCGTATATTAATTTCCCGTATTTTCTCGACCGGTCTGGCCTAGTGGGTAGTGACCCTGCCTATGAAGAGTATGAAACCGATGGTCCCGGGTTCAAATCCTGGTAAGGGCATTTATTTGTACGGTGATACAGATATTTGTTCCCGAGTCACGGTTGTTTTCTATGTACCTATTTAAGTATTTATATGTTATATATATCGTTGTCTGAATACCCATAACACAAGCCTTCTTGAGCTTACCGTGGGGCTTAGCCAATTTGTGTAAAAATGTCCTATAATATTTATTTATTTATTAATAGCGCTCTACGACGGAGATGGCGGGACGACTTAGACACCTTCATTAGTAATAACTGGCCGGGAATAGCTCAACAACGGGAGTCGTGGAAATTAAGGAGAGAGGCCTTTGCCCAGCAGTGGGACACTATAAAAGGCTATTAAAAAAATAGCGCTCTTGAATACCACTGTTCCTTATCAGTTCCGACTAATTATGGCAATCCTACATATGTATAACCTAAGTACCTATACAACCAAGCTCCATTCTCAGAATCCAAATGGTCCCAATGTATACGAGCATCAGCACCATTGGTGCGCGCCAAGCATGGCTGATCCCTACACGGTCCAGTGATCGCTATATTTTCCTTAATGGCGATATGGAAACAACCTTAATAAGCTAGTGTCCTATAGATTCAATTGTTATACAGGTTGTAATCAAAGCTTACGAAAATGTGCGGAAAAATTAAGGTTAAAAAATATTTTTTTGCGTTTTCAATGACTTTATAATCAGCAAAACCTCATAAAAAGAAGGTCCCTTTATTTATAAAGATTCTATAGCAACAAATAGTATTATTAACATTTTTTAATTAGCCCTTTGTCGCCTCTTTGAGACCTTGATTTGTGAGATTTCAGAGAAGAATTAATAAAAAGGTGAAGCATAAAAACGGTCGTAGTCTCAAGTAAATTTAAACCGACAATAAGCTTTAAATTTGACTAACCAAATCACATACCTGAAGAACCATCCAGTTTAGAAATTCCTGCTACGATAAAAAAGACACAACCAAAGACACGTCGTCTGCTAAAGTCGCAAGCCTCTTATCTCCTCCAAATGAGTTAAGGGATTTTCAACTTTTGGTATTCATGCCTAAAGTTGCAAATCCCAATGTCCTTGAAATGGAGTTACGTAACGTTTGCGGTTTTAAATGATGGTATGAGTATATCGGGTATGAGCCTTAATTATTCTGCTGGTCAATACTCGATGTATGATCAAATGCAAATCAAATTGAATGTCAGTTGATGCACATACTTTGACATTAGAACGAGCCAATTCAAATCCAATATAAGTATAATTATATTCATTCGAGAATTAATTTAAAGTCAAGTTTACAATCAAGTTTACACTAAATGTTTACAATCAACTTGACCGCTATCGCGATAGGTAATTACCGGTGGCAGGTAGAATCGCTGAGGTAGGAAAAAACATCCTTGATAATTTTGCATACTTTTGCACAAACTTAGGTTATTATTAGGTGCATATTTTATTCGTTAAAAACATTGCACATTCGTTAAAATATGTGTTAGTTATTAATTGTTAGAATTCCTGACTGATATCTACCTACGTACGTAGCTCTCTACGTAAGTACCTCTTGTCAAAATTGACTAATTATGCTGCGGGTCTCTATTGTTTCCCAAAAAGTTTTAAGTCATAATGTATTGTTTGCACGCATTTCCGTTAGTCATATTTATTTTGTTCAGAAACGCGTCACTTTTCAGGATTGCCATAAAACAATTCTAACCTAACCTAACTTATCTATAGGTTAACCTTACGAAAATCCGGAAAAGTTAACGGTTTGAGTTTTATGCTCCATTTATGACTAATGATAATCTGACAAACAATACATTATGATTTAAATGCTGTTATTGGCTATGCTATAAGTTAACATGTTTTTTTAATATTATTTAATGTAAACGCTGTTGAACTTCTCAATAAATAAAATAAAAGAGTAGAGAATAAAGAACCTCAAAAAAAAACTTTATGGGAAACAAAGGGATCCCGTATTGCAGCATTCATAGTTGCAGCCTAAATTAAGGTACTAGTACTAACGAAATTATAAATTATTATTATAAATTTATATGACATTGAATGGCTTTCTTGTTCTGTTTTATTCGATCACATTATGTATATTGATAGCAGCCGCAGCAGCACTGCTGCAACAGTAATGAAAGTCATAGTTAATGTGACGTTCATCATATGGCAATTGCAACTGCATTACTGTTCAAAGTTCAAATATACTTAAGGTGACAGTCCATTTCTAACGACAGGCACCATTAATTTTACTATGGAAATTGACAATAACACCGACGCGTTCGTACTAGTAGTGCAGCTGCGGTCAGAAATGGAATGTTATCCTTACTTTATTCATGTAGACCTAGCAACAAGCACTTATGAGTGCGACATTACTGCTGCACCCTTGATGCGAGAGCTGTATCTGTCAATTTCCTTAACAACATGAGCGACGGATTCGGAATGTTAAAATCGCGGCAGTAATGCGGCGGCAAACATCACTTATTTTATCACGAAAATTGACATTTGCAACGTCGCGCGCTGCAGTAATACACAACAATAATGTAGCTGCAGTGGACATGCGAATGTCACCTTTAATAATACACAACAATAATGTAGCTGTAGTGGACATGCGAATGTCACCTTTAATAATACACAACAAAAATGTAGCTGCAGTGGACATGCGAATGTCACCTTTAATAATACACAACAATAATGTAGCTGCAGTGGACATGCGAATGTCACCTTTAATAATACACAACAATAATGTAGCTGCAGTGGACATGCGAATGTCACCTTTAATAATACACAACAATAATGTAGCTGCAGTGGACATGCGAATGTCACCTTTAATAATACACAACAATAATGTAGCTGCAGTGGACATGCGAATGTCACCTTTAATAATACACAACAATAATGTAGCTGCAGTGGACATGCGAATGTCACCTTTAATAATACACAACAATAATGTAGCTGCTGTGGACATGCGAATGTCACCTTTAATAATACCCAACAATAATGTAGCTGCAGTGGACATGCGAATGTCACCTTTAATAATACACAACAATAATGTAGCTGCAGTGGACATGCGAATGTCACCTTTAATAAATAAATCTAAATAAATGATCGAATTTTGTTATAACGGAAATAGTCAAACAGCAGACTTATTAAATTCCTTACTATGCTTTTAGTTTATTTTCCTCGAACTTGACCTAATTCAAGGTCATATGACTCACGTGCGTGCACTTGCAACTACAAACCAATTACTTACATCGGTGTTATAATTGTGATTTCACGCAGTTTCGCCGGCCTATTATATTTACGAGCCAGCAACAGTGCCCATTAAAATGGAATTTCTTTGGCGAATCAATTAGTGTCCTTAATTCATTCTTGAACTGCATGTTTAAATTATTTTCATCCATGAAATAGATTTACATACCTAAGTAGGTCAGGTTTTTCCTCGCACGGCGTGGCTCACTCCGCAATTTCGTCGCGTAGCTGCGTACAAGTACATGCGGCCCACACCAATTTTGGTGTCTAGCCATAGTAGTTGCCGCGCACCAGTGAGGACTGGTGACATAAAAGGATTGACACAAGAAATTATATTTTCGAATTTCCCCTTATTTTCGATCCTGGCTATTATTCTCAGGCTTTGTATTGACAAAGCCATTGGGCTATAAACATTATCAAAATACGAATAAACCACCAAAGTTATAGCCCAAAAGCTCCCAACTATGGTAGTAACTCAAATTTAGGGTTCCGTTCCCAAAGGGTAAAACGGGACCCTATTACTAAGACTTCGCTGTCCGTCCGTCCGTCCGTCTGTCACCAGGCTGTATCTCACGAAGCGTGATAGCTAGACAGTTGAAATTTTCACAGATGATGTATTTCTGTTGCCGCTATAACAACAAATAGTAAAAACAAAATAAAATAAAGATTTAAATGGGGCTCCCATACAACAAACGTGATTTTTGATCAAAGTTAAGCAACGTCGGGAGGGGTCAGTACTTGGATGGGTGACCGTTTTTTTTTGCTTTTTTTGTTTTTTTTTTTGCATTATGGTACGGAACCCTTCGTGCGCGAGTCCGACTCGCACTTGCCCGGTTTTTTGAATATTATTTAATGTAAACGCTGTTGAACTTCTCAATAAATAAAATAAAAGAGTAGAAAATAAAGAACCTAAAAAAAAACTTTATGGGAAACAAAGGGATACCGTATGCTGCATTCATAGTTGCAGCATAAATTAAGGTACTAGCACTAACGAAACTGACTAATTAGATTAGACATTGTATGGCTTTCTTGTTCTGTTGTTTTGATCACATTATGTATATTGATAGCAGCCGCAGCAGCACTGCTGCAACAGTAATGAAAGTCATAGTTAATGTGACGTTATCATATGGCAATTGCAACTGCATTACTGTTCAAAGTTCAAATATACTTAAGGTGACAGTCCATTTCCAACGACAGGCAGCACTACCATTAATTTTACTATGGAAATTGACAATAACACCGACGCGTTCGTACTAGTAATGCAGCTGCGGTCAGAAATGGAATGTTATCCTTACTTTATTCATGTAGGCCTAGCAACAAGCACTTATGAATGATTAAACGGTGTTACGACATTACTGCTGCACCCTTGATGCGAGAGCTGTATCTGTCAATTTCCTTGACAACATGAGCGACGGATTCGGAATGTTAAAATCGCGGCAGTAATGCGGCGGCAAACATCACTTATTTTATCACGAAAATTGACATTTGCAACGTCGCGCGCTGCAGTAATACACAACAATAATGTAGCTGCAGTGGACATGCAAATGTCACCTTTAATAATATACAACAAAAATGTAGCTGCAGTGGACATGCGAATGTCACCTTTAATAATACACAACAATAATGTAGCTGCAGTGGACATGCGAATGTCACCTTTAATAATATACAACAAAAATGTAGCTGCAGTGGACATGCGAATGTCTACTTTAATAATACCCAACAATAATGTAGCTGCAGTGGACATGCGAATGTCACCTTTAATAATACACAACAATAATGTAGCTGCAGTGGACATGCGAATGTCACCTTTAATAAATAAATCTAAATAAATGACCGAATTTTGTTACCACTTCCTTATAACGGAAATAGTCAAACAGCAGACTTATTAAATTCCTTACTATGCTTTTAACTTATTTTCCTCGAACTTGACCTAATTCAAGGTCATATGACTCACGTGCGTGCACTTGCAACTACAAACCAATTACTTACATCGGTGTTATAATTGTGATTTCACGCAGTTTCGCCGGCCTATTATTTTTACGAGCTAGCAACAGTGCCCATTAAAATGGAATTTCTTTGGCGAATCGATTTGTGTCCTTAATTCATTCTTGAACTGCATGTTTAAATTATTTTCATCCATGAAATATATTTACATACCTAAGTAGGTCAGGTTTTCCTCGCACTGGCAGGCGAGGCTCACTCCGCAATTACGTCGCGTAGCTACGAGTACAAGTACATGCGGCCCACAGCAATTTTGGTGTCTAGCCATAGTAGTTGCCGCGCACCAGTGAGGACTGGTGACATAGAAGGATTGATATACACAAGAAATTATATTTTCGAATTTCCCCTTAATTTCGATCCTGGCTATTATTCTCAGGCTTTGTATTGACAAAGCTATTGGGCTATAAACATTACCAAAATACGAATAAACCACCAAAGTTATAGCCCAAAAGCTCCCAACTATGGTAGTAACTCAAATATCTTCAGTTATATGTGAATATTATGTATTTGAAATGTCGCAGTTCTGGGGCAAAATATTTTTATAAAAGAAAGGTAAATAAAACTCAGGCAACCTCAAAAAGAAGATAGGTATTTTTTTTTATACTTAAATGTTGAACTTGTTGACAATACTTAGTTTTAGCACTGGACTAAAGTTAGGTTGTTTTACGGTAGGTACATTATTGAGCGTTCTGGTAATTTTAACTTACACACTACAAACCAAAACAACTGAGTCTGTACTGAAGTTTAGGTTACGTTTGTTTTAATTCAACGAAACTAAGTCTCAAGACCTCCAGACTTCGCTAATTAACTGCCACATTTGCCAACTTCACTTAAGTTATATAATTAACAAGATGAAGATACGCAGACGTCTTGATTCGAGTGTCAAAATGACTAGGAGGTCGATTTATTGGTACCCAACGGGTAAAAACGGGACCCTATTACTAAGACTCCGCTGTCCGTTTGTCCGTCTGTCCGTCTGTCCATCTGTCCATCTGTCCATCTGTCCATCTGTCCATCTGTCCGTCCATCCGTCCGTGTCTGTCACCAGGCTGTATCTAGTGAACCGTGATGGTTAGGCTTATGTATTTCCGTTGTCACTATAACAACAAATACTAAAAAAGTACGGAACCCTCGGTGGGCGAGTCCGACTCGCACTTGTCCGGTTTTTATTTAACAATTTGTAATAGCGTCAAACTGGTTTTGAAACGACCTTAACGAGCGTCTTGATGATTGGCGCGCATCACTCGCACGACTCGCACTTCTCCATGCCAGGCGTGTCTCACTCCGCGATTTCGTCGCTTTGCTACAGGTAGCTAAAAGTACATCCGTTCGGCCCCAATTTTGGGGTTTGGCATGGCGCTGTCGCCACCTAGCGGCCATATCTGTGCTGATCGTGACAGACGCGTTTTGTTAGAGAGTGAGTCTTTTGTACTTAGTACTATTATTTATTCTGTGACCATGCACCAGTCAGCGTGAGCGATAAAGGTCGTGTCAAAATAAGATCAAAACCCAAATTGTTAAATCTGAATAGTGCCCCAGAATGTGAAGTGTTAGTTGCCTCTGGTTTGAAATTCATGATAAATGTATATGTCCTGGTGCTAAGATAGGTTTAGTGATGAACGTAATAAAACACTATTTTGACATATGTTTCCCACTTAGAAAACTGTTGGTAAAAAACAATGTGAGTACCTGGGTTACCGAAACGGTTCGACAAATTCGTTACCGAATACACAAACTTAAGTTAGAAATATCTAAAACGCCTAATGATTGTGAGTTACGACTGACCCTTGAAAAAATGGAAGTACTGTATTGGTCCACGTTGAAAACCACTCGTTCCGAATATGTAAACAGTCAGATAGCTAGATCAAATGAAAACTTGTCTCGGTGCATATGGCGCGTAATCGCCTCCGAAACATGCAAAACCTCTAATAAGAATAATAGTGCCATAAACGTGTTTATTTCTAAATCAGCTGGTGAGAGCGATACCGCCCGCGCCGTAGCTGCTGCCGACCGCCTAAACCGGTATTATATACAAACAAATGTAAACAATACAAAGCCGTGTAATCGCTCTGCTCTTGTCTATTTGTATAACTATTTACCAATGTATGTGCCTACATTCCAGTTTGAACCCTATACTCTAACTGAAATAGTTAAAGCATTTAAAACAATTAAACGTAAAAAATCCCAAGATATAAATGACATGTCTACTTGTGTGCTGGATTATCTGCCGCCCGTGGTGGTGTCATTATTCCTGCTATTATTCAATGAGTGCCTACTTAACGGAGTATATCCAGATATATTGAAACTTATAAAAGTACAACCTATATATAAGGGGAAGGGAGAAATGGAACTCGAGAAATGTTTTCGACCAATATCTCTAATACCCATTATGTCCAAAGTGTTTGAGTATCTTATGAGTGCATCACTTATGAGATACTTCATAGGGAATGGTTTATTAAATAAACAACAGTATGCCTATCAAGCGGGGCGGTCGACCACGGACGCGACGCGCGATGTCGTGGCGCGGACGCTGTCTCATCTCGACGCCGGGCGACAGGTCGCTGCTATTTTTTGCGACCTGTCGCGCGCCTTTGAAATGATCGACCATTCTTTGCTCCTTGAAAAATTATCTAGGTATGGTGTTGGTGGCCAGTTTCATAATACCATACGCTCCTTTCTAAATAACCGTAAACAGAGCACATGCGTTATGAACTCTAAATCGAATTTAGAAAATATTGGCAATATTGCTGTACCGCAGGGGTCAACAATGGGGAATGTCCTATTTTTGATCCTGGTAAACGACATCTCATCTGACGACACATGCATCCTGGTGAGTGCCGACAACCTTCAAATTTTAAATTCTAAGGTCGAAATTGCTATGCAACAAATATCTCAATTGTTTGCTGCAAACGGAATGCTGTTAAATTTAGAAAAAACCAATATTTTATATTTCCAGCTTAGATATAACATCAATAACAAACTAGATATTAAACTAAATAACATCGAAGTACCACAAGTTAAAGAGGTAAGATACTTAGGCTTCATTCTGGACTCCGGTCTCACGTGGTCCCCCCACATCGACCATGTGTGCGGTAAACTGTCTTCCGCATGTTATGCACTTTCGAGAATAGCACCGACATTGTCTCACGAAAATGT
Source organism: Cydia fagiglandana (assembly GCF_963556715.1). Lineage (NCBI taxonomy): Eukaryota > Metazoa > Arthropoda > Insecta > Lepidoptera > Tortricidae > Cydia > Cydia fagiglandana. The sequence continues at coordinate 4,400,676 of NC_085943.1, forward strand.
GAAAAAAGCTTACTACGGATATTTTCATTCTGTTCTTATCATGGGTGCTGACCTGTGGGCGACGGCGGCTGACCGCGATAGGCCTTTCAAATTACAAAAACGTGCTGTTCGTATCATTAGCGGTAAGCCACATGATCATCCCGCAAAAAGTTTATTTAAAGACCATAAGATACTCACTCTTCCAAGTGTTTACATTTTAACTGCCTGTAAGTATGTTAGGGCCAACGTGGATCGATACGCTACCCATTCGCAGGCCCGTAGAAAAAACCGGTTAATCGTCCCGGGGTGCAGACTTGCAAGAGCTCGGAAGTCTCTTGGCATCTTAGGCGTAAAATTATATAACTTACTACCCGAGGAAATAAAGATGGCAAAAACTGATAAAATGTTTGACCGAAACCTTAAATCATTTTTAATAGACTTAGCATGCTACAGCGTCGACGAATTTGTCGAAACGTGCACTAACCCTTAGTAATCTACTATACTTATATACAATTATAAACAAATGTATACTTACTTTATGAAATTAATAATATAATAACTTATGTTTGTTCAAGCTATATGCGACCCTATTTGACTACTTACTGATTGTTTACTTGATTTGTGTCGCTTAAAATAAGTTGTCTATTTAATAGTAATATAAAAATTACTGTGCAAATGCTGTACCAACCTACCTACTGCATATTATTATTAATTTATTATTTACTGACTTGTAAAACATTGACTTTTATCAATAAATATCTTGTATCTTGTATCTTGTATCCTCAAAATAGATAGGAATAATTTCTAATGATGACGGCGGCGTAACACTTTAATACTTATCACACTTTAATAAGACACACGTATTTATTATGTTAAACTCTATTGCGGTTTTAACCTAATTCGGTATAAATAAATAGAGGAAAGATAATTATTATCTTACGTGGTTCAAAGACATCCTTTATTAATTAACCAGAATTATCGAGTTTACTATACTAGGAAACAATGCCCTGTTATAGGTAACCTAAATTGTTGATGATATGATGATATCTTGCGCGTTAGATACATTAAACTTCGAGACATACATTACTTACATAGGTCTCAACACCAACCATCCACTACCATCGCCACAGGTTTCTACCATCTTGACATTAAATGTAAGGAACTCGCAAAATATGAAAAGTGCACCCTAATGCGCCTGCGACCGCTGCTGGAAACCACACAAAAACTCAAAGTGATGCAATATTTTTGCACGCAAGTGTATGTCAAAGTCAATTTTATCAGGGTTACTTTTTATGAAAACTAGTCACTATGTATGGTCATAGTGCCTCGTTTTCATTGTTCTTGAGTACATTACCTACTAGTCTGTAGAAATATATGATTATAGTATATGTATATCAGAACGAAAGGCAAAAAAGACACTCATTAATGTTTAGGTCATACTGAGCAACTCTTAATATGGGACCAACCCCGAACGCGGAAAAAAAATTGACTCTCCCATAGGAAATTTCAACATCAGACCAGAACGAAACATCCAATTGTTTTTTTCCGAGTTTTCGGGGTTGGTCCCATAGTAAAAGTTGCTCAGTATGACCTAAACATTAATGGGTCTCTTTCTTTGCCTTTCGTTCTGATACATACTGTATATGTTGGTTATAACTAAGTAAGCGCTGGTGGCCTAGCGGTAAGAGCGTGCGACTTTCCGGAGGTCGCGGGTTCAAACCCCAGCTCGTACCAATGAGTTTTTCGGAACTTATGTACGAAATATCATTGGATATTTGCCAGTCGCTTTTCGGTGAAAGAAAACATCGTGAGGAAACCGGACTAATCCCAATAAGACCTAGTTTCCCCTCTGGGTTGGAAGGTCAGATGGCAATCGCTTTTGTAAAAACTAGTGCCTACGTCAAATCATGGTATTAATTGTCATGCGGACCCCAGGCTCCCATGAGCCGTGGCAAAATGCCGGGATAACGCCAGGAAGAAGGACATACTGTATGTTGGTATACAACTATACATACTACATATATGTAGTTGTTTACTCTGTTCGTTCACGCTTTTTTGCACCAACCGACATTCATCATTCACCACGGTGGAAAAATAAGCGGAGTTATTTCCTGTACGCAAATTAATTGTAATGTATTTCGTGAGAAGTGCCTTTTATAAATAATTGCCCGATTCGCACAAATTTTAGCAATTTTTTCAGTACTGCAAGGCTTATATTTTTTAGCTTATTCATTTGCCTATTTATTTCTTGTTGAAAAAAATAGATATTTGTGGATTTTGTGGCAATGATGACCCATATTGAAAACTACAACTCGTTGACCTTTAAATGCGATTACTTAACACAAAACATACATACTTAATATAAAAGAGTCGTGTACAATGCGCGCAGCGACATAGACGCATGTGTAATTAAATTATAATTTAATTGCGAAATTAGCGCGGCTCGGCCGCCATTGGTAGATCGACGCGATGAGTGGCTCCGAACAGAATCAACCCAACGTGAATGAGTTCCTCGCCTTTCTGCAGCTAAAAAATAAGCTGGTGCAGGAAGGAGCGATGGATGCGGTGACTGCTGTCCAGATGAATTCACGTGCGTCGAGTTTCACCGTGGAAGACATCTGTGAAGCGAAGAAAGTGCTGTGCCAGTCCCTCGGCATCGTCGGCACCTATGTACCTCACCGGAGAGGAGATGAAGCCGGGAAGAAGTCCCTTGAGGATATAATGAAAATCCTAAGGGAAAACGAGGATCGAATTCCGGAGTTTGTGGCGACGGATGCCCCAATCCTGCCGTCGTGTGCCCCGGACAATATCGACGTTCGTCTCTTGTTTAAGGAAATCGCAGCCCTTAATACAAGATTAGGCGAAGTTATTATGAAGTTTGAAGCTAGCCTAATCACTATCGCCGAGTTACGCGACGAAATCACATGTTTGCGGAATGCTCCAACTCGGTCGGCGGTTTCAAATTTCAAGAGCGATTATCGACCTGACACTGGAGTCGAGTCGGTTAGTTTACGTGTTGCTGACACTGTAAAATGTGCCGCACGCGCCGCTGCATAGCCCGCGCACCCCCCGCGCGCGCGACCGCCTCCTGTCCCCTCGAAGTCACGTCAGCGTGCATATGCTGACGTCGCCGGTCAGCCTGTCGCAGCTAACCGGGTCAATGCGCCTTCTAAGGCGTGTGAATCACGGGCACCCCTTTTGGAAAAGTCCTCCCGCACCAATGTGGATAAGGAGAGATTCACACTGGTGGAAAGGAAGAGCAAGGCGCGCAGGGCGCCGCGTAAGACTCTGTGTGGCACTGCGGAACCGGTTAATTCTGGTTTACGAATTGCGATCCCGAGTAAGGCGCTCTACGTGTCTCGCCTGCATTATTCCGCCGTTGCCGACGAGGTGGTGGAGTACGTCCGCCGGAAGACTGGCTACACGCTGAGGGTGCACCAGCTACAGTCGCGTCACTATGTGCACTTCAGTTCATTTGTGGTGCGCGTACCGCGGCCGCTGCAGGACACCATCGCAAGCGCAGACTTCTGGCCGAAGGGTGTGGTGTTTCGGCGGTACCGGGGCAACCTGCCGAATCCTACACCAAGTCAGACGACGCAACGGAGCCACGCTGTTACGTCGTCGCCCAAATCTAATGTTTAATTTGTCTTTGGTTTTTATTCGTAGTTTCTTTGTACTTATTGTATTTTATTTTGTAGTTTCACAGTGCCTTGGTTTTACTGTAATGCTGTGTTACTTATTTGACTAATAAATAAATAAAATAAATAAATAAAAAAAAACCATGGATAAAAGAATTGCTTAATAAGTTTATACACATAAAATAACGCTAATCAATTTGTCGATGAATTCAAATTTACCTACGAGTACATCAATGTATTTTTAGGAATTGCCGGCTTTTCGCTACTAAACGGCCTCCTGTCGCTCGGCCTTTAACACCACACGCGGCCGTCATCGTCAATTCCTATTTCCTGTCCTTTGTACTTTGCACATTATGTCACACTGTTGAAACTTATTTTCTACCTTACTTAATAATTATTTCCATTGTATTTCCATGGCAAAAAAGTGTCCCTATATATATATGTGGCTAATCACACGACAAACGGGTCCTTGTGCTTCAAGTGCAATAAGATCCTTTTTATCTGAAATTCCAGCAGAAATCTAATAGAAAAGTCCTTATTGCACATGAAGCTAAGGACCCTTCTTTGATCGAAAGCCACATATGGCCTTCCCCAATCTCCATAGCGAATTTTATCTCAATATCAAGAGGTACCTCGATAAACAAACACAGTCCACACTTGCAACACCGTCATCCCCAAAATGATGACGACTGACCTCCCCACGCGGTGGGGAGCGACCCGCCACAACCGTCGCAGCCGAAAGGCGGGCACGGCCGCTCATACCTCTCTAAATGAGAGGTATCGAAGGATATACAGCAGCACAAACACAGTTGCTTAGTTTCATTTGCTTTTATAGTATTAGTAGGTATTTGAACTTGATCTTTTGTTCCAGTTCAACCTGGCCTGCCAAGACTGGAAGCGGACCCTAGTCGGCACGGTCCACAACGCCGGTTTCTTCGTGTCCATCCCCCTCACCGGCCTGGTCTCGGACAAATTCGGCCGCCGGCTCGCCGTGGTCTTTGCGTGCGTGTCGAATGGCGTCTTCGGGCTGATCCGGGCGCTGTCGGTCAACTATAACATGTTTGTGGTGTTCGAGTTTCTGGAGCCAGCGTTCGGGGGTGGGGTTTATACTGCGTGTTTTGTGCTGGGTGAGTTTTAAAGATTTTCGAACGAGCGAGCGAAGCGAAGCGAAGCGAAGCGAAGTTCTTACATTCGACTTCGGACACGCGGCCGGCTAGCGGCACGTCCCGGCATTTCGATGTTTTTAAGCTGAACTGTCAGAAGATAGTTTGATACTCAAGAACTTAAGTAAATTTGTCCTAATTTAAATGAAATTGGGTAAACGTGTAGTTGAGGGCAGTAAATTTTAGTCATTAAATTATGAGCAGGCTTTATCAAGAGGTTATTAAGCTAGAAGAGCTTAAAATGCTAAAAAGCTATTTGTGAGGGGTCATGCATTTCTGATCTTCTTTTTTGTAAGAAAGTATGGTCGAGTTTGGTATCAAATGAAAGCGCTCGCCTTGCACTTTTATAATATCGTCTTTAAATTTACCATTTTGGAATAATTAGCAAGATAAAAATAAACATAGTATAGGTATTTGACATTTGGCAAGAAACTATGGAAGGTAGAGGTTCTACACTCCATAGATACAAGAAACAATACGGCTTAACACAGATACAGTTTATTTTAATCTCTATGGTGAATCAGTTAGGCCCCGTTCGCACGGCAGCTTTTTCAACGCGCGTTAAAAAAGCGTTTGAATGACGCAAATGGATAACCATGTATGTATTCACACGAAGGCGGTTTTTAAGCGCGGCGCTTTTTTATCGAGCACTGTTCGATTTTCGGCGTTGAGCGTTGGCGTCAAATTGAATAGAACATACGGAACTCTGTGTATCTGTTCTCACAAGCGTTAAAAAAGCGCCGGCGCTGCTGTCAGTTGGCTGTCAAGTGTCAATTTTTGGTGTCAATCGTCAAGATTACTATTAGTTTCACCTTAAAAATGTCAACTTATGCTTACAAATTCCTGAAATATTTAAGCTATAGTCAAATAATACATCGTAATAGCAAATAAAGTATGGCTTTGCTGAGATGCGTACGTGGCAGTACGACTCACAAGTGATTTTTAAGCGTTCATATGAACACAAATATTGAAAACGGTAAAAAAGCGCCAACGTCGGGTTTTAACGCAACGCTTTTTAAGCTGTCGTGCGAATGGGGCCTTAAAGGCTCCACAGAGCTTACAATTATAGTTTGTCAAAGGACTGTCTCGTTTCAAACACAGACAGAGAGAATGATACTATCTTTGTCTTACACCAGTACTAGCACCCGAAAGAAAAGGACGAGTATAGTTTTTTGTTCTTATTTACTGACAAATTTGATTTGACAACTATATTCGCACACGTTTTCAATCCATTGTCGACTAGCCTCGCCACAAGGCGACAGACGTTCGAAATGGGGTTGGCAACTGTCAAAGGTTTGCATAGTTGGCGCCATCATAGCTTGCCTCTTTGTCTATGAGATTTGGCTTAAATGACTGGCATCCAGGACATAAATATTCATTACAAACAAAAAATTTACACAATTCTAGGGATTGACAGGGCAAGCTATGCTGGCGCCATCTTCAAAATACTTCGACCGGCCAACCCCATTTTCCGAACGGAATGACATTTGTAGAGCGACGTCCCGTTCCTACCTGTCATTCCGTACGGAAACTGAATGAAAATTCCGAACGTCTGCAGCCAAGGTAAGTGTGCAACAAAATATAGATGAAGATGGCGGCCATGCACTATCATAAAAATCGTCACGGATGTCGTTTTTTAGGTTTTGGGGGGCGCAGATTTCGATGATGATGATTATTTTGAGGGTCTCTATTGTTTCCCAAATAGTTTTAAGTCATAATATATTGATTGTCCGAATTTTCGTAAGTCATAATTGATTTTTCTCAGAAACGCGTAACTTTTCAGGATTGCCATAAAACAAACCTAACCTAACCTAACCTACCTACAGAATAACCTTACGAAAATCCTGAAAACTTAACGGTTTCAGTTTTATGACTAACGATAATATGACAAACAATACATTATGACTTAAAACTTTATGGGAAACAAAGGGACCCCTTATTTTGAAATCCAACATGGCGGCCAAGCACTATGTCATAAAAGTCGTCATGGATGTCGTTTTATAGGTTTTAGGGGGCCCCGATTTCGAAAATGATGACCATTTTGGAATCCAAAATGGCGGCCATGCACTATGTCATAAAAGTCGTCATGGGTGTCGTTTTATAGGTTTTAGGGGGGCACAGATTTCGAAAATGATGACCATTTCGGATTCCAAAATGGCGGCCATGCATTATGTTATAAAAGTCGTCATATATGTTGTTTTATAGGTTTTAGGGGGCGCGGATTTCGAAAATGATGACCATTTGGAATCCAACATGGCGGCCATGCACTATGTCATAAAAGTCGTCATGGATGTCGTTTTATAGGTTTTAGGGGGCCCCGATTTCGAAAATGATGACCTTTTTGAATTCCAAAATGGCGGCCATGCACTATGTCATAAAAGTCGTCATGGATGTCGTTTTATCGGTTTTGGGGGGCGCAGATTTCGATAATGATGACCATTTTGGATTCCAAGATGGCGGCCATGCACTATGTCATAAAAGTCGTCATGGATGTCGTTTTATAAGTTTCGGGGGGCGCAGATTTCGATAATGATGATCATTTTGGATTCCAAAATGACGGCCGTCCACTATGTTATAAAAGTCGTCATATATGTCGTTTTATAGGTTTTTGGGGGCGCAGATTTCGAAAATGATGACCATTTTGGAATCCAACATGGCGGCCATGCACTATGTCATAAAAGTCGTCATGGGTGTCGTTTTATAGGTTTTAGGGGGCACAGATTTCGAAAATGATGACCATTTTGGATTCCAAAATGGCGGCCATGCACTATGTCATAAAAGTCGTCATAGATGTCGTTTTACAGGTTTTGGGGGGCGCAGATTTCGAAAATGATGATCATTTTGGATTCCAAAATGACGGCCGTCCACTATGTTATAAAAGTCGTCATATATGTCGTTTTATAGGTTTTTGGGGGCGCAGATTTCGAAAATGATGACCATTTTGGAATCCAACATGGCGGCCATGCACTATGTCATAAAAGTCGTCATGGGTGTCGTTTTATAGGTTTTAGGGGGCACAGATTTCGAAAATGATGACCATTTTGGATTCCAAAATGGCGGCCATGCACTATGTCATAAAAGTCGTCATGGATGTCGTTTTACAGGTTTTGGGGGGCGCAGATTTCGAAAATGATGACCATTCTGGATTGAAAAATGGCGGCCATGCACTATGTCATAAAAGTCGTCATGGGTGTCGTTTTATAGGTTTTAGGGGGCACAGATTTCGAAAATGATGACCATTTTGGATTCCGAAATGGCGGCCATGCACTATGTCATACGGATGTCGTTTTATAGGTTTTGGGGGGCGCAGATTTCGAAAATGATGATTATTTTGGAATCCAAGATGGCGGCCATGCACTATGTCATAAAAGTCGTCATGGATATCGTTTTATAGGTTTTAGGGGGCCCTGATTTCGAAAATGATGATCATTTTAGAATCCAAAATGACGGCCATGCAGTATGTCATAAAAGTCGTCATGGATGTCGTTTTATTGGTCATGATCATCATTTTCGAAATCTACACACCTGTTTCAAATAAGGTATAGGTAGATGCATCCTAGTAAGTCAACAACATCTATATCTACTATCGAATTGTACTTTTGATAGTAGTACGAAATGTAATCTGAAAGGAGTCAAGTAATATATTCCTGTAATGAAGAATCTACATTGATTCCAATTACTAGTAATTGTAGTATTCGAAAATTGATTCCTGATTCCTCAAATGGAATTGTACTTAGTAGGTAATTCGGTATTGTTAGATAACAAAGTAATCTGGGAATCGGTAATCAGATTACAAAGTAATTTCCAGTAATCGTGGAATCAGGAATCAATTACGAAATGCCCATCTCGGACTAAGTAGCACTGCATTCAATTGATCTTTTTGGCGAACGGCGAGTTCACAGTTCGGGGCGAACTACTAGTTATTTATTTACTTAAACTTTATAATACTGCGCATTTTTAGCAAATAAAGATGGCGTGACCAAAACATGACCAATCCCCTTTATCTCCGAAACTACTGGGTCATTTGGGTATTTGGGGTGGGTAATTTTGAAAAACTACACAATAGTTCTTTACCTAATATAGATGACAGGAAAAGTCAAGCGTGAGTCGGACTTAATTTACGGAACCTTTGGAATGCGAGTCCGACTCGCACTTGGCCGGCTTTTTTCAGACTGTATTTTGTCGCTATCGACGTAAAAAGTGTGACCACAATATACTTGCTGTTATTTTATTTTATTTATGGATCACCAACGGATAATACACCTACACAGTTACAATTACATAGGAACGAAGAAATAGAACATTAACAGATGCTGCCTCTTATATTAGGTTATAGGTATTATTAGTAAATCAATTCGTAATATATGCGAAATGGTTGGAAATGGTCAGAAATTAATCGACAAGCTATTAAACAGATTGCATTTTAATAGAATTAGCTATAACATCGAGTCTGATTGTACTATCAATAGCAACACAATCAAAAACCCATCAACCAGTATAATTGACATAATCAAAATTGTTAGAATATGTAGATTAATACAACAATTAGGTGGATTATCCACCAACTCTGAGCGACATAGAGAGCTGTCCGATTAGGGTTGCCAGATGGTCCGGATTTGGCGGGATTCTCCCGATTTTTAGCATGTGATCCCGATTCCCGACAATGTGAAAATTGACCCGAAAACAGCTTCACGCAGCAGCTTTATGAAACAATAATTTCAAGTTCCAAACTATCGTTGAGTGAGCGAGCGACCCGCGTCGAGCGATGAGTGAGACTGTTCAAGATCTCAAAGAATTTATACTATTTTTATATAAAAACGTCTATGAGCAGAGCAGCTCGGCTGCCCTAAGCAGAAAACAAGTATCTCGGAAATTTTCAAAAATGGGTTTTTTGGATTTTCGAAATCTACAATTTTAGGCGCATCTTTCACCAAAAAAATAATTGTAAAATAATGCGTAGTTTTTAAAATATTCATGTTTTTAAAATCCAAGTATCTTTTTTTGACCCTGTATTCTACGCTGAATTCAAGTATATGTCCCATTTCTACGCTAAATTCAAGTAACTAAACAGAGATACTTGTAATTCATATAGATGACCGAGATACTTGAGTTTAGCGTAGATGTTCGTAACTGCGAATCAGTTTATTACAATGGTAAAACAAGTATCTCCCAACACAATCTGCAATTTAGGTTAGAAATTAGTTACATAGTTATACAGAAGGTACCTTGTTTAAACATATACTTACGAGTACATAGAGAACAAATTTGCTTAGCATTATACGTGTCAAAGGCTAACACGTGAAGAGCCTGTGAGATTTAAGTATAAAGAAAAAGTGTTGTTAAAACAATTAAAATTATCTGTATTGTCTACAGTAATGAAAACAGAACACTAGAATGCAAGAGATAGACGCCTACGCCAAAGAAAGAGGAAATCATAATCATGCCGTATCCATGCCAAAGGTTTTGGAAAAAAATAGAAACAAACAATAACTGACTGGATTCAATTGACCAGAAGGGAAATATTTAATCCAGAAATTGAATTTTTATAAAGAAATATATTATGTGGTTAAGTGAATCACATCTAAGATCAATCTCGAGGAGTCTATTAATAGAGTTAGACCAAGAAAAGTTTGCAGAGATGTTGAGAGCACACTCAGTGTTTATTTTAAGATGTAGGGAGAATTTTAATTCACAAATAATTAAGTAAATATAAAACATTAAATTAGCTTACAAATAATAATAATACAAACTATCTCTAAACTAAATAAACTTAAAATAAAAAGCCTATAAATAAAAAACGTCCCCCAAGTCACTGCCGATGGGCAGTGTGCCCAGAAGGCTGGCCGCATTGCCACGTTGTATGGCAATACTTATGCGTTGAGCAAAATACTGGCCAGCCCTCTGGTCTCCTGCGGCATCTATAAGGCGCTCCGCTAAGGCCCTGTATATACGGCGCGCGCTTGGCCCCCACGGCCCCAGCGTTTCGACCCCAAACGCCTCAAAAATATAACTACTGCCAAGGGTGGCATATTTGCGGCGTTTGAGGTCTTCTGCCATGGACGCGGCATGACCAGCATCTCTGCTGGTGCCCGGAAGGTGGGACGGCGCGAGGGTGTCAACACATGTGGCATCCCAGACTAGAGGCCGTCCCATCTTCCAAGGCACCAACGTCATACCGTCGGGCCTCTTGCCATCGTCCCTAGCCAAACCGACGGGCTCGAGTATGGCCGGGACTTTGACGCTGACAAAGGCCCTTCGGATGACGTCGTTGATGCTGGCGTGTCTGGGTATGCGTCCGGCGCTTCTGCCGCAGGAAAGTCCATGATGTCCAAATTTGTCCACCATGGCACCACAACGGCAGTGATGGGGGACGTTTGTTACAGTCCCTATGCGCAAACAAGTCGCCAGTCTGAAGGTGGTGTTGTCCAATAGGGTCCCTATGGATGGAGAAGGTATGGCTTGTAGCCACAGACCCGACTCCCACTCCGCAGTGGCAAGGAGACGAGCTCGCTCCGCCGTACTAGTTGACGTATCAACGAGATTATTCCGTACTAGACGGCAGAGCGGCTCGTCCCATTGCCTCTGCGAGCAAGGATTGGCAGGCGGGTCCGTGTTGCTGCAGGTTAGTGACCAAACATTCTTGGCCTCGGTGCAATGTGCTGCCTCTATGGCCCCGAGAGAGCGAGATAAAATGCCTCCAATTAGGTTTTGAGCACTATGCACCGAGGACAAGAAGGCAGGCAGCGACACACTGGAACTCAGTGCCAGTGTTATTTATATCATAATTTCATAGAAGTTTGACGTTTAAAATAACACCTGCACGCGTGTGCTGTCAAAATCTCTGCAGTTTTTGGTTTAACTCTAGCCACTAAAGAGAACCACCAATTACTTACCATATTAATAGGTAACATAGCCAAGAAGAATTGCTTTATAAGAAATAGGGAAAACTGGCTTGAAGGATTTAATTAGATTTTTACTTTGTTACATAAGTATAGTTAAATAGTAAATAAAGTAATTATGTACCTAAGTATTTATCTATGCAAGTATGTATATCGTCGGCATCGTCGCCTAGTACTCATAGTACAAACTTTGCTTAATTTGGGGCTAGGTCAACGGGTGAAAGATTGTCCCCAAATATTGATTTTTATCAATGGACTCACCAGCTCTCACCATACCATGCACCAGCCTCATTCCTATTAAAGACATCTGTCAAATAGGACTATAAAAATGCAAGTGCAAGTCGAACTCGCCCACCTTACAAATTTAAATTATTTCTTTTTTTGTAGGTACTTTATAGTTTTCAGATTATTCCCTCTACTTATAGTGTAAGACAATATTACTTGCCACATTTCATAGTTCTAGGTCAACGGGACTTCCTTAAGCTACCTACTACTTACCAGTTTTAAATTTTGATTCCCTTGAGACTGTCGAATACTACGTATTTTGACATAAAGACTGTATCTTTATTTACGTTAATTTAGAAGTTTGAAACCACCCATCTATCTTCATAGATGGGTTCAACAGAGGGTTTGTTGAAGGAATGGGACATTGTATCACAAAATAATAATATGCTGGCAATAAATAAAATCGATGAAATAGGTACCAATAACCATGTGTCAGAAGGTCTGAGGATGGCAACATCAATTACTAATAAAAAAAAGTATATTTTCCAAAAGAAAATGAGTTTTTAATATATATAAAAAAATTAAAAAATTGTAAGCGTTTTATTATGTAACAGAAATTTTGAAGTCGACGAACCAGAAAGAAACAAAAATGAGTTATCGGTAGCTTATGTCATTAGCTTTCATTTGATACCATTTCCTTCAGAATTACATGAAAATTTGAAAAGTTATTGAGCGGAGAGCCAAATATGTTTAGTATTTAAGAAGCTAAAGTGCTTGCTATTTCAAAGCTAAACACGAGATACTTGAATTTGTGTAGAATGGTTCTGAGATTTTCGGGCAGTAAACTACACAGAAAACATTTTATGCCTGTACAAAGTTTTATATACAAGAATATAAAAAAATAAAGTCTGTATAAGCTTAATTTTATCGCCCTTAACATAATGGTATAAAAAGATGTTATATTTTAGACAAAATACCTAACAAAACAGACAAATTACGTTTTTTTGCTCTCCTCAAAAATTTGTCAAAACTGAGTTACTTGTTTTCTGCTTAGGGCAGCCGAGCTGACGTAGTGCCAATAATGTAAAATATCGTTGTTTTTAATACAATTACCTTTTCCCTACTTAAGTCCCAAAATCCCGAAAAAATTATATTTTTTCCCGATAATAGCTCCTTCCGATCTGGCAACCCTATGTCCGATGCTGTTTCTATAAGTAGGTGTCATTCGGACAAAACACCGGACAGCATCATCGAATTCAATATTTACGGCATTGTTGCCGACAGTTATTTATAAAGTAGGTATTGCAACGCGACATTTCTATCAACTGCATTGACGAAATTTACAGCTGCAATAGTAGTCGGCAGCAATTTCGCGCCACATCACTGTAGCAGTAATGCTGGTGTAGACTGAATCAGAACTGTAGGTACTGTAAAGGTTTGCAACCTTTACAGCCTTTTTTAATCTGTGACTGGTTAGTTACAATATTTAAATTTAGAATATCAGCCCGCTGTCAAAGAGAACGCGGTGCGGAATTGGCATTCGATTAGAGGCAGCCATCGAGTGTAGATATTTATTTGTAAACTAGCTGAAAATAAATATATAAAGTGATATTCAGCATTTCCATGCCCACAGCGTCCTCCCATATAGGCCGTCCCCTTTACATGGTGGAGGATGCTATACTAGCGTAAATTACAACACCTTTACAGTACCTTGAGTGACGATCCCACTTCTTTGCCGCTGGTAAAATCTGGCATTAACCATGTCTGAGGCTAGCGTACACCAGGCTCTTTACTCTACTCCGTAGGTAGTGATAATATTGACATACACATTATGACGTAGGTTGTTTTGAAGGCGTGGCAACTTGATTTCTTATTCACGATGCTTTACTACCCTTAACCATTAGATATCTGGTCTTCGGTCACTCAGAGTTTATAAGATATCTTGGAGTCAAGTTAAAATGGTGCGTAGTGTTAGAGTATAAAATGTCTATGATTTTATGAATGAAGCGGTTGTATTCATACCTAAACTGGTTCTCAATCCTTTCCAATGTGTTTTTCGAGGACAAATCATAGCAAAATATACGTAAATAAGGAAGAATGAAAATTAAATAGCAGAGGTCAGTGAATGCGGACGTCAGCAATGGCTTGTTATTAATGTAAATATGTTAATACGCGTCTGCAAAAAGTAGTTCTGATGATAAACAAATAAAAAAATTGTTATTTTAGTATTAAAGGCCATGACGGCTGATGGGTGATCACGTGGTGCATCAAATTTCAATTTCAATTAGTTGATGAGTTTCAACTATAAGCCGACTCGTCGTAGTTGAAAAAGTACCTACAAGTAATTTGTTAAGAGGGCTGCTGACATTTATTGAAAAACCTCGATATTTACATACTTTTATATAATTACCGTTTAACCACCCAAAAAACTCGCACAGTGACATTGACAACCGGCATCATGGGCAGGACAGCAATATAATAATATGTATAAATATGCGCGTGAAATAGAGATAGCATCACCCAACTATGGTCTAAGGGCTCTAAGGTACAAATTTTCATAAATAGAAGAAAAAATTCAGACAAAACCAAAAACTTGGATCATAGTTGTCGTATTGGAAGTGGCTGCTGCACTAATGTCGCTCGTCTATTGCTATATTCTCCACTTTCTTATGTGACACTATGACAGACGACAAAAAATGCGCTTATCATAGGCCTGGAGGCTGCTTATCGTAGCACGTGATTGGCGCAACAGTATCCTCTTTAATTAATACATTTAGAAAAAGACTGGTAGTCTATCTAGCGGGCGAGATACGTCGCGCCTCTTCTGTGCTATTAGGGCTACTGGAGGTCAATTCTAATTTAGCAATTTGTTTTGATTTTGAATTGCAGCGGTATCGGTAATAAAAATTTTTGGTGACAGATGATAATAAAATAAATTAATTAAAAAATTAATAAATTAATTAAAAAATTAAAAACACGACTGCTGCATTTTAAATCGAACTGAAAAGCTAAAAATAATGTTAATATGTTAGTCACATAATTTTATGAATCTAAATTGGAATGTAAATATACACTCACGGTCATTCACAGTAAGTACAAAGGGCTATGTACATTAATGACCGTGACTGTAGGTATACGTGTACATTTAATTTCAATTACAGTCGGGGGACCTTGATGTACCTAAGTGCATCTCAATCAAAAGGTCCCCCGACTGCAATTGAAATTAAATGTACACGTATACCTACAGTCACGGTCATTAATGTACATAGCCCTTTGTACTTACTGTGAATGACCGTGAGTGTATATTTACATTCCAATTTAGATTCATAAAATTATGTGACTAACATATTAACATTATTTTTAGCTTTTCAGTTCGATTTAAAATGCAGCAGTCGTGTTTTTAATTTTTTAATTAATTTATTTTATTTTAAACATTTTAGTGAAAAAACTAAGTAAAACTACCATTTATAAGGATTTCCCCCGGCCATTTAGTTTGTCAACAAAGTTCTTTTTAGGTGGATAGGTATTAGCTCCTAGGACTGGGACCTTCTAAAGGCAGAGACACACTTATTACGGGCGTCTTTTCTGTGAATAATATGTGAATGTGTTCACAATTTGGGACATTTGATATTTGATATTAAATATAGCTTCTTAACTTCTTAAAAAGAAGTGGAATTTTGAATTATAATGGCAATGAGGGTTTGAAGGTCCACAATAAAGACTCATAATTTTAACTGTCACTAAAAAAGTTTTTGATCCAATTATCTTCGTCGCAACTTCAGCACGACGACGCACACATGGCCTTTGGCAAAATAGCACCAATTCAAAGATCAATAATGACAGACTGTATGTAAAAGGGCCTATTCGACGCTAATATCTTTAAGTGTTAGTACCTACCAGTGGCGGCGCGTCAAACATATCCATAGGCAAGCCGGGGCTAATTAGGCTTACATATTTCCTTTACAACTCTGCTCAAACGTCCAAAAACAGGCAAGCTGGTGGGAATCGGCTTTTATGGACGCGCCGCCACTGGTACCTAACCTACCTACATTCAAATGATGAACTTCCAAATAAAAGTAGGTAGCCCTGACAGACTAGATGGCTGAATGCCGAGCTCTGCGTAGGGCCGAACACCCAAAGCGTCCAAGAGAAGCGAGTTTCTACGCGAGGCTGAAGGCTAAGCTGCGGGACGTTAGCGGTGAAACACAAAACCACTGTAGGTACATGTGTTAAAATACATAAGCTGAAGACCGACCTCCGCGTAAGTTGAAGGGCTAGGGATTCTAGCAATTCCTGTAATTTCTTCAAATATCTGACCAAGTTCCGCGAGTACTAACCTCCAAAGCTCGGTCTTCAGCCTTGCGTGGAATTGCGACTTCTCAATTATGATACTAGGAGAAATTGTAGAAAGCGCGTACCTGTCGGACGCTCCGGGCCTTCGGCTTTACGCGGAGTTCGATCTACGGGCTTCGCAATTAAACATTGGCTATGCCCGACTCTTTTTGTACGAGGGCGCCGAAGGCGCCCGACTTTGGAACGCGTGCATCGCGCCACATACGTCGGGCTAAGCCCCACGCTTTAAGTATGAGGGCGCCAAAGGCGGCCGGATATGGTAAGCGTACAGCATGTCACGTACGTCGGGCTACGCCCAACTCTCTTAGTATGAGGGCGCCACGACTTTGGAACGCGTACAGCGCGCCATTTACGTCGGGCTAAGCCCGACGCTTTGAGTACCTACAGCGTGTGACGTACGTCAGGCTACGCCCGACTCTTTCAGTATGAGGGCGCCGAAGGCGCCCGGTTTTGGAACGCATACAGCGCGCCACGTACGTCGGGCTGCTTTGAGTATGAGGACGCCGACGGCGCCCGGGTTTGGTAAGCGTACAGCGCGCCACGTACGTCGGGCTACACCCGACGCTTTGAGTATGAGGGCGCCCGGCTTTGGTAAGCGTAAAACGTGTCACAACGTCGCTACGCCCGACACTTTTAGTATGAGAAGGTCGAAGGCGCCTGGTTTTGGACCACGTGCAGCGCGCCACGTATGTCGTGCTATGCCCGACTCATTTAGTATTATTCAAAACCTATCGCTTAAATCGAAGTTCACACGTTTAGACTTCAATAGGGCGATTTAGTTCCTAAAATTACTTTATAAAAATATACCTATACAAGTCATATGGATGATTTGTATATATTTTTATGATCAGCGGTAAATACCCTTTTATTTGATAGCTCACTAAATAAGATAGAAGAATTTATTTTTCTTAGCACATTTTGTAAATCCTTATTTAACCAAAATAAGATTTAAGCGCGTATGTTGCATATATATTTTAAATCGCCTTTCAAAGCTCTTCATTTTGAGACCCCACTCGATAGGTTTGCAAGATTTTTTTTTCTAAACGTCACGCAATATTGTGTATTACGTCCGCCATATTGTTTTTATAATGACGTCATATAGCCTATGTCACCCGGGATGACGTAAGGATTTTAATGACATATCATACATCTAAATCGGTTAAGGCATTCAGAAGTTATGGTGGAATAAAGAAACTCACATACATACAAACATGAACGCTGAACACAATACACTCTTTTTGTTTGGGCAGTCGTGTAAAAAAGCGACCATAATTAGCCCTCCGGTTTTGATAAGATCAACCCGAATCTCCGTATATTATGAATTATTATGAATCTCACGCACGACGAGAGAGAGAGCGCCTGATCGATCTTGAAGGTCGTATCAAAACAAACTAGACTACCCCAGTGGGGTGCTTCAGATACGAACAAGATCACATTTCGTTGTGCCCTACTCCTAAATAAAATGTTTTAATTAAATCTAGTTTAATAATAATAAGGCCTTAGCAACAACCTTAGTTTCCGCTTCGTTAATTAAGCCTTTCCGGCAGCGGCACTCGGCTGTTTTTGCCACTTCCGGTCCGTTCTAGGTCCACTTTCTTATTACTGTGTCTGCATGACTTACTTTTGTGTAAAAAGATTTTAAGGAAATGTTAATTTTTGTAAAACCCTAAAATTTAATAAATGCCCTCGGTCTATATTGAAGTACCGTCAGCCGGGGAGAATAGGGATGGCTGGGGTGAATAGGGACAAAACTTAAAATGTGATTTATCTTACAATATTTTATAAAATACTTACTCAAATTGTATCATTCGGTTGAAAATAATATTAGATTTTGTATGGTACAATTTGTCTAGGTATTTTTTAAGATATTATTATTAATATTCAACAAAATATCAAGCAAAATGCAAAAAAATAAAGCACCAACATTTTATTACACTTGCCTGAGTTTAATGACCCCGATTTAAGTGAACAGTTAAGATTCAAGAACCAGAAGCGATATTCGACTTTACTTTTTGACAGCTTGTGACATACCACACATTCCTTTTTTTTTAAGTCCAGTTCAACACAAGGTGTTTAAATTTCAAATATCTTACTGTCCACTTGAAGCCATATTATAATTATTATTGTCTGTTGTTATAATTACTGTTGTTGTTAAGTGGAGGAAAGCAAGTAGGAAAGCGGACCCTGGTAAAGGCCGGGATAACGCTAGGTAGAAGAAGAAGATTGTCTATTCAGTTTTTGGAAATTTTTCAATTTGACGGAGCCATCAGGGTTGGTGAGGTCTACACAGAGCCCCTGGTTTACTTTAATGCATTTTGAACTGTAAAATAAACGAAGGATGTCATGAGCTAAGATTAAGCCAAGTCAAATAAACCTTTTACAAGTAAAGTGCAAAAAATTAAGTGCGCCGGCTTTCCAATAATTGTTCTAGATTCTTGAACTTGCCTCGTGGGGACAGCGACGTTAAGTTCGATATAAATAGCCACTTAATTACAAGTACATGGCCATAAAGGTCTGTTTAATGGCCTACCTGTATTCTTAGTCCATCTCAATAGATCCCCCACTCTAGTTAAAGTGGTTTAAAATAATTGATAAACCCATAACGATCAATGCCATCGTATTCAGGTACAGATTACAAAAAAAATACCCACTTTTATAGGTTAAGTTTCATATTTGTATTAAGTATTTTTAATTTTTCCTGTAACTTGAAAATAGGTACGCTCTTTACATATTCAGCAGAAGATATAGGTAAACCAGAACTTTGGGAGTATTGTCAAGAGGGCGCTCGTTTTGAATTTTATATAGCAACAATTTGTATAGTGGGGACAATGGAAATTGGCTGATGATTTTTGTTTTATTCCGACAACTTTAATAAGTGCGAATCGGGCTTATTTTTCCTCACGATAACTAGCAAAGTGGCTATAGTTGCTTTTCGCGGATCACTAATATTATTGTCATCGAGCCATTTGACAATTGTTCCCTTCTTCCATTGAGTGTTAGGTGCTTTATTGACCTGAAAAGAAAGATATCTTGCGTTGTCCATGACAACACAGGAATTTTTGTCGAGATTGGGAATAAGTTTTTCTGTGACCCACTTTTTAAAATTATCTTTATTCAAGAACTCGTGGTAGTCACTTTGTTTTTCTTTGTCATTATATGACAACAGTGCGTTTGGAGCAAAAGCAATCCGTGATACCGATGCATGCGATACACCTAATACACAAATCAAATTATTACAAGACATCAACCAAATCGTGACGACCTGACTATAGTGACATTTGTCCATAAGTTTGAAACTTACCCGTCAATTCAGATGCTAATTTCGTTATGTTTTCTAATGGAAGAAATTCCTCTCCCGCACGTTTTTTTTTTCCATATAATAACTTTATACACTATTTACAACTTTTTCTCTGTAAAATCCAAAACTTTCGGCATGATTATTGCAGTCTAATAATAATTCACACGAAACTAGACAAAGCAATGTTTACATTGTCAATATTGACAACTATCATAGAGGGTAGATGTTGTCTATTATTAAAATTGTTGCCATTGCTAGAAATTAGTACCAACAAATTTCCGTAACATGGCGCACCCTCAATAGATCCTGGTTCACCTATAATTGGGTAGGTAAAGTTTTTTGAAGATAGGCAAATTATATTTTTTCCCGATAGTATTCATTATAGCGATCACGGAAATGCAGCTCTTTTATTTTTATATCATTTTATTGATTAAATATAATTTTTTAAATGATCAATATGACGTTTGTGAGGTGAAATGGCAGATTCCAGTAATTAATTCCTTGGCGCGTAGTAAATGGGACGGGATAGAAAAAAAAACGATGTCAACTGTCAGTGTCACTTAGCTCTCATTCCCGAAAAATAACGGACAAGCCTCATGTTACCTTGCGAATTGCTATTAATGTTATCATTGAGATTTTCGGCGACCTCAGCACGACCCACGGACTTCTGATTCCCCACGACATCTGCGCGTATTTGGACAAAGATTGAATTTACTTTCGATAACTTGGCACTGCATAAATTATTGGACAACGTTTTCTTCCCCACCCCTACACGACGGCCCCTACGCTGACCCTTGGACAGAGTTTTGCAAGAAAAATAAGCGAGTTCATACGAGATTGCGAGCAGATTCTACAAATTTGAAATTATTATCATAACAGTGATAGGCACAATGCCGTTGAATTAGAGGAGCAATGGCCGTACAGGAGTACGTATCCGTGAAATACATAGGTACATAAAACTTTCTTCACTTGTGTTTTGATTTTTATTATTAAATTGCCATGAGCTGTTAAGTTCGTAAACAAGAAATCGGTCTAATTTTTTCTAACAATTTCAACCATCTGTTAGTTTTGTGTGGTTATCCTCATTTTATGAATGTTGTTCTTATTTTCAGGTGTGTAAACATTCATTGGCGGTATTATACTGATGGCTAATTAGAACCATTGAGCCATGACATACTTCCTTGCAGTGTTATTCGGCTAAGCCTCTCCGAGCATCCTGTGAATCTGAAGGATATAATTATTTCCATAAAAAAGAGCAATCGAATTAGGACCAAGATATCCCGAGAATCTAAAGACATTTTATAAAAAATGCAATAAAATGAAAATGGGAGACTCTTATTTTAACAATGTTACAAGATCATGACAATGTTATGGTCTATACTTATTAAAATTTTAAAACCAACATGTCTTTATCTTTGACTTGAAAATGTACAAATGATTTGGGTTAAGTTTTATGAAATGCAACTTATGCTAAAAATCTATTATTATTATAGATGGTCAAGCAAATCTTGTCAGTAGAAAAAGGCGCGAAATTCAAATTTTCTATGAGCCACTATCCCTTCGCGCCTACATTTTTCAAATTTGCCGCCTTTTTCTACTGACAAGATCTGCTTGACCAAGTTTATATGTCAAATTATCGTGAACTCGATGTTGCTTAAGGCGTATCCAGATTAGTCAATTTTTCGCCAATCTGATTAAATTGCCCGATCGAATCGGGACGTATGGACGCAAACGCCAATTTGGCTCGCCGAATTCAACCGCCGATAATGACCAATAAAATGAGGTGCGGACACAAGAACACCAATTTGTGAGGCTAGTATTTTCGTTATGGGGCATTTTTTCAACTTAAATGGGTCTAATATCACCATAAATCTAAAATTGGAGATTGACGCCAATTTCATTTCTGATCAGATCGACCGATTTGATCAGTCCCGTCTGGATACCGCTTTAGCACCGCGAAAGGGCGCTGCGCGGTGCGCGCGGATTGACGCATGCGCGTACCGTATGCTTTGTATCTATGCCATCTATGGTAATATAATTTTAAAAAAATATGCAAATAAAAGGCGGCAAAGTTTATTCGTTGTGCAATACTCAATAAGTTACCGCTTGTTATTTTAATACTCGTAATAAACAAAATGAGTTCAAGTGACGAAAACGACCTGGAATAGACGGCATGCACCGCCTCATTTGAAAGCAGAAGCAAACTTAATAATGAATAACTAGCTTCCTGCTAAGTCCTGGGACAAATACAACAGGACTTACGACATGCTCATGCTGTGGAAGGACACAAGAAGGACAGCCAAAACGCAAGAAACACCTACTCTGAATGTGGTTTTTAGCGTATTTCTGTGACCAAGTGAAAACTAAAAAGCCATCTACATTTAATATAAACTAAGAATATGCGTTGTTTTTTTAATTGTATTCGCGTCACTTTACCCCTATTAAATACGCTTTACTAAATTGAATTTGTTTTATTTCCTCACATAATTTGAGAATAGTGCTTACTATTTATACCTCAATGGAAGCAAAAATGTAGTATTTTTGCGAGTTGATACACTTGCTACTTGTGTATAGTGGCAAATGTATTAAACCCGCAATCAACACTAATCAATATGTAAACAGGCCCCAACGTGAAGCACATTTACCCTACAGACATACTTATCCATATTGACCATATTTGAACCGCTCAACTCTCTTCGAGGGCACGCCACACAGCGTGATTCTATATACTGTTGTAATGTTAATGCTTAAGGATAATAATTTGTGGATTTTAAAATAAAACGAAACGAAATTTACTGGATTTATATTATATTATTTTGGATTTATTTTATTTTTATTTTATTTTATTTTGTAAGGAGTACCAACAGCTGCAAAAACATTATATAGATTTAGGTAACAATAGAAAGCCAATTACAGGTACTCACAGATAGAAGAATTTATATTATAAGTTTTCTAAAGTACAGTCGCCATCAGATATATTGGTGCAGCTAGGGTGCTCATAAATATCTGAACACGCCTCTATTATCAGGGCGTGCGTGTTCAGATATTGTGAACACCTTGCCGAGCCCATATATAATAGCCAATAACGACCTAGTTATAAGACTATTACAATCTTAATCATTATGTATGTATAATACAACAATCACGTTTATATAGTCCTCACAAACGTATAAGTTACCATTTTGGCCAATATATCTTCAAAGCTTGGCACCGAATCGCTGTTAAAGACTTTGGTGTGCTGAAATACGCTGAATTTGGAAAGTAACGTATCTGTACTTCCTACAAGACGGTACGACGCACTTTGAGTTCATCTCTGTAATATTCTATTTCCATTCGAACGTTTCCGGGATCGTCTCCATCTATTGTGTTGATACTGAGATCCAAAATGACTCGTGTAGCAGTCCAAGAGTCGTGGTGGAGGCGTTAATGAAAATGTTCTCCAAGAAGCAGTGCCAAGTAGTCGAAAGCAATCGTTATCATTACATTATCAAAATATCCGTGTTGATCGTGCTAGGGACGTTAAAAATACTTATTCTAGAAATCACACCGACATCCAATTACAAGAAAACACAAATGTTTCATCCGACCATTATTTTCCAATTATTTGCAAGTTATTTTTCAAGAATGACACTGACAGTTGACATCGTTTTTTTTTCTATCCCGTCCCATTTACTACGCGCCAAGGAATTAATTACTGGAATCTGCCATTTCACCTCACAAACGTCATATCGATCATTTAAAAAATTATATTTAATCAATAAAATGATATAAAAATAAAAGAGCTGCATTTCCGTGATCGCTATAATGAATACTATCGGGAAAAAATATAATTTGCCTATCTTCAAAAAACTTTACCTACCCAATTCTTCGATTATAAAATAATATCACATATTTGTATGCGTTTGCGTACTACGTACTAAGTATTTTAAATAAATAAAGTATTCTGTTTCCTTGAAGTATTGTTAACTATAAAAAAAACAATCAGTAAAGTTTATACTTTACTTAAGGCCTGATTCGAAACAAATTTGACAAATTCAGAGTGATTTTTCTTGGATATTTTCTAGCTTACTTTATATATACACTACGACATTATAATTATCAGAATCACAAAATTATTATACCAAAAAAATTTTTTTTTATCAATTCTAATATGATCAAAAAAATCAAATAAACGCCGCCGTCTTTTTAATTAGGCGCCAAATTGCTGTCAAAAACTTGATAAGTATGGAAGAAACTTGCACATAACTAATTTCCAACATAACCTGTTACCTAATATTATACCAATACTGAAAGGTAATTTCATTGCAATATCCATGAAACAATGAGGATCTAGACATATCTTCAAATATCTGGCGTATCAGGAATTTCGTCGATGTGGTGTCAGTTACCGGGCATTGGTTACTTTTCGACAGAGAAATCGACACCAACATCACTAAAAGAAACGGTTCGCAGCTTTAGTTTAATAATGCGGATTTCCAATATTACTTTGATAATATTTGGAGATGATCCACGATGTTTATGAGGCAATCAGCATGCTTAAGCCAGTACCCTCGAAATCGGACCAAAAAACTTGATTCAACAAAGTCCCACAGTATTGACCTATTGAACGGTATGGAGTGGAGTGTCCAAGGAATTAGTTCGTTAAAACAACAAAAACTATATGCAATATAATATTTCAAAATAAACATTGTTCTTGATAGGACTCAAACTAAGAAACTGTCAAAAAACACTGTCGGATGTATGATGGAGGGCATACAACAAAACTAACGACAGGAGCGGGAAGAAATGGAAAATGATGAATTTACTTATAAATAACAATTTTTAAACAAATTTTCAATAAATTATGGAAAAACAAATCTTGATTCAGCTAGCTTCAGTACCATTAATAGGGTTTTCAATTTGGCAGATTGAATTCGAATCAGGCCTTAATTAAGGGGCTTGATTTTCAAGTAAATGTCATTGCAAGGCAAAGAAAAGAAATGTAGGTATGTACTTACCGTCCTAAGTATCGTGAATTAGTAATAGCGTGCTAATATATTTTTAGAGGTTAAGAAGGATCCTTGCTAAAATAAAATGACTGCTTTTGGCAATTGACCTTTGGATAGAAAATATTGACAATAACAATATTGTAAGTGATATTGAAGGCAATATTGGAAGTAATTGTTAGCTAGGTTCATGATTATTTCATACCTCTAACCTCGCGGCCTCTAACTTTGTAACTTCCAGACTAATTCTCTTCATGTCCAACTACAGGACGGCTAGGAAGTAGGTACAAACCAAATGAAATGAAAATTTTAATCAACAATACCTAATCGATTCATCTAAGGTCTCACTCTGTCGATTATTGGTAGTTCACCAAACTACGTTTCTGCCAAATTTCATTAAAAATAAGCTTTTCATACGAATATGTTATTAAACTGCCCAGTTAACCCTAAGACTTCGCTTAGCTCAGTTAATAATTGGTTAAAATTGTCCACAGCCCTGGAGCTAGTGGGTCCAAAGGGCCGTGTCCTCGTGAGTCTCCTGTTCAACACAATGTTCATCCTCGGAGGCGTCACCGTCACCCTGCTGTCCCTGTGGCTGCAGAACTGGAGATATCTGCTCTTCATTATCTACACGCCTGCTGTCTTCGTGTTCCTCTATATGTGGATGCTGACTGAGAGCTTCAGGTACTTTAGCATCATGTTCATCCTCGGAAGCGCGACTGTGACTATCTCCTTGTGACTGCAAACTGGAGAGTTCTTCTCTTCAACATCTACACTTCCACCCCAAAGTCCACAGGCCCCAACAGGCAGTACTTATATAATTACCCCAACTTTTGTACCCGCGTTAGGGCACCGACTAGACGCATTATGTCTTTTAAATGTTGATTCATTCAGATCATAACAATGCCACGCCATCAATTTTAAGGGCATCAAAATAGTTACTGACTTTTACTATCAGCACTAAATTCCAGAAATAAATAAAAGAAATTCCATAAAGTTTTCAATATTTTTTTTACCGACCAACAAAAGTGTTGCTCTTAAATTGATAATAATGATGAAAATATCAATTGTTCATCCAGATGGTTCTTCAGCAAAGGACGCTACGACGAGGGCCTCAAAGTCTTAAGTAAAGCGGAAAAAATGAACAACGTCGTTGTACCCAAAGAACATTACGACCAAGTCGAAAAGCAAGCCATTCAGCAAAGAGACGCAAGAAAATGCGCGAACATAGCTAGCAACCAATCGTCGTTCAAACAGATCCTGACTTCCAGTATGATTTGGAAGAGAGTTTTCACCGTATCCTTCCTCTGGACATGCTCTACTTTGGTCTACTATGGCTTATCTATAAACGCTATAGAACTGTCTGGGAATAGCTATTTGAACTATATTGTGGTGATCGTGATCGAGGCGCCAGCAAATGTCTGCAAACTTATATTGTTGGATAGATATGGAAGGAAGAAGGTGATTGCTGTCGCGTTCTTCTTGACCGCTCTGATATTGATCAACTACGGATTCGTCCCTGGTAAGTTTTATCAAAATTCGATTGAAAAAAGATCAGCCCAGGGGGTGTAGCCTAGATAACAAACGTTGATAGAAAAATATTTTAAGCGGTTGATTATCAATAAATAATAATAAGCTTAGCTGGCACTACTTGTTTGCTATAATAAAAACGACCATCCTGTTTAGAAAAAAAAAATTAACATCGAAACTAATATTTGCCGGCTATGGGCTCAACGTAAGCACAAAGTCAATAATTTTACTAGAGGGACTTGTCGCATTAAAACCAGTTCCTGTAAAAAAACAATTTTAACATTGCAAAGGTAATAAAACAACCGTGAAATCCAGAAACCGAGATACCATCGTCAAATTAAAAATAAGCGCCTCCCAAACATGGTGACTACATACACTTTGAATTATTAATAAGTTTTCCTGTAAGCGAAACTCAAAAAAGAGCACACAGTTTTTATCCTCTTGCTAACATTGGAGTGCAATGACCTGAAGCTTAAAACCTGACATGATGGTTGCTTACTGGATATCGTCATCCCACGAACTCCATGAGGGTTCCTCTGTCGAATAAAATATTTTTAACTGGTAGCAATATCTTTTTCTCCCTTTATTAAATTAAATAGTGAGATATTTACAAGGGTAGTTGACCTTTTTCCCGGTATTGTTTTTTACTTATTTCACTTTTTGACCTTACGGTAGATTCTTGCCAAATGTATTATTTATCTGTTACTTAAAATTATCAATTTTTATAGCATTCATATCTCAAACCAACCATACTTCCGTAATTTTCGGACGAGTCCCTAAAACAATAACGTTTATGTTGTCTTGTTAATTTTGCTAACCGGTTCTGCCAAGAACTAAAAAACTTAAAAATTGTGGTCAAACAACTATTTAACGCAACACGTACATATTTTCGTATACCCAGACTGCCAGTAAGGTTTACTCGGGTAATTCCGAATGTCGAAAACTGTCGGATAATTCCGAAATGAGACTTTTATTATGATGGAATTAAGGGTGATTTTCATCTGAATTTCGGAATTATCCGACATTCGGTATTAATACACCTTACCTATAAATTAAATTATTAATATTATTATACTTACCTAATACGATGTAATTGAAGACTGCCCAAGACTGTTGGCCCGTGGGGTCCGACCGCATCTACACTATTTAAGGATTTATCCAAAAGGATAGCAGACGCCACTGGTGATCGTAGAGCTGGCAGCTTCCTCGCACAAAGAATAAGTATTGCGATACAGCGGGGAAATGCTGCCAGCATCTACGGCACCATTCCGCAGGATAGTTTGTAATTATTTATTTTTAGATTAGTTTTATTTATTTTTAGATTTAGTTTTTAAGTTTTGTAGGTTAGTTATTTAATTATGTTTTAAGTATTATTTTTGTTTGTAGGTATTAAGTTTGTATAACTAAACTTAAATATAACATTCTTTGAAGACTTGATAAGTACAATGTAATTTGATTTGAGATTTATGTGTTTACTGATTCATAATTAATAACCATACCAAATCAAAGAAAATGCCTGCTAAACTTCACGCAATTTCGTCTCCATGTTTTAACGGAGCACGAAAAATACTTTCATATTATTTCATTACCTAAGAGTGAATCGGGTTTTGTTGATTCATTTTCGCATACCTCTAAGTATATACAGGGTGTAATTGTTTACGTGATACAAAATATGTTTTTCTAACTCCATAAACAACTAGCAATTGAATGCTCCTACTCTCGTTGAAATCAGACAATTTTATTTTTAATTTTTTAATTTTTTTTCGTGATATTTTTTGTACTTTTAAAGGATATTATGATATTAAAACAGCTTTATAAGATATTTAAAATGTAAAGTGAACTAAATTACTTTTCAAAGTAGCATAAATCACAGAAAATGTTTAATGACTTGTGATTTACGCTACTTTGAAAAGTAATTTAGTTCACTTTACATTTTAAAGCTGTTTTAATATCATAATATCCTTTAAAAGTACAAAAAATATCACGAAAAAAAATAAAAAAAATAAAAATAAAATTGTCTGATTTCAACGAGAGTAGGAGCATTCAATTGCTAGTTGTTTATGGAGTTAGAAAAACATATTTTGTATCACGTAAAAAATTACACCCTGTATAATCTTTGTTACACTCGATCGTTGTTGAACATATTTAAGCTTGTCGTTTTCTCTTACAATATTTAAACGCGTGGTTAGCACGTGAACAGTTACAGCTTGCCTAGAACGACAGCTGCACTATAACTGTACAATTTGTACAACATAAATAAGGTAAAGGGCCCCCGTTTCGGCAGGTTAAGGCTCTTGAGAGTGAGTTGAGAGTTTGTGTATTTTTTTTAATATTACTAAGCATATCAATACCTTGAAAGCTTTTAAATATGTTATATTAGTTCTTTGTTAATAATTTAATGTATAAACTGTAGGGTTTTAGTTGAAACTTTTTTTTATATGTATTTTTTCGTGAACCTCTTATTTGGCTCCCATTTCGTGATACAAATTTAGGTCAGCTCCTAAATTCGTGAATTCGTGTCCCCTGTTTCGGCATACAGTTTTCTTAGAGTAATTGGTGATAAATTGATAATTTGCTGATAATCATTTTAAATATTTAACGGTCTTACCTACTTACGAATAATTGTAAGGTCAAATAAAAAAAATAATAATAAAAAATGTTAAATTGAGAGCTAGCTTAATTTTTTTTTCACTCGTCGACTTTAATGGTTGAATTAAGACTTAGGAAAACCATATGGGTACTTTAATACTTGATTAAAAGTCAAACTATTTAATTTAAATAAAAAATAAAAAAATAAAATTAAAAAAATAAAAAATAATTAAAAATAATAATTATTTACAAAAAATAATTTACTATCTTATACGTTAAAAATAAACATACCTACACAAAAATAAATCAAATTTCAATAATAAATAAAATTGTGCTAGTAGTTAATATGAGAATATACGTGGAACATACCTTAAAAATTTTAACTCGGGTCACATTCAAACTCGTTTTATGAGAATTCTAGTGAAAAAAACATATACCGAATTTCGCTCATACGAAACTTCATGAAATACATTAATTGTTTTCTAATTTATTTTTTTAATTATCTTTGTTGTTATATTTAAAAACAAGCACTCAAAATGTATCTAGAAAATCCTTGATTCGTTAGTGGCACGAAATAGGAGACACACGTAAGATAAAATGACCGCTATTTCGTGAGTCGATTTATTGCAATTTTAAGTTATTTCTATGCATATATTCCATCTTTTTTTCTTATCAAATCAATTACTAAGGAACCCACAGAAACACTCCCAAAAACTTTTATTCGAATGGGTTTAGCTTTTCCTTCCTATAAGCTTAACAAGTGAGAGCGCGCACCTTACGCCTAAAAAAAGTGCACGCATACAACACAGCTATTCGCGGCCGTCTAACAGTTTCGACCGTCGTATTACTCTTAGTTTAATCACTAAAATATTGGTTATCATTTTATTGAAGAGATTAAATAATACAGATTTTTTTCATATGTATAATTTGAATAAAAGATATTTGAATTCCTTATTATTTGCGCCAGAAAAAAAACTAACGAAATAACGTACTAACACGAACTTGGGGCCGTTTACCTTATTAGCGCATCAATTTAGGAACGCCTACAACCTATCGGGATCAGGTACAACAGATGTCGAAATGCGGAAAATGCCCAGAAAAACTAACTAACTAATCTATCTGGAGTGGCTTATGATTGGTTTTAATGGCTCCTCTGTACGATGAGCCAGCGCCGGCCACTCCAAGGGACGCAGCCATGCGGTAGAACGAGATAGCAATATCACTTGCTCCCTCTAACGCATAAATGCGTCCCTTGGAGTTGCCGGCGTTGGCCCATCGTGTAGAGGAGCTATAAGAATATATCTCACATTTCAGCTGGCATGTGGTCTCTGGTGTTCTACCTGGGCGGGAAGTTCTTCATAACCCTCGCCTACAATTCTCTGTACGTGTTCGCGGCTGAAGTGTTCCCCACCAACTACAGGACGACCCTTCTCGCGCTGTGTTCAACTATAGGGAGGACCGGCTCCGCTGTTGCTCCTATGACGCCACTTCTGGTAAGATACAACAGTTTCTTTATACGGCACTTGTCCCACCAAGAGCGAGTAAGCGATTAACTATCGGCGATTTTCTCGCCCAAGAAACGAACAAAAGATTAGGATCCTGTGTTAGTAAAAGAGACACATATAAGTTTAATATCGATTAATATCGAGACACATATATTAATAGTTCATCGCTGGCTGTTCACACTCCCGGCGAGAACACTCGCTCTACTAGTTTGTCGCCGCGATAAGATAAAACTAGCTGAGCGGTACTCGCTCGGCGATGCTCGCTTCGTAGTTAGAACTCAAGCTGCGAGACCAATCAGTCTGCGTGTTCGGCTACGCTGCACCGCCCGAGCGAGTGACGCGAGTAATAGCCCGTCGCACTCGAACACTCGCCTATAGCCGAGCGACAAAACTATTGGAGCTTACACTCGCTTCTCGCCGCTCGCCCACTCGTTTCTAGTTTATCGTTCTACTCGCTTATCGCTCATCGTCGGCGGTGGGACAAGTGCCTACCAGTTCTCAACACTGTTCCCTAGTTTCATCACCCATTGCAGGACAACGCTTCTGGCTCTACGCAACTGTAGGTTGGACTAGCTCCTTTGTCGAGTCCACACATTGTTCCTTGACAGTCGCCTGTGAGCCTTATTGAGTTTACTAGAGGACTAATACTAAGCGCCAATTCCCATCCCACTAACCCGGGGTAAACCGATTAAACCTTGAAATAAAACCATTGAAACGGATTATATCGGTCAACGGGTGACCACGAACGCTGTAAAGAGTTCCAAACGTCGGGGTGTAGTATGTATTCAATATACGCGATATAACCCGTTTCAATAGTTTTATTTCATGAGTACCTAATTATCGCGGTAACCCCGTGATAACCGGCCGTTAACCCCGTGTCAATTTGTACTGGTAACCATGGTAACTCAGGTTTAATCGGTTAACCCTGGTTTAATGATTGGTACACGTGGCCCTAAGAGTACTTTATATTTCTTACAAATCTGCACACAGCTATCCTTGTTGTCCCATCTATGATTACAAACGGAATACAAGAGATTCTTCAAGAGAATAAAACAGGAACACGTTTGACACGATGAGGTTACGAAACATCGTGTTTGCGGTTAAGTCCCACTTTGTTTAATGATCTATGAGCTAGAGACAAAACTCTTGGAGCCGTTATACATACCGACACGATACCAGTGTCGGACCCGGCGTCGTAACGACATAAAAACACCAACAGATTTATGTGCCGTACACCGACAAAGTCATAGCCGCAAACAGGTACCATTTTTGTACACTAGCTTGCCCGATGTCCGCTGTTGTAATATACAAATCACCAGGCAAGTCAGATAAACCCTGATGGATGTCTTCAGTGCTAAGCACACCAAAAAAATAATGACTCAATAAGCTAAAATCTCTTTCTTTCTTTCAAAACGGTCTGGGTCTGGGCCGCGGCGTCCGACACTCCAATTTCTATGATGGTTAATCGACGGTCTTAATGGGCACTGGGACGCTTGATAAGGATCTAATAGTACCTTATTTATATTATATGATCTGTGATAAGACTTATAAGGTGCACTCCTACGATCTTCAGATCTTTGGTCGATCTTGTCAGCTTTCCGGCACTATCACAGCCATATTCGAACTTTAAGATACGTCAAATAATAGATATGGAAACGATATAGATTAGAAATGTCAGTGTCAAACAAGTGTCAAAAGTGACGTTTTTGTTTGAAGAAACGTCGCTTTTGACACTTGCTTGACACTGACATATCTAATCCATATCTTTTCAAGATCTATTAACTGATGTATCTTAAAGTTCGAATTGGGCCGTCAGTAATATGCGCAAAACGTATCGGAAAATGTAAAAAGGCTCACTTTTGCCAACGACGTAGTGATTACAGAATTTGCAGATGTTAAATTTGTTTGTTCGCAACACTGTTTATGTTTCATCGAAATCTTGATATTTGTGTTCGACTGAACTTGAGTTGGGTTCCAAACTCAATTTAGCATTTTCCATTTGAAAAGGTGAAGCCAACTTACGATTAAGCGCCCCGTTTTTGATGTAATGTTTTACTAAGTAACGAGTTTGTTTTAACATCTTGATTTGAGTTCGATTCTGAGTACAGCTTGAGATTAATCTTGTTTTAAGAGCGATGTTGATTGCCGACTTTCTTGGCGAGTATTTTTTAATGGTGTTAAAGTTAAATCTTGTTTTATTTTAGATAAATTCTATGTCACAAAAAGCTTTAAAAAAGACTAAACGATTATTCCGGAGGCCTGGAAAAGGTTAGACTTCTAAGACATGCTTATGCTTTTATTTAATTAAATACTTCGCATGTGTACTAAAAGTGAACAGAAAATAACACGCATACCTACTATTAACGGGTTTAAATACAATGCACGATAACACCCTTAGCGAATTAACGTTATACTTATTTCATCGACAAGAACGTCATGTTCTAGTCTCAACAATATTCCTACAACTCATTTGGGCTTCACAAATAATCATATTATATTACCATGTGTCGAGAAATCAGTGCCAATGCCCTTTATGACACGCCCTTTAAACAGTATGACGCAGTTTCCTTGACACGGCGAACCTACAGTTCCCACGCTAATCATAGCCTCATGATTATTTAGTCAAATGCTAAGATGATCATAGTGAATAATTATCACTATCCAAGGCAATACCTACTACCTTTTTACCGCAACCTAACTGTTTTTGAACTACTATGTAGTTAAATTCTTCGTTTTGCAATGTTTTAGCTAGTTATGTTGTAACTTATAACAGTTATAACATAACCAAGTACCTAATTGAGTGCGACCACAGACCACAACACTAACCTCAAAACAAGAGACAAATGATTGTTATGTAACGATTATAATAAATTAATAAAATACATGTGAAATGATCTAATGATATAGCCATAGAACATAGGAATTTAAATTTGTCAGAATCATCTTGATGAGTGATTTTTTTTTTTTAATGCTTTTTGGTGAGGGTCAATCGGTCCTCGCTAGGAGTACGGGCGGCCGATTGCCTTTAAGTTCGTATTATTTATTAAATGATTTTAAATTATCTATTATGTATTTAGTATACCTTAAAAAAGAGTTGAGGGCTTCTTCTTTTTCCGTAAGTTTGTTTATATTCAGTGGGTCTATGTTGTACTTGGTGCATATGGTATCGTGGATCGTTCTTGCGTAAAGGAACCTTGGGCAAGTTTTAATAAGGTGATCAATTGTTTGCTGTGTGACGTCGTCACAGGGACACGCGTCATTGTCAATTTTGTGAAAACGTTTTAGATAGAAAGGTACTATAAATATAAATTCATCACTGATCTATCCGGTGCGAAGGACCATGTATAATAACTGGGTCAAACACAAAACTGTGTTTGCGTCTTTCCTGTAGACATACACAAGAGTTAAGGACTATTAAGGTTAATTTTCTTATTTAACCCTTATCCACGTGAAAAGGTCCTCCTTTTATTTAGAGAACTATGATAAAATCATTACTTACATGCCCACAAGCTGTTGACTATTGCCCACAGGAGAGAAAACTAGCGTGTTCGCGCGAACTTTTTCTAAAATAAGAAAATTAAATAAGAAAATTAACCTTTATAGCCCTTAACTCTTGTGTATGTCTACAGGAAAGACGCGAACACAGTTTTCTGTTTGACCCAACTTAGTTATGCACCAACTCTTAATAGAAGTTCTGTATAAGTAGTTTTCCTGTACTCTTGTTTGGAAAATATTTTTTTTCTTTATATTTATTTATTTACGGCCGCTTTAATTTCCAGGCGCGTGTGTACGAGTACCTGCCAACAATAGTGTTCGGGGTGATGGCGGCCATGTCTGGCCTCCTGGTACTCACGTTGCCAGAGACCAACAACCTGAAACTGCCGGACTCGCTCAAGGAGGCCCAGGATCAGGATAAAAAGGATGTGCCGGAGGATCGCGACGTTCGGGAAACTAGTAAAACTAGGTTATAACTTAGCGTAACTAATAGGTATAAATAATATTTGGTCCCGAGGGTACCGACTAAGTACCTACTTTGATTTACGTGACTATAGTGACTGCAGCTCATGCACGTTAGTGCTTGAAACTGGAGCCGCTGCCCGATTCGAACTGATAGGTTAATTAAATAGATCTAGAAACGATAAGGATTAGATGTGTCAGTGTCAAAAGTGACGTTTAAGTTTGAATAAACATATATGTATATCTTAAAGTTCGAATTGGGTCGATAGGCTCTCACAAATATGTCGCGCGAGTGATAAAAATTACTTGAGTTAAACCTTAAAAGTATGACTCACGAGCTCACGACAGTTTATTTAAATTCGATTCTTTAAATATCTATAAGTCAGTTAATAATGACTAACTAGAAGTAATTTAGGTATATTCTATTTTTTATTTTATTTGGCACAATTGATTTCTATCCTTAGGATAAAAGTTCAAACCTTAGGATAAAAATCAAGTACATTGAAACCTGTACCTAAATAGTAAAATTAACTTTAGCAACCACGTTGAACGTAGAAGTTGCTAATATATCATACATACCTATATACTGGTGCTAAAATGCGAGGTCCTTCTCGATCATATCATGATATACCTACCTATAAGAAAACCTAACCTCAATTTTAAATAAATAACTGCTAAATTTAACTGATTCCACGAAAAGTATACCATGACAAAATTAATCCAAATTACATGAAATTGAGCTTAGAATAAATTTGATTTGAAAAAACCTGGAAAAATTACTGTCTTGGTTGAGACTCGAACTCACAGCCTCTGGATCGATACTACAGCGCTCTGCCGTCTGAGCCACCAAGACCAGAGGCCGTGAGTTCAAGTCTCACCCAAGATTTTTTCCACGTTTAAATTTATTCCAAGCTTAATAGCATCGTTCTCAGAAGTTTCTGCTTGTTAAAATTAAAATTACATGTATTTTAATATTAGTTATTTCAATTCGGAATTAAAAGTTATACTTAAATTGTTAAACTGTATAATTCATTATTGTATCAAATCAGTGTATCAAATTTTAAAGATTTAAGCAATTTTAACGTGCGTCGGCACAACTATTCCTAGCAATAAGCATTTTCATTTAAAATACACAATGCCATGGCTCACAAATACGATTTTTCACATACCTACAATAAACCGTATAACGTTGTTAAACGGAGCTTAAAAACGTACCTATTGTTATAAAACTTATAAACAATAATTTGGTAAGACATTTAAGGGCAGGTATGCCTTGGCGGATTTTTGGTACAATTGACTCGAACTTTATACTGTAGGTAACTCATCGTATCATTTATGAAAACGGGAATTAATCGTATATACCTAATTAAGTTTTAAAATTACCAAATTTCCTAGTTTTCCCTGGTATGGAAAAAGTTGAGTTTGATAAACAAGACCAATTGCGCGTAGTTCAAAAAACTCGCCCAGCCAGATGTTCATGTAAATTTTAGCTACTTTAGCCAGTCTTCTCCGAGACCACAAAAGGTACAATGCCATTCTCGAAACGTCGAAGGTAGTATAAAAAATTATTAAGTATCCCGTTTTCGTAAATAATAATAAATCTGTATGATACCTAATCGTAAAATTATAAATCAGAGTCACCCTGTAACTATGTAATTACACATTTTTCTTAGAACTTCGACTAGTAAAATAGCACAAATTGACCGGGCAAAACTCGCATTAAGACAGTGTTATCTCTTGGTTACGCCATTTGACTTTCAGGTTGTGATATAGAATAAGTTGTAATTTAGAAATAAGTATACATTATTAGTAGTGTTTATATGTTTGAATACCTATTTAATTGTAGTTTAAAATAATTATATTTTATATAGATTCACAACGGGCTGGCGCCAATTGCCTATAAAAATGTTGAAACATTATAAATCTAGAATTAGTATTTTATAATGAAATATTTTTTGTAAAATAAATATTTAAGCAGTAGGATTTATTACGAAATAGTGTAAATTATATCATAATACGACTTACCCTTAACAAAATGGCAGTGTTTTTGTTGTGACTACATTATTTTGCTTTGTTCATTTCGTATACTAATACATGTTTGTGTTCTAAGCAAGACTGCACACTGATGTAACCTAAGTCGGATTAAGGATGACTCACGCCATAGCCTCCGGCGCTTCGTTTTCTATGGAAAGCACGTGATTACCGATCAGCCGTCATAGAAAATTACATGTCGGGCGCCTCGGCCCGGGCACGGCCCGGTCTAGCATGAGCCATCCTTTAAGGGGCGAGAAGAGTATTTTGAAGAAACAAGTACAATAAATCATGCTATACATTGACCTTGTAATAATAGATGTTTACTCTTGAGTAAGAGTAAATTTTGTTTATATAGTAATAGTTAATTAATTGATTATCTTGTTACAAATTGTTCTAAGCAAAAAAAAGTTTAGTTTGATTCGTAATTAAGTTCTTGTAGTAGTTGCATTGCAAAAACCACTCTTGAGAATTATTAAATGTTGGTGTGTTAGTTTGTAAGCCTTGAACTTACCTTCCACATGTCAAATTATTAACATTTGTTTACAATTTGAATTGGCTAAACACGTGATAAAAAGGTGCAAACTTGTGCTCAAATAATTTTGTTTATTGTATTGTTTAGATAGCCACTGTAAAGGTAGAACATGACAAAATTCTATGGTTTACATATTGATTAGTGTTTAGTACGAATTCATATATTCATGCAAGTAGCAAAATCGCACTTAACACTTATCAATGTGTAAACAAGCTTTAATGTTTGAAATGACTGTGTTTAGGGCAGAAGTGGTATTCGAATTATATTTATGAGTTTATGATGACAATCGTAGGTACATAGGGTCTATAAGTAAAGCCGTTATTTATAAAAAGTGAAGACGTTAATTGAGTTAAAAAGTAGCACTTTTTGTAACTAAGGTGCTAAAAATTTTCGTAAGCCGTTTGTTAATATTAGATATTATTGTAGACGTAATAAATTATAAAACACCAACCATGTGAGCTAACATTTTTTGCACAAAAATTTTTCAACAAAATAAACAACATAATATATTTAAAGTACTTTTTTTCATTGCAACACGCCGCCGTATATCTCCCGAAATGTGCATTTTTCATAAACCGAAATAGAACATTTTAAAAGCATCACGTACGTATTTTAATTTGGAAAAAGTCCGCGTAAAAAGTGACGTATTAAACAAAACGGCTAAGCGTGAGTCGTATTTACGATCCAAAAGGACCTCTATTTTGTCCCACCAGTGTTGTTTAAATGTCAATTAGATACTCCAAATTTTATATTAAAGGAAAAAATGGAAAAATTACGCTTCCGGGAGGACAAAAAAATCCGGCAGGGCAGGAATATCGCTCGCAGACGTATCTGCATGTTTAAAAAAATGATTCAATTAGATACTGTCGTTAATTCGTAATGGATGTTAGGATTAAAGGTATTGATTGTGTATGCCAATTAAGTATCTAATAATGACAATATATGTACAGTGAAATTAGAAATTCTGGGTGAATGGCATAAATAACGGCTTATATATCTTATTAACCGTCGTAAATATAATACGTTATTCTACACTAAAAAAGCGTTTCTTTTTTCGAGCAGTTTAAAAGGTATCGGAGGTTTATAAGCGATTAACTTGATATACCGCGGTGTGGCATACTCAACCCCGATCACTGATTATAAGAATATCCCAAGTTTCACTTTCTCCTCCTTCTCTCCTCTTAATTTTAGTCACTCCCCCGGTTACAGGTATCCATAAAATTATCGGCTTATTATACTTACGGCCTATCGTTTTGTTCACGGGACCCTAAAAATCCTCCCTTTCGCGTTCACAGTTTGTGTAGCGCGTTCTGAACGTGATCCCATTTCAGAGAACGTGACCGGCTGGACTTAATATTATAAATAAATAAACGCGTAAGTGTCCGCGAACTGTGGCGCGGTGTTGTTTTTGCACTTAACCACATTTAGGTATAGATTGCTTGGAAAGTTTCCACATGGAAATGTCTCAAATATTCCATTTTCAAAATGAAAGTTTGAATTATTTCCTGAAATACCTATTCCAGAACTTTTCCAACTTTTTGAAAAATTCCCCAACTTGCTTATCTATAGCAGAGATATATATATATAACTCCGTATAAGATAAATAAAGTCTAAGAAAAAAACGTGCCTCGGACGGCCAAGGAAAAGTCATTCTCGAATAGATGGCGCCATTACCTTTGGCCTATTCTCGGCTAGATGGCGTTAACGACACCGTTTGGTATTTAACAATTTTAACACATATCAGTGAAAGAACATGGGTCAGTATGGAACAATAAAAATTAAGAATCATTTATCCGTAAACATAACTATTTTATACATTTTCAATTTTATTTTAAGTTTTAATCGTGTGTCGATAGATGGCAGTTAATGTACCGTGACTACAAAATTGACAATGACAGGACCCCTCTATACTATCTATTCTTTTTGTCTATAGTATTGATACCTGTGGCCTATTTTATAAAGCTACAAGTTACAATTAATTCTTTCAGTATGTACCTATATGTAATGTACCTATACTGTTCTATTATTGTAACATCTCCAGGAAATATGTGACGAAAAACACTAGTCGGGTCAAAGGGCGGGCGTTAAGCTGGTAAAACAATTTGCAAGTTACTGCAACGAATCCCCAACCTTTCGGTTGAATACATGAATACATTACACGGGGTGGCAAAGGATCTCCCGTTTAAGACAAAAAGCCGCTATACGTGAGAAATTCCATACGACTTATTTCCTGAAGTGCATTTGACTTAAAAATTACAAAGAAATCGTATTGCTTTTGTGTGCTCGCTTGCTCCAATACGTAGCCTTATGTAAGCGCAAACGCAACGTAATGATATCAGTTGTGGATTGATTTTGTATTGCTGTTTAATTTTTCTTTCTGAATTAAGCTCCCATGACTCCTACATGACTTACGACATTTTACTTATTTGCAAATTTTATGTCATTTAGTCTTAATAGCTCATATCTAGAACGGTAAGACACCGAAAATTGAACCTTAAATTGTAATGAATTAAATGATTTTTTGAATTGGATATTTTTAAGGAAAGTGAATATCAAAAGTTACCGCTCAAGTTTCAATGCAAATGTCACTTTAAGGTTTATACGGGTTCGTAGGAGTAAGTTTTTGCCTTTGACTATCTTTGGGGTGTTCGATTTAATCTTCTCGAAAAGGGTATCACACTGGACTTCCTTAAGTAAATTTGAAAAGATTTCGTGCCGTAAGTTATGTTTTGGTGTTGACAGATTGATCCAATATAGGTATATTTTTAATTGTTTTTAGGATTTGCTGGTACCTATAGTAAAAAAGTAGTGGCTATTTTAAGCACCAGTATTATAGAAGGAAGAAATGAAGCACGATAATACTCGAGTTACGAGTATGTCCACTCTCTACAGTCCTACACCAAACTATTTCTATTTAGTCCAATGGTTGGCTGGTAGTGATAGAGAATAAATACCTTAAGGGGTTAAGTTCGTTTTGTATTCTGTTTTATTAAATTTTCCAGAAACCATTTATTTTTATTCATAATCTTTTGAAGGTACGAACGATGCCCACAACTGGTATCTATCAGCTAACACTAGGTTACGTTAATTAATAACGTTCTACCTAGTCTAGATGGTATTGTCCAATTCGGATGTCATAGTCATAAACTAACGGGCGTCGTCAGCTATTCGGCGACGGCTTAGGACACGTCCACGCCTTCGCATTGCAATGCGAATGAGACAATAAATCTTAGTCGGATGCTCCATTCCTGTTGTCAGTGTTGCTAGCGGCAAGAAAAAATATATTGCAGATTTATACAAATTAAATTAACAATCATTTATAGGTATAGTTAGACCAAGGAAAGTCTGCAGCGATTTTGGTAGCCCACTCAATGCAAGTGTTATTTATATCGACATAATTTCATAGAAGTTTGGAGTTTAAAATTTTCTTGGTCTAACTCTAAGTTAAAGTCATCCTGCTTTTCATGTTTTTTGTTATTTAATTTTTATATTATAAGTGGGTAGTTTCTGCAAATTTACGTACAAATAGTTAAATAAGGGTTATGAAAGTAATTTCCGTCTGGCCAATGTCCCGCAAATTCAGCACCGGAAACGGGCGTTAAACCAACGTCAGGTATAAATTGGCAACAAGCTGGCAACACCGCCGTGATAAGCACGTGGCGCGATATCCAATCTAAATTGTAGCCATACGTTACAACTGTCGGCGTACCGGCCCAAGGTGGTGAATGTATCACATTCCTTATTGTAGTGGCGAGTTCGAAGATCTCAATTTCCCCTGGCTAAATATAAAACAAAAACATCGTACCTGCTCGATTGGTACATTATTGCAGCTCTTGAAATTATTGGAACGAGTAAAAAAATGATTTTCCTTGATTGCTGGTTTAAAATCATCGCTTCATTAATAGATATGTATGTAGTTAGTTATCCATGCCATAATCGCCAAGAGCGACCCTAGCTAATTACGAGCGTGAGCTTTGATATGGCTGACAAACCTAAATAATATGTAATAACCTAGTACTTATTCCTACCAGCATATCCAAGCTGAATGGACAACACTGGTTGTTGATGTTTAAAATAACACTATAAAAATCTCTGCAGACTTTTCTTGGTCTACCTGTACCTATTACATTGTTTTGTTTATTTAGGTATGTTTTGAAGGCTTATATAAAAAGATAATATATGGGTTACCACATCCTGCAGGTAATTAAATGAGGATGTAATTACGAAGTGGATAAATTATTCATATGTCTGACATCGCAAGCATATATAGTAGGTACCTAACACTCTTTTCTGACCATTAGTCGACCTTATGTCTTTGCAATACGGTTTACGAATAGTTACTTAACAGTGCCGACGATTGTACTAAACCCCATATCAATTGTATTCAGAGCCCCAGTAATGTGAGGACAAGCAATTAGGGAACCACAGTATTGACGCGGAAACGCCGAACAACAGTGGATTGAGCTCGCAAAGAGAATCAAACGATTAGTGCAAGCCCGGCCGTGGCAGAGCTCTCGTGCAAACACCGCGCCGCACCGTGCAACCGCAGATTACACTGGTGCATCTGAGCGGTTACCGCGAAAACCGAAATTCGCAAATTGCGGGGATCTTTCTCCCCCCAATTTTTTTTTCTCTTTCTTTTTTCCTTTTTATTTTTTTCTTCTTCCCTTTTTTTTCTTTGGAGTAAACTCCAATGAAGGCGTAATTAGAGTGACAGAGAAAAATCCCCGCAATTTGCGAACTTCTATTTTCGCGGTTATAGCCCTGGTGCGGATCCGCGGGCCATTGTGGTCAACTATGGTGTGTGAGCAGACAGCTATGCGCGTATACAGCGATGTCCCGAAGGGCTTCCGGATCCGCATCCGATGTGATCCGGGTGGCCATCAGTTAGTATAGTTAGTTCACTTCAAACCAAAGACGAGGGAGCGTAGAGGAGCGACGCGTGTCCCTCACGTCACTGCCACCGACGCGGTGCACACCCCTTCCCGCTTACTCAGCTCGAAATTCTGACATCTGTAGTTCTGTGTCAAGATATAAATTTATATTACTAAAGGAATCTAAATAATATTTAAATCAAGAAAACCTTGAGCTCTAAGCTGGCCAATTTTGCCATACCTAGGTACATGTTATAAAAGGTTTGCTGGAGATCCGGACATAAATATTATTAATAATAAACAATGAGTTGTATTTCAATCCGTTCCGAAGCTCTTCATCATGAGCCGAAGGCTGTTTCATTTAAGAGAGGCGTAAATTACTTCTGGCCTACGCCGTAGTCCGCGAGGCATGGAGGAAAGGTGGGTATATAAATCTTGTAGCAACACCGTGCAATGGTCAGTAACTAGGTAAGTTACCAAATTTTTTTTTTTGTTATCGCTTTATTTTTTACCTAAATGTTACCATGTTGCACAGTGTTGCTCCAAGAAAGTTAACTGCAGTTAGTTAAAAAGTTTAACCACAGTAAACTCGATGACTGAGTCAGAAGGGGTGTGAAAGTTTGAGAGTAGTGTATCCTCCGCTCTACAGTATTAAGTAATCCGTGTCCGAACCTGCATAGAATTACACCGGTAACATTGCACCCGTGGACAGGGATGGCGACATACAATACCCCTTTATTGCGGTATCTCTATTTCGAAATACATTTTGAACATAACAACGTGATAGCGTTATGTTAGGTTGCTTGAAT
Organism: Cydia fagiglandana; assembly: GCF_963556715.1. NCBI lineage: Eukaryota > Metazoa > Arthropoda > Insecta > Lepidoptera > Tortricidae > Cydia > Cydia fagiglandana. The sequence goes on from NC_085943.1 coordinate 4,443,046, forward strand.
CCGTATTGATCCGTATGTAATCGAAATCGCGTACGCGTCAATGTTGCAAGTTCGGACAGAGCAGAGGGGTCGTTATATTGAGGCTATTTAAAATATTGAGTTAATACCACTACTTAAGCAAAGTGTTTTAAGAAATGCAATGGTGTTCCTAGCGTAGGTATAAATTTATAAAAGTGGGCGTGCAGGCGCTAAGACCATTAAAAAAAACTGTAAAATAAAGAGAGACCTGAAAGTTACATCTGCTTCTAAAAACAGATCCGTATTATTTCTCCCACAGGACAGTCTATGCCTAGTGTGGGAGTCAACATAACTGTAACTCTGCTATTATTCTATTTCAGAAATAAAGAATTTGTATTTTGTATTACTATTTTTTTAAGATTCCGTATGACTACCCATATAGTACCTAGTCTGAAGCCTGTTGCGGAGTTGACGAAGCCTGTTGCGGATTTTATCGCTGTAGTTTTTTGTGACGATGCCTGTAGCTGATTGTAAATTTGTGTTTACCTGACGAAGCCTGCGTTGCGGATATAAAAGTTTGGTCTCTGAATAAAGGTACCTAGTCCAAAAACTCCCAACTATATAGTTCAAAATCAACTCGAATAACTTTAAGTGCTATTATTTATATTCGAATAAAGTAGTTCTATGGTTAAATATTAGTAGGTTGGTGTTAAAGGAAGAAAAGATGCAGTCATAAGAGTCATAACCAAATAAATCATTGATAATAAAATTATAATTAATTAGGTATTTAAGTCTTGAACTTGTGAACCATAGTTTTAGTACTACTGGACTATATTTGGGTGGGTTTACTGTTTTATATTTTCGTTGAAAGCACCTGATGAACCCGTTTTTCTATATAAACGTATAAACCGGGCAATTTGGTACCAGTACCAGTAGCCTATTCCTGTGTTTACCGTCGGAATCCGCTGCCAGACGCGGTCGCCCATTAATTCCCGCCGCTGATTCACGAGGAATGCTTAATTACTCCACCACTTACAGATGACTCGCTTGATTCATGGCAGCCATATTGAATGTCGTGATGGGACGCTTGATTTGAACTAATGATAATTTAATCATTGCGTTGGACGGGCTGCGTCAATATTTGAGAAAACGATACATGCAGAGTCTAGAAATTATCAGCTCACCTAACAATGGCAAAATTGCGCGCCTGATGAAATTAAATAGCAAAATTGTTTAACATAATGTTTTGATTGTTATACAGGAGCTCATACACAAATAAGTTAGTTTTTTTACACGACTGCCCAAACAAAAAGAGTACACGACTGCCCAAACAAAAAGAGTGTATTGTGTTCAGCGTTCATGTTTGTATGTATGTGAGTTTCTTTATTCCACCATAACTTCTGAATACCTTAACCGATTTAGATGTATGATATGTCATTAGAATCCTTACGTCATCCCGGGTGACATAGGCTATATGACGTCATTATAAAAACAATATGGCGGACGTAATACACAATATTGCGTGACGTTTAGAAAAAAAAATCTTGCAAACCTATCGAGTGGGGTCTCAAAATGAAGAGCTTTGAAATGCAATTTAAAATATATATGCAACATACGCGCTTAAATCTTATTTTGGTTAAATAAGGATTTACAAAATGTGCTAAGAAAAATAAATTCTTCTATCTTATTTAGTGAGCTATCAAATAAAAGGGTATTTACCGCTGATCATAAAAATATATACAAATCATCCATATGACTTGTATAGGTATATTTTTATAAAGTAATTTTAGGAACTAAATCGCCCTATTGAAATCTAAACGTGTGAACTTCGATTTAAGCGATAGGGTTTGAATAATACTAAATGAGTCGGGCATAGCACGACATACGTGGCGCGCTGCACGTGGTCCAAAACCAGGCGCCTTCGACCTTCTCATACTAAAAGAGTCGGGCGTAGCCCGACGTTGTGACACGTTTTACGCTTACCAAAGCCGGGCGCCTTCGGCGCCCTCATACTCAAAGCGTCGGGTGTAGCCCGACGTACGTGGCGCGCTGTACGCTTACCAAACCCGGGCGCCGTCGGCGTCCTCATACTCAAAGCAGCCCGACGTACGTGACATGCTGTACGCTTACCATATCCGGGCGCCTTTGGCGCCCTCATACTTAAAGCGTGGGGCGTTAGCCAGTGTTTAAATGCGAAGCCCGTAGATCGAACTCCGCCTAAAGCCGAAGGCCCGGAGCGTCCGACAGGTACGCGCTTTCTACAATTTCTCCTAGTATCATAATTGAGAAGTCGCAATTCCACGCAAGGCTGAAGACCGAGCTGCGGGAGGTTAGTACTCGCGGAACTTGGTCAGATATTTGAAGAAATTGCAGGAATTGCTAGAATCCCTAGCCCTTCAACTTACGCGGAGGTAGGTCTTCAGCTTATGTATTTTAACACATGTACCTACAGTGGTTTTGTGTTTCACCGCTAAAACGTCCCGCAGCTTAGCCTTCAGCCTCGCGTAGAAACTCGCTTCTCTTGGACGCTTTGGGTGTTCGGCCCTACGCAGAGCTCGGCATTCAGCCATCTAGTCTGTCAGGGATACCTACTTTTATTTGGAAGTTCATCATTTGAATGTAGGTAGGTACCAGTGGCGGCGCGTCCATAAAAGCCGATTCCCACCAGCTTGCCTGTTTTTGGACGTTTGAGCAGAGTTGTAAAGGAAATATGTAAGCCTAATTAGCCCCGGCTTGCCTATGGATATGTTTGACGCGCCGCCACTGGTAGGTACTAACACTTAAAGATATTAGCGTCGAATAGGCCCTTTTACATACAGTCTGTCATTATTGATCTTTGAATTGGTGCTATTTTGCCAAAGGCCATGTGTGCGTCGTCGTGCTGAAGTTGCGACGAAGATAATTGGATCAAAAACTTTTTTAGTGACAGTTAAAATTACGAGTCTTTATTGTGGACCTTCAAACCCTCATGGCCATTATAATTCAAAATTCCACTTCTTTTTAAGAAGTTACGAAGCTATATTTAATATCAAATATCAAATGTCCCAAACTGTGAACACATTCACATATTATCCACAGAAAAGACGCCCGTAATAAGTGTGTCTCTGCCTTTAGAAGGTCCCAGTCCTAGGAGCTAATACCTATCCACATAAAAAGAACTTTGTTGACAAACTAAATGGCCGGGGGAAATCCTTATAAATGGTAGTTTTACTTAGTTTTTTCACTAAAATGTTTAAAATAAAATAAATTAATTAAAAAATTAAAAACACGACTGCTGCATTTTAAATCGAACTGAAAAGCTAAAAATAATGTTAATATGTTAGTCACATAATTTTATGAATCTAAATTGGAATGTAAATATACACTCACGGTCATTCACAGTAAGTACAAAGGGCTATGTACATTAATGACCGTGACTGTAGGTACGTGTACATTTAATTTCAATTACAGTCGGGGGACCTACCTAAGTGCATCTCAATCAAAAGGTCCCCCGACTGCAATTGAAATTAAATGTACACGTATACCTACAGTCACGGTCATTAATGTACATAGCCCTTTGTACTTACTGTGAATGACCGTGAGTGTATATTTACATTCCAATTTAGATTCATAAAATTATGTGACTAACATATTAACATTATTTTTAGCTTTTCAGTTCGATTTAAAATGCAGCAGTCGTGTTTTTAATTGTTTAATTAATTTATTTTATTTTAGGATTAGAATAAAGGTAAACAATCTTGATGTGTCTTTTAATCATAGACATAATATATATATATAGACGGTGTCTCAGCGAGCTGTCACTGTTGCCACTTTTGTTTAGTGTACGATTAACAATGAGGCCCACGTTGCTGTAGCCATGTCGATAAAGTCATATCGATAAACTATCGACATTTCTTGCAATTTTAATTTTACTTCAAAGGCTTAACGATACCTAAAATGACCAAAAACGCTTTTATTCTTTATTGTGGTTATCAGATCACAATTTTATAGTCACGCCCCAGCAGGGAACCAAGGGAAAGTTCAGATATTTAATTAAAATACATAAATACCTCCTAAAATAGGTGTTCCGCAATAATTGAATTATATTATAATATATTCATTATCCATTAGCATTTCAATTATGTTTATGTTTAACGAAGATATTGAAGCTTCAATTAATCGCTATTTCGTTCCGCTGTGTAGCGTTTATCGATATATAACATGATTAAAATCGACTTTACACATATACGCTTTTACGCACACATACACAGCCTGGGCGCATCAAGAAAGGCAACACTTGATTTGAAGTCCACCTTGTCAACAGTATGGTTGTCCTTTTTTGACAAACGGCATTTTAAAAGAGCGAGGAGAGAGAAATGATACTAGTTGCTGCGTCGTGAAAGAGAACAGAAAAGGTTGGACCCTTGCTTTTAATTGAAAAACACGTTTTAAAAATAAGTCACAGCAAATATGAAACAATTATGAATCTAATACGATCATTTATATTCACGATACAAACGAATTAAGCAGAGAGCCTACCATGGATGTCAAAAACCGAAAGCTATAAATATAATTATGTACCGTGTGCAAAGACCCTAGTGCGTTAATTTTTACTGTTTCCGAACGTATCCTCGGAACAAATGTCACCGTGACAGCTGGACTAAAAAAAACTTTTATTGACCGTAATCGTAAATACTTTTGTAATTTAAATAAAACCATTGAAAGGGAAATCCAACAAATTAGTTTGTAAACCCCAATAAGTACACAAAGATACACACAAATAAATGTCCACATTTTGAATAGTACCGCTATACAGTCTAGTTCATAGAAATGTTCCCTATCTGAGGTCTAGTCTGAAACAATGAATCACACAGTGTTTATATCTTTTTTAGTCTTATGTTATTATATTGTGACTGGAACATGTAAGTATTTTACATTCATTAAGTAACAAAAAGACTGAGTTTATAATAAAGTTAGCGTTTAATGTTTAACATCGAAATTTACAACACGATAAAATGCCTTTTTGAGGAATACATGTAAATTTTCAATCAGAAATAAATATTATCTATCTATCTAAGGTTCTATCAATCACAACCTGAAGTATTACGAGACTATGCATGCGTCGAGTCTTCGGCACCACGTCGTGAAGCGCGGTGCGAAGCCCTCGAACCATCTATTCAACACTATCAAGGAACTACATTTTCGGACCTTGGGCAAGGACTTCAGGCTCATACTCCATCCTCGGTCATCTGTATTACATTCCAATTTCAAAGCTTATGCCGTCGATGGGGATGGTAAAGAAACTACTGTACATATTGGTAAGTATAACATGAACACTTTCACAACTGGGCAAAAAACGGCGCACTACCCCAGAAACCGGTCGTCTATATCTGCGTACAAAACAACCTGCTGGGCGGGTTGTCCGGCATCTGAGCAAACATTATGAGTGCCTACCAGGCGGGTTCTCGGTAGTCAAAGTGTTAATCCTTAAGATCTCATATAGAGTTAGACCAAGAAAAGTCCGCAGCAATTTTGATAGCCCATGCAGCAGTACAAGTGTTATTAATTTATATGTCATAATTTCATAGAAATTTGACATTTAAAATAACACTTGCACTGCGTGGGCTTTCAAAATCCCTGCAGACTTTCTTTGGATTAACTCTAGCATTGCCATAAATATGGGCATGTCAAACCATTGAAGCAAAGGTAACATAAAATTTTTAAAAAGATATAAAGTTACAAAAAACCCAATAGCGGGGGTGGCATGCTTCAAACCGGAACTTGTCCCAATGTACTAAGAAGAATCTAGAGCATGGTGCGATACATTTGAAAGTTAGTGTTTTTGTTAATCATTAATGAAACCTTGGGTGTGGCCTTTGAATCTGGAAATTGATACCTCTGCTGTAAGTGATTCAATACAGTCTAGTGTAAAAATATGGGGTGCACAAATCATCTCAAAAATGAGTCCCATAACTCTTATGTCAGCAAATTAAGAAGTATGGGACATATTTTTGAGTAAGTTGTCTACGCCTTTCACCCTCCACTGTACATGATTAATAATTTTAATAAAACACTTGGTTCTGTTTTCAGATAGAGACAACTTCTATACTGGCAGAGTGTTTGGTGAAAAGTCTTCAGAAGTCAAGTTGCACATGGAGGACGGGCTCCTCACTGGCATTATCCACACTCCAGATGAGACATATCACATTGAGGTAAGAATGCTTAGAGATCTCACACCTCGGTTAGCACTTATAGCTTGAAAGAAAAGTTTCTGTAGAACATCCTAACAACAAAAAAAGTCAACTATTGCAGGGGTTAGCTTCTACCCTGCATTCTACAGCAGAGCCTCTTTAATCCGTACCCACGCTAATACGAACACCTCTATAATCCGAACGACCCTCCTCTCCACCCGCGCAACCGCCATTTCGATCAGGTTCTGACTTTGACAGCTGTGTCATGCTTAAATACTTGCCGGAAGCGTAAATTTTTCCATTTTTTCCTTTAATATAAAATTTCGATATTTCTATTCCGGAAAAAATGCTGTTACGTACATTAAGGGATAAAACATTTTCTATGTCGCTAAAAACTTCTCGTTAAAGCACCATAACGGAATTCTTCAAAAATACTGTATGATTATTTGCAGAATTGTTTGTAACTTGCTTAAATATACGAAAATTGTCAAATATGCGTGTTTTATTTTGAAAAATTACTATGAAAATTTCTGCATAGGTACTATAATCTGAACGCTCCGTGAGTCCGAACAGGGTATAAATTTTGGGTGTTAGGATTAAAGAGAGAGCTGTGCTGTGCAGTACTTGTATGAAAATCATCGTTAAAATAAAGAATTCCAAAAAAAAAACAAGATAAACAAGTACATGACTTTCCACCTGCAATTACTGCATATGTTGTTAGCACGGCAGCAGGTTAGCTCAGTTAGCTGCTAACCGAGGCTCACAAGCTGCATGCGGGTCTATTTTTGTTTTAAGAATATTTTAACAGCTTCAGGCTTGACTATTTCATTTTCATTATATTATAGGAACCTCGTTTGCCAACAAACCATTCTGTGATTTGCAGTGGGGGCGCGTCAAACATATCCATAGGCAAGCCGGGGCTAATTTGGCTTACATATTTCCTTTACATCTCTGCTCAAACGTCCAAAAACAGGCAAGCCGGTGGGAATCGGCTTTTATGGACACGCCGTCACTGGTGATTTGGCAGAAGAATATATGTACCTAATTAGTTGTAAGCAAGATGTGAATAAAAGCTTTTTTTTTGTAAACCACTTAAAACAAACTTTTTTCCTAATTTAGCCATCATGGCGTCACCTGCCAGACCTGGATGACAAGACAATGATAACATACAGGGCTTCTGACATTCGGTTCAGCTGGGCAAACTCCGACGACGACACCAAACCCAGGGTCTGCGGATATGTTAAAGAAGGCAAAGGTATGGAAATAAAATATTTAACTATCGTCAAGAATGCCATCTACAGTTCATTTCATTTGGATCGTAAAATAGTGTAAATAATTCCATAGATACAAATAGTTTCACATGGTTTATTGATCACATTCTTTTAAAATCAGACTGGAAGAAATCTATATTGATTTTTGTTATATTTTCTACTTTACCCATATAAATTATTTATAATTATAAATTACATGAAGGCATTAAGTGTGTCGCTTAACTTTAAACTCCGATAAATCCATTCGACCCTTTTAGAAAATACCTGCCCTATTACCTTTTCTTAATACCAAAATCGCTAAAACTGACAGTTGGATTTGAATGAATGAATGAATGAATGAATGATGCTTTTATTGGAAACACACATACACAACAACATTAAAATAGGCTATTTATCCGAGTTCGAAGTTAAGCTACTCAAGTAATCTCTAATACACAAGCATTTGACACAAGACTACACTTTAAACACAAGACTTTGCATTATTTTATACAGAACTAGAAGAAGATGATGACGAAAACGACCAACTAGAGCACAAACACGAACAATCAGAACGGGACAAATACTTAGACAACATAGAAGTAGACCACGAGCTACCACACAAGCCGGACGCCACGAGCGACAGGGACGAGCATAGGCGAGTGAAGAGACAGAGCGACTACGAGTACACGCCGACCAAAACACGATGCCCGTTGTTGCTTGTAGCCGATTATAGGTTCTTTCAAGAAATGGGCGCTAGCAATACTAAAACAACTATTAGCTATTTGGTAAGCTCAATGATGATGATTTTGTGTGATAGACACAATTAATATGTAATGTTCATTATTATTATGTCATCTCAATTATAATTATAACATGAAAATGTATGTGTCTAGTGTTGTTTTTATTTATTCCAATGCTCCAATATAATGCTTCTGCATTAACTAAACTAACTAATTAACTAAACAGAGATAAAGAAGTGTATCATTAGCATATTTTAATGTTATGATCTTAAAAATAGCTTTACTCGGCTTCTATCTAACATATGTACTCATTTTAAAATGATTTTCAGATAAGTCTCATCGACCGCGTTCACAAGATTTACAACGACACCGTCTGGCAGGATCGTCAGGTGAGCGAACAAACTTAAATGGTTATTGTTCGACCCGTAAGTTGCACCCCTTGTAGACAGCGAGAGCGTTGTAGAAAGACCTTCACTTAAACACGTAAAAAAATGCCGTTCCCCCACCCAACTACGGAGCGGCAGCTGACAACCAATAGCATCCCGGGCGTTAACTAGTGAAGTGGTTAAGGGCGATGTGTAATGAACCCTATTACACATCGCCCTTAACCACTTCACTAGTTAACGCCCGGGATGCTATTGGTCATGGAAATTAGTTCCTGGCCCGCGGTCTATTGGAACTATTGACAGTTTTTAACCCCATTCCTTAAAAGGTGAGGACCCCATACAGAACGAGCCGGCTTGCGCGGAAATTGCCGCGCAAAGAAGCTGGGTCTGTGTAGACGTGCCTCCGTCGCACTGCCTCGGGTGAGACACGTCTCCACCAACCGAGCTGCTACGCAAGCGTTTTAAATGCTACTCGTGTTTGTATGAAGCTTATGTATTTCGCAGGACATGGACGGGTTCAAAGGCATGGGGTTCGTGATCAAAAAGATCCTAGTTCACTCGGAACCGACGCGTGTGCGCGGCGGCGAGGCGCATTACAACATGGTGCGCGAGAAGTGGGACGTGCGGAATTTACTTGAGGTACCTAGTATTTGAACCTACTGACTTATATGTTAGAGTTCACATTTGAATGCATAGGGCCGATATTCGCTTGCGAGCCATAGTTTGGGAAATGCTGACGTATGTTTACGGTATCAATCAAATGACAGCAAATTAAATATACTAGATTTAATTTATACCTGTGTTCCAAAATATATATACCTACATTTAAAAACACTGTATTGTATTTACTCTTCTATGACATCAGGTGTTCAGCCGCGAGTACTCGCACAAAGACTTCTGCCTGGCGCACTTGTTCACGGACTTGAAGTTCGAAGGCGGCATCCTGGGGCTCGCCTACGTGGGCTCCCCGCGGCGCAACTCCGTCGGCGGCATCTGCACGCCAGGTAGGCGTTTATTAAACTACTGGTTAACGGGTTACAGATCATATTTGAATCAATAATGCGCCTAAAGTGGGGAAGTCAAGCAAATAAAAAAAAATCATTTATTTCGGACGATTCAATCCATAGTTGTTAGTAACAAACTTAAAAAATACACTTAAATTAAAGACTTAAAGCAAAGCGACTCTCTCGACGGCATCTGTACGCCAGGTAAATCACTCCATTTTCAACTTGGATGGGTTAGAGTTCCTATTTTAAATAAACACATTGTGCCCGAGTAATGGTTATAGCAAGGCCAGACTTTCAGTGACGAACTTTCACGTGGTCTCGTGTATCATCGTCCACATTCTTAACTAGGCGGGTCGACACAGAAAGAGCCACCTCGCGAGGAAACTGCCGCGCGAAACAGCTCGGTCTGTAGACGTGCCTCGGCGGCGTTGCCTCGGGCGAGGCACGTCTCCACCGACCGGACCGGTAATATGCAAGTCTTCTCGTTCTCTGTGGATTTTGAGATCTTAACATATCATATGCCCATGTAATAGTATATTTTAATAAATATGTCTTTTCCTAAGCCTCCCTTTAATGGGCATATGGGTGTCAAAAATTATACAAAATTAAATCTTATCACTTTAGAATAAATTCACGTTAAAACCAATTGGTATTCATTGAGTTAATTTTTATTTTTAAGCACTTTTGTTTGTTTGACATTGCGTTTGTTTTGTTTTCAGCTATTTCGGTGCAATAGTGTGAGTGTATATTTTTTGTTCGTTTTGCTTGACATTATATTTATATTATTTGTTATGTCATATTGCTTACTATTTATTTATGCAATTATTTTCTAAGGTGGTTGAATACTTTTATATTACATGTAGCTTTGCAACTGTATTAATTTTGTAACGCAGGTGTAGAATAGGAGATTTAATGTAGTATCAAGAAACTTCTTACTTACTTAATTCTGTACGTTAAAGCTAGTCTACTAATATAATCAGTCATTTAGTGTAAAGTTAAGAAAATTTAAATATCCGCTAAGGGCTACTTGCACCATCCCACTAACCCGGGGTTAAGCTGTTAAACCGAATTGTACTGGTAACCCTGGTAACTCCAGGTTTAACCGGTTAACCCCAGGTTAGTGGGGCGGTGCAAATGGGGCTAAGAGGCGTAAGTATTACAATTGTGTTGGCAAGTTTTGAGTTGTGACCGGCTAAAGGTTAAATAATAATAAGCACTACATATATCAACAACATTTTTTTTCCAAATTGCAGAATACTTCAAGAACGGGTACACCCTATACCTAAACTCCGGTTTATCTTCCTCACGGAACCACTACGGTCAGCGAGTGATCACTCGAGAGGCCGACCTGGTGACCGCTCACGAGTTTGGCCACAACTGGGGCTCGGAGCATGACCCGGACGTGGCCGAGTGCTCTCCGGCGGCCAGCCAGGGCGGGTCGTACCTGATGTACACCTACAGTGTCAGCGGCTACGACGTCAACAACAAGGTAGAATTTGTAACAATATTACAGATACTCGAATTTAATATGAAGACTCCTGAATAACGACGGTAGGAAATAATTGACGTTTTTCATTCAAAGGTTTATACCTAGTGTTCAACTTTATGCATTTTTTATGCCTTTCAATAACAAGTAAAACGTTACAAAACCGTATTGCTCTTCGTTTTGAAATTCCGTAAAAATTTTAGCCTACGTCACGCGCAATAAAAACAATTAGTTGACACCTCATTCAGAAGTAAACAGGACACGAATATATTACTTTGCTAAAATCATCACCCTTCCCTTCTTTCTGGATTAGCTGTACTCGTAACCGAGTAAAGAAGTCGGACATCCTAGAAATCGGGACTTTAATAGGGAATATTAGGCAAAGCTCTGCGTAGGTGGCACCACTAGCACATACAGTAAACAAACCTCATTGACATCAATGGCACATCATGCGTCACTAGATCAATCACATGGCCCACGTGAAACACGACAATCGAAAGTTCGGTTTCTGCCTCTCTATCACTCTTGCTTATTCGATCGATAAAGAGGCAGATAAAGAAATTTCGATTTTCGCGTTTCGCGGTAGGCCACCTGTAAACAAACCGCCTTGGTGCATCAATGTCATAATGAAAACTTGTCAAAAAACTGTTTAAGGCCTAGTATGTATAAGTTACTCTATGGTTTACTAAATAAATTAGTGCTGCACCACAGACAAAACATCCTCTAGACTGAGCATAGTCGCGCCACCCTCTGCCATGCATACGGTAATTTTACTCCATGTTCGAGTCGAAAATGTCTTTGTGTGACGTCCGTGTCTTTGAACGGACCAATCACGGCACGGGACTTCGCTCACCTCGTCCCGCGCACCCCCGCATTTTTGGCATCATCGGTTGCATGAAATAATTGCTCTAAACTCGGTCTAGATGAATCCTAGTCTATGTGCTGCACTCTGGCGGCAGAACATTGCAGTATTACTCCCTATTGAAAACTAATTATTGTAATGTTATGTAACAGCGTTTCTCGCCGTGCAGTCTTCGCTCGATCCGCAAAGTGCTGCAGGCCAAGTCCGGGCGCTGCTTCAGCGAGCCCGAGGAGAGCTTCTGCGGGAACCTGCGCGTCGAGGGCGGCGAGGAGTGCGACGCAGGCCTGCTCGGTAATCTACCACCATTTAGGCACTTGTCCCACCTAGAGCGAGTAAGCGATTAACTATCGGCGATTTTCTCGCCCAAGAAACGAACAAAAGATTAGGATCCTGTGTTAGTAAAAGAGACACATATATTAATAGTTCATCGCTGGCTGTTCACACTGCCGGCGAGAACACTCGCTCTACTAGTTTGTCGCCGCGATAAGATAAAACTAGCGGTACTCGCTCGGCGATGCTCGCTTCGTAGTTAGAACTCAAGCTGCGAGACCAATCAGTCTGCGTGTTCGGCTACGCTGCACCGACCGAGCGAGTGACGCGAGTAATAGCCCGTCGCACTCGAACACTCGCCTATATCCGAGCGACAAAACTATTGGAGCTAACACTCGCTTCTTGCCGCTCGCCCACTCGTTTCTAGTTTATCGTTCTACTCGCTTATCGCTCATCGGCGGTGGAACAAATGCCTTATACTAGAAATTTTCTTCTTGGAATTGTTTCGCAGACTATCTTTTTCAACTGTATTTTTTTTGTATATGAGCATTTTAATTCAAGGGAGAATCTAGACACGCGGCAGTCAAGTCAAATCTAACCTACTTTAAGATCTCACTTTTTTTTAACAGCAATTGTTGTAGGTATCCAATAAAGCAAAGAAATAGAGTTTAACACTTGTTCATAATGTTATTTTGTTCCTATAAATACATATTTGGATTTTGCATAGAACTTGGCACTCATTTAGATCTCCATGCTTTTTGCGGCGAAGCCCACAGCCAGGCATAATTTTTGTATTGAACTTGACTCTCCTTTTTTACATTTATGTTTTTGGTGGGATACAAATTACATGTTTATCTTTACTTTCCTCAGGGACTGAAGATAACGACATGTGCTGCGATAAGAATTGCAAACTAAGGAAAAATCAAGGAGCCGTTTGCAGGTGTGTAAATTGTTTATCTTGCACACATTTAGAATATTCATTTAAATAAATTTGGTTTTAATCAGAGACATCTGCTAATGAAATTACTATGTATTTTCAAACATCGAGATAATGCATAGTTTAGTTGACGATATGTAATTTGTTCTCGTGTTACGGGAATCGTAACACCACACTTGATGGTCTCATCGGAAGATCAGCGCTGGAGGCCACCAGCAACATGCTGAGATGGGGCCATTTCGTGGCACTTTAATCTTATTTTGTGTTTTCTTTTATAAAATGTATTGTACCGATTCTTTGCGCTTACGAATAAATCAATCGTATTATATTCTATTCTACACATAATTGCCACAACAACCATTAAAACACTCATTTGGTTTATAGTAATCCCAAAATCTTCTAAATTGGTTTTCCAATGTCTGTTACGCGTTTTGGGGCAGCGTGTAGTATTTTACGAGGTTTATGAGTGTACAACAAGTCTCTCAACAGCGACAAGAACTCCCCGTGCTGCTCGGGCTGCGTGTTCGCGCCGCCGGGCGTGGTGTGCCGCGAGGCCGCGCACTCGGCCTGCGAGGGCGAGGCCACGTGCAACGGCGCCACGGCCGACTGCCCCAAGGTACCAGAGGGCCTACCGCGACGTGTTGCCTCTCTGTCGCACTTGTAAATTCGTACGTAAGTGTGACAGGGTGGTAACACGTCGAACGTGGTACGCGGTAGGCCCTCAGTTTACCCTACCAACTGACCGTTTCTAACCGCTTTAGGCCCAGTTACATCAACCACAATTGACGGTCTGATCAAGGACAATCAGCAGTGAACTATGACATTTTTTATACTGTAAAATTATGCGAATGTTTTAACGGTGACAGACTGCTTAGTGCAACCGACCCGTAGTCTGAAATTTAAATAGACGTTCGAACATTCACCTGTTATGTCATGTGACTTACCAGAAATCTACAGGGGTACCACTGCTTTTGATTTTTAATGTTTTAACCTGATTATAAGGGTATGTATTGTGACAGGCGCCAGCGATAGCGGACGAGCACGAGTGCGCGGAGCGCGGCCGCTGCCGTAACGGCTCCTGCGTGCCTTATTGCGAGACACAGGGCATGCACAGTTGCATGTGCGACATAGGTATGTTAAATTAATCGCCCTTAGTTCACTTGTTTCGGAAACTTAGCTCCTTTACCGACATTTAGTTCAAGTCCTAAATAAAGAAATTTTTTTATGACTCCTTTCCAACCGTTCCAAATTAATACATATAACCGGGTCAATTGAGTTGTAACTTATATTATACCTATGAATGGTCTCGTTTAAAGACTAAAGTTTTAAATTTAAAGGATAATTTTGTTTAAAATGGTCATCTATCTCTGTTTTGCGGTGGTGGCCGAGTGGATATGACGTCAGACTTTCGATCTGGAGGTCGCGGGTTCAAATCCTGGCTCGTACCAATGAGTTTATGTACGAAATATCATTTGATATATACCACTAGCTTTTCGGTGAAGGAAAACATCGTGAGGAAACCTGCATACATCTGCGAAGAAATTCAAAGGTGTATATGGTGTCCCCAATCCGCATTGGGCTAGCGTGAGGACTATAGCCCAAGCCCTCTCGCGCATAAAAGGAGGCCTGTGTCCAGCAGTGGGACGTATATAGGCTGAAGGAATCGGCTGAAATTAGAATTATTCAGAGATAATAATTTATGAAAATTTAGTTGTATTTGATTTTTTGTTTACTTTGCAGTGGCGGACGCATGCAAGCGCTGTTGTCGTAAGAGCCTGAACAAAACGTGTTTCCCCGTCGCTCACAATGACATTCTGCCCGACGGCACGCCCTGCATACAGGGATTTTGCAATAAGGTCAGAATCGCACTAACGCCTCTGGTACAGTCATCAGCAATAGTATCTTACACAACTAGGGCCGCAAAAATATGTGACACGTTCTTATTTGGAGCGCAATAAGAGCGCGTCAAATATTTTTGCGGCCCTAGTTGTGTAAGATACTATTGCTGATGACTGTACAACGTTAAACACAGCGCTCAGCGTCTGCATTACAGTGGAAACGCTCCCGTAAAGCCTATAGCGCATCAGTCTTCGTGTTGGTTGTTTATCATTTGTAGTCTTAGATGAATGGTAGATAACCAAACGGAGACGCCATGTCCGTCATTTTCGGTACAAAACAGTCTGCCGATTTTTGCGGGGGAGGGGCACGTAAAATATATACGTAACGTAAAAATAGCCATGTCAGATAAACGCCAGTCCATACAATGTGTATGACCATTGGCCGCCTATTTTCGACAGAAGGGAATGCCTGTTAATGGCTACTCCGTTTGGTTATATCCTCTAAGTTTATAGTCAATCTGAATAATAATATTACAAATGTTCCTGAAGTTAGCTTTTCAATTGCAATATGTAATTCCAGGGGGTCTGCGAGAAGACGATCCAGGACGTAGTGGAGCGTTTCTGGGACATCATCGAGGACATCAACATCAACAACGTGCTGGGGTTCCTGCGTGACAACATTGTGGGCGTGGTCGTCCTCGTCACCGCCTTCATATGGATCCCTGCCAGCTGCGTGGTGAGTTGGGTCACGGTTACACGGTGGCCAAAAAATAACTGCATTCCTGTTGCCACGGAGTTTTTGGGATTATACTGAGCAACTTTTACTATGGGACCAACCCCGAAAAATTCCCTTGAATTTTTTAAGAAGTGCGAGGAAGCGGTAATTTTCTAGGTAGGGAAAGAAATCTTTATTTGCTTTTCAACAGGTACACGAACCCTCTTAACCCTTAAAACGTTTCTGTCACTTTTTTAGTACAGGTACTAAATGTGGCGCCAAGTTTAAACACTAAGTGCAGGCTAGAAAAGGAAGTACGTTATAGAAAGTGCGAGAATTGTACTTTTTTTCCTAGTTTAAGAAAATATCAGACAAAATTCGGTTTATGCGCAGGCGGCAGTTGAAATTTGAAATTCGCTGAATTTGCGACGGTGTGTGTTCCTGAGGTCATAGAATATAAAGTTAATAGCCAAATTGTTTTCTTTGTGTTGATATTATTACTAGATGAGTTTAACATTGTTATTCTATATAAAGCTCATTAAATCATAGATTAATTCTAAGTCAAAAATTGCGAAATATATCTTGTCCCATTTTTGTGACATTGTCGATAGTACTGGTAACAAGGTACCATTTAGCACGTACTAAAAAACGGACAGTGCCGACTTGTGCGGAGACAAGATTGTGACAGAAAACGGACATTGCCATACTTAGGGTACATGCTTTTTTTTCATTTATCGTCATTTTATAGGCTATTGTTGCATTGGGGTTATGTTATACATAAGTATATGTATACATTTATTTATATTTTAGTTTCAGGTGGTTCCACCATCCGACTCAGAAGAGTGAGATAGCAAAAAAACGACGATGACGAAATTTTACTAGAGATAGATTGTACATCTGCCTTGCCCCAATCTGACTCTTTTTCAGCCAGGTCACTTTCTACGAGGATGTCAAATATGATGGACAAATATATGTTCATTTACGAACACGCGTGCTTTTATTCTTATTGTCATGCTATTAAAGTTTAGTGGGCCTCATTGTGAATGGCACTATCTGTATTTAAATGTAATTTCGAAGTCTAACGTAGTCATTGTGGGAAAAAAGTTGTTCATAATATTCGACCTGATGACCTAACCACGACCTGTCCTCTAGTACTCCATCCACAAAACTTAATTCCTCGCCATTAAACGCATAACTCGCTTCAGTATCCAAATTATTGGCACTTCTTGAAATGTCCTACGGTTAGAACCTAGTTCAAGTCGATGATGAAGATGCTACAATTCCTGAGGCCTGTAAAATATAATCTCTACAAATTTCAGAAGAGTAAATAGCTAATTTCTCTAGTCTAGAATAGAATCTAGTCTTTCATATGTCGGGCAGACGAAGCAAAGCATTTCTACTCGGGTACAAGAACATATGACATAGCTGATGTCAAGCACCGCCAACTAAAGTCTGCGGTCTGGGAGCATGACATGGATAAGACTCTGGTTCTCGCCAAGGAGGAGCCATATATTCCCAGAATGTTGCCAGAGGCCATTGAGACTGAAAAATATCTAAACTTTTACAGGAACTACAGCTATCCTTTACCACCAGCTTAGGTTCCAGATACTGCGGGTAATAAGAAAACAAGCAATACATAGAACTGTGAGACAATAGTGATAAATGGTGTGGTCATTTAAGTAAAGTAATGTTACTTACAATAATTGTAATGTGTAACTATCTTTATGAGCCTATTTTGCCTGTATACGTAGCTTTATAATGTATATTTTTTGTTTATTATATCTGTACGTGGGTCGTTTTATATATAAACACTAGAAAGAAATATAGTATTATTATGTTTCTCATTACTTTTTCTTCTTAATAATATAATTAAACATTTTTTCCAAACATTCACTAGTGTGTTATTGAAATAATTATAAATTTTCTTGCCCTGTAATCTTTAATATTTTTTATTTTGTGAAACTGTATAACGGCATTGTCCGTTTTTTAGGACAACCTTGAGAGCAATCAATCTATAAGGTTCGTGGCAATGTCCGTTTTAACGGACGTCCTGAAAACCCTACTTTCAGAATGCTTTTAATTTTTTTTTCTTATATTTAGTATTTTTTTACTCATTACTATCCCCAAAAACATTCCACGAAATAGGTGGATACATTACTTCATGTCTTGCCATGTTAAGGGTTAATACATCTTAATGCTTTTTAGAACAAGTGGAAGAAAAAGTAGGGGTAGTGTCGTATCAAAAAGTCAAAGAGCTGGCGCAAGATAGGGAGCTGGAAGATACTCCACCCGACAAGAGTATAACTCTTATGTTAATGATGAATTGTGTTTTTCTGTTCCAGATAAGCTACGTGGACCGGCGGAGGCAGCGGCAGCACCAGAAGTATGTGGAGTGGGAGCGCCAACACGACCTGGTGCACCCCTCGTCCCCCCGCAAGATTATACACACGAGGTACATTTCATGTGTACACGCTTTGACCGATGTTCACTCTGTCTGTAGTATCCTAGTTTAATCTGTACTTTGCTATTTTAACCTTTTGATCGCCAAACGGCGCATCCATTTGCCGTGCCATTGACGCCGCGGGGGTAAAATTTAGTTTTGTGAATAAATAATGCCAACCTAAAAGTGGGGTTTTTTCAAGTAGATTTTCATCAATAAACGATCGACGTCAAATGCCGTCTTTGGCGTCGTTGTCACGATTTTGCGTTGACGTCAATTGCCGTCTGTGGCGTTCAAAACGTTAAGAATAAAACTCACAACGAATTATTTCCAGATGCCTTCAATGAGTACCCTATTAACCCTTCAATCATTTGACATTCCTTTATAGTTATTCGATTACGAACCGTTTTTGTTTCAAGTATGACGGCAAGTATATTGCCCCTATGGAAGTATGGATTAACCCCCTCATTCATAAAACTTTACGGGCCTGATTTAGTTAAATTATGTTTATCCCTTTCTTACAAATACATAAGTCAACATGACAGATAAAGACAAGCGATTATTAGCTAATTGAGGTTTGTAGTGCGTTTATGAATAAGGGTGTATAGGGTTAACTATGTGCAAAGTGCGTAGTGGGGATATCGCACATCGTGGTATGATTGTGAACTTTCATCTCAAGTTCGTCGTTTGTTCCAGATTGCCAAAGCAGAAGCCGCCCGGCATGAAAACTGTCATTCAAGGCACCAGCCAACTTTAAACCTCTCTAGTCATACAAATATTATAAGTAGATAAAATTAAATTACGTATAAATAAAACAAAGAGTTTTTATTAATATTTTTATTGGCATTTAATAGTGCTCGATTACAATTTATTACCAGAATAAATATGCGTGTAAGCTTAATAAGATAAATAACATACTTTAGCGCTTAAAGCAGAGTTTTTTACATAATACTCTGAATAACAAAATCTAGGTTTTTTTAATACTTTACAAGGACATAAATCAACTTTTTATAATCTTTGAATTTAATTAAAATAGCTGCGTTATGCACACATGTTTCGAGCCACTAAGGACAGAATGTCCTTGGCTTCTAGATAAATATTAGCACTGCAAGTTTACTGTGTTTTGTTTCAGTCGATTCAGTGATTTACGGCACACCTGGCAGAAGTTGTAAGAGACGTTCATTAAAATAGAAATAGTAACGTTTTTCTGCCAGAGTCTAGAAATATGAATGCAGTATATTTCAAACGTAAATGTTGCCAGGCTTCACTTTCAATGTTGCTTGCGAGTTAACAGGCTCAAATCACTCGAAACATTTTAGAGTTAGACCAAGAAAAGTCTGCAGCGATTTTGATAGCCCACGCAATGCAAGTGTTATTTATTTATACGTCACCATTTCAAAGAAGTTTGACGTTTAAAATAACAATGGCGGTGCGAGGGCTGTCAAAATCGCTGCAGACTTTCCTTGGTGTAAGTTTAGCGCGGTGCCGGGTCTAGTTGAGCGCCGTGGAGGTGAGCAGCGCCACGCCGCGCTCGTAGAAGGCGTGCGGCTCCTGGCCGGGCGCGACGGGCAGGCGCACGGTGAACAGCAGCTCGGAGCGCGCGCTGTTCAGGTACACCGGCAGCGTCAGCGCCTGCCCGCCCGCCGCCACCGTGCTGCTCTCCGGACCGCTGCCCCTACACACAAATCACTCATTATTTTATGATTTCGTTCCCAGACCGTACGACCCGATAGTCGGAATCGTAGTACCGCTTTATATGACGAAATTGTTGTGGCCTGGCGCGGACGTCTTGTTTGACTGGGTGGCAATCAATGAATGTGTTAAGAAAAGGTAGATAGATATTTGCTGAGAGGGTAGAATGGATTTACCCAAGTTTGAAGTTAAACGACACAATTATAAATTAAGAGGGATCGACGGAGTAACTGTCTGTTTTTGAAGTGAAAACTTCTTCAGCGGCCCTGAGCTCTTTTTGAGGTGGGGAAAAAATGATAAACTCGAGACAGCGTAACGCGTAACGCTGACGTCATGTGTGACGGACAATATTATTCACCATGATATATGAACTTTAGTCATAACGTAACATAATCAGGTCAATTATTTAAAACTGGACTATTATATTAAGCAATAAAGCTCAATGTTCTAATCTTGTACGGGCTGAAATACGAGGATCTCACAGTTACATTCTAACTTTATATCTTATATCACTCCAATCTAATTCAATAAAGCTACATCTTGATGAAATCGCTAATTAAAGTGAACTCTAGTAGGTACTGGTGAATAAAACTCAAAATATCATGACCAAATATATTTAGATGCGAGGTCTGCAAGGTAACTTTACAATTTCTATTCGAATTTTAAACAATTAACGCTACAAATTTGAGTTTTAAACAGGCTCACTGACCAGCAATTTTCGGAACTAAAGTTTTTCAACAGAAAGGAGGATGGGTCAATTATACATAGTGCTGCAGACAGACTAGTCATTGAGTTTTCACTTCTGTCGGCACTCCCGGAGTGCAACCCGTTGTTTTTTGTTTTATATTCACACAGTTGTCAATGACTACACAAGTTTAGTCAGGATGTGTGTACACATAATACACATATTGCGTAATTTGTGTCTCATATAAAGTTCGGCTGATTACATTGTTCTGGAAACTTCACTTTTCATATATAAGATCTTGCTTACTGTAAACTTAGGGCACCTGCCAGCTGGCGCGGTTACACGAAGCTAGTGAGCGGATTAACGAAAAATACTACATATGAGCAACGCTAGATGGCGCGGACGCGTGCGGATTTTGCAATGACACCCGCGTGTATGCTATAAAACACGTACCGTATCCACGTGAGCACGGTGAGCGGCAGGTCCACCATGATGGTGTTGGTGAGCAGCAGCCGGTTGCCCTTCACCGTGGCGCCCTGCAGCTTGAGCCCAGTTACTTGGAACGACGACTCGGTCGCGTCCGTGTTCGTACCGGTTCCGGTATCACTACACAACACGTACCGTATCCACGTGAGCACGGTGAGCGGCAGGTCCACCATGATGGTGTTGGTGAGCAGCAGCCGGTTGCCCTTCACCGTGGCGCCCTGCAGCTTGAGCCCGGTCACCTGGAACGACCACTCGGTCGCGTCCGCGGCTTCCGTGCCCGGTTCCGGTATCGTCACCTAGAGAGAAACCCCGATATTAGTAGTAATATTACATGAAAAGTGGTTCAAAATTGATATAAGTAAGTAAACTTAAGCGCAATCCCTCTACAAGTGACCCACCTGCAAGTGTAGTTCTTCAAGCGACCACGAGTTAGCCTGCGCCACGCACTGGCGGGTGGCCGTGATGTACGCCTCCGGGTTAAGGAGACCTCCGAGCCACACAGGGATGCTCTGAAAAAAGTATTCACGTTTTAATTTAAGACAATTCCAATAACATAAACAAATGAAATAAAAAAAATACCACTTCAAAACCGTAATTCAAGAATGGTATAGGATATTTGAATACGTAAAGCTCTGATGGCGTGGGTATAGACCTTGGCAAATACGGTGCGATGGTGGAGTATGAAATACGCAATGTTGCAGGATCGCGTAACATTTCGCTTCCAAACAAGCTATCGTGATCCATAACGAAGAGAAGATTGACTACAAAGTGTAGAAAGCTAAGTGAAGGTGTTCTTCCAAACGATCTTTTGTGGACCTTATCTCGTTGCAAGAAGTTTGATAAATGTTGAATAACGTACCTGCAGGCGGCGGGCGCCCTTGTCCGTGGCCACGCACTCGGAGACGGTGGCGAGCTGCTGCACTCGGCGCGCGAAGTCGCCGACCCACTGCCGCACCGTGCAGCCGCGCGCCACCGCGTAGCGCTTCCAGGCGGCCGGCAGCATGCCGCGGACCAGCGCGCCCACCATCGACCGCGTCTCGTTCGTCTGCTTCATCTCGCCCTGTACAAAAAGAATGTCTTGTAGCGGATACACCGGCATGGGCTGATGTAGACGGCGCGCGAACTAGCATGCGATTTTAGTTACATTGCGGACTATTGGTTACGTCCAATTCAACCTGCCGATCATAACCCGCAATGGTATGAAACTCGCATGCGAGTTCTCGCATCGTCTAAATCAGCCCTTAACCTCTAGCCGCCAACACGATACAACTTACCAAGACAAAGCAATTTTGATTTGTCAAAAATTTTAATTCACAATCGAATGAAATGGGAGACCTTTTTATAGGGTGTCTAGAGGACAAGGCCGCACTGGCAGGGTCGCCATGTGACGTTGGGTGTTATGGCAAACAACGTAGCGAAACTGTGTAATTTAATTTGAAAAGGTGTGCATGTCGTATGTACATATGATTCACATTACAAAATCAAGCTACCAAATGTATGCCGCAAGATGGTAAAGTGTGAAATTGTGATTTCGTTAATTCTGCTCAGTACAATATTAATTTCAATGGAGTCTAGTAAACACAACTTGTCAGTTAGTAAAGACTATACTGAAAACTATACTGATCATTTCTTTTGAGTGCTAGTACTAAGCGTAGGACAAAAGCGTATGATTTTCTATGTCTACGTTTGAAATAAGACAGTCTGGGCCTAACTATAGTTACCTGACAGATAGCGAGCACGTTCCTGAGATCGTGGTGCACTTGAGCCAACAGCGAAGCTCCGGCGGCGACCTCACGCTCGAAGAAGCGGTACAGCGGGTCTTTGATATTCTCCACTGTACGGCGCAGCGTCTGGATGACACAAATTAATCAATAGGTGTGGTCGGCCCTTCATAAGCGTCAAAAATAATTACTTCCACAAGTATAAAAATAATTAAGTAACTAGTGAAAATACGAGTATATAGTAAATTTATCTTTTAACCAGCTTTTAACGTTTACGTATACGTAACACAATGTATGTCTGCTTCTAAGTATCATAAATAAAATGACGTCCTTACCGGTAGTTTCTCAGGCAGGAGCTGCAGCCATCCAGTGGCTGTTTGGTGGAGAGACTTCATCCAAGCCGGGCGGCCGTCGCCCTCCACCACCAACGCATCTGTACAAACACATACAATGTAAACCAGTCTTACACCGCCTTCCATCTGCATATAACTTGACATTCTTTAGCAGCAGGTATATGCAAGTACCTCTACACTCTGCACACGAGCTCCGAGGATTTGTAGGGGAGCCCCGCTTACCAGATTACCCACCCGCTTTTTCAGCCCGATAATGGACGGAGCTCGTGCTCGGATTGATAAGACTATTGAAAAGAAGTCATGAAGTATCGAGCCACGCATGCAAGAAGATGCGAAATATTATCATGCATGAATAGATTGTAACAACAATTGACAATCGGCGAGAGGTCGCACAGGACCGAGAAAAGTGGCGCTGTCTTGTGTCGAAGGCCAAGTCTCATTTTGGGTCGCTGAGCCAACGGAGTAAGTATGAATAGATTGTTAAGATTGTAAAATATATGGCTGGTATTACACGCTTATTTTACGTACACCCACGTTACGATGGTATTCCATCTGTCCAATATCTTGGTCCAATGTGTACTTTGCGACAGAGTGAGACGCAATGCGAACAATTGAACAAAGAAATTGGACAGATGGAATACTACCCTTAGCACTGACTAAGGGTGATTCTCAAGATGATTTATGCCACAATTCGTAGTGTAAACGTAACAATGCATTAATTTTGAATTTAGTAAATGTAATAAAGGCCTTTGTCCGTACATCACCCGTTCTTGTATCAAAATCTTCAAAGCTTGATTAATACTTCCTGCACAAATTAAAATTAGCTAAAAACATTTTTGCCAATTCTATAAACTGCCTAAACGACGGTTAGAAGCTCTCGCGGAAAGCTTCAAGCTTTTTGCAGATGTAAAGGCGGCCTAACACAACACGAATGCGTTGCAATAAAGTAACGAACAACAATTAGATAAGTACTCCAATTAAATCTAATAATTACCATCGACTTCTGTAACGTGGAAAAAAGAAATACAATTAAAGCCAATTACTAGCTTGGAAGCCAATGTGACATTTTGTGCTTGATGTGTTCACTATTCAGATTCTAGACGAAGTATTTCCTTTTTAGGGTTCCGTACCCAAAGGGTAAAACGGGACCCTATTACTAAGACTTCGCTGTCCGTCCGTCCGTCCGTCCGTCCGTCCGTCCGTCTGTCCGTCTGTCTGTCACCAGGCTGTATCTCACGAACCGTGATAGCTAGACAGTTGAAATTTTCACAGATTATGTATTTCTGTTGCCGCTATAACAACAAATACTAAAAACAGAATAAAATAAAGATTTAAATGGGGCTCCCATACAACAAACGTGATTTTTGACCAAAGTTAAGCAACGTCGGGAGTGGTCAGTACTTGGATGGGTGACCGTTTTTTTTTTTGTTTTTTTTTTGTGCATTGTGGTACGGAACCCTTCGTGCGCGAGTCCGACTCGCACTTGCCCGGTTTTTAAAGTAGCTAAAATAAATTCATTCTGTTCTACGTCAATAGCATTAGATACGGTCAGCGTCAAAAGTACCGGATAAAACTACGCGTCAAAAGAATCGCCCATTCTCTAATAGCTTAACAAAATTAGATACGTCATTAATTAAATATGTTATGTGTGTTATTAGGTATGTGTGTATGCATGTGTAATTACAATTATGTGTTAATAGGTGTGTGTGTTGTATGTGTGTAATTACAATTAGATATGTAGAAAAAATTTACTATAACAGGTAAACTGATAGCTGTATTTGTGTACGTTGCGAGTCTCACAACTGAGCCTGGATAAACGACAAGGAGCATTCCACGAGACTGTCGCTTACATAACGCAATTCTTCTAATACTTCTGGAAATGCTGAGTAAGCGATATTGGGTCAGGTGATATTTCATGACTTGGCTAACAAATTGGCAGTATATTCTCGAGATTCACGTATTTTATTGAGGTAGCTGCCATACAAGGCAAAAGCGTTATGTAAGCGACAGTCTCGTGAAATGCCCCGACAAGTGTAAAACGGCAAATATACTGACTGTCGTCCTGCGAAGCGGCGTTGTATGCGAGCTCCTCTTCGTCCTCCAGTTGCTGCATCTTCAGCAGCTTCGACACCAGGTCGCTGCCTTGCGTTGTCAGCAAAACCTGCACAAAAACCACTTGTCATGATCTTACTACGCGATGTCCCGACATTTTGGTAAACTATTCCCGTGAATTAGCAGAACTTATAATGGGAAACTAGAGCTCATTCATCATCATCATCATCATCATCATCATCATCTCAGCCATAAGACGTCCACTGCTGAACATAGCCCCCCCCCCCCGTAGAGCTCATTACGATAGGGATAATATTGGTCACTATAGTTTCCTTAGCCGAAAGGAGACTGGTAAACATCCAAATGATATTTCGTATTTACGTTCCGAAAACCTTATCGGTACGTGCGAGTCGAGGTCGCACTTTAGGATTGAAAGTCGCACGCCTTAGGGTGATGTTCCACCTGTCCAATTACTTTGTCCAATCTCAGCGCGTCTCACTCTCTCATTAAAGCAAAATGTGAGATGCAATACACATTGGACAAAGAAATTGGATAAGACACACCACCCTTACGCTTACTGTAAATAGTAAAGAAACTTACGTTACGTATTTATTTTATTTGTATGCAATAACTAACCTTTTCAGCGTTGTTGGGCAAGCCGAGCCAGGACGGAGTCTGCCTATCGGACAACTCCTCGATCCACTTGAGGAAGTGGTCGCGCCGGTTGCCGTCGGGCATGGTGATGTGCCTCTGGTTGCCGCTCGCCTGCAGAGGAATAAGTAGTTTATAGCTGTGCTATTTGAGGTAACTATATAAATGTCGGGTGACTTTCAGCCTTATCATTTATGAGACGGCAGTAGTGGTCATTTCCTACAAAATTAAGAGCTAATTGATGTTCTTAAAGCTATTGAACGCTAAGAATACCGAGTTGTCATGAGTCATCGCGGCCACAGCGCCAAGGATACTGTAGTAGTGATTTAACGTATACTCAAAAAGTTAAATTTAACCGTATGCTCTTTAACCGTTAAGGGTACTGATTAATAGTCCGCCGCACGGTATCGGGCTGTCAGTTGTTCGGAACTGTCAAAATTTTGTTCTAACTGACAGGCCGATAGCGTCCGGCGGACTGTTAATCAGTGGGCCCCTTTAAAGGGCCTATAATTAGTTATTTTAAAATAAAGTGTAGTGTTTTTTGTATGAGCGTGTAAAGCGAAGATTCTACCTAAAAACCTAGAACACTGAATAAGAATAAGACACTGCACATTTGGTTGGACATGTATATTTCTGAGTAAGTTACGCTTCATGTAAAGAAGACAGACAATACTTAGTATATGAGTGGTTTGCGACTTTAGCCGACGACATGTCTCGCCGCCGACAGCGGAATCATTAGGAGCCTAAAAAGTGTCTGTATCAATTTGGAAACAATGTACAAAATTGTATTACTATCCAACTTACCCCATCGACGTTAGCGACAAGAGCAAAGTCCGCTTCGAATGACCTTGGCGTGAACAACTTGCACAGGAAAGAGTGCAGCAGCCGTTGGTCGAACAGGTTGTCGATCTTGCCTCCGTAGATGCATTGCGAGAGGAGGGTCACTAGCGCCTCCCATGGCACCTTCTCGGGAGGCAGGTTGGTGCGGCCCTGGCAAATTATATTAGATTTTATTAGCAAATTAAATACTTATGATTAAATGTAATAGTCAAACTTGTTTTGAAATATACATGAAGAATTAAAGTGTTAAGAATTTTGGCTAAATTAGGATATCACGATTTTTGATAGCCGAATATTCGGTACCCTCTCTCTCTTTACGCGACTATTAAGGGGGGGTATTCCATCTGTCCAATATCTATTTGCGTCTCACATTTTGCCTAATGAGTGAGTGAGACGCAAATCACATTGGACCAAGACATTGGACAGATAGAATAGCATCCTAAGCACTATCCGTTGCATATTTTATATCAAGACACCTGGGCATCGATTTCAGACTCTGTTTAAAGCTTATTTCGAGCTGTTACCATAGCCGTAGCGTCAATCCAGGTGTCGAGAGTATCGCAGGCCACGCGCAGGTCTGACTCGTTGAACTCATAGTACTTGGCCCAGCCCAGTGGCACGTAGCGGAGCCGCTCTTGGACGATGCCTGTGTAACAAATTAATCAAATAAGTTTTTGGCAAAATTTCATTTTTGGACAAGCTTTATCGCTGACTTTACTTTTCTTCCCGCAGGCAACTAATACTCATCAAGACAATTCTAAAAACCCTAAACACAATAAGGTTTCGTTGTTTTATCACAGAGTTCCTATGGCCACCTCCGGTCTCCATCATCAGATCAGCTCAATGACACCATAATATTGCATTGTCACCCGACTTACATATGTATGCAAAATTTCAGCTCAATCGGAAACCGGGAAGTGGATCAAATTCAACTTGCAAGATTTGATTATAGACAGACAGACAGACAGACAGACAGACAACGGTAAGGTGAAAGTAAATAAAAGCTTGTAAAATACAGGTCCTATTGGCTATGCGTAATATAACGTGTAACAAGCAAGAATATTTCAAATAGGAATGCATCCGTGTATAAGCTCACCGTGGAACCACGCCAACAAGAAGTAGAGACGCGCGCGTTCTGAAGGAGGCTTCATCATACGAGCAGCGGGCACCTGAAAACAATTAAATTATTCAACTCTAGTTTCACCGGATCATTTTTAAACTTTTCTATGACTCAATTTTAAACGAGTTTGAATAGGTTATGGAAAACGTTCCATGATGTTGTTGTGTCCAAACACTGTTGTTGCCAGACTGGGAACAACAGTGTTATACATAATTTGTAATAAAAATGTTGTAACACATCCTGCAGGATTGATGATTCACGTGTTGACTTCGGTGGTGAGAAGCTAATATCTATCTAATACCTTTAAACGAGCAATTGTTGTTTATATATAATTATATATTTCGGGGATCTCGGAAACGGCTCTAACAAATCCGATGAAATTTGCTATACGGGGGTTTTCGGGTTCGATTAAAACGATCTAGGTAGGGCAGATCTTATCTCTGGGAAAACGCGTATTCTTGAGTTTTTATACGTTTTCGGAGCATAGCTCGGCCTCCCAGATATTAGAGATTCTATGTTTCACTCTAAATCAGCCGTCGGTAACCTGCGGCCCGCGGGCCGCATGCGGCTAGTGAACCTGTCACTTGCGGCCCGAGAGCCGCCTTGACTATTTTGTATGTAATAGTGACAAACGACAATGTCTCATAAAGTCATAAATATTAACAAAGTACGGCCCGCGTCACCTCCGTTAACTACTATTTGGCCCTTGGCTGCTAAAAGGTTGCCGACCGCTGCTCTAAATAGTAGAATACAGTATAGTGACCGTGGCGAAGGTGCGCAGCAGGTTGGCGCGGATGCCGGGCGGCGGCTCGAACACGAGCACGCGGCCGGCGCGCAGCAGGTTCACGGGCAGCTTGGGGCTGATCTCCGTGGTGAGGAACAGCCTGAAGGCCGGGTGCGGCTGCAGCGAGTGGAGCTTCTTCTCGAGCTGCACGAGCCACACCGGCGCGAGGTGCACGTTCTTTAACATCACCCATCTGGGGAATAACAAAACGCATTTCATTTAGGTTGCCCTACAAACTAATGGCGTTATTCATAAACGCGTTACTGGTCTGAATTAGCTATGAATCGTTTGTCTTTATCTGTCATTTTGACTTATGTATTTGTAAGAAAGGGATAAAACATAATTTAACTAAATCAGGCCCGTAAAGTTTTATGAATAAGAGGGTACGGCGTTATTCATAAACGCGTTACTGGCCTGAATTAGCTATGAATCGTTAGTCTTTATCTGTCATTTTGACTTATGTATTTGTAAGAAAGGGATAAAACATAATTTAACTAAATCAGGCACGTAAAGTTTTATGAATAAAGGAGTAATGCCATGCCATATCTTCCTAAGTCCCGAGATCCAATTGAAAGGACACATTGAAAACGAATTTTGAACTATAACGGAATAAAAGAAAGTTTCAAATTCAGAACTGCAAAAGGAATTTGGGACTTAGCAGGGTACTTTTGAAGTATAGTCGTAAATTTTACAACCGAATTAGATGATGTTGCATGGTGTCATACTTTTTGTGGATCATCAAATGTTACCTTTTTTTAACGATGGATAGTAAACGTTGACGAAATTAAAATGAGCTGTGGCACTCTCCTAGTGTAATGACCTCATAAGGCTCGTTGGATTTTGTCAGTGCAATGTTCAGCAGTGGACTCTTGTGGCTGATAAATATTAGAACATACCGGCCGGTCTTGCAGGCGGTGTTGATGGCGCGCTCGGCCTGGTTGAAGCCCTCCGCGGACCCGATGGCGATGCTCGACAGCGGCTTGTTCAGCTCTGTCGCCATGTCATCCACTCGACCTGTATATATGTCAGAAATTAAATAGTTTTTTTCAAAGACTTCAGGCGTAGTACAAGTCAAGGGACGGAAATCCGTACAAAAATAGTTTTCGGATGGTATTCGCGTCAAGTGATATTCTTATTGTTATTTAGTGTTAGTGCTATTATTGTTAGGTCATATTTTTGTTTATTGTTGATAATTTTGGAAATGAAGTATGCATTACATACCGCTAGCGTCGTATCCGGGCACGGAGCACAGCAACGCAGGGGTGGTGGCGTTTAGCTGGTGCTCGGTGATGGAGGCGAGGTCGAACTCGGTCTCGGCCTTAGCCATGAAACCGGCGCCCAGTACGGCGGCCACCAGCTGAGTGGCTGCTGCGATCACACGGTCCGGCCGGAACGCCTGTTAATGTACACAATCAAAATATTTCTCATTAAAAATTCGAATACCTACGGTTGTAATAAAGTACACAATAATTTAATAACGACTTAAATGTGAGGTCTTTGACCGCACACAAGACGAAACATCGTTGCCAGAGGGCCATAGAATGCACGCTCCGAGCGTGCTTGTTGCCATACGTTTTAACCATATATTATATAAATTTCGATTAGTGTCAGCGTTGAGGCGTAAGTTTAGTCAAACGACGCTCGGAGCGTGTTTCGTGGGCGTTGTGACAGGGATGAGCACGGCACCTGTATGAGCAGCAGGCGGTACATGGCGAGCGTGTGCGGCGCGGGCGGCGCGCTGGGGCTCGAGTCCCACAGTGTGGGCACGCACTGCTCGGGCGCCGCCTGCGCCAGCCACGCCGCCAGCTCCGGCAGCTCGCCCGCCTTCTCCAGCAGCCGCCTGAACGCCACCAGTCTGAGGACACGCAGGGAGTTGTAGGAAATAAGGAAACAGGCCACGCTTGACCATAACTTTCACTATTCTAAGATTCAAAGACACATCTCATGAAACACAATGAATACCAAAAAAGGCCTTTCATTCTTTACCGAACAGAAGTTTCAAACATTTCTTCAAGTCACGAGGACATACACAATTAATTGACACTCGAACATAATTTATTACATTAAAAAATCTAAGTTTTTAAAGTAATTTCGGAATTATCCACACTGTCCCTTAGAACTGTTCACACCACACATGGCGACCGTGCCAGTAAGTCCTTGTGTTGCGATAGCGATACGCTATACCAACCAGAAAAGAAGTAGCTGAGGGGAAAATTGGTATACAGTATGGGTAGTTACGTTTTTTTTCTGTTTACTTCTCACTGCACCCACATGGACGCTTTTCTGTTTAGCCCTATGGTTGACTGGTAGAGAATGCCTATAACGGCATTATGTCCGCCTGTTGTACTTTTTGTATGTGCAATAAAGTTTAAAATAAATAAATGAATATACAGTGCCAGCCACTTGAATAGCCTCACTCACCAAAATTAATATTTCTCATAGTAATATAAAAAGGAGATATACATTAAATATTAAATATGGAATAAAACAAGAAGCCTAGTAATAGTAAATCAAAAATTTATTGTTATCTAATCAAAGTTTTAAGAAATAATGTCAAACAAATAATTGGCCCTTCCACTTGAATAGCCTCACATGCTAAAAGATACTGTTTAGTTATTAAAACTCTTTCGTTTAATATTTTGTATACCTTCCATTAGACCTTATTAATTCGAAAATACGATTAGGTAATGATTCATATAAAGAATGTGTGTAATTAACGTCCAGAGAATCCCAAACAGTGTAAATAGCTTGAATCAGTTCTTCTTTATTGCTAAACTGTCTTCCGTTGTAATAAACTTGCCGAGACAGCCAACCCCAGGCATTTTCCGTGATGTTCAGACCAGGGGACAAGGATGGCCAATCTAGAACTTCAATCTGGTTTTCTTCAAACCACTTTGTAACTATGGCTGACGTGTGTATGGGAGCATTATCATGCTGAAAAAACATTTTTTTCTACCTATTACTTTCCTGATCTTACTTTATGTTTCTTTTAATGAATTTAAATACTTTTCAGCATTTAGTCTTTCGTCTACCACAATTAAATCAACAGAACCATAGTAAGAAATTGCTCCCCAAACCATCACCGTTCCGAGAGTTGAGTGATGACGTGATAGTACTTTCGGTTCTTTCCTTAGGTCATGAAAATAATATTTAAATCCATCTGGATCATCTAGATTAAACTTTTTGTCATCACTAAAAATCACATTTCGCCACTCGGTTTTCTAGCACATGTACTTTTTAGCAAAAGACAATCGACCCGCCACATGTTGTTCGCGCAAAGGAGGTTTACTCATGATTTTTTTCGTTTGAGGTGGGATGATGTTCTAATAATCCGTCGAACTGTAGAGAGAGATGCTCTAGTATTTATTCCACTAGCTATCTGCCTGGCGGTCTTGGTGGAATTTGAAGCAGAGCGTAAAATAAGTCCACGTTCACGATCCGTAGTGGCAAATTTTGTGCGTCCTTTATACTGGTGGCCGTAATTTTCCTTATTTTTAACATAATTATTAATAACTTTAGGGCTGCGATATATTTTTTTAGGTATCTCACGATGGGATATTTTTTGAGTTAAATAAAAATTCACGTTTTCAATTTCTAAACTTGTAAGTTTCTTACCACGTCCCATAGTCATAAAAACACTGTGTTTATCGCGTTACTGCAGGTACTTAATAGAATGCCTTCTGTATTATCTAATCTTAATAAAATAAATTTGAAAGCGAAACTTAAATGCACGGTTTGGACGATTATGTTACACTGAGGCTATTCATGTGGACGACCCGTATTAGCTCTTGCGTCCACAACGTTTCGTGCGTAGACAAGTTCCGACTTGTTAATGTGTCGTTCGATAAACGTCAGGGCGTACAATTCAAATTTAAGATATATTGATAAAAATTATCACGTAATAATTATAATACTCACAATATATAGGTGAGGCTATTTAAGTGGTTGGCACTGTACAGTATAGTTATAGTACAGTCAACGGTAAAAATATGGGTGTACAAATCATTTCCAAAATATGTCCCATAACTCTTATGTCAGTGAATTAAGAACTAAATAAATAAAAAAGCCTCTTTATTTCCTTAATTTTACATACACGCATCATTCCATAATCATAGTTTGTATAATAATATTAAGTAATATGAATAAACATGTCACACTAAAATACATAATTCATTTCATTTTTTTTTTCATTAAATTATTATTATGAATAAGTTGATGTGATTACATATATATTTATTTAATTTATTTATTTTTGTTTTAAGGACCTCTTAACGAGTAAAGGCCTCCTCCAAATTTTTCCATGCCTCTCGGTCGTTTGCCTTTTTCGTCCAGTCTTTGCCTGCTACTTTGCAAATCTCGTCGCTCCTTCGTTGTTTTGGTCTCCCTTGACCTCTGTTATTGATAGGTCCTGCCCAGGTTGAATTAAGAACTATGGGACATATTTTTGAGTAAGTTGTCTACACCCATATTTTTACCGTTGACTGTATGTGTCTAATCTCACCTAGAGCTAAGCCTCGCAGCGGCATCGTGTTGCTGCTGCGTGAGCGGCTCGAGCGGCGCGCAGTGCGACACGAAGCCCTCCTTGCCGCGCAGGAACGTGGCGAAGGCCTGGTCTAAGGTGTCCTCGGCGCCGGTTCCTTTCAGGTGGATGCGGCACAGTAGGAGGGCGAACGTGAGGCGGTCCGTGTGCAGCATGCCGCGGGCTACGCGCTCGTAAACCACCTGGTTGACATAATATTGATTAAGGAAACTATTCATCGTTGCTGTCTTAAGTCTGGATATCGACTTTGGCTAGTAGGAGTGAGAAGAGAAAACTGGACTTAAAAGTAATACGTCGAGTGATGTTCAGTTTGACCTTCAGAAGAAAAAATAATACGTAAGAAGCGGCTGAATGGCGTCTGATCACACAGGATAGAAACGAATGGGGAAATCTAGTGTCGGAGGCCAAGATCCACTTCGGGTCGCTGAGCCAGCGAAGCAAGTAGGATTGCGTAGAGGAAATGTAGAAATGGAGCGATTTATCCGAGTATCTCATAATCGGACTTCGCCGGGTAATTCAAATGGACGTTAGGTATGGAAGTACCTTCAATTGGAGCGTCCTGTTTTTATGCCTTTGAAGTCTTTAAACGCCACGACTATCGTGCGCGGCGCGTCATCGTGTACCTTCTCGGAATGGATGAAGGTTGATATTGGGCTGACGCCGCGCGCCAGTTGACATTTTTGACAGTCAAAGAGTTTAATATTCACAATACCAACCGTAAACAGTTCCTCAGTAATGATGCTAAGCCGGGCGGTGTAGTCCGACGCGCCGTTAAGCATCGGACACACGAGGACCGAGCTGAAGATATCCAAGAACATCTTCAGCGAGTACTGGTACAGGAAGTGGACTTGGTTCAGCGACTCCATCGTGAAGTATATGCTGCTGCATGCCTGTTAACGTATACATAGTTTTTAGATTGAAAGCAATATAAACAGATATATTGCGTATTTGTTTTCCTTCATATATTCTCGGATACGTTCGTATTTGTCATGCTACTTCAGTCAACCTCAGTATTTTTTGTACCGAGACTGACTGAAATAGCAAGACACGTTCGTACGTTTCCGTGAAAATACGATGGAAAACAATTACACACTACATCTGTGCCAATAAAGGCCAGGCCACACCGGATGCGTGTGCGTGACGTGCGCGTGCACGTACGCGTCCCGCTGCGTTGTAGAATATGAAAACTCATAAGAGAGGACACACTGCTTGCGTGACGTGTGCGTGACGTGCGCGTACGCGTGACTTGCACGCAACGCAGCTCCGACGAGACAAACCGGCTGCGTGCTGCGTGCACGCGTCCACGCAGCGGAGCGGCAACGTCGCTTCGTTGCGTGCAGTGATGACGTTGTGTTTAACTGCGTTCCCTATGAGAGGGCGAACCGAGCAGGTTCGGACGCGCACAGCTCGGTGCTGCATAGGTGCTGTGCGTGTACACGCGCAGCCACTTGTATTTATTTACAACTCGGCCGGTGCGCGTGCTGGTTTTTAATACGGATTCAGTGATAAAAGAAAAACTAATTAAAATCTTTCGTTAATATGAATGTATATTTACAACATAGCACAAAGATTACCACAAATACGTCATTAAAAAAAATAATTTGGCCTGTGGGAAAGAATCGATTTTAGGTATTTATTAACGATACTATTGGAAAACAAGGTTGTTGTATTGTGAACTATTTTGCGTCGGTGAACAATATTATGTACTCTCAACTATCTCGATTCAAATATGAGACATTTTTTTCTTCTATAGTTCGTTTTTTTTAGCATTAGAAATTAGGTAAACAATCTTGATGTGTCTTTTAATTGAAAAACACATTTTAAAAATAAGTTACGGCAAATATGTAACAATTATGAATCTAATACGATCATTTATATTCTTCTGCTTTCATAAGTAATAGTTTTTGAATTTTAAAAAGCGTTTTTCAAATAAAAGACATGTCAAGATCGCTTACCTTCTTGCAAGTTCTTTCTAATGCTAAAAAAAACGAACTATAATTGCAATGGCGGCATTAGGCGAGCAGCTTCCATTTGCAACGGGAGTTATAATAACATGATGTAGGTACTGTCGCAGGAGTATTTTATTTTACTGCACGCATGACTGAGCTGCAGCGTGCGCCTGCGTGGCGTGTGCAGCACGTTGCGTGGCGTGCGCTGCGTGACGTGCGCGTCACCCGGTGTGACAGGGGTGCTGCGCACGTCACGCAGCGCACGCCACGCAACGTGCTGCACACGCAGCCGGTGTGGCTCGGCCTTAAAGGTTTTACAACTTTACACATAATGATAATGATATGGTAACAAACAGCCTTCGTAAGATTTTTGAAGAGAAGTTTTATATGTATGATCATGTGTGAATGGTTCATAATCACAGAGTACATTCATTGACAGTAAGTAGAGACAGGCATATCTACAGAATTCTCTGTCTCACAAAACCGATGTTTTACAGCGGAAGGTTATACTCGAAACAGGAATCTAGATTCGTATACTCACTTGGGAAAGAGGCAGGTATTGCTGGCTGACTGTCTCGATTTCAGCGATAACTTTGTCAGTTTCTTCA
Source organism: Cydia fagiglandana (assembly GCF_963556715.1). NCBI lineage: Eukaryota > Metazoa > Arthropoda > Insecta > Lepidoptera > Tortricidae > Cydia > Cydia fagiglandana. The sequence goes on from NC_085943.1 coordinate 4,478,586, forward strand.
ACCTAAAATGATATAAAAAATGTTAAATGTTATCAATGTATCAATATAATCAATAGAATGCTCATGGATTATGACAATCGAGCATTTTAATTCCACCACTGGCTGTGTATTTGAAATTGGAGGCTGGCAAATTGGTTTTGATTGAGTCCAGATGATATGGAACTAGACATGAGTAGTTCGCGAATGAAAGATTCAAATGAAGTACTTCACTTGATGTCACTCTTTCACTCACTAGTTCAGCGCAGATTCATTTAGTTCTTTACTTCAGCAGTTCAGTTTAAAAAACTGTTCATTTACTTGCTCATTCGCTTAAAGAGTGACAAGGACGCCATTTTTAACCTTCGATTCATAAATTAATTTACTTGAGTGATTCATATTGAATGAATTTATCTACCAAATTCTTCATTCAACTCAATATATCCGCGAATGAGAGAAATGAAACCAATACTTTTGATATAGATGGATCTGTTGAGCTACTGAACTAAACTGAACTAGTGAATTAAACGAGTGAAGTACTTCACAGCATACGAAAGATGCATATCAATCTTTACTTTTCAGTGATACATTTTGCGCATGTCTATATGGAACTAACGTCCAGCAGAAATCTGAGTCTCATCCTTTCTAAGACAACCGTAATCATTGTATGCTACACACGATTATGACACCTAACAACGTCAATACAAAGATGAAGTTTCTTTACAAAATATCAGTCGCCTAAGTTTACCTTTTGGCCGATGTCGTCGGCCTCCTTCTTGAGCGTCTCGAGCGTAGCGATGACCGAGTCGTCGTCCAAGATCTTGCCTTTGGCGTCGTTGAGTGCTTGCAGCAGAGACTTCTCCAGTTGGCGCAGGCGGAGATGGAATTCGCCTGTTTACATTTTATTTTTTGTTTTTAGGAACATAGAAGTAAATTCAGTAGGACTAATAAACATTAATCCCGACATTCGTGAGGCACCGGCTTTGTGGCCAAGCTACGATAAAAGCACTGTAGTAGTTGCTTAAAAGATTAACAGCTAGGTTTTGAGATATATAATTGAAACTGCCTGGCCTTATTCGACTAATAAGTGTTTTGGTATACCTAGATATCGGGCCGCCCAGCGGTGATTGCAGAGACAAACATCACACTTGGTCCCTGTTGCACACATGTAATTACCTTGCAGTTTGAGCAGGTCGGAGCGCTTGGTGTCGATGTCGGGCCGCTCAGCCTTTAGCACGCGATGCAGGCACTTAGAGTCGCTTGCACCAAACTGTTCGTATCGTTAGAATTCGCAAAATGTTTATATATGGAAAGTTTCATAGTGAAGCGCCTGGGCGCGCTGGCTGACGTTGATCAGTCTGTCATATGTGGTTGGTGCAACTGGCCCTTACTGTAGTGACGAACGTCATCGTCACCGTCGCTCTCTGTCGCACTTATGTGGTTACCTTGTAGCTTAATTAGGTCGGAGCGCTTGGTGTGGATGTCAGCCCGAAGTGGTGTAGGCTGTATACCTACGGTCCCTGTCGCACGCATGTGCTTACCTTGCAGTTTGAGCAGATCGGAGCGCTTGGTGTCGATGTCGGGCCGCTCAGCCTTGAGCACGCGGTGGAGACACTGGGACTGGAGCGAGGAGCGAGTCACCGTGAAGTTGACGAACGTCACACGCGAGCACATGTCCGGCGGGAACTCCACCGTTGGGTCCCTGCGATACAAAGGGAATGTTAGCCGAGGGCAAAGTGAAATTAAAGGAATAGAGGAGTAAATGGTAACAAAGTTGTCCATTTGCCGCAGCTCGAGGTCCAGTATAGAGTTGTGATTGTGTGATGAGGGGCGCGCGAGACATAGAGAAACAACTTGTTGGGAATATTAAATTACTCAAATATGAGCTTTATATGTTATGGTATAGGGACGGTGCGTGTAGGGGGTTTTGCCACCTAGTGGTCTAAATCTAAGTTGAAATGATGCCAAGTCATTTCACGCTAATAAACAGGCGTTGCCTCGTACAGTTGACGCGTGCTTGAGCGCTGAAGGGCACACTTGGTAGCCTAAATCGGTTAAGGCATTAACATTGACATTTACAAGTTTTCAAAGCGGAATTCCCAGTCGTTAAGAAGAAGAAGAAATACATTTATTTAACATCTTGGTAATAACACACAAAACAAATTACACAAACTATTAAGATGCTAAAGAGGATTCCCACTCTGCATAATGCCACAGCAAGCCATGACGCTGATTTTCAGTGGGTACCTGACTTAAAAACTAATCTACACCTAAACTAAAACTAAACGAGTGACAGACAACACGCACTTCAACAAAAACGATAAAGGTTACAGTCGCTCAAAATATGGACTATGTCCACTATCCTTTATTCCATACCTGGTGGAGAGGAAGATGACAAAGGAGGGACTGAGATCGATGTCCTGGTCGCCGAGCGTGATGAGCACGCGGCCGCCCGTGCGGCGCAGCTCGCGGTTCAGCACCGGATTCAGGATCGGGTCGTAGTTCTCCACGTCCTGCGAACAGTTTACAAAACTAAATCTCTCATTCAGTCACCAGCTAAGATTAAATCTTTCTTAGTTATCAGTTACCAAATTAACGATGACAAAGAAAACTGTTGGCAATAAAAAGTTACTAAAACTATCTTGTCTCTAAGAAAAGTCTTCGACAGCATCATGTAAGCCGAATGACGTCCACTACTGAACATAGTAAGCTGGTATGCTGGTAATGACCTGCACAAGCAGCGCCAACTCGAGGTTCTTGTGGAGAGAGTCGTCGCGGACCAACGTGATCTTACGCTGTCTAAACGCACACATACACTCTGCCCCTTGTCCTGATTGGTCGAGGATCATGCAGTAAGTCAATAACAACCTGCACAAGTAGCGGGTTGCCGAACCGCAGCGCCGACTCGAGGTTCTTGCGGGAAGAATCGTCCAGGAAGGACGTCTTGGTGATTTTACACTGTCTAATATTGTTTAAATAATAAATTAGATTTGAATCCATCGAAATGTTCCTTCCTGACATTTTCGCGTAGACATAACATAATTCCTACCACATATAAACTCAAAGGCCAATTATTGAATAAGGTCCAATCTATGAGAGATTTGGGAGTGGTACATGATTTTAAACTTCTATTTGATACTCATATTGACGGTATTGTAAGTAGTGCCCTGAAAACGCTAGGCTTTATAATGCGCAGTTCCATTTATTTTACTCAGGCTAAAACACTTAAAATCTTGTTTTGCTCTCTAGTTCGAAGTAAACTTGAATACGCATCCCAAATCTGGAACCCCTGCTATAATACGTACATAGATAGGATAGAACGTGTGCAGAAAAAGTTTCTAAAGTATTTGAGCCATAAACTTAAGTGCCCCTCTAATCGAACTGATTACTTAGTTACTTGTAGGAAACAGCATCTGGTACCATTATTCGAACGACGTGAAATTGCTGATGTTATATTCCTCCTTAAAATCATAACTGGTGAAATAGATTGCCCGGAATTGCTCCAGCAGATCTCATTCGTAACCCCTTCTCGGTTAAAAAGACACTTTCCTCCTATCTCATTAAAGCGAACTTCATCCAACTACAGACGTAATAGTTTTCTTAACCGTGCGAGCCGTAATTTGAATAAGCTAACGAAAGAGCTTGACATTGATATATTTAATTGTGACATTCCCTCCGTGAGGCGTAAATTGACGGAAATGTGTTTCAATTAGGCACTTTTTATTTATCTCGTAAGTGAGTGCTTTGTATATGTAGTATCTAAGTTATAACATAACACTTTATTTTGTTCTTAGTTTTTCAGTTTTTTTTTTCTTTGTTTTTACACTATTTAATTGGTGTCCTGTCACTGGTAGTAGGCTTTGATTATGTAAGCGAATGTTGTTAGTTTTGGTTTGAGTCTTATCTCTTTCATGTGTGCGATGTGTGTGTGTGTGTGTGTGTGTGTGTGTGTGTGTGTGTGTGTGTGATGCGTGTTACTTAAGTATATGTTTTTACTACATATCTATTTGCGAGTTCCTGTAATTGGCTCTATATATCTATTTATGATTCCATTGTCATTTAGTTAGCTGTTGGATCTCCTTATGTAAATAAATAAATAAATAAATAAATAAACGCACACATACACTCTGCCCCTTGTCGATTGGTCGAGGATCATGCAGTAAGTCAATAACAACCTGCACAAGTAGCGGGTTGCCGAACCGCAGCGCCGACTCGAGGTTCTTGCGGAAGGAGTCGCCCAGGAAGGACGTCTTGGTGATCTTGCGATGTCTAAACGTACACATACACTCTGCCCCTTCTCCTGATTGGTCGAGCATCATGCAATAAGTCAATAACAACCTGCACAAGTAGCGGGTTGCCGAACCGCAGCGCCGACTCGAGGTTCTTGCGGAAGGAGTCGCCCAGGAAGGACGTCTTGGTGATCTTACGATGTCTAAACGTACACATACACTCTGCCCCTTCTCCTGATTGGTCGAGCATCATGCAATAAGTCAATAACAACCTGCACAAGTAGCGGGTTGCCGAACCGCAGCGCCGACTCGAGGTTCTTGCGGAAGGAGTCGTCCAGGAACGACGTCTTGGTGATCTTGCGTTCTCGGAACTCGCGCATGATGAACTCGGTCGCTTGGCCTGATGGATCGATGATGAGTGGATAGCGGTTGAAGCGCTGCAATCAATTCGCAACATTAAAGTCTGACAAAATTTGAGGTACAATACGTAAAAAAATTTTGCTATTAGGATATTTAAAATACGTTAAAACTACCAATGACGTATACTAAGTCAACAAATGAATCGAAAACGGCGTAGGTCCTTTTCATTTCAGGATAAGAGTGGTATCAAACAGAGTAGACTAAAAGTTCAATGCAGTTGGCTCTTGGAGAGGCTCTAACATATGTTCGACTAAATTTGAAAGCATGAATTTGCGTCACTGCGCTTTGCATTGTTGGTGCTACAGAAGTAACATTGTAAATTTTTCCATATTGAAAATCCCGAAAAATTGTCAAAATCTCTTCTAGGGGTCATTCTATTTACAGAACATTTGAAAGAGGGCAAGTCGGTACCCTCAGCATGATGGCATTCTCGACGCACAGCTCGTCGGTGGGCAGAGCGTTGGCCTGCCAACGCAGCCGCTCGTCGGGGTTGCTGAGGTACTCGGTGCGCGCGATGTCGGCGCGGTACTTGATGTTGGCCGCGGCCAGGTGGGCGGTCCACGTCGAGAATAGATTTTGACGGTACTGTGGACAAATTGTGTTCAAATTAACCATAAAAAAAATAGCCTATATCGTGTCCCACTGCTGGGCAAAGGCCTCCCCTGTCTTTCACCACTCGTCACGGCTTTGTGCATGCTCCCGCCAGTCGCCACAAAATGAGTCCAGGTCGTTTCGCCATCTCATTTTTGGTCTCAAATTAACCATTTAGAAATTAACCATAATCATTCATTAAAGTTAAACCTTCAATGATTGAACAAATGTCATAATTTCTACGAAAAACGACCACTGCTGGGCTAAAGGTGAGTTAGTAGAGCTCAGGCCCTAATTCACCAACTTGACAATTGACACCTGACACTGTCAATTTTCTGTACATGTCTGGCGGGTCGGTAAATAGCAAAGTAACTGTATATAGGAGCATTCCATGAAATTGTCTACCGTTTGTCCCGTACAAACGCGATTTTTTTGAAGATTTGCAGGTATAAGAGTTTCCTTTTCTATGACAAATGGACAAAAATATGCACAGAAACTTAATGGCCTGCTTTAAATGCCGAAAAAAAGTCGCAATACAGGAAATTAAATGCGTTTGTACGGGACAGCCCGTGGAATGCTCCTGTAGTGTCAATTTTTACTAGTTGAAAAAGCAATGCACGGCGAATTGTCAATGTCAGGCGAAAATTGTCAGCATGGTGAAACAGGGGCCAGCTGTCGTTGCATCCAAACAAACTTCGCATTTGAATGTCAAGAAGGTTCAAATGACTCTCACTCGACTCGACTTGTGTTTACTTACATGCTGGTCGAAGTACCCGCCGTACGCGATGAAGGCGGCAGACAACAGCACGTCTCCGACGATGGTGCTCATCTGCGAGCGGAACGTCTCCGAGCTTGATTCCCAGCGCTCGCGTTCGATCACGAGACTCTTCAGGAGCGCGATGGACCTGTCCACCTGTAAATAGTAACTTATTAATATGTACGAGCATTGATAGATGTAGACGTTTACTGTTACAACTGTGCGACCAGCTCGCGAAAATAATAGACCTTATCACGTTGCAATAAGGTTTACTCCTATATCAACGTACTTTGGCCTGCACGTCCTCCAAGTCGGTCTTGATGGCCTGCGCCTGGCTGATGAGCTGCGCGTACTCCTCCTTGTAACTCGCGATTGACTTCTCCAGCTGCGCGATCATCTTACGCACCTAATAGACCTTATCACGTACGAATAAGGTTTACAGTTGTAACAACGATGGTACCTTGGCTTGCACGTTCTCCAAGTCGGTCTTGATGGCCTGCGCCCGGCTGATGAGCTGCGCGTACTCCTCCTTGTAACTCGCGATGGACTTCTCCAGCTGCGCGATCAGCTCGAGCACCTAATCGACCTTATCTCGTAGCAATAAGGTTTACAGTTGTATCAAAGATATTACCTTGGCCTGCACGTTCTCCAAGTCGGTCTTGATGGCCTGCGCCTGGCTGATGAGCTGCGCGTACTCCTCCTTGTAACTCGCGATGGACTTCTCCAACTGCGCGATCAGGTCGCGAACTTCGTCGCCGGCCGTCACGTTGGTCTGCGCTTGGTCCTCGAGCGCGCGCAGCTCGTTGCGGAGCGGCTCCACGCGTTTCAACATGTCCGCGTATTCGATCTGTACAAACAACCTCATTACTAAACATCGAGAACCTCATAGCATTTTGGTGGTAGCGTCTTTGAGCTATAATATAACCTTTTGGTCAACTGTGCTGCTGACAGACCTTTAAAGGCACAGTTGCAGCTCTTTTAACTTCCCTAAAAATAGCATTTAGACACGCCGATATTAATGTTCTTTATATTTCAAAGTAACGTTTTATTCTATGGCGTCCCTTCTTTTTAATTATTTGACGATCCATGACATAAATTAATTCTTTTTTTAACAATGATTTCATATGTTAAGGAAATATTGCATTACCTGAGCGATAGCCCATTTCACCATAGGCCCGCAAGCCATACTGGCTCGGTTGACCTTCTCGAAGTTGTAGTCGGGATTGCTCAAATATCTGGTCCTCATCTTCTCGCGGACATCGTCACTGGCCACACAAACGGGTGATTAATACTTAATAAATAAAATATTACGATCGTGCATAATACCATCCCGTCATAAGTGTATGATCTGAGCTCGAGCGGGACATTTAGCGATATTCGTGTTAAACAAATGCAAAAGTGTGCGAGCGGCCTGCCGTAAACGCTTCGCTTGACGCTCGCCGCTCAGGCCGTACACTGAATCCGTCAAATACTCATAAAATAACTCAAATAAACCCCTCATGCTTTTCATACAAATGAAAAATGTGTGTTGTTGTATGAAACGAAAATAATCACTTACCCACACAGCAAATAAAAACTAAAATGGATTGATGTTGTGTTGGATGTTCAAACAGATTAGTGGTATCTTCAATACAATTTTCTATCAAGTGAATTTCAATCGAGTAACTGTTTAGTACAGACCTCGTTACAAAACGGCCACACGATTAATAAAGTTTACTCGATAGAAAATTATATCTATAATACCATGAATCGAATTGAACATAACTTTAAACATGATCAAAAACTCAAAATTTGCGAAAAATATATAAAACAAAAAAAACAAAAACAAACAAAAAAACTCGAGTAATCGAATCACTGTCTTTGATGTTCGATTGCCCGACGAGGACGGACGTGTAATGGAGACGAACACAATTTATTTATTGGCAAATACATGCAACCCGGAGACGAATCAACTGTGGATTTCTGGCAAAATAAAAATATTACAGGTTATTTAAACATTAGTTTCACTTTTACTCTACCGCAAACTAGGTAGATTGCAGATTGCAAATAAAACTTGCTAAATCACTATCTAAAATCGTTATAGGTTAATTTAGCCATCACCACAACACTTAATGTTACAGAGAAATACAGAACACAATGTGCAAAAGCATGCTTCAAGCACTCAAACCAAACAGTGCGTTTCTAAAGAGTCACCAAACGCCCGCACTTACCGCTACTAAATAAAATGGGGTTAAAAACAGCTTTCTCTTTACTACAGAGGGCGCTAATGGCGTAATGTTCATTTGACAGGGTGATCTTTGGCCCTTCGTCATTTTGAAAACAATCCTTTCCCGCTAAATGACACCTTCGCTTTAATGTGAAATTGAAACACGTCTGCTTCATCCGTCAATATAACATAGCCCCTTCAGCGCCGAGCTTAGTTTTTAACCTCATTAGGATTGTATACGGGTTGACAAGCGGTGCTCACGTTATGTCCTCGGTAGAGAAGTTGGAGACGATGCTGTTGATGAAGTTTTCTCGCATGATCACGGCTCGGATGGCCTTCCAGTCCGTCGCGTTCTCGCCCAACAGCAAGCAGATAGACTCTAGCGCCACCTTGACGATCGCCGGCGGGTTGCCCATGGACCGCACTTCCACCAGGTGCTGCTTCTTTATCGACTTGACCGCTGCACGTCCAACGCCATCCGAGCGTCCAGCCACCAGCACGAAGCGAGAGCGAGAGATTACAAAAAAAGAGAGAAACAAAAAGGCATTTAGCTCTGTGATACATGCGGCTGGCGTTATTATTAAACTTATATCACGGCTATTTAAACCAGGATCTTAAAATAAAAAAACACAAATTGATTAAATATAATGTTAAAAACGATTGTTAATTTTGTTGTTTATGACGATGCTTAGCAGAGTTAGTCACATTCGAGTATAGACGATGTTATTAGTGGTATTTGATGCCTTTCGTTACACGAGGTGATCGCAGTATTAATGTCGATTGATATATTAATAACAACAGTCACATATGCAAGCAAGCTTAGCTTATTTACAAAAATAAACTTACAACAATATTCATTCATAACAGTAACGACTTATAAAAGATATAACTAATATTAAAATACAATTCAATGCTTAGATGTAGAACATTCCAAGAAACAACTTCATAAAGAATTACAATTGAATTACAAATCATTCCAAGTACAATGTGTTTGCCAATAAATATAAATTAGATTTAAATTAAATGTATGACATATGAAGAAAGTCTATAATTTCAAAACTTATTAGCTTCCTTCTTTGACATGAGGCGAGTCGGAAATTACTACAAAAAATAGAACAAAAAAACAAACTACACTATTAATACTATAATCATGCCACAGTTGTAGTGCTAACTTTCTAGAGTTAGACCAAGAAAATTCTGCAGCGATTTTGATAGCCCACGCAGACAACGTCTATGAAATTATGACGTATAAATAACACTTGCCCTGCGTGGGCTATCTAAATCGCTGCAGACTGTTCTTGGTCTAACTCTAGGAAATGATCATGCTATAGTTGCGATACTAACTCCTTTAGTTGCAACCCAAAATGCTTCAGTGTTTAATTTATTTAACATTTAGTGTAACAAAGTTTATTTGTGAAAGGACTCCTTTTAATCCACATTTTTGAAACCGATACCCTTTTAGAGTTTTCAGATCGAAAATAAAACGTTATCATGTATGTATTTCCGGCTCGCCTCGACAAATAACTTCTGTTGTACAAACGTTCATTAACCATGCATTATAAGTATATTGCGGTCTTTAAAGGCCACCCCACACTAGCGTCATTTGAGTGTCGGCGTCTAGTCAGCGCTATGGAAAACGGCGTCGCTGCGCAGTTGCGTCAACGTTACGTCGAGCAGCAACCATAGAGTTGACTAGACGCCGACGCTCGGGAGACGCTAGTGTGTGCAATGACGCTTTAAGGGTGGACAATTTTTGACAAGCAGTGGTTTTTACGACATTTAATTGCGTAGGTACGACCACATACATTTGAACTACAAACTCGCGTGTAATATTAATGAATGTTTGCGAATAAGTGTAAAAGCAAACTAACGTGATATTCTCAGTCTCGAAGTTAACAATCGTCGATATAAAGTTGTCCTTCATCACGGCAGAACGTATCGCCTTCCACGTGTCCCCTTTCTCGCCGAGCAGCGTGCAGATCGACTCGAGCGCCATCTTGACGACCGACGGCGGGTTGGCCATGGACCGGACTTCGACCAGTTGCTGTTTCTTGATGGATCGCACGGCTGTGTTGGGGCTTCGTGTTTAATACTAGCTTTTATGTTTAGTACAATATTGAAGCCAATTTTTGTCAGATCCTCTCGGGCGGCATATGTAATTTTTGATCGCTGGTATCACAACTTTGAGTCAATTAAGTAAGGTTCAAATTTAGTCGAGTTATATATTGCTGGCTACGAGAAGCTTACCGCCCGAGGAGATATTTAGGAATTCATTATCTAGGGTAGCTCCAATATTGTATTGTAATCCTTCAAATTGACTAAAGCGCTCCTCTAAAGTAATAAGAGCGGTTTTTTTCCGAGGTATCAGTTCAAAAATCTGCGTTTAATGTTTTAGTACAAAATTAAATCGATCTAACATAGAACCATATTTTAAATCGCTATCAATAACAATAGTTAAGGCCAGTTGCATCAACCACAAACTCTAGACTAGTAATTCAATAGAGAACGATGAACAAATAAACATACAATACCATTTTAGAGAAAGTAAACGGTTACAGAAGTTTTGAGGCAACCGGCCATTATTGGGGCAGAGGCATCGTCTTATTGTGACTGTTCTAACTACTGATCTATTGATATTAAGCTAATCGTCAAATATGTGAACATGTTATCACTAGGTAACACTTATATGTAGTCTATTAGCCAAGTGCAATCATGTACTACGGTGAAGATCTGGGACTTATCCAATGAAACTTTACAAGTCCACAAAATGGTGACGAATCATTTCGGTGGATACTTTATTGTTGAGTGGGTCATTTTGTTACCGTTTCTAACTTATCTAGCTAGCTATCAAGTACCTACCGCAAGTGTCCAGAAATAGTCTCAGAATCTACCGACAGATTAAAAAAAAATGTCCACGAAAGCGAGGCTATACAACACCTGATTAACGTATTTAGTACACTTGTAAAGTTCCATAGAATAGCACCATGTAGAGTAAAACTGTTGTTTAAACAGTAGAAACGAAACGGAAGTAGAAATGAAGCAAAGAACCAAACCGTTTTGCGCCTCGATGACAGCGGGCTCGACCTGCGCCAAGTCCGCCATAACGTCGCGGCGTTTCGCTTCGATCTCCTTGGTTTGCTTCTCTAGAGCGACCTGATTTCAAGCAGAACATACCACAAGGCTCATCATAGTAGAAAAAATTAGCAGTTCAATTTGAAATCAATAGACTACAAAATAAAATTGAATTTCAGTAGTTTCGAAATCGAACGAAACAAAACAATTGCCAGTCTGTTCCAATTATATGTTCTAAAGGGTAAGACCGTGGGCCTTATGAGGGTATAGCGCTTCACTGACCTGAATTTCCTGGCTCTCGACTTTCTTTTTCTCGGCTTCTTGTTGGTCTTTAACCATCTGCCGCAGTTTGGCGTTGGCGGCTTCGTTCTTTTGTTGTAGTTCCTAAATAATAAATTGAAAGGTTAGGTCCAAGTGCTGCAAGTCTGGTATACAGGGTGTGATTTTGCTGTAATTCTCAGAGATAACGGGAGGTTTTTCATAGATAGTTAAGTCATATAGTAATATACCTGTGACTTGACAGCGAGACTCTTCTGCATTTCTTCGACCTGTTCCACGGTTTCGGCAATCTTCCCGAGACCCACGTTCAAGTGGAGTTGCTGCTCTTCCAAGTCCGCTCGCTTCTCGGCGTACAACTTCACCATTTGCTGGATGAAATCGAGATAATGTCTGAAAGTAGAAGTACACATTTAACTTTTTGACATCCTTTGATGATACTTGTTCATATCCATAGACGTCACATAGACTCGCATGGTTATAGTGTAATATAGACCTTCGTGCATTACAACAAGGTATACGTTGGCGTGTATCATACGCTTGACATTTAAGGTTATGGATATATTGAAACCTTATGGTCCTTGTAAAATTCCTTGTTAAATAATCTACGTATTTAGTTAATTAGCTCTATTGGATAGTTTGTAAGTTAGCTGGTACACCTTTGTCTTTTAAAAAAAGCTAAACAATAAAAATGAAAAAAAGACAATACCGGGGACAAGCAATTTTAGTTGCGAGGCTAAACAGGCCACTCTTGGAGAGTGCCCGCGGGTGGCAGTTTATATCGAGTGATTTATGTAGACGTCGGTATATTGCCAACATCGCAGGTGACGCGAGTGGAAAACCGTCGTTTCGCCAAAGCTAATCTATACTAAGGGTGGCGGCGCACTCTCCCCGCCGCCCTCTGTCGCCCTACCCCGTCGCCCCGGTACCGCGCAGGCGAGTGCTCATTGAAGTGTATAGTCGGGCCGACTATACACTTGAATCTTCAAGTCGGGTGAGACTACCTGGGCGTGATGGCCATGGTGCGGTTGGCGCGCTTGGCGAGGCGGCGGTTGGCGCGGTGCAGCGTCTGGTGCACGTACACGCACGCGTTCACCACGGCCGCGCGGTGCGCCGGCCGCGCGCCCACCTCGCCGCACGCCGCCGGGAACAGCTCGGGCGGCACGTACTCCGCCGACTCCAGGTCCATGCGCAGCGTGAACTCCTTGCCAACCTGCCCAGATAACATATTTGTAGGACTAGGGTGTCTTACATCACACAATTAATAGAAAGCTCCTTCTTCTACCCAATTTTAGCAGTAAAATTATAGGGATTGGACGAAATGCAATTTGAGGTAAAATTTGAGTCATCATCGACTCCGACACCACTCCTCCCGGATGGGATCCACATCGCAACTAGCGATAGATCAAGGCCGAATTTTTAATCAAAGTACAATCAAAATAAATTTTCTTGTACGAGCTATGCGCCAATAATTTCATTCAATCTTAATTCCCAGCAAAACGGGTAACAAACATTCAGTTCTAGTTCAAAGCTAGTAGACTTATACAAAGAATTATCACGGTCCATATCCCGGTCGATATACTCGTAAGTCTAGTGAAACTAACTGTGAATCATTCAAAACTGTTACTTGGAAAGCTGTCAAACACTAGACTAACACATTATCAGTCATTAATTTCACTTAATCTGACCTGGAATAGGGCTCCATCGCTCCAGTCACCGAACCAGTTGAGCACGCAACGGTTGAACAGAGCGGGCGACGTCGCGGCACGGTCCTTGAGTCCCTCTGAGGAGGGATTCATCGTGAACACAACGTGCAAGTTGCGCATCACTTGTCCAGTGAACCTAAAAAGTGAAACATTTATTTTACGACTGCTCGGCAAAGTTCTACTTTAAGATATATTATGAACCATCGTGGTCGTCAGCTGCCGCTCTATTGGTGAAGGAAGTGAAACCAATTTACTAAAAAGGTATGATGGTTGGTGGCAAGTTTAAGAGTGCATAAGATTTTAAGGAATAAATTATTTAGAAATGTACATAAATTGTGTCTGACTAATCAAAGACATCTCTAGAAACAAGACGGATTACTTGGAAATTATTTTCGACATCTGAACTGCAAAAAAATATCGTACAACAGTACTTATTTGTACCGAAAACAAGGAGTGAACTTGAAACTTTTGACCGGTAAAGTAAATTGATAAATAAAAAAACAACGGGTTGCACTCCGGGAGTGCCGGCAGAAGTGAAAACTCAATGACATTGTAACAGGTTTTCGATCAGGTCACGTGTCCGTCTTACGAAGCGTCTTACGTCTTACGGTCTCGCGAGTTTAACATTTTTTCCCCGTCAAAAAGTGCACAGCGCCGCTAAAGAAGTTTTCACTTCAGTAATATGTACTAACCACTTGTAGAGTTCGTCGTTGGAGTCGAGCATCAGGCCCTCTCGCTGCGCGCCTTCCTTGCATTGCGTCATGAGCGCTGCGAATTCGTCGCCTTCGAACAAGCCCGGCACCTACGGACGTTCGATAAGCAATATGAAATTCGTTATTTGCAATATAGCACCTTAATATTTATCTTTTAAAACGACAAAAGGATATATTCAAATATATTAAAACAGATCGCAGACTAAATGCAGTTTACGTCGATCAGCCAACGCGTGTGACTTCTGATGAAGCTACTCGTTATGGAGCGAAATAATTTCCGACTTGAAGCCTCTCTAACGGAATAGAAATTACCTGTCTTGTGTTACTAAAAGGCCTCGCTCGCTGGCCCGTTTAAATTTACCGTCGCGCAGCAATACCTAGTTCCCAACTTTTAGTGTTTTTAGGATTAGACTTATAGTATTTTTAGGATTCCGTACCCGGGTAAAAACGGGACCCTATTGCTAAGACTTTACTGTCCGTCCGTCCGTCTGTCTGTCTGTCTGTCACCATGCTGTATCTAATGAACCGTGACATTTGAAATATTCACAGATGTATATTATTTATGTTGCCGCTATAACAACAAATACTAAAAAGTACGGAACCCTCGGTGGGCGAGTCCGACTCGCACTTGTCCGGTATTCTTTAATAATCACCTCTCCGTTGGCCAGTAGAGTATTCATGCGCTCTAGGAAGCCGCTGTCGAGCACGTTGGACTCATCCAGTATGAAGGCGACCTTCTCGTCGCGGCAGCCGGCGCGCCGCAGCACCGAGCGCAGGTCCTCGTCGAAGTCCGCGCCCGTGTACTTGTTGTGCACCTTTAGAACACAACAAACTTATTACAAAACTGTTTTTTTTTTAATACTACGTCGGTGGCAAACAAGCATACGGCCTGCCTGATCATAAGCAGTCTCCGTAACCTATAGACGCCTACAATTTCAGAGGTGTTACATGCGCGTTGCCGTTGCGAACCCTAACCTCCGCACCCTCGTTGAGCTCTGGCAACCTTACTCACCGGCAGGAACACAACACAATGTATTAAAGACATACCAGTTATACTATTGCCAACTTTCAAAAGATTTCATAACGCCTATTTTACCCGACAGGACAATTTGCACCGGCCTTACATAGGCGAGAAAAGAGGTCTTTAATTGTAATAACAATGTTTCGCAGCAAATTTTATTTGGTTCATACTACTCTGAAGTCGATATGCAAAATGTGATCCAGTACTTCCTCAAACAGGACCAAATATTTAACTTCTTAGTAGACCTAAAATAACTGTATACCTTGATCTAGAAGATGCTAAGGCCGTTCATCCAGGCCACGAAGCGACTGAGCGCGGTCTTGCCAGCGCCGGAGACACCGATGAGCAGCAGATGCCCTTGCGGCTGACGGAAGATACGGTCGATACGAAGAACGTGGTCCAGCACTTCGTCAAACGGGACTAAAGACTCCAGTTCGTAGATCTAGTAACCGTATACCTTGATCTGGAAGATGCTAAGCCCATTCATCCAGGCCACGAAGCGACTGAGCGTGGTCTTGCCAGCGCCAGAGACACCGATGAGCAGCAGATGCCCTTGCGGCTGACGGAAGCTACGGTCGATACGAAGAACGTGGTCCAGCACTTCGTCAAACGGGACCAGAGACTCCAGTTCGTAGATCTAGTAACCGTATACCTTGATCTGGAAGATGCTAAGCCCGTTCATCCAGGCCATGAAGCGACTGAGCGTGGTCTTGCCAGCGCCGGAGAGACCGATGAGCAGCAGATGCCCTTGCGGCTGACGGAAGCTACGGTCGATACGAAGAACGTGGTCCAGCACTTCGTCAAACAGGACCAGACTCGAGTTCGTAGATCTAGTAACCGTATACCTTGATCTGGAAGATGCTAAGCCCGTTCATCCAGGCCACAAAGCGACTGAGCGTGGTCTTGCCAGCGCCGGAGACACCGATGAGCAAGAGATGCCCTTGCGGTTGACGGAAGATACGGTCGATACGAAGAACGTGGTCCAGCACTTCGTCAAACGGGACTAAAGACTCCAGTTCGTAGATCTAGTAACCGTATACCTTGATCTGGAAGATGCTAAGGCCGTTCATCCAGGCCACGAAGCGACTGAGCGTGGTCTTACCAGCGCCGGAGAGACCGATGAGCAGCAGATGCCCTTGCGGCTGACGGAAGATACGGTCGATACGCAGAACGTGGTCCAGCACTTCGTCAGACGGGACCAGAGACTCCAGTTCGTAGATCTAGTAACCGTATACCTTGATCTGGAAGATGCTAAGGCCGTTCATCCAGGCCACGAAGCGACTGAGCGTGGTCTTGCCAGCGCCGGAGACACCGATGAGCAGCAGATGCCCTTGCGGCTGACGGAAGATACGGTCGATACGAAGAACGTGGTCCAGCACTTCGTCGAAGAGGACGAGCGGTACGTCTAACTCTTCTTCGTAGAACACCTAAGGGAATTATCAAATGGGTTAATGATGACGTTCAAATTCATTGTCTGGACGATAACTTGAATATATATTATTACAACTGGGAGTTTGCAGAGTCTCAGTTTTTAGTCGTTTATCTACTTCGCTGTCACTGAAATGTCTGGTGGGTGCAGTAGAATTGGAGATACTCGAATTATGAAAATCGGAATTCGTGATAGGCGAATATTTATTGGGATTTTAAAAACAAACAATTGAACAACAAAACAAACGATTGAACTTAAAAGCACAATGATTGATAAAATATAATTTGATTTGTTCCCAAAGTTGTGTATGTGAACATTGGTTTATTTGGGCGGTAGGTTTAATACTAAAACGTTACCTTTAGTCGGGCCTTGACGTATTCACGCAGTTGATCCCTCTCTACCGGCACATAGTCCTTGCTGAGCCAGTTGCTGTACAAGATGGGGCGGGCCAATGCCTGCTCGCGGTTAATACCTTGATTGTGAAAGAAATTTTACGTATTAATTTATCTTGAAAGACGAATTATATTAACATGGCAAGAAATGTATTTTGAACAAGTACAATATTTTGATTCATTTTAATTTACCCAGTCTTTAAAATACGACCTGAAAAGCGGTTACTACCGATGGATTCTAGAAGCATATAATCAATGTACGTATTTGACAGTTGTGTATCATCTAGTCGTGATTTAAAATGCATTATCACAATCATCTCAATGTGAACCAGTTTATTACAGTAAAGGCTCAAGATGTCATTTTAATCAGACGAAGTTAGAATCTGTTTTTAGTGTTCCGTACAAAACTTTGTTTACGGAACACTTATGGGATCACTTCGGTCTTGTTTGTAAAAAAAATCGTACCTGGGAAGAACCTCATAGCAACAGTATCGATGTTCTCATCGGTCCACTGCCTTTCGGACTCTTCTACCAATCGATCCTGGAAGAGACGCAGAGCTTCGTGCGCCCACAGTCTCACCAGACCTTCCACGTTCAGGTTGTCAAGAGGCCTGGGGATAATACATTATTATTTAGTGAAAAAGATAGTCCAAGATGTAAACGACCACTAGACAAAGTGAAACAAATGGCATAAGATTAGTACAAATTAAAAATTGAAAATGATGACTCAGTTCATTTTCAATTTTTAATTTGTACATTCAGCTTTCAGTAATATTCTAAAGAAATGTTAAATCCTAAGATGTGATGGTTTTACAAAATAAATAAGTGCTACGTAAGTACAGAATTCTTACTGTCTAACAAAATCGATGTTTGTCAATGAACCATGTTGGTCCTATTCTAAATCATGGCAGGCGTGGCTCACTCCGCGAATTCGTCGCTTTGCTACAGGTAGCTAAAAGTACATCCGTTCCACCCCAATTTTGGGGAAAGCCGTAAGCCGCGCGTGGCGCTGTCGCCACCTAGCCGCCATATCTGTGCTGATCGTAACAGACGCGTTTTGTTAGAGAGTGAGTCTTCTGTACCTAGTACTATTATTTATTCTTTGATCATGGGTCCAATCACGCGTTTTGTTAGACTGCGTCTTAATGACTGCTCAGATCATTCATGAATCGCGCGCCCGATTTATTGCGTGAAATATCACTGATGCTGTATATTGTAAGTACGTATAGCCTCTCCTCATCAAACAAACAAATATCCACATCTCACCTGATAGCTTCACAGATGCCTCGCACCCATCTGGTCATCTCTCTGGGCGAGTACACGTAATGCGGCTGCATGTCTTGCGTAAAGCGTTCCTGTGAAGCGAGGTACAGCTTGACCATGGCTTGGGTCAGAGGTTCTGCGTAGCCGCGAAGAGCGGGCTGCATACGCAGCATGGCTCGGGTGAACGTTCCGTAAATCTGTTGAGAAATTGACGATTTAAAAATAAAAAGAGGTTTTTACGAAAAAAAAATGTCATGGTCTCCTGTAGTGTCGGAATGTGATAGGCGCTCTTACAATTTTACTATAAATAAGTTTTTGGCAAAAATTTCATTTTTGGTACAAGCTTTTATCGCTGACTGTATTTTTCTTACGACCGACAGCTAATACTCATCGAGACAATTCTAAAAACCCCTAACACAATTAGGTTGCGTTGTTTCATCACAGAGTTCCTATGGCCACCTCCTGTCTCCATCGTCAGATCAGCTCGATGGTTGGTACCATAATATTGCATTGTCATCCGATTTATACATGCATGCAAAATTTCAGCTCAATCGGAAACTGGATCAAATTTAACTCGCAAGATTTGATTACAGACAGACAGACAATGGTCAGGTGAAACTAAATAAAAGCTTGTAAAATGTATTGCATCACTATGCATTATCGGGTGTCGGGAGAAACGGAAAACCCACTGGTCGGCAGGCCTCGTCGGCGATGGCGGGATAACTTGGGCTCCTTCTTGAGACGCTCGCCAGATATAGTACTAAACATAGACGAGTGGAAGAAGAGGGGGAGGCCTTTGCCCAGCAGTGGGACACAGTGGGCTCTGAATAATTATAATAGTAGGTCTCAGGCGGCTCACGTTTCGAACAAGGTCTACCCACGACTGCGGCGACCAGTGGCCATGGTCTCAATATGTTAACCTAGCACCTGTGACACATGTGAGTTTGACCAGGCATATAAGTAGACCACCCGATTGTACAAGGGTCTACTGTACCCACAGGCTACTGTACGCATAGTCGCGCTACCCCCTCTGCCACGCATACGGTAATTTACTCCATGTTCGAGTCGAAAGTGTCTTTGTGTGACGTCCGTGTCTTTGAGCAGACCAATCACGGCACGGGACTTCGCTCACCTCGTCCCGCGCACCCCCGCATTTTTGGCATCAACGGTTGCATGAAATAATTGCTCTAAACTCGGTCTAGAGGATTCCTAGTAGACTGTACCTGTTCGAGCGAGGTCTCGCCGGGGTAGTCGACGTAGATGACGGGCACGTGCCGCAGCAGGCGGTGCGACAGCGGCTTGCGGCCCGGGTCCGTCGGCGGGTTGCACGCGCCCACAAACTGGATGCGCTCCAAGTGGACCCATGAGTGATCTTTGAATGTAATAAAGTTAAATCGGATAAGGTTAAGAACAAATCAATACAACAAATCAATTGTCAAGACAAACAAATCTTATAAGATTTTTAACTGTTTTAGCCAATATAGAAACGAAGCGAGCGTCATGTCGAGCGTTTTTCGACTTAAAATACGTGAGTGACCCGTTGTTAATATATTTAATGTCTGTGTCTCACGGAAATTTTGTTATTAAAAAGAGAAACGAAGATCTTATAACCTCGTGCCGCCCACCATAATATGTTATAGCCAAGGAAGTTAGAATCTTGTTGTATTTTCAATTGGGTTGAATTTCATTTGTTCGAAAATTTTACGAGATTAATGAAATGCTACCTACTTTGTTATTAATTAAGGTTGACATCCCATCGAATCTGAGCGTACATCCTAATGTACATTGGGCGGCACGAGGATAAGTTGAATTAACCCTTTGAACGCCTCGCCTAACGTGTGTGGCGCGTCATTATGAACTTAGTCGGATTGCACGAAGGTTAATATTGGGCTGTAGCCGCGCGTGTCAATTGAAGTCTTTGGGGTCAAAGAGTTAAAAACATTGACATCGCATAAAGGAACCTTTACATAAAAGAGCAGAGGCTGAAACACTCCGCGGTCCAGTTACTTACTTACCCCCTTATTCATAAACGCGCTACAACCCTCATTAAGTAATAATCGTTTGTCCTTATCTGTAATTTTGATTTATGTATTTGTAAGAAAGGGATAAAACAAAACTAAGTGAGTCCCGTAAAGTTTTATGAATAAGGGGGTTAATCTAAGCTAGCTATGTCCAACGTATATCATCTTTTGTTATTCCAGCATGTACTTAAAATATAGTTGGAAGGTTTATTATATAATATGTATTAAAATCTGACCGCTCGCTCTGTAGAAGCCTTTGTGCTCTAGCAGCTGCCTCAGGAAGGAGATGACGCGCTGCGTGCCGTACTGGTCCATGTCGGGCAAGTTGATCTCGTCGCAGAACAACACGAGCCATTTGCCCAGCTGGAAACAAACCATTCAATTAAATTTCGGAACCCCAGGTCACAGAAGAAATAATAATACTACCGTACAGAAAGGACACTTCCTACAAACCCGAAGTTTGACAGCGGTTCAGGGTCGAATCATGCTGTCTCTTTCTAATACATGGCACTATCCCTTTCGGATATTTAGGGTTGTCAAAAATCAAGTGATTATCTTATCTGTGGTCGTGCACGCACAAGGAAGTCACGTGGTGCCAACCCTAAAAACTGCACACTACCGGGGACTCTGTTAACCTTTTCGACGCCAACGACGGATTTATCCAAACACGGATTAATCCGTCATAGACCACAGAGTAACATAGACCTACGTGCCTATGGATAAAGTTCAATTTCAGTTTTGACACTATGGTGACGTGGCGTCCGAGTGACAGCTTTTGTGTTTGACACGGCGTCGAAAAGGACACGTTCGTACGAGTAAGTGACGGCATGTGTCATAGATAGACCAAAGGAAACAAAAAACTACGCGAATGCTATAGCATTCCTGTCCGCGAATGTGTTAAGGACCAACCATATTCTGGCTCACTCATGTTCACTGGCCTCCCCGTTGCAACAAGTACTAACCTGCACAGGCGCCAACACAACTCCATTAGGCGTCTTCCTGTACTCGCAGTAGTGGTCGAAGGTCTTCAGCAGGAGCTCAGGCGTGGTGGCGGAGGAGAAGTTGAGCCCGACCACCTCCATGTCGGGCAGCGCACGGAGCGCAGAGAACAGCGTCATGGTCTTACCGGAGCCGGGCGGCCCGCATAGTACTAGAATATGTGATTATGTTAGCGGACATCGGACGCGAAAAACGGCAACATACCTATTCCACAAATATGCAGAGGTGATTGGAAACAATTTTCTAAAGGGTTCTCGACAACACGGGTTATGAGATTGAGTTACGAAAAAAAATAGTTGAGAAATTTAATAGTTTAGTATGTGGGGTTGAAATATTGAGAAACCTTTACGTAGATTAACTTATATTCCGCTACCCCTTAGACAACAGAGCCAGATGCACCAACCACAATGGCGGACTGATCAACGGCAAACAACAATGAACTATGAAACTTTCCATATAATATTTTGTAGTGATATACCGTTTGGCGCAAACGACCCTTAGGGAGAACCTTAGCGTCTCCCAATCCTCGGCGTCTAGCCATCTACTCAACGCAACGTTGGCGCAACTGCGCAGCGTCATTATTTTCCATATCGCTGACTAGACGCTATAGTTTGGGGTCTCTAAGGGCCACCTGACACTAGCGTATCCCGAGCGTCGGCGTCTACTCAACTCTATAGTTGCTGCTCTACGCAACGTTGGCGTAAATGCACAGCGACGCCATTTTCCGGTATCGTCTTGGGTGGTCCCATTCGTTTTTCGTCAAGTTCTTAAATTAGTCCTTTTCTGATTTCGTCACCCATTCTACATTCGTCACAATCGTCGGTGGCTTTCAATGTAGAATGCGTGACGAAAGCGGAATAAGACTAATTTAAGAACTCGACGAAAAACTAGTGGGACGACCCAAGACGATACCAATTTTCCATAGCGCTGACTAGTCGCCGGCGCTCAGAAGACGCTAGGATGGGGTGGCCCTCACACAGCCAGTACGTACCGAGCGGCTTGTGCTCGGCGAGCCAGGTGTAGAGCAGCGCCTCGTGGCGCACCGTGTCCAGCGTGGGCACCACCACGTCGGGCGCCGCCACCTTGTGCGTCTCCACCTCGATCTGCGGCACCTTGGCCGACCAAGGCACCCACTCCCCGGTGATCGACACCTACATTATATCATAGTTCATTATTATAGGTACTTAGCAGAGTGTGCTAACGAGATTAATAAGTTTTTGGCAAAAATTTCATTTTTGGTACAAGCTTTCATCGCTGACTGTACTTTTCTTTCGACAGACAGCTAATACTCACCGAGACAATTCTAAAAACCCCTAACACAATTAGGTTACGTTGTTTCATCACAGATTTCCTATGGCCACCTCCTGTCTCCATCATCAGATCAGCTCGATGGTACCATAATATTGCATTGTTATCCGATTTATACATGCATGCAAAATTTCAGCTCAATCGGAAACCGGGAAGTGGATCAAATTTAACATGCAAGATTTGATTACACACAGACAGACAGACAGACAGACAACGGTCAGGTGAAACTAAATAAAAGCTTGTAATAAAATAAATAGCGTATTGTTACTGAATATTTTCAATAGCCTCATGTATGAACTGTAGGGGGCAGCACAGGAGCCCCTTGATTATTGGCGCAAACTGTAAATGTCAAGTTTAAGTTTCCCATTTAGGCCACAAATGTCAATATTAAGTTTAATATTCCGATTTAGGTCACAAGATAGCCCTCCAACAACAGCCTAATCCTAGTATATACACCGTGTTTTTATTGAATTTCGTTAACTTCGTTGTATGGTTAAGTACGTTTAAGAGAACTAAATGGCATAGATAATTAAAAAAAAAAAATATTTTTTGCTTAATTTGAAAAAAAAAAATTAAGTTTAAAAAGTAATTAAATGTAGCATATAGCGTTGTTGTAACATGGGCATTACATTTAACTCAACCAAACAATTGAAATCTGTGACATATCAATGTCATTTCGAACATCGAGCGACCGAGATTGTATTTAAGTTTAGTAGCAAATGCATGAACTCATTCTAAACACTAATCAATATGTAAACCGGCCCTAAGGCAAGTGTATACGCTTGTAGAGGCCTCAAAGGAAAAAAATAAATTATCGATTATCTCCGAAATGGAGTTAATTAGAATATCGGTGTCTTTGAGAAAGTTACTAGATTTAAGCTCAGGAATGCACCCCTGAAATTAACGGAAAAAAAAAAACACGGTGTATAGCCTAATCCTAGTGCGTATTTAGATAAAACACTATTCGTGAAAACAAACAAATGTGATAAGCTTACCTCGAAGTCAATGATGTGTTGATTGGGACCACAGTTAGGTAGAGGCATAGTGCTGGCAGATCTTATGAAGTCGCCCAACTCATTACGATCCTATAAAAAAACAACATTACTTTCGGCAAAAAGAATAGATAGTATAGAGGGGTCCTGTCATTGTGAATTTTGTAGTCACAGTAAATTTACTGCCATCTATCGACACACGACTAAAACTCAAAATAAAAACGCATAAAATTATCAAAAAAATGTATATATATATATGGTGGGAGTCAGGTCTGTGGCTGCAGGCGCTACCCTCTCCAAACATTGGGACTTTTCTCGACAACACTTCCTTCCGCCTAGCAGCTAGCTTACGTTTAGGGGCATCTACCAATCAGCCACATAGCTGTCAATGTGGCACCACGGTGGACATTCTTGGCCACCATGGCCTCTCATGTGTTCGAAGCGCTGGCAGGATCCCCCGCCATGCCAGTATAAATGATGTCCTCCGTCGGGCTCTTGTTAGTGCCAAAGTACCTGCAGTCCTCGAGCCCAGCGGTCTGGCCAGGGATGACGGCAAGAGGCCCGACGGAATGACACTGGTGCCTTGGAGCATGGGTCGGCCGCTAGTTTGGGACGCTACCTGCGTTGATACCCTGGCACCGTCCCATGTTCCAAGCACCAAAGATTCTGCTGGCGCTGCGGCTTCCTCAGCCGAAAGCCTCAAGCGCCGCAAATATGCCGCTCTGGGAAGCAGCTACATATTTGCGGCGTTTGGTGTCGAAACTTTGGGGCCGTGGGGGCCAAGTGCGCGTCGACTGTACAAAGACTTGTCGGCGCGCTTAATAGAGGCTTCTGGTGACCAGAGGGCTGGCCACTATTTCGCCCAGCGTATTAGCATCGCTATACAGCGGGGAAATACGGCCAGCCTTCTGGGCACCTTGCCCGTTGACGGCGATCTGGGGCAATTTATTTACCTATAGTTTTTGTAAGTTTTATTATGTTTGTTAATTTATTTCTTTGTTTCTATCAATAAATAACTCCCTATGGATAAATTATTTTATTATTTTTATATCATTTTGATCCATGTCCATTCACTGATATCTATGTGTTAAAATTGTTAAATATGAAACGGTGTCGTCACGCCATCTAGCCGAGTATAGGCTAAAGGTGTGTGCGGCATCTATCCGAAAATTACTTATTCTTGATTTCCGAGGCACGTTTTTTCCTTAGACTTTATTCATCTTATACGAAGTTACATATGTCTTTGGTTTCTGACTAATGTGTATTTTATGCAATATGAATAAGGTTCTAAAAATACCTTTAGCTTAGCGTCACCAGCGAAGGACCAGAGAAGGGAGTAGACGAGCCACTTGGGCACGTACGCTTCCAACTGTTCGTTTGTTACTGGGAAGTCGGGATGCTGCCGGTTGTAGCCAAGAATGTTCCTGTAGAAAAAACTTTACATAAGTTTTGGTCTTTGGCCAGGGGTGCGAAACTTCCGAGATCGGCCAAACTCGGCTCCACTCGGCTCAGCATTGCTCGGAGCAATTATTAGGGTTGGCACCACTTGACTTCCTTTTGCGTGCACGACCACAGATAAGATAATCACTTGAATTTTGACAACCCTAAATAGCCGAAAGGGATAGTTAGAAAGGGATAGCAAGATTCGACCCTGAACCGCTGTCAAATTTCGGTTTTGTAGGAAGTTTCCTTTCTGTACGATAGTACTATTATTTATTCTGTGCTTTGGCTAAAAATGTTTATCATTAGGGTTCCGTACCCGAAGGGTAAAAACGGGACCCAATTACTAAGACTCCACTGTCGGTCTGTCTGTCTGTCACCAGGCTGTATCTCATAAACCATGATAGCTAGACAGTTGAAATTTTCACGGATGATATATTTCGAGCGAGTCCGACTCGCACTTGTCCAGTTTTAATTTTATATTTTACAAAATAGTTTTATTTTTTTAAGTTTCAAACTCAGTTGTGTTGGCGCAGAACAGCGCCATCTGTTTTGGATGTCAAACTAAGGGGTACGTTTTTTTCTTAGACTTTACCTCTCTATTACAATCAATTCTCTTTGGTTTGAGTAAATCGATTTGCAACTATGTCATGAATACACTGATTTGAATATTTATTTTCATCAACAATTGTTTTTTGTTTACTATAGTTATTATAGAATCTGTATCTTATTGTTGTCAATGGCTGGACGTAAGGACATATATCTATCTCACCTAACACCGCGATTCAACATGGAGTGCAAGGAGGACAGCGCCCGATGCCGAGTGAAGTCCATAATGTGATCGAGCGAGATAGCGCGTTCGAAGCATTTCACAACTAAGCCGTCGCCGAAGAACAGAGGTTGGAGAATCATGGCCACGTCGCGTTGAGTCTGTAAAATACAATGGTTGTTACTCAACCGTGCTACTCACTTGAGTCTTACGGGTACAATCACCTGCAATAATATGTTACACAACGAAGGCAGCAAAAATATCTGACACGATTTTATTTGTAAACTGCAAAACGTAATTCAAGACCAAAAAAGTAATCGTGGATCCCGAGTGGGTGGACATTGTCTTACTTTTTTTGGTCTTGAATTACGTTTTGCAGTTTAGAGCATGTCACATATTTTTGCGGCCTTCCTAGACTAGAGTAACATATTATGGCAGGTGACTGTAAATTCGTAAATTCAAAATTTAAAACCTCAATGACGTTTTTAAGCTGGATAATTTATACCCATGGGATTCCAACAAATACTGCTAAGATGTTATAATGCAACCAACAGTATCGTAGGCTTTAATCACAAATCATCTTTCTACTAGATTGAGTATATAAAATATCGCGGTCACCACACATTGGCGATGGCGTTCCAATACTGAGTATGAGAGTGTAACCGCTCTTTTACCTATTATTAAAAATATCAAAAGTTCTAGTATAAACTTGGGCTGTTGTTATATTTTAAAATAGTATATGATGGAACTAATAGGCTACAAGAAAAAAAGCGTGTATCAGACTCAGGGCGTTCGCTGGCTGGCGTAGCGGGTGAGCGGGTTAACGAAAAATAGTATGGGCGTTACTAACTGGCTCGGACGCATGCAACGGATTTTACCTACACCCGCACCCGCGTGCGTACGCCCGTGCACCCACGGCAGCTAGCGGACGCCCTTAGTAAACACTTCTTAGCGGAGTATGTCGCAAAATTTCGTGGAGAAAATACAATTTTCATTTGTTTAGACAATTTTGTAGGAATATTCAATTTTAAATTAACCTGTAAAGCTGGAGACAGGATGTTTTCGGTAGCGTTTTGATCACCGCCCGCCGCCGGAGCGGCCATCACGATGCTGAACGAGTCTTCTTCGCCGTCCTCCAGGGGAATGTTTCTCAGTCTGAACAGAAATCAAACAATTATATAATAGTGTTATACAGTAAACTGTTATAGAGTTTCGTGACTTGAAAGATTGAGACTTGTTCGTATTATGCGTACCTATATGCAACGCATGTTGTAATGCGAGTTGAAAGGGCTTACCTCAACAAATAGTTTTCGAAGATCATTTCGGTAGTGAGTACGTCCTGTGAGAACCAAACCATACCGCAACGCGAGACCGTAGCAAGGGTAGCATATTTAAGATCTTGGACCTGGAAACAAATATATCGTTAAAAGGAACGTCAATGTGAACATAAATGAAAGATACATGCATGATTAATTAACTTTGTAGCAGATAAAATAAAGATACAGCATATAAAACAACACCAGCAGAGACGTACCAAATATGGTAGCCGTAGATACCGACGTCATGTTAAAAACCAGACGTTCGGCCAAGGAGACATTTAGACTTATTGTGTGCAATACCGGCCAATCTAACTAACTACCTCAAACATGACGCGCACGTTGGGCAGCGTAAGCAGCTTGTCGTCGAGCACAGAGTTCAGGTCCACCCACTCGGGATCCACGTCGAATATGATCTGTTTGTTGGCACCATATATAACTAACCTCAAACATGACGCGCACGTTGGGCGGCAGCGACAGACGCTCGCCATTGGGCAGCGTGAGCAGTTTATTGTCGTCGAGCACCGAGTTCAGATTCTCCACCCACTCGGTGTCCACGTCGAATATGATCTGTTTGTTGGTACCATATAGGTATACAACTAACCTCAAACATGACGCGCACGTTGGGCAGCGTGAGCAGCTTGTCGTCGAGCACAGAGTTCAGGTCCACCCACTCGGGATCCACGTCGAATATGATCTGTTTGTTGGCACCATATATAACTAACCTCAAACATGACGCGCACGTTGGGCGGCAGCGACAGACGCTCGCCATTGGGCAGCGTGAGCAGTTTATTGTCGTCAAGCACAGAGTTTAAGTTCTCCACCCACTCGGGGTCCACGTCGCCGTCGAATATGATCCATTGGCGCTTGTTGATTTCACCGCGGACGTTGTCAATGATTTTTCTGAAAAGGTTATTTTATGTAGATAAGAGGCAAAGTAATAAGGGCAACGCCACTAGCCTCATTTTGCTATAAATTGTGAAATTCATCATGTTTTTGCTATAACTTCAAAACGTAAACTAGTTTAACCGCTGTCACGGAGACAAAAATACAATAAACGCATGATATTGCCATGAAAACGGAGAGACATCTCTGTCAGCTCTATTCAAATAATTTATTCGCGCGGTCGTTTTATGTATCAACAAATTTAGCTCTGGGGTTAACGTGGGTCCTTATAATTGATGTAGGATACAGAAACTCTTCGAAGGTCCTATGTTTAAGGGGTTACCTGAGGATGTGCGTGAACAGTCCATCGGTCCATTCGCGAGTGTTGGGGTCCAGTACACCGTACAAAGTCTCCTTTGACATCGCCTTAGGGTCTATCACGTGAGCTACGCCTTCAACGCCTTCGAATCTAAATAAACACAAGTTTGTAATTAACGGAATGCTGTAAGTATAGACAATGATTATACCACTGTACACTCGACGTCAATGATATGTTTACATTTTTCTCCTTATCACAAATGAGTAAGGTGCATTAGTGTAAACATATCTTTGACTTCGATTGTAGTACAATGACCAATTGTACAGTTTTCCAATAAATTTTAACTGTAAATTAAAATTTGAAAGCTGTACGACCGACATTATTACAGTAAGTAAGTAAGTATGTACAGTAAAATGGCGTTACCTTTCCAAAGCCTTGAGCAGCACGCGCCACGCGGTAGACTTGCCGCTGCCGGAAGGCCCGACCATCATCAGACCATGGTTCAGTTTGCAGATCTGATATAGTTGCAGTACCTATACATAACATTAAGTTAGGATAATTTCTGTGAATTTTTGGTTTCAAAAAACTGTTTTAATAAGTCGTGAATGTGAAAATATGATGAGTTTTGTGAATGACAAAAATATAGCGTGTGTTGAGCACATGTTTCACTTAAGCTTCATAATAATAATTAAGATAAGTGTGCTGAATTTATTGAAAACACATATTTTTTTAGATTATTAATGATGAACTGAAATAATTTGCTATAGTGTGTTGATACGAGTATTTACAAATGTAATTGTCAAATAGCGATGTAGAATATCAGCGTGTGCTTTTCATAAATCCAGGGAGAATTTCTGTGGAGTACGAAAATACAACAAGTGTCAAAACAAATAGTTTTGAGTTTACAAATAATAGAACGCAGGAAAATAACAGTAGGCCAAAATAATATTTGAAGAACCAATCTAAACAAAGAGAAAAAGTTTTCAAATGTTATATTCGGGTTGTTTAACTAAGCGGCTGTGTTTTTAAAACAGAAAATGTTATAATATTAATAGTTAATACAATGGTATTGTGGTGGTTAGTAAAAAGTCTAACCCCCTTATTCATAAACGTTTACTAAAGTTAACAAGCCGATAATAATCGTTTGTCCCTTTCCGTCATATCAATACGTTGGAAAGGGACAAACGATTATTATCGGCTTGTCAACTTTAGGAAACGTTTATGAATAAGGGGGTAAGAATGTTACATTGTGGCCGAATAACAGGGCTTGGGTTTAACCTGCGTCTTCGGCTTTCTGTCGCGAATGCAGAAAACGCTGGTTCGATCCCAGCTCTGGGCACTTGACTTGGAGGCCTTGGTCACTTTTACTTTAATATATTACATCTCTTGCAGTTTGTAATTTACATAGTAATTTTTACTTACCAAAATGCAAATCAAAATATTTAATATTCAGTGCATTGGGGAAACTTCGCAAGCGGGATAATTATGAAAATGACAAAGATCTTCTACACTAAAAGCACTTTCTACTGTAGCAACCGTAAGAATGATGCCATTGCCTTGGTAAGTATTGCAAGTAAGTGTCATAAAAATATCTACCATTTCCAAAACTACCCCGCTTTTAAAGTTAACTCAATGCACCTTAAATTATATGATTTGTTCCCTGTTCGCGAACTATATTATAGTATTAATCGTAACATAACATTTAAAACAACCCCGAATATACCACTCATCCTAGCGAAATAACTGCTCGACTACAAGACCAGTGAGGACCCTGTAAACACACACATATACAGCTCCATGCACACATACACACTGACCTTCTCGATCCACGTGCTGTGATGCTCGCGCGACGCCTCGCGCCGTCTCTACGTGCCGTTAGCGGTTAGCATGGAAACGCATATGCATACACACTCACGGGCTACCGTATGATTGATATAGACTGCGCTTTCTAATGATTTATTCTTATGTGAGAACGATAGCGACAAGCAATACTTGAATCTAGAGAGAGAACTCCTCGTGGAAATAAGGTCAGGGAATTGGATCTGTGTGCTACTTACTTTGTATGTTATCACAGTGACAATAATATATCTCTATCGGCTTCGTAAAAAGAGATTTGCTGTTAGGTAGTACTTCAATTAAATTAAATTTGTATTCATTTCCATTGTTAATAAAATAACGAGGTGTGCGAGTACGAATCTTAAAAGCGCGTACGAAAAATTTCCTATAGAAAACTTATTACGGCTTGTAAGTCATATTCACGTTCTCCCGACCTTATGCCCTTTGTTCTTCTGGAGCTAATTTGTATACTTTATATTTTTCCAACTTTAACATTTTTCTAATAAAATTTATGATTTATAAATCGATATTTATATCAAAAATTATATTTTGTTGAACGCTGTATCTATATTTTTACCTCAAATAGTTTTCAAATATAACTAAGTTATTTTAACAGATTAGGCGCTCTGGTGTTCTTATCTACTTTTGGTCCATTAGAAAACGCAGTCAAAAAATTATAAATAAAAATATTTATGATAAAGCAAATGTAAATTTTATTGTTAAATATTTTAATCGCATTCATTAATAATGTTAATAGCAAAATAATGTTTTATAGTTAAATTTTATTTAATGTCGGATGATACCGTCACCGGTTAAGATGAACTTCATAAATAAAAAATTGAATTAATCTTTGTGCAAACAGTATGAATAACATTTATGTGTCAAACTGTGCGCATGATTATAAATTGTAATAAAAACATCACTACAGTCTTGGTTACCGGAACGATGAGAACAGAGGGCCTACCGCGAACCACGTTCGACGTATTGCCTCTCTTTCGCACTTGTAAATTCGTACGTAAGTGTGACAGGGAGGCAACACGTCGAACGTGTTTCGCGGGAGGCCCTCAGAGTCACACTTTTAATGAATGAGCCAGTGTCAACTGAAAAACAAGACTGAACAGGACGAGACAGTGCATTTAAAATCATAATGCTCATCGCCTTTCGTATGGTATTATATTTCAAAACATTGCGCCCCGGTGATAAAATTGCACTTTGATGATCGCCAGTTGGACAACTCTCTGTTGTTTGCTATAATATATACAGGGTGTGGCCTGTAATATGAGCAAAAATTTAACTGTAGACTGTACTCCTCATACTGATCAACATTTGTTCAGCGACTTTTGAAAATAACTTGTACTCTGATTTTTAATACACTTTAAAGGTTATTCAAAGACGTAATGTATTGCGAATTTTGTTATGTTTAAGGCTTGACAAGCAACGTCAATCACAATGATATGGCATGGCGATGGCGTCCATTGAAGATAATATTTATTTTGTATGAAAAATAGGGAGACTAAATACTTCATAATTTTTAAAAGTTGTTGAACAAAAATGTCACCGTTTGTGGAGTACAATCTATGTTTTAATTATTTGCTCATGTTACAGGCCACACTCGGTATAGATTATAGCACAGATAGGAATAAGTGCATTTATATGAATCATTCCTATTTGTCTCCGCCTCATACACATACACCAAAAGAGCATACGGCGAGAATACACCAAATAAAGTGGAATTATCCTTTCAAGACTTGTGTTATGTCTCTTGCAAAGCAAACCTTTAAATTAGCGTATTGTGATTTAAAATGCTTATGTTCTGAGATCAAAATTATTATAGTAAAATGAGTAATTAGAATGAGTATAGCTGTTCCTACTGATTATCAATGGTCGATTTGAGACATAAATGGTATTAATTTTGTTATATTTATAATAATTATGTTAAATGTATTAAATTCACCGCATTTCACCACCGTTTCCAGGGATGCAGTTATTTAAACTGTGCCGACGAAAAGATGCCAAAATTGCGAAATTCTACATGGAAAGATTTCATCTACAGGAAATATAATTTACAAAAAAAATTGTGTTTCAAAATGTTTCGAGAATTTTGTCAACGTTTTGGAATCTTTCTGTAACTTGCACATCTGGATACCTAGCCAAGGTGACAATCGCTTGCACTACGACAACGAAAAGCTTTGTGTCTCTATCACTCTTCCTTATTAGTGCAATAGTGACAGTTGCGTTTCGTTCGCTATGGAGCATAAACGATTGGCATGTTGGCTACGCACCCTGCAGTTATTTAACTAGAATGTGACGCACCTTTTCCATCCAGGTGGAGCCCTGCTCGTCGCCTTCGCCGCACACCAGGAACTCTTCAGCACAAACCGTACGGATCTCGTTCTTCAGGCCTAGTTTAATAATATTTATATTAGAAAGCTCTATCGGCTACTTGAAAGCACAATAAAATTTAGCTTAGTTTGGTTGTAAAAAAAAGAAATAGTTTCGCAACGTCTGTCTGCCCTCTTGTGGCTTAGCTTATCAGTCTTTTACCAGGCTGACATTTCAAAAATGACAATCCAATTGTCAGTCTTACTCATTAAAAATAGAACACACGTTTGAAGTGCCTTATTTGGGAAATACATATATGTATATCCCTTAGCGCCACTTGCACCATTCTACTAACCAGGGTTAACCGGTTAAACCTGGAGTTACCATGGTTAACCAGTACAATTTGACACTGTGTTAACGGTTTATGCTTAACCCCGGGTTAGTGGGATGGACGGGATGGTGCAACCTTTCTATGCCCGTACGTGCATCAGTACAGTAGGTAGGTTTTGAATTCTATTTCATGTAAGTGCAAAACCTACAAAACATTTTTAGAAACTTATAAAGTAAATCCCACTAACCAGTCATCTCAGCCCTGGTGTAGCCAACATTCGGGAACACGTCGTTGAGCAGCGAGAACAGTAGCGGTATGTCCTCCGCCACTAGTTTCGGCACCATGGTCTCGCACACGGATTGGATGAGGATGTCCTGCTCGGGAAGCGACTCCGCGATCGACGCCTCGTCGGGGACTTCGGTGCCGCGCTCGATTAGATTCTCCTGCGAATGGGTGAAGGTTTAACAAACGAAAACTAACCCTTGTAGGGTTTAAATTGAAAAGATTCACGTTTTCGAAGGAAGCCGCGAAAATCCACGAATTTCAATGGGGCACCGATAGCAGGAATGAACGCAAAAAAGGTTGAAATCCTATTGTACTGTGTAAAAATGGTTATTCTACAAATCTACATTTAAATCATGTGGTAAAATGCAGTACGTAACGCGAAACCCAAGTTTCGTATCGTTACTTTTTTCGTCCTTTTACAATAGATATTCAACGCTATAGAGTATGTATAAAGTTTCTGTAAAATGATAAAAGGAGCTTACTTTGATCTTCTGAATGCGATCTCGCTTGACGTTACCGGCCGACACGAGCACGGACTTGAGAGCTCGCAGACCAAAGTCGTAGTGCGATTGGTTCGACAGCTGTTCGTCGCAGAGCCTGGGGAAATATTTATCAATTAGATAATTTTATTGGGTATTCTGTATATTCTACGTGATAAATGATTTATTTCTGCGAGACACACATTTATTGATTAAATGAGACTACACAATTAAATAAACATAGAACAATAAACTATAAATAAGTTACAAAATAATAATACTGAGTATAAATAAACTTATAACAAGGGCCCTATAAATAAAACTCAGCCTCCGAGTCATTGCCGATGGGTGATGTCACGTCAATGCTAATATGTTGAGCAAAATACTGACCAGCCTTCTGGCCTTCCTTTTATAAGGCGGGCCGCAAACTTGTACATGGAGAATAAGAGATACAAAGTAGTATATACGCTCTCCTCTCTTGCTAAATGAATGAATGAATGAAATGTGATTAAATTAAAACTTACTTGAAGAACGGCACAATCTTGCAAGCCAGCTTCTCAGCAGTCCTGAAGCCCTGACTGAACAACATGACTTCAGCGATTAACTGCCTATCCGGTGTGGTCATGGCCAAACTGCGGAACAACTTCTTCAAGTTGTCAGGAAGGTTGGAGCGGCCCGCGTATCCAGGGTTCATGGTTATGAATATGGCCATGTCTTGGCTGACGCGCACTTGCTTGCCGACCAGCTCCACGGTTATGGATTTGGCTGGAATGATAAGACGTAGTTAAGGCTGCTGTTTTTAAAATGATAATCAGAATTAAGGTTTTTTAGGGAATAACTAATTACAATGAGGACCATAACATTGAAAGTAGCTAAACCTTTGACCGCCCAAGACTGACGCGCGTGGTTACAGCCCAATATCAACCTTCGTGTATTCTGATAAGGTTTACAACGGCGCGCCGCTCACGATTTTCGTGGCGTTCAAAGGCGACACCTAATGCTCTAGTTTATCGTAAGAGTCAGTTGACTACAGGGTAAAGGTTGAACACGCCAAAACTGGGGCACACAAAATGTAGTACAAAATTATAATAAAAGTGAAAAAGTATATTATGTTTTACACATTTAATAGCATATTTAACGCTGTTTAAAATAACATTCCATATTTTAGATTTGGTCTACACAGTAAGCCATTTTTCTAACTTTCCTACGTACACGGCTCATAAGACTTTGCACCATGTTAATAGAACACTGTCTTGACGCCCATGTCCACATCTTTTGTAGTTCAGGGACCGATTTTACTCCGCCGCCTTTCTTTTTTAAAATTCCCTTCATAATACTCCAGTACTCTTCAACGGGCCGCAGTTCCGGACTATTTGGGGGGTTGCACACTTTTGGTACCACCACGATCCCATTTGCAGCATACCATTCCATCACTGGTTTTGAGTAGTGGCAACTGGCTAAATCTGGCCAAAACAAAGGTGGTGAGTCATGCTTTCTTATGAAAGGTAGCAAACGTTTCTGCAAACACTCTTTTCTATAAATATCGCCGTTTATTGTCCC
Source organism: Cydia fagiglandana (assembly GCF_963556715.1). Classification (NCBI taxonomy): domain Eukaryota; kingdom Metazoa; phylum Arthropoda; class Insecta; order Lepidoptera; family Tortricidae; genus Cydia; species Cydia fagiglandana. The sequence goes on from NC_085943.1 coordinate 4,513,499, forward strand.
GGTAGTAATAAACGGCCGACTTCTTTTCCCACAGCTACATATTGCTTGCCAAAGCAGGTACTTTTTTGGAAATTTCGAACGTTTTTTTAATTTACACTCTTCAGGGGCGTCTACTCTACTTAGGCTGGTATAGAACTCTTGCCCAGGAATTTGTTTAAAGTCACCTTTTATGTATGTTTCGTCGTCCATGACGACGCATGCAAATTTGGTTATGAAATTCTCATAAAGTTTTCGAGACCGTTTCTTCGCGGATGAGTTCTGTTTCGAGTCTCGATCTGGTGCTGCCTGGGCCTTATAACTCCTTAGGCCAGCCCTACGTTTCACTTTTTGAACATAGGACTGAGACATTTTAACTTTTTTAGCAACATCGCGAGACGAAATCTTAGGATTTGAGGCAAACATGTTCACCACCTTCTCGTCCTTTTTTTTATTCTTGACACCCTGCAAGCCTCCACTTCCTGGATTCCGATCTATTGTTAGGTGCGCACGGAACTTTTTTAATACGCGACAAACCGTAGATTGAGGACATTTCAGTCGTTTCGCGATATCTCTGTAGCTCAGTAATGAATTTTCTACGTATTCGTGCAAAATTCGCTCGCGTTGTTGATGTTGTTTGCTCGACATTTTGACAACGAATAAACATAATTTAAAAAAACTTGATAACATTATAGGCCAGTGTCTTGTGACCAAGTAGGTGCCATAAAAGTTTGTATATCTCTATTATTTGCATAGCAATAGTCGATTGTACATGCCCCAGTTTTGGCGTGTTCAACCTTTACTCTGAAATTATTAGTTATCTTTATCTCATAGTGCACTGGTTCCGAAGATTTCACGACAAAAGTTTGGCACTGCAAAAGCTACTTTACTTTCTTAGTAACTAAGGTCAAAATGGGTCAAATAGTAACGTACCAGTATTGTCGCCCTCCTGGTGGCTCTTGAGCGCCTCCTGGATGGTCTGCACCTGCTGCGACACGGCCGACAGCATCCTCTCCTCCAGACGATTGAACTCGTCGAAACAGCCCCAGGCACCAACCTTTTCAACATTTGTAACATTAAATTTTGAATAGAATTGCTATCTTTTTATCCCTGAACTCCCATCGTCGAGATATTGCGGCGCTAGAAAGTCACCTCTGCATACCACCGTGGCGATATTTCATGCGTGCGCGGTTTTAAGGACATTTCGGAGTGTTGAGAGTTGAGAGGATAATCGAACGATGTTTCTTTTTATAGCAATTTAATCTATGAGCGGCTATGATTAACGAAATATTTACGGAAAGATCGCTCACTGCCCGCGGGAATATTTTAGTACTTGGCTAAACTAATCTTTTACAAAAAATAAGAAAAAAATATGATACTTTACTATCTATGTACTTTTTAGGGTTCCGTACCTCAAAAGGAACCTAAAGGATAGGATCTATAGGTTTCTTTTGAGGTACGGTAGCCTAAAAATACCTACACACTTATAGGATCACTTGTGCGTGTCTGTCTGTCTGTCCGACCATACCCGGCCCCCCCTTTATGTCCGAAACTAGTGAGACTAAAATTTTAAAAACTAATTCTTAACCTATACATGATAGGACAACCTATTAGACATGTGCAGTCAAGCGTGAGTCGGAGACTTTATTACTTAGTTTTCGAGGGGTTTTTAAAGACATTTAATTCACGTTCCACATAAAAAAATACAGTATTAAAAATTGAGTAATGTACAAAACCCTTGGAACGCGAGTCCGACTCGCATTTGACCGGTTTCTTTAGTACGACTTATGCCACGTTGGGCATTAATGTGTTAAGAATATCAGTAGTGTACTTTACCTGACACAGACCGACGAAGATACGGCCCATGGCCTGGAAGTCGAAGGTCTCGTCGCAGTTGAAGACAAGCACGAAGCGACCGAGCTGGTTGCCGAGAGCCTTCACCGACTCAGTCTTGCCAGTACCGGCAGGCCCTGGGAAATTGAAAAAAAAATATATATATTTAGTAAAATGTCTTAAATTGGTATTCCACTTGCCCGATTTCTTGATCCAATGTGATGTGCTTTGCGTTACTCTCTTACTAAGCAAAATGTGAGACGCAAATACACATTGGACAAAGAAATTGGACAAGTGGAATACTCTTAGGTTCATTCAGAATCACCTCCGAAAGCCTTGTAATTGAGTCGTCACCTCAAAAAAAAATATAACGATATGATACTCTTGAGAGATTGTCGGAATTACCTCATTACCCGATATTCGGAAGTGATTGGAAAATACCTAAATACACCCTAAAATGTAAAACCCACTATAATACACTCTTTATCTTAATCTGCTTCCGTATATTCACTTTATCTGACTGCTAAACCATTTTATTGGTCAACGATCATTCTTTTTACGTCTTGCATAAGTTTGAGTAAGAGGGTTTTTTGATAGAGGATACTTTACACAATTTTCGTCACTACATCGTTATTTACTTCAATACTTTTAACCACATCGATTAACGATTTTAAACCTTTTTACACTGCATATAGAGTCTATAATTGAATATATCTCACCGAACGGCGAGCCTCCAAGACGGGCTTCTAGAGCCTGCGTCATGGTCAGGTAGCAGCGGTCAGTCAGCGGGGTTTGCACGAGTCTGTCCTGCACGCCGAGGTACTCGAAACCGTACAGGAACTTAGCGTTCGCCATGTGGATCGTCAGTTGTTGAAGAACCTGAGTTTTTTACAGAGAGAGAACAGAGGTTTTTAGTCTGCGATTATGGAAACTAAAGGTTACCTTTTTTGGTGTAAGAGCATGAGCTAGAGAAGGAATACTAAGGCGCATAAAGTAGAGGAAAAATGTTCAACCGCTCAATAGGGCGTATTACTGCAATGTTCTGTCGCCAGAGTGCAGCACTAGTGCACATAGTAAACCATAGAGTTATACATACTAGGCCTTAAACAGTTTATTGACAAGTTTTCACTGTAACATTGATGCATCAAGGCGGTTTGATTACCGCCAAACGAGAAAATCGAAATTTCGTTATCTGCTTCTCTATCGATCGAATAGGCAAGAATGATAGAGAGGCAGAAACCGAACCTTCGATTTTCGTGTTTCGCGGTAGGCCCTGTGATTGAGCTAGTGACGCCCTCTACGCAGAGTTCTGCGTAATATTCCCTACTATACAGCTATTTAAAACACTTTACGCGTCTGAATAAATTGTAATACCTAGCTATTTTCAACCTTATTTCAAGGTGGGTAAGGTTATATTTTGGTGCACTTACGTCATTGTTCCGGGGGTCGAAGTAGAAGCGCATCTCGCAGAGCCACTCGAAGGAGCGCGCGCTATTCACGTCGGAGGCGATCAGCCGACGCGTCACTGTTCGCTTGTGGACGAACTCGTTGATCTAAACCGAAAATGCACCGTAAATGTAACGTAGACCAAACTATAGATTCTAGCTTAGAATACAATATCGACATTATTGACAAATCGTGAGACGGTCGTGATTTGGAACGTGAAAAGAAAGGGAAACTCAGGAAGTTTAATGACGAAATGTACACATGTAATATTATGAGTGTTATGATAATAAAGGGGTCTAGTTCCTGCTTGGATAGGAAAGGCACATCAGAGAGAATCACTATCTGTGCCACTAGGTCAGGGCAGTCAGATACTCCGCGCAAAGTTCTACAAGCCACTACAAGAAGATTATAGTTACGCCTCACTTGCAGAGAGTTGAAACCCAGGGATCCTAACAAAAATTGTATAGGGTATAAAAATGAATATGGGGCTGAGACCTTTATTCAGTGAGACTTTTTAGATGAACTAGATTAAGAGAGCGCAACCTCATATGTGTGTCTTCACTGTTTTTTTTTAAGAGCGCTCTTACAAGAAAAGTCGAAATAATGCAAAATTGATGATACTAGTCGACGAAATTCAGGACTTTGTGCTCATTATTAGAAACAATGAGTACTTGTTCCAGTAAAAACGTCTTCTTATCTTTTTAAATATCGTTGTAAATATTAGAAAAAGGACTTATTAAATTAGTAATGAATTTTTTTCTGATGGTCGTTTCCGAAAAACCGCGTGAAGCACTGAACGGCAAGCTCTTATTTGGAAATGTTGAGAAGTTTACTCTGCTAAACCTGGCTATTTTGTATTACTAATACCCTGTACTTTAGGCATATCAAACGATATTTTTCCTACATACCTTTGAGAAAGAGAAAATCAAAGTAAAACGAACTCAATTTTCTCTCCGAAACAAGTGTCAATTTCTACGAAAATCTACTTAATATCGAAGTCATTTTCATACTCAAGCAATCTCCAACGTTTGCTTATACTGTTGGTATACATTAGTGTTTATGAAATTCTACTATAATTTTTAGGCAATTTTTTGAAAACTACTCTATATTACCGATGACGCGCTCTCGCCAGCTCAGTGCCGCGGCAGAGCTTGTACAGGCAGGACGTGTGTCGGTCGGCTCCGCACATTTTCAACGGCGACGACGAGGTTTTTTATCATTGTGTGCGGCGGGCGCCGTGTAAAACGCTATAATGTGTGCGTGTAAACCGCAACGAGAGACTTTGATCCTAGCACTGTTTTTATAGTATTATAATTTATAATGGTACAGTTTAATAAACTACCGGACAGGATTAAAAATATTTGAAACGACCTGACATTCTATATGTATTTATTTGACTCAAAATAGTACTCAGGGTCTGATGATGGAGCCGGAAGGTGGTCACCGGTACCAATCAACCATGCAACTAAACCACTTCGTGTTTAGGCTCGTTTTATTCGTCTCAACAAGATCTTTGACACAAGATAGTACTCAGGGTCTGATGATGGAGCCGGAAGGTGGTCACCGGTACCAATCAACCATGCAACTAAACCACTTCGTGTTTGGGCTCGTTCGATTCGTCTCAACAAGATCTTTGACACAAGATAGTACTCAGGATCTGATGATGGAGCCGGAAGGTGGTCACCGGTACCAATCAACCATGCAACTAAACCACTTCGTGTTTAGGCTCGTTTTATTCGTCTTAACAAGATCTTTGACACAAAATAGTACTCAGGGTCTGATGATGGAGCCGAAAGGTGGTCATCGGTACCAATCAACCATGCAACTAAACCACTTCGTGTTTGGGCTCGTTTGATTCGGCTCAACAAGATCTTTGACTTAAGATAGTACTCAGGGTCTGATGATGGAGCCGGAAGGTGGTCACCAGTACCAATCAACCATGCAACTAAACCACTTCGTGTTTAGGCTCGTTTTATTCGTCTCAACAAGATCTTTGACACAAGATAGTACTCAGGGTCTGATGATGGAGCCGGAATGTGGTCACCGGTACTAATCAACCATGCAACTAGTCCATGATTAGTCTCAACAAGATCTTTGACACTGAAGATACACAAGGTTTGATTATGGAGCTGAAAGGTGGCCACGGGTACCAGTCTATTATGTAACTGAACCACTTCGTGTTTAGGCACATTTTATTCATCTCAACAAGATCTTTGACACAAGATAGTACTCAGGATCTGATGATGGAGCTCGAAGGTGGCGACGGGTACCTGTCTATCATGCAGTGTTGGCATCAATCTGAACTAAATCAATCCGGATTGATCAATCGAATTGACGCGTCAATCCGAATTGATCAATTCGAATTTATTTAATTCTGATTGACGCGTCAATCCGATTGAATCAATTGGAATTAACGCATCAATCCTCAATTCGGATTAAATCAATTCTCAAACTAGATTAACCCCTTCCCCTTCCCTAAGATAAGAAAGGGTCCCTTTCCCTTCCCTAAGATTAGTTTTCAAAGGTGTCCTTTTTAGGGACTTACTTACTGGACTTAAAGTCGATATCTGAGGTTCCCAGAGGTTCGAAAACGTGTTCCTGATGTCAGTATTGACTGATGTCCCTTTTAGGGACATTTTTCGAAATTGGCCAATTACGTTCATATTCGTAATCGATGTCGACCATAGGTCCCGAAAAATGTTTCTGACGTCAGTATTGAAGGATGTCCCTTCCATTTCGGGACATTTTTTTAAATTGATCGTTGGCACTTTAAAATGATATCTGAGATTTCCAAAGCTTCCGTAACATGTTTCCGACGGCAATACAGACGGAGTTTCCTTTTTTTTCTGGACATTTATGGGACATTTCTTCCAATTAACCGATTGCGTTCAAAATCGATATCTGAGGTGCCCAAAGGTTTCGAAACATGTTTCTGACGGCAATAACGAAAAATGACCTTTTTTCAGCAGGGTGGCGTAATGCAGGTAGTAAAGTAAGTACGCGGCTAAAGTGTAGAGTCTAAATATTGCCGTTGAAATCATTTTGCACCTCAGATATCGATTTTGAATGCAATCAGTCACTTTCAAAGAATGTCACTAAAATGTCCCAAAACAGGACACCTTTCAATATTGCAGTTGAAAAAATGTTTAGAAACCTCTGTTTACCTCAGATATCGATTTTAAACGCAATCGAGTAATTTCTAGAAATGTCCCAAAAAAGGACATCTCTCAATATTTCCCTCGGAAACAAGTTTCGAAACCTTTGGGTACCTCAGATGTCGATTTTGAACGCTATCAGTTAATTTCAAGGAAAGTCCCGAAAATGTTCCAAAAAGGACATCCTTCATATAGCCGTCGGAAACATGTTTCGGAACCTTTGGTAAACTCAGACACCGCTTTTGAACGCATTTGGTCAGTTTCACAAAAATGGCCTAAATAAAAAGGACATTAGGTAGGTACATACAAAGTAATCGTCAATCCGAATTGACGATTGAGGATTGACCGATCAATTCGAATTAACGATTAGTAATCGTCAATCTTCAATCAGTAGATTTAGAATTAGTTTCGTCAATCGTCAATTCGAATTGATCGGTCAATTCTCAATCGTCAATTCGAATTGATTTTTTGCCAACACTGCTATCATGTAACTGAACCACTTCATGTTTGGGCTCGTTTGATTCGTCTCAACAAGACCTTGGACACAAGTTAGTACTCAGGGTCTGATGATGGAGCTGGACTGTGGCCACGGGTACCAGTCTACCATGTAACTGAACCACTTCGTGTTTGGGCTCGTTTGATTCGTTGCAACAAGATCTTTGACACAAGATACTACTCAGGGTCTGATGATGGAGCTCGAAGGTGGCGACGGGTACCAGTCTATCACATAACTGAACCACTTCGTGTTTGGTTTATCACCTAGTGTCAAAGATCTTGTTGAGACGAATCAAACGAGCCTAAACACGAAGTGGTTTAGTTGCATGGTTGATTGGTACCGGGACCACCTTCCAGCTCCATCATCAGACTCTGAGTATTACCTAGTGTCAAAGATCTTGTTGAGACTAATCAAACGAGCCTAAACACGAAGTGGTTTAGTTGCATGGTTGATTGGTACCGGTGACCACCTTCCGGCTCCATCATCAGACCCTGAGTACTATCTTGTGTCAAAGATCTTGTTGAGACGAATCGAACGAGCCCAAACACGAAGTGGTTTAGTTGCATGGTTGATTGGTACCGGTGACCACCTTCCGGCTCCATCATCAGACTCTGAGTATCACCTATATAGTGTCAAAGATCTTGTTGAGATGAATAAAACGAGCCTAAACACGATGTGGTTTAGTTGTATGGTTGATTGGTAATGGTGACCACCTTCCAGCTCCATCATCAGACCCTGAGTACTGTCTTGTGTCAAAGATCTTGTTGAGACGAATCAAACGAGCCCAAACACGAAATGGTTTAGTTACATGAGAGACTGGTACCCGTGGCCACCTTCCAGCTCCATCATCAGACCCTGTGTATCTTCAGTTTCTTGTAACTTGTTTCTTGTAAATAAGCGAGTACCTATAATTTCTTTCAAGTAATATACGTTCATAAGTACGAGTATGGGGCTATTCATAAAGTACGTCGTTTCAAATGGGAGGAGGGGGGGAGGGGGTCTGGACATCGGATGATGGTAGCATGACGTAGGAGGAAACAGAGTCATCCGAAGCATGATTTTTGGATGATTTGAGGGATGGGGGGGTCAAAAATAGATGACGTAATTTATGAACAGCCCCTATGTACATTTGCACTGCATTTAGTATTTTCGTACTTACCAAATAACAGTTTTAGGACTTTATAAGTTAAGTACAGTTAGTGTTGTTATGGTTGATTTCAATATGCTTCGCGAAGGATCAAGAATGTTTAATCCATCATTGTAGTGCGAGTGTGGTAGAAGGGATCGGAATACTGAGCTCGCACGGCCTGCCGCAGCGCGTAAAATACCTAAACTCGCTCAACCCCGAAATGTAATAGCACTCTTAATGAACTCACCAAGTGTTCCAGCTTCCTCCTCCTGAGCGGCGGCTGCTCCTGCAGCACGGAGTCGGCGAGGATGTTGAGCATGTTCTCCACGTGCGCGAGCACCTTCCTGAGGCCGTCGCCGCCGCCCGCGGACAGCGCCGCGTCCACGTCCTCCGACCACAGGATTTGGGCGGCCAGCACTACGATTTGGGCCTGAAACATAACATGGTTTGTAGTTTTTTATAAAAAAAAAATATTTACAGCATCAAGAACGTTCTGACATAGTTGTCCGTGTACTACGACTGAACAGAAATACACCGTCAAATCTTCAGATTTATTATAAAAACGTACCTGATATTTGTCGCACCAGTCAATAAACTTCTGAGGGTCCACGTTTCCATCTTTGAACTGCTTGACGTCCCCAACAGCATCTTTAAGTCTGCACGCCAAGGTCACGCGCATCTCTCGCTCGACCATAGACAGCCACGAGTTAATCTTGGGGTTCTCTACGGTGGAGACGGGCGATAGGAAGTACACCTAGAAAACGAATGTTGTGTCAAATACGGAATATTTTATGCAAAATTAAACTTGTCATCAGTACATAAATGTATGCTATGCTACTACCCAATTGAAAATTCGAAATTCGTTTCATCTCTTGAAATAATCAAACTAAAAGACTTAGATTAGATGACCTTAAGACATTGTGGTAGTACAGTCACGATAAAAAATATGTTTACATTTTTCGCCTTATTACAAAGAAGTAACATATTTTCGAAGTCGACTGTGCCCTGGTCTTTAGGGCCATCGCACACAACTTTTTCCGGCGTCATTACATTTTGTCACGTATCGCTTCAATAGATGCAAACGTGTTAATGGAACATTCCACGGAATGGTCTACTTTGTCACCCATACAAACCTTTTTTTTTGGAGATAGTTGGTAAAGAACTTTCATCATATAATCAACTTATGATCCAGCAGAAAATGCAATAAACAAAATAAGTTTGTACAAAGCTTATGGGATGCTCCTACAAAGATAAGGGTGGTTTTCCACCTATCAAATTTCAATATTTAAAAAATATTTTACTTAATGAGAGTGTGAGGCGCAATGACACTGGATAAAGAAGTTGGATAGGTAGAATACCACCCTAAGGAAGCTTCGACTGACCTCTTCGCCCTCACGCGACGCGATGCCGTTAATGACCGTGTTATCCTCGTTGAGAATAATGGCGGCGACGCCAGCGAACATCTTCTTGAAGTGCTTCTGCAGGCGGGCGATGTTCTTGCTGTTGCCAATGATTTCCAGCAGGTCCTCGTCTCCCACGAAATAGAATCTGGATAAAGAATGTTGTTTATAAATCGTTGAGAACATTCGTAGTATTATATTTGGCCGTCTTGTGATTTTGTATAAAAATAAAACGTGATTTTTTTCAAATCATGCAGGGGACAACCGTATATTGGCTACACGTTTTTTGATATTAATGCCCCCTTAGTAAAAATATCGCTAGTAACACAAACTAACACAGGTAAGGTCATCCACAAGATTAGTTTTTATTTTTCACTTCTCAAAAATTGGTACATCCCGAAACTAGACCAATAGCGATTTTGATATAAAGCAGTGGTTCTTAACCTGGGGGTAATTACCCCCGTGGGGGTAAAACTGGTATTTTACGGGGGTAATAAACTAACCTAATATAACAATACAACAAACGTACACGTTTTATTTTTTATTACCATTGGGAGGAGGGGTAAAATCAGGTTCCCTAGTTAGTCATAGGGGTGACCGGACTGAAAAGGTTAGGAACCACTGATATAAAGCTACGACCAATGGGGCCAAGATAACCGCCATTTATATATGAATGTATAATGTGACGGATGACATGACAGGGATTGAAGCGCGACCTTTATATATATCTAAAATAAAACTCCAGTTTAGGTTTCAGAACCAGCAACCCTTTTTTGTGCGTAGAGGCTAACCTGGGGAAGCTGCTCCTCTCCCTCTCGAGATACTCTCCGAGCGCCTTCTGGATCTTGCCCAGCAAGTCAGCCAGTCGCTCGAGCGAGCGCTGCACGCCCGGTATGTTCAGCACGTCCATCACCATCGGCGACTTGCTAACTTTCTTCATCAGCCCCAGGAACTCGGAACTAGAACAAATGAAGGTTCATGAGGTTCATAGTTCTGCATACTTTTCTTTTTTTTTCATGTACTATGTTGTGACGTTAAAATAAATGTATTTCTTCTTCTTCTTCTTCATAATATAAAATAATCAATTTCCCAGCGTTTTCTGACTGTAGTCTATGGTACATCTTCCGCTCTCCTCGTTGATTAAGGTATTACTAATCGATTCATTCAGGATACGTCATAAGGCGAGGTACACCCAGCGGCGTTGCACGTCGATCCAAACGTCGAACAGCGCGTTGATACCATTCAGCGTCTCTTCCCGTAACAATCTGAACCTTACAGTAAATGTAATAAAGCCGCAATTCAAACGCACCTGATGCTCTGGAAGCGGCTAGTCTCAACGGGCAACAGAGTTTTGATGTCGGCCGAGCCGCTGAAGATGCCTTCGAGGTACACCCAGCGGCGTTGCACGTCGATCCATACGTCGAACAGCGCGTTGATACGATTGAGCTTCTCTTCCCAAGTTAGAGCTTCTTCTTCGAATACCTTAACACGCCAAAATAAAAGTCAGTAAGTACATGAACTAAATTTTTGTGCCTCACCAATGATGCGGTTTTAAAGAGTAGACTGTGTAAAGAAATTTCGATATTATCGGATAAAATCTTCTTGAAAACTTCACTAAAACTTAACTAACACGGCACGGAATCACGGGACACTATTTGAGCGTTTATTCTAAATCACGACCTAAAACACATTTTTGTAGTAGTGGCAGTAAATGTTCGTGGCATTTCGCGTTATCTGATAGAAATATCGCATTATATCCCTTTTTTATGTTACACAAAATTGAACCATAACGTACTTTATAATAAGGCGACAACTTCATAGCAGCGACGCTGTTGATGTGCTCCTTGACTTTGTTGAACAAGTCGTCCCAGCCGCGGATAATCTTGCACTTGTTCTGGTAGTTGATCAAGTCCAGCTCGTAGCTCTGCCATGACTCGCGAACCTGAATGAAGACAATATGTTCCAAGTTAATAATGATGATTAAATACGAATTCGTTTTGGGATTGGTCCCATAGTAGTTTGAATATATTTATTTATGCATAATTAGATCAGGGGTATGGTTAGAAGTTGAGACTGCCACTGATCTTTCAATCCAACAGGGTAACTAGATTGCTTTTAATCCTTTTCCAGGCATTGTACGATTTATCGACCACATACCTACGCGCCAATGGAATTTCAACCTTATAGCAATCCAATTTAAGGTAATAATTAGATTGGACTTTCGGAAAATGTGACTTGTCTTCAAAAGATAGATGAGATTAGATTAGAAGGATAGATTAATTACAATATATTTGAATTTTTCAGCAAGACGATGTAGATTAGTGCGGCCTGGAAAAGTGTCATAGAGTATGTGTCTGACCATGGGGCTTAAATTCCAGGGCTTGAATTTACTAGCTAACCTGAGCTACTTTTACTATGGGGCCAACCCTAAATTCGGGGAAAAATTTTTGGCTTTTGCATAGTAAACGTCGAGATCTGTTTGATCTGATCAGCCAAAATGTATGAAAAAGTAAAAAAAGATTCGGGATTTCGGGGTTGGTGCCATAATAAAAGTAGCTTAGTTTAGCGAGTAGAATCGAGCCCTAGATTTAAAGCCCCATGGTCAGTAACACCCTGTATACGCCGACGAGTAAGCGCTTATTATGTTAGGGCTATCTTACTGATATATGGTTACGCTATGCTTTGCGCTTGCCACTGATAAGTATAATGTATAAGTGACCGCTTGGTGCGATTAACTGTTAGGGACTTCGCTGGAAAATGCCTCATGAGTCTCATGACATAGTGCACTATACCTGCTTGAGGAACTCCTCGAGGGCCATCTCCCCCTGAGCGACGGACACGACGTCCTTGACGGTGTGCTCGTTGTGCAGCAGGTCCGCGTCCCATACCTGCCCGAGGGTCAGCTCGGACAGCGACCAGTCCACCTTCAGCGCGCGGCACAGCTGGCGCCAGTGACGCTCTTTTAGTGCGTCGGATTTCAGCTCGACGATCAACATGTTGACCTAGAAACATATTGGGAATTAGATATATCAAAAGTAAAGACGAGCTACCGTGGCTCAGCGCCCCAAAGACTTTAGAAGAGAAAAAAAACGCCGATGATTCCTGAGCAGCCAAGTATTTAAATTTTATATGGTTTCTCAGGATGTTGAAATGATAAGTAATAGTAACTCGGCGAAAATCTAAAGAAAAAAGTGTATTTGTTTCATCGTTTAGGGTGGTATTCCACCGGTCCAATGTCAGTGCGCCTCACTCTCTCATTAAAAAAAATGTGAGACGCAATACAAATTGGACAAAGAAATTGGACAGGTGGAATGCCACCCTTAGAGCCTTATTTCCAGGGCTATACATTTTTAAATCTAATCCAGTTAGAAATGTAGTTGTTTTTATGACAATAAAGTGGTTTTAACAAGAATACTGTACCTTGGTGTAAGAGTGCAGCAGTATGCGAACGTATTCGTAGCTGTCGTACATGCGGAGACGCGCTGGCAGTTCTTTGAGCTCATTAAGCATGGCTTCCAGCTGTTGCCTATACAATAAAACATGAAGTTTAGATTTAATCCTCCTTAAACTTATTTAAAAAGATTATGTAGGGCCGAGGTAGACAGAGTTCGCCCTAAAGGTTACCCAACTAATACTCCTATGTATTATCGGGCCATTGTATTTTGTGACTTAGGTTATTTAAGTCGACATTTTATATGGTCTTAAAGCCGCGTTTTCGGGGTTGGTCCCATAGTAAAAGTTGCTCAGTTTGACCTCTTTCTTGGCCTTTCGTTCTGATACATACTGTGTATACTGTGTATGTATAGTGACAAATAAAATGTACCTAAGTTTCCTAGGCTGCACCGACAGCCACGGTTTCTCGCGGATGTCGTCGATCTGAGTCCAGATCTTGCTGAGCGAGGCCCACACGCCGCGCAGGTCTTGCAGCTCCTCTAGCGCCACTGTCATTCGCTCGTTGTTCACCGAGCTTCCTGCGAAACGAGTCCGAGGTTAAAGTTTAATAAGTTTTTGGCAAAAATTTCATTTTTGGTACAAGCTTTTATCGCCGACTGTACTTTTTTTTTCCACAGGCAACTAATACTCATCGAGACAATTCTAAGAACCCCAAACACAATTAGGTTTCGTTGTTTTATCACAGAGTTCCTATGGCCACCTCCGGTCTCCATCATCAGATCAGCTCGATGACACCATAATATTGCATCGTCACCCGACTTACATATGTATGCAAAATTTCAGCTCAATCGGAAACTGGAAAGTGGATCAAATTTAACTTGCAAGATTTGATTACACACAGACAGACAACGGTCAGGTGAAAGTAAATAAGAGCTTGTAAAAAAGTAGCAATTATGAACTTTTGATTTATGGATCCGAATGCGTCTTAAGTAATTTAAAGTGAGGATCTAAGTAGTTTCTGCTATTAGACTCAAAATGCTTGCGATTTTTGAAGACAAAGTATATTTTTATATGCACCCCAAAAACCTTAAAAACGACTCCCATGATTTTAACTTAAACGACAAAGTCTAATCTTCTTCGCCTACATAGGCTGGAGACTTATTAGGAGCGCATCATCTACACGCATCGAACCATAAGCGATCTTATCTTGCTTTCCACTAACTTACAGTCGCCATCAGATATATCGGAGCGGCCAAGGCGCTCACAAATATCTGAACACGCCTCTATTGTCAAGGCGTTAGAGTGCGTGTTCAGATATTGTGAACACCTTGGCCGCTCCGATATATCTGATGGCGACTGTACATTTGTAGTTAATTTTACCTGTATCATGCAGCTCTAAAGCCTCCTTGGCCTTAGCCACGTTGTCTCTCTCGTCCTTCAGCTTGGTGTATCTCGTTTCCATAGCCTGGAGCCTGGCAAGAGCATCTTCGGGCCGAGTTGAGCCGTCGGTGGGCTTACTTCGCTCCCACTCGGTAAGGAACTCTAGAGTACGAGTCTCGACTGCCTTGTCTTCGGCTACGATCTTTTGTTGGAGAGATGCGACCTGATGATTGAGTAAAAATATGGTTAGATGCCATGGTATAATAATATACTCCGCCTGGTACTCTATTCCCGTCTTTTCTAGGTCACCTGACTGACACAGGCCTACGTCATCATGCGACAGCGCTATATGATAATATGCGATAGCGCTATATATAGCGGCCATGTTATTGTGACGTAGGCTTGTGTCACTCTGGGAAGAGAAGACTATGTTTTATTAGACTATGATTAGATACCAAAGATACGACACAGAAACAGACGAAATAAAACTTAAAACCGGACAAGTGCGAGTCGGACTCGCCCATCGAGGGTTCCGTACTTTTTAGTATTTGTCGTTATAGTGGCAACAGAAATACATCATCTGTAAAAATTTCAACTCTAGCTATCACGGTCCATTAGATACAGCCTGGTGACAGACAGACTGACAGTGGAGTTTTTACCCTTTGGGTACGGAACCCTAAAAACAAGTATCAATCAAGCCTTTCGTTAAATATTGGCGATGTCATACAAGTCTACATTAAAATAAACCTAATCTGACTAACAGTTATTTACAATGCAAAATATTTGATGGATTGTAGCACTCTTTAGGGTG
Organism: Cydia fagiglandana; assembly: GCF_963556715.1. Lineage (NCBI taxonomy): Eukaryota > Metazoa > Arthropoda > Insecta > Lepidoptera > Tortricidae > Cydia > Cydia fagiglandana. The sequence goes on from NC_085943.1 coordinate 4,528,518, forward strand.
GTTCCACCTGTTCAATTTCATTGCGTCTCACTCTCTAATTAAGTAAAATGTGAGACGCAATACACATTGGAGAATGAAATTGGATGGGTGGAATACCACCCTTAGTCATAACAAAGTGAATTAAGCTTACTTGGGTCTGAATAGACGAATCCTTTCGACGCATGATTTCATTGAACGCGCTCCACTCTCCTTCAATATTATCAACGTGCAGCCATTGCGCTGGGAACTGGAATCTAAAACAAATTTACTCATTTTAGCTTAAATTTAAGTAACTATCGAAATATACATTTCACTGATTTAAACTTTCACGATTATTAAACATTATCAAACTGCACAACGGGACTTAATCGCGTGCGTGTCCCGGTCAAGACCTCCCTGAACATCCAAATTCACAAAGAAATTGGGACGACCCAGTGTGCTGGCTACGAAAATCGACTCCACACTCGCGTTCGCGGCTTCGCCCGCGATTCACGCGCATAGTCTGGAGGGGGCTTAAGGTCTATCTATCAGTGGCGGCGCGTCCATAAAAGCCCATTCCTACTGGCTTGCCTGTTCTTGGACGTTTGAGCAGAGTTATAAAGGAAATATGTAAGACAAATTAGCCCCGGCTTGCCTATGGTTATGTTTGACGCGCCGCCACTAGTATCTATGGCCTTAGTTGCCTGATAATAAATGATATTTGATTTGATTAAGTCACTGACGAATGAGTTCGTTTTAAAAACCGGGCAAGTGCGAGTCGGACTCGCGCACGAAGGGTTCCGTACTATAATGCAAAAAAAAAAAAAACAAAAAAAAACGGTCACCCATCCAAGTACTGACCACTCCCAACGTTGCTTAACTTTGGTCAAAAATCACGTTCGTTGTATGGGAGCCCCATTTAAATCTTTATTTTATTCTGTTTTTAGTATTTGTTGTTATAGCGGCAACAGAATAGTATTTGTGGTTTTGAGAATGGAGGAGGATCGCGGCGCTAAGAGGGCATACCTGGGACGCCCGGTAGGACGGAGGCCGATCGGACGTCCCAGGTATCGCTGGGGCGATGCGGTTGAAGCGGACTTGCGCGATCTCCATGCCGATAACTGGCGGGAGATGGCGCAGGATCGAGACAACTGGCGTGCACTCGTGTCGGAGGCCAAGACTCATTTTGGGTCGTTGCGCCATTAAGTAGTAGTAGTAGTTATAGCGGCAACAGAAATACATCATCTGTGAAAATTTCAACTGTCCAGCTATCACGGTTCGTGAGATACAGCCTGGTGAGAGACGGACGGACGGACGGACGGACGGACAGCGAAGTCTTAGTAATAGGGTCCCGTTTTATCCTTTGGGTACGGAACCCTAAAAACATACCTTTGCCGTTCCAAGATGCGCTGCGCCTCTCTGTATATGTCGACCTGTTTTTCCCAAGCAAGCACTTCCCTCTTGAGTTGCTGCACGTATGTAATCAGGGATACCGCATCGCTGGTGGAGGCTGCCTCTGTATAACAACAAGGTCGTAAGGTCGTAGTGTGGTCAAGGGAAAATTTACCTTAAAACTACAGTGATCTTTAGGGTGGTTCCTTAGGGTCTCACTCTCTCATTAAGCAAAATGAGAGACAAAATACACATTGGACCGGTGGAATACCACATATGGGCGCATAAGCCACAACACTGTATGTTAGGATAATTTGTACCTGTTTACGTCTTTATTATAACTTCTATAAAATGAATTTCCCGTATCACATGGCGACCCTGCCACGCATTGAAGCGTGAAGAATGCGTCGTGTCATGTCAAAGAACCTCAACTAGGTTTAGCGTGTACAAGTTTAACTGTAAATCACATTCAAGTGACAAGGAAGATTCCGCAAGTGTGAATTCCAGTTGAAAAACTTGCCGAGCACCTCTTTGTGCTTCGTCGTACTGCGACCACCACAAATCTACCATCACAAGTTACTAAAACTTTCTCCAAAGTGTATAGTGAACAGTTTATGTAGTCTCACCGATAGTCTGTTGCTCGAGCTGCGAGCGCGACTTGGCGAGCTGGCCGTGGAAGTGCACCATCTCGCCGCCGAGCAGCGCGCCGAACTTGCCGAGCACCTCCTTGTGCCACGCGTCGTATTTTAGAGCGACCTTGCTCTGCACGCGCGCGAAGTCGATCACTACGGGCCCGTACTCGCGACGGGTGTCGGACGTGTCGAAGGTTGTGCGGGATTTCCTGAAGAACGTATGTTATGAGAAATGGTAGGAATTCTATGAAGAAAGTTTGAAGCGTATTTATAGTCTAGTAATTATAGCATGTTTGTTATATAATTCCTTAATTACTGCCGCATCCCTTCAGATCCAGATCTGTTGAGAATGAGAGCAAGCAACAGGGAAACAACTAAGAATTTCTCAAATCAATCCAGCAGTCTTCGAGAAATCAGGGAACATCAATAGAAAGACGCAGACGAATTGAGAAACCTCCTTTTTGAACTGGGTATAAATAGGTGCTGATATATGTGCCATTCTCAATCAAAAGGGTACTTATTGCCGGTTGTCAATAAGGCGCTATTTCCATATAGGTGCAATTTGAAATCAACCTTATCGACAACCGACAATGTGGTACCTTTTATTGAAAACATCACAGTATCCAGGCGTTGTACCAGTTATGATATAACATCCTCACTTATGTATCAGAAAAATAACAAAGACTATCAGCAACAAGTACACTTACTTGATATCGTTGAGGCACTTGATCCACAAAGTGATGTCTTCACCAAGGCGACCGTACAGCGTTTCGGGTTGCAAGTCCCACAGCGCTTGGTAACTGTAAGCATATGTCAATGTGAGATCCTGTCCATGTCGCTGTCGAGTAATAAATGTCATTATATGTTGACGTTTAGTAATCAGAGTACCTTGATTAACAGATAACTAAATATATATTCTCAATATCCCTCTGGGTCTGGCCACAGCACAACTCAAAAACAGGCACCTTTTACAAAAGTTCTTTCGTCTGGATGTAAGCGAAAATAAGCCTTGAACAGAAGGGCATAGAGTCTAACATACCGCAGCCACTCGTCGACGTATTCGCGGACCTGCGATATCTTCTGCTCAATAGCGTCGTAGGCATTTTCGAGCGGGGCCGCCGCGCCCGGTAGCTTGGTGAGCAAGTTTCTGTATGTCGCAGTTTGGGCCCGAGCTACGCCGACTTGGTATCTATGGAAAAAGAAATCGTATCATAATTCGTCAGAAATTATGTTAAATCTGTTTAATAACTATCTGTTTAATAAATAAATATTATATCAAATAAATTAATATATAAATATCTGTTTAATAAATAAAAAATAAAAACGGAAACGGAAATCGTGGAAACCACAAACAAAATACGATCAGTATAGCACTATAGTTCGTTTTTTTTAGCATTAGAAAGAACTTCGCAGAAGTAAGCTTGTGGTTCCAAATCCGGCACTTTTAGCGGTAATAATTTGAAGTAAATTATATGTATTGACCGTGCTACATTAGATAATTCAATAATTATTAACAATTAAAGAGCCTGATAAAAACTGTACGCTTACTTCTGTGGAGTTCTTTCTAATGCTAAAAAAAACGGACTATAGTACAAAGACCGAAATCACGTATGGCTGTGTTATAAGCGGCCGAGGAAAAGCGAGGGCGCCTAGTAATATGAGACAGGTAATCCCGATTGTATTCGAAACTGGGGATATTGATATTTTTTAATAAAGACCTGGTGCTCTGCAAGCGGTGCTGGCTCGTGACGACGGCCTGCCACGCGAACATCTGCCGCATGAGCTGGAAGCGCGCCTCCTCCAGCGACGGGAACAGGTACATCTGCTGGTTGGTGATGCGGACCTCATGCACCACGCGCGCGATCTGGAAACCAAACAGACATCAATGCCGTGCCTTATGAGAATATCGAAGTGTTGTGTGTAAACATTTTGCACGAAGATCCAACGAAAAAGAACTAATTTCCCAAGATAAACTGTATACTTTAATGAACCCATACTTTTAGTTATCTGTATTTCAAAAATCTCTTCTAGTTCTGTATGGCAAAATTACGCCGATCTAAATACATCTAGAGCCAGCTCTACGCGCAGCAGATATCCAGTAGCGAACTACGGGAAAGGGTAAACAATTCAAATTCTCTGTTAGTTTAGACATACCGACGACGTAGATCACTATCGGAGCAATAAAATGCGCCCCAATCGTGATGGTGTGAACGGGTATTCAAGACAACAAAAAGTTCCAATCCTAATTTTAATTAATTTGATTGACATGGTCGAAGGTTCATCATGCCTCCGCGTCACGACATAGGTTCCAGTAAAGTGTGGAACATACCTGGGGCTCTCCGCCGGGTTTGTGCGTGGGCTCGGCGGGGGAATAAGTGTCCATGGATAAGTCGAGCTCGTTGCTCTTGCCGAGGAGGGCCGCCGTCCAAGCTTCCACGCCGGCTTGCAAGCGAGCCGCTAGGCTCTTCTCGACCTAATACAATAATGGATTAATAGTCCGTTATTTACACCACTGGGTCAGTATAAGCCTGGGTCATTTTATCGCTTAATTTCCTTGAATATTTCTTGTGGAATAGTCTCCATATTTTGACGATATTTACGTTTGTTAGAAAGGCGTCCCTGACCATGACCGATATTGGAGCATTCCACGGGCTGTCCCGTACAAACGTATTTTATTACAAACGTACTTTTTTTTTTCGGCATTTAAAGCAGGCGATTATATTTCTGTGCATATTTTTGAACATTTGTCATAGAAAAGGAAACTCTTATACCTGCAAATCTTCAGAAAATTCGCGTTTGTACGGGACAAACGGTAGACAACTTCATGGAATGCTCCTATTATAAATTGTACACAAAACTACACACCTATTGGTTAAAACGATCCGTATAAAATGTTCGTCCTCATATTTTTGGTATCTGTCAAGAGTTTAAAATAATACCGTGTTTTTGATAAAATTATTTTTAACAAAATTCTAAGCTCTCGACAGGCTTCCAGTTACTTACCTCCTCGTCCAAGCGCTGCACCCACAGATGCAAGTTGCTGTACTGCCGGAGCGACAGGTCGTCGATGGCGCGCTGCAGCCGCCCCAGGATCTCGGCGAGGCTCTGCGCGGAGTACGGGCACGTCTCTAGTGAACGTGCGTCTACCGAGATCTGCTCTTCAACCGCTAGGAGGTCTTCCACCTACACAGATAATTTATTTATTTATTTTGTCAATAAAAATGTACAAAGTTAACTTTTTATTAGGTTACAATAGCGATCAGTCAAAAATTCAAAACCTTGCAACCTTCATTTTCGGTACAACAATGTTGCGTACAAATTCTATTGCTTTTCAAGGCCCAAATTATATGTTGAATAAGTCATATAAAAATGAAGGCTTAATTCAACTCTGTCAATCAAACGTCGCTTTTAATTTGTGTTTAAAGTAGCTAAAGTGTCGTGTTATTTAAAATAATACTTAGGATGGTATTCCACCTATCCAATTTCTTTGTCTAATATGTATTGCGTCTCATATTTTACTTTAATGAGAGAGTGAGATGCACTGACTGAAGAAACTGGACAGGTGGAATACAATTGTCTTTTTACCCGACTCGCAAGTAATGTAATATTTTAAAAACCTGACTGATACACGCCACACCTGACAAATCTACATACATACACACTGTTTTCATTACTGCTACTGTATGTTGGTGTCTGAGCCAGTCTTCAACAAACCTTCTCTTGGAACAGCAGCACGACTTCGCTGAGCTTCTGCACGTAGGGGTCCAGCTTGTAGGACTCCCACACGAGCGCCATGCCTTCCGACACTTGGTTCAGCACGTCGCGGCGCAGGCCGGCCACCAGGGGGATTATGGATGCTTTGTCCCGGATCTGTACATGGCACTATAGCGGTGTCTGAGCCAGTCTTCAACAAACCTTCTCCTGGAACAGCAGCACCACTTCGCTGAGCTTCTGCACGTAGGGGTCCAGCTTGTAGGACTCCCACACGAGCGCCATGCCTTCCGACACTTGGTTCAGCACGTCGCGGCGCAGGCCGGCCACCAGGGGGATTATGGATGCTTTGTCCCGGATCTGTACATGGCACTATAGCGGTGTCTGAGCCAGTCTTCAACAAACCTTCTCCTGGAACAGCAGCACCACTTCGCTGAGCTTCTGCACGTAGGGGTCCAGCTTGTAGGACTCCCACACGAGCGCCATGCCCTCCGACACTTGGTTCAGCACGTCGCGGCGCAGGCCGGCCACCAAGGGGATTATGGATGCTTTGTCCCGGATCTGTACATGGCACTATAGCGGTGTCTGAGCCAGTCTTCAACAAACCTTCTCCTGGAACAGCAGGACCACTTCGCTGAGCTTCTGCACGTAGGGGTCCAGCTTGTAGGACTCCCACACGAGCGCCATGCCCTCCGACACTTGGTTCAGCACGTCGCGGCGCAGGCCGGCCACCAGGGGGATTATGGATGCTTTATCGCGGATCTGTTTACGATGGGAAAAAGTTAGTTTTGGCGTCTCAGAAGAATGCCTCTTTGTCAGTGATCAATAAGCCGCTGTTTAGGCCCTGAGTCAAATGGACTTGATATAGAGTCGGCAAAGAGATTCAAAATTCGAATATAATGTTGAAACCAACGGATTAAGTCGTCTTTATCGGAATAGAAGCATTACGCTTTTTGTAATAAGGTTTGCACTTGCAGAATTAGCAATTTCGGTTTGCTTTTATATTGGCTGTAATACGAATAGGGATGCAAATATTCTAATATTTAATGTTATTACATAATGTTGTTATACAAGTGGAACATCATGCTTCTGCAGCATCCGAAAGTTCTTATATCTAGGTGATTTAAACGGTAGGATTTAAAGTTAAAATTAAAAAGTTGGGTTACATACTACAGCTGTTAATTACTAAAAATAGTTTAGCTTTCTGCAACCTAGTATAATCAAATCCAAAGTTAGTCCAGTTTTACGTCCGATTGATAAACTTAACTTTGACGTCATATTTAATCAATTTTGATCATCCTACATGCAGCACCGATCAATTGTTTAAAATCCTTTTATGTGGCATATTGCATATCATGCTACATATAATAATTATGTACAAAAGCGGGGCGTAAGCCGCACAGTGCCGTTTGTGCGGAAAAATAAACATAAAGAAGCAAAAAAAGGATTGTCATTCATTAATAGTGTTGTAAAAAAGCTGAACCAGAAGGCGTATGAATCCTTAGAAAGTTCCACACCTTGAAGGCTTGAACTCTTTTAACTACCGAGATTAGCTATGAGAAAATAATACCATCATTAGAGGGTCAGGGCCTTTTACAGGTTAAAGACAGGACACTATAACGTTGTCAACATATTAGTTTGCGCATCTGGTCCAAGACATTACAGAAATGCTCTGCTCATCGCCTCCAAGGGTCCAAAAACCACGAAGCTCGTGTGGAGATATTATAGCATTTTGTTGGTATAAAAATGCCTACATGATGTAAGCAAAAACGCATATATTTATATAAAGCAGCGGTAATTCATGCAGCTATCGCAGGCCAGTACATAATAACAACTACCTTCGTATGATTCCTATTATTTAGCTGCACACAAAAAAAAATGCATTCGTGTTAGTGACGTCACACAAGAATTTTGATGGTTTTTGAAATGTATACTAAGCCTATATGTTAGACTTTGTGTTTGTTATGTGCCAATTGTTTAGTGTTATATATTAAAATCTAGTTGTGCTAAAACTCTTGTGTTTATGTTTTGTTTAAAATTGTGATATTTATTACAAAATACGTAAGTACTAACCTTCTCTAGGGTGCGCTCATAAGTACGCACACTCTCGATGAGAGATATAGCGAATGGGTACAGTTGATTCGCTTGGTGTGCCTTGTTAACAATAGCTAAAGGCACTCTGGAACAACACAAATTGTAATATGAGCGAAAAGTAGAAAAGTTTTAACTATAGATACCATTTATAGCATTTATAGGAATTTATTAACTTTTTGCTATGAGCAAAAACAGTTATTAAAAAAAACAATAAGTACTACTTTTTATTGTGGAATCGGACGAGCACAAACTCAATGAGGTTGTGATCTTACATTAAAGTCACCACAGCTACGTAAGTATTATGTTAAAATTCAGCTATACCGAAAAAGAATCTTGCAAGGTTTGACTTACGTGCTTTTACTACGATAGTTAAATGAAATATACTACTGCAAAGTTACTTTTCAATAGTTTAAACTTAAACGTTTATGTTCTTCTTAGAAAAGGTTGAAAACTTAAGCCTCCGACCACGCTAACATTGCGCAAACTTGGCTGTAAGAATGCATGTAACATATAAAGCCCCATATTTGACGTAGCAATTGGCATGAAAACTTAGCGTAGTTTGATTCTACGAAAATGTGACTCTATTAATATCTTTGACATTGTAAAAGTATATACCTACAATTCTACACAAACAATACAATGTTATTTGACCAGGATCCGAAGTATAAACAATACCTGAATCCGAGATTCTTCAAGTTGCGCACTTCCTTGTAGAGCGTGATGATCTCCGGCAGGAAGTTCACCTTCAGCTTGAGGATGGTGCCGGTCTTGCTGGAGCGCGCGCGCACGGACTCGATCGCGAAGATGCGCCCGGACACGCCGAGGTTGCGTTGTTGTACCTGTGTTATCATGGGATAATAATATACTCCGCCTGGTACTCTCTTCCCGTCTTTTCGAGGTCACCTGACTGACACAAGCCTACGTCATCATGCGACAGGGCTATAAAATAATATGCGATAGCGCTATATATAGCGGCCATGTTATTGTGACGTAGGCTTGTGTCACTCTGGGAAGAGAAGACCATGTTTTATTAGACTATGCTGTATTATACTAGATTGTATAACGAGCCGCTAATCTATGCTTATTTTTTTTACTTCGATTGAGAGTAAAACAAATAAACTCGAAATACGGGTTACTTTAACCAGTAGTCATATTCATAAGTCATATTCTGAGAGGTGGACCGAGTGTAGGTCATATTTAACAACTTATTATGGTGCCACTCCCGAAATCGTGATAATAAATGGCTGCCCATATGTTTACTTAATTCTATTTGCCCATATCAACATCTGACCAGCCCAGCGAAATTGTATAAAACTGCAATTTTTTTTCGATATGACCTACCTAATCACCTCGCACAATGCCTAAGGCTCGAAAAACAGCCGAATTAAATGTTATTTTATCGTATTTTTAATACTCTACAGATCAGAAAAAGTCTACAGCCGCTTACTATCGTAATTTTATTACCTTACGAGCCCAATCGTCGAAGACTTCTTGGGTGTCCAATTTAAGACGGAAGCTGTCACCGTCGGCTTTCAGTTTCTGCCCTTCAATGTGGTTCTCCCATCCCTTACCTTGGTAAAAAAAGAAAACGATATATAAATATTGCACCTCCATTCATAAAACTCCATGACGTCGTATAGTAGCTGATTTTTGTCTGGTATGACTACTAGAATAAACACAATAAAGGCCAGTGCACACTGGCTGCGTGTGCGTAAACGTGCACATGCACGTGCGCCATAGAGGCACAATAATATAGAGATGACACGGGGGAGGGGCCAAACGACCGACCGAGATGCACTTATGGAAATTTCAGTAGGAGTAGCAGAGAAAGCGTTATTGGAGCATTCCACAGGCTGTCCCGTACAAACGCATTTTATTTCCTGTGTTGCGCCTTTTTATTCGGCATTTAAAGCAGGCGATTATTTTTCTGTGCATATTTTTGACCTTAAAAGTGAAAAGGAAACTCTTATCCCTGCAAATCTTCAGAAAATTCGCGTTTATATGGGACAACCGGTAGACAATTTCATGGAATGCTCCTATTATTTCTTGTCCTTGTCACAGTCTCACTTTTTGTTTGTTCCCCACCAAAAATTTAGTATGGTTTATGGTGGGCAACAAATAACCCGACCGAATTACGTAGATTGTTTTTGGTATGTTGTCAGGAATGTTAAAACGTGTATTTAATATTGTCGCTTTGCGTATGTTTTGTCCCTCACGGAGGCACGCGTATAGCTCATCTATGTAATACTAGGTCTATGGCGTGCGCTAAAATATTGGAGCCGTGCACGCACACGTCACGCAAGAGGTATGCCGTCTCTCATAAGAATTTGTATATTACAACACCCACGTGCACGTCTACGTACACGCAGCCGGTGTGCAGCGGGCGGTGTTAATTATTCGACGTAGTCGCAGATGACAAAAAACACCGTAAACATTCTAAAGGTTCTCCCGTGGAATCTTTAACTTACCCAAAACATCTTCCACTCTCTTCAAGTAGGCGGTGAGCTGGTGATCGATCTGCTTGGCCCAAATGATGGACCCAGCCACCGGGGGTAAGTCACGCACCAGAGACAGGCGGCTGCACTTCGATTGAGGGTATTGAACCTGGTCAAAATTAACATAATGGATGAAACTAAGTTGACGATCAACCGGAGAGTAAACGTCAGTTTTTGACACCACTTGATAGCAAAACACAGATGACATATCTTGTAAAATTTAAATATACAATCTCTCAAATCCCAGCACTTCTAAAGCAGCCAGGCGTTTTTGATTTTTTTATGTATGAAATAGCGTGTGCGTTATCGCCACGGTCAGAGACAAAAGTTACTTTAGTCTGTGTGGAAAGAGAACAGTCCGCACTCTACTTTTCTGGTGAACGGTGGGGAATTGAGAGTTTCACTTACGGGCTCTACTTGTTTTAGTAGATCACAGAATTTTATAAGGGTAATCTACAGTCAGAAATACTGTTCGCTTAGGACCTTTTCATACAAACTTCTGTTACTGCAGGGGAGTTACTTTTCTCTGCTGCTGACTGTACATACTTTGACCTTGGGATTTCTCGTGAAAACCTCGATATCGTCCTTCACTATCTGTATGAGTCGTGTTTTGTATAATCTAATGGTCGTATATGGTCGCACCAAAAGCGCGTTGAACCGAGTTCGTTCGCGTTCTTGGCTGTTCATGACTGGCACCTACTTGATCTTACCTTAAATTTCTCGTGCAAAGCCTCGATATCATCCTTCACTCTCTGTATGAGCTGGGTCTGGTATTCCCTTATAGCTCCCCTGATATGTGGTCTCACAAAAAGAGCGTTGAAGCGGGAAAATATGCGGAACATTTCGTTCGCATTCTTGGCTGTACCGAGCTGGTCGCGGAGATGGGCCGTGATGCGGGTCTCGACGCGATCTAAAGACAATACAGGGTATATGAGTAATGATTATATAATCGCAACACTTTAAGCAAAGAAAACAGGTCTCTTTCTTTAGAAATGTTCATACCAATTACCAACCAATTTTCATTACTCCTAAGTTTATATCTATAATGAGCGAATGCCGTCTCAGTGCTTCCTTATTCGTTTTTAAGACCATTTACAGAATGTGACTTTTATGTAGTAGCAATACAGTTATTGAGAACGGTGAAACCGTGTTAATATCGTTACAAAAGGTCGCAGTTTGTAAAGGATCTAATGGAGAATGAGGGTTTGTAATCTGACATGAAATATCAGTATGGCGACACTAATTATTTGCATCTGTCAAGTGGGCCACATAACTGTTACGGTTTTCAGATTAGCTTACCATCCGCTCCTCGAAAATTGGAGTTACACTTAACATGCCTTCCAAACACAAGCAAAGAAGTCCACGTTAAGTAACCTAGGTATACAATCAATTTGGTATTTCAATAATGTAATCAACGTACATAGGCCTCCCCCTTGGACCTCCATTCGTACCGGTTGGAAGCGACCCGCATCCAGCGTCTTCCGGCGGCCTTAACGAGGTCGTCCGTCCATCTTGTGGGTGGACGTCCTACGCTGCGCTTGCTAGTCCGTGGCAGCACGATAGCAGTGGACGTCGTATGGCTGAGATGATGATGATGATGATGAATCAACGTACCGATCCTATCTTCATATCGCCTCACAGCCGCTTCCCAAGCGTCGCAGCCCTCCCTCGAGATGTCGAGACAGTCGACTTCCTTAACGTTCTCGTAGGCGAGGTTGACCTCGGCGATGGCGTTGGCGTCGGCGGCGTCCATGGGCAGCGACAGCGGCTGCGCCGGCTCGCCCGCCGCCGGCTCCAGCGCCACGTTGGCGCGGGGGCGGAGCACCTGCATATCACAATGTTGCAATCATTTTTGGAATGAATTCCCTAGCTTAGCTAACTTCAAATAGACAAACTGATTCGGTAAGACAACTGCAGCATCTAGTTCAACATAACCTATAAAGTAACGTATGCGGAGTGAAATTTGGCCCAAGTTCAATATTATTTGAAATAAAAAAAACACCATCCTTTTTTAAAATAATTATGTTTTTATAATAATGTATATATCATGTATGTATATATCGCATCCGGAACACCACGCTGCGCTCTAAAACTCAGATAATAGATGTAGCTCGAAAAGCGGCCAAGCTAAAGTGGGATTGGGCTGGTCATGTCTGCCGCATGCCGAACGACTTGTGGGCCAAGTTAACCACAGAGTGGGTGCCCCACGAGTCAAACCGGCGATCCGGCAGACCTCGTCGGCGATGGCGGGATAACTTGGACTCCTTTTTAAAAGACTGGCCAGATATAGCTCAAAACCGGGACGAGTGGAAGAAGAGGGGGGAGGCCTTTGCCCAGCAGTGGGACACAACAGGCTCATAATAATAATAATAAATAAGTGCGCGCCTTCAACGCCTGGGTAATGCCTCTACTCACATACTCCTTTGGCATACTAAGGTGGACTCAGACCGAGCTGGATGCCCTGGATCGGAGGGTCCGACAGCTGCTCACCACACACCGTATGCTGCACCCACGCTCGTCTGTTATGAGATTGTATATCCCACGGAAATGTGGAGGTCGCGGCTTTCTAAACGCCAAAAATCTCCACAACCGTGAGGTGTACAATCTCAGGAATTATTTCCTCAACAATGAGTGTGGGATGCATCGTGATGTGGTGGCAGCTGACAGGGGCCTCACGCCGCTCTCCTTGGCGAACGAGAACTGGCGCAAACCTGTAGTACTAAGCACCGAGGACCGCAAGGCGGTATGGAAGGATAAGCAGCTACACGGGCGGTTCTACAAGGCCCTCATGGGACCCGATGTAGACCTACCCGCGTCGGTGAACTGGCTACGATTCGGGGACCTCTTCGGAGAAACCGAGGGTTTTGCCTGTGCAATTGCGGACGAAGTTATCATGACGAATAACTACCGGAGATATATCCTGAAGGACGGTACGGTCGACATTTGTCGGGCATGCCGCCGTCCCGGAGAGTCACTCAGGCATATTATCTCCGGTTGTTCTCATCTTGCTAACGGCGAGTACTTGCACAGACATAATCTCGTAGCCAGAATTATTCACCAGCAACTTGCCCTCCTATACGGCCTTGTGGACCGTGAAGTGCCGTACTACAAGTACTCACCTGCGCCAGTTCTCGAAAATGGTCGTGCCACGCTCTATTGGGATCGATCTATCATCACTGACAGGACTATTGTAGCCAATAAGCCTGACATCGTGCTGATAGATCGATCGCAGCGCCGGGCCGTGCTCGTCGACGTCACCATCCTCCATGATGAGAATCTCGTGAAGGCCGAGAAGGACAAGTCCAGCAAGTACCTAGACTTAGCTCACGAGATAACCGCCATGTGGGATGTTGACTCGACGATCATTGTTCCTATAGTCGTGTCAGCGAACGGTCTCATAGCGAAGAGTCTCGACCAACACCTAGAGAGACTCTCGCTAGGTGGTTGGATCAAGGGTCAGATGCAGAAGGCGGTAATTTTGGACACGGCGCGTATAGTACGTAGATTCCTCACTCTGCGGCCCTGACCACCGGCAGCTTGGGCCCTGCCCCGCTGCCGGCGGCACCCTAGGTTAGGTTTTTTATAATGTGTTTATAATTTTCTTTTTTATTGTTTTGTAAGTGTTTTTATATTTTACTTTTATATGCATATTATAATTAACCTAACTTAAGAAGGAAAATAAATAAAGAAAAGATAATAAATAATAATATATCAAGGCTTAGTGTAAAAAATAGGTTACTCCCATGCGAGATGCTTTACGGCAGTTCTGTGGTACTTTGTCCATCGCTGTCGAAAACACAGATGTCGGCATTTTATTCAGCTCCGATTTTATTTTTCGATTCAAACTCTGTAGATTTTTGGGACGAAAATTATTGCAATATACTCGCCTCTTTAGATTTGCCCAAAAATCTTCTATAGGGCGAAGTTGCGGAACATTAGGTGGATTTGATGTCTTCGGTACGTATGGGATGTTTAACTCCGCCATTTTGCAAAGGGTTTTTTTGGAATAATGGCTTGAGGCTAAGTCGGGCCAAAACACTACATTTTCTCCTCTATGACTCGTATTTATGAAATCCCGCACTAATGGCAAACAACGCTCTATGTAGCGGTCGGCGTTCACAGCTAAACCTGACTCAAAGAATACAGCGCGTCGACTGATGGCAAGCATAGCAAAACTTTTTTAGGAAATTTTGTATGCTCAACATATTTCACGTTCTCATCGGTTGGACCATTGGTGTTCTCAAAATAGTAATTGCCTTGCCACTCGTTTCCATCTAACGTGAAATATGACTCGTCATCCATAACGCAAGTGACATTGTTTTTAGCGTAAAATATTTCTTTGACTAATTTACACAACCGTACTTTCTGAGTGATTTCTTGGTTTTCAGAGACAGTGGGCTTAACTTTTCTACATCGCTTATCAATGCCCATGTCTTTAAGATATTTTTTAACAGTTTTGCCGTCAGTTTTAAATTTTCTTCCGAGCTCTCTATAAGATTGTGCGACACGGCCGGCCGTAATTTTCTTTAATCGAGCTCTCTCAGAAACCTTGCTCAAGCTGGAATAGTTTCCAGAACCAGGCTTTCTGGCAGTGGTTTTCATCAAGGCAAAGGACGCCAGAATATTGTAAATAGTGCTTCGACTCTCACCCATTTGCACAAAATGTTCCACCACCTTTGATTTCGGCCATAGGGGATGGCTACTATAGAAATTACATACTGTTTGACGACGGCGTTCTTGTTGATTTACCATAATAACAAAATTAAACAACCAATCTTTATGAGACTTACCAAACTGATTGACAGATATATTGGCTTTACATTGACAACACATATTTTTTATTTAGATTTTTGTGTTTTTATATTTTATATAACAAACTTTGACCAAATTTCACTCCGCATACGTTATGTAATATTATATGAGCAATAATGCGGCAAAACTAGAGACTTTCGTTGTGTCTGTATACTTATGTCTACAAAACTACTATAAAGACTCAGTGTGGTACCGCCGAACCGGCTAATTCTGGCTTGCGCATTGCTACACCGAGTAAGGCGCTGTACGTATCGCGCTTGCATTACACCGCCACGGCTGCTGAGGTGGTGGAGTATGTACACCAGAAGATCGGCTACACGCTAAGGGTGTTCCAGCTTCGATCGCGCCACTACGTGCACTTCAACTCTTTTGTGGTGCGCGTGCCGCGACCGCTGCAGGGGACCATCGAGTGCGCCGACTTCTGGCCGAAAGGTGTCGTGTTTCGGAGGTTCCGGGGCAAACTGCCGAATCCGACACAAGAGCAGCCGATGCAACGGAGCCACGCCGTTTTGTCGACTAAATAGTGTTTAGTTTTAAGTTTATAAAATACATTATGTATGTTAGTCTGTAAGGTATTTGTAATATGGGCCTTGTTGCCTGAATTAAATTTCTAAATATAAATGGGGCGTGCAATTTGAGCATTAATCTATCTCTACATAAGTTCTCGTTTGTGCATAAAAGCTGTTCTAGAATGGCGACTACGTGTCGCACGTGGCATTGTGAGACGCTCCATGGCTGTGCTCAAGGTCGAAAGAAATCATGGATAAAGGTGCGAGGCAGACAACAACATGTTGTCTTACTCGTCTAGCAGTACTCACCCTGAGCATGACAGTCCGCAGCTGCTCGTGGTGGCGACGGAAGCGGCGCATGTGCTCCATACGCGCCTGTAGCCGCTTGTGCGAGGGAGACACTCGCCACACCATCTTGAGGTGTTCGTCTCGCTTCTTCTTCACAATGTCACTGTTGGCAAGGGATTAACAATTCAGGTGAAAAAGTAAAAGCTGATTTAACTCGAATGAAGCATGTATTTTAAAATCCAGGATACAAATGAGAAGTGTATTTTCAAAAGGACTTATTCTTGTATGGTGTTCATAGAAAAATAAGCCCTTTTGTAAAACCTCTTCTCAAATAGAAAGTGCAAACTGAGATCAGTTGGCGCTGGAAGGTAAGGTAAGTAGTTTTTATAACAGCAGACGGCGGTTAATATACTTGTCTCTCAGCTTCTATAGTTAGCAATTGACATCGGTGGACCTTATTGCAAAAGGCATAAGGTCCACCGATGTACAATACCTGAACACGCACTCTAACGCCCTGACAATAGAGGCGTGCTCAGATATTTGTGAGCACCTTGGCCGCTCCGATATATCTGATGGCGACTGTACTAGCAGCACTGAAGCATCAAATTCAGTCAGCATGAAAATCTCATTTTTGGTTCTGCTAAACTTATTTTTTTCGATAGAACAAGTTACCTACCGCTGATTATTGCGTTTTAACTTTGTTAAATTTTCCTAATGTTACATTAACAACGAAACTTACCGTAATAGACCCTGTAGCTTTTCATACTCGTCGTCCCAGCAAGAGAATACTTCGAAGCACTGTGTCATGACTCGCTCGAAGTCCTCGAACGGAATATGCATGAGGCGCCGCGTGCCGAGTACCTGTGGTACAAAATTGTGTTAAGAGTGCAAAAGGAATTCTTTGGAGACTTCATATTTCAATCCACGTGCAGTTGTGCACGCATAGTTAAGACCAATGCTCTGTTGTAAATATACATGTGTCGTTCACGAATGAATGATTTGAATGAACTTATAACTTTTGATTAGACGCCGATAGGACGCCGCCCGGTCGGTCGACCTAGGTATCGATGGGCGGATGTGGTGGACGCTGATCTCCGCGAGCTCCGGGTTGAGAACTGGCGAGAAACGGCACAGGACCGGGATCAGTGGCGAGCAGTCGTGTTGGAGGCCAAGACACACTTTGGGTCGCTGCGCCAGAGGAGTAAGTAAGTAAGTATAACTTTTGATTGAACTGACATTTGATACTTTTTTCTTACCCATAGTAATAATAGTACATTACGACACAAATGCGAAAGGAGGAAATTTGCAACAGGTGGCGATAAATTGAAACACGACAGAAGGGAGTGTTTTAAATCGATACGAGTTGCGAATTACCTTTTAGCGCGTGTATTGTACGTTTTATAGTACACATGGCCCTTTAACATTTTTGACTTAGGCACGTATTGCCAAGCTGCTAAGCCAAATAGCGCTATCTCAAAAGAAAATACATTGCTAACTTATACTAAATTTAGTTTATATTACTGAGAACTTAGAGAATATAACCAACGGAGTGGTCATTGACAGGCGTTCCCCTCTGTCGGAAAAAGGCGGCCAATGGTCAACCACATGTCAAACACATGTATGGACTGACGTTTATCTGACATGGCTATGTTGACGTTACGTATACATTTGATGTGCCCCTCCCCCGCAAAAAACGACAGACTATTTTGTACCGAAAATTATAGACATGGCGTCTACGTTGGTTATATCCTCTAAGACTGAGAATTCCATTTTCAAAATTATTTGTTTCGAGATAGCGCTATTCGGGTTAGGAGGGCAGTATAGAGCGGTAAAGTAGCACCTTATGTATTGTAAAGATTCTTACCTTGTTCATAGTACTAAAGAGTACCCATATAAATAAAGCTTCTCACCTTCAGGAGTTGTTGTCCGAGATCTCGAGAGATAGCTTCGACGAGCCTCAGGCCGCGCTGGATGGGGTACTTCGTGGAACGGATCTTGCGGAGATGCGAGAAGATCTGCTGCACCGCCAATCTGCAAGTAATTATGATTAGAGATGCCCCGAATAGTGAATTTGGCCGAATACCGAATACCGAATTTTCGGCTCCACTCTAGGCCGAATACCGAATTTTCGGCTCCACTCTCGGCCGAATACCGAATATTCGGCGACCGAATATTCGGCATGACGTACGAACATTTTGAGTCACAATTATTATGAAAACTGTTCGCCAACAAAGCACAACGTTTGCTAAGATATATTTTTATGTTGAACAGAATTAATGAATGTAGAGTCAAACAAATCAGACCCATGATAAAAATAAAATATTTTGTAATCAAGAAATGCTCAAAACGTACGTTTGTATTTAATTGCTTTCCAAGAATTATTTTAAATTTTAAATATACCTAGTTTTTGGTTATTTTTTGTGTAAGTTTTCTTTTTAGGTAGGTGCAACAGATATTCGGTATTCGGCCGAATAGTAAGCAACATTCGGCCGAATCCGAATATTCGGTAAAGTGGCCGAATAGGCCTAATACCGAATAGTTGCCGAATATTCGTGGCATCTCTAATTATGATGGTTAATATTTAGTCTGGTTTTTTGACAAAGGACACCGCCTTTTAATCCTTTTCCAGGCAATGTACGATTTAGCGACCACATACGCGCCGCTAGAATTTCAACTTTAGCATTCCCATTTAAGATTCAAATTAGATTGCGCGTTCGGGAAATTTGAGTTGTCTTCAAATGAATCATCAAAGCTGAATTTATTGAAATATATGTATATGTAATATTCGGGAAAACCTTGTAGATTGGTGCGGCTTCAAAAAGGGTTAAGGCCTGCATTACCAAATAATACAGCAGTATCTGGGGTATATTATCTGGGGCTCATTTCTCGAACGATATTAGACTAATATTATTAGTTCACGAACTGTCAAATTGTATGGGTTGCTATGGCAACCCACTAATAATATTAGACTAATACCGTTCGATAAATGGGCCCCTGCTTATAACTTATTCCATTCCATTTCCCTTTGTTCGGATTGTAGTGTTTCTAAAAAGTTTAATTGTGAGAACATTTTGAAAATAATCGTAAAATTAGAAACATTTCGTCGACACGTCAGTACTTATGACGAGGCTAATTTTATCTTTAAGTTTTAAATTTGAGGATATTTTATATCTAACTATGGTCAATGTCATTATGGCTTCGTCTTCGTCGTTTGCCATCAGGCGGTCTAGCGAGTCCATACTTGCGATGTATGGAGTCGCGCGCGAGAACGCAACTCATGCTAGACCGACTGATATAAGAAGTTTTTAAAGTAAACATTACATTCGTAACGCTCTCGCGTTCTCGCGCGCGAGTCCATACCTGAAATCGTTCTAGATGTATGGAATCGCGCGCGAAAACGCAACTTAGTCTTCGTTTTTAAAGTAAACACCATACCTGATCCTTTCCAGCTCGGTAGCGCTGAGCAGGTCGTTAATAGGGAAGTCCTTCATGAGGGGGTTGTAGTCGGAGACGGTGGCCAGCGCCTGCTTGAGCCCGGTGTCCGTATCGAAGGACACGGTGGCGTGGAAGCGCTTGCCGTATTTCAGGATCTCCAGAGTTAAAGCCACCTAGAAGATAAAATGATTAGATGAAGTATACTTCGTTTTTTTTTAGCATTAGAAAAAAGGTAAACAATCTTTACAGTGTCTTTTTATTGAAAAACACTTTTGAAAAATAAGTCACGGCCAATATGGAACAATTATGAATCATATACGATTATTTACATTCTTTTTGCTATAAGTAATAGTTACTGATTTTTAAAAAGCGTTTTTCGATTAAAAGACACGTCAAGATCCCATAGTCCTTTTCTAATGCAAAAAAAATGAACTATAGTCGAAGCCCGGCCTTACGAGGTTAGCCTACAATTTTTAAAATTCGTCCCACTGACACACTAATCCGCACTGTCGAATTAGGATAGCCTGTAAGGATGATTGTGGGTATGTACAGTCGCCATCAGATATATCGGAACGGCCAAGGTGTTCACAATATCTGAACACGCACTCTAACGCCCTGACAATAGAGGCGTGCTCAGATATTTGTGAGCACCTTGGCCGCTCCGATGACGACTGTAATAAATAATTTAAAATTTTTTATATCATAAATAAAACACGATTTTAACATCCGTTTATTTATGGCATGAAAATATTGCCAACTTCAACTACGTAAAAAATACTTGTTGAACTAGTTTTTTTGGTATTAAAGTCTTACCTCGATGCTCTCTCGTTTCTCCTGAATGCGATGGAGGGCTCTCTCCAGATTCAGCCAGAATGAGATCTCCTGCAGCGCGGTCCCGTTGGAGGGATCGCGATCCAATTTGGTGACCTGTACACAAATAACCAGAATTAACCTGTAATGTAAGTAAAAAAAACTATGTTTTACAAAAATCAAACATGCGCTCTGTTTTTGAACGAACAATTTTAATATGCAACACCTATCGTGTGTGGCGCGCCATTGTAAACCTTGATGGAATGCACGAAGGTTGATATTGGGTTGTAGTTAGCGCCGAGCGTCAGTTGACGTATTTGGCGGTCAAAGAATTAAAGTAAAGAGTAATGCTAAAGCGTGTAGACTTGATTATTGATAGAACAAGAAGCTTACAAGACAGCCAAGAAAAACCATAACTTACCTTTTGTATTTCCTTAATCCAGCGATTAACGCCGTTCTGGAGTTGGTTAAGGAATGTGGAGTCTTCCACTTTGTCACCGAAATCAGCCACGCGTGGTTTTCGACCCTCGTCCGCCGCCCTGAAATAACACCATTTATTGAAGACCTACTTTACAACGATGAAGATGGCTTTTAATTTAAATCCATAAAATCTATTTGTGACCTTTAAACATCAAATGAATTTTCAAACATAAAAGCGTTGGTTTAGGTGAAGCAGATAATGCAACCACTGCTTTTGCGTGGAAATCGCAGTAAACAAAACATTTACTCATGAAATCGAATAAAGCAGTTGGACTGCTACGGGGTGACGCCATAAGTGTTGCTAAAGATGTGGCAATGTTGTGGTGTACATTAAGTCCGACTCACACTTGACTACACATTTCTAATAGGTCTTCCTGTCAGCTATAGTTAAAGAATTATTTTGTGTATTTTTTACACAATTTTAGACCCAGTAGTTTCAGAGATAAAGACAGACAGACAGACGCACGAGGGTTCCGTTTTTTCCTTTTGAGGTATGGAACGATTTTATCATATTTTGGTCTAAGTGTTTGAAAATAAATTATTTTTGTGTTGATTAACTTACCTTTTAATGACGGCAGCCACAAGGGGATGCACTGGGAGGGTGATCTCCGGAATGTCAATGTTCTGCTGCAGATGCAGCAAGCCCATCTCCAGCTCTGCTATCTTCTTCTCAACAGATGGCGCCATCTTGTCTCCATCCCTGTTACAAAACATTTATTGCAGTAAGGCAAGAGGAAAAACAGATGGAACAGAATTCCACTTATAACGATAAGTGTCAATTAAAATTCAAAAATGTCTGGTAGAGCTGCATGACTACCAAACCATAAAAATCATTTATATAGTAAATATAAAGGCACTTTGCCATAATTATCCAAAGAAATTAGTTGTTCCCAATGCTCATGATATTGAATTATTGGGGTGGATTTTATGAAAACCAAAAAAGTGTCAATGTTTTTCTAAGATGACCTATTTAGTTAAACTCAGTCATACCTGTCAGCTCTCCCACTCTCTTTGACATAGCTTTTGAAGAACGGAGCCATGGTCTTGCTGATGAAAGCATGCAGGGTCTCATATGGCGAGCCATCGGACAGGTTAATGAGACGAAGCTGACTGTGGATGGACTTGTCAGCTTCAATGACTGCTCCTCTCTTGATGCACACAAAGGCAGCCACTCGGGGTGAGGTGAAGTGTACCTGTTTATAAATAACATGGTTTTTAATGCCTGCACTTTATTCTATAACATATTTTCTATCTGTAAATTTTTCTCAAACCTGAGTCATCACACTACTTTCAAAAAATAAATTTTATTTGCTTTTATGGCCTTGTATTTGTTCAAGTACATTCAACATAGGTAAAATAAAAAAATAAACTTTAGCATGTTTTTTTATTGATTCCCTTGCAGCTATGGTACTTATACCAAGTGGGGCCAATGAAACTCTGTATTTAAGTTGCAATCATAATGTGTAGCTATTTCATTATGAATATCAAATTTCTATGAAAATATGATGTTTATAATGACAATCCCATACTTTATTATATACAAGTTGGTGCAAAGTTAGCTTAGACAGACTCTAGTAACATGATAACAAAAATGTTTAGGAATGTAACATTATCTATTTATATGTAAATAATAATCTAAATATAATAAGGTCTTTAAATTTACCTCAGTGCTGATCTGGTAGGTAACAGCTTCTTTTTCTTCCTCTCCCTCTGTGGGCTGCTCATTGTCATCTTCTGTACAAATCACAATAATTCAATAATAATAATGTTTGCCTTCAATATTGTACAAAAAATGTGTCATATAAGCTAGTGTCAAACCTGTTTTACAAATATCAATGTTTTTCACCACTATCATCTGGTTACATTTTAATTGACTTATTACTCGTATAGAGAAACTGTTATTTAGCGATGTGATGAGCGCATCCACCGCACATGAGTAATGCAGAACGCTTATAATAATAAAAAATATGCTAATAAGAATTTGACGGGAGGAACTCACCTTTTGAGGAGAACCGTTGAACATACAGAGAAGACACTTGCGGGTCGGAAATGAATTTCCTAATGCAGTCTTGGTTCACTTTATCCTCGAGAGAGGCATTCAGCGCCGGTGGTACAATGTCGTCTTCAGGCAAAAGTACCGTTGCGGCTCGCCGCAGATAATTTGCGAAGTCTTGGAAGTCGACCACGACGACATTCTGCGCCTCTGGGGCACTCTCGCTCCCGTCCAGGGAGTCCCCCATGTTGTCTTAAATAATAATCTACTCTAAAATCAATAATTTAAACTGAATACACGATATTATTATATTCAGCTGCTCAGTGTTCGTGCAGCTGCAAAATTGACAAGTGAACATAGAGGGGTGTGCTCAGTGTTGCCAGGGCTCTGGAGTCATAAGTTACGTTTCGTTTCCCTAAAAGTCACGTTTTTGCTGCTTAAGTTACATTTTTATATTATTGTATTGTATGGGTAGGTAATCGATTTTGTTAGAAGAAATTCAGAAAATAATATATTTCACAAAAATTCTACTAATCTTATATGATTATTCTTTTTGATAGCACTAATTTAACACATTTATATCATTTAACACAAAAAATAATTAATTCTACCAGCAAACATAAGAAAACAACTCAAAATTTGCGTTTGATTACTTTGCCTCACATGTGGATAAAATGCAACTTTCTTATCAGTTTTTGAACAATCAAGAGAGCCTTTACCAGGGGCCCGTTTCTCAAAAGCTTGTAACTTGTAATACAAGCGGATGTCACTTTTTGACAGCATATGTTAGAAAGGGACTTCCACTTATATTACAAGTTACAAGCTTTTGAGAAATGAGCCCCAGCTGGTGTGGGGAAAAAGAAATAGCCGACCGCAGTTTTTTTTTGCAATAACAGACAAAGAAAAATTGAATTGAACCTACGGTCGACGAATTGGATAAGTACAAACTAGAAGAAATTATTAAAAATGGTGGATGTAACGTCAAGGTATCAGTGCAAGTGTCAACTTGGGTGCGTTCACTCCGTTCCTAAATAATACGAATTGCAGAACTAAACTTGTCCAAAATTCGACTAGCTTAAAAAGTCACAAAAATTGCCTCAAGATCGTAAGTCACGCACGTGTCACACGAGAAGGCGAAAAGTCACGAAAAATGTGACTTTTGTGACCATCTGGCAACACTGGGTGTGCTTGGGAGGGGCGAAGAGCAGAGAAATGACGCATCCGGCTAGTGTTACTATACTAAAAAAATCATAAGGCCAGGGCTATAACCGCGAAAATCGAAGTTCGCAAATTGTGGGGATTTTTCTCTGTCACTCTAATTACTCCTTCGTTGGAGTAAAAGAGAAAGATCCCCGCAATTTGCAAATTTCGGTTTTCACGGTAGCCGCTGAGGGCTACGAAGTTCGCAAATTGCGAGCATGTTTCTCCGTTATTCTACGCCTTCTTTGGAGTAAAAGGGAAAGATCACCGCAATTTGTGAATTTCGGGTTTCGTGGTATTAGTTTCGGGTACTCACAGAAAAATAGAAGAATAGAAGGTGCTAAAGCCGCTAAAGATGCAGCGAATTGTATAATTCTGTCTCTGCCTAACAAATAGCTGCGTCCTCCATGTATTATATTCTTTGCTTCCATAGGTCTGTTAAGATTTGGTCAAGAGGTCAATAAGGTCGTTTATTAATCATAACTCAAAACTAACAAATTACGAACATACCTTTAAAACGTCAACATGACTATTTGACTCATAATTTGACTCGAACCGAACTGTCATAATAATGTTCCCTAGCTCCGGTATTTCCCTTTATTTAAATTTAATTTAATTAATAATTACAAATGGATTCTACATCAAAATTTTATCAATTACTTAATTTGTCGCATAAAGTCATTGACAAAAAGTGTTTGAAACCTTTGTCAAAGTACGACAACTTAGTAACACAGAATTTACAAGCGGCTCAGATAAATACTAGGTAAGTTGTATAAATATTATCTTCTAAGTGGATGATTATACGATATTCTACGGTCAGTTTTTGGTAACTTTATCGAAATTATGCACCGCAGTTAAAGTTATGATTTAAGCGCATTTGTTATAAATTATTAATATTATCTTTATCTGATCTGGTCAAAGTTCACTAAAATCAAAGTATATGACTGAACTTCATTTACATGCACTCAAAATATATATTATTTTTTGTTTGTAATATGTATATGTTGTTTGTAATAAGCAGAACTAAACTTTAATTTAATAGAAATAGAGTACCTTTTATATATATTTTTTTTTACAGAATTATCCATGAAAAATGCTTGAGAAAATCATTTGTCATGATTTTTTTTTCAGGCCGGCAGGAGCAAATGGACTATGGTGTTTCACTCTTCTGCCAACAGTATTAATTGTCTATAGCCTTCAGTATGAAGTGTCGCCAGCATATAAGCTAGCAACATGTGTGTCCATTGGACTCTTGTTTTATAATATATTGTTTCATATTTTTATATCTATTACGAGCTTGGCGCTAACTACAGGCTTGGGGGCAGGTTGCTTGGTATCCGGATTGATAACAAGTGCACTGGTTTACAATGTTGTTAAAGAAGGTAGTGTATTATACATTTAGAGCCCGTTCCAACTTGTCGGATGTCGGGCCCGGATTTTAATTGGATTTCCCAGTGGCAGAACCTTTTTTTTTTAACTGTTCACACTTGTCCGACACATATTTGCCTGCAACTGGGACATCCGATTAATAACCGGCTAGATATCTGACAAGTGGGAATGGGCTCGATACATACATACATAGTCTTAACCACCTAAGGCCCACAACACAAAAAAATTGGCTAAGGTTATGAATTTGAAATCAATAGTGAAGGATAATATATGGTTGACTTTATGTTGTTTTGAAATTGAATGTATCAAATAAAATGCAACCTTGTTCTAATGAAAATAGTGTAAATTGCATTGAAGTAATTAGTACTTTGGTAGGACTGTGACTGTGGGCCTTACAATCTTAAGTAGATTATTTGTTAAAAAAAATATTTGAGACAAATATAATTAACTTTTTGTTATGCTAGTCTTATAAGTCTCTTAAAAGCGGGTTAAGTATAGTTTTTTTATTTTGCTGTTACTGTCAAAACTAGTATACCCAGACTGTAATAAAACCCCCACCAAATTAAGTTAATTTACCTACTGTAAATTTGTTACTGCTATTGAGTAAATCTTCTCTTTCAGACACACTATTCGTACTGTTCTTTGCTCTACCATCACCATTCATCTTCTGTGCATTACTTCAACATTTACTGGCATATCCCAAAACGTTTACTCTCGGAGAGGCAGTGATTGTTGCACAGAGCGCAGTGATCTCGGGTACTGTGTTGGTGGCCCAGACTATGTGTAATCTGGGAGATAAAGGCACTGATGTGGATCTTGTGAATAGTGTTGTTATTGTAAGTTGTGCGAAAAGTTTTTTTTTTTTTTGTTTATAATTCAAAAATCAATTCGATGGTTGAAATTCCTATCCTTTGTTTCTTGGAGGATTGAATTTATTTGTACTGATACTTATATTGACGTTTCAAATTATCTTGGAATTTAAAGATTGCTTCAATGTAGTATGATATAAACATTTTACATAACTTATATGTACATACACCGTGAAATTTTAGTGGTTGTTTTCCCGCGGCAGGGCGATTTGCTATAGGTAGTACTTTCGAATTATGATAGACAAACTTATAAATAGACTGTTTTCCAAAAAAAAAAAAAAATTACAAAAAAATTACCTAAACTCGAACAAGCGAAAAACAATAGTAACACACTAAAACTGCAAGTCGACGACAGTTCCCGATATTGTAAACAGATAAACAAATAAACAAGTACATGTGTTTTTTCCGCTTCCGGCCATCGTTCGAGCACGTTGTGGAGACGAAAAAATATTTGGAAATCAGGAGAATTCTGTGGTTTTTTTTGTGTTTTTTGTGCGTGATCGTTTTGTGTTTGTTGTTTATCTGTGTGGTAGCGTTATCTAACATTTGGTAAGTGGAAACAGTGGGAAGGGTGGCAATTACTTTCATGTGAGGTACTTGCCACCTTTTCCGTGACGACATGATGTCGTCAAACACGTTTGACCCCGGGAAACCTCCGGATGAATTCGTGGTTGTTTCGAATCCGCCGTCACCAGCCGTTCACGTGGATGTAGTAGAATCGACTCCCCGCAAAAGAGACCGCGCTGAATCCAATTCAGATGATGAGGCCCCCTGTGCCAAGCAGATGACCACCCTGAATAAAGGCTCTAATGAAATGAATTCTATCATGTCTGCCGGTATAGAATCGCACCTGCCTCTATCTCAGTCCCTAAATTCACTAGATTCCACTCAAACGGAACATGAAGCAACCGGTGGCCCCCCCGGCCCTTCCCAAGATTCGCTGCTGCCTCTAGGTCAGTACCATAATTCATCAGATTCCATTCAACTGGAACATGAAGCAGCCGGAGGCTCCCCCGGCCCTTCCCAAGAATCGCAGCTGCCTCTATCTCAGTTCCATAATTCATCAGATTCCATTCAACTGGAACAGGAAGCAGCGGGTGGCTCTCCCGACCCTTCCCAAAATCTTGTGACCCCTATGGAGGTCCCCCAAAACTCTCTCTCAGATTCAAACAGTTTTATGAGAACCCCCCCTACTCCCCATAGGAATAACTACTTAGTGTCAGACTTAGGTCCATTTATTGTACATGTTACTAAGGACTCATCAGAAACCTTCTTGAATCAAGTGAAGTTCGGACAACTATTATATCAGACCGGTGTAAAAGGTATTAAAGAAGGCGGTGTTAAGAAAGTAGGGCGCAATAAAATGTCGGTTGAGTTTCAAACAAGTGACAGTGCCAATTCCTTTTTGAATTCACAGCTAATAGATGGATACAAAGCTTTTATCCCAACTTTTCATATCTCTCGCATAGGGGTTGTTAAATACATTCCTAAAGAGTTTACAAATGAGGAACTCCCTTCCCTTATTGTCTCGCCTCAAGGATTTGGCAAAGCCATAAAGGCTCGTCGCATTAATTACAAAACCAAGGATCCCAATGATGGGGCTATTCAATGGATGCCCTCAGAAAAAGTGGTGGTTACTTTTGACGGTCAGGCGCTCCCTTCAAGGGTTTTTCTATTTCATTGCTCGCTAGAGGTAGACCCCTACAATCTGCCCACAATCCAATGTTTCAGATGCCTTCGGTTTGGCCATGTAAAGGCTCATTGCCGCTCTCGACCACGCTGTGCAAAGTGTGCCCAGCCTCATGAAGCCTCTGAGTGTAAGGTAGAAGAAGCAAATGTATCCTGCTTGCATTGTCTAGGTCGACATATGGCAACTGACAAAAATTGTACTGAGTTCAACAGACAAAAAAACATAAAAATCACCATGTCGGAGGAAGGTGTTTCTTACTCTGAGGCGGAGAAAAAGCATCCGAAAAATAAACCTCTTTATAGTGCTGTAGTCAAGAACCCGTCTTCTGCCCACCCCTCTACTTCCTACAAGGAAACAGTGGTTACGCTGAGGAGACCACATGCTCCTCTTTCCCCTGGCTATGACCGTAGGGCTCATAACGACATAATATCTGGATATAACACGCCCCTTCCGGGCAATGGTGTCTGCCTGTCTGGTGAAAACCGTGAACCCGGTGTCCATCCTCAAGAGTCACCTTCATCTGGCCCCTCTGGCACAGATACTAACATCTCATACATAATCTCTTCGATTGTTTCTTTAGCTGTAGAATTTTTGGTGAAAAATAATTTACTACCGTCCAACGCTGCCGATTATTTGAAACTTCTCTCCTCTCTTCTACCTAAAGGGTAGTATGGCTATTTCGATTCTCCAATGGAATATTAGAAGTGTAAATAAGAATAAATCTGATTTATTATATTTATGTAATAAACATAAACCTTCTGTCATTGCTCTCTCAGAAACCTGGTTAAAACCTTCTTTCTCATTTCGCTTACAGGGCTATACATGCCTCAGACAGGATTGCCCCAAAGGCTCAGCTGGTTGTTGCCTTCTTATTAAGAACGGTTTAGACTATCAACAAATTTCTCTTATTAACAAACCGCATATTTACGTGACAGCCGCTCGAGTCTTAAATATTAGCTTCCTTTCTGTATATATCCCTCACCCTTCTCCTAGAATCATTTCGTCCTTTTGGTCCCTCCTTTCTAACGTTCCCCCTCCCATTCTTGTGCTAGGTGACTTCAACTCACACAGCCCCCTATGGGGATCTCTTTCTCCTGACCCCTCTGGTAGCAAAATTGTAGAACTTCTAGACCATGACAACCTCTGTGTTTTAAATGATGGTAGTTCAACTCGTCGTATATCCCCAACACAGAATTCATCTCCGGTAGACTTGTCTATTTGTTCTCCGGCCTTAACTTCTATAGCTGCGTGGGAAGTCTCTCAATCGTCTTATGGTAGTGATCACCTCCCCATCACCATCACCATCTCTATGGACTGCCCCCTGCCATCTTCGACTCCTCCTCTTCAAAAATTTAATCTTTTAAAAGCTGATTGGTCGCTGTTTTCTTCTTCACTAGGTAACAAAATTGCTGATCTACCTGTTGTCTCTTCAACAAATTGTCTAGATGTCTACCTTCTTTTTAAAAAATCTGTACTTCTCTCGGCGGAAGAATCCATCCCTTTAAAAAAAAATATTTCCAAAAACAGGCGTCCCTCCCTCCCTTGGTGGGACCCAGAATGCACTTCAATAGTTAAAGCACGCAAAAATGCCGAAAAAACATATTGCAACAACATTAATAAAGAAAATTTTATTTTGCTCAAACAAATCCAGGCCAAGTGCAGGAAGGTACTAATTAAAAAAAAAAGAATTGGGTGGAATAATTTCTGTGAGTCTATATCTCCTGCCACTCATCCCACCATTGTTTGGAATAAAATTAAAATATTTCGATGTGCGGGGCCCTCTGCCCCTCCTCCGTCTTTTTCTAATAATCCTCCCTGGCTAGACGACTTTCTTAATAAATTGGCTCCTCCTTATGCTCCGAATTTTTCTGAAATTCCATCTTCTGTCTCTTCGTCTACCTCTTTGCCAGATAATTTTCTTTCTAATCCCTTTTTTATCTCTGAACTCCGATGCGTACTTGACTGTCTTCCCGACTCTTCTCCAGGTCCTGACGGTGTGGTTTACTCATTTCTTTCTAAAGCGGGCGCTGAGGCGACTTCTTATTTCCTATCGCTAATTAATTGCTTTTTTGACAATGGTGTTATCCCAGACTCCTGGAAGGAACAGTATGTAATTCCCATTCTGAAACCGGGTAAAAATTCAGATCTTGCCTCTTCATACCGTCCCATAGCTTTATCATCCACCTTATGCAAAATTACTGAACATCTTTTGAAAAATCGTCTTGACTGGTATATTGAAAATAATAACTTATTATCTCGTTTTCAATTCGGCTTTCGCAAGGGTAAAAGTGTTTCCGATAGTCATGCTATTCTGTCAACTGACATTAGACTTGCTTTCTCAAGAAATGAGTGTGTTGCTGCTGTGTTCTTGGATATCTCCTCAGCTTACGATAATGTCATGCTTTCAGTCCTTAAAAACAAGATGTCTCAGATAGGAATTCCTTCAAAGGTTGTTTGCTTCGTGTCTAATCTTCTTTTGGAGAGGACAATTATATTAAGATGGCAGGGTAATGTCTTGGGGAAAAGATGTCTATGGAAGGGACTACCTCAGGGTTCGGTCCTCAGCCCTCTCCTTTATAACTTATATACTATGGACCTTGACAAATCTGTAAATTTACATTGTAAAATTCTGCAATATGCGGACGACTTGGTTATTTATTGTAATGACAAATCTCCACAATTAGCCACTAATAAAATTAACACAGCCCTTATCTCTCTCCAAACGTGGCTTTCTTCTCATGGTCTTTCTCTCTCTCCATCAAAAAGCTCAGCTATTATTTTCTCTAGAGCCAGAAGCTCCCCTCAAACACTATTTCTTTTTGACAATGAATCAATTCCTCTCTCAGAGACTGTAAAATTCTTAGGCGTTATTTTTGACCGTCAACTTAAGGGTGCTCAACATCTAAATTATGTAGCTAAAAAATGTGAAAAAAACATTAACATGCTTAGAGCCCTCTCGGGCGCGTGGTGGGGTGCTCATCCTTATTCTCAAAAACTTCTATATAATGCTTTCATTAGGTCCCACCTGGATTTTGGTACTTTCATATTTGAACCTTGTAGTGTCGAAGCTCTTAAAGTTCTAGAAAAAATACAATTGAAGGCGCTTAGAATTGTATTAGGGTGCATGAGAAACTCTCCCAAGAAGGCAATCCTAGTGGAGAGTGTAGACCCTCCTCTAGATCTCAGGCGGAAGCTTTTAGCAGATCGCTTCTTATCCCGCACAGTTTGTTTATCATCACATCCCCTTATCCCCAAATTGAAATTGCTGCAAAATTATTGTAACACTAAACCTTATTGGAGCAAGAAGTCTAAACCTAATTTAGTCCTCAGCTTAGAAAAAATTTCATCTCTCAGAGCCCCCATTCAAAGATACCCCTCACTCCCTATATACTCGGTTCCGTTTGAATCCCTTATTCTCCTTCCTAATGTAATTTTAGATTGCGGCATTAATAAAAATTCGCTACATCCAAATTCGAAATTTAATAAATTTGCACACGATAACTTCCCAGATTATATATTTTTTTATTCTGATGCCTCTAAACTCTCGGACCTTGGTTGTGTAGGCTGTGCTGTAGTGTGCCCTTCGTTAAATCTCTCAATAAAATATAAACTCCCCCCTGAGTGCTCTGTTTTTACTGGTGAATGCTTGGCCATTTGGGCGGCAATCAAATATATACTCTCTAGTAATCTCCCTAAATCTGTTATTTTCACTGATTGTTTAAGTGCCCTTCAGGCAATTTCCTCTAGACCTTTCTTAAATTGTGCTCGTAATTACCTAATAGCTCAAATTAAAAAAGAAATTTTCTCCTGTCGGTTAGCCAATTTGGACATATATTTTGGATGGATTCCGAGCCACTGCGGCATTTTAGGTAACGAACTAGCAGACCAGGCTGCAAAAGAAGCTGTTCTACGCGGAAATGATTCCTTTTTTAAAATCTTCCCCTCGGACTTACCCCCTTATTCATAAACGTTTACTAAAGTTGATGAGCCCATAATAATCGTTTGTCCCTTTCCGACGTATTGGTATGATGGAAAGGGACAAACGATTATTATCGGCTTGCTAACTTTAGTAAACGTTTATGAATAAGGGGGTTAGTCTGTATCCCTAAGAAAACAATGTTTAAAAATTGGTCCGTACGATGGAAATCGTCAAAAAATGTTTTTACTCGTATATTCAACCCTTGATACCCTCTCGTCCTTGGATTTTTAAAAATCGATCTCTCTCTAAAAGGCACACCAGTATCATTATTAGACTCCGCTTGGGTTTTTATTCTTCGCCAGAACTCTTGCATCGCTTCAAGCTCAGGGACTCCCCTATGTGTGACTGCAATATGGAAGTCGGTACACTGGACCATATCTAGACACGCGGCAGCGTGTCAAGCCAAGTTCAAGCAAAGGAACTGGCTAGCCAGCGCCGAGTGTAATATTACACAAACCACTTGGTGCCACTTTTGACCCTTCTATAACTCAAAACATCTTTGACGTAAACACATAAAACTACGTGTGTTTAATTATATCCATAAGGATATCTAGAAGCCCAAATTTCATGAAGCTAGCTCAAACGGTTATAAAGGTATGAAGGTCAAAAAGTCGTAAATTTTAAGACTGACTTATGACTTATAGTACCTAAACCTAACCTACTTCCAGATGACCTAGAAGGATGAAATTTGGAATCCAGCTTTGTTATTGTGTGTAACCGTAGGAAAAAATCTAAAAATAAAATAAAGTAAAAAAATAGGGTTGGTCCCCATACAAAAAAAACACTTTTTATTGGGACTGACATATAAGTACCTAAACCTAACCTACTTCCAGATGACCTAGAAGGATGAAATTTGGAATCCAGCTCGGTTATTGTGTGTAACCGTAGGAAAAAATCTAAAAATAAAATAAAGTTTAAAAATAGGGGGGGTCCCCATACAAAAAAAACCATTTTTTATTGGGACTGACATATAAGTACCTAAACCTAACCTAATTCCAGATGACCTAGAAGGATGAAATTTGGAATCCAGCTCGGTTATTGTGTGTAAGCGTAGGAAAAAATCTAAAAATAAAAAGAAGTTACAAAATAGGGGGGGTCCCCATACAAAAAAATATTTTTTTATTGTAGCGTTGGAACAGTTACAAGCAGATATTTGAAACTACCCCAATATATGTATTATTATATTTGCTATATTAAAATAAAGTTTAGTCAAAAAATAAGTGGTGTCCCCATACAAAAAACTTGTAATACGCTCTAAACAACCGGCCAACGGTGTGTCGTCGGCGGCGCGCGGCACCACATAATTATACAAAGAACAGAAGTAAAAACCATACAGCGGAAACACAAGAAAAAACATTAAATCTCAATACCTGCCTAGTTTTCTTCACAAAAAGTATTGATATCCCACCAAAAACATAAATGTAAAAAAGGAGAGCCAAGTTCAATACAAAAATTATGCTTGGCTGTGGGGCTCGCCGCAAAAAGAATGGAGATCTAAATGAGTGCCACTGCCAAGTTCTATGCAAAATCCAAATATGTATTTATAGGAACAAAATAACATTATAAACAAGTATTAAACTCTATTTCTTTGCTTTATTGGATACCTATAACAATTGCTGTTATTTAAAAAAATGTGAGATCTTAAAGTAGGTTAGATTTGGCTTGGCCAGGTTTTATCAGAATTACAATATATATAAAATGATTGATATAATGAAAACTGGCCAAGTCAAATCTAACCTGCTTTAAGATCTCACATTTTTTTAAATAACAGCAATTGTTATAGGTATCCAATAAAGCAAAGAAATAGAGTTTAATACTTGTTTATAATGTTATTTTGTTCCTATAAATACATATTTGGATTTTGCATAGAACTTGGCAGTGGCACTCATTTAGATCTCCATTCTTTTTGCGGCGAGCCCCACAGCCAAGCATAATTTTTGTATTGAACTTGGCTCTCCTTTTTTACATTTATGTTTTTGGTGGGATTCTTTTTAACTGCCCTCGTAACTCACCCTTCTTTAATTTATACTCTGTCTTAACAAAATTAAAAATACCCCTCCCTATTAAATCTATGTCCTTATTATGCCTCACCGAAAATAAAAAAATATTCCGGATTCTTGCCAGGTTTCTGAGGAAAAATAACATTGTATTATAGTATCTCTCTAATTTGGCATAAGAGATTATATAATATTTGTGTCGTCTGCAATTGAACTAATCACTCACCTTTGTTTTACTTTGCTAAAACAAAACGTGTAGTGGCCCTTGTCCTGTGCGGGCGTGGGTATTTGTCTGTGTTGTCCTTTGTTCGCAGGTGTACACATCAAAACACTTGACATTGGCAAATTTGTGCCAACTAGTTTGGCCAGACCGCCACTAAAATAAAAGAAGAAGAAGAAGAAGAAGTACATGTTACTTTTTTAAACTGTGTAACAGGCTATGAGTGCTTTACTGTTTGACAACTGAAATTAAAATTTACTGAGACTGTTCCTTCACGATTAACAGTTGAAATAAAACCTTTTTATTAGTTTGATGATTGCCATTACGTTGTGTCAACTTTGGTAAATCGAATAATTACATCCTCTTCGCTTATTTTACTAATGTGATAACAGATCCTGTCAATGTCATCACAGCTATTTCTAGTAAAATGGATCGACATTACGAATATTCTAATTTAGAGTACGTCGCGATGGTGCAGCTGTATTGTTACGCTAGGGCTAACTACGACTCCCACGCCGCCGCCCGGCGACTTTACGCGGAACCGGACCATTTACAGTCGCTGCGTCTTCGGGGGATTTTAAACCCCCAAGTTCCACACGGACTAACAATTGTCGCCGCAACACAGCGGCTGCTTAATCACGGGCAGTTTCAAACGCCAGCACATGCACAGGGCAGAGGTGATTGTGTATTGAACGTGGCGGATTGCAGTTCGAACAATTATTGCGGTATCGGGAAGTTTAAGTGTTTGTTTAAGTTTTTGATCATTAAAAGCTTGATCTTAACTTGTTATGTTTACTTTTAAGGATCTGCAAACTAACTGCACGTAAAATGTGTGAAGGAAAAATAAATGGAACTACTTACTTTTTAGGTTATTTTGTTTCATTCACTCAAAAGAATTAGGTAGGTACTACTGCAGTGCTACTACTGGTGTTAGGTCACTTTCGAGTTTCGATCGACACATTTATAAATCTGGCATTTCATAACATTATTTAAAAAAAATATTACACATCGACTGTATATCGATAGCAGAATCATTTCGTTGCGGGAAAACAACCACTAAAATTTCACGGTGTATAATAAGTTATGTACATTAATTTATGTAAATTAGTATGAATTTAAATATATTAAAATCATGTCTGTACAGTCACCATCAGATACATTGGAGCGGCCAAGGTGTTCACAATATCTGAACACGCACTCTAAAGGCTTGGCCACACACAGAGCGCGACGCAGCGCCGCGTCCGCGCCGCGTGATGCCGACGCGAAGCCTGGTCAAACAGGGCGCGCGCCGATCGCGCCGGCCTCACGCTCTCAACACGCCCTCAAGGCGCGCGTGAACGCGGCGCGGCCGCGCGGGAACGCGGCGCACCGCTCGCTGCCTAACGTCCGATCCTACTGATGTGACCTTGCGTGACGCGGCGGGCCGCCGCGTTCGCTCGGCGCAGCGCTGCGCACGCGCCGCGCGGACGCAAGGGGCCGCGCGGCGCGGGGCGCGACAGAAGCGGGGCGTGATACCGGCGGGACGCAGTCTGTTTGACGTCGGTAACCTGTTAGCATGTGCCGCGGTCGCGCGGCGTGGACGCGGCGCGGACGCGGCGCTGCGTCGCGCTCTGTATGTGGCCAAGCCTTAACGCCTTGACCATAGAGGCGCGTTCAGATATTTGTGAGCGTCTTAGCAGCTCCGGTATATCTGATGGCGACTGTACCTACTTTTATCAAAAAATTACACTGTATTAAAAGTCTAAGCTAATTTATTTCGCAATTTTCAGACAGTGTTATCAACAGTGGGGTTAATTGTTACAGCCTTATATTTTTTGAAAAAAGACTCTAGAACGGTTAAATTGCTGATTTACATCTTGACCGCCGCTGCAGCGTTTGCGGTCATACAACTATATGCATTACTTGGAGTGACTTGTATACCCGAATTATTCATATTTATCTTCATTCATCCGACGAGAGTAAGTATTTTGGTATTTTACTCAACAGATCTAAATTTTCACGCTGATTTACAATAAATTGACCCATAATTATTGGTACTAATCTAATCTACCATCAATTTCAGGTAAAACTAATAGCTCTTTGGGCGTGCCTAGTATTAGTCGCTGTATTTGTGCTAGTATTGCGTACTAAAACAGCGATAAAGGCTACCACGGTCACAAGGAAAGCGTTCCATCTGCTAGCTGCTGCGGTATTCACTACGGGGATATTGTTGGACCTCAGACTTATGGAGATGGCGGCTGGCATTGGGTTTGGACTACTCATTTTAATTGAGGTAACTTTACTATTAACTATGTAACTACATGGTAACTAAGTATAATATATTTATGTTAAGGGCTCCATTCGTAATCGTGTAAGACTCTATACTCTGTATCTTTATTAGGTATTTAAATAAAAGGAAACAAAATCTACTTCAAATGGCTCCTTAAGCCAGTTGAGGGTAGATGAAATTGAAAACATTACATGATCAAATGTGTCGCTTAACTTCAAACTCGGGTAAATCAATTGGACCCTCTCAGCAAATATCTACCCTGTTACGTTTTCTTAATACCAAAATCGCATAATCTGACAGATGGATTTACCCGAGTTTGAAGTTAAGCGACTCAAATAATGTAGGTTAAAATCAGTTCCAGTGACTGATCCAGGCGGTTTTGTATTTGGTTGGTTAACCAATAAATGTTATAACTACCCGAAATGTACAAATTGTGTACTTTCATTTAAATACCTAAAGATACAGACTATACATAACAAACCTTGTAACAAAACAATTTGACGGCTTAGTAGGTGCAACGAATCCAATCGATCGATCAAATACCGCAATGTAACGCTAACTCAAATCGCATGCGATTATTGGTGAGGTCTGTAGAGGTCCTTAGATCGTTACTTTTATCCTTATAAATAAACGCGAGCCCGTTTGACGGTAAAACTAAATGAAATTATGCTCAAACGAATCAGCGTAAAAAAATAACACTACTTACTCAATTCAAAATGAGTACCTATTATTATTATTTATTTTACCAGAGCGAAGCCGGGTTTTCATCTAGTTTTATTGTAACTTCGTGCGTAGACGCACAAAATAATCAGTTTACCTTTTTTACAGGCATTGAGAAAATCGAATATAGAACCAATCTCACCAGCATTACAATCGGCGTTCCTCGTTTACAGCGATGAAAAGGTATTGTTGTGAGTTTGTTTTCTGAGTATTCAATCAGGTATTTTGTGCGTCCATTGTCTATATTACCAGAGGCTACCTTACTGCCACTATTATCTTCAAAACGATTGGCAAGTCACAAAAGAAAAATCAAAGCATTTTAGTCTAACCCTACTCTGTATCTTTAGGTATTTAAATAAAAGTAAACAAAATCAAAATCAAATGGGTCTTTAAGCCAGGTAGATGAAAACATTACATGATAAAATAATGTACATTAAAGTCAGGTCATTCAGTGACTGAGTGGCTACCGCGAAAACACAAATTGCGGGGATCTTTCCCTTTTACTCCAATGAAGGCGTAATTAGAGTGACAGAGAAAAATGCCCGCGATTTGCGAACTTCGATTTTCGCGGTCATAGCCCTGATCCAGGCGGTTTCGTATTTGGTTGGTTAACCAATAAATGTTATAACTACCCAAAAATGTACAAATTGTTTGTTTATATTGCTATTATTGAGTTACATTAATCCCAGTAGCGAGGCGAACGACGATTCAAATAGTGAGTTCCTTTTCGTCTCGTGACTCTGCTTTGTTTAATTATTTAAAGCTTTGGATTTTAATTAAAACACCTACTACATACTTTACTTTTTTCGTACGCAGTTAAGGTCCTTTGTTTAAATTGTATTTTTCTTGCTAGGATTGCGGCGAATTCGCGCTAACCCCCATCTACATGTACTGCGGCCTTGGCTTCGGTCTGGTCGCGCCGCGCGAAGCACCGACGCTGGAGCGCCTAGCCGGCGTGCTGGCCGTGGGCGTGGGCGACGCCGCCGCCAGCTGGTTCGGCAAGAGATACGGACACACGAAATGGCATGGTAAGGCGCGTCTCGATATTGCGCGGCAAACCTGTACATATTTTGGCTCGCGAGCCAATTTCGGCACCATCTTGAACTTATGCGCGGTGGCCGCGCGCGGCAGGCGATCCGACGATCGACCACATTATATCACAAAAATTAATTATTCGGAACGAAGTATAGCCAAATAGAAAAATGATCTGTTGCGATAATCACTACATTTACTGTTTCATAGAAATTGTTTCATCATCTCAGCCATAAGACGTCCACTGCTGAACATAGGCCTCCCCCTTGGACCTCCATTCGTACCGGTTGGAAGCCACCCGCATCCAGCGTCTTCCGGCGGCTTTAACAAGGTCGTCCGTCCATCTTGTGGGTGGACGTCCTACGCTGCGTTTGCTAGTCCGTGGTCTCCACTCGAGCACTTTTCGACCGTGGGAGACTCGATAATTCAATTAAAGTACGACACTTTTCATTATCCATGTATGCGGTCGCGCGAGCCAACTGAAATATATACACACCCGTTCCAACTGCGCGCGAACATTCCTTTGCCGCGCGTCGACACACCGACAGTGAATGGTTGTGTGTGTGCGCGGCGCGGGGCGAGCGCGCCCAGGATCGAGCTGGCGCGCGGGGGCGGCGGCCCGGTATCGTGCGCGCGGCGGCCGCGCGACCCAATGTTCGATAGCTTGCCGCGCAATATGGAGACGGGCCTGTATGAACACATCAACTGTCTTCTTCTCTGTCGTATCGCTCTTGACAGAGCGGTCGAGGTCACGTGAGGCGTCCGCATCGGTAGTAGAGGCGGACAAAGCTCTTCGCCCGCCATCTCCGTGTTGGCAGACTGTCTGGCACAGTCAGATACGCGGTTTCCCACTGCGGATTTTATTTGGTCAGTCCAGCGCCTAGGTGATCTACCGCGCGATCTGGTTCCCTCCACTCTTCCTTGTACGACCAGTCGCTCTCTGTAGTCGTTAGCCTAGAGACATGGCCAACTGTCTAAAAGGAACTAGTTCACAAAATGGCGGCAAAAATTAAAAGAAATGCATGGTATTAAAATTTTACTAAGGCCAACTTTCTTATTTAACCAATATAAAATTAACATTTATTAAGATTTAATTTATTTTCAGGGCAAAACCGAACAGTGGAGGGAACGTTGTTCAATATACTGTCACAGGTCATTACAGTCTACTGCCTTGGTTTGTTTGGTAAGATATTTTTGTAAGTAAGTTTTCAATAACCTTATATGACGGACGGCCCATTCAGCGGTAAATTGGATACTGTCGCTTATGGACGCTTACAACTCCTGGCAGTGGGGAGACACTCCTGACTTCGGGCATACTCGGTTGCTTTCGGCTCAGCATTTCTCCGAGCAATTATTAAGGGTTGACACAACTTGACGTCCCTTTGCGTGCACGACCACAGATAAGATAATTACTTAAATTTTGACAACCCTAAATAGTCGAAAGAGAGTGCCATAACTTAGAAAGGGATATCATGATTCGACCCTGAATCGTTGTCAAACTTCGGTTTTGTAGGAAGTGTCCTTTCTGTACGGTAGTATTGTTACTTATTCTGTGCTCCTGTGGTCCCACACGCCCGTAGCTGACCCTTTAATTTAATTGAACAAGGGTTCACTGACAGCTAGAATAATGTCTAAGTACATCCTTGGGACAGCAAACGTGGCAACCAATACTTGAGGCAATCAATTCCGACCATTGGTGCTGCCATATAGAAGGTTACGGTACTTTCCAACCAGTGGGCTCCCTTTAAAGTTCGCAGGACAATCCGGTGTGCCTCTAATAATAACGCGAAAAATTACATTTATTTTACAATACCTTTTCTATTCCAGATGTAATGGACTGCAACAACGCAGTGCTCCGCACAGCTGTAGCGGCGACAGCGTCAAGCCTAGTCGAAGCGAAGACAGACCAGGTCGATAACTTGATACTACCGCTGATTAATATTATCGCGTTCCAGTTCACACACTTTATGAGCTAGATTTAAATAAGTAATAGGGAGTGTGCATAAACTGTAGAATACATACAGAAGCCCCTATTCATTGACGCGAAGCATCATATAGTTTCAATTTTTAGAGTTAAGCTACTAGATGGCAGACTCTACAATGCGAAATAGAGCCAGCGTGAAGTGTAGGGGGCAGCACTTGCTTAGAAGCGCGAATTGTTTTCGCTTTCGATTCGGGCCGCGTAGCCAACATGCCAATCGATTACGCTCCGTAGCGATCGCAACGCAACTGTCACTGTCGCACTAATATGGAAGAGTGATAGAGAGACATAATGCTTTTCGTTGTCGAAGCGATAGCGATTGTAACCTTGGCTAGGCCGGCAGGTCACGAGATGGCACGCACGGTCTCTAGTAAGTAGTGGACAGTGGCTTGACGACCTTAACGTGAACTAATCTAGCTGTGGGTGTGGCATCTGTGGAGCCCTTTACTTTCTATGTATATTCCCGAGGCAATAAAAAAACCGCCAAGTGCTAGTCAGACTCGCGCACGAAGGGTTTCGTACCATTATCAAAAAATCACGTTGTATGAGAGCCCCACTTAAATATTGATTTTATTCTGTTTTTAGTATTTGTTATAGCGGCAACAACAGAAATACATCATCTGTGAAAATGTCAACTGTCTAGCTATCACGGTTCATGAGATACAGCCTGGTGACAGACAGACAGACGGACAGTGGAGTCTTAGTAATGGTCCCGATTTTACTCTTTGGGTACGGAACCCTAAAAAGGGTCTCACGGAGCCCCTTTAAAAGCGAGCACTTGGCCCACACCTAACTACTTCACTGATAAATGAAAGTAGGTACTCAGGACGTACAAAACACGCTGTGGTTGTTTGGTTGTGAATTAAATTTGTGAGTGTGACGCCCATCATACAAAGTGTTAGCCGAAGAAAATCTAGTTGGTTTGAATTTCTTTTGTTTCAAAATTAGCGATAGTTATGAATAATTCAAATATTATTGAAGCGCAGTGTACAACATTTAATCGTTTTTCATTAAAATATGCTCGATGTTACTATACCTCTTGTCGTGAACTAAAGTAAAGGCCATTACAGACGGCCGTACTGGACCGCGACCTCAGTCCGGCGAAAAAGAGATCCCAAAGTCGCGATGCAACCGTCTGTAAACACTGTAAAACTTCTCTATTAAATGTGCATAACTTTAAGACTCTTTTCGTTACTCTGACTAACAGATAGCATTTACTGGTAGTGATAAAGTAAGAAGTGATATAATTAAGACTGCAATGGAACATTTTTTAATCATATCTACTTAAATTCATATCTACTTAATGAAAATGCAATGTTTTCGTATCAAGCTATCCAGGTGATGGAAACCAAAGGTTCTAAGAACCACTTTGTATATAATAAATCAACGTAAGCTCCTTAAGTTTGGGCTGCCAAAAAAAAATAGTTAGATCAAGACAGATATTGTTTTTGATAAAACTTTTTATACTTTTGTACATACCTTATAATTTATTATTAGACATTCCAAATGACACCAAAGACGTTTTTTAAAATTAAAGATTTTTGTTTTAATTAAAATTGTTTAATATTAAAAGTTGTTTCTTTTAAATTGTTCCTGTATTAAGTTTAACTATCATACATAATTTTATTTGAGACTACATAATTAGTATTAGGTCTACCATTGGCAAAAAAGTTGCACAGTGATTTTCTAGTACAAAGTTTCATACATTTTTACACTAAATGTAATACAAATCAATGTCATGCAATCAAGCCTTCAACCAGATCGTAGCTTACCATAATAACTTCTTACCAATTGTCTCAGTTAAATTAAAATGGTAGACTTATATAATATATATGTCGCAGTCAAAAGTGTGAACTGGTCAAAAGAACTTTTAACCGACAAAAACAGGCAAAATTGCTTTTGACTGTGCATGTTGGTCAAAAGTAGTTTTACCTGAAAATCATTGGTTAATAGTAATTGTGACTGTAACTATCAGTCAAAAGTACTCGCAGAGATAGGTAGGTTAGGGTTTTTTTTTTTGCTACGCCCAAAAACTAAACTGTTCCCAGAGATAGGTAGGTTAGGGTTATTTTTTTTGCTACGCCCTAAAAACGAAACTTCTGCCAGAAATAGGTATGATTTTCAGGTAAAACTACTTTTGACCAACATGCTCAGTCAAAAGCAGTTTTGCCTGTTTTTGTCGGCAAAAGCTTTCCCTGTCCCTTTCTGACAAAAGCTGTCAAAAAGGGACTTCCACTTGTATTACAAGTTACAAGCTTTTGATAAATAGGGCGCTGATATACATTAACATTCTATACCAACTGAACTGACATACATCTGAAACCTTATTCCAAATCAGACACTTATGTCATGGTAGGTCGTCGATTAATTTATTTATTTATTTATTAACAGTTTATTTTTACATGCATTTCTATGTAGCTGTCACGTAAAATATTTGTAGACTTTTTTGGAAGCTTATCATAATAAAAATATTGTAAAACATATTTCTTCAATTATTTTTTAAATTAAGTCACAATAAATAGAGAAGAAACTGTCGTGTCGTAGGAACGATCATTCGACGCGAGAGGCCTATGTAGTACATAATAAATGCGACAGGAATTGTTAAGGCCAAGATTGATAATATTCTAGCGTCTAACGTATATTTAAGTCACGCCTGTTCCATTTAAAATATTTAAATCTACAAATTTATATTCATTTTCAACAGTTAAAAGTTGTTATCCATTTTCATTTACAATGTCCACGTCATTTTGCTCATCCACAACCGTTATTTGCTGTCCATTTTCATTTGCAGTATTCACATCATTATATTCATTATCAACAGCAATATTTTGTACATTTTCATTAACAATGTCCACATATTTTTTGTTATTTTCAACAATATTGTTTTGTCCAATTATATTTTCCATGATTACATTATTTTGTTCATTTTCAATCTGGATATGCTGACCATTTTCATTTACAATATCCACATCATTTTGTTCATTTTCAACTTTAACTTGCTGTCCATTTTCGTTAACAATATTTACATGTCCATTTTCTGTTTTATTGTCATCATCATCAATTTCTTCTTTTACTACTATTTTTATTATTTTGGCTTTATCGTCACAGTTTGTTGCACTGATACCCATATCACTATTACTACGTTTCTTTATAAGGACCCGTTTCTTCTTAACCCCTTTACATTTCGCTTTGAACATTTTTTCTAAAGTAAGAACACTATATCTATCTATAGTCCAGTCAACTACTGAAGATTCTGCCTTTTTCATAGGATTCTCATCCTCCGAATATGTTGGTATGTCTATTCCAAGTATGTTCATAACTTTCTCTAAAACATCGTCGACATAATAATTTATTACAAGGTCAGCTTTGTTGTCCTAAAAAAGTCAAATGGTAACATTAATTATTATGTACTAAATAACAAAAAGATGGTATTAAATAAATTGGTGAAGTTATTGCTTACATGTTTTGTGGGTTGCAAGTTGCAGATGACTAGTTTTCCTCCATATTTAACTGTTTCTAAGGGTAGGTTTCCACTTGGAATGATTTGTAAAGTAGTTCCTAGGCATATACTGAGGTCTGCAATACTGAAAAAATAGAACTTATTTTATTTACAACATCTATTATACAGGGTGATCAATCTAAATGGGTCAGTATGGAGAAGTCAGAAACTATAAGAGATAGCGAAATCTGTTCTTAGGAACCATGGCTCCGATTTTAGATTTAATAATAATGGCATTCAAATTTTTTTTAAATCTATCATACATAACCGGGATTCGAACATGGTCAATATTCTTGTTGTTTGTTTGTATGGAAACTTTTAAACGATGCGTGATAGGTGGGGGGTGCTCGACCAAATATCATAGAGGGCCCCGAGACAAAACAAAGTACATAAAAAAAATCAAAATGGCCGACTTTTTTTTTATTTTTTCAAGTTGGTCCGAGCGCGCTGAGAATTGGCATGCGGCGAGCCTGAAGGCCCAAGATTACAACGTCAAAAAAATATTTTTGGAAAAATCGAAAATGGCGGCGGACACGGGCAAAGACAAATTTCCAAGTAGGTTAAGCGAGCCTGAAGGGCGAGCTTTAGGCCGGGAGGCCGAAGGCCGGCCCCGGTGGAGGGC
The DNA here is from genome assembly GCF_963556715.1 of Cydia fagiglandana. NCBI lineage: Eukaryota > Metazoa > Arthropoda > Insecta > Lepidoptera > Tortricidae > Cydia > Cydia fagiglandana. Next base: position 4,572,594 of record NC_085943.1, read on the forward strand.
CGAAGACCCGAAGCCTCCACCCCGACGCCCAAAAAGCGACTCCCAATAGGAAAAGTGTTGGGTCGTGTTTAAGCTCCAACTTCCCCCTCTCGTGTGACGCTTCGGGCCTTCGGCCCTACGCAGAGCTCGGCCTTCGGCATTCGCAAGCCTCGACGCTTCGCCGTGGGGGATTCGGCCTGCCGGCTTCGGTCATCAATACAGTTGACTTGGTAGAACGCTTGGAAGCACCGAATTCACGCAGTTCGGCCTTCGGCCTCGCGTTTTGAGAGTAGGGGTGGAGGCTCAGGGCATTCGGCCTTCCACCGGGGTCGGCCTTCGGCCTCCCGGCATGAAGCTCGCCCTTCGGGCTCGCTTAACCTACTTGAAAATTTTACTTTGCCCGTGTCCGCCATTTTGAATTTTTCCAAAAATATTTTTTTGTCATTGTAATCTTGGGCCCCCAGGCTCGCCTTGCCCGACTTGAAAAACCAACCAACTTAAAAAAAATTAAAAAAAAAGTCGGCCATTTTGATTTTTTTTAATGTACTTTGTTTTGTCTCGGGGCCCTCTATGATATTTGGTCGAGCACCTTCCACCTATCACGCATCGTTTAAAAGTTGCCATACAAACAAACAACAAGAATATTGACCATGTTCGAATCCCGGTTATGTATGATAGATTTAAAAAAAAAATTTAATGCCATTATTATTAAATCTAAAATCGAAGCCATGGTTCCTAAGAACAGATTTTGCTATCTCTCATAGTTTCTGACTTCTCCATACTGACCCATTTGGATTGATCACCCTGTATAAGGCCTTGTTGTTTAAAAATTTTAAAATCAAATTTTAAATTAATAAAATGTTTCATAAAAATACATGTCAACATGAGAGCAGATGAGAGTTACATACTCTTTGCATAAGTGAGAATGGAAAGTATGGGATTTTAGTATCCAGAGAAAAACTTATCACAGCCGAGTCTTAAAGTATATCCAAGATAATTTATTCATTGAGCAATAATATTCTTTGCTCCTTAAATATTTAAATAACCTACTCTGGGAGAGTAAAACAATTCTAATCCCAACTACATTATAGAGAGGGAATATATTATTAGTACAAAATATTTTTCTTAGACCAATGATTAATTTGTTAAATTGTTTTGGCATATCTTAAATAAAGTATCCTCACCTAGAGTGCCACTCTGCCATGAGCAAATCATTCTCCGGCAAGCTATGCTCCCAGTCCAAAACACCATCATAGAGTCGCCCGCGGCAGGGCCTGCCACATACGTGCGCCGCAGCACATGGCACGCCACTGCACTTCTTGCCCACTGTCTCCACTGGAGCACTCCGGACAAATTGCCTGCCAAAAAGTAGCATGGGGATATGTTATTGATTTTGTTATTATTTACATTAATTAATGTTGTACTAGAAATAATATATCATTATATATTTAAATTAATTAGATTCTTGAGTAGAGAACAAGCGCTGGTGGCCTAGCGGTAAGAGCGTGCGACTTTCAATCTGGAGGTCGCGGGTACAAACCCCGGCTTGTAGCAATGAGTTTTTCGGAATTTATGTACGAAATATCATTTGATATTTGCCAGTCGCTTTTCGGTGAAGGAAAACATCGTGAGGAAACCGGACTAATCCCAATAAGGCCTAGTTTCCCCTCTGGGTTGGAAGGTCAGATGGCAGTCGCTTTCGTAAAAACTAGTGCCTACGTCAAATCATGGGATTAATTGTCAAGCGGACCCCAGGCTCCCATGAGCCGTGGCAAAATGCCGGGATAACGCCAGGAAGACGAAGAAGATTCTTGAGTAGGGAGATGCAGTTTATGGAAGGATTAACACTTTGAAGACCATAACAGAAATTGAGAATCAGCTCTGTTCTAGCATTTCTATAAATACTAAAGCGCAATAAATGCAATCTTAACACATTCACTGCCCCCAACGCACATGTGCATTCACCGTCATACAAGTTTGTTCCTAGGCCACGCCCCCTGGCAGTGAATGTGTTAAAGGAGAAGTACTAAGATATACGTAAAAGCAACTGCCTGTTAACTTTAGAACTTCTAACAATTTGACTGTTAGAAGTTCTAAAGTTGTTCAAATATAAGTAAATAAATACACAAACAAACTTATGCCTGGTTGCATTAATTAACAAACACATTCCCATGTAGGATGGAAAGGTATTCCGTTGGTAGCGCTGACTTCAAATGCAAGCCATATATTTGACTGTTAGAAGTTTTAAAGTTGTTGAAATATAAAAAAAAAACAAATATAAGTAAATACACAAACAAACCTTTTGCATAAGTTGCATTCATCAACAAACATGTTCCCGTGCAGCTCGGAGAGGTAATCCCGCGGCAGCCCTGACTTCAAATGCAACCCATCTATGTTTTGGCTCACTATGTAATGTACTTTATCACACTCTACAAGTTTCTTTAGGATAAGATGGGTTTTTGTAGGCTTTGCATCAGCAAAAGAGACATTGATAGAGGGCTTTTTGCCTTTTTTCTCTAGAGTCCATACACCATTTGGTCCTCTGAAAGAGAAAAAGCTGAATTAGAAAGTAACACTCATTATCTACTGTCACCTTCAAAGTAATGGACTAGCATAGTAAATTTATTCTAATTGCAATCAAACAAGGTATTAATCCACCCAGATGGGAGAACTATATTAAAAAGATTGCATGAAAAAGAAGACGAGCAGGAAATCGGGCTGCGTGGAGGAAAGTTGGAGAGCCGAACGCCCAACAGTGAGTGCATATTTGCTGAAGAAGAATAGAGAAGATTTGCATTCAAACATTTTGTTTTCATCAAACAACATTTGTTTTCTTTGTTGCAATTTTATTATGGTGCAAAGTAAAGCAGTGTCATGTGTATAATGAACTATATATATACACTAAATTTTGGACCAAGATAAATGACCTCACCTGAAGTCCGGTATACCAGCTGAAGTGCTAATCCCAGCGCCAGTGTGAACAACCACATGCTTACTTTGATCTATGAGTTGAGCCAATAGATCACATTTCTTGTTGAATGTATCGATTGAATCAAATTTCTAGAATCATAAACAATTATATGACATTAAAAATTATGAAATAATTCAAAAATAAAAGGACAACATAGAATGTAATGTTTACCTCAGGAATTCCTAGGACACCTTTGTGTTCATAGGGTGATAAGCCCTCAGCATAATTACAAGACATGTTGAATTAAGGTTTACACTTAAATCAAAGCATATTTCATTTCATTATTTTAGTAATGAATATGAAATCTACTAATTAAACTATTAACTATCGCTTCAACGCCAAACACAAGCGAACCAACAAAGATTTTGTGTTTGACACATTGACATATGTTAAGGTGCGTTCATAAACATGGCATATCAAGATGTGCTTGCACACCTTGCACACGCAAGCTACATGCGCAAGTACAAGTACTTAAAGTTAACGAAGGAGATAGGGATTGAATGTAAAATAAAATTTTGGGAGAATGATTTTATTTTATACAGTATGATTTGTCTGCTTACGCAACTTACCTCAATTTGCGCAAGTTACTTGTTGCGTGCGCACAATCATTTATTTCGTACTTCGAATTGAAACCATGTTGTACATACCTAGAACTGTCAATGTCACTGTCAATGTTATCTATTCGGCTTCTGAAAAGTCTGGAAATATAACCTATTTCCATTTAAATACTTAGATTTTGAATAATTTAAATGGGAGAAGGCAATTAAACCAACTACAAATCTTTTAACAACATAAAAAATGCATAGCGCTAGTGTTTTATTGCGGAATACGGTGTTATTCAATCCGAACTTAAAGTCTTCCGCTCGTTTAGCCCGTAACGTAACAAAAGTTGCATCACACAGTAAATCAGCCGATAAATCTTTGTTGGGTTGCGGTAGAAGTAGATTGTGGGTTCAGGGAAGTCGCGTGTGTAGTGCTAATCACAATGCTGTGGTTTTAAATCGTCAATTGGGAAGTGTGAGGTTATTTTCGACGGGCAACAAGAATGACCCGCCGGAGGAGGATGCGGAGCTAAAGGAGGATACCCCGCTGTTCACGAGCCAGCTGCCGGCGCCGGTGGCCGTGCCCGAGGTGTGGCCACAGGTTCCAGTCATCGCTATTAACAGGAACCCTGTGTTTCCAAGATTCATCAAGTTGATTGAGGTGATTACAATATGTTTATTGATTGTTATCGTAGATTTACATTAGAAACTATTTACATTAATTGTTGTTGTCACTATCACCAGCTTACTGACTGATTCTACTGATGGGATACTATCCCTGTTATTTTACACAAGTTTTTGGGTAGGAAGTAGTCCCTATAACTAAGAATTTCTTTGCAATATGTTTAGGTGATGTTCTCAAACCCTAACTTATATAAATGAGTGACTTGAATCTTATTGCCATTCTTTTGTTTGGCAAACTCCCGCAGCAGAAATATCTATTTTTTAAATTTCTGTAAATGACAAAAAATTAAAATTCAAACAAATCTAAAGTAATATTTGCCACTCGAATGGATATACATAATTATACAGGGTGGAAAGATAAGTCGGGCCCTGGAGGGAAACTACCTTAAATCCTTAAGCCGGCTCATTTTACTTAAAGGAGACATTTCTTCATTTTGAAAAAGAAACAAATCTGCATTACTACTAGTCACTTACTACTAGTCGATACAGTTAATGTTAATGATAAAATTTCTCCAAGAAACATTAGGTCTTACAGTCGTCTGTCATACAAAATATTCATAAAATCTAATATTTAGTACTTAAGATTTTTTTAGACAAGCCAAATTGAAGAAAAATAGAAAAATATTTTGAATGCAGTTTTATTTCTTTTTAAAAATAAAGGAATGTCTCCTTTAAGTAAAATGAGCCAGCTTAAGGATTTAAGGTAGTTTCCCTCCAGGGCCCGACTTATCTTTCCAACCTGTATACTAGTAGTTCTTTGGTGTAGTAAAACACCATGTTCTATTTCATAGCAGTCATTTATTATTTATGGCTCTATAAAGATAAAAAATATGCATGGTCATAAATAGATAACAATGAAGTCTAAAGGTGACCAGATAAGTGACATAATTATGTGAGAAGAAAACATATTGTACTTATTTGGATAGTTGCTCAGTCATATAATAAAATTCTTATTTTTAATGTTAGTAGCTTTAATAATTTTATGTAGGTTCTCAACTAACATATTTTAAGCACAGTGTACTAACAGAATATGGGCTGATAGACCTGAAATAAAGCCTAGGCTGAGCCTAGTGTGGGAATCACTGTACTCTTGGAATATTAATTCCTTGAAATAAATATATATTTTTTTATATTACTATTTTATGTATTTGCATTTTGCTTATCTACTTATTCAGTTTCATGCTATTACAGATCTCAAATCCTGCCTTAATTGACTTGATAAGACGGAAAGTGAAACTCAATCAGCCGTACATTGGCATCTTCCTCCGCAAGAAGGAAGATGAGAAGTCTGACGTGGTCTCCAGCCTTGACGATCTGCACCAGGTAATATACTAATTTGGGACTTACACAAGATGTAAATTTTATTATTTTCTATAGTTTGAAACCATTTGAAATGATATGTAGAAATTTTCGCAATCCTACCCTTTGTCTTATTTATGAATGAATGAATGAATGAATGAATGAAAATCTTTATTTCAGGCAACTAGTGGCCCATACATAAATACCTTAAAACTAGCATACATATTATAAAAATATATTTTAAAACTAAACACTTCAAATCACATTATAGCTGCGATGCATTACGCAACCCCGCAGTGTCAGGGAGCCGGCCGCGGAACCGCCGAAACTTGACACCCTTCGTCCAAAACTCCTCCTTGGTGAAGGTCGCTAGATGATCAATCGGAACGCTCACCACAAACGAATTAAAATCTATATTTATTTATATCTTGCATTCCTATAGTTTTCTTCGTACTAAGACTTGTCCTGTATTAAGGCTTTACAACCTCCAAAGTTGAAATAATAAACTGATGGAATTAATAGTTTCTCATGATGCTTCTTTTCCAAAACCATTTATTTACTATGACTTTAGAATTCATGAAGTTCAGGTTATATTTGCAAACCTTTTGAAAATTCGACAAGTTTTCAGGCAAATAAAAAGCAGCCAAAAAAATGTGTCAAAAATTCTTTGCATGTATGATAAATTCAATTAGGTGACCATTTTATTTTATTCATTTGGAGATCCAACAGAGCAGCTATGACATTTTTTTTTCTCAGCCTATTTGTGTGTCCCACTGCTGGGCAAAGGCCTCTCCCCTGGTTCTCCATGACTCCCGATTTAGCGCTTCCTTCGGCCAGTTGTTAAGGAAGGCGTCAAAGTCGTCCCTAAGTTATGACATTAACAAAGAAATTATAGTAGGATACAGGAAGCCAATTATAAGAACTCGTAATACTGTTCCTCACCAGGTGGGTGTCTTCGCCCAAATCCATGAGATGCAGGACATGGACTTCAAGCTGCGGCTGGTGGTGATGGCTCACCGAAGAATAAAGATCACCGGCCAGTTCATTGAGGAGGAGATTGAAGTGGGGCCTGCCGGTATGTACAATCCACTAACTACACCTGAGCCAAAATAATCTATCCCAAAGCGCAATAAAAATAAAATTGTATACCTCCACTTCTAATGTCTTAGCTAACAGCTTATTTAATGTGACAATACCTGAAATTACATAGTCCCAAGCTTAAGTATTATGTTGGTACGTTTATTATGTTCATAGTCTCAAACTATTGTCGTAATAGATTATAGGAAAAGTAAGTAAGTAAATATTCTTTATTGCACCAATAATTATACATTTTACATGCATGTAAAACTACAAAGAAATTTTAATGGAACAAGAGAACGCGGTAACAACAGGCGGTCTTATCGCTAAAAAGCGATCTCTTCCAGACAACCTTTGGGTAGCAGGAAATGTAGAACTCAAACAAAAGTCAACAAACAAAGGTAGTGCACGAAAAAAAAGTAAAGTTAGAAAAGCAGAGTTATGCGATTTTTCAATTTCGATTTTGATTGGCAGAACAAGATACGAGTTTTTTTTTCAAAGCAGTACCGATATATCGACGCGAAACCGTCGACAGCGGATAGTGAAAAGCTTTATGTCTGCGTAATAAGAGCCAAAAAGACGTAACGTCATTCGGCTCAGCTTGCCTCGGCAACTCGCGTAGACTTTTTTCTATGGGCTTTTGCCGACTCCGCGTCAATATATGTGGGCCGTAGGGAGACCCTTAATGGTATGACCCTCGGCACCTATTACTGGGTCTGTCCCCGAAATCGACAAAAATAGCTCACCCATAGGTCATAAACTTCTTATCAACCGAAAAGTATGTAACCGCCATTTTTTTTTCATTAGGGTTATAATGTTCGTTATTGTATGTCAGCTGTTGAGCTTGTAACGCAACGCGTAAAACGGGCGCTAATTTAACCCTTTGACCGCCAAATACGTCAACTAACGCGCGCGGCTCTGTAGCCGGCTATCCCGATATATAAACTTTTGCGCGCACTAAAGCCGTGGCGTTCAAATGGTTAGGCAGCGAACCGGAGTTGTACTGCATTAAATGAGGCGTGCATGACTTTACTGATAGTTATAATACTTCATTTCTGAAATGATCCGGTATCATTTCAGAAATGAAGCTAAAGTTTCCCGTGTTTAACGTTGAGTTTAACGTCACCCGCGAAGAATCCGACGCGGAGCGCCGCCGCCGCAAGCACAGGAACACAAGAAAACAAAAACCAGTCGCCGAAGAACCCAAGGACCCAGAGACACAGACGGAGGATAAGAAGAAGGTTCCGGATCAAGTTATGATGGTGAAAGTTGAGAATCTGATGCATGAGAAGTTCCAGCAGACGGAGGAAGTGAAAGCGTTAACACAGGAAGTTATTAAGACTATCAGGGATATTATCAACTTGAATCCTTTGTACAGGTGAGTGGTTTTTTCATTCGCCCAAAGTGAAGGCAGTTTTACACTAGTAAGGTTCCATATGCACTTATTGTAGTGCATATGGAACCTATATTAATATTATTATATAGGTAGACTATATTGATATTATTGAAGGTGTCTGTACATTGACAGACACCTGCAATAATACAGTGAAACCTGGTTAAGTGGGACCTGGCTAAGTGAGAAACCTCTATAGCTGGGACTCATGGTGCGGTCCCGACACTTTAGCACTGAATTACCTCTGTTACTGAGAAAAAACGAACCTCTATAACTGGGATTCGTTATTGTGATTTTAGTCACATTTACCTCTATAAGTGAGACGGAGAGTGTATTTTACCTCTTTTACTGATACTATATTTTTATAAGATTATATTTTCCTAATTGTTTTTTAGAATTTTATAGGGAATTGACTTCTGTATCTGAGATAACGTCAATCTATGACCTCTCTAACTTGGACTTCATTGAACGATTTCCGTATTCTTACTAACTTTTAGTCTATCTACAAATTCCGCATTTGCCTAATTGTGTCTAAACAACTTCAAACTTTGATTTAGTTAATTTATCTAAGTAGCTAATATGTACTACCGAAACGAAAGCTGAAATTTTGATAAGTAACACGAAAACATTAATTTTCATTGATTAAATTTCTAATACGCAATGAAGTCCGTATCAAATTTAATTTAATTTTGATATATCTATCCATTGGAGAATTATTCAAAATAAATTCAAAGAAATATTTAAACAGGCTTAAAACATATTTAGGGACAAGGATTATTTTACCTTATTTAGTTTTAAAGATATTAATTATTAAATACCTTATTAACCACCTCTATAACTGAAATATACTCTATTCTAACCTCTATTAATGGAAACCTCTGTAAATGAGACAGAAATTTATCTGTACCTGGCTAACTGGGAACCTGGGTAAGTGGAAAACCTCTTTAAGTGAGACAAATTTGCTCGTCCCTTGAGATCTCATTTATCCAGGTTTCACTGTATGTTATTCTTCGAAAGCCTCAAAAATATGTGACAAGCTCTTATGGCTCTACAAATAAGATCTTGTCGGATATTTTTGCGGCCTTCGTTATGTGACATATTATTGCAGGTGGCTATACACTTTGTTTCAAGTTTAATTTGAGCCTTTCATAAAATACAATGATTTTTTTTAAATTGAGTTTTCATTAAAAAAATTAACTTAATTTACCCATACTTCAAATTCTTGACCCAACAATAATGTGATTATGAGGTCTATTTAAATAAGAATATTTCCTTCCTATTGAAGATTGGTGTTCCACCTACCTGTGCAATATCTTGGTCCAATGTGCATATTGTGCATTGTGTCTCGATTTATCATTAAGCAAAATGTGAGATGCAAATGATGCAATACACATTGGACAAAGATATTGAACAAATGGAATACCAACCTAAGCTAGTAAATCTTCCTTATTTCACAGGGAATCTTTACACCACATGTTGGCACAAGGGCAAAGGGTGGTAGACAACCCAGTGTACCTGAGTGACCTCGGCGCCGCCCTCACAGGCGCCGAGCCTGCCGAGCTGCAGGCTATTCTCGAGGAGATGGACGTGAGTTACATTTTGATGATTTTGACCAGGGATTTTACGAATATCCGCATCCGCAACCGCGGAACCGTCGCATTATTTTCAAAATCCGCATGCGCATAAAATCGATGTGGAGTTTAATGCGGATGCGGATGTCCAACAAGTCGGTAAGGGAACGTTTAAGCGACGGCGTAAGTGCTAGGTAATTTCGTCATGACCTATAAAGAAATCGTCTAGATCCAGAAAAGTCGGACAAGTTACTGCTTATTAAATATAACGCATCCGCAACATGCCTGATTTTGACGTGATACGTCTTTTACTCCTTGACCGCTAAAGACGTCAACTGACTTGCGCGGCTACAACCCAATATCAATCTTCGTGCATTCCGACATGTTTCACTATGATGCACCGCACCCAATAGGCTTTGCGTTCAAAGCGATAAGCCAAAGGCATAATTTATTGTTAGAAATTTCGTACCTTGCTCTATATCAGCGGTTCTCAAACCTTTTTGGTGACGGAACCCTTTCGGCAAGCGAAATATTTGACGGAACCCCAAATTAAAAATTTTCGTTCATCACTGTGGACCAGATATACCTATAGAAGAACTGGTTTTTTTCTTATTATTACAAGTATATTTTCGCGGAACTCCAACGGAGGCTTTGGTTCCTAGTGTTCCGCGGAACACACTTTGAGAATGGCTGCGCTATATTATGTATGTTCTCAGATTCCGAAGCGGTTGATGATGTCTCTATCGCTGCTTAAGAAAGAGTACGAGCTATCGAAGCTGCAACAGAAGATAGGCAAAGAGGTCGAGGAGAAAGTTAAGCAACAGCACCGGAAGTACATACTTCATGAACAGCTAAAGGTACGAGAATCTTTATACTCTTAAATCGGTACACGGCGGGAAGACGTTGATATCTCGGGATATTTTGTTGAAGAAATTTGAACTTAAAATAAAACTGCATAAGGTTCAAATTTCTTCCATTTTTTCCCGAGAGTTATCATGCCCCTGTCATATGCCTGCAAACACATTCACGGCGCGCTAGGAGGGTTCTCTCTTCGTTGGCGCTTTTCGCTACATACGGGTTTTCTCATGTTAGGGGTTGTGCACAAATCACGCGAGGTGTTTTCGGCTACTTTTTGACGTTTTTTTTTCTTAGTTTCGTTCACTGTAGAAAAATACACGTGAGGTTTTCTTATACCCCCCCTCCCCCAACGTGATCTATCGTGATTTTTTCGTGACCCCCCCTCCCCCATCGGACCTCGCGTGATTTGTGCACAAGCCCTTATCGGCTACGCTCGTAGCGCGTAGCTCGCGCTGGCACTGAATGTGGCCCTTATGCCTTTGCAATAAGGTTTACGAGTTGTCACTGTGGACTATTAGTACTATTACTTTTTTTTTCAGGTAATAAAGAAAGAGCTAGGATTAGAAAAGGACGACAAGGACGCGATAGGCGATAAGTTCCGCGAGCGACTGGCCGGCAAGACCGTACCGGACGCCGTGCAGACGGTTATAGACGAAGAACTTAATAAGATGAACTTCCTTGAGAGCCACAGCTCGGAGTTCAAGTGAGTATTTACTTTTAAAAACATACGGTTGCGATAGCTGTAAAAAATTTACATGAAATAATTACTTTTACCTTCGATGCAACCGAAATGTACTATTGAGTTAGTGATAGAGGTTGTTTTATGGTTATGTGTAATTACGAATTGATCAACAGTGATGATTTTTAGATAGATGTTATTGTTTTAACTGACTAGTAGGGCACTAGTGTTTGTTTTGTCACTGATTACATTTCTTCTTTTTCTTATTCCTCGCGTTGTCGCGGCATTTGCCACAACTCATGGGAGCCTGGGGTCCGCTTAGCAACTAATCCCAAGAATTGGCGCAAGTAATAAGCACTAGTTTTTGCGAAAGCGATTAGTCCGGTTTCCCCGCGATGTTTTCCTTCACCAAAAAGCGCTGGTAAATATCAAAAATGATATTTCGTTCATAAGTTCCGTAAAACTCATTGGTACGAGCCGGGGTTTGAACCCGCGACCTCCTGATTGAAAGTCGCACGCTCTTACCGCTATGCTGTAAGAGCCACCAGCCAGTACCAACGCTTCAGCGCAAAATTTTACATTTATTTAGAATAATAGTGTATGGCGACTTCTTAAATTGTACCCAGTTAACTTAAAATACGACAAACCGTTTATAGTTTCAAGTAACGCCCACTGGCCCCGCTATTGGGTGATCAAAAATTCAACCGCGGAAAAGACTAAAGTTGACACACCATTCTGCCAAAACTCTTCCTTGTGATGAACTAGTTCTGGGCTCTCCAATCCGGCCCGCGGGAGCCCGGCTCCAGGTGTTCAGCCCTAACAGCAGCAACCCCAGATACAACCCCCCCTTCCCCCCTCGGCGCCGACGGTGGCCCACACAAAAATTTTGAGGCGCAATATGGCCCTCAGGTAAAAAAGTTTGGAGACCCCTGAACTAGTATAATAAAAACTATTAACTTTCCAGTGTGACCCGTTGTTACCTGGACTGGCTGACGTCCCTGCCCTGGGGCATCACATCCAAAGAGAACCTCGAGCTGAAAGACGCCCAAGTGATACTAGACGAGGACCATTACGGCATGGAGGACATTAAGAAACGTATCCTAGAGTTTATAGCGGTGTCGCAGTTGAAAGGCAGTACGCAAGGCAAGATACTCTGCTTCCACGGACCGCCGGGAGTAGGCAAGACTAGTATAGGTTGGTATAAAAGCATTTCATTTTATTTTATATTTTTTTTTTACAATAATTTGACTACTGGCGTGACGCAGATATTTATATGCAATCTGAGATTGACCAAGTTACGCGTCAAAAATGCACTAAAATGCTTATGTATTATCATTAGAGTTTCAAATAAATTCTGTTTTTTTAATCATTTGTTCCCATTGTTTTTTCCAGCCCGCTCAATAGCGCGCGCGCTCAACCGACAATACTTCCGTTTCTCCGTGGGCGGTATGACCGACGTGGCCGAGGTCAAAGGTCACCGCCGCACCTACGTCGGCGCCATGCCGGGCAAGCTGGTGCAGTGCCTTAAGAAGACTGGCACTGAGAACCCACTGGTTCTTATTGATGAGGTCGACAAGATTGGCAAGTGAGTGCCTATATTATAGTTCGTTTTTTTTAGCATTAGAAAGAACTTGCAAGAAGGTAAGCGATCTTGACACGTCTTTTAATTGAAAAACGCTTTTTAAAATTCAAAAACTATTACTTATGAAAGCAGAAGAATATAAATGATCGTATTAGATTCATAATTGTTACATATTTGCCGTAACTTATTTTTAAAATGTGTTTTTCAATTAAAAGACACATCAAGATTGTTTACCTGATTTTTAATGCTAAAAAAAACGAACTATAGTTAATGAGTGTTTATTCGTTACTAAACTAGTGGCTCTGTGAGCTGTAGACCTCGCGAATCCCAATGGCTCCAAAATGGCACAAACAAAACTATTTATTTCTGGAAACTGCTCAATAAAATGGTGTACCCTTGTTTTGCCGACAAACTTTTCATCGAATATTATTTCATCGACAACGATTCATCGAAACAATAGTACTAGTAATATTGTTTGGATTTATTTTGTTTCATATACTATTTATTTCAATTTTTCTTACTGCGTAGAAATACTATTTAACGAATATTACTTGATCGCTAATTCGTTTCAAATTATTTTAATTGGCACAACTACTAAACATTGCAATTCATTTGTTCGACGTATTACTTTAATACATTTTTATATGTCGTACTATACATTTATACATTTTTCTGTTGTAAGAATTTTAGATTTAGGTTAGGCTAGAACTGCGACCCCACACAGAAACAAACGGATTTCAAAGTAGGTTTAGGTTAGGTTAGAACTGCGACCCCACACAGAAACGAACAACTATCAAAGTAGGTTTAGGTTAGGTTAGAACTGTGACCCCACAGAAACGAACGGCTATCAAAGTAGGTTTAGGTTAGGTTAGAACTGCGACCCCGTACAGAAACGAACGGCTTTCAAAGTAGGTTTAGGTTAGGTTAGAACTGCGACCCAACACAGAAATGAACGGCTTAAATTATTGTTACCAACCTATTTATAATTTGGCCAAAATGAAAATGGCAGCCTTGTAAAATTATATCTTCAAAATTAGAGTGCAAACTTAACTAAAACTGCGGCTTTCTCAAAATTATGTATGTCCAGATATAATTTTATATCTTAAACTACCCACATAGCTATAATCGCGCAGTCTGAGCCGACTGACATGACTGCGTGTAGTTTCTATAACGAAATATTACAAATTGAAGTAATTTTACGCGTAATAAATTTTATTAAATACAATACAAAATGAAATAAGAAAACCCGTAAAGAAATACCACGATATAAACTATATACAAAATAACTCAAGTACCAATTAAAAGTCCCCGATTTAAATTTACTAGTATCGATTCTTCGATGCAATAACTTGTCGATGAAATGAAAATACTTGAAACGTTGTCTTCGAAATAACATTCGATGAAATGTCTGTCGGCAATTCAAGGGTAAACCCAATAAAATTTCACAAAAATCGGTTGAGTAATGCGATCTGTAGGCGAGAACATCCGGACATACGGAAGCATATATGTCCAAGCTGAAACGGAGACCTTCGCTAACGCTCAGTCAATGATAGTCACTTGTTCGAATGCCCACTTTTTTCACGCAAAAGAAATTCTCAGGAAATTTACCAAAGAGCCTCAAAAATGTTTGTGAAAACTGACACCTGATGCACCAGGCGTGGCTCACTCCGCATTTTCGTAGCGTCGCTACAAGTACATGCGGGCCACACCAATTTTGGTGTCTAGCAGTAGTAGTTGCCGCGCACCGCTACGGAATGGACGCCTGCTCGCACTTGCGCCACCTTGCGGTCATATCTGTCGTACGCAATAGACAAGTTTTGTTGAGAGTGAACCTTTAGTACCTAGTACTATTATTTATTTTGTGCCCGCACTCACTTTCATTGTCTAAAATTCTAAACCATTAGGCACCAGTGCAGTTCTTTGGCCGATTGATTAACATTTGACGTATCCACAGGGGTGTCCACGGAGATCCATCCTCAGCCCTCCTAGAACTGCTGGATCCGGAGCAAAACGCCAACTTCCTAGACCACTATCTCGACGTACCGATAGATTTGTCCCGGGTGTTATTCATCTGTACCGCCAACGTGGTTGAACAGATACCAGAACCTCTGCGTGACAGGATGGAGCTTATTGATATGTCTGGTGAGTGTGGACTTTATTAAACAGTGTACAAGGTTGCTTCTAGATTGATACTGGGCATAGAGCGTCCTTTAACTGCTGGGGAGGAAAATGTCACCTTAAACTATCTCGTGGTACCGATCGTTCTGTTCATATGTACCGTCAACGTGGTCGAACAGATACCCGAACCTCTGCGTGACAGGATGACGCTCATTGATATGTCTGGTGAGTGTGGACTTTATTAAACAGCGTATAAGGTCACTTTTAGAGTGACACCGGGCATAGACAGACCCTAACTGGACCGCTATGTCGACGTACCGATCGATCTGTCCCACGTTCTGTTTATATGTTCGCACGTGGTGGAACAAATTCCCGAACGTCTGCGTGATAGGATAGAACTCATTGATATGTCTAGTGAGTGTGGACTTTATTGAATAGTGTATAAAGTCACTTTTAGAGTGACACCGGGCATAGACAGATCCTAACTGGACCGCTATGTCGACGTACCGATCGATCTGTCCCACGTTCTGTTTTATGTTCGCACGTGGTGGAACAAATTCCCGAACGTCTGCGTGATAGGGTAGAACTCATTGATATGTTTAGTGAGTGTGGACTTTATTAAAGTGACACCGGGCATAGACAGACCCTAACTGGACTGCTATGTCGACGTACCGATCGATCTGTCCCACGTTCTGTTTATATGTTCGCACGTGTTGGAACAAATTCCCGAACGTCTGCGTGATAGGATAGAACTCATTGATATGTCTAGTGAGTGTGGACTTTATTGAATAGTGTATAAGGTCACTTTTAGAGTGACACCGGGCATAGACAGACCCTAAATGAACCGCTATATCGACGTAGCGATCGATCTGTCCTGCGTTCTGTTTATAAGTTCGCACGTGGTGGAACAAATTCCCGAACGTCTGCGTGATAGGATAGAACTCATTGATATGTCTGGTGAGTGTGGACTTTATTGAATACAATATAAAGTTGCTTTTAGACTGATAATGATACTGTACATAGATCGTTATAGAATTTATGGGGAGCAAAATCTAAATTCTTAGACAACTATCTCGACGTAGTCATCAGTCTGTCCCGCGTTTCTGTTCATATGTACCGCCAATGTGGTCGAAAAGCTGGGGAATAGGATGGATGGAGTCTGAATTGGGAAAAGACATTCTTGTAGAATTTTAACCAACTTTAAAAAGTGGAAGAAGTAAAATCCGGATGAAGTTTTTTCAATTTGTTTTATGTTTAGGCTACGTAGCAGAGGAGAAACTAGCAATAGCCCAGCAGTACCTGGTGCCAACGGCGCGCAAGAACTGTGGGTTGACTGAAGAACAACTGAATCTGACGTCAGAGGCGCTGACTACGCTCATCAAGTCTTACTGCCGGGAGAGCGGTGTCAGAAATCTGCAGAAACATATAGAAAAGGTATATTTCAAGATTATCTTAGGTAGTTTACTTCATTCTCTCTTAGAGGGTCCCGAGGTATAGAGTCCAGAAGGTAGTGACGCCTTGTGCTGAAATCGCGAAAAACTGTAGTTTGATGAGCAAGAGTATTTTTGACCCCCAAGGCCCAAATTGCCGCAAAAGTAGCGGCAGCAATCAGCAGACTAAGGCCAGGTTGCACCAACCACATTTGACAGACTGATCAATGTCAGCCGGCGCCCACTGGTGCTTTACTATGAAACTTTCCATACATAACAATTTAGCGAACTCTTTAACGATACGAACAGTTTGGTGCAACCGACCCTAAACATTATAAGTACTTGGCTACTTATAGTAACGATGATCGAATTAATAGACTGAATTTAGACTTATTAGACCTGTAAGCACAGTTTACATCGGCCTGGTTTCTCGTCCCGGGCGTACGATTATAGTCAAACGAAAAAAAAAACAATATTAACTACAAGTGCGATATCGATTAACTAAAGACGATAATCGTTTTACCTTTGATGAATGGTTATTGTCTCCGTGTAAACACGGTAAAATATGAGAGTTGCAGGCTAGAATTATAATAAATACAAGCAGACAGTGGTTACATATTTTATACTATAGAACCTACATATATTTCAGTGGCGGAGCGTCCATAGAACTCGATTCCCATCGGCTTGTCTGATATTGAGGGTCTTGGGTTATTTTCTTTAAACTTATGAATAAAAGGAAGGGCAACTCAGCTACGGCTTGCCTACGAACAATCTAGACGCGCCGCCACTGATATATTTGTATATTTTGCCACGGTGACTTTAAAAGGGACGGTCATTTTAGCCCCACTGACTTTCCTGAGCCGTGGCAAAAAGTTGTACCGCTTGGAACATGATGAATCATTTTAACAGATATCCCGTAAAGTTGCTTACAAAATAGTGAAGCAAGAAGCGGAGCAGCTGACCGTAGACGACAGCAACTTGTCCGAGCTGGTCGGCAAGCCCACGTTCAAGCACGACCGCATGTACGCCGTGACGCCGCCCGGCGTCGTCATGGGCCTCGCCTGGACCGCCATGGGTGAGTACAGTGACTCTACAAGATAGTGCAGCAAGCGGAGCAGCTGACCGTAGACGACAGCAACTTGTCCGAGCTGGTCGGCAAGCCCACGTTCAAGCACGACCGCATGTACGCCGTGACGCCGCCCGGCGTCGTCATGGGCCTCGCCTGGACCGCCATGGGTGAGCACAGTGACTCTACAAGATAGTGCAGCAAGCAGAGCAGCTGACCGTAGACGACAGCAACTTGTCCGAGCTGGTCGGCAAGCCCACGTTCAAGCACGACCACATGTACGCCGTGACGCCGCCCGGCGTCGTCATGGGACTCGCCTGGACCGCCATGGGTGAGTACAGTGACTCTACAAGATAGTGCAGCAAGCGGAGCAGCTGACCGTAGACGACAGCAACTTGTCCGAGCTGGTCGGCAAGCCCACGTTCAAGCACGACCGCATGTACGCCGTGACGCCGC
Organism: Cydia fagiglandana; assembly: GCF_963556715.1. Lineage (NCBI taxonomy): Eukaryota > Metazoa > Arthropoda > Insecta > Lepidoptera > Tortricidae > Cydia > Cydia fagiglandana. Next base: position 4,590,299 of record NC_085943.1, read on the forward strand.
CCGGCGTCGTCATGGGACTCGCCTGGACCGCCATGGGTGAGTACAGTGACTCTACAAGATAGTGCAGCAAGCGGAGCAGCTGACCATAGATAACGCTCAATAACCATTGCAAAATTTGTAAAATGAACCGGCTATCATTGCCAACAGGTGGCAGCACTCTCTACATAGAAACTGCACTTCGCAACGCGCACCAAGACGACAAGTCACCGATGGGCTCGCTGGAGCTGACCGGCCACCTCGGTGACGTCATGAAGGAGTCCGCGCGCATCGCGCTCACTGTCGCGAGGAACTACATGCACAAACACCATCCGGACAACACTTTCCTCAATACTAGGTGAGTCGCTTGGCTGAGAACTTTTTTACAGGCATAGGGCACTGTACAGTGCCATATCGCTGGAATCTGGATCCTGGGGGAATCCGGATTCTCTACATAGAGACGACGATTAGCCATGCGCAGCACGACTACAAAGCCCATCCCATTCCGTTTCCCGTTTCCCTTATGCATTCGGAAAGAAACCGGGCTCCGCATTTTTTTTTAGTTAGCCTGTTGTGGTGTCCCACTGCTGGGCAAAGGCCTCTATTTAAAAAAAAAGTTTGTTCAAGGGCTTTTCCAAATTATAAACGCAAGGCAACTATTTAATTATGTCTTATGTGATACTAACCCTTGTCTTACTCTTATCGGTTCGTTTAAGGCTTTCAACTATCGTAAATTGTTCATTGCATTTAGTAATGCTGTCGAGCGTCGCAATAGGTTGATTAAGCCATTGAGTTCTAACCGCGTTATCGACAAAAAAGTTAATATTAGGTATACGATCTTGTCCGAAATTTTGCTTGCGTTGTTTATTGTTATTTATATGTATACTTTGTAGTCTTACATACAATTTGGTTGTTCCAGTCACATCCATCTGCACGTGCCCGAAGGCGCGACGCCCAAGGACGGTCCATCGGCCGGCTGCACCATCACCACGGCGTTGCTGTCACTGGCGTTACGCCGCCCCGTACGGGAGCTCGCCATGACGGGCGAGATCTCGCTCACGGGACGTGTACTACCCGTAGGAGGCATCAAGGAGAAGATCATAGCGGTAAGTGCAGGTTATACATTATTAGATTCGTCTGCACGTTCCCGAAAGCGCGACGCCTATAGATATTGTAGTGGTAAGTAAACCCATGGCACAGATTATATAAGACACATACTTAGCTCTCATACAAAAATCAAGCGCGGCGGTGAGAACGTGTGGCAGCCTACGGGCTTTGTTTCGCCAACGGTAGGCGCCGCGTAGGTTTATATCCGAGGTCACGCGGGAGAGTACCATAGGCCTGCCCAGGGACCGTCGACCACGCCGCTACTCGCCCCGTACGTGAGCTCATGATGGGGGGACTCTCGCTCACGGGCCGCGTGTTCCGCGTGTGGGCAGGAATAAGAAGGGGGGAGTTTACTTTGTGCCCTTACCGAACCGAATACACGGATCCATATAAGACAGCGATTTCTAAATTCCTTAGACCACGTACGCACTTGTGGCTGCAACACTTACAACTGCGACGGCGCGTCAGTAAACCACACAAGTAGGCGGTTAAGTGTGTACATTTTAATTAAAAATAGTCCGTTGAAAGCAGATGTCAAGGAAATCATTCCGCAGAAAGAGTTGCAAAATGAGTGGGTGTCGCTTAACTTCAACCTCTGGTAAATCCATTCGACCCTCTCAGCAAATATCTATCCCTATTACCTTTTCTTAATACCGTAATCGCATCTAGGGTTTCTGCTCGAGAATTCCCGAGGCGAGAAATCTCGAGAAATTTGTCCTAAGTCGAGACGGGAAAAATATATTCAATGCCTCGAGAACTCGAGAAATAAATCTCTACTAATAAGTAAAATAAAACACGCGTATAAACACATGATGTGTCTATGATGTATTTCTTTAGGTAGTTAAATAAATATGAACAATGTTTTTCTTACATTTTCAGGTAGGGTAGGAACCTACTTAAAACATTTATTACCATCCAAATAAAAAACTACCGTGATCCGTCCCCTGTCGTTCTAGCTTTAACCGATTTTCATGTTTTGAAACTTTTGAACTACATATTCATGACATTCATGTAGTGTCTTTTTTATTGAAAAACGCTTTAAAAAAAATTGTAACGAATTATAGGACCATGTAATAAGTGTAATAACAAATATTACAAAAGTAAATTAATATTGATAAATCAAATAATCCCGATATATTCCTATTAGCAAAATATTACAATTTTAACAGCTTTATTGTTACGTTGAGTAAGTACGAGTAATTAATATTACGTAGTAAAATTTCTGTTAAAAGTTGTGTCACATCGAGTTTTTTAATACAAAATTTATTGACTTGAATATTGCTGCCTGATAAAATACCATATTGTGGTTTGTTTACATTTTGTTGAATACCTAAAGAAATACACTATAGCATAACACATCACGTATTGAGAGTTGATGAAATCTAAAATGAACTAGGTTATTGGGTGAAAGCGATGGACTAGTACTGAGCTATGGGGTAAAAAACCGGACGCCTGCCTAATAAAACGGTATGCAATTTTATTTCCGGCAGACGGTGACTCGCCCTCACAAGATGGGCCCCCACAAAAAAGCGACATCTAGGATGGCTCAAGGGCAACACCGGTGTGAGCGGCTCAGGGGTGTCGAGAGGTGTGCGCCGCTTTCTACCCAGTGGCTGTTAACAGCCACTGTGCCAACTCGCGTCTTATGCATATTTCACTTCCACCCCTGGAGCTTATAGCTCTAACGACTCCACTCTGGCCGGCCGGCTAAGGCAAGCCAGAGGCAGAAAATCCTGTCCCACCCACCCTCCTTGCGGGTAACAGAACTCCCCAGGAGCACTCGGGTACGTGAGGTCGCTAATCACGTGCACCTATAGTTTTTTTGTTGTTGTATTTTTGATTATTAAGTGCAATTTATGGTGACTAAAAATGTACCATATGTTTGATTATTGATCTCACCTACGATTCCTACGAGTTTGATTTGTAAAAAAGCAAAAAAAATCAAATAACATGTTGTTTTTTGGAGCTTTCAAAATTTCTCGAGATACTCGAGAAACTCGAGAAATCTTGGTCGAGAATTCCCGTGCCTCGAGAAATTAAAAAGTTCGAGAAACCAGAAACCCTAATCGCATCGTCTGACGGATGGTTTTACCCGAGTTTGAAGTTAAGCAACTCATAAGATAAGATAAGATAAAATTTATTTCATTGAAAAATATCCAAAAATTAAAACAATCATAATACGCTTAAATAGTTACTTAAATAATATAAATGTACAATCACAGTGGTTTAGAAAAGTAAACATAAAATAAAAGATCTTGTAAGCAATTATTGTAACTGGCTCTAACATTATTTAACATCAATACCTAAACTAAGTAACTTAATACTTGTATCTTAGGTATTTCGTGTTATTAGGTCAATGTAGTGTAAGTTAGGTGCTTATTGTGAAAAAACAATAAAGATGATATGTGACGTCCCACGGGCAAAGGTACCTTATGGCGGGTATGGAGTTATGTATACCCCAGTAATCTACAATAAATAAGCTATCGATAACACAAAAGATCAACCTTCTAAGTTGCGTAGTTACAGAGATATGATTTTTTGAAAATAATGTTGTGAAATGAGCAACTTTACGATAGAGAAGTTTTAAGTTTAGCCGCCTAAAAAACTATGTTCCTGAAGTAAGTTACATAGTTGACTATAAATAATAATACCTTATATATCTGAGATTTAAAAAATGTTGCGACTTGTTCTGTAATGCAAATAGAAACCTTTGATATCGACTGATTTATGTGTATACTAACCAATCTCTTGAAAATAAAGTTTTATTTCATTTTCACGATTGATTGCAATGAGCTCTCAAGATTTAAATTGTATCTATTAGAAAACGACAGTGAGAGACAGTTTAAGCAAAAAACAATACCGATTTAGAGGTGAAAATGTATTTTCTGACTTTTTCATATAAAATCAGAAAATTGAATATATTTACTTTTAATGTAACACACAATCAATTTTTCTGAGCACATATGAAAGAAATTCTGTCATTCAAATGAAATAAATCCTAAAACCCCAACTAAATACTATATTTAACCCCTTATGCCACTTTAAACTTACATAGCAATTACAGTATTTGCTCCATACATTTACGAAAAGGTACCTTATGGAAATAAATCTAATAATACATCACTACAAAACATCAATCACATTGAAGTTTCTCTTTTATGAATAGAAAATATTAATTTACATTAAACTGCCACAAATTTAATTAGTTCTTCGTCATAATAATCTTAAAAAAGACCAATAATTTGTATGTAATGAAAAGGTACCTTGTGGTTAAGTTACATGATGAGGCATGATGATGATGGAACAGTTAGGATAAACTAATAATATTTTGGGGTAAAGATGGTATAAATAGTCTATTTCTTATCAATAATATATATTGGTTGCCATTGAAGACAAGCGGCATTGAGGTTCAATGACCTCAGATATTCCATAAGGTAATGCGTCGGGTATTGGCATTTTTCAGCAAACCAATGGCTGATTTATTGCATGCGACCAAACCAAATGAAGATTATACTAGTTAAGAAAGACTTGACGAGAGTAACTTTGGTATAATAGCAGGCTACTTGGATTTGTAATGTCGGTCGATGTACGGTTATAATATTTGCTAGGCGCCCCAACCAGAACTGAAATTATCAAATTAGTTTTGCAGAATGCTAATACAGTCCTCTACCAAACTTCTTTTCCCGTATTGACTAGTTTTTTTGGGAATTTTCAATCTTTTTTCCATAAGGTACCTTTTCGACTAAACTCTGAGACGACATTACTAGGCTTATAACTAACTTATAACAAAAATAAAAACAGGTAAACAAACGTTACGCATTAAGGTTTCAGATCACACAATAAAAAAAAATTGAGCATTTTTTCACCTCTTTACAAAACATTTCATATCTCCGAAACTAGAAACCCTCATAAGGTACCTTTTCCCGTGGAACGTCACATATTAGTATCATGTATGTTTCCTAGTCATATTCATCAATGGCGCCAAAAACTTACTGTTCCGTGTTTAACAGGCGAAGCGAGTCGGCGTGAAATGCGTCATCCTCCCCGAGGAGAACCGGCGCGACTTCGACGACCTCCCGTCGTTCATCAAGGACGACATCGACGTGCACTTCGTCAGCGACTACGAGGACGTGTTCCGCGTGGCGCTGGACGAGCAGGTCTGATATACGTGCGCGGTCTACTGCGCCACTACTTTGGCTAGGGGGATGTATTGCCGGACGAAACGCTGCTAGTCCGTTTATGATAGGCGAATTTCTCATCCTAAATACCTCTACGGATTCATAACAGTTGGGTTACACACAGAGTTGGGTTCTAATAAGGCGTTCCGCATAGGGTTACCAGATGACAGGAATTTTCCTGACATGTCAGGAATTTTGGCCTTTTGTCAGGAATGGGGACGGAACACGAAAATGTCAGGAATTTTTTGATTTGATAGACTTTTTTATGAAGTACCTTTTTATTTACTTAAATTAATACAAATAATAAATTTAATCACACTGAAATAAATAAAACGCGGCTATAATATCGGCTCAAACGGGTGTGGCCATCGCTAACGGCTAGACCCCCCCCCCCCCCCCGTCGTGGTCAAAAATTTGAATGCCAGGGAAAGTATTCGGAAATCAGGAATTTTGACAGGAAATTCTAAATTTGTATCTGGTAACCCTAGTTCCGCATGACGCTAGTAATCATTCTTGCTCTTTTCCTCTTTACATTTTGCAGGCGGTAGTGGATCACGGCTTAATTATTAATATTTAAATCTAAATTCGAATTCGAATCATTAATCAGTAGTTATGAACTTGAGATCTATATTAACAAATCCAACGGTCACGAATTTATTTTGTTGATATTTGTAGTGGGCAAGCTAATTACAAAGATATCAGGCACCCTTTTCGACCAGAAATGTCAAATGTATGTACTTATATATTGTTATCTGGTTCAGTCATGTCCGACAAAAAATCATTAGCGTTTATTTCAGATACAAGTACGTAAAGTGAGCAACAGAAGTTGCTAAGAGGTGTAGGTGTTTAAAATTCAATAAGCAACTTTATTTGGAAATAAGACCGTGCAAGTGAGTTTAAACTGCTTAGCCATTTCTGCTGCTTATTGTATGTATTTGACAAAAAAGCGACATATGCAAACTGCCGTAAACGGACTGAATATTTGCTTCTAAAACTTTTAATACTTTTAATGTGTAACGTAACGCACGCAACACATACGATCAACATGTTATAATACCTCGACGAAGCTAAATTCTCTAAGCAAAAATAAGTTGGCGACATGTTCATAATATCGAATAATGTAGAATATAGGCTAATTATAAAAGTTAGATTTTAAGTATGTAATTATTCCATTTGTTATGTATACCTACAATATTTGTAAATTTATATTTATTTATAACTTGTATAGATGTAGTGCAATTATTTTCCATCGTCATTTCACGGAAACGTACGAACGTGTCTTGCTATTTCAGCCAGTCTCGGTACAAAAAGTACTGAGGTTGACTGAAGTAGCATGACAAATACGAACGTTTCCGAGAAAATACGATGGAAAACAATTAAACACTACAACTGTGCTTATATAATTTGCTGATATATGTACATACTATGTTCAAAAAAGTCCTGATAATTCATTTGAGACTGCATTTTTGTAATGTAGACACTGATGTAGATATTGTAGATCAAAATAAGTGCAAAGCCGTGACAGACGTGGCCTTACGGCTATATAGAAGAATTGCAAGTTGTCGATATCGCGAGAGGGCACATTGCTCTTAATTGTATTAGCAGCAGTGAAATCAGTTGGCGTGTAAAATCAGCTAACTGGAAAAAAATCCTTTTTAATGTTTCACAAAGTGTACCTATTAAATAGGCTATAGGCTCGTCTGTTGCGGCTAGCATGTTTCATTAGATTGTACTTGTTATTGAGAAATATATTTAGAATTTTAGACTATGTAGAGTTGTTATTATTATTATATGCTGTTTTCTGTCGAATATGGGAATGTACGATCGTTATGTATGTGTAGTTAAGTAAAGTTGCTTTAAGTATTTTATAATAAATAAGTATTTTCTATAATATGGTTTTCATAGATCTCATTCCCTTTTATTCCCTAGTTCACATAATTATACTGAAAGTTATAAAATCTGTACTCCACATTAAATGCTTGCACGCGGCGCATGTATATTTACTTTCATTGGAAATGGTCGCTCAGGTTACTTGCATATTCGAGTAAACGAAATCGCACGCTTTGTCGAACCATTGTTTACACGATGTTTATGTCGGCGGCCGATCGTAAGATCAGGCATATCGTGAAACGTGAAAATCTTTGACTTGTTCCCTGAGCCCTATTTCTGGGCAGTTTGCCCTTCGGGCATCTGAAGTAACCTAACAAACCTATCCTACCTATATATTGGTTTAGTGTGACTATCGTCAAAACATTACACAGGAACATTACGATCAGCCGCCGACATATATAAACTGCACAGTGTGCTAGTTAAATGCTCCGTGTGCAAGCATACCTACGTCTAGATTTCGAACATGTGCCATACCCGCCTAATGCTGGCTACACCCGTAACTATAAATCGTAGCGATTAAACTGTGCACTCCGATTTGCGCAGTTTTATCTACCGTGGTATGACAAATCGTTGTCGATTATGTAAGGAAATCGCAATCTGTTGCCTCACTCAAGGAGAAGTTGAAAAAGTTGTGGTTATTAGACTCCTGATGTAGTTAGAACTGAATACTTTATATGTATATATATATATATTTATATATAGGTTATATGTTTATGTATACATATATGTATATGTGTATTTTATGTAAGTATATGTCTAAGTATATATATGTATAGGTATGTTTATAGTTTATGCGTATTTATACTATTTATTAATATGTACCTAGTACTGTTTTTTTTTTCTTTAAGTGCTTATTTGCTCTCGTCGTCCTTTATGTGTATCCAAAATTCTCATAGTGCTATTTGTCCATATTAAATTGTCTTTCACCTGTTAGTATCTGATCCTTTCGCATTTTCTCAAAGGTTAGCTGGAAGAGATCCCTTTTAGGGATAAGTTCGCCTTTGTACATAACATTTTTATTTTTGTTTTGTTTTTGTCCATTTTATGTAAACCTGTTTATGTGCAATAAAGTGACATACATACATACATACATACATTATCGTAACGATTTGTCATACACACGGTAGATAAAACTTCGCAAATCGGACTGCACAGATTAATCGCTACGATTTATAGTTAACGTGTGTAGCCGGGGTAACGGCTGTGGGTTATACATATGTGGGATATAGTTCATATATAGTTGGTCAAGCAGATCTTGTCAGTAGAAAAAGGCGCGAAATTCAAATTTTCTATGGGACGACATCCCTTCGCGCCTACATTTTTCAAATTTGCCGCCTTTTTCTACTGACAAGATCTGCTTGACCAAGTATAGTTATTTGAGGACGGTGACAAAGAGCTATATTTATAAACGAGTACTGTAACGCTTCTGATAGATACCCTTCCATAAAATTTCAAGCTCAAGAAAATCTAACTTTGTTCACAGCTCCAACGTGAGTTGGAAGCCATCAACTGACTACGGTTTAACCACGACAACGACTATCAGTCACGCCATGCTACAACAGCGCGAAGTAACAACCATTTAACTCTGTTTATTATATGTGAGGAGACTTCAATTAAAGATTTTAACTTGTATTTACATTTTATTTTGTGTTCCTTTGCTGTGGCCAACGGTAAGTAGCAGTAAATGAGCAATATCTTGCATTCTCAAAGTCGTCCAAAATAGTTAAACTACGGAGTATATTCCAAATTTCTACGTAAGATATTGAAAATTACTGATATTCTGCAGGTTGAGATGAACGCTGCAGCAAGCTTAAAATCAAACTTAAAATTATTTTAAGTGCACACAGCATGTGGCTAGAGCAAGTGAAAAAGCTCGAGCTACTTGCGCGTACAAAACGCACGCAAAGCCCGCTCCACACTCGTGCGCGAATCGCGGCGCGAAGCCGCGAACGCGAGTCTGGAGTCGATTTCGCATATCAGCGAACTAGACTCCACACTCGCGTTCGCGGCTTCGCCCGCGATTCACGCGCATAGTCTGGAGGGCGCTCAAGGTATATTGCAAGTAATAAGACCCTAACACACTATCGCACCGCACCGCGACCTCCACACTCGTGCGCGAAATGCGGTGCCAAGCCGTTTTCGAACAATACTTGTTTGACAACTATTAGACTGTCTGTCATCATTGACAACTTTATTGTCGTTATCATTGTGAGCTCCGCCGGGCAATGGTCATATTATTTATCACTAAAACGAAAACAATTGCTAAGAATAGTTTTGGGTTTATACTTTTAATAGGTACATTTATTAGTGATTACGTATTCTCGTATAAATATAAGCCATCTCTGGTATTACACGGCATCTCCATAATCGTAGCTTCATTAACAAAAGTTTAAAAAAAAACAGAATTTCAGACTGCACTTGCGTTTCAAGTTTTTTTTAAATACAATATTGACTGGATCAAGGCTGCATAGATGAGTCATCCATAAATGTCGAAGTTCCGAAGCCTGTTCCGCCTGAAATCAAAGTATTTTCTGCGGAACCATACAAATAACTTTAGCCAGATGAATGCAGAAGGGTCCACAGTGCCGGGCCGTAAGCCGCCGGGAGAGGCTCTGGAAGACCTTGGATATGCTTTCAATTCAAGTAAGTAATTTTGTGTAAATGATATGTGGTACCAAAGTAAAGTATTGAGTAAGTAGTTAATATGAAATGAATTTTAAAGTTAGTAGATTACTGTATGTACACTGCATGACTGTACGTCAATAACATTTTATGTTCTATATCTCTGCATACAAATGTATGTGCTTGTGCAGCCATAACTTTGCAGACTACATAACTTTACAGAAGGGGAGCTCAGAAAGATCGTAGACGGAGTTCCCGGGGAGGAGCCATTTGAGTTTAACGTGAGTGAGCTGCAGCAGGAATGCCAGGTGCACTATGAGAATGTCGGCATGGTTGTCACCGACTATGTCTACCATCTGTTAGAAACACAGGTCAGTGTACTGAAAACTAGAGATGCCCCAGATATCCGGTTACTATCCGGTATCCGGCTATTATTTTACTATCCAGCTGGACCAGCATACCGGATAGTGACCCACTATCCGGTCGGATACTGGATAGTAACATTGCTTGATTTCGGAATAAACAAATTGGATTTAAGAAACAAACACAGTCATAATCGTACTTGTTCATTATTTTAAAACATTTTAATCATGCCACCGAATTGCACGCGCACTCATTTCGAACCTAGAAATGAGTCCGCGCGGACGTTTACTAGTAAACATGTCAAACCTGCAGAATGCGCACCTGAAAAACCGAAATGTTGGTATATTTCTGCTGGCCGAAGGTCAGGCTGTATATCCGGTATTGAAAACTAAGGGTCCTTTTCCAGTACCAGCATTCCTTAAGCCTTGAACGGACTATGTTAAACAACAATTCAAGCCTCTTTCTCAGTTTATAGTCCAAAAAACTGTATGGTGCTGGGGGACAGTTTCGACTGTGGGATTATTTCAACTAATCAAAATATCTTCCATGTTTTACACTTTTAACTAGAGTCACACACAACACATTTTTTTTCGCTATCTGGACATATAGGCACTCTATAAAAAAATTCATAAAGATGATGTTAGTGAATGGTCATTTTTGCCAATCGTTATAATTTATTTATTTATATAGCCCTTTATTCTGAACATGATTGTTGGTTTTTAGTTTTGAATGTTTATATGAAGTCTCTTGGTTCAGTGTGCCTGTCGGCAAAGGCCTCCTCCAACTCCTTCCAGTATTTCCTCTCTCTTGCCACCCTTGTCCAGAGTGGTCCCACTGTGAGTATAATTTCGTCTTCCCATCGTGTTAATTGAGGGCCTTGCGATCTTGATCCATCTGTAGGGTGCCACATGAGAATTCTTTGGCTCCACTTCTCTGTCTTGCATCTTATAGTGTGGCCTGCCCACCTCCATTTTTGCATGTCTATGTGGGTGAGGATGTCTGTCACTTTTGTTCTGGTTCTTATGTCAGAGCTGCGGTTTCTATCCTGTAATTTTACACCGAGCATGCTCCTCTCCATAGCTCTCTGGCACTTTGCAAGTTTATCTCGTTGTTTTTTAGTAAGAGACCCAGTTTCACAGCCATAGGTTAGACATGGAAGCACACATGTGTTAAAAGTTTTGCTTTTTATCCGTATACCAAGGTTGCTTTTCATGATTTCTTTGAGTGACCAATATTTGCTCCAGCCGGATGCTATTCTTTTTTCAATTTCTTTATCCATTTGGTTCTTGAAAGATATTATTTGACCTAGATATACATATTCTTCAACATAGTCCAGACTGAATCCATTAACTGCAATTTCTTGTCTCCTAGAATTTGTCATCAATTTAGTCTTGTCTGAGTTAAGCTCCAGTCCCACTGCCTCACTCTGTTTTGCTAGATCTAATAGCATGCATTCTAGTTCTTTTGGGTTTTCCTCAAACAAGACTATGTCGTCGGCAAACCTGAGGTGGTTTAGGCGTGTGCCATTTATGTTGAGGCCAAGGTGTTCCCATTCGAGTTTCCTGAAAATTTGTTCCAAGAATCGTTATAATTACCACTTTATATAAACAAACCACTTTTTTATTTCATAAAAAAGTGTGGCTTTGATAATGTTTAGGGAGGGGAGGGCTAGAAACTGACGGATTTTGATTGCCTCCCACAGTCATCCACAACTCAACAAAAAAAAGTCAATATTTACTTACTATAAAAAACTCTGCATAAGGGTGTATTACTATTTGTCCTTGCTTTGTCTTTGTCCCAACCTCATCTAAGGCGATGGTCATGTGTAACGAGGACAAATGGGAATACACCTGTATGAGCAAGATTTTAAGCCTTATAGATTTTATCCATTTGAGGCATTTCACATGTAAATTATTAAAATGTCATGTAGTGACAACATCTCTTAGTTTCAGACTCTCCTATTTTAACCCGTTTGTACCAATTGCTTACCTCGCATATTAAACTTTACAGGCTAATATGATGAGGCTCCCAGTCCCTTCTGACAGTAAGCCGGCAAATGGCACTTTCATATTTGCCACCAAGGAATATGAGACAAAAGATATCCTTCTCCTACTCATACATGGCTCGGGCGCCGTGCGCGCTGGCCAATGGGCGCGATCGTAAGTTTCTACGAAAAAATATAAATTCTGAGTTCTCAACAAAGGAGTATGAGACTAAAGTCACCTTTCTCCTGCTCATATGCTACACAGCCTATATGTATACCTACTTTAAATACATTCCTTCATATTTTTTCAGTCTCATCATCAATGAAAATCTCGATAAAGGTACACAAATACCCTACATAAAACGCGCAGTGGCCAAAGACTATGGAGTTATAGTGCTAAACACAAACGACAACTACTTAACAACCGGCAATAAAATACCGAAAAGCGGCACACCAGATGAACACGCGCAGTACGTGTGGGACAAATACGTCGCCAACACGAAGGCGTCGTCGATTCTCATCGTGGCTCACAGTTACGGCGGCGTGGTGACGATGAACCTGGCTATAAAGAATAAGAATGAGTTTAAGAAGAGAGTAAAGGCTATTGCCATGACGGACTCTGTGCATGGGTTCTCTAGTAAGAGTATACCGGATTATGTTACACAGGTAAAAACTACAAACACAATTAACTGACCATTTTAAACTGTATGCCCTTGGAATAAGGTTCTTGAATGGTTAGTTAACAGTGTCAATAGGAAATTCTGACGTTTAAATCAATCGAAGTAGAGTTGCATTTGTTTCGTTTTGTGCAATTTTCAAATAAAGCAAAATCAACTCTATTTCCTACACAAAATTTACGGGCAAACTTTGTTCTTGTAAGTCTAATTGTCTCAAATTATGCAATGGGATGTGCTAGCAATTACTTCAATTTATACTTATAACAATCTTACGCAATGTTTTTGTAGTTGTTACACATATATTTTAATCTGTTACAGACTGCAATAAATTGGATATCATCAAACAAACCTTTGGACACGTCCATGCCCACCAGAAATGGAGAAATACCGATGGTCTCGGCCGGTACGCATTGTTCACTTTTTACAATTCCAGTGCAATAGTAATTAACCCTTTACCAGGCTAAGGGATATATATTTCCCACAGACGGCACTTCAAACATGTGTTCTATTTTCGATCAGTAAGACTGACATTGAACTGTCAGCCTGGTAAAGGGTTAAGGTACAAATAAGATCGCTTCACATCACATTGATGCAATATGATCATTGACAATAACTGATTGGCTTGATAGTATGAAAACCTAACAGTGCGCCTGGTCTGGTCTCAGATAAAAGTTATATGACAGTATACACTGAAACTCTGCAAATTTACACCTGCTGCTATCAGTGTAGACGCAGCGCTGCACTAGACATGCAGAACAGATGTTGAAAATAAGTTATTTGAATTTTAAATTTATTGACGGTGTACAAAGTCATGCTTTCCATATGCTTAATATTATTCCAAATATGTTTTGTTACAGGCCATCCCAAACACGAAATGACTTCGTATTCATGCATGGATTCAGTGTTCAACTTTTTTGAAGAAAAACTAGCCAAGAACTGAATGTTGTTGAATTGTACAATAGTATATATTAAGATTTTGTTTATCAATTTAGTATATGAAAGATGAAAGTAAGAATGCATATCGTACAAAATGGTAAAATGTATTTAATGTTTCTTGTGTCAAAAGTAATGATCATGCCTTTGATGATGATGAATGATGTGCCATTGCACAAACATCTTTTATAATATAACAATATTTTGTATAATAATTAAGGAATAAGGATTTACTTATCAATGAATACAACTGTGTAACAGTATCAATTTATACATTTAATATATGTTTTAATTAAAATAAGTTTATTTTTTCTTTCCCTTAGAGTAATTCTTCATCCAGTATTTGACATCTTGTTTATTCGCTCGGACGCCAAGAACAGCAGATTTAGAGTTGACATCCTTCATCACAAATGGTGAGAATCCAGCTGTGTAGTCGGGGTCCAGAGCATTAGTTTTATTGCGCGCCATTTTAGTCGCAAACCGTTTATGAATATGTTGGTCTTCCGTTAAAATTGGATACTGGAAATGTTGACCGCCTCTTGGAGTGGGCAAGCTGAAACGTTTTCCTCTGGCAGTCAACGGTTTTCTCCCATTTATGTGAATATGTTGATTCCCTTCCTCATCTATACTCACTCCAACCTTTTTCAAAGTGGCATGTCCACATTTTGGGCAGAAAAGCTTTGTCATCACACTGGTAGTTTTGAAACAGGTTGTGCAGCGAAATATGAATGTACGAAGTTGCCTTATTATGCGACCATCAATGGCTGTTACATTCAAACCAATTTGTTTAAGGACATTTTGCATGGCAAAATCTGAAGTTATTGTTGCTACTTCCACTGCCTTGTCTTCAAATTCTCCCATGTCCATCTCTTTCTTTTTTTCTGCCAAGTTGCCTGGTGTTATCCATTCCCCACCATCACTGTCATCAGACTCGGAATATTCTTCGCTTTCTGATTCCTCATCAGAAGATACTTTAGTAATGAGATTGTCTACATCTTCGCCATCTCTTAAATCCATGCTTTTTATTTGCTCAGCAATATCTTCAGCTAGTTTCTGGTCTTTAGCATTATCATCTAGAAGGTTCTGTACATCGAAATGTACTGCATCTGAACTTTCTATCTTTATAGTAGACCAGTCTGTGCCTTGCTTGGCACCATGCGCACCAGGTATGTTAATTTTGGACCAGTCCACTGGCTTTGGAGTGTCTTCATTAGCCTTTGGTACTTCTGTAGTTTTCGGTTCTTCCACAGGCTTAGATTCTTCTGAGAGAGTTGACTCTTTCTCATTTGAATTAGTTTTATTTTCAACATTGGAGTTAAAGTTAGGCAGACCAGTAACTTTAACCGTTCTCTGCATAGTTGGCTCAGTTTTCAGGTGTTCTACACCAACCTTTTCCTTCTCAATCTGGTAAGCCAGAGCCATAACCTTAATGTCTGTGGCAGAGAGACTAGTATAGTCGCCAGTTTTTTTAGAAAATTCTGTGATAAACTTTATATTTTCTGTGAAGACTTCCTTAACTTTTAAGTCGTAGGGCAGCACGACGAGCTTCCTTCTTTGTCGGTCATTAGTAATTTCGTCAATTACCTCTTGAACCGTGTACATATTTTCAGCCATCTCCTGAAGGTTAGCAGCTCTGATAAAAGCTGTGGTATCCACAACTAAATGTTGAATTTTCTTCGACATGATAACTGATATATAAGAACTGCTTCATGAACTAACGAAATTCAATTATTTTATCAAAATAATAAAAGTCCATGTGTTTTGCGAGCACAGCGAGCACTTCAAATGACATTTGTTTTTTTTTAAAGATTGAATAGAGAGTGGCATACTGTAGCCACATATTTTACCGGTTTTCTTACATATGGTATCACCATCTGACGGATGAATCCGCGTCTGTCGTACATCAGTCCGATTGTCTAGTGCTCTGAAATGGTTTGTGTCAAGCAAGGGCCCAACCAAGGCCCCTACCTTTATTGTTCTATTTGACGGCGCAGCAACTAGTATCATCTCTCTCCTCGCTCTTTTAAAATGCCATTTGTCAAAAAAGGACAACTATACTGTTGACAAGATGGACTTCAAATCCAAGTGGCCCCTTTTTAGGCGACCCGGGTTGTGCATGTGTGCGTTTAAACGTATATGTGTGCTCTTTTAGGGATGTGAAAAGTCGATTTTAATCATGTTATATATCGATAAACGCTACACAGCGGAACGAAATAGCGATTAATTGAAGCTTCAATATCTTCGTTAAACATAAACATAATTGAAATGCTAATGGATAATGAATATATTATAATGTAATAAAATAATTCAATTATTGCGGACCACCTATTTTAATAGGTATTTATGTTTTTTAATTAAATATCTGAACTTTCCCTTGGTTCTCTCCTGGGGCGTGACTACAAAATTGTGATCTGATAACCACAATAAAGAAAAAAAGCGTTTTTGTTCATTTTAGGTATAGTTAAACCTTTGAAGTAAAATTAAAATTGCAAGAAATGTCGGTAGTTTATCGATATGACTTTATCGACATGGCTACAGCAAAGTGGGTCGCTTTGTTAATCGTACACTAAACAAAAAGTGGTCCCACTGACAGCTCGCTTGGAAGGCGTCTGTATATTCTTATATCTATGGGCCCAACCCAACCATAGACATAATATATATATAGACGGTGTCTCAGCGGGCTGTCACTGTTGCCACTTTTGTTTAGTGTACGATTAACAATGAGGCCCACGTTGCTGTAGCCATGTCGATAAAGTCATATCGATAAACTATCGACATTTCTTGCAATTTTAATTTTACTTCAAAGGCTTAACGATACCTAAAATGACCAAAAACGCTTTTATTCTTTATTGTGGTTATCAGATCACAATTTTATAGTCACGCCCCAGCAGGGAACCAAGGGAAAGTTCAGATATTTCATTAAAATACATAAATACCTCCTAAAATAGGTGTTCCGCAATAATTGAATTATATTATTATATTATAATATATTCATTATCCATTAGCATTTCAATTATGTTTATGGTTAACGAAGATATTGAAGCTTCAATTAATCGCTATTTCGTTCCGCTGTGTAGCGTTTATCGATATATAACATGATTAAAATCGACTTTTCACATCCCTAAAAGAGCACACATAGACGCTTTTACGCACACATACACAACCTGGGCGCATCAAGAAAGGCAACACTTGATTTGAAGTCCACCTTGTCAACAGTATGGTTGTCCTTTTTTGACAAACGGCATTTTAAACGAGCGAGGAGAGAGAAATGATACTAGTTGCTGCGTCGTGAAAGAGAACAGAAAACGTTGGGGCCTTGAACTTTATAAAACTGGGCCCAGGGCCAATACGGGAGTTTTATAGTTTTAAACTCATAATCGAACAAGCGTTTTATAAAAATATTGTAAATTACAAGTGTAGATTGGTACACTTGTAACAAAAACTTACATATGTCTTGAGTCCTGTAACAGCACAACAGCAGTTACTTGTAGACTCGTTTTCTGAGAGATTTTAAACTTTACTCTTTATTGTTAAGCACCAACGCCAACGATTGTGCCAGGGCATGCATACTTTTCCATGCACTGACCTTATCAGTTTTTGTTAATGTATCTGAAATATATAGTATATAGGAAATAAAGTGACAATATGTTTGATATTGATTTTATTGACGATTCGTTTTATTTTATCTACTAGGAAATGGAAAGGGATTATTGCCGATATTTGTCGTTGATTTATTAGCATTCGTCTCTTTATTTAAGTATAGTGCATTCACATTATGGTAAAGTGTACTATTCATAATTTTCGATACACACCGTATTTATCTTTCACCCGCTACCGAAACGATACATTTTAATGTAAGAATGTGAAAGAGTACTTATTTACATGATATTTACTTATTACGTAAATATTTCATTAAATCTAACTTAATCTGAATCTGAAAACGGCCCAAAAAGTATATCCTTGGCATGGAACGCCGCTCTCAACCACTTGATTTTTCCTTCATTTCTGGCCAATTTTCCAGTAGTTAATATTTTACAGCAAACAAAAACACATAATTTAGTAGAGAACCGAGTATCTAGAGCGCTCTTACAAGAAAAGTCGAAATAATGCAAAATTGATGATACTAGTGGACGAAATTCAGGACTTTGTGCTCATTATTAGAAACAATGAGTACTTGTTCCAGTAAAAGCGTCTTCTTATCTTTTTAAATATCGTTGTAAATATTAGAAAAAGGACTTATTAAATTAGTAATGAATTTTTTTCTGATGGTCGTTTCCGAAAAACCCCGTGAAGCACTGAACGGCAAGCTCTTATTTGGAAATGTTGAGAAGTTTACTCTGCTAAACCTGGCTATTTTGTATTACTAATACCCTGTACTTTAGGCATATCAAACGATATTTTTCCTACATACCTTTGAGAAAGAGAAAATCAAAGTAAAACGAACTCAATTTTCTCTCCGAAACAAGTGTCAATTTCTACGAAAATCTACTTAATATCGAAGTCATTTTCATACTCAAGCAATCTGCAACGTTTGCTTATACTGTTGGTATACATTAGTGTTTATGAAATTCTACTATAATTTTTTGGCAATTTTTTGAAAACTACTCTATATTACCAATGACGCGCGCTCGCCAGCTCAGTGCCGCGGCAGAGCTTGTACAGGCAGGACGTGTGTCGGTCGGCTCCGCACATTTTCAACGGCGACGACGAGGTTTTTTATCATTGTGTGCGGCGGGCGCCGTGTAAAACGCTATACTGTGTGCGTGTAAACCGCAACGAGAGACTTTGATCCTAGCACTGTTTTTATAGTATTATAATTTATAATGGTACAGTTTAATAAACTAGCGGACAGGATTAAAAATATTTGAAACGACCTGACATTCTATATGTATTTATTTGACTCAAGATAGTACTCAGGGTCTGATGATGGAGCCGGAAGGTGGTCACCGGTACCAATCAACCATGCAACTAAACCACTTCGTGTTTGGGCACGTTTGATTCGGCTCAACAAGATCTTTGACTTAAGATAGTACTCAGGGTCTGACGATGGAGCCGGAAGGTGGTCACCAGTACCAGTCAACCATGCAACTAAACCACTTCGTATTTAGGCTCATTTTATTCGTCTCAACAAGATCTTTGACACAAGATAGTACTCAGGGTCTGATGATGGAGCCGGAAGGTGGTCACCGGTACCAATCAACCATGCAACCAAACCACTTCGTGTTTGGGCTCGTTTGATTCGTCTCAACAAGATCTCTGACACAAGATAGTACTCAGGGTCTGATGATGGAGCCGGAAGGTGGTCGCCGGTACCAATCAACCATGCAACTAAACCACTTCGTGTTTGGGCTCGTTTGATTCGGCTCAACAAGATCTTTGACACAAAATAGTACTCAGGGTCTGATGATGGAGCCGGAAGGTGGTCACCAGTACCAATCAACCATGCAACTAAACCACTTCGTGTTTGGGCTCGTTTGATTCGGCTCAACAAGATCTTTGACTTAAGATAGTACTCAGGGTCTGATGATGGAGCCGGAATGTGGTCACCGGTACTAATCAACCATGCAACTAAACCATTTCGTGTTTGGGCTCGTTTGATTCGTCTCAACAAGATCTTTGACACATGATAGTACTCAGGGTCTGATGATGGAGCTGGAAGGTGGTCACCGGTACCAATCAACCATGCAACTAAACCACTTCGTGTTTAGGCTCGTTTTATTCGTCTCAACAAGATCTTTGACACAAGATAGTACTCAGGGTCTGATGATGGAGCCGGAAGGTGGTCACCGGTACCAATCAACCATGCAACTAAACCACTTCGTGTTTAGGCTCGTTTTATTCGTCTCAACAAGATCTTTGACATAAGATAGTACTCAGGGTCTGATGATGGAGCCGGAATGTGGTCACCGGTACTAATCAACCATGCAACTAAACCATTTCGTGTTTGGGCTCGTTTGATTCGTCTCAACAAGATCTTTGACACATGATAGTACTCAGGGTCTGATGATGGAGCTGGAAGGTGGTCACCGGTACCAATCAACCATGCAACTAAACCACTTCGTGTTTAGGCTCGTTTTATTCGTCTCAACAAGATCTTTGACACAAGATAGTACTCAGGGTCTGATGATGGAGCCGGAAGGTGGTCACCGGTACCAATCAACCATGCAACTAAACCACTTCGTGTTTAGGCTCGTTTTATTCGTCTCAACAAGATCTTTGACATAAGATAGTACTCAGGGTCTGATGATGGAGCCGGAATGTGGTCACCGGTACTAATCAACCATGCAACTAAACCATTTCGTGTTTGGGCTCGTTTGATTCGTCTCAACAAGATCTTTGACACAAGATAGTACTCAGGGTCTGATGATGGAGCCGGAAGGTGGTCACCGGTACCAATCAACCATGCAACTAAACCACTTCGCGTTTGGGCTCGTTTGATTCGTCTCAACAAGATCTTTGACACAAGATAGTACTCAGGGTCTGATGATGGAGCCGGAAGGTGGTCACCGGTACCAATCAACCGTGCAACTAAACCACTTCGTGTTTAGGCTCGTTTTATTCGTCTCAACAAGATCTTTGACACATGATAGTACTCAGGGTCTGATGATGGAGCCGGAAGGTGGTCACCGGTACCAATCAACCGTGCAACAAAACCATTTCGTGTTCAGGCTCGTTTTATTCGTCTCAACAAGATCTTTGACACAAGATAGTACTCAGGGTCTGATGATGGAGCCGGAAGGTGGTCACCGGTACCAATCAACCATGCAACTAAACCACTTCGTGCTTGGGCTCGTTTGATTAGTCTCAAGGAGATCTTTGATACTGAAGATACACAAGGTTTGATTATGGAGCTGAAAGGTGGCCACGGGTCCCAGTCTATCATGTAACTGAACCACTTAGTGTTTAGACACGTTTTATTCATCTCAACAAGATCTTTGACACAAGATAGTACTCAGGATCTGATGATGGAGCTCGAAGGTGGCGATGGGTACCTGTCTATCATGCAGTGTTGGCATCAATCTGAACTAAATCAATTCTGATTGATCAATCGAATTGACGCGTCAATCCGAATTTATCAATTCGAATTGATTTAATTCTGATTGACGCGTCAATCCGATTGTATCAATTGGAATTAACGCAGCAATCCTCAATTCGGATTAAATCAATTCTCAATCTAGATTAACCTAGGGTCCCTTTCCTTTCCCTAAGATTAGTTTTCAAAGGTGTCCTTTTTACAGTTGCCTCCAGAAACTCGCGAACTAAATTGACAGGTCAATGTGCACAAATGATACCACAGTTTGGCCAGTGTTGTTCATATCGATATTTTCAAAAAAGTTTGAATTAGAGAATGTCGGTATTTCCAAAATTGTGCAATTTTATAGTACCTAATAGAGACAAGGATATTGAATAAACATATTGTAATTAAATAAATATTTTATTATATTTATTTTGTTTTATTTGTTAGGAAAACTTACAGCTAGAGTAACAATTAAGTTGAAGGTGATAACATAGAAAAAGTGATTTTGGCTCAAAATACAAAAAAAAGGCCGGCCCAGACGGGGAAATATTTCGTATAATGTGATTAATTTCTCATTTAATTCGAGTGGTGTGGACGCAAAAATTAAATCGCCTCGGTATCCCTATGGCTTCGATTGTGAAGACCAGTCCCTAAACTGGACGTTTAAGTTGACAATTAGGTCAAGATTTATATATGGTCAAGCAAATCTTGTCAGTAGACAAAGGCGCGAAATTCAAATTTACTTTGAGACGATATCCCTTCGCGCCTTCATTTTTCAAATTTGCCGCCTTTTTCTACTGACAAGATCTGCTTGACCAAGTATAAATAATTATGGATCAATCTCATCTACCGGCCACATGTATAAAATTAAATCACCAATTTTAGATTTATGGCGACAACCGAGCTCTTGAAATAAAGAACGGCAAGTTGTTGCACACTAACATGACACTGAAATTTGTCAGTTTCTCATCCGCACCTCCTGATTTGATTGGTAACGACACAATCTTACAATCGAATTAACCACTTTTCTCGTCACATTCATATTAATCGAAATCGTTTGTGACCCCTTTATAATTATGACATGGGTAGTAAGTGCAATATTTTACTTATCGATATCATTTTATCGACATATACCCGTGACTATTTTTTCTTTGCTATTCCTGTGGCCCATTTTATAAAGCTACAAGTTACAATTTACAAGCGGAAGTCTCTTTCTAACCCTATGTTTTAGAACGAGACTTCCGCTTGTAAATTGTAACTTGTAGCTTTATAAAATAGGCCACTGGTATCATTTTATTTGTCAAATTCATGTCAATTTAGTTCGCGAGTTTATGGAGGCGACCTTAGGGACTTACTTACTGGACTTAAAGTCGATATCTGAGGTTCCCAGGGGTTCGAAAACATGTTCCTGATGTCAGTATTGACTGATGTCCTTTTTAGGGACATTTTTCGAAATTGGCCAATTACGTTCATATTCGTAATCGATGTCGACCATAGGTCCCGAAAAATGTTTCTGACGTCAGTATTGAAGGATGTCGCTTCCATTTCGGGACATTTTTTTAAATTGATCGTTGGCACTTTAAAACGATATCTGAGATTTCCAAAGGTTCCGTAACATGTTTCCGACGGCAATACAGACGGAGTTTCCTTTTTTTCTGGACATTTATGGGACATTTCTTTCAATTAACCGATTGCGTTCAAAATCAATATCTGAGGTGCCCAAAGGTTTCGAAACATGTTTCTGACGGCAATACCGAGAAATGACCTTTTTTCAGCAGGGTGGCGTAATGCAGGTAGTAAAGTAAGTACGCGGCTAAAGTGTAGAATCTAAATATTGTCGTTGAAACCATATTTTGCACCTCAGATATCGATTTTGAATGCAATCAGTCACTTTCAAAGAATGTCACTAAAATGTCCCAAAACAGGACACCTTTCAATATTGCAGTTGAAAAAATGTTTAGAAACCTCTGTTTACCTCAGATATCGATTTTAAACGCAATCGGGTAATTTCTAGAAATGTCCCAAAAAAGGACATCTCTCAATATTTCCCTCGGAAACAAGTTTCGAAACCTTTGGGCACCTCAGATATCGATTTTGAACGCTATCGGTTAATTTCAAGGAAAGTCCCGAAAATGTTCCAAAAAGGACATCCTTCATATAGCCGTCGGAAACATGTTTCGGAACCTTTGGTAAACTCAGACACCGCTTTTGAACGCATTTGGTCAGTTTCACAAAAATGGCCTAAATAAAAAGGACATTAGGTAGGTACATACAAAGTAATCGTCAATCTGAATTGACGATTGAGGATTGACCGATCAATTCGAATTAACGATTAGTAATCGTCAATCTTCAATCAGTAGATTTAGAATTAGTTTCGTCAATCCTCAATTCGAATTGATCGGTCAATTCTCAATCGTCAATCGTCAATTCGAATTGATGTTTTGCCAACACTGCTATCATGTAACTGAACCACTTCATGTTTGGGCTCGTTTGATCCGTCTCAACAAGACCTTGGACACAAGTTAGTACTCAGGGTCTGATGATGGAGCTGGACTGTGGCCACGGGTACCATGTCTACCATGTAACTGAACCACTTCG
Organism: Cydia fagiglandana; assembly: GCF_963556715.1. Lineage (NCBI taxonomy): Eukaryota > Metazoa > Arthropoda > Insecta > Lepidoptera > Tortricidae > Cydia > Cydia fagiglandana. The sequence continues at coordinate 4,613,645 of NC_085943.1, forward strand.
TGTTTGGGCTCGTTTGATTCGTCGCAACAAGATCTTTGACACAAGATACTACTCGGGGTCTGATGATGGAGCTCGAAGGTGGCGACGGGTACCAGTCTATCACATAACTGAACCACTTCGTGTTTGGGCTTCGTGTTTGGTTTATCACCTAGTGTCAAAGATCTTGTTGAGACGAATCAAACGAGCCTAAACACGAAGTGGTTTAGTTGCATGGTTGATTGGTACCGGTGACCACCTTCCAACTCCTTCATCAGACTCTGAGTATCACCTAGTGTCAAAGATCTTGTTGAGACTAATCAAACGAGCCTAAACATGAAGTGGTTTAGTTGCATGGTTGATTGGTACCGGTGACCACCTTCCGGCTCCATCATCAGACTCTGAGTATCACCTAGTGTCAAAGATCTTGTTGAGACTAGTCAAACGAGCCTAAATATGAAGTGGTTTAGTTGTATGGTTGATTGGTACCGGTAACCAACTTCCAGCCCCATCATCAGACTCTGAGTATCACCTAGTGTCAAAGATCTTGTTTAGATGAATAAAACGAGCCTAAACACGATGTGGTTTAGTTGTATGATTGATTGGTAATGGTGACCACCTTCCAGCTCCATCATCAGACCCTGAGTACTGTCTTGTGTCAAAGATCTTGTTGAGACGAATCAAACGAGCCCAAACACGAAATTGTTTAGTTACATGAGATACTGGTACCCGTGGCCCCCTTCCAGCTACATCATCAGACCCTGTGTATCTTCAGTGTCAAAGATCTTGTTGAGACGAATCAAACGAGCCCAAACACGAAGTGGTTTAGTTACATGATAGACTGGTACCCGTGGCCACCTTCCAGCTCCATCATCAGACCCTGTGTATCTTCAGTTTCTTGTAACTTGTTTCTTGTAAATAAGCGAGTACCTATAATTTCTTTCGAGTAATATACGTTCATAAGTACGAGTATGGGGCTATTCATAAATTACGTCGTTTCAAATGGGAGGAGGGGGGGGGGTCTGGACATCGGATGATGGTAGCATGACGTAGGAGGAAACAGAGTCATCCGAAGCATGATTTTTGGATGATTTGAGGGATGGGGGGGGTCAAAAATAGATGACGTAATTTATGAACAGCCCCTATGTACATTTGCACTGCATTTAGTATTTTCGTACTTACCAAATAACAGTTTTAGGACTTTATAAGTTAAGTACAGTTAGTGTTGTTATGGTTGATTTCAATATGCTTCGCGAAGGATCAAGAATGTTTAATCCATCATTGTAGTGCGAGTGTGGTAGAAGGGATCGGAATACTGAGCTCGCACGGCCTGCCGCAGCGCGTAAAATACCTAAACTCGCTCAACCCCGAAATGTAATAGCACTCTTAAATAGTGATGTCCTTCACACCTGTAGATTTCACATGTAATCGAGATTGACCGCGGTTCTTTACAACTGTAATTATTTATGTGTATTTATAAAACACCTGTAGCCGTTCACAGTGCATTACAGGTGCCTGTAGCCTGTACTCTTGTAACCTGTAACTTGTAACTTTATAAAACTGGGCCCAGATATCGTAAAAATTGTAGCTTGTAGCAAATTTAACCAACTTTCATTTTGTATAATAATCATGTCGTTAGAATTCATAGTTTCTGAGATATAAGCGAAAAACTGAAAAAAATGTGACCTTCAAACCTCTCTCTTCCCCCGGCTCAAGGGCTACGGCCGGGGACTTTTGATATGTTCACCTCCTAGATAGTCCAAATAAAGTTAGGTACAAAGTCAAAAATTGTGTTTCAAGCATTTCCCTCTATAGGTATCTTTTTTTGAGAATTCGTTGCCTGGCCTAATTTTGAGTTATTTTTAGCGAATTTTTTGTCACAATTTGCCGCCCCTAATATCTCGCCGCCCTAGGCCCGGGCCTACTGTGCCTTATGGGAAATCCGCCACTGAGGCCCACGTTGCTGTAGCCATGTCGATAAAGTCATATCGATAAACTATCGACATTTCTTGCAATTTTAATTTTACTTCAAAGGCTTAACGATACCTAAAATGACCAAAAACGCTTTTATTCTTTATTGTGGTTATCAGATCACAATTTTATAGTCACGCCCTAGCAGGGAACCAAGGGAAAGTTCAGATATTTAATTAAAATACATAAATACCTCCTAAAATAGGTGTTCCGCAATAATTGAATTATATTATTATATTATAATATATTCATTATCCATTAGCATTTCAATTATGTTTATGTTTAACGAAGATATTGAAGCTTCAATTAATCGCTATTTCGTTCCGCTGTGTAGCGTTTATCGATATATAACATGATTAAAATCGACTTTTCACATCCCTAAAAGAGCACACATATACGCTTTTACGCACACATACACAGCCTGGGCGCATCAAGAAAGGCAACACTTGATTCGAAGTCCACCTTGTCTACAGTATGATTGTCCTTTTTTGACAAACGGCATTTTAAAAGAGCGAGGAGAGAGAAATGATACTAGTTGCTGCGTCGTGAAAGAGAACAGAAAACGTTGGGCCCTTGGCACATATATGTGTGCTCTTTTAGGGATGTCAAAAGTCGATTTTAATCATGTTATATATCGATAAACGCTACACAGCGGAACGAAATAGCGATTAATTGAAGCTTCAATATCTTCGTTAAACATAAACATTATTGAAATGCTAATGGATAATGAATATATTATAATATAATAATATAATTCAATTATTGCGGAACACCTATTTTAGGAGGTATTTATGTATTTTAATTAAATATCTAAACTTTCCCTTGGTTCCCTGCTGGGGCGTGACTATAAAATTGTGATCCTGATAACCACAATAAAGAATAAAAGCGTTTTTGGTCATTTTAGGTATCGTTAAGTCTTTGAAGTAAAATTAAAATTGCAAGAAATGTCGATAGTTTATCGATATGACTTTATCGACATGGCTACAGCAACGTGGGCCACATTGTTAATCGTACACTAAACAAAAGTGGCAACAGTGACAGCTCGCTGAGACACCGTCTTTATATATTATAAGTCTATGGTGTCAAGTATTGTTATATCTGTGATATAGACTTTTTAATTGTTTATGGTACTTGTCGAATTTAGACAAAAGTCGAAAATAATTTCGATATTGTAAATGTAAACATATTCTTATAATTTAGAAATTATTGTGTAATGTACTTATCGTATAAGGCACAGGGGTACAATAATATTTAAGAATAATGAGTTCAAAAAAGGGTAAGCGTAATTTGGGGAACAAGCATTTTCCAATAGCGGAATCTGTGAGCATTGCTCTAAAAATCCAGTTGGATAAGTTTTTAAGCGATGAAAATGAGACAGAGCTCAAGTTTCCGACGTTTTTGTCGGCGCAGGAACGGGGTTTCATCCATGAGACTGTTGCCAAGCTGGGTTTGAAGTCGAAATCGCGCGGGAAAGGTGAGTTTTAACCCTTATAATATAGGTTACATTTTGGCCAATTTGGCACTTTTTATTCCCGCCCGCCAACTAAAGTACAGTTCTACCGCTTCAAGTAATTAGTAATAAGTTTACTTGCATTATTAATAAAGTCAAGTTTGAAATATTTTCCTATAAAGCTTTAATTTTTAAAATATATTTAGGTCACACAGCTTATTAACTTATTATAGTTATAAAAGCGATGAATGCCATGGTTAAAAAATGTTAGACAATCTGACTAGATCATAGAAATCTATTGTAAAATGTAAAAGTCTTTTTACTAATTATCTTGACAGTCAGAAAAAAATATTTTACTGCCAGGTTAGTTAACTTTAATAATTTGACATATTTCAACCAAAAATATAAAAATAAATAAAACAAGAATATATGATCTAAACAAATTTAATTTCAGGTGTAAACCGCTACATAACAATATACAAACGGATCGGTTCCACAATAATTCAGAATGACGCCAAGCTCATCCTGGATTCAAACATGCGCTGCAGCATCACGGAGCTGTTCAACACATTCCCGATCACCAGCAAAGAGAAGGACGACTTGAGCTGCTGCCCGGAGAAGGAACGGAGCCCCCAGCTGGCTCATAAGCCTGTTGGGCAGCTGAATAATGGGGTTGCTCAAGTAAGTTGCTCAAAACTGAGCCATCTTATTTATAGACTTTTGTCAAGGAAGTTACAGTTAACTTTTGTTAACATCTAATGTACGTGACAACACAATATGAAATAAATAAAGTGATGTGTATGGAAGCTACTTTAATAGTGTCAAAAATCAATAGAATATACCTACCATTAAATTTAAAACTAAGATAGTAAATGTTATAATACTAAACATTAATATCTCAGCTTCATCTTCACAATGACCTTTTAGGAAGCTAAGATGTATTTAATCAGTGAATTATTTTTTCATCCTAGTCTACTTAGAATGTTAGTAACTTTTAAGAAAAAAGTACTAATAGTCTGTTCTATTAACTTATTTAGAATAGAATAGAAAGTTTTTATTAACACATTCACTGCCCCCGACGCATATGTGCGTCCACCTACATACAAGTTTGTTCCTAGGCCACACCCCCTGGCAGTGAATATGTTAAGGCAAAATAAAAGAAGAAAGAAAACAACATGTAACATAACATATTATAAGCCACGAAATGGTCCCGACTCAGAATTTATTTAAAGAATAAACAGTTACTAACATTCTTAAGCCGCGTCTCCATATTGCGCGGCAAGCTATCGAACATTGGGTCGCGCGGCCGCCGCGCGCACGATACCGGGCCGCCGCCCCCGCGCGCCAGCTCGATCCTGGGCGCGCTCGCCCCGCGCCGCGCACACACACAACCATTCACTGTCGGTGTGTCGACGCGCGGCAAAGGAATGTTCGCGCGCAGTTGGGACGGGTGTGTATATATTTCAGTTGGCTCGCGCGGCAGCATACATGGATAATGAAAAGTGTCGTACTTTAATTAAATTATATTGCACTAAACAGTTTCTCGTCGTCTCGTCGTCGTCGTCGTCGTCGTCCTCGACAAGACGTTAAACTGTCGCACACTCTTTGTGTGAAACGCTGGCTGGGGCATATTCATGGCCTAGACAGACAGTCAATATCAGAGTAGGATATTGACTCAGGGTGGCGGCGGAAGAATGGCTAGTTCATCAACGGCGGCGCCCACGAGCCGAGTCAGAAGGTTCACTACTCACCTACCAACACGCACTGGACAAGCGCGGTAGGTTAATCGTCTAAACCCCCCCCTCTTAATATGGATAAGCAAATAAAGAAATGGCCCCTAGGGCCCGGCGGTTCGGATACTTCCGCCGATGACGGTAGGTGGAAATTGTCCAGAACTCGGGGTGCGAAGAATCTCCGGGCGTTACGACCTCTCCGTCAAACGACTTCGGCCAAAGCAAATAAGGACTCCGATAGCAAATTAAACGTCATTACTTACAATACCAGGACATTGCGCACAGAAGAAAGATTGTTAGAGCTGGAAAATTCCCTTCAACATATCAACTGGGACATAGTTGGCCTCTCAGAAGTGCGAAGAGAAGGCCAAGATGCCGTCGAACGAGATAATACCATATTTTTCTATTGCGGGAATTCAGGCGGTCGAAATGGAGTAGGCTTCTTAGTTCAAAAGAAATGGAAAGACAATATCATTGAATTTATCTCATATTCCGACAGAATAGCAGTTTTAAAATTCCGACTCACAGAAAAACAGAATTTAACCTTAATTCAAACTTATGCACCGACAACAACACACCCTGACGAAGAAGTTGAAGACTTCTACGACCTATTAAATAAAGCTAGCGATGAGCACCGTGCCACGTATAACCTGATTCTAGGCGACTTCAACGCTAAGATAGGGATAAAGCAACCACTGGACGACACCAAAACAATCGGGCCTCATGGTCTTGGAGACCGGAACGAAAGGGGCTCTCGTCTCATCCAGTTTGCCTTTGGACAAAATATGCAAATTGCAAACAGTTATTTTTTCAAAAAAACCCCATCGAAGATGGACCTGGTTATCGCCGAATTCCCGCCCTAGAAACGAAATAGACTATATAATTACATCTAATAACAAAATTATCAAAAACATACAAACAATAAACAACATAAAATTTAGCTCCGATCATCGTCCACTCCGTGCCAAATTAATTTTCAGCAAGTCGATTTATCGCAAACAACTCATTTTAAAAACTAAAATACAAAAACACGACAAAGATACACTCATAGTACACAAACACAAATTTAATTTAGAAATAAATAACTACTTTGATAATTTGGAAAACGATAAAGAAGATAACGTAGATAGTCAGTATAACGATATAGTCAACAGTATCAGAAATGCCAGCAACAAAATAAAAGCAACCAAAAATAAATATAAAAAGCTAACAGAAAAAACATTGAAACTTATAGATGAGAGACAGTCTTTACACCTCGCAAGGAATAGCCCAGAATATAGACAAAAAGATAAATTGGTTAAACGTAGTATCCGTGCAGATATCAGGCACCATAATACAAAACTGGTAGAAATAGCTCTATCAAAAAACAAGTCCCTCAAGGCCGCAAAAAAAGGTGCATCTCAGGGGCAAAGCTGGATTACTAGCCTAAGGGACAGCAGAGGAATAAAACAGGGAGACAGAAATACAATTTTGAATATTGCTACTGAATATTATAAGGCTCTCTACTCTGATCCCCTCCGAACTTACGATTCACCAATCGAAGACGATAGTTTCAGCGCCATCCCACCAATTACAGAGCATGATGTATTCCTAGCACTTCAGAAAATGAAGTACAGCAGAAGCGCGGGTGAGGATGGCGTCACAACTGAAACATTGCGAGTTGGGGAGCCATCATTAATCCCACATATTTGTAAATTATTTAATAAAATTATAGTAACTCAAACTTTTCCCAAAAATATGTGCCACTCGAACATAATCCTGTTGCACAAGAAGGGCGACAAGGCTGATATAGGTAACTATCGCCCTATTAGCCTTGTATCCCATCTTTATAAAATATTTATAAAAATAATAGAAAACCGCATTTCGGGTCAACTTGATCTGCACCAACCACCCGAACAAGCGGGATTCCGCCCCGGCTTGTCTACCACCGACCACCTGCACACGTTAAACCAAGTTATCGAAAAATGCCACGAACATAATTTCCCCCTCTACTTAGCCTTCGTAGATTATTCAAAAGCGTTTGACAGCATATCGCACCATGCCATCTTCACAGCTCTAAGTCACCAAGAAATAGCCCCTAGTTACATCCAACTTCTAAGCACCATATACAAACATAGTACAGCCGCCATAAAATTACAGTCTTCTGGCCCGTCCTTCGAAGTGCAAAGGGGAGTGAAACAAGGAGATCCGCTATCGCCGAAACTTTTCACCAGTACATTAGAACATGTCTTCCAGAAGCTTGCGCCGCATTGGGGAGACAAGGGGCTGGTTGTCGGCGAGAAAAGGTTAACTAACCTTCGCTTTGCCGATGACATTGTCCTTTTTTCCTCAACGGCATCCGAGCTACATCATATGCTAGAAGACCTTAGCAATGCAAGCCTCGAGGTTGGACTGAAGATGAATATGTCAAAGACCAAAGTCATGACTAACGGTATACAACGTAGGATTGAGGTAAACGGAGAACACATTGCATATGTCCATGAATACCTTTATTTGGGCCAAATAGTCTCTTTCCAGGCGCGACAAGAAAAAGAGGTCGACAGACGGACCGAGAACGCCTGGAAGAGCTATTGGTCCATGAAACACCTCATGAAGGGAGATCTACCTCTGTCTCTCAAACGTAGGCTCATGGACATGTGTATACTTCCAGTCCTCACCTATGGTGCTCAAACTTGGTCTTTGACGGAAGCTCAGAAGTCCAAACTCGGGGTTTGTCAGAGAGCTATGGAGCGCAGCATATTAGGTGTGAAACTAAGGGATCACATCCGGAACACCACGCTGCGCTCTAAAACTGAAATAATAGATGTAGCTCGAAAAGCGGCCAAGTTAAAGTGGGACTGGGCTGGTCATGTCTGCCGCATGCCGAATGACTTATGGGCCAAGATAACCACGGAGTGGGTGCCCCATGAGTCGAACCGGAGATGCGGCAGACCTCGTCGGCGATGGCGGGATAACTTAGACTCCTTTTTGACAGACTGGCCAGATGCAGCTCAAAATCGGGAAGAATGGAAGAAGAGGGGGGAGGCCTTTGCCCAGCAGTGGGACACAATGGGCTCGTAATAAATAAACAGTTTCTATTGAAGAGTAAATGTAGTGATTATAGAAACAGATCATTTTTCTATTTGGCTATACTTCGATCCGAATAATACATTTTTGTGATATAATGTGGTCGATCGTCGGATCGCCCGCTGCGCGCGGCCGCCGCGCATAAGTTCTAGATGGTGTCGAAATTGGCGCGCGCGCCAAAATACAGGTGTACCGCGGTCGAACATTGCTCGCGCGGCCGCCGCGCAATATCGAGACGCACCTTTAGAAGAATCCACATGAAGCTTAAATAACCTTTTTGGTTTTTCAGGTACCCAGTACAACATATAATCCAGACTTGGTAAAGTTTAGAGAAAAGTTGCCTGTGTATGAACAGAGGCAGGAGCTGCTTAATGCTATTACCCACAATCAGGTCAGTTCTATTTTCATTGTCTTTAAGATAATAAATGTTTTACACACAAAAAATATTGGTAGCTAGACTAAACTAGTTCCTTTATGACTGAACCTAGATTTGCCTATTTTATTGAGAAATAAATATAATATTGATGTGTTAGTTTAGTTATTCCAATTTGTTAAATTTATGTAACATAACATAACAACATACTCTAAAGGCAACTATTATACATAATTGAATCGAGAATGTATTGCTTGTTGGTATATTTCTTGAAATTTCAACCAATCAACCAGGGAGTCCAGGGACACATGTTGTTAGTAGAGGAAGTAGTTGACAACTTGTTTTCACTTCTATTTTTTTGACCTTGGTTGAAGCTATATGCATGTCAAGTTTCACCTATCTGTTTAATGGGTTCATACTGTTGAAATACGTTTGGCTCAAAGCTATACTACTGTCAAGTAACACGATTTTTGCAGGTGATCATAGTAGCAGGCGCCACGGGCTGCGGCAAAACCACACAGCTTCCTCAACTAGTGCTAGAGCACTGTCAGCAACACAAGCAGCCCGCGCGCATCTACTGCACGCAGCCCCGCCGCCTGTCCGCCGTGTCCGTCGCGGAGCGGGTGAGTACTGAGACTGTAGCCTAGTCTAGCCTGCAAAGCCAGCGAAGTCGGCAAACCTCGATGCGAGCACACACAATACAACACGACGACGTCGTCGTCGATTTATTACTAGAGATGCACCGGATATTCGGTTACTATCCGATATCCGGCGATTATTTAAATCCAGCCGGATACCGGATAGTGACCTACTATCCGGCCGGGTACCAGATAGTAACATTGCTTCATTTCGGAGTAAACAAATTAGATTTAAGAAACAGTCACGGTCTCTTAATCGTACTTGTCTATTATTTTAAAACAATTTAATATGGCCCTTTAAACTTTTGACATACGCACGAAAAGTGCTATTTTACGCACTAGTGCGGGAAAATAGGACCATATGTACTGGTAACACTTTTTTAGGACAATTGATTCGAATTTAGCCTTAACTTTGCCAGGTAGCATATGAACGCATGGAGAAGATCGGACAAAGCATCGGGTACCAGATCCGCTTGGAATCTCGTGTGAGCCCCCGCACCGTGCTCACGTACTGCACCAACGGCCTCCTGCTGCGCACTCTTATGTGCACCGACACACAGTTGGCGGGTGAGTATAAATATATAAATATTACAGGACATTTTTACACAAATTGACTGAGCCCCACGGTAAGCTCAAGAAAGCTTGTGTTGTGGGTACTCAGACAACGATATATACATTATATATAAATACTTAAATACATAGAAAACAACCATGACTCAGGAACAAATATCTGTATCATCATACAAATAAATGCCCTTACCAGGATTCGAACCCGAGACCATCGGCTTCATAGGCAGGGTCACTACCCACTAGGCCAGACCGGTCGTCAAATATTATAGGACAATTACACAGATCAATCTAGTGCCACAGTAAGCTCAATAAGGCTTGTGTTGTGGATACTAGACGACGATATATATAATATTATATAACTATTGATTATTTTTTACATTATACTAAGTCAGGGGTCAAACCGAATGCGGCTCTTTGGACCAGCAATTTTGGCTGTTCCGGTCAGCCAAACAATTAACACATAGAAAATTTATTTTTTATTTTTCTTTATTTATCTTTCTTCTTAGGCTAGGTCATTTATAATATGAATATAAAAGTAAAATATAAAAACACTTACAAAACAATAAAAAATACATATAAACACATTATAAATTATTTTTTATTATTATTATTCAGAGCCCACTGTGTCCCACTGCTGGGCAAAGGCCTCCCCCCTCTTTCTCCACTCGTCTCTATTTAGTGCAATATCTGGCCAGCGTCTCAAGAAGGAGTCCAAGTTATCCCGCCATCGCCGACGAGGCCTGCCGGCTCCCCGGTTAGACTCGCGGGGCTCCCACTCTGTGGTTAACTTGGCCCACAAGTCGTCCGGCTAGAGAATTTAAACCAGTGAAATCATGTTTTGGTTGTCTTTGATCTTCAAACGTTTACTGATCCCTGCAATAGGTGGGTGAACGCGTGGAAATTGGTTTAGGTTAGGTTACCGCAATATTCGGAACATCTGATCACCCTGATTAGCTACCAGATCAGCCTAGAGCCAAGCGTGGCTCACTCCGCGATTTTGTCGCTTTGCTACAGGTAGCTAAAAGTACATCGGTTCCACCCCAAGGGGAAAGCCATAAGCCGCGCGTGGCGTTGTCGCCACCTAGCGGCCATATCTGTGCTAATCGTAACAGACGCGTTTTGTTAGAGAGTGAGTTTTCTGTACCTAGTAGTACTATTATCTATTCTGTGCTAGAGCTTGTAAACTCTTCATAAAACCCACTCTGTTTACTTGTTCAGTCTGTATTCCGCAACAATCCACCAATGACGCTATCGATGACCTTGTAATTTCAGGAGTGACGCACGTGTTCGTTGACGAGGTGCACGAAAGAGACAAGTTCAGTGACTTCCTGCTCATCGCGCTGCGGGACGCGCTCCCGCGATGCAAGGACCTCAAGCTGATCCTCATGTCCGCCACCATGGACACGCAGATTTTCTCCAGGTCAGTTCCACTGGGCTAACCTGTAGCTCTAATCTCGCTGGCATGATACTTCTTAAAAAAGACGACTGCTTTGACATAAGAGAAACTGTTCGCGAAGCTATGGTCTGTGTGCTACGCTGGATTGTGCTATAACTTCCACCCTCCTGTTGTCCTGGTACCTCGCGCGACCCATATTGCGAGGCATATTGATGGTAAAGTCGATGGCTCCTGGGGTCATAATTTTCATTAGTGGCGGCTGTCTGTGAAACGGAGATGGTCCCTAACAAGATCGCAGGAAACCGTTGGAAGACCGAGGATTGCAGTCGTTGAGGAGATCATAGTGGAACGCTCATGTCCAACAGTAGAGTAATTGCAGGTAAAAAAAACAAATGATCGAAAGTGGTACAAGAATAGCTATAGTTCGTTTTTTTTTTACTTGGTTGGCGCGGTCACCCAAAATGAATCTTGGCCTCCAACACAAGACCACGCCACTTTGATCGGTCCAGAGCGGTATCCCGCCAGCATTCGCCGACGCCGAGCTCACGGAGATCTGCCTCCACTCTATCTGCCCAACGGTATTTAGGACGACCAACAGGACGGTGCCCAGTTGGTCGACCCAAGTAGGCCCTTTTGACTGACCGATCACCCATCCTTTCGAGATGGCCAAGCCAGCAGAGACGATGATGGTTTTTTTAGCATTAGAAAAAAGGTATACAATCTTGATGTGTCTTTTAACTGATAAACACGTTTTAAAAGTAAGTCACAACAAATATGTAAAAATTATGAATCTAATACGATCGATTCTTCTGCTTTAATAAGTAATAGTTACTGATTTTTAAAAAGCGTTTTTCAATTAAAAGACATGTCAAGATCGCTTACCTTCTTTCTAATGCTAAAAAAATCGAACTATAGCATGAATTACCCCATATTGAACGAACTGTATTCCTAAAAATGGTTGGCAATAGATTGTCTCATTAGTGGGGTGTCAAACATCTGTAAACTGACTTGAATTTAATTTGTTCCGTACCTCCCGCCTTCTTATTTTTCGTTCTTCCCTCCACTTCTTTTTTTATTTCACTCCGTTTGGAGTCCATATTCCAACTATTAACAAAACAACTTCATTTTCTTATACCATTTTCAGATATTTCAACAACTGCCCAGTGATAACCATCCCCGGGCGCTTGCACGAGGTGCAGCGGTACTACTTAGAGGACATCCTGAAACTGACGCAATACCGCACCAAGAAGATGGTTCAGGCCGAGAGGGAGCTCAAACAGAAGCTCAAGTCTGGCCAGAGCTACTGGTCACATCTCGAAGGTATTGCTATACATTAGGGCCCCCCCACATCTAGCGTCTTTCGAACGTCGGCATCAGGTCAGCGCTATGGAAAATGACGTCGCTGCGCAGTTGCGTCGACATTGCGTCGACGTTGCGTCGAGCAGCGGCCATAGAGTTGTAGACGCCGACGCTCGAAAGACGCTAGATGTGGGGTGGGCCTTACACTTAAAAATACCTACTTATTAATCTTTTCTTTTGTGCCGATTATTTCCGTAAATATTAAAATTTAAAAGAAATGGTTACCACGACCCCTATTCATTTTGAATGACCTATACACCCCACAACATATGGTAGGAACGGGAAAAATTTTCATCCTCAATTTACGTGTAGGGGAGCTACCAAAAAAAATTTTTTAGGCGTTCTTTTACTACTTTGTCGCATTTATTGATTTACATATCCATGCAAAATTGCAGCGTTCTAGCACTAACGACCATGGAGCAATGCCTCGGACAGACAGACAGACGGACCTGGTGAAACTACGGAACCCTAAAAGGACAGGCATATGCCCTCTTCAAGAGGCATGTTCAATTCCCTGTCTAATTTGTTATAGGTATCAAATGTACGCAATTCTGTCCAGCCGAAATTTTGTCTATTCGAAGAAGTATACTACTTTATATTCTAGACTCCCTCTAGGGTATACAACTGAGAAATGCCTTTATCAAGTATTATATTTGCAGGCCAGAAGCAGCCAGAAGAGACCAACAGCAAGGACAGTAAAGAAGAGAAGGAGGTGGCGCTCGATCCCACGCTGCAGGCCGACATGGACGAATTTCTAGAAGAGTGCTTCAAGGAAGGCAGTTTGGTAAGTTACGGTTCGGCCACGACTTTGCGCGACCGGCGACGGTGGCGGCGGCAACTATACGTGGGAAAAAAAGTTCCGACCGCTGTCACTCGCTGCAACCTATAGTTGCTGCCGTCGCCGGTCGCGCAAAGTCGGGGCCGAGCGGTTAAGGAAGTTATCTTACAGGAACCCTCGTTATCGCAAGCCGATAGTCATTATCACAGTGGCCAAAAAATTATAAAGAAGAAGAGAACCACAGTAAAAATAAAATAGTAATATACAGTTTTAAACGGTCCGTACGTGCCCGTAAGCATTTAATTGTAAACTTACAGTATGTAATAGCGACTCGCCGCGTTTGTAACCGAAAGTGACTACAGTCACCAGGCGCTCACAAATAACTGAACACCCTTCTATATTCAATGCGTTATGCTCTGGTTTCCTAGGATAGCGGTGCCGTCATATAGCGGTCGTCTCCATACAAAATACTACGACATCCATATTTCTTCTCAGCCATAAGACGTCCACTGCTGAACATAGCCGCATAGCATCTCCATATTTAGCCATATTATTTTGTATGGAGACGGCCGCTTTAGAATGGGTGTTCATATATAACACCCTCGTCGCAGCCGATGAAGCGGAAATGGGTTTGCTACTGGAACGCATGGAAAGAGTAAGCGAGGAACTTGGGCTCTCCATCAACAAATCAAAGACCAAAGTAATGGTGGTTGACCGCGCCAAGTTGCTAGAGCTCGACGGGTCACTCGACCTCCAATACGTGGACAACTTTGTATACCTGGGCTCCACAATATGCAACAATGGATCATGCGAACTAGACGTGCGGAAGCGAATTGGGATGGCAAAAGGCGCGATGACAAGGCTGACTAAGATCTGGTCAGACAGGGCAATCTCTCTGAAGACAAAGGTTGGGCTGGTGAGGACACTGGTGTTCTCAATCTTCCTCTATGGGGCTGAAACTTGGACCCTCAAAAAAGCTGACCGCGTACGGATTGACGCATTCGAAATGTGGTGCTGGAGGAGAATGTTACGCGTTCCTTGGACAGCCCGCCGTACGAATGTGTCTATCCTACGCGAAGTGGGAATCACCCTGAGACTATCGACGATCTGTCTACGCAGAATCTTTGACTTCTTCGGTCACATAGCCAGAAGACACGACACTCTGGAGAAAATGCTGGTGACAGGAAAAAAAGAGGGATATCGAAGAGGAAGAAGTCCTATGCGATGGACTGATCAAATCAGTGATAACTCCGGCAAGAAAGTTCACGAGGCCATTCATACTGCCGAAGACCGAAACACGTGGAAAGCAATCGTTCGAAAAGTAATTTATAGAGGTCACGACCCTCAGCTATGAGGAATACGATTCAAGGAGGGAGGTTCATATATATTGAACACCTTGGCCGCTCCGATATAATCTGATGGCGACTACGATGCGGTCGGTGTTGTCGCTTAGCCGTCCGGAGGTAGTTAGAATATTTTTCATCTCTCCTGTTCGGAAAGTTCACCTTTCATAGGCTGATAGCCGGGTGGAAAATTTCATTTCCCACCCTAGGGTGGAAAGTAATTTTTACTTCGAGCAACAGCTAACATTTTACATTTAGATTGAAAAAAATCGAAAACCATAGACAATCCGATCTTAAATTGGGATGTATCTGAAACGGCCTTAATATATACATGCCTTGAAAAAGTAAAATTGAATGAATGAATGTAATGTAATGATAATCCCACCAAAAACATAAATGTAAAAAAGGAGAGCCAAGTTCAATACAAAAATTATGCTTGGCTGTGGGGCTCGCCGCAAAAAGAATGGAGATCTAAATGAGTGCCACTGCCAAGTTCTATGCAAAATCCAAATATGTATTTATAGGAACAAAATAACATTATAAACAAGTATTAAACTCTATTTCTTTGCTTTATTGGATACCTGTAACAATTGCTGTTATTTAGAAAAATGTGAGATCTTAAAGTAGGTTAGATTTGACTTGGCCAGTTTTCATTATATCAATCATTTTATATATATTGTAATTCTGATAAAACCTGGCCAAGCCAAATCTAACCTACTTTAAGATCTCACATTTTTTTAAATAACAGCAATTGTTATAGGTATCCAATAAAGCAAAGAAATAGAGTTTAATACTTGTTTATAATGTTATTTTGTTCCTATAAATACATATTTGGATTTTGCATAGAACTTGGCAGTGGCACTCATTTAGATCTCCATTCTTTTTGCGGCGAGCCCCACAGCCAAGCATAATTTTTGTATTGAACTTGGCTCTCCTTTTTTACATTTATGTTTTTGGTGGGATATCAATACTTTTTGTAAAGAAAACTAGGCAGGTATTGAGATTTAATGTTTTTTCTTGTGTTTCCGCTGTATGGTTTTTACTTCTGTTCTTTGTATAATTATGTGGTGCCGCGCGCCGCCGACGACACACCGTTGGCCGGTTGTTTAGAGCGTATTACAAGTTTTTTGTATGGGGACACCACTTATTTTTTGACTAAACTTTATTTTAATATAGCAAATATAATAATACATATATTGGGGTAGTTTCAAATATCTGCTTGTAACGGTTCCAACGCTACAATAAAAAAATATTTTTTTGTATGGGGACCCCCCCTATTTTTTAACTTTTTTTTATTTTTAGATTTTTTCCTACGCTTACACACAATAACCGAGCTGGATTCCAAATTTCATCCTTCTAGGTCATCTGGAAGTAGGTTAGGTTTAGGTACTTGTATGTCAGTCCCAATAAAAAATGGTTTTTTTGTATGGGGACCCCCCCTATTTTTAAACTTTATTTTATTTTTAGATTTTTTCCTACGGTTACACACAATAACCGAGCTGGATTCCAAATTTCATCCTTCTAGGTCATCTGGAAGTAGGTTAGGTTTAGGTACTTATATGTCAGTCCCAATAAAAAGTGTTTTTTTTGTATGGGGACCCCCCCTATTTTTTAACTTTATTTTATTTTTAGATTTTTTCCTACGGTTACACACAATAACCAAGCTGGATTCCAAATTTCATCCTTCTAGGTCATCTGGAAGTAGGTTAGGTTTAGGTACTATAAGTCATAAGTCAGTCTTAAAATTTACGACTTTTTGACCTTCATACCTTTATAACCGTTTGAGCTAGCTTCATGAAATTTGGGCTTCTAGATATCCTTATGGATATAATTAAACACACGTAGTTTTATTTGTTTACGTCAAAGATGTTTTGAGTTATAGAAGGGTCAAAAGTGGCACCAAGTGGTTCGTGTAATATTACACTCGGCGCTGGCTAGCCAGTTACTTTGCTTGAACTTGGCTTGACACGCTGCCGCGTGTCTAGATAAATCAACCTACATTTCTCGTGTTTGACTTTCCTCAGCATAGTCGAAATGAAAAGTAGAGTGTTTAACTCGGGTAAAAGTAACCATCTCTCTCTCTTCGTTCGAGCGCCAAAATATCTCGGGTGAAATGGATCGCTTTCTACCCTTGGTTAACAATCTACTATTTATGATTTTGACTGAGTGTATGTTTCCCCAGGACTCGTTCTGCCAGATCCTGTACATGTACCTGTCGGAGGGCGTGCCGGTGGGGTGCGCGCAGGCGGGCAGCGGCCGCACCGGCCTCATGGCGGCCGCGCGACACGGCCTCACCGACACCGCCCGCCAGATGCTGCAGATCGGTGAGTCTCACCGTCATTCTCATTTTACTGCTCTTTTAGCTTTACCTAATTTCTAAGGGAATCCTGAATCCTGGTTGGGAACACGAGGTTATATCTCATCACGCTAAAGGGAAAACTAGGCAACTGTGAAAGTTAATCATGTTTCTTTACGATACTTGTAGCCATTCTTGTAACTTTTAGTCTAGGTTTGTCTGAAATAAACGTTCCTTAACAGAAAAAGACTGTTTAAAGCGATGTTTTTCTTTCATATATGTTCCGAGACAGGAAAGATATTGGTCTCACTGATACTTAAATAGTATAATGTCTATCTTATAACTATTTAATTCAGGTGCGGACCCCACAGTAAAAGACAAGAACGGCAAAACCGCTCGAGATTACGCGCTCGAGGCCGGACACAGCGAGTGCGCCGCGCTGCTCGCCTCCCTCGGCGTCCCCGACGACCCCAAGGACACCGAGGACAACGCCGCCGACAACTTCCTACTCGATGTCTACCACCACACCGTCTCCGAGGACTTTATAGACCATGATCTCATGCTGGCCCTCATTAAACACATACATATCAACCTCCCCAAAGGCAGCATATTAGTCTTCTTACCCGGATACGACGATATAGTGACACTTAGGGACTTGGTACAGAATTGCACGGAGATGAACGCGCTGAAATATCAAATATTCACGCTGCACAGTAATATGCAGACGCTCGATCAGAAGAAAGTGTTCAATCCGCTCCCCAATGCCAGAAAAATTATCATCTCAACGAACATAGCGGAGACGTCGATAACTATAGATGATGTGGTGTATGTTGTGGATTCGTGCAAAGTGAAGGAGAAGTACTATGAATCTAGTGGTGGAGTGTGTTCTTTGCAGTGTGTGTGGACTTCTCGAGCCGGCTGCCAGCAGCGCGCGGGCCGCGCCGGTCGCACCAAACCCGGACATTGCTTCCACATGTGCTCCAAGCGGAGGTTCCAGACCTTGCCGCTCAACTCCATCCCGGAGATCTTGAGGGTGCCTCTACAGGAGCTGTGCCTTCATACGAAGCTGCTAGCCGTTGGAAACACGCCCATAGCGGACTTTCTATCAAAAGCATTGGAGCCCCCATCGTTCCTGGCTGTAAGAAACGCAGTAACGCTCCTAAAGACCATCGGAGCACTGACCCCTATGGAAGATTTGACGGAAATCGGGCAGCACCTTCTAGATCTAACCGTGGAGCCGAAATTAGGGAAGATGCTCCTGTACGCCTGCGTCATGAAGTGCCTCGATCCGATCCTGACGATCGTCTGCAGCCTGGCCAATAAGGAGCCGTTCCAGATATCCATGAACCCGGAGAATAGGAAGCGGGGCAGTATGGCGCGGAAGGAATTCGCGGCGGACTGTTATTCCGACCATATGGCGTTGCTGAGAGCGTTCCAAGCGTGGCAGAGTGCACGAGCGAACGGCGCGGAACGAGCGTTCTGCGCTAAGAACTTAATATGCGGAGCTACCATGGAGATGATCGTAGGCTATAGAGCGCAACTACTAGCTCAGCTCCGAGCGCTGTGCCTAGTCAAAGCCAGAGGCTCCGGCGACATTAAAGACGTCAACCTCAACTCTGAGAAATGGCACGTCGTCAAAGCCGTCCTAGTGAGCGGCCTGTACCCTTCGACGGCCCGCGTCGACCGAGAATCGGGAACATTAAGAACTTCAAAGGAAGTGAAAGTGGCCTTCCATCCGAGCTCGACCTTACATCGCGGCGACGGCATCGCGGGCGCGCACAAATCCGTGCAAAATCTGCCGACGGATTGGGTTGTTTTTGAGGAGATATCCAGAGCGGGCCGGTTCTGCTTCATACGCTGCAACACGTTGGTGACACCCCTGACCGTGGCGTTATTCGGTGGGCCTTTAAGATTACCGCCCGGGGCTCTGACGCAGCGAGCGAATCCTCCAGGATTGTCGAGCGATTCCGACAGCGAGGCGGACGAGAATAACTCCTCGCCTGACACTGCAGTGCTAACCCTAGACGACTGGATGGCGTTCACCGCGGACGCATCAGACGCTATAAGCGTCTACTACTTGAGACAGAAGCTCTGCGCGTTGGTTATCCGTCGCATGTCGAACCCGGCTAAACCAATGACGCCTTTAGACGAGCAGATCCTGAGCACTGTTGTGCACGTTTTAGCGGCTGAGGAGAAAAACGTGGGTCTGAATCAACCCTCAGGGATCGGACAGAGGCCTAAGCCGTTGACGGTGGACGCGCCGAACTGGCGGACGAGAGCCGAGGAGGAGCAGTACAGGCACGACGGGAAGTACTACCAGCAGCAGTATCAGCAGGACTACCAGCAGAACTACTACCAGAACCAGAACGCTTACTACCAAAACGTAAGTGCTATACTTTTGCTTAAAAAACAAAAGCATACTGAGTTTGTTATTTTTTTTTTGACTTTCATGAATCCTTTTTTTTAATCCAAAAATTGATTGATCGCGCCGAAAAAAAAAAATTAAACTTTGACTGCGGTATCTTTGCTTGAACTTGACAGTAAGACTGCTTACATATTACATATCCTTGGTGAACGGAAGTTCACCGCATATCTCTAAAAAGCTCCGTATTTGAAAACTTAATGTGGCCCGACTCTATCTATTATTTTACTGTTGTGCTAAAAGGGAATCATCCAGGTAGCATATTTGCCTAAATGGTTATTGATGTACTTTACAAATTTTTAAGTGTTGTCAAATCAAGGTCTTATTTTCCCCGCTTAGAGTTCTTCTACACGCAATTTTGAAATTTTCATCACGCCTCGAATTGTTCTCTACATATTAGCTCTATGTTTGTAGCGAAACGGCGTCCGACCCGGCTGGCGCGGCGACACGGCGTCCTACTCGCAGTACTCAGGCCCCAAGAGCCCGCCGGCCGGCAGCGCGCTGCTCGCCAACATCGAGAAGGCTGGTGCCCGAGCGCGGTACTTCATAGCACGAGACGAGGGGGACGGCACTAGTAGTGGCCTCCCGTTCGCACCCGCCACGACTGCCAAGCTTATGAAGGTCAAACAGGTCAGTACTGTCAGTGGGGAGACACTCCTGACTTCGGGCAAACTCGGCTCCGTTCGGCTCAGGGCTATAACCGCGAAAATCGAAGTTCGCAAATTGCGGGCATCTTTCTCTGTCACTCATATTACGCCTTAATTGGAGTAAAAGAGAAAGATCCCCGCAATTTGCGAATTTCGGTTTTCGCGGTAGCCCCTCTGCATTGCTCAGAGCAATTATTAGTGTTGACACAACTTGACGTCCCTTTGCGTGCACGACCACAGAAAAGATAATTACTTACTTGAATTTTGACAACACTAAATAGCCGAAAGGGTTTGCCATAAGTTAGAAAGGGATATCATGATTCAACCCTGAATCGCTGTCAAACTTCGCTTTAGTAGGAAGTATACTTTCTGTGCGGTAGTACTATTACTTATTCTGTGGTACAGTCACTGTTATGTGGTTATGGCGCGCCTAACTCGGGTCATATGTATTCTCAATAGATAGGATATGAAAATATCAGTTCATATCATATGTATTTTCTTGGTTTGGGGCTTTAATCCCTATAGTTCCAGGTAAATTTGTCATTTGTCGCAAAACAACCTCGAGGTTCTAAGTGGCGGCAAAAAATCTATCATATCGATATTTTTTTGCAGGCATTCATTTGGTCGTAAAATTAGACTTTATATCATATAAACAATGATTGGTATTAACCAATCATTGTTTATATGATATAAAGATGGTTGGTCAACCTAATGATTACATCCAGACCATATATATGTATACTTACGTCCCACAGCACGTGGCAACAGGCAGCCACGTTAGCACAAAGCGGATCGGGGACTGCACACACACCAATTAATGTATGTTATAAATATTGAATTTGTTATTTCAAAACACTCAAAAGCGAATCTTACCAACAGTAAAACCCAGATAGGGTAATCCGCCAGTAACTGGCCGCCCTAAACTAAAAATCAATTCTATTCAACTATAAACAGAATTCAATTTAGTATAAGGCGGCTAGTTATTGAAGGCTGGCCAGTTATTCAAACCTTATACTAAAATGAACTCTGTTTATAGGTGAATAGAATTCATTTGGTAGCCAATTACTAACAGTGGTAAATCGAATCATTACTTCACAATTTAATAAACATCGGGCTACCGCGAAAACTCAGGCAAACTAATTACTTTAAAAATGTAACCCTAGTTTGATCGAATTGTCGATTTCATTCGCTCCAATATATTGTAAGTTTCATCAAAATCGCTGAAGTCGTTTTTGAGAAATTACCAATAAAATTATGCAAATGTATCTGAAAAATATGATAGATTGTTTGCCGCTACATATATAGAGATGAATCTTGACCATTTCAGACGCGATATCGTCTCCGTGGGACTCAAGGGGTTTCAAGTTATGAACTACATTATATATTAGCGTAACTACATATTAGTATATTTCAGGAGGGGCATCAAGTGATAGTGTTCGTCGCACGCGAGTCGGCGGCGCGGTTCGTGGGCTGCGCCGCGCTCGGCGACAGCGGGCTCGACTGGCTCTGTACACACCACCTGCCCTACCACGCCGTTAGGTAACATTACAGATTTATAGGTACCATCATCATCATCACAGGCCTTTTCGTCTATTGCAGACGATTTATGAATTGCTGTTTAGACAACGAATTTGGTGACTGTGGAGGCAGATGCGTGAGCGGTACGACCTGCAACATTTTTGGCAGAGAAAGCTCATGCCACCTGAGGTTTCAGTCCCGGTTTGCTTTCTGCGACATCTGCTATCTAAAGCATTAAACCAGGCTTATAGGCCTATAGGTAGGTCAGGAGAACCATCAAGTGGAAGTGTTCGTAGACTACGTCACGTTTGGAGTGAACGAGTTGAACTGGGTTTGTATATATTACCAATTCTACTATGCTGTGAAGTAACATAACATTCTATAGGTTGTTCATGCAGTAGATACAGTACATAACGTGACGTGCTGTTAGTGAGCTGCGCTCGGCGATAACGGACTGAACTATTACTTCTGCACACTGCTGAGTGGGGCAGCTATTTTATATATTATGTTAATGTACATATATATCCCTTTCTTACAAATGCATAACTTAAAAGTATAGATTAAGACATGATTAAAGCCGAAGGGGGCTCGAAGTACATTTATGAATAACACCATAGATACAATGAGCCTGTGATTGCAGACACGTGTGCAACTCGCTGGCGGGCAACAGCCGCGTGGTGTCGTGCGGCGACGGCGCCGAGCTGTGCGCCGCCGCCGCGCGCGCGCTGCACGCCGCGCTGCTCGCGCGCCGCCGCACACCCCACCCCCACCCCCCGCACCCCCACCCGCACCGCCCGCACAAACACCCGCAGTAACACCACACCACGACCTCCGAGTACATACATGTGCCGTGCGGTCGCCCTCGGATACATCGGAGCGACCGAGTTACTCGAAAACATCTGAACGCGTGCTCTACCGCCTCGACGATAGAGACGAGTTCGGATGTTTGTATCTCGACCGCTCCGATATACCTGGTAGCGCCCGTACCGTAGACGGTGGGGGACTCCGAATCGAAGTATAAAAGTCTGTTGGCCCGAGCCGGCCACCTCCCTTGAAGCGTTCCCTGTCCCCTGTCTTAATTAGTCGTAATTCTCTGCTGAGTTACGTCGATCGTTCCACTAATTGTGGTCGATGCAGTAAAAAAATGTCCTATATGATGTTATGGTCTACCCCCTCCCCCTCTTCCGTTCGAATTGATATAGAAAAGAAAAACACCCTTAAATATAATTAAATTAATAGTATAATGATCCACGACACCTATCGATGCGAAATCAACAATAGTCTACATATCGCTCGGCTCCACCGACATATTACGCGACAGCAGTGTTTTCGCTCTAACTACATAGATATAATCTTTTCTGTCAACTTCTGCCGATTCCGCGTCGATAAGTAGTCTTTTAAACCTCCTTATACATTTTATGAAACATAAACATGCTTTACATTAAAATGTGAATTTATAAAATCTTTCACATAAAGTTGTTTTACTAAAGTTGCTTATTCCAATACTAACCCAAACAATATCTTTAATACTTATAACAACGAAGAGATGATTATGCACGAATAAAACAAACATTTGCGGAAAAACAATACAATCCATCTAAAGATGATTTATTGAAACAATATTCAAAATGTTTTTTATATTGTAGACCAGGGGCCCATTTCTCGACCTATATTAGACTAATATTATTAGTCCACGAACTGTCAAATCGTATGGGTTGCCATGACAACACACTAATAATATTAGACTAATATCGTTCGAGAAATGGGCCCCAGGCCCCATAATATAATAAGTCGTATATTTTCATTTAGTTGAATATATTTAATTTAATTGCCTGTAAAATAAAACTAATACATGTAGAATATCCCTTTGAATGAAGATGCAATTATAGGCTCTCTAATACCAAATCTTTAGACTGATTTGTATATTTAAAGTTTAAAAAAAAAATTAAGTAATATTTAAAGAAGTTACTTTAATGTCCAAATGGATTCATTTTATATTTACTTGAGATATTTATAAAGTAAATATTTTACATAAGCTAAAATAAAATTGTATGCATTTCAACATTAAATATTTTCAACACACGACGTTTTTAACACTAATGTATACCTACTCAAACATACTTTTGAAATCAAGCTAGTCTTAATTCGAACTTTATGAATGGTGTACAAGATTTAAGCTTGTACATATGTATGTAACATGTAAAAAACGGCCGTGAACTAGGCTACTTTACTATTGGTTGTATAACTTGTATACTTATAAAATGAATCTATGAATATTTGAATAAACAATTTGGTTAGGTTTGGAGTGGCGTTACAGTCGAAAGCTGTCCGCAACGATAACATACGTGGATACGTGAAAGACTACGTATAAAAAAATTACACACGTTTTTATTGTGCCATTACGCGTATTCACTTTGTTTTTATTTCCATTGATACGATAATGAAATTGAAATGGATCTTGTTCGATTGGCATGGATGGAGACATAATAAGTTCTTTATGGTATATGTCTATATTATCAAAATTGCAACCCCCCGTATGCTTAGACACGGATCCGTGCGTGTCAATGGGGTTGGCCGGTGGAAGTTTTCAGCAGATGGCGCCATCATAGCTTGCCCTGTCAATCCCTAGAATTGTCTCAATTTTTTGTTTTTTTAATACCCTGGATGCAAGCTCTTTAACCCCTGGAACGCCGAACCGACAAACGTACTTGTACCCGTCAGATGCCTAGTGCCGGATCCGTCCCATCCCCCTCAACTGCCGGAGGGTCTTCAATTTTTGTACCCGTCAACTGCCGCGATCAAAAAAAAGTGATATTGTGCAAATGATATAAAACTCTATTTGTAAGTGTTTAGATCTCAAAATTGTAAAAATATAATACAATAAATTTGGTGACTGATAAGGCACAAGGCAGTTGAGACACTTTGTACAGATCTGGGACTAGGCAGTTGACGGGTACAAAAATTGAAGACCCTCCGGCAGTTGACAGGACTGGTACGGATATGGCACTAGGCGTCCCAAGGGTTAAGCCAAATCTCATAGAAAAAGGGGCAAGCTATGATGGCGCCATCTATGCAAACCTTTGACAGTTGCGAACCCCATTTAAATATATTGTTTTAACCCGTGGAGCGCCTCAAAATTTCCGTAGTATGGAACTCCTATACTAGTTACTAGACAGTAGGGCGCTCCACGGGTTAAATATCAAGGTCACTTTTTCAATGTTCAAACTTGACAGGCCGCATACGAGGGCTTAATTTGATCGAGATAGTGCATAAAATTGAATGTGGTAATATTTCTTAAGTGTGTTTTTATTAAGGCGATTGTAACAAGCTAGATTACGAGTTAATATGATTGCAAAAAGTATTATTGTGTTGGTTGTACTTGACATAGTTTATGTATAGTTGAATGGCAGACTACTAATATAATAATATAGATCTCTGTTAAGATTTTATGGACTGAAGTGTCAGATCGGGGTGGTGTTCGCTCGATTGTAATAATGATTCGACCCCAGTATGTACTTAGAAAATGTAGAATCCTGGCATAAAGCAAGATAAGAGGTTCATTTTGATTTGTTTTACTCTCAGATAATGATATTGCGGCCAAAAGCCTGGCATTGTTACTAGCTGACATAAAAATAGGTGGAATAAGCATTTAACGGTCAATAGCAATAGCAGCTAATAACTGTAAAAGGTTGTCGCGGATGTAACTTGTATGTTTGACAAAATAATTGTGTTTACTTGACTTATACCTCTAGGTATAGAAAGAAACATGTTCCATACAAAAGCGGGTCAAAGTAAACATGGAATAAGTGAGCTAGCTTTGCGGTCCCCATCGCCGTATATACTAAAAAAAAGACATTTCATCTTAACTAAAACTACTTCATTAAAAATAAATGGACGTAGTTTTGGGTGGTATTCCATCTGTCCAATATCTTGGTCCAATGTCGTTGCATCTCACTCTCTCATTAAGCGTAATGTGAGACAGAATACACATTGGACAGATGGAATACGACCCTTAGCGAAAAGGATCCATCCTCAAAAAAATGTCATATAAAAAAGTTTTCGTTTTGACAGAATATCAAAGTTATTGACAATTTTTCCCTAAATTACTAGATTTCTCCCCAGTAGTGTGTGACTTATACATGTAGGCTGTGATATTACTTATATCAATTTAAAACTATTAAGCCTTAAGTCACTTAAGCTCTTGACGAATTAGAAGTAGACCCCAATTTTATAATAGGATTTGCAATTCGGACCCGAAATGTATGAAATTATCCGGATCCGCGGATCTTCGTGCATTTTGGATCCGTCGTGGAAACCCTATTTTATAAGTTTGGCTATAACGACTAATAACTTTTATTTGTTTTCGCAACTGGTTGTTAAACAATTTTATTCAAAGATAGATCTTATAGCATTTTATATGAAGCATGCAGTAAGTTTTTCACATAATCTTATTATAATTGCAAGTACCTAACTAATGGCGCACAATAGATGTGTAAGAAGTTTAAAGCTATATTTATTACCAGAGCTGTTTTGTAAGTTGTTTTGATTTCTAATAAATGTAATAAAAAAATGTTGCAGCCATACCTTTGTTTTATTTCATTGATTTTTTTCGTTTTTCTTCACAATACAATGATAGAGTTAGACCGTAAAAAGTCTGCAGCGATTTTGATAGCCCACGCAGTGCAATGTCATTTTAAACGTCAAACTTCTATGAAATGATGACGTATAAATATAACACTTACACTGCGTGGGCTATCAAATCCGCTGCAGACTTTTATTGGTGCTACAATATGTCTAAGTTATACCTTTCGCGTCAAATGATGGTCCCTATGAATGACAGTACCTTCAAGTCTAATTTAAAAAAATATGGAAGAAATGTGTTTATACCGTTTTTTTTATTACTTAAATGTTATATTTCTAAAAGAATTAATGTGCTAAACTTCCAAAAAAATTAAACTACTTACGCGTTGGCTACTCCCTATGAAAATCAACTGTCACAGGGACCTTCATTCGACACGAGGGTTACAGAATACCAACTTTGTGTGAAAACCGACTCGCTCACAACATCCAGGAATAAAAACATATTTTCCGTATATCTTATATTTATTATTTTACATAACGAAATACTTAAAAATAACAAATCCTTCAAAATAATTACTGACATTTCAATCTTACATATACCCATATTACATAATACAAACCTAGAATGGACACTCATTCTTGATTGTGACATACAGACCACATCGTGTCGAATAGTTTTCATACCCACGTAGCGATAGCGACATTGCCGTCGAAATGATAGTTTTAGATCAGTGCAATATGACCTGTTTCTCGATCTTATCTTGCTGCTCTCGCGACTGTAGCTGCTGCAGCGTTAGCAGCGACACGCCGAGTTGGTCCTCGCGCGTGAACGGCTGCGCCATCTGACGTAGCCACCGCTTGCATATCTAAAACAAATGTCAGTTTAACCCAAGTATAGTCTAACGTGTAACAAGTACGTCTAAAAATATCGATACGAACAAAGTGCCAAAAATATACACTACCTTAATATGCGGGCAATAAAGTCGTGTATATATATTTTTAAGCGTGACTACGCAAGGGAGGGCTGAAATTTGGTGCTGTGACCAGGATGACAGATGACAGGGTTGTGGATTGTGCCGTTCTAAATGACATTCCGTTTACTATAGGAAATATTCTCCACACAAAACGTTATATTCTTGAGAAGTTGAGAACTACTACACAACACTAGTTATTTATGATAGGGGAAGGTAATCGATCAAAACCCAAAATATAAGACGAAATTATGACGTTTATACTTGCACAGTCTGTGCTATTAAAATCGCTGCCAACTTAGTTTGGTCTGACTCTATTATTCAAAGTGCCCCGCCGCCACCAGAGCCCCGTCAGAGTTGTACGAACCTGCACTGCTTCTTCCGTGCTCAAGTTGCACAGTGAGTCCTTGAGATGCTCCTGTATCCAGCGCGGCAGCTTGGTGCGTTTGTCGGCGCGGCTGAATCGCTTGTCGGCGAACACCATGATACCGTAGTCCGTCTTACCGCTGCCGACAAAAAAGGTTAATAAACAGTTAAATGCCACTTTTGTTTAGTAATGTAGATATTTACAAAGACTTTAAATTCTAATAGACTACATATATAATAAAATTAGATACAAAAATACTTAAGTACATAGAACATATTCGTATTCTATGACCGAATCACACAAATAAATGTGTACGTTTTGAAATGTACCTATTGTTTTTTTTTATTCAGTGTATCTTACCGAAGGGCTCTGCCGACGCACTGCGCCGCGTGTCTCATCGCGTCGAACGTTAGAAAATCGTTTTCGCGAATCTGAAACATGGAAAACTCCATTAGTCACTCTATCGTGTAATTTTCGTCTTTTTGGTGCGATATCATCAATTTCTTGAGTTTTCTAAGAATAAATTAGGTACATTTTGAATATTGATATTACAGTGAAACCTGGTTAATTGGAACCTGGATAAATGGAAAACCTCAATAATTGCAACCAAAAGTCCGGTCCCGGTCCCTTGAGACCAAAAGGCCTCTATAATTGAAATTTTGGAACCTCTATAATTGCAATTTAGATTTTAGTGCTTTTCGTAATTTTGCCTCTATAATTGACCACATCGCAACTTAAGACCTCTATAATTGACACTGTGCTAAAAAAATCCGTTATTTTTGCTCTTGTTTTTACCTCTATTATTGAAACGAGTCTTACGTATTACCTCTGTAATTGAAATAATGTAGTTGTAGACAGCAGAAACAATATTTTGATAGCAATGATCATTTTATTTATATCTCCATCCAGAATTCAATTTATTTATTGGGTATCTATCACAGCCTGTAGTAGGTGAAATATTATTGATCAATAAAAAACAAAGTAGGTATGCTTTTTACATTCTAATAAAACTTTCTTTTACAATTCAAGGGAATTTTTTAAACCCAAATGATAAGAAAATAAAGTGGTAATTAATGTAGTGTAAAAGTGCAAGTATAGACAGAAGCAATATATAGACCAGAAACCCAGAACGTAAGCGTGTAAATCTACTTTAAATGGTTATTTGCACCTCCATAAAAGAAATTTGTCAGAACGCAACCTCTATTAATGAAAACCATAATTGACACAACGATTTTTTGAACCTCGTTAATTGACGCGACCTGCTTAAATGAAAAACCTGGTTAATTGACAAAAAATGGCCGGTCCCTTGAGATTGCAATTATCCAGGTTCCACTGTATTGATAATAATAACTGAGTATGAGTCTTTTACAAACTACTGAAAATGGCGTCAATTCTTAATTTCAAACGTGTTAGGGCCATTTGTACCATCCCTCTAACCGGGAGTTAAGCGGTTAAACCGTTAACCCAGTGTCAAATTGTACTGGTAACCATGGTAACTCCAGGTTTAACCGGTTAACCCCGGGTTACTGGGATGGGGCAAGTGGCCCTTAAAGTGTACTTTTGTCAGTAGAATCACTAACAAGAAAATGTCCTAGAAAATGTTTTGGTAGTGAGACAAGCATGTTTTTGGAAAGGACCACGTCTTTGCATCAGTAACACAGAATAACAAATAGTACTACCGTACAGAAAATTCACTCCTTCATAAAAGTCAGATTTAGGTATAAAATTATACCTATAATTCGCCGCCTGCAACAAAACTGAAACTTATAACCGCGCACGAAGCGTGAATCTTCTTTGTGCGAGCGCCACGTGACACGACTATCGTGCGAGCCGAGCGGCCTGCACTGCCATACGCCTGCCCTACCCGGGAGGTGCGCCGGCCAAATGTACCTAAACTGCGTAGTGACACCCCCCTGTCAGTAATCAGTATGAAGACGGGAGGTCACCTGGAACTGGTCGCGCAGATACTCGAGCCGGGCCTTCAGTATGCGGCTCTGCGTGAACACGTACGGGATGCCGAACATGAGCACGGCGCGTCCGAGGTGGTGGTCGAAGTCCACGCCTTCTGATACCTGAAATGAATTGAAACTTATAGTCTGTCAAGCCACTTCTGTCAAAAGAAAAGAGCGGCAAATTTAACAAATCTAGACGCATAGAAAATTTGAATTTCGCGCCTTTTTCTACTGAAAAAGTTGTTTGACCGGCTATATTTTACTTATATAGGTATTTGTAAATCAAGAGAAAAGGCTATTGCTGAACGAGCGAGTCTCATCTTCGATCCTGCCTTCCGCCCAGATGGCCTAGCCAGGATGATAATCGTTTGCAGAAAAAAAAAGAGAAAACTATTTCTCTATCGCTCCTCCATATTTGTGCGATAGAGACAGATTGCCTTTCGTTTCGTTTCTCTGTTAATGCAGATCGTCGCTTGTCTTTTTTAATTAAAAATATAATGTATCGTTACCTTGCCTCGCGCCACGGACAGCAGCACGGCTCCTCGGCCGCTCTCGCACGCCTGCACACAACTATACATTAACCATCACAATCACTATCCTCCTGAGTCCCTGAGGCCTTTATAAAGGATTAAATTCAAATGGAATTTGGAATTAAAATGGAATATAAGAAGGTTCCAAATTCAAAACTGCTAATAATGACCTGCTAAAGAGACTATACATCTGAAATCAAATATCAAGTCAGCTCAGTCAACAAATATACACGGTGGCTAAAATAAACTGCATTCCCGTTGCCAGGGAGGCTTTGGGATTATACTAAACAACTTTACTATGGGACCAATCCCGAAATCGCGAAAAAAATTTTGGCTGATCCATTTTAGGGAGGCTAAATTTTTTTTCACGGTTTCGGGGTTGGTCCTATAGTAAAAGTTGCTCAGTATAATCCCAAAACCTCCCTGGCGGGTGTGCAGTAATTTTTTGGCCACCGTGTATACTGAAAGACAGTGATTAAATGAAATGAAATGACACTGAACTAATTTTTCTTTTGACGTTAAATCGGTTAACACATTCATTACCACTAAGTGCTACGGGTTACGCTCGTAGCGCGTAGCCACGGTTTCGCCGTATGTAGCGCGTAGTCGCTACGAACAGTGTACCCGACAGTCGGGTTCTTGGTGTTGAATGTGTTAAGAAGTAACTGATGTGATTTACCTTTATATAATTGACGAGTGCAAAACTAGTTTCGGCAGAGTCTTGTGTTTCGATAAAAAGTAGCTTGTGCCTTTGTAAATTCGCCACAACTCCTGTAAATTAAAAAAAGGGTTAATTAAGGTGCGTCTCGGAGAATGTATCTTGTATAGTAAAATATTTGAGAACCAAGGTACATTTGCGGGTTGAAATAAGGTTTTTTTGTCAAAAAAATATTTTTAGTTACAAGCTTTAATCGCTGCCTTTATTGTTCTTTCAACAATCATCCAGGCAATTCTAACAAACCCAAACACACAGGTTGCGTTGTTATATCACAGAGTTCCTATGGCAGCTCGATGGTAGGTACCATAATATTGCATTGTCACCCAACTTACATATCGCTGGCCCAATATTACAGAGTTCTATGTTACATTTTCAAGATAGTTGAAAGTCGCTACTACAGTATTCAAATTTCAGTTCGATAAAAGTGAAACATAGAACCCTGTATAATGGGCCAGCGATATGTATGTGAAGTTTCAGCTGAATCGAATAACGGGAAGTGTATCGTCTAATTTACCTTGCAAGGCTTGACCCGAACATGCATACATTGCAAGTTAAATAAAAGTTGTTGTTTTTATTATCACTTTATTTGTTATTGGTAAATAAAATATTTAATATTTAATAAAAGTTTGTAAAAAGTAGTACGCTAACATAGTATACCTTGGTCATACCAGGCGCCAACTACGCTCTCCAGATAGAGGTACGAAGTGAAGAAACACACCACTCCGTCCGGCACGTTTGCTGCTATCTGTGGCACATAATGCCCCGATTTTTTTATTTTGATGTCGTTTTTTTTTCGTTAGTTTTAGACAAAATTTGGCTGGCAAAAGCTCTGCCGAATGAAAATATCGTCGGGTGACAAGCAAAAGTCACTAACTAACACCATTGAATTTATTGGACAATAAACCGTGTTACAAATGTAATAAAGTGCATAGTTACTTTAATTTTTTGATAGTACTTACTGTACTTAGTGACTTTTGCTTGTCACCCGACGATATACAACTTGAAGTAATTCAAAGATGCACTGAGAGAAAAGTACAACAAAAATACACTTAGAATTACAAAAATAAACTTAATCCGGGGACAAGGAGAGTTAACTAATAGGAACAAATTGACTTTTGCAATTTCTATTAGTTCTTGCAATTTCTATTATCTGTTTGTTGAAATTATATTTGGGATTACTGAGCTGTTTGTAGAAATAAATAAACTTTACAGAAATAGTGAAACGTCCATAATTATTACTAAAACTTCATTTTTTCCCCCAGTACAGAACTGTTTTTTAATTCCTGGTGATGATTTTTCTCTCAGTGTGGAAGCTAATGCAGTTAAGAGTGCTATTACATTTCGGGGTTGAGCGAGTTTAGGTATTTTACGCGCTGCGGCAGGCCGTGCGAGCTCAGTATTCCGATCCCTTCTACCACACTCGCACTACAATGATGGATTAAACATTCTTGATCCTTCGCGAAGCATATTGAAATCAACCATAACAACACTAACTGTACTTAACTTATAAAGTCCTAAAACTGTTATTTGGTAAGTACGAAAATACTAAATGCAGTGCAAATGTACATAGGGGCTGTTCATAAATTACGTCATCTATTTTTGACCCCCCCATCCCCCAAATCATCCAAAAATCATGCTTCGGATGACTCTGTTTCCTCCTACGTCATGCTACCATCATCCGATGTCCAGACCCCCCCTCCCCTCCTCCCATTTGAAACGACGTAATTTATGAATAGCCCCATACTCGTACTTAAGAACTTATATTACTCGAAAGAAATTATAGGTACTCGACTACTCGCTTATTTACAAGAAACAAGTTACAAGAAACTGAAGATACACAGGGTCTGATGATGGAGCTGGAAGGTGGCCACGGGTACCAGTCTATCATGTAACTAAACCACTTCGTGTTTGGGCTCGTTTGATTCGTCTCAACAAGATCTTTGACACTGAAGATACACAGGGTCTGATGATGGAGCTGGAAGGAGGCCACGGGTACCAGTCTCTCATGTAACTAAACAATTTCGTGTTTGGGCTCGTTTGATTCGTCTCAACAAGATCTTTGACACAAGACAGTACTCAGGGTCTGATGATGGAGCTGGAAGGTGGTCACCATTACCAATCAACCATACAACTAAACCACATAATAATAATAAGCCCGCAGGGCAGCTTGTGGCGAGCTGTTGGGGAGTAACGACCCCACGGACCCGAGTGCTCCCGAGAGTCGGTCAGGGTCTCCGTCTCCGGCGTGTCTTCGTCGGTCGGAGTGGACCCCAAGGGGACCCGCAGGACTCTCAGCTCTGGCTTGCCTTCATTGGCCGTCCAGAGAGGAGTCGTTAGAGCTATATGCTCCAGGGGTGGAAGTGAAAGATGCATAAGACGCGAGTTGGCACAGTGGCTGTTAACAGCCACTGGGTAGAAAGCGGCGCACACCTCTCGACACCCCTGAGCCGCTCACACCGATGTTGCTCCTGGTCGTCTTCGCGACGGCAGTTTCAGGGGCCCATCTAGTCAGCGGCAAGTCACCACCTGCCTCGATAACGTGTTTTAGCATTGTTATGGCAGGTGTCCGGACTTCTCTACAATAGCCCAGTCTCATTGTCCATCCAAACTTCAATCCATAGACCGGTATACTATTCACTTTTTTTGCAATAGTCCCAATGCCTGCTGCGACCGATTCATGGGTGTTTATTGTTGCGCCTGTGAACGGGTTCCAGCAGGCGTTCTACATGACATTAAAGCTCTCCAAGGGGCCTCTACGTGTTGGATCTATATCCCCACGCAAGCCTATCAAAAGACCGGGATTTGTAGGCCCGTGAATTCGAAAATGGAGAAACAAATAATAATAATAATAAGCCCGCAGGGCAGCTTGTGGCGAGCTGTTGGGGAGTAACGACCCCACGGACCCGAGTACTCCCGAGAGTCGGTCAGGGTCTCCGTCTCCGGCGTGTCTTCGTCGGTCGGAGTGGACCCCAAGGAGACCCGCAGGACTCTCAGCTCTGGCTTGCCTTAATTGGCCGTCCAGAGAGTAGTCGTTAGAGCTATATGCTCCAGGGGTGGAAGTGAAAGATGCATAAGACGCGAGTTGGCACAGTGGCTGTTAACAGCCACTGGGTAGAAAGCGGCGCACACCTCTCGACACCCCTGGGCCGCTCACACCGATGTTGCTCCTGGTCGTCTTTACGACGGCAGTTTCAGGGGCCCATCTAGTAAGCGGCGAGTCACCGCCTGTCTCGATGACGGTGTTTACATTGTTATGGCAGGTGTCCGGACCTCTTTTACAATAGCCCAGTCTCATTGTCCACCCAAACATCAATCCATAAACCGGTATACTGTTCACTTCTTCTACAATAGTCCCAATGCTTGCTGCGACCGGTTCACGGGTGTCTATTGTTGCGCCTGTGAACGGGTTCCAGCAGGCGTTCTACATTACATTAAAACTCTCCAAAGGGCCTCTACGTGTTGGATCTATATCCCCACGCAAGCCTATCAAAAGACCGGGATTTATAGGCCCGTGAAGTCCAAAAAGGAGAAACAATAATAATAATAATAAGCCCGCAGGGCAGCTTGTGGCGAGCTGTTGGGGAGTAACGACCCCACGGACCCGAGTGCTCCCGAGAGTCGGTCAGGGTCTCCGTCTCCGGCGTGTCTTCGTCGGTCGGAGTGGACCCGCAGGACTCTCAGCTCTGGCTTGCCTTAATTGGCCGTCCAGAGAGGAGTCGCTAGAGCTATATGCTCCAGGGGTGGAAGTGAAAGATGCATAAGACGCGAGTTGGCACAGTGGCTGGTAACAGCCACTGGGTAGAAAGCGGCGCACACCTCTCGACACCCCTGAGCCGCTCACACCGATGTTGCCCCTGGTCGTCTTCGCGACGGCAGTTTCAGGGGCCCATCTAGTCAGCGGCAAGTCACCGCCTGCCTCGATAACTTGTGAAAACATTGTTATGGCAGGTGTCCGTACCTCTTTGTAATAACCCAGTCTCATACTCCACCCAAACTACAATCCATAGACCGGTATACTGTTCTCTTTTTCTACAATAGTCCCAATGCCTGCTGAGACCGGTTCATGGGTGTTTATTGTTGCACCTGTGAACGGGTTCCAGCAGGCGTTCTACATGACATAAAAGCTCTCCAAGGGGCCTCTACGTGTTGGATTTGTGTCCCCACGCAAGCCTATCAAAAAACCGGGATTATGGGCCCGTGATATCTAAGGAGATACAAATAATAATAATAAAAGACGTTTATTCAAAAAGTTTGAACATAGGTACATAATAAAAGTACACGATAATGCTTACAAACTAATTGAAAAGGTAAGTGGCTCAGCTTATGTCTGTGCCAGAAGGCTTCGGGGCACAGCGGCCCTAAAGACTTGCAGCAACGGACGCTGTTA
This sequence comes from Cydia fagiglandana, assembly GCF_963556715.1. Taxonomy (NCBI): domain Eukaryota; kingdom Metazoa; phylum Arthropoda; class Insecta; order Lepidoptera; family Tortricidae; genus Cydia; species Cydia fagiglandana. The sequence goes on from NC_085943.1 coordinate 4,648,687, forward strand.
TTCTGCCACCGCCGTATTTGTATCTAGCTAAGGACAGTAAAAACATTTACACCATTTATTACATGTAGGACAAGATAGCAAAACCGAACAATGTGCAGTGGATAAAACATCGTGTTTAGGCTCGTTTTATTCATCTCAACAAGATCTTTGACACTAGGTGATACTCAGAGTCTGATGATGGAGCTGGAAGTTGGTTACCGGTACCAATCAACCATGCAACTAAACCACTTCATGTTTAGGCTCGTTTGACTAGTCTCAACAAGATCTTTGACACTAGGTGATACTCAGAGTCTGATGATGGAGCCGGAAGGTGGTCACCGGTACCAATCAACCATGCAACTAAACCACTTCGTGTTTAGGCTCGTTTGATTCGTCTCAACAAGATCTTTGACACTAGGTGATAAACCAAACACGAAGCCCAAACACGAAGTGGTTCAGTTATGTGATAGACTGGTACCCGTCGCCACCTTCGAGCTCCATCATCAGACCCTGAGTAGTATCTTGAGTCAAAGATCTTGTTGCGACGAATCAAACGAGCCCAAACACGAAGTGGTTCAGTTACATGGTAGACTGGTACCCGTGGCCACAGTCCAACTCCATCATCAGACCCTGAGTACTATCTTGTGTCAAAGATCTTGTCGAGACGAATAAAACGAGCCTAAACACGAAGTGGTTTAGTTGCATGGTTGATTGGTACTGGTGACCACCTTCCGGCTCCATCATCACACCCTGAGTACTATCTTAAGTCAAAGATCTTGTTGAGCCGAATCAAACGAGCCCAAACACGAAGTGTTTTAGTTGCATGGTTGATTGGTACCGGTGACCACCTTCCGGCTCCATCATCAGACCCTGAGTACTATCCTGTGTCAAAGATCTTGTTAAGACGAATCAAACGAGCCCAAACACGAAGTAGTTTAGTTGCATGGTTGATTGGTACCGGTGACCACTTTCCGGCTCCATCATCAGACCCTGAGTACTATCTTGTGTCAAAGATCTTGTTGAGACGAATAAAACGAGCCTAAACACGAAGTGGTTTAGTTGCATGGTTGACTGGTACTGGTGACCACCTTCCGGCTCCATCATCAGACCCTGAGTACTATCTTAAGTCAAAGATCTTGTTGAGCCGAATCAAACGAGCCCAAACACGAAGTGTTTTAGTTGCATGGTTGATTGGTACCGGTGACCACCTTCCGGCTCCATCATCAGACCCTGAGTACTATCCTGTGTCAAAGATCTTGTTAAGACGAATCAAACGAGCCCAAACACGAAGTAGTTTAGTTGCATGGTTGATTGGTACCGGTGACCACCTTCCGGCTCCATCATCAGACCCTGAGTACTATCTTGTGTCAAAGATCTTGTTGAGACGAATAAAACGAGCCTAAACACGAAGTGGTTTAGTTGCATGGTTGACTGGTACTGGTGACCACCTTCCGGCTCCATCATCAGACCCTGAGTACTATCTTAAGTCAAAGATCTTGTTGAGACGAATAAAACGAGCCTAAACACGAAGTGGTTTAGTTGCATGGTTGATTGGTACCGGTGACTACCTTCCAGCTCCATCATCAGACCCTGAGTACTATCTTGTGTCAAAGATCTTGTTGAGACGAATCAAACGAGCCCAAACACGAAATGGTTTAGTTGCATGGTTGATTAGTACCGGTGACCACATTCCGGCTCCATCATCAGACCCTGAGTACTATCTTGTGTCAAAGATCTTGTCGAGACGAATAAAACGAGCCTAAACACGAAGTGGTTTAGTTGCATGGTTGATTGGTACTGGTGACCACCTTCCGGCTCCATCATCACACCCTGAGTACTATCTTAAGTCAAAGATCTTGTTGAGCCGAATCAAACGAGCCCAAACACGAAGTGTTTTAGTTGCATGGTTGATTGGTACCGGTGACCACCTTCCGGCTCCATCATCAGACCCTGAGTACTATCCTGTGTCAAAGATCTTGTTAAGACGAATTAAACGAGCCCAAACACGAAGTAGTTTAGTTGCATGGTTGATTGGTACCGGTGACCACCTTCCGGCTCCATCATCAGACCCTGAGTACTATCTTGTGTCAAAGATCTTGTTGAGACGAATAAAACGAGCCTAAACACGAAGTGGTTTAGTTGCATGGTTGACTGGTACTGGTGACCACCTTCCGGCTCCATCATCAGACCCTGAGTACTATCTTAAGTCAAAGATCTTGTTGAGACGAATAAAACGAGCCTAAACACGAAGTGGTTTAGTTGCATGGTTGATTGGTACCGGTGACTACCTTCCAGCTCCATCATTAGACCCTGAGTACTATCTTGTGTCAAAGATCTTGTTGAGACGAATCAAACGAGCCCAAACACGAAATGGTTTAGTTGCATGGTTGATTAGTACCGGTGACCACATTCCGGCTCCATCATCAGACCCTGAGTACTATCTTGTGTCAAAGATCTTGTCGAGACGAATAAAACGAGCCTAAACACGAAGTGGTTTAGTTGCATGGTTGATTGGTACTGGTGACCACCTTCCGGCTCCATCATCACACCCTGAGTACTATCTTAAGTCAAAGATCTTGTTGAGCCGAATCAAACGAGCCCAAACACGAAGTGTTTTAGTTGCATGGTTGATTGGTACCGGTGACCACCTTCCGGCTCCATCATCAGACCCTGAGTACTATCCTGTGTCAAAGATCTTGTTAAGACGAATTAAACGAGCCCAAACACGAAGTAGTTTAGTTGCATGGTTGATTGGTACCGGTGACCACCTTCCGGCTCCATCATCAGACCCTGAGTACTATCTTGTGTCAAAGATCTTGTTGAGACGAATAAAACGAGCCTAAACACGAAGTGGTTTAGTTGCATGGTTGACTGGTACTGGTGACCACCTTCCGGCTCCATCATCAGACCCTGAGTACTATCTTAAGTCAAAGATCTTGTTGAGCCGAATCAAACGTGCCCAAACACGAAGTGGTTTAGTTGCATGGTTGATTGGTACCGGTGACCACCTTCCGGCTCCATCATCAGACCCTGAGTACTATCTTGTGTCAAAGATCTTGTTGAGATGAATAAAACGAGCCTAAACACAAAGTGGTTTAGTTGCATGGTTGATTGGTACCGGTGACCACCTTCCGGCTCCATCATCAGACCCTGAGTACTATCTTGAGTCAAATAAATACATATAGAATGTCAGGTCGTTTCAAATATTTTTAATCCTGTCCGGTAGTTTATTAAACTGTACCATTATAAATTATAATACATACTATAAAAACAGTGCTAGGATCAAAGTCTCTCGTTGCGGTTTCCACGCACACAGTTATAGCGTTTTACACGGCGTCCGCCGCACACAATGATAAAAAACCTCGTCGTCGCCGTTGAAAATGTGCAGAGCCGACCGACACACGTCCTACCTGTACAAGCTCTGCCGCGGCACTGAGCTGGCGAGCGCGCGTCATCGGTAATATAGAGTAGTTTTCAAAAAATTGCCAAAAAATTATAGTAGAATTTCATAAACACTAATGTATACCAACAGTATAAGCAAACGTTGCAGATTGCTTGAGTATGAAAATGACTTCGATATTAAATAGATTTTCGTAGAAATTGACACTTGTTTCGGAGAGAAAATTGAGTTCGTTTTACTTTGATTTTCTCTTTCTCAAAGGTATGTAGGAAAAATATCGTTTGATATGCCGAAAGTACAGGGTATTAGTAATACAAAATAGCCAGGTTTAGCAGAGTAAACTTCTCAACATTTCCAAATAAGAGCTTGCCGTTCAGTGCTTCACGGGGTTTTTCGGAAACGACCATCAGAAAAAAATTCATTACTAATTTAATAAGTCCTTTTTCTAATATTTACAACGATATTTAAAAAGATAAGAAGACGCTTTTACTGGAACAAGTACTCATTTTTTCTAATAATGAGCACAAAGTCCTGAATTTCGTCGACTAGTATCATCAATTTTGCATTATTTCGACTTTTCTTGTAAGAGCGCTCTTAATATACATTGAAATAGTGTGGAAGGCTTGTGTACATCAGTAGGACTCATATATACTTCTGGTGATTATGATTAATAATAATAGGATGCCCTTAGCCCCTCACCTCTACTAGTAGTTGCCCGTAGTTTCTAATTACTGCAACGTCTTCCCGCGTCTCGTATTTTGACGATATCGTCACCTGGTCGCTGCCTTTTGAAACTATCTGGAAATGAAATAGGTAGTATAGAAAAAAAAACAAATGGCGAATGAACTTTGATTGACAGCGTTTGACTTTTTTTCATGCAAATTTTAAAAAACTCCTAATTCATATAATAATTAAAACATCGTAACAAATCAAAATTACATCAAATAGCGTCAAAATATATTCTTAATATTAATATCCAGAGAAGAAACTGAGGACTACTTTTGTCGGGAGAAGCGGTCACGTTGGTCTCTTTTTCTATTAGGAACGATATACTGACCATAGGCAGTATGCAGGGCCGCGCCAGCGTCATGGTGAAGGAGCTCATGACGACAGGGTTGAAGTCCAGGATCTTCGGGTACATGTCTAATGGCGACAACGTACCTGGATAAACACGACTGTATTATTATAATGCTACTACTATACTACTACTACAATACTATAATAGTACTATAATAGTAGACCCAAACCAAACGGACGACCGGGGTCGTAAAACTTCTCATTCACGCTCGCAAGGTTGTAGGTGGGGTGAGAGTAGGGTTGCCATACGTCCGGATTTGTCCGGACATGTCAAGATTTTTGACCCTTTGTCCAGATTGCGGCCGGACTTGGCAAGTGTCCGGATTTTTAGGAATGACCTTATAAAAAAAAATGTTTACGTGATAGACTGCGTAAAAAATGCGATGCGGCGCGGGCGCGGGTCTTGCGCGTGCGTGGAGGAGGCTACGGGGTCGGGCGGAGGGAAAGGGAAAGGTAGATCCACGATACAGTACACCGCAGAGCGCAGTGCGCCGCCGGGGCGTCGTTCAAGCTATGCCAAATCTCTGTTACAAGAAATGTCCGGATTTTTAGGGTGGTGTCAGGATTTTTATCAGGACATTTAATTTTTCCATATGGCAACCCTAGGTGAGAGAGATAGAGATATGATCCCAGTCGTCCGTTTGGCTTGGGTCTACTATAGCTTTCCAATCGAAAAATTACAGCGATTACAAGTAATCTTAGGCAGAGAATAAATAATAGTACTAATTACTGAAGATTCACTCTCTAACAAAACGCGTCTATTAAGACAGCAGATATGACCGCAAGGTGGCGCGAGCGCGAGCAGGCGTTCGTTCCGTAGCGGTGCGCGGCAACTACTACTGTTATACACCAAAACTGGTGCGGCCGCATGTACTTGTAGCGACGCGACGAAATCACGGAGTGAGCCACGCCTGTCTTAGGTGGGAAGTTCACTTGGCTTCCAAAGATTTCAAAAGACTGGCCCGTTCTTAATTCCGACCGAATACTCCCGTTTGGCGTCAATCGCATTGTGCGCACGAATGCCACAACGCGATTGGTTGATGAGTTGTGCAGTCACTGCACGATTGGCTCGTATTCGTCGCACAACGCGATTTGACAACAATGTTCTGGTCCCATTCGTAGTGCTTGTAAGGCCCGTCTTCTCGAAGTAATATATGTATAAAATGTATGTAATGTATTAGTCAATGTTGGCTTCATCACCTTAGTTTGCTATGCTGAGGAGAGATTCAGAATTATATTGCCGGCCGGTCACGCTCAAACATCTGACCATAAGTAAGCCTAGACTAAAATTGTTTGTTCAATAGAAATACAAAGTCTTCCGTGGTACCTGAGGTTATAATGACTGTCTGGAATCTGGCGAACACCGGCCTCATGGCTATTGACGAGTCCATACACCTGTAACAAATATAAGATTTTTTGATGCTAATACTTTTGATAAATTATACTGTCAAGTGAGAAAATATTTCAATAATATTTAAACAGGACTTGAACGGAACGGAAGCTTGTCATAGAGTTTATTAGTAACTTAGTTCGCTCTCAACGTCACATGGCGATCCTGCCAATAGCCTATCATGACTATCATGAATCTAATTTTATTTGTTGTACCCATATCTTACTTGTTCTTTGTGATTTTCAGAGTTTATAGGTATATGTATCTGTGCTCAATTAAAAAACGTATTAAAATGAGACTTACGAAAAATGCAGTATAGGATTTGACACAGTAGGCGTTTTATCGTCAAAAGGCTCAATGATAACCACAAAGCCCTTCGTATACGTGGAGACTAAGGTAGCCAGATGCGCCACCAGGGTCAGCGCACCCAGTTGCCCCGGGTCCGGGATCTCTAGTGTGCGCATGAGAGAAGAGAGTCGAGATGCGCAGAAGCGGAGAGGTTTGCGCTCAATGCAAACGCGAGCGGCCACGTCTTTTAGGAAACCTGGGAAATGGGAATTTGCATTTAAAATAAGTAGGTACAGATACATCTGTGCCTATGCACTACAGTGCATAATTTTTTCCATCGTATTTTCTCGGAAACGTTCGTATTTGTCATGTTACTTCAGTCCACCTCAGTACTTTTTGTACCGAGACTGACTGAAATGGCAAGACACGTTCGTACGTTTCCGTGACAAGAAAATTTCGTGTAACTCAGATTTGGAATTACGATGGTCCACATGTGACGAGTCAACTTCGCGATGAGTATATAAACTAGGACTTATCTACCTTTTACTAAAAATCACTTCACAACTTTTTTTTACCAACCTCTTGAGAAAAGTGGTAGAACAAATTGAGCTTATGCCAAATGTTATAGAGTAGATGTTAGCTAAATGTACCTGCAGGTGATTCCTGGACAACGTGCTGGATCCGTAGCCGAGTCTTCAGATATTCTATAAACCGCTTCAGGAAACCTAGGAAGTGCTCTGCATTGCGTATGTTGCCGGGCACCACCTCTGTGAAGAAATATGTTAATTGATACATATGTTACAATAAATAAACTGTGAATTTCTTTTTTATTTGAATGACACTTGGGCTTACTATTATATATCTAACGCAAAAAATAACAGGTGCCTGCTATCGTTCGAGTATGCAAGAGCGACGGGAAGTAAATTGACGAAGAAACGATCGACCAATGTCCGCGGTAAGCTCTAAGACTAGAATAAAAAAAAAAAATTGGAACATTTTTTGTGGGACTTACTGCCGTTGTACCTACTGTCGGAACCGCAGCTCACGTTCAGGCTACTTTCTGAAGCTTTTCAAGACCCGAAAGGAAATGATAAAGGTAACTGTCTCGGAGACATTAAGGGATTTAAGAGTATCTCACCGTTGAGCACCTCGTCGGGTAAGATGGGGTTCCCTAAGATGGCGTCGGCGTCTCGCTGCTCGGCCGCCTCGCGTAGTCCGGTCACCATCTGCTCGTATTCCTCCGTCAAACGCGCTGCGTCCTCTTCGCGGATCCTGTACAACACGTGTAAAATTTCTATGAAAATATGACGATTATAATGACATTCCCTTACTTTTGTTGTATTCAAGTTGGTGCAAAGTATAGTTCGTTTTTTTTAGCATTAGAAAGAACTTGAAAGAAGGTAAGCGATCTTGATATGTCTTTTAAATGAAAAACGCTCTTTAAAAATCAATAACTATTACTTATGAAAGCAGAAGAATATAAATGAACGTATTAGATTCATTATTGTTACAATGCCGTAACTTATTTTTTAAATGTGTTTTTCAATTAACCGATTCGGTTTTTACGTGTGGCGTATGACACGGGAGGAGTGTCATCATATTCTATGGCGCATGGCATGGCTGCCGTGTCATGAAATGATTGTTCCGCGCCACAGCCAAAAGTTTTCTAAAATGGAACACGCAACGAATCGGTTAAAATACACATCAAGATTGTTTACCATATTTCTAATGCTAAAAAAAACGAACTATAACTTACTGAGCCACAGCTTTCTCTAAGTTCTGTAGCGCATTTACACTCTTGTCGATAGTCCGACGTGTGATCTTCACGCTCAGCGAGTCGATACACACGTTATCGATGTTATGGGCTTCATCGAACACCACTACGGCTTCTTTGTTCAGCTCTTTGGAGACCACTTCCGCGATCTTCGGGTCGAGGAGGTAGTGGTATGAGTATACTACGATCTCGGCGTGAATTATCTGTGAAAATATTAAAAGATTTTAGTTAGAATAAACGAACGACATATATTTATTTGCTTATAGCAATACTTTTAGCAGATCATTGGTGGGCCTTGTCTTTGCAATAAGGTTTACGATGATACTTTTATAAATAGGAATTTGATTTGAGTAATAACAAGTAAAGAAATACATACAAATTGGCTGGTGAAGTGATTTGCGCATTTTGTTAAAAAAAAGTTGTACTTATTATTTATAACACGGCTGACTGTAGGTCTTATTTAACAAGTGTCATTATGGGATCTCAATCTCATCAGATGCCATTGAGATGAGATTAAGAGCGCAGCAGGAGGTTGCTGGACTACAAAAGCAAAGGATAGGGATAAATGGAAAGAGCTAGAGGAGGCCTTTGCCTACAAAAGGCATAAAGATGTAAATTAGATTAGATATATATAGATAATGTTAACAACAAAATGAAATGTATTACAAAATACTTATCTAAAATAAAGGCTATTTCAATTTCAATTTCAATTATGGGATCAATCCTGATTTCGGTAAATCATTGAAAAAAACCCTGTATGTCTGTTATCGACAGTTCATACTTTGTAAACCTCATTATAACCGACTGTTAACAGTGTTCCTCTGAGTACTTACAGCAAATCGTGACAGGAAGTAAGGGCACCAGTTCCGGTCCGCGCCATACTGTTTCAGGTCATCCATAGTATACACTCCATACGGTAGCATGGACTCCTTGCCTTCTCGGTTGAAGCCTTCGTAAAACTGGCCTGCCAATACAAAGGGTTTAACCTCCTAATTTTATAATCAGTAGTAAAGGAAATAAGGTTGAATTTCTTTTGTTTAAAAAACATAGAAACAAAAGAAGTGCAGTTCTACAGAAAGATTCGTGGCGTATTGTAAAACGGGCAAATCGTAAGTTTACATCAGGGATGTTGCGGATATTTGCATCCGCATCCGCGGAACATCCGCATCCGCGTAAAATCGATGCGGAGCATCCGCATGATGCGGATATCGACCAAGTCGGTAACCGGAACGTATTAGCGGCGGCACCGGCGGCGTAAGTGCTAGGTAATTTCGTCATTATATATAACGAAATAAAACGAAAAGATCCCGAAAAGTCGGCCAAGTTACTGTTTATTAAATAAAACGCACCTATATTCTTGCTCAAATACTAAACGTTTCGTTTTTTTTTTAAATAAATAATGCAAAAAATGTAATATTTGACGTTTTTTAAGTACCAAATCTTGACATCCGCATCTGCATCCGCGGATGTCAAAAAATCTGCATCCGCAACATCCCTGGTTTACATAATGGCTATGACTGCTCTGTGAAGCAGAAGAGAGAATTTTGGTGCAGTGGATAGTCAAAGTTAAGACAGATATATGGTAAAGACACACTTTCTTGGGCACAAATATTTATACAGTTCCAATTTAAAAGGGTTGTCATTGAAGTAATCAATACAATAAGCAGCAAATATGAATTGATCAGATTTCATCTTGAATAAGACATTTTTGGCACTATCTAATTGTGAAAATTCTGTTTTGGTCTTTGACTTACATATACAAGACTAATAGTCATGAAGCTATTTGGGAGAGTCTGGAAACTCAAGGAATTCCAAGTCCATACATAAACATTATCAAAACAGTATATACAAAAAGTACAGCAAGAATTCAACTGGAAACGGTGGGCCCGGAGTTCCAAGTAAAAAGAGGAGTCCGGCAAGGTGACCCACTGTCACCTAAGCTGTTCTGTTCAGTACTGGAGAACATTTTCCGAAAGCTAGATTGGTCGAATATGGGCCTAAACATAGATGGAAAAAAATTAAACCACCTCAGATTCGCTGATGACATTGTTCTGTTCGAAGAAAATCCAAGTAACCTGGAGCTTATGATACAAACATTAAGTGATGAAAGCGCCAAAGTGGGCCTGACAATGAACACAACAAAAACAAAACTATTAACAAATTCGGCCCACATACAAATAAAAGTAGGTGAACAACCACTGGAATACGAGTATGTCAATGAATACTCATACCTAGGACAACTCATTTCATCTCAGGACCAGACAAACAAAAAAATCAACCTAAGAGTAGCAAGTGGATGGAGAAAATATTGGTCATTGAAAGAGGTGATGAAATCGAAAGACTCTATAAAAAGGAAAGTATTCAACACCTGTATTCTACCTTGTATCACATATGGGTGTGAAACATGGGCACTTACAAAGCACCAGAGAAATAAATTGCAATCATGTCAAAGGGCCATGGAACGAAGTATGACAGGAATAAGTAAAAGAGACAGAGTCAGAAGTGAAAGAATAAGAGCCAAAACAAAAGTAACAGACATCCTAACCCGAAACAATCAGCAAAAGTGGAGGTGGACTGGACACATGATGAGGGAAAATCGAGAGAAGTGGAGCAAAATTATAACAGACTGGTACCCCAGAAACGCTAAGAGGAATAGGGGAAAACAACTCAAAAGATGGGTGGATGAGCTAAAACTTGCTGTGGGACCCAACTGGAGGAGAGTGGCCCGCTATGGAGTACAGTGGAAGCAGCTAGAGGAGGCCTTTGCCAAGAGGCACACTGAATTGAGGGACATACTCTGATGCAAAATAAAATCACAAAATACCAATTCATGATGAAAAGGCTAATATAATAATAATAATACAAGACTAATGTTCAAATCTTGCTCCAAATCACACACTTACATATAGGTACATCTGGATTCCTCTCATGCCGGTTCCGTATGTAACTGGCGGTGAGAGAGTGACACTTGCCGTCTACCAATTTGCCCTCTCTTTCTCTTGACACCTACAATGAGAATGGAAGGGTTATTCAGGTAAGAAATTATTGAATATTATTTTAAGAGTCACATTATTACAAAAATTGGCTAGAATCCAATATTTGATTATAAAGTACAGATGTAATGAATGTTATCCAGAAACAGCATGACAATAAATAATAACGTGACTATGATATCCATGAGCTTGATATGTCCGACAGATCAATTATTTTGTTTAGTTACATTTTTTTTTTTGTTCTGTTTTGAACTGCCATCAGTCGGTATCGGCTATAATCAGTTTTGCTGTATATAGGTATTGTTTTTGGGTTTTGGAAACCATCGTCTCACTTAACCACTACTTTCATATTGCACAATGTTTAGTTACATTTAATTTACAACTTTATTGGCACGCATGCAATAGAGTATTTAAGACTAAGTTCGGCCTGGCCAGCCACATAAGGGGTCGCGATCATGGAAAAAACGACCTGCTATAATATGTTACTCTTTGAAAGCCGTAAAAATATGTGACACGCTCTTATGGCTCTACAAATAAGATCGTGTCAGATATTTTTGCGGCCTTCGTTGTGTAACATATTATTGCAGGTGACTGTACATATATATATTTGCAACAAAAAATTTCAGCATGTTTGAATATTTTGGAGTATCAAATGTCATGTCTTACTACAAAAATGTTAAACTAGATTCAAATATACATGCCTCCGGATGTATGCACAGGTTCTTCCGAGAGCTGAGCACAACTCCAACCAGGCTGGGTTTCTCACCCTGCTGCTGCTCATAGTAGTTTATCAAATTCTTCAACTCTTCTAGCACCTTCTCTATCTCAGGTACTGTACGGGAGCAGTAGATCAACTTTCTGTCAAGTGATAAATATATAAACAAATTTATTTAAAACTGGAGTCATCTACATCTAAAGATTTTTCTACATTTCTAAGCTTACCTCACATGGTGTGGATTTTGAATCATGTATGCAACAATCAAAGACAGCAAAGAAATAGTTTTTCCAGTACCTGAAGGCATTTCTAGAAGACCATGGCCCTGAAGTTAAAAAATAAATAATAGTAAACATAACCTCAAAATGTTATTGTTGCGTACAATTTTTAGGAGTAAAAGTTATTTGATCAGTACTTACTTTTGCATCCAGTGCCCTTTTTAACTCCAGCATATACGCATATTGCTCTGGGTAAATGTAATCGTAAGGGAAATACACCAACAAACCATCAACAGTCAATCTAAAATAAAAATTACAATTTATTTATTTATTACACAACATGACCATAATGAAAAATTAACAGGTATTAATGGAACAGCGTACTTCATTTTCAATGTTGAACTACTTTTTTATTCAACTGTAAAGAGTTATATGTTTCAACAGTTTTAAAATAAATAGAAAGATGCGCTTTATGAACCGGGCGGCATTTGGTTTGGATTTGGCTCATTTGGCTTCAAAGAACAAATGTCAATGTCAGTGCCGCTGTCAGTGTCAATCATTGTGCGTTCGGATTTTAACTTTTGTTCAAAGTTGAAAATGATTTTAAAACCTCAAATATCCAAACGATTTAATATTTTTATATTTATTATTGTAGAGGAACCGAAATAGCAACACATTCCCAGTAAGAAAGCTGGGAATTTTATTCTTGATGTAGTACTGTCTGTTCTCTTGAACAAAATATATATAGTTGGTCAAGCAGATCTTGTCAGTAGAAAAAGGCGGCAAATTTGAAAAATGTAGGCGTGAAGGGATATCATCTCATAGATCTCGCGCCTTTTTCTACTGACAAGATTTGCTTGCCCATCTATAGTTTGGCAGGCCATTTTCGTCAGTAGAATAAGGCGGCAAATTTTAAAAATGTATGTAGGCGCGAAGGGATGTGCTCCCATAGAAACTTTGAATGTTGCGTCTTTTTCTACTGAAAAGGTGGGTTTGCCAGAGTAATGTACAGTGTTTAGAGAGAGGCAAACTGAGGTTAGGTACCGGTAACAAAAGGAAGGCCTACCTCCACCGGGAAAAACGAAATTTTGGTTTACGTTTTTGGCAGTGGGCCCTTAGTCCTATCTACGATACGCAGTATCTTAATTCTGTAGTTTGTGGTACGTAAAATGCGACCGTGTCTCATAACAAGTATGTGTACTCGTACCTACAGTTGCCCCCATTTTTACACGACTGACCAAACAAAAAGAGTGTATTGGTAAAATAAAAAAAATACCCATTCAGTTCTTACTGGGGACTACCGGGTAGGAGCAAATGAGAATTAATAGCCAAGTTCCTATTTGTTTGGGATTAATTTACATTACCGCTAAACAAAGGAATCTCTTGTTGATTAATGGTTAGTTTACTTACCTTTTGACCCCAAGATATTGAAGTCGTTTAGCGTTAGCGATAAAGTATTAAGTAAGTATGCTATTGGAATTCTTTTACAGTCAGTTGCTATCACGTTGGTCTCAAGAAAGAATATATTAATTTTATACATCGTATTTAGTTTCTGTTTTATTTTTATTTTTTCAAGAATCATGGTCAAAGTTAGTGTAATAGGTGCAGGAATAAATGGAATAGCTTGTGCACTTCGGATCAAAGAAACATACCCGAATTTTGAGGCAAGTTCATAACAAAGTACTTTTGCACTAGCGATAAAAAAGATACAATAGAGCCAAAATACTTACCTAATGATATCATAATATTTTAGAATTGAGATGTATGTACATAGTTCCATTCCAGTGTAATAACCACCTAACTTCGCGGAAAGGGACGAGTGAGTTTTATACTTGGTCAAACCAATTTGTCAGTCAGTAAGAACCAGGAAAATTATACTCATCCTATTCTTTTAGGTGCTAGTATTAGTGTAAGACAAAGATAGTATGATTCTCTCTGTCTATGATTGAAATGAGACAGTCCTTTGACAAACTTTATTTTATTAGACAATATTTTGTTTTTTTTTTCAGGTGGTAGTGCTATCAGAAGAGTTCAGTCCGGACACGACTGGGGATGGATCTGGGGGTCTCTGGTATCCTTATTGCTGTGGGAATACTCCAGGGTATCTTCTTGGGTGAGCACTTATTCTTACCTATAAGCATCCTCTGAGGTTCATTAAGACTAGCATTGATAAATCAATCGCGTTTTATCTCCAACCTAAAGTATTTAAAAAAAGTATCGAATTCATTTTCTCTCAATTAAATTGTGATGATTCTGGTACATATAAGTACGTACTATGTACTAGTGGTACCTAAAATTTTAAATATTAGGATTGGATATCTCACGATAATATGTTTATTTAGCACCTTATCAAATTTAAACAACGAGCACCATAGGACTTGCATAACACGCCCACATAAGCACCATCTCGAAAACCACAAGCCGAAGACTTGATCCCTGAGGGCCTACAACGAAAAACGAAATTCGCTCTTGTATATTCGAGCGATAGAGATAGCAAACATTTTTGGTCAATATTCCGAAAAAGGCACCTATTTTAGGTCGCACAATTTAGGGGACCAAAATGAGGCACGTCGAATCGACGTCGTCGGCACGTCGAGTCGACATAAATGGGGAAAAAACGCACGTGCCGGCGACGTATTTATTGACGGTAAATTAGTAATTACAACCATTAGGTCAACACTAGGTCATGTTTCCGACGTGGATTTTACGTCGCCACGACGTGCCGCGTAGTTGAAATGTACTCATTTGGTAATCTTTACCACCTTTAGACGTGATGGTGACATATTTTTATCCATATAATTACTCTGCGAGGCAATATTTAGATGAGACGCGATGAAGAGAAAAAGAGACACAAACATTACGCTTATATATTCTTTTCACTCAGAAACAAAATGTCTAACAAGAAAACAACTCAAAGTTAAGCAATGATAATGGCGGCCACTAAGTCATGTAAAATAATTTAGGCCGATTACGGAGATGAAGAACGGTGAAATCTAGTGCGCAGAAAAATTTTTCGTGCAGTATGTTAGGTTTACATACAAAACTATCGATGGGCTTTTGAAATATTTAAGTTTTCAACATTTTATAAAATGCATATATTTGCTTGTAATTGAGTGTTGTAATTGAATATTTGTGTGTGTGAGTGTATTGTCTCGATCAAAAATATTGTTTTATTTTGAATATTAGCACAATGAAGTACCGTGTGATGGCACCATTCAAGATATAAAACAACTTAAATTATGCAATTTATATTTAGCATCTCGTTATAATGAAAGAAAATGGGGGCACAACTTTATGGTATTGATAGTATACTTTACAAGTGTTTTTAACTATATGGTCGCAATTTGGTATCTATTTTAAGTAACATTTACCTAAAATTAGTAGCTAAATCGACACAAAATCGACGACCTAAAGGTCTCCGTATAAGAGATAATTACGTCGCAAATACACCTAACATGTCTTATTAGTATATTTGACCTATTGGTCAAACTTTGAAGTTAATTTTACCTAATATTATGACTTATTTTCAACCATTAAGTCCCTGACTTCGTGGTACCCGTATAAGAAATAATTACGTCGCATATACACCTAAAATGCCTTATTAGTACATTTGACCTACTGGTCAGGGTCGGAAGTTAATTTTACCTAATATTTCGACCGATTTTCAACCAATAAGTCCCTGACTTCATGGTCTCCGTATAAGAAATAATTACGTCGCATATATACACCTAAAATGCCTTATTAGTACATTTGACCTATTGGTCAGGGTTCGAAGTTAATTTTACCTAATAATTCGACTTATTATCAACCATTAAGTCCGTGACTTTATAGTCCCCGTATAAGAAATAATTACGTCGCAAATACACCTAAAATGCCTTATTAGTAGATTTGACCTATTGGTCAGGGTTCAAGGTTAATTTTACCTAATATTTCGCCTTATTTTCAACCCGTAAGTCCCTGACTTCATGGTGTATTTATGAAGTGAAATTTACGTTGTATTGTCCCTATATTTTGACTTGAAAGTAAAAGTGTACAATACGTAAAATTATTGGTGACTTAGGACGTAATTTTTACTTAAATTGATAAAATCTTTTTCGAGCCTAGGATTCCTAGGAAAAAATACTTAAAATGTTTGCTGGGGAGGACGATGTAGAAATTTGATCTTCGTTTTTCATAGTAGCGTCTCTGCTCATGGCTTCTACCTGTTTAACAGTAAATGGGGCGGCGAAACTTACAAGTTCCTACACTCCTGCTGGCTCGAAGGTGGTCACAACGTAACTATCGGGCCGGTCTACTCTCTGAGTAAAGAACAGAGCAAAGAAACCCTGGCGTGGGCCTCAACAGTCTTCGGATTCCGGTACCTAGAGCCACGTCAGTTGGAGTACCTGAGCCGATTGTACTCTGAGGACTACGTGTAAGTATCGTAGAAAACATTCTTACAACGCAGCCGTAAAATAACCTTTTTATTTCTCGTGGAGACGAAAACTAAAACAACTCGTTCGTGATCGTTAGTAATAGAGTCCACTTCAGAGTTACCGCCTCACAGTCACCGGGCACAACCACAAACTCACTTTAAGGGCTCTATATACATGTCAAATTGTCAGTGGCGGATTTGCAGTCTTAGGCCCCATGCAGTCCCTGTAGCCGCCTCTTTCTCAGCACCCATCATATTGACTACCTACATTTTGAATTATTTTTTGTTATCATCAGCGAATTTTTTGTCACATTCTGCCGACCCTAATATTTTGCCGCCGGGCCTACTGGGCCTAATAGGGCAAATCCAACACTGCAAATTGTCTTGGATTTTGATCATGTTTTCGCTTTAATTTATCAACAGTATCCAGCCAGTATCTCGTTTGACAACTTTTGCATACTTATACTTTTAACAGGTCATTATAAAACGTTGATAACACAAACAATATAATTTTAATTTTATCTTGGCAACATTATTACATTGTGGAAAAACCCATATTGTCTACGTTTCGTTTTACGAAATAAGTATCAAATACATCAAATCTAGAAAAGTAAATTTATTACATTAACGACCAACGCCTTAAGTCGAAAATCTAACAACGCTTGGTAAAAAGAGCCACCGCCGTCGTGTGAATAAATACACATGTATCCATTTGTATGATTCAAACGCTTTTTTGACGCGCGTTGTAAAAGCGCTCGTGCGAATGAGGCCTAAGACATGGAGTCATTGGAGTCGCTCATTTCCACAGTTGTTGATGATGTTTGAAGGTACGTAGGTAAAAACATGGTAAAAAAACGTAAAATCCACTACTATGATAAGTATATTGTATACCATTCAATTTCAGTTCTGGCCACACGTTTACAACCTTCATCGTCCACACAACCTCTATGCTGTCGTACCTGTACTCGCGCTTCGCCCGCGCCGGCGGTGAGCTGAAGCGGGCCAAGGTGACTTCCTTACGGGACCCCGTCCTTGGAGACTACGACGTTGTGGTCAACTGTACTGGTCTTGGAGCGAGAGAATTGGTCCCCGATTCCGGGGTGTTCCCGGTTAGGGGACAGGTCATAAGAGTGAGTATTGAACTTACGACAGACTATAATAGAAAAATATGTAGTTATTTATTTTAATTTTTAAGTCAATTCTTCTATTTTAAAGGTTGATACAGTATTAATTTATTTAAAGGTTGATGCTCCGTGGCAGAACGACACAATCTTGGACAAAAGCTCTGGACACTACATAATACCTAAGTATGTATGATTTATTGAGTTTAACGGTTTTGTTGGTAGACGTAGAGTACTCGGGTCCCCCATAGAATTAAGGATGGCTGTCGTAATAAACACGAAAAAAAGCAATAAGTATATAATTTAAGTACTGTATTGTTGTATCTAGCACGTTTTGATACTAGAAATTACATCAATCGAACGTACAGGCTTTGGTACGAGTATACTTACGAGACGAGATGAGTTTAGAAAAAGGAAGTCACAACGTTTTGACACTGGTATGCTCTATCTATCCATAAGATTTATTAAACTTATACTGTTCATTAACAATACATTTATTCAACCAGCTCTTTATACCTAAACAGAATAGAGTTTTTCATCCGTCTGATTAAATTTCAGCGCCGAGACGGTGGTGCTAGGCGGCACGCAACAAGAATACGATTTCAATACGGGAACAGATCCAAAGGACACAGAGTTCATTCTTAATGGATGTTGCTCAAGGATTCCTACAATGAAGGTAATAAGTAATGTTTTATATGAAAAGGTAATAAGTATTGTTTTATATGAAAAATTTACTCTTATCCATATTAAATGCCTGAGCAGTCCAAATAAAAATTGTACTTTAATTAATCAGCAGTAACTCGTTTGCCAATTTTTGATCATTCTAACTGTAGGTACTTACTTCTATTTCACTATGTTGTATTGATGTCATAGACTTATAATATATAAAGACGGTGTCTCAGCGAGCTGTCACTGTTGCCACTTTTGTTTAGTGTACGATTAACAATGAGGCCCACGTTGCTGTAGCCATGTCGATAAAGTCATATCGATAAACTATCGACATTTCTTGCAATTTTAATTTTACTTCAAAGGCTTAACGATACCTAAAATGACCAAAAACGCTTTTATTCTTTATTGTGGTTATCAGATCACAATTTTATAGTCACGCCCCAGCAGGGAACCAAGGGAAAGTTCATATATTTAATTAAAATACATAAATACCTCCTAAAATAGGTGTTCCGCAATAATTGAATTATATTATTATATTATAATATATTCATTATCCATTAGCATTTCAATTATGTTTATGTTTAATGAAGATATTGAAGCTTCAATTAATCGCTATTTCGTTCCGCTGTGTAGTGTTTATCGATATATAACATGATTTAAATCGACTTTCCTAATAGAGCACACATACATAGCCTGGGCGCATCAAGAAAGGCAACACTTGATTTGAAGTCCACCTTGTCAACAGTATGGTTGTCCTTTTTTGACAAACGGCATTTTAAAAGAGCGAGGAGAGAGAAATGATACTAGTTGCTGCGTCGTGAAAGAGAACAGAAAACGTTGGGCCCTTGGTTGATGTCGTCCGTAGAGCTCATTATACAACTTTAGCAATAATAAAAAATATAAATTTAATTTTACCCTGGCAACATTAGTAACCTACATTGCGAAAAAAACCCCATTGGGTCCGTTTCGTTTTACGAAATAAGTATCAATTCCGTTACCAAATAGATAAAATGTAGAAAAATAACTTGACGCACAGATGTGCATTGCATAGATTCGTCCCAACAGCATAGTAAATAGTATAGATAACAGTGGCGGCGCGTCAAACATATCCATAGGCAAGCCGGGGCTAATTTGGATTACATATTTCCTTTACAACTATGCTCAAACGTCCAAAAACAGGCAAGCCGGTGGGAATCGGCTTTTAAGGACGCGCTGCCACTGATAGATAATGTACCTACCGACAGCAGGGCCCAGTTTTATAAAGTTACAAGTTACAGGTTACAAGAGTACAGGCTACATGCACCTGTAATGCACTGTGTACGGCTACAGGTGTTTTATAAATACACATAGATAATTACAGTTGTAAAGCACCACGGTCAATCTCGATTACATGTGAAATTTACAGGTGCGAAGGACATCACTATTTAAAAAAAATGTCTGTCATAGAATTCATAGATACTCTGTGCTCTACTAAATGCTGTGTTATTGTTTGCTGTTAAGTATTGGAAAAATGGCCAGAAATGAAGGAGAAATCGAGTGGTTGAGAGCGGTGTTTGATGCCAAGGATATACTTTTCGGGCCGTTTTCAGATTCAGATTAAGTTAGATTTAATGAAATATTTACCTAATAAGTAAATAAGTACTGTTTCACATTACAATGTATCGTTTCGGTAGTGGCTCAAAGATAAGTACGCTGTGTATCGAAAATTATGAATAGTACACTTTACCATAATGTGAATGCACTATACTTAGATAAAGAGACGAATGCTAATAAATCAACGACAAATATCGGCACCAATCCCTTTCCGTTTCCTAGTAGATAAAATAAAACGAATCATCAATAAAATCAATATCAAACATATTGTCACTTCATTTCCTATTTACTATATATTTCAGATACATTAACAAAAACTGATAAGGTCAGTGCATGGAAAAGTATGCATGCCCTGGCGCAATCTTTGGCGTTAGTGCCTAACAATAAAGAGTACAGTTTAAAATCTCTCAGAAAACGAATAACTTTAATTAAACTTAAGAATTACGAGCAAAAGAGCGAATCAGACACACTACAAGTAGCTGCTGTTGTGCTGTTACAGGACTCAAGACGTATGTCAGTTTTTGTTACAAGTTTACCAATCTACACTTGTAATTTACAATATTTTTATAAAACGCTTGTTCGATTATGAGTTTAAAACTATTAATCTCCCATATTTTCGTCTATGGTTGAGCTACAGGCACTTGTACCTGTAACCTGTAAAATTGTAACACGGTACTTTTATAAAACGCAAATTGTAAAAAACGGAGGAAGTGTTGCCAGTAAACGCCTGTAAACTTGTAACTTGTAACTTTATAAAACTGGGCCCAGTAGTTTATGCTATTTACTATAACTTAAAACTAAATATTTTTCATCATGGAATACTTTCGTTTTCCTAGTAGAGGCGTGTTTTGTTTATGAAAATCGCGATGTCAACGTTCGGGGTGAGGCGAGGTAGTACTAATATAAGGTATAATTCAAAAACAAGGCGTTTCTATGTTTCAGGCGGCTAAAGTGGTAAAACACTGGACAGGTCTGCGACCCGGGCGAGACCAGGTCAGGTTGGAGTTAGAAATTGTGGATGGAAGACTGGCCATACACAACTACGGGCATGGTCAGTACCGTCTTTACCATAAGGGCACACGGGGCCCGTGCCCAGGGCCCCCATCCTTAGGGGGCCCCGAAGGACAGACAGTAACAGTATATTTGATTACCCATAATAAATAGAAGATCATAGTAGAAAAATGTTGGTTTAATTAGCTTGCTTTACTTCCTAAAAGGGCCCCAAATTTTTATGTGCCCATGGGCCCCAGCATGTAGTTTAAGACGGCCCTGGGCATGGTCAGTATCGCTTGTAATGGTTCCAGTAAATTGAAGTAGTTCCGAAGTTTTGTCTTATTTATCAGTACGGTGAAATGAGCCCGATTTTGTTTGTCTTACATATCAGTCTACGGCGGTTGAAAGGTTAATCAAATGTTAGTTGGTACATATCTAAAGAATAAAACAACAAAAATTTATTACATTAAAACAATCATAAGTACATAGGCAAAGGGTTAGGTAATACATATGTGGGTAGGGTAGAAAAGTGGTTTCAATCGATGTGTGGCACCGTCGTCGAACCCAAGCCACCTGGCGGTCGACTTAAAACGGTGGCGTGTGCCTCTAAAGAATATAATTATGAAATGGTTTGTTACAGGTGGGAGTGGCGTTACGTTGTTCTGGGGGTGCGCAAGCAACGTCCTAGGTTTGCTGCAGGCAAATTTGAACCAAATAGACAGACCCGTAAAGTCCAAGATATAATAAAGGTACAGAACGTACAGAAGGCAGTGCTAACCTAGCTGAGATATATTTGTTACATAATGCGTTTTTTTTCTATATTTACGTTATCAATTAGCATTATATGTGCAAAGTTTCATTACAATCCAAGACGTAGTTTTAAAATGAGAACGAAACTCCGTTTGTATGGGAAGGTGAAATTCAGCCGAGCTTGCTCTAAAGAAAAATGTAGGTGATACCTACAGTTGACAAAATCGCTGCAGGTGAATGTAGTCCCAATAAACAACAGTTTAAAGTCGAAATTTTAATAACAATAGGAATCTTACAAAAATATTTTTATAAATTCAAATACATATATTACTTATGATCTTAAAATACATTTACATATTTTATTTTTTGGTGTAAAATGTAACTGTATACCTATACCACTAAATTGATACTTATAGTTCGTTTTTTTTAGCATTAGAAAGAACTGGCAAGAAGGTAAGCGATCTTGACGGTTCTTTTAAATGAAAAACGCTTTTTAAATATCAAGAACTATTACTTGTGAAAGCAGAAGAATGTAAATTATCGTATTAGATTAATAATTGTTACATATTTGCCGTAACTTATTTTTAAAATGTGTTTTTCAATTAAAATACACATCAAGATTGTTTACCTTATTTCTAATGCTAAAAACGAACTATAGTTTGGTAATCACTTACAGTAAGCACCATCACAGACAATAATTAAATCTTATTGCAAAGATAATAAATATAGTCATATCCATCTACTTATGCTTTTTCATATGTATACCCTCTCTTTTTTACATTCCAGAAATGCATATATGTAAAAGAGATAATAATTATATTTATTTATTTAATTTGTCCCACGGATCTGTAATCTTAGTACAAAACCAGGACAAATAGGTACTAATGTGTGGACGCTATTATAAGCACGAAGTATTTCGTACATTCCCTATCTTTATCGCACGTGCATAAAATGGTATGCTTATATTGGTTTCCCGCTCGCACAGTGGCATTGACCGCCGGCACACAGGAACAGGCCGATGAATGTACGAAGTTCTTCGTGCATAGCGTCCTTTCTTTACCTGAATTGTTCAATCGAACTGTCACTTAAGGGCCGGTACAGACGGACTGCATGCCAACTGCAGCGTCGATGCGCAGTTCCAATACAAATTGCAGTCGGGTTGCAGTCCGTGACGCAGTGGCGTAGCGTGAACTAATCTAGCCGTGGGCCCGAAGGGGCCTCGCGCGTGCCCCCCCACCCCTGGGGTTTTGTTTCTTTTTAAAAATAAAGGAATGTCTCCTTTAAGTAAAAGAGCCAGCTTAAGGATTTAAGGAAGTTTCCCTCCAGGGCCCGACTTATCTTTCCACACTGTATATATAAATATACAGTTTAGAGTCGTACATAACAGATCTTACACTAATTGAGAAAGACTTGAATGATTGAATAAATACGAGCTATTGTATTTGAGGCGTGGCCTTTCTCTACATACTATACCTACATAAGTACAATAAATGATACGTACGTATGTATATTGTCTAGGTTGTAATGTATTACATTTATTTGGCGATGGTGTCGTAGATATCCGTGCGCCTTTGACTTCTTATTGGTATTTGACTCCTGACTTCTTCTACCGTATCCAAATCTAAAAAAACAAGGAGGTTGTTAACGTGCTTTTTATTATAGAGCAAAAAAAGTTATACACTATCAATAACTTTTGATCGCAAGTATCCCAACCCAACCCCCTTTTTATTGACGCTTAAAATAAAAGTAAATATACTTATGAAACCAAAAGAATGTAAATGCTATATATAGGTACGTAATTTGTCTATTGCTGCAGATAATTTTATTCAATTTTACATATTATGTATGTATGTATAAAACTTAACAAACTAAAACCCGTTCTGAGCCATGCCGGGTCCAAAGGTCCCCATCACACTAGCAGCGTTACCCCGCTGTATGGCGATGGAGACCTGCACCTCTAGCACATCTTGCATCCGCGACTTAGACCGCGACTCGAGTCGCCATTCCCGCGGCTGTCAAATCTGTCGATTTCCGTAGCATAACTTGTACCCGCGACTGCAACAGCCGCGTAGAGAACTCAAAGTCGCGGCGCGACTCGTCAATGTTACCCGGCGAAATCAAAGTCTAAACAAATCGATATTTGCAAGTGGCAACACTGAATCGGAAACCAGGGATGCGCTAAATCATTCGTTCTTTGGTGGTAAAAAATCTACTTTTTTGTCGATGGTTAAGTTTTTCCTGTCAAAGTCAAGGAAGTTTCAAATTGTGTCAACATTTAATTACGGGAAAAAATATGAAAAAATGTAAGTAATAGAGCCTTATATACTTAATATTGATAATATTCCTTAAAATAAATATATATTGTTTAAAAATTTCTGTTTAATAAACCTTTTAAATAAAATATTTTTGTAAGTAACTATAGTAATGGAATTGCTATTATTGGTTTTGTTCTCATATTCCTGTTGTAAATAGTGTTTTTTTTTTTCAGAATAAGTTCAGCATTATCCTAGACACGATTGATATCCCAGCACCCAAAGGAAAATATTATTAACAGGAACGTGCCAACGGGACCCGAAGTGGAGATTCAGGAAAAGAAACACACTAGGCAAGCTTGTAGGTTTCAAACGCGGAGCTGTCCCCTTTTCTAAATGAACTAAGATGTGAGAAGCGCTTTAGCTTTAAGAACACCACCGAGGAAGTGAACTATTATTATAATAACCCTAATGGTTATGACGTACCTATCTAAGCTGCCGCAGTAACTCTCAAATAAGTTTCATATAGTTTTTCTTGTGCCAATAATGGATGGCATGTGTGTGTACTGTGTAACTGTTTATGATTTGACAAATTGATATGAAAAGCTTATTTCATAGTCCTCGATGAAGTCGCGACCATATTTTATTGTTTTGTTTACAAACCAATTTTCTTTCCAGGGTGATATTTAATTGTCCTACGCCGCATGTCGAAGAAAAGGGACGAGAGAAAATACTTTTTATGTGTAATAAAGAAGATTCATACAATTTCTCTATTGTGGTTCTAGATGTTAATATATATTAGATTTAATAATAAGAAATCGAATATTGCAAGAATATATAAGGCAAAGCAATATACTATTAATTTAAATATTGTTTTTTTTTTCACTCCTGTATTTTTTACCTGAAAAGAAACAAAAATAAAGTAGGTAGGTACCTGAAACTCCTAGAAGCCATGATTAGCTCCCCAAAGCCCACTTCATACCTAATGTTGACAGCAACGTATCATAGCATGATCGTATCAGGCCCTGTCAAACATGAAGTGAAACATCTAGAACACGGGTATGATCTAGAGGAGTTTCAACATGGTAGACCATATGATAGCAGTACCTACTCGTATGTACGCAGACTATGACGTGAGCGTAACGACTCCTTCAAAATATTGCTGGTCGGCTCGGTCCAGTCACGTCACGGTATGGTGTTGGCAGGGGACGGAATGGTTTAGTGGGTGATGACTGATAATATTTCATACAAAGCATGATTTTGAGCCGGACATGATCCTGTTACAGCCACGTATTACATCATTCTGTTACAGTACTATGCAGCGGGCACAGGCCACATGTAGGTATGTTTTGTTGAAGTCGAGGAAGGTTCCAAACGGTACCTAAATAGTAAGAGATTATTGAAATTAGACATCTAACTGTGATCCTAAATACTACTACTAAGACTATTATGGCTTACTTAATAAGTTGGATAGTTTGTTTTGAACATTTGTACCTACCCACCTCATCGGCTTCGTTTATGTACAAGCAAGCGGGCTCCGTTGTTAGGTTGATGAAAGATTTGTGTAAGGAAGTCTTAGGATTACTTTTACAAACTTACGAACCTGAATTGAAATTTAAAAATTCCTACCCCTAATTGAAATTATATGTACCTATTTACTTAATTGAGTACCTACAAGCTAGCTGTTTGAAAGTAAAGTTGTAAACATGATGGGTGTGTTGTGGTACTTGTAGGTATCACCGTGCATAATCGATATAAGAGTGCGTAAAGCGCATTTAGTGATTGTACCATACTTCCTTATCCCTTAGGACAATAAGTAATTATACAAATTATATTATTACATAATATATGAAACTTGTTTTTAAGTAATAAATATCATGAGTTTAGTTAAAAAAGTACAAGCAAACCACCCGCGAGAGCGAGTCGCGTCATAAAGTCGCGTAGACTTCGACTCGCGGATTGACATAAAGACGAGAGAATATTTTGTCTCAAAATAGGCAGTTGTGCTACGGATTTTAGTTCAAAGTCGCGATCGTTGTCATTTTCTGACAGTGACATCTGATCGCGAGTTTGTCGCGGCTCTCGCGCGTGAGTTGTGCTGCCAACACGCGACAACCCGCCAAGTCGCGCCGATCTGTCTCTTCTCACGCCTGTCGCGGCCAGTTGTGCTAGAGGTGCTGTTGGACAAGCCATGACTCAGAACGGGGGTCATTCCCCTTTTCTCTGAGGCGCTTGCCAAGTTCAATTATGACATAATTGTAATTGTGACATATTTGCTATATTTTTTTTCAGTGTTTTTCAATAAGGGGTCATCCATTAATTACATCACACGTTTAGGGGGAGGGAGGGGGGCAAGAAAATGTGACATATTGTGACATGGGAGAGGGGGGAGACACAAACTTTGTGACGTCACTTTAACTTCATCAGTAACCGAAAATTTCTTTAAATTATTTTATTCGCTGTACATTTAAATAACAAGTTTTTAAAACGATAATCGTTTTTATTCGTTTAATTTTCTTTCCTATGCAGTTTTGGGTTATAAAATTACTAATATTTATATCGTCAAAAATATTTTGATAAAATATTAATAATACTTAGGTACTTACTTAATTCGATTTGGCGATTTCGTAGAAAAAATGTGACGTCACACTAGGGGGGGGAGGGATTTGCCAAATGTGACCAAGTGTGACAAGGAGGGGGGGAGGGGTCAAAAAACCTAGAAATTTGTGTGGCGTAATTAATGGATGACCCCTAAAGAGACATGTCAAGATCGTATAGTCTTTTTGTAATACTAAAAAATCTAAGTATAGGTCCAAGTTTTTTCCTATAGTTTGCCTCACTCACCTATATTGCCCGTGAGAGTGCCCTCCTTTTCATCCAGTTTCGCGACGACGGCGCCCCAGGGGTCCACTAGCGTGGAGTGTCCCCAGGCTACGTAGCCGGCTGACTCGTCTCGCGCCGGGCTCACTAGCGCCACCCAACTGTGAAGGTTAAAGTATATAATGGAATTTATTACACATTATTTGACAAGTCAACTTTTTTAGTAGAAAAGAGCAAGGGATCGATCTCCACAACAATTCATGAGTTTCGCGCTTATTCCTACTGACAAAGTTGGTTTGCAAGGAATTGGTATTTATGGTATACCTTATGGTTATAGCCAAAGGAAGGCCGATTAAAGTTTGTATTTGTATTTACGTATTTATTGCAATTCACATGTACATTACAGGTATTACAAGTACTTAAGAGTATAGGTAGGCACACAAATGACACATGAACATGAAACCCCGATGGGCGCGGCAATAAAGGTAGATATAGTAATAGCAATCGTTTCGAGCATAATGTCACCAATTGCAGGGTGGTTGAATAAGACATATTCTAGTATTATACAATTATATTGGGCCCGATTCGGATTATGAAATAGACATCTATTAGACATCTTTTAGCCATCACCAAGATACGATAACGATATGCTTAAGATCTAACCTGTCAAATTTGACATTTGCGCGATTCTGGAGATACTCTTGAACGATTTCCACAGGATATTACTTAGAGATCTGATTAATATTTAATAGATATCTTACTCTATCTAACGTAAAAGTGACATTGGTTGCCCGAATTGCGCTGCAAAAGATAACTAGTTGATATCTTAACTATAACGTATCTAAAAATGGATCTAGTACGTGTCGTCTCTTGTGAATATCTTGAAGTTCGAATACGGCAGATTGTCAGCTGTCAGCTGCCTGCCCCACTGAAGAACAAACATCGACTTATTCGACTTACAGTTGCTGGTCGGTGGCTCTCGCGCGGGCGAGCAGCTCCCAGTGCTTGGGGCCCGTCGTCATGTTGAAGGCGCCCGGGTAGATCAGCAGGGAGCAGCCTGTATGCAGAACAAAATGTGTATTAGGGTCGACTCTTTACATAGTGACATCTAGAATTCGAAAGAGTAAAGCCAATTTAAAATAAAGTACAATTAACCAATTAACTATTAAAAAAATATATAAAATCATAATGGGTTAGGGGTTTTGCCAAAAATGCATCATTTCGGAAAAGAGCTGATACTCTTCAACCTGCTGGGTCGATTTTTATCAAACATAAAAACCACCGCAAGTAAACTCGCTTTCACGTAAAAAAAACTGCATCGAAATCGGTCCATTCGTTGGAGAGCTATGATCCCACAGATAGACAAGACAGACAAACAGACATTGGCGTCAAATATATACTTGTAACATCCTTCTTTTTGCGTCGGGGGATAAAAATCACTTTAAGTGAAAAAAAGTATAACCCCCTCATTCATAAACGCTTACTAAAGTTGACAAGCCGATAATAATCGTTTGTTCCTTTCCGACGTATCGGTATGATGGAAAGGGACAAACGATTATGATCGGCTTGTCAACTTTAGTGAGCGTTTATGAATAAGGGCTTGTGCACAAATCACGCGAGGTTAGATGGGGGGAGGGGGGGTCACGAAAAACTCACGATAGATCACTTTGGGGGAGGGGGGGGTATAAGGAAACCTCACGTGTATTTTTCTACAGTGAACGAAACTAAGAAAAAAAAACCAACCACATGAGTAAAATACCTTTTCTCGGTTTCGTTAAACATATAGATCTTCATTCTGCACTTCAAAATAGCGAGTGTATTTTACGAAAATAGAAAAATAAACAATATTTTCTAAATACAACACTATTTATCTTAAAATTAGGTCGAATGAAAAAAAATCATAAAAATACACGTGAGGTTGCGTTGGGGGAGGGGGGTAGTCAAAAACCTCACCAAATATCACCAAGGGGGAGGGGGGGTCAAAAAGTAGCCGAAAATACCTCGCGTAATTTGTGCACAACCCCTAAGGGGGCTGTTAAGACCTATCTTAACAGGGAATAGATAAATAGATATTAGCCAATACCTACTTGCCTACGCCATCTAGGTTAGGGCTCTCAAACTTCTTAGATATTAGACATAAATCACCAGTAGACAGCACCACAGTTCCATAATATGTAAATAAGGTGACATCTACCGAAACTCTTATGTACTAGTATAATTACTCAATAGCTTAGTTTAGGTATGTTGGTATATGTAATAGTTCATAACTAATCAGTAGTGTGGCGCTGTACGCACCTATATAAGCACCGATTTGGATTTATATCGAATCACATTTTCCAACCAGCCTTCTGCTTAACATTAAACCTAATGTAGTATAATATTCCCTGCTTTTATTTGGCCGCCATTACCTCCACGCTGGACATAATGGTGACCCCTAGTTTAAATCGCGGTTAATCCAAGTACTATACAGCGAATCACTGGTAAATTTAATAGCATTTGCAACCCAGTACATCGAGGAATCGCCGCGTATCCTGATTTAGGCCGGGAGAGCAACGTTACCACGTAGGTTGCAACCGCGTGGGGCTCCGCCGACCTGAAGAAGCTGGAGAGGTGACTAGGAGGCGGCCACACCTCTCGATCGAGCAGCCTGAGCGAAGGCGCCGACCGAGCCACCAAAGCGGGACCACGTGCGTCGCACCGCAGCCCGCGCAGGGAACGACGACCGCAACTACCAAAGGGACCACGTGGGTGGTACCACACCAGAGGCAGAAGGAGTGCCCAAGCGAGGGCAATCACCACGCGCACGAGCTTCGACCGAGAAGGCAAGTGAGCTGGCAATTCCTAACCTATTTACCAAATTTCCC
This sequence comes from Cydia fagiglandana, assembly GCF_963556715.1. Taxonomy (NCBI): domain Eukaryota; kingdom Metazoa; phylum Arthropoda; class Insecta; order Lepidoptera; family Tortricidae; genus Cydia; species Cydia fagiglandana. The sequence continues at coordinate 4,677,997 of NC_085943.1, forward strand.
TACCAAATTCAACTGTAATCGCTTAACCACCCTACCAATTGTAAATTGTAATCGTTTTTAATCATGGCTAACGAAACAGAAATTTCCAAAAGAACCCTAGAAGAGTTAGAAATTAGGCAGTTAAAAAATAAACGAGGTGTCTATAAGCGAAAACTAACTGTATTTAAGAAATTTATAGAAAAAATCGACTCAAGTGCATTGACGGCCGAAATAATTGTAGACATAAGTTTAAGACTAGATCAATTACCAAAGTTATACAATGATTTCTCTGAGATACAGGACCGGATCGAGACACTGTGCAGCGAGGAAGGTGACATCGAGGCCCAAGAGGCCGAACGTGAGTCTTTCGAGGACACATTTTACCGACTTAGCGCTAAGGGCAAGCTGCTGGCGAAAATAGATGACGAATCAATACCAAATGACCATAGTCCCCAAGCCCCGCAGCAGCAGCCCCTCGGTGAGTCGATAAAGTATCCCGAAATTAGCCTCCCTAGCTTTGATGGAGACCTAACACAGTGGCTGCAGTTCCGAGACACATTTGATGCCCTAGTCAATCAAGCTAGCTTGGCACCTATTGTAAAATATAAATACCTACGCAGTTGTTTACGAGACGGCGCACTTGAGGTAATTAGTTCGCTCGATTTCTCCGAGGAAGGGTACACGCTCGCATGGCAGATGCTTTGTGAACGTTATAATAATCCTAAACGTTTAGTTTCTAACCACATGCGAGCCTTGTTCGATGTGGAACCTGTACCGTCAACTCCTTCAGGTCTTAGAGGTCTGTGCGATAATATTTCCAAACATTTGAGATCCTTGCGTTCATTAAATGTACCTACCGAAAATTGGGATCTCGCAATTATTCACTTACTAGTTAAAAAGTTAGACAGTCGACTGCAATCAAAGTGGGAAAATAGTGTTGATTTGAGAAAATTGCCTTCGTTGCAGGACTTCAAAACCTTCCTAAAGAACCGAGCTGACCGGCTGGAAGCGACCAGCCCAGCAGTACCATCGGACGCACCCAGCACTTCCAAGAAGGCCATGGTAACCACGTCCGAACCTATTAAGGTAACCTCCAAACAATTTAAACCTAACCAGTGTCCATATTGTTCGAGTACGCATTACATTAACCAGTGTCCAAAGTTTAGTGCATTAAACGTGATCGCGCGAATCCGAGCCGTGAATAAATTACGATTATGCTTTAATTGTTTGTCCGGGACGCATGTCTTAACAAACTGCAGGGCCAGTACATGTCGAGTATGCAAGGGCAGGCATCATACGTTACTACACAAACCAAATACCAACACTCATATAGGTAGTAACCCCGCACCAACGCGATTACCAATCTCAACATTAACCGACGAACAACCGAGTTCTAGTCAAATCGAGACCGCCTTGTCTAATAACACCCTGATCGGAAAACAAGCAAACAATACTCGAAATAGGTCCGTTTTCCTCACAACAGCCCAAGTGCTTGTTAGGGATAAGCATAACAATGTGCATAAAATGAAGGCATTTTTAGACAATGGCTCGCAAGAAAACTTTATTACCCAAAACGCGGTAAAAAAGTTACAATTACCTAAACAACAACATGCCTTAAATGTCATAGGTTTCAATGAAAAAGTGTCTACTGTCCTAGAATCGTGTGACATAACATTGCATTCCTTAGACGGAACCTTTACGACTAATTTGTCCTGTTTTATTTCGCCTACTGTTTGTACAACCAATATTGAAATACCAAACGTGCAACGTTGGCACATTCCGCCGCGTTATAAATTAGCAGATGACGAATTTAACTTAGCTCAAGATGTAGATTTGCTGATCGGTGGCGAAATATTTTTCGATTTACTTCTCACCGGTAAATACTCGCTCGGGCCTGGATTACCGGTTCTGAGACGCTCACGCCTGGGGTGGTTAGTTACGGGTCCCGTACATAAAAAATCCGATTCTGCTATTCAATGTAAAATTACAGTTGAAACCCAATTAAAAAAGTTTTGGGAAATAGAGGAGGGTTCCGCACCAAATTTACCTTATGATGAAAAACAATGTGAGGATATATTTATGAAAACCCACACTCACAACTCTGAAGGTAATTTTGAAATTGAACTTCCATTAAAGCAGCCACCTACCAAGCTAGGTCAATCTAGGCACATAGCATACCGGAGGTTCAAAACGTTAGAGACTAAGTTCGAGCGGAACCCCGAATTTAAAGATAAATACGTGAATTTCATGCGCGAGTTCGAACAAGCTGGCCATATGATTAAATTACGAGATAATTATGATGGCCCATGTAATTTTCTACCCCACCAGGCTATTTTTCGCGACTCCCCCTCTACCCCGATTCGTATTGTTTTTGACTGCTCATGCAGGACCGATAACGGCGTTTCATTGAATGATATCCAATACAAAGGCTCAATAATACAGGACGAACTTATAAATATACTTCTACGGTTCCGAAAGTACCAATATGTTATTAACGCTGACATACAAAAAATGTACAGATGTATTTATTTAAAACCAAATCAAAAATACCTACAATGCATATTTTGGCGTGAAAATACTCACCAACGACTCCAAATTTATATGCTGACTACATTAAGTTTCGGCTTAAAGTCAGCACCACATATTGCAACCAGATGTTTGTTACAATTGTCAAAGGAGAACCAACACACATTTCCAGCAGCTGCAGAGGCCATAGCGAACCAGTTCTACATGGACGATTTTATCGCCGGCGGTGACGACGAGAATCAGGTAGCCGAAACTGCATCACAGGTGAACGAGATCCTGCGAGGAGCCAACTTCACGCTGCGGAAATGGAAGTCCAACTCCGAAGCCATCATAAAACGGGTGAGCGAAACACATACACACCAAAACACATCTACCACCGAATTTGGAGATAAAACACATAAGGTCCTGGGTTTAGCGTGGTCTAGTGACTCAGATGAGCTTATGTATACCATTAAAGAAAACCAAATTTCACACCCAATCACCAAAAGAAAGGTACTAGGGGTAATTTCGTCCATTTTTGACCCCCTAGGCTTGACAGGACCAGTCATTGTAGTAGCCAAAATATTTATCCAAAAATTATTTAAGGCTCAATTAGATTGGGATACCGAATTAACACAAGACTTGATCCAAGAATGGAACACATTCTATCGAGACTTGTTTTTATTAAACCAATTAAAAATTTCGAGATGTACAGTCATACCTAATTATGTAACGATACAAATTCATGGATTTTGTGACAGCAGTATTAAAGCCTATGGCGCTGCCATTTATATACGATCGAGCGATAGGGTAGGAAACGTCCAAGTTCACCTACTTTATTCAAAATCAAAAATCACACCAATTAAATCCCAAACTGTTCCAAATTTGGAACTTTGTTCCAGTTTACTTCTCGCAACACATGTAGATAAAGTAAAACGAGCATTAAAATGTGACCTTTCCGGAATCAACCTGTGGTCAGATTCAAAAATAACTTTGTGTTGGATTAAAAATAGTAATCTTAAATTAACTTGTTTTGTTAGTAACAGAGTCACAAAAATATTATCACTTACAAACAAGCAAGACTGTTCCTGGGTCCGCTCGGAGGAGAACCCCGCCGACCTTTTGTCCCGAGGGGTAGCACCAGGCAAGCTGGAAACCAACCAGTTATGGTGGTCCGGGCCCGCGTGGTTAAGCCAGAGTTCTGACACATGGCCAACCCACGATTCTGAGTCACTGGATCACATACCCGAGGCCGAGAGCGACGTAGACATAACACTCACCTTGGCTATTAACACAGAATCTAACGACACGATACAATATCTTTTTCACAGGTGGTCTAGTGATAAAACACTTATTCATGTATTAGCATACATACTTCGATTTATATATAACACAAAAAATAAAACACGAACAATTAATCCAAATATAAAATTATCAGGACCATTGTCCGTAGAAGAATTAAAAACATCGGATCACACATTAATCAGACATTCACAAATGGAATCATTTCCACATGAATATAAATTGTTGCAAAATAACAAACCGGTTCTTAACAAATCCAAAATATTATCTTTACACCCATTCATGAAGGACGGACTCATTCGCGTAGGCGGACGAATCGGTCTTTCGCATTATGCATATGAAAAAAAGCACCCTTTAATACTAAGTCACGAACACACGTTTACCAAACTACTGATGGAAAAGCACACGTACGTACTCTGCACGCTGGCCCTCAGTTATTACTATCTACTATTCGCGAGCGCATCTGGCCAACTAAAGGTAGAATGTTAGCTTCAAAAATTGTAAATAAATGCGTTCCGTGTTTTAGAGCAAATCCAAAGACTACTAACCCTATAATGGGAGACTTACCCCCCTCGAGGGTAAACCCATCCCCCCCCTTTGCTATCACGGGTATCGATTATGGAGGACCTTATAACATTAGAGATAGGACAGGACGTGGTTACAAGGTCTATAAGTGCTATATTGCAGTATTTATTTGTTTTGCAACAAAGGCAATTCATCTCGAATTAATTACAGGGCTCGAGTCAGCCAACTTCCTGGCGGCCCTGCGACGGTTCATCGCCAGGAGAGGTAAACCGAAGGAGTTGGTGAGTGACAATTCAACAACTTTTCATGGGGCTAGTAACGAACTGAAAGATTTGTATAAATATCTACAGGACAGCTCGAGCGAACTAGCATCTCATTGCGCAGACGAGGGCATAAAATGGAGTTTTATTCCTGTCTATACACCTCATATGGGGTCACTATGGGAATCTAGTATAAAACTAACCAAATATCATTTAAAAAGAGTGTTAGGGTTATCTCTGTTAACTTATGAACAATTTGTAACTATCCTACATCAAGTAGAATCGATAGTCAATTCTAGGCCATTGTGTCCATTACCTACTTCAAATCCTGACTATCCTGTCCTCACGCCAGCTCACTTTTTAATTGGAAAGGCACCAAATTCACTTCCTGATGAAGATTATAACAATGTACCAAAAAACCGATTAACTCACTATCAACTTTTGCAACAAATCACCCAGGACTTCTGGCGGCGCTGGTCACGTGACTAAGTACATCGGAACGCTGCAGGAGCGCACGAAGTGGAGGAGCGCGCGCGGCCCAAGCCTCGCAGTCGGCACCGTCGTCCTGGTGCGAGAAGAGCGCCTGCCACCCTGCCGGTGGAGGCTGGGCAAGATCGTCGCGACGCAGCCGGGCCGGGATGGCATCACCAGGGTAGCCATCATCCGAACCGCCAGAGGAGACATCCAACGCGCATTCAATAACATATGTCCTTTACCTACTTCGGGCCAAGTTATATAAGTAGTTAATACCTACGAACCTAATGTTATCGTTTAAATAATTATAATTAAGTAATAAGTATGATTAAGTACCTATACCTTACTTACCTAGTATAATTACATAATAAGAATACCTACTCCCTATTTAAAATAAAAAACATGTCCTAACGTTGTTTCATTTATAAGAATGGGCACAGCTCTAATTTAAATATAAGTAATTACCTAACTATAGCTCATAACAAAAAACTCTGCCCATCCTTACTAATAGGTAGATATATATAAGGCCTATTCTTTGAAATACCTAATGTTACTCATAAAACATTAACTATTTCAAGGGGTGGCAAAATGTTAAGACCTATCTTAACAGGGAATAGATAAATAGATATTAGCCAATACCTACTTGCCTACGCCATCTAGGTTAGGGCTCTCAAACTTCTTAGATATTAGACATAAATCACCAGTAGACAGCACCACAGTTCCATAATATGTAAATAAGGTGACATCTACCGAAACTCTTATGTACTAGTATAATTACTCAATAGCTTAGTTTAGGTATGTTGGTATATGTAATAGTTCATAACTAATCAGTAGTGTGGCGCTGTACGCACCTATATAAGCACCGATTTGGATTTATATCGAATCACATTTTCCAACCAGCCTTCTGCTTAACATTAAACCTAATGTAGTATAATATTCCCTGCTTTTATTTGGCCGCCATTACCTCCACGCTGGACAGGGGTAAGACATTACAATTATGATACTTAAATACAAATAGTCCGTTTAATTGTGGACGATGATCTCTTATACCATCGCCCATCGGTGGACCTTATGCCTTTTGTAATAAGGTCCACCGATGTACGGCTAGCAGTGTTCTGTTACCTTTATTGGCCATAAGGTGTGCCATCTCCTGGAACCGCAGGTCGTAGCAGATGCCCAGTCCAATCTTCACTCCGTGGACCTCGAATGTGGTCAACTGGTCGCCGGCTGACAGCACTTCGGATTCTTTAAACGTTATCTTATTTGGAATGTCGATGTCGAAGAGGTGCATCTAAAAAACGATAGGTTTCGATTAAATACTCGTACATATATGGATGCACCAGATATGGATTAATCCATCAAATAAATGGGTGAAACAAGTACTGAAAACGTGAATTCGTTTTTTATTAGAATAGCTATAAAAATAACTCATTTTAGGTGCATTCAGCTGCAAAAGTGCATACCCACTTTGGGAATTTACACCTTCCATAAGGTAGGTAGGTATGCATTTTTGTGGCTTGTATTACACAATGGGTTTTTATTTTAACACTCTGAGTGGACTTTGTAAAGTCTGTAGACATAATAAGACGATTCTGGCTATGTCCAGTAGTGAACGTCTTTCGGATGATATGATGATGATTTGGAAACAGGAAAGCCCTGAAGGTGTTTGCTTGACGTTGCGATGGATGACATGCACGCCATGGTTTCACAAAAGAGTATTTAGAGAATGTCTAAGACCATGCACGTGAAAAATAAACAACGGGTTGCACTCTGGGAGTGCCGGCAGAAGTAAAAACTCAATGACATTGCAACAGTTTTTCGATCAGGTCACGAATCTTACGGTCACGTGACCTGTCGCGAGTTTAACATTTTTTCCCCATCACAAAAAGTGCACAGCGCCGCTAAAGAAGTTTTCACTTCAAAAAGTTGTAAAGTATACCTTCCTGTGCTGCGCCAGCAGTTTCCCTCGCGCGTCCCACACGGTGCACGTGTTGTACAGCCGCTCCCCGCAGCGCTCGGGCACGGTGCCCCCCACCACGCACACGCCGGCCTCCGCTGCCGCCTTGGAGAGCGCACGGGACGTCTCCCCCACGGGGACTTCTTCCGCGTATTGCTCGAAGAACTCTGAAAGACAAGATTATAGTACAGTGAAACCTGGTTAAGTGGGACCTGGATAAGTGAGAAACCTCTATAGCTTGGACTCATGGTGCGGTCCCGACACTTTAGCACTGAATTACCTCTATTAGTGAGATAAAACGAACCTCTATAACTGAGATTAGTTGTTGTGATTTTATAGTCACATCTACCTCTATAATTGAGACAGAGAGTGTATTTTACCTCTTTTACTGAGACTATATTTATAAGATTACATTTTCCTAATTGTTTTTTAAGAATTTTATAGGAATTGACCTCTGTATCTGAGATAACGTCAATCTATGACCTCTCTAACTTGGACTTTATTGATCAATTTCCGTCTTCTTACTGACTCTTGGTCTATCCACAAATTCTGCATTGGCTTAATTGTGTCTAAACGACTTCAAGTTTTATTTTGTTACTTTATGTAGTTAAAACTATCGAAACGAAAGCTGAAATCTTGATAAGTAACACGAATAAGCAAATTTTCATTTATTAAATGTCTAAGACGCAATGAAGTCCGTATCAAATTTAATTGAAAAAATCTATCCTTTGGAGAACCATTCAAAATAAATTCAAAGAAATATTTAAACAGACTTAAAAAATGTTTAGGGTCAAGGATTATTTTACCTTATTTATTTTTGAAGATAATTACAAAATACCTTATTAACCACCTCTATAACTGAAATATCCTCTCTATTCTCACCTCTATTAATGGGACCCTCTGTAAATGAGACAGAAATTTATTTGTACCTGGCTAACTGAGAGCCTGGGTAAGTGGAAAACCTCTTTAAGTGAGACAAATCTGCTCTTCCCTTGAAGTCTCACTTATCCAGGTTTCACTGTATTTTACAGTACGTAAGGTGCTACTTTACCGCACTGGTGCGATAATTAGCACATTCATTACGTAACTATTTCGAAAATTTATAAAACGTTGACGATACACGTGCGAATAGGTAATTCACAACTCGTGTCGATTTAAAAAAATCCCTTCGGTCGTGTTTTAATTTATCGCCACTTGTTGCGAATTTCCTACTTTTCGCACTTGTATCGTAATGTACTATTATCAAATCGTGACAAATAGTAAAAGTTTATAAATCGTATCGTGTGCGTATCGTAGGCGATTATGAAATATGAACCGCAAATCGCAATAGCTTGGATCGGATAAGAGTTGCGAGCTAAGTCCCTCCTGAGTCTGTCAACCAGCAACCACCTCGATCACTCTAGAATCGGTGGCAGATATGCTTTTTACATTGCATGCTTTGTTCCACGCACTTGTCCAGTTATGATTATTACTTCTTTGTAGTGTAGCGCATTCATTCAAGACAACCAGTAACATGTTTACAAAAAAGTTGCTGGAAAACTGAAGCGTTTGCGATGTACACATGTTTATAGTTTATGAAACAGAACTACTTGTAATCTTTTCTTGGTATTGGCACAGTTCATAAAACATATTATCAGTGTGGTTTTTTTTTAACTTAATTTGACAACGTACAAAATACTGGACATAACTTTCGACCTTTTTAGGGTTCCGTACCCAAAGGGTAAAACGGGACCCTATTACTAAGACTCCGCTGTCCGTCCGTCTGTCACCAAGCTGTATCTCACGAACCGTGATATCTAGACAGTTGAAATTTTCACAGATGATGTATTTCTGTTGCCGCTATAACAACAAATACTAAAAAGTACGGAAACCTCTGTGGGCGAGTCCGACTCGCACTTTGTCTGGTTTTTTTATATTTTTTCTAATGAGAAACATTTACGACTATTGAGCGCTAAGGAGTCGCAATTGAGTTCAAGGCTCCTTGAAAACTTGAAAGGCAAAACTCGAAGTTCGCAAATTGCGGGCATCTTTCTCTGTCACTCTAATTACGCCTTCATTGGAGTAAAAGAGAAAGATCCCCGCGATTTGCCAATTCCGGTTTTCGCGGTAGCCCCTCTGAAATGTATATTTGCAAAGTAAATAAAATATTGCCAGACCATTTAGGCGATCAACCCTGGAAACCTTAATCAGGACATAAAAAAAACATTATCATAAGGCAGAGGGAATATATTTCCCACCTGATTTTGCACTTTATTTCAAAGTAATAACATTCAATTTTGCATAATTTCTGGCACCCTTATGCCTTATAAAGGGTTAAACTGCTACTTACTGGTGCCATAAGGAGAGTTAAAACACTCCGGTAGAGCCACCAGCTGTGCCCCAGCCTGCTTAGCTCGGTGGATCTCCTCGACTGCCCGCGCAATGTTCTTGCTCTTGTCGGGACCAACCGCCAATTGGACCAGGGCAATCTTCAACCCTGAAACAATGGAATTACTGAACTAAATTAAAAATAAAACTGGATTGGTCCAGTGAAAAGTCCCAAATAGTATGAGAATGTTCAAAACTTATCGTAGAAATAATAATTACAAATACAAATATGTATAAATTAATTAAATAAATATTATATTACATTAATAGTCTGTTCTTTCAGGCATTTAAAAGAATGTAAACAAACATCATATTAATACAAATGGTTGGCATGTAGCTGTAATGTATTATGGTACTAACAATATTGTATGGAATTTTTAATATTCTGAAATAAAGATTTTTTTAAATCTTTTTTGTTATAATGTTACAAAGAGGGTAGGCCTTTGCCCAGCAGTGGAACACTGGTGTTTCCTAGGTTTGCTTTTTTGATTTGCCATGTGACTGAGTTACACAGTTTTGTTTGTTTACATTATTTTTAATGTTATTAGATGGTTTGCAGTGGCAGTCCTCAACTGTGGGTTTCTTCAACAGAGATTTCCAGCTTCACAAAGCTATACCGTGGAATGAATATGACCTTCAAACCTTCAAGAAAAGAGTGTAATCCCATCTCAAAAGAAAGGAAAATCACTTACAACCCCTCTGGTGTTGAAGGTGGCCATTAGCATTGATAATCACCTCACCATCAGACGATTTGTCAGCTCATGGTGCCTCCAAAAAAGGAAACAAAATAGTAGGATTCTCATATCATGTCACAATTTAGTCTTGTATGATTAAGATAAATTAAAAGTTTGGGGTTAGTCAGATCGTAATAGGCATCAACATCTTTATTTTAATATTGAGTAAAATAACTTTATTCTAAGTATCATAAAGAAGCATTAAAAGGCATAATATATTCATGCGAGTGAAGGAAGTCAACAATGTTATCATATATTATATTACCCCTGTTATCAGTAGTGACATAATAATATGTAATTAGGTATACAAAGTATTTTCTTTTAATAGACTTAAATACATACTTATTTCATTAAAACAGGGTTTTAGAAAAAGATGATTTAAACAAATAATAGAAGATTTATCTACATAGTAATTTGTAAGCGCGCATAAATTATTATTATTATACGGATTAACTGTATAAATACTGATACTGTACCGCGAAGAACTTTAGGGGGTTTCTGTAAGAACCGCGGGTGGACCGCGTCAGTGAAGGTACCCTCATTACTATCATCGGAAGAATCATTACCTCGTTTTAACATTATAGAGGAATGAATTCCGTTACCACCACGATATTTCTTGAAACGAGCACAATTACTCGGCAATCTAGCGAGACACTACAAAGCCTGCCTGAGCCTGACTGTGACTGACATTTTCCGGCTAAATGACGTTAATGACGTGACAATGACAGCTAAACTAAACGCTGAACAGCTGTTCGACTCGCAGGTTGCGCGGTTTTTTTTAGTAAATAAATATTCGATTATTTTTCATATCTCTTTATTAAATTTACAATATAATCACATTGATTACAAACAAACATTAAAAACCTAAAGTTGTAATTTACTTATAAAAACAGCGCTTAGCGCTAACTAAACGCTACTGCTGTCACTGTCACTAGTGTCAATTCCATGTTCTTCCTTTTCTTTCCAGCCCATCGACACCCCATACTATGATAAACTATGAACGTACTTGTTACCAACATTGAGGCATAGAAATAATCTTATCGAATTAAAATGACTGTTGTTGCATTTTGGTAGCACATACCATACTTGCTTTCAACTTAGTCGTATTATACTTACTTTTCTTTAGGTTGGTATGATCGGTAAAACGTCAACCGTCATTTTAAATTTTCGTGACAGCGGTAATATTAAGTGATTATTTTTGAGTATAAGACAAAATAACTTTCTCTTTTACTTAAATGGGGGGCAAATCTTTGCGAAAATGTGAAGTTTGTGGGGTCAGGCGTGTAAGAAGATTAACGTCTGATATATTTTTGGCGAGATTTCCGCTTGACCCCAACAGGTCGATAAACTGATGTTTTATGCGATATTTTCATTTTGAGTCGTTACCAGATACTAATTTAATTAGTTTGGAGCAGTTTTTATCGTTTACAATCCTTGATTAAAACGAAAACATTCTGTGAATAGGTTCTTCTTGTGCAAAACTAGGTAACCTAAGGACACGAATAGTGTGCGAACAACTTGTCGATAATCCCTTTATTTCAGATGTCGATTATGGGTAAAGTTGACCGGCAACGAAGATTTGGTATATTTACCCATACAAAGATTAAACGAAAATAAATTTATTTGTGGAGATCATTTTCTTCCAACTGCCTTCAACAAAAATGGAAACAGGCTAAAAAGGAATGCGGTACCAAGCCTAAATCTCAAGGCGCCCCTCTCGGACGAAATTCTATCGTCATTCCCTATTGTTCCAGAGTTTGAAAAACCGGGCAAGTGCGAATCGGACTCGAGCACAAAGGGTTCCGTACCATAATGCAAAAAAAAAAACAAAAAAAAGCAAAAAAAAACGGCCAAAGTTAAGCAACGTCGGGGTGGTCAGTACTTGGATGGGTGACCGTTTTGTTTTTGAATTTTTTCCATTTTTTTTTGCTTTATGGTACGGAATCCTTCGTGCGCGAGTCCGACTCGCACTTGCCCGGTTTTTAGGGTTCCGTAGCCAAATGGCAAAAAAAACGGAACCCTTATGAATTCGCCATACCTGTCTGTCTGTCTGTATGTCTGTCTGTCTGTCCGTCCGTCCGTATGTCACAGCCACTTTTTTCCGAAACTATAAGAACTATACTGTTGAAACTTGGTAAGTTGATATATTCTGTGAACCGCATTAAGATTTTCACACAAAAATAGAAAAAAAAAACAATACATTTTGGGGGTTCCCCATACTTAGAACTGAAACTCAAAAATTTTTTTTTCATCAACATATGGGTGTGGGGTGTCTATTGATATTGAGGTTTCTAATATCATTTTTTTCTAAACTGAATAGTTTGCGCGAGCCGCGAGAGACACTTCCAAAATAAGAGAATGATAAATCTAAAAAATATATATGATGTACATTACCATTACCAAATCGTAAACCGCTATTGTATTATGTTACTTGCTGGTACGGAACCCTTCATGGCCGAGTCCGACTCGCACTTGGCCGCTTTTCTTTAACTAAAATCAGGCAAGTAAATTAAAATGTTTGATTATGTTAAGCGCCCTCCAGACTATGCGCGTGAATCGCGGGCGAAGCCGCGAACGCGAGTGTGGAGTCTAGTTCGCTGATATGCGAAATCGACTCCAGACTCGCGTTCGCGGCTTCGCGCCGCGATTCGCGCACGAGTGTGGAGCGGGCTTTACAGTGGTTTCTGCTGGAAGTGTCTCAGGACAAAAACGCAAACTAGGAGGTAAAAGATAAAAATAATACTTTAATTATATTTTTATTTTTTGACTTTCGTTTGAATTGAATATAACGTAATTTTACAACCTTGTTTAAGGTGAAGATGATGATTCCACAAATTCAAAACGAAATAAGGGTTATGACCCAAACAGTGTGCCATCGACCTCAACTTACGAGATTTCTGATAAAATGACACCACATCATTCAGAAATAGGTATTAAAATTTTATTAGTATTCATAATTTGCTACCTTTTTTTAGGGTTCCGTAGCCAAATGGCAAAAAACGGAACCCTTATAGGTTCGTCATGTCTGTCCGTCTGTCTGTCCGTCTGTCTGTCCGTGTATGTTACAGCCACTTTTTTCCGAAACTGTAAGAACTCTTGAAACTTGGTAAGTAGATGTATTCTGTGAACCGCATTAAGATTTTCACACAAAAATAGAAAAAAACAATAAATTTTGGGGGTTCCCCATACCTACTTAGAACTGAAACACAAAAATTTTTCTTTCATCATACCCATACGGGTGGGGTGTCTATGGATAGGTCTTCAAAAATGATATTGAGGTTTCTAATATCATTTTTTTATAAACTGAATAGTTTGCGCGAGAGACACTTACAAAGTGGTAAAATGTGTGTCGTCCCCCCCTGTAACTTTTAAAATAAGTGAATGATAAATCTAAAAAAAAATGATGTACATTACCATGCAAACTTCCACCGAAAATTGGTTTGAGCGAGGCCTGGTAAGTATTTTTTTTTAATACGTCATAAATCGTAAACCGCAATTTTATTATGTTACTCGCTGGTACGGAACCCTTCATGGGCGAGTCTGACTCGCACTTTGCCGCTTTTTATTCTTAAACTGAATAAAGGCAAGTACATAATTTAATAATGTTATGTTACAGTAGTTTCTGCTGGAGGAGTCTCAGGACAAAAACGCAAACTAGAAGGTAAAAGATTAAAATAATACTTTAATTATTACTTCCCGGCCGCCTAAACTGGGCTATAACCGCGAAAATCGAAGTTCGCAAATTGCGGGGATTTTTCTCTGTCACTCTAATTACGCCTTCGTTGGAGTAAAAGAGAAAGATCCCCGCAATTTGCGAATTCGGTTTTCGCGGTAGCCGCTCTAGATAACGTAATTCAAGACCAAAAAAAGTAAGAAATGTTGCCACTTTTTTACTAGCGCGTCTTGTATTTATGTACAAATAAGTAACTAAAAGTACTTTTTTAAATAGTAGGAGTAAAATTACTAATGAATAAATTATCTTAACATGATTATTTATCAAAAGGAATTTACAATTTTACAAACAAATTATTGCAGTGGCAACATTGTCATACTTTTTTTGGTCTTGAATTACGTTTTGCAGTATAGGCGTTCAATTTTGTATGAAATTCCTTTACAGTTCTCTGGAGTTGCTCCGCCCTAAACGTGATACTTCGAAGCCTGATATAACGCCCGGAGCGACGACATTTCATTGCATGTTTGAGAAAAAATTGTTATTTTCTCAAACATACTTCGAAATGTATGCGTTAATATCATGAAATGAAGACATGAAGTTGCTCATTTGCTCGTCTCAACAAGATCTTTGACACAAGATAGTACTCAGGGTCTGATGATGGAGCCGGAAGGTGGTCACCGGTACCAATCAACCATGCAACTAAACCACTTCGTGTTTAGGCTCGTTTTATTCGTCTCAACAAGATCTTTGACACAAGATAGATAGTACTCAAGGTCTGATGATGGAGCCGGAAGGTGGTCACCGGTACCAATCAACCATGCAACTAAACCACTTCGTGTTTAGGCTCGTTTTATTCGTCTCAACAAGATCTTTGACACAAGATAGATAGTACTCAAGGTCTGATGATGGAGCCGGAAGGTGGTCACCGGTACCAATCAACCATGCAACTAAACCACTTCGTGTTTGGGCTCGTTTGATTTGTCTCAACAAGATCTTTGACACAAGATAGTACTCAAGGTCTGATGATGGAGCCGGAATGTGGTCATACCAGTTCGTTTTTAAACCCTCGTTGATACAAACTTTACAACCTATAGGTACCAAATGCAATGACGAAACATGTAAATAAGCGAGTACCTATAATTTCTTTCGAGTAATATACCTTCATAAGTACGAGTATGGGGCTATTAATAAATTACGTCGTTTCAAATGGAAGGAGGGGGGGGGGGTCTGGAGATCGGATGATGTAGCATGACGTAGGAGGAAACAGAGTCATCCGAAGCATGAGTTTTGGATGATTTGAGGGGTGGGGCCCCGGTCAAAAATCGTCAAAAATAGATGACGTAATTTATGAACAGCCCCTATGTACATTTGCACTGCATTTAGTATTTTCGTACTTACCAAATAACAGTTTTAGGACTTTAAAAGTTAAGTACAGTTAGTGTTGTTATGGTTGATTTCAATATGCTTCGCGAAGGATCAAGAATGTTTAATCCATCATTGTAGTGCGAGTGTGGTAGAAGGAATCGGCATACTGAGCACGCACGGCCTGCCGCAGCGCGTAAAATACCTAAACTCGCTCAACCCCGAAATGTAATAGCGCTCTTAACGCCTTCTCGTAACTCATGAGGTCCTGGTAATTGCTCCGCGCTAAATTAAATTTTTAGACAGTTGTTTTCTCGATTTTGGCCACCGTAGCCTATAGAGACTAACAAGCAACGCTAAGTGGTTTTCGTAATCTATGGATGTTGCTATATTAAGGGTGTCACATGCGCGTTTCTGACTTATGAAGCAATTGTTTCTACTTTACAACCTAAAATAAATAATTTCCTTCATTACTTAGTAGTTATTTTAATTATAATATTTTCTTATAACGTTTTTAATTTATTAAATTTTTTTTATGCAATGTTTGAGAAAAGCACTAATACAATCCTTGGCCGGAACAGAGATTGCAAGACTCGCTTTATCCGGCCTCGTCTACGACTCAGCCGTCTACCGCAATCCTGCAATCCCTTACTTCACGGCCTCTGTAGTAATGTAATTACGAATTACGATACAAGTGCGGAAAAGAGGAAATTTGAAATATCGTTTTAAATCTACACGAGTTGCTAATTACCTATTCGCACGTGTATCGTACAACGTTTTACAGTACCTACATATGGCCCTTTAAACTTTTGACATCGCACGAAAAGTGCTATTTTATCTATGTATCTAAACTATTTATCTTTCAGGAAATGGTGTGTTGGCGTATTGCGATGTGTCCGGGCAGCTGGGTGCACTGATGAATTGCTATGGCAAGGACAGCAAGGCTGATGCTGATGCGCCTGACGATGTTGAAATGGTGGAGAGAGCTGATGATGGTAGGTTTATAATTATAAACTCCTCCTTCCGCCTCCTTGCATCGGTTTCCTCATCACCGAGGGTCGTGGCCACTTCTAGGGAACAGCTTCCCTTTGACAATTTGCCGCCATCTCTTTCTGTCTGTCGCCGAATGTATATAATTATAAATCACCAAATTGAGCAAAACTATCAGGGAATAAAGAAGTGGACCCAGTTACAAAATTGTCCTTATTAACAGCCAACCTGATGGCTTCACGTTTTAATACTAATGATTTCTTATTTCAGGTAATGACTTGGACAATTTGATCGAAAACTATAACAGTGACGACGATGACAACGCGATATCGCTAGAGAAGCTCAAGAATGAAACGCTAGGGTTGGGGACAGTGAGAGACGAAGACGAGTCAAGACCCGTGTCGCGGCACGAGCCGGCGGCGACCACGGTGCCGCCGCAGGCGCCGTTCCAGCTTTCTGCGACCCCGGGACACCTTGAACATAGGTACGAGAACTGTTAATATATATCTAAGATACTACAATGGTGATGATGACAACGCTATATCACTAGAGAAGCTCAAGAATGAAACGCTAGGGTTGGGGACAGTGAGAGAGGAAGACGAGTCAAGACCCGTGTCGCGGCACGGCACATACAAATTAGATTCGCGTTCACAAAGTTACTCACCACCTTGTACCATCAGCCGCAAAAGTGCATGGCGACTATGAATGAATTCATTCATAATTTCTCCACGCAAATTCGCAGCTCATTGTACTTCAAAAAACCTTTAATTTATTATAAAGCTTAAAATTATGTTGTTAACTGCATATGGTTTTTACCATTCCAGATACATGTGCTGGAACGACATCGGCATAGTCCGATGCCACACGCAGGAGAACGGCGAGTCGACCATTGACGTAGAGTTCCACGACACCAACCTCCACCACGGGATCAATCTCAACAACTACCTGAATCACACCATGGCCAGCCTGTCTGCGAGCGTGCTGGTGTTGGCCTGTGAAACGTCTAGGTTAGTTAGGCCCATTTGTATCATTCCGCCAACCCGGGGTTAACCGGTTAAACCTGGAGTTACCATGGTTATTTACCAGTACAATTTGACACTAGGTTAATGGTGAAAAAATTACTTATCCTTCCATAGAAAATGAACCAGCCAAAATGTATGAAACACCCTTTTCTTTTTCGCCATTTCGGTGTTGTCCCCATAGTAAAAGTTGTTCAGTATAATACCAAACCTGCCTGGCAACGGGAATGCAGTTATATTTTAGCCACCATGTATATCATTTTAATAACGTTAAAAAAACGTCTATAAAAATTATATAATGCATACCTAAGTTGAATTAGTTGTTATTTTCCTTAAGAATACATAAAATGGGAAACACTATGCATTCATCTCAAGGTTAATAATTATGAATGATTTGCGAAGATGAGGGTGAATTTTCCTTGCTAATGGGTATTTCTATAACTAATTGTGACAAATCAGATTTATGCAAATAATCTTTTAATGGTGCAATAAAAACTTTTTTTTGTACTCGTCGACTATAATTCTTGAATTAAGATTTCTTATACCAAACTTCAATTGGGTATTTTTAATGTATGGGCTCCCAACTCAACTATAATATTCATATCGATTCTGTTTAGTCAACTATAATGAAACTGACCAATCACAGCTTGCCGCGATCAAGAGGCCGCCGAAAGACGCTGGATGCGGGTCACTTCCAACCGGTACGAATGGAGGTCCAAGGGGGAGGCCTATGTTCAGCAGTGGACGTCTTATGGCTGAGATGATGATGATGATGATGATGAAACAAAATCTACCCTCAAATGGCTTCTTAAGTAAGCCAGTTGAGGTTGGATGAAAACATTACACGATCAAATAACGTAGGTTAAAGTCAGGTCGTTTGGTGACATATCTAGGCGGTTTTGCATTTGGTTGGTTAGCCAATAAATCTTATAACTACCCGAAAATGTAAAAATTGTTTGTTTACTTTTATTTAAATACCTAAAGATACAGACTACAAGTGCTGGTATTAAAAAAAAGGTGGTACCAGAGTTAGGCTTGCAACTTTAAAAAAGATGATTATACAATCAAATCCTTTATTATGTATGACCTTTCCGGAACATCGAATTGTGTGTAATGCCAACTCCTATGTTGAATAAGACATGCACAAGATTTTAATGGTGATTATTATAGATAGACTACGCAATAGCTAATCTATTAAAAAAATATCTATATCTTACAGCAAACTAGTATGCATATCGCTGGTCGGCAGCAGCAAGGAGTGGAGCGTTTCCATGCCCGATACCGAGGAGATCCTGTGCGTCACGGCGGGCAGCGACGTCGTCGCGTGTGCGACTAACGCAAGGTTGCTGCGGCTGTTCACGCCAATGGGCACGCAGAGACAGGTCTGGTAAGTATTTTTTTTTAATACGTCATAAATCGTAAACCGCAATTTTATTATGTTACTTGCTGCTACGGAACCCTTCATGGGTGAGTCCGACTCGCACTTGGCCGCTTTTTAACGCGTGTTGAAAAAGCTCCCGTGCGAATGGGGGCTTACGTAATTTTAGAGATCTAAGCATACATACAGACAGGCAGCGGGAAGCGACTTTGTTTTATACTATGTAGTGATGAACAATTTGTTACTAATCATAATTATTATTAACAAATCATTTTGTTTTAGATGATGCTTCGACTTCAAGGGTAAAAACGAATAAAACCACAGATTGTATACGAGGAACACCGCCAAAATATGGCTACAGCAACATAGAAATGACTCCACGAAAAAAAAAACTTGTAAAAAAGTTGCAGCGAACACAGTGTTTGTTATCATCACTCTCAAAAACGTCCGTCGATTTGGACAAATTAGATTCCGATTTTCTGAAAAATGTTGTATCAGACTCTCTGAAAAATCAAGCCCGGAAACCTAGAGGCAAGCGATGGAATTTAATTAACAAAATTTCTGCTGTACTTTCATAAAGTATCTTCTGTAATGCTAGATCCAAAACAAAAACATAAAATGAAAGTGAAATATGCCGCTCAAACTCTAAGTAATACTTTCGCAGCTATTCTAAAGATGATTGCAGAAAAATATGAAGACACAGAGTACGGAAAAGAAGTGGCACAAACATCCGAGGTAGTACGGGACCTTAATAATTTATTTGATTCTACTAATGGCCCATCAAACCCAAAAGATGTAATAAAGGGACGAAGACAAAATGTGTCTCGTAAAACCAATCACATAGAAATCTGGAATAGTTTTTTGAAAAAGCTGAAGTCAATGGAGTTCATGAAATCAGATAGCAGGTTAAGATTAAAAAGAGTCAGATGCGTGGAAGGTTATATTGTAACCATAAATTCGCTTAAAGATATCTGGTGTTATTGTAAGGATCAAGGATTTAACTATTTGAATTTACGCTCACTGAATCAAGACGCTCTTGAAAACCTATTCGGACTTATACGACAGAATAGCCCTACAAATCGAAATCCTACCTGCACACATTTTGTAAGTGCATTGAAATCAATTCATATTTCTGGAATGAATGCACCACATAACCGAGGATCTAATTGCGAAGAAGATTTGAACAAGTTATTGCTTGTCAATCCATTATGCCAACATGATGTTGATGGTGATGAGAAACTCACATCAATGACTACCAATGAAGAAGAAGAATATCCTGTTTTAATGATACCTGAAAATGAATTAGAGGAGCAAATTGAAACAGATTTAACAGACATAGAAAATCAACCTATTGTATATTTAAGCGGTTACATAGCTTATAGACTGTTGAAGAACGTAAGCTGTCAAATGTGTTCTAATTTGCTGAAACTGGAAGATGTTACAGATCACCCAATGTATAAATTTATAAGCTTGCGGGAGTGGTGGCAAGAAAAGAAATCATTAACGTACCCATCTATCCAGCTGTGTCGTACAATTGAGGAAGCGAAAAACTATTTTGAAAAAAATAGTCATTTATTATATGAAGAAAATGTCGGGCAAATGTTTTGCACACTCTTTGCGGCAAACATTAACATAACCTGGTGGACATGTAAGGAACATGAGGATTTCATGAAAAAACAATTATTTTGGCTTGTGACCAAAATCTTAATTAGAAGACAGTGCCAAATATTAAATTCGGATATTATTAAAACAGAAGAAATTTCTGCGAACGCTGCAAAGATAGCTCAACTAAGAAGCGCTGCAAAATAATATATGTAATAACGAGTATGCAATATCAATTCCACGCGGACGAAGTCGCGGGCAACACCGCGACTTCGTCCGCGTGGAATCTTATCTTCAACATTTTACATCTTTAGTACCTATAATTTTCATATCCAAGCAATGTTGACATTTTTTAGCAAGTTGTATGAAGTTTTAAGTCAAGTGGATTTTGATGTTGGTTGCTGAAATTACTTTTCTTGTATTCTCATAATAGGTACCTATGCCCTTATACAAAGATTCAAGTTCCGCATTCCGCACTCACTAAATATCTGATCTCCATACAAACTTTCAACCCCTTTTTCACCACCTTAGGGGATGAGTTTTCATAAATGCTGAAATGAGTTTTCTTGTATTTTAATTTAAAACGTTTTTACAAAGTTTCAAGTTCCTTGCTTAAAATAAAATTTGCACCCGCAGACAAACTTCCATCCCCTTTTTAACCTCCTTAGGGGTTGAAATTCCAAAAACGTTGCAATCACTTTTTTTTGCAATCGGCTATTATGCCTTTCTAAGAAGTTTCAAAACCATTTGTAATGGATTCAAACTTTCAACCCCTTTTTAACCCTGTTAGGGGATGAATTTTACAAAACGCTGAAATTACTTTTCCTGTCTTCTAATAATATCCCTAAATACAAAGATTCAAGTCCAACACTCGAAAAAATGTTTGATATCCATACAAACTTTCAACCCCTTTTTCATCACTTTAGAGGTTGAATTTTCAAAAACGCTGAAATTAGTTTTCTTGTATTTAAATAATATATCTTTTAACGAAGTTTCAAATTCGTAGCTCAAAAGAAAACTTTAACCCCATACAAATTTTACGTTCATAACATAAGCGTATTGTAATAATAAACTATCTGTATCATATCTTTAATATG
The DNA here is from genome assembly GCF_963556715.1 of Cydia fagiglandana. Classification (NCBI taxonomy): domain Eukaryota; kingdom Metazoa; phylum Arthropoda; class Insecta; order Lepidoptera; family Tortricidae; genus Cydia; species Cydia fagiglandana. The sequence goes on from NC_085943.1 coordinate 4,699,221, forward strand.
TTAAATAAAATTATTTTTATATTTTGCTTTTATTTTATTAATCCTAGTGATACTCAAAATTTACTGTTACTATAGTACAGTACAGCAGCATGTACAGTCGCCATCAGATATATCGAAGCGGCCAAAGTACTCACAAATATCTGAACACGCCTCTATTGTCATGGCGCTAGGTGCGTGTTCAGATATTTTTGAGCACCTCGGCCGCTCCGATATATCTGATGGCGACTGTATCGCACATTTATCGATATCGATAAAGAGTAGGTACGCCAGTAGTGGCAAGCCCTAGTGTTGTTTTTTTTTGTGTTGGCAATATTGACATGTATTTGGTGTGTTGGCACAATGTACGTTCATAATTCGGTTTAAGGCTTGTTCGAAAGTGCCGACTCTTAAAACGTAGTGATTATATGCTCAGTGTTTCTTTCATTGAACACATGACGCTGTAAAGGTTGTGTTTATATTAATTTTCCCCGTATTCCAGTTCAAAATGGGGAAACTAGACGTAGCAATTTTACGTTATTTGACGGGGGAGGACTTCCGCGTGTTGACCGCTGTATGTGTTGAGCTTAAAGTGAAATTCAGTGATTTGTCCACATTATCCCTAACCTAACTTTACGTGTCGTTTTTAGGTGGAAATGGGCATGAAGAACCACGAGCTGGTGCCAGGTTCGCTCGTGGCGTCTATTGCGAATCTCCGTCACGGTGGAGTCCATAAACTAATGAAGGAGTTGTGTAAACATAGGCTGCTGACGTATGAACGAGGAAAACACTGTAAGTTACAGAGCTCAGTCTGGAACTAAGCACTACTCCTTATAAAACAAAGTCCCCCGCCGTGTCTGTCTGTTTGTGTGTTTGTATGTTCGCGATAAACTGAAAAAGTACAGAACGGATTTTTATGCCGTTTTCCCCTATTAATAGAGTAATTCTTGAGGAAGGTTTAGGCACAAAATAAATAATAGTTCTAGATACAGAAGACTCACTCTCTAACAAAACGCGTCTGTCACGATCAGCACAGATATGGCCGCTAGGTGGCGACAGCGCCACGCGCGGCTTATGGCAAACCCCAAAATTGGGGTTGAACGTATGGACTTTTAGCTACCTGTAGTAAAGCGACGAAATCGCAGAGTGAGCCACACCTGGTTTAGGCCATAATTCTAAGTTGAGAGGGGTGACCAAGTGATTAAGCTGTTAAGTTACTGATTTAAAGAAAATCCTTGACAGATGATGGTTACCGTCTCACCAATGCTGGCTATGACTACCTCGCGCTCAAGGCACTAACCAACAGGAAGGTGATTGCATCATTCGGCAACCAGATCGGTGTGGGCAAAGAGTCCAACATTTACACGGTTGCTGATGAAGATCATAACCCACTATGCCTGAAGTTGCATCGGTAAGTTCAGAATTTTGTTAGAAAGTTATTTCATATAAAATTATCTTGGCGTCTATTTTTCCAATCATAACAATAATAAGACGTTGCTAAGAAACTATACAATAAAATTAAACAAAAAGTCATTGCTAGATTAACTGCTTAGTATTTAATGTGTATGTCTATCTATGTTGTATCATGGGTTATCAGCTCTGCTACTTTCTGGACATACATTGTCTATTTAAGATGAAGCATTTATAAAACATGATGTATTGTTAATATGCTGATGCTGAGGCACCCCAGAGGTGCAAAGGGCTTTCATAAGCTCGCAGCATGCCTTCCCAGCCTCAGAAACACAGTACCATCATCCACACTGTTAACTGTACTTCGGTGGACCTTATGCCTTTTGTAATAAGGTCCGTCGACAATAGGAGTGTTGCTGTGTGTACTATCATGCTCTAGCTAGTAGTGTATTTAATGTATTTATCTTGTAAAATCCTGCAGGCTGGGACGCACATGTTTCCGCAACGTTAAAGACAAGCGAGACTACCACGCGCATCGTCACCGCGCCTCCTGGCTCTATCTGTCGCGCATCTCTGCCACCAAGGTAAGTTTTGCTGCAACTTCGCTAAAAATTAAATCTCTTGCAGTTCGTAAATGTATATGGCCAAGTTTAGAGATTCAATGTAGTAAAGTTAATGTAGTAAATCTTACACAATTTTATCAAGACTAGACTGGGAGGATCCACCTACCAAACATTCCTTTTGCAAAACATCCTTTCTCTAAAATGGCCTATATAAAAAAAAGGTTATGGTTCTTGTCTTAATTTTATTGCTAAGAAATTGCAAAAGGAACTTTCAAAGATTGATGCTTTACGAAAATATACAACCGTCAAAAGCATGTCAAAAGTAAGCATGTGTTGGAAATAAAATTAAGGAATAACATAATAGGAATTAGGAATTTAGGAACTAAGGAATTTTAAAATGATATTTGCATTAATAGGAGTTCGCATACATGAAGGCCCTGCATGAACGCGGGTTCCCCGTGCCCCGTCCCGTGGACTTTAACCGACACTGCGTGGTCATGGACCTCGTGCGAGGAGGGCCTCTGTAAGTATAAACAGAAACAATCCTTACTGTACATCGGTGGACCTTATTACAAGAGGTATAAGGTCCACCAATGTACAGTTAACAGTGTGGGCGATGGTATCTATGATTTTTAGGAAATTATTATTATCTTCCGGCATTTTGTCACGACTCATGGGAGCCTGAGGTCCGCTTGGCAACTAATCCCAAGAATTGGCGTAGGCACTATTTTTTCACTATTTCTTAACATTGGTTTAGAATATCATACTTTTTCGCGGCGCCGAACTCATTTTTGAGACTAGGGGCTATTTTGCGTTAACTCGGTGACTTTCTAAGCTAAAAGTAAAGTGACAAGCTGAAAATGTTGAAAACGTAACATGTTTTAATATTTTTAAGATACGATCATTATTGATCATACAATCGCTCGACTTATTGGTGTGCGCAAGATGCACTGCGAGTCGTCTCAATAGGGATAATTACGCGAAACTCTGCGTAGGTGGCGCCACTACCACAATCCATCACAATCTGGGGGTCTACCGCGAAACAAGAAAATCGAAATTTCTTTATCTAAACTCTTTATCACTCTAGCACAGCGGTCGGCAACCTTTTAGCAGCCAGGGCCACATAGTAGTTAACGAAGATGACGCGGGCCGCACTTTGGTGATATTTGTGACTTTAGCAGACATTTTGTCGTTCGTCAGTGTTACTTAGAAAATAGCCAGGGAGGCTCGCGGGCCGCAAGCGAGAGGTTGGCGGGCCGCATGCGGCCCGCGGGCCGCTGGTTGCTGACCGCTGCTCTAGCATATTCGAGCGATAAAGTGGCAGATAACTAAATTTCGATTTTCGCGTTTCCCGGTAGGCCCTTGTTAACAAACCGCCTTGATGCATCAATGTCATATTCTATTGTCTGTGAAAACTTGTCAAAAAACAGTTTAAGGCACAGTATGTACAAGTTACTCTATGGTTTACTAGAGGCGCTAGTGCTGCACTCTGGCGGCAGAACATTGCAGTAATATCATCCTATACCGGGTCCACACCCGATTGGCGGGGTGGACATGCCTGTAACACGAGCAAATAATTAAAACATAGATTGTACTCCTCAAACGTTGACACTTTTGTTCAACAACTTTTAAAAATTATGAAGTGTTAAGACTCGCTATTTTTCATACAAAATAAATATTATCTTCAATGGACGCCATCGCCACGCCATATCACTGTGATTGACGTTGCTTGTCACGCCTTAAACATAACAAAATTCGCAATACATTGCGTCTTAGAATAAACTTTAAAGTGTATTAAAAATCGAACCACAAGTTATATTTAAAAGTCGCTGAACAAATGTTGGTCAGTATATGGAGTACAGCCTACAGTTTAATTTTTTACTCATATTACAGGCCACACCCATATAACAAATTAATATGACATTTCGACGACTTTAAAGGGCTGTCAGCATTAGGTCAATGATTTTGATGATTGCAGCACCCAAGTCCGCTCGGTCCCGGACGTGCCGGCGCTGTACGACGAGCTGATGTCGCTGGTGGTGCAGCTGGGCAACTGCGGCGTCATCCACGGGGACTTCAACGAGTTCAACATCATGATCGACGAGGAGGGGAAGCCGATCATCATTGACTTCCCGCAAATGGTGTCCACGGAGCACCCTAATGCTGAACTGTAAGTCGACATCAACCCCTTCCCTCCCTCTTAGTTTCATCCTGACAAGCTAGGAGTCATAATGCTGAATTTCGCATAACTGAAGTACACCACCATGTGAGTTCAACAAGGAAACTCATGAGCCGAACCCACAATTGATCTGAACTCGGACAGAGCATTCTAATGCAGAACTGTGAGTGAACCTCTCCTTATATTAGTGTTTTTCTTGTTTCAACCTAAAGACGCGCTTTTGGCACCGAACTGTTACATTACCAGGAGGGCATAATTTCTACTGCACCACATAAAAACCTCCGTAAGGGAATTCTAAAACCGGTTTGTACTTGGTATTTATTGACATTGGAATATAGTCTGTATTCGTATGACTCTACGAGCTGATGTCGCTGGTGGTGCGGCTGGGCAACTGCGGCGTCATCCACGGGGACTTCAACGAGTTCAACATCATGATCGACGAGGAGGGGAAGCCGGTCATCATTGACTTCCCGCAAATGGTGTCTACGGAGCACCCTAATGCTGAACTGTGAGTCAACACAACCCCTCCCCCCCCTCTTAGTTTCATCCTGACAAGCTAGGAGTCATAATGCTGAATTTCGCATAACTGAAGTATACCACCATGTGAGTTCAACAAGGAAACTCATGAGCCGAACCCACAATTGATCTGAACTCGGACAGAGCATTCTAATGCAGAACTGTGAGTGAACCTCTCCTTATATTAGTGTTTTTCTTGTTTCAACCTAAAGACGCGCTTTTGGCACCGAACTGTTACATTACCAGGAGGGCATAATTTCTACTGCACCACATAAAAACCTCCGTAAGGGAATTCTAAAACCGGTTTGTACTTGGTATTTATTGACATTGGAATATAGTCTGTATTCGTATGACTCTACGAGCTGATGTCGCTGGTGGTGCGGCTGGGCAACTGCGGCGTCATCCACGGGGACTTCAACGAGTTCAACATCATGATCGACGAGGAGGGGAAGCCGATCATCATTGACTTCCCGCAAATGGTGTCCACGGAGCACCCTAATGCTGAACTGTAAGTCGACATCAACCCCTTCCCTCCCTCTTAGTTTCATCCTGACAAGCTAGGAGTCATAATGCTGAATTTCGCATAACTGAAGTACACCACCATGTGAGTTCAACAAGGAAACTCATGAGCCGAACCCACAATTGATCTGAACTCGGACAGAGCATTCTAATGCAGAACTGTGAGTGAACCTCTCCTTATATTAGTGTTTTTCTTGTTTCAACCTAAAGACGCGCTTTTGGCACCGAACTGTTACATTACCAGGAGGGCATAATTTCTACTGCACCACATAAAAACCTCCGTAAGGGAATTCTAAAACCGGTTTGTACTTGGTATTTATTGACATTGGAATATAGTCTGTATTCGTATGACTCTACGAGCTGATGTCGCTGGTGGTGCGGCTGGGCAACTGCGGCGTCATCCACGGGGACTTCAACGAGTTCAACATCATGATCGACGAGGAGGGGAAGCCGGTCATCATTGACTTCCCGCAAATGGTGTCTACGGAGCACCCTAATGCTGAACTGTGAGTCAACACAACCCCTCCCCCCCCTCTTAGTTTCATCCTGACAAGCTAGGAGTCATAATGCTGAATTTCGCATAACTGAAGTATACCACCATGTGAGTTCAACAAGGAAACTCATGAGCCGAACCCACAATTGATCTGAACTCGGACAGAGCATTCTAATGCAGAACTGTGAGTGAACCTCTCCTTATATTAGTGTTTTTCTTGTTTCAACCTAAAGACGCGCTTTTGGCACCGAACTGTTACATTACCAGGAGGGCATAATTTCTACTGCACCACATAAAAACCTCCGTAAGGGAATTCTAAAACCGGTTTGTACTTGGTATTTATTGACATTGGAATATAGTCTGTATTCGTATGACTCTACGAGCTGATGTCGCTGGTGGTGCGGCTGGGCAACTGCGGCGTCATCCACGGGGACTTCAACGAGTTCAACATCATGATCGACGAGGAGGGGAAGCCGGTCATCATTGACTTCCCGCAAATGGTGTCTACGGAGCACCCTAATGCTGAACTGTGAGTCAACACAACCCCTCCCCCCCCCTCTTAGTTTCATCCTGACAAGCTAGGAGTCATAATGCTGAATTTCGCATAACTGAAGTATACCACCATGTGAGTTCAACAAGGAAACTCATGAGCCGAACCCACAATTGATCTGAACTCGGACAGAGCATTCTAATGCAGAACTGTGAGTGAACCTCTCCTTATATTAGTGTTTTTCTTGTTTCAACCTAAAGACGCGCTTTTGGCACCGAACTGTTACATTACCAGGAGGGCATAATTTCTACTGCACCACATAAAAACCTCCGTAAGGGAATTCTAAAACCGGTTTGTACTTGGTATTTATTGACATTGGAATATAGTCTGTATTCGTATGACTCTACGAGCTGATGTCGCTGGTGGTGCGGCTGGGCAACTGCGGCGTCATCCACGGGGACTTCAACGAGTTCAACATCATGATCGACGAGGAGGGGAAGCCGGTCATCATTGACTTCCCGCAAATGGTGTCTACGGAACACCCTAATGCTGAACTGTAAGTCGACCCCTTCCTCCCTCTTAGTTTCATCCTGACAATCGATACATTGAATTGACAAAAATGATACATACTGACAGTTACTGACGTTATGAAGTCATATTACAATGCAGATACCAATTCAGTGTATCGATTTTAGGGAACACCTCAACACCTCATAGAAATAGAAAAATATTAACTTGTTTATTTTTGGAAGTATACTTCTGAGAGATTTGTGCACCTATAAAAAAATAATCAGGAGACTTAAATCTACATAATATGTACTAAAATTTTCGTGAGATTTGACTGAAACCACTTTTTTCCTATGTTTGCTGCGCGGTCCTTTGCTATATGGGGATTTTCGGGGGTGATAAATCGATCTAGCTAGGTCTTATCTCTGGGAAAACGCGCATTCTTGAGTATTTATATGTTTTCCGAGCAAAGCTCGGTATCCCAGATATTGGGGATTAAACAATGTATTCCTTTGTTCCCAGTTACTTCGACCGCGACGTCCGATGCGTGCGCGACTTCTTCAAAAAGCGCTTCGGCTACGAGAGCACCCTGTACCCGCGCTTCAGCGACCTAGAGCGAGAGGACGAGTTAGACAAGGAGGTCGCATGCTCGGGCTACAAGCGCGCCAGGGCTGTAGACGATGAGTTATTGGAGGTAAAAGATTTTTTTTAGGGTTTCGTCCCCAAAGAAGGGTAAAAACGGGACCCTATTACTAAGATTCCACTGTCCATCTGTCTGTCTGCCGCCAAGCTGTATCTTATGAACCGTGATAGACAGTTGAAATTTTCACATATGATGTATTTCTGTTGCCGCTATAACAACAAATACTAGAAAGTACGGAACCCTCGGTGGGCGAGTCCGACTCGCACTTGTCCAGTTTTTTTATTAAAAGGGTTACTGTTAAAATGCATCGTCATAAACAAGATTTCAACCCGCGATCTTCAGGAACGATAGTGTTTGGTTACTTCTGGGTTCGAGGCCAAAACAAGTATGCATTTAGATATAGTACATACTTATAAATCTTATGATTCATACTTTAAAATGTACCTAATCACGAGTATCGGTTTCAATTAACACAACCAATCGTTTGTCTTCACAGGAACTTGGTATCGGTCTTCAAGTGAGCGACGACGAGGATTCCGAAGCGGAAGACACACAGAACACAAAAGACTCGGATGGCACACAAGACACGGCTTACGACAACAAGAAATACGACGAAGAAGAGCTAGCCGCGCTTAGGAAACAGGTAAACGTTGAAAAATATCACTTTACGGTAGAAAAGTAGCGTGCGTGATATGTAGAGGGCAGCACTGTAGGCCCCAGTTTGTTAAGTGTTAATATCATAAAGTTTTCGATTTATACTTGATATACCAACTATTTTTCTAACCCGTGACAATCAACTTATCGGCTACGTAGCATTTTCATGCGTTTTAAATTGTCAAATTTAAAGCATTCGCATGGTTCGTTGTGATATTAATTAAATTTAATAACTAAGGTATGAATCACAATTAAATATGATATTAAATATCCCATTGCCTACAACTTTATCTATGGCTTTTTCGCTTCTTTAGCTATCAGTGGCGGCGCGTCCATAAAAGCCGATTCCCACCGGCTTGCCAGTTTTTGGACGTTTGAGTAGAGTTGTAAAGGAAATATGTAGGTAAACCAAATTAGCCCCGGCTTGCCTATGGATATGTTTGACGCCCCGCCACTGTAAGATATCCAAAGTGTTATAGATGAGGCTTACACATTACCAAAGAGAAATAAGTAGAGTGATCACTGATCACTCTATACATGGTTATCCTTACTTATTAATAAAAAAAATTATAACGCTATATATTTATTGTTACAGGTCGAAGACTCAATCCAAAACGACGAAACATCCATACAACGTCTCACCCACAAAACAGTATCCCTAGAACTCCAAGACGAGCCCCCACAGCTCATCGCAGTCACAGAACACAAGCTCACAGAAGACAAACTCACAGAACACAAGCTCACAGAAGACAAACTCACAGAACAGAAGCTCACGGAAGAAGACGATAAGCTCACAGAGCTGGATAGAAACTCGCAGAAGTACCGGTTGGCTATGGTTGAGAAGGCGTTGTCGGACGTGAGGTCCATGAGGTCGTATACGTCGGCTAGCACGATAGCGCCGGAGGTGGTGAAACAGCAGGTAAACTGATCATACTATCATTATCAGTTCCTTATACAGTGAAACATTGATAACTCGAACCAAGGCAGAATCCTGCTTATCACGAAATAAAAATGATATTCCCTTCTTTCGCTTTACCTACAAAACTTAATCACGTATAAACAAGACCAAATTGGGACAAACAGGACGAAGCAAATTGGTGACATAGGTTAATTAACGACTCCTAAATATTTGCAATTTGTATAGCCATTTTGTCTTAGCCAGGTAATAAAATAATAAATCTTATTTCTTTAACAGGTAAAGAAGAATCTAGAAAGCAGACAGAAGAGGACGGAGAGGAAAAAAGCAATAGCCAAGGGAGAGGCGAGTGCGGTCACGCGCCAGAGACGAGAGAACAGGGAGACGGTCAGAGAGAGCCACGGCATCTGGGGGTGGGCGGAGTGAGAACTTAATATATGTATATTGTAGACTTTGTAGTTTTATTACTAGATGTAAAGTAGAATATGCTAGAAATGAAGAGGCAAGAGCGGTCACGCGCCAGAGACGAGAGAACAGAGAGACGGTCAGAGAGAGCCATGGCATCTGGGGGTGAGCGGAGTGAGAACTTAATACGAGTATATATATATGTATATTGTAGACTTTGTAGTTTTATTACTAGATGTAAGGCAGAATATGTTAGAAATGAAGAGGCAAAAGCGGTCACGCGATTGCGACCAGAGAACGGAGAGAAACGGCTTCTGGGGTTGGGCAAACCGTGGTTAAAAGGCAAACCAAGGAAAATGAACTGTGTAAGAGATCATATGAAAAAGAAGCATGTGAATGATGAGAAAATGGGCGACAGAGAGGTAGGTATAGAAAAAAAACGACACGCTGCGCCGACTCCAGTAGCAAAGTAAATGGGACACAGGCAAGTGAATGGGACACAGACAAGTTAATGGGACAAAGGCAAGTAAATGGGACAAAGGCAAGTAAATGGGACAAAGGTAAGCGAATTGATGATTGGTTTAAACTAGTCGTCTTCCTCGGTGGGCGGGGGGTCGGTGGCGGCGGCCTCCAGGTCCAGCCAGTTGTGGTCGCGCAGGTACAGCAGACGCAGGTACGCCTCCACGCACAGTATCTGTAGAAGAGCACGTACTTTTAAGGAAAATGTACTTTTTAGGCTTCCGTACCCAAAGGGTAAAAACTATTACTAAGAGTCCGCTGTCCGTCTGTCAGTCAGTGTTGATGTATTGTTATTATTTTTGCTTGTATGTAAATTCAATGTTGACGTGTAAAAGTGCCCTTGTGGCCTATTTGCTGAATAAATGTTGAAGTTTGAAGTCACCAGACTACTGTATCTCATGAACCATGATAGCTAGACAGTTGAAATTTTCACAGTTGATGTATTTCTGTTGCCGCTCTAACAACAAATACTAAAAACAAAATATAATTAATCTTTAAGTGGGGCTCCCATATTTAATACAACAAACGTGTTTTGTGCCGTTTTTGCGCAATGATATGGAACCCTTCGTGCGCGAGTCCCACTCGCACTTGGCCGGTTTTTTTATATACCACGTCGGTGGCAAACTGGCACATGGCCCAGCTGATGGTAAGCGGCCACCGTAGGAGAGAAAGGTCCGATAGATGTGTCACGCTCGAACCTATGGTTATCGCTCCCGCCGTCGCAAGTCACTCGATGTCGTGGCCGAGCCGTTATGCACAAAACATCCTCCAGACTGAGCATAGTCGCGCTACCCCCTCTGCCACGCATACGGTAATTTTACTCCATGTTCGAGTCGAAAGTGTCTTTGTGTGACGTCCGTGAACTCGTTCGTCGTTTGAACGGACCAATCACGGCACGGGATCTCGCTCACCTCGTTCCGCGCACCCCCGCATTTTTGGCATCACCGGTTGCATGAAATATTGCTCTAAACTCGGTCTACTGTAGAGTGTCTAGAGGATTCCTAGTCTATGCGTTATACATAATGGGCTCACCTGCTCTGAGTCGCTATAGCCGTCTAGCCGCACCGTGTACCCGAACACACTGGTGGATATTTTAGCCTCCGTCACGGCCAGGTAGTTGTCCTCAGTGAAGAACGGGTAGTTGTCAATGCGGTACTGCCCAGGTTTTATTGGGCAACTCATTCTGAAAGTGATTTAAAAAAAAGGTAAATGTGATTGGTACAGGGGGATAGATACACGCTATGAACGATCGGTATAGTTTGTGTGTCGATTTGAAACTCTAGTGGCTAAGGCTCTGGCTAGTTATTATTACTTCAACTTATTCTCAAACTGGTAGTTTGGAGCTCCGGTAGTAAAATAATTTGCTGTAGGTATAGATTACTCTTTCTTTCTTTTCCTGCCTACTGGTGGAATCTCCGTGGACGAAAGAAAATGAGTCTTGTAACCGGTAGGTAGAGGTTGAAGTCGACTACACGAGCTAGTGTGCAACAACCGTGAGGGCCACCCCAAGCGTCTACGCAACGTTGGCGCAACTGCGACGCCATTTTCCAAAGCGCTGACTAGACCCCGACGCTCAAAAGACGCTAGTGTGGGTAAAGTGTCCCTGAGACTAGTAGGAAAGGCATAGATACTCGCTTGGGACTCAGGTAGTGGAAGAACATGCTGTAGAGATCGAAGCCGGGCAAACTCTCGCCGCTGCAGCCGCCGGAGACGACCGTGAAGGACCGGTAGTGGTCGCACGTGTCGGTGTTGCGTATGTCTGGGCACTTCTGCATCGTTGCCTAAAAGTCACTGTATTTCGTTACTGAGCGGCTACCGCAAAAACCGAAATTCGCAAAATTGCGGGGATCCTTCACTTTGACTCCAATGAAGGCGTAATTACAATTAGACAGAGAATTAGAGTGACAGAGAAAAATCCCCGCAATTTGCGAACTTCGATTTTCGCGGTTATAGCCCTGTTCAGGGTGCCTAGTCAACGTGCAAATCGTTAACGCTCTGTGATGTAGCATAGTCATCTTTCTCTATCACTCGTATATACTAGTGCGACGGAGACAGTTGCGTTTCGTTCGCTACGGAGCGTTATGTTGGCTACTCGGTCTGTTATATCTACAGTTCTACAGTATAGTAACATATTTTTATTTAAGGATCAGAAGGTACCTACTAATAGCAATAAAAGGTAAGTAGAACAGGTCAGAATTATTTTATTGAACGAAATGCGTCTACCACGTACTTCTAAACATTGATAACAGCATATGTTCCGATATAAGTTTTACGTAGACCAGACATGCTTAGAAATGGATCTACTTATAAGTTATTTTCTTTTTAAGGTACGAAAGCATAACACATCATTTTGGTATAGTTTTGCGATGATTTATATTGCTGGTGGCCCTTCGAACCGGATAAAATGCGGTGTCAATACGATCTGCAAACATCCATCTGATCGGAAATACCTAAGCCCTACTCCCCAGCTCGGTACCTGTTCCCTATCACCACTAATGGCTATGGACATTTCAATATGGTAAAAATGCATTAAACTTGAATAAAAGACATTAAACAGACCTTGATATCCCAGCCATCACTGAAATTCCCAGTAATATTCAGTTGTCCCGACAGTATGAAGTCGTAGAACCGGCGCATGATGCTCAGCTCGGACACTCTCACCGCCATCTTGGGCGAGTCGGCGCATGGGCCCACTCGGCTCAGGAATAAGTGAGTTGGAGCTACGATGGCGCGTGACGTCACCAGCGGAAAAATGCATAAGGGTAAGAGCTTTGTTAGTAATAAATACATATCTATGACAGTTTTGGTGGCTATTAGGGAAAAGCCGCAAGGTTCTTCTGGTGGTCACTAGGGAGACGAAGAAACAATGGCCGTCTCTGCTAGCGGTCACTGTGTTGATCTTGTAACAACGTAATTTTATTGCTATTGATTTGCAATGTTGTGTCGTTTTAATTTTATATTGGCAGTGTTTTCGACATTATTCGGGGTCAGTACACGAAACCTCCTATTTATTATTTTCCTGCGTCTAAAAAGTTACAAACATGTCTAAAAAGTTTATCTTCTAGACTATACTGTTTATTTTGTCCGGTTTTTAGGAACGTGGGTATTCAATGTGTTTTTATATCAAAGCGAATAGGTAAATATGGTGAAGGTAAAATGAACGCCAAAATTACGTAAACTTTGAGTGTGGCATTTGATACTAATGAATTTCTGATAACATTTTAATGACGGATGATCGTCGATCACATAATTTAGATTAGGATGATTATGTGATTTGGTTATGTACATTTAGGTAAACATACCTACCTTATCTTATTTACGTGAGAACATTGCGATAGTGCATTGGCTTGATAAAACTTATTTGCACAGTAGAACTTTTTTATCTTAGGTATATATTTTAGGTACACACTACAAACATACGTACACCTAACCAAAAAGGTTTGCTATTTGCTATCATTAGATATCATTAGCCCGATATTGATATACTGGAAAATGACATAATAACTGTAATAGTGACAGGTTAGGAATACAACTGGGCTACTTTATAGTCTTAATAACACTCATATACTTACCTACAATTGTTACGTACAGTCGACGTTTAGACTTTTGCACCTTACTCCTTTGTAATAAGGCGAAAAATGTAAACATATTGTATTCGACATTGACTGTACAGCCTTGGCCCATAACCTAAAAGATAAGAAACGATACAAATTACGAAATTACACATTGATAATCTTAATACATTTGCACGAAAAGAAATAAAAAAAAAATTCAATGTAACACCCGCCGCCAAAAGGGTCGTGTGATGTGACCCTTATTTTCATCGCTGTTTTGGGCGGAATCTCGTTGACTTCATAAACCTACCTACAGGCAAACTGTTACCAGATGATAAGCTTGTGGGTGTGAGTGACCATATACCTATTATCATTGTTGAGGTTAACAAACAATTAAATTGATATCTAACAAAAATATTATGTTAAGTTTATCAAATATCAATTATTTTTATAAATAGAAACAGTTCAAATTTCAATTATACTCTTACCCCCTTATTCATAAACGTTTACTAAAGTTGACAAGCCGATAATAATCGTTTGTCCCTTTCCGACGTAAATGTATGATGGACAGGGACAAACGATTATTATCGGCTTGTCAACATCAGTAAACGTTTATGAATAAGAGGGTTACTCAATATCTAAACTTGTATCGTCATAACTTTAGCCGATTGACTAATCGCCATTGCGTTCTTATCTCTGCCACTGTTGTATTAAGCTCCTGGGGGCCTAGCCAAAGTTGATAATGGTTGATAGAACACGCCAGTTGAAACTTATTAAACAACGTCACGTGATTTTTCGTAATTATAATCTGAGGGGCTACCGCGAAAACCGAAATTCGCAAATTGCGGGGATTTTTCTCTGTCACTCTAATTACCTACGCCATCATTGGAGTAAAAGAGGAAGATCCCCGCAATTCGCGAACTTCGATTTTCGCGGTTGTAGCCCTATCATCCCGATGTATTTCGTTGGGCAAAGTATTCTAACATTATGAAAACGAAATACGTATAGATATCTACTGGAAAATTACCGCTTCGCCACGCGTTATCATTTGAATAGCTTGCTTGACATTGAGTACCTAGTTCATTATGTCGACTAAACTAAAACAGTCATCTTCTTGTTGTAACATATCAGTTGGTAACACATAGACTTAAAAAGGATAATATTTTATTTCATCCTTTTTGAAGTCGGTTTTCTTTTTTTTGTAAAAAGTTTTTATTTTTCCATTTTTAGTTTTAACGCATTGTTAAGAGCGCAATTAACGCATGAATGAAAAACAACATCATGATTAACACTAAATTCGTGTAGTACTTACTTTAATAAATGTAATCAGGAATTTTCTCGAGTCCGTCTGGGAAATTATAATTCCTGTCACTACATTAAATCCATCCTCCGCCCCGCCACTGACCCAATCCCTCAACCCCCCGATCACTCTACCTCACAGCGCATCAACCCCTGATCCATGAACCCCTCGACCCTGAACCAGCAGCCCTTCAACCACCATTCCCCGACCCCTTAACTCCTAACCCTAACCAGCTTACCAAGAGTTTGACATTGATTTATTCGCTAGCGTGTGTGTAACTTACTTTTTTTGCATCTCGCTCGTACTGGCATATTAGTGCGAGCAAGTTAAGAAGCGTTAGCGTCGCTAACTTAGCGAATATGTCAATGTCAAACTCGTGGTAAGGCTACACTTGCATTACATCAAATTGGCGGTTTTCGGAAGCAAATGCTCGAGTTACTTTAGAAAACACCGAAATCACTTTACACGTGCCTTTAAAAACTGAGGAGTTCCCTCAATTCCTCATGGATTCCATCATCAGACCAGAACCAAAAATAATACAGAAACACCTTGGAGGTAACTACTTCAAAACAAAAAAAGAATTACTCAAATCGGATCACAGGTGCCGGAGTAATCGCTGAACATCCTACACTTAAAAAATCATCATCATTATCATCAAAACAATCATCATCATCAGGTCTACTTCATCAAAGTGGTGGTTTTCGGGAGAAAATACTCGAATTGCTGTAGAAAACACCCAAATCACTATGTATGTGCCTTTAAAAATTGAGGAGTTCCCTCAATTCCTCGTGGATCCCATCATCAGAACAGAACCAAATTAAAATGGGACCAACTCGGAGGTAGCTTCTTTCAAACGAAAAAAGAATTACTCAAATCGGACTGCGGATGTCGGAGTATAATCGGTGAACGTACATAGAAAAAAAAAACATAGCCACAACCGATTACCAACCTCCTCCTTCTATGAAATGGAAGTCGGTTAAAAAATGCCTATGTCCTTACCGTACATACAAAATAGAACACGTCCATAACTCGTGAACAACTGGCATAGGTAACATACAGTAGAGTCATGTCGACGTGGTAGGCGCTTTTGCTTGGATTTCTGTATATTGTCAACGTGTTTACCACGGATTTAAAAATTGACATGCGAATGGATATTTAATTTAGATAAGCGTTTATTATCCTGTTTTCGCGTGGATTCAGCGCTTTATTAGATGTTCACGACTATTCTCGTTTTATTTACCGTTCTTACATAAAACGATTAAAAAATACTAATTAGGTATATAAAATTACACTAAAGAAATCTCGTTTAGGAAATTGTATTGTGACCCGTCGGGGCCGTGGGTAAGTACCTAAGTAAAAAATAAGAGGCATTAGGTATACATATTTTCCTAATATGATTTTTATTTCACTGAGAGACAAATCTGCTGAGTAGGTACAAAATTAATTATTTACACTATAATCGAATATCACAATTATGATTCGTAGAGTGTTTTATAGATAACGATATAAAATGAGCAAACGCTGGGCCATTACAATTCATCAGGAATACGTTACTGACGTTACTAATCTTTTAGTTTTATTGAAAAAACAACACTATATCCTGGGTGTAGAGTTAATTTTACAATAACATGCAGAATAGCGCCAGGCGCGTTTGCAAAAAATGTCCACATTGATAGAAAAACGTGTGTGGCAGCTGGCCGCTAGCGGCGTGGGCCAATTCACAAAAGGCATGTGAATAAAGGCTAATCATATGCCTTTTGCTGACAGTGTCTTGAACTTAATTAGGGGAAATCAAATACAATTCACGCCAAAATAAAAATAACTTAAAATAATAAATGTCGGCGGCACAACTGGCGCAAAGCTATGAGGCAAAGACCCGTTTGAATACACTCTGAATGGATGCCACTTTAGGTATTTTAGTAGTTAAATTGTACCATATGAAAAATCCACGACAAACATCATACTTAGTTATTATATCCTTTCCTTATCATGTTATCACTTAGACCAACCGCCGTCCGTCCGCAATGTCCATAATCCGCCGGCCGGCTTCGGAAACTGACCTTAACCTCCAATACATTGCGCTTCCCCTTCCAACTATTAATCCAATACTCACAATAGCCCTGTAATGTAACTCTAACTAGACTGTATCGTAGTATTATGTGATTACGGTTCGTGTTGACAATATAGACACACCTCCTCGGATCTCCAGTTGTGTAGTGACCGTCGCAGAAACCACACGCCATCGCCATGTCCGGAGATAACCTCACTGCCGTCTTACACCAGACGAAAGACCTAAGATTGGTAAGTTACCTATCACATTTTTGGAATCATTTCAACTATAGATATAAACTTTAGGTAGTTGAAATGAAGTTAGACGCCAATATGTGGCTGTGCATTTATAGTTGACGTAAATAGTAATTTTATTATAAATACTATCATAAATAGTGAGTTAATCGCGGGTTAGCAGGTTATTATTAGAAGTGTTGTTGTCCGGTTAGCGATCGATATGTTTGCCAAGATTGACGTATGCAGACCGACTAGTGGATAATACCATTCAGTTTGTTTACCCCTGTCTATCTTTACTTATCCATATCCACATACCTATATCTACATATACATATATACTTACAGAGACAAATATTGGTAAAACTAGTCAGGATATAGCGTACAATTTATTTATCATAGATTACAGGCGGTTTCTTATCGGGCGGGCAAAAAGCCGGGTTACTGTTATTTGAAATTAATGCTAATCAATTAATATTCCTGTATGATACGAGTATTGACTTAAATAACGTATACCTTTAAATTATTACCTTAATGTTTATGTTAATTGATCCATTTAGGTGAGTATCGTATGAATAATGCCTTATTTTCACAGTCGTCATTATTACACGTATTAGTTATCACATTTGGTGTGCACCTATAGGTAATGTATGGGTAGGTATGTATTATTATTAAATATTTTTTCCCACATGCTCGTAAAGGCTCTCTTGATTGTTCAAAAACTGATGAGAAAGTTGCATTTTATCCACATGTGGGGTAAAGTATTAATCAGATGCAAATTTTGTTTTTGTTTGTTCAAAATTTGTTACCTTATGTTAGCTCGTAGAATTGAATTTTAAATGATGATTTTGAATGATAAATATTTAATGACGTTCATTTGGATTTTGTTTGATATACTTAATAGATACCTACAGTTAACATTTTCTTCGGGTTGGTGCGTTGAAAAATTTTGTTTCACTCACGAGCAACATTTTGTTTAACCCTCGACTTTGAAACCCTCGCAACGCCCAAGATTTCAACTTTGCTTAAATGGCAATTTTTTGGCTTTTTTCTTAAATAACTTCTAATCTATATATTTTAAAATTATAAAATAAATATATGTGAAATTCTCAAAATGAGCTCTTTCATTTGACATATAACACGATATTGTTTGAAAAACTTTATTTTTTAATTTTCTCATTTACCCTTTGCACTTTATATGACTATAATGTATGTATACTTACCCTTACTTCAGATAGTTGTGGCTAGATCCTTGTCTATTTGCCACTTTTAGATAAATTAATTGCAATTTAAATGTATTGAAACGGAGCGGTCGACCTTGAAGACAATTGCTTGGCGGCATTCTTAAACAGGCATTGATACTTTACTTTGTTACCATTTTACGTAACTATGTATAAACAAAAACGGTCGTAAATAATAAAATCCGATCTGTTAATCGCCGTCGTACAAAGTTGTGTTTTGCTCACGACTTCCTCCAATATTAATAGATAATTAGTTACGTACTCAATACTAATATTAATCTCAATATTAAGGTGGTTCTCCTTGCTCGATTTTCATACAACTTTCTTGGCACCCTAGCTCCTATTATATAGGGTTTCATCACTTGTATATGTAATGGTTGGGTAGTATATATATTTCTGTCTTCGCTTAACGTAAAAAATACTAGATTTTGATTAAAATTATTAAGAAAAAAGCCTTTGAATATTGGTAAAATTTTGCCTCATTGCTTGTTTGTGTGAGTGATGCTTATAGTATCGGTGTAATTCTAACATGGCGACTTCATTTGACAAGCAATCATTTTTAATTTGTCAAAGGTGTAACAGATGGCACTTTAAAACCGCAACACAGATTACCTGTGTATTTTGTTTTATTTTCACTCAATAGAGGGAGGTGTATTTCATGCACAAAGCATGTTACGAGTATACCTACTCATTTAAGAATCTCCTTTCTGATATAATTTCATTCCCAGATTTAATATAACTTAATAATTATTAAGATTATTACACAATAAAATACATTTATATATTTATAGAAAGGTCAATCCAAACAATCATTCGCGTTACGGTCGTCCACCGAAAACCCTTGTGAATTCTGCTTTCGTTTCGGTAAATGTTCTCTGGAAAAGCCTATATTTATTGTAACAATGATTTTTAAACTAAAATACCTAGCTATATTTTTCTCAAAAATATATAGATATGTGGAGAAAAATGTCATCTTCTTGTAAATAAACAAGATTCTGTAATATCTTCTGCTTGTGCATAACAATAACATTAGTAGATGATATTTTTAGGGTTCCGTACCCAAAGGGTAAAACGGGACCCTATTACTAAGACTTCGCTGTCCGTCCGTCCGTCCGTCTGTCTGTCACCAGGCTGTATCTCACGAACCGTGATAGCTAGACAGTTGAAATTTTCACAGATGATGTATTTCTGTTGCCGCTATAACAACAAATACTAAAAACAGAATAAAATAAAGATTTAAATGGGGCTCCCATACAACAAACGTGATTTTTGACCAAAGTTAAGCAACGTCGGGAGGGGTCAGTACTTGGATGGGTGACCGTTTTTTTTTTGCTTTTTTTTTGTTTTTTTTTTTGCATTATGGTACGGAACCCTTCATGCGCGAGTCCGACTCGCACTTGCCCGGTTTTTTTAAATACATTTTTATAGTAGGTATTTTTGAGAGTAGGTATTTTCAATTAACAATTTGGCCAAAAGTAATTTATGGAATGGGGAGTCAAATATCAGAATGGAAATTGTATAACAAATCCATTTATACCCAAATTTCAATTGCTTATTGTAAAAAGAATAATAAAATCGTACTTGTAATTGGAACCTAAACTGCTCTAGTGCAGAAACGTATCATTTCCTGCACACCTTTTACAACAACAATGACCCTCTTTCATATATTCGGTCAAATTGTGCTTTTTGAAAAACTAATTATATCCAGCCTTTTATGAATGTAGTATGATACCTTAGGGTATGGTGCTTTACGCACACTAGCGTCCCTTCCCCTCCCCCTGACGCAACCCCCCCTTTTTGCATGAAATATGTCCCGGTTCACAGTTTTTTACATTTTTTGAGGAAAGTACTTATACATTTTAGGAAAAAAGTGTCAATGAAAGAAATAATCCTTAATAAATTCTTAATAAAAAAGGTCATATTCATTTTTTTTATATGATGCACCTAATTCATATATTAGCTTGTCAAAATTCGAAATAACATAGTTTTTACTTAGGGTTCGAAACTCATTTATTATACACGGTGTAACATGAGGAAACCGAATAATTTTAACAGCGTATTCCTGATCACATTTAGAGACAAAAATGTCCTATAAACTTTTTGAAATTCGCCTAGTTTTACCAATAAAAAAAAACAAGTTTCTATTGTTACATAGTTCAAAACGCCTTTTTGATGGCGATGTTGCTACTATGGGATTTAGTCTAAATATCCTTATTGATATGTCAAAAAGTGACAAGTAACACTTTGCAAAAACTAAGTTTTACGAAAAAAAACCATTTTAAGTGACAAGTTTACCAATAGCATTTAATTTTTATATACAAATTCATTCATAAAATTAAAAAAAAATCCAAACAAATTTTTTTTTTGGCGAAATTGACCTAAACACATATTACATCTTTTCCTTTTTTTTGACCTCATGTATACATTTTAGGATAAAAGTGTCAATGAAAGAAATAGTTCCTTATTAAATTCTTAGTAAAAAAGGTTATATTCATTTTATAACACTTATTATACAAGGTGTCCTCAAGAAATGCGAAAGATTTTATTTCTGAGGTCAAATTAAAAGAAGGAAAAAATGTTTGTATGAGTTTAGGTCAATTTCGCCGAAAACAATTTTTTTTTTGTTTTTAGGGTTCCGTACCTCAAAAGGAAAAAAACGGAACCCTTATAGGATCACTCGTGCGTCTGTCTGTCTGTCCGTCTGTCACAGCCGATTTTCTCCGGAACTACTGGACCAATCAAGTTGAAATCTGGTACACATATGTAAGTTTGTAAACAAATGAATTTTAAACATGGGGGCCACTTTTGGGGGGTAAATTAAAAAATTAAAAAATTAAAATTTTCAAACTATATCATGTTACATATCAAATGAAAGAGCTTATTGTAAGGATCTCAAATATATATTTTTTATAATTTTCGAATAAACAGTTTAGAAGTTATTCAAGAAAATAGGCAAAAAATGACTATTCCCCCCTCCCCCTTTATCTCCGAAACTACTAGGTTTAAAATTTTGAAAAAATACATAAAATAGGTCTATACCTATAGATGACAGGAAAACCTATTAGAAATGTACAGTCAAGCGTGAGTCGGACTTAATTACAGTTTTTGATCCGACTCCTACGGATTTTTTAAAGATTTCACTCACGTTTCGCATAAATAATGTTTAGTTTTAAGTTTATAAAATACATATGTATGTTAGTCTGTAAGGTATTTGTAATATGGGCCTTGTTCCCTGAATTAAATATCTAAATAAATAAAATAAAAAATACATTGTTAAAAATTGTGTAATATACGGAATCCTTGGAACGCGAGTCCGACTCGCACTTGGCCGCCATTTTTTAATTTTTTGAATATATATGTATGTACATAAAAAGTAAATGTTATTGGTAAACTTGTCAGTTAACATGGATTTTTACTTTTTTTTTCGTAAAACATAGTTTTTGCAACGTGTTACTTAATTGTCACTTTTTGACATATCAATAAGGATATTTAGACTAAATCCCATAGTAACAACATCGCCATCAAAAAGGCGTTTTGAACTATGTAACAATAAAAACTTGTTTTATTTTTTTAAATTGGTATTAACTCTGAAACTAGCCGCATTTCAAAAAAGTTTATAGGACATTTTTGTCTCTAAATATGATCAGGAATACGCTGTCAAAATTATTCGGTTTCCTCGTGTTACACCGTGTATAATAAATGAGTTTCGAATCCTAAGTAAAAACTATGTTATTTCGAATTTTAACAAGCTAATACATGAATGTTCATCATGTAAAAAAATCAATATGACCTTTTTTATTAAGAATTTATTAAGGATTATTTCTTTCATTGACACTTTTTTCCTAAATTATTATTACGCTGCACAAACTTCTTCAATGATAAATATTAACTGTGTAGTTTAATTTGATATTCCTATAATTATAAGTTTGTGCAGCTAATATAATTGAAATAGAACTTCACTTACAGGTAAGTTCGTTTAATTTCCAAATATATTCTTTCCTCAAAAAATTTAAAAAACTGTGAACCGGGATATATTTCATGCATAAAGGGGGGGTTGCGTCAGGGGGAGGGGAAGGGACGCTAGTGTGCGTAAAGCACCATACCCTATGGTATCATACTACATTCATAAAAGGCTGGCTATAATTAGTTTGTCTTCCCCATACATTAGAACACAATTTAACCGAATCAATAGCATGAGAAATGAAACGGATATTTCTTGTTTTCTTTGCATTAGCATTTTTCTCTCGATAATTTAATCAATTTGCAACATAAGTAGAAGAATCCTCATATATCCATAAATATCAAAATATAAAAGGACATACATTTTCAGAAGAATTCCCCGTGCGACGTTGCCAAGTGGTTTAAAGTACAACATGCTCGCAACGTTTGGATTTCAATAAGTCGACAATGAAAAATTATATTTCAAATCAATTCAAACTTGATATTTTTGACAGTAATGGGTTACTTAAATAAGAAGGCATTTTTCGCCCGGGTTTACTATGGTCAAATGGTCTAGTGGCTTTTAGCTACTGAGTATAAGTCTAACAAGTTGAACAGCATGACAGGGTTCAAACCACGAACAAAGACTCATTTCTTTTTGTATTTATTTATTTATTTTGTTTCATCTTTTTGGTAATTTTATATGCCTTATTTTAAAAGTTATTTTAAGTAAATGTGTTGTATTTGATTATTTCATGTAGGTATATCATTTCAATAAAATTTTGGAAACTTTTATTTTATACCTGGTCAAGCAAATCTTGTCAGTAAAAAAACCGGGCAAGTGCGAGTCGGACTCGCGCACGAAGGGTTCCGTACCATAATGCAAAAAAAAAACGGTCACCCACCACTCCCGACGTTGCTTAACTTTGGTCAAAAATCACGTTTGTTGTATGGGAGCCCCATTTAAATCTTTATTTTATTCTGTTTTTAGTATTTGTTGTTATAGCGGCAACAGAAATACATCATCTGTGAAAATTTCAACTGTCTAGCTATCACGGTTCGTGAGATACAGCCTGGTGACAGACGGACGGACGGACGGACGGACGGACAGCGAAGTCTTAGTAATAGGGTCCCGTTTTACCCTTTGGGTACGGAACCCTAAAAAGGCGCGAAATCCAAATGTTCTATGAACGATATCCCTTCGCGCCTACATTTTTCAAATTTGCCGGCTTTTTCTACTGACAAGATCTGCTTGACCAGCTATACTTCGTCGATAGTTGACCTCTTATGTACCTATTCTGCGATCCTAATTAGCCTCATGCATGACTTTTTTTTAATTATTTTAATCATTATTTATATCCTTTGAAAACCGGAAAATAAAAATACTTTTATTAATCTTCCCATAATATTATTAAAAAATAATTAAAATACTGAAAATATTTTACTCACGTAAGTTTAGTTTCGAAGAATAACATACGCTTAAAATAATTCAAAAGAGAATGCTAAAATTATAAAATAAAAAAAAACTGGCATTGTCGGGGTTTGAACCATGTATCTTAGCTACAATCTGATTTTTTTCAAAATAGAGGCTACGGGTGCCACGAGCACATGACAGTTGATGGTCGAAAACATTAGTTGCTTCTGAATGCCTTGTAATTCTTAATCGTTGCTCAAACAAGAATTTATTATTTAATTTCCAATCTTTTTTCAACAATAAACATTTCATCCGCTGCGCCCTCTAGGTTACTTTACTGTAACATTACGAATCTGCTGACATTTGACACTGACTTTAAGGTGACTTTAAGTACGTAAGTGTGCGTGAATGCAAGAAATTGCAATATTTTGCAGTTGGATTCCGGTAATAACGAAATGAGACAATGTTGAGTTGAACATGTCTCGATTTGGATGTAGTATTTTTTATAGTTTTCGCACATATCAACACATCTTATGAAACTTTGTATTTTGGGAGAAATAGTGAAAATCCACAATTCGTGCACAGTGACGCCATCTTTTGGCTGATAATCGGCATCCCATCCCTAGACATCCACCTTAATAGATAATTACGAAAGACTCACGTAAATACTTAGGCCCTAAGTATTTACGGTATTTTCAGTATGCCCTAAGGGCGTACTGAAAATTCCTGGACGGATCACTTAAAAAAAATAAGTCTTCTCATTTATCAGAATCCAGAAATTTCAGTATGGCCCACGTAATAAAATATGCTTTTATCTATTACAATGTCCCGTTTTGTTACTAAAAAGCTTGTGAAAGAAACGTTGTATTCCCATTTGTCCCCGCCCCACGTGACCGCCGCCATACATGAGGCTGGGACAGATAGGAATGAGTCAAATGAATGCAATTATTCCCATCTGCACCGGCGGGGACAAATGGGAAACACCAAAGAAACCTTGCTTTGATATCTGCTAAGACATTGTGAAGTACCTACTTAATCTTGTTTTTCTTTGCAGGAACAAACTCCAATCCCTGAGATAAACGATGATGGTAAGTTTCAATACTTACTCTAAATAAGTTTGTGTTCTGACAATATGTTTGTAGTACCTAAGTCTAGTCTTGCGCACCTTAGCCTTAGCCAAAATCGCATCCTAAAAAACTCAAAGAAACCAGACGTACTAGTTAAGGCAGTTATCTTTCCTCTGTGCATCTAGATCAGCATTTACCAAACTATGGGTCGCGACCTATTGATCGGTGATGGGTCACCATCGAATATTGAGTGATGGGCCCTGAAACAGTACGACATTATCCGACATTTCCGTCCGATCGAGCTATCTGAGACGAGTTACCAATTCTCTTTTATGCCCCATTTTAAGACGGCCAAAAGGTGGGTCCCGAATTAGACAGTTTTTGTTAGATATGGGTCGGAGCTCAGTCAACTTTGGGAACCACTGATCTTTTTTACAGATCTTCTTTCAATTTAAGAGCTGGGCTCTTGTCGGTGCAGCGTGATGAAGATGTCTCCACCTTGGTCGGTCCAAAGCCAGCCCCTTTGTGTCCTGGTACGACACGGCCCCTACATGCTCCTTTACTTGGCTCATATAGCTCTTCCTTGGTCTTCCCCTCCCTCTCTACAGATCGAAGATTTTAAATGTCCTCCGTATACAGAAGACAACATTTCAGCTGCGTACTATTTATAAAAGCTTGTGTCTAAAGTGTTACATGAATCCATTTCAGAGGTACTTCTGCGCATGGACTGCGTGGGTATCTGCGGGTCCGACGTGCACTACTGGCAGAGCGGCCATTGCGGTCACTTCGTGCTCAAGGAGCCCATGATTATGGGACATGAGGCTTCTGGCGTCGTTGCCAAGGTAACCACACATCTTACGGCTCGACCGCTAGCAACTTGCGACGGCGGCAGCGATAACCATAGCTTGGAGCGATACACAGCGATCTGTCCTTTCGTTCCCTATTGTAGCTGTCGCTGCCGCCGTCGCCAGGCGCGTAATTTAAATTTCGTGGCCGAGCCGTTAGAGGTGCTACTACGCGTGGACTGCGACCACAATCGATTGTGGAAGTAGTTGTTTTTATTTGAAAGTACCTATATTGGTAAAGGTGTCCTGATATTACGTGAAACGGATAACAGCTGTTAGGATGCTAGTTGCGATGCTAGATGCGGTGGTATATATATATATTTATATTTATATTTATAGCACCCGTTCCTTTCGGGCCCATTGGAAAGTGCCGGGCGGCCGTGTAGTTCTAATAGCCGCTTTAGCTGGCTTTAGGGAGTCATCCCTTCCTATTCACACTACTATTTTGACTATTAATTAATTATTGCCTAACGAGCTAACAGACAACGTTAATTTACATTTAAATTCGTTTTGAAAATCGTTGAACGTAAATGTTTGTTATTCATAATAGAGTCAGTCAATTGATTAAATAAGTTCCTTTTTATAGTTCCAGTTCGCTTGCGCAACAGGACGCGGTAGGTCGTGCGCATTCCGCCTTGCACCTGGCCGCGAAACCGGTAATTGCTAGCAGTGATAACAATTAAAAATAAGCGTCAACAGTGTTGTATTTCGTGATGGCGAAGTGTTGCGAATGCGGAAAAATTGTGTCCAAGAAGGATTCTGGATTACAGTGTAGTACGTGCAATAAATGGTGGCACGGTAGATGTGTATCCATAACTAATGAGCAGCTGGCCGCGCTAGTATCAACCGACGCGGCATGGAAATGCCGGAAATGCACGGGGACTACCAAAAACAAACGAATCTCCATAATACTACCAGACCCAGTTGAGGACGACAACAACAGCGAAGTTATGACACCAGAACCGGAGCGTCACAACAAAGACCAGCTCGTCAAAGAGATACGTCAACAAATTAAGGAAATTTGGAAAGACGAATTAACTCGACAAATAGGACTGGTGCTCGAGAAAGAACTAAAGAGTCAGCTACAGTTCTACTCTGATAAGATAGATGACTATCAAGAATCCCTAGACTCATTTAAGGAAAAAGCAAAGAGGGTAGAAAACGAAAACATAGACTTGAAAAATAAACTCATTAACATGAAAAACAAAGTAGAACTCCTCGAACAAAAGGTCCATACCATGGAACAAGTCCAAATGGGAAATCACCTGGAAATATGCGGCATACAAAAAACGGAGGGTGAAAACCTGAAGGATATTGTGAAAAAAATCGCTGAAAAAATAAACCAGGACCCCGACGACGTCATACAGACATACAGAAAAGCCAGTAAGGCACCAGATGGGCAGAAAAGGAATTTAGCCACAGTAGTGGTCACACTTCGCGAAGGACGGCGGGACAAGTGGCTGGACGAATCCAAAACCACCACCCTCACAGGGCGCGACCTCGGGAGACCGGAAGATTACAGGATCTTTATGCGTGAGGCCTTATCACCCACGACCGCCTACCTACTCTGGAAAGCCAAGTCGGAGCTAAAGGAAACCAATATGTACAAGTTTGTATGGTGTAAAAAAGGATGCATACTTATCAAGAAGGACGAACAAGGTAAAACACACCCTATAAGATCGGTGAGTGATATTGAATATTGGGCTTCCAAAACGGAGTGACAGTGACTCTTCACACCTATAAAGACATCTAAATGCCTACCTATAGAAAAATTGTTAAATGTCTAGCTCACTCAACATCAACGAAGGTACTTTCAGCAGTTGGAACGATTATATAAGTGCTATTCCAACAGCATGTCGATATCTTATTACACTGCATGTAAACATAAGATCGATGTTATTAAATTTCTCGCATTTAGAATACATAGTTACACATAGTAGTCGCATAATAGACTTAATTGTACTTACGGAAGTTAATATATTCGATACATGTAAATCATTATTTAATTTAGCGGATTATAACATGCATACTAATCTTAGAAAAAACCGGAAAGGTGGGGGAATAATATTATATGTACGCAAAACCATCCCATTTACCCTGATCCCTCATGCGTCTTTACATTTTGAATCGTTATGCGGGCGCATAGACATAAACAACAAAGAAAAAATCAGTATCTGTGCGGTGTACCGACCGCCCGATAAATGCAAATCGCACTTTGTAAACGAGTTATGTACAACTATAAACCACATCTCCGACAAAAATAAAGTAATAATTATTGGGGACATGAATATTGACTTGAAAAAACAAAATAGTATTAATATTATGTATTTAAATAAACTTTCTGAACTAGGACTACAATGTGGCATAAGTCAATTCACCCGAGAGGAAAGTAAAGGAAACATAATATCGAGATCCTGTATAGATCATATCTTTTTAAGGCCGATTAATTGCCACCCAGTACATACCGGGGTCATTAACATATCTATTGCGGATCATTACATAACAGGCTGTGCGCTAGCGATAGCCGGCGCAAGCGCCCGTGCGCCCGCCGCGGCGCGATTAGTCACCGTGTTAGACAACGATAAGGTCGATATTGCGCTGCAGCAGGTTGAATGGGATGAAGCGCTCGCCTACAATTGTCCGAATAAAATATTTAACTTCGTCAAGGAAAAAATACAAAATGCATACGATGAATGTAAAAAGACAATAAGGTGTAAAAATATAAAAACTAAATGTAAATGGGTAAATAAAAAGATGTTAATAATGTGTAAACAAAGAGATAAAATGTATAAAATTTGGAGAAAAGCGCCGGAAAAAATTGAAAACAGAATTTTATATAATAAGTATCGTAACAAAACAAATAAATATATTAACTTTATTAAAAATAGGTACATTAAACAAGAAATTACTAAAAATTTTAAAAATTCGAAAAAAATATGGCGCATAATTAATGAACTGTGTGGCAAAATAAATTCTTCTATTGATGAGGTAATTATGAAACATTTTAAAATGAACGAAAGAGAAATATGTAGTAATTTTGCCCGAGAATTTCATAATAATGTAAATAAAATATCAGTCCCATGTAAAATACAAATGCTCGACCATACGGGGTTTGCCGGGGCCGCAGATGTGGCAATGAGGGTTAAAAAAGCGACATGTGACAATATTTCTAAAATAATCAAAGGTTTAAATGATAGAAAAAGCCCGGGGTATGATAAAATTCGAGTCATAGACATTAAAAAAAATTGTCTTAACATTACACCAATTCTTACTCACTTAATTAATACCTGCCTTGCCACATCTGTATACCCCGAACAACTCAAAACTGGTATAATACGCCCTATTTACAAAAAAGGAGCGCATAAAGACTATAACAACTATAGACCTATTACTATATTGTCGTGTATCGATAAGATAGTTGAGAGATACCTCGGTAACGAAATCAGTAACTTTTTGAATCAAAACAATATAATAAACAGTAAACAATACGGTTTTCAAAAAAACCGGAGTACCTCTCAGCTACTTTGTGACTTTAACAATGAAATCAACGAGCACATGCATGAAAAAAGGCATGTACTCGTTGTTTTCATTGATTTTAGCAAAGCTTTTGAAATGTTAGATTATGAAACGTTGTATTGCAAACTAGAGCAGAGCGGTATACAGGGCCCTTTAGTTAACTTGCTGAAAAACTATCACAAAAATAGACACACACGAGTAAAGATAAACAACACATACAGTGACGAAATAAAAACCGAAAAAGGCACGGCACAAGGATCCATAATCGGCCCAACTGAGTACTTGCTGTATGTTAATGATATGTGCAACATAATAACCGAGGGCTCTGTCTATCAGTTCGCGGACGACACATGCATTATCACAGCCGACCGTGACATAGCGGCCGCCGAGCGCACAATGCAATCTAACTTCAACACCCTTTGCAAATGGGCGCACGACGTCGGTTTAGTAATTAACGCGCAAAAGACGAAAATAATGCATATCCGTTCGGCTCACAATAAAACCACTCATGACATTACTGTGTTTGCACACCAACATAGCTGCTTGCACCAACATAATATCACAAACTGTAACTGTGATAAAATCGAAGTAGTCACAGAACACATGTATCTTGGGCTCATAATCGACCATAGATTCAACTGGGGACCTCATATTAATTATGTGTGCGATAAATTAAGAGCAATTCTAAGTAAAATGTCAACCCTAAGGTACAAATTACCGTACAAAACCTTGCGTATGCTGTACTTAGCCCTGGCTGACTCTGTGATCGGTTACGCTCTGAGTACATATGGTAGAACCTTTAAAACATATATAGAAAAAATATATAACCTACAGATAAGACTACTGAAGACAATTGTACCTAAGCATATAAAAAAGAAACACGAAACAGACTACTCTCAACTTTTCAAATACTGTAATATACTCCCAGTTCAAAATAAATGTAAACTAGCCATACTAACTGAAGAATATCACCATGTTACTAAACTAAAAGAATATATAAGATGTACAAAACTAAGAAGTTTACAGAGCCAAAACAAATATTGTTTACCCAAATATAAGAACATTTATGGCACTAGACTGTATACATATATATTGCCTAAAATATTAAATGATTTGCCAGAAGATACTAGATTAAAATATGTAAACGGGAAAAATAGAAAAAAAGTAATTAAGACGCACTTGTTACAATCTAACGACTTTAGTTACATATATTAAGAATTTTAATTAGTATAAGATAGATATGTATATTGTCATGTTATTTTCTCGAACTCCCCATCGGCATACAAACCTCCTCAAGGTTTTGCCCACGATGGGTCTTGTAATAATAATGTACGTTATTTAGCTTATTGTTCAATAAATTAAAAAAAAAAAAAAATACGAGAAAATGTATGCGTATCGTGTCTGGTAGGTATGTATAATAGAGGTCTATTACTACCAGAAACTTGTTTTTCATATAGGAGGTATGTGAATATAAAAAAAAACCGGGCAAGTGCGAGTCGGACTCGCACACGAAGGGTTCCGTACCATAATGCAAAAAAAAACGAAAAAAAAAGCAAAAAAAAACGGTCACCCATCCAAGTACTGACAACTCCCGACGTTGCTTAACTTTGGTCAAAAATCACGTTTGTTGTATGGGAGCCCCATTGAAATCTTTATTTTATTCTGTTTTTAGTATTTGTTGTTATAGCGGCAACAGAAATACATCATCTGTGAAAATTTCAACTGTCTAGCTATCACGGTTCGTGAGATACAGCCTGGTGACAGACGGACGGACGGACGGACTACTACCTGGCCGTGACGGAGGCTAAAATATCCACCAGTGTGTTCGGGTACACGGTGCGGCTAGATGGCTATAGCGATTCAGAGCAGGTGAGCCCATTATGCGGTGACCGCTTACCATTAGGTGGGCCGTGTGCCAGTTTGCCACCGACGTGGTATATAAAAACCCGGGCAAGTGCGAGTCGGACTCGGGTTTCGTACCATAATGAATAGAAAGGCAAAAAAAAAAACGGTCACCCATCCAAGTACTGACTCCGCCCGACGTTGCTTAACTTCGGTCAAAAATCACGTTTATTGTATGAGAGCCCCACTTAAATATTTATTATATTTTGTGTTTAGTAGGTATTTGTTGTTATAGCGGCAACAGAAATACATCAACTGTGAAAATTTCTATTGTCTAGCTATCACGGTTCATGAGATACAGTCTGGTGACTTCAACATTTATTCAGCAAATAGGCCACAAGGGCACTTTTACACGTCAACATACAAGCAAAACTAATAACAATACATCAACAGTTCAACACTGACTGACAGACGGACAGCGAAGTCTTAGTAATAGGGTCCCGTTTTACCCTTTGGGTACGGAACCCTAAAAAATTACACCCAAAACGACGAATTCTGAGGTCTATGTCACAGTATTTAAGTTGGGATTAGAATATGTTTCTATTGTGAGTTACGACATTTTTCTATCAGATACACACAAATACGACTGGACTGGACACACCCGCGCATTTACGTCAGTAGCGCGATTAAATTATACAATTCAAGATATAAAATAGTTCGTTTCTTTCTGCACGATGTTTTGAACGTAAACATGCCTATAAATTACCTATGAAAATATCATATCGTGTACATAATAGAGAATGTAAAAATAAAATTTGGCATTGAAACTCGGATGCTGAAAATTCATATTCGCAAATTTGCAATACTATTTTCTGAGTTCAAGCGCCACAGGTCAGTTGCATAGCCAAATACTATAGACAGAACCCTAATCTGATACAGTTCATAAATTGATTGAATTACTGGTTTGTAGCCACAAATGCTAGTCATGCTATTCATGGTCTATTCCGATTTATAACTTTGATAATACCTTATATCGCTATAAATGTAAATATGTTTATAAACTGTTACTTGGTTTGGAAATCTAAAATACCTACCTACTTCAAAAAACTCCTACACTTATGTAATGCAAGTACAATTATTACGGGCTTATCTTTATAATATCTTTATTACTGCAATATCGGTCATATTATTATTGCATGTTTGTCACATGTGAATGAATTTAATAATATTATACCTACATAGTGTGGGTAATCGCTGAAAGTGTAACAATAAGATAATAATGCAATAAAGCTGGATAAGTGTTAATACCTACTATATTCATAATCACAGTTACTTATTTGCTTATGCTGAGTTAAGTACTCAAGAAATGTCACATCGGTTAGGTACGAGTACTTACCAAAAATAAAGGACACGCGTGTAAGGACGATTTTATGGATTTTAATTGCAAATGTAGGTTACCTATCTGCATCGTAATGTTGAAGAGCTGGGGGTCTAGCGAAGATGACAATCGTACATCGACAAATGCATTATAACATTTTCACAGATAAATTTGCCGTACCTAACAAAACAGTATGTCTTTATAGTGACCGTAATTTGCGGTTTTTGATCGCATCATAGAGGGTTTATGATGTATGTGTGTAGTGTAGATTAATATAATTAAAATACTGTGGATATCGGATACCTAAGTGGCCCAGTGAGCTGACAAACAACTGACTCTAGATATCGCGTGATACGGCGATTTATCGAATGTCGGATGATACTGTTAGCTTATTGATGGGATCAGTTAGGTCATGCGTATCTTTATGGTCTCATAGCGTGATCTAAAGGTTAAGTGTAATTACTGATTTTGAACCCCAAACACCAAAAGAGGAGTAGGTATTATAAGTTTAACATGAAATGTGTGTCTGTCTGTGGTATCGTAGCTCTCGGATGAACCGATTTGAATGCGGGTTTTTAATAGAAAGTCAAGATGAAAGCAAATCTTGGTGGAAATTAAAGCAGTCGTCTGCAAGAAATTCAGCTGTTATTAGAACTAGTAAAACGATTGCATTAAAAATTGTTGGATTTATTGAATTATTGAGTATGAGTATAAGTCTGTACGGAAGAGAAGAGTCGTGGAATGTATGGGAACCTACAGCACACACTACGACTCTTGTCTTTCCACACAGACTCTACCTACTGTCTTCTGTATGAACGGCAATACATCAAAATACTCCGTCCATAGCTGTGTATTACAATCGTATTATAAGTTGCGGTCTTCTGCTAAGAATATTTTTACGCTATCAGCAGGCGTGGCTCACGCCGCGATTTCGTCGTTTTGCTACAGGTAGCTAAAAGTACATCCGTTCCACACCAATTTTGGTGGGTAGCCATAAGCCGCGCGGTGGCACTGTCGCCTCCTAGCGGCCATATCTATCCTGATCGTAAGAGACGCGTTTTGTTAGAGAGTGAGTCTTCTGTACCTAGTACTATTATTTATTCTGTGCTATCAATAACAGTTGAAATAACTTCTAACAGTCTTCAAACGCAATTGCAGGTTGGTGCTAAAGTGAAGAACCTGGTCCCAGGCGACCGCGTGGCCATCGAGCCGGGCGTCCCGTGCCGCTACTGCGAGTTCTGCAAGACGGGCCGCTACCACCTCTGCCCCGACATCATCTTCTGCGCCACGCCGCCCTGCCACGGCAACCTCGCGCGCTACTACAAACATGCTGCTGACTTCTGCTACAAGTGAGTGTTGTATTGTAATACTATCGGCCTACGGAAGACCTCGGAACATCAAACGCAATTGCAGGTTGGTGCTAAAGTGAATAACCTGGTGCCAGGCGACCGCGTGGCCATCGAGCCGGGCGTCCCGTGCCGCTACTGCGAGTTCTGCAAGTCGGGCCGCTACCACCTCTGCCCCGACATCATCTTCTGCGCCACGCCGCCCTGCCACGGCAATCTCGCGCGCTACTACAAACACGCTGCTGACTTCTGTTATGTACAAGTGAGTGTTGTATTGCACTACTCTCAGCCTACGGCCTCGGAACATCAAACGCAATTGCAGGTTGGTGCCAAAGTGAAGAACCTGGTCCCAGGCGACCGCGTGGCCATCGAGTCCGGCGTGCCGTGCCGCTACTGCGAGTTCTGCAACTCCGGTCGCTACCACCTCTGCCCCGACATCATCTTCTGCGCCACGCCGCTCTGCCACGGCAACCTCGCGCGCTACTACAAACATGCTGCTGACTTCTGCTACAAGTGAGTGTTGTATTGTAATACTCTCAGCCTACGGAAGACCTCGGAACGTCAAATGCCAATAATTCACGACTTTGTACGGTTGTAGCGCGCACTCAGTATACGGTTGTAGTAAATTGCAGAAGAAACGGGGTTTCAGCATGTATCATCAGATTTTAGCGTATAAAATATCTTGTTAACACTGTTAACTGACATTTAAACCATATTTTCTCTGTTTGCGAGCAATTCACGTCTAGATGCAGGCTCAAAACTTCCACCTACGCTACCTCATTGCAGTTCCTCTATGCAGAGAATTGCTATACATCAAAAAGAGGTACGCCGAGCTCTGCTGAATCTTGACGTGAATAAGGCCAATGGACCAGACGGTATACCTGCACGTGTACTAAAGCAGTGTGCGCCTGAGTTGTCTCCTGTACTGACACGCCTGTACCGCCTCTCTCTCCAAACAAGAACGGTGCCGAAATCCTGGAAGCTTGCAAACGTGCAGCCAGTACCCAAGAAGGGTAGTCGTGCTGATCCCTGCAATTACCGACCAATCGCCATTACCTCCATGCTCTGTAAAGTCATGGAAAGGGTACTTAACGGCAAACTGCTGGCATACCTCGAAGCAAATGATCTGCTCAGTGACCGTCAATATGGCTTTCGCCGAGGTCGGTCTACTGGGGATCTTTTAGCGTATGTCACGCACTGCTGCGGCGAGGCCATCGAGAGGAACGGTGAAGCGCTTGCTGTTTCACTGGACATCTCGAAGGCCTTTGACAGGGTTTGGCACGCAAGTCTCCTTAGCAAGCTTTCTGCTTGCGGCATCCCTGCTGATTTTTGTAGCTGGCTATCTGATTTCTTGAGTGAACGGTCGATCAGAGTAGTTATTGATGGCTGCTCTTCGGACCTCATGGCCATTGACGCCGGTGTTCCTCAGGGGTCTGTTCTCTCCGCAACCCTTTTCCTGCTCCACATTAACGACATGCTGCAACCCAGCATTGTAGGTTATGCAGATGACAGTACGGTTGTTGAGAGATATTTGGCTAGTGCAAGGGACAGCAGGGAGGATATACGTTCACAGAGAGAGGCCATGGTTGAGCGAATGAACTTGACCCTTAGTCTCGTTTCCCAGTGGGGTGATGACAATCTGGTCACGTTCAATGCCTCCAAAACGCAGGCGTGTCTATTTTCCGCTAAACGGAGTCCATTCGACCTGACTCCTTCTTTCCGGGGTGCATCTGTACCTATTACCGACAGCCTGGAACTCCTCGGCATGGAGCTGAGTTCAGTCCTCGGCTTCGGCAGCTTCATTGAGTCTAAAGCACAAACTGCGGCCAGAAAGCTGGGCGTCCTAAATAAGGTGAGGCGATACTTCACACCTGGACAGCTTCTAACACTTTACAAAGCTCAAGTCCGGTCGTGTATGGAGTATTGCAGCCACCTGTGGGATGGCTCAGCTAAATACCAACTCGCCGCTTTGGACTCAGTGGAGCGCAGAGCCAGGAGGATGATTGGCGACAAGAAGCTAACGGCTAAGCTTCAGACTTTGGCCCATCGGCGGAAAGTCGCCAGCCTGTCGGTATTCTACAGGTTGCACTTCGGGGAGTGTGCCCAAGAGCTACACGAGCTCATTCCACCGTCCCCATTCTACCATCGGACTTTTAGACGCACGGCCGGTTTCCATCCTTACTTGGTAGATATTCCGCCAATTCGCACTAAGCGCTTTGCTTCTACTTTCCTTATGCGCACTGCCAAGGAATGGAATTCCTTGCCGGCGTCTATATTTCCGTGCTCTTATAACCCGGCAACCTTCAAATCAAGAGTGAACAGGCACCTTCTGGGCGAGCTCGCTCCATCGTAGGCCACGTCTACGCCTCGGCTAGTCTGTGGCCATGAGTAAACCCATGCATAATAAAAAAAATATATATATTTCTGAGACGTAAAAGGCTTCCCAATGGTCAGTTAATTAACTGTCGCTGTTAGAACAAGTAGTCTTATTCTTAGAGAGTAGGTATTCATACCAGCCTGTTCATACTAAGCTACTGATACTCTCGATATAAAAAAAACTTACTTTTGATGCGCGTCATTCTTCTCTGAAGTCTGCATCTTTCTACGCGCTGGTTTTCTCATTTATTGACGTTTTCGGACTTACTTACTTGTCAGTCCACTGGCTCAGTGACCCAAAATGATCTTGGCCTCTGACACAAGAGAGCGCCACTCTGCCCTATTCTGCATCATTTCACGCCAGTCACTTACCTAAACCTATTCTGTTTCCTCAGATTACCTGACCACGTAACAATGGAAGAGGGCGCTTTACTAGAGCCCCTGTCAGTGGGTATCCACGCGTGCCGCCGCGCCGGCGTCACTGGAGGCTCCACCGTGCTGGTTCTAGGCGCGGGACCTATAGGCCTGGTCGTCATGTTAGCTGCTAAGGCTTTCGGTGCCAGCAAAGTTCTCA
Organism: Cydia fagiglandana; assembly: GCF_963556715.1. Classification (NCBI taxonomy): domain Eukaryota; kingdom Metazoa; phylum Arthropoda; class Insecta; order Lepidoptera; family Tortricidae; genus Cydia; species Cydia fagiglandana. The sequence goes on from NC_085943.1 coordinate 4,735,686, forward strand.
TTACAGGTGAGTGCTGGTAGGAGAGCTATTACTGACAGTGGGTGTCCAACTATCCACGCGTGCTGCCGCGCCGGCGTCACTGGGGGCTCCACCGTGCTGGTTCTAGGCGCGGGACCTATAGGCCTGGTCGCCATGTTAGCTGCTAAGGCTTTCGGTGCCAGCAAAGTTCTCATTACAGGTGAGTGCTGATAGTAGAGCTATTACTGACAGTGGATATCCAACTATCCAGGCGTGTGCCGCGCCGGCGTTACTGGTGACGCTTGTTCTAGGCGCGGGACCTATAGGCCTGGTCGTCATGTTAGCTGCTAAGGCTTTCGGTGCCAGCAAAGTTCTCATTACAGGTGAGTGCTGGTAGTAGAGAGCTATTACTGTCAGTGGGTGTCCAACTATCCACGCGTGTGCCGCGCCGGCGTCACTGGTGACGCTTATTCTAGGCGCGGGACCTATAGGCCTGGTCGTCATGTTAGCTGCTAAGGCTTTCGGTGCCAGCAAAGTTCTCATTACAGATGAGTGCTGGTAGGAGAGCTATTACTGACAGTGGATATCCAACTATCCAGGCGTGTGCCGCGCCGGCGTTACTGGTGACGCTTATTCTAGGCGCGGGACCTATAGGCCTGGTCGCCATGTTAGCTGCTAAGGCTTTCGGTGCCAGCAAAGTTCTCATTACAGGTGAGTGCTGATAGTAGAGAGCTATTACTGTCAGTGGGTGTCCAACTATCCACGCGTGTGCCGCGCCGGCGTCACTGGTGACGCTTATTCTAGGCGCGGGACCTATAGGCCTGGTCGTCATGTTAGCGGCTAAGGCTTTCGGTGCCAGCAAAGTTCTCATTACAGGTGAGTGCTGGTAGGAGAGCTATTACTGACAGTGGGTATCCAACTATCCACGCGTGTGCCGCGCCGGCGTCACTGGTGACGCTTTTTCTAGGCGCGGGATCTAATAGGCCTGGTCGTCATGTTAGCTGCTAAGACTTTCGGTGCCAGCAAAGTTCTCATTACAGGTGAGTGCTGGTAGTAGAGAGCTATTACTGACAGTGGGCGTATTCAACTATTCACGCGTGTGCCGCCCCGGCGTCACTGGTGACGCTTGTTCTGGGCGCGGGACCTAATTAATAGGCCTAGTCGTCATTTTAGCTGCTAAGCATTCGGCTCCAGCAGGATAGTGGTCACGTTGCTAAGGGTATTCGGAATTATACAATAATATACTTAGGCCGGTTCGTCATAGTTCCATATGAAGCGGCACCACCTTGGCACTGATTTGAAATAAGTGCATCTGGTACAGTCAACTGTAAAAATATGGATGCAGCCAACTTATTCAAAAATATGTCCCGTAGTTCTTAATTCGCTGTTATAAGAGCTAATGGGACATATTTTTGAGATGATTTGTCAGTTGACTGTACTACCACTAATTATATGACTCACGCAGGACAGAATTGGCTAAAAATAATTTTCACTAAGGCATGAAAATTTATGAAGACAGTAATTTTTACTATATTCCTGTTTCCTTATTTCATACACCATCCAATCCCTTCTGGACTTTGGACCCAAAAATATAATGATGGCAGTAGATTTTCCTATAAATTTTAAGCTTTTATTTCTGTTTGTCTATTTCAGACATCCTTCAATCCCGCCTGGACTTCGCCAAGAAGATGGGCGCGGACGCGACCATGCTGGTCACCCGCGACGACAATGAAGCCGACTTAGTGGCCCGCACCCATCAGCTGTTGGGCGAGCACCCAGACTTCAGCATTGATGCGAGCGGCGCGCAGTCCACCGTGCGGCTTGCCATGCTGGTGAGTAAACGGGGCGGCAGTTACACGACAGAGTGGGTGAGATAGAGATGGAGGATGGACGGACAAGCCATCAGCGTGAAGACTTCCACGCGAGCTCGCAATATTTGTGAGACAATGGGACAGGATATTCGCGGACAAAGCGAGCGGAGTAGAGATAGGAAATGGAAGGACCAGTCAGTAATCTGCGATGAGGTGGGGTTAGTGGCCTACATGCATCGGGAGAATCATGCGAAATGCGGGTGGGATAAAAATGGTGGTACGAGTATATATAAAACGGAACGGAAAAACGCCTGAGTATGAATATTATTCACCAGAATATTCAGGGTTTTTCCAGCAAAGAATTAGAAATAGGTTTATTTTTAGATAATAATAATGTTGAAGTTATGTGTATCACTGAACATTGGCTGAAAGTTGGGCAGTTTTTATTTGATTTTGTTAACTTTAAATTAGTCAGTTTTTTTGCTAGACAGTCTGCTGTTCATGGTGGTTCCCTGATAATTGTTAAAAATTGCATGAAATCTAAAGAGCGTAAAGATATTGTAAATTATTCCATAGAAAGAATTATCGAAATTTCCTGTGTAGAATTAGAAAAATATATTATTGTATGTGTTTACAGACCACCATCAGCTGACTTCAGCACATTTGAAACTACAATGGAAAGTGTGCTGAAATTAGTATGTAAGGGCCAAAAACATGTTATAGTCTGTGGAGATTTTAATGTTAACTTGCTCGAGTCCTCTAGTAACACTGTTAAAATGCTGTGTTTGTTTAAATCATTCAATTTATTTAACTTGTTTCCTGAACCTACTCGGGTAGGGGTAACTAGTGCAACATGTCTGGATAATATATTTTGTAATTGTGAATGTATAGATAAGCAAATATTTAACTGTTTTTATTCTGATCATAGCGGTCAAAGGGCTGTTTTCTTAAGCGATATTCGTGATACTCCACAAACAATAACATATAGACCCATTACTAGTAGTCGCTTGGAATTATTCAAAAATGAAATTCAAAAAAGTCTTTGTAGGTTACCATTTTCACATTACAACTGTAATAATTTGTATGAAGATGTTTTTAACGTAATTCTTTATCATTTTAATCAAAATTTCAGTATGAAAACTATTAGTGGGTCAAAAACTAGAACAAAGTTTAGTGAATGGGCTACTGCAGGCATTTATAAAAGTAGAAAAAGGCTTTATGAACTTTATAGTGAGAGAGAGCTGAACAAAAATACAGATTTCCTGGACTATGTGAGGAACTACTCAAAAATCTTCAAGAGAGTGTGTTTAACAGCCAAAGCAAACTATACAAGTTCTAAACTGAAAGTGTCGGACAACAAAGTGAAGACAACATGGAATATTATAAATAAGGAAGCTGGTAAATGTAAATCACGCGATTGTCAAGTCAACATTGTCTCGGATAAACAACAGACCATGTCAAACAACGATGTTGCCTCGGCATTCGAAGATTATTTTTCTAAAATAGCTATTAATACCACGAAATGTCTACATTCATCTTCGTCTCGAGCTCATTCCTTACTTTGTGCTAATGTTAAGAAATGTAAAATTAACTTTGAGTATACCTAGTCTAGTAGATTCAGCAATTATTGTTAAAACATTCAAGTCACTCAATTTAAAGAAAACGGAAGACTTATGGGGAACATCCGTTAGAGTCATTAGTCATGTCTTGGACGTAATAGCGGCTTACTTAGCCGTAATTTATAATATTTCAATTTCACAAGGAGTCTTTCCAGATCTTATGAAATATAGCAAAGTCATACCTCTTTTTAAATCGGGTGATTCGAGTGATATGGCTAATTACCGTCCAATATCAATACTTCCTGTACTAAGTAAAGTTTTTGAAAAGTTAATGTTAAATGATCTACTGGGTCACTTCAACAGACATACTTTACTCACAAGCAATCAGTTTGGTTTCACAAAGGGCCGTTCCACGACCGATGCTGCTTCGGTACTTATTAAACATATTTATGATATTTGGGAAAATTCTTGTGATGCAATTGGCATATTTTGTGATCTTTCTAAAGCATTTGATTGTGTGGATCATGGAACGCTCATTTTGAAATTAGAACACTATGGTCTGTCAGTAAATGCCCTAAACTTTATGTCTTCTTACCTTAGCAACAGAACACAAACAGTTGTTGTAAACAAAACCCGGTCTAGCGGTACTGTAGTCCAATTAGGAGTGCCACAAGGTTCTATTTTGGGTCCATTCCTGTTTTTGGTTTATATAAATGATTTGCCATGTGTAGTAGAAAATCTTTGTGAAATTGTTCTTTTTGCTGATGACACATCATTACTTTTTAAGGTTGATCGTAAATCTACCGATTACAGTGTAATTAACAGTACACTCGTTAATGTACTAAACTGGTTTACTATGAACAATTTGCTTCTTAATGCTAAGAAAACTAAATGCATTCGATTTTCTTTGCCGAATGTTAAACCAGTCGATACTAAGATACTTTTGAATAATGAATGCTTAGAGATGGTAGATAAAGCACTGTTTCTTGGTTTAACATTGGACAAAAATCTACAATGGAGTCCTCATATAAGAACACTAGCAAACAAATTAAGTTCGGCCGCTTACGCTGTGAGGAGAATTAGACAATTGACTAATGTTGAGACAGCTCGCCTTGTTTATTATAGTTATTTTCATAGTGTAATGTCATATGGTATTCTGGTTTGGGGCAAAGCAGCTGACATACAGACTATATTTGTCTTACAAAAGAGAGCCATTCGTTCTATATATAATTTAAGGGTGCGTGAATCATTAAGAGAACTTTTTAAAGAAATTAATATTTTAACTGTAGCTTCCCAATACATATATGATAGTATTATTTATGTTGTTAAGAATCTAGACTCCTTCACTAAGAATTCTGATGTCCATAACTATAATACTAGAAATAAAAATAAGCTTGCTATCTATCAGAAAGTTTCGTGTTCGTAAAGTACAGAAGTCATTCGTTGGGCAATGCATTCATTTTTATAACAAGTTACCTGAGGATGCTTTAAGATTACCCTTTCCAGCTCTTAAGAATTACTTAAAAAAGTCATTGATGTTGAAGGCTTATTACAGAGTCGAGGACTACTTGACAGACAAACATGCATGGTCCAAACCAGAAACTGTAATAACGACAAGTAGCAATTAAAAACATTGTATTATGTGTAGAGTTAAAGGTGACTCAGCTCAGGTAAGAAAGCACATCAAATTGTATGAAAGCATCTCATAACAATCAGTTAGATTCATATAATATGTATTCTCATTTCTTTTATTGATTTTATTTTCTTTTCCTTTTGTAAGATTTGATTTGTTTTCTGAAAGAGCTACGTATTTGTGATTTCATGTGCATATATGTTTATTTTTTATATCAAATTCTATAAAGTTATGTACTCACTGAGTATAATTGCATGAATTCTATAGTAATTTAAATTGTATTAATTACTCGTAATGCATGTTATTATAAGATGTAATAATGTTTTGAAAAGATGTGTCCCGCCGAGTTTGTTGCCGGTCCCATATTGGGATACCCTCCTCCAATTGAGGGGGGATTTAAATCTTCTCGGGGCAGAGGTGTACGGTTGGAGCCGGTAAATTTATTTGACGTTCATAAGCGCATTGTAATATGCCTACTTGAATAAACTATTTTTTATCTTTATCTTTATCTATAGCCAGTAGGCTAGGCATGAGTGCCAGAGGAGTACCTCTGGCCTAATTAAGGCGGTGAAACGAAGATAGTTTGTAGTATGTTGTGATTTTACTATAAATTTAAAGTTTTTTTTAAATATGGTATTATAAATGCTCATTCCAGGCGACCAAGTCAGGCGGTACCGCGGTGCTGGTTGGAATGGGCAACCCGGAGCTCACCGTGCCCCTGGCGGGCGCCATGAGCCGCGAGGTTGACATTCGAGGCATCTTCCGCTACGTTAACGAGTGAGTACTAATAAAGCACTTGATCGACCTTATTTCTTTATCATAAGGTTTACGATTGAATGATTGGTACTATGTACACGAGTTTACACGACCAACCTTCGCCTGCCCCAGTTGGCAATTGGATGTCGATGCCGTGGGATTGACTATCGATATGTACCTACAGGTTTTGGTATGCTCATTGCTCAACAAAACTATATCTGCAGTTAATGCAGACAGAAACAAGGTTAACCACGTCTTCTTAACTCTTCTACTTGAGCTTTTACTGCGTACACGAATTACGTATGTAATTTTTTCCTCATTTGTAACGCACCTAACATCGTTAACCGCTCAGCTCCGCTCCGAGCACTCGCGTCAGCTAACGGACGCCCTAAAACGATGCGCCCTGCTCCCTCAGGATTTCTGAGATTACGTACCAACAAATCTTGAAAGGGCTTTAGACGTGCCTGAACACATTTTATACTCTGCCGAACTACGAAGACACTATTAATGAGTTTAACTTTAATATTATTATCAATCAGGTACCCCATCGCGCTAGCAATGGTGGCGAGCGGCAAGATCAACGTGAAGCCGCTGGTGACGCACCACTTCTCACTAGAGGAGACCCTGGAGGCCTACGAGACCTCGCGCCAGGGCGCCGGCGTCAAGGTCATGATACACGTGCAGCCGAGGGACACCAACAACCCCCAGAAATTCTAAACTTGGTTTTAAAAGGTGGCCAATGGCAGGGTGTCTAAATAATTTTATTCCTAGTGGCCAAGAGCTATTGATTGTAAACAGAGATGTGAAAAATACTTTATAAAAAGTATTTAAATACAAAATACAAATACTTCCTTGATAATACTATTTCAAATGCAAAATACAAAATAGTTTTTGAATTTGTATTTAAATACAAAATACGAAATAGGTATTTTCAAAATACCTTTTAAAAATACAAATACTTTGCGATAAAAGGTACTCTGAGTAGTGAATACCTAGTCTGAATTAAAGAGTATTACTCGGAATTTCCGAGTTGAAAAGACTCTTTATTCTTTGAAATCAATCCTCTATCTAAAGTGCAAATTTCTAGTTGTTTGCTCATATTAACCGGTAGGATGTAGGTATGGATGATGGTTACGGCCAAATTTTAAAGCATTAATTTGTAATGTTTTACAGCTAGTTTTTTTTAGCATTAGTATAATGCCTCTCGTTAGTGTGATGAAAACGTCTCGTTTGTGTTTCACCAGGGCAGAAAAGTTTGTTCTCCTCTCGTGCCTTGAAACCCTCGCAACACTCAAGATTCCACTTTTTTAACCACTCGCTACGCTTGTGGTCATGTGCGACGTTACTAAACAGATTCAACAGTTCCATGTTAAAAGAATGAGAGAGTTGCCAGGATTGTAACATCAGAAGAGATTGTAACTCCTACCTACTATTAAGTATTTTGAAAATAGAAAATGGGACCTATTTTCTATTTCTATTTCAAATAAAATACAAAATAGTTTTCTTCAAAAGGTATTTAAATACAAAATACAAAATAGGTATTTTGCATTTAAATACAAGTATTTCAAATAAGTCACATCTCTGATTGTAAAATAGGCATTGACGTATTTCTCAGGACGGGCCTTACTGGTACTAGTTCAGTGGTGTCACTCACGAACTCGAGCCAATCGTGCAGTCTAACGCAAATAGTCGCGACCAATCGCGCACGTGATGCGAACTCATCAACCAATCAGGTTGTAGCTGTGTCACACCGCTATACTGGGCCCATTCATGCCCCATTCTTATTGCCCGTAAGGCCAGTACTAAGATATGTCAATGAGTCTAGGTATGTACAAAAGTTAAATTGTAAAACAGAAGTCTATTGTACCAAACTTAGGTTCGACAACAAAGACAGCTGAACTAGTCCATCTGGCATCTATTCTTTTCTTATAATATAACCAAAGTTACCGTATAATATGCGGGGCCCTACAGTGACATCTAAATCAGCTGACAAATTAAACTACTGTTAATAACTCCTTGCCACTGGTTCTTCCGATACTTACCGACCATTTCTGTCCTCTAAAATACTATTATATTTGAATACGAATGTTCTATTCTATTCAGAAGGCGCATTTAGGTTTTAAAAATATGAAATTTCGTGAGAGTCATGAATTTGGTAAATTAATTTGCCTATGTTTTGACACGTTTACAGGGTTATTTTTTAAATCTTGCATTGTTGTAAATGCATAATTATTTATTAAAGCTACCGACAAATAACAAAATTTAATTGTGCTAATCCTACAAATTACAGATATATTAACCTCTTAAAACATACTATTAGGGGCTATTCATAAATTACGTCATTTCAAATTAGGGTCTGGACATCGGATGATGGTAGCATAACGTAGGAGGAAACGGGGTCATTCGAAGCATGATTTTTGGATGATTTTATTGGGGTTCAAAAATCGATGACGTCATTTATGGACAGCCCCTTACCTACTGAAGTGGTGCTCTAAGCAGTCTAACCCATTAATAAAATTGTAAATGTTAGAACTAAGAATGTTGTACTTATGTATTTTATAGGCGCTGTTGGCGAAATAATATTGTAGATTGATAACTTGAAACACTATGAAATAAATTATTTTATTACACGTTGGAATTTTTTAATTTTAAATATTAAACCTCTGTAATAAGCTCCGACCACCGACCCGACTTCACACTATTACCGGAGAACTTTATCAACGTATGGCCGCACCATAGAATTGTCAGCCCTTCTAAGGGCCTGCCGCGAAAAAATAAAATCGAAGTTTAGTTATCGGCCTCTCTATCACACTTGCATAAACCGAAACCGAAATTTCTTTGTCTGCCTGTCTATCAAGCGATAGACAGGCAGACAAAGAAATTTCGATATTCGATCCGTTTTTTTACGGCAGGGCCTCGGTAAAGCTATACATCAGTGTTGCGTCAAGTTGGCGCGCGGGGATCCGCACAAATCGGCTTTCTCACTACCAAAGTCAAAAGTTGGATCCCTACGAATGAAGGTGCGCGGGTGTGAATTAAGGGCTGTAGTGACGCAACAGGAGAGGTCACTGTTCAGTCGAGCGCTAACACTAGTCGGTACCTAGTATACACTGATTTACCAACAGTTTTCGTGAATCAACCTATATCATGTATATAGTTATATAATTAGGAACAACTCTCTTAAAGTTTGTAAAACATGGATACAGGGTATAAATGGTGCTCGCCTACGAGTACTCTTAATAAAAAATCTATTCATGCTAATATGAAATGAAAAGCATCTCTGTGCGCCTACCTTTTCACGCCGAAACTTTTATTAGGATGAGGCACGTAAAACGTTTTCTTTAGGCATCTGCGAGTAAAAGTAACTAGTGGAATAGGTAGGTAGAGTTAGACCAAGATAAGTCTGCAACGATTTTGACTGCACACGCAGTGCGTGTGTTATTTTAAACGTCTAAGGCCCTGGTCTCCTATTTTATGCTGTACGCGGCGTCTGGCGTCAGCGTCAACGTTTTTGAACAAAAAAGACGCTGACGTCGACGTCTAAAACAGACCACAACAGTACATCTCTATAGTAAGCATCGTGACGCAGACGCTGTAAGCTGCCGATGGCGTTTATAGGAGACCCGGGCCTAACTTCTATGAAATTACGACGTATAATCGTTGCAGACTTATCTTGATCTAACTCTAATATGTACACTACCTATTCTACGGCTAGTTACTTTTAGATGCCTATAGAAGACGTTTTGTTTACGTTATATGTATTAATTAATATAACGTAATCTTAATGTCGTTTGACTCAATAAACTCAATTACGTAACATGAAATGTTTTTAAAGATCAACGTAACATTCCTGTACAATTACTACCTACTTAAAAAACATAATGTTTATCAAACTTACGTAACAGCAGAAAGCATTGCTGCAAAGGGTCCCGGGACATAATTAAAAATAATTAAAATTATTCAATTAAGAGATTGAGGTTTGCGCTCTTCAAATACTCATAGGCCCTTCAAGGATCCAGCGGTCTTTAATCCCTCCTTTAAATTTGGTGAACGGGCATTCCAGTTGTTCTACCGTCTGCTCTGGGTCATCACACACGCACTGAGGGGAGTCACACCAGCCCCATTTTTACCAATGCTAGGCACAGTTTCCAAAAGTTAAAAAGGACGTTGAGCACGAAGACCGCAATAAATTTATGTGCGTGCTATAGAGATAGGAAATTGTAGGTCAATGCACGAGATTCTCCGTGCCTAGCATCCTTACTTTAGCCAGTTTAGCGAACCTCAGACCGCGGCACCGCTGCGCTACATCAATGCGTTTAATTATTATGTGAATCATAATAATAATATATGACGCTTCTATAAGGTAGAAGTACTAGTGCTCGACGCTGCACTAGTATTCGACATGGGCACTCTATGTCAAAGTAATATAGGTTAAATTTGAACGGCGAAGATTTTTCTGTATTCAAATTTAATCCTTGTCACTTTGACATAAAGTGCCCATGTCGAATACTAGTGCAGCGTCGAGCACTAGTACTTCTGCCTTACGTTAATACGCCGTTTAAGGCTCCACCTGTGCAAACCTGTGTTTCGGTCTGTGTAATTCACCTCCATCCGACCCTGGGTTTGCTTGAAAGACATATACTTATGTACGGCCTAGATTATCAAAAACAGGTGTTATTAAATTTTAAAATAGAGAGTGGCAGAACGCCCACGCTCTACTACTATATACCTACCTTATATATCACTAGGTACACATTCTTTGCTAGTACCAACGGAACTCTAACAAAGATATATGTAAAGATTGCGTGGAATTAGGTATTGTTTACATTGCAATGAGATACGAACTGTTTTATCAGTTGAATTATAATAAAAGCGACTTCTTGACATTGTAACGTTTGTTTGATACGGACCACCGTGTAGCCATGAATGAAGCTAACTACGCAGCCATTCTACATGGACCCAATGATGTTAGGATTGTAAGTACCTAATACTAATTTTAATAAGTAGTATAAAAAATACAACAAAAATTCAAACTAAAAATGTACACGATCAAACCGCTCTCCATCGTCCCCGGTGCGAAGGTGTCCATGATCGCAGCATTTGGACGGTATCACCCAGGACAGCCTTTGCACCAGGGACGACAGCAGGGGCCCTCCCCCTATTTATTAAATACACCAATTTACATAATTAACCAGAATTAAGATATGTGTAAAAAATGTGTATTTGTGCTGTTTTATATTATAATGGATATTATTTTACTTTTGCAGGAAAAATGGCCGATGCCGGAGATCAATGATAATGGTAAGTAAACAGGATTCGAAGTAGGTATACGGACTATAGTTCGTTTATTTTAGCATTAGAAAGAACTTGCAAGAAGGTAAGCGATCTTGACATTTCTTTTAATTGAAAACCGTTTTTTAAAATTCAAAAACTATTACTTATGAAAGCAGAAGAATATAAATGATCGTATTAGATTCATAATTGTTACATATTTGCTGTAACTTATTTTTAAAATGTGTTTTTCAATTAAAAGACACATCAAGATTGTTTACCTAATTTCTAATGCTAAAAAAAAACGAACTATAGGTGTATCCAAATTGGGGAGTGAGTAAAATTCGTAAATTATAAAATGTAACTAAATCTGTTCGTGATTGAAACACTCGATCGATTTAGGATGGGATACAAGCAATAGTTATTTGTTTTACAAGGGGGCAAAGTTGTTGTTTAACCGCTCGTGCTGATATTGATACCCGAGCAAGCGAAAGATTCCAAAATTGACCCACGAGCGTAGCGAGTGGTTCGAAAAATGGAATCTTGAGCGTTGCGAGGGTTTCAAAGCACGAGGGTTAAACAAAATTTGCCCCCGAGTGAAACACAAAATTTTTCACCACACCAACCCGAAGCATATATTAAATGTAAAATATCAAACAAAATCAAACCAAATCAAACCCAATTGAATGTTATTAAATATTTATCATCCAAACTCATCATTAAAAAGTTAATTCTACCAGTAAACATAAGAAAACAACTCAAAATTTGCATTTGATTACTTTGCCTCACATGTGAATAAAATGCAACTTTGCTATCAGTTTTTGAAGTGCAAAGTAAGCCTTTCCGAGCTGGTGTGGTGAAAAATTACTTATTGCAAAAAATCAGCCGGGATGCGAGCGAGGCAACCACTGTAAAAAAGGAACTTTATTTAATACAGAATTGGAGAGTCCAATATAATAGATAATTGTCACATTTGTTTATAAAAACAGTGCTCCAGAATACAGAGTCCAGAGCGGTGGTTGAACCATAAAAAATAGTTGTCTACCTAACGTAAAAAAAATCCCTATTTTATAAAAATATTAATGAGATTTTTTATCTCCGATAGCGGCCGGACTTCTAATAACAAATATTTTCTGTGTAAATATTGAAGATTATTGTAATTACAGAGGTGCTGATAAAGATGGAGTGTGTTGGCGTATGCGGCTCCGATGTGAAGATGTGGTCCACGGGCAAGTGTGGCTGGGACGTGCTCACGGAGCCTATAGTCATAGGCCACGAGGGAGCAGGTGTCGTGGCTAAGGTAGGTACTATACTATATAAGATAATTACAGAGGTGCTGATAAAGATGGAGTGTGTGGGCGTATGCGGCTCCGATGTGAAGCTGTGGTCCACGGGCAAGTGCGGCTGGGACGTGCTCACGGAGCCCATAGTCATCGGCCACGAGGGAGCAGGCGTCGTGGCCAAGGTAGGTACGATAATATATATGATAATTATAGAGGTGCTGATAAAGATGGAGTGTGTGGAGTGTGTGTGTGCACGAGGAAGCGGGTGTCGTGGCCGATGACTATAGGATCCGTGGCAGGTACGATAATATAGACGGTGGCCAAAAAATAAGTACATTCCAGTTGCTAGGGAGGTTTTGGGATAATACTGAGCAACTTTTACTATGGGACTAAACCCGAAATCGCAAAAAAAAAATTACCCTCCCATAGAAAATGGACCAGCCAAAATGTATGAAACAGCCTAATTTTTTTCTACTCTACTTACTGTAAATATTTACGTACTGTGCTACTTTACCTAATAGGTTCACTCCTCGCTAGGCGCTGAACCTATTCTGATGATACTAGGTAAATAGGTGCGCGCGAACGTGCTGCACCATCAGCTACACGTGAGCAGCAATGCCACGCTTGTAGAAGATACTGTGTGACGTGCGAGCCATACTTTCTATAGTAAACTTGCTAGTCGTGTTATCTATTGAACTGATGAGTTATGATTATTGTAGGTGGGAGCTAACGTGCGGGACCTGCGTGTAGGAGACAGAGTGGCCATCGAACCGACGCAGCCATGTCGTGCTTGCGCGTTATGCCGTACGGGCCGCTACAACCTTTGTCCTGATCAGCGCTACTGTTCGTCGCTAGGCGCTGATGGCAACTTGGCGACCTACTACAAGCATATTCCGGATTACTGCCACAAGTAAGACAGTTGTAGTTACGTCATCAAATCATAATATCCTTAATAAACCAGGCGATGGTACTTTACGAACGGGGAATTGCAGCCAGATGAGGCAGTGATAATTGAGTTTTGATCAGGACTGTTATCCGAATTCATGCTATTTCAATCCTCGCCAGTTTGTTGTAGAGTCCCTTAATATTTGGGAAATACCTTCACAGGTGAACTACGGAACTGGAAATGACGATAATTAATCGTCGGCTTGCCTCTTCGCAACATTAACGCTCCTGATAAGTTCATCAAGGTTTTATTACCACATTTTTTAACAGGATGCCCTCAAACCTGTCGATGGAAGAAGGCGCCGCAGTGCAGCCGCTAGCGATCGCCATCCACGCGTGCAACCGTGCCGGTATTCGGCTCGGGCACCGCCTCGCCATCTTCGGCTCTGGGCCTGTGGGCTTACTGTGTGCTATGGCCGCACGAGCGATGGGGGCCACCAAGATTCTCATGACCGGTTAGTGAATGATTATTGTGGGTCTGCCGATCGCCATGTGTAACCGTAGCATGCTCTATTTTATGTTCTGATCTCTTGAGCTCTTGTAGGCAAAAAAACTTAACAACCTGCATACCATTCGTACATATATTTATGTACCTACTACTAGAAATTCCGTTCTTAATAGTAACTTAATTAGTAACGTTTTGAACAATGTATTATTATTTTCCAGCCTGACTAGCCATTTGTGTCAATGGTTGTAACGGTAGTTGTACAAAACAAGTATCCCTTTCTTCCGGATGATAAATGGCGTAAAGTACCTATAATTCTCTCTGTCAATCCTAGAGACACTAATAATCTGTTAGCCTATTACTGTTAAGTTACAGTTCATAACCCAGCGGCTGTTTCAGATGTGACCCCAAAAAGGCTGGAAGTGGCCAAAGCACTGGCCGCGGACCACACTCTACTGGTGGAAAACTCCTTTTCGGATCAGCAAACAGCTGATAAAATAGAAGAGTTGCTTGGCGGCCGTCCTGACGTCAGTATCGACGCGTGTGCCTTCCCTTCTGCCACGAGAGCTGCTATGCTGGTGAGACTTTATCTCGATAGATATAGAGTACTCTTTAGTGTAGCAGAATTGAAGTGTACCAACGCTCTCCTGATAAAGAAGTACTCCGACTAGGAGAGTTTAAGCATTTGTCGCAAGTACCAACGGCAACGCATGCGCTTTCCTCTCCGTCACAGAAAATGCTATTCTAAAGAGACTATTTTCATATGCATACAAATAAAATACACAACGAAGTAAAGGATTATCTATCAGTAATCTCAGTATTCCAAGCCACTTCTCTTTTGAGAGAGCTGATTCTTCTTCCTCGCGTTATCCCGGCATTTTGCCACGGCTCATGAGAGCCTGGGGTCCGCTTGACAACTAATCCCATGATTTGACGTAGGCACTAGTTTTTACGAAAGCGGCTGCCATCTGACCTTCCACCCCAGAGAGAGCTCTAACAAGAAAAACATTAAATTTCGAAGATAAATTGGAGACATAGTTTTGTTTTTCAGGAAAATCCATAAAGTTAACATTGTTTTGTTTTAAAGGTGACGGCGACGGGCGGCGTGGTCCTGATAGTGGGTATCGGCGGAGCCACCGTCGAAGTGCCCCTCTGTAATACCATGCTGAGAGAAGTGGATATACGCGGCTCCTACCGGATCGCTAATACGTAAATACATCACACACATATAAACATTACGCAGGCGACTCTGCACTATACAGGGTGGAAAGATAAGTCGGGCCCTGGAGGGAAACTACCTTAAATCCTTAAGCTGGCTCATTTTTACTTAAAGGAGACATTCCTTTATTTTTAAAAAGAAACAAAACTGCATTCGAAGATTTTCTAAAACTCGCTTGCCTCGCCCGGGACTCGAGCCGACTAAAAATTCCAAAATATAAAAACTCGCAATTTTATTCTACTAGTCGATACAGTTAATGTTAATGATAACATTTCTCCAAGAAACATTAGGTATTACACTCGTCTGTCGTACATAATATCCATAAAATCTAATATTTAGTACTTAAGATTTTTTTAGACAAGCCAAAAAGAAAAAACGAAAAATACTTTGAATGCAGTTTTGTTTCTTTTTAAAAATAAAGGAATGTCTCCTTTGAGTAAAATGAGCCTGCTTAAGGATTTAAGGTAGTTTCCCTCCAGGGCCCGCCTTATCTTTCCACACTATATATATAGTAAATATGCTGTACAATCACGAGAAAGACTGTCTTCGGCTCATCGCTTATTAATGAACGGAATCTGAGCGTTTTCTTGTTCTTAACATGGCTAGATTAGCTGGTTATGTAAAGGCAGATAACACACTGCTAGCGAATCGCTGGTTGTAACGCGATGTCGGCTACCAGCAAAGTCTGCGTACGCGTCGTGAACACGTTAAGGCGAAACTAGTTGGTGGTTGGTGGTATGTAACTTCGGTTAATAATCGTTTTTTCCATACAATTAAAACCGGTTTACATTCCCTAGTGAAAAACGAATACACTAAGCATTACTACTCCAGCACCGGCAGAAGAATGATTGTATTTCGGTTGCAGGTACCCAGCCGCCATATCGGCAGTGTCAAGCGGCGCCATCGACCTGAAGAAGTTCATAACGCACCACGTGCCGCTCGCCGACACGCAACGCGCGCTGCAGCTCGCGCAGAGCGGGGAGGCGATGAAGGTCATCGTTCACGTGCAAAAGTAACCACGGCCAATAATGTAGATGCAGTGTATTCGATATGGATGGATGTTGTAAATAGAAACCTTAGTAAAAACCAATTAAGGGCCCTTGCGCCTTTCCCTAAGCCGGGGTTAACCGGTTAAACCTGGAGTTGTCATGGTTACCAGTACATTTTGACATTGGGTTAACGGTTTAACCGCTTAACCCCGGTTTAACGTGATTGTGCAAGTGGCCCTAAGGGTGTTAAAATAAAAGATTTACATATAAATAATTTAAAAATATTTTATTGGATCATTCTTAAAACTAATAACACTGGCATTTCGAATTATCATCGGTGGAAAAAATAACAATAAAAAACAAGTCAATATTGGGCAGTATCACGTCAAGTAAACGATAATATTCTACCGTCCTAAACCAAAAATGGCAATAACATTATGAAACCACTATAATTAGATCATTCTTGGTTTAGCATGAAAGAATACAAGTCTTATGGCTGCCACTCCATGGGACGCATTTATGCGTTAGAGGGAGCAAGTGATATTGCTATCTGACTCTACCGCATGGCTCTGTCTCTTGGAGTGGCCGGCGTTGGCCCATCGTGTAGAGGGGCCATTAGTACGAGACAGGGTCTAACTGCCTGCAGTTACCTATTTAAAATTATAATCTTACTTTTGGACAATTTAAAATGAGGTAATTTGTTTTATTCTTTGTGCCGATTTAAGTAATTTTGCTATGTACATTGACATTTGAAAAGTAATAGGTAATTCATTGAACTGTCACCTTTAAACCAAATACAAAGAAAAAAAACCCGTTTTAGGTCTAAATAAGAAACACAAAAGAACGTTATTTACGTCCTTTCGTAATAAATAAGGCACTTTCTAACGCGTCACGTAGATTTCATGATATTAACTTAAGTGACGAGTTTGTGGTCTAGTGCAAGTTGAATGCACTTCATCTTGAGCTTTAGTCAGTTTGCATAAGGTGGGTTTTGTAATGTTTCATAGTATAGCAAATAGTTGCTCCTTCATTTGTTAGTTAAGTTTGATATTGAGATGAACCTTGATGAGACCTTTATTCGACTGTCGATCCTAGACGATGCACATAAGGTTGATTTTTATTTCACACGCAATCCACCCGAATAGCATCGCATCTGTGGCCTATCCCACAAAACTTACAATTACAATTTTACAAGTGTCAAGTTACAAGTTTGTAATAATACAAATGTGCGTACCACAAAATATACAAGTAACAAATTTGTAGTGGAAAATTCTTACAAATACATATGTAAATTGTATCGACAAGTCTACAATTTACTGTATCACAATACTTTACATACGCTACATATATTTTCCGGAAAATGTACAATTTTGTAGCTGACAATTGTTTTGTGCTACATTAAATTGTGGTAATAATTATACATATATGTAGAATTGTAGCTACAAGTTAACAATTCTCTAAACGTGTGTCGCACCCTCTTGCTACAGTTGCTACTATACGAATACTAGTAATTGCTGTATATTTTATCGTATTTAGCGATTCCAACCCTTTGTACCTACCACGAAATGATTAGTTCAAATAGCAGTGGTAGTGATGGAGAATTATTTCTCCATTATTCCTAAATCATTTAAATTTTGCGTTATCTCCTTCTATTTGTTTATTTTCACAGTGTGCGTCAATTTATCACTAAATTTACCAAAGAGAATGTTTTTGTTTTCATTTATGAGGTTTAAAATGGTCAGTTTAGCTTGCAAATCAATTGCAATGTCAGTTGGTATGTAAACGCTCGTAGATAGATCACTATATACGAGTAAATATAATTAATGTTATTCTTGCGTATTGCGTATAAAGTGAAACTACCTTCAACGTCACATATTTGTAGTTGTAACATTACAATTTTTCGCTTGTATATTTACAAATCAACTATTCTAAAATTATGTAGCTGTAGTGACATACCTTTATTGTTTGTGATACGCTTTCACAAAAATGACATATTTGTATACTG
Source organism: Cydia fagiglandana (assembly GCF_963556715.1). NCBI lineage: Eukaryota > Metazoa > Arthropoda > Insecta > Lepidoptera > Tortricidae > Cydia > Cydia fagiglandana. The sequence goes on from NC_085943.1 coordinate 4,753,560, forward strand.
CAGACTTGTAACGAATACATATTTGTAATGATTGTGGTACATTTTTTTGTTTACAACTTAACAATTTTGTCGAATTGTACACTTGTAAAGTTTTGTGGGATAGGGCACTGGTTGTCAATTTGTCATTGATAGTGTATGTTACACATAAGGATAAAATTGGCGTCCGTAGTACGTCGAGTATGAATGGGTGAAACGTCTGGTCTTGTGTTGAGTACAGTTCAACCAACTGTGAGCCGTATTTGGTGCACATAAAGTCCAGATTGGCGTCTAAAGCAGGTTGAGCTTGGAGGGGTTGAAGACGCCGGGTCTGGTGTTGAGCACGGTGTTGGCGCGCGGCACCGGCATGCTGCCCAGCTTGTTGCCCGCTGTCACAAATACGCAATTTATTGATAGAATGTATATTGCAGTTTTTAGTGACGGGAATGTAAGTTTCGAATTGAGAGGTATAGCACTGACTCAGTTACATATTAATTTTATTATTTTTAGAGTTCCGTATCTTAGAAGGAAAAAAAGGAATCCTTATAGGATCACTCTTGCGTCTGTCTGTCTGTCACAGCTTATTTTCTCGAAAACTACTACACCAATTAAGTTGAAATTTGGTAAACATATGTAAATTAGTGATCCAAAGATGGACATGATTTTTTATAATTTTAATATACATAGCTTCAAAGTTATTGGAGAAAATAGCCAAAAAATTACCATTCCTTCCCCCCTTTATCTCCGAAACTACTGGGTCTAAAATTTTGAAAAAAATACACATAATAGTTTTTTACTTATAGATGACAGGAAAACCTGTTAGAAATGTGCAGTCAAGCGTGAGTCGGACTTATGTACGGAACCCTAGAAACGCGAGTCCGACTCGCACTTGGCCAGTTTTTTAAATGAATAACGCGAAAGACCATTATTGATATGTTTTTGTTTTTTGGTTGATCGTGACCCTGACATTTACAAGTGGTGTTAGCGAGTAACAAATAACCACATTGAACTAACCTGAAGACTTCCACGCCGGGGCGGGCTTGGCGGCGCTGCCGGCGGCGCCCCGGCCGCGCGCCGCGTAGGCGCCCCGCGCGGCCTTCGTCTTGGCGGCGGACGCGGTTCGCTTCTTCTTAAACCTGCACACACAGAATTCACAACATACAGTCAGCAGCAGAAGGGTTTAGCGAAGTAAAAATCTAGGAGCATCTCTTCTTGATACGATGATACGCCACCCTACACTGTCGTATAAACTTGACAACTAACCTCTTCTTAACACCCCTAGTGAAGTTCCTCCCGCGTCCTCTACTCCTGGTGCTGGAGGCGCTAGTATCATGGCTGGCTCCTTTGGCCAGGCTGCCCCATCTGTTACCGAATCGGTTCCGTCAGCGAAGTCATCCTTGGCGGGCTTCTCTTGTTCAAGCTCGTCTTGATACATCATACCTGTCCTATAAACTTGAACTAACCTCTTCTTAACGCCTCTAGTGAAGCTCCTCCCGCGTCCTCTACTCCTGGTACTGGAGGCGCTGGCATCGTGGCTGGCTCCTTTGGCCAAGCTGCCCCAGTCTGTTTCCGAGTCGGTTCCGTCAGCGAAGTCATCCTCTGCTGGCTTCTCTTGTTCTAGCTCGTCTTGATACTGCATGAGAAGGCCTGGAAGCAGGGAATAATGCCATCAACGTGAAATCTGCAGCCAAAAAAGTTAAGATAATATAGGTACAACCAAGTCGGGCCAAACGTACAATGTCCGGCAACTTTGGAAGCGGTGGTGAATACAGATGTGCAAGTTGCGGAAAGTTTCCTAAAGGTAGTATTCCACCTATCCAATTTCTTTGTCAATTAACATTGTGTCTCACTCTTTCATTGAGCAAAATTTGTGACGGAATACACAATGGACAAAGAAATTGGATAGGTGGAATATCATCCTAAGACTTGGTAAAGTTCTTATAGTGTAATTTACAAATATGTAGTGTAGATAGATACAGTTGGTCAAACCAATTAGTCAGTAAATACTTAAATAGGGACAAACAAACTATACTCATCCTTTTCTTTTGGGTGCTAGTACTAGTGTAAGACAAAGATAGTATGATTCTCTCGGTTTATGTTTGAAATAAGTCAGTCCTTTGACAAACTATATTTACCCATTTTCTCCACGGCGTAGGCGGATGTAATCTTGAGAAGCTCCGCGCCATACTTGTCGTAGTTGGCGCGCGTGACGTGCGGCAGAGACAGCATGTCGTCCGGCGACTCGGGCAGCCGTGTGGACATGGCCTTTAAGCCGGCCAGCGGCATTACTGCTATTAGGGATGTGCCGCGGGCTTCCGCCATTTCCCTGGGATTAAATAGTAAAATGAGCGTCCGTGTACAGTCTTATCACTGTACATGCATTTTGGAATCTACCTAATTAGCTGGACGTACATGTCGTACATGCTATTACGTGATTATAAGCCGTATTAGAGTCGCGCGTTCTTCACGTCTTGTCGAACAGCAACTCTAATGGCCGAAACAAGATAGTCAACGATATAAAAACTGCTGTACAGGCAAGAGAGATATAGACGCATAATAGATTCCTGAGAACCCTCCTTCTCACCACCTTCCTAACTTGTACCTTACTTTACAATATATCTACATTCTCACTATAACTGGTGTTTGCCGTGCTGCTCACCAACAACCCACCTGAAACTACTACTACTAATGTACCGGCTAACTGGCTACTACAGTCCGGTTGAGGATAAAACAGTAATTTAGTGTCAATCACATTTTAAATGAAGAACAAAGCTTAGGCACGGTACGAGAGTAAATTCTAAATGCAGCGACTCTCGTAGGATTTAAATAATTTGGAATTGAAAATGTATTGGAGTGCCAAAACTACATGATACAGAAAACCGAATAATTAAATAGGTAGAACATATAGTGATAGAAGTGTACAGCAATTTATGACTAGTTTACTAGGTAGGTGGCTGACACTGGGTAATGCTGCGGAAGCAAACGACCTACCGAGCAATATGCCGACAGGCCCTGCCGCGAGGCTCTCGATCCTCTTGATGAGTTCGTATTCTGTACACTCTTGGTGATGATATCGTGTGACATACCGACAGGCCTCGACCAGGGGCCCGTTTCTCAAAAGCTTGTACCTAGTAATACAAGTGGAAGTCCCTTTCTAACAAAATCGCTTGTATTACAAGTTACAAGCTTTTGAGAAACAGGCCCCAGATCCGCGTAGCATCTCTCCTCGACCCTCATGTGAGCGCGTATTCTGTGCACCCTTTGTTGGTGACGTCAATTTGACTACCTATGTTAAGGATATCGTGTGACATACCGGCATGCCTCGACGAGGTCCGCGTAGCATCTCTCCTCGATCCTCTTGATGAGCGCGTTGATGGGCGTGTCGGCCTTGGCGGCGGGTGCGGCAGTGGTCACCGTCAGTTTGGGTTTCTTCTCTACCTTCATAGGGAACACCACACGAACGTTTCCAGACATTAATCTGGGGAAATAAGATGAATATATTTTACAATAAGCTTTTACTATGTTTCGTCACTTAACTTTTCAGATATAATACGTTCACCAGTAGTATTTCTATCCGTAGAGTAGCAGTCGCACAATATTATTTCCGGTCTCTCGCCATTCGACTGAAGCCCGCCATGGCATCTTTATTTGTGTGGTAGCGTCCGCACGTCGGTCTACTTGCCGAAACGTTCGGCACAAGACCACATGGATTTTTTACAACGCTCTTCGCCTCGTACTTTGGTGATAGTTGTAAGATTATATTTTATAAGTTACTTAGGCGAGTTGGCAAGTACTTGTCAACAGCAGGTCCGAGCACGACGTAGGCGCTGGCGATGTCGTTGTTGACCACCAGTTTCTCGGCCAGCAGTGAGCGCACCACCATCTGCCGCAGCAGGCGGAGCGGGTCGCCGCGCTGCCATGACTTGCATCTGTTAACAATGGATGCATTACGTGCGATCTTGTAGCCTACGGCAAGTCGGCAGTCGCGGTCGCCATGTAAAGGAAGGCGATACGTGAGAAGGGGAAATGGCAAATATCGTTCGACATGTAAACACTTATTTGCGTCTGGTTTAAACAGGGTTACTTATAGCTACGTTTGACCAACCTTGAAGTTTTAAATTAATAATTGAATTTTGATTGATAAATAAATATTGTAATGTGTCAAGACACACTCGTATAGTTATTAGGTAATTTTAGTAAACATGTTACCTGTTTTACAAATAGGGAATATTAGGCAAAGCTCTGCGTAGGTAGCACCTTTGTGGCACATACAGTAAACAAACCACATTGACACATCACACGTCACGTCAATCACATGGCCTACCGCGAAACAAGAAAATCGAAATTTCGTTATCACTTTTGCATATTCGAGCGATAAAGAGGCATATAACTAAATTTCGATTTTCGCGTTTACCGGTAGGCCCTTGTTAACAAACCGCCTTGATGCATCAATGTCAGTTTAGTATTAGTAGATATTAGTCATGTATATAGGTAGTATACACGGTGTAACATGAGGAAACCGAATAATTTTAACCACGCATTTCTGAGGTCAAAAGAAGTAGGTAAAAAATGTTATATGAGTTTGGATCAATTTCGCCAAAAAATATTTTTTTTTGTTGTTTTCTTTTTTAAATTTTTTGAATGTATTTGTACATAAAAAATAAATGTTATTGGTAAACTTGTCACTTAAAATTGATTTTAAAAATTTTTTTTCGTAAAACCTACTTTTTGCAAAGTGTTACTTGTCACTTTTTGACATATATCAATAAGGATATTTAGACTACGTCCCATAGCAGCAACATCACCATCAAAAAGGCCTTTTACACTATGTAACAATAAAAACTTGCTTTTTTTTTAAATAAAAATATCTCTGAAACTAGGCGAATTTCAAAAAAGTTTATAGGACATTTTTGTCTCTAAATATGATCAGGAATACGCTGTTAAAATTATTCGGTTTACTCATGTTACACCGTGTATAGTAATACAATAATTTGTTATGTTTATAACTTACATGTTTGGTATACCTGTTAATGTAAGTTGTCAATAACTAAATAAATGATAAATATTTTATTGTCTGTGAAAACTTGTCAAAAAACTGCAAAAGGCACAGTATGTATAAGTTAGTCTATGAATTTACTGACTCGGTAGTGTTGCGCTCTGGCGGCAGAACATTGCAGTAATATCCCCTACTACGTATCTATTTAATTAAAACCAACAGATTATCCCTTTAACCATTTGACATTCCCTTCTAGTCATTCGATTGCGAACCATAATTCTTATAGTAGAGATGCGTGTTTCTTTTAAAGATGATGGCAAGTATGTTGCCGCTACGGACTAAAGGGTTATTCCCGTTATAACGCAAAAATGCACAACTAAAATTAGTAACTATTTATTAGAAATTTGCATTAAGTGTGTTCTACACTCACCGTCCGTGCATAGGGCTCTTGTGCAAGGACTGTATCCTCTGCTGCATAGACCCTCGAAGCGCATCCGCGATGTGAAGCAATGTAAACGAAGCGCGGCCCGCGGTGGCGTCGCGGATGCCACGGACGATGAGCTTGCATTCTTCAGTTACGTCGACAGGCTGAAAATTAATAAACATTTGAAAATCTATAACCATGGATTTAGAACTATCTTAACTTTGGAAGTGGGTTTAAATGTAGCTTATGTTACATGGGCGTTAGGGTTCGTCCACATATTACGTCAGAGCAACTGGGGGAGGGGGGTTCATGCCAAGTGTGACAGTAGGTACGTATTAAAGCCCTATCTTTTTCCTATGAAAGTGTGACAATAGGGGAGGGGATATTTTGTGTGATGTAATTAATGGACACCCCCTTATAGAATTTTTCAAACAGGATGGATACGATGACAGATGTTATCTCTATACAATTACACTTCACTCTCACTACGACGATATAAGTGAATGAGAAGTTTAACGACCTCGGTCGTCATTTCGTTGCTTATCATGAATAGTGGCACAACTCAAAATGAAATGCTATTGCATTTAATATTCTATATTTTACTGGTAAGATTTAAAATCGAATGGCATTGTATTTTGTTTTATACCACTTTTCATGATAAGCAACGATTTTAGTTTGCGGATAGTACAAGTACATTGGTGCCTTCTGGCATTAAGTTCGCCTTTTGTATGTACAATTTTTAATGTGCAATAAAGTTTAAATAAATAAATGGTATAACCTTATAATCAGCAGCCTGTAGACAGTTGTCGCAGGCGGCCGCTTTGTACGCGGCGCACTCGGCGCGGCTGAAGCGCTCACCCAAGTATCCCAGCACCTGTTTATGTTCGGACATTACTTACAACTAAGTTTTTATATAAATATGAAATAAATAAATATAATATAAACTATCGAGTCATACTAACATCAAAATACAATGATAAACTTTCGTAGTATAGTGAATGCTTCGGGCATTCTTGTCAGGCATTTGTAAGTTCTGTTGCGCCCGCGTGTTGCGGCCTACATTAGCTTCCGGGGAATTTACTTTTATATTTAAGTATATTTTTTTTACTGATATTTTGACTTTTATCCTCCAAAATATCATGTAACTGGTCTGTAATTCAATTAGTTGTGACTTTTTGCTACAAATCGTCTTTTACAGAAGAAAACCGCAGTTTCGCTTCGTCCGTCCATATCACTCATCGGCATACTACTCTTTCTCAGCCTCTGCAATAAATGATACATACCTGCGCGCGCCGGCACTCGGTGACGCTCTCGCAGACTTCCACCATTCGCAGTAGATTCTCGATGTGGACGCGCTTCGCCTCCGGTGTAGTGTTGCGTTCCACTGTTGGCAGTACACATCATTATTACATAATAACGGGATATTCCATAAATAAAATTACAATAGCTATTTTCCGCGATTTCCAGAGTCGAAACGCGAAACAGCGCAACAACCTCACGATTCATCACTAATTAGGTAGAATAATATCACTTTAAATACATCCCACTACTGGACACTGATCTCCTTTCATGTAGGTACGAGGGAAATCGGACCTGTCCAAACGCTGTCAAATATGTGAGATGGTTTGAAGCGACCAGTGCCCTGTTTATCAAAAGCTTGAAACTTGTAATACAAGTAGAAGTCCCTTTTTGACAGCATTTGTTAGAAAGGGCCTTCCACTTGTATTATAATATAAGTTACAAGCTTTTGATAAACAGGGCACAGTTCTATTTAATACTGCCGTTAGATGATAATTGATAATATACACAAAGTAACTCACTGTCTAGCAATCTGCGATACCGCGCCACGTCACAGTATGAATAGTACAGTAGACACGTAGCCAGTTCTCCGTCGCGACCTGCGCGACCGGCCTCTTGGTAATATCCCTCTACTGATTTCGGCATACTGTGGTGGATCACGTAGCGCACGTCCGCCTTGTCAACGCCCATTCCGAAAGCGATTGTTGCGCAGATCTGAGGAAAAGTGTCTTAGTTAGCTATATCTTTAATTTTATTTTATTTTAAAGGCACATATACATAATCAATTTTAAAGTTACTCACTAAACTGCCTCTATAATACTAGTAGGTACATATTTAAAAGAGTTCATAAAAATTAGAAAAGAGTAGGCACCCCTTGGAGAATTTGTAAGGCATAGGAGGAGTAGTCGCTGCGTCTGAATTTTAAACATAGACTGTTAATATTTTTAAGGTCAACCCGGCGAAATGCAACTATGGGATACAAGATTTTGAGTCTTAGGGACAGTTGCCAGTTGTAAACTCACCAGCAATCCATCAGCTGGGACCTGCTCTCTTCTTGTGTGGCAGTCGGGGGTGATAAGGCGCGCCTTGTATACCCACTTTCCGTAGGTTGGCTTAATCTCTTATATGATTCAGTCTTATATGCATTACTTTAGAGTCTAAATTTATGTGAACGCATACCACTTTAAAGTTATCAGCCTCCCATCCCGCTTGCACTTGCTCTCCCTTCTATTACAGATTCCAGCGTGGTAAAGCGCGGCTTGGATGCCCACTTTCGGCTGATCGCTGTATCTTCCAAGATTATGTCTTATATTTATTGCTATAAAGTCCACATTCAAGTAAACTTACCACTTTAAACTTGTCAGCTACCCATCCCGCTTGCACCTGTTCTCTCTTTTTATCTGGCAGACCGGCGTGGTAAGGCGCAGCCTGTATGCCCACTTTACGAAGGTCTCCGGACAGAGTCTCGCACTCTTTGCGCGACAGGCAGTAGACTATGCCTGAGTCACTGCAAATTTCAGTTTTATTACGTTAGTGTTAAGGTTTAACATTGAAATTTTAGTTGGTCAAACTAATTTGTCAGTCAGTAAGAACCAGGAAAATCATACTCATCCTTTTTCTTTTGAGTGCTAGTACTAGTGTAAGACAAAGATAGTATGATTACCTGTTTATGATTGAAATAAGACCGTCCTTTGACAAACTGTAGGAATGTGTCATGTGCGTGGTCACACCAAAAAATCATAATACGAGTCAGTAGTGTATGGTTGCTTAAAACCATTAATCATTTTAGGAAGGTAATAATAATAAACAATTATGCAGGGCAGCTTGTGGCGAGCTGTTGGGGAGTAACGACCCCACGGACCCGAGTGCTCCCGAGAGTCGGTCAGGGTCTCCGTCTCCGGCGTGTCTTCGTCGGTCGGAGTGGACCCCAAGGGGACCCGCAGGACTCTCAGCTCTGGATTGCCTTAATTGGCTGTCCAGAGAGGAGTCGCTAGAGCTATATGCTCCAGGGGTGGAAGTGAAAGATGCATAAGACGCGAGTTGGCACAGTGGCTGGTAACAGCCACTGGGTAGAAAGCGGCGCACACCTCTCGACACCCCTGAGCCGCTCACACCGATGTTGCCCCTGGTCGTCTTCACGACGGCAGTTTCAGGGGCCCATCTAGTCAGCGGCAAGTCACCACCTGCCTCGATAACGTGTGTTAGCATTGTTATGGCAGGTGTCCGAACTCTTTACAATAGCCCAGTCTCATTGTCCACCCAAACTTCAATCCATAGACCGGTATACTATTCACTTTTGCTACAATAGTCCCAATGCCTGCTGAGACCGGTTCATGGGTGTCTATTGTTGCACCTGTGAACGGGTTCCAGCAGGCGTTCTACATGACATTAAAGCTCTCCAACGGGCCTCTACGTGTTGGATCTGTGTCCCCACGCAAGCCTATCAAAAAACCGGGATTATAGGCCCGTGATATCCAAGGAGATACAAATAATAAACAATTGATATAAAACGGCTAGAGTACGTGCCAAAGGAATTTGAACCTATAGAACAGTGGTCGGCAACAAGCGGCCCGCGGGCCGCATGCGGCCCGCGAACCTCTCGCTTGCGGCCCGCGAGCCCGCCTGGCTATTTTGTATGTAATATTGACAAACGACAATGTCTGATAAAGTCATAAATAATAACAAAGTGCTGTGCAAAGCGCTGCTATAGAAGGTTCTATACTGCATAGACCAGTAATTAAATGTCATTGCTTCTTGCCTTTAATAGCATATGAAACCCGCACTAAACACTAATCAATGTGTAAACAGGCCCTAACCTAATGGTAAGCGCCCCGCCAGACGCCACTAATGTAGGGTTGCCATACGTCCCCTTGTACCGGGACATGTCCCCATTGTCCCGGTTGGAAACTTGGTGTCCCGGTGTCCCCGCCATTAAGCAAATTGTCCCCATCAATGCTCATAATTGCTCAAGGGTTACCATACGGCCCTGTTTGCAGCTTGGTGTCCCTACACTTATGGCAAACCTATATTAATGGCACAAACGTTCGATATAAATCGTACATTAGTAAGGTTAATAGTTTTCAATGCAAAATGTGTGATGTGTATGTATGTCAGGTACTCTGCATCTTTAGGTATTTAAATAAAAGTAAACAAAATATACCCCCCAATGGCTCCTTAAGCCAGTTGACGGTTTAAAGTCAGGTCATTCAGTGACTGATTCAGGCGAAAAGTATTTGGTTGGTTAACCAATAAATGTAAAATTTGTTCGCTTACTTTTCTTTAATACCTAAAGAAACAGACTATAGTTACCGGAAGAACTTCTCTTTAATGATGTTGGCGACGTCCTGGTTGACGTTCTTCGGTTTCTTCTCGAGGATGCGGTAGGCCAGGTTCGGCCGGTTGAACGAGCACAGGAACCACTTGCATTTCGACACCTGCGATAATGACACGATCAAACAACCGTCTTGCTTCTCTTGCAATTACAGTGAGACGCCTCATTCTGCTCTCGTATGTTTCTTTTCTCTTAATGAATGTATTAATTATACAGGATATTGACTCTTGGAGACCCTATACATCTCTAAGGATAACTTGATAAACTATATAATCTTATAGTTCTGACACGAGACATTTACACCTCTAAATATTATAGATTTTTTTTGTGTGTTTTTTTATCTGTATTTTGTATGTAATTCGACATTAAGAGACCATATACATCTCTTAGTAATTGTAATACGTTAGATTGAATTGTTAGTTTTATTTTATAAAATTGTTGATGTTATTATTTTTGCTTTTATGTAAATTCAATGTTGACGTGTAAAAGTGCCCTTGTGGCCTATTTGCTGAATAAATGTTGATGTTTGATGTCTGATGCTTGTAGTTTGATAACGTTCCAGGGTGCGTAGCCAACGGAGCGCAACTCTCACTGTGGCACGAGTGGGGAAGAATGATAGAGAGAGATGACTACGATACGTTACGGAGCGTTAACGATTGGCACGTTGGCTATGCGCCCAGGTGATCCCAAGATAGCCACAATTGAATGGATGTATCATCATCATCATCATCATCTCAGCCATAAGACGTCCACCGCTGAACATAGGCCTTCCCCTTATGGGGGGTGAATGCCATAATCGCCACGCTTGGCAGGCGGGTTGGCGATCGCAGTCGAGTACACCGAATTTGAGGGACGCTGCTGCCCGTCTACCGGTGGTCTTGGACGTAGTTTAAGGACATACCCGGGTCCTGGACCCGGGCCCGGGACCTGGGTCCGGAATGGATGTATGCGTACTTCAAATACTAGTGTTAAATTGTCTATTAGGGTGTGTTGAACTATCCTACCTTATCTTATTCTTTTCGGGGGCCCTTGCGGATAAACATCGACCCATAAGGATATTTTGTGCAATTACCCCCTAGAAAAGATCGTCAACTACTCAAGAGCTTTTTTAAGTGTCGGATGATGGAGCTCATGGGTAGCGTTTTAAAGTCCTTTGGTTCCAGATATCTTGCTCCAAAGTCCTTCATTCTTTGTCTTGTGGGTTTTCTATATTTACAGTACCTTTGCGGCACCCATACCGTGGTTATTTTGGCCCTCTTAGGCCCAGACGGAGATGGCGGGACGACCTAGACGCATATTAACGTTTAACTACTAACTTAACGACTGGCCGGAGATTGCCCAAAATCGAGACGAATGGAAATCAAGGGGGGAGGCCTTTGCCCAGCAGTGGGACACCGTATAGGCTTATAATATAAATATAATATAATATATATACAGTACCTTTAGTTGGTGCAGAATGTCCATGCGCACCCTCGGCGTGGCGGTCGCCGTCAATGCCATTATGTTGGTAGTGGGGAAGCGCTCGCGAAGCATGTACAGCCGCTTGTAGTCCGGCCGGAAGTCGTGACCCCACTGGGATACGCAGTGAGCTTCGTCAATCACGAATCTGTTAACGAACAAGTAATATTGTATGGGCTGCTATGGGGCCGTGTATGCCGTGTAATAATTTATTTATTTATTATTTATTTATTTATAAATCTAGACACGCGGCAGCGTGTCAAGCCAAGTTCAAGCAAAGGAACTGGCTAGCCAGCGCCGAGTGTAATATTACACGAACCACTTGGTGCCACTTTTGACCCTTCTATAACTCAAAACATCTTTGACGTAAACACATAAAACTACGTGTGTTTAATTATATCCATAAGGATATCTAGAAGCCCAAATTTCATGAAGCTAGCTCAAACGGTTATAAAGGTATGAAGGTCAGAAAGTCGTAAATTTTAAGACTGACTTATGACTTATAGTACCTAAACCTAACCTACTTCCAGATGACCTAGAAGGATGAAATTTGGAATCCAGCTTGGTTATTGTGTGTAACCGTAGGAAAAAATCTAAAAATAAAATAAAGTTAAAAAATAGGGGGGGTCCCCATACAAAAAAAACACTTTTTATTGGGACTGACATATAAGTCCCTAAACCTAACCTACTTCCAGATGACCTAGAAGGATGAAATTTGGAATCCAGCTCGGTTATTGTGTGTAACCGTAGGAAAAAATCCAAAAATAAAATAAGTTTAAAAATAGGGGGGGTCCCCATACAAAAAAATATTTTTTTATTGTAGCGTTGGAACCGTTACAAGCAGATATTTGAAACTACCCCAATATATGTATTATTATATTTGCTATATTAAAATTTAGTCAAAAAATAAGTGGTGTCCCCATACAAAAAACTTGTAATACGCTCTAAACAACCGGCCAACGGTGTCGTCGGCGGCGCGCGGCACCACATAATTATACAAAGAACAGAAGTAAAAACCATACAGCGGAAACACAAGAAAAAACATTAAATCTCAATACCTGCCTAGTTTTCTTTACAAAAAGTATTGATATCCCACCAAAAACATAAATGTAAAAAAGGAGAGCCAAGTTCAATACAAAAATTATGCTTGGCTGTGGGGCTCGCCGCAAAAAGAATGGAGATCTAAATGAGTGCCACTGCCAAGTTCTATGCAAAATCCAAATATGTATTTATAGGAACAAAATAACATTATAAACAAGTATTAAACTCTATTTCTTTGCTTTATTGGATACCTATAACAATTGCTGTTATTTAAAAAAATGTGAGATCTTAAAGTAGGTTAGATTTGGCTTGGCCAGGTTTTATCAGAATTACAATATAAATAAAATGATTGATATAATGAAAACTGGCCAAGTCAAATCTAACCTACTTTAAGATCTCACATTTTTTTAAATAACAGCAATTGTTATAGGTATCCAATTGTACAAAAACCTTAAGAAAGCCTTTTGCACCTTCTCCAGCAGTAACGCGTACGTTGATTCATGTGGTAACCATGCGATCGATGAAGCCTCTAACTTGCTCCTAACCAAGGCGTTATAAACTAGCTTAATAGCCAGTGGGTCTTTGAAGTTACGCATGTTGCGGATTACAAAGCCCAGTCTTCGATAGCAGTCGGTAGCAAGTGACACTATATGCTCGTGGAATGTGAGACGCGTATCGAAGACCACACCGAGATCCTTAACAGAAAACACACGATTTATGGGCTCTGATCCCAGAAAGTACTGTGCAAGTATTGGAGCGCGCGAGCGGCTGAAAGTACAGACACAGCATTTGGCAGAATTGAAAAGAAGTTTGTTCTCCATAATACCACCTCTCTACTTACTCCTTTTCCTAAAAAATAATAAAATAAAACATGCTGTATAACAGCTTAGTCTGGTGGTACACTGATTTAAACTTTCACGACATTATTAAAAAACGCTCGAAAAACCGAAAACTGGGTAGTTCGAAAAACTTGCGCGGCTAGAAGATGTTGATATCAACTTAGCCAGTCTTCTCCGAGACCACCGTCAGAGGCTCCCGTAGAGACAGCTTGTATCATCAGCTACATACACACCTGGCCAGCTTGCCCCGCGAGTACAGCGCGTCCAGCATGCTCTGGAACTTGGGCGACCTGCTGATCTTCTCAGGGGTCACGTAGAGCAGCTTGAGCAGAGGCTCCCGTAGAGACAGCTTGTCTCGTCAGCTACATACAGACCTGGCCAGCTTGCCCCGCGAGTACAGCGCGTCCAGCATGCTCTGGAACTTGGGCGAGCTGCTGATCTTCTCAGGGGTCACGTAGAGCAGCTTGATCATAGGCTCCCGTAGAGACAGCTTGTCTCGTCAGCTACGTACAGACCTGGCCAGCTTGCCCCGCGAGTACAGCGCGTCCAGCATGCTCTGGAACTTGGGCGAGCTGCTGATCTTCTCGGGGGTCACGTAGAGCAGCTTGATCAGAGGCTCCCGTAGAGACAGCTTGTCTCGTCAGATACATACAGACCTGGCCAGCTTGCCCCGCGAGTACAGCGCGTCCAGCATGCTCTGGAACTTGGGCGAGCTGCTGATCTTCTCAGGGGTCACGTAGAGCAGTTTGATCAGAGGCTCCCGTAGAGACAGCTTGTCTCGTCAGATACAGACCTGGCCAGCTTGCCCCGCGAGTACAGCGCGTCCAGCATGCTCTGGAACTTGGGCGAGCTGCTGATCTTCTCGGGGGTCACGTAGAGCAGCTTGATCAGAGGCTCCCGTAGAGACAGCTTGTCTCGTCAGATACATACAGACCTGGCCAGCTTGCCCCGCGAGTACAGCGCGTCCAGCATGCTCTGGAACTTGGGCGAGCTGCTGATCTTCTCAGGGGTCACGTAGAGCAGTTTGATCAGAGGCTCCCGTAGAGACAGCTTGTCTCGTCAGATACATACAGACCTGGCCAGCTTGCCCCGCGAGTACAGCGCGTCCAGCATGCTCTGGAACTTGGGCGAGCTGCTGATCTTCTCGGGGGTCACGTAGAGCAGCTTGATCAGAGGCTCCCGTAGAGACAGCTTGTGGTATATCTCGTCCACTTGGGCCAGGGACACGTCACCGGAGAGATGGGCCGCTGGGATCTTGGAACAAAAAATTGTTTATATGTACATTGAAATTTTTAAACAACCAGTTTTTAATTCTTTGACCGACTAAGCGCCCCTTGCACCATCCCACTAACTAATAAAATAATAGAGTTCAGTGAAATTGAAGAAGTTAGGTTTTGATATTATTATTCTCTTTTCATGATGTGGCGCACATTATGTAATATTAACTTACTCAAACAAACCTTTTCTTGTTCATGGAATATCAATAATATTCTAAACTGTATCGAGTTAATATGCTTACATCTAAAGAAAGTAGCTTGTTGACTTGGTCCAAAATAAGTGATTTCAGCGGCGATATGACGATGGTGACGCCCGGCGTTAAAATAGCAGGCAGTTGGTAGCACAGCGATTTACCTGGGAACATACAATACAGGTACTACTTATAGCATACCTCCATATAAGATAATAATAACTACAGATAATACAGCAACTCAACTGACTCATGTATTTTATGTATAGTTCGTAGGTTTCTAATAGAGCCCGAGCTAATCATATTGTCTATTGTTAAGTAAAACCGCTCGTGCCACGTGCCACAACCACCTGCGTACTTCGGTTACTGAATGCCGGCGAGTCGAACACTACAGAACCTCTCTAAAATGTGTCATCGAGATGCGTAACAAAGGCGCGTTATCGGAGAACGCACCTACACTGGTTTTTTGAGCGTTGGACTAGCCCGCGCTCGGGTGCCAGATAGAATAAGTATGACCCTTTTTTGCAGGTAAGTAGCACGTGCGGTTTCATTTAACAATAGACAATAGGATTAGCCGCCGGGCTCTGTTACAAAGCTACGAACTATACATATAATAAAAGAGGCCAGGCCGTCTAACTCGCATGCGATATTCGACCTTCGTGTTTAGGAGTTAGGGCTTAAATTGATTACCTCCACCCGTAGGCATGAGCACGAAGCAGTCGTGTCCCAGCAAAGTGGCGTTGATCACTTGAAGCTGGTTCGGTCGGAAGGAGCGCAGACCGAACTTCTCGCTGAACATCTCCATCATGAGCGACGAGTGGGGGTAGTCCATGCCGTCGAACTCACCTGCGAAATAGAACCTTAGTGTGTAGGTGATAGGGTTAAAATTTGTACGTTTGTAAAAGCAGCAATCTAAGCTAAGGTAATCACCAACCTATATAGTTCAGAATTAAATATCAGCTTTAAAAAAATAGTAAATATAAAAAAAAATAATGGAACTTTAATGTCCAACTTCAACCAATTTAAAATATCTTACCCGTAATTCCATCATTTTGCGTCCCTTCGTGGAAATTCCCCATGCCCTTATACTTAGGCGTCTCCGTCTCCAACGTAGAGTTCTCCATCAATCTGACAACTTCCGGCTCCGTCGTCAGAGCTATGTCCATGTCTTCCTCAAAGTCTTCCAGCCTGTACTCCGGCCAACCGTCATCATCCACTGCAACCTCTTTACCATTCACAATCTGCGTGTTACTTATGCTTGGCTCAGAGTCACTTATATTGATCACACTGGCTTTAGAACTTTCCGGAATAATATCCGTCTCATCATCCATATCTAAGGGTATATCATAATCGTTTTCATCATAGTCTTGAACCGGCTCTTTTATAATAGGCGAAACGGCCGTGCAAGGTTTACTGAAGCTTGACAGATTCTTACTTAACTCAGGGGGTTGGAAGCCAACTGAGCTGTTAGCTACATGCACGTATTTTGGAGGTTCTTCCACTGCCACTGGCTTGAGTTTTTCAGACGCGTGTTTAAATCTTTCTAAAGTCTTTGAAGGTACATCTCTGTTCGGTGTATTATTATCTTCACTAAGTCTAGACGGTTTCTTAAATACAAATTTCCCTTTACTTTTATTTGCATTATCAGAAGTATCTAAATTCTCTACATCTGATTGGACGCTTTCATTTCCTGCTGTAGGAGAAAACGCTTCAAAAGATAGAGATTTCTTAGCTATTAAGTCAGAATATATTGTTTTATTTGGTGCTGCTTTATTAAATGTAAATTCTGGAGTTGAAGTATCAGATGTTAGTACAGGTTTTTCTCCATTTAGGAGATGGTTCCGTGGCATTTGGAAATCGTTTAGATCATCACAATCACCAAGTAATGATGGACTTTCACGACCATTTAATTGTGTATTACATTTACTAGTACTAGGTCGACTATCTAAGTAGGACTGAGTTGAATCGTCAGGCGCCTTCGCCATAGCTGCCTTTAGTTTTGATTTCAACAGTTTCATTTTAGCGTAAGTTTTGTTCTCGTAGCCGGGGAATTTTTCTTTAATGCAGTTTGGTATTCTGTCAAACGCGTCGGCAATTTTTTCTAACAGTTCTATGTACATGTATTTACAGTCTTCTCGGTCTTTTGTTTGAAGGCTACGGTCCTGGAATAAGTAGTGTAAGAAACCCTTTGAAGAAAGATGCACCAATGTAGATGGAGAATTCATACTTATACTACTACTAGTTGATTCAAAGAAATAAAAGTTAAAAAATATATCTGAACATTTATTAACTCACATTTATTGACGGGTCTATCGCGAATACGGTATATAAATGTGAGTTAATATGTATTCAAAACGCGAAACTTTTAAATATTATATCTGAACATTATTTAAAATTTGTCGCATCTATTTTAGTAAGAACTGTGGCAATTATATTTACCTATTATTATATACATTTTCACTTACCTCACTAGCTTTTTTCAAAGCCGGATGATGAGAAATCTTCTGCAAGAAACCTGATATTGAACTATCAAGTTTAAGATTCTTCAGAGGGTCTCTATCCTTCTTAGGACTCGATTTGTCAGGGGTCTGGCAAACTTTCTTGTTTTCCACAGACTTATCCCTAGTTTCAGATTTGTGTTCATGTTTAGAAGGTGAAGGGCTGGAACTGATTCTGATAGATCTGTTGGTCTGTTTTGGTGATTGGCTTTTGTTCTTTGTTATATTCGTTTCAAGAAAGTCCATTGAGTCATCCTGAAATGAAAAACAAATATATTCTGTTCTAACCTAACCTAAGCAATGTTTTAATCCGTATCCAGTTTTTTTGTAAAAAGTACAGTTAGTGGTCACATAAAAATTGACAAATAAAAAGGCAATATTTATATATTTTATGTATTCAGAATTGCCATGCAAACTAGGTAAATTTATCAAGGATACATGAAGGGTTGCTTCTAGAGCGATATTTTGCATAAGTGCGTCAGTGTGTGTGTGCATGCATGTGTGATAAACTAAATGCATGTGAGTGTGTATGTAGTAGACTAAATATTTTGGACTTACCACGTCCATAGCAAACATATCATTGCTGTTGTCACATGGAACATTTGATTTCAGAGGCTGGTTAAAAGCTGAAGGAGGAGTGTTAACTATTGGAGTTACAGGCAATATGTGGTTCAGTCTAGGTGGGACCTGGAAACAGACATGGAACTGAATTATATCTACTTCCACAAATCCAATTATTTTCATTCTCCTCATTCATGTGGTTAGAAAAAGACGGGTAGTGTATCTCACAGGCGAGATACTGTCGCGCTCTTACTGTTGCTA
This sequence comes from Cydia fagiglandana, assembly GCF_963556715.1. Classification (NCBI taxonomy): domain Eukaryota; kingdom Metazoa; phylum Arthropoda; class Insecta; order Lepidoptera; family Tortricidae; genus Cydia; species Cydia fagiglandana. Next base: position 4,771,712 of record NC_085943.1, read on the forward strand.
CCAGTGAATTTTACGTATTTAACCTCTAGCCGCCCAGACGTCAAACCTTGCCAAGCAAAATTTAATTTTATTTTGTCAACACAATGTTGAAATTAGAATGGAACAGGAGACCTTTTTATAGGTCTCTGGGCGGCTAGAGGTTATAAAAATTTAACTGGGAAAAATGAAGTAGCTACTTTGATTTTCTTACTTGATTTGATGAAATACCAACAGGATTCTGTTTGAATGGTGGTGTCCCTGAAATGAAGAATCATCACTCAGCAAAACAATTTGCATAGCAAAAAAAAAAATTTTTAAGTAATAGGTTAATTTATCCTTTTGTTTCTCACTGTAAATTCAAAATCAAGGTTTTATTTGGGCTTATCAAACCCCAACCTTACTGTTAAATATATTTTATACTTTGTATGGTTTAAAGTTGTATAACAATCAAATTACATCATGAAAATAATATTGCCGCTAAGCCAAATGGCCGTAGTATGAATGTGTTCATCATTAAATAATTCTAATACTTACAATTATTAGAGGTGGGAGTGGACTTGGACTTCCATACAAATTTGGATTTCTTTTCCGAGACCTGCTCATTGTCACTGCTGAGGAAAAAATTGATACATTATAAATTAATAAAAACCAAACTGTACACATAAAATCTGTCCATGCAAGAATGAGAGCTTCTCCTGTGAGAAACTTACAAATAAATATGGAAATGAAAAAATAAATGAAAACACATAAAGCCTTGTGAGTAAAACATTTAAGAATAAAAATTCTATATTTTCTCTTTAAGATTTTGTATGATATGAATACAAGATGGACATATTTTTATACAAGCTTATTTCATCAGGTGACAAGCAAAAGTCGCTAACTAACACCATTGAAATTATTGGACAATAAACCGTGTTACTAGTGTAATAAAGTGCATTGTTACTTTAATTTTTTGATAGTACTTAGTGAGTTTTGCTTGTCATCTGACGATTTAACACCAGTACTTTTCTTGGAACTCTGTTCTAATTTACTCTTAAAGCATTTAGTAACTGGAGATGTCATCTCTGTCTATTTTCTTTACGAAACAGTCTGCCGACTTTTGTGGGGGAGGGGACGTCAAATATATTGCTATTTGTACATGATTTGTACATAACATACAAATAGCCATATCAATCCATAGAAAAGATTGACCATTGTGCAAGTTCTTCGGCAGAGGGGTAAGCTCTTAAAGGCTACTCCAGATATTAAAAAGCTCTAAGAATTTACTATTCGTCAAGATAGTATATAAAACTAACAACTCAATGAGGTTACTTAGTTGTCTTTTGGCTACCTTCACTCTCCATCATCAGATCAGTTTGGTCTTTCATAGGTATATCAAATGTAATCCCTGGCAAGGCATTGGTTCTAATTTTAAGATTTGATCCTGGCATCATACTAACACTACTTCTCTTGATAAAATAAATAAAAGCTTGTAAAGTGTAACTACCCACAATTTCCTATGAGAACACACACATTAAACAACTGTACCGATATTCGGAACCTAAGAATAATATAGTGGCAACACTAAAATTATTATTGTTATTTGCTAATAAAGATTAGCTGAAATATAAGTACCTAAAATAAATAATGCATAGAATTTCCTACAAGGTTGTCAAGCAAATACAAAAATATATTTTTAAATCAGTGTACCAGATTTCAACGTAATAACGAAAGGTAAAGAAATATTAAAGTACAGAACGGTAATATTGTTTAATATTTAAACAAAAACCCACCTTGGAGTCGGACTACTATTCCGAGAAGATTCCCGACTGGTTTTTTTTACAAAATTCATAAGTGATGACTGTTTGTTTTGAGACAAAGACATTTTTTTCGTGGCCATGTCATTTATATGTTATAAGAATATAAACTATACTCAATAAACATTACATTTAAATGATTAAAAATAAACTTGTTTTCCTTTCCCTCAATTAATATTTTCATTCGCTGCTGACTGTCAACTGTCATCGTGCGTTTAAACGACAGTTGATAGAAGCGCTCAAATACTACAGTGAGTGCAGAAATGTTTAAATAAAAGATCATTTTAAAGACAAATCTACATAAAAGTAATATCAAAATATGTTTCAAAATGAAAAAAACCATGTTGATCTATAAAATTTTAACTGCAATATTATATGGCATATTTTATTAATTTTCAAAATACTAATTTATACAATCGAATGTCACCTTTAGGCACATCACTGCCTACGTTGCGACAAGTTCCGTTGCGGTTGGAATGCTGTCAACATTTGACTTTACAACAATATGTTTGGAATATTCTAAATGTACTTTAAATCCTAAAGTTGCCACTAGAAAATATAACTTGTAAAAATGTTTTACAAAATCATAAATTGTTATTATTGTTAAAAAAAAAATGATATTTATGAATAAGCCCTCTAAGTAACAATATTAATGTACATCTTATTTAAAAAATGACTTCTTTCAGTGATCGACAGGCCATGCTTACATTACAAGTTTGACAGTTGATGAACTTGATGATGACAACCCTTTCAGCTTCAGCGGTCAGCGGTTACGGTTTTGTGATTGACATTTGTTGTGTAAAATAAATGTGAATTGGAAAATTGAAAATGTCGCTTCGAAAAGTACTTTTCTTAACAAAAGCGGTGTGCTGTAATACAGTGAAGCTACAAAAGACTAGTTTCCCTCGACATAATTTGTGTTTCGTTAGCGCTAACTCCCTCAGATTCTACGGCACCGAAAATATAGGTTAGATCGATTTTTAATATTTCACAATATATTCAGACAGTTATAAGTAATATATATAAAGTAATTCTAATGACTTTTATGAAATAACATTTAAATTTAAATGGATTAACATTATTTTCTCATTTATGCATTGCATTGAGTTCTATAAACCTATACTATTTGATCAAGAATTGTCAATACTGCCGGGCTAGCACATGATTGGCGCGACAGTATCTTGCCGCGAGATAGACTACCCATACCTCTTTGTTAGAAAAAGACGGGTAGTCTATATTGCGGCTAGATACTGTCACGCCAATCATGTGCTTGGCCTACTGAACTGCTAACAGTCTTTTTCCTCGCGTTATCCCGGCATTTTGCCACGGCTCATGGGAGCCTGGGGTCCGCTTGACAACTAATCCCATGATTTGACGTAGGCACTAGTTTTTACGAAAGCGACTGCCATCTGACCTTCCAACCCAGAGGGAAACTAGGCCTTATTGGGATTATTAGTTCGGTTTCCTCACGATGTTTTCCTTCACCGAAAAGCGACTGGCAAATATCAAATGATATTTTGTACATAGGTTCCGAAAAACTCATTGGTACGAGCCGGGGTTTGAACCCGCGACCTCCGGATTGAAAGTCGCACGCTCTTACCGCTAGGCCACCAGCACATCACTGAACTGCTAACAGTATTGAAAAAAAAGAATAATAAAGTAAATGTCAGATAAAAGAGTTAACAGTTTCCTCACTCAATACAAGCATTGTAATTCAGCAAAGATATGCTGCCAGCATCCTCAACATAATGCCACAGGGACTAGCTTTAGAAATATTTAACTTAGAATTAATGTGTTATTATGTAGTTTTAATTGAATATTAAATGTTATTAAAGAATAACTGTTCCAAATTTTAGGTATCTACGTCAAACGGTCTCTGAGAAAAACGCATTTAACTGATTTGCAAGACCGAAGTGATCCCATAAGTGTTCCGTGAACATAGTTTCGTACGGAACAATAAAAACCGGTCAAGTGCGAGTCGGACTCGCGTTCCAAGGGTTCCGTACATTACACAATTTTCAACAAAGTTTCTTTTTTGTAAAATGTGAGTGATATGTCTTTAAAAAATCTGTAGGGGTTGGATCATAAAACTATAGGAATATAGGAACTAAAAGTAATTAAGTCCGACTCACGCTTGACTGTACATTTCTAATAGGTTTTCCTGTCATCTATAGGTAAAGACCTATTTCAGAGATAAAGGGGGGGGGGATGGTCATTTTTGCCTATTTTCGTGAATTACTTCGAAAATGTTTATTTTAAAATTATCAAAAAAAAATATTTGAGATTCTCACAATGAGCTCTTTCATTTGATATGTAACACAATATAGTTTGAAAAACTTTATTTTTTCATTTTCTCATTTACCCCCCAAAAGTAGCCCCCATGTTTAAAATTCATTTGTTTACGTTACATGTCTTTGGGTCACAAACTTACATAATTATGTGTAACCCAAATTTCAACTTAATTAGTCCAGTAGTTTCAGAGAAAATAGGCTGTGACAGACGGACAGACAGACAGACGCACAAGTGATCCTATAAGGGTTCCGTTTTTTCCTTTTGTCAATTTACCATCCAGTGCTGGTTTCCATTCACTTGGCGTATTTGCTACAAAATTGCGTATAATTAATATATTAAAATTATATGCAATTATTTGTGGCAACTACGCCAAGTGGACGGAAACAGGAACGGCGTTGAACTGACGTTATGACACTAGTTTGTATCAAAATCTTATTCTTTTCTTTTTTAGGTGACAAAACCAAACAATCAACACCTGAGAAGGTAGATATTCTGGGACGGTTCTTCCCACAGACCCCAATAGATGAGGCAGAAAAAATTAAAAGTGAACAAGAAAAATTTGAGAAGGAAAACAAGGAGAAAACAGAAGAGAATGAGAAGAGCTGGCGCAGGATGAAAATTGGGTTTGTATAGGATTCATTTTGAAGTTTTATTTATTTAGACCATATTTATTTGATTAATTAATTGTAATAATTTGTATTTTTATGATTATCACAGCAATCTCACACCGACCTTAAGTGCCATAGACCCTACTGGCGCTTATGAGCAATTTCATTTTAACTTTTAGCGCGATTTAAGTCCTGTTTCAGTAACGTCTAACACATTCCTGACAAAATCTATGGGATTTGCCATTTACCGGCCATTAATGTTTACACACACACACAGGTGAAAATGCTCTTATGCCTATTTCCGCCATTATAGTTTTTTCCATAACAGGAATATTTTATCCTAGTACCAAACCTGATCACAAAATTTCAAGGCAATTGGTTGAGAAATGCCATCTGCCGAGGAAAACATCTATGCAACCATTTTTGTAGGGCAAACTGAGATCTTCGCCAACTTTATAAAAACCTTATAATAAGTCAGAAGCTTATGGATTACCTACTTTAAATTTTCAATTAAATTCAGATTTGCAGTATTCGGTGGCGCCCTAACAGTGATGGGCGGCTGCTTGGTGGTGGAGATGGGGGCGCCGCGGCGCGCTGAAGACGGCACGCTGCTCGAGGACGAGTTCTCGCACCTGCCGGTGCCGCTGCAGTACATGAAGAGGACGTGGAAGGAGCTCACGTTCTATGAGAAGGTGAGTTCACTCCCAGGTTCTGTTCTGACAGTGATGGCTGCTGGTGGTGGAGATGGGGGCGCCGCGGCGCGCTGAAGACGGCACGCTGCTCGAGGACGAGTTCTCGCACCTGCCGGTGCCGCTGCAGTACATGAAGAGGACGTGGAAGGAGCTCACGTTCTATGAGAAGGTGAGTTCACTCCCAGGTTCTGTTCTGACAGTGATGGCTGCTGGTGTTGGAGATGGGGGCGCCGCGTTAGAGAGTGGGTCTTCTGTACCTATTACTATTATTTATTCTGTGGTGATGTTATCAATGTCTCTATTTGCGTACGAATTAACATAACATGCTGTTTCAGATGATCAAAGAGCCGTCCCGAGAGAAACTGCTTCCGGATCCGTTGCCACCGCAGTACCAGCCCACATACACCCTCGTGCTGGAGTTCACAGACGTGCTGGTCCATCCTGATTGGTCCTACCAGACGGGCTGGAGGTATGCTGATGAAACTACCATCTCTAATGGAACTAGTCGAAAAAGTTTACATATGCCCCATTTTTTTTTATTGCACTTTCCTCAGTTCGCGCGAAGCCAAAAGTTGAGCTTTAACGCTTTTCCAGGCATAGTACGATTTATCGACCACATACGCGCCACTAGAATTCCAATTTTAGCATTCCGATTTAAGATTCAAATTAGATTGCACTTTCGGGAAATTTGACTTGTCTTCAAATGAATCATCAAAGCTGGATTTATCGGAATGTATTTGGATTTTTCGGGAAAACCTCGTAGATTGGTGCGGCCTGGAAAAGGGTTAATCGTTCAGGGAAAACGGATAACCGAAATATGTGAACGCCGTATAGGCTTGACAGCTGATCTATGCGTCGCAAGACTCGCAAGCACCTTTTTCAGTCCGTAAATTGTGGCTACAAAAAATAGGTAGTTAGGTCGACTCATAGACTAGGAATCCTTTAGACCGAGTTTAGAGCAATTATTTCATGCAACCGATGATGCCAAAAATGTGGGGGTTCGCGGGACGAGGTGAACGAATTCCCGTGCCGTGATTGGTCCGTTCAAAGACACGGACGTCACACAAAGACACTTTCGACTCGAATATTGAGTAAAATTACCGTATGCGTGGCAGAGGGGGTAGCGCGACTATGCTAAGTCTGGGGATGTTTTGTCTGTGGGTTGACTCGACTCCAGGCCATGAAATCGGCCCTTCGAGAAAGAGCCTATTTTTGCTTGGGGTGCTAACTGAAGAGTTGTGTCTTAGTTCTCAGCCATTTGTCTCACTTGAAACTGCTAGCAGGCAAGTTAGTATAGTTTAAAAGGATTAATAAGCCTTTTAATCCTCCGCTGATACTCGGTCTTGCGGATAAATAATTACTACTTACTTTCACGTCTTATATCGTACGTTTCAGGTTTAAAAAGCGACCAGGCGTAGACCAGTTTCTTCAAACCGTGGCATCATCTGACTTCGAAGTGATCATTTTCACATCGGAAAACGCGTTCATGATCTGGCCAGTGATCGATAAGCTAGACCCTGAGAATAAGATGATCGCGTATAGGTTGTTCAGAGATTCCACACACTTCATAGATGGCGTTCATGTTAAGAACCTGGATGGACTCAACCGGGATTTGTCAAAGGTTGGTTGACGATTTTCCCCTAAAAAACTGTAGATATTACACTAAAAAAGTTGTAGATTATCTCATTATATGATTGGCCCGGATCGTTAATATTATTTATCTTTCAGCTTGTATTTCAATGGACTTAGGTAAAGAAAAGTATATACCTATAGTCTGTCCGTATTTCTAAGATCAAGTACGCCATAGTACATGTATGGACGGACAGGCTGTATAGCTACTGTATAGGCTGCATAGCATACATGTATATGTATGTTCATAACTGAGTGGACTGGATAGTTATTGTATAATATTGGTGGGACTGGGAATTGAACCTAGGGCCTCTGTTTTGTCGGACCGGGGCCTGAATTAACAACTTGAAAGATGACATCTAAGCTTTTTTACGAAGCTTACTACTACAAGAGGACCTTGTTTTTACAATGTATCTATATGTGTGCAGGTGATCGTAATAGACTGGAACAAACAAGCGACCAAGTTCCACCCGGAGAACGCGCTCATCTTGCAAAAGTGGAAGGGCGCGGATGACGACACTGCCTTACTCGACCTGGCCAACCTGCTGCAGAGTAAGTAAATGCTACTGTGACTATTGTTCATCTAACATCTCAGAAGACGAGGTTCCTGTCAAAATTGTTTTGTCGCGTTAATGAAATACCTAAGTAGGTGCCAATGCAAGTGCCAATAAAATTCATGAATCATGTATGACTTCCAAAAATTAGGTAGGTATAAAAAAATAACAAGTTGGGTGAGGCTTTTCTTACTCGGGTCGGGGTAATGCAAAAATGCAATTAAAAATGAAAATTGAAGACCAGTTTTTGATAAGTTGCGTCATGTGAGAACTGACTTTTAAATATCTACCGTGTCTATGCTTAATAAGCGGGTCGCGTCGCAGTTGATAAGCGGCTTTTGCGGTATCCTGCAAACCGAATGCTCATGTGAATGTTACCACAGTAGCACGTACTACTAAACGTGATCCTGCAAAAAACCGAACCCAAACGCAAGAAACGGGACGTTCTGTGCTGTGGGAAAGAGCTCTTACATTTTTGTGAACATCTTTCGGTTGTTAACAATGTTAACTTGTTTGTTTAATTTTCCAGCCATAGCGATGTCATCAATATCGGACGTGCGCGACGTGCTCCGCTACTACAGCCAGTTCGACGACCCCATCGCCGCCTTCCGCGACAACCAGCGCAAGCTCATGGAGCAGATGGAGGAGCGGGACAAACAACCGCCAGAGCCCACGCTCACCAAGAACTGGCTGCGGTCGTTCACGCGCCGCTAACTACTAAGGTCATACCTTTTCTATACCACTACTCTGGACACGGTTCACTGATCTAAAGTGGACTTTATTGCAACGAGATAAGGTCTAACAACGGTCAGAAGCGTGTTCCACAAACAAGCCATTGGTTTAATTAAAAAACATTGTAAACAAGTAAGGTTCCGCTACGACCAGAGCAAGCTCAGGGAGCAGATGGAAGAGAGAAGAGATAACCCTTATACAGGCCGCACCAATCTTCAAGGTTTTCCCAAAAAACCCAAATATATCTCAATTAACCCGTCGACTGCCTTGTCCCGTATACGTCACAGACAATTTGAACTTTAATTTACAATTCCAAGGTTATTAATTCAATACCAAATTTTTGACACGGGCGTTCGAGGGGTTAATCCAGCTTTGATGATTCATTTGAAGTAAGATCACATTTCCCGAAAATGTAATCTAATTTGAACCTTAAGTCGGAATGCTAAAGTTGAAATTCCATTGGCGCATATTTGGTCGATAAATCGTACTATGCCTAGAAAATGGTTAAACAACCCAAAAACCAAATACTGGCTGCGATCGTTCGTCGTCGCTAATGTAAGGTAATGCATCCCTTATACTACAGTGTCGACATTGTTTACTGTAGGCCTTATTGCAACGCGATAGGGTCTACCAATGGTCAGAAGTCTATTCCACAAACAAGCCAATGGTTTTTTAGAAACACAATTATTGTCAACGAGTGAATAAGCGCTCCCTTGCTCAAATGTTTTTTTTAACACATTCATTAATCAAATTGACACGATAGTAGACCTCGTAAGTCGTAAGTTATAGAGTTGGAGAAACGGCCAACGGAACAGAGTTGATATTGATATTTATTGCAATCAAATTTTACAGCATTACAGCTAACACCAATGCATTGTAAAATTAAGTACCTAAATAAAGCGATTAATAAATAAGCTACCTATTACATGTTTGATTCGCAAAAACGTAAAAAATCTTTAAAAAGTTTATGATTCGTCGGCAAACAAGTCGGAGTTGAACGTTAGGCAGTTGTAGGGTTGGTAAAACGATACTATTTCATTTCATAACACGCTATTTCATTTCTTCGTTCAATTCTTGAGGGTTAAGCTATGAATGACTCAAACGGGATACGCGAGTGCGTGAGTGCGAAATCGGCTTGTCATGAAGTCTGTTTTACCCTTGTTTTACCGTAGCAAAGGAAACTCTGTCCATTTATTAACTCTGTGCCATGAACATTGTATTATAGCATTTATAATTCGCATTTTAGATTTTTCTTAAAACTTTTTTTAACTAAAACTGCTCGTTTTTGTGATTGTAGACCTGTAAAAAGCAATTTTTGTGATTGAAAATGTATTTTCATGAAGTAAATTACACAAGGACCTGACTGGAACCAAGTTAAAAGCTATATAATATACCTATTTCTTTGTTTTTTTTTTTGCTTAACTTAATTATATTTAACCCCTTATTTAATACATAAAAAATATTAAAATGTAAATTTTACGGAGTTTCAAAATCAAGAAAAAAATCTTAACTCGAGATGTTCTTTCGCTACTGAAGTATTTACAATGATGATGAAATATTCTATTTATTATTATTGTCCCTGTTGTATCTAATAAAAAAAAAGTATATTTGCTGCTTCTGAACTTACAATGGGACATGTTATATTATATGTAAATCCCCCATAATTATTAGCAGTTACTATTAGGCATTGTTGACTTGAATGTAAATTATACAGAGTGGCCCAAAAGACGGATTTAGCCTTTTTGGTTTTACTGCATCCTTTAAAAATACTGTGTTTTTTTTTATTAAGATTATGTTATTTTCATCAGCAATATCAGGAACCCTAATTGTTTGTCATCTTTTGTGCTAATCTGTATAATTACCTAAATTTATTTTAGTTTGCATATCGGGCGCCATTGTAAACTTTACTTCTTTGGCTACAAATTAAACTTAACTACTAAATAAGAATAAAGTTTACAATGACGTCTTATGAGCATTTGTTGTGTTAATTGTTATTTGTATGTATGTTTGTATGGGAACTGAAATGGATGAGCGCGTGTATGTAATACAAGTCATTTATTTAGATAGGAAATATAGTTGTTTATTAATAAACAGCGTTTGATTTCTACCCTTTTATTATGTTAAATTAAAAATCGTACATAAATCTTAAGACCCCGCCAAAGAAACGAAACATTTGCTAGTGAAATTTAAACCTATAAGCTTAAGAAATAGAGTTGATTTTGTTTTGTTTGAAAATTGTATTAATCAAAACAAATGAGACTTCGAACTACATAAGTGCTAGAGTTAGACCAAGATAAGTCTGAAACGATATTGATAGCACACGCAGTGCAAGTGTTATACGTCATAATTTAGAAGTTTGACGTTTAAAATAACACTTGCACTGAGTGTGCTATCAAAGCGCTGCAGACTTATCTTGGTCTAACTCTACCTATTTAGGCTCTGTCCAGCGGCGTAGCGTATGTGTTTGCCGCCCGGGGCCGATCAGAAATTTGCCGCCCCGTTTATGATCAACATTAGAGGTCAAACATGACAAAGTTCGGTAAAAAATTTAAGATATTTTTTCTTTTTTGGCTGGCTATCATTTATTGAGAACTGAGTGCAATTACTTGGATACTACAAAAAAAATACCTACTTAAAAACCAGAATCAGAATGCTTTATTTGTAAAACATAGGTACCTACACAATAGGTCTTAGGTAGTTAAGTATGTTATATACATTTGAACACTATGTTTTGCTAGTTGGCATACAAATGTCTAAGAGAACGACAATCTGATTCAATATTGCAAAATGTTATAACTTATAAAATAAATAAATTAAAATTAGTATTTAAAATTAAGATACAATTAAAATAGGTACAGTTCAAATACAATTATGTTTTATTGTATTGTATATGTAAAAAATTATGCAATCCTTGTAATCAAAGAGATGCCTGCTGTAGATTTTTTTTAATTCCCGCGTTTTTGCTTGTCCAACTTTCATTAGCCAAACTCTACTAATGCTAATTGGGGACACTATTTTCTGAAAACTCCTTACACCTTTCAACATAAGTTCATAGTGTTAATTGCTGCTCTGGCTTCTTTATTTGTTATCAAGCTAACAGTAAAATAAATACTGACCGATAGTGAATAAAAATAACGAACACAGCTGTGTTTATGTGTTACTTAGAAAGTTTAATAAATGCGTCCATTCCATGCACGTGTACAACTTGTGCAAGGCACAAACAATAGATAGAAGACCCAGACATTTCTTTTGGATTTTATTGCTATGAGTTCGGGAGATTCCAAGTAAGACGTCATTATAAATTTTGCTAATTACGATTTACGGAGTCTGCTCTTTGAAATTCGAGTATAAATAAGTAACTACTATCAATAGCTCACAGGGAATTAATATTTTGTTCGAGTTACGGAGTCGAAATAATTCTATATTCACCGCGTTTTTTCGATTTAAGTATTTTAGGTACTGAGAATTACGACTTAACGAGGTTCGGGTTATCGAGATTACAGTGTATTTCCAAAATAAAACAGGTTCATATTATGTAGGTACTTACCTATTACTAATTATTCGGTACCTAACTAAGGTAGAAATGTACCAAGTTTACGCACATACGCCTAAAACTTTCAAACTAGAAATATTTAATTACTCAACATTCAAATACAATAAAAATAATTAGGTAGTTACCTTTCGACAATAATTAAATAATAATTTGCAAATCGAATCTACATATTATTTTTTTCCGTAGGAGTTGCACTTAGCACTTGTTGCACCGTTCTCAAAATCGAAACAAATGACGAACTTCAAATTTGTTTGTTGTCATTACTGTCTCAGTAAACAGTTGACATAAGTTCGAGAAATAAAAAACCCACACATTCCAAAATAAGGTTTAAAGTTATAAAAATAAGGAGTAATATTATTGTACAGTAAAACAGACCCTTAAGCTCTTTCGTCCGTTCGTGTATAAGCTCGGCGGGCGCTCGGAACGCCGCGCCCCGGCCGGCAGCGATCTCGACATCCACACCGCCGCCGCGCGACGTTCGTGCTACCATCGCATCAGTACGATTTGAAAATCGTGATTTCTTAATTTTTTATTTTTTAAATTCCGTGTTTGCCGCCCCCGCTTATGTGCCGCCCGGGGCTATGGCCCCCCTAGCCCCCCCCACGCTACGCCTCTGGCTCTGTCTATCTATCTATATAAACTCAAAGGTGCGTCCACATCTAGCGATATGCCACGAATACGCTGTAGTTGTAAAGTTTGGCGCTTTATTCGCTTGTTCTGGTCTGGACGCACCATTCGTTACATACAAATTAAAGTAACCTCAGGTGAATGCATTAACCTTTCATATGTGGTAAAAACCATCGGTTCAGAATCGATTGGGCAGTATAGAGCAGAAAAAATTATCCGCATAAAAATACAAAAAGGTGACTAAAAATTCGGTCAGGATCCTTATCAATATCATTCATAGACAAGGGGTTAAACTTAACGTATATTAGGCGGAACAAAAACTGACAAACAAACATAATAACATTTACGGCCGGTTAGCAATCGCCATAAAACTGACGGTCAATGTCAAACCCCATACATTTTATACTACAAAGTATTTGAACAAATTAAATTATTTTCAGAATATATTTTAATTTGTTTTTTATCAAGTAGAGATGGCCAGGGGGCGCCAAAGGCCTTCAGTAAGAAGTGCATATACTTGGAAAAATTTGACTAATGCCGCTGTGGCCCGGTGGCCGAGTGGTTCAGGCACCTGCCGCGATAGCAGAGGACGCTGGTTCGATTCCAGCCTGGGGCACTGGAGGCCTTGGTCACTTTTTCTTAGTATATGACATTTATTTCAGCCTATACATTTTTTCAGAAATGTGACGGTTAGACGTTACCGAAACACGACTAAAGGCCCCAGTACACAATGGGCCATCGCCGGCCACTCTAAGGGACGCAGCCATGCGGTAGAATGAGATAGCAATTCCCTTGGACTGGCCGGCGATGGCCGATTGTGTACTGGGGCCTTAAAGTTAACCCTTTACCAGGCTAAGGGATATACATTTCCCACATACGCGATACGGCACATCAAACATGTGTTCTATTTTCGATCAGTAAGACTGACATTCGATTGTCATTTTTGAACTGTCAGCCTGGCAAAGGGTTAAAATGAAAATGCACTTATACAAGGTACTTGTGAACTGCGCGAATTATTCAATTTTCCAATGTCCCCAAGAATCTTGCAAATATCAATCATCATCTTTCATAATACCAAGTGACAAACTCGACTCAGATTTATCATCACCATCATTGATTCTAGTTTCGTCCTCCTCCTTGTTCACCCACACATCCAGCAGCGATTCTTCAATCTCCTGCTTTTCAAACGCGTCCAGCACCTCCTGCTCACTAAAATTCGTCTTCTCATGCTCATATTTCTTATTGAATTCATCTTCCGGAATCTCCTCTAGCAGCTTCCAAATTGGAGCGATGTTTCTGTAAAATGTTACCATAAAGTCTTTTTTCTCGTCTACGTAATATTGGCTCCACTCGTGCAGGGCTTTCGGCGCATCGTCCTCTGGAGCAGACATGTGGTCCGGGTACAGCACGTGTGACGTCACGTCGCCGAGACTATTCTGCGAGAGCACCACATACTTTTCCCCGTCTTCCAGCAAGAGGCTCCCAGACAACGCCGTCACCAATCTATTATCTACAGACTTATACAAATCTGTCAATAGCGATTGCTGTTTAGTCTCATTTAACGTCTCAATAATACTAGGCAGACGGTAAGGTATCGTCATGCCCTTAAATTCTGGATCGGTCCATTCTCTCTGCAAATAATTCGGCACGACACAAGTATCCTCGCACCACTGACTCGACAAGCAGATCAGTTCCTTATCACGTTCGAAATTGCATATTGATATGTAAGACGGGAATGATTGCATGCCGTGCGTCCACCTCTGTAGGGGCTTCAGAGCTAAATTCTTTTGATATCGCATGTCCATCAATAATAAGTTGTGGTTTGTGGCGACGTAAAGGTAAGGCCCGCTCAGGGAATATTTGGCGGCACTGATCAGAGCGCATATGGCATCATCTGCTACTCTATCCGGGTTGCTCCATCGACGTACAGAACCATTTGTTCGTTTGTCATACAATGTTATAGCTCGCGTAGACACGTGCGTGTAATATGCGCGCTCATTACTAATCACTGTGCTCCAATTATTTACTAAACTTTTAACAGAGTTTTTCAACTCAACAGTTCTTGCTTTTAGCCGGTCTAGATTGACTATTTTCAATGTGTTATTCAAGTCTGTCACATACAAAATATTCTTATGACACTCATCAAACGAAATACCAGTGTAAGCAGTTTTCGATTCAGATACTTTCAACAGCTCTATTTCTAACTCCTCATCTGTTGTGACGATCTTGAGTACAAATATTTTATACTTAGTCCTTAAAGCTATCATGTTTTGGGAGGAGCAAATGCTTTCACAGATATTGTTGCCTTCACCACAGTCAAACGCTGCCGCTGCGTCCCTGCTGAATGTCACTTTATCCCTATTGAATTCAAATAAATCTGAAATTGAAATAAACAATGAGTGTTAGGTTTGGGGCTAAGTATAATCCATACTTAATATTATAAATGCGAAGTGTGTCTGTCTGTCTTTTACCTCTCTGAACCAATTGCAGTTTTGAATTTAGAACCTTCTTGTATTTTATTTTATTATTATTTTGAGACTGGCCCAGGGAGCAAACGGCTAGTCTTTAGCCTAGAAATTATCAGACTATATTGCGCATATTGTGGTGGCATGCTCTCGTTTTGGAGTTTTTTTTTTATGCGCATATTGTAGCGACATCTCGCGTGCGAATCGCATCCAGTGATATAGAGTCTGTGCAGAAAGAGAAGAGTCGTAGAATGTATTGGATCCCATACATTTCACGACTTCTCTTTCCGCACAAACTCTAACAGCCTTAGAGGAACCCTGATGTCTCTGATACAATACTTACAACAGACGGTTATTTCACTGCACATCAAGTACTCCTTTCTATCAATGACCAAGAGCTGCATATTCCCATTCCCAGCATAGTACCAGTTATATGTACTGTTGAAGTAGGGGTCCGGGTCATTATCCCAATGTATCGCCATGTCCACCAGGTGCTTCGGACATGAGATAATGTCATCGCTGTGTTCTTTTAAATGAGCAACCAGTGGTATCTTATATAGACCTGGAATATTAAAAATTATAAACAAATTACAAAAAGGTAAGGTGCCGCACATGTGAAGAATAGTCTGTCTAAGGATGGTATTCCACCTGTCCAATTTCTTTGTCCAACATGCATTGTGTCTCACTTTTATTACTCTTATTAGGCAAAATTGGAGAAGTTGGTTGGTAAAGAAATAATAACAATTATTCAAATAATAATAACAAACACTTACAAGCCGATGTTTTCTGGCACACCAATGCATTATACCAATTTTGTTTCAATTTCAGAAATTCAGCTATAGGATCTTTGTCATTGTTATTGCCAATCGTCGCGATCATCTTTGGCCGCATACACTTGTATCGGAACGGTTGGTAGAAGTCGAGGGACAAGTCTCCGTCCCAGTCGTCCGGGAAGGCCGCGAGCAAGTGGCCGGGGTTCAGGAAGTGCTTGTGTGTTCTGTTATCATAATACCGAGGGAACCGACTCGAGTGGATAAACCCGAACGCTTGTTGGTTTATGTACACAATATCATCGACTATCTTTTTCACGGGCGCCGTATTGTCTAATTCTCCAGCGACAAGTCCATCACGCGGCTTCTACGGAATATAAAAAATATTTAAGTATGTATTACCCAAAAGCGAAGTTACGAGATGTTGAAAAATTCAACGATACATACCTTAAACTTGAGGAACCCTTTAAGATCTCTGCTATCCATGTTTAATTTTGTGAATTACGTGTTTTCAAGCATATTATGACTCTACTAAAAAATATATATTGTATTATTCGTCTCACTTTGCAGTGCAGAGCACTGAGCATATAATCACTACGTTTTAAGAGTCGGCACTTTCGAACAAGCCTTAAACCGAATTATGAACGTACATTGTGCCAACACACCAAATACATGTCAATATTGCCAACACAAAAAAAAACAACACTAGGGCTTGCCACTACTGGCGTACCTACTCTTTATCGATATCGATAAATGTGCGATACAGTCGCCATCAGATATATCGGAGCGGCCGAGGTGCTCAAAAATATCTGAACACGCACCTAGCGCCATGACAATAGAGGCGTGTTCAGATATTTGTGAGCACTTTGGCCGCTTCGATATATCTGATGGCGACTGTACATGCTGCTGTACTGTACTATAGTAACAGTAAATTTTGAGTATCACTAGGATTAATAAAATAAAAGCAAAATATAAAAATAATTTTATTTAACATATTAAAGATATGATACAGATAGTTTATTATTACAATACGCTTATGTTATGAACGTAAAGTTTGTATGGGGTTAAAGTTTTCTTTTGAGCTACGAATTTGAAACTTCGTTAAAAGATATATTATTTAAATACAAGAAAACTAATTTCAGCGTTTTTGAAAATTCAACCTCTTAAGTGATGAAAAAGGGGTTGAAAGTTTGTATGGATATCAAACATTTTTTCGAGTGTTGGACTTGAATCTTTGTATTTAGGGATATTATTAGAAGACAGGAAAAGTAATTTCAGCGTTTTGTAAAATTCATCCCCTAACAGGGTTAAAAAGGGGTTGAAAGTTTGAATCCATTACAAATGGTTTTGAAACTTCTTAGAAAGGCATAATAGCCGTATGCAAAAAAAAGTGATTGCAACGTTTTTGGAATTTCAACCCCTAAGGGGGTTAAAAAGGGGATGGAAGTTTGTCTGCGGGTGCAAATTTTATTTTAAGCAAGGAACTTGAAACTTTGTAAAAACGTTTTAAATTAAAATACAAGAAAACTCATTTCAGCATTTATGAAAATTCATCCCCTAAGGTGGTGAAAAAGGGGTTGAAAGTTTGTATGGAGATCAGATATTTTGTGAGTGCGGAATGCGGAACTTGAATCTTTGTATAAGGGCATAGGTACCTATTATGAGAATACAAGAAAAGTAATTTCAGCAACCAACATCAAAATCCACTTGACTTAAAACTTCATACAACTTGCTAAAAAATGTCAACATTGCTTGGATATGAAAATTATAGGTACTAAAGATGTAAAATGTTGAAGATAAGATTCCACGCGGACGAAGTCGCGGTGTTGCCCGCGACTTCGTCCGCGTGGAATTGATATTGCATACTCGTAATTACATATATTATTTTGCAGCGCTTCTTAGTTGAGCTATCTTTGCAGCGTTCGCAGAAATTTCTTCTGTTTTAATAATATCCGAATAAAGTGTGCTAAACATTTGCCCGACATTTTCTTCATATAATAAATGACTATTTTTTTCAAAATAGTTTTTCGCTTCCTCAATTGTACGACACAGCTGGATAGATGGGTACGTTAATGATTTCTTTTCTTGCCACCACTCCCGCAAGCTTATAAATGTATACATTGGGTGATCTGTAACATCTTCCAGTTTCAGCAAATTAGAACACATTTGACAGCCTACGTTCTTCAACAGTCTATAAGCTATGTAACCGCTTAAATATACAATAGGTTGATTTTCTATGTCTGTTAAATCTGTTTCAATTTGCTCCTCTAATTCATTTTCAGGTATCATTAAAACAGGATATTCTTCTTCTTCATTGGTAGTCATTGATGTGAGTTTCTCATCACCATCAACATCATGTTGGCATAATGGATTGACAAGCAATAACTTGTTCAAATCTTCTTCGCAATTAGATCCTCGGTTATGTGGTGCATTCATTCCAGAAATATGAATTGATTTCAATGCACTTACAAAATGTGTGCAGGTAGGATTTCGATTTGTAGGGCTATTCTGTCGTATAAGTCCGAATAGGTTTTCAAGAGCGTCTTGATTCAGTGAGCGTAAATTCAAATAGTTAAATCCTTGATTCTTACAATAACACCAGATATCTTTAAGCGAATTTATGGTTACAATATAACCTTCCACGCATCTGACTCTTTTTAATCTTAACCTGCTATCTGATTTCATGAACTCCATTGACTTCAGCTTTTTCAAAAAACTATTCCAGATTTCTATGTGATTGGTTTTACGAGACACATTTTGTATTAATACCAGGATTAATTTCTACAGCTTTAAGTAAGCGTTGAATTGTTCGAACACTGGGCAAAGGCATTATATGCTGCAGAAAACGGTATGTCTTGGGTGACCTCTTAAAAATTTGTAAAGCAGAAATTTTGTTAATTAAATTCCATCGCTTGCCTCTAGGTTTCCGGGCTTGATTTTTCAGAGAGTCTGATACAACATTTTTCAGAAAATCGGAATCTAATTTGTCCAAATCGACGGATGTTTTTGAGAGTGATGATAACAAACACTGTGTTCGCTGCAACTTTTTTACAAGTTTTTTTTTTCGTGGAGTCATTTCTATGTTGCTGTAGCCATATTTTGGCGGTGTTCCTCGTATACAATCTGTGGTTTTATTCGTTTTTACCCTTGAAGTCGAAGCATCATCTAAAACAAAATGATTTGTTAATAATAATTATGATTAGTAACAAATTGTTCATCACTACATAGTATAAAACAAAGTCGCTTCCCGCTGCCTGTCTGTATGTATGCTTAGATCTCTAAAATTACGTAAGCCCCCATTCGCACGGGAGCTTTTTCAACACGCGTTAAAAAGCGGCCAAGTGCGAGTCGGACTCACCCATGAAGGGTTCCGTAGCAGCAAGTAACATAATAAAATTGCGGTTTACGATTTATGACGTATTAAAAAAAAATACCAGACCTGTCTCTGCGTGCCTATTGGCGTGAACAGCCGCAGCAACCTCGCGTTAGTCGCACACGCGACGACGTCGCTGCCCGCCGTAACGCACAGGATCTCCTCGGTATCGGGCATGGAAACGCTCCACTCCTTGCTGCTGCCGACCAGCGATATGCATACTAGTTTGCTGTAAGATATAGATATTTTTTTAATAGATTAGCTATTGCGTAGTCTATCTATAATAATCACCATTAAAATCTTGTGCATGTCTTATTCAACATAGGAGTTGGCATTACACACAATTCCGATGTTCCGGAAAGGTCATACATAATAAAGGATTTGATTGTATAATCATCTTTTTGAAAGTTGCAAGCCTAACTCTGGTACCACCTTTTTTTTAATACCAGCACTTGTAGTCTGTATCTTTAGGTATTTAAATAAAAGTAAACAAACAATTTTTACATTTTCGGGTAGTTATAAGATTTATTGGTTAACCAACCAAATGCAAAACCGCCTAGATATGTCACCAAACGACCTGACTTTAACCTACGTTATTTGATCGTGTAATGTTTTCATCCAACCTCAACTGGCTTACTTAAGAAGCCATTTGAGGGTAGATTTTGTTTCATCATCATCATCATCATCATCTCAGCCATAAGACGTCCACTGCTGAACATAGGCCTCCCCCTTGGACCTCCATTCGTACCGGTTGGAAGCGACCCGCATCCAGCGTCTTTCGGCGGCCTCTTGATCGCGGCAAGCTGTGATTGGTCAGTTTCATTATAGTTGACTAAACAGAATCGATATGAATATTATAGTTGAGTTGGGAGCCCATACATTAAAAATACCCAATTGAAGTTTGGTATAAGAAATCTTAATTCAAGAATTATAGTCGACGAGTAGAAAAAAAAGTTTTTATTGCACCATTAAAACATTATTTGCATAAATCTGATTTGTCACAATTAGTTATAGAAATACCCATTTGCAAGGAAAATTCACCCTCATCTTCGCAAATCATTCATAATTATTAACCTTGAGATGAATGCATAGTGTTTCCCATTTTATGTATTCTTAAGGTGGTTCGCTTTTCATACAAAATTCAATCAAAGCTCATTAAGTAACTACACACTATTAGTACACAAATATTTCCGCATTTATCTTCTTTCGAATATTCGTTTGCGCGAAATTAACAGGAAAACAATGTTTCATACAGAAATCATGCAAAA
The DNA here is from genome assembly GCF_963556715.1 of Cydia fagiglandana. NCBI lineage: Eukaryota > Metazoa > Arthropoda > Insecta > Lepidoptera > Tortricidae > Cydia > Cydia fagiglandana. Next base: position 4,792,050 of record NC_085943.1, read on the forward strand.
ATCATAGTTAACTTTTCATCAATTTTACGTATGTGTGTGTCACAAATGTCGTGTACAGATACATTTGCGACGTTGCCATACCATTTCCGACGTTGCCGGGTTGACCACGGCTCGAATTTGGAGTGCCGTCATGTTTAGTGCAATTTTGTTGACACTGATATTTGACAGGTAGTTAATTGACCTAAGCGAGAAGTTCGTCAGCTTAGCTAAGAACTATCATGGCGTGTTATGGAAACAGTCGCTTTTTTGCTTGCAAACGGAAGATTCCCGGTTCGATCCCCAGTCATTGTATGCTGGAACATAACTTTTTGTATTTTTGTTACACCTAAATTTCGTATTGTTTTTTATTTTTATTTAATTTTTCTTATTATCATAAATCGATTATTAAGTATGGGCTACACGTATTCTTTTATTTTTACAAAGATAATTAGAAATTATACTCTTCCTAATCTCTCTGATTTTTACTATCAGGACATCCTCACTGCAATAAAAACCGGGCAAGTGCGAGTCGGACTCGCGCACGAAAGGTTCCGTGCCATAATGCAAAAAAAAAAAAACAAAAAAAAGCAAAAAAGAAACGGTCATCCATCCAAGTACTGACCACTCCCGACGTTGCTTAACTTTGGTCAAAAATCACGTTTGTTGTATGGGAGCCCCATTCAAATCTTTATTTTATTCTGTTTTTAGTATTTGTTCTTATAGCGGCAACAGAAATACATCATCTGTGAAAATTTCAACTGTCTAGCTATTACGGTTCGTGAGATACAGCCTGGTGACAGACGGACGGACGGACGGACGGACGGACGGACGGACGGACAGCGAAGTCTTAGTAATAGGGTCCCGTTTTACCCTTTGGGTACGGAACCCTAAAAAGAAGTGTATAAAATTTCCTGTGGTTAAAAATAATGGATTTTGTCTATGAATGAAAAACACAATTATTACTATAGTTTATTTTTTTTAGCATTAGAAATAAGGTAAACAATCTTGACGTGTCTTTTAATTGAAAAACACATTTTAAAAATAAGTTACGGCAAATATGTAACAATTATAAATCTAATACGATCATTTATATTCTTCTGCTTTCATAAGTAATCGTTTTTGATTTTTTAAAAACCTGATAACACTGAGTATGTGGGGGAAGCGCTGCTGGCCTAGCGGAAAGCAATTCGGAGGTCGCGGGTTCTAACCCCGGCTCGTACCAATGATTTTTCGAACTTTTGTACGAAATAGCATTTGATACCTACCTATTTATACACCGATACCTATTTTTCGGTGAAAGAAAACAATGTGCGGAAACCGGACTAATCCAAATAAGTTTACTCTCTGGGTTGGAAGGTCAGGGCAGTCGCTTTCGTAAAAACTAGTGCGCATGCCAATTCTGGGATTAGTTGCCAAGCGGAGACCGACCAAAGCTTACAAAACATAAAAACTCAAAAATGCGCGTTTTCTCATAGACCTAGCTAAGAGATCAAACCCCTTATAGCAAATTTCATCGAAATCGTTAGAGCCGTTTCTGATACCATCCAAATATATAAATAAATAATTATATATCTAATAATTGCTCGTTTAAAGGTAAGATAACACAAAGGAGAAACAAAAAGAAATTACCTACTCGCACCAGTCTTGAACCCCCATCCTCTTGCACGTATTTCCACGAACATACCGTTACGCTATTGCAACATACTTACGTTGTGTGAAATTGTCTACTACAAGGATCACGGAAACACTGTTTGCATGTGTGAGTAATAGTAGGAAAAAGCGTGACAGCAACACTCCGTCGAATTAAAAAGGTGGTTTTTGCACAATGAAGTATTCAATGTTTATTTTAATAGTTCAATATTTACTTAAAGAGTGCGCGAAACATACTTTTAAGTATACAAATACCAAGACCATTTCACAAAAAAATAAAATCTGAAATTTTGCAAAAGTGGTGCCATCTAGCGAGAGTTAAGTTTTGAGTAACCTAGGCGAACCACCTTAAGGAAAATAACAACTAATTCAACTTAGGTATGCATTATATAATTTTTATAGACGTTTTTTTAACGTTATTAAAATGATATACATGGTGGCTAAAATATAACTGCATTCCCGTTGCCAGGGAGGTTTGGTATTATACTGAACAACTTTTACTATGGGGACAACACCGAAATGGCGAAAAAGAAAAGGGTGTTTCATACATTTTGGCTGGTCCATTTTCTATGGAAGGATAAGTAATTTTTTCACCATTAACCTAGTGTCAAATTGTACTGGTAAATAACCATGGTAACTCCAGGTTTAACCGGTTAACCCCGGGTTGGCGGAATGATACAAATGGGCCTAACTAACCTAGACGTTTCACAGGCCAACACCAGCACGCTCGCAGACAGGCTGGCCATGGTGTGATTCAGGTAGTTGTTGAGATTGATCCCGTGGTGGAGGTTGGTGTCGTGGAACTCTACGTCGATGGTCGACTCGCCGTTCTCCTGCGTGTGGCATCGGACTATGCCGATGTCGTTCCAGCACATGTATCTGGAATGGTAAAAACCATATGCAGTTAACAACATAATTTTAAGCTTTATAATAAATTAAAGGTTTTTTGAAGTACAATGAGCTGCGAATTTGCGTGGAGAAATTATGAATGAATTCATTCATAGTCGCCATGCACTTTTGCGGCTGATGGTACAAGGTGGTGAGTAACTTTGTGAACGCGAATCTAATTTGTATGTGCCGTGCCGCGACACGGGTCTTGACTCGTCTTCCTCTCTCACTGTCCCCAACCCTAGCGTTTCATTCTTGAGCTTCTCTAGTGATATAGCGTTGTCATCATCACCATTGTAGTATCTTAGATATATATTAACAGTTCTCGTACTTATGTTCAAGGTGTCCCGGGGTCGCAGAAAGCTGGAACGGCGCCTGCGGCGGCACCGTGGTCGCCGCCGGCTCGTGCCGCGACACGGGTCTTGACTCGTCTTCGTCTCTCACTGTCCCCAACCCTAGCGTTTCATTCTTGAGCTTCTCTAGCGATATCGCGTTGTCATCGTCGTCACTGTTATAGTTTTCGATCAAATTGTCCAAGTCATTACCTGAAATAAGAAATCATTAGTATTAAATGCCTAGTTCTAATCTAATCATTAGTATTAAACCTGCGATATGCTGATGACACAACGCTCTTGGCTTCCGATGAGGAGGAGATGAGTCGATTGTTCAAACGAATAGAAGCCGAAAGCATCAAATTAGGACTTCACGTCAACCATGCAAAGACCAAGCTGATGTTTGTGTATCGGAAAAACGCTCCTCCACGAAGCTTACAACTAAAAGATCTCGATTGTGTCAGTGCCTTCAGCTACCTCGGCTCACTTATATCTAGCGATGGTAGCTGTGACGGGGAAATTATTCGGAGGATTCAAATATCGAAGGGAGCTATGGCTCGGCTAGATAAGATTTGGAGGGATCGTAGTATATTAAGACAGACAAAGGTTAGACTTGTACGCTCTCTGGTTTTCCCAATCTTTCTGTATGGTTCGGAGACATGGACCATACGAGCCAATATGATAAAGCGTATAAACGCGTTTGAGATGTGGTGTTGGCGCCGACTTTTACGAATTCCGTGGACGGCAATGCGTACCAATCAGTCCATAATGGAGGAGCTACGCATAAAACGCAGGTTGTCAACGATATGCCAGGACCAAATGCTTTCATACTTCGGACACCTCTCACGTCGCTCTCCGGATAGCCTGGAAAGAGTAATAATGACGGGCAAAGTTGAAGGCACGAGACCTCAGGGCCCTCCTCCTGCTAGATGGTGTGCTCAAATTACGGCACCTATGCAATTAAAACTGCACGAGGCCATGCGCATGGCGGGGAATAGAACCCTATGGAGGAACCTGGTCTTCAACAGAAGGATATGATGTCACGATCCTCAGTATTGAGGGACCGACTGAAGAAGTATTAAATAAAACGTGAAGCCATCAGGTTGGCTGTTAATAAGGACAATTTTGTAACTGGGTCCACTTCTTTATTCCCTGATAGTTTTGCTCAATTTGGTGATTTATAATTATATACATTCGGCGACAGACAGAAAGAGATGGCGGCAAATTGTCAAAGGGAAGCTGTTCCCTAGAAGTGGCCACGACCCTCGGTGATGAGGAAACCGATGCAAGGAGGCGGAAGGAGGAGTTTATAATTATAAACCTACCATCATCAGCTCTCTCCACCATTTCAACATCGTCAGGCGCATCAGCATCAGCCTTGCTGTCCTTGCCATAGCAATTCATCAGTGCACCCAGCTGCCCGGACACATCGCAATACGCCAACACACCATTTCCTGAAAGATAAATAGTTTAGATACATACCAGTGGCGGCGCGTCCATAAAAGCCGATTCCCATCGGCTTGCCTGTTTTTGGACGTTTGAGCAGAGTTGTAAAGGAATATGTAAGCCAAATTAGCCCCGGCTTGCCTATGAATATGTTTGACGCGCCGCCACTGATACATACAATACAGGATACACAGAGACTTATTGGTCTAAGAAAAAAAACGGACCTACTTCAAATTCGACTGCTGAGTTAGATGGCGCTCCGGCTCAATACATTATGGGGTACAATAAAACAGATGATGATGATGATGATGATGATGAACGTACTAATTGTACGCATTAACCCCCTTATCCATAAACGCTTACTAAAGTTGACAAGCTGATAATAGTTTGTCCCTTTCCATCATACTCATATACGTCAGAAAGGGACAAACGATTATTATCGGCTTGTGAACTTTAGTAAACGTTTATGAATAAGGGGGTAAGTCGTGGACAGACGCAAATGTATATGCAGCATAACTGTTAATTAGCTCACCACCCTTACAAATATGTATGGAATGTATGTCTACTAAAAGCATAGTAAATATAAGTTTTATATACCTTTAGTAGTAGTAGTAGTAAAACACTTTATTGTACAAAAAACAAAACAAAACAGGAAAAATAACATTCGTCATTAGTACAAAGGCGAACTTATCCCTTTAAGGGATCTCTTCCAGTAAACCTTTGAGCAATTGAGGGAGAATTGGAGACGGTAGACATCCGTACTGTACCAACAGCGTAAATAAAAGAACAAGAAAAGAAAATTATAATGATAATAAAAACGAAAAGTTTCTTAGTTAATTATAATATTACCTTTAGGGTTCCATGCTATCGCTGTAACATTATGTGATGTGGGATGCTCGATGATGCCCGTGCAAGTACCGGACTGTACTTCCCACACCGCTATCTGCCCGGCTATGGTGCTTGCCGCCAAATATTGACCACATGGTGAAAAGCGACATTGGGATATTGCACATTTTATCTGAAATATACAATTGCAATACTAACTAACAAATCTAACAATCGCAACTTCAAATCGTAGAAAAAATCTGGCTTAAGTAGCAGGGGCGGCGCGTGAAACATATCCGTAGGCAAGCCGGGGCTAATAAAATTTGGCTTACATATTTCTTTTACAGCTCGAACGTCCAAAAACAGGCAAGCCGGTGGGAATCGGCTTTAATGGACGCGCCGCCACTGTTAAGTAGGCTCCTTTATAATCCAATATATTATTGGAAAGAGTGAACAATTATGTATTCCAGTATAATTTGTGCACAAAGTCCATTGAATTGTATGGAGGTCCCACCTGGCCCTATGCCTCTTCCTCAGGTAGAAAACCATCAGACTTTGTTCAATATTTACCAATTACAATAACAATTTATTGCAAAATGAAAGACTGCATTAACCTCTAAGATCCACCATATAAAGTTTTCAATTATTTAATTTGAACCTTATTTGATAAGTAAATTAGAACGAATTTCGTTTGTCTTAAAAAACAATGAAACAAAAGAAATGCTACTTTATTTGGTTCATGGAAGGTTCAAATTAGGTTGCACGAATATGTGCATTGTAAATACAGAACTGACACAAAATAATATAATTGGTAAGAGTATGACGAGTAAAGTGGAGTAAAGCTTGACATAATGTACAGTACAGGCTTCTAATATCTGTCTGATTTTATTTACTGAATTAGATGCATAAAAATGAGAAGCAGAAGTAAAATACAACTACTTACAAATACTTACATACAACTTTAGCAGAATAAAATGTATTAATTTTAGGAACACAAGCTATTTCTTTGACCATTTTCTGTGTGTCAATGTCCCATATCCTCAACATGCCGTCCCCACAAGATGTGGCCGAATATTTCATTTGTGGACACAGTGCTATACTGAGGACTGGGCCTTTGTGTTCAGACATCATAAATAAAGGAGCACCTCCTTCTGGACTACATATTTTTGCTTCCATGTTTTCTGATGTACAGCCCAAAGCCTAAAAAAAGCAAAATATAGAATCAGCAGTTCCATAGACTTAAATGCTTGGTAAATAATCACAGGAAATTTGTAGTGCAACTCACCTCAATTTTAGTGCTTGTCATAATTTGTGTTACCGATGCAGTAAATCTAGTGACAATACCGTCTTTGTCGAAAGCCGGGAATGTGTAAGCTTGTACAGCATGATTATCAGTAGCCACATACAGCCTCTTGTCTTTAAAACACACCGCTGTCGCGCTCTCTCCAACGCAATGGGAGTTACGATCGTCGTCTTTTATGTCAACCCATATTCGAACATCTCCGTCATTGCCGCAAGTAATTATATGCCTGAAGAGTAAATATATTTGTTTATAATCCAAATACTTATAGTATTAAAACATAAGCAATAGAAATAAAAACTCACTGTCCGTCTTCAGTGTAGCAAACATCCGTATAACCCTCTGCATGAGCATATCTTAGGGGTCTACTATCTATTTTCATTTTTATCTAAATTAATCGCATGTGATTTAATCCGTAATTATTAAACTATTTTAACTTGCACAAAATACATGAACAACCTCAAAACAAATCGACTTAATTTGACTTTGACGCTTCATTTGGCGGGAACAAACTTCCATCATTTCAATCTGTTCGAGTAACTGATAAAATCGTTACAATCATTTCGAAGTTCGCAAATTGCGATATTGTCGACAATCCCTTTATTTCAGATGTCGATTATGGGTAAAGTTGACCGGCAACGAAGATTTGGTATATTTACCCATACAAAGATTAAACGAAAATAAATTTATTTGTGGAGATGGAAACAGGCTAAAAAGGAATGCGGTACCAAGCCTAAATCTCAAGGCGCCCCTCTCGGACGAAATTCTATCGTCATTCCCTATTGTTCCAGAGTTTGAAAAACCGGGCAAGTGCGAGTCGGACTCACGCACGAAGGGTTCCGTACCATAAAGCAAAAAAAAAAAACGGAAAAATTTCAAACTGATTGCTTATAAGTAAAGTATGTCTGTTGAAGTGACCCAGTAGATCATTTAACATTAACTTTTCAAAAACTTTACTTAGTACAGGAAGTATTGATATTGTATACTCGTAATTACATATATTATTTTGCAGCGCTTCTCAGTTGAGCTATCTTTGCAGCGTTCGCAGAAATTTCTTCTGTTTTAATAATATCCGAATTTAATATTTGGCACTGTCTTCTAATTAAGATTTTGGTCACAAGCCAAAATAATTGTTTTTTCATGAAATCCTCATGTTCCTTACATGTCCACCAGGTTATGTTAATGTTTGCCGCAAAAAGTGTGCAAAACATTTGCCCGACATTTTCTTCATATAATAAATGACTATTTTTTTCAAAATAGTTTTTCGCTTCCTCAATTGTACGACACAGCTGGATAGATGGGTACGTTAATGATTTCTTTTCTTGCCACCACTCCCGCAAGCTTATAAATTTATACATTGGGTGATCTGTAACATCTTCCAGTTTCAGCAAATTAGAACACATTTGACAGCTTACGTTCTTCAACAGTCTATAAGCTATGTAACCGCTTAAATATACAATAGGTTGATTTTCTATGTCTGTTAAATCTGTTTCAATTTGCTCCTCCAATTCATTTTCAGGTATCATTAAAACAGGATATTCTTCTTCTTCATTGGTAGTCATTGATGTGAGTTTCTCATCACCATCAACATCATGTTGGCATAATGGATTGACAAGCAATAACTTGTTCAAATCTTCTTCGCAATTAGATCCGCGGTTATGTGGTGCATTCATTCCAGAAATGTGAATTGATTTCAATGCACTTACAAAATGTGTGCAGGTAGGATTTCGATTTGTAGGGCTATTCTGTCGTATAAGTCCGAATAGGTTTTCAAGAGCGTCTTGATTCAGTGAGCGTAAATTCAAATAGTTAAATCCTTGATCCTTACAATAACACCAGATATCTTTAAGCGAATTTATGGTTACAATGTAACCTTCCACGCATCTGACTCTTTTTAATCTTAACCTGCTATCTGATTTCATGAACTCCATTGACTTCAGCTTTTTCAAAAAACTATTCCAGATTTCTATGTGATTGGTTTTACGAGACACATTTTGTCTTCGTCCCTTTATTACATCTTTTGGGTTTGATGGGCCATTAGTAGAATCAAATAAATTATTAAGGTCCCGTACTACCTCGGATGTTTGTGCCACTTCTTTTCCGTACTCTGTGTCTTCATATTTTTCTGCAATCATCTTTAGAATAGCTGCGAAAGTATTACTTAGAGTTTGAGCGGCATATTTCACTTTCATTTTATGTTTTTGTTTTGGATCTAGCATTACAGAAGATATTTTATGAAAGTACAACATTCCAGTATTTATGGCTTCTGCGTCACGTAAGTGTTGCCACTTAGCCACTTTACCGTCAAATTTCATAGACCCGGCTTCATAAAAGTTATTTCGAATTGACTTGAATAAGTGGGGAACGTCAAAAACTGTATATATTTTTCTCTGATTCACTAGAAAATAGTTAGCAGTAGACGGTAAATGTGATAACTTTTTGAGCAATGTTAATGCTCCGCAGTTTGTCGGTCCTTGATCACAAACCGTACTGATGACTGTGAAACCAATATCTTCAACAGTGGCAATAATTTCCTTGATAATACTCAATAAGTTTTCTGAGGAAATAGTGCCTTTAACGAAATAAAACGCCAATGGCTGTTTATATTTGTTGCGAATTCCTTGAAGCATAAAGACTAGAGCTTTATCTGCTATCTCGTTTTTCCTTCCGCGGTATTCTCCAGATCCGTAGTCAACATATCCCTCAACTTTATCTGAACATTCATTGTAAATTAGCCGCTTTTTTAATGATATCTCATCAAACAATAACGCGCAGATTTTGTCATTTGGTAACATAGTTGAAGCTTTCTCTTTTAACATTTTCAGAGTTGAGGTATTAATGCCAGGATTAATTTCTACAGCTTTAAGTAAGCGTTGAATTGTTCGAACACTGGGCAAAGGCATTATATGCTGCAGAAAACGGTATGTCTTGGGTGACCTTTTAAAAATTTGTAAAGCAGAAATTTTGTTCATTAAATTCCATCGCTTGCCTCTAGGTTTCCGGGCTTGATTTTTCAGAGAGTCTGATATAACATTTTTCAGAAAATCGGAATCTAATTTGTCCAAATCGACGGATGTTTTTGAGAGTGATGATAACAAACACTGTGTTCGCTGCAACTTTTTTACAAGTTTTTTTTTTCTTGGAGTCATTTCTATGTTGCTGTAGCCATATTTTGGCGGTGTTCCTCGTATACAATCTGTGGTTTTATTCGTTTTTACCCTTGAAGTCGAAGCATCATCTAAAACAAAATGATTTGTTAATAATAATAATTATGATTAGTAACAAATTGTTCATCACTACATAGTATAAAACAAAGTCGCTTCCCGCTGCCTGTCTGTATGTATGCTGTAACAGCTTCTTACAAATAGCTAGTATTTGAATGCGGATCCCTAAAAATATATTCACACGTCGCAATAAGTTCTTTGAAACCGACCTAATATAAACACAAAATCATAGTTTTGGTTTCATGTTGCCTTTTTTTCGGCGCCGCTCTTAGGATACTTGATTCTTATCATAAGTACGTTAGCTAAAACAAAGAGTTCTGTTGCAAATGCGTATTAAAAGGGCATAGGTTAATTATAATAAGGTGACACATACGTCATCTAGTTAAAAACTTTTACTAATCGTATTCATAAATGACGTATGTTAATGTAATTTGTACGTACATAACGTCTTTCTGTAATGTGAATTGTTTAATATTAGAGTCAGTGAAGTCAGGAAGTGTTTACATTGATCTATAATTTAGTTATTAAGAGTAATGTGTAAGAAATTAATCCTTTTATTCCCTTAGGTCATCACGTCGGGTGTTCGTTGTATTTTTTTTAGCTGAGTTCAGCGTATTTCAAAGGGTTAGGGAAGTCGTCATGCAGATACTTACTAGATCTCGTTCAAACCAATTTTCGGTGGAAGTTTGCATAGTAAATGTACATACATTTTTTTTAGTTTTATCATACTCTTATTTTAGAAGTTACAGGGGGGGGGGACACATTTTACAAATGGGGCAAACGGATTTTGAAGAGTTTTTTTTTAATAGATAGAATGATTCAAGAGGAAGATTTATGTATCATTTGTTAATCCGTGTGAAGCCGGGGCGGGTCGCTAATTAATAATAACTATACTAATAACTATTAACCGACCTGGTGTACTTTTATCAGAAATCTCGTATGTTGAAGTCGATGGCACGTTCTTTGGATCATAACCCTTATTTCGCTTTGAACTTGGGGAATCATCATCTTCACCTTAAACAAGATTTTAAAATTACGTTATATTTAAAGGAAAGTCACAAAATATATTTTACAGTACATATGGTCCTATTTTCCCGCACTAGTGCGTAAAATAGCACTTTTCGTGCGATGTCAAAAGTTTAAAGGGCCATATGTACTGTAAAACGTTGTACGATACACGTGCGAATAGGTAATTAGCAACTCGTGTAGATTTAAAACGATATTTCTAATTTCCTCTTTTCCGCACTTGTATCGTAATTCGTAATAGTACATTACTACAGAGGCCGTGAAGTAAGGGATTGCAGGATTGCGGTAGACGGCTGGGTCGTAGACGAGGCCGGATAAAGCGAGTCTTGCAATCTCTGTTCCGGCCAAGGATTGTATAGTGCTTTTCTCAAACATTGCATAAAAAAAATTTAATAAATTAAAAACGTTATAAGAAAATATTATAATTAAAATAACTACTAAGTAATGAAGGAAATTATTTATTTTAGGTTGTAAAGTAGAAACAATTGCTTCATAAGTCAGAAACGCGCATGTGACACCCTTAATATAGCAACATCCATAGATTACGAAAACCACTTAGCGTTGCTTGTTAGTCTCTATAGGCTACGGTGGCCAAAATCGAGAAAACAACTGTCTAAAAATTTAATTTAGAGCGGAGCAATTACCAGGACCTCATGAGTTACGAGAAGGCGTTAAGAGCGCTATTACATTTCGGGGTTGAGCGAGTTTAGGTATTTTACGCGCTGCGGCAGGCCGTGCGTGCTCAGTATGCCGATTCCTTCTACCACACTCGCACTACAATGATGGATTAAACATTCTTGATCCTTCGCGAAGCATATTGAAATCAACCATAACAACACTAACTGTACTTAACTTTTAAAGTCCTAAAACTGTTATTTGGTAAGTACGAAAATACTAAATGCAGTGCAAATGTACATAGGGGCTGTTCATAAATTACGTCATCTATTTTTGACGATTTTTGACCGGGGCCCCACCCCTCAAATCATCCAAAACTCATGCTTCGGATGACTCTGTTTCCTCCTACGTCATGCTACATCATCCGATCTCCAGACCCCCCCCCCTCCTTCCATTTGAAACGACGTAATTTATTAATAGCCCCATACTCGTACTTATGAAGGTATATTACTCGAAAGAAATTATAGGTACTCGCTTATTTACATGTTTCGTCATTGCATTTGGTACCTATAGGTTGTAAAGTTTGTATCAACGAGGGTTTAAAAACGAACTGGTATGACCACATTCCGGCTCCATCATCAGACCTTGAGTACTATCTTGTGTCAAAGATCTTGTTGAGACAAATCAAACGAGCCCAAACACGAAGTGGTTTAGTTGCATGGTTGATTGGTACCGGTGACCACCTTCCGGCTCCATCATCAGACCCTGAGTACTATCTTGTGTCAAAGATCTTGTTGAGACGAATAAAACGAGCCTAAACACGAAGTGGTTTAGTTGCATGGTTGATTGGTACCGGTGACCACCTTCCGGCTCCATCATCAGACCCGGAGTACTATCTTGTGTCAAAGATCTCGTTGAGACAAATCAAACGAGCCTAAACATGAAGTGGTTTAATTGCATGGTTGATTGGTACCGGTGACCACATTCCGGCTCCATCATCAGACCTTGAGTACTATCTATCTTGTGTCAAAGATCTTGTTGAGACGAATAAAACGAGCCTAAACACGAAGTGGTTTAGTTGCATGGTTGATTGGTACCGGTGACCACCTTCCGGCTCCATCATCAGACCCTGAGTACTATCTTGTGTCAAAGATCTTGTTGAGACGAGCAAATGAGCAACTTCATGTCTTCATTTCATGATATTAACGCATACATTTCGAAGTATGTTTGAGAAAATAACAATTTTTTCTCAAACATGCAATGAAATGTCGTCGCTCCGGGCGTTATATCAGGCTTCGAAGTATCACGTTTAGGGCGGAGCAACTCCAGAGAACTGTAAAGGAATTTCATACAAAATTGAACGCCTATACTGCAAAACGTAATTCAAGACCAAAAAAAGTATGACAATGTTGCCACTGCAATAATTTGTTTGTAAAATTGTAAATTCCTTTTGATAAATAATCATGTTAAGATAATTTATTCATTAGTAATTTTACTCCTACTATTTAAAAAAGTACTTTTAGTTACTTATTTGTACATAAATACAAGACGCGCTAGTAAAAAAGTGGCAACATTTCTTACTTTTTTTGGTCTTGAATTACAGCTTGGCAAAAAAGAGTAGAAATTAAAAAGTGGCAACACTGTAGTGTCGTCCCGTTTTTTTATATAAATTGGTTAGAAAGGGACGACACTAGAGTGTTGCCACTTTTTAATTTCTACTCTTTTTTGCCAAGCTGTACGTTATCTGGAGCGGCTACCGCGAAAACCGAAATTCGCAAATTGCGGGGATCTTTCTCTTTTACTCCAACGAAGGCGTAATTAGAGTGACAGAGAAAAATCCCCGCAATTTGCGAACTTCGATTTTCGCGGTTATAGCCCAGTTTAGGCGGCCGGGAAGTAATAATTAAAGTATTATTTTAATCTTTTACCTTCTAGTTTGCGTTTTTGTCCTGAGACTCCTCCAGCAGAAACTACTGTAACATAACATTATTAAATTATGTACTTGCCTTTATTCAGTTTAAGAATAAAAAGCGGCAAAGTGCGAGTCAGACTCGCCCATGAAGGGTTCCGTACCAGCGAGTAACATAATAAAATTGCGGTTTACGATTTATGACGTATTAAAAAAAAATACTTACCAGGCCTCGCTCAAACCAATTTTCGGTGGAAGTTTGCATGGTAATGTACATCATTTTTTTTTAGATTTATCATTCACTTATTTTAAAAGTTACAGGGGGGGACGACACACATTTTACCACTTTGTAAGTGTCTCTCGCGCAAACTATTCAGTTTATAAAAAAATGATATTAGAAACCTCAATATCATTTTTGAAGACCTATCCATAGACACCCCACCCGTATGGGTATGATGAAAGAAAAATTTTTGTGTTTCAGTTCTAAGTAGGTATGGGGAACCCCCAAAATTTATTGTTTTTTTCTATTTTTGTGTGAAAATCTTAATGCGGTTCACAGAATACATCTACTTACCAAGTTTCAAGAGTTCTTACAGTTTCGGAAAAAAGTGGCTGTAACATACACGGACAGACAGACGGACAGACAGACGGACAGACATGACGAACCTATAAGGGTTCCGTTTTTTGCCATTTGGCTACGGAACCCTAAAAAAAGGTAGCAAATTATGAATACTAATAAAATTTTAATACCTATTTCTGAATGATGTGGTGCCATTTTATCAGAAATCTCGTAAGTTGAGGTCGATGGCACACTGTTTGGGCCATAACCCTTATTTCGTTTTGAATTTGTGGAATCATCATCTTCACCTTAAACAAGGTTGTAAAATTACGTTATATTCAATTCAAACGAAAGTCAAAAAATAAAAATATAATTAAAGTATTATTTTTATCTTTTACCTCCTAGTTTGCGTTTTTGTCCTGAGACACTTCCAGCAGAAACCACTGTAAGGTAGCTAACACACTATCGCACCGCACCAAGGTCATTGAGGGACGCACCCATAAGTAAGAGGGAGAAAGAGATATCGCTTTCTTCCTCTTACTTATGGGTACGTCCCTCAATGACCTTGGTGCGGTGCGATAGTGTGTTAGCTACTTAACATAATCAAACATTTTAATTTACTTGCCTGATTTTAGTTAAAGAAAAGCGGCCAAGTGTGAGTCGGACTCGGCCATGAAGGGTTCCGTACCAGCAAGTAACATAATACAATAGCGGTTTACGATTTGGTAATGGTAATGTACATCATATATATTTTTTAGATTTATCATTCTCTTATTTTGGAAGTGTCTCTCGCGGCTCGCGCAAACTATTCAGTTTAGAAAAAAATGATATCAGAAACCTCAATATCAATAGACACCCCACACCCATATGTTGATGACAAAAAAATTTTTGAGTTTCAGTTCTAAGTATGGGGAACCCCCAAAATGTATTGTTTTTTTTTCTATTTTTGTGTGAAAATCTTAATGCGGTTCACAGAATATATCAACTTACCAAGTTTCAACAGTATAGTTTCGGAAAAAAGTGGCTGTGACATACGGACGGACGGACAGACAGACAGACATACAGACAGACAGACAGGTATGGCGAATTCACAAGGGTTCCGTTTTTTTTGCCATTTGGCTACGGAACCCTAAAAACCGGGCAAGTGCGAGTCGGACTCGCGCACGAAGGATTCCGTACCATAAAGCAAAAAAAAACGGAAAAAATTCAAAAACAAAACGGTCACCCATCCAAGTACTGACCACGCCCGACGTTGCTTAACTTTGGTCAAAAATCACGTTTGTTGTATGGGAGCCCCATTTAAATCTTTATTTTATTATGTTTTTAGTATTTGTATAGCGGCAACAGAAATACATCATCTGTGAAAATTTCAACTGTCTAGCTATCACGGTTCGTGAGATACAGCCTGGTGACAGACGGACGGACGGACGGACGGACAGCGAAGTCTTAGTAATAGGGTCCCGTTTTACCCTTTGGGTACGGAACCCTAAAAATCAGTAACAAATTATAAATACCAATAAGGGGTTGTGCACAAATCACGCGAGGTATTTTCGGCTACTTTTTGACCCCCCCTCCTCCTTGGTGATATTTGGTGAGGTTTTTGGTGTAAGGATTCTTATAGGATATCTACTATGGACAAAACGAGCATAGGGATATCGCCGCGGCATCTTAAAAGTTTAATGGTCATTTTTATACTTTGTCAATTATATTTTCCACCAAATATATATTGAGACAATAAAAAAGGGTCATTTTTATACTTCGACAAACATATAACTAGTCAAAATTATACAGGGAGGAAATTATCCGAGTGGACATTTTTATAAACCGTCATTTTTCCTTTAAGTCCACAGTCGCATAAATCCCCCCTCCCCCAACGTGATCTATCGTGAGTTTTTCGTGACCTCCCCTAAAATAAAGATTTAAATGGGGCTCCCATACAACAAACGTGAACGTTTTTGACCAAAGTTAAGCAACGTCGGGAGTGGTCAGCACTTGGATGGGTGACCGTTTTTTTTTTGCTTTTTTTTGTTTTTTTTTTTTTGCATTATGGTACGGAACCCTTTGTGCGCGAGTCCGATTCGCACTTGCCCGGTTTTTCAAACTCTGGAACAATAGGGAATGACGACAGAATTTCGTCCGAGAGGGGCGCCTTGAGATTTAGGCTTGGTACCGCATTCCTTTTTAGCCTGTTTCCATTTTTGTTGAAGGCAGTTGGTGGAAAATGATCTCCACAAATAAATTTATTTTCGTTTAATCTTTGTATGGGTAAATATACCAAATCTTCGTTGCCGGTCAACTTTACCCATAATCGACATCTGAAATAAAGGGATTATCGACAAGTTGTTCGCACACTATTCGTGTCCTTAGGTTACCTAGTTTTTTACAAGAAGAACCTATTCACAGAATGTTTTCGTTTTAATCAAGGATTGTAAACGATAAAAACTGCTCCAAACTAATTAAATTAGTATCTGGTAACGACTCAAAATGAAAATATCGCATAAAACATCAGTTTATCGACCTGTTGGGGTCAAGCGGAAATCTCGCCAAAAATATATCAGACGTTAATCTTCTTACACGCCTGACCCCACAAACTTCACATTTTCGCAAAGATTTGCCCCCCATTTAAGCAAAAGAGAAAATAATTTTGTCTTTTACCAAAAATAATCACTTAATATTACCGCTGTCACGAAAATTTAAAATGACGGTTGACGTTTTACCGATCATACCAACCTAAAGAAAAGTAAGTATAATACGACTAAGTTGAAAGCAAGTATGGTATGTGCTACCAAAATGCAACAACAGTCATTTTAATTCGATAAGATTATTTCTATGCCTCAATGTTGGTAACAAGTACGTTCATAGTTTATCATAGTATGGGGTGTCGATGGGCTGGTGCAGAGTGCAGGTTGCGGTCGGGTCGCGCTTTTTGATGACAGATGTGCAGATGACAATGACAGAACAGGGAGAATTGTCAAAACCGTTACAGACGGGCGTACCGAACCGCGACCTAATAAAATAAGTCCGGTCGTATGCGATTTGTTGCGAGGTCTATGAAGCCCTAAGTTGACCGAATGTTTGCACGCGTAATATAGGGAGCGTGCATGAACTGTAGACGGCAGCACATATGCCATGCCGCCTATTGAATTAGCGCGAAGCATTGTCTAGTTTTCATTTTTAGATTTAAACCACTAGATGGCAGACGGCAGACCCTTCTATACAAAATAGAGCAATCGCTTAGTGTAGGGGGCAACACCTGCTTAGGAGCGTGAATAGTTATCGCTTTCGATTGGGGTCACGAGATGGCAGACCCTCCAACACGCTCGGTCACCGAGGTCCTACCGCAGACACCAAAGTTTACAAACGTAGGCATCTTTCTCCTTTAAGTACTCTAAGGGCGTCCGCTATATAGCTGGCGCCGGTACACGGAGCCGGCGCACGCACATGGGTCACAGGTGCGTTGCTCATACTATCCCTCTGAAGCCACTGTCCTAATATAGTGCCATGCCTTATGGGAAACGGTCGCAGAGATAGTTCAGAGCCGGAAACCGCTACCAACTTTTAGTATGTTGTTAGGCATGGCATTGGGTCTCCAAAACTGCCGAGAGACGGCGGCGCCGGCCATCTACTTCAGCGGAATGACGTCGTCAAAATGACTCCCGCTTCGTTGCGAATATTGCATACTGCACCCAAATTATGCATAGCACATACACGTGTGGGGTATTAAATGAAAGCCAATTAAATAAACTATATTTTATTTATACAAAGTGTATCAAAATATGCAACAGTTTAAGAGAAATTTACAAAATAATAAAAATTACGTAAAAAAATATTCAATTATTTGGGTTTTACAACCAAACCAAAAGTCGGACGATAAAGCAATGTACTACAACATTAAAGATGACTTCTCAAGCCATACACTGATATCAATAAAATCAAAATTGGACTAAATATGTGGAAATTATGCATCAAAATGTAGATATTCGCCCATACAAATGCATAAAAGTTAAAAAAATCAAAATTGGTAATTTTCAGGATAATCCGCATAAGCTTCTAGTATGTTATTGCCAATATGACCTGGAGTCTAAAACTGCCGGGAGACCATCGCTGTTGTTCCTCAGTTACAAATAATGACGTCATATAAATAATCACTGCCGAATTTCGTAAAATGTAAATTATAGCTATACCACGAGTCTGACATACACGTGAGTTACATGTAACGAAAGATTATTAAATGTATTATGATTCACCTAAACATTGTTTGTAAAAAAAATGTACGGTTTCAGAGCTAGAAACAACGAAATACCACTTTTTATGGAAAAAGTAGATATGTATCAATTTTATAGCTAAACTAAAACCGTCAAAAAAATTTTGCGTACAACATTTGAAAAACTTAGTATTCAACTATATATCACAATTTAAATTTTACATTTCCGACAAAAACTGTGGAAGTTGTGGAAAAAAAACTAAAGCGCCCCAACAATTCTACCTTAATGCGCTCATATTATGCAAAGAATAGTTCTATTTATCGAGTATTAATAGCGGAAGCAGTTATAAAGTTGACCCAAAATTTTTTTATTAAGCTATGAGCTTCATCACATATGTTCCTTGAGTAATTCTAAGCATTTCAAGCCTGGGAGGCAATAAGAAATGTGTGTCTACTCGGATTTGTAATGGATTCAAACTTTCAACCCCTTTTTAACCCTGTTAGGGGATGAATTTTACAAAACGCTGAAATTACTTTTCCTGTCTTTTAATAATATCCCCAAATACAAAGATTCAAGTCCCGCGTTCGAAAATTTTTTTGATATCCATACAAACTTTCAACTCCTTTTTCACCACCTTAGGGGATGAATTTTCAAAAACGCTGAAATTAGTTTTCTTGTATTTTAATAATATATCGTTATACGAAGTTTCAAATTCCTAGCTTAAAATAAAACTTGAACCCCATACAAACTTTCATCCCCTTTTTAACCCCCTTAGGGGTTGAATTTCTCAAAAACGCTTCTTATCTCTTGTACACTTTATAAATGTAATCTAGTGTGCAAATTTCAACTTTCTATCTTTTGTAGTTTCGGCTCCGCGTAGCAAAAATCTCCAACCAAATTTTTCACCTTTTTACGTTTTTCTTGTAAAATTACTATGAAATTGAAAAAACAAATATCAGCAATGAATTCTACGTCTTTGGTTTATACGAAAATGATACCAAACTTGCCCTAGTACCCACCAGGATCAGAGTAGATTTTTTTTAAAGATGACGGATGGCGGCCGCCTTTGTACCCCACCCTCCCCCCCACTTCAGGCTAGAAATGCTTAGAATTACTCAAATATCAGATGTGATGAAGCTCATAGCTTAATAAAAATTTTTTGGGTCATGTATGGCAGCGTTACATAACTGACTCCAGTATAAATGAATGAACATTACATAAAATACATGAAAACGACATTTTCGAATGGAACCATAATTAAAAAAATAATAATTTACTTCATAAGTAAGCAAAATACTGTTTCTTTAAGTACCTAATCTCCTCCTTTCAAAGTCGGTTAAAATGTAGCTTTTGTGACCTCGGCTACAAAGACAAATAAATTGACACCTCATTTATCAAAATCAGTTCAGTAGTTTCATACAAACGGTACCTACACATGCACGCATAGATAGCAAATTCTGCCGTAGTCGGACAAAAAATAAAAATTCAATAATTAGACCTTTACTATTATGGCCTGGCGTGGCTTGGCATCTAACGTTGAAACTCTCAGGCCGTAGATGTTAGCAGGCCTAGCGGGCGTCGCCTCGATGAGTTAGCAAGATGCCTTATGGAGGCTTCGAATGATCAGAGGGGTGACCTGTATTTCGGAGGATTAGAGGGAAAATTCTGCCAGCCTTCTCAGCTCAGCCTTGAAACCCTTGCACCACTCAAGATTCCACTTTTATAAGAATACCCAACTGGCGCGAAGTGGCGCAGAATAGGGCAGAGTGACGCTCTTTTGTGCCAGAGACCAAGATCCTCTGCTTTGGGTCACTGAGCCAGTGATGTATGTATGTACAAGGCTAATCGAGGCTTAAATATATAATTATGTATCGCATTAAGTGAACTGATAGGGCATTTACCTCGATAAGGCATTTTGTATTAGGCATGTATCTACCTACTGGCATGTAACTTTACATTTCTCTAATAATGTAGCGTTAGGCCATGACAATAAGAGTCTATTTCATATTAATATTTACCGCAACTACAGCAGGAACTGCTATCTACGTATGTAATTATGTATTTTTTACATGAAACAACTGAACTGATTTTGATAAGTGAGGTGTCAATTTATTTGTCTTTGTAGCCCAGGTCACAAAAGCCACATTTTAACCGACTTTGAAAGGAGGAGATTAGGTACTTAAAGAAACAGTATTTTGCTTACTTATCAACTAAATTATTATTTTTTTAATTAAGGTTCCATTTGAAAATGTCGTTTTCATGTATTTTATGTAATGTTCATTCATTTAATACTCGATAAATAGAACTATTATTTGCATAATATGAGCGCATTAAGGTAGAATTGTTGGGGCGCTTTAGTTTTTTTTCCACAAAAAAACTCACGTGTATGTCAGACTCGTGGTATAGCTATAATTTACATTTTACGAAATTCGGCAGTGATTATTTATATGACGTCATTATTTGTAACTGAGGAACAACAGCGATGGTCTCCCGTCAGTTTTAGACTCCAGGTCATATTGCTAATAACATACTAGAAGCTTATGCGGATTATCCTGAAAATGACCAATTTTGATTTTTTTAACTTTTGTGCCTTTGTATGGGCGAATATCTACATTTTGATGCATAATTTCCACATATTTGGTCCAATTTTGATTTTATTGATATCAGTGTATGGCTTGAGAAGTCATCTTTAATGTTGTAGTACATTGCTTTATCGTCCGACTTTTGGTTTGGTTGTAAAACCCAAATAATCGAATATTTTTTTACGTGATTTTTATTATTTTGTAAATTTCTCTTAAACTGTTGCATATTTTGATACACTTTGTATAAACAAAATATAGTATATTTAATTGGCTTTCATTTAATACCCCACACGTGTATGTGCTATGCATAATTTGGGTGCAGTATGCAATATTCGCAACGAAGCGGGAGTCATTTTGATGACGTCATTCCGCTGAAGTAGATGGCCAGCGCCGCCGTCTCCCGGCAGTTTTGGAGACCCAATGCCATGCCCAACAACATACTAAAAGTTGGTAGCGGTTTCCGGCTCTGAACTATATTCCCATAAGGCATATGACTAATAGTACATTGGTGGACTGTATTACAAAAGTCGGTATCGTCTTGGGTCGTCCCATTCGTTTTTCGTCAAGTTCTTAAATTAGTCCTATTCTACTTTCGTCACTCGAAAGCCACAGACGATTGGAACGAATGTAGAATGAGTGACGAAAGCAGAATAGGACTAATTTAATAACTTGACGAAAAACGAATGGGACGACCACAGATGATACCCAAAAGTCTTAAAGGTCCATCGATGTACAGTTAACAGCGTGGGCGATGGTACCCTCGAAGCCTCGGAAAAATGAAGTAGTCTTCAGATAAGTATAGTTCTTATCATTGTTGCATAGGTACATTCTTAAATAAAACTGCACGAGAAAGTTATTATTCTTATTATAAAAACTTTTACTTTTACGGATCAATAAATAAATAAATAAATTCAATACAAACCTAATCATGACAACAAATTTCCATAATTTATGTTTCCGCTGTATAGCTTCCGACATACATATTTATATTACGCGTACTGCAACATCTCCGGAAACGCCAGGGCAGCAAAGACAGTTAACACCAATACGGAATAAAACGTCACAAGAATGTCCCTTTTCACTTTGAGCGTGGAATCCAAGTCGACAACATTCAGACAAAATTTGTTCACCTCTTTTTGGTCGCTTACAATTTTCACTTCCTCACACTTATCTAGAATTCTTTTGCTTTTTTGAACTGGAGCAATGTCTACCAAAATGTTACTGACGGCAGCTACATTTCTTTTAGTTCCAGTATCAGTAGCTACTGATTGTGTGAGTGGCAAATGTGTTTCTTCCTTTTTCATTTTGACCTTAAAAATATTATTATAATAGGGCACTAGTGATTTGACGGAGGTTCGATTTGTTTCCATTCCCGTTTGCACTGAAGTTTTATCGCCGGATAGTGTCAATGTGTTACAGGCTATGTCACAATATTCAGAGTGAGTGAAAGCCGATACGGAGTGATTCGAGGCTGGTAAGTCTGTGCAAGTGGATGTTTCGATGCCCTTTAAGAACACAGCCTGTTGGGATGTGCTAGCGGCGACCTGGTTGGGCGCGACTCGAGCCAATACTTCCTTGTTTTCGCACACCGCCTTCAACTCCACAGCTTCAGCGCTAACCGATTTCGTTTCCGAGCTCCCAAGTGGATCATCGCTGCTCATACAGGAACTAGACACTGCGTCTCCGGAGCTAGAAAGGCGGTCGGTGGCGCTACCTCCTGGACTCGACTCACTCGAATGACTTTCTAGTGCTTGGGCGCTAATCGCGTCGCTCTCGCAAGTAGTAATTTTTTGAATCTCGTTCAGAAGTCCCACCAAGATTTCAAAAGAAGAAGTATAATCAGGAGACTGACCATCTATCTTGTTAAGAGATGCTGTGACTTTTTTATTGCCACTCCCTGCGGTCGCCGCTGAATCTGAACTGATTTCAGTTTCCAGATTTTGTTCGGCAGCGACACCTTCTCTGGTGATACATTTTTCGTCCGCCAAGCACTGACTAGTATACCCCCCTTCTTCAGCTTTGATCTTCAGCATAGTTTCCTCACTATCCGTAGAAGATGACCCCGCAGCTGACGTATCAAACGTGTCTGTATTAACTATTCTAGGCATTACGTTCTTTATTTCACATTTAAAAGTAGGAAAAGCATAGCCGACGGTAGATATTTGCAACGGGAATCCAGAAAATCCGTAATTTAATCTCGTCTTCGATAGTAACCCCATCAAATCACTTTCCTGGTCAAACGATTGGCAAATACCCTGTATTTTTTGGGTTGGATGCGATTTGAGGACAAGAGTGGTGTCTCCAGATTGGTGCATAACGCCTCGCTGTTTGGAGGGCCGGGGCGAGAGCGTGAGCTTGTTGACGCGCAGGCGGCTGGCGAACGTGCCGGACGACAGGTTGCGGTGCAGGGCGTGCTCTAGCTCCTCGAGCTCATTCACCGATGAGTTGGCCGGTGTGACTAGTTTTGCATTTTCAAACCTAGAACTTGGCTCGTTGTTAGGTGTAAAGATTTCTTCAATAGCGGTATTTTCTACTAAGATTTTCTCTGTGACGATTTGAGTTTCTTTGGGTTCCACATCGCAGGCAGGGGCGGCGAGCGGCGGGCTCGAGTCCCCTTTGACATCTGCTGTGGCGGGTGAAGGTCGCGAGGTGCGGAGCATGTCGTTGACCATCCGGTGCAGTTTGAGGCCGATAGAGCTGGACTGACCATCATCCGTGGCACATGAAGTTCCCGAAGCTACGACAAACAACCAACATTGAGTAAAAGGATTAGCTTGTAATAATATCAACACTTTTTTAACTGAGCCTTACATAATTCAACGTTCCAGGGTAGCAGCGGCGCACGGGTAAACCCAACTCGCTCCGCGCTCCAGCGAGCGGGCTCCACTGCCACCTTCTTTTTTCTACGGACAATTTGCATAGGTATATTAAGCGCATTAATAATTGGGCCAAATTAATAGAAATAAATCAAAACAGCCCACTGGACTCGATGGGTGTAAGTAGATAAGGCTATTAGACAGGCTAGGTAGTTAAAATTTTTTACGACGAAATAATATAGGTACCTACTCATGGACCCATTTTGAGGAACGCAGAAAGGTTTAATTACTGGATTACAGCACTTAATTTCAAAATGAGTAATAAATTCCTATATAACCTTTTAGGGATAAGTTCGCCTTTGTACATAACATTTTTATTTTTGTTTTGTTTTTGTCCGTTTTATGTAAACCTGTTTATGTGCAATAAAGTGGCATACATACATAAATCTTTTTTTTGCGTTGCTCAGTTCTTATTCTGACGTCGTAGAGGTGCGTATTAGACTTTGATACTAAATGTATAGTAAGCTCACATTTTTAATTACACAAACGCAACGGTCTACCGCGATATAATTTCATTCATCATTCATCATTTCAGCCTATATACGTCCCACTGCTGAGCACAGGCCTCCTCTCAGGCACGAGAGGGCTTGGGCTATAGTCCCCACGCTAGCCCAATGCGGATTGGGGACTTCACATACACCTTTGAATTTCTTCGCAGATGTATGCAGGTTTCCTCACGATGTTTTCCTTCACCGAAAAGCTAGTGGTAAATATCAAATGACATTTCGTACATAACTTCCGAAAAACTCATTGCTACGAGCCAGGATTTGAACCCGCGACCTCCGGATTGAAAGTCAGACGTCATATCCACTCGGCCACCACAGCTTGTTCATAATTTCATAATTTCATTGATTTTACCTTAAATTCCGACGTTTCAGTTGAGTTGCACCAGCTGTGGTCACGGAAAGACTGACGTCCCAGCAAATGTCAACAATGAAATTATATCGCGGTAGACCCGTTTGTGTAATTAAATATGTGTACAAAACGCGAGAGTGTTATGCTCACATTGTCTGTAGTGCGTCGGCGGCGGGCCTGCCGGACTTGTCAGGGCTGCTGGCGTTGGAGCGGCGCGGCTTGGTGGTGCGCTCTGCACTTCGGTTCAGAATCGATATCAATTAAATATTTCAAAATGACAAAAAGGTTGTGGGATACCTATATTTACTCGGCGTTATAATAACCGAGTTTTTATACTAGTATAATACGACAAAAGGGCCCACCCATCCGGATATGGGCTTCGTTCATAGCATCATACTGCCCTGCTAAGCCGAAAAGCGCTATCTCAAAAACAAATGATTATGAAAATGGAATTCTCAGTTATAGAAACTAAAATATAAATTAGCAATGGATTTTCTTTTGAGATAGCGCCACTCGGCTTAGCAAATTTAGGGCAGCATAGCAAATTTAACTTACACCTGGATATACTTATATTTCATTTGGTAATTAGTAATTTTCATACAGCCTTCAGACTGCCGACATGCGAGAGAATTGAGACGCAGCGGCAGCTGGTGCCGGTTTGGTACATTTAATCAAAAGCAGTTTTGTTTCAACCTTTTTGAAGTCTTAGATAATGAAAAGTTTTCACACTGAAATAGATATCAATATCATATATCGAAGAAAAAGTGACGAAGCCCTCCAGTGGCCACCGCCCTCTGCCACCACTGGAGGGCTTCGTCACTTTAAAACATAAATTAACAAATTTGTTAAAAATTATTTGATTTGTTCCCAAAGTTTTCATTCTTTAAACCAATCAAGGATAGATAGGTATATAGACTCATCAATCATTTTAGAATCGATTCACCTTTACGCACCTAAGGAGGAGTGTGGCGCTTTGATGGAGCCAGGAGACAGGCAAGGGTCGGTGCGGCGCCGCGTGCCCGTTCGCTGCACTCGGTCAGCGGTCTGGCGATACGTAAGGATCATATTAACCCTAAGGCCACAAAACGCATGCTCAGAGTGCCACGAGCGTAAGTAAACGCACAAATGTATGGCGGTCGACGAGCGCTGTGGCCGAACATAAAGCGCGCGCGAATCGCGGCTTTGCGCCGGGACGATTTGGGCACGAGTGTGGAGGGGTCTTAAGGAGTGTGGCTGAAGAAGACGCGACGGCACAGAATAATAGTACGCGACGGTCAGTGCATTATCATCTAAGGAGTGTGGCTGACAAAGCCAGGGAGACTCGCTCAAGGGTCTGCCAATAAAGTGGTATTCACATCGGATGTGTAATGAGAACTAAGAGATAGTTCTGTGCACGTATATTAATAGCCGCGCGTTTATAGATTCAAACAGCTTGTGTACGGTGACAGACGTCATCTCCGTACAATTTATAACATTAAAATGGAAAAACTCGTAAAAAACGTTATGCGGTACCTGTCGCTTGGGGAGCTCCTCGGCGAGCGCCTGCACATAAGTACGCTTGGGCTGCGCCAGCGCGTTGAGCCGCGAGCTGAACCGCGGCGGGCCGCGCACCGCCTCGCCTCGCGCCTCCTTCGCTGCATCTATCATATCATTTATCTTTTTCTCCAGCACTTGAGGTTTCACAACTTCTGGCTTGTCCTCCCTCACAAACCGGTTTTTCACTTTAGCCGTAACTTTCGGATCTTCTATCGCCAGCGACCCGACCGTCCGTCTTTTCTGTATTCTGTCCTCGTTTTCAGTTGATATCGATCGGTTGATTGATTTTGGATCTGCAATTTTCGTTCTGGACTTTTGCACGTTGTCGATATCGCGGAGTAATTGGGATATGGCTTTTAAGGGGGTATCAGGGATCAGCTTAACGCGAGGAGGTTTCGCCTTGCCGCGGTTTTTCTCGTCGAGTTTTGTTTGTGGTTTCACGCTAATAACGACTTTAGGCACGGCATTTGTAAGCGAGTTTTCACATGTTTCTTTAGCTTTTTCGGACCGATCTGTGAGCTTTTCTAATCTTGGATTGCTAAAAGACACTCGTCGTTTGAGACTAGAACCACTTTCACTTATTAATCCCCTCGATTCTCTGGAGGAGGCTGCCTTCTTTTTCGTCGTTTCACTGGTTTCGATCTGCTGAAGTTTCTTCATCAGTGTGTATATCTTCTCCAGACTGCGGCGGCATTCTAATGCTGGCGCGTTATCGTTGTCGCCTTTACATGTTTCTGTGGGCACTTTATTTAATGCGTCTTGAGGTTTTATAATCTCTATTTCGTGCTTCAACCTGTAAAATTTTAAATTCGTAAACTATAGGAGTAAGGGAGGAGTGAATGAAATATAAAATCGCTTACACATGCATTGGTTTTTCGTGGTATGGCGGTATGGTGAGGTATAACTTTACACATACATTCACAAAATAGTGTTCTATTATATTCCAAACACAAATACGTATACTGTAGGACACAATGTGATGTTCTCGAACAATTCAAAGTTTCTTCCCCCGCCTATCAGTAAATCTTTACAGATAATTTTGTTATACCTAGTGGGATCACTGAACAGAGATGACGTTCCCTTTAGCGTTCCTTTTAGCGTTCGAAATTAACCTGGCACTTTACAACCGCATTTTTTCCCAGTCAATGGTAATATTTTTAAGTTATAATGTACTAGTGAACTATTTTAGATGGGGATTTATAATGAAAGCAAAAATACTCCAAGTTCTCTAATGGATAAGGTTAAGACAAAGATACTACTAACTTAAATTAGGTCTGAATTGACTTAATTATTTAATTACCTTTGCTTTTCTACAGGAGTTGCAGACTCTTGTTTATTAACTTTGACGCTAACAAGTGGGGAACAACATTCTGACTGAGAATTAAAGTATGTTATGGATTCTTTGGAGTTTGCTGACGTGGACGTCGAGATTCGCAGGGGGTCACCGTCATGTTTACTTTGCAGATAAGACATTTCCGTTTCAGTATCGTCTAGGAAGTGGCCTTTAGAGATTTTTTTATAAGTTCTGTCCGACAGCGCTATCTCTCTTTCTACATCTTCCTCCGATTCTTCGATCTCTTCGTCTATCGTCTGCGCTTCTTGGCGCGTTTTCATATTTATTGTATTTGAACACTTTCTCTTATTGCTCTCACCATTACCGCAGCGTCCATAAATAGAGTTGTAAAAGGATTTGTTCGTAATGGATAATTTGGTGACCGAACTAACCGCCTGAGGAAAAGGCTTATGTATAGACCCTTTGCTGTTTTCGTTCGAAGCCATTTTCCTTCTCTCGCGGCGTCCTTTAATTTCCAACAGTCTCCTTCTTCTTTCCTCTAAAATGAAGGATTTATTTTCATAAGGGGACTTTATTCGGGCTCGCTCTGGAGACTTCTTCTTTGGCTTGGTATAAAAGGAGTCTGAAGTATTTTGTTCCGATAATGATATTTGTGGGTTGATGGTTGTCATGGAGAAATGCAAGTCGTTGGGGGTGGCATGGTTAAAGGCGGCCTCTGCCCGAACCACCCGTGCGGCTGTGGTCAGGATCTGCGCCATGGCCTCCGGAGTGCCGGGCCGGGCGACCGCGCTCGACTCACCAGAGTCCTCCTTAGATTTACAATCACTTTCTTTAGAATCTATGGCGTCCGAAATCGAACAGATGGAACCAAACTCGTCGGATTGAAGACTAGACCTGTTTCCTGTATTTTGTTCCATTTCGGGCAGCTCGATGACTTTCGGTATTAAGTCATCAGCGTGCTCTGAATTCTGATATTCTAAAGGCTTTATCGCAGTGCAATCTGTAAACAAAAACAAAATCCAAATTCAAAAACATATCGGAAAGATATCCATCATAACCATATTGGCAGTGTGGTGGACGCATACCTACTATTCGTTACTGAGTTGGACCGCGGGCGGACGCACATGTCAACTATATCTACCTACATAACTCGTGAAAATTAGATGGTAGAAATATCGACAAACATGTGTAAAAAATAACCTTTTAGAGCAGTCTGGTGCTCGGGTTGCAGTACCATGATGGAACGGATGTTGCTAACAAGCTGCCCAACTGCGGCGCGCTGCACACTCAACACGACGTCTACACGCGACTTCGTCTTCGACCTGTCGCCTTCGCTCCGACGCCGCGAGCAGCTCATCACTATTTCGTCAGCATTATACCTGCTGATAAATGTATACGAGTCGCTAATCGTCCTGGGAACTTCCAAAACGATTTTCTTTTCCATTATCTTGAGGAGCGACCGCAAGTCCATCTCCGTATGGACGATTTCATCCCAGATAGGCGTCATGCCGGTTGTCTTCTGCTTCACCTGCAGGGGCATGCTGATAGATGTCGTCAGAATTTTCGACGCATTCTCAATGCTTTTGGGGTCAGATTCCCTCCATTTTTTCCTTACTTTTTCCGGCAAATAATCCCCGTTGCTAATGCGTTTCAATTGATCGATAGTATGCTTAACGTATGTAATAATGTCATCCATATAGAAGTTGTAATTGTCTTCCAAACGCTTGCAGCAGATATAGTCGAGCAGGGACGCCGGGAGAAGGGTGTTCAATTCATTCGCTTTGGACATTAGCTTTAGGTGCTGGAGTTGTTCATTTATGAATGGATCTCTGTTTAGACAGTGGCGGTCGTCGTATAAATCGTTAGAGATATTGGAGACTTGTATTTCTAAATCGCCGAGTTTGTGGCAGAGGGAGTTGACGGAGGGGGGAGGGGTGAACAAGTCGATCCTCTCCTTGTTCGCGAGCATGATGTTGCGGAGTTCCTCGCTGCTGCAGCTCTCGCCGAGGTCGGAGTCGGACTCGGTGTCGGCGTGGTACACGTTCTCCACGTACTGGTTGGGTCTACGTACGTTGGACATGAGCTGGCTCCCTAAGTCGATGTTCTTGTAAAGCAGCACGAGGTCGCTGGTTGTGAGCGGATCATCTCCTGTGTGGATAAAATTATAAAAAAGTATCGTAATAAAATAACACATGCGTATGCATCACAGCTCCTCCCAGCGAAGACACTGGTTGTATTTAATGTTTGCAGTAATTATATCACAGCTCAGTCACATTGCTTGTATTGCGTTCCTTGCCCGTAATGTAGTGCGCAGACAGAGCATTAAGGTGAATTTACATTACGAAATTAGTGTCATGAAATTGGTTTCGTGGCATTAGTTTTGCCAACAGTTTCACGTGTAATTTAGTACTTTCATAATGCATGCATTAATTTCACGAATGCAAATCAGTTTCGTGCTCTGCGCGATTTTTTGGTGAAATTAGTGTCATGCAACTAATTTCGTAGTGTAAATGCGACGTGAAAACTTAGTGTCGCGAAAGTGTCTGCGCTTTGCGGACGTGTAGCTTCGATGCTGATGCGGCCATGGTCACTGCGATACTGTGAATTTCACGACACTAATTATTTCACAAAATTACTTCCGCATATATCGAAACTACTTTCGTGAAACCGATTTCAACATGCATGACACTAATTTCGTAATGTAAATCCCGCTTTATCGTGCTCCATATCACATCTGGTGTGGTTAATTGCTACCAGCCAAAGCAAGGTATTTCTTTTTAAGTTTACATCTTTTACCTAATTCATGCCGAGCGAGTAATCAAATAAGTACAGTGCGACATAGAAAAGTAGAAATTAAATAAAATGGAACAAAAAAATTTCATACTAAATTGTTACCATGTTTTAGCAATTTAGGTAAAAAATGTGACAGTTACGTAGGAAGTGGCGCCCTTAATTATTTTCTACAATTTCTTTTCGGACTATAAAAACACCTACAGAATGTGCAAGTTGCGGAAAGTTTTCAAAAAGTTGCAAAAGTTCTCGAATATTTCACAGGGAACAAAGGAAACTTTCATTTTGTAAATGTAAAAATTCGTTTCCTATGCAACAATATGAGCATTTGCCGAAAACTTTCCAAGTGAAAGTTTCGCAACATTGGAAACGTTTCACAACATTAGCAGGTTATGTCTGTCAGTGACGATGAGCATGTCACATACCTGCTTCAAAGTCATGGTCCTTGGTCATCAGGTTAAACAGCTCGCTGGCCGTCTGGCAGTTTCGGGTTATCTCCGCCGGCTCGCCCCGCCCCGCGCCCTCATCGGGCACCCGACTTATCAACATCACTTCACTTCATTAAATTTACCTTTACAAAAACGTATCAACAATCTAGACTAATATACAAATAAATATTTATCAAAAAACACGAGTGCGGAACAGTTTATTTTTGATGTAAATTTTCACGTCTTCATGGTTTTTGGGCTTTTGTCACTCAATTTCAAAATTGGAACAGCCGCGGCCAGACAACTGTTGACTTTGACAATTGTTGATTTAAAAAAAGTTTGTATTCATTAAATCGAAAATAATATTATGCCGCATTTACATTTGCGCTCTGGATGCAAAAAGAAACCGTAACCATTTGGTAACCATATACTTACTCATTGGAAGAAATGGACCTCGAACGGACCTCTCGCTATTCGCACGCATATGTAGCATATGTACGATTGTACGTAACCCCTGGTTACGTAAGGACTAGCTAATAGGACTCGTCATTCTTTTAATAAACAAAGAGCATATAGTCACTACGTTGGTAACAAGTACGTTCTTAATTTATCAAAGTATGGGGTGTCGATGGGCTGTTAATAGATACAGAAAAAACTGGTATCTCGCGGGCGACATATTGTCGCGTCACACTTGTGCGCCCTACCAGATTAGAAAAAGTGGATGTACAATTCATAGAGATAAGTGGTACAATATCATATTTTGGTCGAAATGAGAGAGCGAAATCACGAATCTTCAATTTTCGATGTTCGCCGTTATAGAATAGCTTGCTACGTTCTACGTTTTACATTCTCAATCATGATTTTTTTTATTTAAATACAACTATACAATACCACTTTACAGAGCCTTTGATGGGCCTTCATAACAAGTATAGGCCATGGCTAACCATGTTGGTAATTTGCGCCACGACCACCATAACGGCGACGACGACGAAATATTGAAATTGTTGTCTCACTCGTCCGTAAATGGAGCGAGCGAGCTGTTAACTGGGCAGTAGGGCAGGCAAGTGCTTAGGTATCGAATGCTCTTGGTTGCACCAAGCGGCAACGTCGTGTTCGCCAGATATTCGCTTGGCTAATTGTGTACTAGTGGCTAACTAGGGAATGCAATCTCGCACCAAGATTGGCGATTCGAGATCTCGCACGAGAAATCTGAATCGAGATAGGGTGTTTCGAGATCTCGACCGTCACACTTTCGAGATCGAGATTTGACAAAGTAATTAAAAATGTGTTATTTTGAGCAAAAATCTCTAAGAATTCCGTATAGATACTACTTATTTAGAGTACCTACGTTATGTTTTATTTTGAAGATCTTCAAATTAATCAACATTTAATAAAACAACTACTTTTATTTAAAAAAAACTAATAATATGTATGTAGTTCTAATTTGCATGTAATTATGAAAAAGTGGTATTAATTATTTTTAGTTTTACAAAATTGTAAGCAGAGGCTAACTGCCTTACATGCTTAGTTGATATTTTTGACAAGCACTAAGCAACTTACAAAAAAATGTAGGATAAGCGAGCATAAATCCGTTTTTCCGCACGAAGCACGCAGTGTTTTTATCGCCAGCTAAAGCCGGCCGCATACAATAGCACTGCCTGAAGAACATGAACCTAAGGTCAAAAAGATTACTCAAAATAAAGTAATTCACACGGATCAATTCAACCTCGTTGGAGATATCGAAAATATTAATCAAGATCTCGACCGAGATAGCTAAAATCGAGATTTCCTGTCAACGAGATTGAATCTCGAAAATTCGTGCGAGATCTCGCGAGATCGAGATTGCATTCCCTATGGCTAACTGATGAACACCCGACCCTAATGATATAATAAATTTAACGCACTTACAACCACTTTGGTGTTGCGGGTGTCTATGGGCGACGGTAATAGCTTACCATCAGGCAATTCGTCTGCTCGTTTGCCTCCTATATCATTGAAAAAAATGGCATTACTCTTTATACTATATAACAATTATTGTCAATTAAACACAGTTTAAATAAGTTAAATTTATTATTATGTAACGATATACATTATGCATAAGCAAATAAAATTATTAAAATACTGCAACATTACCAAGGAATGTTATTAAGCACGATTACACATCAGTCTTAAAGTTATAATACCTAATTATGTTTAAATTAGTTTTAAAATATTCGAATATATTATTATATTCTCAACTTTTGGGAAGTCGGTTCAAAATACGCAAGCTTCTTGCAAGATGTATGAAGATAACCTGTAATCTCTGTCTGTCTCTTTAAAGATGCAGTAGGTTCAGAAAACGGATTTTTTTAAACATATTCATTGCCACTAAGTGCTACGGGTTACGCTCGTAGCGCGTAGCCACGGTTTTGCCGTATGTAGCGCGTAGTCGCTACGAACAGTGTACACGACAGTCGAGTTCTTGGCCCTGAATGTGTTAAAGTTATTAACTACGCAAAATGTGAGACGCAAATACACACTGGACCAAGATATTGGACAGAGGGAATACTGTCCTTAGTCCCTCTGGTTCATTGCGTTTAGGCGGGCGGTTTGAAGAGTGACTCCAATAGCTCGGGCTCGGTGAGTTCCCTCCTGAACTGCTGCGCCAACTCCTGGATGAGGTGCCGGCGACGCACGTGCGGGGGTTGGTATCTGCGGATTGTTTGTTGCGTTATTGCTATGCACAGGACCGTCTTAAACTATGCTGGGGCCTTTGGGCATATAAGAATTTGGGGCCCTTTTGGAAAGTAAAGAAAACCAATTAACCTTTTCGCCGCCATTGACTTGATATAAAGTCAGTACATATCGTGCCCCACACGCCACGACTTCATATCAAGTCGTGGTAGGTTTGTATACGTGCAATTTTTGACGTGGCGTTGATGACACTTTATTACTTCATTGACGTGGCGGCGAAAAGATTAAACTAACATTTTTCTACTATGATCTTCTACTTATTATGGGTACCAATCAAATAATTCTCCGCACAGCGTCGCGTGGCATTGTATTTATATCGGAAAATCGTTACCAATGGCGTAAGCGCCATCGACAATAAGGTCCCTTTTCATAGATAACGTCACATATACCGTTACAGTCTGTCCTTCGGGCCCCTCTGAGGATGGGGGCCCTGGGCACGGGCCCCGTGTGCCCTTATGGTAAAGACGGTACTGGCTATGCAAGTAGGTTTACACTTTTTTATTATAAATTGGGAAGCTATTAGTCTCTTACAGGATAAATTAGTAGCTAGAGTTAGACCAAGAAAAGTCTGCAACGATTTTGATAGCATTCGGAGTGCAAGTGTTATTTAGACGTCATAATTTCAAAGAAGTTTGACGTTTAAAATAACACTTGCTCAGATAAATATAAAATTTTCGCTTTATGCGACAACTTCAAGAAAAGAGCGTAGCTTAAAGCTCATTCACAATTACAACACAACTCCTCTGGTGTTCCAGGTGTCCATAGGCGTATACCTTACCATTAGGCGATTTGTCTGCTCGTATGTTTCCCGTATCCATATCATCAAGTGTAACTCACAGGTCGGTGTTGAGGCGGATGGGGCGGGCGAGGTGGCGCGCGGCGCGGCGCAGACATGCGGGAAGCAGCGCGGGCGCCAGCAGCGCGCCGTCGCCCAGCACGCCGGCCGCTCGCGGCACCGTGTGCACCAGCAGCAGCCCCGAGCGCCGCGGCGACACGCAGATGCAGTGCGCCTCGTGCCGCCGCCAGGGCAGGCCCGTCTCGCAGTAGCGGAGCAAGTCATCTGTGGAGCGTGACGAACGTAACCATTCGGCGGGGTCGCCATGTAAGGCCGACAGTTCACGGTTAAACTAGCGTTAAACTGATGCTTATTCCTAAAGCAAAATAGAAAAGTATTCATAGTCAAATCTAATTCCTGAGTTTTGGATAGTATCATTTCTGTAAGTCTGTATTAAGAGCCAACAGGAGTGGTCATTTGCCCATAACTACAAACGTACTCGACTGTTTCCTCCGTGGTTTTTGAAGCTAGAGCAATGATTTTTTCAACACAGATTAATATTGCTAATATCTGTGTCGGACCGTTTTGCTTTTTTTGAAATTTTTGTTTTTTATTGGCGCTAGAGCCCTTCGAAAATGGCCAAAATCGATTATTTTACGATGCGCCCGGTATGAAGCTAAGAATATCAAAGAATGCATTGCTCTGATCGTTTCATGATACGCCTAGGATTACGATTTCACGATATGCCGCCGACATACTACTTAATTAAGGTACGTCATGTTATATTTTGAAAATAAAAACAACAAATTAAATTGACATTTAACATAAAATCAATTTATTATGTGTTCCGTACTCCACATCGGATATCTTCATTAATTGTTTCATTGAGAGAGTAACGCGATCGTTGACCAATGATGCCGCTAGCGTCTATGTAGTCGCTCCGCCCCACGCCGTGACGTAGTTCCGCTTCCACTTCCTGCGAACCGTTGCTCGCTTCCCGCTACTCGCCACCGCCATGTCATTGTTTCGTCGACCGTCTTGACCGATGGTCCGCAAATATTTTTTGCGTATATTTTCGCAGCATGGTGCTTTAACATTTCCGATCCAAAGCTCGGTCGATTAAATAGTGAGATATGGCAGAGATCGCCACTATTAGTCTTTTGGCGGTCTCGCGATCGAAGTCATCGAACGGTGCTTTTCGATTCTACCCACTTTTTTCTTGCTAAATTAATTTTCACATTCCATGCTGCTAAAATCGTTACCGTTAACTCGCATTTTCGAGATCGAAGTAGGAAGTGCGTCAGTGGTTTTTTGTTAACAAGTGGTAACAAGTCGCTCCGCATCGGAGAGGGAACGTGCGGTCATCGTGCCTGCGGCGGCGGGGGCGGCGCGGCGGCGGACGGCCTGCGCGCGCTGCTGTCGGGTGCCGCGCTTCGCCGATAAGGAGGTTTGGATTGTCTCGAACCATCCGGTGAGCCAGTTTAAGATATTCTAATTTTATTGGCGTTCAGAAGTTACTTCGTCACTAAAGGAGGGTTCTCAGGCAGTAGCCTGGGAGTACCTCGTGTTGTTAGTTGCGGCGCGACCGGGGCGCCCCGTCCCCCGGCGCCCGCCCCCGCCCGCGCGCGCCGCGTCTTCTGCTGTCGTCCAAGGTGACTCCGAGACACCGCGACGCTGCGGGCCACGGTGGACACCGCTCCTGTTACTGCGCCCGCTCCTGTTGCTGCAGTCGCGGTGCGGACGCCTCCAGTCCGCGGGACTCCGAGAGACGTCACACGCCCGCTCCTGTTGCTGCAGTCGCGGTGCGGACGCCTCCAGTCCGCGGGACTCCGAGAGGCGTCACACGCCCGCTCCTGTTGCTGCAGTCGCGGTGCGGACGCCTCCAGTCCGCGGGACTCCGAGAGACGTCACACGCCCGCTCCTGTTGCTGCAGTCGCGGTGCGGACGCCTCCAGTCCGCGGGACTCCGCGAGACGTTACACGCCCGCTCCTATTGCTGCAGTTGCGGTGCGGACGCTTCCAGTCCAGCGGGACTCCGAGAGATCCGCGTGGCTCTGCGAGACGTCACACGCCCGCTCCTGCAGCTGCGGGCGCATCGCGGGTGGATCGCGCCAAGGTGAAGGCGGACCGCTTCTGCGTCCCGACTGCTCGAGCGGAAGGAAGGTAAGTTACGTGTAAGCAGTGGAAATGCTACGAGTACAGCGACGATCGCCGCGTTGGTTGCCGGCCGTCATGACGTCGCTGGTGACCTACGCGCCGGTAGTGGCCACCACGATGGCACCGCCGAGGGCAACAGCGTCGCCGTGATGATGCGTGCAACTACGAGCCTAGCCATCGGCGCCTCCCGTGCCGGTAACGTCCGTCACGCGCACCGGCGCCTGTCGAACTGGCCGCCACGACGGCGCCTCTCGCACCTGAGCCTGGCGACGGTGGCCGCCACGATGGCGCCTCTCGCATTACGCATCGACGCGGCGGCGGCGGCTGCCACAATGGCGCTGCCCGCCACGATGATACCGCCCGCCACGATGGCACCACCACCTGCGCACTGGCGCCTCTCGAGCTGGCCGCCACGATGGCGCCTCTCGCCTCAGTGCCTCCCAGACCAGCCAGCCAGACGGCGACCGCCTCATGCACCGGTGCCTCCCGAGCTGGCCGCCACGATGGCGCCTCTCGCCGCACGCACCGGCGCCTCCCGAGCCGGTGGCGGCGGCCGCCACGATGGAGCCGCCCGCCTCACGCGACAACGCCTCTAGAGCGGGCCGCCACTATGGGTCCTCGCCTCACACACCAGCGCTTCCCGAACCAGTGGCGGCCGCCATGAGCCGCCCGGCCTCAGGCACCGGTGCCCCCCCCCCCCCCCCCCCCCCCCGAGCCGGCCGCCACGATGGCGCCCCTAGCTTCACGCACCGGCGCCTCCCGAGCGGCGGCGGTTGCCACAATCACGCCGATGCTGTCCACCGATGCTGCAACTACGACGATGTCGTCCCTTGCTCGCTGGGCGCCACAGTATCAGTTTTGTCCTGTCCACATGGTTCCATTGAGGTACGCAGGCGCCTATAGCTATGGTGCAGGTATAGGTATGGTATGGTACAGCACGAACAGACCGCTAAGCTCTTGGTTTCGGTTAAAGAATCCTCCGGCGACGGCAGACAAGGTCGTAAAGAGCCCCGTCCTAGCGCGGCTCGACTGCCCGGAGTTGAAAGCGGTAAGATATGTCGATACTCAGAGGAAAATACGTCGTGTTCCCGGGCTTCATAAAGGTGCTGATCGACTTCGCTGTGTCGCTTCGAAGCTCCTACGACTTCTCGAGGCCATGGAGTGGTCCAACCGGAGAACAGCTAGCGACAAGGCCCTGTGCGACCGCTCGAAACCGAGGTGAAAGGCATCGAAAAGGTCTGCAGACTTCACATAATTATCTCTGCTTGCTCGCGCTCTCCAGCTTAAGTTCCGTCTTACAAAGACGAACTCGTGCGAAAAGCCATAATAAACAAAATGGGACAAATAAACCCGCTGCGCCTGAACAAGCTTGAGTTTCCGGTGCTAAGAGAAAGGGGCCAGGAGGACTCCAGCTGTTTCCATCTGTCTGTATTCGACTTTATCGAAACAGTTTTGTTACGCAAAGCGCCAAAATCGATTTTAGACTTGATTTCATCAGTTCGATTTCCTTAAAAGCATGCTACTAACTCGATGCCCTATACTAACTCGATATAGGGTGTCTCTTCGGATAAAGCGAATTAGACCATCACGCTCCTAGACATCACGTGGGACACGCGGCACAACACACCGATTGAAAGTTTTCTTTTTCGCGACATACAGGCCTGCCTTGCTGCAGAGTTTCTCGCAGAAATGAGACTCAATGCCTTCTGTTCAGTCTCAAATTCGCAAACTTTAGTTCATGGAGGAAGGTGAAGCCTTCGCAGTCCCCAGCAACACGGAGCTGCCGAAAGCCTCGCACCACCTTCTTCCTCATCTTATGCAAGCAGTCCGTTACAATCTCCAATATTGGTAGACAATGTACGAGGTAAGGCCCTTTCAGCGAAGAGTAACCGTTAACGGGCCGCATCTGCAGCGCTGACGACAGAAGTGTAAACATACAACCGCACCGGTACAGTATACATAAAACGACGGCGACACTACATCCCTTCCGTTACTACGGCTGTCGCAAAAACTGCTGATGCCAGCAGATCGTCTACAGGTCGCGCTGGTTGCTTGCTACTTGCCAGGTCGGTACAACCCCCGAGGGCGACGGTTTATCAAGAAGTCACTGCGCGCCCGAGTGGCAGCTGCGCCCAGCAGCCGCCGAGACTGTCTTCACCTGACAGGCGCCTTGTTGGCCGGCCTCCGCTTTCGAGAGCCCTCTGTGCCACGGTATTTCTTCAGACTCATTGAACTGCTACCACGACCTTTGACAGCTGCCTGTGAGACTTGGCATGGATGTCTCCACCTCCCAGCCTAGTCTGTGTACTGCGACGGCGTGATAAGGAGTCTTAAAGCAGCTGTGGTAAGCTTGCAATTTACTAGCGGTCCTAGTGAACACAACGTCAGACCGCCCTCCCTTACGAGTCAACGACCTTAAGAATGAGGCGTAGCTCCTGTCAGATAGGACGCTCCAACACCGAGCTGGCGGGATCAGGAGTGACGTCCGCTGCTGGCGTGACTGGCGCATGCATATAACATGCCAAGGTCTAACGCTACGTAGCGAACGAAACGCAACTGTCACTGTCTCACTAATATGGAAGAACCGGATATTCCCGATTCCGGTACTGTGTTTGTATAGAAAACAGTAACGGGAGCCCCTAGATCGTCCCCTTGTCTAGGCTGCATGTACGGCCACAATGTAGAAACGGTCTTTATGGTGCATCAAAAAATAAGATCAACTGCCAGGTACCTCTATCCAGTGAAGTAGCGAGCTATCTCAGACGTCTATTTCTATTATCAATGTTAGCTTTCAGAACGATACTCGTTCATAAGCCTTTCACAAGTGCTGTATATGAACCACTATCGGACACTATGCCTTCTTCCAACGCCATTAATAGCGAGACCAGCGCCTCCCAAAGCACCAGCTTGGGACGCGAGACATCTACTTGCCCTAATTTAAATAGCCCTACAACGTTAGGTACGTTAGAAGAAGTACGATAGAAGAGCTGCCGCACTTTTGCTGTTAGCATCAGGCCGCAGGGTCAATGACCTTACTCTACTACACTGTAGCCCGGGCAATTACATAGATAACTTTAACGCTATTATTTTGTGTCCGAAATTCGGCTCTAAACCAGATAACGTGTCTTACCGACTGGACTCTTAGAAGCTCCGGAATAAAGTATAGACCCAGTATAAGTAGGTAGTCTGAGTACGTCACCTTGCGAGAATTACACAAAATGTTAGGGGACACTTCGCTTATTTCTTTCAGCCACAGTTGGATGAGCCAAGCCGGCCTCGCCTACGATTGCTTTTGATCCACGATGCACTTAATAACTAAATTGGCTGGAAAGCTATTCACTTAGCGATATTTTCGCTTATGTTAATTGGGAACATGACTCGCCGAGATTCTGCGGATCGGATGCGATTTCGAATGAGAATTCTCTTAAACCAGTTTAACGTCAGATTCGAACCTGAGATTACAATTTCAATTCTCAATTTCCTGTAATTCACATTATAACGAGTCACTGTGATTTCATGGGTTGCAATATGGTGTATACATATTTATTCTTTCTCTGAGTTCTATGACAGTAGGTGTAGCCCTATCGCTTGCGCGCCCGCTAACTCGCCACCAGGAGATAATAAACAGGTCTCAATGAAGATATCCGATGTGGAGTACGGAACACATAATATAAAAATTTTACCTTCCAATAAAATTATTATTATGTTTCCTATCCACATCGGATATCTGAGTAATGCCTTC
Source organism: Cydia fagiglandana (assembly GCF_963556715.1). Lineage (NCBI taxonomy): Eukaryota > Metazoa > Arthropoda > Insecta > Lepidoptera > Tortricidae > Cydia > Cydia fagiglandana. The sequence goes on from NC_085943.1 coordinate 4,831,775, forward strand.
CTGGCAGGCTACTAGGCTACTTTTATGCCGACGGTACTTCTCCTCAACAATGACATGGCGGTGGCGAGTAGCGGGAAGCGAGCAACGGTTCGCAGGAAGTGGAAGCGGAACTACGTCACGGCGTGGGGCGGAGCGACTACATAGACGCTAGCGGCATCATTGGTCAACGATCGCGTTACTCTCTCAATGAAACAATTAATGAAGATATCCGATGTGGATAGGAAACATAATAATAATTTTATTGGAAGGTAAAATTTTTATATATTATTATGTACTTTACTTTTATGAAATGCTACCAATGTTAAACCACTATTTAACTTAGAAACTGCGTAACAATAATAGAGCTAAAACCGGACACATAATAGCACTGCCTGAACAACATGAATCTATTCGTAAGGTCAAAAATATTACCTAAAGCAAAGTATTTCACTTTCAATCTTGTTCGAGATCTCGAAAATTTCAATCGAGGTCTCGACCGAGATTGCATATAATATTGAGATTTCCGGTCAACTAGATTAAATTTAGAAAATACGTGCGAGATCTAGATTGCATTCACTAGTCCTAACTGAATTGGTTGTTTGTTTCCTACTTACTCTTACTCTATAGAATTTCCAATTTAGCTAGAAACCTAAATGGCACAAATGGTTCATGTTCTGTATAATCCTGCCTTACAAAGACGTTAATATTTATATATGTCATGTCTATACTTCGTTTTTAAGCATTATTGTAAAAAAAGTACTTACCTACTTGATACTAGTATTAACCACTAACCGCCTTATTCATAAACGTTTACTAAAGTTGACAAGCCGATAATAATCGTTTGTCCCTTTCCGACGTATTGATATGATGGAAAGGGACAAACGATTATTATTGGCTTGTTAACTTTAGTAAACGTTTATGAATAAGGGGGTAAGTACATAAATAGGGCAATTCACCAGTAACAGGCCACCCCAATCCAAAAATGAATTCTATTTACCTATAAATAGAATTCATTTTAGTATAAAGTGGCCAGTTATTGAAAGCTGGCCATTTATTGAAACCTTATACTAAAATGAATTCTGTTTATAGGTGAATAGGATTCATTTTTAGTTTAGGCTGTTACTGGCTTATTACCCTACTTAGTAGTAGTAGTAGTAGTAACGAAAAGTAACATTGCAAATTGCAAGCAGTGAGGTGCGTGCGGGCGCTAGTACGAGCGCACGCGTCTGTGTGCGTGCATTACACACACAAATACAGTTTCTCGCGTCGCGGTTACGCCCCGTCAGAGCGACGGGTATATTCAGCTTGAAATCTCAAAATTGAGTTCGAGCTCAGCTCCTGTTTCGTCTTAAATTCAAATTTCTAAGTCCTAGTTTACGTAAATTGTCTTACCGATTGGTAGATTCAGATGATCTTCAAAATCTTCCAACCAGATAATCAGAATCTTCGTCGTGAAGTCACGATTACGCCTACCGCTTCCTGAAACAAGGTTAATGAAAAATGTTTCAAAATCACACGACAAAATGTTTGTGAAAACTGCCCACATGTCCCGTCCAAAAATGCACTGTCTAATATGGGTGTTATGTTATTTAGCCATAAAATTAAAAATAAATAACTCAGCCTATAATATACGTCCCACTGCTGGGCACAGGCCTCCTCCCATGTGTGAGAGGGCTTGGACTATAGTCCCCACGCTAGCCCAATGCGGATTGGGGACTTCACATATACCTTTGAATTTCTTCGCAGATAATATTAGTTAGCCATAATATTTAAGGGAACCATCACAACGGCTATTAAAGACCATACCAAGACCAAACATCAAGAAGAATGGGACAGTCTGACGGGTCTAAAGCATGCAAAGCTCTTTATGCAAGGAGTAGACTCCGGCTGGAGCAAAAAGCTTTGGAAACTTAGCAAAAGACAACTCCAAATCACAACGGGGGTGTTTACTGGCCATTACGGGGTCAAAGGAATTCTGGCCAAAATGGGACACTCTGACAACACCGATTGTCGTATGTGTGGTGAAGAGGAAGATACAGTGAAACACTTAATGTGTTGCAATGTCACGCCCTCGCCAGACAAAGAATGAAGGACTTTGGTGCAGTATATCTGGAACCAAAGGACTTTAGAACGCTACCCATAAGCTCCATCATCCGACACATGGATATGGTGGGAAAAGCTCTTGAGTAGCTGACGGGCCTTCTCTAGGGGGTAACTGCACAAAAGATCGAAGTGTATCCGCAAGGGCCCCCGAAAACAATAAGATAAGATAAGCCATAATATTTAAATGAAGTATAATTGTATATTTTTACCCGTGAGCTGTGCGCCTGGTTGCTTGTCGAGGTCGAGCGACAGCGCGCGCACCTTCTCGTTGAGACTGGCGCGGCCGCGCTCCGCCTTGTCGGACTCGCTGATGCTCCGCTCGTAGGACGGCGCGCCCGAGCTGTTGCTCGACACGTCCCAGCACGACCCTACCGCCTTTTCTGAACTCCTGGTCAAATGATGAAGGAATTGGGTGACAATATCGATTTTTATGAATGAATTCGATAAAAAAATGCCATATTTAAATTGTTTTCTCCAATATGCTCGGAAATGTACACCTTACTGTAGCAAAAATAGTACGGGAAGTTCTTCGTTAATGTCAAACTCTAACTAAAAAACATCAAACTATCGCTGTCCTGTTCTAGCGGACGGGAAGTAAAAAAACACTACAGTAATAACTTATTACTGTAGTGTTTTTTACTTTTTAATAATAAAAAACGCAAACAGCCAATTATTATTGCCGCGAGCCGCTTCTACACGACCCGATCAGCTATCATTTCACGTGTATGATCGTGCGAATACTGCTTAATAAAATCAAAGATTATTTTTATATTTTTTTTAAATCTCATCCGTGTTCATAAAGCTTACATAGTTTGTCAAAGGACTTTCTCATTTCAAACATAGACAAAGAGAATCATACTATCTTTGTCTTACACTAGTACTAGCACCCAAAAGAAAAGGATGGGTGTAGTTTTCCTGGTTCTTACTAACTGAAAAGTTGGTTTGACAAACTATATTGCGCAATTATATTGAATGAACGAATATTGAATGGTACTGAATGGCAGAATAAGTTTGTGCCTTTAACTTTTAAAAATTAATTAAAGAGGGAAATTGTTTTTGACATTTTGGATGTGAAGGTTTGATTTGAGTGATGCTTGATGCTTAAATAATAATTATTTTAGCTTATTTCCTCGCATGTTTGGAGAAAAGCACTATATACGCCTCGGCAGGAATAGCAATTCGTGGATTCGTCTTCTTTGTCGGACTCCGCTTCGCGTCGTCCGACAAAATCGAAACTCATCCACGAATTGCCCTTTCCCGGCCTCTGCAATAATGTACTATTATCGCAAACCAGCAACAGAATTTTATGATCCCGGGCGATAACAATAAGGTTAATGAGGATGTCTCGTCAACGTGAGCAGCCGTTCCCTTGGTAGGATGAGGAACGGTGGCCACCCAAATACGTAGAAAACACAATATATTTTTACCCCCTTATTCATAAACGCTTACTAAAGTTGACAAGCCGATAATAATCGTTTGTCCCTTTCCGACGTATTGTATGATGGAAAGGGACTAACGACAATTATCGGCTTGTCAACTTTAGTTAACGTTTATGAATAAGCGAGTTAGAGGTTTTAGACATATTTCCTGATTAAGAATTTACTACTCGTAATTATAGATACTCAAAAATCAAATAGTCAGCAGACTTTTCAGTGATGGATGGTACGTAACATACATATAGGTACGTCAGATGGTAGTGATCCCGTATTTAATTTAGCCCGGATTTTACGTTAAACTTCGGTACACACGGTAACATTTTATAACCTCAAAAGAAGTGGTAACTCTTTTCCTCCAATAGTTAATCTGAGTAACATGTACTGAATTATAGTGTCGTTAGCAACCATAGTATTTATAAGAAAAAGTCGATAATCAATTAATCACAACCATTGAGGTTAGAAAAATCTTAAAAAAAAACCGGGGTATAGTTTCTTAATGGGTAATCTTCTAATACTGGAGTCAGTTATGTAACGCTGCCATACATGACCCAAAAAATTTTTATTAAGCTATGAGCTTCATCACATCTGATATTTGAGTAATTCTAAGCATTTCTAGCCTGAAGTGGGGGAGGGTGGGGTACAAAGACGGCCGCCATCCGTCATCTTTAAAAAAAATCTACTCTGATCCTGGTGGGTACTAGGGCAAGTTTGGTATCATTTTCGTATAAACCAAAGACGTAGAATTCATTGCTGATATTTGTTTTTTCAATTTCATAGTAATTTTACGAGAAAAACGTAAAAAGGTGAAAAATTTGGTTGGAGATTTTTGCTACGCGGAGCCGAAACTACAAAAGATAGAAAGTTGAAATTTGCACACTAGATTACATTTATAAAGTGTACAAGAGATAAGAAGCGATTTTGAGAAATTCAACCCCTAAGGGGGTTAAAAAGGGGATGAAAGTTTGTATGGGGTTCAAGTTTTATTTTAAGCTAGGAATTTGAAACTTCGTAAAACGATATATTATTAAAATTTAAGAATACTAATTTCAGCGTTTTTAAATTTTCATCCCCTAAGGGAAAAAGGAGTTGAAAGTTTGTATGGATATCAAAAAAATTTTCGAACGCGGGACTTGAATCTTTGTATTTGGGGATATTATTAAAAGACAGGAAAAGTAATTTCAGCGTTTTGTAAAATTCATCCCCTAACAGGGTTAAAAAGGGGTTGAAAGTTTGAATCCATTACAAATCCGAGTAGACACACATTTGTTATTGCCTCCCAGGCTTGAAATGCTTAGAATTACTCAAGGAACATATGTGATGAAGCTCATAGCTTAATAAAAAATTTTTGGGTCAACTTTATAACTGCTTCCGCTATAATAATCACCTGGCAGACAGACAGTTCCCGTCGGTGTCAGATTTGACGTCGCTTTTATCGTCCGTGTCCGTGTCGACCACCTCGTGTCCCGACGGCACGACGAACGCTATCTCGTTGCTGGAGTCTGACCAGTAAAGTACCTGCAGCACAATATGTAATTAATAATCCCACCAAAACATTGTCATGTAAAATGTTGCCAAGAAGAGACCATGTGCTCGCGCTGTCTAAGGGCCCCCCCCCACATCTGGCGTCTTTCGAGCGTCGGCGTCTGTCGGCGTCGGTCCAGCGCTATGGAAAATGACGTCGCTGCGCCGTTGCGTCGACGTCGGCCATAGAATTGTAGACGCCGATGCTCGAAAGACGCCAGATGTGGGGGGGGCCTAAAAGTAATCAGATCTCATGTAGAGCCAAGCGACTAGCTCTACACGCTCTAACTCTACAAGCCCTAACACTAACTCTACACCTTCGTCCTTCGAGCAATGCTGGCTTCCGACATGTTGGAACGGAGGAGTCCAAGCGATATTTTACCGTACAAATCTTTCTGCCATTTTTTGCGGGGGAAAACGTGCACACAGTCGCACTTTTCACTCACTACATTCAAAATCCAATTTGAAATTCTGAAACACAGCATGTTAATGTTTAAACTACAATTTTAAACTAAATAATGATGACACAAATACATAGAAAATGACACACGTGAAAGACAAATCTTGCAAACCTCGATCTCTTTTTGTGTAGGTACGGACGAGTCAGTACACGTATCGCCATAGGTACAATTGTACCCATGCTTCGGCAGAGAGGAAATAGTATGAATGCCGTCTCCCTTCCCGGTGTTGCTCGAAACCTTCGTCAAAATATCGTCGGGTGACAAGCAAAAGTCACTAACTCACACCATTGAAATTATTGGATAATAAACCGTGTTACAGATGTAATAAAGTGCATTGTTACTTTAATTTTTTGATAGTACTTAATGACTTTTGCTTGTCACCCGACGATATGTGGCTTGGCAGAGAAGTAATGGACAGTGTATACATTTTTCACCTTACGTCCGTGTCGGTGGTGAAACGGCCAAGCCAACGTATTTTGACGAAGGAAGTCAGATTATATTTAAAAAGTCGTCATTCGCATGCCCTTTACCGTTCCCTTGGGGCCGGCGTAGCATGAAACATGCTACGCTTCCATGTCTCTCTGTCATTCATCATCTTATCATTCACCTGTTTACATTTTATATCATCTCTCACACAGTTAATCCACCTTATCCTTATAAATTATTATACCTAAAACATGTGATGTACCCAATCACTACACCTTATAAAACAAAGTCGCGCGCCGCGTCTGTGTTTATGTGTTTGTATGTTCGCGATAAACTTAAAAACTACAGAACAGGTTTTCACCTATCAATAGAGGGATTCTTGAGGAAGGTTAAGGTGATTTGTTAACCCGTGCGTAACCTTCTGTCCTTCTATCTAACTGTCTATCTAGTACCTGCTCCCTGCCGTCGTAGATGGAGGGGGTGTTGTCCTCGGCGGGGGCGGGGGGCGGCGCGGACAAGTACTCGGGCTGCGCGTCGTAGCTCGTCGCCACGTGGCCCGTCCAGCCCGGGTGGCCACGGACGCGCACCGGCTTGCCCAGACTGGGGGACAGAGGAAATTGTTAAAGGTGGCATCACCACACAGCGACGATGTTTTAAAAAAAACCACCTACTGAAAGAAAATGTATTTCTGTTCGAGTAATAATTAGATCTTGATTGTTAATTAAATCTAAGTATATTTGTGGTAGGTACAGTCACCTGCAATAATATGTTACTCTTCGAAGGCCGCAAAAATATGTGACACGCTCTTATGGCTCTACAAATAAGATCGTGTCAGATATTTTTGCGGCCTTCGTTGTGTAATATACTATAGCAGGTGACTGACTGTACCAGGGATATCAAAACGAGCAGAGAATTGCTGTCAGTGAAGGGCCGCCAACAATAGAATAAGAATAAAATAGAATAATTTATTGAGAAAACCTTATTCATCATCATCATCATTTCAGCCTATATACGTCCCACTGCTGAGCACAGGCCTCCTCCCATGCGCGAGAGGGCTTGGGCTATAGTCCCCACGCTAAAACTTTATTGCTACATTATGCGTGAGCTTTTACATTTTACGTACATTGTTACGTGCGCCTGAACTAGGAATATTTAATAGGAATTGCATACACGACAACGATTTATTGTCACGTCACTCGCGCACCTGAACCCCCGTCTTCTTGTCCAATTTCAGGCTTTCAGACATGTATGACGCCCCGTCAGCTGTCGGACCGAAAATTATGGTTTGTGCGCGTATGTGTGCCGCTGAAGCAGGGACGGCTCGCAGCAGGGGGCCTACCGCGAACCACGTTCGAAGTGTTGCCTCTCTGTCACACTTGTAAATTCAGACGTACGAGTAAGTGTGACAGAGAGGCAACACATCGGACGTGGTTCGCGGTAGGCCCTCAGTACACTCTGCGGCCTGACATTGTGGATGTATGATCCTATATCGGATCAGACAATGTGAAAACGCTCTTAATACGAAGACATAAAGTCCACCAACGAATGACTTGGTATTACTTACACGGCGCAATGTTACATTATGCGGGAACTTTTACATTTTACGTACATTGTTACGTGCGCCTGAGCTAGAAATATAATCCTGTATCTCAGGCAAAGAGATAATATACTAATTTAAAGAACAATAAAACAAATTAGAATCATGAACATGTCTTAAATTGGTATTGAATTATCTTACACTTAATTAGTAACCAAGTGTCGCCGCGTTAGTGTCTATAATATCTATAAAGTAGGTCGATTGTGTCGTTATTAGTTTACCTTAAAAATAATTACGAGGCAAGAATTGCATTTTGATTGGTTTACGGTTTATCCTCGAGCCGCCCACCATACAAAATGATAGCCAAGGAAATTAGAATCCTTTTGTATTTTCAATCGAGTTGAATTTCATTTGTTTGAAAATTTTACGAGACAAATGAAATGCTGCCTAATTTGTTTTTTATTAAGGTTGACATTTCATCGAAACTGACTGTACATCCTAATGTACATCTGGCGGCACGAGGATAGGGTACATTATAAGATGGAAGGTACCCGCGCAGCATCCTCGCGAAGGCGGCGGGCGGCGGGCGGCGCGAGTTGGCCACGATGTCGCGCGCGGCGCGCTGGCCGGCGCGCGCCAGCAGCACGTGCGCGGTCAGCACGCTGCGCGCGCCGCACGAGTCCAGCGCCACCAGGCGAGGTCCCAGGCCCTACACACATCACACGTACCCGCGCAGCATCCTCGCGAAGGCGGCGGGCGGCGGGCGGCGCGAGTTGGCCACGATGTCGCGCGCGGCGCGCTGGCCGGCGCGCGCCAGCAGCACGTGCGCGGTCAGCACGCTGCGCGCGCCGCACGAGTCCAGCGCCACCAGGCGAGGTCCCAGGCCCTACACACATCACACGTACCCGCGCAGCATCCTCGCGAAGGCGGCGGGCGGCGGGCGGCGCGAGTTGGCCACGATGTCGCGCGCGGCGCGCTGGCCGGCGCGCGCCAGCAGCACGTGCGCGGTCAGCACGCTGCGCGCGCCGCACGAGTCCAGCGCCACCAGGCGAGGTCCCAGGCCCTACACACATCACACGTACCCGCGCAGCATCCTCGCGAAGGCGGCGGGCGGCGGGCGGCGCGAGTTGGCCACGATGTCGCGCGCGGCGCGCTGGCCGGCGCGCGCCAGCAGCACGTGCGCGGTCAGCACGCTGCGCGCGCCGCACGAGTCCAGCGCCACCAGGCGAGGTCCCAGGCCCTACACACATCACACGTACCCGCGCAGCATCCTCGCGAAGGCGGCGGGCGGCGGGCGGCGCGAGTTGGCCACGATGTCGCGCGCGGCGCGCTGGCCGGCGCGCGCCAGCAGCACGTGCGCGGTCAGCACGCTGCGCGCGCCGCACGAGTCCAGCGCCACCAGGCGAGGTCCCAGGCCCTACACACATCACACGTACCCGCGCAGCATCCTCGCGAAGGCGGCGGGCGGCGGGCGGCGCGAGTTGGCCACGATGTCGCGCGCGGCGCGCTGGCCGGCGCGCGCCAGCAGCACGTGCGCGGTCAGCACGCTGCGCGCGCCGCACGAGTCCAGCGCCACCAGGCGAGGTCCCAGGCCCTACACACATCACACGTACCCGCGCAGCATCCTCGCGAAGGCGGCGGGCGGCGGGCGGCGCGAGTTGGCCACGATGTCGCGCGCGGCGCGCTGGCCGGCGCGCGCCAGCAGCACGTGCGCGGTCAGCACGCTGCGCGCGCCGCACGAGTCCAGCGCCACCAGGCGAGGTCCCAGGCCCTACACACATCACACGTACCCGCGCAGCATCCTCGCGAAGGCGGCGGGCGGCGGGCGGCGCGAGTTGGCCACGATGTCGCGCGCGGCGCGCTGGCCGGCGCGCGCCAGCAGCACGTGCGCGGTCAGCACGCTGCGCGCGCCGCACGAGTCCAGCGCCACCAGGCGAGGTCCCAGGCCCTACACACATCACACGTACCCGCGCAGCATCCTCGCGAAGGCGGCGGGCGGCGGGCGGCGCGAGTTGGCCACGATGTCGCGCGCGGCGCGCTGGCCGGCGCGCGCCAGCAGCACGTGCGCGGTCAGCACGCTGCGCGCGCCGCACGAGTCCAGCGCCACCAGGCGAGGTCCCAGGCCCTACACACATCACACGTACCCGCGCAGCATCCTCGCGAAGGCGGCGGGCGGCGGGCGGCGCGAGTTGGCCACGATGTCGCGCGCGGCGCGCTGGCCGGCGCGCGCCAGCAGCACGTGCGCGGTCAGCACGCTGCGCGCGCCGCACGAGTCCAGCGCCACCAGGCGAGGTCCCAGGCCCTACACACATCACACGTACCCGCGCAGCATCCTCGCGAAGGCGGCGGGCGGCGGGCGGCGCGAGTTGGCCACGATGTCGCGCGCGGCGCGCTGGCCGGCGCGCGCCAGCAGCACGTGCGCGGTCAGCACGCTGCGCGCGCCGCACGAGTCCAGCGCCACCAGGCGAGGTCCCAGGCCCTACACACATCACACGTACCCGCGCAGCATCCTCGCGAAGGCGGCGGGCGGCGGGCGGCGCGAGTTGGCCACGATGTCGCGCGCGGCGCGCTGGCCGGCGCGCGCCAGCAGCACGTGCGCGGTCAGCACGCTGCGCGCGCCGCACGAGTCCACGCGCCGCAGCGCCGCCGCGAACCCGGGGGCTGAGTCGTCCAGCGCCACCAGGCGAGGTCCCAGGCCCTACAACCACAGGATAACTAACAGTGTTGCCAACTCGGATTTTGAAAAAACGCTAGACCAATGTCTTGATTATGCCAAAATTATGCCGAAAATTTTTGAAACACCTATACTAAATAAATGCTAAAATATCACTTGAAATTAGACACTTAAAACACATACTTTTTTCAAATTTACCGCCTTTTTCTACTGACGAGACCTGCTTGACCAACTTTATATAGTCCGTTGACGTCCATCCGTCCACAAAAGTCAAAATTCACATGAAAATCTGAACCACATAAGGCGATGGCGCATATTGTTGCTGCCGAGTTGGTGCAAACTTGGCTTAGACTAGATTATGCTAAAAAATATGCCAGATGCTAAATGGAAAATTTTAGTGCCAAAGCGAGTGAAAATATGCCAGATCTGGCATCATTTATGCCAAGTTGGCAACCGTACAGAAAATTCACTCCTTCACAAAAGTCAAATTTAGGTATAAAATTATACCTATAAACGCCGCCTGCAACAAAAATGAAACTTATAACCGCGCACGAACGGTGAATCTTTTTTGCGCGAGCGCCACGTGACACGACTGGGTGCGTCGTATAATATATACCAACATTTGATATAATCTAATTTTAATATCATTTACAACATATAACACACGTTGGGGCTACCAACAAAAAATATATGTTTATAACATATATGGTAGAAATGCTCTAACATACTTCGTATATATTAATAAATAATATAAAGTTTGTATTGGCTAATTATTTTTTATATAACATTCATAACTTATAGGAATTAATACAAATAAAGATATTTGAAATATGTTATATATATTATAACATAATAATTATAATTACATGAGAAAAATACCTTCCAAAATATATCATACATGTAACAAAGTAATTACAGTGGAACCTGGATAATTGCAATCTCAAGGGACCGGCCAGTTTTTGTCAATTAACCAGGTTTTTCATTTAAGCAGGTCGTGTCAATTAACGAGGTTCAAAAATCGTTGTGTCAATTATAGAGGTTTTCATTAATAGAGGTTGCGTTCTGACAAATTTCTTTTATGGAGGTGCAAATAACCATTTAAAGTAGATTTACATTGATTTACATGCTTACGTTCTGGGTTTCTGGTCTATATTATATTGCTTCTGTCTATACTTGCATTTTTACACTACATTAATTACCACTTTATTTTCTTATAAAAATTTCTTAGGGTTTAAAATTTTCCCATGAATTGTAAAAGAAAGTTTTATTAGAATGTAAAAAGCATACTTTGTTTTTTATTGATCAAAACTATTTCACCTACTACAGGCTGTTTATAGATACCCAATAAATAAATTGAATTCTGGATGGAGATATAAATAAAATGATCATAGCTATTAAAATATTGTTTCTGCTGTCTACAACTACATTATTTCAATTACAGAGGTAATAAGTAAGACTCGTTTCAATAATAGAGGTAAAAACAAGAGCAAAAATAACGGTTTTTTTTAGCACAGTGTCAATTATAGAGGTCTTAAGTTGCGATGTGGTCAATTACAGAGGCAAAATTACGAAAAGCACAAAAATCTAGATTGCAATTACAGAGGTTCCAAAATTTCAATTATAGAGGCCTTTTGGTCTCAAGGGACCGGGACCGGACTTTTGGTTGCAATTATTGAGGTTTTCCATTTATCCAGGTGCCAATTAACCAGGTTTCACTGTAGTATCTTCTGCCGGTTGTTCTTTACTAAAGCAGGTCTCCGTTAGGTACGACGACGAGCGAAGCGAGGAGGAGTGTTAGGTTGAACTGTGAACAAATAGTGCGCGAGCCGAGCGAGCGAAGAGAGCGTGCCGCGGTAGCGGCCGGCGAAGCGCCAAAACGAAATTGGTCCATGGTTTAATAACTTACCGGAATTTATGATTCATTTATGTTCTTAGATCTATTAACTGATATAGTTTTTGATCGTTCGACTATATAATTTTTAAGAAATTCAAGTTTTATACAATATGAAATTATCTACATTGAATGTTATTCAAAAACAAATTAGCCATTTTGACATTATACGATTTGGGTTTTATACAATGCAAAACTTATATTGTTCAAAATTATACAAAGTGAGCGTATATCTTGTGAATGTTATATTAATAATTGGTATATATTATATTACTTACCCCGACTGGGTGCGTCGTATAATATATAGAGTCTGTGCGGAAAGAGAAGAGTCGTGGGATTTGAGGGCGCGCCAGTGCTATTTTATGGTTTTTGCTATGCTGACAACACTGGTCACGTGATTATAGTACGACACTAAAGGTCATGATACTTGTATCCCTTTTGTTCCGGTTTTTTACCACGGCTTACTAAACGGAGCCTGGTGGTGGTGTCGGCTCGTCAAATCAATCCTCTGATTTAGCGCAGGCACTAGTTTTCTTTTTAAAACACACTCTTGTTTTTATGTCTCACATACTAAAAAGTGACAGTGCGATTGACAAAACTGCTAAAACTAGTTAAGAATTTGTAACTTTAGTACCAAACAACTGTAATTTTAGTACCAAACAAGATAGAGTCTCATTTATGTACTACCTAATATGTGCAGTCCAACAGTTATTTTAATACAAAACCGGGTAGATCGGGTAGAAATTGGGCATTAGACCTGTAATTTTACTATCTGGGATATATTTAACCAATTGTAAACTTGACTTGTAATGTATCTGTACATTATTAATAATAAATATGAATATGAATAAAAATAGTGCATAAGTAGGTAGGCCTTATTGGGATATGTCCGGTTCTCTCATCTCACGATATTTTACTTCGCCGAAAAGTCTGCTAAATATGAAATACTTATAATTTCGTAACTAACAGAACCTAGTAAACGAACTTACAAATAAAGAAATATTTTTATAAAAAAGTTTTATTCTTTGTAATCGAAGTCTGAATTAAAATATTCAATGTCACTTATGTTTGAGCTAGTTTCAGAACAACCAGGGACTGATGTGAGGAACTGGATGTGCTTGAATCCGGCACGTAGATTACGAATTCTTGCATATCACCTACTTAGCGGTCTTTTATTCGAGATACCGTAGGTACTTTTACACAATCCTGAAAAAAAATTACATATAAATGTGCATAAAATGGCAAGTATCAAGACTATTTGTCAGTTATTTTAAAGATCATGAATGACCTGCATATTTATGAAAATTAATATATTTTGAATTAATATACTTACCGATTATGTACCGGAGACAAGTTACTTAGGGGGCTTATTAAATAGGTAATTATTTAATATTAAATACAACATCAATACCCGTGAATAGCGGAAACACGTTCCGCGACTTTTTGTAAGTCGATAGTCGGCTCTTAGCCGTTTTCTGCCCGCTGACAAAACCGAACAATGTTAAATATAATTTTTCGTGGTTTTATGTACGGTTTCATCGTGTTTTGAAAATATTTTATGCATAAAACTTGCGGTTTTTGTTAATATAATATACAATGACAGAAGTTTGTTTACTTTTTACAAGACATATGTCAAAGGTTTGATTGCCATATAAAATTTAAAATGTTAGTTCCCGTTTCTGCCACGACTCTTCTCTTTCCGCACAGACTCTACCAACATTTGATATAATCTAATTTTAATATCATTTACAACATATAACACACGTTGGGGCTACCAACAAAAAATATATGTTTATAACATATATGGTAGAAATGCTCTAACATACTTCGTATATATTAATAAATAATATAAAGTTTGTATTGGCTAATTATTTTTTATATAACATTCATAACTTATAGGAATTAATACAAATAAAGATATTTGAAATATGTTATATATATTATAACATAATAATTATAATTACATGAGAAAAATACCTTCCAAAATATATCATACATGTAACAAAGTAATTAGTATCTTCTGCCGGTTGTTCTTTACTAAAGCAGGTCTCCGTTAGGTACGACGACGAGCGAAGCGAGGAGGAGTGTTAGGTTGAACTGTGAACAAATAGTGCGCGAGCCGAGCGAGCGAAGAGAGCGTGCCGCGGTAGCGGCCGGCGAAGCGCCAAAACGAAATTGGTCCATGGTTTAATAACTTACCGGAATTTATTATTCATTTATGTTCTTAGATCTATTAACTGATATAGTTTTTGATCGTTCGACTATATAATTTTTAAGAAATTCAAGTTTTATACAATATGAAATTATCTACATTGAATGTTATTCAAAAACAAATTAGCCATTTTGACATTATACGATTTGGGTTTTATACAATGCAAAACTTATATTGTTCAAAATTATACAAAGTGAGCGTATATCTTGTGAATGTTATATTAATAATTGGTATATATTATATTACTTACCCGACACGACTATCGTGCGGTCGAGCGGCAGCCCACTGCCATACACCTGCCGGCCCGAGCGGCGCGCCGGCCAAATGTACCTAAACTGCGTAGTGACACCCCCCTGCCTACACACAGGATAACTAATAGTACTACCGTACAGAAAGGACACTTCCTACACGACCGAAATTTGACAGCGATTTAGGGTTACTATGCTATGCCTTTCTAACTAAGGCCCACTTGCACCATTCTACTAACCCGAAGTTAACCGGTTAAACCTGGAGTTACCATGGTTACCAGTACAATTTGACACTAGGTTAACGGTTTAACCGCTTAACCCCGGGTTATTGGGATGGTGCAAGTGGGCCTTATAAATTAACTTAAAAATAAAATTAACCCGCTGCGAGGACGTCCTTCGGGTCTAAAACTTTGGAGACCCCTAAATCAAAGCATGACAGTATTGGCTTCTATTAACTCCTACACTAGGGGCCCATTTCTCGAACGGTATTAAACTAATATTATTAGTAAACACTGTCAAATTGTATGGGTTTCCATAACAACACACTAATAATATTAGCCTAATATAGTTCGAGAAATGGGCCCTAAATGATACATGAAAAGTCACAATAATGCAAAAATTTCTGATGGCTAATAGAACGTATACAGAATATGCTTTCGTTACCTTTCTCTCCCCGCCGATGTTGAGATAGCCGAAGTGCGACAAGAATAGCCGCGCCGTCTGAAACTCCGTCACGGGCTCGGGCGGTACACACTCTTCTGGCACCTGTATAAATAATTGTGCACTGACTTATGAACCAAATGTTTCTACCATACAACCTAAAATAAATAATTAATTTGAACTATGGTTTTGTTTCGTCCTCTTGATCGCGGCGAGCTGTGATTGGCCAATTTCATTATAGTTGAGTAAACTGTATCGAAATGAATATTATAGTTGAGTTGGGAGCCCATACATTAAAAATACCCAATTGTAGTTTGGTATAAGAAACCTTAATTCAAGAATTACAGTCGACGAGTAGAAAAAAAAAAAACGACAGGACTGTTAACTATAAACTTGATTTACTACAAATTCATTCATTTGAACTGCATGCCTTTTTGTATCTCTACGTTTTTTGATAGTTTGCGTTAAGAAAAGATGTGCCCTGGACGAAATGTTAAAAATCCAACTGGCCTGGGCATCGGCTTAGCCCAGACTAATAAAACAAATTCGTAAGAATAAGTGACACTTTTACAAATTTACTAAAAGTACTACGCACACCTTACTTGACCTTACTACCTGAAACATAAACCTAAATAGTCGCGCATTCTGAAGTCGGTGCTATTTTTGCGAACGTTAAGTAACGTCCTGTAGAAATTTCGTCAAGAAACAGTATAGTGTAGAGTATAGGTGGCAGTGTTGGCCAAACGTTAATTGCATTAACCATTAACCATTATAAATTGAACCGTAAACCGCAACGGACGATTACAGTTTACGGTTCAATTTATGATGGTTAATGGCCAAAAATGGTCAATTGCATTAACGTTTCGGCCAACACTGATAGGTAGTCACCAGTTTTTAAAGTCGTCGGCAACCCACAAACATGACCCTTGGAGTCACAAGCGTCAGCAATTACTATCCATCAGGCTGACTGTAATTTCGTAACTGACGTGGCCACAGAATAAATAATTGTACTAGGTACAGAAGACTCACTCTCTAACAAAACGCGTCTGTCACGATCAGCACAAATATGGCCGCTAGGTGGCGACAGCGCCACGCGCGGCTTATGGCAAACCCCAAAATTGGGGTCAAACGGATGTACTTTTAGCTACCTGTAGCAAAGCGACGAAATCGCGGAGTGAGCCACGCCTGACGTGGCATAAAAAAGGAGTATGTAACTTACCGCGTTATTTTCGCTCTCCTGAACGCGTTTCTCGACCGCGGCCTGTTGTTCCAACAGCTTGAATAGAGTGGGCGCCTCCGGGTCGTTCAGTTGGCGCAACACCGCCTCCAGGCTTGGGAATGCGCTGTCACTGTTACCAAAAAAATGGAAATTATATACGAAACAATGTAGATTAGCATTTTTAAGTAGAAAATAAATTGGAAAAAATCTTTGAGGATATAAAATTATTACTCATTTAAAAAAATGGCCTACTATTCAATTATTCATTGGTGAAAAATAAACTCATATGTAAAACTCTGTAAAGAGGTCCACTATAAATACAGACGGGCGGGGCGCGGGGCGGCGGCTCCGTGATGTCGACGTATGATCACTACCGAGTGGCCTGGTATACTCACACGGCGCAGGGCGGCGGCGCTGGCGGCAGCGGGCGGCAGACGGGCGGGGCGCGGGGCGGCGGCTCCGTGATGTCGACGTATGATCACTACCGAGTGGCCTGGTATACTCACACGGCGCAGGGCGGCGGCGCTGGCGGCAGCGGGCGGCAGACGGGCGGGGCGCGGGGCGGCGGCTCCGTGATGTCGACGTATGATCACTACCGAGTGGCCTGGTATACTCACACGGCGCAGGGCGGCGGCGCGGGCGGCAGCGGGCGGCAGACGGGCGGGGCGCGGGGCGGCGGCTCCGTGATGTCGACGTATGATCACTACCGAGTGGCCTGGTATACTCACACGGCGCAGGGCGGCGGCGCGGGCGGCAGCGGGCGGCAGACGGGCGGGGCGCGGGGCGGCGGCTCCGTGATGTCGACGTATGATCACTACCGAGTGGCCTGGTATACTCACACGGCGCAGGGCGGCGGCGCTGGCGGCAGCGGGCGGCAGACGGGCGGGGCGCGGGGCGGCGGCTCCGTGATGTCGACGTATGATCACTACCGAGTGGCCTGGTATACTCACACGGCGCAGGGCGGCGGCGCGGGCGGCAGCGGGCGGCAGACGGGCGGGGCGCGGGGCGGCGGCTCCGTGATGTCGACGTATGATCACTACCGAGTGGCCTGGTATACTCACACGGCGCAGGGCGGCGGCGCGGGCGGCAGCGGGCGGCAGACGGGCGGGGCGCGGGGCGGCGGCTCCGTGATGTCGACGTATGATCACTACCGAGTGGCCTGGTATACTCACACGGCGCAGGGCGGCGGCGCGGGCGGCAGCGGGCGGCAGACGGGCGGGGCGCGGGGCGGCGGCTCCGTGATGTCGACGTATGATCACTACCGAGTGGCCTGGTATACTCACACGGCGCAGGGCGGCGGCGCGGGCGGCAGCGGGCGGCAGACGGGCGGGGCGCGGGGCGGCGGCTCCGTGATGTCGACGTATGATCACTACCGAGTGGCCTGGTATACTCACACGGCGCAGGGCGGCGGCGCGGGCGGCAGCGGGCGGCAGACGGGCGGGGCGCGGGGCGGCGGCTCCGTGATGTCGACGTATGATCACTACCGAGTGGCCTGGTATACTCACACGGCGCAGGGCGGCGGCGCGGGCGGCAGCGGGCGGCAGACGGGCGGGGCGCGGGGCGGCGGCTCCGTGATGTCGACGTATGATCACTACCGAGTGGCCTGGTATACTCACACGGCGCAGGGCGGCGGCGCGGGCGGCAGCGGGCGGCAGACGGGCGGGGCGCGGGGCGGCGGCTCCGTGATGTCGACGTATGATCACTACCGAGTGGCCTGGTATACTCACACGGCGCAGGGCGGCGGCGCGGGCGGCAGCGGGCGGCAGACGGGCGGGGCGCGGGGCGGCGGCTCCGTGATGTCGACGTATGATCACTACCGAGTGGCCTGGTATACTCACACGGCGCAGGGCGGCGGCGCGGGCGGCAGCGGGCGGCAGACGGGCGGGGCGCGGGGCGGCGGCTCCGTGATGTCGACGTATGATCACTACCGAGTGGCCTGGTATACTCACACGGCGCAGGGCGGCGGCGCGGGCGGCAGCGGGCGGCAGACGGGCGGGGCGCGGGGCGGCGGCTCCGTGATGTCGACGTATGATCACTACCGAGTGGCCTGGTATACTCACACGGCGCAGGGCGGCGGCGCGGGCGGCAGCGGGCGGCAGACGGGCGGGGCGCGGGGCGGCGGCTCCGTGATGTCGACGTATGATCACTACCGAGTGGCCTGGTATACTCACACGGCGCAGGGCGGCGGCGCGGGCGGCAGCGGGCGGCAGACGGGCGGGGCGCGGGGCGGCGGCTCCGTGATGTCGACGTATGATCACTACCGAGTGGCCTGGTATACTCACACGGCGCAGGGCGGCGGCGCGGGCGGCAGCGGGCGGCAGACGGGCGGGGCGCGGGGCGGCGGCTCCGTGATGTCGACGTATGATCACTACCGAGTGGCCTGGTATACTCACACGGCGCAGGGCGGCGGCGCTGGCGGCAGCGGGCGGCAGACGGGCGGGGCGCGGGGCGGCGGCTCCGTGATGTCGACGTATGATCACTACCGAGTGGCCTGGTATACTCACACGGCGCAGGGCGGCGGCGCGGGCGGCAGCGGGCGGCAGACGGGCGGGGCGCGGGGCGGCGGCTCCGTGATGTCGACGTATGATCACTACCGAGTGGCCTGGTATACTCACACGGCGCAGGGCGGCGGCGCTGGCGGCAGCGGGCGGCAGACGGGCGGGGCGCGGGGCGGCGGCTCCGTGATGTCGACGGGGCGCGCGCACGCCGCGCCGCCGCGCAAGCCCGAGCGCGGCGCGCCGCGGTTGCTCAACGACCACGCGAAGCGGCCCCAGCCGCAGCGGATGATCACTGGTGATCAATACCAAATATAGACAATTCACATTCAGGGAAATTTTAATAAGGACTTTCCTGGCAGTAAAATTACTAATCTGAAAATAGTTATTTGTTTTACAAGGGGGCAAGGTTGTTGTTTAACCGCTCGTGCTAATATTGATACCCGAGCGAGCGAAAGATTCCAAAATTAAACCGCGAGCGTTGCGAGGGTTTCGAAGCACGAGGGATAAACAAAATTTGCCCCCGAGTGAAACACAAAATTTTTCACCACACCACCCGAAGCAAACATTAAATGTAAAATATCAAACAAAATCAAATCCGAATAAATGTTATTAAATATTTATTATCCAAAGTCTTCATTTAAAAGTCAAGTCTACAGCAAACATAAAATAACAACTCAAACTTTGCACTTGATTACTTTGCCTCACCTGTGAATAAAATGCAACTTTACTATCAGTTTTTAAAGTGCAAAGTTCCGACCTGGTGTGGTAAAAACCAATTTGTCGCTACGAAAAGTGGCAGATATAAAATTTACATATCAATATGATGTGAAAAAAATTGACGTCGGCAACATAGTGTGGTCGTGAACACCCAGTCACTTACCAATAAGCGTAGGTTGCGGTTCCTGGCTGTTCGCGAGCGGTTCTTCCAACAGCGACAGCAGAATATTGCCGTCGGCGACATAATGTCGCAGGCGGCCGTGTCCTAAAGCTGATAACCATCGCTCGTCCAATCGACACCAACCGGTGCCCGGAGATTCCGATCCCACCTAAAAAAACACCGTGGCTCTTTATCTTGGAAAATAAAGCGATAAAAAAGAATGCCATTGATAATTGCACACATCAAATCATGCCCTGTCCATGTACCTCTCCGTCACGGAGAGAGAATCTTCGAATTGTCATGAACAGACACATATTACTGACTGTACTTCGCTTTGCCACGAAAAACGCCTGTAGTCAGTAGTGAACTTATAGGAATATGACATTAGCATGGTCATATTGGTCATGCCCTCCCATCTCGAAGGCCTTATAATTATTTTCAATTCAATAAAAAAAAATAAAAATCATTAACCAATATCATAGATGGCGCCAAAT
Organism: Cydia fagiglandana; assembly: GCF_963556715.1. Classification (NCBI taxonomy): domain Eukaryota; kingdom Metazoa; phylum Arthropoda; class Insecta; order Lepidoptera; family Tortricidae; genus Cydia; species Cydia fagiglandana. The sequence continues at coordinate 4,852,011 of NC_085943.1, forward strand.
GTCACGATCGATCATTACGAAATTTTTATCCTAAAGATTAAGTGATATTTAATTAAATCACAAATCATACCTATCTTAATACAAAAGTCAACAACGAAAATAATTAATTACCTAATGCGTCACATACCTATGACATGACATGAACAAACAAGGAAAGCTACATATAAAAAGAGTTTTTTCTCTGTCTTCTCACAAAGGAAAGCTTTGACAGTTTGAATTCCTCAAAGGAGGTCAGTAGTTAACACTAAACTCAAAACAGCACCTTTAAAAAAACATTAGGGGTCACTGACCTATCCCAGTAAATTGAGATAGTGTGATTGAGCTGCGTTTGTGTGTGAAATGGTAATTTGACAGAATCTGAAAATTTACCCTCCTCTACGCCCTCTTAAAACTTCGACAGTTCACCTCACCTGTTCCAAAATGAGCATCAGTAAGGATTCGGCTGCGTCGCGCACTCTCATAGATACAGGCTTTAGTTCCTTTTCATCTTTCATTTTTGGTTGCTCGCCTGATTTACCTGAAATTATATTTAGGAATTAGGTAATATTCCAGTAAACTGTCGCGAAGTTGCCGATGATAACCTGCTATGACTCGTGCGTGCTTTGTAGAAGTGATTATGCCAGCTGACCTAACACTTTGACGGTCTAGTGCAGTAGACAGTACTCACCCTGGCTCTTGGTGCCCGAGATGCCGAGCTCCACCATCTCCATGAGCGCGGCCAGGCAGTCCGGGTCGGCCAGCAGCGCGGGGCACAGCCAGGAGGCCAGGCAGGAGTACGCGGCCACCATGCACGAGTGCAGGTCGCGCGAGTGTGAAGGCGGCACACCGGTGCAGTAGACAGTACTCACCCTGGCTCTTGGTGCCCGAGATGCCGAGCTCCACCACCTCCATGAGCGCGGCCAGGCAGTCCGGGTCGGCCAGCAGCGCGGGGCACAGCCAGGAGGCCAGGCAGGAGTACGCGGCCACCACGCAGTGCAGGTCGCGCGAGTGTGAAGGCGGTACACCGGTGTAGTAGACAGTACTCACCCTGGCTCTTGGTGCCCGAGATACCGAGCTCCACCACCTCCATGAGCGCGGCCAGGCAGTCCGGGTCGGCCAGCAGCGCGGGGCACAGCCAGGAGGCCAGACAGGAGTACGCGGCCACCACGCACGAGTGCAGTACGCGCGAGTGTGAAGGCGGTACACCGGTGCAGTAGACAGTACTCACCCTGGCTCTTGGTGCCCGAGATGCCGAGCTCCACCACCTCCATGAGCGCGGCCAGGCAATCCGGGTCGGTCAGCAGCGCGGGGCACAGCCAGGAGGCCAGGCAGGAGTACGCGGCCACCACGCAGTGCAGGTCGCGCGAGTGTGAAGGCGGTACACCGGTGTAGTAGACAGTACTCACCCTGGCTCTTGGTGCCCGAGATGCCCAGCTCCACCACCTCCATGAGCGCGGCCAGGCAGTCCGGGTCGGCCAGCAGCGCGGGGCACAGCCAGGAGGCCAGGCAGGAGTACGCGGCCACCACGCACGAGTGCAGGTCGCGCGAGTGTGAAGGCGGTACACCGGTGTAGTAGACAGTACTCACCCTGGCTCTTGGTGCCCGAGATACCGAGCTCCACCACCTCCATGAGCGCGGCCAGGCAGTCCGGGTCGGCCAGCAGCGCGGGGCACAGCCAGGAGGCCAGGCAGGAGTACGCGGCCACCACGCACGAGTGCAGGTCGCGCGAGTGCGCGGGAGGGGGGCGGCTGCATTGGATGCTGATGTAGTCGCAGATCCAGCGGACGGCGCGCTTGCGCTCTATCGCTTCTATTGTCAAAATATATTATGTTTAGTCAGTCAAAGGAACACTAAGTACCAGTTGCACCATCGCCACTCAGCAGAAAAAAAAAGAAATTTCACATACAATAAAATGGTAGACGGATTAGTGCAACCAATCCTAAGACACGAGAAATATTAATTATAAAAACCGGGTCACACACGTATATAAAGTCGTTGATTGCTGGACATGTTTCGCTCCACAACGATTTAATATGTCCGTGTCTCACGGAAGTTTTGTTACGAAAAGTATTACAAAATTTATCAGATGTTAAAGCGGCTAATATATTTAAAAGAATTCGTCGCTTTAGAATTTTTGTATAATTTAAAACTTTTATTGACCAAACAGTTCATCACTTACCTATTACAAAATCTAGTGAGCGTGAAAATATAGAAAACACTTTATATTTCACACAATATGTATTTTCTTATATTATGTAAGACTACTTTTCCTTTATCATGTTTTTTTATATAAATTTAAAAAGTCTGGGCATTAGTTTTACTTAGGTAGTATTGTGGGTTCCTTTGAGAACGGTTAGTACTTATAACGGAAACCCACGAATAAGTTTATAATTATTTATTGATCACAAATCACAACACGATACAGAGTACGATACGATAATAACAATATCACACGCGTCGGTTAGGCAGTCATACGGAACTCGCGAGAGCGGCAAACGTAAGGACGAGTGACGTGACCGTGCGCTAGAAGTGTCTGGCTCGAACTGGTTGGCGCGGCCGCTCGACTCGAGGGGCGCGCGCGGGCCTGTTGGCAGTTCTCGGAAACTCGGTGTTTGCGAAGGCCGTTAGTTATAGAGATGGGAAAACCGTGTGGAACATGAGCTCGCCTCAGTACTCCCCCCCCAGAGAAAAGGTATCTTATTTATAGATCTAGTTTATCAGGAAATCTCACAGTTCTACCTGTCCTGGTCGTAGTGGGACTTCGCTGTTTCGTGGCAGGTGCAGGTGGTGGCGAAGTAGGAGCTGGTTCATTGATAGGTATAGGAACAGGTCGATCAGGGGTATGAGTTGGACTAGTATGATACGTGTCGATGAAAGCTGGCTTTACGTTGTTGATGGAAACTACGCGAGGCAAGCCGTTGACGGTAATGGTGAGGGTTTTTTCTTGTCTGTCAGTGATTCTAAAAGGTCCTTCGTACGGATTCTGTAGGCCTGTCTTGTTAAATCGTCTGACATATACATGTGTAGCTGAAGCTAGCTCCTTGTAAACGAAGATTGATGTTTTTGCGTGAGAGGATGTTTTAGTTGGTGCTAATCGATTAAATGCTGATTTGAGTGAGGATGCGAATGTTGACTGAGGTTGAACCATGGATGTTGCAGGTGATACAAATTCTCCAGGCAGTCTGATATTCTGGCCGAAAACCATTTCGGCTGGAGTAGCGTCTATATCTTCTTTGTAGGCTGCTCGGAGGCCCATCATGACAACTGGTAAATCATCTGTCCATGATGGGTTGTTATGGCATCTTAGGGCTGCTTTAAGTTGCCGGTGAAGACGCTCGACCAAACCATTTGCGATTGGGTGATACGGAGTGGTATGAATATGTTGGAAACCACATATTCGAGACAGAGATGAAAACAGTTCTGATTGAAATTGTCTGCCTTGGTCTGTAGTTATGCGAAGTGGTACGCCATAGCGAGATATCCAACCAGAGAATAACTTTTGTGCAACAGTTTCTGCTTCCATGTTTTTTAGAGGATAAGCTTCTGGCAGTCTTGAAAATCGATCCACTACTGTAAGAAGGTATCTGTATTCCCGGGAATAGGGCAAGGGTCCAACTAAATCGACGTGTATGTGTTCGAATCTGGTGTTCGGTGGTGCGAATGATCCGGGTGCGGCCGTAATATGGCGGTTGATCTTGGATGCTTGGCAAGCGAGGCAAGAACGTGACCAATTAGTGCAGTCTTTCCTGATTCCGGGCCACGCATATCTGTCGGTGATTAGCTTTGTTGTCACTTTAACTCCAGGGTGTGCTAAGTTGTGCAGCGAATCGAACACCTGTCGTCGGAGTGTTGTTGGAATGTACGGCCTAGCCACGGTAGTAGAAGTGTCGCAAAATATTGGTGTGTTCGTATCAGGGAATACGATCTTCTTGATTAAAAGGCTTGTCTGGTTATCGTTAAGAAGCTGTTGTAGCTCTCTGTCCGAAGCTTGAGCAGCAGCAAGTTCTTGATAACCTACTGGTTGACTGATGGCTTCGACTCTTGACAGAGCGTCAGCGACGATGTTGTCATTGCCACTGATGTGCTTGATATCCGTTGTAAACTGGCTGATGAATTCTAAGTGGCGGAACTGACGAGGACTGCACTTTTCCGGTTTTTGTTGAAACGCAAATATCAATGGGCGGTGGTCAGTGAAGATAGTGAAATGTCTTCCTTCTAACCAATGCCTGAAGTGATGAATGGCTTGGTAGACAGCGAGCAGTTCTTTATCATATGCGCTATACTTGGTTTGGGCTGAGGTCAGTTTTTTTGAGAAAAACGCAATCGGTTCCCAGCCGTGGTTTCCTTTTTGATGAAGGGCAGCCCCTGTGGCAGTATCTGATGCATCCGTGTAAAGAGAAAGCTCGCTGTTTTGTTTTGGATGTGTAAGTCTAGTGGCGTGTGCGAGACTTTGTCTACATAATTCGAATGCATTATCAGCCTCAGAAGACCAGTGTACAGGTTCATTGCCTTTGACGCCATCTTTGAGTAGATTATTGAGAGGTGCTTGTGTTTTAGCAGCATTTTTGATGAAACGCCGGTAGAAGTTCAGTACTCCTAAAAATCTGCGAAGTGATTTAACCGTTGCTGGCTTCGGGTATTGTTGAATGGCTTCAATCATTGATGAAGGAGGTTCTATGCCAGAAGCTGATACTTTGTATCCCAAAAAATCAATTTGAGTTTGGCCAAATAAACATTTACAGTGTTTATAATGACTCCATATTCTTCGAGCTTCTGAAAAAGGGCTTTGAGATGTTCCAGGTGTTGGGAGTCATCAGCGGAGGCTACTAATATGTCATCAAGGTATGGAAAGGTGAATGGTAGGTCTCTGGTGATCTCGTCTATGAAGCGCTGGAAGGTCTGCGCGGCGTTCCGAAGACCGAACGGCATTTTAAGGAACTCGAAGAGGCCAAATGGTGTGATTACTGCTGTCTTCTGGATATCTTCTTCGTGTACAGGTAGGTGGTAAAATGCATTGACCAGGTCTACTTTGCTGAAGATGGTGGAACCTTCAAGAGACATACCAAAGTCTTCAATATGACGGAGTGGGTAGCGGTCCGGTAGAGTGCGGGCGTTGAGTGCTCTGTAGTCGCCACAAGGGCGCCACCCTCCCGACTTCTTGGCCACCATATGGAGTGGAGATGCCCAAGGACTGTCACTGGGTCTTATGATACCTTGCTGGAGTAGCTCATCGAACTTCTTTTTAGCGACTTCTAACTTTTCAGGCGGAAGACGTCTAGCTCTACAGGCGGATGGAGGACCTGGAGTGGTTTTGATGTGGTGCTGGATATTATGTTTAAAGTTGTTGATGTTACAGGTCGGTTTCGTTACAGATGGGAATTTAGCTAAAAGCTGATGATAAATTGTTGTACCTGAGATGACCTTGACGGATGGGGAGTCATCAATAATGACAGGCCTACCTGGAGTACTCATGCCAGTTGTAGAATCTACTAAACATCTCTTCTTAAGGTCGACGAGGAGACCGTAATGTGCGAGGAGATCAGCTCCAATGATAGGTCTGCCGACATCAGCGACAATAAATGACCAGGTGTAGTCGCGTCGAAGTCCGATGTTGAGGTTGATTGTCATTACTCCATATGTTTTTATCGGCGTAAGATTTGCAGCATAAAGTTCGTATGTAGATGTAGGGCGCCGCCGTTCAATTAATTTATACGGGTAGACGCACACATCTGAGCCTGTATCTACAAGATAATCTTTCTTGGTTGTCCGGTCCATGATATAAAGGCGGTTAGAGTAAATTTTTGGTAAGTTGGTAGGGTTACTTACCGCCGCTAGCAACCCTACTGCTGGTTTTCCTTAACAAATTTACACGGCTGCTCGCACCTGCGTGCATTGGCACCAAAATTGGTATGGTACCAACATAAGTCGTTGCTAGCGTAGCGGGCGCGGGACCTGGATCTGCTCCTATTGCGCGAGTACGAACGATCAGAGTTTCGTTGTGTTTGACCGAGGGCAGCAACCATTCGTGTAAGCTCATTGATTTGCATCTGCATATTTTGCATATCAAAAGGTTGGTTGTGGTTAGAAGGTAAAGCGCTTGCGGAACTCTGATTGTATGTAACGGCGCATGCAGAGTTTGCGTTGTTACAATTGCATTGTGACTGCATCGGCGAATTGACTTGTTGCACCAGATGGTGGTGGTTATTCGGCGTTATGCCATACAATTTGTCGGCTAAATCGCCAAGGTCGTCCAATTACATTGTTGAGGGCTGGGAAATTAAATTTCCTTGGATATGTGTAGGTAGCCTGCTTATCCAAATGGTTTTGATCATTTGATCTGATCCTGCTCCTTTAGCTAAAGACTTCAAGTGTCGTAGGAAAGAGGAAGGTTTGCGGCTCCCTATTTCCTCTTTTTCTAAAAGTCTATGAATTTTCTCTTCACTGGATTCCGAGAATCGAGCTATTAGTGTATTTTTGAGTTTGGTATAGGGTTCGTAATTATTTCTTCCGCCTCTGTGGCGGTTTTGGGGTCCAATTGGGCTATTGCGTAATAAAATTTTGTTAATTCTCTGGTAATATTGTTTACGTGAAACTGAGCCTCTATTATACCGAACCATACAGTGGGGTGATCGGGGTAAAAAGGAGGAACTCTAATCCCAACACGGCTTACCTCATAACCATAACCAGATGGCGGCTGCAGCGGCACTAGCGGCGATGTCGGATGGGCGGCCGCAGCGGCAGCGTGGACGGCGGCGTGGGCGGGAAGCAGTGGAGCACCGGTAGCACCAGTGCCAAGGTGAGTATTCACAGCGTTACCACCGGTAGGGGCGGCGGCGGCACCACCGGCGGCGGCTGCGACGGCGGCAGCGGCGGCGGCACCGGCCGCGGCAGCGGCACCGGCCGCGGCAGCGGCGGCGGCAGCCTCGGAGTCATTTTCATTGTTATTTAAACCTCCCATGTTCGGGGTCACCACTGTGGGTTCCTTTGAGAACGGTTAGTACTTATAACGGAAACCCACGAATAAGTTTATAATTATTTATTGATCACAAATCACAACACGATACAGAGTACGATACGATAATAACAATATCACACGCGTCGGTTAGGCAGTCATACGGAACTCGCGAGAGCGGCAAACGTAAGGACGAGTGACGTGACCGTGCGCTAGAAGTGTCTGGCTCGAACTGGTTGGCGCGGCCGCTCGACTCGAGGGGCGCGCGCGGGCCTGTTGGCAGTTCTCGGAAACTCGGTGTTTGCGAAGGCCGTTAGTTATAGAGATGGGAAAACCGTGTGGAACATGAGCTCGCCTCAGTATTTTATTACACTCTAACGTCACGGAGGATGGATCAAAACTGGATCTCCACCGAATTGAAATAATTGATTTCAATTTGTACAAGTATTAAAATCCACTATCAATAACTAAGACACCTTATTGTCTTGTACAGAACATACCTGGTTTAGCAGAGTGAAGCTTAGCCAGGCCAGAGAGCAGTTCCAACGCGGCCAGCGACACCTGCAGGTCTCCCTTCCACGAGGAGATTAGGCGGTGGCACACTAAGTACGTGGCACGCACCACCAGTGCCGCACCTGACGTTCCGATAACAATCGACTATAGTTAGGTATGTATAGTATAAGCATCAGGAGTTGGTATAGACTAGGAATCCTCTAGACGAGGTGAGCGAGTCCCGTGCCGATTTGGTTCGTTCAAAGACACGGACGTCACACAAAGACACTTTGACTCGAAAATAAAGTAAAACTACCGTGTATTTGTGGCAGAGGGGGTAGCGCTACTATGCTCAGTCTGGAGGATGTCTTATCTGTGGGAGTTGATAACTATCACACAGAAAACACCATGTCATGTAATACACCTTAGCGTAAAAAGGCCCGGTTCTTAATCTTGCCTAGTTTCAAAATTTCATACTCTTACAAGTGTGAAAGGGTTCGATTTCGCTACTACCCATAGACAAAACTGCAAGTTCAATTTAAAAAATATCGATGGGCCTTCTTAGGCGCAGGTACCTTAATTACGGCGGGATTATTTATCTGTAAAAGGTACATGCGTTTCAAATAATTTTTACTAACCGTAATTATACATTTAATTGTGTAACATTTAGTCAGACTAGGTAAGGTTATGATAACAACTACGTGAAAATGTCATCATCCTCAAAATATTGTATGCAGGTTCTAAATAAATTCGAAATATGCACTCAAGAAACACCAAATTGCATTCAAACTTTTGCATACGTGAACACACGGCATTTCAATCATTCTAACCGAATAAAATATGCAGTATAACTTAGAAGATAGTCATTTCTTAAATCAATAACAAGCAAGCAATGGTAACAACAAAAAATATACACAAAATGATCATTTATATGCTTCTGCTTTCATAAGTAATAGTTACTGATTTTTTAAAAGCATTTTTCTATTAAAAGACATTTCTTAAATCGATAACAAGCAAGCAATGGTAACAACAAAAAATATATGTACACAAAATGTAATGTTCACGGAACTTGTCAAGAGAAGTTCGTTAATTTACGATCATCGTTTGATTATACAGATATTGATAATATGATGTATTATTTTCATTTGCTAAACAAATGAAAATAATACTAAACGAAGTCTATATAATCTGTTAATGGAAATTAGGTATTATTTGTTCATAGTTTACGCAAAAAAAAATACGGCGCGTAAATTAGAGCCAACTGTTGTTGTTTTGACACTTGAAGTAACTGTTTCGCGGAAATTACTGTAAATACTAACCCCTATTCATAAACGTTCACTAAAGTTGACAAGCCGATAATAATCGATTGTCCCTTTCCATCATACCAACACGTCGGAAAGGGACAAACAATTATCATCGGCTTGTCAACTTTAGTAAACGTTTATGAATAAGGGGGTAAGTTGTCAGACATGCGCTAACATTTGACAGTCCAACTGCCTTAATAAAACCATACATAGCCATTTACTTCACGTGTCAATATTTTGGTTACAATAATTCTCACTATACGTATACATTAGCGTGTTTAGAGAATAGCAAGCTTATCTGTATAATCGAACATGGCTCTTAACACATGCAGTGTAAAGGGCCACCCGACACTAACATCTTTTGAGCGTTGGCGTCCAGTGGCGTCCTAAATGACGCCGCTACGCAGTTGCGCCAACGTTGCGTCGAGCAGCAGCCATAGAGTTGACTAGACGCCGATGCTCATGATACGGTAGTGTGGGGTGGGGTGGCTAATAGTATTTTTCAAACTCGATGGGTAGGATGACAGCAGTCATTTCAAAGAAATTTGCCGAGATTAAGCATTGTTATGCTGAAAATCTTAGTTCAAGACCAAAAAAAGTAAGACAATGTTGCTACTGCAATAAATTGTTTGTTCCTTTTTTATAAATAAACACGCTAAGATAATTTATTTATTGGTAATTTTACTCCTACGATTTAAAAAAGTATTTTAATTATTTACATAATTTTACATAAATACTCGAAAAGTGCTCGAGTGGAGACCACGGACTAGCAAGCGCAGCGTAGGACGTCCACCCACAAGATGGACAGACGACCTTGTTAAGGTCGCCGGAAGACGCTGGATGCTTCCAACCGGCACGTATGGAGATCCAAGGGGGAGGCCTATGTTCAGCAGTGGACGTCTTATGGCTGAGATGATGGTGACATAAATACAAGACGCACAACTAAAAAGTGGCAAACTTGTCTTATTTTTGTTGGTCTTGAACTACGATTTTCAGTTTAGGTTATAAATAATGGAGATGACACCTGTCATCCTACGCTTCGAGTTTGAAGAATAATATAAGAGTTTACCGAAAAGCGGCGACGCCGGGTCCAGGTCGGTGACGAGGTCGTCCAGAGAGGGCTCCGCCGCGCCGCCGTCGGAGCGCGCTAGCGGAGTGAACGGCATGACAACACAATGGTGGTAACGTAACATAAATGGGATAAACTGATCCGAGGAATCCGGACGGTTACAGACAAAGTTTCTTCTTCTTTTCGTGAAAAGGGATCAAACTTCTTAAAACTAAATTTTTGTCTGCCAATGGCTTATTAGCAAGACAAAGCTAATGATTTTGTTTCGTAATAACCAAAGAGGATTTGATGTAGAGAGTTACTGTCATGGTAAATTATGTAGTTACAGTTCATTTACTGCCATCTTTCGACAGAAGATTAACACTGTTTGAACGCCATTTGACTTTGATCCTTATTCTTTAACTGATATGTGTTAACTTTTTAAATATTAATATCTACTCGAGCATAGGCTGAAGGTTGTGGCGCCATCGCTCGAAAACATGGAACCATAACTTTGGCCTATAGTCGAGTAGATGGCGTGAATATCAATATTTAATAAGTTAACACATACTCGTATCAGTGAAAGAATAAGGATCAAAAACAAATGGCGTCCTAACAGTTTTATGTTCTGTCGAAAGATGGCAGTAAATTTACAGTGGCTACAGAATTTACTTTGACAATCCTTCTCTATAGCTTTATTCTCTTTGCTATTACCAAAAAGAATAGATAGTATAGAGGGGTCCTGTCAAAGTAAATTTTGTAGTCACGGTACATTTACTGCCATCTATCGACACACGATTAAAACTTAAAATAAAATTGAAAATGTATAAATGAATTAAAATATGTTTACGGATATATGATTATTAATTTTTATTGTTCCACAATGACCCATGTTCTTTCACTGATACGTGTTAAAATTGTTAAATATCAAACGGTGTCGCCAACGCCATCTAAACGACAATAGGCCAAAGGTGTATGGCGCCATCTATTCGACAGTGACTTTTGCTTGACATCCGAGGCACGTTTTTTTCTTAGACTTTATTTATCTTATTTATATCTTATATATATCTCTGCTATTACTAACTATTTTAGTAACATTTTTTTGTCACAATAGTTAAATGCCGTCGTTTTAAAAATACCTGTGACATACGGACAGACGGATATGATGAAACTATAAAGCTCGGGTTTCCTAAGATAGCGGTGCCGTCATATAGCGGCCGTCTCCATACAAAATACTACGACATTCATATTTGGCCGTATTATTTTGTATGGAGACGGCCGCTATATGACGGCACCGCTATCTTATGAAAACAGAGCTTAAGGTTTTCATTTTGGCCATTTCGGCTACGGAAGCCTAAAAAAGGTCTTCTAGTAATGCAACTTTCTGAAATGAAATGACAGCTTGAATTTAACAGCTTAAAATAATTAAATAAATATTGAACATAATTAGTTAGTGGACATTGATGCGTACTATACAGTAGGTACTAGATATATTTAATAAATTGTTTTTATTATGTTATTTTTATTTTTAATTTATTTTTTTATTTTCTTATTGACATCATTTTCTATGATCTGTACTTTGTAGTACTGAAACTGATTTAATTTTTCTATTGACATTGTTTTATTTTTAAATATTTTACTATTGTGACATTTTGACGTTTTTTAATTTATTTCTATTTGCATTGTTTTGATTTGTTATGTACTAATTTTATTTTATTTTATATTTTGATGTTCTATTCTAATTCTTATTATTATTCTAAAAATCCGGGCAAGTGCGAGTCGGACTCGCGCACGAAGGGTTTCGTACCATAAAGCAAAAAAAAACGGGAAAAAATGCACAAAGAAAACGGTCACCCATCCAAGTACTGACCACGCCCGACGTTGCTTAACTTGGTCAAAAATCACGTTTCCTGTATGGGAGCCCCACTTAAATCTTTATTTTATTCTGTTTTTAGTATTTGTTGTTAAAGCGGCAACAGAAATCACGGTTCGTGAGATACAGCCTGGTGACAGACGGACGGACGGACGGACGGACGGACAGCGAAGTCTTAGTAATAGGGTCCCGTTTTACCCTTTGGATACGGAACCCTAAAAACGATCATCATACGACAAGTAGTTCAAGCTGAAATGTATGTATATTTTACCTGTATGAAAATTGTATATTGAGATAAATAAACTAAAATATTTGATAAGATCAAATAAATGATGTCGATATATTAAGCATTCCATGTTTAATAAAACGTTTCATTTCGTATAATTAACAAGTTCAAAACAGGGATTGTAACATATTCCGGTGTTTTATCAAGATAAAGGACAATCAAATTTACAATCTGTCGGTTTCCTCGGATCAGCAGTGTGTTTTTAGCTTTTAGCCAGGGCTACTCTACCCAACTATGCTACAAATGTCAGTTGCATCTTGCAGGGTTGGGGAGAAACGCTAAAGTAACTCAATCTACTTTTCGGAGCAAGGTATAAATAATTATAAGAATTAAATGTTTATGATTTTTATGGGTTTCCATTCCATTCACGTTATTTTTCATAATAGGTATAATTTGTAACTCAACAACTGGCTAAAAACATTGTTAAATACTACCCGTTCACTTCACGATGGCGGTTGCATAATGACGTCAAAGTCAAGTCACAGTACTAAGCGGGCCTGAGTTGCGGCGCGGAGGGAGAGAGGTAAAGGCCAACTTAAAGCGAACGGCGAGTAAACAATGGTAGAATATTGCAGTTTTCTTAGAAGCAAAAATCTCTCTTTCTCAACGTTTAATTGGATTTGAAGAGTGGCTTGAGGTGTAAGTAGCAGAAAAATGTATGATGATAATATAGCGTGTAGGTGTAGCTAAGGTAGGTAGCTCTTCATATATTTACAACAAGACTGATCGTGGCTGGTTGATAAGATTTAATGTAATAGCAAATTAAAACAGCATGTGTACTGGATATATGTAAAATATTTTTCTTCATAAGATAATAAAATAGTGTCAAACTCAAAAAGAAAATCATATTTTCTCTAGATGGTATTAAAGTTTAAATTCTCATATAATACCGTCGGCAATTGAAACGGCTATGTATCGCAATTTTCATTTGACAAGGTATTTCGTTTATTTTATAGAATAATATCGTCAAAAATACCAGGACCGCATAACACATTAGGTAACCTTACCTTTGTAATCCGTGCTATGCGACATAGTCGAGCCAGGCGGCGCGCTATGCGCCTTGCTCGCCGTCGATACTTGCGCGTTATGCCTCACACACAGGTACAAAGCACTTAGCAAAGGTACTGCTAGTGCGTCTGAGGTCTCAACTTGGACTGCCGTCACGCAGATGAGGGAGATCTTGCCGCGGGCGTAGTCGCCTAGTGTCATGCCGGCGCTGCAAGGGAAAGTGAGTTGTAGTTGGTGGTGATATGGTCCAGAATTGTACAGTCAACGTCCAACATAATGTTTACACGCTGTAAATTACAGTTTAGCACCTTGCTCCTTTGTAATAAGGTGACAAATGGAAACATATCTTTGTCCCTCGGAACTTCGAAACCAAAAGCGCTATGTAGATGACCTGTGACAAAACGTGCGCTTAAGTTCGCTTTGAGCAGCTCTCAGAACTGAAAATTCGTAAATTTATTCTGCAAGTAATTTTTTGCACAAGTCAATCTAATTTGTCTATGGATTTCTCATATTTTACAGTCGTAACCAGCGAGACGGATACCAGGATAACATAACTGTGTATAAGAGTTTCACTTACTACTCATTGCATCCGGGGAACTCCGGAACCGGCAGCCCCTTATAATGGTGCGGGAAAGCGACCAGAGACAACAACGCACTGATGGCCGCCTTGCGCAGTTCTCTCTTGTCTATGGAACCGCATTCCAGTCTGGGCTCTCGCTCTGTTAGGATGTGCTCAAGTGCTGTGATGAAGTCAGGAACTAGTACCAATACGCCGTCTAGGTCCAATCTGTAAGTTAAATGTGAAGTTACTTTACGAATAAAGACTTTATACCAGGTTTACGAAATAAGAACGAAAGTTAAATACAATTTGAATTGTTAATGATTCAGAGGCCCTGCCGCGAAAAACGAAAATCTAAATTTCTTTACCTGCCTCCATATCGCTCGAATACGCAAGAGCGATAGAGTTGCAAATAACGAAACTTCGATTTACGTTTTTCGCAGTAGGCCCTCAAACTCATTTATCAATACAGTGGAATTAGCGGTTTCACCAAAAATGAGAATCTATCTGTCAAGCATTAAGATTCAAACTTGTTTACCTGAATATATGAGGCACGTTGAGTAGGCGCAGTAGGTCCCTCAGCCCACGCCGAATGGCGGCGTAGCAACATGACAGTTCACATAAACCGCGACTCTATGGCTTGCGCATTAAGGTTCAACCTAGTTTACCTGAATATATCAGGCGCATTGAGTACGACAGCGGGCGCAGTGGGTGGGTCTCTCAGCCCGCGGTGAATGGCGGCGCAGCAACATGACAGTTCACATAAACCGCGACTCTATGGCTTGCGCATTAAGGTTCAACCTAGCTTACCTGAATATATCAGGCGCATTGAGTACGACAGCGGGCGCAGTGGGTGGGTCTCTCAGCCCGCGGTGAATGGCGGCGCAGCAACATGACAGTTCACATAAACCGCGACTCTATGGCTTGCGCATTAAGGTTCAACCTAGCTTACCTGAATATATCAGGCGCATTGAGTACGACAGCGGGCGCAGTGGGTGGGTCTCTCAGCCCGCGGTGAATGGCGGCGCAGCAACATGACAGTTCACATAAACCGCGACTCTATGGCTTGCGCATTAAGGTTCAACCTAGCTTACCTGAATATATCAGGCGCATTGAGTACGACAGCGGGCGCAGTGGGTGGGTCTCTCAGCCCGCGGTGAATGGCGGCGCAGCAACATGACAGTTCACATAAACCGCGACTCTATGGCTTGCGCATTAAGGTTCAACCTAGCTTACCTGAATATATCAGGCGCATTGAGTACGACAGCGGGCGCAGTGGGTGGGTCTCTCAGCCCGCGGTGAATGGCGGCGCAGCAACATGACAGTTCACATAAACCGCGACTCTATGGCTTGTGCATTAAGGTTCAAACTAGTTTACCTGAATATATCAGGCGCATTGAGTACGACAGCGGGCGCAGTGGGTGGGTCTCGCAGCCCGCGGTGAATGGCGGCGCAGCAACATGACAGTTCACATAAACCGCGACTCTATGGCTTGTGCATTAAGGTTTAAACTAGTTTACCTGAATATATCAGGCGCATTAAGTACGACAGCGGGCGCAGTAGGTGGGTCTCTCAGCCCGCGGTGAATGGCGGCGCAGCAACATGACAGTTCACATAAACCGCGACTCTATGGCTTGTGCATTAAGGTTCAAACTAGTTTACCTGAATATATCAGGCGCATTGAGTACGACAGCGGGCGCAGTAGGTGGGTCTCGCAGCCCGCAGTGAATGGCGGCGTAGCAACATGACAGTTCACATAAACCGCGACTCTATGGCTTGTGCATTAAGGTTCAAACTAGTTTACCTGAATATTTCAGGCGCATTGAGGACGACAGCGGGCGCAGTGGGTGGGTCTCTCAGCCCGCGGTGAATGGCGGCGTAGCTACATGACAGTTCACATAAACCGCGACTCTATGGCTTGTGTATTAAGGTTCAAACTAGTTTACCTGAATATATCAGGCGCATTGAGTACGACAGCGGGCGCAGTGGGTGGGTCTCTCAGCCCGCGGTGAATGGCGGCGTAGCTACATGACAGTTTGAACTGTCATGTAGCTACCACATAACCCGCGACTCTATGGCTTGTGCATTAAGGTTCAAACTAGTTTACCTGAATATATCAGGCGCATTGAGTACGACAGCGGGCGCAGTAGGTGGGTCTCTCAGCCCGCGCCGAATGGCGGCGTAGCAACATGACAGTTCACATAAACCGCGACTCTATGGCTTGCGCATTAAGGTTCAAACTAGTTTACCTGAATATATCAGGCGCATTGAGTACGACAGCGGGCGCAGTGGGTGGGTCTCTCAGCCCGCGGTGAATGGCGGCGCAGCAACATGACAGTTCACATAAACCGCGACTCTATGGCTTGTGCATTAAGGTTCAAACTAGTTTACCTGAATATATCAGGCGCATTGAGTACGACAGCGGGCGCAGTGGGTGGGTCTCTCAGCCCGCGGTGAATGGCGGCGCAGCAACATGACAGTTCACATAAACCGCGACTCTATGGCTTGTGCATTAAGGTTCAAACTAGTTTACCTGAATATATCAGGCGCATTGAGTACGACAGCGGGCGCAGTGGGTGGGTCTCGCAGCCCGCGGTGAATGGCGGCGCAGCAACATGACAGTTCACATAAACCGCGACTCTATGGCTTGTGCATTAAGGTTTAAACTAGTTTACCTGAATATATCAGGCGCATTAAGTACGACAGCGGGCGCAGTAGGTGGGTCTCTCAGCCCGCGGTGAATGGCGGCGCAGCAACATGACAGTTCACATAAACCGCGACTCTATGGCTTGTGCATTAAGGTTCAAACTAGTTTACCTGAATATATCAGGCGCATTGAGTACGACAGCGGGCGCAGTAGGTGGGTCTCGCAGCCCGCAGTGAATGGCGGCGTAGCAACATGACAGTTCACATAAACCGCGACTCTATGGCTTGTGCATTAAGGTTCAAACTAGTTTACCTGAATATTTCAGGCGCATTGAGGACGACAGCGGGCGCAGTGGGTGGGTCTCTCAGCCCGCGGTGAATGGCGGCGTAGCTACATGACAGTTCACATAACCCGCGACTCTATGGCTTGTGCATTAAGGTTCAAACTAGTTTACCTGAATATATCAGGCGCATTGAGTACGACAGCGGGCGCAGTAGGTGGGTCTCGCAGCCCGCAGTGAATGGCGGCGTAGCAACATGACAGTTCACATAAACCGCGACTCTATGGCTTGTGCATTAAGGTTCAAACTAGTTTACCTGAATATTTCAGGCGCATTGAGGACGACAGCGGGCGCAGTGGGTGGGTCTCTCAGCCCGCGGTGAATGGCGGCGTAGCTACATGACAGTTCACATAACCCGCGACTCTATGGCTTGTGCATTAAGGTTCAAACTAGTTTACCTGAATATATCAGGCGCATTGAGTACGACAGCGGGCGCAGTAGGTGGGTCTCGCAGCCCGCGGTGAATGGCGGCGTAGCTACATGACAGTTCACATAAACCGCGACTCTATGACTTGCGCATTAAGGTTCAAACTAGTTTACCTGAATATATCAGGCGCATTGAGTACGACAGCGGGCGCAGTAGGTGGGTCTCGCAGCCCGCGGTGAATGGCGGCGTAGCTACATGACAGTTCACATAAACCGCGACTCTATGGCTTGGGCATTAAGGTTCAAACTAGTTTACCTGAATATATCAGGCGCATTGAGTACGACAGCGGGCGCAGTAGGTGGGTCTCGCAGCCCGCGGTGAATGGCGGCGTAGCTACATGACAGTTCACATAAACCGCGAGTCTATGGCTTGTGCATTAAGGTTTAAACTTGTTTACCTGAACATATCAGGCGCATTGAGTACGACAGCGGGCGTAGTAGATGGGTCTCGCAGCCCGCAGTGAATGGCGGCGTAGCTACATGACAGTTCACATAAACCGCGACTCTATGGCTTGTGCATTAAGGTTTAAACTTGTTTACCTGAACATATCAGGCGCATTGAGTACGACAGCGGGCGTAGTAGATGGGTCTCGCAGCCCGCAGTGAATGGCGGCGTAGCTACATGACAGTTCACATAAACCGCGACTCTATGGCTTGTGCATTAAGGTTTAAACTAGTTTACCTGAATATATCAGGCGCATTAAGTACGACAGCGGGCGCAGTAGGCGGGTCTCTCAGCCCGCGGTGAATGGCGGCGTAGCAACGGGCTAGGTACTGAGCTGAAACCTCTTCACGACACTGCTTGGAGCAAAGTACGCGACATAAGGCACCTAGGGCTTCGGCGCGACCTACAAAAGGATAGGTATGGTTAGAATTATTCCTTTTCGCTATATGTTCCTGGTACTTTTGGAATTGAAGCCAGTCAATCTGTAAACTAGATTTTTTAAGAATGGAGGCGCAATCGAGCTTGATATTGTTCTGAGAAAAAAAGTTTGGCACCGCTGAGAGATGTTCCCTTAAGATAGTATTCCACCTCCAATTTCTTTGTCCAATGTGCGTTGCATCTCATTCTTTCATTAAGCAAAATGTGAGACACAAATTAGACCAAGATATTGGACACACGGAATACCATCCTTAGGCGGTTAAGTAAAGAAGGCCCTAAGAGCAGTTACATTGGGGGAAACTTTTTTTTTATTGGTCCATGGCCGGTATTTTTTGTACAGTTTTGTTTAAAAAAGTCACCCGCAATGTGTTAATTTTGTGTTATTTTTGGGGCCTATTTATGTACTTTACCTGGTTGGTAAGCTGCCATATTCAGTTTGCTCGTGGCATCCGACAAAGATGGCGGCGGCGGAGTGCCGTCGGCTCGTTCTGAAGACAAACATTTTTTTTTAAATATTTCTCCGGATAGAACTCTATAATTGCAATAGCATAATAGTCCGTCCTTTAGACCTTGATTTACAGATGTATGCATTCTTGTTTTCCATCGTATTTCCTCGGAAACGTTCGTATTTGGTATGCTAGCTCAGTCAATGTCAGTACTTTTTGTACCAAGACTGACTGAAATAGCAAGACACGTTCGTAAGTTTCCGTGAAACTACGATGAGAAATAATACTGTACTACTTTTATTAGAAAACGAGTTATGTAATAATAATGTAGGTACAACTATTTAATTGTCAGTAGAAATAAGTTAAGAAAATGTTTTAATTAAATTTATAATTAGGCAAAGTTCTAAATGTAAGATTTGTTTGCAATGCTCTAACAGGGTGCCATGTGTTCTCACAACCTTTTACTGTAATAACTAAATGTACCATGGTTTCGCAATAAGGAATTCTATTCTATGTTTGTATTGCAACGTAGAAGCTTTGACAAAAAGTGCCACTAGGAGAAGGTAAGTACTGAACATTGTTGCAACATATTTATAATGAATGAACGAATTACGTTGGTCGTTGTTGTAGGAAGGCGTGGTCCCGATGAGTGCCGCTTCGAACAGCCACTCGCCGAACAAATGGAAGATGGAGTTCACTTTCGGACGCAGTGGAGTCAGGGGCGGCTTCTCAGAATCACACACTGAAAAAAAGTCACCGTTGTTATCTTTGGTGTGGAGAAATTGTTTGCGATCCCTGCCCTCTTTGCCATTTCCGCGACTCTTTTCACGGTCGTTAAGGCTTTATTGGTTAAAAAATTTTAAGTCATTTTTTACATTTTGTTTTTATAATCACAACGTTTAAGATTGACGGCCCAATTCAAACTTAAGGATACGTCAATTAATAGATCTAGAAAAGATATGGATTAGATATGTCAGTGTCAAATGTGACGTTTCTAAGTTTCTTCAACCAAAAACGTCACTTTAAACACTGATACATTTAATCCATATCGTTTCTAGATCTATCAATTGACGTATCTTAAAGTTCGGATCGGGCAGACAGTCAATTGCAGAGAAATTTGATCTTTTGCATAGAAATTTGTATTCATAAACTAAAGCAATACCAGCGAAACGAGATAAAGAATGTACACAATATGGTTAAGCCGCCATTGTGTTATTTCATTCCAGTACGGATATGATGGTCGTACTTGTCTACGTGACAGCGTGATAAAACGATGTCCGTCACTTTCTATCCCGCGGTGTTAAAATGTGACAGTTATTCTATCACGTGGCTAAAACCATCCGTAATACGCCGGCAGGTTGACTAATGGATGTGTTCAGTGACTGACATTAAAAATTAGATGAAAGCCCTGAAAGTGTGTTTATCTTTCTCATCTAGTTACGCTAGCTTTAGACTTAGTGCAAGTCATAGAAACACGTATACAATTTTGAGAGCAACGGACCAGGGTAACATACCTTGCGAGACGATAGAATTAGGTGGAGTAGTAGGCGCCACACTAGCAGGCCTGCTGCCTCCCCCCGTCAGTCCGATTAGAGATGACCGTGGAGTACCTACGCACAAGTTAGTTACACAATAACAACCGTTAGAATACAATCTAACTACACTGTAGTTACTACAGTAAAACCCGCTTAGGAAGATTCCGAAGAAAAATAGAAAAAAAACCTCAGGAAGAGTCTTAAGGAGGAAAGTAGCAAGTAGCAGAGACCAGGCCGCGTAGCCAAGATGCCAATCGCTTACGCTCCGTAGCGATCGAAACGCAACTGTCACTGTCACACTTATATGGAAGAGTGATAGAGAGACATAATGCTTTTCGTTGTCGAAGCGATAGCGATTGTAACCTTGGCTGGGCCGGCAGTGTAGGGGTGCAAATTGAGTGCTCGAGCGACGGCGATGAGCGGGGAGTCTAGCGGGGCGTTCATTTTATGGCTCATTTAACGGCGAACTTGTGTACGATTTTAGTTACATTGCGGACCATTGAGGTTACATCAATTCAGCCAACCGATGAAATTACGCAATGTAATGAAACTCGCATGCAAGTTCTCGCACCGTCTAAATGAGCCCAAACAAATATAAAGAATGCGAAGCTCAATGCACGCTGCTTAACGCATTCACTGCTAGGGGGCGTGGCCTAGGAACAAACTTGTATGACGGTGGACGCACATGTGCGTCGGGGGCAGTGAATGTGTTAAGTATTTACGACGCTCGACGCAACGCTGAACGCCCCGCCAAACGCACCGCTGGTCCTTCGCGACCGAGCCGGTACACTTACGTAGGATCTCGTGTTAAACGTGATCGTATTAAGCGGGTTTTACTTTAATATAATTTACATTTGTACAATAAAACAAAAGTCCATGAACTACGTGAACCCGGAATGTGCAAACCAAACAATGTACAACACACTACGTTCACAACGAAAACTTTAAACTCAGTTTGTGCAAAACAAAACTAAATAAAACAAACACTTACCTTATTAATGAAGGTGCTATTTTATAATTTTACAAGTTTAAACTGGCGTTAGATACGATTGTCGCTTACCTAATGTGACAACGACGACCTGATGCGACGTCTTTTAATTTTAACTAGTGATTGGTTCTAAAGGGGCCCACTGATTAACAGTCCGCCGTCCGCCGATACCGTCCGGTGGACTGTTAATCAATGGGCCCCTTTAGTATTTACTAATCTGGAGCTTGTAAAATTATAACTTAAGTGACAGCCAGTAAAGGCCCCTAACATGGACCGCCCAGCTGCTCATTTACCTACTTGGCATATCCAGGGAAGGAAGTCTTTCTACTGATATGGTGATGATCGCCTGGCCACAGCAGTTACCTCTCCACCCTGCTGTCGCGCTCCCTCGGAAGCCGGTGTCCTAATTTGCGACAGTTATAACAGTGTATACCTTTCTCGGTCTTGTCCCTGGCCTTGCCGGCCACGCTGTAGGACTTGGCGAGGCGGCGGTGCGCGGGGGGCGTGTCGCCCTCCTCCGCGGCGCCGGCGCCGCTGACCCCCGCCTCCCACCACCGCTCCGAGCCCCGCCCTGTACCCAATACCCGGCTATACCTCACAAATACCCTACTCAAGAGGGTGCATGAATTAATTTCTCTTAATTTTGCCACAGAAAGTTTCGGTTCACAGAATTCTGCTTCGCTGAAAAGTTTTATTTCTAAGATTTGGAAATAATCGTATAGGTTAAGTTTAAGTTAACAGATAAAAACTATAATTGTTAAATATAATTTTCAATAAAAGTAACCCCCTTCGGTAAAACGAAACTCTGTGGAACAAGGGTGAACTATATGAAAGAAATACAATTTTACCCTTAAAGTTTAGGCTACCCAACCATGTCACTAACATTTTCTGAAAGCCTTTTAGCCATGTTTTAACTTTTAGGTCCACCCCACATCTAGCGTCCCTCGAGCGTCGGCGTCTGGTCAGCGCCACTCAGCGCTATGGAAAATGACGTCGCTGCGCAGTTGCGTCGACGTTGCGACGAGCAGCGGCCATAGAATTGTAGACACCGACGCTCGAAAGACGCCAGATGTGGGGGGCCCTTAACCCACTGACACTAAGCGCCACTTTCACCATTCCACTAACCCGGGGTAGGCCGGTTGAACTGCTAACCCAATGTCGAATTGTACTGGTTACAAGTTTAACCGGTTAACCCCGGTTTAATGAATGGTGCAAGTGGCCGTAATGATCGGCCAGATTATTCAGACCTGGACAGGAATGACTAGAATAGCATAATGAAATATAACAGATTCAAAGTATTTTAGTAACGCCATGTTGGTTCATTAAATGTTGTACCCCGTATGTTGTGAAATTTTCGTAAAGAAATTTGTTAGTTGAACTTTATTTTCTATCGTTACCTGTCTATTGTATTGTACCATAAATGATTTCCACACAATATAAATTCCTTATGAAATTACAGAAACACGGGCATAAGTAGCATCTTTTAAATCTATAGGTACTGTTACAGTGCTGCCTTTAACTTTTTTTTGTGCTTTTTGAGCCGTAGCGATTAACCTAACCAGTAGAAATCCAGCTTCAAAGTAATTAAAATAGTATAGATAGATTACTGTCTACGCGTGACTGTGACAGCTGTCACAGTCACACAAATTGTGTCGCTTAACTTCAAACTCGGGTAAATCCATTCGACCCTCTCAGCAAATATCTTCCCTAGGTTACATATCAGAATACCGAAAATCGATTTACCTAACGTTGAATCACCTATGCTCGTTTCACCTATTTTTTTAAATACCTAATGATCAATTAACCTAAGCTCATAACACCTAATGAACGAATTACCTATTGCACGTTTCACCTACAATTGGTTTACCTAAGCTCAGAATACCTATGCTCGATTTACCTAAAGTTGAAACACCTAATACTCGAAATACCTAAAGCTAATATACCTAATACACGAAACACCTAATGTTGATATACCTAATGCACGGAATACCTAAACTCGGTATACCTAATAATCGAATTGCCTAAAGTTAATATACCTACTGCACGAATTACCTAAAGTCGGTATACCTAATGATCGAATTACCGAAAGTTAACATACCTAATGAACGAAATACCTAAATTCAATACACCTAATGCACGAAATACCTGAAGTCGATGCACTTAATGAACGAAATATGTACCTAAAATAAAAAATATACCTAATTATTGTTTAGTGGGATATTATTAGGACGTACAACATTTGGTATAAATTTTTTAGCCAAATCATTCAATTGGCTTACTATTTTTTATTATAATATAAGGTCTAGTCATTTGCCAGAGTAGAGATAGGGGCGACGACGAGCAAAGCGAGGAGGAGCGTGTTAGGTTAACTGCGACCAAACAGTGCCAAAACCGACTTTTATTTCATCGTCATGATGTTAACTTACAAAAATTAAGTTTTTGATAATTATTTTTAATTTTATTAGATTTAACACACACATTAATTGTATTAGACTTACAAAATCATTCTAGTACCTAAAAAGTAAGTTGTTATCCAAACAAACAGTTTCTACTGTAAGGTTGGGAAATCATACGATTTATTGGGTGGAGTTGCCACTTGATCATTCGGCAAAATGATATGAATTCTGTACTAGGTATATAGACTTTAGGTATTCCGTGCATTAGGCATATCGACATTAGGTAATTCGTTTAGGAAGTATATCAACTTTAGGTATTTCGTGCGATAGGTTTAACAGTTTTAGGTATTTCGTCCATTAGGTAAATCAAGTTTAGGTACATCGTTCATTAGGTATATCAGCTTTAGGTGTATCGTCCATTAGGTATATCAGCTATAGGTGATTCGTGCATTAGGTATAATAGCTTTAGGTGAAACGTGCAGTAGGTAAAACGTGCATTAGGTATATCGTGCATTAGGAGTTTCGTCCATTAGGTTATTTGAGCTTAGGTATTATAAACTTAGGTCAGTCAATGTTTAGGTAAAATGATCGATAGGTAATTTAAAAATAGGTGAATCAAGCATAGGTAATTCAACATTAGGTAAATCGGTTTTCGGTATTCTGATATGTAACCCTTCCCTATTACCTTTTGATAATACCAAAATCGCATAATCTGACAGACGGATTTACCCGAGTTTGAAGTTAAGCGACTCAATTGTACCAGAGTGATAGCTGTCGCAGGCACGGTAAGAACTGAAATGAAATACACAATAGAAAAGAATCCCCAAAACAATAAATCAAAATCAACAGTACCACGGTGTATAACACAATCTCGTCCCGTCACCCAAACCCAACTCACACAATCGCACAAAGCCTCAGAACAGCAAATAAATTGAATACAAGAGAATTGCCGTTATGTTGCTCTCGAAAGAAATTATGTTTCTTATTGGCGTTTCTAATGGTGACTATAATCCTTGAACACCGCTGCGCTACCACGCTTAGTACCAATCCTTTTTCATGGTTTATAGTTAACCTCCTAAGACCCAGAAGCAATTGTTTTGTTTTTGAAATTGGAACCCTTAGGGCCACTTGCACCATCCCACTAACCCGGGGCTACTCGTTAAATCGTTAACCCAATGTCAAATTGTACTGGTAACCATGGTAACTCCCGGTTTAACCGGTTAACCCCGGGTTAGTGGGATGGTGCAAGTCGCCCTTAGTTACACAATAAAAGTTCAAAATAGATTTGGAATAAGTATGTACTAAAAATTGTATGCAGTAGGCCACCAAACGAAGGAAAAACAGGGGAAATAATTCGTGTATGAGCGAATTTTGGCATAGTTGTAGGTGAAAGTGCCTTACATAACATAACGAAAGTACTGGTGGATAGGGGGTGTGCTAACGAGTAGGGGGGGTTTAAAGGTCCCTTTTTTTAGGATTTCGTAAATAACTCGTAAACGGTAGCTCATATCAAAAAATGTTCTTACACATAATTAATCTATATAAAATTGCCTACAAGAAAGATTCTGTACACTTTTTTGCTAGGATCAATATTCGAGAAGATATCAACACGGGAACGTTAATTAAAATCAATTGTGTAGTCTGTTTTTTTATATTTTCGTATATAACTGGTAAAGAGTGGCCAATAGCAGAAATATTCTGAAACGTAAATAATCTACACAAAATTTCCTACAAAAAAAATACAGTACACATTTCGCAAGGATCAATATTAAAAAAGTTATTAAAGAAGGAATGTTATTTATAATCAGTTCTAAGGTTCATGTATTTTTAGTTGTTCGTAAATAACTCGTAAACGGTAGCTCATAGCAGAAAATGTTCTATTACATAAATAATCTACATACAATTTGCTACAAAAAATATATTGAATACTTTTCACTAGGCTCAATATTGAAAAAGTTACTAAGCGAGAAAGTTAATTATAATCAGTTTTAAAGTCTCTTTTTAGTTTTTCATAAAAAACTGTTATACGGTAGCCCATATCAAAAAATGTTCTTATACATAAATAATCTACATAAAATTTCCTATAAAAAATATACGTAATATTTTTCTCTGGGACTAATATTTTTAAAAATATTAAAGGGGGAATGTTAATTACAATCACTTCGCAGGTCCCTTTTTTTGCTTTTTCATAAATAACTCGTAAACGGTTACCCACTGCAAAAAAACGTTATACTTAAATAATCGTGATAAAATTCTCTACAAAAAATATTATTTATACTTTTTCGCTAGGATCAATATTTCATGAGATATTAAAGGGGGAAATTTAATTTAAATCAATTTGCCGGTTTTCTTTTTTAGTTTTTCGTAAATAACTTGTAAACGGCGGTCCACAGCAAAAATTGTTCTTATACATAAATAATTAACATAAAATTGCCTACAAGAAAGATTTAGTACACTTTTTCGCTAGGATCAATATTTAAAAAGATACTAAAGAGAGAAATTTAATTATTATCAATTCTACACACAAAAGTAACTCTATTTTGAAGATTGGGACGTATAGTTTTATAAATAAAATTTCTAATTATCTTCTAAAACTACAAAATCATCATCATCATCATCATCATCATTGCTGACGGTGATTTCGATGGGGGCTCCGTTAGTGCATGAGCCAGAGCATACACCACAGACACTGGAGCACGAAATTCCTGCTTTTCGGCAGCTGCATCGGGCCCCACACCCGGTCGTGCATCGGCAAAATATGGTGTTGAGAATGGAGTCAGGTGCCACTGGGTCGTTGGTGGTCACCCTTTTGACGTTTCCTGCAGTAGTGAAGTCGCCAGTAGCAATATTGCAACGCCAGATTACTGCCGCAATTGTCAAAATAAATGTTGCTGAGTGGATATTTGCCATTTGCGACGGTAATGTAGTCGGCAGTAATGTCGCACTCCAATACTGCTGCAGCCGACTGCATTACTGCCTGAAACGTCCAATATAATATAAATGAATCGAGAAAATTACCCTTTAGACGTTTCCTACAGTAGTGAAGTCGACAGTTAGCATTATTGCAACGCGACATTAATGCCGACTGCATTGTCAATTGTCAAAATCAATGTTGCTGTGTAGATATTTTCTATTTGCGACAGTAATACAGTCGACAGTAATGTCGCACTGCAATACTACTGCATTGCATTACTGCCCGAAAAATTACCTTTCCGACTTTTCCTGAACTAGTGCAGTCGACTGTAACACTATTACAGCACAAATGCCAAAATCAATGTTGCTGCGCGATTTTCGTCATTTGCGACAGTAATGCAGTTGGCAGTAATGTCTCGGTGGAATACTGTAGCAGTAATGCTGGCGTAGTCTGAATCCAAACGGTACCTTAAGGCTGATATGAAAGATGTAGTAGTAGAAATTTTCGCTGTCTTCGGGTAAGTCTCGGTAGCTCAGTTGGCTTGGCAGAACGATGGGTTGGTTCCAGAGTGTATATAATCTTTATTGTATAAAATTTTATGTAGATTATATATGTTCGTGAATATATTTTGTTATGGGCCACCGTTTATGAGTTATTTACGAAAAACTAAAAAAAGGGAGCATAAAATTGATTATAACTAAATTACCGGCTTTAATATCTTATTTACTATTGATCCTAGCGAAAAAGTGTACGGAATCTTTCTTGTAGGAAATTTTATGTAGATTACTTGTGTAGAAGAACATTTTTTGGTATGAGCCACCGTTTACGAGTTATTTACAAAAAACTAAAAAAAGGGACCTTTAAACCCCCCTCCACCCGTTAGCACACCCCCCATCCACCAGTACTTTCAGTATGTTGTGTAAGGCACCTTGACCTACAACTATGCCAAAATTCGCTCATACACGAATTATTTCCCCTGAGTGGCTGTTTTTGGTCTTCCTTTGGTGGCCTACAGGTACTTAAGAGGTTAATGTATAAAAGTATCTTGGCAAGTAACAATTAAGTGCAAATAATTTACAGACAGGAATTTCTTCTGCAAGCCAATTCTCTTGTATTCAAATATATGTCATTGACTGATCCATATTTCAAAATCATCTTATTAATAGAATTTGTTAAGGCTCATTTAGACGGTGCGATAAAACACATGCAACTTGGTGCATGGTTTAAATGAGCCTTTCGTAAAACAGAATAAATGTGATATAATAAAAATCAAAGAGAATATCTTCCAAAAGTCCGGTCCACACTTTTACTACAATCGCGGCGCGAAGCCGCGAACGCGAGTGTGGAGACGATTTCGCAGATCTGCGAACTCGACTCCAAAGAAAAAAGATTGGTTTAGGGCCAGTTGCACCAACGCCAGTTGACGGAATGATCAACATCACAGCAGAGAACTATAAAACTCCCAATACCTACAGTAAAATTTAGCGAAGGCTTTAACGGTAACAGACGGTTAGGTGCAGCCGACCCTTAAAATGATAATTGATCAGTTAATGTTGCCGTAAGTACCAGGATAGCATACATACCAAGGAACGCGTCGACATGCGCGGCGAGCCCTCGCATGGCGTTGTGGAAGATGGCCGGCAGCGCCTGCAGGCACGGGTGCTGCGACGGGTCGCGAGCGCCCTCCTCCAGCACTGAGTACTGTAATAGAGTTATGTTATGGATTTCTGGGCTCCTAAGGCCCACTTGCACCATCCCACTAACCCGGGGCTAAACGGTTTAACCGTCAACCCAGTGTCAAATTGTACTGGTAACCATGGTAACTCCAGGTTTAACCGGCTAACCCCGAGTTAGTGGAATGGTGCAAGTGGGCCTAAGTATGTTGCACAATTAACCCTTAAATGCATAGTGTTGCTAAATGTCTACAAACCATTAGACAGCTCACAATTCTAAAATAAAAAGGCTTACGTTCTTGAACGCACTTTCATACAAAACGTCAAGTAATAGGATGATGATTTAAGGGTTAAATTTAGGCAATATTTTTAAATTATAAAAATTACATTCGTTTTAAGACGACAAGTCGGCAAACTTGGAAAAATCCACAAGTTGATAATGTTTAGTATGTGATTTTGAACGGTTTTTTCGGGGTATGTAATTATTAATATTATATTTAAAAACTTTATCATAGGTATATCACAAATAGTGTACCTTTCTAATGGTAGTAAAAAATTTCATTTATATATTACTGGTAATTACATATTTACATGAATATGAATGAAAAATTAAAAATACTATTTTTCCTAGAATCGGTAAACAATTATGTGATACATATATAAATTTCGGGCAAAAAGAAAAAATCATGCATTTAACGCTAAAACATAATTTACACTTACCACCATACCGAGAAAATCTAAGGATAACAGTGTTCAGCCGATGTCCTAAGGTTATATTTTAGGGCGTTTTTAATACCTGCAGAAAGTCCGGAGTCTGGCTGATGACATGCGGCCGGCACAGGTCCACCGGGTTGCCGATGGTGTGCAGTATTCGGTACCAGGACTGCATGACAGCTTCGGCGGACATATCCGGTGGGATGAGGTTGGCGTCTTCTTCGCCTACACATACACAAGACAGTATTGAGGGACTCGAATATTATGTTCAAGTGTTTAATGTAGATGTTATTATAGCGATTAAACGTGACAATGTATGACATTGGTGCTGGCTTGGTGAGGCTGCTAAACTAATTGAAATAATTACCTTGTATAATTGACAGTGATATAAGGATTTTTTTTTATTGAATTTGATTTAAAGAATCATATTTTATTGTCAGATGTGTAAATGCTAAGAAGAATCGGGGCCCAAAGTTCGACAGCTTAAAAAGATAGCAATACGTGTTGTGGTAAATTAATTGTCAAATGTCATCTTTTGACAACCGAGACTGACTGACCGACCATCATCGCATGGCGCTATTAGCTGTCAAATTCGAGCACGATTTAGTTATAGAGACACATCTAAAACAACCAATAAATCTTTGCTTTAACCATGAATAATTACTTGTAATAAAATTGGTATACTTTGGCACTTGGCACTTCCGCTTTGTCAGTAGAAAAAGGCAGCAAATTATAAAAAAAAATAGTCGCGAAGAGTTGACTTCCCATAAAACAAATTAAATTTCGCGCCTTTTTTTACTGACAAATTGGATGTGTTTGAGTATAACTTACTTATAGGCATCTTGGGGAACGTCGGGCCGTACATATGCCCTAACAGCCTCGCCGTAAGGCACAGCGAGACTCTCGTCCATTGCTCCGTGAGCGGCGCGCGATGCCGCCAACGGATGCACTGTTCTCGAAGCGTACGCCATAGCGGGGGCGACGGGAAGCATCTGTCATATATATTGGTTAAATCAATCTACTTACAAGATTACAAATCTCTTGACCTAAACTAAAGAGAATCGATAGTATAGAGAGCTATTGCCAAAGTAAATTTTGTAGTCACGGTACATTTCCTGCCATCTATCGACACACGATTAAATCTTAAAATAAAATTGAAAATGTATAAATTAATCAAAATATGTTTATGGATAAATGATTTTTAATTTTTATTGTTCCATACTTACCCATGTTCTTTCACTGATATGTGTTAAAATTGTTAAATATCAAACGGTGTCGTCAACGCCATCTAGCCGAGAATAGGCCAAAGGTATATGGCGCCATCTATTCGAGAATGACTTTTTCTTGATTTCCGAGGCACGTTTTTTTCTTAGACTTTATTTATCTTATACGGAGTTAGATATATATATCTCTGACCAAAACTAACAACACAAAAACTATTCACAACATTCGCCCCGCGCCCCTCCAGATGCAATGGAGTCCATCATGCTCGCCGCGTTGCCACGTTGAACCGCGAAGGACAACCTTTGCATAAAGAACGACCCGGAGCGAGGGTCGTGACCACTCTCTCTCAAACCCTGAGCGAGGGTCGTGACCACTCTCTCTCAACTTGGTTAAATGAGTTCCGGGATCTTTTAACACTTTCGCAACCGGGAAAAAAACGGCGCACTACCCTAGAAACCGGTCGTCTATATCTGCGTACAAAACAACCCGCTGGGCGGGTTGTCTGGCATCTGAGCAAACATTACGAGTGCCTACCACGCGGGTTCTCGGTAGTCAAAGTGTTAACTTGCCAGCCAAAAATTACCACCAGTTTTAAAATTAAGGATTAAATTTATGTAGTAATAGGGTATTTGACTACTAGTCAAATCAGTTTCTTTTTTCGAACCGTCATAACGATTTTGCTACTATGGAATTTTTATGAAACACTAGCAAGTGACGTCACAATCACATTACCTACTCTATAGTTTTATACGGTTTTTAAATAGGATGTGTCTAAAAATAACTGCTGTCTACGTTTCTATATTCATTTTCTGGTGCATTATTTCATGCATTGTGTATTTTTTTCTAATACAATCATAATGCAACTTCCATCGCGACGTTTAAAGTTAGACTAAAAAAGTGGCTGTCGGAAGAATTATTTTATAAACACATATCAAGATTTTTTTGATCTACCAATAATTCTTTAAATCAAAAAGATACCGCAAGAATGTAGATGTTCCCAGATTTGTATTTTTGACAATTAGAATTTATGAATTAAATGCCATTAATTATATAATATTGTATAAATGTTGTTAATATTGTGATAATTAAAATGTGTTGTCAATTAATGATTCGGTCAAATTGTGTTTTTTGAAAAACTAATTATAGCCAGCATTCTATGAATGTAGTATTATACCTTTGGGTATGGTGCTTTACGCACACTAGCGTCCCTCCCCCTCCCCCTGACGCAACCCCCCCTTTTAGCATGAAATATGTCCCGGTTTACGGTTTATTTTTTATTTTTGAGAAAAGTATTAGAGTTAGGGAAAAAGTGTCAATGAAAAAAATGTTCCTTATCAAATTCTAAACAAAAAAGGTTGTATTCATTTTTTTTATACGACGCACCATATTGATGTTTTAGCTAGATGAACTTCGACAAAATTTAACCGTTGAAAAACTTGTGAAAGTTCAATATAACATAGTACGTGACAGTACTGAAAGAAATCTTCACGGAGAATAAGCTTGCAAGCTTATTCTCCGTATTAGTTTTATTTCAGTACTATCACGTACTAACTTATATTGAACTTCAACAAGTTAATACATGAATATGGTGAGTCTTACCAAAAAGTTGTACATAACCTTTTTTGTTTAGAATTTAATAGGGAACATTTCTTTCATTGACACTTTTTTCCTAACTCTAATACTTTTCTCAAAAATAAAAAAAAACCGTAAATCGGGACATATTTCATGCTAAAAGGGGGGGTTGCGTCAGGGGGAGGGGGAGGGACGCTAGTGTGCGTAAAGCACCATACCCAAAGGTATCATACTACATTCATAGAATGCTGGCTATAATTTGTTTTTCTTGCCCATACATTAGAACATAATTTAACCGAATTATAATTCTGTTATTAATAATAAATTTCATTTCATTTCAAATACCCTATACTGCAACATAATCTGCACGCACCTGTGACACGCCAGCAGCCACACCTCCAGCAGCACGGCCAGCACACGCCTGCACAACTGGTCAGCCGAGGAGTGGTGCGGGGCGGGCGGGGACAGCAGCGCCCGCGCCGCGGCCAGCAGTAGGAGCAAAAGAGACTTCCACTCCGCCGCTCCCAGGTCCGCTGAGCCGGCTACGGTGCGAGCGAGACGGAGCACGCGGTGGCAGAGCACGGCCTGTTTGCCGATCAGGTCGCCGCCTGCAAGTCGAAGCGAGCGTAAGCGAGGTCCATAGGGTTAAGGTGCAGTGTGTTCAAGTACTTGTCAGAACGCTGAGCACTGAGACGGCCGTGCGTGCCCGAAAAAAAAGTGCATAAATAGTTACATATGTTTCATCATCATCATCATCATCTCAGCCATAAGACGTCCACTGCTGAACATAGGCCTCCCCCTTATGGGGGGTGAATGCCATAATCGCCACGCTTGGCAGGCGGGTTGGCGATCGCAGTCGAGTACACCGAATTTGAGGGACGCTGCTGCCTTGGACGTAGTTTAAGGACATACCCGGGTCCAACATATGTTTAATGCTGCGTTTTAGATAAATATTCAATGTGTTTTTTTTATATACAGAGCAATAGTTCTTTGATCACTTAAATCAGGTTTCAAATCGATGAAATAGCTAGAGAAGGGTCTCAAGACTGCTTTTCATATTTGTTGGCGACTATTTGATCTAAAATAGCACTACGATTTTTCTAACACTCTGCTGGCTGAACCCACTGCATCTTAAAAACTAAAAAACACAATATAGTCGTCTTGTGAAAATGTTCCATCGCTAGATCATGAGCTATGATAGACTGTAATGTGTTAGGATTCTGTTTTCCTTAATAACCAATGATACGATGGTCTCGCTATTAAATACCACTTTAAGCATGGAAAGTATACAGACAAAACGGTTAGTTTTATATTTGTAACATTAGTATTAGCTAGCGTGAAGAGACTGAGGACTGTAGCCCAAGCCCTCTCGCGCATGAGAGGAGGCCTGTGTCCAGCAATGGGACGTAAGTATATAGGCAGAATTATTATGTGTTCCGTACTCCACATCGGATATCTTCATTGAGAGAGTAACGCGATCGTTGACCAATGATGCCGCTAGCGTCTATGTAGTCGCTCCGCCCCACGCCGTGACGTAGTTCCGCTTCCACTTCCTGCGAACCGTTGCTCGCTTCCCGCTACTCGCCACCGCCATGTCATTGTTTCGTCGACGAAATATTTTTTGCGTATATTTTTGCAGCATGGTGATTTAACATTTCCGATCCAAAGCTCGGTCGATTAAATAGTGAGATATGGCAGAGATCGCCACTATTAGTCTTTTGGCGGTCTCGCGATCGAAGTCATCGAACGGTGCTTTTCGATTCTACCCACTTTTTTCTTGCTAAATTAATTTTCACATTCCATGCTGCTAAAATCGTTACCGTTAACTCGCATTTTCGAGATCGAAGTAGGAAGTGCGTCAGTGGTTTTTTGTTAACAAGTGGTAACAAGTCGCTCCGCATCGGAGAGGGAACGCGCGGTCATCGTGCCTGCGGCGGCGGGGGCGGCGCGGCGGCGGACGGCCTGCGCGCGCCGCTGTCGGGTGCCGCGCTTCGCCGATAAGGAGGTTTGGATTGTCTCGAACCATCCGGTGAGCCAGTTTAAGATATTCTAATTTTATTGGCGTTCAGAAGTTACTTCGACACTAAAGGAGGGTTCTCAGGCAGTAGCCTGGGGGTACCTCGTGTTGTTAGTTGCGGCGCGACCGGGGCGCCCCGTCCCCCGGCGCGGGGGCGCGGGCCCGGCGCCCGCCCCCGCCCGCGCGCCGCGTCTTCTGCTGTCGTCCAAGGTGACTCCGAGACACCGCGACGCTGCGGGCCACGGTGGACACCGCTCCTGTTACTGCGCCCGCTCCTGTTGCTGCAGTCACGGTGCGGACGCCTCCAGTCCGCGGGACTCCGAGAGACGTCACACGCCCGCTCCTGTTGCTGCAGTCGCGGTGCGGACGCCTCCAGTCCGCGGGACTCCGAGAGACGTCACACGCCCGCTCCTGTTGCTGCAGTCGCGGTGCGGACGCCTCCAGTCCGCGGGACTCCGAGAGACGTCACACGCCCGCTCCTGTTGCTGCAGTCACGGTGCGAACGCCTCCAGTCCGCGGGACTCCGCGAGACGTTACACGCCCGCTCCTATTGCTGCAGTTGCGGTGCGGACGCTTCCAGTCCAGCGGGACTCCGAGAGATCCGCGTGGCTCTGCGAGACGTCACACGCCCGCTCCTGCAGCTGCGGGCGCATCGCGGGTGGATCGCGCCAAGGTGAAGGCGGACCGCTTCTGCGTCCCGACTGCTCGAGCGGAAGGAAGGTAAGTTACGTGTAAGCAGTGGAAATGCTACGAGTACAGCGACGATCGCCGCGTTGGTTGCCGGCCGTCATGACGTCGCTGGTGACCTACGCGCCGGTGGTGGCCACCACGATGGCACCGCCGAGGGCAACAGCGTCGCCGTGATGATGCGTGCAACTACGAGCCTAGC
Organism: Cydia fagiglandana; assembly: GCF_963556715.1. Classification (NCBI taxonomy): domain Eukaryota; kingdom Metazoa; phylum Arthropoda; class Insecta; order Lepidoptera; family Tortricidae; genus Cydia; species Cydia fagiglandana. Next base: position 4,886,176 of record NC_085943.1, read on the forward strand.
CATCGGCGCCTCCCGTGCCGGTAACGTCCGTCACGCGCACCGGCGCCTGTCGAGCTGGCCGCCACGACGGCGCCTCTCGCACCTGAGCCTGGCGACGGTGGCCGCCATGATGGCGCCGCCCGCTCGATGACGCCGCCTACCCCCCGAGCTGGCCGCCACGATGGCGCCTCTCGCATTACGCATCGACGCGGCGGCGGCGGCTGCCACAATGGCGCTGCCCGCCACGATGATGCCGCCCGCCACGATGGCACCACCACCTGCGCACTGGCGCCTCTCGAGCTGGCCGCCACGATGGCGCCTCTCGCCTCACAGCAGTGCCTCCCAGACCAGCCAGCCAGACGGCGACCGCCTCATGCACCGGTGCCTCCCGAGCTGGCCACCACGATGGCGCCTCTCGCCGCACGCACCGGCGCCTCCCGAGCCGGTGCCGGCGGCCGCCACGATGGAGCCGCCCGCCTCACGCGACAACGCCTCTAGAGCGGGCCGCCACTATGGGTCCTCGCCTCACGCACCAGCGCTTCCCGAACCAGTGGCGGCCGCCATGAGCCGCCCGGCCTCAGGCACCGGTGCCCCCCCCCCCCCCCCCCCCCGAGCCGGCCGCCACGATGGCGCCCCTAGCTTCACGCACCGGCGCCTCCCGAGCGGCGGCGGTTGCCACAATCACGCCGATGCTGTCCACCGATGCTGCAACTACGACGATGTCGTCCCTTGCTCGCTGGGCGCCACAGTATCAGTTTTGTCCTGTCCACATGGTTCCATTGAGGTACGCAGGCGCCTATAGCTATGGTGCAGGTATAGGTATGGTATGGTACAGCACGAACAGACCGCTAAGCTCTTGGTTTCGGTTAAAGAATCCTCCGGCGACGGCAGACAAGGTCGTAAAGAGCCCCGTCCTAGCGCGGCTCGACTGCCCGGAGTTGAAAGCGGTAAGATATGTCGATACTCAGAGGAAAATACGTCGTGTTCCCGGGCTTCATAAAGGTGCTGATCGACTTCGCTGTGTCGCTTCGAAGCTCCTACGACTTCTCGAGGCCATGGAGTGGTCCAACCGGAGAACAGCTAGCGACAAAGCCCTGTGCGACCGCTCGAAACCGAGGTGAAAGGCATCGAAAAGATCGATTTTAGACTTGATTTCATCAGTTCGATTTCCTTAAAAGCATGCTACTAACTCGATGCCCTATACTAACTCGATATAGGGTGTCTCTTCGGATAAAGCGAATTAGACCATCACGCTCCTAGACATCACGTGGGACACGCGGCACAACACACCGATTGAAAGTTTTCTTTTTCGCGACATACAGGCCTGCCTTGCTGCAGAGTTTCTCGCAGAAATGAGACTCAATGCCTTCTGTTCAGTCTCAAATTCGCAAACTTTAGTTCATGGAGGAAGGTGAAGCCTTCGCAGTCCCCAGCAACACGGAGCTGCCGAAAGCCTCGCACCACCTTCTTCCTCATCTTATGAAAGCAGTCCGTTACAATCTCCAATATTGGTAGACAATGTACGAGGTAAGGCCCTTTCAGCGAAGAGTAACCGTTAACGGGCCGCATCTGCAGCGCTGACGACAGAAGTGTAAACATACAACCGCACCGGTACAGTATACATAAAACGACGGCGACACTACATCCCTTCCGTTACTACGGCTGTCGCAAAAACTGCTGATGCCAGCAGATCGTCTACAGGTCGCGCTGGTTGCTTGCTACTTGCCAGGTCGGTACAACCCCCGAGGGCGACGGTTTATCAAGAAGTCACTGCGCGCCCGAGTGGCAGCTGCGCCCAGCAGCCGCCGAGACTGTCTTCACCTGACAGGCGCCTTGTTGGCCGGCCTCCGCTTTCGAGAGCCCTCGCACTGTGCCACGGTATTTCTTATCAGACTCATTGAACTGCTACCACGACCTTTGACAGCTGCCTGTGAGACTTGGCATGGATGTCTCCACCTCCCAGCCTAGTCTGTGTACTGCGACGGCGTGATAAGGAGTCTTAAAGCAGCTGTGGTAAGCTTGCAATTTACTAGCGGTCCTAGTGAACACAACGTCAGACCGCCCTCCCTTACGAGTCAACGACCTTAAGAATGAGGCGTAGCTCCTGTCAGATAGGACGCTCCAACACCGAGCTGGCGGGATCAGGAGTGACGTCCGCTACTGGCGTGACTGGCGCATGCATATAACATGCCAAGGTCTAACGCTACGTAGCGAACGAAACGCAACTGTCACTGTCTCACTAATATGGAAGAACCGGATATTCCCGATTCCGGTACTGTGTTTGTATAGAAAACAGTAACGGGAGCCCCTAGATCGTCCCCTTGTCTAGGCTGCATGTACGGCCACAATGTAGAAACGGTCTTTATGGTGCATCAAAAATAAGATCAACTGCCAGGTACCTCTATCCAGTGAAGTAGCGAGCTATCTCAGACGTCTATTTCTATTATCCATGTTAGCTTTCAGAACGATACTCGTTCATAAGCCTCTCACAAGTGCTGTGTATGAACCACTATCGGACACTATGCCTTCTTCCAACGCCATTAATAGCGAGACCAGCGCCTCCCAAAGCACCAGCTTGGGACGCGAGACATCTACTTGCCCTAATTTAAATAGCCCTACAACGTTAGGCACGTTAGAAGAAGTACGATAGAATAGCTGCCGCACTTTTGCTGTTAGCATCAGGCCGCAGGGTCAATGACCTTACTCTACTACACTGTAGCCCGGGCAATTACATAGATAACTTTAACGCTATTATTTTGTGTCCGAAATTCGGCTCTAAACCAGATAACGTGTCTTACCGACTGGACTCTTAGAAGCTCCGGAATAAAGTATAGACCCAGTATAAGTAGGTAGTCTGGGTACGTCACCTTGCGAGAATTACACAAAATGTTAGGGGACACTTCGCTTATTTCTTTCAGCCACAGTCTCATCCAAGCCGGCCTCGCCTACGATTGCTTTTGATCCACGATGTACTTAATAACTAAATTGGCTGGAAAGCTATTCACTTAGCGATATTTTCGCTTATGTTAATTGGGAACATGACTCGCCGAGATTCTGCGGATCGGATGCGATTTCGAATGAGAATTCTCTTAAACCAGTTTAACGTCAGATTCGAACCTGAGATTACAATTTCAATTCTCAATTTCCTGTAATTCACATTATAACGAGTCACTGTGATTTCATGGGTTGCAATATGGTGTATACATATTTATTCTTTCTCTGAGTTCTATGACAGTAGGTGTAGCCCTATCGCTTGCGCGCCCGCTAACTCGCCACCAGGAGATAATAAACAGGTCTCAATGAAGATATCCGATGTGGAGTACGGAACACATAATATAAAAATTTTACCTTCCAATAAAATTATTATTATGTTTCCTATCCACATCGGATATCTGAGTAATGCCTTCCTGGCAGGCTACTAGGCTACTTTTATGCCGACGGTACTTCTCCTCAACATTGACATGGCGGTGGCGAGTAGCGGGAAGCGAGCAACGGTTCGCAGGAAGTGGAAGCGGAACTACGTCACGGCGTGGGGCGGAGCGACTACATAGACGCTAGCGGCATCATTGGTCAACGATCGCGTTACTCTCTCAATGAAGATATCCGATGTGGATAGGAAACATAATAATAATTTTATTGGAAGGTAAAATTTTTATATTATTTTATTTTTTATTAATTAAGACATTTGCTGACACGAATGCTATAGCATTCGCGTAGTTTTTTGTTTAATTTGGCCTATGACATATGACGTCACGTGACGTCACTTTTACCGTCCCCAAACATCTTAATATTAGCAATTAAAGATTAGTAACCGTGCTACGAATAAGTAAGGAAAGCGTGCGGAAATCAAGCGTTACTGTTACTCACCCAGTTCCGTCTGATATATGAATGTGAGTGCTTGAAAGAAAGAGCAATGAGTGCGTTATAAAAACCAATATACAAACCGAACGTTGACCAAATATGCCACTCTCACATATTATTGAATTAGTTTTACCAGGCCGTCGCGTCGTTTTCGACCTAAGACTAATGTTTTTACTCTCGCTGTATAATGAGCTGTACCGTGATGAGTGGCATATCTGCACTGATATTAAGTAATCTGTGCTAAGTCTAGAAAACAAAAGAATTGATTGTGACAAATTACACAATAAGTATTTACAAAATAACACCATTAGTTTAATTATATTTTGAAGCAGAATAAATTGTTTTAAAATAAAGAATATGGAGTTTCGATATATACTGGGTCAAGCAAATCTTGTCAGTAGCAAACGGCGGCAAATTTGAAAAATCGCGGGTTAGCAACACTGTGTTCGAATAATTCGAAAATCGCGTGTCATCTGTGCTTTATCTGTGGAATGTGGATCGCGAATGACAGCCATCATCTTTGTTTACATTCTGAATCGATTCTATTTCAAGAGATATTTCTGCTGTATCACCATTAAATACCAATATATTAAATAAGATTGTGCTTAATCAAAGCTAAGATGCCTACAATGCCTACGGTGGCAACTGAGAAATCTGATCTTCTAATAAAATATTAAAATCCAGTAGTAGGACATCTACCTGCTGAAGCAATGATTTTATTCATACATTCTTGTTTAACGGCATAGTCCACTTCTAATTTTATTTTGAGATCTTCAAATTAGTTAATCATTTTTATCAACATCACACACCGCTTTTAAATTGTCCGTCCATACCTATTAATAACAATTTCAAACATTTTCAATAGAGAATCCGCGAGTGACAATTTGAATTGACGGGCGCGCTCAGCGGAAAAAAAAGTTTAGGTTCGATGTACATTGTACATTGGTGCTTTTCTTAGCGCAATACTACTCTTTGAGTGTTGCCCTACTTTAGTTTGCTTTACATTGCTACTGACAAGATTTGCTTGACGCACTATATCAAGGGACGTTAATATGTCTATTTATAAATATTTACAAGTTAAATCACAGCCTTTATAAAGTTAATGCCAAGGAATATGTACATAGTGGTTAAACCAATTTAAACGACATAGTGAAACTTTATGAAAAACTATTAATTTGAATTTCGGGACCACCTGCAAGTAAAATTATATTCAACTCAAAGCTCCTAACACCCTAATATCAAATATTCATCCCTACATTATGATTAATACTATTTAATAAGGACGACCGGTCTGGCCTAGTGAGTAGTGACCCTGCCTGTGAAGCCGATAGTCCTGGGTTCGAATCCCAGTAAGGGCATTTATTTGTGTGATGACACAGATGTTTGTTCCCGAGTCATGGTCGTTTTCTATGTATTTAAGTATTTATATATTAAATATATCGGTGTCTAAGTACGCACAACACAAGCCTTCTCGAGCTTACTGTGGGACTCAGTCAATCTGTGTAAGAATGTCCTATAATATTTAATAATAAACTTTAGTGACACCCGCAATTTTACATGCATGCTATTAGAGAGACGTATTAAATTCATAATATAAAAATATGGACTCACTCTCATTAGGCCTCGGCACGAACAGATTGTGCAAGTGGCGGAGTATCTTCCTCGCGTATCGCTTGGGCGCGGCGGCGACGGGCGGCGGCACGGCGGGCGGCGGCGGCTGCGCGGGCGGCGCGGGCGGCAGCAGCGGCGCCAGCCACGAGCAGCACACGCGCACGCAGTCGCGCAGCGCCTCGTGCTCCTGCAGCGGCAGCGACAGGCCGAAGCGGATCACTTCCAGGACCCACTCCACCTGTCGACGGGGAAACGGTTTTTATTTTTATTTTTTTATATAGCCTTTTATTTCCGATCTTCGGGTTCAAAAGTTTTTTAAAATGTTATCGTTTTTTCTTCAAAATGTCCCGCAGTTCCGTGTGCCTCTTGGCATAGGCCTCCTCCAACCTTCTCCACTGTACTCTGTCTTCTGCAACTCTGGACCAGTAGGGCCCCAAGGTTAAGCGCGTTGCGTCCTTGGTGAGGCGCCTGCGTGGCAGCCCGAATAGCCTCCTTCAGACGGTGGCGGAGCGCCTAGACGGCCCTTTCCAGCTTCACTGGGATAAGCTGCACGGGGCGTCTAACTGACCATGTTATTTTAGTGTTATTTTAACTGACCATGTAATTTTAGTTCTAATTTTTAATGTAATTATTTTTATTTATTTATTTTTATTGATTCTAATATTAATGTACATATACTCAGTGTGTTAATTAATTGTTAATTGTGTAATTATGAATCATGTATCTGAAATAAATGAATTTATTTATTAGTAAACGATGCGAGTACTCGCATGCGAGTTTCATTACATTGCGGATTTAGGTCGGTCGGTTGAAATGGACGTAACCAACAGTCCGCAATGTAACTAAAATCGCATGCAAGTTCTGTGATGACTGTGATTTGTTGGTATAAATAAATGTGGGTGTGTACATCGTCATATCGTTAACCGGTTCGCATAAGACTGGTATTAGCCGTCAAAGTGAGCGGCGGGCGCGACCAATACTGCTGATTTGTTATACTTCTTTTGGTAGTAACAAACGTGTGATATTCCAACAGCAGTATGATTTTCGAGCTTACCAGGTCATTCACGTTATAACCGCAACTGAGGCTTTTAGGCAATGCTCGTTCCTATGTTTTGTGATATATCAACCAGACACAAACATGCAGTATTGTTAGTATACCCAGCTCGTAAGTTTCACGCCGGCTACCAGTTGAGAGAACTACAGGATTTAGACTGTGGCTATTGCTTAACATAGTTATGATTCAGCGTTCTGCCTAAGGGCCACCCCACATCTAGCGTCCCTCGAACGTCGGCGTCTACAACTCTATGGCCGCTGCTGACGCAACGTCGACGCAACTGCGCAGCGACGTCATTTTCCATAGACGCCGACGCTCGAGGGACGCTAGATGTGGGGTGGCCCTAAGGTCCGGAAGCCTCTTGGATCGTCGTTACCTCGGCGTCGGTGGTGAGCGGGCTGGGCTCGTGCGAGGTGAGCTGGCGCACCACCGCCAGCACCACGTCGCGGCCCGCGCCGGCCGCGCCGCCGACCGCGCCCAGGACGCCGTGCCCGCCGCCCTCGAGCGGCAGCGAGCTCCACTCGGCGTACATACCGCCTGAATCCTTGTTCTGCGGGCCATATACAATATTGAATTTGACAACAAAAAAAAGAACCAAAGTTTATCTTAATAGATTTAGATTTATTTATTTCATAAATTACAATATAAATTATTTTACACTAATCTATACGAATTTATATTATGATCGTCAAGTAGGAAAATAACAATTGATTATAATTATACAAATGTCAAGCAATACACAATTTAAAAACCATTATAAGCAATCGATTAATTAACTAAATTATTAACAATGTCAATATAAAGTAAAAAATAATGTCAATATGGCTAAGCTAAGCACGGATATCTCATAATATCTTGCTCCTTACCATTTCTGTTGTAATAATATAAAACATGTGGCACTATCACATTCTGTTAAAAGTAATAGGTTTAAAAAGAGGCAACCAGCTTTGACCCTTGAAGTGGGGTGATAAAGTACAGTGAGATAAAAGACAATTTTAATAGCACTAACCAGCATTTATACATAATTTAATCAGTGGCGGATTTGCAGACCTTGCCGCCATAGGCCTCAGGCCCTGTAGCCGCCCCTTTCTCAGCACCCATAATATTAACTACATTTTGAGTTATTTCTTGTTTTCATCATTTAATTTTTTTGTCACAATTTGCCGCCCCTAATATCTTGCCGCCCTAGCCCCGGGCCTTCTTGGCCTTAGGGCAAACCCGCCACTGAATTTAATTTAGTTTTATTGCAGCAACCTTTACTAAATGAAACAACAACAAACTGACACACATTCTCTTTTTAAACCTAATTCATTCAGTGAATTTTAGTGTACCTAGCTAGCCATCTGGCACACAAATTGAATTTCATGTTGATAATATGTATGACTCAGTTGTGAAATATATTAGGATTAATTGTCATTAGCACTATTAGTTATTTGTGATGTATGTCCATGTGTGTTAATAATAAGTGGAACACTAGTTAATTAAGTAAAATGATGTTGTAGATGTTATGATAACATGCAGGCCTTATACAGTACGTTTGTAAGGCTTGTAGAAAATATTGGTTTACAAGATACAGATTTATTGGTGTTTTTGTCATTGGAAAATGTTACCAATTTGTAAGAAATAGTTGATGTAAAATATAATTTACCCTACTTTGTTTTACTGTAAAATCACCCAACAATAGTCCACAACTTCAAAATGTAATTAAGTATAATTGCCAATAGTCAGTGTGGTTCTGTTAGGCGTATTTCTTATGTTTATTAAAATATTTCTCCATGCTACTACAGCATTCAAATATTGGCACAAATGAACAACTAAATTTGACTGAATTTTGGACTAGAGTCTCGCTTTTGGTATGCTGGATGGAATATGAAAGATGGTTAGCACATTTCAACTCCCAATGTTAAGAATGGCTATATCGTGACTACTTTGAAAAAAACTTGTATCCTGTTCTGTCAATCAAAATATAAATGCGGTGACTATGTCTGGGATGCAAGTAGCAATGCGAGATACGAGATTTTTTCAAAGTAGTGACAATATTTTTAAAGGCACCATAGTCAAAGAATATCTCCTAAACATAGGCTTACATAAGTTCCCTTGAGGTGAAGGATATTCAATACAACTGTTTCAGGGCGTTTAGTAACTAATCAATCAAAACTCCAAAGGTAATGAAACACACCTTAATCCAAGTTTGAACACATACTATGCAGATTAAAAGTTCGATTATTAAGGCAGAGGGAAGGTTACTCACCTTATGGTTGACTCTATTGAAGATTCCCACATTCATAAATAAGGTATAACGGTGCCGTCCGCTGTCCCGTTCGTCTCCAAGTCAACGCGCAGCGAGCTGCTTCGTAAACAATAACAAAGCACAATTCAAATTGTATTGTGTACTGATATACTCGGACAACGCTTTAAAATAGTATTAGTTTAAAAACTGCCGTATTCTACACAAGTAGAAAGTTTGTATCCCGAGAAATTTTCTAGAGATTTTCTCAAGTTTTCACTCTTTTTTTCTGCTACGGTATATGTCATTATGTCATGTCAACACGTCAAAGTTAGTTTTTTTTTCGTCAATCTGGACAGGCTAAAGCTCTAAGCCATACTGCCTTAATAATGTAAAGATAAGACAGGAAATTTTAAGTGGTTTCACACCTTTCCATTCAATCGTCTTAAAACTTAAGTCTGACCTTGTCAGTAGAAAAAGGCGGCAAATTAAAAAAATGTAGGCACAAAGGGTTATCGACCCATAGAAAATTAGAATTTCGCGCCTTTTCTACTTACAAACTTGTTTGCGCGGCTATAGTTTTAACATAACGTGGAAAAATCGTATTTCGCGCCTTGTTCTTCTGACAAAGTTGTTAGCCAGACTATGTATTTTGTTTGATTGTGATTCATATTTTTCTGAATTAAAATTAAATAAAACAAGTGTGTTATCAAAAAGATTATTTTATTGAAAACAGTTTTCAGAGACAAGCCGAGAGAGCAAAACACTTTATTAATTATGATCTATTTATACCTTTAATACCATGTGAATTTAGTTTATTATTTTAGTTTTAAAATAAATACATATTACAATGTTCATAGTTTAAATGATTATTTATTGGCAAAATACTATTTAGTTATCATAACTTATGATCCCTTCACACAATAAGAAGAATAAGAAATGATTATTTCACAAAATCTTTTTGTTCTTTGCAAATGTAACATTTTTCCCATAGTATGACTATGTTAAAAATGTTAAATGATTATTTCATAAAATCTTTTTGTTCTTTGCAATTGTAACATTTTTCAGATAGTATGACTAGGTTTTAATCAAAGTAAATAATTTCCTAACAAACCTCTAATCAAATACATACTAAAATTAGGCTTCAGTTTGATTAATCTCCAAGATCTTAAATCACAGACTTATTCAGACTTCCTTTCAGCCAGTTTACATTTTGCTTCATTCAGTTGCTCCTTCAAAGATGTTACTTCTTCCTCCAACTCTTTGACTCTGTTTTGTTCATCCAGCAATAGCCTTTCCAAATTTTCAACATTGTTAGAATCCCCGGCAGACTGCAAAGCTTGTGTCAATACAGTAGTCTTGGCAAGGTCCTTAGCAGTTTCAGCTTCTCTTATTATCCTTTCTGATTTCTCCAACAGTTCTGCTTGAATCAAAATCATAGTAACAAGGCGCCTAATGACGAATGCCAAGAAAATGGCAAAACCAGTGATGTAAAAGTTCCGCTGAGCTCTAAAGAGTTTTACATTGCCTTTCATTTCAGTGGAGAGATGCACGTGGCTATCAGTGTGTGAGTATTTCCTCATCTCCCGGACCGCATCCATAAGGAACAAACTGAGTACGCCGAGTAGAACGTAGAAGTAAAATGCGGCATGTTCGCGGAACATGGCGAACAGCCGCGATCTGAAGAATTGCTGCCATCGTCGTGGACTGGCGATGGGCAGCATCATTATCGCGACTATTGCAACTTCGAAGTACAGGTAGCCGGCGATAAATGTCCACTGAATAGACATGTTTCAAGTAAATAGACACGATTTCGTTTTCAACTAAATAGACACGATATTGAGATTAGGACACTTTAATGAATGAGTCAAACTGCTTTATAAATTTGAATATCTCACAATACCGACTGAAAATAGAAAAAGAACTCAAACACAAAAATAGCATATAATCATTTCAATAACAACCATAGACAACATTTTATTGACATTGACAGCTGATTCGTTCGTTTTTCATTCGCTCTCTGATTACGTTACCTATACACTTCCGGATTGAATTGGAAGTTAGGATATTACACCCTCCAGCACCTAGAGCTTAAAGCCGTAACAGACTACCGCACTGCGCCAAGATCGCGGACGTCGCGATGCGGTGCGGTAGTCTGTACCATAGACATAATATATAAATAGACGTAGCATGGACTTATAAGATGGACTGCACTGTCACTTATTTTGCCATACTAAATTGAACTTTATCACCGAGCTAGAAAGACGTTCGTACCAGACTAGAGAAAACGGTCCACTTGAGATAGCAAAGGTGGGTCGCGGTGTCTCACTCGCACGTGTTGCCAATGTTAAAAATATACCATTGTGGTAGTATTTATATCAATATACTACTCAAATTAAATAACTTCTTATATTATTTAAATGCTATATTCAGAGTAAGGTTCTGATATCTTTTAAGAAATTTGTAAATAAGTATGATGTCAATATTATTACGGAAGCCACAATTATTACATTTTGCGATAAAAATACAAGACAACATTGTCAAACTCATTAGGGTGACTATGATGTCGGCACGATGAGAATCAGTGTTACACAATTTTTATTAGGTACTTAAGTAAGTTTATATAAATAGGTATGTATTTATTTCGGCATGTTTAAATTGGTGAAATGAGAGCCAATACAGAATAAATAATTGCCAAAATTGAAATCCAAAGTCCTTAAACATTACAGACACATTTATGCATTGTTATAATAATAATAAACACATTGATAATAAAAGAAAAATAGAACTTTATCGTAATTTACTGACTTTTGGGACGATACCAGAAACGTTACTGGGAATTTACCCTCTTTGGAAAATTTACTAAGAACGGCACATCACTAATTTCTTTACATTTCACGACTCTTCTCTTTTCGCACAGGTGGCCTAGCACCGTGAACACCGAAGTTCGCAAATTACGGGCATGTTTCTCTTTTACTCCTATAAAGGAGTAATTACAGTAACAGAGAAAGATGCTCGCAATTTGCAAACTTCGATGTCTATGGTCCAGTGACAAGCGTCCTAGTTAAAAACGATAGCAAGTGGGCGTAGCGGACCCACGCGACCCTCAGGCAGTTACGAATTTGCCCTAAGACCGAGTAGGCCCGGGCCTAGTGGCCAGATATTTTGGGCGGCAGTCTATATGATGGGTGCTGAGAAAGGGGGGGGGGGCGGCTAGAGCTTGCTATGTAGGGCTTGTGGCCTAAGGCGGCAAAGACTGTATGTAATTCCTCCACTGTCCTGAGAGCCGACCCCGTTGCGTCTTTGTCGCATTTGTAAATTTAATTGTGTATTTGTAATTCGTACGTAAGTGTGACAGAGAGGCAACACGTCGAACATGGTTCACAGTAGACCCTCTGGTTCTGTCAGCATATTTGTCTCTCTATCTCTCTCACTCATACCTGTGTTCTTGACAGACGTTACGGCGGACCACCTTCCTGACGATCGACCATGTTCGAGGTCCAGTACCTACGCCTACTAGTAACAGCATTTCTTCTTCACTTGGTCCCTCAATACTGAGGATCGTGACATCATATCCTTCTGTTGAAGACCAGGTTCCTCCATAGGGTTCTCTTCCTCGCCAAAGTTTTAATTGCATAGGTGCCGTAATGTGAACACACCATTTAGAACAACTAAATTAAGTACCTAAGCTTGTGTGAAGCGTTTTACAGAAGAGAAAAAACGATATCCATCCCTTTTTAGGCGAAAAGACAGTATGATTTCTATTACTAATATAACTATGCACGATTAAGAAAAGATCCTGGTCAAACTATATATTTAAATGTTATCCTAATATCCCACATACATAAGACGTATGGTCACCCTAATTAGAAAGAGATACAACGGCCCACCTTGACTATCTCATGTGGACACACTTTTTGGCCAATGTCCGCCATCCAGTTATGTTTAATGTCCATGAGACGTAGTCTCAGCGAGCTGTCACTGTTGCCACTTTTGTTTAGTGTACGATTAACAATGAGGCCCACGTTGCTGTAGCCATGTCGATAAAGTCATATCGATAAACTATCGACATTTCTTGCAATTTTAATTTTACTTCAAAGGCTTAACGATACCTAAAATGACCAAAAACGCTTTTATTCTTTATTGTGGTTATCAGATCACAATTTTATAGTCACGCCCCAGCAGGGAACCAAGGGAAAGTTCAGATATTTAATTAAAATACATAAATACCTCCTAAAATAGGTGTTCCGCAATAATTGAATTATATTATTATATTATAATATATTCATTATCCATTAGCATTTCAATAATGTTTATGTTTAACGAAGATATTGAAGCTTCAATTAATCGCTATTTCGTTCCGCTGTGTAGCGTTTATCGATATATAACATGATTAAAATCGACTTTTCACATCCCTAAAAGAGCACACATATACGCTTTTACGCACACATACACAGGGTGGGCGCATCAAGAAAGGCAACACTTGATTTGAAGTCCGCCTTGTCAACAGTATGGTTGTCCTTTTTTGACAAACGGCATTTTAAAAGAGCGAGGTGAGAGAAATGATACTAGTTGCTGCGTCGTGAAAGAGAACAGAAAAGGTTGGGCCCTTGGTCTGTACAGAATAAATTATATTGTCTATGACATACTATGACATATCAATAGTCTATAATGTAATCGAGAACTCTATGGCAGTACAAAAAAAAGTTTATTGAATGTTAGCAAAATTTCCAAAAAATAGTTTTTGAATAGATTATTTACAGAAAATAATGGCAAGTATAGAACTGGATATATGGAAGGGAGAGTGGGGTCTGGCTTCGATTGATTCAGAATGTCTTAAAGTTTTAGTAAGTGTTCTTTTTACAATATTATAACCTCCGTTTCGCGAAGGCCGGTGTATGTGTATTATCAATAGCTGATGTGGAATAATTTAATTTCTCTTTATCTACAGACCTATATGAAATTTATCGGAGTGCCAGTAAAAGTGCGGGAATCAAACAATCCATTTTTCACACCCAAAGGCAGGCTACCAGTCATGCGCGATGGGCGCACCGTCCTTACTAATTTTGAAGAAGTCGTTGATCACTTAAAAACCTTGGTAAGTGAAGGAATTATTTTAATAACGAGATATGATAACCATAATTTTAGAATTGAACTTTAGTTGATGAGTAGTCATTTTTATTGATCAATATTTCATCAGCATTACAGCACAGATGTCCACTTAAACACCAAGCAGGCAGCCGAAGCCAGTGCCTTTACCCAGTACCTGAGCGAGAAACTTTACCCCGCATACCAGTTTGCGTGGTGGGTGGATGAGACAAACTATGCAGATTTAACTCGGCCAACATATGCTAAGGCTCTGAGAATTCCCTTCAACTTCTACTATCCCTCCAGATATCAAACAGCAGCTAAAGAGATGGTTGATGCACTCTATGGAGAACATACAGACCTTAAAGAAATAGAAAAAACAGTAAGTTTATAAAAACTATATTTGTCCTTTTAAATGTGACAAAAAACTGGTAAAAATAGACCTTACAACAAGGTTCTGCCATTAGAAAAAATTTGTTAGAATTGTTAATAATTGTTGTTACATTTTACCAGAAAATAATTTGTATAAGATGTTATTAAAAAAACAGCTGTTCCATTATCTACAGGCAGTTAGTTGCCACTTAAATTTCACTTGACAATTTCAGATATACAGTGAAGCAGAAAAGTGCCTTAAAACCCTGTCAGACAGGCTGGGAGAGAGTGAATACTTCTTTGGTAACCGGCCCTCCTCATTTGATGCCACTGTGTTTGCATACCTCGCTCCTCTAGTCAAAGCTCCCTTCCCAAATGCGACGCTGGCTAACCATGTTAAAGGCATTGCTAACCTCACGAGGTTTGTTGCGAGGATTAATCAGAAGAACTTCAGACAGGTTACTGATGGTGAGTGCTTTAAAAGTAAGATTTTAAAGAAATTGGATAGGCTAGACTCATCTAGAGAAAAGTCACCACTGTTGCATAGGTTCTTTACATAAAGGCCCCCCCACATCTAGTGTCTTTCGAGCATCGGCGTCAGTCGGCGTCTGGGGGCCGATTTTTGAATTTCGATCGTTCGATTCCGTCACTCGGAAATCGGTGAAATGGTAATTTTTGAAAAACGAGCGATAGTAATTGGGAATCTAGTGGTATTGACCACTCGTTTTCTATTCTATTAGTAGAATTTAAACTAGTAGCGGAGATATGGAGATATTATTCAACGAATTACAAGAAATCGACCGGTCGAATTTCAAAAATCGGGCTCCTGGTCAGCGCTATGGAAAATGACGTCGCTGCGCAGTTGCGTCAACATTGCGTCGAGCAGCGGCCATAGAGTTGTAGACGCCGACGCTCGAAAGACGCTGTGGGGGGGGGGCCCTAAGTGCTGCTCTCTCCAGGCTCCATCCTCTAGCAACCCTCTTCTTCTTCCTCGATTTCTCTTGACTGAGGGTCGCAACCACATGAGGTTATTATTTTGCACACAAAGGCTCTCCATTCTGCATGATTTTCCGCCTTCCTAATAATAGGCGCCCGTGTCTAGCAACCCAGGGGCATATAAAAAGGCCATTATTTAAAATTTAAAAACAGTTCAATTAATTCAATATAATTTTTAGAATACAACAGACTGAACGCAAAGCAGCAGTCAACGGGCACACAGTCTGACCGCGAAGCAGCCAACTTCCCCCATCAGACCCGTAACAAGCTGATGGCGGCGCTATTCGCCGCTATCGCCATGACGGGCTACGCCGTGGCCAATGGCATGTTCCAGGTTGGTTATCTATATGTCGGCGGCCGATCATAAGGTCAGGCATATCGTGAAATTCCTAGGCATATCGTGAAACGTGAAAATCTTTGACTCGTTCCATGAGTCGACGGAGCCCAGCATAGCGGGGCTCCTATTTCTGGGCAGTTTGCCCTTCGGGCATCTGAAGCAACCTACCGAACCTATCCTACCTATATATTGGTTTAATGTGACTATTCATTACAGTCATAACATTACACAGGAACATTACGATCTGCCTGATCTTACGATCGGCCGCCGACATATACATGGAGCTATTTACTGATACCAGAGAGATGTAAATTAGTAAAGAGCAGTGCCTGATTAACTGTTGGAGCCGTTAACATTTTTAGACCATATCAAATGGGTCCATTCATTCCATCAATCAAATCTTTGCCTTAAGCAAGTGCTAAGAGCCTTTACACATTCATTGCTACTAAGTGCTACGGGTTACGCTCGTAGCGCGTAGCCACGTCTTTGCCGTATGGAGCGCGTAGTCGCTACGAACAGTGTACCCGACAGTCGGGTTCTTGGCGCTGAATGTGTTAAGCAAGTGCTTAATTTGATTTTCGGGAGCGTGCCAGTATGAAAACTATCATTGCGTGCTTGTTATAGTTCGTAGGTTTCAAATAGAGTCCGACGGCTAATCCTATTGTCTATTGTTAAGTAAAACCGCCGTGCCACGTGCCACAACCACCTGCATAAAAAGTACAGTACTTCGGTTACTGAGTACTGGCGAGTCGAACGCTACAGAACCAGTCTAAAATGTGTCATCGAGATGCGTAACAAAGACGCGTTATCGGAGAGCGCACCTACACTGGTTTTTTGAGCGTTGGACTAACCTGCGCTCAGGTGCCATATATAATACTTAAGACCCTTTTTCGCAGGTAAGTAGCACGTGCGGTTTTACTTAACAATAGTCAATAGGATTAGCCGTCGGGCTCTATTTGAAACGCAAACAAAATAGATAACAGGGGTTAATGCTCTTTATTAATTTACCTTTTAGTCAATACTAACAAAATGTTTTCTAGCTGTCGTGAAAATTTCCTAGAAATCCAATATTTACTTTGCTTTCAATAGTGTTCGCATGAATTACTCCTCACGTTGCTCGCTTCCTTAAAAATGTACACAACCGAGTTGTATTCTTATTCATTCTCACTTATCTAACACGAGCCTAAATCAGCTGTTTTTTGTTCAGGATCTGAAAGATTTCGAACACTCCCAAGACTACAGCGAGATGTTTGAGAATGACGAAGACGACAACTGACGCGCGTGGGAGCGCTAGCGGCGCCGGCGACGCCCTAGCACCGCTCTTACCGGCTCCTGCTGCATTACGCAACCAGTATATTAGTATATCTGGCTAGCCAACTTTGTTAGTAAACTGAGGCGTGATTCTAAATTAGTATAAGTGATCTAATTTACCGCCACTTTCTATCTGTGTACTTACAAAGCTGGCTCGGCAGAGAATAAGATAAAAACTTAACAAGTGCCTTTTGTCTATGTCGGTGTTGATATTAGATACGGACCCACAAGGGTGTGTAGTGACACATGGCAGAGTCTCACTCACACATCGGTGGCGACAACCGCGTATGTCAAGGTAATCACTTAATTAGTGCGTGCGAGGTAGCTGTGCGTCAAAAAAGGGTAAAATGCCAAACCGGTATGAAAAGTAGACGGAAAAAGCTTTTTTTTCATCAGATGTAAAAATTGGAAACCACTGGCAACTCAAGCACAGAGAACACACATAGAGTTAGACCAAGCTAAGTTGGCAGCGATTTCAATAGCCCAGACTGTGCCAGTGTTATTTCAAATGACGTTTAAAATTATGACGTGTAAATAACACTTGTACATTGGGGATATTATTATAATAAGTATTTTTTTTGAGTTTTCTTATTATTTCAACATAGACCACAGGCACTTCTTAAGTTTTTGAGCTGTTAGAGCTTTCGTCAACGATTTTGCAAAGCAATAATTCAGATGATGGAGTATATGATGTGTAACGATTATTAAAATGGATCTTTATGTTACAAGTCAAATGAGAAGCCGAAGGCAAGTCAATTTAGTTCCTATAATCATTTGTTTTATTCGACATTATCGTGTATTCATTCAAAATTTGATATTGATAGACTTTGGTTTTAACCGAGACGATTTATCTGTCGTTACACTCCATATTTTTAATATTTTGTTGTTTAAAGCTGTCTTGCTTGTCTCAAAAATATTTTAATGGTGACATATCTAACAATGCATTTATAATAGTTATAGTGCTGTGTTATGGTACATGCCTCAATTATTTATTAACTGACATTTTATTATACCATAGATATGTATAATGTTTCTCAATTTTCACATTTAGTGTGTATTTTTTAATGTTTTTAAACGCATATTCTTATACGTCTAAAGTACAATGAATGTTGTGACCACGGTCGACTGGTCGGTAGTACAGTCACCTGCAATAATATGTGACGTTCCACGGCAACAGGTACCTTATGGCGGCTGGCGCTTAAGTTACATAGCGCCGCAATAATATTGGAGCGGCGTTAAAAATAGCGTAAGCGCCAACCGCCATAAGGTACCTTTACCCGTGGGACGTCACATATGTTATGTGTTTATGTTATGTCACTTTCTTATGGCTCTACAAATAAGATTGTGTCAGATATTTTTGCGGCCTTCGTTGTGTAACATATTATTGCAGGTGACTGTACTTCTACATATAATCATCACGATGTTGTAGTACAAGCAGAGGAGCAATCACAATTTTATTTTTAATTAACAATATGTTTGACCATAAAGTAAAATTAGTTATTTACTCTAGGTACTACAGTTATTATAATCTAAATTAAAGGAAACATAATTAGAAAATGGTGTTAAACTTGTCTATTAACGTGCTTTGCTTTAACTTTACAAACCAATTAGGTAGGGCCACTTGCACTATCCCTGATTGATTTTTAAATGATGATTTTGGATGATAAACATCTATTTGGATTTGATTTTGTTTGACATTTTACATTTAAGATTCGATTCCGGTTGGTGTGGTGAAAATTTTTGTGTTTCACTCGGGGGCAAATTTTGTTTAACCCTCGTGCTTTGGAACCCTTGCAGCGCTCAAGATTCCATTTTTTTAACCGGGCGAAAGTGGCGCTTTTTTCACTTCAATTTTATTTTAATTTATTATATGCGGTTATAAGTGTTTCATTGAGGCATGTACTTGTCTGACTTCAGAGTGCTTTGTGTAGATGTTCGAAAACGTTAGATATTATGATTTGAATGAAAAATATTGTTGGTTGTTAACTTATTCGATAACGCATGAATAAATACATGCACTGTTGAATTGGTGTTTGTATTTACCCTTAAATTATCCGGAGAACACACGCGTAAACTACTGTTTTCCCATTTGAACCTAACTACACTCTTTAAATCGAAGAAATATAATGACTTTGCAACTTTAGTAGTAGTAGTTTAGTGTGTAGTAACTTTGACTTTGGTATATTTATGGTCTGTAACTCTATATAGACTACATATTTGCTATAAAAGCGCAAGCCATACAATAAATTAACCAAAATTTGCCAGTGAAATTTGAACTTATAGTGTAGGAGTTGATTCTGCTTTGTTTGAAAATTATATATTACATGTTTTTAGGTAACAATTTCTGACAAAGTTGTTGGATAGATACTCCCATCGACGAACAACCATAATAAATACATATCCTCTACCTGCACAGAGGCATTTAAAAAGCTCTACCGTTCCGTTAATTTGAATCTTTATTTTGACGAATCAGAATTGCATTTTTCTGATAAGTTTTGATGTTTGGGCTGCTAAAGGTAAACTATAAAGCTACTAGCTACGTTGAATCTCACAATTTGCTAGTGTAGTGTAGTGTAGTACCTTTCAGGTTTCGTCTATAGTACGTTTTTTTTAGCATTAGAAAGAACTTGGAAGAAGATAAGCGATTTTGACATGTCTTTTAATTGAATAACGCTTTTTAAAAATCAGTAACTATTACTTATGAAAGCAGAAGAATATAAATGATCGTATTAGATTCATAAACACATTACATATTTGCCGCAACTTATTTTTAAAATGAGTTTTTCAATTAAAAGACACATCAAGATTGTTTACCTTATTTCTAATGCTAAAAAAAACGAACTATAGTGTAAAGGCCAGAGCACACCGGTTGCGTGTGCGTAGACATGAACACGCGTGCGCTAAAATGTTGGAGCTGTGCACGCGCACATCACGCAAGTGGTGTGCCGTCTGTCATAAGAATCTGTGTATCAACGCGCACGTGCACGTCTGCGCACACGCGTCCGGTGCGCAAAGGCCATATTTAAGCAGCGACGGATTTGTAGTATTGCCGCACTAAGCCCCAGGCCCTATAACCCTTTTCGCAGCACCCATCATATTGACTAAATTTTAAGATATTTCTTGTTATCAGCGGATTTTTTGTCACAACTTGCCGCCCTAGCCTAGGGCCTTAGGGCAAATCCACCACTGGCAGGCGTGTCTCACTCCGCGATTTCGTAGCTCTGCTACAGGTACCTAGCTAAAAGTGCATCCGTTCGGCCCCAATTTTGGGGTTTGCCATAAGCCGCGCGTGGCGCTGTCGCCATCTAGCGGCCATATCTGTGCTGATCGTAACAGACGCGTTTTGTTAGAGTGAGTCTTTTGTACTTAGTACTATTATTTATTCTGTGCCACTGTCCATAAGTGATGATCTATGTTGTGGCAGAGAATCGCGGGCTGGAGCTGGCGGCGCACGCGGATGCTGCACCGTGTGAGTGTGCTCAAGAAGCGGTTTGACAGAGCGCAACTCAAGCCCAGAGCCGACGATGTGAAACCGCCGTAAATTGGACTAAGCGAGCTCTCTGTCCCCATATATAACCGCGCCAGTAACAATGTGTTGCACTGAATTAATTATGTCAAGCTCTGTACACACTGGGCCAGCGCCGGCCAGTCAAAGGGACCTAGCCATGCGGTAGAATGATATAGCAATATCACTGAGGGAGCACCCTCTACAACGCATAATTGCGTCCCCCAGACTGGCCCGGTGTAGTAGAAGAGCCGGCCGCAAATTTTCTAACCGGCTTGATACCACGATGAAATGCACAATGGTTTCCCATAAAAATGATGCTAAGTCCGAATTCGATAGTCTGCCACGGCGGAACTTGCCGAAAGTACGAAAAAGAAGGCCACTTCCGGTGCCAAAAAAGGGGGTTGATTTAACCCATCTGATACCGAAATAATAATTATGGCAGCAGTAAGAAATTTACATGTAGACACATAAAAGCGAAGTCTGCCAGTATTTTTTTTGCCGGAAGTGCTTGGCAGACGCTCTCAAATGTGGCCACCGGGACCCCTAATTTAACCCATCTGATACCACCATGAAACCAATTCCAGTCGGTAGGTATGAACCCTCATGTCAGGAATATATAAGTCTGCCAAGGCTTTTCCTGCCGAAACACCTTGGCAGACGAGATTATGTGAGCAAGGTAACCATCGGTTACCGTACACTAACCCATCTGATACCACCATGAAACCAATTCCAGTCGGTAATATGAACCCCCATTTTAGGAATATATAAGTCTGCCAAGGTTTTTCCTGCCGAAACACCTTGGCAGACGAGATTATAAGCAAGATGATCATAGGTTACCGTACACTAACCCATTTGATACCACGATGAAACCAATTCCAGTCGGTAGGTATGGACCATCATTTCAGGAATATATAAGTCTGCCAGGGCTTTTCCTGCCGAAACACCTTGGCAGACGAGATTATGTTAGCAAGGTGTACATCAGTTACCCTACATCAACCCATCTGATACCACCATGAAACCAATTCCAGTCGGTAGATATGAACCCCCATTTCAGGAATATATAAGTCTGCCAAGGCTTTTCCTGCCGAAACACCTTGGCAGACGAGATTATAAGCAAGATGACCATCGGTTACCGTACACTAACCCATCTGATACCACGATGAAATCAAGTCCAGTCGGTAGGTATGAACCCTCATTTCAGGAATATATAAGTCTGCCAGGGCTTTTCCTGCCGAAACACCTTGGCAGACGAGATTATGTTAGCAAGGTGTACATCAGTTACCCTACATTTACCCATCTGATACCTTGTTTGACAAGTCCAGCCTGCCAAGTCAAGTCTGCCAACGCCTTGGCAGACTTATATACTCCTGAAATGCGAGTTCATACCTATCGACTGGAATTGGTTTCATGTAACTGATGTACATCTTGCTAACATAATCTCGTCTGCCAAGGTGTTTCGGCAGGAAAAGCCCTGGCAGACTTATATATTCCTGAAATGAGGGTGCATACCTACCGACTGGAATTGGTTTCATGGTGGTATCAGATGGGTTAGTGTACGGTAACCGATGATCATCTTGCTTATAATCTCGTCTGCCAAGGTGTTTCGGCAGGAAAAACCTTGGCAGACTTATATATTCCTCAAATGGGGGTTCATACCTACCGACTGGTTTCATGGTGGTATCAGATGGGTTAGTGTACGGTAACCGATGGTTACCTTGCTCACATAATCTCGTCTACCAAGGTGTTTCGGCAGGAAAAGCCTTGGCAGACTTATATATTCCTGACATGAGGGTTCATACCTACCAACTGGAATTGGTTTCATGGTGGTATCAGATGGGTTAGTGTACGGTAACCAATGATCATCTTGCTTATAATCTCGTCTGCCAAGGTGTTTCGGCAGGAAAAACCTTGGCAGACTTATATATTCCTCAAATGGGGGTTCATACCTACCGACTGGAATTGGTTTCATGGTGGTATCAGATGGGTTAGTGTACGGTAACCGATGGTTACCTTGCTCACATAATCTCGTCTGCCAAGGTGTTTCGGCAGGAAAAGCCTTGGCAGACTTATATATTCCTGACATGAGGGTTCATACCTACCGACTGGAATTGGTTTCATGGTGGTATCAGATGGGTTAAATTAGGGGTCCCGGTGGCCACCTTTGAGAGCGTCTGCCAAGCACTTACGGCAAAAAAAATACTGGCAGACTTCGCTTTTATGTGTCTACATGTAAATTTCTAACTGCTGCCATAACTATTATTTCGGTATCAGATGGGTTAAATCAACCCCCTTTTTTGGTACCGGAAGTGGCCTTTTTTTTCGTACTTTCGGCAAGTTCCGCCGTGGCAGACTATCGAATTCGGACTTAGCATCACTTTTATGGCAAACCATTGTGCATTTCATCGTGGTATCAAGTCGGTTAGAAAATTTTCGGCCCGCTCTTCTACTAGTGTGTACAGGGGCCTTTATAGTATATATTATACGAATTGATAATGATAGTTCTGTTGGTTATAAAAATTGTTGTGAAGCAGCGATGAGAGTTCAAGTAGGTGCCGCCCCGGCAATAGGTTCTTCAATGTTTCACTTTTATTATAAACTATTGCTTCGAAGTCTTCTTCGAAGCAACACCGACTTCTTCGTAGTAGACTTGTCTCCTTTTAAGAAACGAAGTTGTTTATAAAATGTTAATAAAAACTAGATTTGCGTTTCTAAATATGTTGACTAGAGTTTACGAAGATATTAGATATAGGCAGATAACTTTACTTAAAATAATGTTGATTGTAAATTATTCCTGGATAGTTTTTGCAGAACATGTTGACTTAGAGCAGATCTGGATCTGTTTAGCAGCATACTGAAAATGTTGTAAAGCTAGAATTCTATATACGTAGGTATAGGAAAAGAAAACAAGTAAAATCGTACAATATCTTTTTATTTCATTTCCAATCGCGTAAGGTATCCTCGAGCGCAGTACGCCATACAATTTGCACTGGGAGGAACTGCCGGCGACTGTCGCGACCGACCTTGAAATGGCACCGTTTCACCATGGCGGGCATACTTGCGCACCGAGGGTGCCTACACCACAACTTTACCGTTTATGCCGACATTACAAATTGGTCCTTCCAAAAATGTATGTTGATCATCGAATATTATCTACAGCTGAAGAGCTACTACGTGAGTGTGAAGACACACCTTATTTAAGTAACTTATGACAGGGATGCAGCAATACGTAGAGTAAGAAAGTGAGATGAGGTCTACCGTGTCTAACGTATATCTGTGTCCTTGCCAGTTACTGAATCGAGTAAGGTGTGTGAAGCGCTTAAGCACGCAAAGATTTCTTAATAATCTGTCGAATAATTCAAAGTTTGGGAACTTTAGCCTCTATTTCAATGCCACGTAGATTCAAAATAATTTCGGTTCATATCTTTGCGGCTGACGACAATTTAGTATAACTCTTTTGTTTGTAAAGACGTAAGAGTTTGTTTACAAGTACAACGAATATTCGGTACTGACTACATAATTATAATCACATCCTTCGTATTGTATACTATCTGCTATTATACACTTTCCGATGATTATTGATAGTTATTGTTTTTTATTAAATAATAACAGACGATAGAATTATTAATTACATCAATATTTTACGTACAACTTACTATGCTACAAAATATACAATTATACACTCAGATAACAAGTCAACAAGCTATTTTCTATGTTAATTATATTTCTAACTTGGCGATATAAAGGGCCTGAACCACAAACTGTACATTTTTCGAAGTCCGTAACTTAATTTGTACGTGTACATCGGTGTTTTTTGAACGTAAATCAATCTGAAAGTGTATTTTATCTAGCAAACACAGGAAAAATATAAATCAAAGGGAATGAAATGGAATAAAAGTGAATTTCGGTACAAATATAGCCAAGTTAGACTCGAGGAGCGATCGCAGAAACCATAGTACGCCTTCGTCAAGTCGAAGACAATTCTACAGTCAAGAACTTTACGCCCGCTTTGTTTCGGTACTGTTTTCTGTCTTTTTTATGTTTTTTTTAAATATACGAATAAAAAAGAAGACTGACAATGTCTCGTTCTCGTCATCTATTGAACGAAAATTGCGTTATTTTGTCAAGAAGTCCAAGCGTCCAACAAAATGAATGGAACTGAGACCTGCTGCGTTAGTGACGCCATCTGGCAATAAGCTAAATATTGGAGGAACGCGACTTTGTATAGAGGTTGTAGATCTTTTTTATTTAATTTGTCCATGATGCTATTTTATTTTCTACCTGATTCTATGGCTCCGCGCTCGATCCTCGAGGAAGTCATCATCAGTCCAAGAGCTGCCATTACTATTATAGTAAATAATATATTATATACTAAACAACTAAATTTATAAGCGAAATGCCAGACTACATAATATGGTTGATTTGGGGGCCAAATTTGACTTGAGAATGTAACAGAAGATGACGTCACTTTCATATTCCGTTGTCACAACACGGCAGTGATATGGTAGCTACTAGCACAAAATAAATAATAGTACTAAGTACAGAAGACTCACTCTCTAACAAAACGCGTCTTTTACGATCAGCACAGATATGGCCGCTAGGTGGCGACAGCGCCACGCGCGTCTTATGGCAAACCCCAAAATTGGGGCCGAACGGATGTACTTTTAGCTACCTGTAGCAAAGCGACGAAATCGCGGAGTGAGACACGCCTGCTACTAGCTACGTCACCTATTTTTCGAGTCAAATGGCCCCTCAATCAAGGGCACCCCTTGGAATCGTCAACCCTATTCCCTATATATGTTACAGCCGGTCTCCATCAAATAAAATCGGTATGACATTTTCAATTGTATAGTACTAAATGACTTTTATACATGTAGTAAGAAGTAAACTACTTACATAAATCTGAATGTTTTTTTTTAATGTTAAAAAAGGCATCTGAGAATTATTTTCACAAAAAATCATAAAAATTAATGTGTTACTATTTATTGTTTAGTGAATAAGACTTTATAGGAAAACTATAAGTAGTTTTGTACAAAATAATAATACTAAAGAAATATTGGTTTAGGTACAGTCGCCATCAGATATATCGGAGCGTCCAAGGTGTGCACAATATCTGAACACGCACTCTAAAGCCTTGACAATAGAGGCGTGCTCAGACATTAATGAGCACCTTGGCCGCTCCGATATATCTGATGGCGACTGTACAGAAAAAAAACCTTTACAATTGAAAACACACGGTAGCTGCCGTATTCACAATAACGTAGTGCTCATTAGTTTATGATTATTTTGGTTTCCATAAATATGTTAAATTACAATTAATGGTAACAAATATAAAAAAAAGAAATCTCCGAGACTAATAAACTATTGTAAGTATTTTAACCTTTTCGACGCCAACAGCGATTATATCCGAACCGCAGGTCCAAGGCCAAAGACGGATTAATCCGTCACAGACCACAGAACAAAATAGATCTACGTGCATATGCATAAAGTTCAGTTTTGATACTTCGGTGACGTGGCGTCCGAGTGACAGCTTTTGTGTTTGACAAGGCATCGAAAATGTTAAAGATTATCTTTTAAAACCTTTTGACGCCAATTTTCGCTACAGATTTTACAAATGCTTTCATAAAGTGTTAAGTTTAAGGCGTTGACCGAATCTAAATTCTACTCGTCATGGCTAAATAGAGCAAATTACTCAACTCAGACCTGCTAGCATAAGTTGCGTTCTCACACGCGACTCCATACGTCTAGCGCGACTTCAAGTATGGACTCACGCGCCATAACGCAACTCGTGCTTGACCGCCAGGACCGATGAATCCCTAAATTGAAACACTACTACTGCACCTTGTATTGGGATAACGCAACGCTTACGCTACGTCTTACGTAGGCGAACAACGCGCGAACGCGGCGCGGCGCGGCGCGGCGAAAGCGGCCGCCGCCGCGCCGCGCCGCGCCGCGCCGCCTGACATTCGCGTGCAAATCGCGCCGCACCGCGTTCGCAACGAGATCGCTTACGTAGGACACTTCTATGGGCATCAAAGGATTGATTTCGCCGCGCCGCGCCGCGCCGCGTTCGCGCGTTGTTCGCCTACGTAAGACGTAGCGTTACCAAGATTTGCTTACTGTTATTAACCTTTTAAACGCCAGACGGCGAAAGATATGCCGTGCCCCCGACGCCAGGCGATCGCGATTATTTAAGCGAAATTGAACTTTATGGAGTCCCGCGTAAGTCCCTATTGCATTGGCCAAGCTGTCGGCTACAGCCGTCGTTTGCGTCATTGGCAAGACTTTCCGATGCCACAGCCGACTGTGGCGGTCAAAAGGTTAACAGAAAATGTTTCTAGTTTAGTAGGTATTTGTTATTTTCAAATTAACCTCATTTTCGAAGTTAAATTTTATTTTTTTCCTTGTAGCGCTAAAATAGTATGTCATAATAACGACCGAAATACTAAAAGCCACTTTTGGCTTTATTTAAATATACTCAATAAGTCTCTTTTATTATATATCTATCTTTAAATATAAGAAAATAATGGCTACACAATTTACCACTTCACAAATATAAAAATATCACTATTTTGTTCAATGGAATATTACAATATAATCGATTCGTAGCATAAGATAACTTAAAAAAATAATTCACACTCACTATATTTATAAAAACTATACCTAAGGCCATTATATAACTTGTTAGAATTTGCTCTTTACTGATATGACAGTTTCACTAATTTACATATACATATTATAATTCTAAGACTATTTACACCGCTTGCATTATGTATGTCATTGCAAAAATAAAAAAATACACATATATTTCGTTAAATTATATTTATATTTCTTCTATCAAATTATGATAAAATGGCTAAAATACAAAAGTGTTAATAAAAACAAACTGTTTGTTCTTTAAAAGCATGTTAAACTGTAGGTCTGCAGAAAGGAACCAATTTAAACGTTACTTTAATTCGTTATGACGCTTTTTGGGGCCTAGCCAATATGACAATCTTTTGTAGAAAAGGAAACGATGGGTTATCTTTTCCGTCCATTATTTACGTTTATCTTAGCGTTTTTCTGCAATCGATTGTCATCTTGGCTAGTCTTGAATACAGGGGATTCATACAAAAATAAAGTAAGTCGTTTTCTGCATAACTACGGACAATTTTATACATGTTTACAACTGTAATACACAAAATAATAATACTAACTGAAATGGCGCCTTGATACAAACTAGATACTGGAAAACCTTTTCGATAATAGTAGTTTATGGGTGAAATGAATACAGGTACCATTAATAACGACACGGATAGAGTGCCAAGACATGACACAATTTTAGCACTCTGACTGCATCAATATAAGTGTCCTTTAGGTTAGTTTAAGGATCAAAAACCCTAACCAACTAAGATGACGTTACGTTGAATAAGTTCATATTGCATAATGACATCCTCTACCTTTCGCTTATATATTCCGCAAACATGGAAATGTATACATAAAGCACATTTTCTAGCAACTTACAGATGATTTGGGGAATTAGTCTGGGGCGTTGAGTAGAGACTGGGAGTCCAGGAGCTGTGAGGCGTCGATGAGGCTCACCTGTTTGATATAAATGTTGTTAGCAATGTTTGGACTTGTTGGCATCTTGTCTTGTATATTAGAAGGTAAATAATAAAGTTGAAAAGCACTGGACATTGCCAGTCATTAAAACACAGATTGCAAGCTCAAAATACTCCTCGTTACAAAAAAATAATAATTGGAATATTATTAATATTAGTATTAATCGCAATTTTGCTTTTTTGGTTGGCTAAAATAATTTAGAGTGTCGTTGATCGGGCTGATTTAGACGACGTGTGAACTCGTATGCGATTTTAGTTACCCTGCGGACTGTTGGTTAAGTCCAATTCAACCTTCCGATCAAAAACCGCAACGTAATGAAACTCGCATCGTCTAAATGAGCCCTTAAACTAGAAGTCCAAATGTTTCGTCCGAAATAATCGTTCAAAGTAACGTAACGTTGTCCGTCGCCTGCTTCGTACGGCAATGTGCGCTTTATTGTGGGATTTCAGGGGCGGGGCAGTACGAGTATGTGGCCAGGATCCTATCGAAGCGCTTTCAGTAGCAGGAGGCCAGAAGTAACAAGTAGTTACCTGCATACAGTCGAGCGTGCTGCGCGAGTTGCCGCGCGCCACGCTGAAGGGGAAGAAGCGAGACACGGCGGCGGGGCGTGTGGGCTCGGCCCAGTCGCCGTTGGACTGCCGGTTGCTCATTATCGACAGGGAAGACAGCTTCTCGTTTAGTCGTTGTATCTGTAAAAATGTTTCTGATACAATAGACTACTAACTAACTAACTTCTTACTAACACTGTCTAACTACATTCTGAATCTTTTTTACCCTTTCTTAACAAAATATACTACCAGTTTCCTTGTTAGTGAAACGGCAAATACGGGGCTGGTTGGGAAAGGGAGAAGGGGGTGGTAAATGCAACAACATTTACTAGAAGGTCCCAGAAAGACAAAGGACATAGGGCTTTTCTAGCCTTGGTATCCGGTTGAGAAACATTCTGTAGAATCTGATGTCGAACGTGGCGTACGGCGTCTACCGGAGACCAAACTCAAAAGGCCTAACTCAAAAGTAAACTCAAGCCTTTATTAATAAAAACTAGTGTCAGGCGTGGCTCACTCCGCGATTTCGTCGCTTTGCAACAGGTACATACGTCCCACATCAATTTTGGTGGCCAGCCATAAGTCGCGCGTGGCGCTGTCGCCACCTAGCGGTCATATCTGTCTATATTATTATTTATTCTGTGCTAGTATGGACTTACCTCGGCGAGAACAGAATAGTTGAATATGTGGTACTGCACGGGGCCGGCGTACGGCGCGTCTAGTGGCAGCAGCCAGCGCTCGTAGCACTGCGACCACAGCTCCATGCCGGCCACGGACGTGCAAGGTTCTAGTCGCTGCAGCTCGGACGGTTTGCCGGCCATCGATGAGGTTGCTACAAAAAAGTCAAGTATTATTAATGTATTATTACACTGAAATAGATAATAATAACCATGCCAAATTGCAGCTTTCTAACACTAACTATCACAGAGCAAAGCCTCGGACAGATAGACAGACAGACAGACGTGGCGAAACTATAAGTGTTTCTAGTTGATTACGAAACCCTAAAAAGTGACCTACCTCTCCAGTGCCGGAGAACGGAATTTAACCGGCGTTTTAAGCTTGGCAGTCAAAACCATCTATCTCTAGGCCATCCGGACATGGCGGCACCCATGCTAATGTTACACAGTATATGCAAATTTTGAAAAATTGAGACAGATGTCGCCGTTACAATAAAATGACCTATTCGATAAAATAATTTGATTTGTTCCCTAGTTTCCTACTTTCATTCATGAACAGATTTATTGCAAATGATTTAACCGAACTGTATGTTGGTTTATGTTATTTTATCTAAGATTTTATGATATCCTTCCAAGTCTTTCGACTCAAGAATAAAACCAGATCTGATTAGAGTCTTTGTCATAATTACCATACTTTATTTATTACCTTTAGTGATTCAATAATCATTAAATGAATATCAAAATCTCTTTTAAAATGTACATAAATTATTATAAAGGTTACAGGGGACTCACATATCCTTTGCTTTGGTGTGATAACTGGTTTATCCGACATGTAAAGAGGGTTGTAGAACAACGCCTTGTCCTTCTCTGAGAACTGCTCGCCCCAATCCCAAACCGGCCTTTGGACGAAATTCTGGAATTAAACACAATGTTTAGGAATATACTACGAACTGGGTAGGGGACAAACGATCTACAGACGGCATTTTTTTTAAATGTATACAAAAACCGGTGACAACAATGCAACTCCACTGGTGGTGGTGGATAACAGTCATAAGAACCTTACCTACCCCACAACAAACGCTTTGCCGACGCGCTTAAAGCGCATACAGATATGTAAATTGGGCGTTTTCAGAAATAAATATCGAAAACCCGATTCTCACAGATCCCGGTGTTTTTTGGGTTCTTTCAACTCAGAATCACTAGCATATTCAATTCTGATGATAAAATAAAATGTCCCAAAAATTTGTATGAAAATTGTACATTCCACTACGTCACGCACATACAAGTGAATTTTTTTTTCATACTAAAACGTGACGTAATGGAATGGACATTTTGGGACATCTTTTTTTAATGGTGGGATGGAGAATGCTGTCGTTTCTGAGTAGACTGAGCTCAAGAACGTCCAGATGTGAAAGAATCAGGTTTTCAATTGATATTTATTTCTGAAAACGCCCGTTTAGTGTCTGTCACTCCATAACGATTCTTCAAACCGGTCTAGAAACTGGTGAAACGGCTTTTTTTAAAAACGGTGATAAACAAGCGTACGGTCTGGCCAATGGTAAGAGGACACCGTAGTCAATAGACGCTTCATATTTCAGCGGTATCACAAGGGCGTTGACGACTAAAACGAGCGCGGCAGCGATCTGGGTACCAGGAGTACAGACAAGAAAGAAGCACGGTCAGTAGTGTTACCTTAGCGACGGCGAGCTCGCGGTCCCTCGGGCAGTTGAACAGGAACGTGTCGAAGAGGTGGTTGTGCGCGCAGTCCCACAGCGTGGTGAGGTACGTCTCCGAGAACTGGAACTTGT
Organism: Cydia fagiglandana; assembly: GCF_963556715.1. NCBI lineage: Eukaryota > Metazoa > Arthropoda > Insecta > Lepidoptera > Tortricidae > Cydia > Cydia fagiglandana. The sequence goes on from NC_085943.1 coordinate 4,917,149, forward strand.
CAGGGAACTGCTGCAGCAGCTGCCACGTGCAATCCAGGAAGAGTAGGAAGACCGGCGCTGTCTGGGCGGCGGAGGTGTCTTTGGTATCTTTGGGGTTCCCGGGCCGGGGGAGCCCGAATCTATGGGATAGAAAATAGGATATGTTTCATCGTGGCATAAAAATACAATTGACACTAGTTAAGATGAACAAACTAGGACTTATCAGAGTAAGGTTTTTCACGATCCCAACACAACATTAGATTCTGGCGTGTTGACAATGGGATCAACTGTGAAGAGATCGATTATCTACAATACCATTTATTTGAAAAGTGTGATCAGTGTTACCGGTTTGGTCTTTAACCCTTTAACCGCCAGAGTCTGATATATAAGACATTACATATCCAGCTCATTTCGCCACAGTCTGATAAATAAGACAAAGATCTGATTTGGTTTTTACAGCACATTTATAACTCCCGTAACTATGCCAACCTTACTCTGCGTGGTACAATTACTGTCGGTGGCGACACGAGCACGCTCGATCAAAAATTGCTGGCGGTTAAAAGGTTAAAGTAGTGAAATGGTAACAAACTCGTTGTAAAACCTACCTGTCGCAGAACGGGTGCCCCAGCGCCACCCATTCCTTCTGTACGAGCGACTGGAAGCCCGATATAGTGCGGAAGTGTGGGTCCAGAAGCAGCTGCGTCAGGCACGACACCACCGCGCAATAGTCTACGCCGTCACCTGGATAACAATTATAACATTGATAAAGTAATTCTTAAAAACAAGTACTAACGACCCAAGAACGCATATTTATTTATTAAAATGTTATTGCACAAAATACAAATAAAATGTACAAATGGCGGACTTAATTCTACCAGTCAACCATAGGGCTAAACAGAGATTTAATAAAAATGCTTATCATTTGTTTGCTTAGAGCATTTAATAACTGGAGTCGCCTTTAAGAGCTTACCCCTCTGCCGAAAACCTTGCACAATTGTGCAAACTTTTGTATGGACTGACGTGACTATTTGTATGTTACGTATAAATCATGTAGAAATAGCAATACATTTGACGTCCTTTCCCCCGCAAAAATCGGCAGACTGTTTTGTACAGAAAATGACAGCCATGACGTCTCCAGTTACTAAATGCTCTAAGTTTGTTTGTAATTTAAAGTATTTAACCTTTTACGTCATTAATTCATAAACACCATCATAACACCATAAACTGGTTATGTTTATTTTTTTATAACTATTAGTAGAGGAACGGGGATGACTTCATCGCTGGATGCCAGTGCACGGGTATTTCATTGATACAAAATAATCAAGGTATAGGTATTGACCTACAGTTTGGAATTAATTACTGCGAGGTAACGACATGCAAATTTTTAACATTTATTTAAATGATTTGTTTGCGTCGATGTCTGTTTTTTTAGTTGTGTCGTTCAATTACTGTCAGTAGACATGTTTTGGAGTACGCTCAACTGTTTACTGCTTTGCGTACTTATAGTCGAGTCCGAAGCGCAGTCTAACATCTTAAGCGTGCCAGCGAACACAACGTCGCTCGCTAGCAACACTAAGGATTTCATCCACATCGCCTCCGAGAACGGATATGATGCCGAGAAACACGAAGTGACGACCGACGATGGATACATACTGACGGTGTACAGAATACCAATCGACAGTAAATGCACCAAGAAAGCCCCCCTGCTTCTGATGCACGGCCTTCTACTGTCGTCCGAGTGCTTCGTAGTGTCGGGACCGAATGCTCCCGCGTTCGTACTAGCTCGAGACTGCTACGACGTGTGGGTCGGCAATGTGCGCGGCAACCATCACTCCCGCAGGCATGTCACCTTAGACCCCGATAGAGACTTGAAGTTTTGGAAGTTTTCAGTCGACGAAATCGGCTTTTATGACATTCCGGCCATGGTTGACTACGTTCTGAAAGCGACAGACTCGAAAAAGCTGATCTACATAGGCCATTCGCAAGGAAGCAGCGCTTTCTTCATCATGAACTCAGAGAAACCAGAATATGCAGAGAAAATTAGTCTCTACATCGGTCTGGCACCAGCCTCAGTTGTATTACACACTAAATCTAAATTTGTCAGAACGGGACTGTCACTTATAAACTCATTGCAAAACACCCTAGAAGCGGTGGGTATGTGGGAGACTTTCTCTCGAGGTCAACCGACTCAATTTATCTTGAACACATTGTGCCAATTTAATTTACTTACAGAGTTAGTTTGTGATGTAGGATTGTCTATAATAGATACGTCTCATTCAGACTCTATTACCCCAGAAATTTTACGAATAATATTTGAGTACGAGCCATCAGGCACATCGATTCAAAACTTGGCTAGGTATGGTCAGGCGATGAATGAAGCGAAGTTCATTAAATTTGACTACGGGTCTGCGAATAATTTGGAGTTATACGGGAGTCGTGAACCGCCGGAATACGACTTGGGGAAGGTGACCATGCCGAGTGTGGTGTTCCACGGCACGGCGGATCATGTCGTGGATACAATAGACATAGGTTGGCTCGCGAGTCAACTGCCGAATGTGCTGGAATATGTGACAGTGGAAGACCCCCTGTGGAACCATTTCGATATGGTCTACAGCCGATATTGGAAGGAAATGATTTATGTTAAGATGAAGAAATACTTAAATGAATATGACAATAGTTCATGAAACTAAGCTCCTAGTTACACACAGCCCCATATGTACAAAGTGCTAAGTTTACATATACACAAGTCTCGAATGGTTAAAAAAACCCAGCAACGAATAAAAATGACACTTGCGCGAGTATCATTCACATATGTATACGTTCGTACTGATGCTATATGCTTTACATAAATTATACACATTAAATTTAAAAGAATAGTGGCGTTTATTTTCTTAACTCTTACTTTTACGTTTAGGCCAGCCAACGTGGCAAGGATAATATTGATAATCCCTCTCTCTCTCATTATCTTGATCTAGCTTATACAATACTATGTATTTAGTATTTAAGTAAATATATAAAATGTTAAATAGTTTAACTTTGGACTGCGGACCCTGTCGATGGCGCTTACGCCATAATTAACGATGCTCCGATATAAATACAATGCCGCGCGACGCTGTGCGGCGTACATAAGCGTCTTCATAAGGTCCCTTTTCATAAATAATCCCACCAAAAACATAAATGTAAAAAAGGAGAGCCAAGTTCAATACAAAAATTATGCTTGGCTGTGGGGGCTCGCCGCAAAAAGAATGGAGATCTAAATGAGTGCCACTGCCAAGTTCTATGCAAAATCCAAATATGTATTTATAGGAACAAAATAACGTTATAAACAAGTATTAAACTCTATTTCTTTGCTTTATTGGATACCTATAACAATTGCTGTTATTTAAAAAAATGTGAGATCTTAAAGTAGGTTAGATTTGACTCGGCCAGTTTTCATTATATCAATCATTTTATATATATTGTAATTCTGATAAAACCTGGCCAAGCCAAATCTAACCTACTTTAAGATCTCACATTTTTTTAAATAACAGCAATTGTTATAGGTATCCAATAAAGCAAAGAAATAGAGTTTAATTCTTGTTTATAATGTTATTTTGTTCCTATAAATACATATTTGGATTTTGCATAGAACTTGGCATTGGCACTCATTTAGATCTCCATTCTTTTTGCGGCGAGCGCCACAGCCAAGCATAATTTTTGTATTGAACTTGGCTCTCCTTTTTTACATTTATGTTTTTGGTGGGATATCAATACTTTTTGTAAAGAAAACTAGGCAGGTATTGAGATTTAATGTTTTTTCTTGTGTTTCCGCTGTATGGTTTTTACTTCTGTTCTTTGTATAATTATGTGGTGCCGCGCGCCGCCGACGACACACCGTTGGCCGGTTGTTTAGAGCGTATTACAAGTTTTTTTGTATGGGGACACCACTTATTTTTTGACTAAACTTTATTTTAATATAGCAAATATAATAATACATATATTGGGGTAGTTTCAAATATCTGCTTGTAACGGTTCCAACGCTACAATAAAAAAATATTTTTTTGTATGGGGACCCCCCCTATTTTTTAACTTTTTTTTATTTTTAGATTTTTTCCTACGCTTACACACAATAACCGAGCTGGATTCCAAATTTCATCCTTCTAGGTCATCTGGAAGTAGGTTAGGTTTAGGTACTTATATGTCAGTCCCAATAGAAAGTGGTTTTTTTGTATGGGGACCCCCCCATTTTTTAACTTTATTTCATTTTTAGATTTTTTCCTACGGTTACACACAATAACCAAGCTGTATTCCAAATTTCATCCTTCTAGGTCATCTGGAAGTAGGTTAGGTTTAGGTACTATAAGTCATAAGTCAGTCTTAAAATTTACGACTTTTTGACCTTCATACCTTTATAACCGTTTGAGCTAGCTTCATGAAATTTGGGCTTCTAGATATCCTTATGGATATAATTAAACACACGTAGTTTTATGTGTTTACGTCAAAGATGTTTTGAGTTATAGAAGGGTCAAAAGTGGCACCAAGTGGTTCGTGTAATATTACACTCGGCGCTGGCTAGCCAGTTCCTTTGCTTGAACTTGGCTTGACACGCTGCCGCGTGTCTAGATACCCCATATACCGTTTAGTGGCAAATGGAATAAACATAAGTTTTCCTCATTTTCATTACCAGCGACCCGCTAGACGGGTTCTTTGTTCGTAGGCGCCTTTCGTCGTGTTGCTGTTAGTATCCACCACAGTGAGGCTCGAGGCGTGTGGCTGTGGAGGTTGTCAGCTATATTTACAAACCTCTGGCCCCGCTCAATATCGCTGGCCCAATATTACAGGGTTCTACATTTTCAAGATAGTTAAAATTCAACTTAATGTCACTGATTACAATGTTCAAAATTCAGTTCGATAAAAGTGAAACATAGAACCCTGTAATATTGGGCCAGCGATATGAAGTGCATTAAACCATAGACAAGAGAATAAGCAGACTTACCTTCCTGCAGCACGACGGTAACGTTGTCACCGAGGTGCTTGGCCGCCGAGTCGGCGAACGCGACACAGCTGCCGACGTGACGCAGCCACCGGCTCGCCTCCATCAGCGAGTAGTATTGTGAATCTTGCACCTGGAATAAAGTTTCAATAAGTAGGTATAAGAGCCAACCCACACTAGCGTCTCCCGAGCGTCGACTTCTATAGTATCGATTTACTTATATGATTTTTACGCCTAAGAACCTACAAATATGTTATGTGAACCTACAAATGTTATAACAAAAGCCATTGTTTCATTTATGACGAACCCAAACTTCCAACTTTGGCGCGTGGCAAAGGAACAATGCCGTTTAAAAAGCAACTGTATCGTGATATTATTAAAGCTCAAATCAAAGTAACAGCTCATTCGAGATAGCATGTTTTGGTAATGTAGTACGGTCGACCACCTTAATGAAGGCGAGACTACACAGCGCTCGTATTTGAACTTTAGTACTGCCGGAAGCACCCCTAGAAGGAGTAAAGGCACTGTCCGGGCCTGCGGCGTTTCTCGGCTGTTGGAAGCTATTCCCGCATAGGTAGATTACTTGTAAGCGTCAGTCAAGTACTAGGAGTGCATAACTATCAAGTCTCACCCAGAATCCGCCTAACGTCGTCGGCGTACACAACTCGACTAGTTTCTTGTATGAGGCCTGAAGCGCCCCTAACGTCGGCAGTGGAGTTGAGGCATTATTGGGGCCCGCGGCGTTGCTTGGCTGTTGGAAGCTGTTCCCGCACAGGTAGATCACGTGCGGCGGGGTCAGCTTGGGGTGGGAGCGTCGGACCTAAAAAAATTTTTTTTATATGTAAATTCACTAAAATACATGACAAGCGGACGACAACCGAATTTCACAGGAAATTTTCAACCCATGACCCAAGTCCAAGCTTCGAGAGGTAAATAAGGCTATACTGAACGATTATTACTTTAGAACCAACCAGAAGTATACTTACATCGCAGAGTATGGGTAGTCGGCCTGTCACCCAGTATATATACATGTACACTTATACAGTGTATATCATGTATACATACACGTATACATTACCTGTTCGAGCAGCACGCTCTCTGCGGTCGCAGCTTGCTCCGTAGGTAGTAACTCCGCGCTCCTCAGCAGCGCGGCTCCAGCGCTCCTGCCCCACACCCATACTGGCACCCGTCCTGATCTGAAAACCAAAACCCAATACACCTAAAATATACATATAAAATTTATATCAAGAAAAAAAAACTGAGTATTTATCTCATCGACACGAAACTAAAACTTGTAAAGAAACGAAAAAAAATCTAACCTGAAATGCCTCGCGCTCTCCATGAGATTATAGTCCAGCACAGAACTAGGCACTATCAGCGTCTCTCCCGCCGTCAACATGAAGGCATCCGACGTCCCGTTGATACAAGTTATCCTCCAATGAGGACATTCACATCTTTCTAATTCCCTCTTCCAATCCGCCGGTCGAATGAACATGTTTAAGTCAGAGGGTAAGGTGGGGTAGTAAGGTTCCTTGTATTCGAAGGCGAAGAGCAGGTCGTGACGCTTTGGGAAGGCGTGGTGGATGAGCGCCATGGCGACTTTCCGGCCGTGGCCGATTGGCGAGTTGGCGAAACTGAATGTGAGGACTTTCATATTCTGGAAAAAGGAAGGGTTAAATGTTATTTAGTAACAAATAGTACATTCAATATTTTTAATTACAAAGCAGGATACGTAGATGTTTGAGATTGTACGCAGTGGTTTTTATACTATAGCCGGTCAAACAAGTTCGTCAGTAACAAAAGGCGCGAAATTTTAATTATTTATGGGACGATTACCCTTCGCGCCTACAATTTTTAAAGTTGCCGCTTTTTCTACTGACTGAAATGGCTTGACAGACTATATATCGTGGACGATAAATCGTGCATATCGACAATGATCGATAAAATTAGTATAATATAAATTTATGTATTTTCAATCATGGATCAATATTAACTCGTTGTTTTTAATGTAACCACAACAGTTATCATCATACAAAAAAAGTAAACAAGTGAATCATAGTTATTTGAGATGCCAAACGTACCGCGTGATAATGAAACCATACAGCGCAATGGCACAGCTAAGCTGATTAGATAAATCGCTGTATCGGGTTACTGGACCTGCCTGTTTAATAAAATATAATACCTTTCTACTAGTAACGCGTTCGATAAAATAAACCAACCATGGATATTTACCCTCCCATAAAAAATGGACCAGCTAAAAGGTGTGAAACAGTAAATTTTTTTTTTCGTGATTTCGGCGTTGGTCCCATAGTAAAAGTTGCTCAGTAAAATCCCAAATCCTTCCTGGCAACGAAAATGCACTTATTTTTTGGCCATCCTGTATATAATGTATATTTATGTATTTTGTATCTGTAATGTATATTTATATGTTGTCGTCAAAATTGTATAATGTCGACATTACGGTGGAATACATCAGAATAATAATAAACCATAATCTTCCTATTCGAGGCCATGAACCGGAGTAAGAGTAAGTAACACCACTTTTTTGCGTAAGGGTCAGAAAGAAAACTACCTTGCATATGACTTGTAGTCCTTTAACCTTCCCCGGCATGTCTCCCTTGGGCAGTAACCGCCGCCGGCGCACCGGCCCTCCGTCCGTGAGCCACACGGCGCCCACGCTCGTGAGTGCCGCTTCGTAGGGACCGAGGAGGTGGTTGCGTTGGCTGCATTCCTGGTAAATACAAATTAACGTTTGAGATCTGACTTACACTGTTAAAGAAAAGAAACAACGATAGGCAAATCTATCCAAATATATTTAGGAAGATTGTATAAAAACAGTTATATGAATCCGTAACTTAAATGCAAGTTTGTGCTAGAACGAATCCAATTTGATACGGTTACGGTCAAAATTGGACAGAGGACGTGCGGCAAGAAGCTGCATTGAACTTTTAGGCAGCATTCAAGTTGTTAAACGCACCGGTAATCATTGATGGACTGACACTAATGGACTTTATCGTTTCCCACCACCTCGTCTGGACTAGCTAGATTGTCAGGCGATCTTGTTCAAAAATGTGACCATAAAATTCATAGATAGGTAATAATAAAAAGCATGAAACTGAATGAGATTATTTATTATTTATTACATATCTTGTAGAGTAGATACATTGTGAACAATAATTCTGAGAGCCCAGGATGAATTATCAGGCACCGAACACTAGCACATGGAATATCGCTCTGCTACGAAGCTCCATGTGCTGGATGTAAGCATCTCCGGTCGATGCTTGTGTATTCCTAGGCAGCAATATTTTTATTAAACGTGACCAAAACCTTACGGCAGTACGAGTCGGGGTCCCTTTGTTTCCCATAAAGTTTTAAGTCATAATGTATTGTTTGTCATATTATCGTTAGTCATAAAACTGAAACCGTTAACTTTTCAGGATTTTCCTAAGGTTATTCTATAGATAGGTTAGGTTAGGTTTGTTTTATGGCAATCCTGAAAAGTTACGCGTTTCTGAGAAAAACCAATTATGTATGACTAACGAAAATTCGGACAAACAATACATTATGACTTAAAACTATTTGGGAAACAATAGAGACCCGTACGAGTCACATCGTCAACAGACTTTTCGAGCGGCACGAACGCGAGCAGGTGACGAACAGCGAGCAGAAGAGGACGAGGTCGCGGTCGCTGAGCGGCGCCAGGAGCAGCCCAACAGCTCACTGACGCTGTAAGGACGGAGGTAAGTAAGGACTCACATCGTCGACTGACTTCTCGAGCGGTACGAACGCGAGCTTGTAGTTGGTGACGAACAGCGAGCCGAAGCGGACGTGGTCGCGGTCGCTGAGCGGCGCCAGGAGCCACCCACCAGCTCACTGAAGCTGTAAGGACGGTGGTAAGTAGGTAAGGACTCACATCGTCGACCGACTTCTCGAGCGGCACGAACGCGAGCTTGTAGTTGGTGACGAACAGCGAGCCGAAGCGGACGTGGTCGCGGTCGCTGAGCGGCGCCAGGAGCCACCCACCAGCTCACTGAAGCTGTAAGGACGGTGGTAAGTAGGTAAGGACTCACATCGTCGACCGACTTCTCGAGCAGCACGAACGCGAGCTTGTAGTTGGTGACGAACAGCGAGCCGAAGCGGACGTGGTCGCGGTCGCTGAGCGGCGCCAGGAGCCGCCCACCAGCTCACTGAAGCTGTAAGGACGGTGGTAAGTAGGTAAGGACTCACATCGTCGACCGACTTCTCGAGCGGCACGAACGCGAGCTTGTAGTTGGTGACGAACAGCGAGCCGAAGCGGACGTGCTCGCGGTCGCTGAGCGGCGCCAGGAGCCACCCACCAGCTCACTGAAGCTGTAAGGACGGTGGTAAGTAGGTAAGGACTCACATCGTCGACCGACTTCTCGAGCGGCACGAACGCGAGCTTGTAGTTGGTGACGAATAGCGAGCCGAAGCGGCCGTGGTCGCGGTCGCTGAGCGGCGCCAGGAGCCGCCCACCAGCTCACTGACGCTGTAAGGACGGTGGTAAGTAAGGACTCACATCGTCGACCGACTTCTCGAGCGGCACGAACGCGAGCTTATAGTTGGTGACGAACAGCGAGCCGAAGCGGCCGTGGTCGCGGTCGCTGAGCGGCGCCAGGAGCAGCCCACCAGCCACTGACGCTGTCAGGACGGTGGTAAGTAGGTAAGGACTCACATCGTCGACCGACTTCTCGAGCGGCACGAACGCGAGCTTGTAGTTGGTGACGAACAGCGAGCCGAAGCGGCCGTGGTCGCGGTCGCTGAGCGGCGCCAGGAGCACCACGCTGTGCGCCGCGCCCACTATCAGCTCACCTGAGGAATGAAAAACTTATGTTAAATACACGTTAACTTTATAATTTCTCTGTAGTGTAAATACGCATAACAAGCGTTTTTTTTCCTTCGACGGTTATACATTTTTCGTATAGCTTGGGTATGATAGCTGTCATCTCCATACCTTACAACGCAAAACCGCACTGAGATGACAGCTGGGATCCTATCTCATCGCATAATAATTGATTGTCATAATGTAATGTTACGCATAAATCTCTTTTCGCATATTTTTTCTCCAGCTGAAACAGAAAGTATTTTCGAAAATATTTTGCATAGGTTGTGTAGAATAGATAGGGTAGGTTAGGTTAGGTTTGTGTTATAATTTTTCTGAAATATTAATATTTCCAGCTCAATAACAATTATGCGAAATGAGTTTTATGCGTAACATTACATTAGGACAATCAATTATTATGCGACCCAATACGGACCCATGACAGCTGCTATACCGTACCCAAGCTATGTAAAAAATAGTGTCTGCATTGTACACGATGTTTTGGTACTCAACATACAGACAGAAGCTATGCTCATTTTTCAGGATAAGATTAGATAGTGAGACAGATGTGGCATTCATTGGCTACGGCGGACGGCGAACGACACCTGGTAAACAAACATTAGATAACCTAGCATTTGTGGAGGCACATAATACATACTAAAACCATAGAAGAAGTACTTAATGTGGTACATACTTAATTTAAAACGAAACGCTCTTAATTTCTAACGATCTAACTAAATTCAATGACGTCATTGAGTTAGTGTGATGGGCCGAGGCCCCGAAAATGTAATTAGGTATTTTTAATTCGATTTTCTGTTGAGCGAATACCTACATAGTGAATTCCAAAAATATTTAAAAAATAGTCCTGCCTCCCTAACAAAATTCACACGTATATTCGTCATCCCATCCGGAAGAAAGTATGAAACTTGGCATACATGTAGCTTGTGTAGGTAATAAAAAAAATAGAGAAAAGGAGCAAGCTTAGAAACGAGTCGGACTAAAATAAGCAAAATATTTGTTAAATGTAGAAGAATTTGTCGCATGACAAGACTTCGGGCGGTTGTCTCAGACAAGTCACATACCTATACACACACAGCCCGAGATGAATCGCAGCGCTAACACAAAGACCCTTATTCCAGTGACTGACTAAGCTCACACTAAACAATTACCTACGCAATATAATGGGGCCTACAAAACCCAGTGATCCGGCTCGTAGGACCAATTAAGATGACGGGTTAATTAGACGCAATAAAAGTACAATGACATGTCATGTCGTGTCACGGCTGTCGACACCTCCGTTACAGAGCGGAAGGTTAGGACAGTTAGGAAATCATTTTAGCACCCATGTACCATCACGCTCCGCGACTGTTGCGCCATTTAGGGCCCCCCCACATCTGGCGTCTTTCGAGCGTCGGCGTCTGTCGGCGTCGGTCCAGCGCTGTGGAAAATGACGTCGCTGCGCAGTTGCGTCGACGCTGCGTCGACGTCGGCCATAGAATTGTAGACGCCGACGCTCGAAAGACGCCAGATGTGGGGGGGGCCCTTAGGGTCCTAGCTAAATTGGTTGTTCAATACTTACACTATAGAATTTCCAATTTAGCAAGAACTCTAAATGGCATAACAATCCCGTGTGGTGACTCTATGTGGTGAGTCAGCATCTAATAAATAGATTAGATAGTATAGTAATGGTTAAAGTGGCAAAATATGTCGGAACACATCCTTTTTTCTATGGTGTCAAACGTGTGTTGCGATACATTTGGTCAGTCTGGCCGTCGCCATCTATTTGATGTATAGGTACGTAACGTAGTGGCACCAGTGACCGACTGGGAACCAGTAATCCGACACTAACCTTTTGGCCGCCGGACCTAGTCCGCAAAGACGCTCACTCACACGCCAGAGTAAATTCTAAGTAAACAACTAATAAAAAGTTTAGGGATTGGAAAATGTGATATCGATATTTACAATTTATGGTAAAAATCTTCTCAATTTGGCTTTGTTCTTAACCAACTTTAATTTATTTCGAGAATGCCAAAAATTAACATATTTTTTACACACGACAATGTTAAAAATAAAAGTCTTTATCATTAAAAACAACCTCTAAACAATATCGATTCATGACGTAATATCACCGCACTAGGCTCTACGAGAAGTCTTGTATACATGACAACGGCGCGCATGGACTGCCCGCAGTGCAGACCGACAAGGACCGTTTCCGCGCGGATTAAGTAATAATAGTCTGGGAAAATGACACGTGGATTGAATTGTCAATGAGTGAAGAACAATAATATTGGGTAAGGGTGGGGATCAGAAATGTTCGGGAATGCATGTTTCACATTCGACATGTTCCTTAGAAGAGCTTGTCAGTTCCCGTATTACACCCTCCCTACCATAATAATTTTTCGTCAATTTCAAATACATAACATTCTCATAGTTAGGCGACACTGACTAGTCCGAGCGTCCGCCTGTAGGTACCATTCTTGTGCGAAGCGGTCACTGCAGGGTATCACTCCCCACTACACTATCATCTCAAAATGAATCATTTGTTCTGGAAATAGACCACAAGGGCAGATTTACTTGTCTGACTCTACTATGGACAGCTGAACAAGTTCCCTGAACTCCAGCTATAGTTATGCCTGTCTCTCTCTCGTTTAACGTATTCTAGTTACTAGTTATCACCAATTGGCATTTAACAGGTATTCAAATGCTTAAATAAAACCCGATTGGCCACTTGATATTTATTCTGAATATTCTCTAGAGATGCACCGGATATTCGGTTACTATCCGGTATCCGCCCTATCCGGCCAGTATTTTAATATCCGGCCGGATACCGGATAGTGCCCTACTATCCGGCCGAATACCGGATAGTACCATTGCTTGATTTTGGAGTAAACAAATTGGATTTAAGAAACAGTCACGGTCATAATCGTACTTGTTTATTATTTTAAAACAATTTAGAGATTCAACTGACTTGCACGCGCACTCATTTCAAACCTAGAAATGTGTCCGCGCGAACGTTCACTTAGAAACAGGTCAAAACTGCAGAATGCGCACCTGAAAAACCGAAATGTAGGTGCAGCTCTGCTGGCCGATATTCGGCGGCCGGATACCTGATATTCGGCCGAAGGTCAGGCCGAATATCCAGTATCCGGCCAAACAACTATCCGTTGCATCTCTAATATTCTCATATCGAATTAACATTCCCATCCCTAGCTGTCTTGTATACAAGACAACGGCGACGAGGAACATGAAAAACGTTGAAAACTGGAGCAATTTTTTTGATTGCCTTATTATAAAAGAATGGATTTATTTATCTGCTTTAAATGCAATTATTTTAAAAATCAAAGACCTAAAACATTAACACGAGTGTAAAAATATACTACAATTGATGTTTTTTCACATTTACCGAGCGGTTGAATTTGTGTCTTGTATACAAGACAGCGGCGCCAGTGTATCGTTCTATCGTTGTCTTGTATACATGCCAACGGCGGTCAAAGGGTTAATTTTTATCCAACAAAATAAGCGCTTGCTCCCGCTTGGCACTGAGTGTTAACTGTGTTCAAAATATCATGAAAGCAAAACCATCAGGATAGGTATAGGTAATATTGAAAGTATGTACGGTAAAGTTGAGAATGTTCGGTTAAATGGGTTGACGACGGACACAAATACCTATTGGTAGATATAACATTTTTGTAATCGCATTTTTATACAAGGATATTTTTGTAGGTACATTCTGTATTTCCCATAAAAAGTGATGTCATATACGGACGGATAATGTTTCCATTCCATACCTATTATATCAGCATTATCACTAATTCTACTTGAGAATCAACTAGGAAACCATTCTCGTGAGATATATGTAAAATCAATGATTCAGCTACATCCACTATTTTTATAATCCTCAATCCGCATTTTGAAATGGAGAACCTATAATAGCCTTAAGCCACATTTACAATACAAAAGAGCAGATGAGCTGTGCCTGTGCCCGACACGGGCAATACTGAACTTCTATTAAATTTGTAACTAAATATACCATAATTATTGCGGATCTGAGAAAAGGAAAGTGAAGTCACATCGTTACTTATTTACAACAAAGAGAATTAATTACTTGTTTAAGTGTAATCTTTTGTTTCGAGTATAATAGCCGGCGCTATGAGAAATAGTTGCTAACTCTTCTTTCGCACATTGCAAATTTGTAGCGATACGATGTTATCAATCACCATCGCTAATCCTATGGACTCGAATCATCCGTAAAAGTGCATGGCGAATTTATTAATGAATTCATTCATAATTTCTCCATGCAATTCGCAGCTCACTGGACATGGGTCGAGAAAGTGATAGAAGATGATGATGAGTATTGCTACTTTTGTGACTGGTGTCAATGTTATAGTAATCTTATCTTAATCTTGAAAGAGCCTATGTGCGAAGTTAAGGGTAGGGGAAATACAAGGGACGACATCTTCGTACTATTTGATAGCTGATACTAGCCAATAGCGACTAAAAATTCAAGTGAGTGAAACCGTTGTCGTATAAACAATTTATTTGATAGCTGCCAAACGTCATATACAGGGTGATATCGGGGTCGTGGAGCAAGAGAGCCAGACATCATACAGAATCCAAAGATGAGCCTAAAGATGTTGTTAATTATTGACAATAATTTATTGTTTATCACCATTAATGATGATTATTTTCCAGATGGCAAGTAGGAAAAAATATTTTTGCATACAATTTGGTAACCCTACTCAATGTGACGTCTTGTCGCTTTTCATACAGCGTATGTCAAAAGTCATAGGGTGACCATAATTACTTAGTATAACATTAATTTTTACTTGAAAAATAAGAATAATTAAAGTAATTATCTTTTAATCAAATACTACCATATAGTTAGGGAGGCGAGGTAGCTAAATGGCGTAATTCAACGGCGCCGTCGAGACCTATCAAAATCGAAAGATAGAGAAAAGAGAAAATAATTTCGAAAAGAAAAGCTCGTATGGCAAAAACCATTTTAGCGGTGGGTTTGGCGTGTACGGTTTTTCAAAAATGTTAAAAAAAACAGTTACTTGGGCATTCTCGAGCGTGTCAGATATTCATACTACGTATGCCCCGAGTGCCTCTGATAACAACGGTATACTAATCTGCCGGTTTGCGTGGTGGGGGTAGGCATATAAAGTAGTCAAAAATGCAAAAAAAAAAAAAATTACTCGAGCGCGTCAGATTTTCGGAAGGGGTGTTAAGTAGGCCCCAAGGAAGCTTCCTTTAAAAAAACTGACGATTTCGGCGTGACGATAAGTTACGATGAATTTTTGAAAATGCAAAAAAATAAAGTTTTTTTGAAATACTCGAGCGCGTCAGATTTTCATAGGGGAGGTTTATCTCGGTATCCTGAAAGCATATTTTTTTAATCTGACAAAAATGTTGGTGGGTTCTCTTAATCTGACCGATTTTATGATGCTTCAAGTCAAAAAGTTTTAACTTTGGACAAAAATGTAAAGAGACCTTTTTTGTGTAAAATAAAATTACCTTTTTTGTTTATTTAAACTTTTTTTTTGTAAATTGTATCGTTCGCGACTTATATGCCGCAACGCGTTCTTAGGAAGACGAAATGGCTCCTCCACACTTCCGGTCATGCGGAAACCGGCAGATTTTGTATTTTTAGTAAGTTTTAGATTATATTCTTCAAAATAAAAAAATAAAAAATCGCGCTCGAGAATGCCGGATTAACGTTTTCTTTTTACAAGTTCGCGACCCTATAACTCGGCGGCGTCAAGGACTTATCGTCAGATTAGTTAAATTTAGTCTTTAAACACTAAAATCAACCCCCAATATCTTAATCTGACGCGCTCGAGTATTTCAGACTATCCATTTTTTTTTACTAATCTGATCGTCTATCCTAGGCGCGCGTCACTACATATAGAGCTAAATACTTTACAAGGTTGTTCTATTAGGTCTAAGGTATCTCTCATATCTTAAACTGCCACGCTCGAGTATTGCAGAAAATTCCCCTATTCGCCTCCCTAACCAATATGATAATGTGGATCATTTACAGAGTCAGAAAAAGTGGTTCTGGATCACGACCCCGAAATCACTCTGTATAAGCGACTGTCCCACACCCACTAGGGTGGACCAAACGGAGCGAACAGGCAACAAATGGTAAATTCAACTATTTACCATTTGCTAGCCACTCTAGCTACATTACATTAGATCATCATCATCATTAGGCCTTGTGCATCTTTACAGATGATTTAAGTAGCATCTATAACTTACCTATGTTATCTAGCGACAGCGTCGCTCGTGGCTATATAACCCGATCCTTGAACGGCACAGTCGCCCAAATTTGTGACAAATAAAAGTGCATTGAGGATCCGCATCGAGGTGACCCTCATCGCGCATGTGTTTTATTGCCCGTTTTCGGGCCAAGTCTTGAAACCAGGACCTATCATAGGTTTCGCGACCTCTTACATTATTACATTACATTAGATACCGTTCTTGAATCAGATCTCTTCTTGTTACCATTAAACCAACTCCAAGTCTTCGGGCTTATCGGCAAAATGTATTTTAAATAACTTTGCCGTTAATCGTAGAACTTGGGTTATTATTGAGGCGTTAATGGCGTTATATTTTAGGAATCTCCGAGCGCGGTTAACCCCCCAGGTTGAAGAATCGAACCAATTTGGTAAAAATAAACATGACACGTAATGTTAGGTGCTGATCTGCAGATGGCATTTTAAACAAGGTCTATTTATTTTACACTACCGGGTAAAAGTTTGAATTTCATTGGGTTTTAATTTTAGGTTTTAATATTATAGCGTCATGCACTAACGCCGTTGGTTCTTCATGAGATTCTAGTAGGTACCTGTTATGGGTCAAAAACTTTTTTACGCGAGATAATGTTAAACCTCTCTACTAGATTATAAAGCAAACTTAGACTTTTGACTGGTAGCCCTATATAAAAGAGTGTGACATTTTTCCGCGCTTCGTCACGAAAGTTATCATACCTAGATGGTGACTGTTGGCTGCTCCAGGGTTGCCGTTGGCCCGACTGACCTTATGTTTGCCGGACATAAACGCGTTCGTGCCTACCACCAGTCGGTTTAGAAGCTAAAGATAGTTGCTAAAGAGAAGTAAGTTTAAAGACTGCTTATTAGATCCAGACGTCGTTATTGTAGAAATACTTATTAGTTCCAAAGTTGGCCTTCTCGTATTAGTAGAATGATTATTATGAATTAATGACACTTAAAGGACTCAGTCTCAGCTCAGGCATGGAAATAAAAGCGCGAAATAATGCAGACCTCGGTATAGAGGCTTTATCATAACTATCATAAGGTGCAGTAGGTTCAGAAAATTGAGTTTTTAAAAGTCGTAGCGCTTCTTTGGATTACAACAATTTTGAGACCTTTCTCGAGGGACTTAATCGATTCGAATCATGGGTTTTTGACTTTCGTTCGATATAAAAAAAATCATGAACACAGGGCTAAAATGCACTTTTAAAAAATTGTAAGTAACTAATTTTTAAAATATGAAAATCGCTTCTAAAAATCGGCAGTATTATTTGCCATTTATATTCTTATTGCATATAACTTTTAATGAGGAACGCGAGTTTGTATAGAGATTAACAGTCTTTACTAGATACTTGTCTGTCAGTTCTCAGCGTCAGGGGCACGAACGCGCTGGACCGTTAACTTCTTTTATCATTCGGCGCTTGCGTAGTAGCCGCGACCGTGAAAAGTTTACATTGACTCATTTATGCAGATACAAAAACATCTCGCAAGTGTAAACAGTGGTGCGGATTATGGACAACATTGTCCGTAGACTTTAGATAACTTTTAATGCAGTAAATTGTAGCCGTGTTCCCTATCTATTGTTGCTATATAAACATGTGTATATGCTTGCAGCAGAGAAAGGAATACAGCCGATACAGATGACCAGGGGCCCGTTTTACAAAAGCTTGTAACTTGTAATACAAGTGGAAGTCCTTTTCTAACAAAAGCTATCAATAAGTGACATCCACTTGTATTACAAGTTACAAGTTTTTCAGAAACGGGCCCCTGAGATGGCGATATTTGCGATACCGTTGAGAGGTTTATACGACGTTAGACAGAATGAAAAACTCCTACCTGGTCTCAAAACGCCCATCACACTTGCTTAGTCCCGATAAACTGACAAAACGGATGTCAATGCTTCCCGTACTTCCGCGGCCGAGGTACAGGCCCCATCGACAGTTAATTGATCATTTGTCAACCTTACTACGCCGGCATAAGGTTCACATTACTAGAAGAAGTGCCAGGCCATAGATGGCGGTACAGTTAAGCGCACGTAACGCATACGCAATGAGCGCATTATCGGCAATTGCATCACTGAAACGCTGATCTAACTTATGCGTCAATGGAGTCTCAAAATTAAGGTGATGTTAATTAACTGCCGCCCCACACTAGCGTCTTTTGAGCGTCAGCGTTTAGTCAGCGCAATGGCAAATGGCGTCGCTGCGCAGTTGCGCTAACGTTGCGTCGAGCAGCAGCCATAGTTGACTAAGACGCTGACGCTCGGGAGTCGCTAGTGTAGAGTGGTCGTTAGTGCTTAGAGTTCTTGAACAAAATATCAATTTTTATCATACTTGCGAACACTTTTAGAAAGACCCCACACCAGTGTCTCTCTAGCGTCGGCGTCGAGTCAATTATATAGCTGCTGACTAGACGCCGACGCTCAAAAGAAGCTAAGTGTGTGGTGGCCCTAGCAGCAACCATTTCAAGACTAAACTGTAAGGGCCACCTCACATTTAGCGTCTTTCGAGCGTCGGCGTCTGGTCAGCGCTATGGAAAATGACGTCGCTGCGCAGTTGCGTCGAGGTTGCGTCGAGCAGTGGCCATAGAGTTGTAGACGCCGACGCTCGAAAGACGCTAAATGTGGGGTGGCCCTTAAAGCTGATCATTGTTACTCTGTCTCTGTCTAGTCTGCTATTCCGCATAATGATTTAAACCCAATAGTTTCTTTAAAGTAATATTTGTACTACCATTGACAGTTAACTGATGATTCATAGACCTTATTTCAATGAGTTAAGGCCCACCGATGTTCAGTTTAAGCGTGTTGATAGTAAATGTAAATTTTCTTCTCGTGGTGCAATTGATTATAGTAATTTTAATATCAGTATGAATCATTAATTTACATCATCATCCCATTAAAGTGTCTAAAGGATAAAAAACAAAGAAAATATTACGACAATATAGCTTGTATCTACAAGTTTTATTGTTGAATTGGCAAGGTTAATGATATAAGAAAAATATCATGAATTATCATGATGGAGGGCCGGGGTCAGAGAAGATATCATATGTAATTTTAGTCAATGCAAGAATGTCAAAATCAGAAAACACATTAGACTTGCTTAGCGTCTATGGGTAATCCACACCCACATCATAATTATCACGTGATCTTGCGGCAGGGGGGGGGGGGTTTGCGTTAAAATCAGCATGGGCCGGAGGCAAAAATAGGCCAAATATGATCACATGATTTCTGAACGACTTCTTTACCGTGTACTGACTGCCATTGGTTGGTGGGAAATGTTTTTGAAAGTAGCTCTATGTGTGTAGGTCTTATATGTAGTTAAATATCAATCGGGAATGATTTAGCATACATCTTTTTTATTTATGTATTAAATGTAAATGTATGTAGTCACTACTTTGAAAAAATCTTGCATCTCTCACTGCTATCTAAAGTTAAAACGCAGGAACTCTGTGTGCATCCCATACATAGTTACCACATTTTTCTTTTGATTGACAGAACAACATATGAGTTTTTTTCAATGTAGTCACTATCCAGGATATTAAAACAAGGTTTAGTGTATTCACATACAGGGTGTCCCAGAAATCGACGTCAAGCCGTAAACGGATGATAGACCAAGTCATAACAGTTATCATAAAAATACAAAAAAAAAATCCAACTCATGTTTTTTAAAAATTATGGTCACTTTAAAAATTCACTAAAAAATCCACACCCTGTAATGGTTCTTTAACTCTTGTTACTACAAATTCCATATATATTCTAATTTTTTTATTATTGTGTAATCTTGAATAATTACAGGGAGTGGATTTTTTTGTGAATTTTTAAAGTGACCATAATTTTTAAAGAACATGAGTTGGATTTTTTTTTGTATTTTTATGATAACTGTTATGACTTGGTCTATCATCCGTTTACGGCTTGACGTCGAATTCTGGGACACCCTGTATACACATGTGAATACACTAAACCTTGTTTTAATATCCTGGATTTCATTACCTAATCTGCTGTCCAGTCACCAAACACTTTTGAAATAAATAACAAATTGCTTGGACAAATTTAATCAAGCAGTCATTTTAGTAAGTAGAAAAATAACTATCGCTTGAAGGTTTCAGTGAAGGAGTGTAGGGGCTCGGTTGTGTCTCATGTCAATAGGAAGTCAAGAAGAATTTTAGTATGAACATTATAAAGAAAAATGTACAATTTGTGTATTCTGTTTTAACATGTTGATATTTAGATAAACCTTTGATAACTTTGGCCACCTAACAGGATAATTATAAATAAAATTTTGTACAGCTAACAGCAACAAAGCTTAACGAGATCTTTGCTTGAAAATCAATAAGACTCACCATTTAGCAGTTTGGGCTTCACTTCTTGAACTGATCCATTTCTGTCTCCATTATTCTGCAAAAATAATTGAACAACTATAATTATAAAGTCTCGACCTTATCAAGGAAAAACACTGGTTAAAGTAAACATTCGTTATATTGACTTTAACAATTAGCACAAATTAAATTAAAAACTGTAAGATATACTATATGTATAAAGGCACAATAAGAGTAGGGTTTTAACTCAGCGGGAGGTTAAGATCGTGTAGCAACGAAACTGTATTCTATGTATTTAGAAAATGTTACCTTTGATGGAGATACATTGATGTAGCTCTTGAAGGTTTTCTCCGTTTTCTTCTCATTCATTTTTAAATAATGTACTTAATTCACTGGACACAAACACAAACGCGGCTCATAACGCCTTTGGCTATAATTAGACAGTGTTTACAATAATTCACATGATTTGTGTAGAATTCACATAGATTTGATAACAATCATCCCGCAAACACTTCACTCACACTTCGACACTGTCCTTCTAGTTCTTAGTGCTAACCGTAACATTAAACTAAACATAATTATTAACAAATTAACTCTAATAATTAATCCCCAAAGGAGAATTTCCTAGTTGTAAGCAGGGATAAAATATAATATTTCTCCAAATCCTCATTCCCATGCCCCGATATGCAACGAAAACGAAACGACAGCGACAGATAACTCAATAATTGCCAGATGTAAAATTGAAAGGGTGGCCACTTGTCGCATTGTATTTGTTAAGAAATTGCAGCCATTAGATAAAAATTGCTTTAGAGAGAAGAGAGCCTTTCCAAGGAGAGGAATCTAATGTATTATAAATGCATGACAAAATTATTTATTTATCGTCACATTACCGTACCACCATTTGACCACCATAGACTAGCAAAGTAGGCATTAGGTAAGCAAATGAAAAAGTAGTGCACATTTTTCAACATGTATCATCTTTCTCTGTTACTCTTATATAAATTACGTATGCCTCAGTAGCGCCATCATAGAACATTGAATGACTTTAATTTTATTTACGTCGTTTTCATGCCTATAATCAGCCAACCTCTATAGTCCATCACTTTTCATCAATTCAAAAAAAGTTGGACTGTGCATGTCTCAGAAAAATGGCGATTGATAAATTTTTGTTCATTATTTGAAAGCACAGTCCTAGGATATACAATAAAATCGTTTATTATCTGGTTGTAAAGCTGTGAACAAAACCAGGGAATGGCTGACGCTGTGGTGGAGCGGAGACCTCCCGCTCGCTTCTTTTGCCACAGGTGTAACATAGAATTTGAGGATGTTTTGCAGGTAAAATCAATAGTAAAGTTATTATTACCATTGTATTTCGTTCTACATCCACATCGCCTCGTCCGGGGCTTATAGCAGTAACGGCCAAGGTCATATTGAACGAATATCCGATTGTTATTTTGTCGGTAAAGTCAACATGGTTCTGTGAGTAACGTCTGCAGATCCTCGCAGGCAGTTCCCTGCACCTGCTGATAAAACTAAGCCAATGGTCTCTTTAAATGCCGGAACAGAGTTATCACAATCGAAATTATAATTGTTGGAAAAATTACATCATGTTGAAATGTCAATACTCAATAAAAACTATTTATGGATATAGAAGGAAGTTCAGAACATCTTTTTCTAGTTAGAAATGCAACATTAAAATCGTAATATCATATTACGATTACATAGGACGGAATGGAAATAATTTTTTAAAATGTTATTTTCACAAAATTATGTTGCTTTTCAGGATTACAGATGTCCATATTGTGCGAGTGGGTTCATTGAACAGCTTGAGAGTGAGGCGGATGGCTCTGCACTCTCCGGAGATGACTTCAGTGATGCAGACATGAGCAATTTAGATGATTCAGATGATACACACCAAGTATGACCAATTACTGATTATTTTCCTTGCAGGACTTTCTCAAAGTCTACAAGGTAAACTTAGCAATTAAGATTGAACAAACATAACTAGTATACACAGTGGTGGCCCTAGCAATTTCGATAGGTGGTGCGAGTACTGATTTTGTTAAGAAAGTCAACTGCCAGGCGCCCAATTCTTTCAACTGCTAAAGTTGACATTGCCACACGTTGCACCACCCTAGGGTTGCTGCTGATTACACAATATGACAGTACTGAGAAAGGAATCTAAATATACCAATAGTCCTGGGTTCGAATCCCGGTAAGGGCATTTATTTGTGTGATGAACACAGATATTTGTTCCTGAGTCATGGTGGTTTTCTATGAATTCAAGTAATATTTGTATATTATATTTATTGTTGTCTGAGTACCCACAATACAAGCCTTCTTGGGCTTACTGTGGGACTTAGTCAATTTGTGTGTAAGAATGTCCGTATAATAATTATTTATTAAATATAGACATATTGCCTTGCAATACAGTTAATACTAAAAGGTGATCCTATTATTAAACAGTATCATGTCGTTATTATTCTTACCATAGTTTTATTTGGATTTCTACTCATATGTGGCCTTTAAAATCTGATAAATAAATTTCCATGCTCTATTCTATGACCCAGGAATTCCAAGAAGTTTCTAGAAATATGTTTTTTTTTTTTTTGTTTTTATTATGAATGGGCTTACTCATGGCCACAGACTAGCCGAGGCGTAGACGTGGCCTACGATGGAGCGAGCTTGCCCAGAAGGTGCCTGTTCACTCTTGATTTGAAGGTTGCCGGGTTATAAGAACACGGAAATATAGACGCCGGCAGGGAATTCCATTCCTTGGCAGTTCGCATAAGGAAAGTAGAAGCAAAGCGCTTCGTGCGAATTGGTGGAATATCTACCATGTAAGGATGGAAACCGGCCGTGCGTCTAAAAGTCCGATGGTAGAATGGGGACGGTGGTATAACATGTTTATATTAAAAGAACATGACAGTCATTATAATTATGAAATATAAACATACCTATTTACCCACAATATATCACATAATAACAGGTCCATGCTTTCTGTTATCAGTAACAGAAAGTAAATACCTAACTGCAGTTCCTTATCTATCATACATATGCATGTTTGCATTTTCTTTGCCACATTGAATATTATTGCAATTTCTTGAGAAACTGGATTTGTATACTTACATTTTTTAAGGTGTATCTGTGGCATCATAGCTCACAAACGGATGAACCAATTTCAGAGCATATTTTGGTTTCACCTGTCCCATTGTCTGTCAGTATGTAATTAAATCTTGCAAGTTAAATTTAAAGACTTCCTGGTTCCGATTGAGCTGAAATTTTGCAAGAATGTATAAATCGGATGACAGTGCAATATTATGGTACCATCAAGCTGATCTGTTGATGGAGACAGGAGGTGGCCATAGGAACTCTGTGATGAAACAACACAACCTAATTCTGTTAGGGGTTTTTAGAATTGTCTCGATGAGTATTAGTTGTCTATCATAAGAAAAGTAGTCAGCGATAAAAGCTTGTACCAAAATTGAAAGTTTTGCCAAAAACTTATTTTTATTTTTAACCATATTATTGCCTGTCAATTGCATACCATTTTAATGAAAATGTCAGGTATTTTTTTTTTAATTTAACTAGTGCAAAAGAATTTATTTGTACTATTGGCAGCATCATAAATATCATAATAGTACTTTTCTAGACACAATTAAAATTTATGTAATTAAAAAAAAATGCTCAGACTTCATAAAACAAGTTTACAAATCAACCTTATGTCTCCCACGTAACTCACAGTCTTGATGTAAATATGTAGGTACCCTAGTTCACACTCGTACTAAATACGCGGAAAATTTGGTTGTAATTGAGACTCTATGTTTGTGCACTATGGTATTAATTACAACAAAATTTTCATCGTAATTAGTACGAGTGTAAACTAGGGTATCAAAATATTGCAATTGAATAAATAAAAGTAAGCAAAGAAAGTTCAAAAAGTCGGTCTGTTATGTGAAAAACTTATATCATTTATTACAAACTAGTCATATCAATTACTGACTTTTTAAAATGTCCTACATTTTGTATAGATGCATTCAAAATTAGATTTCGTAAGTCCGGATCGACATTCTGAATGTGTGTGAGCATTGTAGTTTGACACATGGGGCCCACATATTGGTCACGGACACGTGACCTTGAGAGGGCAGCGGCCGCTCCGTTACGCGAATAACTTGAATGATTGACTCATGCCAATATGGACCAAGTTGATCAAAAGTGGACCTTATCTCTTTGCAATAAGAAATAAGATATTATTTGTTGTTTATAATATGATATGATACTTTAGCTTTAAAACTCAATTCAGTAAACGTATAAAAACAGTGGAGTGTGGGTTATATTATATCTATCATTCCAAAATTCCCAGAAACTAACTTCGCCGGCTGTGAACCTAATACTATGTAATGAAGGGTCGTACGACGTTCGTAACTACTTAATGGGACTTATCGAATGGGAATTACCCGTAATAGGGTAAACTCCTGTTATTGATTTTGATCCGATTTTCATTGTTCTAGCTAGAGTGCTTGGTATACGTTCTTACGTATTCATTGCCGTTGACATAGCTATAAAAAGTGACCCAAAATTTCATTTTATCCATTATTTTACCAACATACAAGTGGCTGCCGTTGCTCAACCCACAGCGCGGGAGCTGCCGGCCACGAGAGATTATCGTCGTTAACCACTTTATGAGTGCGTGCCTGGGATGCGATACAATGAATTAAATACAAGACTTCTGAAGACTCACAAGCCATGCAAAAAGGGCTTTAGCGTTCGGCCTATAAAGTCACTGCAGTTTTCTCTATTCGTAAAACTTTTAGTTTGCACCACATAAGGTCCACCGATGTTCAGAAAAGCGTGTTAAGTGTAAGCTAAGACAACTAGTACAGTCGCCATCAGATATATAGGAGCGGCCGTAGTGCTCGAAGATATCTGAACGCCCACTCTTAACGCCCTGACATTAGAGGCGTATTCAGATATTTGTGAGCACCTTGGCCGCTTTGATATATCTGATGCCGACAGTATTACACGACATAAAAGGAGACAGATTACAATAGTGTTAGACACACCACATTACCTACTGCGTAAACGGAATTATTGTCGCGACCTTGGCTTTTGCTTATCATTTCGCATCACGAATACGTCACTGATTAACTATACGTTTGTTATTCAAGTAATCTGTTGTATTAATACAATGTATCTATTTGAATTGTGTCGCCGATACAATAAGGCACGACTAAACATCTTCATGAATTATACCTGATGATGAATACATCTTTTACATAACACCAAATTTCAGAAAAAGGAACCACATTGGGGCAACTTTCTAACTGCCAACTCTTTTTAGTCCCGATATTTTAAACAGTTGCTGCCAAAATGCTGAAACACTGCTACAACTACAACTGTCTCTGACTGGAGTCGCATGCAGATTATTGCCACCTAACTTATTTTTTTGAATATGTGTACGACTTTATTGTCGCCTGTACGTCTTTGCACGTCTTTCAAGTCCTTACTCCTCGAGACTTGTAATGTACCTTCGCCCACTCTGTTAACTGTCCATCGGTAGGTAAACCTTATTACAAAAGGCATAAGGTCCAACGATCGACAGAAGAGTGTTGCTGATTGGACTCAAGCTCAATGTGGTTGATCTTTTTCCTAAGGCCACCTTTTTGACTGCATTAGAGTTAAATAAGTAAATATAAGTGTGTATATTTACTTATTTAAAATATATGTTACTAATATTCTCGTATGTTGTATTTCCAGAGCGCCAGCCATCCGATGCTGAGTGATTTGGCGTTTCTTATGTCAGGAGGGCGACATCGGTAAGTGTTACGGACTTAAAACCTTACATTAAACCGAACTTCCTTGAGATTTCTTGTTCTCCAAAGAGTGTCAATGTTCTTTAGGTGCGTGCGGGGCCATTTCGCGAACCGGTAGTAGACTAATATTATTAGTCCATGAACTGGGGCCCATTTCTCGAAGGGTATTAGTCTAATATTATTAGTGTGTTGTCATGGCAACCCGTACGACTTGACAGTTCGTAGACTAATAATATTAGTCTAACACCGTTCGAGAAATGGGCCCCTGTCAAGTCATATGGGTTACCATGGGTCCCATTTCTCGAACGGTATTAGTCTAATATTATTAGTGTGTTGTCATGGCAGCCCATACGATTTGACAGTTTGTGGACTAATAATATTAGTCTAATATCGGTCGAGAAATGGGACCCATGCTAACACTCTAATAATATTAGATTAACACCGA
Source organism: Cydia fagiglandana (assembly GCF_963556715.1). Taxonomy (NCBI): domain Eukaryota; kingdom Metazoa; phylum Arthropoda; class Insecta; order Lepidoptera; family Tortricidae; genus Cydia; species Cydia fagiglandana. The sequence continues at coordinate 4,943,787 of NC_085943.1, forward strand.
TTGAGCAATGGGTCGCAGATCTGTACTGCATGTGCCCCTAAATCTATTTTAAGCGAACAGTTGGGCAAACACAAACAATCGCTTTCGTAGCACTTTCGCCAATGGCATTGGCATCTGTCAATGGTTTGCATAGATGGCGCTAGCATAGATTTTATCTTTTTGTTCTATGACATTCGTCTTAAAGGGTCTAGCATCCAAGTCCAGGCCATAAAATTAAAAAGGTATAACCTATGCTGACGCCATCCGTTATGTACTTCAACCGGGCGATCCCATTGCGGGCGCACCTTTTCCTCCTTTTAGTCGTATTCTGATTAGGATGTTGTTCCAGCGGCGGCGGGCGGCCGGAGACGCTGCTGGAGCAGCTGGTGTACTCCATCAGCGGCAGCGGGCCGCTGGGCGGCGCCGCCGTCACCGCCGGCGCGCCCTTCGTGCTCGTGGGCGCGCCCGGCGACTACGTCTTCGGCGGCGAGGGTCAGTTAACGTGCCTATACTCATTTTGTTGTCTGACTATATTCTTAAGGCCCCCCCCACATCTGGCGTCTTTCGAGCGTCGGCGTCTGTCGGCGTCGGTCCAGCGCTATGGAAAATGACGTCGCTGCGCAGTTGCGTCGACGCTGCGTCGACGTTGCGTCGACGTCGGCCATAGAATTGTAGACGCCGACGCTCGAAAGACGCCAGATGTGGGGGGGCCCTAAGGGGTGAATATTGTGGGCCATATTCATATCATATGGAACAAGTTTTAGGGGTCATTCTCTGAGAATATGTCTTAGCTTTTTATACAGTCAGCAGCAGAAGTTGCTAAGCGGGCGAGGTGTTCAAAATTACTTTGCCATGCTCTTATTCTCTTAACAATAAAGTCGCGTCTACATCATTTTGAGCACCAGGCCCGCTTAGCAATTTCTGCTGCTGACTGTATGGGTCGCGGACTTACAGTTATGGACTGCTCGTGTTAAGTGTCTTCCACACTGTGGTCTTGACATTTTACACCAAAGCAGGTACTACCCAGTTCTCGATTGCTAAACTTGACATTGATATTTTGCGTTAATAAACCGGGGGAAATTGTGCTGCTCCCTCTCGCACGGCACGCCGTTTAAGTTACGATGACCATGTTATTTTTATTAAATAAATAAATATACAAATTTTACCTTCCAATAAAATTGGTATTATGTTTCCTTCCACATCGAAGATCTTCATTGAGAGAGTAACGCGATCGTTGACCGATCGATGCCGCTAGCGTCTATGCAGTCGCTCCGCTCCACGCCGTGACGTAGTTCCGCTTCCCGTCCCTGCCAACCATTGCTCGCCTCCCGCTAATCTCCGCCGCCATGTCATTGTTGAGGAGAAGTACCGTCGGCATAAAAGTAGCCTAGTAGCCTGCCAGGAAGGCATTACTCAGATCTTCGATGTGGAAGGAAACATAATACCAATTTTATTGGAAGGTAAAATTTGTATATTATGTGTTCCGTACTCCACATCGAAGATCTTCATTGAGACCTGTTTATTATCTCCTGGTGGCGAGTTAGCGGGCGCGCAAGCGATAGGGCTACACCTACTGTCATAGAACTCAGAGAAAGAATAAATATGTATACACCATATTGCAACCCATGAAATCACAGTGACTCGTTATAATGTGAATTACAGGAAATTGAGAATTGAAATTGTAATCTCAGGTTCGAATCTGACGTTAAACTGGTTTAAGAGAATTCTCATTCGAAATCGCATCCGATCCGCAGAATCTCGGCGAGTCATGTTCCCAATTAACATAAGCGAAAATATCGCTAAGTGAATAGCTTTCCAGCCAATTTAGTTATTAAGTACATCGTGGATCAAAAGCAATCGTAGGCGAGGCCGGCTTGGATGAGACTGTGGCTGAAAGAAATAAGCGAAGTGTCCCCTAACATTTTGTGTAATTCTCGCAAGGTGACGTACCCAGACTAACTACTTATACTGGGTCTATACTTTATTCCGGAGCTTCTAAGAGTCCAGTCGGTAAGACACGTTATCTGGTCTAGAGCCGAATTTCGGACACAAAATAATAGCGTTAAAGTTATCTATGTAATTGCCCGGGCTACAGTGTAGTAGAGTAAGGTCATTGACCCTGCGGCCTGATGCTAACAGCAAAAGTGCGGCAGCTATTCTATCGTACTTCTTCTAACGTACCTAACGTTGTAGGGCTATTTAAATTAGGGCAAGTAGATGTCTCGCGTCCCAAGCTGGTGCTTTGGGAGGCGCTGGTCTCGCTATTAATGGCGTTGGAAGAATGCATAGTGTCCGATAGTGGTTCATACACAGCACTTGTGAGAGGCTTATGAACGAGTATCGTTCTGAAAGCTAACATGGATAATAGAAATAGACGTCTGAGATAGCTCGCTACTTCACTGGATAGAGGTACCTGGCAGTTGATCTTATTTTTGATGCACCATAAAGACAGTTTCTACATTGTGGCCGTACATGCAGCCTAGACAAGGGGACGATCTAGGGGCTCCCGTTACTGGTTTTCTATACAAACACAGTACCGGAATCGGGAATATCCGGTTCTTCCATATTAGTGAGACAGTGACAGTTGCGTTTCGTTCGCTACGTAGCGTTAGACCTTGGCATGTTATATGCATGCGCCAGTCACGCCAGTAGCGGACGTCACTCCTGATCCCGCCAGCTCGGTGTTGGAGCGTCCTATCTGACAGGAGCTACGCCTCATTCTTAAGGTCGTTGACTCGTAAGGGAGGGCGGTCTGACGTTGTGTTCACTAGGACCGCCAGTAAATTGCAAGCTTACCACAGCTGCTTTAAGACTCTCCTTATCACGCCGTCGCAGTACACAGACTAGGCTGGGAGGTGGAGACATCCATGTCAAGTCTCACAGGCAGCTGTCAAACGTCGTGGTAGCAGTTCAATGAGTCTGTTAAGAAATACCGTGGCACAGTGCGAGGGCTCTCGAAAGCGGAGGCCGGCCAACAAGGCGCCTGTCAGGTGAAGACAGTCTCGGCGGCTGCTGGGCGCAGCTGCCACTCGGGCGCGCAGTGACTTCTTGATAAACCGTTGCCCTCGGGGGTTGTACCGACCTGGCAAGTAGCAAGCAACCAGCGCGACCTGTAGACGATCTGCTGGCATCAGCAGTTTTTGCGACAGCCGTAGTAACGGAAGGGATGTAGTGTCGCCGTCGTTTTATGTATACTGTACCGGTGCGGTTGTATGTTTACACTTCTGTCGTCAGCGCTGCAGATGCGGCCCGTTAACGGTTACTCTTCGCTGAAAGGGCCTTACCTCGTACATTGTCTACCAATATTGGAGATTGTAACGGACTGCTTGCATAAGATGAGGAAGAAGGTGGTGCGAGGCTTTCGGCAGCTCCGTGTTGCTGGGGACTGCGAAGGCTTCACCTTCCTCCATGAACAAAAGTTTGCGAATTTGAGACTGAACAGAAGGCATTGAGTCTCATTTCTGCGAGAAACTCTGCAGCAAGGCAGGCCTGTATGTCGCGAAAACAAAAACTTTCAATCGGGGTGTTGTGCCGCGTGTCCCACGTGATGTCTAGGAGCGTGATGGTCTAATTCGCTTTATCCGAAGAGACACCCTATATCGAGTTAGTATAGGGCATCGAGTTAGTAGCATGCTTTTAAGGAAATCGAACTGATGAAATCAAGTCTAAAATCGATTTTGGTGCTTTGCGTAACAAAACTGTTTCGATAAAGTCGAATACAGACAGATGGAAACTGCTGGAGTCCTCCTGGCCCCTTTCTCTTAGCACCGGAAACTCAAGCTTGTTCAGGCGCAGCGGGTTTATTTGTCCCATTTTGTTTATTATGGCTTTTCGCACGAGTTCGTCTTTGTAAGACGGAACTTAAGCTGGAGAGCGCGAGCAAGCAGAGATAATTATGTGAAGTCTGCAGACCTTTTCGATGCCTTTCACCTCGGTTTCGAGCGGTCGCACAGGGCCTTGTCGCTAGCTGTTCTCCGGTTGGACCACTCCATGGCCTCGAGAAGTCGTAGGAACTTCGAAGCGACACAGCGAAGCCGATCAGCACCTTTATGAAGCCCGGGAACACGACGTATTTTCTTCTGAGTATCGACATATCTTACCGCTTTCAACTCCGGGCAGTCGAGCCGCGCTAGGACGGGGCTCTTTACGACCTTGTCTGCCGTCGCCGGAGGATTCTTTAACCGAAACCAAGAGCTTAGCGGTCTGTTCGTGCTGTACCATACCATACCTATACCTGCACCATAGCTATAGGCGCCTGCGTACCTCAATGGAACCATGTGGACAGGACAAAACTGATACTGTGGCGCCCAGCGAGCAAGGGACGACATCGTCGTAGTTGCAGCATCGGTGGACAGCATCGGCGTGATTGTGGCAACCGCCGCCGCTCGGGAGGCACCGGTGCCTGAGGCCGGGCGGCTCATGGCGGCCGCCACTGGTTCGGGAAGCGCTGGTGCGTGAGGCGAGGACCCATAGTGGCGGCCCGCTCTAGAGGCGTTGTCGCGTGAGGCGGGCGGCTCCATCGTGGCGGCCGCCGCCACCGGCTCGGGAGGCGCCGGTGCGTGAGGCGAGAGGCGCCATCGTGGCGGCCAGCTCGGGAGGTACCGGTGCATGAGGCGGTCGCCGTCTGGCTGGCTGGTCTGGGAGGCACTGGTGTGAGGCGAGAGGCGCCATCGTGGCGGCCAGCTCGAGAGGCGCCAGTGCGCAGGTGGTGGTGCCATCGTGGCGGGCGGCATCATCGTGGCGGGCAGCACCATTGTGGCAGCCGCCGCCGCCGCGTCGATGCGTAATGCGAGAGGCGCCATCGTGGCGGCCAGCTCGGGGGGCAGGCGGCGTCATCGAGCGGGCGGCGCCATCATGGCGGCCACCGTCGCCAGGCTCAGGTGCGAGAGGCGCCGTCGTGGCGGCCAGCTCGACAGGCGCCGGTGCGCGTGACGGACGTTACCGGCACGGGAGGCGCCGATGGCTAGGCTCGTAGCTGCACGCATCATCACGGCGACGCTGTTGCCCTCGGCGGTGCCATCGTGGTGGCCACCACCGGCGCGTAGGTCACCAGCGACGTCATGACGGGCGGCAACCAACGCGGCGATCGTCGCTGTACTCGTAGCATTTCCACTGCTTACACGTAACTTACCTTCCTTCCGCTCGAGCAGTCGGGACGCAGAAGCGGTCCGCCTTCACCTTGGCGCGATCCACCCGCGATGCGCCCGCGGCTGCAGGAGCGGGCCTGTGACGTCTCGCAGAGCCACGCGGATCTCTCGGAGTCCCGCTGGACTGGAAGCGTCCGCACCGCAACTGCAGCAACAGGAGCGGGCGTGTGACGTCTCTCGGAGTCCCGCGGACTGGAGGCGTCCGCACCGCGACTGCAGCAACAGGAGCGGGCGTGTGACGTCTCTCGGAGTCCCGCGGACTGGAGGCGTCCGCACCGCGACTGCAGCAACAGGAGCGGGCGTGTGACGTCTCTCGGAGTCCCGCGGACTGGAGGCGTCCGCACCGCGACTGCAGCAACAGGAGCGGGCGTGTGACGTCTCTCGGAGTCCCGCGGACTGGAGGCGTCCGCACCGCGACTGCAGTAACAGGAGCGGGCGTGTGACGTCTCTCGGAGTCCCGCGGACTGGAGGCGTCCGCACCGCGACTGCAGCAACAGGAGCGGGCGTGTGACGTCTCTCGGAGTCCCGCGGACTGGAGGCGTCCGCACCGCGACTGCAGCAACAGGAGCGGGCGTGTGACGTCTCTCCGAGTCCTGCGGACTGGAGGCGTCCACCGTGGCCCGCAGCGGCGCGGTGTCTCGGAGTCACCTTGGACGACAGCAGAAGACGCGGCGCGCGCGGGCGGGGGCGGGCGCCGGGCCCGCGCCCCCGCGCCGGGGGACGGGCGCCCCGGTCGCGCCGCAACTAACAACACGAGGTACTCCCAGGCTAGTCAGGCTACTGCCTGAGAACCCTCCTTTAGTGTCGAAGTAACTTCTGAACGCCAATAAAATTAGAATATCTTAAACTGGCTCACCGGATGGTTCGAGACAATCCAAACCTCCTTATCGGCGAAGCGCGGCCCCCGGCAGCGGCGCGCGCGGGCCGTCCGCCGCCGCGCCGCCCGGGCGCCGCCGCCGCCGCCGCAGGCACGATGACCGCACGTTCCCTCTCCGATGCGGAGCGACTTGTTACCACTTGTTAACGAAAACCACTGACGCACTTCCTACTTCGATCTCGAAAATGCGAGTTAACGGTAACGATTTTAGCAGCATGGAATGTGAAAATTAATTTAGCGAGAAAAAAGTGGGTAGAATCGAAAAGCACCGTTCGATGACTTCGATCGCGAGACCGCCAAAAGACTAATAGTGGCGATCTCTGCCATATCTCACTATTTAATCGACCGAGCTTTGGATCGGAAATGTTAAAGCACCATGCTGCAAAAATATACGCAAAAAATATTTGCGGACCATCGGTCAAGACGGTCGACGAAACAATGTGACATGGCGGCGGAGATTAGCGGGAGGCGAGCAATGGTTGGCAGGGACGGGAAGCGGAACTACGTCACGGCGTGGAGCGGAGCGACTGCATAGACGCTAGCGGCATCGATCGGTCAACGATCGCGTTACTCTCTCAATGAAGATCTTCGATGTGGAGTACGGAACACATAATAAATAAATATTATAGGACATTTTTACACAAATTGACTAAGCCCCACGGTAAGCTCAAGAAGGCTTGTGTTGTGGGTACTCAGACAACGATATATATAATATATAAATACTTAAATACATAGAAAACAACCATGACTCAGGAACAAGTATCTGTATCATAATACAAATAAATGCCCTTACCAGGATTCGAACCCGGGACCATCGGCTTCATAGGCAGGGTCACTACCCATTAGGCCAGACCGGTCGTCAAAAACGGTCGGTCGGTTCGTATTAAATACGATAATTTTCATTTCCCAGGTTTAGACGCGGTGGTGACACAGTTACTAGGACAGCTCGAGAACGCGGGGCCTCCGCCGCTGCCCCGGGAACAAATCGCCGCCATACCCAGCGAGGCCGTCACAGAAGAACAGGCCGCGGCCAACACATCATGCTCAGTGTGTTGGGAGAACTTCCAGTTGGGTGAGCCTCTTGGTTATTTATGTGTGCCTGGTAGTTTTTATTATTGTCAAGGCGTTGGAGGGTGGTCGTGACGAAAGAACAGACAGGCCGTAGCAAATACATCTTGTTCAGTGTGTTGGGAGAATTCCAGTAGTAAAGTAAGACTCTTTGTTACATATGTGTGCCTGGTACTTTGTTCTATTATGCTGATACATCAGATACAGAGATCGGAAATTCGGATGCTTCCGATCCCTGAACAGAGATATCTTCAGTCTGTTAGAGAGAAAATTTCCCAAAATTTGAATACGTTACTATCACGGCTTTATAGTGGTTTAGTCGTGGCAATTGAGTGGTGGATTAACTGTGCTGCGGTAACTTATTATAAACAGAGTCATTAAAAAAGGTTATCATTAAATTAATTACTCACAATAAAGGTAATTATTAGATATTTTATAATCATAACCATTTACCCTAACATAAAACTGTATTGGCCACGGTTTTGTCAGGATGATTACGCGGTCTGCTAACTTGTTGTCTGCTGTTACATAATTAGTAGATTTGTTGAAATGTTGCCGTGTTATTTCCAGGCGAGATGGTGTCTAAACTGCAGTGCGAGCACATATTCCACTCGACGTGCATAGAGCCGTGGCTGCAGCTGCACGCCACGTGCCCCATCTGCCGGCGCTCGCTGCTCACGGAGGAGCCTCAAGTCGACCTCCCCGCCGACCAGGAGCCCCCCGCGCCGCCGCCCCGCCCCAGCTCCACGAGTGAGTACACCCGCCACCGGGACACGCGCCTAGAGCGCCGGGAGTGACACCTGACGGTGACGTTACAAGTATGGCGGTCGGTGAGCGTGCACGTTTGTGACTCAGAACTGTACAAGCTACACTACATGCTACCTTCACTACATGTCGACGTGCGCTGCTCACAGAAAAGCGGCCGCCTCGTTTTGGCTTAGTATTGTAATATGGACAACATTATGGTGTCTCATCTTGGCTCCAGGCCGTTCGTCGTAACGGTAACAACTGCTCGGGGATGAATTCACCAGGAATTAGTTCGTGAGTCCTCGTGAAGATTTATGAAAGGCGAATCTTTGGTTCAGACTGATTTTTGGGGAAGCGGGTAGATTAGTGCATGTATTAGTATTTGTATACAACTAAGCGCGTGATAATGTGTACAGTGGGCAGCATGCCGACGGTGCGGCTGCGGCGGCTGGCGCGGCGCCGGGCGCCGGGCGCGGCGTGGGACGCGGCCGCGGACTCGTCGTCGTCGTCGGACGCGTCCGTGACGGCCGGCGGGCTGTGGGCCGGCCCGCAGGGCGGCTCCACCTCCACGTCCTCGCTCAACTCCGCCGCCACCGACACGTCGCGCGACAACATGTACAACATGGACATCGACTTCGACTAGGGGCCCGCCGCGGCCGCCGGCCCGGCGTGCGTGCGTGCCTCGCCCCGCCGGCCGGCTGCGAGATACCTGTGCGAGTGTGATGCTACCCTGGTACGTTCGGGGGACGGACCCAACTAAATATTCGCTTTATTTTGAGAGTGGAGAGTTCTGACAGCCGGTCGGAGGTGATAGCGAATCAGAAAAAGTGATTAAAGTTGTAATAGTAATCGTTGAAATAATATTAAACACTAAAAACTCATTATACGGAACTAGATGCACTAAAATCTCACTACAGAATAAATACCTCGAAGAATCAGCTTGGCGAGCCCCGTAACAAAACAAAAAATTCGCAAAAGAAACTTACGCTTTATAATCGCAACGAATTATCCACATCCAGAGGTGCCCTCTGTAGAAAGTAATTAACGACTAGAAAATGATCACACAAAACCCAGAATAAAATGACTAAACTTTAAATAAATATTATTACTAGTGGCTCTATGAGTTTGTAGACCTCGCGAACCCCCATGGCTCCGCCATCTTGAAAAACTTCCAAAAACTTCATCGACAAAAAAAATACATATAATTATCGAACCTGCTAACCAAATTTCGCGAAAATCGATTGAAAAATACGACCCGTAGACGAGAACATCTGGACATACGAAATAATTTTTGTCCAAGCTAAAATGGAAACCTTTGCTTTTGCTCCATCGATAACCACAAGACTAAGAAAACAGAAAAATTGATAAAGAAAACATAAGCTGCATATCTTATCGTCACATTCTATTTATATGGAGATGTATATATACGCTCGCATTAAGAACTCTCTGCTCTTTTATTTTTTCATGCTTTCCTTTCTTGTTCAAGATTGAAAATCATGTGAAATGTTCAAGGAGGTAAAGTCTAAAAAGAATAGTAAAGTACAAATGTCGCGCAGGCCTACGTCGCCCGCTCCGTCGACCTCCGCTGTTGGTACTTTAGGGTTAAATTAAACAAGATTCATAGTAATTAAAGTTATTTAAATGAACGAATGCTGGACTATGAGTATCTGGTTGTCTGAATTAATACCGTTGTGCGATCGAAAAAATATAAAGAGGTAATATTATTAACACGTAATTATTATTTAAATACCTAGTATAGTCGTTCGTTTTCAAGTTGGCCCTTACGGCTAACTCTTTGTCTATTGTAAGTAAAACCGCACGTAATACTACCTGCAAAAAAGGTTCGGTCATTGTCGTATAATTCCAATTGGCACCAGAGCGCCGGCTAGTCCAACGCTAAAAAAACTAGTATAAGTGCGCTCTCTGATAACGCGCCTTTGTTATGCATCTCGATGACACATTTTAGACAGGTTCTGTAACGTTCGACTAGCAGCACTCGGTAACCGTAAAAGGACCACACAGCCTCAGATATTTTTCCATTAGTTCATTTTGAATCTTATTGCAATTTCCATAGGAGTTGTAATTCAATAACCGGTTAAAGTGATCGAACCTTTTTATGCAGGTAAGTAGCACGTGCGGTTTTACTTACACAATGAGTTAGCCGTAAGGGCCAGCTTGAAAACTAACGACTACAACGGAGTGGACTTTGAAAAAGTTCCGTTTCTTATATAAAGAGCTGCAGAACTGCAAAATTGTCTTTGTGTATAGACTTTCAGCTGTAACAAATTGTTTAATGCGTTATTTTCGTGTAAATTTTGTAAATAAATGTAATTGTAAGCCTTTGTTGCGTATAATAAATTTATGGGTATACTTGCATTGCCTAGTGTGCCAGACACTTATGGCGTTATTCATAAACGCGCTACAAGCCCCAATAAGCTATTGATCTTTTGTCACATTCTGTAATTTTGACTTGTGTATTTGTTAGAAAAGGATAAAATATAGTTTAACTAATTAGGGCTTGTACACTTTTATGAATAATGGGGTTATGTCGTTTACATAAGCCGTGAGTCCTCCGCAATGTCTTTGTTGGAAGCTAAAATATATTTGAAGCACTCTGTGTTGGATTTGTACTCACGGACAGTTAATAATGTCAATGGCGCTGTGAACTGCGTGAATAGCGTGATTTTCAACCTATAGCATTAGTTATATTATTTTTGTATTAACAACTTTTACTGTGATTGAGGTACTTTTCAGTAGTTTCAGGGAAATGATACTTTTTGCCTGGATTTGAACTTTATCCAGGATTCGATTCGATTTGTTTGGTTGCGTCCAGATCTGGCGAAGGTTTAGTCTTCTAACTGCTAGCGTGCATTGCCCACAGTATGACAAGGAAGTGGAACATTATATTTTTCGTGAATTAAACGTCAAAACGAATAATTCATTGAGTGAGAACCAAAATTCACAAATTGCAAAAAAAAGATCGACCTTGTTTTGGTTCTAGTACGGTTCACTATGGCTCTGAACTTGGAGGAGCAATTAGTGAGTTTTGGTTGTCACTAAATTTGACGTAAATTGTTGCATAATTGTCACATAATATATTTATTTATATTCACTATACTGCAAAACGTAATTCAAGACCAAAAAAAGTGAGACAATGTTGCCATTGCAATAATTTGTTTGTAAAATTGTAAATTCCTTTTGATAAATAATCACGCTAAGATAATTTATTCATTAGTAATTTTACTCCTACTATTTAAAAAGGTACTTTTATTTATTTATTTGTACATAAATACAAGGCGCGCTAGTAAAAAAGTGGCAACATTTCTTACTTTTTTTGGTCTTGAATTACGTTTTACAGTATAGATCTGGATGAATCTTGTAGGATTACCGGGTTTCCTTGAGACGAATGACAAGTTGTCGCATTGAACGAAATATGCGCTAAGAATTAACCGACTTCTTTTAACCCTTTTCCAGGCATAGTACGATTTATCGACCACATACGCGCCAATAGAATTTCAACTTTAGCATTCCGATTTAAGATTCAAATTTCATTGACTTTCGGGAAATGTGTCTTGTCTCATCAAAGCTGGATTAATTGGAATATATTTGTATTTTTCGGGAAAACTTTGTGTATTGGTGCGGCCTGGAAAAGGATTAAAGAAGCGCGTGGGAAAACGCAAAGTTCTTTACATACAAAGTTATTCCCGTGTTTGTTACTGAAAATACCGAAATGGAAAGAGTTGTAACGATTGTGAGAGACTGCTGTGTATGTGCTGCGGCACCAAGTTTGAGGCAATGTGAAATAAACTTACTTCGGTCACCCATCTACCGAGTTTTCCTAATTGTTACTTTTTAATACCTACCTATAGTAGCGTGGACGAATAAAACAAAAAGACGGACAATGTCTATACAGAATTGCGTTTCTCCAACATTCAGCGCCATCTATTGAACGGAAGGCCTAAGGGGGAGGCCTATGTTCAGCAGTGGACGTTTTATGGCTGAGATGATGATGATGATGACGATTGAACGGAAGTAGAGTTGTTTTGACTAGAGGTCTAAGGGTGGTATTCCACCTATCCAATTTCTTTGTCCAATGTGTATTTTGTTTTACATTTTGCTTAATGAGCGAGTGAGATTCAATGAAATTGGATCAAGATTTCGGAAAGATCGAATACCACCTTAAGCGCCGTATAAAATGGATGGAACTAAGACCTGCTTCAAAATAACACAACTTTCCTTGAATAGATGGCGCTGCGGACCCGAAACTAAAGGTCTAAGCGCTTCGCCAGATGGATAGAGTTGAGGATGGTGATATACATATATATTCATACATATGTATATTCCACCTACCCAATTTATTTGTCCAATGTGCTTTGCGTTTCACTATCTTATTAAGAGCCAACAGGAGTGGTCATTCCTCCATACAAACGTACTCCTCGTTTTCCTCCGTGGTTTTTGAAGCTAGAGCAATGATTTTTTCAACACAGATTAATATTGTCAGTATCTGTGTCGGACCGTTTTGCTTTTTGTAATATTTTTGTTTTTTAAGGCCCTTCAAAAATGGCCAAAATGGCCTAATTGACTATGCCGCAATGAGAGGCGTGGTATTCAAAACTGATATCAATTAGCCAAAAAAGCAAAACGGTCCGACACAGATAATTTCATAATCATTTAGATTTCCAAATTTGGTTACGATTGGTTAAGTTTTGGAGGAGGAAAAAGAGGAGTACGAAACCTCGATTTTTGTCATTTTTACGCAGGATTTTTCGCCTCAGCTGCAGTTGTCCCTATCGCACTAATTATGGGGCGGAGTCAAGTTTCTAAATACGTAACACAGCCAGAAAAGTGATGGGCAATAGTCGACATTTAATGTCGATAATCTAGTGATGTAAGAAGTTATCGATAAACCGTCTTGTGTGAAAATATCTAGATCCTCCTAAGATACAAGGGGTTTTGCGTTGAGAGGGAACACATTTTTGTAGTTACATAGGTACAATCTATTTTGAACTTTTTGATTCTAATATTTCAAATTAGAAATCAAAATCAAAAATATTTCATTGCATGGTTTACAAAATTTGTAGGTACAGTCACGCTCCGTAATTGTCGAGCAATTTAAGGTCCTAGCTAGGGAATGCAATCTCGCACCAAGATTGGCGATTCGAGATCTCGCACGAAAAATCCGAATCGAGATTGGGTGTTTCGAGATCTCGACAGTCAGATTTTCGGGATCGAGATTAATATCTCGACGAGATCGAATTTGACAAAGTAACTAAAAATGTGTTATTTTAATCAAAAATCTCTAAGAATTCCATACATATAGACATCGTAAAATGGGGCGTATCGAGATATTCCTAGGAATATAATGAAACGCTGACATTTCATGATCTGCCTAGCGAACACCAGCCATTTTGTGCAAACCTCAAGGTGTGATATTCTGATATTCCTATAGTCTATAGGCAAATTAAACAAAAGTCGTCTCCTTCACGATTTTCGTCGACACCTCTTCTAAATACCTAAAACTCCAGAATATGAATAGACCGGTTTTTATTTTATGGAGGGCCCCCCCTCTGAGGGGGGGGGGCGTGTCGAAAAAAAGGAAGGAAAAAGTGGGCGGCCGACCAGCATTGATATTTGTTCACGTCTTTAGTCCTATGGGACTGAGCGGTTCGTGTGAGATGTCGTTTGAAAGAGTATTAAACGTGCAATTATTGTTTTATAATAACCGTAGTCATAACTGTAGTCATTTACAAAATATTTAAAATATATGATTTTTTACCGTGCATGGATGGCATAAGTACTGACAAAACATGCGTCTAACTCAATAAATTATAACTTTACCGCAATTAATGTTATTATAAAATATACGAAAAATTTCATTAGCTTTCCAAAAACATAAGTTTTATTGCTGTATGATATTATATAACAAAGTAATGATGAATTTTGTTCCGTCACGTAAATGGCGGGCGACCGACCACCTCAACTGACCATTATTTCTCGGGTTCTATTTTACTGATCAATTGGTGATGCATACCATTAGAAAGAATATTAAACATACTATAATTGGTTTCTAATAACCGTAGTCATAACTGTAGTCATTTACAAAATCATTGAAAATATATGATTTCTCGATCAATTATTTTACAATGCGCCCGCTATGAAGCTAGGAATATCAAAGAATGCATTGCTCTGATGGATCTGCCGTCTCTTTCATAAGGAAGATCGTGATATGCCTGGGTTAATATTAGATCAGGAAATGGTGGCGTTTCCTGATAGGCCTAGGATTACGATTTTACGATATGCCGCCGACATACTACTTATTTAAGGTACCTCATGTTATATTTTGATAATAACAATAACAAATTAAATTGACATTTAACATAAAATCAATTTTAATTTTTACCTTACTTCTATGAAATGCTATCGATGTTAACCCACTATTTACCTTTACTTAGAAACTGCGTAACAATAATAGAGCTAAAGCCGGACACATAATAGCACTGCCTGAACAACATGAATCTAAGGTCATATATTACTTAAAACAAAGTATTTCACTTTCAGTCTTGTTCGAGATCTCGAAAATATTAATCGAGATCTCGACCGAGATTGCATATATCGAGATTTCGTGTCAACTAGGTTAAATTTCGAAAATACGTGCGAGATCTAGCGAGATCTCGAAATTGCGAGATCTAGATTGCATTCCCTAGTCCTAGCTGAATTGGTTGTTTCATACACTTACTCTTAATCTATAGAATGTCCAATCCTGCCTTACAAAGACGTTAATATTTATATTTGTCATGTCTATACTTCGTTTCTGAGCATTATTGAAAAAAAATACTTACTTGATACTAGTATTAACCACTAAGTACATAAATAGGGTAATTCGCCAGTAACAGGCCACTATTAGTAACTGGCCACGCCAAACCAAAAATGAATTCTATTCACCTATAAATAGAATTCATGTTATGGCCAGTTATTGAAACCTTATACCTACTAAAATGAATTCTGTATAGAGGTGAATAGAATTCATTTTTAGTTTAGGGCGGCCAGTTACTTAACGTGGCCAGTTACTAAACGTGGCCAGTTACTGGCGAATTACCCTATTCGATATCGAGTTCCGTAAACGTAAGCCGGGTAAGTAAAAAAGTTCAATCGCAATAGGGTAATTCGTCAGTGGCCACCCCAAACCAAAAATGAATTATATTCACCTATAAATAGAATTAATTTTAGAAGTTATTGAAACCTTATACTAAAATGAATTCTGTTTATAGGGGAATAGGATTCATTTTTAGTTTAGGGCGGCCAGTTATTAAAAGTGGCCAGTTACTGGCGAATTACCCTACTTAGTAGTAGCAGTAACAAAAAGTGACAATGCAAACTGCAATCAGTGAGGTGCGCGCCAGCGCGAGTACGGGCGCACCGCACGCGTCTGTGTGCGTGCATTACACACACAAATACAGTCTCTCACGCCGCGGTTACGCCCCGTCAGAGCGACGGGTATATTCAGCTTGAAATCTCAAAATTGACTTTTAGCTCAGCTCCCGTTTCGTCTTAAGCATAATGTGACACGCAAATACACAATGGACCAAGAATTGGACAGGTGGAATACCACACTGAGACTTGTTGGCTTACTCCCTCAAACTCAAGCGCACGTGTCCTCTAAAATTATCCTACGTAAATTCGGAAGCAGATAACGCATTTTATTAGTGTACGTGTTGATTACCACTGGCACTCACGATTAGCGAACGAAGCTCGACGAAAGTAGAAAAACATTCAACTTTCATACAAGCAAATCTCAACGAACTAACAGGTTTCGTGCACCCTAATAAAAAAGAAAACAATACCTACAAAATAAACAAAAAATTAATCCAATTATTTCGAATAAAGCCGAAATTATTTAAAAGAGCTGGAACGGAAAGGCCTGCAGGTAAATGTAAACTTAATGAGCGGACAGATGCGCGGACACGCGCGGGTAACGCGTGTCTGTTGCCTTAAAAACATGCTGACCGCTTCTTTTCGTGTACACTTACCCAAGCCAGAGTTCATTCACGCATCGAAAAAATAATTTTAATGAGGTTGAAACTCATAACATATTGGTTCCAACTGAAGCACAATAAAAGTCTGTAGGTACCTACGATTATAGATATATTTCGCTCCACTTCGCAAAACACGATACAGCAACATAAATAAAAAACCGGACAAGTGCGAGTCGGACTCGCCCACTGAGGGTTCCGTACTTTTTAGTATTTTTTGTTATAGCGGCAACAGAAATACATCATCTGTGAAAATTTCAACTGTCAAACTATCACGGTTCGTGAGATACAGCCTGGGGACAGACGGACGGACGGACGGACAGCGGAGTCTTAGTAATAGGGTCCCATTTTACCCTTTGGGTACGGAACCCTAAAAATAATCCTAAAACATTTTTGGGGAACTAACTACGAAATAAATCGACCGAATTGCCGTTTTAGCTTAGCTTGACACATTTATTCTCATTATATTTGTACCTATTGGTCGAATCTATGGTCAATCGATTGTATTTATAATCGTTAGAAGTGAAAATCTTATCACTCCTAAGATGTTCAGTAGACAATTTTTTAACTTTTCAAACCTCAATTGGTTAGAGCAAACGCACGGATTGCGGAGGTTGCGGATTCAAGACCTGCCGGAAGCGTAAATTTTACATTTTTTTTACATATTTTACCATTTACTGAATAGGTGTAGAGTTGGACCAAAAAAGTCTACAGCGGATTTGATAGCCCACGCATTGCAAGTGTCATTTATACGTCATAATTTCATAAAAGTTTGACGTTTAACTGCGTAAATAACACTTTCACTGCGTGGGCTATCAAAACCGCTGCAGACTATTCTTGGTCTGACTAGAAGAATTGTAGTCAAATAATTAATTGTTAAAGTAGATGGTGCTAAATGCTGATGTATCTAGTAACTACGAATGGAGTTACCGCAACCACCGCATAATCTATGGAGATGTGTTAAATTCTAGGCACGATTTTTTCTTCTAAGTACTTTACAAGTCATATTAACTCACATTATAGACGGGTCTAACGCGAATTATATTCAATTACCTTTATTTACCGACGTTTCGACACAGGTTTCACTGGTCGTGGTCGCGGCTGACTTTACAAGTCTTCTGAAATGAGTTGGTAAATAACTTTTTGATAGAGTTAGACCAAGAAAAGTCTGCAGAGATTTTGATAGCCCACGTAGTGCGAGTGTTATTTTAAACGTCAAAGTCATGTCAGTGTAGTTATTTCGAAAATAATAACATTTGCGATTAAATAATTGTGTTGTGTTTATACCAATGGTCAGTGATTTGTAGTGATTTTGGACTATACCACCGCCGCTGCGAGCCACTGCGCGTAAGTAAACCTCTAAAACTTCACAGATTTGTCACCTCATTAGGGGTCATCCATTAATTACGTCACACGAATTTCTAGGTTTTTTGACCCCTCCCCCCCTCCTTGTCACACTTGGTCACATTTGGCAAACCCCTCCCCCCTAGTGTGACGTCACATTTTTTCTACGAAATCGCCAAATCGAATTAAGTAAGTACCTAAGTATTATTAATATTTTTTCAAAATATTTTTGACGATATAAATATTTGTAATTTTATAACCCAAAACTACTTCGGAAAGAAAATTAAACGAATAAAAACGATTATCGTTTTAAAAACTTGTTATTTAAATGTACAGCGAATAAAATAATTTAAATAAACTTTCGGTTACTGATGAAGTTAAAGTGACGTCACAAAGTTTGTGTCTCCCCCCTCCCCCATTTTCTTGACCCCCTCCCTCCCCCTAAACGTGTGATTTGTAATTAATGGATGACCCCTTAAGAACTGTTGAGAACGCAGCAAGCAGCTGAGGCTGAACCCGTTGTAATAATCTTACCACCGTATCAGTGAGTAAACGTGCATGTTAAAATTCTGACCCATCACCTGATACCATTCATGTAGCTATTGGCTAAAGCAAGTTATAAGAGATACCTAAACGTAGGTAAACCCTTAAGCGCCACTTGCACTATCCCACTAACCCGGGGTTAACCGGTTAAACCGTTAACCCAGTGTCAAATAGTACTGGTAACCATGACAATTCCAGGTTTAACCGGTTAACCCTGGGTTAGTGCAATGATGCAAGTGCAGAGACTAACTGCTTCTCGATGAGTTTAATAAACCCGATTTACGGCTGCGTAAGTTGTAAAACTTTTTTATATTGCCAATATTGTTTTCAATGGAGCTTTTAATGTTTCAAATCTGAGCTTAAGCCGTTTATGTCCCGTTTGCATTTGCTGACAACACGAATGATTCTTCACGGTAAAAATAAATACGTTTGACGATAAAGGAAGTTTTATGGGCGATTAAAAAATAATCAAAAAGGGATGCTAGAAAAAAGTTTAATAGATAGCCACGTGGCACCCACACCGAGCCAAAGCTTTCAATCTAAGACAGCTGCCTTAAGAAGGTTATTAATGTTATTATCCTAGGCGCTTCTACCTCAACCGCGCGCGGGTTAACAAAGGCGTCAGCTGCCCGCCAGCTTGCGTCGTAAAAAATAGGCCAATAATTCCATGCGAAAAAAACGTAAAGAAGTTAAAGATGGCAGGTGCGCCGCCAGCTGTGAGCGCACCTTGGCCCGGAGCGCCGCTCCCTAAAACGGCTTAAGTGTATTCCCGGGCGCAAGGCACTTACGCGCTTTCGGGCAGCCGCCATAATGGCCGGCCTGCTGCCGCGGTCAAACATCGCTTTTGTTTCCTTTTGTGCCCCGAACATTAGCCTTTATCCAGGGCCAAACGCATAACTTATGCAAACTCTCATCGCTTTTGCACACTCCTGCGGAATTTAAACTGTATCACCGAGCGGAGAGGTTTTGTTTACAATGACGTAATTAACAAGACTACAGAGTGCAAGAGTTATGGTTTGACTTGCAATTGTAATGGCGGCACCTCGACAACATCCTTTGTTATCAGTGAAAGTGGCATATTTACGTAATTAACCGTAATTTCCTTGCACTTATTTAATTTAAAAATGTATTTTATTGTTTGAGTGATTATTACTTGATCGAAAAGCCAAACTTCGTAACTTAGCAAACATTGCATTAAACTTAAACTTTATGGTTTTATCCAAACCATCGACTTTTGTAAATTTGACCCTTAACATAACCACCGCTGTAACTCAGACGATCCCGCTAGACCAAACCAATCCAACTTGCTAAACAATCTTTCCGATCCAGGAATGTTACTTATTCTGAATCGTCGACGCAAACAAGTAGAATATAGGTCCTTTCTTCCTTTGCCTTTCGACTATGACCCTTGCGCACAGCGTGTAGTGCGAAACTGAGAAAACAAATTCCTTGCTTGAATGCTTTTAGCGTTGATGATTTTGCTTGGAAATTGCATCTGTCAGATTGGACCTGAGAGTACAAGTTTAATTAAACATTTAAAATACCCCTGTGACTGCACTTTGACCTGAAACTTAAACTGTTTTGCTCGAAGCAAAATCAAAAGGACTTTGTTCTAAAGAACTGCCTTTCAGCTTAATTTAGGAATGGTCTGTTCAATAAAACTGTAACGTATTAGCTTTCGCAAACATCACTCATCTTCGGTAGGTACATTTTCATTGTTTTAAATCCGTTTCAGTGACTTTTATCATTACGTTTTCTTGATTAAGCGTATGGTGTGTGTAAGTACTTACATACATAATACATACCTACTTACACACATAATATAGCCTGATATAGCGGAGAGATATTGAACGATGATGTATAATTTTACTTCTTGTGCATCCTTCTTCCGATTCATCATGTAAAGAGTAATACTTACTTATTTTCACTAAATTGTGACCCAAAAAATACCTTCTTCGTTTAGATGTAAATATTATTTGATGACATATTTATGAGGCATATTTCTATAAATGGAGAAGAAAATACCCAGGATAAGTACAACACCAAAACAAACATTGGTATGGTTACTCAATCACTATTGGACCATAACTGAATATGATGTGTAGTTTTACTAGCTAGTAAAAAAGTAGGTACCTATAGCTGCTTTGTTAGTGCACGACACCTTGCATTTTGTGATCTGATCTCATATTAAGGTGGGAAATTCCTCATCCTCAATTTATCCGAAAATGATATATTACATGCCCACTGATTAACAGTCCGCCGGACGGTATCGGCCTGTCAGTTAGAACAAAATTCCGAACGAAATTCAGTTCCGAACAACTGACAGGCCGATATCGGCCGGCGGACTGTTAATCAGTGGGCCCCTTAATAGGTATAGTTTTAAAGAAATGTTGCTACAAGTGAAGTGCCGCAGCGTCGAACTTCCCCTACTCCCCCCCACCCAAATGATAGGTGGCTCTTGACTGCTCCCGGTCTGTACCTCCTCAAGACCAGCTAAGAATCAACTGTGCCAAGTTTCAGCGCATATTCACAAAGTGCAAGGTCCCCATACAACGGTGTGCACTAACAAACCAGCTACTATGTAATTTGACTAATTTGTTTGTGATTTGAAGCCTTCACGGACGGGGGGCATTGCCCCTATGATATTTGCGACGATTACCTACTGTCCAAATAAAACAAAACGCCTTGCAACGGAAGGTCAGGGCCCCGCTAGACACCTGTCAAACCCGTCGGCTGCCACGAACACTTAAATAACATAATTTGCTGTTGTTTACATGCCTCCACACTCTACGGACTGCGCTTATATGGATTTATTTCATACAATTGAAACTAAAGTTGAAAACCTCGCCAAACCTTTTGTGATACTGGGAGATTTAAATTTAAATAGCGCATCTGTAGACATATGTACCTACTATCATTACTTTTTAAATTATTGCGACATTTCTGATCGAAATAATGTTTTAAATCTCTTCGGGAGCAAACTTGACGTAGTTTTGGTGCAAAATTCCTTCACAGCAAATGTTCATAAACTAACTGGTGACGGTCTGGTCCCCCACTCTGATGCTTACCATCCACCTCTTGAAACCTCAATTAAACATGCTCTATCTCGCTCTAGGCAAGAGTCCTGTCTTTACCCCAGTAATTTCGACACCAGCAGAGACTGGAATTTTGCGAAAGCGGATTACGATTTACTCTACCAAAGGCTCCAAAATAACAATTGGTCTCTTGTCTATCAATACTCAGATGTCGATAGTGCTGTTACTGCTTTTTATAGTTTAATTTACAGTATATTTGATGAATGCATCCCTAAGAAGGTACGATCGCAAAAAAATAATAGATGTTATCCTGTTTGGTATACATCTGAAATTATAAAACTCATTACCAAAAAAAGTTACCAACATAAAATGTGGAAGTCTACAAATGATTTGAAGTTTTATCATTCTTTTAGCCAGCTAAGAACTCGCGTAAAGGTGCTCTCAGATAAAGCTTACAAAGATCACATGCAACTTCTTCAACAAAACATCAGAGTTAATCCTCAACAATTCTGGAATCATATCCGCAGTTTGAAAACAACGGGCGGATTCGAAACTTCTGTTTCATACAAAGGCGAAGAGTGTAAGGGTGTTGACACTGCGTTAGCTTTCTCCCACTTTTTCTCTAGTGTCTTTTTACCAGATATCCCACTTTTAGACTCCGCTCTTACCATCAAAAATGATTCGTCCTGCTCAGCTACTCGAATTGACGTTAAAGAAATATATTTGGATGATATAAATAAAGCAATTAATAAATTAAAATCCAAATCCGCGATAGGCCCAGATATTGTGCCTCCGTATATCATTAAAGCTTGCAAGAAATTTTTGCTTCATCCTATCCACTACATTTTTAATCTTTGCATAACCACCGGTACATATCCTACTGCATGGAAAATCTCTCGTGTAAAACCCATTCCAAAAACTAAAGACTCGTCAAAAGTTGAAAACTACCGTCCTATTGCTATTCTCTCTTCTTTCGCCAAAGTTTTCGAATCTATTCTACATCAAAAAATCTCTGTCCAAATCAGACCATACCTCAGCGACAGTCAACATGGATTTCGCCCTAAACGCTCGATTAACACAAATTTATTATCACTAACAGATTTTTTTTCCCATCACCTTGATTTAGGTTTACAAGTAGATATAATATATTTTGATTTTCAAAAGGCATTTGATCGTGTCGATAACGACATCCTTTTAGAGAAACTCACCGCGTTTGGCTTCACTCCGCAACTACTTAAACTCATTGCTGACTATTTTAAAGATCGAAAACAGTTTATTCGTCACGGATGTTATGATTCACCTCCATATCATACCCGTTCTGGAGTAAGCCAAGGCTCGATTCTTGGTCCTTTGTTTTTTATTTTAATGATAAACGATCTCGAAAATGAAGTTCACCACTCTCGCACATTACTCTACGCTGACGACCTGAAGCTCATTCGTTGTATAAATAACTCCACGGACTGTGACCTACTCCAACAAGATACGTATTGATGCACTGCTTCACTGGAGTAAGAAAAACAAATTACTCTTTAATCTATCTAAGTCAGTGGTTCTTAACCTTTTCAGTCCGGTCACCCCTATGACTAACTAGGGAACCTGATTTTACCCCTCCTCCCAATGGTAATAAAAAATAAAACGTGTACGTTTGTTGTATTGTTATATTAGGCTAGCTTCCCTAGTAGCATTTTCGTTGGGGCCCACGGTGCCAACGGTAGGGAAAACGTTGGGATGAGGTTCGTTCCGTAGCCAACATTAATTTTGTATTGGCCCACCATCGCATTTACCAACATTCGCTGTGGCACAGATGCCCAACAATGGGCCTTTGTGTATTTTGGTACCGTTGGCTAAACAACGATAATATTCGTTGGCCCAATGGTGACGAATACCGCATTTACCAACATTGGCTGTGGCACGGATGCCCAACAATGGGCCTTTGTGTATTTTGGTAACGTTGGCTAATCAACGATATCATCCGATGGCCCAATGATGACAAATATCGCATTTACCAACATTGGCTGTGGCACTGATGCCCAACAATGGGCCTTTGTGTATTTTGGTAACGTTGGCTAATCAACGATATCATCCGATGGCCCAATGATGACAAAAATCGCATTTACCAACATTGGCTGTGGCACTGATGCCCAACAATGGGCGTTTGTTTATTTTGGTAACGTTGGCTAATCAACGATATCATCCGATGGCCCAATGACGACAAATATCGCATTTACCAACATTGGCTGTAGCATTGATGCCCAACAACGGGCCTTTGTTTATTTTGGTAACGTTGGCTAATCAACGATATCATCCGATGGCCCAATGACGACAAATATCGCATTTACCAACATTGACTGTAGCACTGATGCCCAACAATGGGCCTTTGTGTATTTTGGTAACGTTGGCTAATCAACGATATCATCCGATGGCCCAATGATGACAAATATCGCATTTACCAACATTGGCTGTGGCACTGATGCCCAACAATGGGCGTTTGTTTATTTTGGTAACGTTGGCTAATCAACGATATCATTCGATGGCCCAATGACGACAAATATCGCATTTACCAACATTGGCTGTAGCATTGATGCCCAACAACGGGTCTTTGTTTATTTTGGTAACGTTGGCTAATCAACGATATCATCCGATGGCCCAATGACGACAAATATCGCATTTACCAACATTGACTGTGGCACTGACGCCTAACAATGGGCCTTTGTGTATTTTGGTACCGGTGGCTAAACAACGATAACATTCGTTGGCCCAGTGAGCACAAATATCGCGTTTACCAACATTGGCTGTGGTACTGATGCCCAACAATACCAGTTGAGTTTGCTTGTGGCGTCACTAGATGGCGTTACTGTCTCCAAATATCGAAGTTATAGTTATTTTCTCGATTATTCCGTATATAATCATAATATTTTTTTTAAATAACTTATAAATGTAATAGCTATAACTATAAAATTTATACATAAATTTAAAAAATTGTATTTTACCAACATTTTCTCAATTTAAATCTCAAAAAACATAAATCTCGCTTACGAAGTTTCGAAGGGCGGTTAGTATATATACAAATTAGAGTGTATAGTAAGTGTACTTGCTTCGGCAGTACATATACTAAAACTGGAACGATACAGAGAAGATTAACAACAACTGCTGCCTAGGGCCTTCATGTGGATACAACCAATGCCTACCGTAGTGTAATCTGTAATATTTATCAGCTAAGGCCCAACGTCGTATTACACAACCACTTACTTAACGTAGGGTAACTGTAGGACTCGTAAACAAAAGCCCATTACATAATTAGACTGTAGGCACACTATAAATTACACAACTATTTACCTACGGTAGTATTGTAAGAATCCTACACAAGGCCCAACGTTAAAGTTACAATGTTGGCCCTTTGTGGGACAAGCTGTGTTGGGCCTTCAACCTGGTGCACGACTACCTACCGACCTACCTGACTTGCCGTTGGGTAATTGTTGAATTTGCAAACAGAAGCACAACGAAAAAATTGCCCTTTTTATTTTTTTTGCAGTTGGCCCTACAGCAAGCCATACGGTCAAATGTAACAATTAACCAACCATCAAACAAATGTGAACACCACCGTTGAATAATTGTATGATTTATTTAAATAGGCCCAACGAAAAAACTACTCTAATGGCCCTCTGTTGGGAATCTTTGGGAGGGCCTTTGTCGAGGGCCCTCCAGCAAATCGTACGGCCAAATGTAACAATTAACCAACCATCAAACAAATGTGTATAGGCCCAACCACGGCCCAACCAAAACCACCACCGTTGAATAATTGTATGATTTAATTAAATAGGCCCAACGAAAAAATTACTCTTATGGCCCTCTGTTGGGAATCTTCGGGAGGGCCTTTGTCGAGGGCCCTCCAGCAAATCGTACGGCCAAATATAACGGTTGCCCAACTAATACGTAAACAAAGGCCCAACAAAATCCCTACAAGAAAATGCTATTAGGGTTATTACCCCCGTAAAATACCAGTTTTACCCCCACGGGGGTAATTAACCCTAGGTTAAGAACCACTGATCTAAGTGCAGTGTCATGACTTTTAGCCGTGCTCACTCTCCATTTCATTATGATTATATGCTAGACCATATTCCACTCACCCGGGTTAACACAGTTAAAGATCTTGGCATAATGTTTGACTCTAAACTTACTTTTAACGAGCATATACCTAACATCTCTCGCTAAAGATTGTTATAAAAAACTGGGCTTTATCATCCGTAATTCGAAAAACTTTAATGATCCCACAGTAGTTCAGCTATTATACTTTGCATTAGTTAGAAGTAAAATTGAATCTGGCTCTTTAATCTGGAACCCGCATGAAAAATCCTACACCTTGCTTTTAGAAAAGGTACAGAAAGCTTTTCTCCGCTTCTTATATAAGAAAACTTACGGGTATTACCCCTTTCTATACCCAACCAAATTTTTACTGGGTATGCTACGCTTTAACTCCCTCGAGATAAGGCGTAATGTTAATCTAATGTCTGCTATATCTAAAATATTAAGGGGAGAATCAGACTGCCTAGACTTGGTGGCAAAAACGACTACCTTTTTTGTTCCCGACAACTACCTACGTTGTCGCAGCCATCGCCTCCTAGATAATGGAATCATTCACACGACTGCACACCAGTACTCTGCAATTGTCCGTTCCCGGACACTTCTTAATAATTTCTTATCTTTTGCACCTAACTCCGACTTGTTTGCCGACGAAAGTCATAAACTTGTTAAAGATTTTTTACGTTTTTGCGAACAAACATCCAATAGCTAGCTTATTAATCGCTCTATTATTACTTAGGTACTTAATTTTTCTACTTAATTTTACAGTGCATTGGTGTTAGCTGTAATGCTGTAAAATTTAATTTCAATAAATATCAATCAAATATCAAATATCAAATATCAAATAATTATGTCTATATTTATGTTGCTCAATTTATCTGGGGTGTTAAGTGGGGTGTTCTTTTCACAACACCAGCTCGTAAAAGCTCTATTTATCATTCAAAAACTGATGAATAAGTTGCATTTCATCCACAAGAGTAGCAAAGTAATTTACCTAATACAAACTTTGAGTAGTTTCGTCATGTTGGATAGAAGAATTGACTCTAAAGGGATGATTTGGAATGATAAAAATTTAATAGCATTCATTTGGATTTAATTCGTAATATTTTACAGTGTAGTATTAAAAACCAATGAATATTAAGTATTTATGTTCATCGCGTTGGTGTGAACACATTTCAAACTACTAACTGCGCTCGTAGTTCAACTTCGGAATCTTTCGCTTGCTCGGGTATCTCTAACCTAACTCTTCTTTAAGGTCAAGACTAGTCGGAATCTTGTAGTATGTAAATTGTTAAATTGACACAAGCCATTTAGATACCCAAGCACAGTTAGGTAAATGTATCATTTATGCTTCCAATGTAGCCCACAAGATGGCAGAACCTACTATGTACAAGGAAACGTACCTACCGATGAGTACATGTGCACATATGTTTCCGATTCAGGCCACAAGATGGCAGACCCTCCAACGCGCACGGCTCTCTATAAAAAAACACTTTAGCAGTGTTCCTTATCATTAAGTAACTCAATTTAAAAACGTGTCAAATGTTTGTGGAAAAGAGGTCCGTTAACGTTATACGAGTAATATAAACTGTTATTTCATAAAATGCATCTTCTAGAAAAGCTCTTGGTTTTCACTAAATTACAGTCGTTTTGAAGAAAACCTCATTACGATTCTCGGGAAGGAGATACAAGGAAAAATATTGCGCTTTTTCCTGTGTAAACTTACGCTTCTTAACAGTACAGCCGTCTCCTTTAATTTCTTTGAATATAACACATAATCTGCGAGATAAAATGTCGTTTTTCTGGAAGCGTCCACTTATAAATCATTGGCGATTACGTGATGGCATAGGGGAAGGCTGGATCGATGGTGGTCGGCAGCGCAGCACCCTCGGGTAAGTAGGTCAGGTTCCCCCATAGCGCGCCCTCGCTGGGTACCAGGCTGCCAGGGCTCGGGTAGCGGTCGCTTTAAATAAACAAGCAGGATTGTCGGTACGGATCCGCTGTATAACGCTAATAACGATAGCTATAAAAACCGCATTTGTTTCAAGTACCTGTACGCGTACCATGAGTCACTGACAGTGTCAACACCGACATATGTTACGCTAACGTCTACGTAATTTGTTTCTATAAATCTCGCTCGCACTAATTATGCCAGTACGAGCGAGATGCATATAAAGTACCTAAATTACGTTCCCGATAAATGTCAGTGCCAAGCTGGTGGTAGCTGTAGGTACCTCTATACTGTTCTTCGTAGATGAGAAGACATATAAAACGGAATTAGCGGTAGCATTGTCCCTTTTCACCGAGAGTGTTGTGTAAAGTAAAATGGCAAGAAATATATGAATTACTGTGTTCTTGCTTTGATTTTTTATTCCGGCGAATATTATTGGTCCCCTTATTGTTTTAGGATAAAGTAAAAATATTTTGATTGATATTAGGGTCCGAGCTTTTAATAATGGATATTCTATATTTTGAGCGACCTTTTTAAAATGGTGTAGGTAAGTATGTACCTACAGATAAAAGATTGGTCAGCTGTAAAAAACAGCACTGTAAAACACCGACTATTATAATATTTATAATCCTTGAAATATAAGGTAGGTACATAAAAGTAAACATTAGTGGACAGCTTACTGTAGGTACATACATAATTTTGCAGATAACAGGGGGCCGATTTTTGAATTTCGATCACTCGATTTCGTCACTCGAAAATCGGTGGAAAACGGCGAAATACTCATTTTTGAAATACGAGCGATCGAAATTTGGAATCTAGTGGTATTGACCACTCGTTTTCAATTCTATTAGTAGAATTTAAATGCCTAGTAATGGAGATATTGTTGAATGAAATACACGAAATCGAGCGGTCGAATTTCAAAAATCGGCCCCCTGGAGGGCAATGATGGTTATGTCACCGTATCATTAATCATTTAAAGCATGATATGTATGACGACTATCTGATAAATGATATAATTCGGTAAAAAGTCGCGAGGATAACGTATAAGTGGCTAATGATAGCGTGATATGTTTTGAGGTTTATAAAAATCAATTTTAAACTCGATGACTTAAGGTGTATATTAAAGAAAAGATGGTTAAATCACATTCTACCACTTATCCACATATGTCATTGAGAGTTAAAACTTATCCATGATTTGAGCTTTTGAAAAATCAATTCTGAACAAGTTTACATAAAGCGTATTTTAATTAATAGTTCGCGAGGATAACGTATATGTGACTAATGATAGCGTGACATGTTGTGAGGTTTTGAAAAATCATATTTATACTCGATGACTTAAGGTGTATTTTAAAGAAAAGGTGGTTAAACCACATTCTACCGCTTATCTAGATATGTCATTGACAGTTGAATTTATCTATAGTTTGAGCTTTTGAAAAATCAATTCTAAACAAGTTTACTTAAAGCGTATTTTAACGAATAGTTGGCTAAATGACATGCCGCACACACCACTTATGCACATGTGGCATTAATAGTTAAAAGTTATTGGATGGTTTAAGATTTTGAAATATAGATTCTAATTGAGTTTATATAAGGTTTTTTTTTTTAAAGTGAATCTTTTATTCCATCGCCTCAAATTTAACCGTCTTTATCATGTTGCAAAATCTACTTTATTTCTAGTACTTAGAATTCATAGTCTTTGAAATAAGCTTATACATTATCGGACTAAAGTAGACTCGGCTACAATACTTAATTCACGATTGCTGTTATTTGCTTGTAATGTCATACAAAATTTTAAGGACAGTAGTCGACCTTATTAACCTATAAAAACTTTTTACAAAAAAAAGAAAACCGACTTCAAAAAGGATGAAATAAAATATTATCCTTTTTAAGTCTATGCGTTACCAACTGATATGTTTGAAGTCGGTGCCAAGCCAACTTATGAAGCATACCTACCATGATTTTGGTACGATTCAATAAGTATGTACGTTGGATTGCCTTACACGACGACAATGAACGTACTTTTTGTAGGTACAGTCAACGTTAAAAGTATGTTTACACTTTTCGTCTTATTACAAAGGAGTAAGGTGCAAAAGTGTAAACATATCTTTGACGTCGACTGTACCTGAACACACGATCAAACCTTCTTGGCACAGTCCGTACCATGTTTGTCGGCACGCAAGCGTGGGATTGGGACTGAGTTATTTCCCGTCCCTTATTCAGAGGACTACATTTCAAAATATAAAACAATTCAAAGAATTTACCTTGTTGCCAAATTTCACCTAAATCGGTTCAGTTGTTTAGCCATGAAAAGGCGACAAAGAGGCAGACAGAATTACTTACACATTTATAATAGTTATTAGTACAGTTCTAATGGGATTTATAGTCATAAAGCTGATTATTTTTGACGGGTATTGTTACTACTTGGCTTGGCACCGACTTCAAACATATCAGTTGGTAACGCATAGACTTAAAAAGGATAATATTTTATTTCATCCTTTTTGAAGTCGGTTTTCTTTTTTTTGTAAAAAGTTTTTATTTTTCCATTTTTAGTTTTAATGCATTGTTAAGAGCGCGACGCATGAATGAAAAACAACATCATGATTAACATTAAATGCGTGTACCTACTTTAATAAATATGTAATCAGGAATTTTCTCGAGTCCGTCTGGGAAATTATAATTCCTGTCACTACACTAAATCCATCCTCCGCCCCACCACTGACCCAATCCCTCAACCCCCCGATAACTCTACCTCACAGCGCATCAACCCCTGATCCATCAACCCCTCGACCCTGAACCAGCAGCCCTTCAACCGCCATTCCCCGACCCCTTTAACTCCTAACCCTAACCCCCGATCAGTAGCCTTACCAGCTTACCAAGAGTTTGACATTGATTTATTCGCTAGCGTGTGTGTAACTTACTTTCTTTGCATCTCGCTCGTACTGGCATATTAATGCGAGCGAGATGCATAAAAAGTAAGTTACGAAGACGTTAGCGTCGCTAACTTAGCGAATATGTCAATGTCAAACTCGTGGTAGGGCTACACTTGCACTACATCAAATTGGCGGTTTTCGGAAGCAAATGCTCGAGTTACTTTAGAAAACACCGAAATCACTTTACACGTGCCTTTAAAAACTGAGGAGTTCCCTCAATTCCTCATGGATTCCATCATCAGACCAGAACCAAAAATAATACGGAAACACCTTGGAGGTAACTCCTTCCAAACAAAAAAAGAATTACTCAAATCGGATCACAGGTGCCGGAGTAATCGCTGAACATACTACATTTCAAAAAATCATCATCATTATCATCAAAACAATCATCATCATCAGGTCTACTTCATCAAAATGGTGGTTTTCAGGAGAAAAAGCTCGAGTTGCTTAAGAAAACACCCAAATCACCATGCATGTGCCTTTAAAAATTGAGGAGTTCCCTCAATTCCTCATGGATTCCATCATCAGAACAGAACCAAATTAAAATGGGACCAACTCGGAGGTAGCTCCTTTCAAACAAAAAAAGAATTACTCAAATCGGACCACGGATGTCGGAGTAATCGGTGAACGTACATAGAAAAAAAAAAAAATAGCCACAACCGAATACAGAACCTCCTCCTTCTATGAAATGGAAGTCGGTTAAAAATACGGTGATCTGTCAAAATCAAATAAATAATTCTGCCGTGCTTATTAAGAGCAGTAACTCATTTTGAAATCTCTTTCAATTGTAGAACATATTGTACAAGTACAAAGTATCCAATTGAATGACACTTCAAAATGAGTTAGAGTCGGACCAAGAAAAGTCTGCAGCGGATTTGATAGCCCACGCAGTGCAAGTGTTATTTATACGTCATAATCATAATTTCATAGAAGTTTGACGTTTAAAATAACACTTGCACTGCGTGGGCTATATATCAAATCCGCTGCAGACTTTTCTTGGTCTGACTCTACTGCTCTTATTATAAGCACGGCCGAATTGTACAATCACCCACACTGTTAACAGCCCATCGGTGGACTTTATGCCTTTTGAAATAAGGTCTACCGATGTACCTACAGTTAGGAATGTTGCAGTTTAGAAAAAGAAATCGTTTAATTTGAAAATAAAACATAACCTATTCGCTGGGTGCGATATGACAGCGGACTTTGAAATGTCACATGGCTGGCTGTCAACGAAGAGAACAAATAATTTCAATGAGATATTGTAATTTACATATATTCTATTCGAACAGGTAAATCTAACATTTCCCCTCTAAAATGGCATAAATGGCACAATCAATAAATTTCAGGTAGTACACTCACACGGACTTCCTCATGGCCGACTTTACGAGAAGTAAAGAAATAAAAATCGAATAACGCATTTCATATAAGTAACTAATATCTGGGAGACCGAGCTATGCTCGGAAAACATATAAAAACCTAGCTAGATCAATTTTTCGCCCCCGAAAACCCCCATATAACAAATTTCATCGAAATCGTTAGAGCCGTTTCCGAGATCCCCGAAATATATATACTTACATATAAATAAATAAATATCCCAGAATTGCTCGTTTAAAGGTATTAGATATGACTGTAGTGTCGTTAATAATGCAGACTTTTCGTGTTTTTCCAAAAGGATAATAATAAGTTTTGGCTTAACAGGTGCAAGATGTACCTAAAAGAAATCAAATTTGAAGATCATAAGATTCATAAGAGCCACACCATTGAAGCTCATGTACCTAATTCGTCAAACTTCAGTGAGAAAAGTCCTTGAATGTAAGCTGTTTTTTTCTGTATTTCAATCTTTGACGTAGTACATACATAATATTATGATCCATTAATGTAATAGAAAGTAAAGAAATAATTTATTTTTTACAGATTGATTCTAGTCGTTATGTTACGAGTGGAAAATGTGATTGTGTGTACGTTAGCAGTAAACATATCGCGGCTCTGATATACTACATCTACTACTAAGAAAACTTCCCAAAAACCAGTAAAGAGCAGCAATTGGGCAGACCTAGACAGTTCGCCAAAGAAAATAACTCAAAAGGGAAATACCTACTTTGAAGAAATGTATGCACCTGCAAAGAAAATTAGGTGTAATCCTTTTAATTAGCCGTTACATGTTGGAATTGAAGGGAGAGTCAGCATTAAAGTTAATAATGGAAGCTGGTCCTGGTGCTTTATTTATTATTATTACTTTAAATACACAGATACGTAGGTAAACCTCGCTAGTAAAAAGTGACAGTTGGTCTGCCGAAAGTTTCTTTTTGGGCCACGGTGTGCGTTGTGATCGATTCGTGGTTCTCCGACCCAGCGAATAATATGTACAGTCATCAGCAATAGTATCTTACACAACTAGGGCCGCAAAAATATATGACGCGCTCTTATTGCGCTCCAAATAAGAACGTGTCACATATTTTTGCGGCCCTAGTTGTGTAAGATACTATTGCTGATGACTGTACCTCTTCTATTAATAAGTAAAACTAAATGACTTAACAAATACAATATTACCCCCCACTCTGATTATACCCCGGACGTAATGTGCCAAAAATACTGGCGGCATTACCTCGCTAAATGGCCAGTGATATTTGTTGGACAAGGAATGAACCAGAGCGAGGGTCACAGCCCCTTTCCCGTAAGCGTCACCTTATACTAGCCCTATATGTTGCAGCAGAAGCAAATATCGTCAGTCATCGCCTCCCGCTTAATACTTTGACTGAGATGATAGTTTCTTAGATGTTATCGTGAATTAAAAAATTATCAGCCGGTTGTATCGCTGTGGAAAGACCGTCAGTTGATCACATGAAAATGTAATTTTTTTTTCAATCATCGCCTCCTGATACTTTGCCAGATGATAGTTTAGATGCTATTATAAATAAAAAAACGGTCAGCCGGTTGTATATGTATAGCGGTGGAAAGACCGTCAGTTACTTGCATAAACATGTATACGGGCCTACCATTTCATGCCTTAAAGGGGTGGAATTTTGTATGGGGACTTAACAACAACTGCACAACAAACATTGTCAATAGGAACTGTCCCGCCCGCGCGGTGCAGGACCGGCGCTGGTGCAGAATTTAGTCAAAATTTGGTATGGAGATAGTTTGAGTCCCGGGGAAGGACAAAGGGTAGTTTTCATTCAAGAAATCACCCTTTAAGGGGGTGAAAAGGGGGGTTGAAGTTTGTATGGGGAATCAACAAAACGCAGGTTGAATAAAATATTTAATAGCTACGTACCTAAATTAATAATTCCACGCTGACGAAGTCGCGGGCAAAAGCTAGTATTATAAAGGCGAAAGTGTGTGTGTCAGTCTGTCTGTTACCTCTTCACGCTTAAGCCGCTGAATCGATGTAGTAAATTTGGTATAGAGATAGTTTGAGTCCCGGGGAAGGATATATATTAGGATAGTTTTTATGTCGGAAATTATCAAAGGAAGGAAGGAAAAAATCAAAGGGGGGTGGAATTGAAAGAGTTATGAATTATCTATTAATTTAAGTAAGCAATGCGCGAATTAAATAACTGCTATTAGCATTATCCAGGCGCTATACCTATTTTAGCTGCTGTCACTAATTCCACGCAGACGAAGTCGCGGGCAAAAGCTAGTATATTATAAATGCGAAAGTGTGTCTGTCTGTCTGTCTGTCTGTTACCTCTTCACGCTTAAACCGCTGAATCGATTTAGTTGAAATTTGGTATAGGGGTAGTTTGACTCCCGGGGAAGAACATCGGATACTTTTTATCTCAGAACTCACCCCTTAAGGGGGCGAAAAGGGGGATGGAAAATTGTATGGGCAATCAATAACCGCTGAACCGATTTAAATGAAACTTGGTATGGTGATAGTTTGAGTTGTGAGGAAGGATAGAGAATAGTTTTTATCCCCGAAATCATCCCTTAGGGGTGTAAACAAAGGGTGGAAATTTGTATAGGGGTTCAATAATTTCTTGAAATGGGACTTGCCTTTTATCATTTAAAAGTTCGTAAGAGATAAAGAATGTTTATGTATTTGTGACCAATTTTACTAGCCATACCTAAGCCATACCATAAGGGTGAAAAAGAGATGACATGGGGGTGGAAGTTTGTATGGAGAATAAATAAAAAGCAACTTTTAACTTCTCCAACTTTATCTTCCTAACCTTCTTCAACTTCTCCAACATCTTCATCTTGTTGAACTTCAACTTCTTCAACTTAAACTTTTCCAACTTATTTAACTTCTTCAACTTCAAATTCTCCAACTTATTTAACTTCTTCAACTTCAAATTCTCCAACTTCTTCAAGTTTTTCAACTTCGACTTCTCCAACTTCTTCAACTTCAACTTCTCTAACTTCTTCAACTTCAACTATTCCTACTTCTTCTCCATGGTCTTGTCCAGTTCCTCTTTAGTAACTACCGTCAGCCAGTAGATGCAGTGATAGTGATGTTAGAACCTAAAATAAAGATTTGTAAGTTGGTATGTCGTTATTAGATAAGGTGACAAGAATGATTTGAGGAATAGTGCAACATAATACGAGTATCTTTACTTTAAAATGTGCCGGCAATCCATCGCCATGTTGAGGCTTGAGGTCAGCGTCGAGTTTGGCACACAAATAGAGTGCCAATTCTTTGCGCACTCTATATATGTGCCGAAACTCCTCGCTGGGCATATCAAATGGATTGCATGTAGTCCTTAATGGCCCGTCGTTGGAGTTATCTATTTATGCTATTTTTCTTCGATAGCAGCAGCTGCCAAGAAGAAATGATATTATTATCTTGCCATCCCTACAAATAATGTACGTATTGATAATGTTATATGTAAATTCAAATTTAAGAAAAAAAAACAGATACTTACCTACTGATATTTTAACTTCAAGAAATTGCATTTTTTACCACTTATATACCACAAGAACATTTATGACTTATGAGTGAAGTGCAAACAATTTGTACATATTTAAGCACCTGTAATTAGTCCAAAGTTAATTGATTCCATTGTGTTACCACAGTTAAGCCATTTCTAATTAAGTTAGATGCATGAAAGTGTGTTAGCGAATGCTATAGACTTATATGTGTACGATTTAAGTACAATAAAATACAAACAATACAATTTACATAGTTAATTTTCGTAACACAAATGAATCAATTAAGTTAAGACTAATCACAGCTTCTTAACGGCGCTTATCGTGACCCAGTGAGTACTACGACAAATTAATCAAAGGCTAGCCGTCAAAAATCGACTATATGTCTAATTATCCAACAATCGTAGCCATTTACCGTGTATTGTTGTCTAAGTGGACAAAACGGTATGAATGTTATAAAACTGTATAAATCTAGACAAGTGGCATTTATATCATTTAACTTATCCACTTATCCACTAAGTTTAAGTTGGAAATGTAGACAAATGACATATTATCCAACGACCATGTTATGCAGTTAATCATTTAACGACTATCGCTGTCAAAAGTGGAAAAGATGACAAATCAATAAAAACTGGATAAAATGTCAGTTTTATCATCATTTATACAGCCATATCATTTATCCAGTCGACCATCATAGCCCTACTGGTCTACCTAAATATAATAGAAACAACAACAAAGTTTTGAAATACGAGCCGGAGGCAAAAAAAAAAATCTAACTAAATATGTCATTTAGATATCATTCGCGGGTGCATTTTGC
The DNA here is from genome assembly GCF_963556715.1 of Cydia fagiglandana. Taxonomy (NCBI): domain Eukaryota; kingdom Metazoa; phylum Arthropoda; class Insecta; order Lepidoptera; family Tortricidae; genus Cydia; species Cydia fagiglandana. Next base: position 4,979,204 of record NC_085943.1, read on the forward strand.
TCGTAGTTGTTGACCGTGCAGCGTACATGTATTGGTGCGAGAAAAACGCACGAGATACGCACGAGTACACGCACACGGCGACATTCGATCATAATAATATGCCAGTTACCTTAAAATAGGTCATATTTCTCGGCTCGATTCGGGAAATGAATTAGACACTCACTAGATATGAAATAGTAAAGATATGTGACGTTCCAGTGCAAAAGGTACCTTATGGCGGCTGGCGCCGCGGTTCGGGAAATCAATTAGAGATTCACTAGATATGAAATAGTGAACATATGTGACGTTCCACGGAAAAAGGTACCTTATGGCGGCCGGCTTACGTCGCATAGCGCCGCAATAATATTGGAGCGGCGTTAATAGTAGCTTAAGCGCCAACCGCTATAAGGTACCTTTTTCCTTAGGACGTCACATATCTTTACTATATCGTGTTAGTTAATCTAATTCATTTCCCGAATCGCGCCGTCTGTAACTCTGTATAAAGTTATAAATTTATATTTTAAAACATAAACGGTTTATTTCCTGTACAATTTTAAACCTAGTTTACCTTGGTCGGTTGGGTACCTAATGCAGCAAGGGTGTGAAAGTCCTCGACCCCATTACGCCCCTCACCCATGTCACCCATGTACCAGGGCACTATGACACGCGAGTAATACAATTAAACACTTTGGTACGGAAGCGACGCAATGGATCCCATGAAAGTAAGGTTGCCATACGTCCGGATTTGTCCGGACATGTCAGTATTTTTGACCCTTTGTCCGGATTGCGGCCGGACTTGGCAACTGTCCGGATTTTTAGGAATGACCTTATAAAAAAATGTTTACGCGATATATTTATTACAAAGTTAACACAGTTTTCATGAATGAAAGGATACATAAAAGCATTAGTAAGTAATCAACGAAAACAATAATATTTCTTTCAACGATACAGTACACCGCAGAGAGCAGCGCGCCGCCGGGGCGTCGTTCAAGCTTCGCCAAATCTCTGTTACAAGAAATGTCCGGATTTTTAGGGTGATGTCAGGATTTTTATCAGGACATTTTATTCTTCCATATGGCAACCCTACATGGAAGTGATGTGGAACGTAAATTATAGGTCATGGTATAATAGTACATTACGATACAAGTGCGAAAAGTAGGAAATTCGCAACGAGTGGCGATAATACGAAATACGACCGAAGGGAGTGTTTTAAATCGACACGAGTTGCGAATTACCTTTTTACACGTGTATTGTACAACATTTTACAGTACATAATATGTGACGTTCCACAGAAAAAGGTACCTTATGGCGGCCGGCGCTTACGTCGCATAGCGCCGCAATAATATTGGAGCGGCGTTAGTAATAGCGTAAGCGCCAACCGCCATATATGGCCCGTGGGACGTCACATATATGGCCCTTAACTTTAATTTTCGACACAGACACGTATTGTGCTAATTACCGCACTAGGGCCGCACTACCGCACTACCGCAAATTTTACGCGTTTATTTCTGAGGTTTGCTATTTATTAAAAAACCGGGCAAGTGCGAGTCGGACTCGCGCACGAAGGGTTCCGTACCATAATGCAAAAAAAAACAAAAAAAGCAAAAAAAAAGCGGTCACCCATCCAAGTACTGACCACTCCCGACGTTGCTTAACTTTGGTCAAAAATCACGTTTGTTGTATGGGAGCCCCATTTAAATCTTTATTTTATTCTGTTTTTAGTATTTGTTGTTGTAGCGGCAACAGAAATACATCATCTGTGAAAATTTCAACTGTCTAGCTGTCACGGTTCGTGAGATACAGCCTGGTGACAGACGGACGGATGGACGGACGGACGGACGGACGGACGGACGGACAGCGAAGTCTTAGTAATAGGGTCCCGTTTTACCCTTTGGGTACGGAACCCTAAAAAATTGGTAATTATGAAAAAATCACAAATACGTTTTTTAGTCTTTTCTACTTTACGCTTTTTTTTGTTAGAAAGTGCATTGTTTTAGTTCCAAAACTAGATTTCTCATCCTTAATTTATCTGAAAATGATATATCACATGCCCTAATAGGTATAGTTTTAGAGAAATGTTGCTCCAAGTGAAGCGCGGCGGCGTCGAACTTCCCCCCTCCCCCCCACTAAATGAGACGTGGCTCTCGACGGCTCCCGGTCTGTATCTGCTCAAGACCAGCTAACAATCAACTGTGCCAAGTTTCAGCGTATAGTCTCAAAGTGCAAGGTGTCGTGCAGTAACAAACTAGCTACTTATAATATGACGTAAGACATGTCAAACAGGGTATTTGACTGTATTTAAAATTAATTATTTTACACCATGCATGAAATAAAGAACCAGAAGATTAATAGAGAAACGTATACCTACAGCAGTTATTTTTAGAAACAATTTCTATTTTAAAACCCGTATAAAACTTTAAAGAGTAGGTAATTTGACGTCACATGCTAGTGTTTCATATAATTTCCATAGTAGCAAAATCGTTTTGACAGTTAGAAAAAAGAAATTGATTTGACTAGTAGTCAAATACCCTATTATAAGGTAAATAGCTCACCCTGTCCGACCTCTAGTTATTAGCTAGATATACGCCTACTGCAGTAGGTATTTGTGTGTAAGTAGATAAGTCTTGTATATGTTTACTGCTTGTTTTTATATAAATGCTAGCATCCGCCCACGCCTTCGTCTAGAATTAGATACAAAAAATCCTCTGAGTAACATTGAAAATGGCATTCAGGCCGCCTAATATAGTCGTACAGTCATCGGTACGCCATACAAATTCTATGGTTTACCGAACTATTTGAATTTTTTTTATCTAATAGTCAGCAAACGAGCAGACGAGCCGCCTGATGGGAAGCGGTCATCGTCGCCCATGGACATAAGCAACACCACAGGAGCCACTTAAGCGTTGCCGACCCTTGAGAACCCTAAATAATAATATAAAATTTGAATACTTTGGATGCTATCTACTATATGACGCTGACTGTACCTATATTGTTTTCTGATTTAAATCTCAAATAAATCCTTTTCAAAAGTATTTTGCGATGGGATGAAAGTTTTCGGGTCTGTAGATAATCTTAGAGTTAGATTGCTTTGCTTGCAAAAAGGGGGAACATTAAAACACCGGCTAAGTGCGAGTCGGACTCGCGCACAAAGGGTTCCGTACCATTACGTAAAAACGAATAAAAAAATGGCGTTTGTTCTATGCTGGGAGCTTTAGTATTTGTTGTTATAGCGTCAACAGAAATTCATCATCTAGCTATCACGGTTCTCGAGTTACAGCCTGGTGACAGACAGACAGACAGACAGACAGACAGACAGACGGACAGACGGACGACGGACAGACAGACAGCGGAGTCTTAGTAATAGAGTCCCGTTTTTACCCTTTGGGTACATAACCCTAAAAAACGAAGTGATTTTGATATCACATACTTAATTTCCCGTCAATTAACTAGTGTTTATTATAAATACCATAAATATAAATCTTTCTTACCAAGTTTCACTCCTTAAAATATAGTCTGTACGAACCCATCAGAGTCACATCAGTCACATCACTAATTATAAAGTATGATTTCACTTACAATGCATCGTGGCTGCATTTTTATATGTGAGTGAACTGAAATTGGCCCGCGAGGTCGATTGAATCGTTCACTAAAGAGTTTGAGAACAACGACTTACCTTGGCCAATTGAACCCTCTTGGTTAACTAAAATCGTCATTTACAGAGCCTGGGTCAAACATACTTTAGAAAAAGGTCGCTTCTGTAGACATCAGGTCAAAGTTTCGATATGTACCTACGTAGGTAACTCTTTCTTGTTAAGGAAGGTAAGAGTAGGAGTAAGAACAGGAGTGTGTGGGAATATCAATCTCTAGGGAGTTTAGGGTACACATCTGCAAAAGCTTTGTTAGCTTTGTAAGCGTTGCCAGCCCTTTGGATGACGATAGATTGCAATTCGTATAAAGCCGAGCGACCACTAGGGTGTTTGACTGTATCGATCCTTGAAACTTGAAAATTTTGCATACTGTGTAGCAAAACGGTAACGTACCTTATTGGTTCAATCAAAAAACGGTCTTTCAATAATATATCTCTTATATTTTCAGACTAGCTTTTGCCCTGTCAATTGGATGCAAACTTAGCTAGCATGGAATTTAGAACTTTGATGGTTGTTAATAAAAAATAATGCCATTTGTGAAAGGTGAAGACATCGCTGAAGACTACCGTGGCTACTAAACTCCATGAGTTTTTCAGAACAACGTTATTATGTCAACACAGGGATATAAAATAAAAATCACCAAAAATATATCTGAGAAATAGTTTTCCTCGATTCTTCGCCTCGCTCCAACTGTACCATAGGCCCGGAATCGGTGTTCGCAGCAGATCAAATATTAGCCCGTCGTCTGCCCCCGTACCAAACACACCACACGAAAAGGCTATATGTGTACCTACCTATATTTCCACAGTCAACAAGTCCTTTTGAAGCGTACGGCGCCGCCGGTGCACTATGACTCACTGCTGGTATTATGGGAAATCTATTTGTGAATCGTGCTAGCCTGGTCGATCGATGGAGTAAGGCTGGGTTTGTGGATTTAATAAGATTGAGCAAACAAAAGATAAGTAAGACAAACAACTGAAAATCTCACGCGCTTTAATACCTATTATGTGAATGTTTTGCTTGGTTGTTTTTCTAGTATTTAATAGCGGCGTTAGGTTTTTGAGATCTCGGATAGAAATGGGGTTGATTAATCCATTTGACATCATTATGTTAACATCATTCATTAATTCATTCATTTCATCATTCATTCATTCACCACCATCATATATAGTTCTAGTGATTCATTTGGCATCATTACCTATAGTTCGTTTTTTTTACACGACTGCCCAAACAAAAAGAGTGTATTGTTTTCAGGGTTCATGTTTGTATGTGAGTTTCTTTATTCCACCATAACTTCTGAATGCCTTAACCGATTTAGATAAATGATATATCATTAGAATCCTTACGTCATCCCGACTAACATAGGCTATGTGACGTCGTAATAAAATCAATATGGCGGACATAATCATACATCGTTATCGCGGGAGCAAATACGATTTGACAATACTGAAAGATTATAAAAAACAGTCAAAAACAGAAATGACATTCGTATAGAGAAACGTTTATACCTACGACCTTAAAATGTATAATTATTTTATTGAATATCAATGCTATCTTACCTCCATACTTGACTTGATTGGTACTTAAAAAGATTACCTATTAGGTACGCAACCTTATCAGTCAATTTAGACATTTGTCAATCTTGACTGATCTTTATTTGTAACAACATAATCAAATAGAAGTTGCCTTTAAAATGCCTCGAAGGAAAATAACATGTGATGAATTTGTGGGGTTGTTTATACAGGATTATCCTGAGCTAGAGGCTCGCGATACAAATCTATTTTGCTCGAAGTGCAATATTAGTTTTTGTAAAACTAAATCTTCCGTGAAACGTCATTTTAACTCTGAAAGACACACTTCTCTCAAAAAAGATTTTAGGTTGGAACTGACAAAATTTCTAGTAAGCTGTAACATACCGTGGTCTCAAATAGAAAACCCTGTATTTAAAAATTTCATTGAAGATTGTGTATCTGGAAAATTTGAAAAAACTGTTCAGGTCCCTTCAGAATGTTTGCTGAGGCAGACTTGCGTGAATGAATTATACGACAAAGAGATGGATATAATTAGAGACGAATTAAAAGACGCGTATATATATGTAAGTGTTGATGAAACCACAGATGCTATAGGTCGTCAAATCGCTAACGTTATAGTAGGTGCTATGCTTGAAGATGATGTTGGAACTCCACACGTGCTGTCAAGCAAATGTTTAAATGAAACGAACAATATCAGTATAACTAATACTGTAAAAAATGCCCTGGATGATTTGTGGGGCCCTGGTCACAATAAGCATGACAAGGTGTTGTTGTTATTGACTGATGGTGTGGGGTATATGTTGAAAGCTGGCAGAAATTTGAAAACACTTTTTCCGAACATTGTCCATGTTACATGTTTAGCCCATGCTCTTAACAGAGTTGCCGATCAAGTTCGTGTTCTTTTTCCAGAAGTTAACCTATTAATTTCAAATGTAAAGAAAGTATTTCGCAAATCTCCGAAAAGAGTAAAAGCATTAAGAGAAATGTTTAATGGAATTCCTTTGCCTCCAAACCCAACAATTATTCGCTGGGGAACATGGATCGAGGCTACCACTTACTACAACAAGTATTTTGATGAAATAAAAAGCGTTATAGACACATTTCGTAATTCAGACGCACAGTGCATCGTCAAAGCAAAAAAATCTTTACTCAGTGCAAAAGTTCGAAAAGATGTAAATTTCATAGCAAAGTATCTGCAAGTAATACCAGATGCTATAAATAAACTGCAGTGCCAAAATCTATCTCTTAGTGAAAGTTTGACCATAGTACAAAATACATACAAACATATATCCAAATTAATTTTGAATAAAGATGGAAAACAGATTTTAAAAAAGTTCAAAGTGGTTTTGCAGAAAAATGCCGGATATGAAGTTATGAAAAAAATGTGTGAACTGATATCGGAGAAGGAGATAGTACTAGATTCAACGATATATCGTTCTACATTTGATTACTTCCGTCGTTTTAAAAACGCACCCATTACAACAGTAGCAGTCGAAAGATCATTTAGCCAATTAAAATGGATATTTACTGCACGACGCCGCAGATTAAGAGTAGAAAACATAGAGAAAATTTATGTCGTATATTACGAAAATCACTTAAGATCAACAAAAATTAAATAATGTTGTACAAAATAAATCATGAATATTTATTTGATATGTCGATTCCGGGTCATTATTTACTAACAGAGTGTAAAGCAAGATTTATGAACATTATGCAACAAAAACTTCGTGCTATGTATGATGAACTTCTTGGAGGCTTATAATGTGTAGGCAGAAAGGTCTGTTTTTACTAAACGGGCAGTCTGTTTTACCACTTCTTTAATAAATTTATATTTGCTCCCGCGATAACGATGTATGGACATAATACATGATATTGCGTGATGTTTAGAAAAAAAAATCTTGCAAACCTATCGAGTGGGGCCTCAAAATGAAGAGCTTTGAAAGACGATTTAAAATATATATACAACATACGCGTTCAAGTCTTATTTTGGTAGAATAAGGATTCAGAAAATGAGCTAAGAAAAACAAATCCTTCTATCTTATTTAGAGAGCTATCAAATGAAAGGGTTTTTAACGCTGATCATAAAATATATGTATATAAATCATATGGTATATCTAAGGTAAATACAGGAACTAAACACAAACATGTTCTAAATCGCGCTATTGAAATCTAAACGTGTGAACTTCTATTTAAGCGATGGGCTTCGAATAATTTCTGGCTTATTGGATTTTTATATTTCTTGTGAATAAAATTATCCTTGCCTACTAAACCTACTTAACCTTGTTTTAACTAACACGTGCGTAGGTAGGTACCTACCAACTTCGATCATTTCTTCTTAACTTGTGTAGGTACTAAACTAATTTTCATAATAGGGATACTGCAATGATAGCGAAATTTCGATTTTCTTATTTCGCGGTACAGCCCGAGGATTGTAGTAGTGGCGCCCCCAACGCAAAGTTTCGCGTAATATTCCCTATTGTAAGAAGTATCTATGTGACAGTGTTTATACATATTATGTCTCTTACATCCTTCTCGAATGCTTCGAACCTTCCTTTATTCATTCCTAATCTAACTAGTATTTAGTAGTAGACATTTGTCTAAATTCAGAAGCCGAAATGTAAGCTTCGCGTAGGGCCCGAGGGCCAGAGCGCGCGCTTTTCGCAACTTTCCCCTAAGTAACATCTTAATTGTGAAGGCCAAAGGCCGAGCTGCAAGAGTGTTGTGTTCAAGTTGTGTTCACAGACCAATATCGAGAAGGATGTAGATGCGCAGGCCAAAGTCCGAGCTGGGGTCTAAAAGAAAATGCTGGGGAATAAAAAACCAATGGCCCGAATCGTCCGAGGAAGGCGCGTCTTTAATATTCAAACAACAACAACAACATACCATAGTATAGACAATAATACAAGTATCTAAATACGAAGGCCGAAGGCCGCGAACCTCGCGTAGGGCTGAATGCCCGAAATCGAGAGGCGTACCTTTAGTATTTAAACACAGAAAAATGCAATGTTACAAGTGTCTAATGCGAAGCCCGTAGACCGAACTCCGCGTAAAGCCGAAGGTCCGGAGCGTCCGACAGGTAAGTACATGCGCTATCCTCAATTTCCCCTAGTATCTTAATTGGGAAGGCGCGATTCCACGCGACGCCGAAGACCGACCTTCGGGAGTTTAGTACTCGTGGAACTCGGTCAGACATTTAAAGAAATTGCATCCGTGGGCCTTACGCAGAGCTCGGTCTTCAGTCTACGTATTTTTACACATGTACAATGGTTCCGGTGTTTCACCGCTAACGTCCCGCAGTATGGCTTTCAGCCTCGCGTAAAAGCGTGCTTCTCTTGAACGTTTTGGGTGTTCGGCCCTACGGAAAGCTGGTATCGTCGTCCCATTCGTTTTTCTTCAAGTGCTTAAATTAGTCCTATTCTGCTTTCGTCACTTATTCTACATTGAAAGCCACCGATGATTGTGACGAATGTAGAATGAGTGACGAAAGCAGAACAGGACTAATTTAAGAACTTGACGAATAACGAATGGGACGACCCAAGACGATACCGCAAAGCTCGGCCCTTAGCATTTAGTCTGTCGGGGCTACCTACCCATATTCGCCAGTCCATCATTTGTAAGTAGGTAATAGTAATTACTGCCACATAAAGATGTTAGCGTCGCGTAGACTGAATAATGAAATGCAATCTGACGCATACGATTGTTGTTCGATTTGTTGCTAGCAACGTGCTATTTAGCCTAGGGCCATGTGCGTCCTGCTAAAGTCGCATCGAAGGTAATTGAGTCAATAACTTTTTTAGTGGGAGTTAAAGTTATGAGTCTTTACTGCGGACCTTCAAACCCTCATGGACATATTAAAAACTTCTACTTCTTTTTAAGAAGCTATATGGGAAAATGTCAAATGTCCCATATCGTGAACACATCCACATAATTATTATCCACTGAAAAGACGTCGGTGTATTCCGGAACGGTGAGTTTAATTAAAAGGTCCCAGTCCCAGGAGCTAATATCCACATAAAGAGAACTTTGTGGCAAACTAAATGCCCGGGTAATCTTTATAAATAATAGTTTTAGGTCGTTTTGTCACTAAAATGTGTAAAATAAAATAAATAAATTAAAAAATTAAAAACACGACTGCTGAATTTTAAAGCGAACTGAAAAGCTAAAAATAATGTTAATATGTTAGTTACATAAGGGGTCATGCACATTTATGACCGTAACTGTAAGTAAGGTACGTGTGCATTTAGTTTCGATTGCAGTCGGGGGACCTTTTGAATGAAAGAATGCAGTAGGTAAATGAAGGTCCCCCGACTGTAATTGAAATTAAATGCACACGTACCTACTTACAGTCACGGTCATAAATGTGCATGACCCCTTATGTAACTAACATATTAACATTATTTTTAGCTTTTCAGTTCGCTTTAAAATTCAGCAGTCGTGTTTTTAATTTTTTAATTTATTTATTTTATTAGCATTAGAAAGAACTCCACAGAAGCAAGCGTGCAGTTTTTATCAGGCTCTTTAATTGTTAATAATTATTGAATTATCTAATGTAGCATGGTCAATACATATAATTTACTTCAAATTATTACCGCTAAAAGTGCCGAATTTGGAACCACAAGCTTACTTCTGCGAAGTTCTTTCTAATGCTAAAAAAAACGAACTATAGTGGAAAGTTATTAATGTTATGATTTTGGCATTTATAGTCTTAGTAGGTTTGTGTTTAGGCTGTGTGTTCCATCGTAGTGTCAAAACTTGGTCAAAACTCCCGAGCCGTTAATAAATGAGATGTAAATCAATAAAGTTTTGAGTGATGTTACTGGAAGGAAAAATATTTTCAATATCGGTTCGACAGCTTCCGACTACTCGCCAAATTGAGAACCTCGACATCTCGCCAAATTGAGAACCTCATATGTTTTGAATTAGGTAAGGGAAATTTTGGTTTGAATTACGTAAGGGAAGAAATAAATAGATTCTCAATTAGAAAAACAAATTGCTGTCAGGTTCCAATTACTTTTGCTACGTTTAGGTACTTAATACATTTTCTAACGGAAAATCTAAAGGAATGTGTTTCAGTGTCAAAGCCATTGTGAAATGAAATAATCGCGCGAGAAGAACTTAAATACCAACATTGGAATAAAAAAATACTTAATATAGAGTTGAGATACAATATTCTAGAATTTACCAAACCGTCTGGAGGTCTTCGTGTCATTTAATTTTAGACTGCGTAACAATATTATTTGTACCTTTAAGATATATCTGGGCGTGAAAATATTTAAAGATAAGGCAAAATTACGTAACCTTTACTTAATAGAAATACAGGATAAATTGTGAGGCGTACCTAATCATGAACGGAAATTTTATACGCATACATATACTAATTTAATTCCTATTATTTTTTCTACCTATCATGTTTTGGCAATAAAGTGCATTTCATTTCATTTAATAACTTATTTAGGTACTTGAAGTCTGAACACACTTAAAGATTTAAGTACAGGGCTACTTAGTGTGAAACTTGTTGCTCAATTTTTAGTAGCTGTACAGTCACCTGCAATAACATGTTACTCTTCAAAGGCAGCAAAAATATGTGACACGCTCTTATGGCTCTAAAAAAAGATCGTGTCAGATAATTTTGCGGCCTTCAAAGAGTAACATGTTTTTGCAGGTGACTGTACCTATACATAATAAGTACCTACGTTTAAAACTCTACTGGCTACTCAACTGTGTATGGCAGCGCTTCTCAAACTTTTTTGGTGACGGAACCCTTTTGGAAAGCGAAATATTTGACGGAACCCCAAATTAAAAATTTTGTTCGTCACTGTGGACCAATACCTATAGAATGCTGGTTTTTTCTTATTATTACAAGTATCTTCGCGGAGCCCCAACAGAGGCTTTGCGGACCCCAGGGTTCCGCGGAACACACTTTGAGAATGGCTGGTGTATGGTAACCAATTATGGTACTTGAGATACATTCCCTGACAGCCGACTAATAGACGGACGGATGAACCACACTTCGAGCACGAAACCTAATAAAATGTGTACAGTTTAATGATTCCACTCTGTCCAATGTTGCAACTGGTGTCATCCAATGTCCAGTCAGCTGCAGAGAAAAGTTACCCCCCTCCATTGAACTATTATTACTATGTGTAGAACTGGCACAGAGTACTGGTTATTTTGAGCCATGAGTTGTTGCCGGCCGTCAACAAGCTACAAATTGATGCTTCAATGGATCTATCAAAGGGATGCTTGTTTTTAAGTCTACCTTACGAGTAACTATAGGAAATAACGACAGAACTATCGAATATACCTGTGCTCTATTAAAACTATGAAATTACACTTCAATGACTCAATTTGTGTACAAAAAATACCCTGATCAAGTGATCATATTCCTTGTCGACAACACAGCACACGCTAAAAACAAATGCAAGCGGACAAACTTCCCCGCCTGCATCCTGGAACGTTATCACGGCTGTAGCCATCAGACTCCAAGCCTTTATTGAGAGCCCTCGGAAAATAAATCAAAACATGCCCCGTCTGGCGCACCACTCTGTATACGGTTGGTGTAGAGTATAGAACACGGGAACGTATAGTCTGAGAGACAGATTTGAGTTAGAGGCCTCACTGGTACATTGCGTTGCGTCGCGAATATTTCGTCGCAAGCGTCTGCGCATTCGTTTTACATGTACCTACTTATGTTTTATGCACTAATGGGACCTGGCCCTTAGGTATAATATTGTTACGATGAGCATACACTTGAATATTTATTGAGATGATGCAGCATCAACTATATATGTGAAAACCCCAAAAGTGCAAACTTAGTAATAATTATCTATTGTCTTATAGAGTATAGACAATACGGCTGATAACAACTTGGAACTATATATTTTCAAACCAAAAAATAATTATCCAAATCGGTTCACCAAATCCGTACATAAAATTGAATTAATAACCTCCTTCTTTTTTTAAGTCGGTTAAAAATAATCAACGATATTATAGTTTGGTTTCGTCTGGTACTTGATGACACAGTCAGAAATTGCATCTACCTCTCGTACTACATAGACGGTGCAAAGTTAATGTATAGAGTATAGACAGACGGATAGACAGATCAATTTGCGCGCCCCGTCGGCGCTCCGCTGAAAAACGGGAAATTAAATATTTAATACCCCTTCTCGGCGAACTATGGGTTGCTTTATTAGCTGACGAAGCAAAGGATAAATGAACAAGCCTGTGATAGAATCTTACCTATATATATATATATATGAACGTATAAAAGGCCAGGGTACTTCTGGTTTACCCTTATTATTACTACACCTTATAAAACAAATTCCCCCGCCGCGTCTGTCTGTTTTTGTGTAGGTATGTAAATGTTTGCGATAAACTTAAAAACTACCTACTGAACGAATTTTTATACAGTTTTTACCAATCGATAAAGTGATTCTTGAGGAAGGTTTAGGTATGTAATAACCCGTGGAGCGCCCTACTGTCACGCGTGTGCTGGTGACTAGTATAGGAGTTCCATACTACGGTAATTTTGGGGCGCTCCACCCAATTTCTAAAGATGTAACTAACCTAAGGACTTCATGCTGGCACAATGTTGGTACCTACACAGAATACACAGATCGTACCTAAATGTAATCGTGTAGGTAGGTCTGAGCGTTCATCGTTGTCCAAGTAGGTAACACGTCATTTTTAAACTTAAATCATTGTCAATAGAAATGACGGCAGGGCGCAGGGTGATATCAATCGGGCAGACTGAGCAGTAGGACATTATTATAAATTACCTTTAGAACTTTATACATTTATGTTACTTAGCTCGCGACTACAAAAGTCAAACAGTATGGCAATTTCTGCCCATGAATTGAAATTTTCAATTTTATTTTAGATATTTTTTTATCTAGCAGATATGTATGTACTTACGCGATAGATGTGTACGCAAGCAGAGTACGCCTGTAGGTAATAGTAATTTTTCAGAAATTACCTAACGAAAAATGGGAAAAAATCGCCGCTTTGAGCAAGATCTTGACCAAAATTTCCATTCTAGATCCAAAATAGAGGCATTGAAATTGAATTTTCTAACTTCGTTCACCACGTAATCTCTTGTATTTGTAAGAATCTTATGGAAATATATATATATAAAACGCGATTTATTCTCATTAGTTTACAATTCGTCGCAGGAGGAAAGTGTCGGGAAACTTTGACAGTACGTGACGGGGTTAAGAATTGGCCCGATGTGTGCCAGTGGTTTAATATATTGATGGAGCTAGACCAAGAAAAGTCTGCAGAGATTTTGATAGCCCACGCAGTGCAAGTGTTATTTTAAACGTCAAACTTCTATGAAATTATTACTTGCACTACGTGGGCTACCAAAACCGCAGCAGACTTTTTTGGGTCTAACTTTAAGTAGACTAGATTTTTTTTTATCAATTAATAGGTATTATTTTTTAGATATTCGATCTGTTTCCAATAATAACGTCATAATTTCATAGAAGTTTGTCGTTTAAAATAACACTTGCATCGCGTAGGCTATCAAAATCTCTGCAGATTTTTCTTGGTTTAACTCTATCTGAAATAAATGTATTTAGTTTTTTTGATTTTTTTTTATAAAGTTTAATGACAATAATTTAATATTAATTTTTAATTAATTTAATATATAAGTTTAATTTAATATTAACCCATATGTTCGTTCGCGATATACACGTTATATCGCGATGTACAGCGATATATACGTTCGAAGGCCGCAAAAATATATGACACGCTCTTTATGGCTCTACAAATAAGATCGTGTCAGATATTTTTGCGGCCTTCGTTGTGTAACATATGATTGCAGGTGACTGTACTCTCATCGAAATCAAATCGCCATCACATTCACGGTACTAAGGAACGTGAGGGCCTACCGCGAACCACGTTCGACGTGTTGCCTCCCTGTCACACTTACGTACGAATTTACAAATGCGACATACTGCCGTATTCGAACTTCAAGATATTTACAAGAGACGACACGTACTAGATCCATTCTAGATACGTTATAGTTTACTTAGATATCAACTAGTTCTCTTTTGCAGCGCAATATTCGGGGGTTGGCAACCAATGTCACTTTTACGTTAGATAGAGTAAGATATCTATTATTTATTAAATGTGAATTAGATCTCTGAGTCATATCCTGTGGAAATCGTTCAAGAGTATCTCCAGAATTGAGCAATCTGAATCGGGCCCACATTCACGGTACTGAAACACGCGTCACGTTGTTTTGGGCTCGGAGCGCTGGGCGGGGGCGCGGCGGCGCCGCGGTGACGTAACACTGCAGCCTGCAGCGCGGCGGACTTACGCAAGGAAACTTGCTAGATAGCGAGCTACACGAGGTTGTTTTCCTTTTTAAGGGTGTAAGGCCAAGCGCGAACTACGATTTTTTGTCGTGCGATAAATTTGTCGCAGAAATGCAACGTATGTGTTTATATGTCAGTGCGCGCATATGCGACAAAAAAATGGCAGCGATTTTAAAATTGTGATTTGTCACATTTTTCCGCGACTGCTCGCGACGCGATAGTCGCAAAAGTGAATTGCAGCATATGGAGTTGTATGGCCCCGCGGGCACTGCGATAATAAAATCGCACCTGGACCCTACGGCGGCACTCAGACAGCATTTCGCTCTCCAAGCGTCGACATATCAGAACCTGATTCTCCTTCAATGGAGTCACAAAATGAGACGCTAGATGTTGACCATTTAATTATGGAAATAGAAGGAAGATCACCTTTGTAGGATAAATACTCAAAGTCATACAGTGATCGTATATTGAATTGAAGACAAGCGACTGGTACGATTGATACGAAAGCCATGTTGAGAATGAACAAATAGTCGACTTTTTCATCGCAGTGCGCGCAGTGAATTTTCTGCGACATATTACAGCGCGATTCTAAAATCGTGTCCCACAAATTTAAATCGTGGTGCGCGCTTAGCCTATCGTAATAGTACATTACGATTCACGTGCAAAAAAAAGGAAATTATAATAGAAACGAGAGAAATTAATTAGGTTAGGATACGGCGACGGTCCCAGAGACACGCTACAAACAAAATTAGTAATCAATAATTAAGACGTTTTTTTAAGATTTCTTGGAATCCTGGAATAAACGTACTGATTACTATTTAAATCTGTATGTAGAAAGTAATAAGTATGGATATTTAAACGTAATTCATTTAAGCGCGTGATTTAAATCTATTTTTAAAAAAGGATGAAATTGATGGCGTTCCTGATAAGATAGTCAGTTAGACCAAAAAAACAAAAAAAAAAATGCTCGATCAAAATAAAACGTGTCTACGAAAATAGGGCGATATAAGTACCTAGTAGTTCTTGTAAGCAAACAATCGATAGAAGAAATATGTCCCGCCCTGTACTGCACCCTTTATTAAATCAATACTATTTGGCTATCATTACTAGGCTGATTACTAACGTTTCCGTATAGCGTCACACGCAAACCTTTTGCCCGTAAATCAAGCCCAGGGCGTTGTACCCTGCGGAAGCGGAACCAGAGTCAGTGCACCCTCGCACACACCCTCAACACACACACACTCCAAGTGACACAAATACAGTAAAACGCGGAAGTCTCACATTAGCACAGTTTTTCCACGCACACAACTACCCTTCTTACTAGGCGCGAATGCACACATTTGCAAAAAATTTCCCGGGGCTTTGAGTGTGTGCGTGCCGCCGTGTAGCGATAAGGGAGGTGTGGCGTATATACGCAGGCCCGGCGGCTGCAGGACCTGGGTGGGTGCGCGTGTGTGCAGGAATGCTTGTGTGCGTGTGATACAGGTTGCTCCTTAATTAACCGGCTCAAAGCTTTGTCTCGTCCCGATTTAATTTGAGTGTACCTATGCTATTTTTAAAATAAGTACCTACCTATATAAGAAAATAATTAGTCGGAATTTCAGGGGCTAGTTTTTATAAATAGACTTATTATTTTTAAACATGGATAAATTTTAGCTCATAAACTGCTGATTGTTTCCTCCT
This sequence comes from Cydia fagiglandana, assembly GCF_963556715.1. Lineage (NCBI taxonomy): Eukaryota > Metazoa > Arthropoda > Insecta > Lepidoptera > Tortricidae > Cydia > Cydia fagiglandana. Next base: position 4,995,365 of record NC_085943.1, read on the forward strand.
TACCAGGAATAACTAAAATTAGAACTTCTCTGAAATGTAGCTTATTAACAGTTTTTGCGCAGCGGAAATTTCCTAGCATTGTTAAAGTGCGATTCTTTAAATCTAAACTAGGTTCATTTAGTCTTCTGTTATTATTTTATTATTGTACCTTTGATGTTGCTTCCTTATTTTTAAATCTAAGTATGTAAATTATGTAATGTATGTAGCGAATGCTCACGGAAAACAGCTATAGGAGGAATGGCGGCGAGTCGTTCAAAAGTTTACATAATGGCATTCATGGCCACGACCACTCTGTAACTGAAGGTACGTACAACGGAGAAGAAGAAGATGTACGGCGCGATTCGGGAAATGAATTAGACATTCACTAGATATGAAATAGTAACGAAATGTGACGTTCCATTGCAAAAGGTACCACATAGCGGTTGGCGCTTACGCTATTATTAACGCCGCTCCAATATTATTACCATACGGTACCTTTTTCCATGGAACGTCATATATTGTTACTATTTGATATCTAGTGAATGTCTAATTCATTTCCCGAATCCTGCCGGTAATGAAGTCCGGTTTATCCACGATATCACCCATCACCGAAAAGCGATTAGAAAATATTAAATGATATTTTTATTTTGACCATAAGTTCTGAGAAAGTCTTTGGTACGAGCCGGTGTTTGAAATTTTGTTTGATATCGATGGTAAAAATTTACCAATAAAATTATAATTATTTTACCTTTAAACTTTAAACGAACAATTATTGTATAAATATATTTATTTATGTAGGTACATGTTTCGAGGACCTCGGAAACGGCTCTAACGATTTCGATGAAATTTGCAATACGGGGGTTTTCGGGGGTGAAAAATCGATCTAGCCGGGTCTTATCTCTGGGAAATCGCGCATCTTTGATTTTTTACATATTCTCCGAGCAAAGTTCGGTCTCCCAGATATTAAACTTTAAAATAGCACCTACTTCCTTTGCCGTATTAACGAATCTAAATATTTTCATGATGGCACGAATATTGCCATTAAAGAATTAAGGCATATTGGTTGCTTAATTATAAATATTATCGATTTTTTGTAGCTATGAAATAGCATCTACTCAAACACAAACGACTACCTGTATTGAAAGAAACCGATGTATATTATCCAGCGAGTGTTCGGACAAATCATCGCAAAACCATCATAAATCATTTATTACTCAAAATAGGACTTATTAAACTCATATTATGTACACAGTATCTTTATAAAATTACCAGATTATACTCCAAAACTGCAGTTAAAAATTGTAAAAAAAATCATGTTCCATACCATATAAATACATTTATTACTAGAAAGAATAACACATACCTAATCTAAACATAAAACTAATTAAAAACTAAACTTAAATATAAGCTAAATAAAAAAGACGAAAAAATTAAACTACCATATTTATTTTTGTGATAAATTGTCCGAACTGCTTGTATCTCGTCCGGGCGCAGAGCAGCCTGTATGTGGGAGGGGCGCACGTGGCCCCCCGCCGCCCCCGTTCACGGCCAGGGGTCGCCGACCGCGCCCGACGCCGTAACCCCGCTACGCCGCCTAGGCTGTAGCTTCCTCTTGTTTTATTTCTATATAGCTATTTATTAGGTCATCTTGATTTGATTACAATTATGTTTTTGATTTTTATGTAATGTTATGTTAGATTGACAAGGTCCTGTGTTAGGTTGTCCCCATATATTTATTTATATAGTAATAACATAAAATTAACAGAAGCGCGAATCGAGTAGTCCGCTACGCCGCTACAGCCGGTTGCTGTAGCTTGTTTTTATACCGGGTGTAGCTTGTAACATGAGCATTAAATTTAACTGTAGGCTGTACTCCTCATACTGACCAACATTTGATCAGCGACTTTTAAAAATAAGTTGTGTTTTGATTTTTAATACAATTTAAAGTTTATTCTAAGACGTAATGTATTGCGAATTTTCTTATGTTTAAGGCGTGACAAGCAACGTCAATCATAATGATATGGCGTGGTGTCATTATGTTACATAATAACATAAAATTAATTCAAGTGCGAATAGTCCGCTACGCCGCTACGGCCGGCTGCTGTAGCTTACTCTATAATTTTATTTTATATAGCTATTATTAGGTGGTGACTATAATAAGCTTTTAGTATTTATTACATTTTATGTTATATAGTAATAGCATAAAAATAATTCAAGCGCGAATAGAAGTCCGCTGCGTCGCTACGGCTGCTACCGGCTGCTCTATTGTTTATATATTGTTTGTTTATCGTTATTTTGATTTGATGCTGCCCGATTCGAACTTTAAGATACGTCAATTAATAGACCTAGAGGCGATTTTTTCGCTACGATCAATATTTAAAGCCTTTATTAACACTTCTTAATACATATTTCTAAGATATAAGAGTTTTAAGTATATTATTAATTAACATATTGTCAAATTCTTAATATCTACATTATGAAATAAATTACAAATCATTATCGCAGCGTACTCACAATGGTAATATACAACTTAGTGTCAGTGGTGGTGGTCAGTGGTTTAGATGTGTCAGTGTCAAATGTGACTGTCTTTCTAACAAGAACGTCACTTTTGACACTGACACATCTAATCCATATCGTTTCTACATCTATTAATTGACATAGATAGGTATCTTAAAGTTCGTATCGGGCAGATACGGCGCGATTCGCGAAATGAATTAGAGATTCAATAGATATGAAATAGTAAATATATGTGACGTTCCACGGCAAAAGGCACCATTACCCCGGCTGAATATTGGAGCGGCGTTAATAATAGCGTAAGCGTCAGCCGCCATAAGGTACCTTTTTCCGTGGAACGTCCCATATCTTTACTATTTGATATTTAGTGAATCTCTAATTCATTTCCCGACTCGCGCCGATAGTATATTGCGTTTCGTTTGTTTATAATATGTTTATAATCTGTTTTCATGTTATATAATATGAACAGCAGCCCGCTACGCCGCTACGACTGCTACACCGCCCTCTATTGTTTTAATTTTTGGTACGCTTTTTTTAAGTCATCATGTTGATTGCGAATGTTTTTGCTGCGTTGGTTTTTGTTAAGTATTTTATTATATTATATCGAAATTCGGTTTTGAAATCCAGTATCTATAGTGATTTCAGGAAGAACTCAAAATTGCTTAAATGTCGGATACGTGCATAAAAAATAGAAACAATCGTGAGTGATCTTTTTTAAAATTTATTTTTTAATATTTATTAAATCCTGTATTATTTTGCTGTTCTGAAAAGAACGGCTAAAGCTATAAATAGACTTAGTTTCCGGGTTTCGGACCTCTGAGTTTTGAGAACTCCAATATTTGTTATTATCCTCAATCTGATTCGATTTATGAAGTTCCGGTAGCGAGCGAGGTCGTCGACCCCGCGGTCCCGGAAATTTTAGTGACGTTTAGCGCTCTCAGCTCTTCAGGGTGAAATATATCGAAGGGTCCTATTTGACTTGAGAAAGTGAAGACGTGGCTATTATATAGCTTCTTTTGTAATAGGAGGCTATGTCACTGTCCAACTGTCAAATTAGGATTGTTCATTTTTTTTAGACCCCCATTTTTATTTTATTTTCTGAAAATATAGGTTAATTTAAGATACCAATTTGAATGATTTAGTAATTCGTGGCTCGGTTGAATATTTATAATTTATTGAAAATATGAGATAGAGTCTGTGCGGAAAGAGAAGAGTCGTGGCAGAAACGGGAACTAACATTTTAAATTTTATATGGCAATCAAACCTTTGACACCTGTCTTGTAAAAAGTAAACAAACTTTTGTCATTGTATATTTTTATTAACAAAAATCGCAAGTTTTATGTATAAAATATTTTCAAATCACGATAAAACCGTACATAAAAATACAAGGAAAATTATATTTAACATTGTTCGGTTTTGTCAGCGGGAAGAAAACGGCTAAAAGCCATCTAAAAGCTGACTATCGACTTACAAAAAGTCGCGGAACGTGTTTCCGCTATTCGCGGGAATTGATGTTGTATTTAATATTAAATAATTACCTATTTAATAAGCCCCCTAAGTAACTTGTCTCCGGTACATAATCGGTTAAGTATATTCATTCAAAATATATAAATTTTCATAAATATGCAGGTCATTCATGATCTCTAAAATAACTGACAAATAGTCTTGATACTTGCCATTTTATGCATATTTATATGTAATTTCTTTTTTAGGATTGTGTAAAAGTACCTACGGCATCTCGAATAAAAGACCGCTAAGTAGGTGATATGCAAGAATTCGTAATCTACGTGCCGGATTCAAGCACATCCAGTTCAGATGAAGATAGTTCTATGAGTGTCCCTGGTTGTTCTGAAGCTAGCTCAAACATAAGTGACAGACTTCGATTACAAAGAATAAAACTTTTTCTAATAAAATATTTCTTTATACAATGTAAGTTCGTTTAATGGATTGTGAATAAAACTTTTTCTAATAAAATATTTCTTTATTTGTAGTTTCTGTTAGTTACGAAATTATATTTCATATTTAGCAGTGACTTTTCGGCGAAGTAAAATATCGTGAGATGAGAGAACCGGACATATTCCAATAAGGCCTACCTACTTATGCACTATTTTTATTCATATTCATATTTATTATCAATAATGTACACATACATTACAAGTTTACAATGGGTGAAATATATCCCAGATAAAATTACAGTTCTATTGCCCAATTTCTACCCGATCTACCCGGTTTAACTGTTGGACTGCACAGATTAGGCAGTACATAAATGAGACTCTCTCTTGTTTGGTACTAAAATTACAGTTGTATTGGGCAGATTCTTAACTAGTTTTAGCAGTTTTGTCAATCGCACTGTCACTTTTTAGTATCTGAGACATAAAAACAAGTGTGTTTTAAAAAGAAAACTAGTGCCTGCGCTAAATCAGAGGATTGAGTTGACGAGCCGACACCACAACCAGGCTCCGTTTAGTAAGTCGTGGTAAAAACCGGAACAAAAGGGATTCAAGTATCATGACCTTTAGTGTCGTACTATAATCACGTGACCAGTGTTGTCAGCATAGCAAAAACCATAAAATAGCACTGGCGCGCCCTCAAATCCCACGACTCTTCTCTTTCCGCACAGACTCTACGACTTCTCGTAAATTACATGTCGTCGGCTGATTAGGATAATGCACAAGCAACAACAAGCATTAAAAAAATAGTTGTCATTGTCAATTGATTGTAATGTCACCTGTCGACAATGTCAGTGTCACGAGTTTCTATAAATAACAATCGCCTGGAATGGAAAACTCGTTTATTTTGAATCATTAATTTCAAAATACCTACGCTATAAATTTGAGAAAGCTGATTCCAGAAATCTGCCTAAGTTATATAATATAACTTAGTTTTATTGGAGTATGTATCCATATAGCATCCAACTCCAACCATAACTTGGCTGAAATCAAGGGAGCAAAAATACAAATGTAAGTTACCTACATCATATATATTTTAACTGATTCGATTTGTAAGAAGATTGAATTCATAAAATCGTTACAAGCGTCCATTGCTAAAGGTAGCTTAGCACCCAGTGGGTGCTTTCTGCCGGCTTGTCACCATTGTTTGGATATTGTACTACATACTTATACACCGGTGTGAAGTTAGTGTGAAGTTATCAATAATGTAAATAACGAATAAATAAACGTTTGTAATAAAATGTATAAAAAAAACAACGTTGCTGTAAATTTTTAAGCAGATAAGCGTTTTGAAAGCATCAAAATATAATATAAATGCATATTATGGAATATAAAATCATATAATCATTACTTAAATATATCTAAATATTTTAATCTAAAAGACCTCCGCGAAAAATATATGTACATCGCTCTACCCTGGTTATGGTAGGCTGTGTTGGCATATCGGAAACAGTTTCCTTAATTTCGTCCAGTGGTATGCTATCGAGAACAGAAAGTGCAAAAGCTGGTCCACCACACTATTGACAACATACTGTTTCGGATCCAAAGTTACGTAATCCTCTAACAATATGTATATTTGCACCCGGTACAACTCGCGGAGGTCATTTAGATATTTTAACGACGTGTCAAGAGCGGTCGAGACGACCATTGCAATTCCGCCTATGGCTTAGTATAGCCATACTAAGCCTATAAAAATAAAACAAATTGCGATCTGTGTAGAAAATAAGTTGTAAGTTGTATAAATATAGTTAATTAAGAGTCGAAAAAAATTTCAACGATAATGACGTAATTTTTGGCTCGTGTAAATACTGTACAAATAATATAAATAACAAAGAATAAAATCACGAAAAAAAACGACAACATTGCTGTATATTAGAGCTTTGAAATAATGTAAATATAATATTAATCATAATCATTAATCAATTAAAATATTTCCGGTTTAATTAAAATCATATTATTAATTATTATGTTGATTTAATAGAGACGGCAAGAAAAGCATCAATTAGTAAATTAATATAATGCATATATAGTATAAGTGATTTCGTCTACGTAATAGACGATCTCCATTATAAAATCTATACTAAACTATGTCCTATCCTACCCCGGGGCTTCGAAATAAATAAATAGCAAAATTTAATTCTAACAGTAACGTATAAAAGAAAATTCGGCTAAACCTAGTATGGGCTTAGGCTGATAACTTTGAGATCAGATTTGAGGTAGCCTGGTTCTTTGAATTTCAACGTTATTTGGCAATGTGGTAGCACGTCTTAAGCCGCTTCTAAAAATACGAGTAAGAATGTGTGATCTCAACAACTTCTAAAAGAAAATTGGGCTAAACCTAGTATGGGCTTAGGCTGATAATTTTGAGATCAGATTTGAGGTAGCCTGGTTCTTTGAATTTCAACGTTACTTGGCAATATGGTAGCATGTTCTATGCCGCTTCTAAAAATACTAGTAAGAATGTGTGATCTCTACAACTTATAAAAGAAAATTGGGCTAAACCTAGTATGGGCTTAGGCTGATAACTTTGAGATCAGATTTGAGGTAGCCTGGTTCTTTGAATTTCAACGTTATTTCGCAATGTGGTAGCATGTCTTATGCCGCTTCTAAAAATACTAGTAAGAATGTGTGATCTCTACAACTTCTGAAAGAAAATTGGGCTACCCCTAGTATGGGCTTAGGCTGATAACTTTGAGACCTAGATTTGAGGTAGCCTGGTTCTTTGAATTTCAACGTTATTTGGCAAGGTGATAGCACGTCTTAAGCCGCTTCTAAAAATACTAGTAAGAATGTGTGATCTCAACAACTTCTGAAAGAAAATTGGGCAAAACCTTGTATGGGCTTAGGCTGATAACATTGAGACCTAGATTTGAGGTAGCCTGGTTCTTTGAATTTCAACGTTACTTGGCAATATGGTAGCATGTCCTATGCCGCTTCTAAAAATACTAGTAAGAATGTGTGATCTCTACAACTTCTGAAAGAAAATTGGGCTACCCCTAGTATGGGCTTAGGCTGATAACTTTGAGACCTAGATTTGAGGTAGCCTGGTTCTTTGAATTTCAACGTTATTTGGCAAGGTGATAGCACGTCTTAAGCCGCTTCTAAAAATACTAGTAAGAATGTGTGATCTCTACAACTTCTGAAAGAAAATTGGGCTAAACCTAGTATGGGCTTAGGCTGATAACTTTGAGATCAGATTTGAGGTAGCCTGGTTCTTTGAATTTCAACGTTACTTGGCAATATGGTAGCAAGTCCTATGCCACTTCTAAAAATACTTGTAAGAATGTGTGAACTCTACAACTTCTGAAAGAAAGTTGGGCAAAACCTAGTATGGGCTTAGGCTCATACTTTTGGGACCTAGATTTGAGGTAGCCTGGTTCTTTGAATTTCAACGTTATTTGGCAATGTGGTAGCATGTCTTATGCCGCTTCTAAAAATACTAGTAAGAATGTGTGATCTCTACAACTTCTGAAAGAAAATTGGGCAAAACCTAGTATGGGCTTAGGCTCATATTTTTGGGACCTAGATTTGAGGTAGCCTGGTTCTTTGAATTTCAACGTTATTTGGCAATGTGGTAGCATGTCTTATGCCGCTTCTAAAAATACTAGTAAGAATGTGTGATCTCTACAACTTCTGAAAGAAAATTGGGTTAAACCTAGTATGGGCTTAGGCTGATAACTTTGAGATCAGATTTGAGGTAGCCTGGTTCTTTGAATTTCAACGTTACTTAGCAATATGGTAGCATGTCCTATGCCGCTTCTAAAAGTACTAGTAAGAATGTGTGATCTCTACAACTTCTGAAAGGAAATTGGGCAAACCCTAGTATGGGCTTAGGCTGATAACATTTACACCTAGATTTGAGGTAGCCTGGTTCTTTCGATTTAAACGTTAGTTGGCAATGTGGTAGCACGTCTTATGCCGCTTTTAAAAATACTAGTAAAAATGTGTGATCTCTACAACTTCTAAAAGAAAATTGGGCAAAACCTAGTATGGGCTTAGGCTGATAACTTTGAGGTCAGATTTGAGGTAGCCTGGTTCATTGAATTTCAACGTTACTTGGCAATATGGTAGCATGTTCTATGCTGCTTCTAAAAATACTAGTAAGAATGTGTGATCTCTACAAATTCTAAAAGAAAATTGGGCAAAACCTAGTACGGGCTTAGGCTCATATTTTTGGGACCTAGATTTGAGGTAGCCTGGTTCTTTGAATTTCAACGTTAGTTGACGATATGGTTGCACGTCTTATGCCGCTTCTAAAAATACTAGTAAGAATGTGTGATCTCTACAACTTCTGAAAGAAAATTGGGCAAAACCTAGTATGGGCTTAGGCTGATAACATTGAGACCTAGATTTGAGGTAGCCTGGTTCTTTGAATTTCAACGGTACTTGGCAATATGGTAGCATGTCCTATGCCGCTTCTAAAAATACTAGTAAGAATGTGTGATCTCTACAACTTCTGAAAGGGAATTGGGCTAAACCTAGTATGGGCTTAGGCTGATAACTTTAAGACCTAGATTTGAGGTAGCCTGGTTCTTTCGATTTAAACGTTAGTTAGCAAGATTTTAGCTTGTCTTATGCCGCTTTTAAAAATACTAGTAAGAATGTGTGATCTCTGCAACTTCTAAAAGAAAATTGGGCTAAACCTAGCATGGGCTTAGGCTGATAACTTTGAGATCAGATTTGAGGTAGCCTGGTTCTTTGAATTTCAACGTTACTTGGCAATATGGTAGCATGTCCTATGCCGCTTCTAAAAATACTAGTAAGGATGTGTGATCTCTACAACTTTTAAAAGAAAATTGGGCTAAACCTAGTATGGGCTTAGGCTGATAACTTTGAGATCAGATTTGAGGTAGCCTGGTTCTTTGAATTTCAACGTTACTTGGCAATATGGTAGCATGTCTTATGCCGCTTCTAAAAATACTAGTAGGAATGTGTGATCTCTACAACTTCTGACAGAAAATTGGGCAAAACTTAGTATGGGCTTAGGCTGATAACATTGAGACCTAGATTTGAGGTAGCCTGGTTCTTTGAATTTCAACGTTACTTGGCAATATGGTAGCACGTCTTATGCCGCTTCTAAAAATACTAGTAAGAATGTGTGATCTCTACAACTTCTGAAAGAAAATTGGGCTAAACCTAGTATGGGCTTAGGCTGATAACTTTGAGACCTAGATTTGAGGTAGCCTGGTTCTTTGAATTTCAACGTTAGTTGGCAATATGGTAGCACGTCTTATGCCGCTTCTTAAAATACTAGTAAGAATGTGTGATCTCTACAACTTCTTAAAGAAAATTGGGCAAAACCTAGTATGGGCTTAGGCTCATATTTTTGGGACCTAGATTTGAGGTAGCCTGGTTCTTTGAAATTCAACGTTAGTTGGCAACGTGATAGCACGTCTTATGCCGCTTCTAAAAATACTAGTAACAATGTGTGATCTCTACAACTTCTGGTATAAATCTGAGCAAAACCTTAGTATGGGCTTAGGCTGATTTCTTTGAGTCCAAAATTTTTCCTAGCCTGGTTCTTTCAATTTCAACCTGTGTTGGCGTGGTAATATCTCGTGTAATGCTGCTTTGAATGTTATTAGTTAAAAAGTGTGATCTTTATGAATTCACACTAATAATTCATTTGTGAAGTTAGCAGCCTAAAATGAAATTTTACATTTCTTTAAATTTCAAGTGTTTTTGGTTTCTGATGGGTCAGTTTTGATAGATTTGTCATTTGTGTCACTTGTTATGTCCTTATTTTCCTTAAACAACATTGTTTTCGTTGTTTATTTTTAATTTTTAATAAGACGATTTAATTTGGTCGGGTTATCATGGTCAGCTAACTTTGGGCTGCTAACTTCACACCGGTTACTTATACTACTATATTAGGAACATGCCAATTTTGCTAATTATATCCAGTTGAGCATTTTGTATTGAAACGAACGTCATATTAATTATTAATCGTCGTAATACTTTACGACCGTAAATAATGCCTGGGAACAGAGTAAATAACAAACCATACACTTCTCTTCTGGATGGTCAACAAGAAGCCATCATTGTCAGATGCTCGTGCAGAACATGATAAACATACATTTAATGTAAAGTTACTATTATTTTGGAAACATATACCTATAACATATTTCCCAAATTAATAAAAAAGTAGGTAAACAAAAACATGTTTTATTATTCACAACTCTTTATTAAGTCTTGTCCACCATGATATCAGCAGCTTGAACTGCAACATGTACCTGGAAATTAGAAATTATATCTTTTTAAAGCAGTTTCAGGCTGAATTTTGAGTATGGCTATGTATTCTTGTATATTCCTTCTTTCTAGTAGGCACCATCTCTGTTTAACGGTTTGCCTTTAGATACTCTGGCTACATTACCACAGAAAATAAATAGATACCACGACCCTACCAATAAAGTGAGCTTTTAAATACTTAATTGTAGTAAATTAATATTAATTTTATACTTACATCGACGTGATTCTCACAGCAATACTGTGTGTAACACGTGAAGTAGGTAGGTATTCCAAGTTTAATTCACGGTACCCATCTTTCACGTCGTAGTCTTCGTGGATTCGAACTATTATTTTTGTGAATCATTCCCACACATAGGAACAACGTTTTTGATATATTATTAAGCAATGAAATCTACTGTTTAGGTATTAATTATAAATCAAATTGTAACAAACAAGCGCAGCGGTTTAACTGAAAAATTTTGTTATGACAATCGATGACAATGATAACTTTGACAATACGTGAGTGACGGATTTATTTACTATGGTTCGATAACTTTTATTATGCAATGACTTTACATTCAGCCCAGGAGAAGGTCAAACTAAGGTCATAAGGATATTTGTTGAAATATCTTCAATCCTCAATTATTATATCGCAGCAAATGTCGGAAACTGTTTAAAAACCTTATATCTCGAAATGGTTTTCGAAATAGAACATTTGAAAAAAAAATTAACAATCCTAATTGTAATATGTGTCAATATTTTGACCAAAAATTATTCAAAAAAACTTCACCTTTTTTAGGGTTCCGTATTTTTATTTTAGACTCAGTTTAAAGAAGAAAAAAACATGAAATAATAAATAAGGTAAACAAAAAACCGCTCAGTTTGGGTGATCAAAAAACAGACAGAGCGGATTTTACCTGAAACCGCGAAAGGGCCTGAAGCAAGGCTGAAGCAAAGTAACGGGTCCTGTAATAATTGACGAAGGGACGCCGAAATATGCATATACCACCAAACCAAAATTTTCAAATGCACTAACAAGGAATTTTCGTTTAGCATTCTATTTTGTTGTTTTTATGTTATAGTAAAACTCAGATACAAATTATTTTTTAACAAGCAGAAAAATCTAAAAGAATAAATTTAAAAGTGGAAAAATTACTGTCTAATGAGTACTTATTGATCCAGAGGCCGTAAGTTCAGGTCTCACCCAAGACAGTAATTTTTTCACTTTTTTTATTATACCAGGATCTGGTCCATAAGCTCCGAACTATAGTCGAAAACTAACTTGAATATTTTCGTTTTTATCTACTACGGCCGTACCCTATTTAATGACACGAATAATATTTAAATAAATATGGTACCTATCAGTGGCGGCGCGTCAAACATATCCATAGGCAAGCCGGAGCTTATTTGGCTTACATATTTCCTTTACAACGCTGCTCAAACGTCCAAAAACAGGCGAGCCGGTGGGAATCGGCTTTTATGGACGCGCCGCCACTGGTACCTATGTACCTTCGCCTATGTACAGTCAGCATCACTAATAGCGGATGAAAACGTGCTATCAATATCTGCTACCCTGAAATAGAAATAAATCTCTACAGCACACTGTATCACAGTCTAATCGCTCTACATATAGAGTCTTATCTATTTTTGTTACGATGTTAGAAAATGGTAGAGTTATACCAAGATAACTGCAACAACTATCGTACAATAGCATTAATTTCTCATGCCAGCAAAATTCTCCTTCACGTCATTAATGCAAGGCTAAGATCATATCTTGACTGGCAAATACCGCAAGAACAAGCCGGTTTCGTTAAGGGGAAAGGGACTCGCGAGCAAATTCTAAACCTTCGGCTCATAATAGAAAAATGCTATGAATTCAACATCCCAATGTACATGTGCTTTGTCGACTATCAGAAGGCTTTCGACTGCGTAAGGTGGGAAAAGCTGTGGGAGATACTAGCTGAACTTGGAGTCCCAGGCCACCTTATAGCTCTACTGCAAAGTCTCTATGGTTCTGGTTATGGAACGGTGACCATTGGAGGCGTCACGTCCAAGAGCTTTAAGTTCCAGAAGGGGGTACGACAGGGATGCATTATATCTCCCATACTATTTAATATATATGGGGAGTATATAATGCGACACACCCTTGAAGGTTGGGAGGGCGGTGTCAAAGTCGGAGGAAAACTTATTTCGAACCTTCGCTACGCGGACGACACCACCCTCCTTGCATCGTCCGAAATGGAAATGGCGGAAATTCTCAAACGACTTGAAGAAACCAGCCGCAGAATGGGGCTCGAGATAAATGCAAGAAAGACAAAACTGATGATAGTGGACCGTTTCGGTGTTGAGCAGCGTACAGATGCACTAAACGCTTTTGAAACCGTGGATCATTTTCAGTACCTTGGGTCGGTGATCACGAATAAAGGGACATGTGAACCGGAGATACGCAGACGTATCGGCATGGCTAAGACAGCAATGACCCAACTCGGCAAAATATGGAGAGACAGGAACATTTCGAACCGCACTAAAATACATCTCGTCCGCACACTTGTCTTCTCCATATTTCTGTATGGGGCCGAAACCTGGACGCTGAAAGCCGCTGATAGGCAGAGGATCGATGCTTTCGAAATGTGGTGCTGGCGCCGTATGTTAAGGATTCCTTGGACAGCCCACCGCACAAACGCTTCGGTCCTCAAAGAACTCAGAATGGAGAACACCCAACGTCTGTCCTCTATATGTCTACACCGTGTTGTTACCTACTTTGGCCATATCGCACGAAGAGGGGCCAACAATTTAGAAAAACTAGTGGTGACGGGAAAGGTCGAGGGTAAAAGACCTAGAGGACGAAGTCCAAAGAGATGGTCGGACCAGATCTCCGAACAGCTGGAGCTACCTGTTACCACCGCCTTCCATCAAGCATCAGACCGCAACAGTTGGAGGCAATTTATAAATCGCAAGTGGAGTCACGATCCTCAGCAATGGGGGAGCGATTAAGAAGAGATACCAAGATAAGTCAGCAACGATTTTCTACACGATGTGCAAGTGTTATTTTAAACGTCAAACTTCTATGAAATAATGTCGTATAAACAACACTCACTGCGTGTGCTGTCAAAATCGTTGCAGACTTATCTTGGTCCAACTCTAGATACTTTTGGCTCGTAGTTTGATCCGCTACTTCTGACGCAGACTGTACCTATTTCCTAGTATTACCACTTCCCAGATTGTTCTCGTTTACCTTACCGTAATAGGGTATTTGACTGTACCTAGTTATTTAAAATAAATTATTTTACACCATGCATGAAATAAATCACCAGAAGATTAATAGAGAAACGTAGACAGCAGTGATTTTTAGACATTAGTCTAGTTCGTTTTTTTTAGCATTAGAAAGAACTTGCAAGAAGGTAAGCGATCTTGACATGTCTTTTAATTGAAAAATGCTTTTTAAAAATCAAAAACTATTACTTATGAAAGCAGAAGAATATAAATGATCGTATTAGATTCATAATTGTTACATATTTGCCGTAACTTATTTTTAAAATGTGTTTTTCAATTAAAAGACACATCAAGATTGTTTACCTTATTTCTAATGCTAAAAAAACGAACTATAGTAAAATACCCTATTCCTTACTATTAATAGTATTAACACATAATTTCCACAATCCCGTCTGAAAACCCTGTACCCGGAAGAAGCAACCGCGTCACGGTTACATAACGTGGCTACGCAAGTGCGGGGCGGGGCGGGGCGGGGCGGGGCGGGGTGGGGGTGGATCGATGCGCGGCCGTTCACCCGCCTGCAATGCGCCTGCAGCGTGCCGCGTGCGGCCCTGGTACAGGCTGTGTTGACAGACGGGCTTTTTTTAGGGTTCTGTAGGGTAAAAACGGGACCCTATTACTAAGACTCCGCTGACCGTCTGCCTTTCACCAGGCTGTATCCAATGAGCCGTGATAGCTACTGCCGTATTCGAACTTCAAGATATTCACAAGAGACGACACGTACTAGATCCATTCTAGATACGTTATAGTTTAGATATCAACTAGTTCTCTTTTGCAGTGGAATTCGGACAGCCAATATGTCACTTTTACATGAGATAGAGTATGATCTATTAGATCTATTAGATGTGAATTAGATCTCTAAGTCAATCTCTCAATCGCGCAAATGTCAAATTTGACAGGTTAGATCTTAAACATATCGGTATCGTATCTTGGTGATGTCTAATAGATGTCTAAGACTCCGCTGACCGTCTGTCTTTCACCAGGCTGTATCCAATGAACCATGATAGCTATACTAGGCAGTTGAAATTTTCACAGATACCCGGCGCGATTCGGGAAATGAATTAGAGATGCACTAGATATGAAATAGTAAAGATATGTGACGTTCTACGGAAAAAGGTACCTTATGGCGGTTGGCGCTTACGCTACTATTAACGCCGCTCCAATACTATTGCGGCCATAAGGTACCTTTTGCCGTGGAACGTCACATATACTTACTTTTTCATATCTAGTGAATGTCTAATTCATTTCCCGAATCGCGCCGAAGACTCCGCTGTCCGTCTGTCTGTCACCAGGCTGTATCCCATGAACCGTGATAGCTAGGCAGTTGAAATTTTCACAGATGTATTTCTGTTGCCGCTATCACAACAAATACTAAAAACAGAATATAATAAATATTTAAGTGGGACATACGTGATTTTTTTGCCGTTTTTTGCGTAGGTGGTACGGAATCTTTCGTGCGAGAGTCCGACTCGCCCTTGGCCGGTTTTTTCATTATTAGTAGTTTTTTTGGTGCGTGTATATTTGGCGGGATAGCCAATGGAAAGAGGGTTGGTTTTTACCTAGTGGGACATATAGATATTTAGGTTAACATAAGCATATAATTAGAATGTTTTTGTTCAGTTCGATTCCGAGTCGTCTGGAATTAATTAGAGTAATTAAATATAAATAAAATAAATTAATTAAAAAATTAAAAACACGACTGCTGAATTTTAAAGCGAACTGAAAAGCTAAAAATAATTTTAATATGTTAGTTACATAAGGGGTCATGCACATTTATGACCGTGACTGTAGGTAGGTACGTGTGCATTTCGTTTCGATTACAGTCGGGGGACCTTCATTTACCTACTGCATTATTTCATTTAAAAGGTCCCCCGACTGCAATCGAAACTAAATGCACACGTACCTACCTACAGTCACGGTCATAAATGTGCATGACCCCTTATGTAACTAACATATTAAAGTTATTTTTAGCTTTTAGTGACAAAACGAACTAAAACTATTATTATAAAGATTACCCGGGCATTTAGTTTGTCCACAAAGTTCTCTTTATGTGGATATTAGCTCCTGGGACTGGGACCTTTTAATTAAACTCACCGTTCCGGAATACCGGCGTCTTTTCTGTGGATAATATGTGGATGTGTTCACGATATATGGGACATTTGACATTTTCCCACATAGCTTCTTAAAAAGAAGTAGAAGCTTTTAACATGTCCATGAGGGTTTGAAGGTCCACAGTAAAGACTCATAACTTTAACTCCCACTAAAAAAGTTATTGACTCGATTACCTTCGATGCGACTTTAGCAGGACGCACATGGCCCTAGGCTAAATACCACGTTGTTAGCAACAAATCGAACAACAATCATATGCGTCTGATTGCATTTCATTATTCAGTCTACGCGACGCTAACATCTTTATGTGGCAGTAATTACTACCTACTTACAAATGATGAACTGGCGAATATAGGTAGCTATTAGCCCCGACAGACTAGATGGCTGAGGGCCGAGCTCTGCGTAGGGCCGAACGCCTAAACGTTCAAGAGAAGCACGCTTCTACGCGAGGCTGAAAGCCATGCTGCGGGACGTTAGCGGTGAAACACAGAACCATTGTACATATTGTGTCAAAATACGTAGACTGAAGACCGAGCTCTGCGTAAGGCCCACGGGTGCAATTTCTTCAAATGTCTGACCGAGTTCCACGAGTACTAAACTCCCGCAGGTCAGTCTTCGGCGTCGCGTGGAATCGCGCCTTCCCAATTAAGATACTAGGGGAAATTGAGGATAGCGCATGTACCTGTCCGACGCTCCGGACCTTCGGCTTTACGCAGAGTTCGGTCTACGGGCTTCGCATTAGACACTTGTAACATTACATTGTTCTGTGTTTAAATACTAAAGGTACGCCTCCCTCGGACGCTTCGGGCATTCAGCCCTACGCGAGGTTCGCGGCCTTCGGCCTTCGTATTTAGATACTTGTATTATTGTCTATATTATGGTATGTTGTTGTTGTTTGAATACTAAAGACGCGCCTTTTTCGGACGATTCGGGCCATTGGCTTTTTTATTGCTATAAAAGGGGAGATTGCAGCTATACTAGGGGAAATTGCAGTAAGTGAGTTCCACCTGTCAGATGATCCTGGCCTTCGACCCTACCCCAGCTCGGACTTTGGCCTTCGCATCTAGACACTTCTTCTATTGGTCTGTGTTTGAACACAACACTCTTGCAGCTCGGCCTTTGGCCTTCACAATTAATATATTCCTTAGGGGAAATTTGCGAAAAGCGCGCGCTCTGGCCCTTGGACCCTACGCGGAGCTCACATTTCGGCTTTTGAATTTAGACAAATGTCTACTACTACTAGTTAGGTTAGGAATGAATAAAGGAAGGTTCGAAGCATTTGAGAAGGAAGGAAGAGACATAATATGTATAAACATTGTCACATAGATACTTCTTACAATAGGGAATATTACGCGAAACTCTGCGTAGGGGGCGCCACTACTACACTCCATCACAATCTCGGGCTCTACCGCGAAATAAGAAAATCGAAATTTCGCTATCACTCTTGCATATTCGGCAGAACATTGCAGTATCCCTATTATGAAAATTAGTTTAGTACCTACGCACGTGCTAAAACAAAAGCAATTTTTTTCGCAGGCGGGTTAATTAGGTTTAGTAGGCAAGGATAATTTTATTCACAAGAAATATAAGAATCCAATAAGCCAGAAATTATTCGAAGCCCATCGCTTAAATAGAATTTCACACGTTTAGATTTCAATAGCGCGATTTAGAACATGTTTGTGTTTAGTTCCTGTATTTACCTTAGGTATACCATATGATCTATATATATTTTTATGATCAGCGGTAAAAATCCTTACATTTGATAGCTCACTAAATAAGATAGAAGGATTTATTTTTCTTAGCACAATTTGAGAATCCTTATTCTACCATAATAAGACTTGAACGCGTATGTTGCATACATATTTTAAATCGTCTTTCAAAGCTCTTCATTTTGAGGCCCCACTCGATAGGTTTGCAAGATTTTTTTTTCTAAACATCACGCAATAACATGTATTATGTCCGCCATATTGATTTTATTATGACGTCACATAGCCTATGTTAGTCGGGATGACGTAAGGATTCTAATGATATATCATTTATCTAAATCGGTTAAGGCATTCAGAAGTTATGGTGGAATAAAGAAACTCACATACAAACATGAACCCTGAAAACAATACACTCTTTTGTTTGGGCAGTCGTGTAATAATAAAAGGATGACCCCTGATGATGTCCACAATGTCATGCAATAAATACTTACCTCTATTGAATCATACATTTTATTATTAATAACTTGTATTAAATCGGTGCAAATAATATTTAATTAACTACATAACCTTTTAAATTATTATTTCATAAGGTATTTAAAATCAAGTATTAAAGATAATAATCATATAATCATTAAAAATCTCGACACACGTCAAACCAAAAAGTTTTAAAATACTTATGGCTGTTTGGTGGATGACTGATATATACCTAAAACTTATTATACAATACATAGGTTTTCGCTTCAAATGAGTCCTTCAAATGAGATTTTAACGCATATTTACATATCAGGTTAGTAAAATGAAGTATACTGCAAAACGTAATTCAAAACCAAAAAACGATAGACAATGTTGCCACTTTTTACTAGCGCGTCTTGTATTTATGTAAAAATAAGTATATAAAAGCTATAATAAGTATATTTTTTAAATCGTAGGAGTAAAATTACTAATCAATAAATAATCTTAGCGTGATTATTGATCCAAAGCAATTTACTATTTTACAAATAAATTATAGCAGTGGCAACATTGTCTTACTTTTTTGGTCTTGAATTACGTTTTCAGTTTAGTTTTGACAAACTGATTTGTATCCATTCAATGTATACAAGGTTTTTTCCTTATTTTTATGTTTATTAATATTTCTCGTGTCGCATTTTACGTACACATGTCAAGTATTTTTGGTGCGACGCGGTAAAAAGATGGATGGGCGCAATTTTGGTAATGCGAGAGTTTGCTAAAATGAGGAAAATTTTACTTTCTTTTTCTACTTACAGGCTTCTTCCAAATTTAATTTTGACTGTTCTAAATATGTTTTGGTTATTATTAGCCTCAAAAATATACGCGGCTAAAATGTTATGCAATGAACACCCGTTTAACTCTATTTTGAGAGCTAAAATATTGCGTACGCACCAAAAGGAGAGGTATTATATAAAACGTTATATAAGACAGAAAATAAAACAACGCAACGCTCTTTAAATATACTGTTCTTATTTCGAGACTTTATACACTGGACAGTTAGCACAAAGTTGTAATTCAGAAATAGAACAAGAAGCAAGATGACTGCGTGTGCGTGACGTGCACGTGCGCGTGCAGAGTTGTAGTATACAGATCCTTATGAGAGACGGCACACCGCTTGCGTGAAGTGTGCGTGTGCAGCTCCAACATTTTGGCGCACGCGCACGTGCACGTCACGCACACGCAAGCCGGTGTACACAGGCATTTAATAATTTAAGCGCATGACCAAATATAGATCAAATAACATAAATTAAAATCTTAAGGTAGCTACTATTATCCAATACAAAGCTTAATAAATGAAAGTTCATTTATTAAGCAAATTTATATATCTCTAGGCGTATTACGAGCACGAGTCATAACATAATGGAAACGATTCGGCGCGTAATGCATGTCGAATTGTCGAGCGATCCATCACACCAATGTACCCTCCATGTAACAATAAAATACGTTTTATTGCCGTTATATACCACCCCGTTTTACCCACTAGTACAAATGTAACCATAGAAACAAATTAATCAATTCGGTTTGCTTCTTTACAGGCCTTATTTACGAGTATCTGACTTTTTTTTTTTAAAGACCTAAGAAATCATTTATTTACATACAATATATATACAATTATACAGTGGTACAACTAAACGAAATTAATAACTAGCTTAAAATGACTGACTGACTTTATTAATTTTATTTTGTTTTGCTTTTGTAAGAATTTGATATGTTTTTTGTATGATTTGATACAATAATATAATTTTAAATCAACTTTCTATAAAGAAAATTACCTACGGTATGTAATTGCTTAAATTCTATAGTAATTTAAACTGTATTTTTTCTTATTTACTCGTAATGCATGTTAATTGTAAGATGTTATATTTAAAACGATGTGTCCCTCCGAGTTTGTTGCCGGTCCCAGATTGGGATAAAACCATAGAATATTCCTAAATTACAGTATATGGAAATACCTCATCATCATCATCATATCAGCCCTTTATCGCCCACTGCTGAGCATAGGCCTCTCTTCTAGTACGCCACTTGTCACGGTCCTGAGCTAATCTTGGAAATACCTACATTAATATAAAGGATAAATAGTTATTTGTTTCACTCGGGGGCAAAGTTGTTGTTTAACCGCTCGTGCTAATATTGATACCCGAGCAAGCGAAAGATTCCAAAATTGAACCACGAGCGTAGCGAGTGGTTCGAAAATGGAATCTTGAGCGTTGCGAGGGTTTCAAAGCACGAGGGTTAAACAAAATTTGCCCCCGAGTGAAACACAAAATTTTTCACCATAGCAAATATTAAACGTAGAATATCAAACAAAATCAAACCTAATCAAATCCAAATGAATGTTATTAAATATTTATCATCCAAAATCATCCTTTAAAAGTCAATTCTACCAGCAAACATAAGAAAACAACTCAAAATTTGCATTTGTTTACTTTGCCTCACATGTGGATAAAATGCAACTTTGCTATCAGTTTTTGAAGTGCAAAGTAAGCCTTTCCGAGCTGGTGTGGTGAAAAAAAATAAGTACCGCTCTTTTTCAAGTCGAACATTTTAAAAAGTAGAGCAAGTAAAGCAACTTTATACCTAGTACGCAAAAACTCTTCAAACCATACCAATTGTTCACGTAACATTCGACTTGTAAAAAGCTGTCATAATTTATTAGCTGAATAGCCGTCTAAATTAAAAACAACAACATTACATAAAACTAATACGTACATAATAAACATGTTTTTCCTCCGCACGACTAACTCGTAGCCGCGCCTACGACGAACGCTACGCCGTAGACGTGCTACGCATACATCGAGATACGAACGCTATTCTCAAACTTTTATTAAACGTTCTAGAATCTATGCATCACGTGCGCTCGCTCACTCTAAAGCGCAGACATATTCGTGTGAATGCGATGGATTGATGTCCAAATCAAATTGGTTTAGAATTTTAGTCAGGAAATGCGGCTTATGGTTTCAATTCTTTAGGCACGGATTATAAATGGAAACCATTAATAACGCTCGGGAAATTCAATAGTAAGGGTGTTGTGTCGGAAAATCGATGGGTAATTAATTACACTTGTACAGCGTTTAGAGGCGATTGGAAACGGGAACACCCTATATGGCGATTAGCGCATTCAGTTGTGTATTTTTGTTGTTCGCGATAAATGGAGGGACATAGTTGTTGGTCACGATCCTCTGCCGTATTAGAACTTCAAGATATTCACAAGAGACGACACGTACTAGATCCATTCTAGATACGTTATAGTTTAGATATCAACTAGTTCTCTTTTGCAGCGCAATTCGGGCAACCAGTGTCACTTTTACGTTAGATAGAGTAAGATATCTATTAGATGTGAATTGGATCTCTAAAGTCATATCCTGTGGAAATCGTTCAAGAGTATCTCCAGAATCGCGCAAATGTCAAATTTGACAGGTTAGATCTTAAACATATCGTTATCGTATCTTGGTGATGTCTAAAAGATATCTAACAGATGTCTATTTCAAAATCCGAATCGGGCCGTCAGCCATGAGGGAACGACGAAGAAGAAGATTTTTGTGTACTATAACGGTGGCAAACTAGTGTACGGCTCATATGATGATAAGCGTTGCTTATGAAAGCATGCTGCCGATTCTTTATTACCATATTCGAAGACTAGCTGTTGCCCGCGACTTCGTCCGCGTGGCAGTCTTATCTTCAATATTTTACATCTTTAGTACCTATAATTTTCATATCCAAGCAATGTTGAAATTACTTTTCTTTTTTAGCAAGTTGTATGAAGTTTTAAGTCAAGTGGATTTTGATGTTGGTTGCTGAAATTACTTTTCTTGTATTCTAATAATAGGTACCTATGCCCTTATACAAAAATTCAAGTTCCGCACTCACAAAATATCTGTTCTTCATACAAACTTTCAACCCGTTTCTCACCACCTTGGGGGATGAATTTTCAAAAATGTTTAAATTCGTTTTCATGTTTTTTAATTTAAAACCTTTTTTTTGCAAAAAGATCAAGTTCCTAGCTTAAAATTAAATTTACACCCCAAGACGAACTTTCATCCCCTTTTTCACCCCCTTAGGGCTTGTATTTCCAAAAACGTTGCAATTACTTTTTTTTTAATCGGCTTCGGCTATTATGTCTTTCTAAGAAGTTTCAAAGCATTTGTAATGGATTCAAACTTTGAACCCCATTTTAACCCTGTTAGGGAATGAATTTTACAAAACACTGAAATTATTTTTATTGTCTTCTAATAATATCCCCAAATACAAAGATTCAAGTCCCGCGCTCGAAAAAATGTTTGATATCCATACAAACTTTCAACCCCTTTTTCACCCCTTAGGGGATGAATTTTCAAAAACGCTGTAATGAGTTTGCTTTTATTTTAATTTAATTCGTTATTACACAGTTTCAAGTTTCTAGCTTAAAATAAAATTTGCCCCTGAATACGAACTTTCATCCCCTTTTTAACCTTACCTAACCCTTAGGGGTTAAAATTCCAAAAACGTTGCAATTACTTTTTTGTAATCGGCTATTATGCATTGTAAGAAGTTTCAAAACCATTTGTAATGAATCCAAATTTCAACCCCTTTTTAACCCTGTTAGGGGATGAATTTTACAAAACGCTGAAATTACTTTCCCTGTTTTCTAATAATATCCCTAAATACAAAGATTCAAGCCCCACACTCGAAAATTTTTTAAATATCCATACAAACTTTCAACCCCTTTTTAACCACCTTAGGGGATGAATTTTCAAAAACGCTGAAATTAGTATTCTTGTACTTTAATAATATATCTTTTTACGAAGTTTCAAATTCCTAGCTTAAAAGAAAACTTTAACCCCATATAAAACTTTCATCCCCTTTTTAACCCTGTTAGGGGATGAATTTTACAAAACGCTGAAATTACTTTTATTGCCTTCTAATAATATCCCCAAATACAAAGATTCAAGTCCCGCGCTCGAAAAAATATTTGTTACTCATACAAACTTTCAACCCCTTTTTCACCACCTTGGGGGATGAATTTTCTAAAACGCTGAAATTAGTTTTCTTGTATTTTAATTGAATACGTTTTTACAATGTTTCAAGTTCCTAGCTTGAAATAAAATTTGCACCTAAAGAGGAACTTTCATCCCCTTTTTAACCCCCTTAGGGGTTGAATTTCCAAAAATGTTGGAATAAGCTTTTTTTTGTAATTGGCTATTATGCCTTTCTAAGAAATTTCAAAGCATTTGTAATGGATTCATATTTTCAGCCCCTTTTTAACACTGTTAAGGGATGAATTTTACAAAACGCAGAAATTACTTTTCCTGTCTTCTAATAATATCCCTAAATACAAAGATTCAAGTCCACCACTCGAAAAAATGTTTGATATCCATACAAACTTTCAACCCCTTTTTCACCAACTTAGGGGATGAATTTTCAAAAACGCTGAAATTAGTTTTCTTGTATTTTAATAATACATCTTTTTACGAAGTTTCAAATTCCTAGCTTAAAAGAAAACTTTAACCCCATACAAACTTTCATCCCCTTTTTAACCCCCTTAGGGGTTGAATTTCTCAAAATCGCTTCTTATCTCTTGTACACTTTATAAATGTAATCTGGTGTGCAAATTTCAACTTTCTGGCTTTTGTAGTTTCGGCTCTGCGTTGATGAATCAGTCAGTCAGTCAGTCAGTCAGGACACTTGCATTTATATATATAGATTCTCGTTGACAGGTTAAGGCACAAAAACAACATCCTCGCCGTACCATTTGATATTTACCAGTCGCTTTTCGGTGAAGGGAAACATCGTGAGGAAACCAGACTAATCCCAATAAGGCCTAGTTTACCCTCTGGGTTGGAAGGTCAGATGGCAGTCGCTTTCGTAAAAACTAGTGCCTACGTCAAATCCTGCGATTAGTTGTCAAGCGGACCCCAGGCTCTCATGAGCCGTGCCGAAATGCTGGGATAACGCGAGGAAGAAGTTCAGGAACTAACTGCCTGATTCGTAAATTAAGATACGTCAAATATTACGGCTAGATACAATATGGATTAGATATCAGTGTCAAAAGTGGCGTTTTTATTTGAGGAAACGTCAATTTTCACACTGACATTTAATCCATATCATATCTAGCCGTAATATTTAGTTTAAATATAATTGGATACGATTATAATAAGTTTTTGGCAAAAATTTCATTTTTGGTACAAGCTTTTATCGCTGACTGTACTTTTCTTGCGATAGACAACTAATACTCATCGAGACAGTTCTAAAAACCCCTAACACAATTAGGTTGCGTTGTTTCATCACAGAGTTCCTATGGCCACCTCCTGTCTCCATCATCAGATCAGTTCGAAAGTACCATATTATTGTATTATCATCTGAACTACATACAGATGCCAATTTTCATGACGCTACGATCCTTGGAAGATGGTTAAATTAGTTACAATAGATTCCATTACATAGTTAGTTACATACAGGTCGACGTTCCTATGGCCACCTCCTGTCTCCATCATCAGATTAGTTTGACAGTACCATATTATTGTATTGTCATCAGAACTACATACAGCTGCCAATTTTCATGACGCTATGATCCTTGGAAGATGGTTAAATTAGTTGCCTTAGATTCCATAACATACAGGTCGACCTAATAAAAGCTTGTTAAAAATAACCCTATCGTTAAATGCAGGAGTCAAATTATACATCTCTATTTTACTAGATAAGTTAATTTTCCTAACATCTATGCAAGGAGATAAAGTCCCCAACATCCAACATTGCCCTCTAACACCGCGCTGCAAGGTTAAAAACGGCTTGGCTTGACAAACAGGAGTATTCTAACTTTAGTTATTTGATCTGTTTTCGATATGATACTGACGTCTGTGTCAAAACTCAAAAGTGACGTTTTTGCTTGATGTCACTGTTGACACTAACGGATCGGTATAATATCAGAAACAAATCGAATAACTAAAATTCGAATACGCCTCCCGAAAGCACAGTGGTTAGCACATTTCCACAGCTTCCTGGCCTGTCAGACTTCGGCCGTTTCCGGCAAACATCGGCTCGGCTCGACACCCCGCGTCTACCAACTCTATAGACCCCACGAACTCTACCTAGCTGCACCATTGACAGAAAACACTAAACAATTATAAACCTTATTCCGACGAGATAAGGTGTAACACTGGTCAGTCTAATCTGTTACTGTGACAACGTGTCTACTCAGTGATGCTACGGGGAGGTCGCCGCTGATTGGTCGGATTCGTATGGTACAACACTGGCGCTGATCATTGGTAGTCTTTATCCCGTTGGAATAAGGATGACGAGTGATTAAAATGTAAAAAGTGCATGTGTGTACTAGTGAACTTTGATAATGAACTGTGATCCCGGGCCGCGCCCGATGCAACGCCCGATCTGAGCCAAAAAGCCATTTTAAAAGCTTTTGTAGGGTTCCGTAGCCAAATGGCAAAAAACGGAACCCTTATAGATTCGTCATGTCTGTCTGTCTGTCTGTCTGTCCGTCCGTATGTCACAGCCACTTTTTTCCGAAACTATAAGCACTATACTGTTGAAACTTGGTAAGTAGATGTATTCTGTGAACCGCATTAAGATTTTCATACAAAAATAGAAAAAAAAATTTTTTTTAGGGTTTCCCATACATAGAACTAAAACTCATTTTTTTTTCATCAAACCTATACGTGTGGGGTATCTATGGATAGGGATAGGTCTTTAAAAATGATATGGAGGTTTCTAATATCATTTTCTTCTAAACTGAATAGTTTGCGCGAGAGACACTTCCAAAGTGGTAAAATGTGTGTCCCCCCCCCCTGTAACTTCTAAAATAAGAGAATGATAAAACTAAAAAAAATATATGATGTACATTACCATGCAAACTTCCACCGAAAATTGGTTTGAACAAGATTCGGTAAGTAGTTTTTTTTAATACGTCGTAAACCGGAAACCGCAATTTTATTATGTTACTTGCTGTTACGGAACCCTTCATGGGCGAGTCCGACTCGCACTTGGCCGCTTTTTTAAGATGACTGCAGCAAAGCCAAAAGGAAGAGATATGATTTTAGTAGTCGGCAGCAGCATTGCATAAAGTGCAAACTGAATGCATCCCAGATTGCTTATTTAGGAACTGTTTAGGAAAATACTTATTTGTTTTCTATTTGTGTTGTGTGTGTTGCTGTTATTACCGTCATTAACACTGTTAAAAGATTAACGCAAACTTGTATGTTATTATATTGTTTAGTTCTTCAAAAGTCTTGAATTTCATACGGAAATTAGACTATGTTTGCAAGGGCAGTCTTCAGCCAAACAATTAAGTCAGTGATAAAGGCTTGTATGAAGCGATAAAATATCTGACGAAATATTTATTTCATTTTGATGATTTGTAAACCTTATTATTACACGAGGCTTACCAGGTGGTCAGTTAAGCGTTGCTGCTAGTACACAAGCGATAAAATTATACAGAACACGGCTGAATACCCCACTCGGCTTGTTTTTCCACGTGAAATGTTTACAGAATTTTTATGCGCAAATATTGCGTCGGATTATTCACTTTTTAATATGTTCCGTGAATTCCAATAGTGAAATTTTAACATGAAAGGCCGGATGCATGTGCGTAGACGTATATGTACGTACACGTGCGCGTTGTAGTAAACAGATCCTAATGAGAGACGGCACACCGCTTGCGTGACGTCACCTCACCACGTTAGGAAATACTGCCTACGTATTTGTCAATGTTCGAATTGGATGTCATTAATAATGACTCATTATGCTATCGTGTATTTCGCACTTACTTGTCCATAAACGTTGGGCGCGAGCAAGATGTCAGTGTACGTTCGATTTGGGCTGAATGTTTAACGCATTCACTCCCAGGGGGGGTGGCCTAGGAACAAACATGTATGACGGTGAACGCACATGTTCGTCGGGGGCAGTGAATGTGTTAACGCAACAAAAATCTTGTACACTTTGCATTCCGTGCGTATAATCGTGACTGACTGTAGCCATACCTGACCTACCCTGCGCCGCGTCTCGTTATATAACCGCCCAGACTGCATTTTCTGACTTTAAGTAAACTTGGGCCAAGAAAAGTCTGCAGTGATTTTGATAGCCCACGCAGTACAAGTGTTATTTATACGTCATAATTCCATAGAAGTTTCATGTGTGAAATAACATTTGCTCTGCGTGGGTCATCAAAATCGCTACAGACTTGGTCTAATTCTACCTACATTTTCCAAATAAACGTCAATTGTTACAGGTAAAACTTATTTTTAACCGACTTCCAAATCCCAAAGGAGGAGGTTATCAATTCGGTTGTATGTTTTTTATTTTTTTTATTTTTTTATTTTTTTTTATTTATTTTTTTATTTTTTATGTTTGTTACTCCATATCTCCGTCATTACTGGACCGATTTCGAAAATTATTTTTTTGATTGTATGTATATGCATACAGATTGGTCCCGTTTTTGTCAAAATCCAGTTCTGATGATGGGATCCATGAGGAATCGACGGAACTCCTCAAATCTTAAAGGCATACATATGGTGATTTTTGTGTTTTTATCAACAAATCAAGCATATACATTCAAAAACGTGACATTTGATGAAGTGGAACTGCTGATGATGATCAGAACGGAACTCTTCAACGACGCATAGTTCACCTTTGGCGATTTGTCCTCTTCGTTATGTTTGTTAAGCAAGTTAAGTTTTTAAGCCACAATTTTATCAAGCTTGATTTCTGATGATGGGATCCATGAGAAATCGAGGGAACTCCTCAAATTTTAAAGGCATGCGTATAGAGATTTTTGTATTTTCATCAGAAAATCAAGCATTTTCATTAAAAACTGTCGCATTTGATGAAGTGGAACTGCTGATGATGATCAGAACGGAACTCTTCAACGACGCATAGTTCACCTTTGGCGATTTGTCCTCTTCGTTATGTTTGTTAAGCAAGTTTAGTTTTTAAGCCACATTTCTGTCAAGCTCGAGTTCTGATGATGGGATCCATAAGGAATCGAGGGAACTCCTCAAATCTTAAAGGCATACGTATATAATTTTTTGTATTTTCATCATAAAATCAAGCATTTACATTAAAAACTGTCGCATTTGATGAAGTGGAACTGCTGATGATGATCAGAACAGAACTCTTCAACGACGCATAGTACATGTTTGGTGATTTCGAATTTCGATTTTGACTTGGACTGGGACCCGAACTCATACCCGGATCCGGTTCGGACCCGGACTCGGACTCGGACCCGGACTCGGACCCGGACTCGGACCCGGACTCGGACCCGGACTCGGACCCGGACTCGGACCCGGACCCGGACTTGGACCGGGACTCGGACCCGGACTCTGACTCAGAGACCCGGACCTTGACCCGGAAAACCCCTATGATACCTAAACTAAATAAACCGCTATGATTACCTACCATAAAATGTAGGTATTGTAACGTAGTACATTTTTCTAAATTCAAAATAAGTATTTTGGGTCGATTGAAAATTAAAAGAAAAATACCTCTTCTTATTTCAACGTTTTTAACGGTGTCCAAAACAAACCTCATTGATTGCATTTCTATGCATAATCTGTTGCATTCAGATGCATCTCTCGATGCTTATCTGTTGTCGGGGTTGTCATATGACTAAAATTAATTAAAACTTGAGATATTTATGTTGTCACTCCAGGAAAACTTTGTATGAAGTAGGTAGGATTTATAAGATAAAAAACAATTTTGATTTAAAACAAAACATAGAAATTACAGACTTACAAAGTGGCTCTGGAATGAAACAATATTAGATTAAATGGTAAAAATATATTTCTTAGGCTCAGGAGTGATATTGTCTAAATAATTCAGACAGAATTTTCGTGGGATTTGTGTCTTCAAGGGACTGCCACCCTACCTTAGGGCTCTCAGGGACTCCATATTGGAGATCATTCGAGAATGATAGGCACATTTGATTTGGGAACCCCTCTGGGGACACTCGCTCGCAAGAGCCCAATTTGTGGGAAGACCACACTTTCGGCATGGTGGTCTGAAAGATGGAAACTGCTTGAGTCCTTCGGAAGCTCCACTGAGTGAGTAGAAATTAAATTTCGTGGTGATCGACTCCACAATGGCGCGAAACGTTGTGGGTTTGTTCTTAACCAAATTTTGGTTCTTTGCAGAGAGACTCCTGCTCGAGGGAAGGGAGCGCTCCGCCAGAAGGCTTAGCAGCTACCAGTGCGGTGAGCCAAATTTCCAATGGTTTCATCTCTTTTCTAGCGGCCATAAAGGGCGTAGGCTAATATAACCTTTTCTCGGTTTTCAGGAGCCGGGATTTACTGATTTATTCATTCATTTATTTCATTCGTTGAGTAATTTATCTCAAAAGCTTCAAAATCCTAGAAGTCAATTTGGTTTTGGAGACCTCCTGGAGCGAGGAATTTAAGCACGCCATCTGCCTCTGCCACGTCACTTTGGTACCACGTGCGCGGCCCCTGAGCTCTACGTCACAGCTCAGCATCTAGCATCACCGGGGAAAGCAGCCTGTCACCCCGCTGCATCTGAGGAACGTTTAAATTCTGAGGTCGGTCCTTTCCATGATTTAATTTAGTAGGGCATCAGCGCCAGCTGCAAAGTTTAGAGTAAATTTAGAATTTTGAGCAACCACTAAAGTAGGATAAAGACATTTGAAAATCCTGGTACATAGTATTTAGTATAAAATAAATTAGTTCTTAAATAAGTAGAATTCTGTGTGAAGCTTTATCCTGGACCTGTTAAGCGGCCCAGCTTTCCACTGAGCTAAGTTCTGAAATTAGGTGTCGTCAAATCAAGTTAAAGGTTCACATAGAAGTCAACAAGTTTAGAATTATCAACTAACATTCCATAGGCAAGATATTTAGGCTTAAATAAAGTTTCTATAATATAATTTGTGTTCACCTTTTTCCTCTCCCAAAATAGGTTCCTATAGCAAGCAATTTAGACACCACATTTTTTATGACAGCGTTTTACACAAAAATAAAACGCTAATTAAATAACTTACCCTATTCGGAACCTAATAATAATATTGAGAATGGCAACCCTGTTGTCGGTCGTATTGTCCTTTTCTAGCATATACGTCCCTCTCTCTCCCACACTCCCACCACACAGCAGTTTGCTTTTTGGCGGTTGTCGCAAAAACAAATTTCCAACTCATTGTCTCAAAATTATACATATTTACACCAGGCAGGATTAAAACTTTAGGTTCCGAATAGGGTAAGTTATTTAATTAGCGTTTTATTTTTGTGTAAAACGCTGTCATTAAACAACTGTACCGCTATTCGGAACCTAATAATAATATTGAGACGTGTTTGTTATCGCCTGGTGGTGGGAAGACGCCAAGCCAATGTGATTATACATGTACTTATTATGTATATGTAATATTATTATATTATGAGTGTTTAATTAATTATGCAGTACACCCTTTATTTTAACACCTGTGAGGAGAGAGGTATTTAGTAAAGCATACAATTTGATATTCCATTATATTATGATACTAACTTAACATTTTATATACGTACTTAATGTACTTATAAATGTTCAAAAAGAATAAGTGAGTCACCACAAGGGTGCTATACATAATTACTTAAATGTAGGTATGTGAAAACTAGGTAAAAGAAGATGTGATAAGTCAGTCTACTCTTCAAAGAGCATACAACATCTGTTATAAGGAGTAATGTAATTCAAGTATGAAAAGATAAAAATAATAAAGTACTAGAGTAGTTTTTATTTATAAGTCACAATTATTATCAAATTTGATAATAATTATCTATAATAGTAAAGTAAGCAGTTGCAGGAATATAACAAGGACAGGACCTTTCTTATTTCCAGAATCCCTCGGGATTAGGTAGACGAATATTTTAATTATTCGTTATATCACTATCACCACAAACAGAGTTAATAAAATTAGGTACTTATTCAAATGTCATAGGGAATCACTAAATTTATTTAATGACTGTAAGCCATATACTTGGTTATAGGTTATAGTTATAGCTATAAAATGCATTTAACTCTTTTATATGCTTTACTAACGAGAACGCAAGTCACTGTACATACATAAATAAACCTTACTTAAAAGTGTGAAGGTTACTATGAGAGCTTAAGCCACAACACTCATTGTTCACTGCGCTGTGGCACTAGTTATGACGCTTTGTGGTGTTCTTGTGTAGAATTGCTACAGAACTTTATCAATAATATTTGCAGAGTCATTCTAATTAAATTCATGTTTAGCTATCATAACCTTAATTTTACTCAATAATTTGTATATATGTAGTAAGAGTAGTTTCTCAGTGGTTTACTTTATCTGGTGCCTACTGGTAGACATAAGCCTTAAAACTTTATTGGTTCTGACCGCTAAAGTGGCTTAATTTCTGTAAACTATTCATAGACATTGCTTAATTCTGAATATTCAGTGTGTAAATTATAAGGAATCAGATACTTAATTCGAAACCCTAGCTCATCGCATAGGTGCTTTTAACCGAAATACAAATTTATGTGCTTATTTCGTGATTTTACATTATTTGCTGTGGGAAACCAGGGGGTTCCCGACCATTTGCCGGGCGCCTGTGGCCCCAAAGCCAACAGCGCAGAGGCCCTTTAAGAGGGACCTATTTTATCCAATGCTAGAATCAACGCTTTGTCGAATCTATTAGATATTTAGGTATACTTATCCTCCTTATGAACTAAGGATAATTGTTACTTGTTTATATTTCAATAATAGCAAGATTGTAAATTATTTTATATTCTGAAATATAATATTACTTAATTTGGGCCAGTGTACTTTTGTATACTATATCTCTGGCCTACTACCTACTATATAGGTTAGTCTAATAACATCCCGCCTACTGGGAGGCAATATACAGAGTTCATGGATATATATTCACGATATCGCTAAGTGTGTGGATCTAGTTTTCCGACACTTGACTGCATGAAATTATTGTGTACATTTTTTACAGGTCTCGAGCAAGAAGGGTACCTATATATAGGTTGAGGTCCTTAACTTGTGGATTTGGTAATAGGAGCAAGACACAAACGGGGTGTAAATTAATTGATCCACCATGTTTCAAGAGATTCATGTGCATTGATGCCTTCAAGTTACACTGTACAGACAGACTATATAACTCTTTTGCAGAGTTTTGCCAACATATTATAATAAATGACTGCATTTGTTTGGGTGTACTTGTTCCACGACAAAAACATATTTATATATATTACAATGTATTTTTGAAAAATACTCGCCTTTCAAAATAGCTTCGCCTTTTCGCAAGGCTTGCTGCTGTTTCACATTGTGCAAAGCAAACAGTATCGCAATGCTATAATTTTGTATAAATTGAGAACTAGAGGGTCATGCCCTAGACGTGACCGCCCAGAAGTTATACTAGAATCGTTCGTGCAAACCATTAAGTCACTGTTTATTAAAAACCTTATGACTGGGTACCTTACATTCCACGGTGGGTACATTTGTTAAACGTATAGTATCAAACTATGACGAATAATGATAAGTGAATTAAGTGATAACAATATTTGGTCCGTGCATAGAAGCACGTGCCTTTGAGATTAGTGCATGGGTAGTTTAAAATAAACTTAATCTGTGCATAGGAGCACTTACGATCAAGGTGGTTCGAATCCTCAAGGTTCACAAGGCAGACATAAGGATGTAAAATAAATCATTCATAAACGCCCCGTTAGGTCAGTTTTGTATATTTTTATTTCCAACATGCTTGTGCAGCACATGACAATTTTCCTATATACCATGCCAGTCAGGGATATAATAATTAAATAGGTACCTAACCTTGGTTATGTCGTGTACCTACATAGGTAGGTACTCGTAAAAATGTTAACTGAAAGACTAGTGCTCTCGAGGCAAATATAATTTATATTAATTTCTAGTCTGTCATAGCAGCCATAGACTTCAAAGGTTTTTAGATATTCATAGGGCCGCTAAACGGAACCCTTTGTACACCTTGAGCAGGCTGTTTGTGCTCTTGTAATTTTATTTTCACACCATGAGTGATATTAAACATAGCTTATTTCAGAATTGAACCGTAAGCTATGTTGTGTCGTGAGCTTAAGTGAGCCTGATTTAATTAGAGTCCACAGATTATCTGGACCTTGGAGGATTGACCACACCTTATTCTAAATATCAATATTCTGTCTGGGCTTATGGTCGAATTTAGGTGACTAAATCTCTTAGTATTATCTATGCCACCAACGTTATGAGGCTTAGCGTCTCTAGACCACAATTTTATATTAGGGTGCAAAGATTTTTTCATCTTTAAAATAAAAATGAGTCGAGATAGGCCTGGAATCTTAGGTTATTTCATATCTATTATATTATAATTTTAGAAATGTTAATTATTCCAATTTTGAGTTTAGCCAATAGGGTGTCCGGGACCCTTAAAATAGATTGGTAAACAATAATTAAACCTCGAATAACGAAGCCTATTTCGACTGATTTTTACCCAGAACATTATTTTGTTAGAACCCTTTTCACTTGTCCTTTGTCCAAAAGGAGGTATTTACATATTCATCTTTGTTATATTTTTATGATTGTGGCCTACTCGCTCGCCTGTGTTATGACCATATCATTTAATTTCTGACATGCCTTGCGCAGGCTTATATAGGTTGTAATATCATCATCAGTAACTTGACATCAGTTTGTGAATGAATCAAAGATTCTTTGGCACACCTTACGCAGGTGGAAACATGGCAGCCTTGCGCAGGCTTAAATAGGTACACAACATATTGGTTTCATCACAAATAACTTGACGTTAGTTTGTGACTGAATAAAAGATTCTCTTAGGCACACCTTACGCAGGTGGAACCATAACAGACATAGCTTAAGAATATCATTCAAATGAAGTTTATGTTTATGGGTAATATTCCCCTAAGTAGTTGCGAGTTCTTCGCTCGACAAGGGGAAAGGATTTACTTTAATAGGCACTTTTAGAAAGTGTCATTCACGGTGACGAGATTTGCCATAACTAAACTTTAACTCTACAGTTAGCGAATATAATTTGAAATTATGAAGCAAACCATGCGTCTTCGTCAATGAATCAATCTAAACATTCCCATATCGTTAATGCCCTTTCAAGTCACAGGCTTCCGATTTTACTTAAAACGTTTATAAGTGTAGGTACTATTTATGTAGGTAGGTAGGTAGGCTTAAAGAACCGTCTTGTATGTACCTATAGTTACATATAGAATGAATAATCAAGTTATTCAAATCCAAAATAATAAAAGCACATATAGCAACTACATGCAAGAGTTCTTTTAAGCTGTTAGTACCTGTTATTTATTTAAAGAGATACCTATCTACCTACATTTTAACCTTTTTTTTTTTTTTTTTTTCAATATCCTTAGATCTAGTTGGAGAGATATAAATTGATAGGGAGTGAAATACTTAAGGATTTCCATGTCATTCTTGCGCAGAGCCATGCTAATATCTCTCTTTATCTAGTCAGACTTAAGTTTACGTA
Organism: Cydia fagiglandana; assembly: GCF_963556715.1. NCBI lineage: Eukaryota > Metazoa > Arthropoda > Insecta > Lepidoptera > Tortricidae > Cydia > Cydia fagiglandana. The sequence continues at coordinate 5,030,078 of NC_085943.1, forward strand.
CTGCCAAAGTACTCACTTTCCACAAAAATAAATGCAATTCTTGCGATGTAGGTTTGTTCGTTACCTTGTGTCCCTCAGAGCGGAAATAGAAGCCCCGCGAAGCGGGGCTTCGTCGACTCCTAAGCGGGTACACATTATTTATCAGCAAGTTTATTACCAAAAAATTCATTTTGCAATATTATATTTATCCCGGAACGGGATAAACCGACAAGTTGCTGATAGATACTTGGACAGATAAACCCTACACGTCTATAAGCTTCTACCTTAATACGTAGGTTCTACGTAACACGTATTAACTATCCGATCCTTTCGTATTCGAAAACACAAATCACTTGAAAACTGAAGGGTATATGCCTCCACACATCACCATTTAATTGTTATACCTAATTTCAACAGTTATTATAGACACACAAAGATTTAAAGTAATAAGTAATAAGACTCAGAAGAGACTTAATGTAGGTATAATATTAATTAAATTTTAATGGTGACAAGTGCACGCTTTACCATCTCGATGTGTTTTCTACCATTATGTGTTTTAGTATTTTCATTAGCATAGCCACGGTGCGCGCAGGCAGCCTTTGAAAACTTACACATTACTATTCCGGATCGGTTTTATTTGCTAGATAGTTTAACGGACACTAAATTTAAATATTTATTTCGAACGGCAAAAGCCGTTAGAAACTGTTTTTCAATATAGTCAGCTAAACTGGGGTACAATTCAAAAACTCACCAGCAGTTTAGCTTCACGACCTTCCAGATGGAAAAACAGCAAGCCAATGAGTTGGAAATTTGTTTTTGCGACAACCGCCAAAAAGCAAACTGCTGTGTGGTGGGAGTGTGGGAGAGAGAGGGACGTATATGCTAGAAAAGGACAATACGACCGACAACAGGGTTGCCATTCTCAATATTATTATTAGGTTCCGAATAGCGGTACAGTTGTTTAATTAAGATTTAATTTCATTTTTTTTGTGCTAACGTGCTATAGCTTTCTTTGAACAAGCCGGAGCTTTGCAATATTATTTAACCCCTATAAAATAGCACGTTTCACTGGCGCCCTGGGTATAAACTTGCTAAAGGAATCTTGTGAAATTTCATGTACCAGGAAAGTTGTGGAATATTTACTGTGTTAATCACCTTTTTGTTTAGTCTTGGTTGCTCTCTATTCATTAAATAGTCTTTAGATATAGTAATTTGAGGATTTGATTGCAATTTTGCTGGTTTGATGCAATTTATTTGATGTTTTTTAGAAGAGAAAGTGACAAGCAATTTTTTGATTTTTGAGGTTATTGCCAACCGTAAAAATAACGTGGTTTTGTACTTTGCACCAAGTACATGCTAGGAAATTTCACTCATTTTAGATACTAAGATTTAATTTCAACATTTGTTTTAGATTTGTGTTGCTTTTAAGCGTAAAATTGAAATTTAAAAAGGTTTTTGTGCATTCTTTTGTAGTACGGACTTATTACAAAGATATTCGAATTTGAGAAATAACAATTAATTTCGAGTACTTGCTTACATTTCCCTTAAATTTCTTTAGTGTCAGCTCATTGTTACATATTTAAAGTAAAAAGTATTGAATTTCGTTGGAAGTATTACCTTCTTGGAAGTTTGTGGTATTGTTTGGAACCAATTTCATAGTAGCTTTCACTTTGCAAATTTTAAAAGAAAGTTGACGTTTGAAAGTGTACACCTGTCAGTTAGAAATTATTTTCGGTAGGAAAAATACTTTACTCATTGAGGATTACAGTTACATTATTTGTAGATTAAGATTGGTTTAAAGAAAATAGTACACTATTTAATATTATTTAATCTTGTTAGAAAACAACATAGTGATACAGTCATACATACAATACATATTGTTAATACCAGAATTTTCAATACAATAGTTTAAACACTAGTTAAAAATGGAGCGCAGCATTCAATTTCACAGTCTTTTGAAGGATGAGTTGATTTATGAGGTTCAAATTCGGTCGGAAACGCCTGCAACCACGGTTGACGCTTTGAGAAAGCAACTTAGGTCTCTTATTTTAGAAGCGCCTAGCGAGGACATAGTGGAGACTGAACTGTCAGCGGAGTCGGAGCTAGGCATTGTCTCGGAGAAAGTGATCGATTTGGCTTCTATTGTTGACAAATATTGTGAGACAAAGGAGAGGTATTCTTTAAGTCGCGCTAAAGCCCTCGGCTACCATATTTATCACCGTCTGGCTAGGGTTCAGCCGGAACGCAACCAGACATTGCTAGAACTGAAGACTAGTTTGCAATCCAAGCTTGAGAGTTTATTGGCAAAGATTGAGGGTCCAGGTTCAAGTCCAGCAGCACCCAGCGGCAGCGCAGAGGTTTCAAATCCAAATCCTTTGGTCTCCGGCAATAATTCTGAAATGTTAACAAGCGGTATTAGGGAAATGCAGGTTCAGTGCTCTAGTGATTTGAATATTTCAAAATGGCAGGTTAAATTTAATGGTTTGACAGACCCGCGCTCATTTTTGGAGCGTGTGGAGGAACTAAAAGAAGCAAATGGGGTTTCAGATGCCAAACTATTTAGGGCGGCACCACATTTATTTGTAGACTCGGCGTTGTTGTGGTTTAGAGGTGTCAAGGGTTCGGTTTCAAGTTGGCAGGATTTAAAGTCACTTTTGTTGGATGAGTTTGTCCCCGGTGACTATGATTTTAGGCTGAGACAGGAAATTCAAGCTAGAACGCAGGGGGAAAACGAACCCATCCACTTATATTTTGCGGTAATGTCAGGAATGTTTGCTAGATTAAAATCAGACTTACCGGAGGAGGCGAAACTGGACATCTTGTTGCACAACATTCGCCCACATTTTACGCAGCAGTTGGCATTGGTAGATATTAAGTCGGTCGCCGAACTGAAGGCTTATTGTCGCAAGGTTGAGTTTTCACAGCAAAGGGCGAAATTATTTGTAGAACCGCCCAAGGTCAGCGAGCATACACTTTGTCGTGATCATGTTTATAAAGGCTCCAGTGCCAAGCAACCTCAGGTGAATGCCATCGCTGCTAAACAAAGCTCAAGCTTCGCGACCAAGTCGGATAGTTCCTTTTCACAGCGAAAACAGCAACCAAGGTTTTCGGACGCGAAGTTTTCGAAACCACATCGTGGAGTTTGTTACAAATGTGGTAAACCGGATCATAATTTTAAATTGTGTAAAGAAAAGCCTAAGTTAAATTCGTATAGCTGTTTTGGTTGTGGGAAAGCAAATACAATCAGATCGGAATGTGAAACTTGTCAAAAGGGTAACGTTACAAAACCAATGCAACAACAGTCAAAAAACGCCTAAGGTTGAATCGTAGCAAGTGTCAATCGAATCGATTAAAGTTTAAATCGATTGAACAAAATAAAAATGCTAGTTCGATTGCTACGATTCTGTTTGCTCCAAATAAAGATGATATTAGACCATATTTAAAATTTAAAGCGAATGATTTTGAGATTTATGGATTGGCCGATAGCGGTTCAGCATTGTCAGTTTTAGGGAACAATGCACATTTGGATTTTGTCAAATTTGGTTTTACATTTCAGGAAGCGTACTCTAGTTCGTGTAGGGTCGCAAATGGAGTAAATTGCGAGTCGATTGGGTACATTTTTGTCCCGGTTACGTTTGAAAATACAACGAAAGTAATAAAGTTTGTAGTAATACCCTCGATCGTAAATTACGTTATTTTAGGATATGATTTTTGGAAAGCTTTTGATTTATTGCCTGAATGTTTGAAAAATGCGGAACACATGACTCCACCTGAAAATTATTTTAGTTGTAACGGTTTAAGTGCAGAACAAGTACACACGATTCGGTCTTACGAGCATTTAACTGCGGCCGAGAGGGAACTCGCGGACACCGTCGTAGGGAAATTTAAAAACATTTCGTTCGAGGAGAAGGGGCTTGGCAGAACCAGCTTGACGGAGCATGTTATCGATACTGGTGATGCCACGCCCATCAAAACGAAACAGTACCCGTTATCGCCGGAAAAACGCGCTGCTTTAGCCTCCGAGTTAGACCGCATGTTAAAATTGGACGTAGTTACACCCTGTGAGAGTCCGTGGAATAACCCGGCTCTTTTAGTTAGAAAACCTAACGGGGATTGGCGATTTTGTTTAGATTGCAGGAAATTAAATGCGGTCACAAAGGGAGATTCGTATTCCATTCCGTATATACCCCAGATTTTGGATAGTTTGAAGGAAGCGAAATACCTGACCTCGATCGATTTAAGTTCCTCATTCTGGCAGATCCCGTTAGCTGAAACCTCACAGGAGAAGACAAGTTTTTGCGTGCCCGGTCGTGGAATGTTTAAGTTCAAGGTCATGCCTTTTGGTCTCTGCGGCGCATCGGCGCGTCAGCAGAGGCTGATGGACAGCCTTATTGATCACAATTTGACAGGTGACATCGAAACCGGTTTAGCTTTTTGTTACATCGATGACATCGTTATTTGCTCATCAGATTTTCAGACGCACTTGCTTTTGCTAAATCGTGTGTTGGCGAAGTTGGAAAAGGCGAATTTGACAATTAATTTTGAGAAGTCTAAGTTTTTCAGGCAGTCCATAAAATACCTCGGTTACGTCGTGGACGAGTTCGGGTTGCGTACTGATCCTGACAAGGTTTCTGCCGTTCTAAACTTCCCCACACCCACGAATGCGCGTGACGTAAGGGCATTCTTAGGAACGTGTTCCTGGTATCGACGGTTTATCCGAAATTTCGCATCGATAGCCGCTCCTTTGAATAAACTTACGTCACAGGGCAAGAAGGCGCCACCTTTCGAGTGGTCTGCGGAAGCAGAGGAAGCATTTAAGATTTTGAAGAACGCTCTAGTGACGGCACCCATTTTGGCGGTACCGGATTTTAAAAAAGAATTTTCAGTACATTGTGATGCGTCTTCATACGGAATCGGTGGAATGCTTTCCCAGACCATCCAGGGGGTTGAGCATCCGATCGCATACGTTAGCCGCGCCCTAAACAAAAGTGAGCGAAATTACAGCGCCACTGAAAGGGAGGCTCTTGCGGTCATATTTTCAGTGGAGAAATTTCAGGCATATCTAGGCTCACGTAAGTTTAAAGTGATCACGGATCACGCGTCACTCAAATGGTTCATGAATCTTGAAAACCCGTCAGGGAGGTTAGCTCGTTGGGGTTGCAGACTGTCTCAATTCGACTTTGAGATTGAGCACAGGAAGGGATCACTTAACGTTGTGCCTGACGCACTGTCAAGACTCATGCAAGTAGATGCAATAAACGTGACAAATGATGACGTTGAGCCAGATGAATGGTATGATAAGATCTTCAATGGCTGTAGATCTTTTCCCGCAAATTTTCCAAATTTTTGTTTAAAAGACGGGAAACTTTTTAGACTTTCAAAGTCAAAGTATAATTTGTTGCGAGAGTTCGATTGGAAGGAAGTGGTGAAGAAGTGTGATCGCAAGAGAGTTCTGCAGCAAAATCATTGCGAAGCAACTGCTGCACATTTAGGTGTTTTTAAAACTCATCGCCGGTTGGCGTTGACCTACTTTTGGCCCGGTATGTATAAGGATGTAGTCGAGTTCGTAAAAGCGTGCGATGTTTGTGCAGCGTACAAGCATTCGCAGAAACCGACTGCAGGCCTCATGGGACAGCCAAAGGTATGTCGACGACCATGGTTGGTAGTTAGTATAGATCTCGTCGGTCCACTGCCGCGCTCTCGCGCAGGTTATACATTTTTATTTGTTGTTACATGTTGCTTTTCGAAAAACACACTGCTATTTCCACTTCGCCGCGCTACTAGCGCTTTGGTGGCGAAGAATTTTGAAAACCATGTCATTTTGGAACATGGCGTGCCTGAAACCGTGATTGCAGACAATGGAACGCAATTCACGGGATCAGAGTTTAAGCAGTTATTGAAACGCTACAACGTACCTAACATTTTTTATGGCCCGCGCTATACTCCGCAGGTAAATTTAGTCGAGCGTTATAATAAGGTAGTGATGACCGCCGTAGCGTCTTACGTAAAGGACAATCACCGTACATGGGACGAAAAGCTGCACCAAATCAGGTTTGCGATAAACAGTGCAGTAAGTGAAACCACCGGGTATTCTCCTTTCTTTTTAGTGCACGCTAGGGAACCCGTCATTAACGGCTCGTTTTATAAAGATACTGATAAACAGTACGATGTGGGTATGCCTAGAGAGGAGTATGCAGGCGAATTTGGTTGTATGAGAGACATTTTTGAGCAGGTTAGGGTACGTATGCTGCAAGCACATGAAACAAATGCCAAATATTATAATTTGAGACGCCGAGAGGCGAAGTTTTCAGTAGGGGATATTGTTCACAAGCGTACTTATACGCAAAGTGACGCCTCTAAGTTTGTTATGTCAAAACTCGCACCTAAGTATGAACCGTGCAGAGTTAAAAAGGTTTTATCTCCGTTGGTTTATGAGCTTGAAAGGCTAGATGGTCACCCAATTGGGTCGTGGCATATTAAAGATTTTAAGTAGGAAATGGAAGTTAGGTTTTGAGGTGGAAGTTATCTCTGGACGCAAGACCCCGAGTCTCTTTAGGCTCGTCGTCTTGCCGCCAGAGTTGACAACCACTATCACCTACCTCTCATAACATCAAAAACGGTTGAGATCGTCAGTAGTGTTAAATATTCGGGAAATATTTAATTCACGAATTTTGTTCGGAACGTGGCGAACAGTAAAACTGTTACGTTATTATATTTGCATGGGCGATGAATGTTTGAATCTGTTAGTGCGTGATGTATGTGCGGTGCGATCGAAGCTGTGCTCAGTCTCAGAGCGATTTGGACTATAGGACTTAGTATGGTTTTAGAGTTTGGAAGAGTTATCCTTGGACGCACGATCCCTCGTCTTGTACCAGTCGTCGTGCCGCCAAGGACGACAAACCACTCACCTGCTAAGTACCTCTCAACCCCAACATCGGAGCTATCTTTAATATGACCAAATGGTAACGCATTGTTACGCTTTGTCCGGTACTTACCATACCCGACAAATATCGAAATAGTACTTTATTTTGTTTTTTTAACTTAGCGTTATTTTTTTAATTCACGTGTCGTTAGGCGTAAGTCCTAATGATTTTTTTAGTACTATTTCGCATGTTGCCGTACCTCGTTTTTTTATTTAGGTATACCGTATTTTTTGGGGGTGTTGTGCAACATGATTTGGGACGTTTCGTTTCCTCCGACAAGTCAGTCGGGGACAAATCTTTTAGGTAGAGATTAAAACTCAATTTAGCAACTTTGATGGTTTGAAACTTAGATTTTGTTGGATTGTTTTCCGGTTTGGATTTATGGTTGTTGGAGTCGGGTGATGGTTTATTGCCCAGACTTCATCATTTTGCCCGGACAAGAAGAGTTTATATTGATGAATGCTGAACATCAGTCCTGGCGGTTGGAATTGGCTTTCTCAGTACAGCAAGCTTTTTCCGCGTTGTGCTGAGAAGGCCAACGGTTTGTTCACTGGATAGTAAGGTAAAACGGAGGTTTTTTTCTATGTGTTGCGCAGATGGCCGCATAGTTTTTTTCACCTTCCGTATGTTAACGTGGGTTCGAGATTTTATATTTGGTCGTTGGTTTTTAGATTCGGTTGATCCAGGTTTATAGAAACGTTAGATTTTTTTTCAAGATATATAGAGTAGAGTCCTTAAAGACTCCTGTGGAACGAAATCTCGAAGCCGCGTTAGGTTTTTGTTCAAATTTGAATAGCTTGTTTATTAGGTTAGTTTTCTTGCCTTTGGTGTGTTGTTGGTCTGGTCCAATAAACTAATTTGTAGGATCCGAGTCGCTGAGGACAGCGAGCGGTTCACCTACGTTGAACCTTAAAATCGGGGAGGGGGGTATTGTAACGTAGTACATTTTTCTAAATTCAAAATAAGTATTTTGGGTCGATTGAAAATTAAAAGAAAAATACCTCTTCTTATTTCAACGTTTTTAACGGTGTCCAAAACAAACCTCATTGATTGCATTTCTATGCATAATCTGTTGCATTCAGATGCATCTCTCGATGCTTATCTGTTGTCGGGGTTGTCATATGACTAAAATTAATTAAAACTTGAGATATTTATGTTGTCACTCCAGGAAAACTTTGTATGAAGTAGGTAGGATTTATAAGATAAAAAACAATTTTGATTTAAAACAAAACATAGAAATTACAGACTTACAAAGTGGCTCTGGAATGAAACAATATTAGATTAAATGGTAAAAATATATTTCTTAGGCTCAGGAGTGATATTGTCTAAATAATTCAGACAGAATTTTCGTGGGATTTGTGTCTTCAAGGGACTGCCACCCTACCTTAGGGCTCTCAGGGACTCCATATTGGAGATCATTCGAGAATGATAGGCACATTTGATTTGGGAACCCCTCTGGGGACACTCGCTCGCAAGAGCCCAATTTGTGGGAAGACCACACTTTCGGCATGGTGGTCTGAAAGATGGAAACTGCTTGAGTCCTTCGGAAGCTCCACTGAGTGAGTAGAAATTAAATTTCGTGGTGATCGACTCCACAATGGCGCGAAACGTTGTGGGTTTGTTCTTAACCAAATTTTGGTTCTTTGCAGAGAGACTCCTGCTCGAGGGAAGGGAGCGCTCCGCCAGAAGGCTTAGCAGCTACCAGTGCGGTGAGCCAAATTTCCAATGGTTTCATCTCTTTTCTAGCGGCCATAAAGGGCGTAGGCTAATATAACCTTTTCTCGGTTTTCAGGAGCCGGGATTTACTGATTTATTCATTCATTTATTTCATTCGTTGAGTAATTTATCTCAAAAGCTTCAAAATCCTAGAAGTCAATTTGGTTTTGGAGACCTCCTGGAGCGAGGAATTTAAGCACGCCATCTGCCTCTGCCACGTCACTTTGGTACCACGTGCGCGGCCCCTGAGCTCTACGTCACAGCTCAGCATCTAGCATCACCGGGGAAAGCAGCCTGTCACCCCGCTGCATCTGAGGAACGTTTAAATTCTGAGGTCGGTCCTTTCCATGATTTAATTTAGTAGGGCATCAGCGCCAGCTGCAAAGTTTAGAGTAAATTTAGAATTTTGAGCAACCACTAAAGTAGGATAAAGACATTTGAAAATCCTGGTACATAGTATTTAGTATAAAATAAATTAGTTCTTAAATAAGTAGAATTCTGTGTGAAGCTTTATCCTGGACCTGTTAAGCGGCCCAGCTTTCCACTGAGCTAAGTTCTGAAATTAGGTGTCGTCAAATCAAGTTAAAGGTTCACATAGAAGTCAACAAGTTTAGAATTATCAACTAACATTCCATAGGCAAGATATTTAGGCTTAAATAAAGTTTCTATAATATAATTTGTGTTCACCTTTTTCATCTCCCAAAATAGGTTCCTATAGCAAGCAATTTAGACACCACATTTTTTATTAAGATTTAATTTCATTTTTTTTGTGCTAACGTGCTATAGCTTTCTTTGAACAAGCCGGAGCTTTGCAATATTATTTAACCCCTATAAAATAGCACGTTTCAATTGTAACGTAGTACATTTTTCTAAATTCAAAATAAGTATTTTGGGTCGATTGAAAATTAAAAGAAAAATACCTCTTCTTATTTCAACGTTTTTAACGGTGTCCAAAACAAACCTCATTGATTGCATTTCTATGCATAATCTGTTGCATTCAGATGCATCTCTCGATGCTTATCTGTTGTCGGGGTTGTCATATGACTAAAATTAATTAAAACTTGAGATATTTATGTTGTCACTCCAGGAAAACTTTGTATGAAGTAGGTAGGATTTATAAGATAAAAAACAATTTTGATTTAAAACAAAACATAGAAATTACAGACTTACAAAGTGGCTCTGGAATGAAACAATATTAGATTAAATGGTAAAAATATATTTCTTAGGCTCAGGAGTGATATTGTCTAAATAATTCAGACAGAATTTTCGTGGGATTTGTGTCTTCAAGGGACTGCCACCCTACCTTAGGGCTCTCAGGGACTCCATATTGGAGATCATTCGAGAATGATAGGCACATTTGATTTGGGAACCCCTCTGGGGACACTCGCTCGCAAGAGCCCAATTTGTGGGAAGACCACACTTTCGGCATGGTGGTCTGAAAGATGGAAACTGCTTGAGTCCTTCGGAAGCTCCACTGAGTGAGTAGAAATTAAATTTCGTGGTGATCGACTCCACAATGGCGCGAAACGTTGTGGGTTTGTTCTTAACCAAATTTTGGTTCTTTGCAGAGAGACTCCTGCTCGAGGGAAGGGAGCGCTCCGCCAGAAGGCTTAGCAGCTACCAGTGCGGTGAGCCAAATTTCCAATGGTTTCATCTCTTTTCTAGCGGCCATAAAGGGCGTAGGCTAATATAACCTTTTCTCGGTTTTCAGGAGCCGGGATTTACTGATTTATTCATTCATTTATTTCATTCGTTGAGTAATTTATCTCAAAAGCTTCAAAATCCTAGAAGTCAATTTGGTTTTGGAGACCTCCTGGAGCGAGGAATTTAAGCACGCCATCTGCCTCTGCCACGTCACTTTGGTACCACGTGCGCGGCCCCTGAGCTCTACGTCACAGCTCAGCATCTAGCATCACCGGGGAAAGCAGCCTGTCACCCCGCTGCATCTGAGGAACGTTTAAATTCTGAGGTCGGTCCTTTCCATGATTTAATTTAGTAGGGCATCAGCGCCAGCTGCAAAGTTTAGAGTAAATTTAGAATTTTGAGCAACCACTAAAGTAGGATAAAGACATTTGAAAATCCTGGTACATAGTATTTAGTATAAAATAAATTAGTTCTTAAATAAGTAGAATTCTGTGTGAAGCTTTATCCTGGACCTGTTAAGCGGCCCAGCTTTCCACTGAGCTAAGTTCTGAAATTAGGTGTCGTCAAATCAAGTTAAAGGTTCACATAGAAGTCAACAAGTTTAGAATTATCAACTAACATTCCATAGGCAAGATATTTAGGCTTAAATAAAGTTTCTATAATATAATTTGTGTTCACCTTTTTCCTCTCCCAAAATAGGTTCCTATAGCAAGCAATTTAGACACCACATTTTTTATTAAGATTTAATTTCATTTTTTTTGTGCTAACGTGCTATAGCTTTCTTTGAACAAGCCGGAGCTTTGCAATATTATTTAACCCCAATAAAATAGCACGTTTCAGTATAAAGTATGATGATGCCAAACCCCTCCCGCTCCCGCCGGTTAGGTTAGGTTTGAACTGCGATCCTCACAGAACCGAACAAAAGTGGGTTAGGTTTGGTTAGAACTGCGAGCCTTACAGAAACGAAATGCTACTAGAAAAATGGGTTTGATTAGGCTCGAACTGCGATCCTCACAGAACCGAAGTGCTATCAGAGAAGTGGGTTAGGTTAGGCTAGAACTACGACCCTTACGGACACGAAATGCTACTAGAAAGTACTGTTTTTACCTCCTTTTCTACATAGTGCACCATCTACCATAATCTTTCACCGGGCCCCATAGAAGTCGGTTTTTTTTTCTTAAAAATTATTTTCTTAAAATTACTAAGCAGTTTTACTGCCTTACGACGTTAGGCAGTAAAACGAACACATCGACTAATTCTATTTCACTTGTTCTCGCACTTTTTTTTATGCGTCAAACCAATATACTGGAATCAGTTATGTAACGCTGCCATACTTGACCCAAAAAATTTTTATTAAGCTATGAGTTTCATCACATCTGATATTTGAGTAATTCTAAGCATTTCTAGCCTGGGGGGGGGGAGGGTGGGTTACAAAGACGGCCGCCACCCGTCATCTTTAAAAAAGATCTATTCTGTGGGTACTAGGGCAAGTTTGGTATCATTTTCGTATAAACCAAAGACGTAGAATTCATTGCTGATATTTGTTTTTTTTCAGTTTCATAGTAATTTTACAAGAAAAACGTAAAAAGGTGAAAAATTTGGTTGGAGATTTTTGCTACGCGGAGCCGAAACTACAAAAGATAGAAAGTTGAAATTTGCACACTAAATTACATTTTTTAAAGTGTACAAGAGATAAGAAGCGATTTTGAGAAATTCAACCCCTAAGGGGGTTAAAAAGGGGATGAAAGTTTGTATGGGGTTCAAGTTTTATTTTAAGCTAGGAATTTGAAACTTCGTAAAACGATATATTATTAAAATACAAGAAAACTAATTTCAGCGTTTTTGAAAATTCATCCCCTAAGGTGGTGAAAAAGGGGTTGAAAGTTTGTATGTTTATCAAAAAAATTTTTGAACGCGGGACTTGAATCTTTGTATTTGGGGATATTATTAAAAGACAGGAAAAGTAATTTCAGCGTTTTGTAAAATTCATCCCCTAACAGGGTTAAAAAGGGGTTGAAAGTTTGAATCCATTACAAATCCGAGTAGACACACATTTCTTATTGACTCCCAGGCTTGAAATGCTTAGAATTACTCAAGGAACATACGTGATGAAGCTCATAGCTTAATAAAAAAAATTTTGGGTCAACTTTATAACTGCTTCCGCTAATATACATCCGTCAAATCGGGTGGTTTGACGGGTGATATATGTATGGTCATAATAGGTGTACAAACGCCACAGGGTAGTTTTGATTGTAGGTATGTTTCCGATGTTTCATTTACCAATTTTTTATTTAAACGGACACGTTTTTCTATCCGCTGAATTCTAAGAAGGGTCAATTGAACGTGACCTAACCCAATGGCTTCTATAGGATGTCCTTTTCAAAAGTTTAGAAAAATATGTATACAGTTTTTAAAAAGAACACGTTCAAAAGAAACATCAGACAAACACATTTCGAAGTTACTGTACTATACCAACGCGACACAAAAATCTGGAATTCCATCCGTGCAGACTGCAGCCATACCTGACCTACCCCACGTGCCTAACCAGCGGTACGTCGGTACGTATAGCCGCCCAGACTGCTGCACTAAATTATACACCACTAGGTTTATTGCGGGGAGGCGTGCGAACACTAAGGACTTCGACAATCTTAACCCCATTCAGCGCACACATTGGCACTCGTAGCGCCACGAGCGTAGTTTAGCAGTCAGGCCAATTGGAGTACTATGATATTTGATGTAGTGTAGGGACGCCCGGCCGGAAGCAAGCGGGCTGTCGATCACGTTTCGTGTTCATTCAGCCCAATTCCCTGAGGTTGGAGCCGCAGGTTACTGTCCCGACGGCATTCCCACTCCACACCATTATCCTCGAGTCTTCTTGTTTTCCTGCAGAACAGAAGGACATCTTTGAGTTCGTTTTCTTTCAGTTTGTCACTACCGAATGTAATATCGCGGTGCCGCGTACATAATACATTCTGCTAGTAAGTGTAAGTTAGTTGCCTCCTTACCACAGTGTGGACAGGAGGCGTCTCTACCAATTTCAATCTTAAAATCATGCTATTTAGTTATCGTGCCTCTCGCCCGCGGCAACACATACTGACAAGTACGAGCGAAGTGTACATTTAGATGTAGTAATGAAATACATTATTAGATGTCTCAATATAATATTGAATCGGCCTTCATGGTTTGAAAAACAATCAAGCATTCTAATTCGACCTTGAAGTATTCGCCCAAGTCCACAGTTTACCCAGCGCGCCAGACAGTCTGCAGTCTAGACGTGGGGTTTCAAGTGCATTTTTCTGTCTGGACCCCCGTCAACCGAACCCCATCACGCGTATACCGATATCATTCATCTCAATCAACATTTTACATCTTTATCCCCTCTCATTAGAGGCCATAGTTGATTGGCCAATCGAGTTAAAGCCTGATCTGCGTTGATATGATTTAGTATTTTTGGAGGGTCGGCCGATAATTGAAAAGTCGGTTGTACGGCTATATGGTTTTTGATTATGAGAGGGGCTTTTAGTATTGAATTAATTGTGAGCTGGTCAAACGATTTGTGACTTCGCAGATTAGTTATTTTATGATCATTTGCCACATAAAAGTTTGTACATATGTATATTTTAATGTTTGATCTCAAATAGTTATATATTCTCACAGGTGTAGCAAACTCTACTTTACTGTGTTATTTACATAGTTCAGTTTGCAATGACACCTTTATTCCTGAAACCGAAAATATATTCCCCTGATGTTTGCCTGTAAATAACATGAATTGCAATCAAAAGATTCATTCAGTAACGAATGGAATGGAATATAAGTATAACGCTTGGGATTATTTCGGTACCTACAGGTATTTGATGTCAACGAAATATACAAGATTATAACTAATTCAAGAGACAGCACACAGTGGCTAGTAATTTGCTATCAGAGAAATCGCGGGCTAGTACTTATAGTTATGCAAATATTTTCTTATTTCCTCGCAGTAGTCGTGAAAAGCACTATGTAATGCCTCGGCCGGAAACGCTAAAGATTTACTCGTATTATTTGAAGGCCTCCACTAACGTGTCGGCCCTCAAACGCACTCGTCCATCTTTTAGCGGTTTTCCGTCCTCTCCTACAATGTACTAATAGTATTAAACATACTAGCCTTTGTTCGCGATTTTGTGAAGAAGCGCTGACTTTCGGGTCACTATTATGCTGAGGCGAGACCATTTCGTGGTAAAAATGATATATTGAATGCTGAATTTGTCTTTATATTTGTTTTAATATAAGATTTTATTTGATCCCACTAAACTAGCTACTTAGATTAACGGCCCGATTCGAACTTTAAGAAACGTCAAATATTACGACTAGATACGATATGGATTAGATATATAAGTATGAAACGTGACGTTTCTTCAAACAAAAACGGCCGTAAAGTGCAACCTCGGACTATTATTACAATCAAAATACGAGGGTGGTCCCAGAAGTGACCGACCTGACACACTTAAAGAGGTTTTTATTTTGAGTAAATACTTTTTTAAAACAGAATACCTCTTTATAAAGTTTAAATTTGAAATTCGAACACATAGCGTCGTTTGTCTTTTGTTTAGTAGCCATCAATAGTGAACGCTGTGAACAAATTTTCCGACATGGAGAAAATTGGCCATCGTTATGTGATACAATACTTTCATTTGAAAGGTTTTAGTCCAACTAGTATTAAAACGGAGCTAGATTCTACTTTGGGGGAGTCTGCTCCATCGTTTACAACAGTAAAATATTGGGTGGCAGAGTTTAAACGAGGTCGCTCTAGTTGTGAAGATGAACATCGATGTGGTCGACCAAATGAAGTGACTACGCCAGAAACTGTAAAAAAAATCCAGAAAATGGTATTAGATGACCGTCGATTGAAAGTACGCGAGCTAGCAGACATGGCAGGTATTTCAAAAAGTGCTGTACATCGCATATTAACTGAAAATTTGGATATGAAAAAGATGTGCGCAAAGTGGGTGCCGCGATTGCTCACAGACGAACAAAAAATACATCGCGAAGATATTTCGACCGAGTGTTTGGCAAAATTTCACAACAATAAAGCGGAGTTTTTGCGGCGTTATATTACTATGGATGAAACGTGGGTGCATTATTTCACACCAGAGACGAAAGAACAGTCGAAGCAATGGACTCGAAGAGGAGAACCGGCCCCAAAGAAGGCTAAAACAGTTCCATCAGCAGGAAAGGTCATGGCCTCCGTTTTTTGGGATTGCCGTGGGATAATCTTCATAGATTATCTTCAGAAAGGAAAGACTATCAATGGCGAGTATTATGCCAACCTTTTGCATCAATTGAGTGAAAAAATCTGTCAAAAACGACCACATCTGGCGAAAAAAAAAATTTTGTTTCACCAAGACAATGCACCAGTACACACGTGTGCCAAGGCCATGACCAAAATCCGCGAGTTAAAGTTCGAATTACTTCCTCATGCACCCTATTCGCCTGATTTGGCCCCTTCCGATTATTTTTTGTTTCCTAATTTAAAAAAATGGCTTGGTGGTAAAAGATTTGCCAGCAATGATGAAGTGGAGGCTGCGGTTGATGGGTATTTTGAAGACCTCGACAAATCTCACTACAAACAAGGTGTTGAAGCTCTCGAACATCGCTGGGCTAAGTGCATGGAACTAAAAGGAGATTATGTAGAAAAATAATAAAAAAAAGTTTAGATTTTCTTTTGTTTTCTTTGTCAGGTCGGTCACTTCTGGGACTACCCTCGTACGTCTCTAGGTATAAATCATAATGATTGACTACATAATGGTCAATAAAGTGCAATACTTGATAGCGAGTGGGCGTGAAAACTAATAACCGTAAGCATCACTCAAGGGCAGTCAAGTCGATTTAATATTAATATTTGCTTTCATCTGCCCACTCTCATTTTCCGCTGCTCTAATTGCCCACCATCGCCTTACATAATATTATTACTAGACTTGCCGGGCTAGCACATGATTGGCGCGACAGTATCTCGCCGCGAGATAGAATACCCGTCCCTCTTTAATTAATACAGTTAGAAAAAGACGGGTAGTCTATCTCGCGGCAAGATACTGCCGCGCCAATCATGTGCTTGGCCTACTGTTCTAGGTATCAACCCACTTTCAAATCTAAGTCCTGGAAGGATTAGCTTTGTTTTTTAATTTATTGCCTTCTCTTATATAATAAAAAAAAAATTACGTAAAGCCCTTTAAAAAATTAAGCCCTTTAATAAATAGGTAACTGAAGAAGAGGTGCCACATTCAGGTACTGTCAGAATTATACAAGTGTTGAAATCGAGTCCTGTAAATCTTAACTCATTAATGTGAACCTGAACCACAACAGAGTGAACAGAGCTACGTGTCGCATTTACACTATGTACGATAAGAGCGTGACCGGTAAAACTTGTATTGCCATATTTTAAACCATTTTCATTCAAATGTCTTCTGATTGTTCTAAATATCTTCAAACCTTTTTCTTTAGTTTGACTTGCCCAGAAGGCCCAGAACGCAATGATAGAAGTGGATTTTTTGAAAACATGCTAGACCCGTTTTAAATCCTTATATGGAGGTCTTTTTTCATTTTTCCCGCGTTCTGATAAGTCGTAAACATTTTTATACTCCATTTACCTAATGCTTCATGCCTTCGATTTATTTATATGCAATCAGCTTGGTTTCATGACATTTTGGGCCCTTTCGGGTACGTACAGAAGAACGTACTGCCTCATTAACGTGAATCGTAAGCGACATTCTTTTTTTTATTGATTTTTAGGTGGAATACTGTCAGATGTTTTTTATTATTTTTTACGAAGCATTGTAGGCAAAAGAACATTCTATTCAGCCGGTCCATTTTTTTTCTATGCCACATCCTTAAAATACAGGATGATTCATGAGACGTGAGCAGGACTAATCCTGCCCACTCAGTAACTGATAATTGATCGATCACCATTGTGTTTAGGTGAAACAACCACACTTTTTCCTATTTTTTTACTTTTTGGTGAGGGCAAATTTAATTCTCTACAATCATGGTCGCCCTACAAGATCTAATTAATAAACATAAAACCTCATTAACCGTAATGACAGCATTTTGTTACGAAGAAAATAAACTGTCAAACTTGAGTGAGATACGAGTTTTCAAAAGTAACCAGTCCGTGATGACAGTGATGGATGACATTCAATTTGACACAGAATATCGGTAGTTTAGTATTCTAATTTTAGGGTGACCATGCATGTCGTAAATAAATAAATAACTTTTTTTTTCAACATGACTAGAAAATTTACGTTAACCTCACTAATACTGATACGAGACAGTTGCTTATAATTTACGAAATGCGCAGTGTTAGTCCTGCTCACGTCTCCTGAATCACCCTGTATACATGTACACCAGTCACGCTCTTGTCAAACACACTGTATATAATATTAGTACGGACGGCATCATGCAAACAGAGACTATAGAGGCTCCTGTGCATGATTTCAGCCCGTTTGGGGTGCGCCTTAACTAAGGAGGTCTCTAAACTTCGACCATAACCACCATACCAGACCACCATAACCATAACCAACATACCATACCACCAGATTCCAGCCATAGTCAGATCAAGGCTTAGAGAATATAACCAAACGGAGTGGTCATTAACAGGCGTTCCCCTCTGTCGAAAATAGGCGGCCAATGATCAGCCACATGTCAACCACATACTGTATGGGCTGACGTTTATCTGACATGGCTATTTTGACGTTAAGTATACATTTTGATGCGCCCCTCCCCCGCAAAAAACGGCAGATTATTTTGTACCGAAAACTAAAGACATGTCGTCTCCGATTGGTTATATCCTCTAAGGATCAAGGTCTGCTATTTTAAATTTGTATTTGCCTAGACATTTCTACCCGAGGAAAATAGCGAATTGATTTACCTTTTATTTATAAAAAAATAGGTGCTAATAACATACTTACCTTATCTATCTATAGCGATAAGTCCGCCTGTTGTTACCTACTCATTTAAGTCCTGTCTTTCTTTTCTATTACCTATGTACTTTTCTTTAGTAGTGCACAATAAAGAATTTTATTATTATTATTATGTCTGTCTTTTACAAATTCTCGGGACCATGGGGTCCCGGGCATTTGGAAGGCGTGCGTGGGGCCGAAGCCAACACGTAGAGGCCCCTTGTAATAAGACAATTTACTCTAAATGTCATGTGACACCAACCGACGATTATCCCTGCCGGCCTAGCCGAGGTTACAATCGCTATCGCTTCGACAACGAAAAGCATCATGTCTCTCTATCACTCTTCCGTATTAGTATGACAGTGACAGTTGCGTTTCGATCGCTACGGAGCGTAAGCGATGTCCATCTTGGCTACGCGGCCTGTTTACACTATAGTAGTGCACCCAAGGACAAGCCCCGGTTAGTGTACGACTATTGTAAGAAAAGGTACAAAAGAAACCGGGCTATTGCGTTGAGTTGCTAGTGGGCTTATTATTACCTCACATGTAGGTATTTAAATAACTATGATGATGACTTTGATGTAGTTAGTCAGATAAAAAATGCGTATCACCATTATTTTCCGTCAATAACACAGGCATATGCAAAAGTTCCCAATAGCATTAACGACAGACGTCTGCAGGGGTGCCAGTAGACGCGTTGATTATATTTAGTTCCTTTTAAAGCGCATTCCGTCGTCTGGAATCACCCTTATGTACTAGGGCTACGGCTTTATTTCAAACGCTACAGAGCAGAAGCGAGTATTCGCCTCAGGGGCAGCGAATTTCGGCGCACAAGCAGCACTGTATAGCTATTTATGTTCAAAAACAGTAACTTTTAATATGGAGGAAACACTAAAATTTTTAGAAAAAAATGTTATTTACTTGGATCTGTTTTGTTGAAGTTTGCCGACTCCTGACGCAGCATATTGCATTTGACTTTTTAATTGATTCCAGGGTGTGTACACAACATGCCAATCGTTTACGCTCCGTAGCGAACCAAACGCTAACTGCCACTGTCACAATAATATGGAAGAGTGATAGAGAGACACAATTAAAGTGTCACCTTGGCTAGGCACTCGAGTTACTGACTAAGCAATTTGTAAAAGTTTTTAGCTTCTTATTTATTTTATTTTATTGGTGGACATCTTACACAGATCAACCTAGCTCCAAACAAAGCAAAGCTTGTATTATGGGTGCTAGGCGACGATATACATACTTATATACATAGAAAACACCCATGACTCAGTAACAAATATTAGTGTTCATCAAATCATCACACAAATAAATGCCCTTACTGGGATTCGAACCCAGGACCATCGGCTTAGCAAGCAGGGTCACTACCCACTAGGCCAGACCGGTCGTCACCATGACACGCAGTGCATCTCTTGCGCACCAATAACTGCAAGGGGAATGCTTACGCGACCAATCATTGTGCGCGATCGTCAAGGTCGTATCATTACAACTATCACAAGATCAAACCCTTAACAAATTGTTAAATTAGAATCGATCTCCTATGCTTTATCGCTTGGCTTTAGTTAGAGGCATAACGACAGCTTATTGTGATTAATGGTAACATTCCATTTCTAACCGCAGCTGCACTACCGGTACTGAACTCGTCGCTGTCATTGTCAATTTCCATAGTAAAATTGACAGTAATGCAGCTGCGGTTAGAAATGGAATGTTACCATAATTCGAAATCTGATAAGTGTGTGGCTGTATTGAGCAAGGCGGCGGAGTAATTTGACCTGCTGTATGCCTAGCACAAGATTGGCGCGACAGTATGTCGCGGCGAGATAGACTACCCGTCTTTTTCTATGTTAATTTAAAACGGACGGATAGTCTATCTCGCTGCGAGATACTGTCGCGCCAATCATGTGCTAGCTCCCCTGTAGTACATTTTTGCAATCGTTAAAACTCGGGAAGCTCACGTTTCGAATTCCATGTTTACCCCGATACTGAGCGGCTACCGCGATAACCGAAATTCGCAAATTGCGGGGATCTCTTTTACTCCAATGAAGCGTAATTAGAGTGACAGAGAAAAATCTCCGCAATTTGCGAACTTCGATTTTCGCGGTTATAGCCCTGGTTCACACTACACTGGTTTCATATAAAGTCAAAACTTGCTCGCGTAATAACATACAGGTCCAGCCCACGTACATTGAGGAATCAAATGTATGTGTATGGAATATCAGATCTGTCGGAGGGTCTCACAATACGGGGCGCTAATTAATGAAATGCATTAAAGGATTGCTTTTTTGCGGAGGCTTTGGAGCCTGTGTCTAAATTATGGTGTTTTATGTTTTGTTTACTTTTTTGGCAAGCTTCTGATATTAAGAAAGCCATTTTAGAGTAGATACCCATATAAGTACCGTGAAACGGGGTGAGTAGGTTTCGCGGGGAGAGTTGGGTTATGAATAGGGGGTGAGAAGGGATTTTAAGGCTACTGCTACAAAAATAATGTATTCCAATTTAAAATGGGGCTATAGTAATACGCATAATAAAAAAAATCGATCCAACTATCTTCCAAAATCACCTTTGTATGAAAAACCCTCTCACCCCAAATACGAGGCACTACGGGGTGAGGTGGGTTTTCCTCTTTATCGTCAATGTTATGAAATGGAACTACCCAAAATAAAATACAAACGTCCGAACCACTTATTATATACACCATTCAGTTTTCACATGTAAAAATAAAATTTTATCGAGGTTTGAAAGTCAAATTTCACCCAACTCACCCCATTTTACGGTATAGGTACATATTTCATAGGCAGTGTTGCATTTTCTTTTTTATGCAAATTTTTATTTAACTTACGTGGCCATCATTTTACTTACGTAAGTAATTGACTTGCAAGCAAGTCTAGTATTTTTCACATAGGTTTTATAATCACATAGCAATTTATAATCTTTAAACGAAAATGTGCAATGAAATGACGGCTGGTTCCGTATATATATATATAGATAATTTACTTAGGTTTAAGTTTCTCCAATGCTAAAACTCGATGTGAATTTGAAATCAGTACGAGTAGGTCTATACCTACCTACTACAAAATTCGGTGACAATGCTGCAAAAATAGATATGGCAAAGAAAGCGTTTAATGAAAAAAGTTTCGATTTAAAAGCAAAAATACCTGCTAATGCCAGGGAAAAGTTGATAAAAGTGTACATCTGTAGCATAACATAACGTAGCGACACGTGGGCGATCCAGAAAACGCCTTGAAGCTTTTGAAATGTGGCGCTGGCGGCGTGTGGGAAAATAAGCTGGAAAAGTAACTGACGAGGTTTTAAATATAGCTCAAGGAAGGCGGTGCCTATTATGAAACATCGAAAATAGAAGAGAGAACATGTTACCACACGATATAAATTCATCACGACCATCATAGAAGGGAAATTGAAGGATACAGAAAGAGAGGGAAGCCAAGAAGTGCATAAGTACATGGATAAAGTAAATCAGGTTGTCAAGGAAACGGCTAAGGAAAGAAATACACGGAGATTGCTTTACCGTTAGAGCGCAGCTCTTAGGTTTATCATGATGAGAATGCACAGCCGAAATACGACGAATGCTCATACAACAACAACGAGTTTTTATTAATTGGACATCTTGCCCAGTACGAGACTTTACTCTCTTGACCAGATGTTATTTTTGCCATTTATACGGCCATTCGGCTAAATATTGCAGAGATACAGCACCTACGTGTGGACATTGTGGGTCATCAGGACACAGTATAAAAGAGTGCACAAAACAAGGCGACCCTCCCAAATGCGCTACATGTCAACGTTTTAAGAAGCCGTGCAATCATAAAACCGGAGACGAGCAGTGTCCAGCGATGAAATTTGCGCAAATTAGATATTTAAATTCCATAGACTATGAAGGCGACTAGAGCGCCGCGATTAAACGCCATTTGCTGCAAAACAATGTCTTACTTGATGAGCTACATTGAATTTAAAATTAGGATAGATTTATTTGTACAAATTGTATAGTATGTCACAACTTAACATTTTTTAAAGTAGAACATAGTCACTTAGTTTATTGTTATTCTAAATAATCCTTTTGTTAACTTAAGCATTTCCCCACTTAGGGTCGGTTGCACCAAACTGTTACGAACGTTAAAGAGTTCGCTAAATTTTTATGTATGGAAAGTTTCATAGTAAAGGCGCGGGGCGCGCCGGCTGACGATGATCAGTCTGTCAAATGTGGTTGGTGCAACTGGCACTTACTCATTGACCTACAAAAATTGCATACCTAAGATACAAGTAACTGTTTACTTAGTTTAGGTATGTTTATTAAATTATATTTAGCAACAGAAAATAAAATTATAGTTGGTATTTTAGTTTTAACTTTATTAAAGTGAATTAGAAAATAATATGTATTAATGTACTATTACTTAAGTATATATTGCATAATTACCATTGTAAAAATCAAACTAGCATAAGTTTTATTTAATAAATATTATCTTATCTTATCTTATCTTATGATGATACCTCCTTTCATACCTACCTTCTTACGTATACCTTCGCTGCAGCTTATAACTGCGTAATTTTATTTTTATCTTATGTTATTTATTTGGAAAGCAAACAGAAATAAGTGAGCAGGAGATAAGTCTACAAAGACACATTAAAGACATTCACTTATTTCCTTAACAGCTCTCACTGAAACATGTATAACATAAATCTAATTAACTATACTTGTACGGGGTCGAATCGCACCCGGACCGCACTCAACTTGTTTTATAATATAATACAGTACATTATTTTTAGAGCACTCACAAGATCTGCAGAAACATTGGAAGCCGGGAGGACGCAGAAATTCAATATTTGAATATTGCATACAGTTTATTTTGCAAGTAGGCCGCACCGCACCTGCCCGCGGTGTTCGGGAATTGATATTTCCCACTTTGCTCTGCGGGCAAAGGAGGTGTAAATACGAGGCACTCTGAAATGTTCGGGAACAAACAAAAATACATGTAAGGTTTACTCGGGTAATTCCGAATGTCGAAAACTGTCGGATAATTCCGAAAAGAGACTTTTATTATGATGGAATTTAGGGTGATTTTCATCTGATTTTCGGAATTATCCAACTTTCGGTATTACCCGAAAAAACCTCATTGTGCAGTAAGGAATAATATAAAAAAGAAAGGTTGAAAGATCAGATGGCAGACTTTCATAAAGAGTAATGCCTTTACATATTATTTGGATTAGGTTATTTATTATTATTATTTATATGAAGAAATGGCAGTCTGAGTTGAATCAATGGCATTAGAAAATATATTTAATTTTCTTTTTAGAATCAATCGAAATAAATCTTTTCCAATTTAATTTAATAATGAATTATATTCCATTTGATAATGAATAATATTCCATCGGAGGTCATTTGTATTAGGACCGTGGGACGCAAGTCAATATACAGGGTGAATTTGTTATCATTGACCATACTCTGAGGGGTAAAAGTAGGTACTTACCTAGCTACGAGTATTGTCGTTTTATATGATCTTCTAGATGCTGTATTCTGTTTGTAACTGAGATAATAGTTTTAATTTAGTAGGAATTTATTTTTTACACATTTTTTTACTCAGTCACAACTCCTTGAACATGTTTCGCTTTAAAAATACCTTTTCACTCAGTATATTAATAGCAGACATCGTTTGCTTTACGCTTGTCGTAGTTATTTCCTTTGTCAAGAATATCTTTAGAAATATTGAGTGCACTAACAAAAATAACTTTAGTATCGATCGAGCTGTATTCGATGGAACACAGACGTCTAGGTCTAAGAATACCTATGCGTCAACAGGTAAGTGTTGTAACCATGGACCTAATTTAATATTACACATACACCACTCGTGAAGACAGTGAGTTCAAATCAGCTTCGAACTTTGACACCCCTGACACACCTCGGCCAATAGACAAGTAGATAAGCCTCACTGCCCTGCTAAGCTAAGAAGCAGTAGGTACTTTATACGGTCAAAGAATTTAATTTTCCGACTCATTTCGTACCGTACCGAGATTCAGAAGTCCAAACTGAAGGTTTGCCAACGCGCCATGGAGCGCAGTATTCTAGGTGTTACACTAACTGATCGCATAAGAAACACCACGCTGCGCTTCAAAACCCTCATTGCTGACGTAGGCGAGAAAACCGCTAGGCTCAAATGGGACTGGGCCGGTCACGTCTACCGCATGCATCCGGAGAGGTGAGCTAGTTTAGCCACCAAGTGAATGCCGGTAGAGGGACGTGGCAGCGGTAGGCCCAAACGGAGATGGCGAGATGATCTGGACAGCTTCCTGATGAACAACTGGCCGGAGGAAGCACCAAATCGGGAGTCGTGGAAATTAAGGGGAGAGGCCTTCGCCCAGCATTGGGACACTCAAATAGGCTAGAAAAATTGATGACAGATTGATAAAGTCGCTAGAGACCTCATACTATTGTGACTGTGACAAGTGTAACAAAGTATATGGGTAGGTAATTAAATTCTTTGATTGTAAGTACCTTTACATCTTAATCTGAAAGTTTAAGTTTATTTGTGTTTGAAAGCCGAAGACATTTCTTATTTTACTGTAGGTAGGTATACCACTATGTAACATTACGTCGGTCAATAAATACATAGTTGCATACCAAGGCGGTCATGTCTCGCGCTGTCAGCAGCCAAGTGGAATCGGCGTCATGCAATGGCGTCGCATCCGGCGGTCGCCATGGCAACCGCCCCTGTATCCTGCCTATGCCACTAGGCTAGTATAGATTCGAGAGTAATTAAGTTTCAGAGCATAGACCCATCAACTGCAACTGGCTTTTAGGTACAGTCAGCAGCAGAAGTTGCTAAGCGGGCGAGGTGTTCTTTCAAAATTACGTTGATACACTTACGTAACTTAACAATAAAGTCGCGTCAAGATCATTTTGAACACCTCGCCCGCTTAGCAACTTCTGCTACCGACTGTATACCGGGTGTGGCCTGTAATATGAGCAAAAAATTTAACTGTAGGCTGTACTCCTCATGCTGATCAACATTTGTTCAGCGACTTTTGAAAATAACTTGTAGTTTGATTATTAATACACTTTAAAGGTTATTCAAAGACGCAACCTATTGCGAATTTTGTTATGTTTAAGGTTTGACAAGCAACGTCAATCACAATGATATAGCGTGGCGATGACGTATATTCAATATAATATTTATTTTGTATGAAAAATAGGGAGTCTAAATACTTCATAATTTTTAAAAGTTGTTGAACAAAAGTGTCACCGTTTGAGGAGTACAATCTATGTTTTAATTATTTGCTCATGTTACAGGCCACACCCGGTATAGTGTTTTGGCTTTCATGTGTCCTGTCCTGTATCCTACATCTCTTCTTAGTCGGATACTCTTGTCAGAGCAGTCGTGGTCATTGTAACACCTATCCTACATATGTAACACCTAGGGTCCTAGGTGTACCTAGGTATTTATTTATATTTTATTCTCAATTTAACAAGTCTAACCATACCAAATTATTGCCTGAATATGGCCTTTACAAAATACATATTCTCTAACACCACGTCATTGGCAAACAAGCAAACAATAAACCTAATTGTAAACGGTGACTAACTATGGACGATTGAAACTCCATGCGACGTTACACGTGCGGTGCTGTAAGAGAAAAAACTTCGGCAAATTACATATATGTAAATATCTAGAAATTAAATCGTTAGTTAGATATTAAAGGTGCAAAAGTATTTATCAGCTCGTCCGCGTGTCGATAACATAGTATAGGTTAGAGCACGCGCTGATTTAGTTAAGATAATGTCCGTTTCCGTGTGCTGTGGTTGATATTTAAAAACAATACAGCACGTGGCCTGCGTAACCTGTATATTCGTGCAATTATTAATTTGTCCTTCCTTCCCTATGACATTTTCTTTCGTCATTACAATGCACCGAGCAGCGGGGGGCAACGCGTTCCGCTGTGGGGTAGGTCTGGTGCATGCCGGCGAGACATCTCTACCACTTGACTCGGAAAATTAACGATAATAAAGGTAGTTTATATCCACTGCGGCGCGCGTACTTAAGATTTTAGAACGGTTTGGAGTAAAACGCGCAATGGTAATAGAGTAACGCGATGTGTGTGAATGTTATCGATCGTTTAGTGCATACAGAGGGGCTGCAGCCAAATTATTGGACTTCCCGAAGAAAACAAAGCGTGCTATTTACTTAGGTAGTGGAGGTAAGTATAAGTTATAGCATATAAGCGCGATCGACGATATATTACTTAGTTAGTGCCTTGTGTTGTAAAATATTAATTGGATGCCTAAGGTGTTACACGAAACGCTTAAAAAATAAGCAGGTAGGTACTAACCTATACCAAAAAAAACATAAAATGCCAAACATTTTTAGCACCTTTTCAAAATTCAAGCTTCCTGACGTGAGCACAACCTAACTCCGTCGTATGGTGCGTATGATCTGCCTTCCATTTTGAACCACGAGGAATATGCGCAGGCATTTTTTGTTTTTCCTGAAAATTTAAACACAAGTTATATATGAGTATAATCAACTATTTAAACCGATCAAGTATGAAGTTGTTGGAGCATTCCATGAAATTGTCTACCGTTGTCCCGTACAAACGCGAAGTTTCCGAAGATTTAAAGGTATAAGAGTTTCCTTTTCTATTACAAATGGTCAAAAATATGCACAGAAAAATAATCGCCTGCTTTAAATGCCGAGAAAAAAGTCGCAACACAGGAAATAAAATGCGTTTGTACGGGACAGCCCGTGGAATGCTCCTGTTTAGGTATAATTTTGTACAGTGCCATCTATCAGCTATATATAATAAAATTCTATATCATGTAAACCGATTTCAACAATTTTTAGCCAACGAGACGTAAGTAACAGCAAAGTAACAGCCACAGGGCCGCGGCGCAGCGCCGCCCTTGCATTATTCACCAGCTTAGCCGTCTGCGGCTCTGGTACTGCGACAATAGAAAACGTTTTAACTCACGTCACTGGGATTTTAAAGGTAGCTACTAGGTACTTTTTAGGGTTCCGTACACAAAGGATAAAAACGGGACCTTATTACTAAGATTCCGCTGTCCGTCTGTCAGTCCGTCTGTATGTCTGTCCGTCTGTCTCTGTCACCAGGCTGTATCTCATGAACCGTGATAGCTAAGCAGTTGACATTTTCACAGATGATGTATTTCTGATAAATACTAAAAACAGAATATAGGTACTTAATAAATATTTCAGTGGGGCACCCATACAACAAACGTGATCCGAATTTCCGATCAAAACCCGCAATATAATGAAACTCGCATGCGAGTTCTCGCATCGTCTAAATGAGTTCTAATGGTACGGAACCCTTCGTGCGCGAATCCGACTCGCACTTGGCCGGTTTTTGAAATCACTGACAGATATTCTTAACTGAGCAGGTGTATCTTAGGTACGTAATAAGATTAGCGAATTGTTATTTGTACACGATATTAATTAATTTAATTAAGTTAATTCTGAAATTACGAAAGCCAGAGCGGCTACCGCGAAAACCGTAATTCGTAAATTGCGGGGATCTTTCTCTTTTACTCCAATGTAGGCGTAATTAGAGTGACAGAAAAATCCCCGCAATTGACGATTTTCGGTATTGGCGGTAGCCCTACTGATATCTTAATCTTCATATTCATAAGCGAACTTATTAATTATTTGCACTAGATATAAGTTAAAAATTGTATGTATTAACTTAACATAATGCGTAAACGTGGAGTCACGGGACAGGCTTAGCCTAGTGTGAGCCACAAAATTCATATACTAAATATGTAATTGCCAGATTTCAAAAATAAAATTTTACTTTACTTTACGAACCTGCCGCCAAAAAGCCAATATCAAACTATCGAAGTTACACTCTAATTTTAAAACTGAAACATGCCGTGAACATAAACAACTGAACATTTACGTAACCTTTATGTCAAGTCCAGTATTCGTTCCTAAAAATAGTTAAACGCATAAAAAATAGAGAGAGCAGTTGTCAATGTAAAGCGCGCGTTGTTTCATGCGACAAAACGCGATGCGTTTGCTGCACACCCATTTATATGAGTAATCTAATGACCATACATTGTTTTACGCGGTAAACGCACTGACGTTTTTCCTACATTCCGTTGATCGCATGCGTTCAACGCTGCGTTTATCGCATAAAACAACCGTAAGCTTAAAACATCTAATCGTTCTAATTTCTTTGTTTTATTTACACTGTCTTTTGTATAGTTTCCTTACCTTATTCATAGCCGTGCTACAAAACCCAATTAGCTAATAATAGTTCTGTCATTTTGACTTACGTATTGGTGAGAAAGGGATAAAACATAATTTAACTAAATCAGGCCCTTACACATACCGGGTGTGGCCTGTAACATGAGCAAATAATTAAAACATAAATTATACTCCTCAAACGGTGACATTTGTTCAACAACTTTTAAAAATTATGAAATATTTAGACTAGAAAATAAATATTACCTTCAATGGACGCCATCGCCACGCCATATCATTGTGATTGACGTTGCTTGTCAATTGTGTAAATATAACAAAATTCGCAATACATTGCGTCTTGGAATAAACTTTAAAGTGTATTAAAAATCAAAACACAAGTTATTTTTAAAAGTCGTTGAACATTTGAACAAATGTTGGTCAGTTCGAGGAGTACAGCCTACAGTCAAATTTTTTGCTCGTATTACAGCCCACACCCGTTATATGGTCAACGAACTGATCAACGTAATTAATTGGCAGTGACAGTGAGTTGTCAAACATTTCATAGTAGATTTTAACAACCTACGATGACATTGAGTGGCGGTTTGGTAGCTCTAAGACTAACTAAATATGTTTGCGACTCCTAATGGCTAAGAGGATGTGCCATATCCTCTTATTTAATTCCCTCGGAGAAATGTCCCCTAAAAGAAATCGAAAAGCGAATTGTCACTGCTGATTAATTACGCTATGCTGAAAAAATCCTTTTTGTTGCCAGGGCAACCACTTTCCCCGGGCCCGTTACGAACCGCAGCTCTCGTGTATTACTGCGAACTCCTATGTTCAATGTTCGTCTATAATTGTATCTGTCTCTTTGAATTTCCGAGAACGGAGCCCTGTTCGCTTTCCACTCCTTGCATAGATTCTCGTGAACTAGCTTAATGTGATCTTCTACTCATCATCATCATCATCATCAATATTTAAGAGCTATGCAAGAGCATACAAGAATATATATGTCGCAGTCGGATCGTATAATCCGCCGTATTACATTACGGCTAGCCGTTTTCAAAAACAGGGGCGTTTTGAAATGCGGCGGTTTAACGATTAGCCGTATTGAATGCGGCTGAATGAGAATCCGCCGGAATGTATTCGGCGCCATACGTTCTTCAACACGGCTAGCCGTAATGTAATACAGCGAGTCATTAGCCGCCGCTTTGACAGTTTTTAGTTCCCATTTTTAACACTCGTGGCGCTGCCTGACAAACGCTGGGGTGACCATCAAATCTGGAGTTCGTCGGACTGTTTCTTTTCAAAAAAAGATTTCCTTCGCAACTTAACTAGACGGAGCCCCGCTTCGCGGGGCTCCTATTGCTGAGCTGTTTGCCCTTCGGGCATCTGAAGCTACCTAACGAACCTAACCGTGCCCCGTGCGGGGCTCCGTCTATTTAAGTTGTGAAGAAAATGTTTTGGAAAAGAAACACATGTAGTGCGGTGGGACCATGGTAAAAATAAATTAAATTGCAAACATTGTCAAACTCCGGTTACGTAGGCGACCGAAAGAACTGGTCACTCTACAATCTAAAATAGTAGTACGATGCGGCTAAACGTAGGCCGCCTTATTGAAGAACGTATCGCAATGACAATCCGGCTAATCGTCGAACCGCCGCATTTCAAAACGCCCCTGTTTTTGAAAACGGCTAGCCGTAATGTAATACGGCGGATTATACGATCTGACTACGACATATACAAGAGTCGGTGGAGTAATCGCCACTCTTCTTTTTGCTGGGCCAGCTTTTTAACTCCCTCGTACGACACGACAGAGGGCCAGTTGCACCAACCACATATGACAGATTGATCAACGTCAGCCGGCGCGCCCCGGCGCTTTACTATGAAACTTTCCATACATAAATATTTAGCGAACTCTTTAACGATACGAACAGTTTGGTGCAACCGACCCAGAAACTCTATCTTTAATTTGGCTGAAATATGTGAGCCTGGGCCTTCCTCTGCATCTTTTCCCCTCAATCTTTTGCCCTCCAGGATGTTTAAAAAGAATCTGTCGTGCCGTATCAGGTGGCCAACCATCTTGCCCCTTCTACTATACTTAGTTAATTGTTACTTAGGGCCGATACTGACGGACTGCAACCCGACTGCAATTTGCATGGGATCGACATTGCAGTTGACATGCAGTCGGCGAGCAGTTCCCATACAAGTTGCAGTCGTCCGTCTGTACTGGCCTTTATCTCGCGGTCATGCTTTTACTGGTACGGCTGCAGCAAAGTGTTCGGATGTTACGGGAATAAGATACCATATTGCGCGCTTGGAAACATTTTGAAAAACCCAATTATTCTGCATATGTCCTGTCTAAATGCAACTGTGTTCCGCTTGCGACCGCTTCGTACACCTTCTACAATTATCGTCAGCGATTTTAATGCATAGGTACCTACTATCTCTTTTCTCCGAAAAATAATCAGTTTCACACAGAAATATTATACAATGAAAATCATGTTAGCAAAAATGTGATTATTTCAACGGGTTGTTGCCACTATGTATGGTCTTTAGTTGCTTTTTATTTAATTTCTATAATTTCTTGTAGCACTGTTCATATTGACACTGAGTCCTAAGTCTATCAACTCTATATAAACATGTATGACACGGGGCCCCACATAATGCAGTAGTGTAAAGTGTGGAACAATAAATCAGGAACATATCAAAACAAAAGTAGTTACATTAAGTAGATAAGGCCTTTGATACAAAATGTTACCTACCTACAACTCGTCCCTGAAGTAGATTAATATTGGTTGTAACGAAACGGATTTTACCTACAAGGGCACCGCCCGCTATGTGCACCCGCGCTGGCTAAAAATTTGATATAAGAAAGATTTTCTTTTACGTTTTAAGATGAATGTTGTGTCACCATAAATTGAGTAGCATACTTTAGACATATCTTTTAAATATCCCTATAGTTGTCGGTTTGAAACTAACCAGGCTCAGTGGAAGGGGCCAAAACAGCGCACGCCCAGCGGCAGCGCTCGCAGTTCTTTTGTGTCTGGCCCCGGACAGACAGCGCCTAATGAAAACTGCTGCGCTGATTACGAATCCTGCAGCTTATGCTTCCCTGGTACTATTTGGATTAATTCTGATTTTCATTCGGTAGTGGGGAGTTTATAAATCCAATAACCAACATATTATGCTGGTTAATTTACTTAGGTTCTATTGACTTTAGTCAAGTAACAATGACATATAGAAAACGCCAATTAAAACGTAAATGACGGTGATGTTCGGATGGAAACTGCAGACTCTTATCTTAATCTAAAATTTCATCTAAATCGGTTCAGTGGCTTAAGCGTGAAGAGGTAACAGACAGACAAGCAGACAGACAGACGAATAACAGACAGACAGACGAATTATATCCGCATTTATAATACTATACTATGTAGCGATTAGTAGAGATATTGCCGGTAAATTTAATGCACGCATTAACCTACGCGCACCTATGCGATGATTTCCATGGTACTTATTATGGTACTAAAATCATTATAGTTTTATGATGTATCGTCAATGTATATCTTTTTTATGTAGGTAACTTCTATTGTCTCCTCCATATATTGATATATTGTTTACGTCGAATTATATAATTATTTATATAGTTTTATTGAGATCTATTTCACCTATTACCTATAACTGGCGCAGTCGATCGGGATATCAATATAATAACACTAACCACGTAACTTCGTAGAGTTCGATGGCATGCCTTCACTCCGCAATGCCACTAAACTCAAAGTGGAGGCCTCCGTATTTCAGTTCCGGATATAGAACCTCGTCTGCCGATGCCGTCTGGACCGAAATAACTGCTTTCAATAGATATCTATTCTATAGGGAAAAGATCTCAAAACAGTTAGATATGTACCTAATATTTTGTTATATATTCAATTGTAATACAAGTGTTATTTAACTTACAGTGTGTGTGTGTAACTAAGTTGTTTGAGTAACATTTTAATAATAAACGTGATATCCAAGGAGATACAAAAAATAAATAAATATTAGGGGACAAGCTTTCACAGGTTGACCTAGCCCCAAACTAAGCAAAACTTGTTATAAGGGTACGTACTAAGTGACGATATATTTATAAAGATAAATATTAAATATATTCTTAGATACAGTCAGCAGCAGAAGCTGTTAAGCGGGCTAGGTGTTCAAATATTCTTGACGCGACTTTATTTTTAAGAGAATAAGAGCGTGTCAAGGTAATTATGAACACCTCTTCCGCTTAGCAACTTCTGCTGCTGACAGTGCTGACAATACATAGATAACATCCATATCTAGCTGGTTCACTAACTGGCTATGTTCTCTATATTTATCTACAAGAAGTTTTCAAAGTATACATCACGCACGTACACCTTAATCATCATAAAAAAAGATGGTACCTACGAAAACGGGTAACCCCACCCAAAAGCAAACTGCATTTGCGTCCAATAGTGTGCAAAGAGCCTTTGAGTACATGGACGTTATCCCTATCGCTTACAGAGTTGTTGCAGTGGATCATTAAAGATTCATCAGTTAGGTACATTGCTTACCAAATACCTAAATAGATGAGAAGATGTAAGATGACTTAAACGGACGGACGACAAACGGTTCCGTTATTTTCCTATTTTTTATTATTTTTTTTATTTATTCAATCCAAACAAAATTAATTATTGCACTTATCTTCCAAACTGCAGAACAGTTTGTTGGCTGAAAGTCGGTACGGAACCCCAAAAAATGAGCCAAATACCACGTATGCAATAGGAATGCAGGCCCCGTGTTCTGACGCGGGAATAGCAGGGGATTGCATCCCCGGTGTCTGCTGGTTATTGGATTGCCGGGGTGCTACAAAGGCTGAGATGTAACTTTACCTCCATCGTTCGTTTCTGTGTTTTTTAGGGTTCCGTACCCAAAGGGTAAAATGGGACCCTATTACTAAGACTCTGCTGTCCGTCCGTCCGTCCGTCCGTCTGTCTGTCACCAGGCTGTATCTCACGAACCGTAATAGCTAGACAGTTGAAATTTTCACAGATGATGTATTTCTGTTGCCGCTATAATAACAAATACTAAAACCAGAATAAAATAAAGATTTAAGTGGGGCTCCCATACAACAAACGTGATTTTTGACCGAAGTTAAGCAACGTCGGGTGGGGTCAGTACTTGGATGGGTGACAGTTTTTTTTGCCTTTTTTGCATTATGGTACGGAACCCTTCGTGCGCGAGTCCGACTCGCACTTGCCCGGTTTTATTTTTTAAGTAATTTTAGCTGTCTGTTATTAGCTTGAACAGCAAGAAGATTGTTACGGGGACCAAGTAATTTTACGAGCAGCCTAGGTCTTGTGGTATGGGATCACTTCTGAGTTATGATTTTATGGATGGTTAAATATGTAATGTATATGGTCGCATATACAAGAAAATAAACCAAATGGAACTAAAGGCGAAACATAGTGGCAACACCAGGTTTACTTGTTACAACAATCACATTTTATAAAAATATTTTCATAAACATGATATTTATTTTGAAATATGTCGGTCTTAAACTAGTTATATTATTCAAAGAAATGAAATAAATAGTAAACACAACAATGGCTGATTTAAATTATCTAACGAAAACGTGACTTAAACGATTCGTTTTAAATTACCTCCGACGTTTCGAGGACGGCATTGTCCCTGTGGTCTCGAAGAAAGACTGGCATCAAGATCTAGCTACGCGAGTTTTTCGAACTACCCGCAGCTAATCTCACGATACGCCCGAAGTATTAGAATTTAAAATATGTCAAGCGTAGGTAATCGATAAAATCCAGCAAGCCTATTATGGATCGCTTTATCCACATTTATCTACGTGATAAAGCAACTGTCACTTTTTAACTCTGCGGGATAGAAAGAGACGGACACCGTTTTATCACGCTGTCACGTAGACAAATACGACCATCATATCTGTACTGCTTAACTTTTAATCAAAATAACTTTTCTCTCCTCACAAAGTCACAAAGTTAAACGTTGAACAGATTGGCTCAAAAACTTCCTTATAAAATATTTCACTCATTAAGGACAATTAGAAGCCTAAACACGGCAGTCTTCAATTCCGTACAATTAAAATTGAGGGCTATCAATGGAGTCGGTTTTCAAACAGAAATTAAGGCAGGCTTCAGGGATTACGGCGCGGAGGGTGGCACCGATGAGATCTTTATTCACTGCGCTGATAATTTATTCGCTGGGACTGGAATGAAATTAATTTGTGACATTATTTATTAGGTTTGTACAATCAATCTGTTTCAAATTAACGTCGATGGCTGGAACTATTTATGGGGATAATGGCTTCGTCGTTGCGGCATTACTGCTGTCATTAGAACTTTAAATCCATCATTAATTCTATACTTTGACAAAAGACTGTCTCATTTCAAACATAGACAGAGAATAATACTATATCTTACACTAGTACTAGCACCCAAAAGAAAAGGATGAGTACTTATAGTTTTTTTGTTCTTATTTACTGACTATCTGCCGTATTCGAACTTCAAGATATTCACAAGAGACGACACGTACTAGATCCATTCTAGATACGTTATAGTTTCTAGATATCAACTAGTTCTCTTTTGCAGCGCAATTCGGGCAACCAATGTCACTTTTACGTTAGATAGAGTAAGATATCTATTAGATGTGAATTGGATCTCTAAGACATATCCTGTGGAAATCGTTCAAGAGTATCTCCAGAATTACGCAAATGTCAAATTTAACAGGTTAGATCTTAAACATATCGTTATCGTATCTTGGTGATGTCTAATAGATGCCTATTTCAAAATCCGAATCGAGCCCAAATTTGGTTTGACCAACTATATCAAGGAAAGTGACAACGCCCGGCCGGATCCAGCGACGCGGTAGCGCGGTCGCGTTTTTATCGCCTGTCACGTTCTAACAAGTATGTAAGTGCGAAAGTGACGAGCATATTGACAGGCGATAAAAATGATACCTCTACAGTATTGCAGCCGCAGTCACCAAGAGACTAGACGGTTTCTCCATACAAACCTATTCTCCATTTTTTTCTTTGATATTGACATTGTAGAAAATATTTTTACATAATTTGATGGTCAATAATAGCTCGTTTGAAATTTTCCGATTTATTAAATTATTATAAGATTTAGAAAGCAAATTCCATGAACATTTAAAAAGCTCCTACCTCATATAACAATTAAGAATTTCAAACAAAAAATAAAGAAATCAACAATACAAGATTATAAATAAAAACACAATTAATATCTTGCGCAAGCATGATTATGAAATCCTAATTGTCTTCAGTCAACAAAGGTATTTGCGTAAATCTCAAAGGTAAAAAAACCTTACAAAACCCCAAAAGTCCCAAGTCCCCCGCAACTCCCAAACATAAACTCAAAGCCGTAATAACGTAACGTAACCTTTCTGAACGTAACTTTTTCTGTTTAACAAACTAATTACGTAAGGCAAATAAAATTCTAATAAAGCTGAGTATTCGAGGGGCGGGCGGTGCAGGCGAGGCGAGGTGGGCGGTTGCCAGGCAACGACCGGTTGCAGGAAACTGCACAATCGATGTTGCCAGACGCTGTGCCGCCGCCTCTGGATCAATGTGTCTCTAGTACTACGCCCGGGCCCGGGAAACCTACCTACCCGCATCTGTGTGCGCTCAGCTCCTATCACCCTCCAACCACCAGCTTATATAGACCTCCGGACTCGACTTTCATCGCTCCGCGTAGCAAAACTACCCCGTTTGTCTAGAGAGCGGTGGCAGCTCAAGTTACAGTGGCTGCTCTAGTAGTGTGGGAGATTTCCCCGGCCGTTTCTCTTGTGTGAGTAAATTGTGAGTGTGTGCGAAACTGTTCCATTTTCGAGCTCACGTTGGAAGTCGTGAATCGGTTATCTGTGTGCAGTTGTTGTCGTGAGTGCGGCGCGGACTATTGTTTGTTTTGTTATCATCGCTGAACGCAACAATGACTGATACTGGTACATAGGCAAAGTCTGGTCTAGGTACATGATTGGTTGTAGCTAGTGTTTGTTCAGCCCGTCTGCGGGCTGTTCATACAATATGCACAATGTTACAAACGAATGCGAGAGGTTTGAGCGTATGTAGCTTTTAGGTATCAAATTCTAGTAAAACCATTAGTTTATGGCTTTACTAGTATGGATCAGGTATCTGAGGTATTTAACAATAAAGATCTAGAAAATGAATAATGTTTTCTTAATCTGAGGGGATGAGGACATGGCAAAGCATTTGAGCGAAAATGCTAGTATAAATAAAAACGAAAATAAATATTGCATTTGCCAGTTAACCGTAAAAGATTAAGAATAATGTTACGGAACGAAATTTTAATGTGTCCTTAATACACCCATCCATCACCTTTGTTAGCCATTTTCTAAATATATAAATGAATGGGAAGTACGTGATTCTCCAGAATTACGGTACAAAATAGACACTGGGGGAAAATTGGCCGAGACGCTTTGCGGGGCGCACGATAACGAGCCTTATTGCGTGCTCACTGGGTCGGTATTTAAATAAACGATTAGCTTAGGGGCGCCTATTGACAGCTTTTTGATGACTGGCAGAATATCGAAATATATCGGCTTATTTTTTGGAACCCATATCCCGTTTTCGCGGTACTCCTATTTAGAATTTA
Source organism: Cydia fagiglandana (assembly GCF_963556715.1). NCBI lineage: Eukaryota > Metazoa > Arthropoda > Insecta > Lepidoptera > Tortricidae > Cydia > Cydia fagiglandana. The sequence continues at coordinate 5,067,151 of NC_085943.1, forward strand.
GTCATAATGGGATAAGGTTCTTTTTGCTATAATGTAGTTATCTATATATAAGACATTGTGTGAGTTACTGTTGTGTTTCTCTGTCGGCCAGGGCCTCTCAGCACCGCTGTAGGATGCTTGTCGTATTCCAAGACGGCTCAATGAAAATACGAGGCATAATTTCCAAAATATCTGATTGTAATTCCGTTTGAACCTAATTTTAACTCTCTTGTATGAAAAGAGATGTGTTTACCTGGAATGTTCGGTGAGATACGATGTATTGAATTTAGCTATTGAAATAATCGATACTTGATGATGTTCTTGAGACATGAAGTGAATGAGTGTAATGAAGAGTACTAGGTTGTTACGTTTAAATGACATTTTGTAAAAGACGAGTAGGTACCTAAGGGAGAAATATTCCTAAAAATTCTTTGTCAACGTATTTTTGAGCCACCCTGTACCTATACTTACACAAATCGACTGATTAAGTCCCACAGTAAGCACAATAAGACTTGTGAATATTTACACAATGATATATAAAATATATACAATTTTATTTTATAAATTCACACATTCATGGTTTTATGTATGTATAAACCTTGTCAATATGTTTGTCAGTATTCCCTCGAGATAGATTTTTGCGAGAACCGGCCAATTGTTTTATTTAACAAAAACACAACATAACATAACCCGACATAAGTACAATCGCCTGCGCTCGCGGTGTTCCAGTTAAGAAAAATTTGCCTTAATCCTTACTGCCTGCTACCTTCAAGGCGTTCAAGCGAGTACCTATCGCCCTATGGGTGGAATACCGCGAGTGCAGGCGATTGTACATATGTACACATTATGTTAAATTTCCATTTAGTTTAAACATGACGTTTTTAAAATGATACCGTAATATCGATTGAATGGGAGCGGCTTATTAGCCTTTCAGGAAACTATTAAATCAAGTAAAATTTGTCTCCACTCTCCAGTGTTGTGTAAATGCTAGCAATAATAAAAACAAAACAAAATTTACCCAGGTAAGTGTGACCAATTTGAGGTAATTATGGATTACCGATGGCGATGCCGACGAAAAGTAGGTATAATGTATGACTAATGATTATTAAACTTAGGGGTGGAGTCGCACAGGGCGCCACCGGTGCGTCATATACCTACGTACGTATTCATGAAATTGCTGTTTAGAATAGAATTGTTTATGAATATTTTAGGCTATGAATATTCTAGGCTAATCTATTGAGGCAAAATTGTTAACACATTCACCGCCAAGCGGGTTCTCCATTCGTAGGCGCTTTTCCCTACGCCGATAGCCGATAACACGGCGAAAACGGTAGTTTTCGCCGTGTTATCGGCTACGCTTGTAGCGCGTAGCTCGCGCTGCCGGTGTACGTATGTGTTAATAAACAATACAATAACATTAAATAAAAACTTAGCATGTATAAAAATGTTGAAAATATACATAAACTCCTCGATTTTAACGATAGTTATTTGTAGGTATTTAATTAAGATTAAAAGTTTTAAAATTTTTGGGAGACAGTGTGGTTCAAAATAAAACGCGAAATAGTAAATTTGCGCAAAGCGTTAGTACCTATACATTTAAAATGTTGGTGCTTTAATAATTGGAGGCAAACACTTCGTCGCGGAACTTGCGAAGTTGTTCACCTGGCGGCTTCGCTACACTATTTTATTATCAGTGTTTTAACTTGTTATGAATGTGAAGGAAGCGAAAGAGGTATGTCAGGATCGTAGCAAGTGGAAATACGTGGTCTCTGCCTACCCCTCCGGGAAATAGGCGTGATTATATGTATGTATGTACGTATCTGTATTTTAATTTCACACAAACGCCTTGTACCTACGCACTGCTTATGCAAGTGCTGTTTGTGTATTTTTAATACCATTAGCGACTCGCCCCAGCTTCGCACGGGTTAACAAATACACCTTCTTCAAGAATCACTCTATTGATAGGTGAAAACCGCATGAAAATTCGTTCAGTAGTTTTTGAGTTTATGGCGAATATACTAACACACGAACAGACAGGCACGGCGGGGGACTTCGTTATATAAGGTATAGAGATATAAATGGCAAATAAATTTAGATTTCGAAGTGTTCTAGTTATTTAAAAATAATAACACAAAATCGTCCACGGAATCTTAAAATACTATCCACTTGTATCATACAGTAAATATATGTAACTTTTCAAACACTTGGCCAAGATGTCAATCGTACATCGACAAATGCCAAACGAAAAGAAAAAGTATCAAGATGACAGATGTTACGAAAAGTCACGCGATTACATACATTATTTAAGTTTCGATTGGCGTTTTCTATCAACGATTGTCATATTGGCTAGGTCTCCTGATATATTATACTTTTACGTAAAATATGCACAGTAGTGAGTATGTGAGTAAATATGATTAGTGTGCACAGTAAAGTCAAAAATACACAGAATGAAGTAAAAAGATTAAGACTAAGTAACAAAAGCCGGTCTAATCGCTAAAGAGTGATATCTTCCAGACAACCTCCAGTAGCAGCGTTAACAAAGTATGAAGTCAACATACTGGCACAAATATTGTAGCTGCGTCGTCTGGAGCGCTCCATTGTTGTCTTTGTGTTTGAGATGCAGTCTTCAGGAACTTGTGCGCTACTATTACAGTCAGCTATTGAATATGGGCCCGATTCGGATTTTGAAATAGACAACTATTAGACATCGTTCAGACATCACCAAGATACGATAACGATATGTTTAAGATCTAACCTGTCAAATTTGACATTTGCGCGATTCTGGAGATACTCTTGAACGATTTCCACAGGATATGACTTAGAGATCTAATTCACATCTAATAGATATATCTTACTCTATCTAACGTAAAAGTGACATTCGTTGCCCGAATTGCGCTGCAAAAGAGAACTAGTTGATATCTAAACTATAACGTATCTAGTACGTGTCGTCTCTTGTGAATATCTTGAAGTTCGAATACGGCAGTATATCATCATTGCAAGATTTCAACATAAATGTTCACCTCTCATATTAAATTAATAATTTTAGGGAAATTTCACAGAAAATAAAGCGAACTTTCGTTTTGGAAATGACAATTTTCAATTCCTGTATAAAAGTATAATTCCAAGTAGAAATTTCGCAATTTTGGTGACTTCCCAACGGAAGATCAGAAAGTTCAAGGAAGCAAAATGAAGCCCCTCTTACCCCCGAACCCTCCCGCTTCCGCAGACCAGGCGTGGCTCACTCCGCGATTTCGTCGCTTTGCTACAGGTAGCTACACGTACATCCGTTCCACAACAATTTTGGTGGCTAGCCATAAGCCGCGCGTGGCGCTGTCGCCACCTAGCGCCCATATCTTCTGTACCTCATATTATTATTTATTCTGTGCTCAAACCTCAAATCCACGGTTGTCATGTTAATTTTCAGTATCAGTCTCTAAACAGCGGGACTTACTGAATAGTACAGGATTGTACAAACATCAACACGCTTTACTGTCCATCGGTGGACCTTATGCCTTTTGTAATAAGGTTTACGAGTTGTCAGTTAACAGTGTGGGCGATGGTACATGTATAACTACGTGTCAGAGTTCTAGACGAGCGTCCGACAGTCTCTGCTGGCGTTACAAATGTTCCTCTCTGAGCCGTGTCGGTTCCACGTTGGCTCCACTCACACCTCTGCTGGTAAGTGTCAAGGTGACGGTACAAACACGCTTAACTGTCCATCGGTGGACCTTATGCCTTTTGTAATAAGGTTTACGAACTGTCAGTTAACAGTGTGGGTGATTGTGCAGTGGCGTTCAAAAGTGCATGGATAGATATCGACCGAAATGCCTTAATATTACGGTCCAAGCACTTCTGAACGCCACTGCCACTGTATATCAAAATTATTTGTACAGTCGCCATCAGATATATCGGAGAGGCCAAGGTGCTCGCAAATATCTGAGCACGCCTCTATTGTCAAGGCGTTAGAGTGCGTGTTCAGATATTGTGAACACCTTGGCCGCTCCGATATATCTGATGGCGACTGTACAGCCTTTGGAATGTTTCAATGAACTCTACTAAACTAAACTTTAGAAACAATAGTTTATTTTAAGCGACATCAGTAGATTCGAAGTAATTACTGGGTACGTGCCTACTAGCTTCAACCGAGGCTTTTGCTTAGTATACAAAACGCGAAGCTGTTTTTCTAAGAAAATTTCATTTGTATTGTTTTCACATTGTGAATGTACATACAGTAGAAAGGCTTTGCTATAAATAATTTTCACGTAGGTATCCTCACCTACCTATAGGTATCGCTTGGCAATTGTTATGTCGTAGGCCGTAGCAGACTTTTTTTAGGGTTCCTTGCCCAAAGGGTAAAAACAGGACCCTATTACTAAGACTCCACTGTCCGTCTGTCCGTCTGTCTGTCTGTCACTAGGCTGTATCTTAGGAAACGTGATAGATAGACAGATGAAATTTTCACTTATGATTTATTTTATTTCTGTTGCCGCTATAACAACAAATACTAAAAAGTACGGAACCCTCGGTGGGCGAGTCCGCCTCGCACTTGCCCGATTTTATTTCTACATACTGTCCCCAGACTGAAGTTCAATTCGATTGTTCAATTTTCATAACTAGGCCAATAACATACTCAAGAAATGAATAAAAAGATGAAATCTTAAAAGTGCTCTTGGCGACAACCATACCTACACTTAAATAAACCAACATCAACTAACGTCAGTATCAAAAGTGACGTTTCATCAAACAAAAACGTCACTTTTGACACTGACTTTTCTAATCCATATCGTATTTTTTTTCTTCCTCGCGTTATCCCGGCATTTCGCCACGGCTCATGAGAGCCTGGGGTCCGCTTGACAAGTAATCCCATGATTTGACGTAGGCACTAGTTTTTACGAAAGCGACTGCCATCTGACCTTCCAACCCAGAGGGTAAACTAGGCCTTATTGGGATTAGTCCGGTTTCCTCACGATGTTTTCCTTCACCGAAAAGCGACTGGTAAATATCAAATGATATTTCGTATATAAGTTCCGAAAAACTCAATGGTACGAGCCGGGGTTTGAACCCGCGACCTCCAGATTGCAAGTCGCACGCCCTCACCGCTAGGCCACCAGCGCTTCGTATCCATATCGTATCTAGACGTAATATTTGACGTATTTTAAAGATACAATCGGGCCGTGAATATTAAAAGATGGTCAAGAATACACTAAAAATATATATTTATCCAGTAAATGAGAAAAATAATTGGGCTAGTGAGGTCATGAACGATTTCCATTACGATTTCCAAATCTGCACACCACGCGCTACCTCAAGTATAATAGGGCGCCCATACGGTGTTACTGTCAAGACAGTGTAAATTTAGCGCTTGTACCTTGTTCTAACAGTAGGTATGCCTCATTGGGATTTCCCACTTGATTCATACTTAGGGTGCCTTTCCACTGAGACCGAGACGAGTGGAGATGGGAGGAACCAACCAATAACATTGGTTTACTAATAACTAACTTCTTTGATTCGTTGGATTTCAACTAATTCTACTGGTCCTTTCTCTCATCTCCGCCTTAGAAATGTAGCCTGAGGCAGATAGCCAAAATATCTTAGTTTTCTTTTAGTTATTTTTTGTGCAAAGCAAGTATAGGTATAAAAAAGTCACCATCATCCTTTTTCATTGCCAATGCATTAAATTTAACTGCTTGAAAGTCAATGTCTCAAAACATATGACGTCACCAACTGTCAAATAACAGTTCGAGCACCCCTGCTCGTCTATCACACAGATAATTGCATGCTTTCCGCCCTTAAAGCGAAATAGCGCACTTTCGCACTCTTCGTAAAGCAATAAAAGGTTAACGTCGCGCCGCGGCGTCGCCTGCGCGGTTAACGACTCATCTGCCGACCTGTGACGTCATCAAGCGCATTGCCACTTTGGGTTCCATCCAGAGGGTGAGTTTGCGACCTCTAGAATTCGTGCTAGTTCGATCTCTTCTTTAACCTGAACTCTTATTATTAGGGCCGATATAGACGGACTGCAACCGGTCTGCAATGTATATGGAAACTGCACACTGACTGCACGCCGACTGCACGGTCAGTCGGTCGTCTGTACCGGCCCTTAGTGGCGGTACTTCCATAAAACTTGATACCTAATAGGTACCGGTTTATAAAAATATTATGAAAACAGTTCAGCACTTTCCCTAGAGATCGCGAAGAAAATGCAAGCTAAAATAACTCCCTGCCAGGCGTATTCTTATTTTAATTATAGGATATGAATTCGATCTGGATTAAACATGGATCGAATCTGTCAGTGTCAAAAGTGACGTTTTTGGTTGAAGAAATGTCACTTTTCCTTTTGCCGTCATAGCTACATACATACCACATTTAGACCCAGTAAATATTAACAATGTAGACATTAAATCTACTATAAACAATGCCGTTAAATAAAATAAAATATAGCCTTTATTGCCGAGATGCATTAAAATAAATTGACACATTTACGCTTAAAAACCAATGGCTAAAACAATGTCTTTTGACACAGGACGGCGCCATAATGGGCTCTTTAAAACATGACGTCACTTTATGCTACTGCGGTGTCATATTACTTACTTGTTATCCACGTGTTAAGTGACCACGGTGCATGCCTTACCAGAATACTTACGGATGATTTCTTATTATACTAAAGCTAGAAAAATATATGCTTATCACTTAAAACTAATAAAAAGATATAACATTTTTGGAACACATGTGTGATATGTGTAGCAAGCTACTCAAGGTGACAATCGCTATCGCTACGACAACGAAACGCTTCACTCTTCCATATTATTAGTGCGAGAGTGACATTTGCGTTTTGATCGTTACGACGGAGAGTAATTGATTGACATGTTGGCTATGCGGCCTGCAGTGTAACCTGCGTTGAAACCTCGGAAACAAAGGCAGGCGTGTCTCACTCCGCGATTTCGTCGCTTTGCTACAGGTAGCTAAAAGTACATCCGTTCGGCCCCAATTTTGGGTTTTGCCATAAGCCGCGCGTGGCGCTGTCGCCGCCTAGCGGCCATATCTGTGCTGATCGTAACAGACGCGTTTTGTTAGAGAGTGAGCCTTCTGTACTTAGTACTATTATTTATTCTGTGACAAAGGTAACAAAATTAATTCGCGATAGACCCGGCAAAGTAATATTTTAGTACGAGAAAAAAATGCTATAGCCTCCTAAGGCCCAAGGTCCTACCTATAGTACTTATTCAGTTCAATGAAATTTAAATCATATTCGATTGGAACAAAGTCACTTTTGCTTTGTTTCGTTCAGTTTTTAAACAATGCAAAATCAACTCTATTCCTTACACTAAAGGTTTAAATTTATGGGGCAAATTTTGCATTTTTCATTTGTATGACTGGGCCTTAGGAGGATAGGCTATACGCGAGTGCCGTCACCGGCCATCCACACACGTACAAATTTACTCGACTTACCTACTTAAATAATATGAAAAAACAGTAAAGAACTATAAAATTTAAGTTTTGTAAAATCATATGTATCATATTTAATACAATACCAATCCCTCGACAAACTAGTTGCCTACTTTTTAAACGAGACAACATTTTCAACCGTTTTTACCTTTTTGCCAACGACAACACCCTAAACCTAAAACCGTAAACGGTCTACTTGCCTCGCACCATGCACTGTGGAAAAGCACCTTTGGAAACGACGCCCACACTGAGTTGGCTTTTAATTTCTCACCTTAAAAGCTTTCTGGCATGTATCTTACACGTGGAACTTATTGTATCTATTGAATATAGGTACGAGTTCCAGACGAATTATAAATATAATAAGCATCTCGTTAAAATCTTCGCTTCGTTTCAAATCAAGTAGAGACGGGCCGAATATTCGGTAATTATTCGGTATTCGGCATATTCTACATATTTTTCAATGTTCGTATTCGGACGAATAGTTCGGTTCGAATCGAACTGCCGAATATTTACCGAATAAACAAATTCTTTTTTTAGGGCGTCCGCTAGTTGGCGCGGGTCACGCAGGTGCACTTCGTGGTCAGGCATGAGACGGATCCGGATCTTTCATAGGATCTGTTTCTTTTCATAAATATTTCCGGCCGTACCAGAAGGCAAGCTGCCGTATTCGAACTTCAAGATATTCACAAGAGACGACACGTACTAGATTCATTCTAGATACGTTATAGTTTAGATATCAATTAGTTCTCTTGTGCAGCACAATTCGGACAACCAATGTCACTTTTACGTTAGATAGCGTAAGATATCTATTAGATGTGAATTGGATCTCTAAGTCATATCCCGAGGAAATCTTTCAAGAGTATCTCCAGAATCGCGCAAATGTCAAATTTGACAGGTCAGATCTTAAACATATCGTTATCGTATCTTGGTGATGTCTAAAAGATATCTAATAGATGTCTATTGCAAAATCCGAATCGGGCCCAACGCGTCGGGCGTCGGGGACACTTGCGGGGTGCTGATCCCGGACCTGTATGAACATATTTTAGGCAGTTTTAGCCCAACCGAATATTCGGCCGAATATTTGGTTCGGTATGATCTGAACCGAATATTCGTAATCGGCAAAGTCCATATTCGGCCCATCTCTAGAAACGAGCCTGTCCCAATTATAAAAAATCGTAGAATAATAAAATTAGGCAAGATTATTGAAAATAAGTTGCGTAAAAATATTAGTCTTATCTCTCCTGTTCGAAGAAATAATTAATATACATATTTTTGGGTGCAGGGGACGAGCTTGCTTATTTTCCAATAACGTACAGTCAAGGAATTTAAATTCCGACCCATTTCGTACTTTGTCACAGTGACAACCGTATGAGGTCTCTAGCGGCTTTCATATTGATTGTCACTGTGACAAAGTACGAAATGGGTCGGAATTTAAATTCCTTGACTGTACCTTTTAGACAATGATCTCTACTCGTATCATTGGTAAGAATTTCTTGAACCGTAGCAGTGCATTCTACGGCACATTTTCAGCGCACTGTGAACTTTGCCGTCTGAACTTTACGGGGTCAGAGTTCACCCGAAGTGGGTCGGCGGCCGGGCCGAAACGGCGTAACGCGCTACTCGACAGATATATTGGAGCCGACGAGGCGTTCATATATATCTGTACATACTTATGTCTTGGTTTTCGAGCGTAGCGAAGGTTTCTGTTCCAGCTTGGAGAAAAATGCAGTTCTCATAATATTTTGTGAGCAGCATTACTATTAACTACTTAGCATTTAGCCAATTCATGGTCAAGTCAATTTTTGTTTATTTTTACATTATTTCTAGCCGATACGATGTATCCCACAGCTGGACCAAGCCCTCTTGATCTCTTATCTGATTTACTGTGCCTAAGATATAAAGCTACAAATATCAGCTCGCGATCCACATGCGGCTCTTTGGACACAATTCTTTCAGTTACTCAAAAATCACAGTAAGTATTCAAACTTATTATAGGGACATAATATTTTAAACTTTCCCGTTTTGAACACATATTAAACACATACACACACACACACACACACACACACACACACACACACACATATATATATTTATTATTATTATTTTGTGAGTTATTATAGGGCCGTGTGTCGATGCCGAATTGGTGTCATTGTCATTACTCATTAGGGTCACCAATTGATTTATTGTTTTTTTTAATATTTTGATTTTTTGTACTACTTTTGTGTACTACTTTATTATTCTTAGCCTGAGCCGCCTGGGCAAGTGTCCCGGACTTCCCCTACCTACCTACATACACACACCTGCTTCTTATGTTAGTTGGCGTATACGACGTTTGAATAAGCTGGTCCGTTCAAGTAGGCCGTCAGCCTCGGATAATTCACGGATCGCGTGCTCAGATTTCTGGCCGATAGCGATAGCTGTGCTATGTGCGAAGTGCGTGGTGGGGGAAATACAATGCTCGTACTTGATGTGTAGAATATGTATACATATAGGTATTTTCGTGGACTAAAATAGTCATATTTTTTGAGTTCCATCAAATGTTCCATAGCAGCCAGGCAGGCGCCACCGAGGTATTTATTGTAAATAGCGAGGTTTTAAATTCTAATGCCTAGTAGTAACTTTAATAGGCATTGAACTTAAAACTCTGATCTTGACTTGACACAGATTTTTTTAATGTTTTCAGAGTTGCATTAAAGTTCGAATGTAATGAATGAATTGTGTGTTTGTTTAAAATAATCTCTTATTTAAAATGATATGATTACAATTATTATAACTATTATAAGATTTAACTATCATTTAGATGTCAATAAGTTTGAATTAATTATTTTTGCATTTTTTCCATTAGCACACATACCAGGCTCGCATAAATCCGCAAGCGTACCTACTCAGAACAACACAGCGAAGGGCCGATTCTCGGAGGCTGCGGTCGTACGTCCGCCCCGCGCTTCCGCTGCTCACATTTCAAAATTTTTTACCCCTTTTTTTATTCCCATACGCAGGATGAACATACTTAACCGAAACCAAAACGAGCTACCTCAAATTTGACCCCGAACCTTTCAACCTTAGTACCTGGTAATAGAGTTTAAAATTGTATAACACTATGAGGGTGCTTATACGCTTTAAAGTTTTTATATTATTATGTTTTTTGAACACTCGATTAAATATTGTTCTGGATCTCGATTACTTTAATATGCCCTTTTTTTTCCACAAAAACGTGTGACCGGATATCGGAAGGAAGCTTTAAGCCAAGATAAATCTTTAATTTTGAGTGATGAATAGTTTATTAATAATTTTGAAGGGTTTTTAAGGGTTCAGTGTAGGTAAAAGCTCCCTATATATCTAAGGTTGGTTATGATTGCCCGTTGTTTTTCTAGTAGAAAGTATTTGAGTTTTGGGAATAAAACTAGTTTTTAGGGTTCCGTACCCAAAGGGTAAAACGGGACCCTATTACTAAGACTTCGCTGTCCGTCCTTCCGTCTGTCACCAGGGTGTCTCACGAACCGTGATATCTAGACAACAAATACTAAAAACAGAATAAAATAAAGATTTAAATGGGGCTCCCATACAACAAACGTGATTTTTGACCAAAGTTAAGCAACGTCGGGAGTGGTCAGTACTTGGATAGATGGGTGACCGTTTTTTTTTTGCTTTTTTTTTGTTTTTTTTTTTGCATTATGGTGCGGAACCCTTCGTGCGCGAGTCCGACTCGCACTTGCCCGGTTTTTTCATTTTTTATATATCATATTACATTTTTACTTACTTAAAATAATAAAAAAACAGCTTCATGCTGCCAGGCCATCAACCAGTCCGTAGCTGACCATAACAATCTACCAACCGCCTTAGTTAAACGATAAACCTATAGACCCCGTGCATGAACTATAGGGGGCAGCATAGGAGCCGTCAGATTTTTGGCGCGAGGCGTAAATGTGTCGTTTATGCTTCCGATATCCCACAAGATGGCAGAACCTACTATGCACAAGGAAACGTATCGACGAGAACGGGTAGATGCTAGCACTTGCTTTGGCAATGTACATGTGCACATATGTTTCCGATTCATGCCACAAGATGGCAGACCCTCCAACGCGCACGGTCCCTATAATAGGCTAGGGAAAATCCACAGTCTGACTCACTGGCACCCCGCCGATAGGTTTATTTATAGCTTTTCATTGATTGCTATGATTACCTCACCAACGAGTAAACTGCAGGTTTTTAACATTTCAGGTGTGAAAATAACCAAATGAGCTTAACAAAGGGTATAAAACCAGGAAATTAGAAAGAAGCAAAGATATAGTGTGCTACGCGACACTAGCGATGAAAGATATGGCCAACGAACGGGCTTTTACATTTTAACTAAATTATTCTGAAAATATACTTTTGTCGAAATTATATTTGCGTAGGTATTTATTTTTGCGGTGGAAGGGTATGGGAATATTAATTGCATGTAAAAATACGCAAGTATGTATAACGAGTTAGCACTGATTTACTAGTATGTTATTATTATATCTCGGATTAGTAATATTATTGTTTTAAAATTATACTGCCATGGTACGGTAACGAACGCCGTATGCACGCCGAATACGCCGCTATATGTATGGCGCCTGCATGTTTCCACCACGGCAGAGGATGTGGTGGAATATCTTCGCAAGAAGACCCGTTACGAGTTGAAAGTGTTCCAGCTGCGATCGCGTCATTACGTGCACTTCAGCTCGTTTGCGGTGCGCGTAAAAAGCAGTATTATGCATTAAATTTTCATTGAAAATATGTCCTTTTAGCTTAGGAGGCCAGCGCTGCTGGAAGCCATCGGGAACACGGAGGTCTGGACGAAGTTCCGCGGTTCCGTGGGAATCTGCCGAATCCTACACCAGAGGGCCTACCGGGAACCACGTTCGACGTGTTGCTTCTCTGTCGCGCGTGTAACGTGTACGTAACGGCCTGGCCACGACATTGGTCTAAGGCGATCGGCGGGGCGGCGGGCGAGGCGGAAAACGCGAGCGACCGCCAGGCATGCCACGTACTTTCAGTAGCGGCGGCAGCGACTAGGAGCGGCTGGTACGTAGACGTATTTAAAATCATGTTTTTTTTTCAAAAGTGCTTAGAATATATTTCATTGTTTGTCAATGGGTGCATGGGCTAAATACAGGACGACAAATTTATCTAAATCTAGTTTAGTATTTTATGTATTGTATATATAAAGCACCCAAAAAAACGAGTACTTACACAAGAATAAGTGCGGAGACGTCACAACATACTTACTTAAATACGCGAAAGTACATTTAAAATTTCAATAATAAACCCTTCCGTCTCCATGTCGCTCGAAAAAAAAACAAAATGTTATGTTCCGCATCGCCCCGCTCGATCCGTCGCGCCGCCTAGGCCGGTCGCACCGCTCTTTAGTCGTGGCATCGCCCGCGCTGCCCGATGTAAATGTTCGAGTCGCGCCCCTCCCCGCTCGCCGCCGCCGCCGGTCGCCCGGTGCACGCCGCGCGCGTTGCCGCTCAGCGACAAGGCTCGTGGCATGCATTATGCGTCGCCGGGTTATTGTTTTTGCGACTTACCGCCGGTCGCCGCCGCCGATCGCCTTAGAGTCTAAGGCGATCCTGGCCACGACATTGGTCTAAGGCTTAGACCAATGTCGTGGCCAGGCCGTAAGTGTGACAGGGAGGCAGCACATCGAACGTGGTTCGCGGTAGGCCCTCAGAGCAGGTGACGCCGCAACAAAAAACTGCGTCACGAAATTTTTTATTATTGTATATTACATATCCATGTTAATTGGTAAGGTATTGTATCTATGGGCTTTAGTTGCCTGAAAATAAATGCTTTTATTGATTGATTGATATACCCACGGAAACCGAAGGCTTATCAACTTTAAACTTTACTACATTAAAATACAATGTAAAATAATTTTCGACTATCATCCCAAGCAGTTTCGAATTGGAATCAGAACTTTACAAACTTAAACCTTATGGCTAAGAGATAATCCGAGATATTTGCCAGGTTAAATACAGTTAGCGACTCAAGTTAATACACATCTGTACTGTGATGCTAAACAGTTGGGGTAGAACTATAGGGCTATGTGTACGGTTGCTAGGCCGCGGACACGTGTGTTGCGAAGGACGAAGGATAAATACGCTAATGTCCCAAATACACGTGTTAAGTCTTAGTTATTACGATAGCAAGATACATTAATATCTTATGTATAATGTATATGTACCTATTTAATCGTATGAGAAATAAGGAAAGTGAGATTTGGTTTATTTGTAAAGATCTTCGGGCACGTGCACGCCTACTATGTATAAGTAGTTCTTTTTTTAGCATTAGAAATAAGGTACACAATCTTGATGTGTCTTTTAATTGAAAAACACATTTTAAAAATAAGTTACGGTAAATATGTAATAATTATGAATCTAATACGATATATTCTTCTGCTTTCATAAGTAATAATTATTGATTTTAAATAAAATAAATTAATTAAAAAATTAAAAACACGACTGCTGCATTTTAAATCGAACTGAAAAGCTAAAAATAATGTTAATATGTTAGTCACATAATTTTATGAATCTAAATTGGAATGTAAATATACACTCACGGTCATTCACAGTAAGTACAAAGGGCTATGTACATTTATGTCCGTGACTGTAGGTACGTGTACATTTAATTTCAATTACAGTCGGGGGACCTTGATGTACCTAAGTGCATCTCAATCAAAAGGTCCCCCGACTGCAATTGAAATTAAATGTAGGTACACGTACCTACAGTCACGGTCATTAATGTACATAGCCCTTTGTACTTACTGTGAATGACCGTGAGTGTATATTTACATTCCAATTTAGATTCATAAAATTATGTGACTAACATATTAACATTATTTTTAGCTTTTCAGTTCGATTTAAAATGCAGCAGTCGTGTTTTTAATTTTTTAATTAATTTATTTTATTTTAAACATTTTAGTGAAAAAACTAAGTAAAACTATCTACCATTTATAAGGATTTCCCCCGGCCATTTAGTTTGTCAACAAAGTTCTTTTTATGTGGATAGGTATTAGCTCCTAGAACTGGGACCTTCTAAAGGCAGAGACACACTTATTACGGGCGTCTTTTCTGTGGATAATATGTGAATGTGTTCACAATTTCGGACATTTGATATTTGATATTAAATATAGCTTCTTAACTTCTTAAAAAGAAGTGGAATTTTGAATTATAATGGCCATGAGGGTTTGAAGGTCCACAATAAAGACTCATAATTTTAACTGTCACTAAAAAAGTTTTTGATCCAATTATCTTCGTCGCAACTTCAGCACGACGACGCACACATGGCCTGTGGCAAAATAGCACCAACTAAAAGATCAATAATGACAGACTGTATGTAAAAGGGCCTATTCGACGCTAATATCTTTAAGTGTTAGTACCTACCAGTGGCGGCGCGTCAAACATATCCATAGGCAAGCCGGGGCTAATTAGGCTTACATATTTCCTTTACAACTCTGCTCAAACGTCCAAAAACAGGCAAGCTGGTGGGAATCGGCTTTTATGGACGCGCCGCCACTGGTACCTACCTACATTCAAATGATGAACTTCCAAATAAAAGTAGGTAGCCCTGACAGACTAGATGGCTGAATGCCGAGCTCTGCGTAGGGCCGAACACCCAAAGCGTCCAAGAGAAGCGAGTTTCTACGCGAGGCTGAAGGCTAAGCTGCGGGACGTTAGCGGTGAAACACAAAACCACTGTAGGTACATGTGTTAAAATACATAAGCTGAAGACCGACCTCCGCGTAAGTTGAAGGGCTAGGGATTCTAGCAATTCCTGCAATTTCTTCAAATATCTGACCAAGTTCCGCGAGTACTAACCTCCCGCAGCTCGGTCTTCAGCCTTGCGTGGAATTGCGACTTCTCAATTATGATACTAGGAGAAATTGTAGAAACCGCGTACCTGTCGGACGCTCCGGGCCTTGGGCTTTACGCAGAGTTCGATCTACGGGCTTCGCTTTCGACCGACGCTTTGAGTATGAGGGCGCCGAAGGCGCCCGGCTTTGGTAAGCGTAAAACGTGTCACAACGTCGGGCTACGCCCGACTCTTTTAGTATGAGAAGGTCGAAGGCGCCTGGTTTTGGACCACGTGCAGCGCGCCACGTATGTCGTGCTATGCCCGACTCATTTAGTATTATTCAAACCCTATCGCTTAAATCGAAGTTCACACGTTTAGATTTCAATAGGGCGATTTAGTTCCTAAAATTACTTTATAAAAATATACCTATACAAGTCATATGGATGATTTGTATATATTTTTATGATCAGCGGTAAATACCCTTTTATTTGATAGCTCACTAAATAAGATAGAAGAATTTATTTTTCTTAGCACATTTTGTAAATCCTTATTTAACCAAAATAAGATTTAAGCGCGTATGTTGCATATATATTTTAAATCGCCTTTCAAAGTTCTTCATTTTGAGACCCCACTCGATAGGTTTGCAAGATTTTTTTTTCTAAACGTCTCGCAATATTGTATATTACGTCCGCCATATTGTTTTTATAATGACGTCATATAGCCTATGTCACCCGGGATGACGTAAGGATTCTAATGACATATCATACATCTAAATCGGTTAAGGCATTCAGAAGTTATGGTGGAATAAAGAAACTCACATACATACAAACATGAACGCTGAACACAATACACTCTTTTTGTTTGGGCAGTCGTGTAAAAAGCGTTTTTCACATAAAAGACATGTCAAGATCGCTTACCTTCTTTCAAGTTCATTCTAATGCCAAAAAAAACGAACTATAACACGCAGTCGGTGTGCACTGGCCTTAATTTCAAAGCGAATTTGAAGACGAATCACCACCGTCAAAGTAACTTAAATTTTGAGCTCTCAAGTGATTCATAGCTCAAAATTTCATACTAGGGATCAAAACTTTATTGGTAGGAAATATAATTTCTTACATACCTACCATACATAAATTAAGGTAAAATTATAATAAAAAAACAGTATCTGGGAAACCGAGCTTTGCTCGGAAAACATATAAAAACTCGAAAATGCGCGTTTTCCCAGAGGTAAGACCTAGCTAGATCGATTTTTCGCCTCCGGAAACCCCCATATAGCAAATTTAATCGAAATCGTTAGAGCCATTTCCGAGATCCCGAAATAAATACCTATAAAAATAAATAAATATACAAGAATTTGTTTAAAGGTATAAGATATAACGACTTATTTATCGCATATCTAGTCCTAGTTTTATTTATTTATTTATTACTTTATTGGACAAAGATTAACAATTAAAGCATGGACGACCTATAAAAAAAATCCAAACACGCCAGCTGTCATTCGTCTAGTAACTACCAGAGGGGTTAATTTAACCGTCGCCCAAAAGTCGGTTACCCTCCGTGGGAACCACCTGTGTCACCCGGTAACCGGTCGTTACCGGGTACCGGTTGGTCTGGTTCGGTCCTAGGGCCCTAAATACTGGCTCCCTAATAGTCATTAGGTTACTTATGGATTAATTATGAGGCGTGTTCGACCAAAGCGGGTGCGAATTGTTAACGAGTGCTTCTTACTTATTAAGTGTGTGCATCCCACATGCACCAAACCTAGCGTATTACAATATTGATGACTTCTTAAATGACAATAATTTTACATGGTAATTTAAATTTCAATTGTATTGATTTTTTTTTTCAATCCTTATTTATGGTTTTGACTTATTTCGTTTTGTATTATTTTTTAAATTGATAGTTGAAATTTTATATACCTAACGTGACATGTAATATGATTTAGATATAACTGACTGTATAATGTAAGTGCAATGTTTGTAAAAATATTAATAATAAATGTGATATAATGTATAAAATTAGGACTATTCAGATATGGATTTAAAAATATGTATGTATGCATCATACCCTTATCATACCTAAGAACCAATTAAGAATATTAAACGATTGGAATTATTGTAAATTAAATCAAAATATGTATGAACATTGCAATGCCCTGTCAGGGCCCATATGTACCTAGTTTTTAAGATCTGTACTACACTATGGTTGCAATAAATAAATGACTAAATTACCTTCAATGTTATCAGTCTGTTAAGTGTGGTTGTCGAAACTGATCCTAAGTCTTCCTAGTGTTATCCAGGCTTTTTGCCACGGCCCATGTGAGCCTGAGATTCGCCTTGGCAACTAAATCCAAGTATTGGCTTAAGCACTAAGTTTTTACGAAAGCGACTACCATCTGAACTTCCAACCCAGAGGGGAAACTAGACTTTATTTATTAGGTTTTATTAGGATTAGTCCGGTTTTCCTTGACCGAAAAGTGGTAAATATCAAATGATAAATAATAGATGAAGTAATAAATAATACTACTACTACTACTACTTTAATGGCGTAGCGACTCAAAATGAGTCTTGGCCTCCGACACGAGTACACGCCAATTGTCTCGATCCTGTGCCATCTCCCGCCAGTTATCGGGTTATAGTTGCTTCATAATAAATAAAGAATGTATTTTAATGGTACCATTAGGTATATTTAATGGTAATATAGACGCTTCGTGCTTATGATGAAATTATAAAATTAGGTCCCTTCTGAACGACAAAACTATCCCTTAAAGTAGAAAATGTGAAAATCTGCGAAACGCATATTTTTTTTCTTTCGGACCGATTATTGCACGACAGCGACAAAACAAATTCTTCCCCTCTTTACGTCCAGTTTACAAACAAAAAAGTCTCAGAAAGTGACACATTCATTTAGCGAGCGCAGCGTAACGGCGGCGCCGGGGGGTTAGCCCGACACGATAACAGAACGAGTTAACTATTAGTAGTTAACTCGTTCTGTTATTCTTTACATTCACGGTGAAAAACGTAGGTACTAACAAGCGTTTCGCGAAATGCAATTCTAAGTAAAACTAATAGATATACGTTAAAATTAAATAAAATGCGTAATGTGTAATGCGTGCGTCATATCGGGGAAATCCTGAAGAAAGGCCAGGTCAAGAGCACCCTAAACCGGCGAGCGTGTATGAGGAATGTTATGAATGTGAAGGAAGCGAAAGAGGTATGTAAGGATCGTAGCAAGTGGAAATCCGTGGTCTCTACCTACCCCTCCGGGAAATAGGCGTGATTATAAACATCAAACATCAACATTTATTCAGCAAATAGGCCACAAGGGCACTTTTACACGTCAACATTGAATTTACATAAAAGCAAAAATAATAACATCAACAATTTTATAAAATAAAACTAACAATTCAATCTAACGTATTACAATTAGGTACTAAGAGATGTATATGGTCTCTTAATGTCGAATTACATACAAAATACAGATAAAAAAATACACAAAAAAATCTATAATATTTAGAGGTGTAAATGTCTCTAGGTGTCAGAACTATAAGATTATATAGTTTATCAAGTTATCCTTAGAGATGTATAGGGTCTCCAAGAGTCAATATCCTGTATAATTAATACATTCATTAAGAGAAAAGAAACATACGAGAACAGAATGAGGCGTCTCACTGTAATTAATTAATAAAAATTAAGTTACTAAGTATAATAGCTCGTGTTAGCTTAAACAGACCAGTCTCCACAAACAGCACCCGTTCACGAGTATGACGCGTATCTCAGCCATCGTATATATATGTATGTATGTATGTTAAAATGCGTAGGTACAGTTAGGATCAAAAGTAACTGATCAGACTACGTGTCAAAAGTGTCTACCATACGTCTATGTAGAATAATTAAACTGTAGCAAATAATTTTGAAAAGTTCGAGGGTGGTGATTGATACTTTAGGCGCTTTACCTAAATCTCCCTACATTCATAAAATTACCTTAAACTGTTTCAAAAAGTAGAACATTTTAACCTTTCGTAAGCTTCGTACGACTACTACTGTCTTTCCGCTTTTACTAACTAACACTTTTACTGTCAAACTCCCTAACTACAAAAATAAACCCGTCTGGCAGTCACCGGCTTCGAAAGTGTTAAGTTCCATTTACGTTACATTTCAAGTTTCCTCAAACTGTAATAAAATCCTAATTAAACTCTACAATGTCGTCCTGTGTCCATTCCAGTCTCAAAAAAAGTTCGACTCATTATCCAGTACTCTTACCTCCTCACTTATAGTTTTTAGTGTTCCGTACTATGAATGAAAACGGGATTCTATTACAGACTCCACTGTCCGTATGTCTGTCAGTAGGCTGTATCTCATGAACCGTGATAGCTAGGTAGTTGAAATTTTTACAGATAATGTATTTGTTACCGCAATAACAACAAATACCTACTAAAAACAGAATATAATAAATATTTAAGCGGGAGCTTAATATAGTAATAGCGGTACACCGTGAAATTCGGGAATCAGCTGCAAATGGTGTTAGAGGTATGAAAATCGGCACGATTAATCTTTAGACCATTTGAATCAATTTGATCCGTAGCACCAAAAACAAAAAACAAACGGAAAGGAGTTATGACGTCATCTTTTTTTTGTATGGAAAAAGAAAATAAATTGTTCAGAAACCTATCGTGTGTGGTATTAAATGAAAGAGCATTTTGAGCCGGTTCTAAAAATATATCACATTATTATATTTCCGTCACTTGCATTCAATTAAAATAAAAAGAATTTTCAAAACATACCAAGTTTGGGCTCCTCCAGATACGAAACCGTTGAATTATTTTTTGTAAAATATACCTCAAGTAATACCCAATATCCTCATATCTAACCCCAAGAAATTAATTTCGGAAATATTTAGGGTTGGTTTTTTTTTTTTAATTTTATTATTACTAATTGTGATCTATCAATCTATCAATGAAACGGCCTCCTAGCCTAGTCGATACTTGCCTATGAAGCAGGAGGTCCCAGGTTCGAATCCTGGTAAGGGCATTTATTTGTGTGTTCATCATCATCATCACACAAATAAATGCCCATATACACATATATACAAGCTCTGGTAAGGGCATTTATTTGTGTGATGATGATGATGAACACACAAATAAATGCCCTTACCAGGATTCGAACCTGGGACCTCCTGCTTCATAGGCAGGGTCACTATCGACTAGATACGATATGGATTAGATATGTCAGCGTCAAAAGTGCCATTGTTCAAATGATAACGTCACTTTTGACACTGACATATCGTATCTAGTCGTAATATTTGACGTATCTTAAAGTTCGAATCGGGCTGTGAGAAGTTTTAGCTCATACTATACGTACAGATCATACTATACTGGTAACCCTGTGGTACTTACAAAGCTTTGGTAAGCAACGGCTTGTTAGCCAAGTGCTAACACTTCGCAATCCAGGATACATTGTAATTTGATACTATTTTAAGATCACGCTCGCCAACTTAAGTGTACCTCTCCCACTATAAACTTGAACCTTGATTTTATAGCTATAGGGTTGAAAATCGTTCGGTGCGAAGGTTTTGGTGCGTTGGGGTTTTTAATGGTACTTTTAAGGTGCATCTGCTAGTTCCGCTGTGCAGGGTGCGTACCCCCATCGCTTACCTAAACTTTGACGAAGCGAAATGTTACCTTTATACCTTCCTATAGTTCCTTTTTTTTTTTGCATTACAAATAAGGTAAACAATCTTGATGTGTCTTTTAATTGAAAAACACATTTTAAAAATAAGTTACGGCAAATATGTAACAATTATGAATCTAATACGATCATTTATATTCTTCTGCTTTCATAAGTAATAGTTTTTGATTTTTAAAAAGCGTTTTTCAGTTAAAAGACATGTCAAGATCGCTTACCTTCTTCCAAGTTCTTTCTAATGCTAAAAAAAAACTAACTATACCTACCTTTACTCGTATACCTATAAAGGTATACTTATTTCTAGAAAAAAGAAAAACTATTTAATTTATTTGATTGTAACATCTCGGGCAAATTATAGCTACATTAGGGCTAAACATAAGTTTAGCTAAACTATATTAAGTACAAAACCTCAAACTCAAAGTCGGCTAAAGGTATTAACAAAACGAACTACTTACATATATACCTACTTCTCACGTCGAATGAGGTTCCTATGACAGATTATTCAAGTATATTTTGATTGGGCTCCATTAAAAAACAATTGTTTAAATATTTTTTAATGTACCTATTTTTATTACTTCAATGTTACATTTCTAAATAAATTATTACTAAACATTAATATAAAATGACTACAAACTTTTGACCTGACAACTACCTACTCCATACCACATAAAAACCGGGCAAGTGCGAGTCGGACTCGCGCACGAAGGGTTCCGCACCACAATGCAAAAAAAAAAACAAAAAAAAGCAAAAAAAAACGGTCACCCATCCAAGTACTGACCCCGCCCGACGTTGCTTAACTTTGGTCAAAAATCACGTTTGTTGTATGGGAGCCCCATTTAAATCTTTATTTTATTCTGTTTTTAGTATTTGTTGTTATAGCGGCAACAGAAATACATCATCTGTGAAAATTTCAACTGTCTAGCTATCACGGTTCGTGAGATACAGCCTGGTGACAGACGGACGGACGGACGGACAGCGAAGTCTTAGTAATAGGGTCCCGTTTTACCCTTTGGGTACGGAACCCTAAAAAGGCACTGTCATAGGGACCAGCATTCGGCTTACAATGGGGTTGGCAACTGTCAAACGTTTGCATAGATGGCCCCATTTTCTAAAAGATTTGGCTTGAACGGCTGGCATCCAGGGCATAAAATTCCATTAAAAAAACAAAAATATCTGACACATTTCTAGAGATTGACAATGCAAGCTATGCTGGTTTCATCTACTAAATACTTGGACAGGTCAACCCCATTATCGATGGATCTCGAGGTTATTTTAAACCGGGCAGCTTGAGCACAAGGCTTGGCTAGCAATAGTAACCGTGCGCCGACATTGTCCCACGTTTTTGTCCCACAGGATGCGTCTGCGCAGGTGCTGCATGCGGGTGAAGGTTGCTCTATTTATACTCTCACTACTCACTAAATACACATGTTCTACCTTGTAAAGGATGTCCATCTTTAAAGTTAAAAACTCAAAAAAAAAAATTAAAAGCACGACTGCTGAATTTTAAAGCGAACTGAAAAGCTAAAAATAATGTTAATATGTTAGTTACATAAGGGGTCATGCTCATTTATGACCGTGACTGTAGGTAGGTACGTGTGCATTTAGTTTCGATTACAGTCGGGGGACCTTCATTTACCTACTGCATTATTTCATTTAAAAGGTCCTCCGACTGCATTTTTTTTTAAATTATGAATGGCTACAAATATAATGACCACCAAAAAATACTTTAGTACCCTAAATAAAAAAATCATGCTTACCAAAAAAAAATTCTGAACACCAAAAAAATAAGGCCTAAAATTACAAATGTACCACCATTTTAATTACGACTGCACTTCAAATTGTATTCGAATACCAAATATATTGAATGATTACCAAAAATCATTAATGATCACCAAATCTTGAAGACCAAATAAATGCGATATTTTCACCTAAATAAACCACTATGATACCAAAAAATTTATACATATTACCAAATAAATTAAAATGATGCCAAAATTACTAGCCCCTCCCGCTCAACCCCCGTACCCCGCACCGCATAACTTAGGTAGGCATACTGAAATGCTACTAGAAAAGTATGTTAGGTTAGGTTTGTACTGCTATCAGTTAAGTGGGCTAGGCTAGGTTAACACTGCGACCCTTACAGAAACGAATTGCTACTAGAAAATTGGGTTAGGTTAGGTTTGAACTGCGACCCTTACAGAAAAGAAATGCTACAAGAAAAGTGGGTTAGGTTAGGTTTGAACTGCGACCCTTACAGAAACGAAATGCTACTAGAAAAGTGGGTTAGGTTAGGTTTGAACTGTGACCCTTACAGAAACGAAATGCTACTAGAAAAGTGAGTTAGGTTAGGTTTGAACTGCGACCTTTACAGAAACGAAATGCTACTAGAAAAGTGGGTTAGGTTAGGTTTGAACTGTGACCCTTACAGAAACGAAATGCTACTAGTAAAGTGGGTTAGGTTAGGTTTGAACTCCGACCCACACAGAAACGAAATTCTACTAGAAAAGTGGGTTAGGTTAGGTTTGAACTGCGACCCTTCCAGATAAGAAATGCTACTAGAAAAGTGGGTTAGGTTAGGTTTGAACTGCGAACCTTACAGAAACGAAATGTTACTAGAAAAGTGGGTTAAGTTAGGTTTGAACTGCGAACCTTACAGAAACGAAATGTTACTAGAAAAGTGGGTTAGGTTAGGTTTGAACTGCAACCCATACAGAAACGAAATGCTACTAGAAAATTTTGCTTTGCTTTAATAGGATAGCAAGATTTAAAAATTTGGTTATAATTTTACATTAAAATGGAGTTCTAATTTTGGTGGTCATTTACTATTTTTGGGTTTACAATGATTATTTTGGTGTCATTTTATTTAATAGGATAGCACGATGTAAAAATTTGGTTATCAATTGACATTAAATTGGGGTTTGAAATTTGGTAATTATTTACAATTTTTGGGTTAATAATGATTAATTTGGTGTCATTTCCTTTAATAGGATAGTAAAATGTATTAAAATTGGTAATCATTTCTCATTAAAATGGTGTTATAATTTTGGTGATCATTCATTATTTTAGGGTGGTAAAGTAGATTTTTTTGGTATTAAATTTTATTAAATCTGGTGATCAGTTAAATAGCAGCCATTATGAATGGGCTTACTCATGGCCACAGACTAGCCGAGGCGTAGACGTGGCCTACGATGGAGCGAGCTCGCCCAGAAGGTGCCTGTTCACTCTTGATTTGAAGGTTGCCGGGTCACTAAAAACGAAACTAAATGCAAATAATAATAAAATTGTTACATGACAAACCTACACGTCGCGTGGTGCTTAAATTGAATACTAAAATCACGTACTTGCTTGTGATTAGATTATTATTTATCATCATAGATCGAATTTTACCATTTAAGACGTATTTTAAATTGGAGATTATATTTGGGCAATGGGGTTGGCAACTGTCAAAGATTTCTACTTTTGTTATGAGATTTGGCTTAAAGGCAACTTAAAGGAGCAACTAGGCCATAAAATTAAAAAAATTGCTAGCAGCTAGCAAGTCAAAAAAACCGGGCAAGTGCGAGTCGGACTTGCGCACGAAGGGTTCCGTACCATAAAGCAAAAAAAAAGAACGGTCACCCATCCAAATACTGACCACTCCCGACGACGTTGCTTAACTTTGGTCAAAAATCACGTTTGTTGTATGGGAGCCCCATTTAAATCTTTATTTTATTCTGTTTTTAGTATTTGTTGTTATAGCGGCAACAGAAATACATCATCTGTGAAAATTTCAACAGCTATCATGGTTCGTGAGATACAGCCTGGTGACAGACGGACGGACGGACGGACAGCGAAGTCTTAGTAATAGGGTCCCGTTTTACCCTTTGGGTACGGAACCCTAAAAATTGCTAGCAGCTAGCAAGTTAAAAAAACGAGGATTGACAGATAAAACATATTATGGGCAATTTGTAAAATATTTCGACCTAAATTATAATCGAACGAGCGAGCGAAGCGAAGCGAAGTTCTTACATTCGACTTCGGACACGTGGCCGGCTAGCGGCACGTCCCGGCATTTCGATGTTTTTAAGCTGAACTGTCAGAAGATAGTTTGATACTCAAGAACTTAAGTAAATTTGTCCTAATTTAAATGAAATTGGGTAAACGTGTAGTTGAGGGCAGTAAATTTTAGTCATTAAATTATGAGCAGGCTTTATCAAGAGGTTATTAAGCTAGAAGACCTTAAAATGCTAAAAAGCTATTTGTGAGGGGTCATGCATTTCTGGTCATCTTTTTTGTAAGAAAGTATGGTCGAGTTTGGTATCAAATGAAAGCGCTCGGCTTGCACTTAGGTATATAATATCGTCTTTAAATTTACCATTTTGAAATAATTAGCAAGATAAAAATAAACATAGTATAGGTATTTGACATTTGGCAAGAAACTGGAAGGTAGAGGTTCTACACTCCATAGGTACAAGAAACATTACGGCTTACCACAGATACAGTTTATTTTAATCTCTATGGTGAATCAGTTAAAGGCTCCACAGAGCTTACAATTATAGTTTGTCAAAGGACTGTCTCGTTTCAAACACAGACAGAGAGAATCATACTATCTTTGTCTTACACCAGTACTAGCAGTACTAGCACCCGAAAGAAAAGGACGAGTATAGTTTTTTGTTCTTATTTACTGACAAATTTGATTTGACAACTATATTCGCACGCGTTTTCAATCCATTGTCGACTTTAGCCTCGCCACAAGGCCACAGACGTTCGGAATGGGGTTGGCAACTATCAAAGGTTTGCATAGATGGCGCCATCATAGCTTGGCTCTTTGTCTATGAGATTTGGCTTAAATGACTGGCATCCAGGACATAAAAAATTGACACAATTCTAGGGATTGACAGGGTAGCTATGCTGGCGCCATCTTCAAAATACTTCGACCGGCCAACCCCATTTTCCGAACGGAATGACATTTGTAGAGCGACGTCCCGTTCCTACCTGTCATTCCGTACGGAAACTGAATGAAAATTCCGAACGTCTGCGGCCAAGGTAAGTGTGCAACAAAATATAGATGAAGATGGTGGCCATGCACTATGTCATAATTGTCATAAAAATCGTCATGGATGTCGTTTTTTAGGTTTTAGGGGCCCCGATTTCGAAAATGATGACCATTTTGGAATCCAAAATGGCGGCCATGCACTATGTCATAAAAGTCGTCATGGGTGTCGTTTTATAGGTTTTAGGGGGGCACAGATTTTGAAAATGATGACCATTTCGGATTCCAAAATGGCGGCCGTGCACTATGTTATAAAAGTCGTCATATATGTCGTTTTATAGGTTTTAGGGGGCGCAGATTTCGAAAATGATGACCATTTTGGAATCCAACATGGCGGCCATGCACTATGTCATAAAAGTCGTCATGGATGTCGTTTTATAGGTTTTAGGGGGCCCCGATTTCGAAAATGATGACCTTTTTCAAATCCAAAATGGCGGTCATGCACTATGTCATAAAAGTCGTCATGGATGTCGTTTTATAGGTTTTGGGGGGCGCAGATTTCGATAATGATGACCATTTTGGATTTTAAAATGGCGGCCATGCACTATGTTATAAAAGTCGTCATATTTGTCGTTTTATAGGTTTTAGGGGGCGCAGATTTCGAAAATGATGACCATTTTGGAATCCAACATGGCGGCCATGCACTATGTCATAAAAGTCGTCATGGATGTCGTTTTATAGGTTTTAGGGGGCCCCGATTTCGAAAATGATCACCGTTTTGAATTCCAAAATGGCGGCCATGCATTATGTCATAAAAGTCGTCATGGATGTCGTTTTATAGGTTTTGGAGGGCGCCGATTTCGAAAATGATGACCATTTTAGATTGCAAAATGGCGGCCATGCACTATGTCATAAAAGTCGTCATGGGTGTCGTTTTATAGGTTTTAGGGGGCACAGATTTCGAAAATGATGACCATTTTGGATTCCAAAATGGCGGCCATGTACTATGTCATAAGGATGTCGGTTTACAGGTTTTGGGGGGCGCAGATTTCGAAAATGATGATCATTTTGGAATCCAAAATGACGGCCATGCAGGATGTCATAAAAGTCGTCATGGATGTCGTTTTATTGGTCATGATCATCATTTTCGAAATCTACACACCTGTTTCAAATAAGGTATAGGTAGATGCATCCTAGTAAGTCAACAACATCTATATCTACTATCGAATTGTACTTTTGATAGTAGTAGTACGAAATGTAATCTGAAAGGAGTCAAGTAATATATTCCTGTAATGAGGAATCTATATTGATTCCAATTACTAGTAATTGTAGTATTCGAAAATTGATTCCTGATTCCTCAAATGGAATTGTACTTAGTAATTCGGTATTGTTAGATTACAAAGTAATCTGGGAATCGGTAATCAGATTACAAAGTAATTTCAGTAATCGTGGAATCAGGAATCAATTACGAAATGCCCATCTCGGACTAAGTAGCACTGCATTCAATTGATCTTTTTGGCGAACCGCGAGTTCACAGTTCGGGGCGAACTACTAGTCATAATAGTGCGGAACGACGGTAAGCGCCCTGACGGGATGTCACTGATTCCCTGGAAGATGGGTCGTGCGTTGGTATGGGACGCCACTTGCGCTGACACGCTAGCGGCGTCCTACGTCCCATCGACCAGCAGGCGTGCTGGCGCGGCGGCGGACACTCGGGAGCGTCTAAAGGTAGCCAAGTACAGCTGTCTCGGCGCCCAATACGAATTCGTCGCATTTGGCGTCGAGACACTTGGTTCGTGGGGCAGAGGCGCACATGCTTAAGGCGATATGATTCGACTCATAGTCCGGGAGCCGGCTGCATGAAACAAACCTCATCAAAAAATAGAATATACCTACCCTGTAGAGGTACCTGACATTTAGTAGATTCCAACGCACTTGGTCGGCCTAGGCTCAACCTGGCAGATTTTGTACAAATGGCAAAAACGTTGGACAAAAATTCATCAAAAAAAACCTCATCGAAAAATAGAATGAAACTTGTATGGTAGGATACCTGACCTTGAGGACAGTAAAAAAAAAGTGGTCGGCCTCACCTTAGCCTGGCAGTTTTTGCAGTCCGACCAGATTTATTGGGTCACGTGAGAGCTACAATTTACCTCATCGAAAAATAGAATGAAACAAACGGATTATAATAGCTAAAATAAGCCTGTCGACGTATGTCTTGGTCGGCCTCACCTTAACCTGGCAGTTTTTGCAGTCCGACCAGATTTATAAAAAAATCAACAAAAATTTTTTATCGAAAAATCGTATGAAACTTGTATGGTACGATAGCTGCCTTTGAGGACAGTAAAAAAAAAGTGGTCGGCCAAATCCTTTGTTGGCAGGTTCCTGTGTCCGACCAATTTTGTGGTACCACGTGAGAGCTACAATTTACCTCAACGAAAAATAGAATGAAACAAACGGATTATAATAGCTAAAATAAGCCTGTTGACGTATGTCTTGGTCGGCCTCACCTTAACCTGGCAGTTTTTGCAGTCCGACCAAATTTATGAAAAAATCATCAAAAAATTTTTTTATCGAAAAATCGTATGAAACTTGTATGGTACGATAGCTGCCTTTGAGGACAGTAAAAAAAAAATGGTCGGCCAAATCCTGTGTTTGCAGGTTCCTGTGTCCGACCAATTTTGTGGTACCACGTAAGAGCTACAATTTACCTCATCGAAAAATTGAAATGAAACAAACGGATTATAATAGCTTAAATAAGCCTGTTGACGTATGTCTTGGTCGGCCTCACCTTAACCTGGCAGTTTTTGCAGTCCGGCCAAATTTATAAAAAAATCATGAAAAAATTTTTATCGGAAAATCGTGTGAAACTTGTATGGTACGATAGCTGCCTTTGAGGACAGTAATAAAAAAGTGGTTGGCCAAATCCTGTGTTGGCAGGTTCCTGTGTCCGACCAATTTTGTGGTACCACGTGAGAGCTACAATTTACCTCATCGAAAAATAGAATGAAACAAACGGATTATAATACCTAAAATAAACCTGTTGACGTATGGTTTGGTCGGCCTCACCGTAGCCTGGCAGTTTTTGCAGTCCGACCAAATTTGTGATACCACGTGACAGCTAGAATAGGACCACACATGCTGTATTCCATACGCATCATGACTTTGTGTACCTATCTGATGGGCGGGCGTATATGAAACGCCTTCTTGTACGTGCAGGTGATCCAGGTATACACCAAAGCTTAGTTTTCAATCGAACACTTGTAATATAAGAGGAAAAACTGCACGTGATCCTTCCAAAATTTAAATAAATGGTGAAATGTTCCTCCACGATGTTCTCAACGGGCATCTAGACTGCGTTGGATTGCTGTCACAGTTAGGGCTCCGCGCTCCCACGCGCCGAACTCGTCACACCACACTATTCCATATTCCCTGTCATCGTACCAATTATGGCCAAAATTCTACTCTATTAAATTCTGAGTAGAATCGCACGTACCTATAATAAATCGTTCCAAAACATTGACCCTTTCTTCTCCTCCAGACGTGTTTTCAAATCACAAATTGCAAAGCAACTTTCCTGGTAGTCACGCACTATCACACCCACTTACACACATACACCCACCCACCCACACACACACCACACACACACACACACACACACACACACACACACACACACACACACACACACACACACACACACACACACACACACACACACACACACGAACACATAAATTCCAATAAATGCATACAAACTAATAGATTCGCTCGTTTATGTAGGTACTTTATGTATTTTTATTTTACTATTTTTTATTTATTGTTTACGCAAAATTAGAGCTTTATCTACTATTTTAGGATTTTTTTTCCAGTTTACAGTTATTATTAATTTTTTCTCTTTTTCCTTGTACCTTAAAGACTTACAAATTAAGTTATATTTACGATTCTTGTACAGCACAAGTTACAAGTCTACCCACAGATGATTTTTTTCAGGAAGTTCTGTTATTGGCTATGCTATAAGTTCTCATGTTTTTTGTATATTATTTAATGTAAACGCTGTTGAACTTCTCAATAAATATAAATAAATAAAAATACACAAGATAACCTCACATATATTAAGTGATTATCTTATTGTTATTTCTTCGACTCGCAAAGGCGTTATGTGTCCTTCAAACCATTTGATCTTATACATTTCATCTCTTAATGTCCAGCCACAATGTGTTGCATCAAATTTGATGCAAGTGGATTCTGCCGCACACTGCCACATTGAATTTATGAAAGCCGCCCGTAACAAGCCATACGTCAACAGGGTTATTTTAGCTATTATAATCCGTTTGTTTCATTCTATTTTTCGATGTGGTAAATTGTAACTCTCACATGGTACCACAAAATTGGTCGGAGACAGGAACCTGCCAACACAGGATTTGGCCGACCATTTTTTTTTACTGTCCTCAAAGGCAGCTATCGTACCATACAAGTTTCATACGATTTTTCGATATAAATTTTTTGATGATTTTTTCATAAATTTGGTCGGACTGCAAAAACTGCCAGGTTAAGGTAAGGCCGACCAAGACATACGTCAACAGGCTTATTTTAGCTATTATAATCCGTTTGTTTCATTCTATTTTTCGATGAGGTAAATTGTAGCTCTCACGTGGTACCACAAAATTGGTCGGACAGAGGAACCTGCCAACACAGGATTTGGCCGACCACTTTTTTTTTACTGTCCTCAAAGGCAGCTATCGTACCATACAAGTTTCATACGATTTTTCGATAAAAAAAATTTGATGATTTTTTTATAAATTTGGCCTGACTGCAAAAACTGCCAGGTTAAGGTGAGGCCGACCAAGACATACGTCAACAGGCTTATTTTAGCAATTATAATCCGTTTGTTTCATTCTATTTTTCGATGAGGTAAATTGTAGCTCTTACGTGGTACCACAAAATTGGTCGGACACAGGAACCTGCCAACACAGGATTTGGCCGACCACTTTTTTTTTACTGTCCTCAAAGGCAGCTATCGTACCATACAAGTTTCATACGATTTATCGATAAAAAATTTTTGATGATTTTTTTATAAATCTGGTCGGACTGCAAAAACTGCCAGGTTAAGGTGAGGCCGACCAAGACATACTTCAACAGGCTTATTTAAGCTATTATAATCCGTTTGTTTCATTCTATTTTTCGATGAGGTAAATTGTAGCTCTCACGTGGTACCACAAAATTGGTCGGACACAGGAACCTGCAAACACAGGATTTGGCCGACCATTTTTTTATTACTGTCCTCAAAGGCAGCTATCGTACCATACAAGTTTCACACGATTTTTCGATAAAAATTTTTTGATGATTTTTTTATAAATTTGGCCGGACTGCAAAATCTGCCAGGTTAAGGTGAGGCCGACCAAGACATACGTCAACAGGCTTATTTTAGCTATTATAATCCGTTTGTTTCATTCTATTTTTCGATGAGGTAAATTGTAGCTCTCACGTGACCCAATAAATCTGGTCGGACTGCAAAAACTGCCAGGCTAAGGTGAGGCCGACCACTTTTTTTTTACTGTCGTCAAGGTCAGGTATCCTACCATACAAGTTTCATACGATTTATCGATAAAAATTTTTTGATGATTTTTTTATAAATCTGGTCGGACTGCAAAAACTGCCAGGTTAAGGTGAGGCCGACCAAGACATACGTCGACAGGCTTATTTTAGCTATTATAATCCGTTTGTTTCATTCTATTTTTCGATGAGGTAAATTGTAGCTCTCACGTGACCCAATAAATCTGGTCGGACTGCAAAAACTGCCAGGCTAAGGTGAGGCCGACCACTTTTTTTTTACTGTCCTCAAGGTCAGGTATCCTACCATACAAGTTTCATTCTATTTTTCGATGAGGTTTTTTTTGATGAATTTTTGTCCAACGTTTTTGCCATTTGTACAAAATCTGCCAGGTTAAGCCTAGGCCGACCAAGTGCGTTGGAATCTACTAAATGTCAGGTACCTCTACAGGGTAGGTATATTCTATTTTTTGATGAGGTTTGTTTCATGCAGCCGGCTCCCGGACTATCATCAACGAATCTGAGGGGGTGAGGTGCGCGGCAAACCGTGAAGCCCCGCCCGCGCGTCCCGAACCGCTCGACGAGCACGTGAGCGCGCGCTGTGCGCAATAGCAAACGGGTACACAGCATAAGGATCTTATGATGGCAGTATTTTAACCATACCGTGCAAGGGTCACGTTTTTATACTTTGTATTGTATATGTATATATTTTTTGCATTACGTGTTTCTGATCATTATATTTAGAATTATTATTTTTACAGAGCCATGTGTACTTATTATTTAGTGATCGGTAACAACGTTTTAATTTAATGGCAGCGTAGTAGAATTAAAGTACCGAAAGGAAATAAACATTTTAAGGTGACGGTCAATTAAGGTAAGGTATTGTTCATATAAAGGTAAGGTATAGGTAGGTAGGTAGGTAGGTAGGTAGGTAGGTAGGTAGGTAGGTAGGTAGGTAGGTAGGTAGGTAGGTAGGTAGGTAGGTAGGTAGGTAGGTAGGTAGGTAGGTAGGTAGGTAGGTAGGTAGGTAGGTAGGTAGGTAGGTAGGTAGGTAGGTAGGTAGGTAGGTAGGTAGGTAGGTAGGTAGGTAGGTAGGTAGGTAGGTAGGTAGGTAGGTAGGTAGGTAGGTAGGTAGGTAGGTAGGTAGGTAGGTAGGTAGGTAGAACCTTAATCAATCGGGGTGAGAGATTATCATTTTACTCTTAAATACGACAACCTGATAAGAAAACGCAAACATAATCGAAGAGTTTGTATACTACATTGTAAAACACCGGTTGAGTAGAGAGTATTTTTTTTTTATATGACAAATGGTATTCGGTTTTTGAGTATCAAGGCATACCTAAATAAAGAACACTATTCAATAAATTTCAGCAAATCGCTTGAATACATCCCGAAAAACAATACATTAAAGAAAAATAATAATAAAATCATAAGTCAAAAACTGTCACTAGTAGGATGTTGATACTCAGCAAAAATATCCTTCATTATAAGAGGTACTCACAAAAAAAATAAGATAATTTTTTTTTATCGGGTTTAGGGAAAACTCAGTTAAAGGTCAGATGGAGGAGCGGATGATGTAATTGAATTGATTGGCAGAGCTAGACAAATATAAGTCTGCAACGATTTTGATTTGGTCTAACTTTTAACTTTTTTCATATTATGAGAAAGCCACATAGTGCTTTCGGTGGGGGGTGTTTAGTATTCATCCTTAATACCTACTGCTATACTGATTTACTTGAGGTAGCGAGGCTACTGGCCGGCGACACACAAGCAATGGTCTAAAAAGTAATAACTAACGGTGTCAGTGTCACCAAAACATCGCGACAGAAAGGATATCTGAATTCGCAAAATATACCATAAAACAGTGCCTTGAAATAACGAGAAAGCCAGCAGCGAGCAATCCACCCGCCGAGGCCTCTGCCAGCTGCAGACCACAAAATCCCGGTAAGCCCTTCTACAATCTGGTAAAGCAGTATAGTGTAGCGAAGGAACTAACTTAAAAAACTACAGTCCACTGGCTTTACGCCACACGTACATACCGTAATGTAACAAATTATTTTCAATATTATGTTTAGTTTCTTCCAAATATCTATTAAATAATTAACTGATTGTTGTTGAAAACCTGTTCAAGGACGCCGAATTAATATCTACTATTCCACGTCCTTGAACAGGTTTAAAACATCAATCACTTTCTTTTTCTACCAGATATGGTTCAGTCAAATTAATTTCTTCTACCTTTCTTAGCTAAACTCTAGTTCTACCTAAATTAGCCAGACTCTAAAACCAGTACAGGCAGCAGCAGAAATAAATAAGCAGAATAACATGTTCAAAATGATCGACACAGACCTTATTATCTTGACATTTCCGTGTCATCATTTTGATTACTAGGCCCCGTAGCTATTTCTGCTGCTGACTGTACAATCCAGTAAATTTTAGTGAAACTTTTATATTTTTATTCAGTCTAGCGTATGCTTTATGTTTATTTATTACTATCGACCCGCCCCGGCCTCGCGCGGGTTAACAAATCGCTTAATAATCCTATAAACTTTTGTATAGGATTTTGCTTTGTTCGTCATTCCCGCAGCTCGACTTTCGGCCTCGCCCAAAATTACTGGGGGTGGAGCATGCTTGGACATTCGAGATAAAGCTCCGGGCCTGACGACCCTCCGCGGGGTCGGCCTTCAGCCTCCTTCGGGCTCGCCTAACCTACTTGGAAATTTGAATTTGGCCTGTGTCCGCCGCCATTTTGGATTTTTCCTTTTTTTTTTCACATAGTAATCTTGGGCCTCCAAGCTCGCCGCATGCCAAATCTCAGCGCACTCGGACCAACATGAAAAAAATTAAAAAAAAAAGTCACCCTGTGTGATTTTTTTTAAATGCAGTTTGTTTTGTCTTGGGGCCCTCTATGACATTTGGTCGAGCACCCCCCACCCATCTCGCACCGTTTAAAAGTTGCCATACAAAATTAAAATGACCATTATTTCCGCCATCTTGGATTTTTTCCAAAAAAATTGTTTTCATAGGAATTTAGGGGCCTCTATCTTCCGCCATGCCAAATCTCAGCGCGCTCGGACCAACTTGAAAAAAAATAAAAAAAGTCGGCCATTTTGAAAAAAATTAAATGTATTTTGTTTTGTCTTGGGGCCCTCTATGACATTTGGTCGAGCACCCCCCACCCATCTTGCACCGTAATATGAATACTTTTTGAGATATTGGGGAAATTAAAGATCTCTACTTTTCCCCCCTTTTTTTTGCTTATAACTTTTGATATTGTGTGTGTGCTACTACACGCTTCGAATACATTTTTCTAGGCATTATGACGAATCTAATGAGGTATCACACGTATTTTTAGGAGTATTATCTCTATTTTTCACCGTGTTCAGTTTCTCGAACAAGACTAATACAACCAAGCACAAGATGAACTGCCTGTAGGCACTTGGAACTCTCAATTATATTTAATTCATGTCGACCGTGGTCAAATATTAAAATTAGTGATATGTATTTAGTTATTAAATAATTGTATTGCGATATGCCTATTATGGTAATTTTTTCAATTATTTCAATTTGACATTTTATATTTATATAAATTTATGATTATGATGATGAATTTGCACGCTTGACGGGCCTGGCACGTTGCATGCGATCCAAAGCCGGGCGCCTTCGGCATCCTCATACTAAAAGCGTAACACTATACATTGGAAACTGGATAAGTGGAATCGCAAGTGACCAGCTGTTTAGTCCGCTTATCCAGGTTTTCCATTTATCCAGTTTTCCACTTAACCAGGTTCAAATAAAACGTTTTCTCACTTACAGAGGCTCTCGCAAACATAGGTTGTGGATGCTAGTAATGTCGCTTATAGAGGTCACGCATAGTATGGTCAAATAAAAGTTCAAGACTTAAATAATCATCTTGTAATCCTGACTTTAAAAAAAGCAATAAGTAATGTAAATAATCCACAGTACTCGTATACAATTTACAAAATTTCAAAAACAAAATCACTCCTAATATTTATTTATGCAAGAGAAACCGTATGGTTAAATAAATCAATGTACCGATTGTGCTTTAATGAAAAAATCCTTCATTTAGGTTTGTTGACCTGAGTCACACTAGACTGGACACTGATATCTTCACGTGACTTCTCACTTTCATAGTCTGTTATAATTTTTAATTTATCCCGAAGAGATAAACACTTGATTTTGCGGTTAGGCATTGCTTATCTAACAGCACGGCACCGCACCACGGCTAAAAGAACCAAACTGAACGATGTGTGATCTCATACAAAATACGTAAGTAGTTAAAACACGAACCATAATATGCTAACGAAACAAACTACCCTCCTTGTGACTGTTTATTAAAAATACAAATTTTATAACGCCGAGCTATTCCACTCATAGAGGTTTTGGAGACGGCTGCTTCCAGTTACAGAGGTAAAAATAAGAAATTTTCGAAAAAACGGATTCCGCTTATAGAGGTCCCGAAATTCCACTTATAGAGGTAATTTGTTGCCAAGGGACTGGAACCGACCACTTGGGTCCACTTAAAGGGGTTTTCCACTAACCCAGGTTCCACTTATCCAGTTTCCACTGTACATATATTGTAACATCCCCATACTGTGTCAATCCAAATAAATAATTTCTGATTTTCAAAGGAGTCAAAGACCACGAAGGAATATAATCATTTTGCAGATCGGACGTAGGTATATCAGTAAAGGTGAAATACTGTAAATATATCATACTTACATACTCACAATTATATTATCTAGGAATATAATATTATTTACCTACATTGAAATTGGTTGCTGACCTAGTGAAAATACTGAAATATTTTAACTGTTGATGTAGTAAAGCTAGGCGCTTTCAACCACCTCGTAAAGTATTAGATGCTTCTGTTATCAGAAAGTGTGTTTTTATAGCACTTAGTGACTTTTTCTTACGTTTCATATGCTTTGTTTCCCATTGTTTGTAAATGGTAAAATCACGTGACCGCGCGGAACACACTGACACAGGTCCGTCCTCTACAAGCGCTGCCGCGCGACTGAAGAGGGCGTAAGTGCGTTCGCGAGTGATTGCGCTTGCGGATTTAGTAGGTATTGAAACATAGAAATTATTTTAATGATGTTACCGAGACAAAGTGATCCAAAACGTCTAGATTATCTTATTACCTATACATTTGTGTAAAAAACAAGTCAAAAAAGTTTGTATTGTAGATATCGTTTGGATTTATTGTTAAAAAAAGGCGTAACTTTGGATTTTTTTTCTATCGAGCAAAGTTTATCTAATCATGTTTTTGAGATCCAAAACGTATCTGCCAGATCCTTAAGTATAAGATATATTTTTTTCACAATTTTAAAACATTGTTTCTTATATTTCTAATGGATTCAAAAAACTGGTTCGCTTAGCTCCTACGGAAAAAGCACGCCTTAAGGCGCTTGGGAAAAGGTTGAGGGAGGCAACGGGTGACCCCCGCGCGGGCAGCTTTCTCGCGCAGCGAATTGCCATCGCAATCCAGCGCGGGAACGCTGCCTGCGTGTTGGGCACCCTCCCGAGGGCACCAAATTTTGATAGGTATTTTTAATTTTTAGTTTTAGTTATTTTAATTGTAGTTAGTTTTAGTTTTATATTCCTATTTATGTCTTATAGTAATTTATGTAATTTAATATTTTGTGAGTGCAATAAAAATGTAATCATTCATATATATCCTAACAACAAAACAGTAACACATAAAACAAAATAAATTAATTAAAAAATTAAAAACACGACTGCTGAATTTTAAAGCGAACTGAAAAGCTAAAAATAATGTTAATATTATGTTAATTAGATAAGGAGTCATGCACATTTATGACCGTGACTGTAGGTAGGTACGTGTGCATTTGCCGGTTTCCGATTGAGCTGAAATTTTGCATGCATGTATTAAATCGGATGACAATGCAATATTATGGTACCATCGAGCCGATCTGATGATGGAGACAGGAGGTGTCCATAGGAACTCTGTGATGAAAGAACGCAACCTAATTGTGTTAGGGGTTTTTAGAATTGTCTCAATGAGTATTAGTTGCCTGTCGTAAGAAAAGTACAGTCAGCGATAAAAGCTTGTACCAAAAATGAAATTTTAGCCAAAAACTTATTTAACTTGCTGCTGGCATTCCTATTAATAGTATTAATACCCGAATAACTAAAAACACCTCAACTGACTTTGGCAAAAAAAAAATATTTCGACATGCCAACCGCATTGACAGCTGTACAACTTGTTTAATTTCAAACCGACGCTTTTGCGTGTAATCTCTCTCTGCTCGCATATCGTATTAAATATAAATTTTATGAATAAATAATTGAAATTGAAATCGCGGATCCACACAGGCGGAGCGTGTGGTTGAAAGCTGATCTATTTATACACTCTGTGTAATACAATGTTGCATTTGACGAACCGCATTCATAGACCGGGTAGGTACTTAACGCAAAAATAGGACGAGGGTAACGCTACGTCTTACGTAGGCGAACAACGCGCGAACGCGGCGCGGCGCGGCGCGGCGAAAGCGGCCGCCGCCGCGCCGCGCCGCGCCGCGCCGCCTGACATTCGCGTGCAAATCGCGCCGCACCGCGTTCGCAACGAGATCGCTTACGTAGGACACTTCTATGGGCATCAAAGGATTGATTTCGCCGCGCCGCGCCGCGCCGCGTTCGCGCGTTGTTCGCCTACGTAAGACGTAGCGTAAGATTGTCGTATTCACATCATATGACGTGTAGGTGAGTCGCCTATAAGAGCTTACCCTTCTGCCGAAAAACTTGCACAATTGTGTAATCTTTTGTATGGACTGACATGGCTATTGGTAAGTTACGTACAAATCATGTAGAAATAGCAATACATTTGACGTCCCCTCCCCGGCCTCCCCCGCAAAAATCGGCAGACTGTTTAGTACAGAAAATGACAGCCATGACGTCTCCAGTTACTAAATGCTCTAAGAATTGCTCATATGACTAGTTAAGTAAATACTGTTTAATACTTATTTGCCTTCAACTATACAATACATACCTTTTACGTACCTACTTTGGGGTTGTGCACAAATCACGCGAGGTATTTTCCGCTACTTTTTGACCCCCCCTCCCCCTTGGTGATATTTGGTGAGGTTTTTGGGTACCCCCCTCCCCCCACACAACTTCACGTGTATTTTTTTGCAATTGTTTCATTGGACTAATTTTAAGATAAATAGTATTGTAATTAGAAAATCTTGTTTATTTTTCTATTTTCGTTAAATAGACTCGCTATTTTGAAGTGCAGAGTGAAGATTTATGTTTAACGAAACCGAGAAATAGTATCTGACTAATGTGGTAGGTTTTATTTTCTTAGTTTCGTTCACTATAAAAAAATACACGTGAGGTTTCCTTATACCCCCCTCCCCCAACGTGATCTATCGTGATTTTTTCGTGACCCCCCTCCCCCTATCGAACCTCGCGTGATTTGTGCACAAGCCCTTTGTTAATACTTACCTATCACTTTCCCCTAATTCGCTTATACATACCTACGTAGTGTTTTCCTAGCTGGCCAGCCGTAGAGTCCGTAGAATATGCACTCCGTAGCGCGTCTACGGTGCAGCGATAGAATGCAAATAGATTGCACGCTAGACGCACCGTAGCGCCGCTACGCCCGTAGCACTCCAGCGTAGGTGAGTTACTAACTACTAACGGAAGTCGATTCGTTTTTCTGCATTACTATACAGCAAGTGCCGTATTTAAGATTGTATTTAATATAATATATCAGTTCAAGCTCAGTTTGTTTCTGTATAGTCGACGTCAAAGATATAGGTACTGTTTAGTTAGACTTTTGCATTTTACTCCTTAAAGGCGGAAAATGTAATATAGTAATTCACAGAAAAAAGTGTACGACTTTTTTTATTTTAAAAATCTAGTTTAGAATTGTTTCTACTAAGACATAATCACGAGGACTATCGAATTAAAAAAGAAAAAAGGGTCCAAAAAATTGACGTTTTTTGATACGCCTTTTTCACCGAACCGTCACAAAACGGACATCTAAAGTTGTTTCATATTAATGGTCCTCGTGATTCTGGTCGAAAAACTAAATGGTATACTTTTTTCTTAAAAAACCCACATATCCTTGACGTTGATTGTACCTGTGCCTACATCAATATAAAAATGCAAGAAAGACGCAAACATATTGAAATAAAATTGATATCATATTTTTAATATCTGAGGCTCCTTTGTTGGTGGTCGCGATTCGATTTCAACATAATATTTAGGTTCTATAAATATTCAGTAGCTTATTTTGCAATTGATTATAAAATAGAATAATCAGTGTACAAATATTTAGACCTAGATAAGACAAGACGTGGAGGTCAATTCTAATTTAACTATTTGTTAGGGTTTTGATACGATCCTCGGTGATTGGCGCTCATTTCACGTGTACGACTTTCACTTCATATAACACTTTAAACTCTCGCGTTTTGTACACATATCTAATTACACAAACGGGTCTACCGCGATATAATTTCATTGTTTTTACCTTTAATTCCGACGTTTCAGCTGAGTTGCACCAGCAGTGGTCACGGAACGACTGACATCCCAGCAAATGTCAACGGAGATATTAATAAAACACAAACTACTCGAAATTGGTCTATATAAATGTTCGGGGTAGACAAAGAAATTGAAATACGTCGGAAATTAAGGTAAAAACAATGAAATTATATCTCGGTAGACCTGTTTGTGTAATTAAAATTAAATATGACTTTTATTTCATTTCGCATGCACCAATCAACGTGAGTTATCTTCAAGGTCGTATCAAAATCAAAACCGTAACAAGTTGTTAAATCTGAATTCTGTTCCTGTTTTAAATATTTTGTTGCGAAAGATATAAACTGAAGACGGGAATACTGGTTTCCGCAAGAATCATTTTAAAAATAGTTTTCTCTGAGTTTTTCAATAACTATTTAAGCGAGAACAAATTTTCCTATTAATGAATTAATAATACCTAGGTCTTAGCTTTCCTAAAGTAACAAGAATACTTTGCTGTCATTTTTATGCATTTAAATTACTTCCTGTTTTTAAAACACGAATCTAGAATGCAGAATAATTTTGCTGCATTTTTTGTAAGTAGCTTGTTTCAAGGAACTGGTACTTTTGTACCAAAATATGGCAATAACTAGAGGTTCTGCAGCGACTTGACCTTTGGACAGCCGTCTTTTGTTTTTATATGACACCCAACGACGGTTTGACAGTTTGGCCGTCAAAAAGTCAGGACAGTGCAAGGAGGGTCAAATAAAAGATTCAGGTGGAAAGTTATAGTTTATATTTAGATTTATAATAAGATATGTAGTCTACAAAATTTCACAAATTTTCACAACGTTATTTGAACCTAAAGCGTTCTACCCATTTTATTATGAAAATAAAATTATCGAAATCACTGGATCTACACGCGGGGGGGAGGTTTACGCAACTTTATTTTTAAAATATAATCTAATAGGCAGCATTTTAAATCTCGCGTATCTTTACATGAGTAAGTCAAAAACTTATAACGGTAAAAAAATAAAAAAATATCCATCCATAAACCTCTCCTCCGGAACAAAACAACGCCCTCCCGTACATATACAAACATATTTATTATAGTTACATTAACTAGATTATACAGAATAATGATTCCTATGAAATATAATTATGCATTCTTTAAATTTATTCAATAATGTAATAATAATACTTAATAAGTATCAATAGGTAATGGTTAGTCAATGTTCGTGCTACGGACTACAATAGTTATAATAATGAATGAGTCGTATTATTTCTTTATTATTTTATTACTATAATTTTATTACTCGATATATATATACTATAACCACTAAACGAACATGCAGCCTCGGCCCGCATAGCGGGCTCTCATAATCACAAAAAAACATCGTCAACACATAAAATAATAATCAATAATAATCATACAGATAAAAATCATTCATAAAAACATTACAATAAAAATCTAAACATTAAAACACACTTAAAACAAACATTATATTAATATTATCATAATCATAGTGTGTAGTACGTATGTATAATATCATTTAAGCGAATAATCGTATAGTCAAAAATAGTATGAGCATGGCGCGCCGGGGAGCGCGCGGCGGCGCTTTAGTCTACCCCGCCCCTAGCACACCGGGGCACTCTCTACCAACAAACATTAGCTAGGGCTCGCGCCATCGCCTACTCCTAGACTCTGAACAGTCAACAGGCCACCCGGCTCCCCGCGCCGCCCGTATCGCCTAATATATTATTATATCTTAATACTTTACGCTATTACGTTAGGTAAGCTTTATAAATTTTCGATTTCTCATTTACGCTATCAATAATAATAATTATACAACTTTTTTTAAATTTTATGTTTTTTTTTCGAAATTCTATCGTAACGTACTTCGCTCTCTCTGCGGCCGCCAGCGCACAGCTGCGGCCTTAATAAAAAACGTTCATAATAAGAAAATATATCGTGAATAACTCTGCCGACTTACGATAGGTAGGTTCGGCGCGGCGGACGGGCCGTGCCGGCGAGGCGCCGACTTTTGGCACCAGGATTTCGATTACGCGATTTTTATTTTTTTAATATTTTTATAACGATTTTTAAGTAAAAAAGATCGATCCCTATTACAAAACGTGCTCGATAAAACCACCGGTGTCGGGCGGTAGCCCCCGTCTCCGCGCCCGCGTTAGTGCAACTACCGAGGTAGCAGTCTACGAGAGGATGCGGATCGCCTGGTGCGCAGGCGCCGAGCAGGCGGGGCACGGCGCGCCGCCCGCCGCCAGCCGCTGCGCGCACTCCAGGCAGAACAGGTTGTGTCCGCACGGCACCAGCGCCGCCGCCACGCCGCGCTCGCCGCACACCGCGCACGCGCGCACCGGCGACGCCGCCGGCGACGGCCGCGTGCCGCCCCACGCCCACACGCCCGCCGCGCCGCCGCCGCCCGGCGACTCGAACGACGGCGACTCGCCCAGCCCCTCGTCGCGCTCCGTCGACGACCAGATGCCGAGCAGGTCGCCGAGCCGCGCCGACGAGCCGCCCGACGAGCAGGAGCCCGCCGACGAGAAGGCGGCCTCCTGGTCGGGGCGGGGCAGCAGCGAGGCGAGCCCGGCGCGGTACAGCTGCGCGAGGGGCTCGCTGTCGGTGGCGGGCGTGGTGCCGGCG
This sequence comes from Cydia fagiglandana, assembly GCF_963556715.1. NCBI lineage: Eukaryota > Metazoa > Arthropoda > Insecta > Lepidoptera > Tortricidae > Cydia > Cydia fagiglandana. The sequence goes on from NC_085943.1 coordinate 5,109,776, forward strand.
GGGCCGCCGGCGGCGCCGGTGCGAAGGGCGATGTGGGCTTCTATTTCCTTGCGGGCGGCCTCGACGCTCTCGGGCAGGCCGGTGACCTCAAAGACGGGCTCGCGCTCGCGGGAGGGTGTGACGATGTAGGTGTGCGTCGTGTGTTGGATGCGTTTGATGGTGGCGCCCTTGGGGCCGACGACGAGGCCGACGACGCGGTAGGGCACGCGCACCTGCGCGGTGACGTGTCCGGGCGCGCCGGCGGGCGGCGGCGGCGCGGCGCCGCACTTGCGCGAGGCGCGGATCTGCGAGAAGTGCTCGGCGGCGGAGAGGATCTCGCGCTTGGCGCGCGCGACGTCCTCCTTGCGCCCCGTCACCACGAACACGGGCTCCTCTCCGCGCACTGGTGTCTTGATGTATGTGTTGGTCTTCGCTCGCAGCGCTTTGATTTTGCAGCCTGAAACAATAGAGATCAAACGTTAATGACACGTTATTCTAGGTGACTGGGCGCCCGAGAGCTATTTACGGGCTTTTAGAAAAAATAATTTAAGAATTTTGACGGAGCTCTAGATCATACTTGATATGAGCTGCGGTGATTTTTTATGTGACTGATCTTACACAACAATATTATGTTGACTCGCTCATAAGATTCGATCGTTCCCCTACTTGCTCTGTTGGTAACATGAAAGTGTCCAAAATCTTCAATGAAACACATATAGATAGAATATGGCAGGATTTTTTACCAAGCTACTCATAGATTTAAAAGCAGTGCGCTTACCGACCACTACACCACTTTAACTTGCTCATTCCTTTTACGATTAAAAGAAGGCAACTATTTTTACTTCATCTAGTCGGCACAGACCCACTGCCCTAACCACATACATATTCACTTGTTTATTCCCGCTAATCTAAGTAAAATAGCACCTGTCGTATCGCCGTCCCTGTCGCGCCCCCACTGCGGCAAAAGCGTGGCAACGTAGCGCAGCATCCAAGATGCGACCACATAAACTTGACCCGAGGAATTTGCATAAATTCTCCATGTGCCTTGCGTAATATTCCTTAAGGAGTTTTCAAGTTTTCAAAACAACATGAACGTATCCCATTTTTCGTTTAATATTATAAGTTTTAATAGCTCTCTACTGGTAGAGAATGCTTTTGGCATTAAGTCCGCCTTTTGTACGATAAGTTTTCTTTTGTGCAATAAAGTTTAAATAAATAAATAAATATAATGGCAGGCGCTATCTCGCGCACGAGATACTGTCGCGGTGCACTTGTGCTAAGCTTATTTATTGATCGATATAAATCGTTATTCACTTTATTAATCCCACCTTAAAATCGAGAGCTATATAAAACTTAAACTCAACACAAAAGACGTCTAGTTCCGTTTTTAGACTACATTGTATTCAAAAACATAGACGATTTGAATACATCATGGGACATAGAATTCCTAAACAAATAATGCCGCACTTGAATATAAAGTAACTTGTAACTTTTTTCCTCTAAGATTCAAATTTGTATGAAATGGTCGTCATTTTGAGGGTCGCATGCCAAGGCCAGACATGAAGGCTACAGTGCCACTGCGAATTGAACGTATTGTGAATTCGAATACTATTATTTAAATTTAAGCTAGAAGAGCGACTTAGCATAGTCACGAAAACTTAAACTAGGGGTCGTTTTTATACAGATTTTTCTAGGGTAGAGTAAGAAGTAGTAGCGTATGGGTTCTTTATTTTATGCTCAAAAAATGGTCTCTAATTCAGTTAGGATTGTAGTGAAACCTATAATAGTTATTGTTATTTTATTAGTCTTGCGATAATAAGATATTAACATTCGACGATGAGAAAAAGTGCTAACAGAGATTTTTTTACACTAACGAATAATAAACCTACCTATACCTCGTTTTTTTTAGCATTAGAAAAAAGGTAAACAATCTTGATGTGTCTTTTAATTGAAAAACACATTTTAAAAATAAGTTACGGCAAATATGTAACAATTATGAATCTAATACGATCATTTATATTCTTCTGCTTTCATAAGTAAGTTTTTGGTTTTTAAAAAGCGTTTTTCAATTAAAAGACATGCCAAGATCGCTTACCTTCTTGCAAGTTCTTTCTAATGCTAAAAAAAACGATCTATATGTAAACGTTAAAATATGTGTAAAATGGCCAAAGTCCTAACATTAAGTTGTCTTCCGTCTCGAGGCTACGGCAGCCTTCCGAACAACCCTGTACCTAATGCTCAAGTTCACGAACGGTCGTCTCTCCTATACGTGACGTTCCACGGCAAAAGGTACCTTATGGCGGCTGGCGCTTATGTCGCATGGCGCCGCAATAATATTGGAGCGGCGTTAATAATAGCGTAAGCGCCAACCGCCATAAGGTACCTTTACCCGTGGGACGTCACATACAATGTTATATATTATACGACGGTTATTCCGATTCTGTCGAATGAAACCAGGATATCGTGGTCTCAGTATATTTAATAACCGTGGGGATCGCAGAGCGCTGTTAGGGTTGGTTTTAATAACAAAACTTCCGCGAGACACAAACATATTAAATATATTAAGAACGGGTCACTCACGTATTTTCACGTATTTTTAGTATTTTTTTCGTGAGTGACCGTTTTTAATATATTTAATAGGTTGGTTTTTGGGATCTGTTTCGTTCAAACCGGTCGTCTGCTTCCCATACTTACGACGGTTATTCCGATTCAGAGGGCCTCCCGCGAACCACGTTCGACGTGTTGCCTCCCTGTCACACTTACGTGCGAATTTACAAGTGCGACTGAGAGGCAACCATCGAACGTGGTTCGCGGTAGGCCCTCTGAATAGAACCAGTGTATCTTGACATCGATTCACGTAGGTAACTGTGTGGTGCCTCTGGAACCGCTGTACAGTGACCTCAACAGTGGCAGGCGTGGCTCACTCCGCGATTTCGTCGCTTTGCTACAGGTAGCTAAAAGTACATCCGTTCCACACCAATTTTGGGGAAAGCCATAAGCCGCGCGTGGCGCTGACGCCACCTAGCGGCCATATCTGTGCTGATCGTAACAGACGCGTTTTGTTAGAGTGAGTCTTCTGTACCTAGTACTATTATTTATTCTGTGATAGTGGCAATAAATGTGAGAAATCGCAAAGCAATAAAGGCTGGTTTTTAGATGTTGATGCGTTTGTTTTGATACATTAGGTAGGGTTAGAGGGTTGTTGTATGAAAATAGCAAAATACTTATGATCGGGTATAAAACCAAAAAAAAATTGTTACGGCTGAAGGGTCGCGAATAGCACTCTTATAGTAGGTAGAGATTTGGTGTTGTTTAAACCTACGCTGAAGGCCAAAAATCCCGACATGAATTCAAAGAAGTCTAATCCTAAACTAAGTATGCGAACAAGCTCTTCAATAGGATTAAAAAGAATAAGCGCTAAGAGAAGATAGACAAATACAATATTTTCTACATAAACATATACAAAATAGCCTTTTTAATACTGTTTCATAATTTGTTTATAATTCACGTCTAACTAGAAATCAATCAGGCCCCAAAGCAACCCGCGTTAAGACGAAGTATCAATGTTCCCCATCCTCCCCCCGACCACGCGGCGCGCGGAGCGGCAACGTCGCCCACGCGGTTACGTCGACGATGTAAATAATGCTGTCCCACTCTGTTTGACAGCTGGTGACGTCGCCATATTATGATGTTACGACATCGGCGATTATGTCTCTATGAGGCCCGATTTGACCTAATTTTTTGGGTGTGCCGAACTTCAACTGATGGCTTATGGGGATTGTGAACTCTTGGTCCGAATTATGTCATTGAAATAGATGAAACAAATACAGAAAAGATTTGGTACCTTAAGACATGAAAGGGGTATAAGTTGAGGAATAAATTCGCATTTATACACGTGTTTTATATTTATAATAAAGAAAGATAAATAAAATTACCTACTAATATACCAATTTATACCGGGTGTGGCCTGTAATATGAGCAAAAAATTAAACTGTAGGCTGTACTCCTCATACTGACCAACATTTGTTCAGCGACTTTTAAAAATAACTTGCAGTTTGATTTATAATACACTTTGAAGTTTATTCTAAGACGCAATGTATTGCGAATTTTGTTAAGTTTAAGGCGTGACAAGCAACGTCAATCACAATGATATGGCGTGGCGATGACGTCCATTGAAGGTAATATTTGTTTTGTATGAGAAATAGAGAATCTAAGTACTTCATAATTTTTAAGTTGTTGAACAAAAGTGTCACCGTTTGAGGATTACAATCTATGTTTTAATTATTTGCTCGTGTTATAAGCCACACCCTGTATAATGGGAAAGTTTTACATAAGCTTATTAAATGCGAATATTTTGTTTCAAACGATTCCACGATCAATAGAGTTCCAAGAAAGGCGAAGGTGATACGTAGACAGCCTAAGCTTGAAGCTGAATAAATAAAGCCAGGTTTCCTTGGAAACTCCTCCCCCTGAAAACCAGGGTGAATTCACGGAAAAGATAAAGTTTGAAATGAAGCCAATTTGTGCTCTAGTTTTTTGATAGCGCTATAAGAGTCAGGCTTTACCTACCTAGAGTTTATAGTCCGTTTTTTTAGCATTAGAAAGAACTTCGCAGAAGTAAGCTTGTGGTTCCAAATCCGGCACTTTTAGCGGTAATCATTTGAAGTAAATGTATTGACCATGCTACATTAGATAATTTAATAATTATTAACAATTAATATAAAAAGTTCTTTCTAATGCTAAAAAAACGAACTATAGAAGTCACACTGTAAATGCTTGTACAAATTGTGAGCAAAATAAGGTGGGTTATTTAATTTTTACTTGTTTACCGAAAGGATATGATGTAAATATGAAATTTACTTTGAGTATATAAAAGCAACTGTTTTATGGCCTCCAAACCTAAAGTCGGTAGTGACCCTGTCTGCAAAGCTGGAGATTCCGGGTTCGAATCCTGGTAAGGGCATTTATTAGTGTGTTTATCAAAAATACCTATTATTTATTTATTTAACTGTATTAACCTTAAGAGAGTCAAAGGCCTTTAAAGCGTAGTTTAACCGTAACCAGGCGTGGCTCACTCCGCGATTTCGTCGCTTTGCTACAGGTAGCTAAAAGTACATCCGTTCGACCCCAATTTTGGGGTTTGCCATAAGCCGCGCGTGGCGCTGTCGCCACCTAGCGGCCATATCTGTGCTGATCGTGACAGACGCGTTTTGTTAGAGAGTGAGTCTGTACCTAGTACTATTATTTATTCTGTGCCATAACCCCCAAAATGTAAACCTTATTAATTAACTAAACATCACCCGTATAAAAGTAAGTCATCCAACGTTTAGCTATGACGTAAATCTGAGCGTTCATAATCTCGCATATTGAATGGATTTCCGTAACACGTGACCAGGTGCCGACGTAACCGGGGGTAGTTCGCTCCGGTCGTTGAACCCGGACGTTAACCCCGGGTGACCTCCGACCTGATTTCAACTCTGTACGCGCGGGCTAAAGTCGATTTTTGGGTGCGTAAACTAGACTGCAGAGTTATTTTAGGTCCTAAGTAAGGCTGTAAGTGAAATGGGGCTGTTTTCGTGAAAAATGCGAGGGCACAATCGTTTAGGATGATTAATAGTGAGGTTTTCAAACATCAATAGCTCGTGTAGATAATGAAATGGTTGAAGAAGACGGTTTTGACGCTAGAAAACTAAATGGATGGGTGCAATTAGGAGAAAAAGTGAAGTCTAGATTTTTCTGAAATTTAATAAAGCAGACGTGACTAAATGGGTGAATCAATCTTAAATAACAGATAAAATATATTATAAGAAAATGCGAAACCTTAAAAAGTCTGTTCATGCTTTGATTGAGTAGGGTATTTTATTATACAGCTGTGTATTTTCTGTTATTTTGACCCAATCCAAGATCGCAAAGCCCGTGATACCAGGAGAACAGTACACGATAAGAGTTGGCTCGCGGCCAGCAGGCTACGTTCACGAATTAGCATCTTAAACAACTTGGCAACACTTTCAACCGCCTCGTATCGGCCACCACTTTAAACAGCTTCAATTTATCAAGCTACAATACAGAAAAGTAAATATTTATGGAAATGTTAGCTATCTATTTAAATTTAAGGGAAATTTTGAACAATATATCATAATTATCATAAAATCATCGTAATTCCGTAGTAAAAATATTCGCAAGCAAAGTAATGAGAAAATAAAAGATAACTAGGTAAAGTACTAAACGTAGGCATAAAACTAGTGCATAAACCGTAGAGCTTCTACGCGCCTACGCGGGCAGTGCACCCTGCTACGGCGTAGCAACCGGGTCAGTGCGCTCGCCAACACGGTGTTAAAAGGACATATGCGCCAAGAAATATATACACGCTTAGGCCTTTTCGATTTGTTGCGGTGTATGAAAGCTCTGCGAACCGCTGATTCCTTTTCTACGTGGCTTAGTGTATAAATGCCTATGAAATGTATGAGTATACTATAAGTACGGTAGCATTTGATAGTATTACATACAGTAGAACTCATTTAATACACCATTTAAAATCCAAACAACTTATTTCCATATTTATTTTCACAGTTAATACGCTTTTTCGCGGTCCCAACAAAATGTTATTAGGAAGGTTTTACTGTATGCATGCATTTATTTATATGAAAACCATGAAAATAATTTCAGCTAAGACCCATTTTATATAAAATTATTAAATTCAATAGCGAAATAAATTAATATCTCAGAAATATAAATACCAGAGCGGCATGAATAGAAAGAGTAGCAATAAACGGAGAACAAACGGCTGTTTTCAGGTCATTGAGAACAAACTTTATAGGACTGTTTTCCCTGAAGTTTTACCTGAAGTTGTCTCAGATTTACAGCCGTATTCGAACAATGAAATACGTCAAACACTAGATATTGAAACGATATGGATCGGATATGTCAGTGGAAGTGACGTTTTTGTTAGAGGAAACTTAAATTTTGACACTGTCACTGACATATCCGATCCATATCGTTTCAATATCTAGTATTTGACGTATCTCATTGTTCGAATACGGTTGTTATAAGAGTTTTTATTTATGTACATCTATATCAGTCCATATTAACAAACCTGTATACTGGGTGTATCGTAATTTTAACATTATTGATAACCGATACCTTAATTACATTCAAATTTAGAACATCTCTGAGAAACAAAGAAATTTGATTTGGCCTCTATTCTAATAGCAGTCGAGATGACGTTTTATTCGTAATGAAATGTCAGTTGCAAACAATTTTGACGAATTTCGCATGTTACTTGATATCGAACGATATGGCAGTCGGCCCCCGACTCTAGCTTGTCTCTGAATAAAAAAAAAGGATCGGTTCGAAAAGGGTTCAAATTATCCTAATAATGTGCAATAAGTGACGTTTTCAACCAAAAGGTACCCTTGTCGGCTGTCGATAAGGTTGATTTCAAATTAAGCATATATGGAAATAGTGCCTTATAGATATTCGAGAATAAGTATCCTTTTGGAAAATGGCACAATTATGTACATTGGGCGGCACAAGGCAGAGACCGGCCTAACAGTTCAATTCGAAAAGCAAATGGAAACAGCCCGGAAAAGCGAAGACATCTAAATAATGAAGTTGTCTCGCTCGCACTTTGATTAATGAGGATAAAGCTATGACACGGCTCTATCGCTTTCTCTCACGCTAAGTGAGAGCGGGAAGGAAGTTAGCGATACAATACATATTTGATTTTTCCGCGGGAAGAATGGATCTCTAGGGGAGCGTTTAGACGAAGAAAAAGCATTAGGAGGGCGAGTTGGTCGCTCTATTTTATTGAATTTGTCTATGCTAGGTGTTTAGTTTGTTGTTAGAACTATTTAATAGATGTCGTTATTTCCGACACAAACTAGTTTTTAGGGTTCCGTACCCAAAGGGTAAAACGGGACCCTATTACTACGACTTCGCTGTCCGTCCGTCCGTCCGTCTGTCACCAGGCTGTATCTCACGAACCGTGATAGCTAGACAGTTGAAATTTTCACAGATGATGTATTTCTGTTGCCGCTATAACAACAAATACTAAAAACAGAATAAAATAAAGATTTAAATGGGGCTCCCATACAACAAACGTGATTTTTGACCAAAGTTAAGCAACGTCGGGAGTGGTCAGTAGTACTTGGATGGGTGACCGTTTTTTTTTTTGCTTTTTTTTGTTTTTTTTTTGCATTATGGTACGGAACCCTTCGTGCGCGAGTCCGACTCGCACTTGCCTGGTTTTTTAAGTCATTTTTTTCAGAACGATTTTTTCTGCTCTATTCAGCACAACCGATCTTCACGATTTTACACCACATATACGTCAAGTAAAGTTAACAATTTTAGCTTCATTGCGAAAATACACGAACATAGGTACCTACAATTGACGTGTACATGGAGAAGATTGAATCACAATCGCAAAAGTTTGACAAGCTAATGGATGACGCGAACACACCTACGTGTATGTATATGTCGGCGGCCGATCGTAAGATCAGGCAGATCGTAATGTTCCTGTGTATAGTTTTGAAGTTATAGTCACATTAAACCAATATAAGCCAGTTTGCCCTTCGGGCATCTGAAGCAACCTAACGCTACGTCTTACGTAGGCGCGAACAACGCGCGAACGCGGCGCGGCGCGGCGCGGCGAAATCAATCCTTTGATGCCCATAGAAGTGTCCTACGTAAGCGATCTCGTTGCGAACGCGGTGCGGCGCGATTTGCACGCGAATGTCAGGCGGCGCGGCGCGGCGCGGCGCGGCGCGGCGCGGCGGCGGCCGCTTTCGCCGCGCCGCGCCGCGCCGCGTTCGCGCGTTGTTCGCCTACGTAAGACGTAGCGTTACGAACCTATCTTACGTATATATTGAATATCGTTCGTTAGGTTGCTTCAGATGTCCGAAGGGCAAACTGGCTAGAAATAGGATATGCGGGGCTCCGTCGACTCAGGAAACGAGTCAAAGATTTTCACGTTTCACGATATGCCTGATCTTACGATCGGCCGCCGACATATACATTCACGTGTATTAATATAGCCCTAAATATTCTTCAACTTGAACGTTATACAGGTTGGCCAAAAAATTTTCGCGTTCTCGGGGTTGATCCCATAGTAAAAGTTGCTGAGGAGAATCCCAAATCCCTGGCAACGAGAATGCACTTATTTTTGACCACCCTGTAAATATAATAATAAAGGTACAGTCAGAATCAAAATATGCGGATAAAACAATGCGCCAAAAGTATCTGCTACCCTGGAATACTTTTCCAAATAAAGATATATATCTACAGTTAAAAAGTATCTGTTAAGAGTCTAATTGTTCTACATACAGACATATAACATATCTCTTTTTGTTAAGCTGCTAGAGAATGGTACAGTCAGCAGCAGAAATTGCTAAGCGAGCCAGGTGTTTAAAATGATCTTGACGCGACTTTACTGTTAAGTTAAGACAATAAGAGCGTGTGAAGGTAATTTTGAACACCACGCCCGATTAGCAACTTCTGCTGCTGACTGTATGTAATCGTAGATACTTTTGACGCTCAGTTTGGCCCCGTAGACAACATTTCAATCGCTAATGGTACTCGTAACATTCCATTTATAACCGCAGCTGCAATACTGTTCATTTTAGTATGGAAATTGGCAATGACAGCGACGCGTTCAGTACCGGTAGTGCAGCTGCGGTTAGAAATGGAATGTTACCATAACGCTCCGTAGCGAACGAAACGCAACTGTCACTGTCACACTAATATGGAAGAGTGATAGAGAAACACATAGCAATTCGATGGCGAAACGCAATTGTCACCTTGGCTAGGCCGCCTGATCCGCCACTGTTGACGCTGACTGGACCCCTCCGCAGACAAATCAATACCCGTAACATAAATTAAAGTGATGCCTCTCGACGGAAATTAGGCCGTTTTGTTTATAAACACTGCTATTTACACTGTATCCACCGAATTGTTTTCATTCAATCCAGTTACGTTTGATGCATATTTTATGATCAAATTTTACGAGTCGAAAAATATTATCCATAGCTTAAGGGCGTCAAAGTTTTTATAGGTGCGTGAAAGATTAAGAAAACTGAATACTGTATACCTAGATGTGGTATCCGAAAGAGAAAATAACCGAGGCCTTCAGTGCTCAATAGTACAATACAATACAAGTGCGAAAAGCATGAAATACACATTACAAATGCGAAAATGAGCAAAGAGTGGCTATAAATTCAAACACGGCTGAAAGGAGTGTTTTAAATCGACACGAGTTGCGAATTACCACTTCGCACGTTTATCGTACAACGTTCTACAGTAGACATGCGCGAAACAGTGCTCCAAAAAGGAATGCTATATCACATCACTTTTCCGAACACGTAACATTACACTGAGATATCACATCACTTACACTTTACAGTATATATGGTCCCTTAAATTTTCGACATACGCACTTAGTGCTAGTTACCGCACTAGGACGGTAAAGTAACACCATTGTAAATAAAATTATTTGACCTAGTTAATAATACGTGTCGTTTTAGTCAAAAGACAACATTGTTAGTTGTTAATAAGAACGCTGGCATAAAAATGCCGTTCAAAATCGTCTTTATTGAAAACACATACTAAACATCAAAACATCTACACGCAAAATCACCAGGCAGGCATATAAATCAGGAGTTGTCAGTACAAGGCGCCAGGGGTCGCCAACCGCACCCTTACCCGCCCTACAGCTACACTACAGCTGTTCCCTATACAATGCTATATCATAATGCCCGGGAATGATTTTCATCTTCGCCTTTCTATGTTTTTCTGATTTTTGTCTCGTGATTAATAGTTCGTGAGACAGAGGAAGCGTTTTCGTCATAGCGATTTGGCGCTAAGCCAACGCGTCCAACGACTCGTACAGTGGCCTGCAATAATATGTTACACGACAAAGGCGGCAAAAATATCTGACACGATCTTATTTGTAGAGCCGTAAGAGCGTGTCACATATTTTTGCGGCCTTCGGAGAGTAACATATTATTGCAAGTGACTGTACTGACTACTGAACCGCAGAGGGTATACTTTCTACGTAGTTATGTTTTCTATATCGTGGATTCAAACGCTTTAAGTTCCTGTCGTCAGAATAGATTGATAGTAGCTATCGAATCACTTGGGATGAGTACCCCTGAACGTTGCGGCTTGCCGTGACGTCATACGGAATGGTATCCATTATTCACTGCTATAATTGCTTTTTAAGCTTGTTTTTCCAGTTTCATGATTTGCGTTTACGTCAAATACCTAAGTAGCTTAACCGCTTTTAAAATTGCAGGCGTTGTCTAGATCGATTGTAGCGTCTAACATCTCCCTTACATTACAGATTATTTTATTTTTAATTATCAAAACGTGAAGAGCTTTGCAGTTTTTCCCGTTGTCTGAATCGATTCCTATCAGCGTCATCTAAAACCTCAGTTTACTCAAAATTTTACATTGTTTTGCATTAATTAAAATAACTACAACATGTACTTGAAATGAGTTAAATTCAGCCGTCTGAATCGATTGCAACGTCTCAACGAATATCGTATTTAAAAGCTTCCCAAAACTTAACACTATCTTACGTCAAAATAAGTATTTCTTTCATGAAATAATTAGTTAAGACACTAAAAAGCTGTTGTGGTCCGAATCTAACCAAACGTCTCAGCGAATATCTTAAAAGTTTTCCCGAAATGTCGCATGCGGTAGAGTTTCCCGCTCGGCGCGGGGCGCGGGGCGCGGGCGGCGCCGCAGGGGCGCGTGCCGTGTCGCACCCCCGATCGATAGCGGCCAACGACCCCGGCCCGGTGCATTGGCAGCCCCTGCGAATTTAACCCACATTCCGCGCTAATTGTTCTAACGCTGATTACGCATAGGCTGCGTTTTAATGTTAGCCGATGTGATTTGAAAATGATATATTCCTATTTCCGCACTAAATCGATTACCTACTTATATAATTGCGTTTGGGACGGGGCGGAGCTCCGACTGCGAGAATCATTGGATACAATACAATATTTTCTAGATACGTTGTTTTAGTTATAGGCAGGATGATTTTATACTTGTTAGGACTACTTATACAATAGGCCTTTTTCATCTGTGTCAGATGTTTTAAGCAGCATCGCGGTAACAACACTTGCGTTCGTGGCTGTATAGCCCTATGTGGGACTACGTACGTCTATTTATATATCTAATAATAGATTGAAACAGGTTAAAACGACTTATTTTGTAGGCTTTTTTACTTTATTTTAACCACATTTACCTTAGCTCAGCACCCTGCTTCGAGCCCTGAAAACGAGCTAATTAAAAGTGACAAATGCTCAGAATCTTTGCAAAGTACAAGCGCTATAAAGGCAACGAAACGTGAATCATCAACATATTTTAAGCAAAGTGCCTAGAATTAAGGTTGAGGAAATCAAGCGCTCAGGAAAAGCGTCGGCCATTGCACCCGCCTTACATAACACCGGGGGTGCAGAGGTAGTAAGAGGTAGGCCGCCGAGCAATAACACCCACTCCGAATAGGCTCAAGTCACGCCCGCCCCGTGATTCAAAAACAACTTTACTACAACGACAATAAATCTCATTCTTGAATACGCTGAGGCCGCGAGATGCGTAGAATGATTGATGATGCGTCTTAAAGGCGCGGGGGGCGTGGGGGGAGGACGGGGTTGATCGAACTGAAGTCAGCCGCGTTCAACGGCCCGCGGCCGACTTTTGGTCCTCAGCTAATTTATCATAGCCCAACAAGGGTTTGACGACCTAAATAACGACGACGCTAAAGGTACCTATGGAACTGATTTACGTCATAATCGGGGCTCTATAAACAATCTAGGTATATGAAATACTACGGATAAAACTACTTTTTTCATGGAAGTAGAAGAAACCCTGCAAAATTGTATTAATATTAGTGCGATGCAGCATGTTTCAGTTTAGAAATTTCAAATATCGAACGCCTGTTTCAAAAAACAAATTTCTCCAAAACAATATGTACCTTGCTCCTAAAGTTAACAGTTCAATATCCTCAGCAAGCAATGAGTAAATAGTTCGTTCTCATTCCAGAGTTCCCTTTAACCGAGTTACTCGTAGCGAGACAAATGCGACCTTGTTTCGTGAGCGATAAACATTATTTTAATTTGCGCCGGATGTAGAGTTGGTACGTTCTGTGAGTAGACGCTGTCACGTGGTGTCTAGGGATTCCCGCGGGTACGAGCGAGACAAGAGACCGTGCGTACTTCTCTAATCGCCGGAGATAGACATCTATCCGACGAAAGGGAAATGGTACGTGTGGTTATTTTGGTGCTTGTTCTTTTTGTAGCAAACGTTCGAGACATTTCGGTTACTTTAAGTTAGAAAATTGAAAGTATCAGCGGATGCCGACGCGGTAACAAGCATCAACGAAGTTTTTTATTGAGCTTCCTGTCCTGAGTAACACCTGTATTTCATGTGAGCCTAGTACTCGCAACGATTTTCACGGTCGACATGCATTGAAAGTTAACCGACTTGCTAAAGGAATGGTCATGCTAATGTGTTTATCCGTCTGAGTGTCGCAAGGCGTACTTATTAGCAAACTGTTAATTAAGTTTAGCAAGGGCTTGAAAACAGCTAATATGAACCAGCTATACCTATCTACTTAATTATGTTTAAGTAGAAATTATGACTTAAATTATATTCTATCGATACTTAGGATTACACGTAGGATTCTTCGTATAAACTCCAATTTACCTGAAAGCAAGAAAAAATAATTATTAGTAGGTAAAAGTAACTAACATTCAATTAGTAGTGTTAACGTATGTAAATATCTGTCAATAAAGGGCAACATTTCAAAACAAATATGTAGTTTTTGCTGTCGAATTAAAATTCAATAAGCGTCAATCAAGATTAAGATGTAACAGATAGGCCAATAAAAACATGTAATGTATAATATATAATATAAATATAGTGGACGAAACAAGCAAGGTCGAGGGGCCTGTCTCGTCACCTGGCCGGTAATCTGTAATACCCAACGCTTAAATAGCATTTGCATCGAGTTATACCAAATTAAACGTTATCGCGATGGTTATCGGATGTCGGTGTTCGCTTAAAATGGTTTTAGCTTGAGCAGAACGCTCGTCTACGCGAAATAGGCAATGAGAATATAGCCACGGTTATCTCTTTTCAAAACGTACTTTTAACTGTCTGACGTCTTTTTGTACAAAGAGCAACACTCCTAACTCAACAAAGAGAAGGTAGTACATTTAAACCTTAGTGTTAAATAGGCGAAAAGTTACGTTCGATGCATGTTAGGAAAAAATGCAAGAGGGTCAAAGGATATCCTTAGTAGATAGGTACGTGGTATGTCGTATAAGGGTATAAGAGGTTAAGAAGAGTTCTACTATTATCTATAAGATATTGTGTAAGTATGTACTTGAAAAATGGTTTTAGAACACAAGGATAACCGATTAGCAAGAAGGAAGTGCTTTGCACGTCTCTTTTGGCCTTGGACTTCTAATGTCGTTACACCCGACTCGTACTATAGGTACCTAGTATAACCACGATAGTGAGGTTTAGACACGAATTCGCAAATAAATAATATAGGTAGTTAAGTGGAACTGGTGGGAGACGGGTCAAAACCGGGATAAGTAGAAAGGGAGGAAGGAGGCCTTTGCCCAACAGTGGGACACTCTAGGCCCATATAAATAAATAAATAAGTTAAACAGTAGGATGTATGCAATGTTATGATTTTGATGCATATCAATTAGAAAGGTTGCTTTTTGAACGGGCGGTACTAGGGGTTTGTTTCTTTTACGTGTCTTAGAAAAGATATTGCGGTCTGACCTGAAACATTTACCTCATTATGCCTAATATAACTTTTATTTATTGCTAACCCGTTCGTTACTTTTTGCGTGAATGTTAAATCATCATATTTTGCTACTAAGATTGTTATAACTTAGTGTACATTCAAACCTAAAATTAATAACCTCATTAACGACATAGTCGCGTAAATTGTATTCGTACAGTCATGACGTCATCACACGTGGTGCCCATTCATTTCGGCGCTCAAGGCTGCGCGTGAGTTTCGTTTGAATGTAGACCAGTTAAGCGTGACCCTGAGGTCAGTAACAAGTATGTAGAAACCAGAATACACTTATACTGGTTTTGAGCTAATGGCTCGCTTGTGATAAGCGACCGGAATTGATTGGGTTAAGGATGTGTTGAGTGATGGATTCAAATCGGATATTTCGCATTAATTTAAATAGAATTAAGGACATACCTACTCAAGGGAAAAAATAGATATGAAAGAAGATCGCAGAGTCATTCAGGAAACTGCCGGGAAAGCGCTAAAATCAAGACATTAAAAACAGCTTTTGACCGAAACATGGTCAAATATCAAACATAACTAATAGGTAAACATACTTTTTAACGCTCTTAAATAAGGATAGTACAGCGGCCAGAGGGCCTTATACACAGGTTGATGTGACTGGACAGTATCGTACCGACGAGTGGTACCGTTTTGTTCGGCAGAGTTTACTGAGTACTAAATAAGAACTCGTCACTTCCTAAGACTGTGGAGGGGATAATTGTGACGTCACAAAGGTAGCGGTCCCGGATTTCAAAGTTTGGCTAATTACTCAGCAAGTTACTATCGGATTTTTAAAAATGAGGTGTCCTGTGAAAGCTGATGAAATGTAGAATAAAACATGTCTTACAACTAAAAGTGTAATTCAATTAATTATTATTTTATTTACAAAAATCCGAAAACTTTACGTTTGTCTTTTTTTTCTCACCCAAAAAACACAATGAAAACGGCCACTTAGATAAAAAATATGTTATATAAATAATTTAGGTAGATGATTAAGCTAAACGTTACTTCTTGAATTTTGTGAATCCGATAATAAATAAGTAAACTACGATGATTATACCGCAGGCGCGCCGCAGCGAACTGCGCGCGCTCGGTTACTTGGAGGCGCGGGCGCGACTGAGAATGCTGTACTCTATGTCAAAAACTACCTAATATTTTTAAACGAATGATATATCAAATGAAAGATATTTAAATAACCTATAAAACTTGGTTATAAACTAGTATTTGTCATCTAATAATAAGTATATAGAAATAAGCAAACAATAAAAAAAAAAGTAGTCACTTCAGTGTCGATTGGCTCATTGTATTATATGCCAAGTATGAAAATGTTATCTAATAAATGTGAATAAAAACAGTTTACGGCGTTTAGACGTAAAAAGTTACTTAATTTATCATCACAAGATATATTTGAGCGACTTGAAGGTTAGTAAATATTATGCATTGTAAGCACATATAAGTATTTTAGCTATTAATAAGTAGTGCATTATTGTCAAGGCTCGAAGTCGAAAGTAGCCTCCCAGCTGAGATTAGAGATTAAACAATTAGTCCAAGAAATGGGCTCCCACAATGAGGGCGTCTGTCCCCTCTGATGTGGTGCCTACTGCTAGACTCAATGGTGAAAGAGTTCAACAAAGGGGGTATGTACATGCAGGCTTACTCTGACGACGGAGCTAGTGTTACTAGTGAGAGGGACGGTTTTTAGGGTCGTAAGAGATATAATGTTACGTGTAGAGAGAGAGGACTGGATCTCAATCTGTCGAAAACAAAGCTAGTGCTATTCTCTAATAGAAGGATAAAAGAGATGAAACCCATAAAGATGCAAGGTATAGAACTAGAAATGGTGAATGAGCTGAAATATCTGGGAGTTACTCTAGACAGACGCTCAGATCAGATACAAAACTCACATAAAGGAGCAGACGGCAAGAGCCATAAGAACACTATGTCATAAAAAGGGCAGTGGGAAAGATCTGGGCGCTGAAGCTGGGAATGATCCGCTGGATCTACAAGGCGGTGACATGTACTACCCAGGGTGCTATATGCAGTGGCGTGCAGTGCATACAAAAAAAGGTAGGCACTAGGGTAGGCAGTCCATACAAAATGACCAAAAAAAAAGTTGCCGATTTTTATAGTTTGCGTTACATTCCTTCAAGAATGACTCTTCTAGAGCCCGATTTAAGTCTTATCTCCACTGCACGCCACTGGCTATATGGGGATATGAGGACGACCCCGACACATACAATTGTAGGTAATGCCAGGTTTGAAGCTTGGAATGGGGTGGAGAAAAGAGCCTCTTGAATAGTGATATAGAATGAAAGCATGTAAGGAATGAAGAAGAAGCTACGTGGACAAGAGACACGCGCTGATACAACGAGAGGCACTATAAAAAATTGAGATGTTGATGGCCAATACCGACCTAATAAAAGGCAGGAGATATTTGATAAGAAATACATGGTACAATGTAGGAGAGAGACAACTGGAAGGTAGAAGTCAGACACCCGCCGACCATCAAACGAATGGCTCAAGAAGAAGCTCAACGAAACTAGCAGGAGCGCCATAGTGATCCCTAAATTAGGAGAGAAAATATCAATATCACTGTGCTAATATGCCGAAACCGGCTCTGCCTATGTCAGCGGATGTTACGAAATGAGTCATAAAAAAGGTAAATGGATGGAGATGGAAGCACAGTCGAAGATGATGATTAAAGGTGTAGATCACAGGAGAACCAGGTATCTTTTGAAACTAGGTAAGGGCAGTCTGAGACTACGGACTCAACAGACCCCTTAACATAATGGAAATTAGTAGAGACACCTCCTGTCCACACTGTGGTAATGAGGAGACTAGCTTATACTTACTACCTTACTAGCAGAATGTATGCGGCACCGCGATATAATACATTCGGTAGAGACACACTGAAAGAAAACGAACTAAAGGACAACGAACTTAAAGATGTCCTTCTGTTCTGCAGGAAAACAAAAAGATTTGAGGAGGATGGTGTGGAAATGCCGCCGGGACAGTAACCTGCAGCTCCAACCTCAGGGAATTGGGCTGAATGGTCGCTACACGTGATCAGCAGCCCGTCTGTTTCCGGCCGGGGGGCGTCCGTACACTACATCTACAACATTTCATTTTTTCTAACTGATAGAGATATCGCTTTTACCAGGATACTTATGCTTAATAACATGAATTTGGTTTATATGATAATTATTTTCGATAAATCTCACTAATAATGGTTATTCTTCAAATATAAAAGTAAAGTGAATACGTCTATGGATGTTTTATGTTTATTTCTATATACTATGTATTAGATGACAAGCTCCAGATGTACGAGACGACGTATCAAAGCTTTTGAATGCGAAGACGGAGCAGGAATCCTCTACTGAACATTACACTGAAGAGTGAAGTTTCCTCAAGAAATATATATATAGGTACTCGTATATATTTTTTATACGTAACTCATACTGTCTCCTCCATATATTGATATATTATTGTTTACGTCGAAATAAATCATATCTACGATGACCAGCTCCAGTTTATAACCACGTTTTATAGATTATTTAAATATATTTCATTTGATATATCATTCGTTTAAAAATATTAGGTAGTTTTTGACATACAGTCGCATTCTCAGTCGCGCCCGCGCCTCCAAGTAACCGAGCGCGCGCAGTTCGCTGCGCCGCGCCCGCGGTATAATCATCGTAGTTTACTTATTTATTATCGGATTCACAAAATTCAAGAAGTAACGAATAGCTTAATCATCTACCTAAATTATTTATGTAACATTTTTTTATCTAAGTGGCCGTTTTCATTGTGTTTTTTGGGTGAGAAAAAAAACACAAACGTAAAGTTTTCGGATTTTTGTAAATAAAAAAATAATTAATTGAATTACACTTATAGTTGTAAGACATGTTTTATTCTACATTTCATAAGCTTTTACAGGACACCTCATTTTTAAAAATCCGATAGTAACTTGCCGAGTAATTATCCAAACTTCGAAATCCGGGACCGCCATCTTTGTGACGTCACAGTTATCCCCTCCACAGTCTTAGGAAGTGACGAGTTCTTATTTCGTACTCAGTAAACTCTGCCGAACACAACGGTACCACTCGTCGGTACGATACTGTCCAGTCACATCGACCTGTGTATAAGGCCCTCTGGCCGCTGTACTAGGATGTTCCCTGTCAAACCATTAATTTAAACGTCGAATCGCTTCTGAACATGATTAATCATTGTACCGAATTAATTTGTCCATTTACGACGGATCAGCTTTCATTGCGTCATTTAATAGATCATTACATTCGCGAATGGAACACGAATTCTATCAGCTATTAATTTATGTGTGAACCGAGTAACGTTCCAAAACGTGCCGCGTAGAACAGTCGAGAGAAGTCAGTGCATCGAACCGACACTTTTGACAAGTGTGCGTCGAGACCGTTCCGAAGATAAACATCTTTATATTCTTTATGTCATCATTGTCGTAAAACTGGTTGTTAGATAAAGTTTAAGCGTTATGCAAATGCGTTGTGCGAACCCTGAATATTTGGGATATCCCAGCAATGCACCGAAATAAAAACAATTGTGATGGCTGGGTGAACGCTCTAAAGTGCCCCGCTTGGCTCCCTGCCAGAACCACGGCTAACTAATCACCGACTGAGCTAGCAGTTAGCATGCTTCTAGCTTATAACCGCCTGTTACCTGCTGAACTGTAGCAGTACTCCTTGTCGGGCATGCCTCCCTGGTACCTACCTGGTAAAGCCCACTACAAGAAAATTGACAGTTGAATTTGAAATGATAGTAATATGGTTGAACAAAACAAAACAACTGCTGTTGTATTGGTTCTAATTGAAAATTGGTTTAAATTACTTTGTAGTACCTAGGTATTAATAATCGGTATAGAAATGTTAGCCTTAGGATGCTATTCATGCTATACTTATAGTAGGTAAATCAGTAACTCACTTTGACTGACCATTTG
Organism: Cydia fagiglandana; assembly: GCF_963556715.1. Classification (NCBI taxonomy): domain Eukaryota; kingdom Metazoa; phylum Arthropoda; class Insecta; order Lepidoptera; family Tortricidae; genus Cydia; species Cydia fagiglandana. Next base: position 5,129,548 of record NC_085943.1, read on the forward strand.
TAAGCCTTTATTTCGTTACAATAAGGTTTACAGACGATCACGATCAGTGTGTGGTATCTAAAGTATCTAAACAAAAGTTCATTTACACTAGACTAGTTGCCAAATAAATTCGGCGACGTTTGACAAAATGATCGTCAGAAATAATCGCGTTTGCGGAATAAATGCTCGACCTTACTTGGCACGTGGAAGGCATATCGGGGCAATGAGGAAGCGCTGCCAAATAACCATTTCATTGATCCTACTAACTTCTACATTTATCTAAGTTTCTGACCTTTAACAATAAAATTAAGAGGACTGATGTAAATCTTGTTACTGTTTCAAGCGAAAATGATCAAAGACAATCATGATTTAGACGAGATTCGACAAAATTCGATGATTTTTTTCATCCCACTAATTCTTTCCCTGTGGATTTGGATTTTTTTGTTATTATGAGGTAACGAAAAAGAATCTTCCTAGAGAAACGTGATGAATTAAACTACTCGATTGATTAAACGGCTAATAAGAAACGTGTTAAGAACACCGTTGCACTTTAGATTTCATAAGCGATAATGCTTATCGGGTATTGACACGAACTGCATACACATTCGGGGACAAAAACCATATGAGAATAAGTATGACATTACTCGTAGTCTTAGTGCTATTGTTTATTTTGAGTTTCGATTTGGCTCTTAGTATACGTATAAATACAGTCGCCGTCAGATATATCTGAGCGGCCGACGTGTTCACAAATATCTGAACAAAGCTTCTATTATCAAGTCGTTAAAGTGCAAATCGACGAAGTTATTTATATCTGATGGCGACTTCATAATACAATATATATAATTTAGGTCGATGTATTTTAAGTAGAGATGCAACGGATAGTAGTTTGGCCGGATACCGGATATTCGGCCTGACCGCCGGCCGAATATCCGGTATCCGGCCGCCGAATATTCGGCCAGCGGAAATATACCTATATTTCGGTTTTTCAGGTGCGCATTCTGCAGGTTTGACCCGTTTCTAGTAAAAACGTTCGCGCGGACTCATTTCTAGGTTCGAAATGAGTGCGCGTGCAAGTCAGTGGAATGATTAAATTGTTTTAAAATAATAAACAAGTACCATTATGACCGTGTCTGTTTACTCTGTTTCTTAAATCCAATTTGTTTACTCCGAAATCAAGCAATGTTACTATCCGGTATCCGGCCGGATAGTAGGTCACTATCCGGTATCCGGCCGGATGGTAAAACTATGGCCGGATAGGCCGGATACCGGATAGTAACCGGTTATCCGGTGCATCTCTAATTTTAAGATGAGCAAATTTTATGAACAACACTTAACTCAAAAATGTAATTCTAACTATACACAACAATAATATTTATTGGTCGGCATATCAAAGTAGGTGGTAAGTTCGCGGAATGTTTTGCCGACCGCTCCGACAAGGCCACCATGACCGACGTAGTTTAGATGCTGATAAGTCAGTGCTATGACCTGCTTCATTGCCGAATACATAGGTATTCGACTCCGTTTCCGGCTAGCTACTAATATAGTATATAGACAGACAGTAGCGTATTTACAAGTTTGGTACGGATCGTTACGAAACTCCATGACTGGCTTAGGGCCAGTTGCCCCAACCACATTTGACAGACTGATCAACGTCAGCCGGCGCGCCCCGGCGCTTTACTATGAAACTTTCTATGCATAAAAATTTAGCGAACTCTCTGTTTCTCGACTAGACAAGAACGATAGAGAGGCACATAACGATTTTTGATTTATCGATGTTGGCTGTAGGGCCTCTGAATATCAGACGTGTACACGACGATATTGTATTAGGTAGTCATTGTGAGTCGTCTAGTTTTATTAGTCTATGTTGATACAATAAAATTCAGCTGTAGTTTAAGAAATTTAGCGTAGCACCTTGCGTTGATACCAGGATTACATGCGAGACGTCAACGTCCCAAAAACGGGCTGTTCGAGGATCACTGAGCACAGAAAAGCTTTATTTTTATATCATTCTATCTTATTTGACAGGAGTACGTTGATATTGTGAGTCTAGCGAATGAATTTAAATGAAAAAAAGAAAATTGATTCCGATATAAATACCTAAAGATACAGACTATACTTAGGTAGTAACCTATAGTCTGTATCTTTAGGTATTTAAATAAATGTAAACAAACAATTTGTAAATTTTCGAGTAGTTATAACATTTATTGGTTAACCAACCAAATACAAAACCGCCTGGATCAGTCACTGAACGACCTGACTTTAACTTACATTATTTGATCATGTAATGTTTTCATCTACCCTCAAATGGCTTCTTAAGCCAGTTGAGGGTAGATGAAAACATTACAATACATTTTGTTTACTTTTATTTAAATACCTAAAGATACAGAGTATAATATATTATTAGTAAGTATGGATTACTTTTTACAATCAAATCACCCCAACATAGTCTGTCAAGGGTGCCGGGGTGGTCTCTGACGTCACGCGCCACGCGCGGCCTTGGCCATTCGGCTTTGACCTGCGCGAGAGTGCGATTACAGCGCACGCGCAGATCCAGTAAATCGCAGATACGGTGGAGTTATTATATTATAGTACAGCCTGGAAACAAACAGGCAGACGGACGGACAGATAATCGGATAGCGGAGTCTTAGTAATGGGTCACGTTTTTACCCTTTGGGCACGGAACCCTAAAAATGCTTTAATATTAATCCGACCGCTTTTCGGTCACTCTGTTTCTTAAATCCAATTTGTTTACTCCGAAATCAAGCAATGTTACTATCCGGTATCCGGCCGGATAGTAGGTCACTATCCGGTATCCGGCCGGATGGTAAAATTATGGCCGGATAGGCCGGATACCGGATAGTAACCGGTTATCCGGTGCATCTCTAATTTTAAGATGAGCAAATTTTATGAACAACACTTAACTCAAAAATGTAATTCGAACTATACACAACAATAATATTTATTGGTCGGCATATCAAAGTAGGTGGTAAGTTCGCGGAATGTTTTGCCGACCGCTCAGACCAGGCCACCATGACCGACGTAGTTTAGATGCTGATAAGTCAGTGCTATGACCTGCTTCATTGCCGAATACATAGGTATTCGACTCCGTTTCCGGCTAGCTACTAATATAGTATATAGACAGACAGTAGCGTATTTACAAGTTTGGTACGGATCGTTACGAAACTCCATGACTGGCTTAGGGCCAGTTGCCCCAACCACATTTGACAGACTGATCAACGTCAGCCGGCGCGCCCCGGCGCTTTACTATGAAACTTTCTATGCATAAAAATTTAGCGAACTCTTTAACGATACGAACAGTTTGGTGCAACCGATCCTTAAGGCCGGTGCACACCGGCTGCGTGTGCGTGACGTGCACGTATGCGTGCGGAGTTGTAGTGTACAGGTCCTTATGAGAGACGGCACACCGCTTGCGTGACGTGTGCGTGTGCGGCTCCAACATTTTAGCGCACGCGCACGCGCACGTCACGCACACGCAAGCCGGTAAATATATAAATCTTCTCTCTCTTTATCATAGTCTGATTGTTCTGAGAATAAGTGACATAATTTTGAGGTTATGTTAATGGTAGCTTAACAATTATCTTGGTGCATCCGGAAAAGTACCAATATCAGGGGCCCGATTCTGATTTGAATGTATTGTTCTGAAGCTGTTATGGAGGTAGATCACAGATCAGATCCATAACAGTTTCATAAAAAAAATCAAAATCAGAATCGGGCACGAGAATACGTCTTGATTGGACCTACGTTTAAATTTCAGATGCAATGCAACAACTACTAGCAAACAGTCTGTAGTAAAGAACTATAGTGTCACTTATTTCTTGCGCGCAAGCCGAGTAATATGTATTACGTTAGAAGATAGACTACTCACATGAATATACTCTGGCACAAGTCCGCGAGAACTCGGAACGTGAGCTAACTTGGACATTACATAACTAGTTTAAATCCAATGTCATTGTAGATACACGACGTAGCATAAACGTTGAGTTTTTGCACAGAATCACGTTAAAGTAATTTAATTTTAGGTAACTAACTGAATAGGTATTCTGCGTGATATTAATACGAGTATAACTAACAAAGTCGATAGAGTTCTAAATTAAGTTGAAAAATTTAGTTTACATTTTACTTTTATCTAACTATTATGTATAATATAACGTATTAAAATTTTCGAGGGCAAAGTTTTAGTAAAATACAACCTAAAATGAAAATGTTTCGAGCTTATATTCGTATACACGAGGTCAACACACCAGTTTAGTTCTTTCAAGTTCAGTCACATTTGTACAAGCAGACGTCTGGATTAATTGATGCTATAGACAAATGAACTAGAAGACTGACAATGTTTGGGTGAGTCTCACCAGTAATTTTTCCACTTTTAAATCTATTCAAAGCTTAATAGCATCGTTCGCAGACGTTTCTGCTTGTTAAAAATTAAAATGAAGACTGACAATGTCTTTTTGATGACAATACATCAGTGAGACACAGACATGTTAAATATATTAAAACCGGGTCACTCAGTCGACGATGGCTCGACATGTTTCGCTCCATTACGAGGAGCATCTTCAACGGGCGCACGCGTTGGACCGACGTAGATTGCGGGGTGCAGCTCTTTGTGACTGACAATGCGTCAAACTTGCGTTCCTTCAATATGCCATATTTAATTAATTGAAAAACACATTTTAAAAATAAGTTACGGCAAATATGTAACTATTATGACTCTAATACGATCATTTATATTCTTCTGCTTTCATTATTAATAGTTTTTGATTTTAAAAAAGCGTTTTTCAATTAAAAGACATGTCAAGATCGCTTACCTTCTTGCAAGTTCTTTCTAATGCTAAAAAAAACGAACTATAGGGGTTTAAGCTGCGAACAAGATTAATGGAACTGAGACTCTGAGAGTTACTTCAAAATAGCTGAACATTCGTTCGATAGATGGCACTGTACGAAACCATAGGACAGGTCTAAGCGCTGAACAAAATGCAGCTGCGTTAGTGACGCCCTCTGCAAAGCCCGAGAGCCTACCGCTTACATAAAAAAAAATCGAAAAACGTTATCTGCCTCTCTGTTTCTCGACTAGACAAGAACGATAGAGAGGCACATAACGATTTTTGATTTATCGATGTTGGCTGTAGGGCCTCTGAATATCAGACGTGTACACGACGATATTGTATTAGGTAGTCATTGTGAGTCGTCTAGTTTTATTAGTCTATGTTGATACAATAAAATTCAGCTGTAGTTTAAGAAATTTAGCGTAGCACCTTGCGTTGATACCAGGATTACATGCGAGACGTCAACGTCCCAAAAACGGGCTGTTCGAGGATCACTGAGCACAGAAAAGCTTTATTTTTATATCATTCTATCTTATTTGACAGGAGTACGTTGATATTGTGAGTCTAGCGAATGAATTTAAATGAAAAAAAGAAAATTGATTCCGATATAAATACCTAAAGATACAGACTATACTTAGGTAGTAACCTATAGTCTGTATCTTTAGGTATTTAAATAAATGTAAACAAACAATTTGTAAATTTTCGAGTAGTTATAACATTTATTGGTTAACCAACCAAATACAAAACCGCCTGGATCAGTCACTGAACGACCTGACTTTAACTTACATTATTTTGATCATGTAATGTTTTCATCTACCCTCAAATGGCTTCTTAAGCCAGTTGAGGGTAGATGAAAACATTACAATACATTTTGTTTACTTTTATTTAAATACCTAAAGATACAGAGTATAATATATTATTAGTAAGTATGGATTACTTTTTACAATCAAATCACCCCAACATAGTCTGTCAAGGGTGCCGGGGTGGTCTCTGACGTCACGCGCCACGCGCGGCCTTGGCCATTCGGCTTTGACCTGCGCGAGAGTGCGATTACAGCGCACGCGCAGATCCAGTAAATCGCAGATACGGTGGAGTTATTATATTATAGTACAGCCTGGAAACAAACAGGCAGACGGACGGACAGATAATCGGATAGCGGAGTCTTAGTAATGGGTCACGTTTTTACCCTTTGGGCACGGAACCCTAAAAATGCTTTAATATTAATCCGACCGCTTTTCGGTCACACTGCACTTAAGAGGGACGCTATACCTACTTAATGTCGAAATCACGTTATTAAACATATTGGCATTTGAAGACGCCTAAAAAAACAGAGATTAGAAATCGCCAAAAAAACTTTTTTATATACTTTAGTCATGGTGGCAAATGATGCTAATAATACGAATATATCCAGTGATACTCGTATGATCAATAGTTGATAGTAAATTAAGCACCGTAGTCTATTTGAAACTGCAGACGCTTAGATGCAACATGCACCGAGTCATATTAATCAACATCAATTTCGTATTTGTGACTCATTATTTCTCTGAACTTGGGATCTGATTCGTCAACGATTAAAAAGATATGACATACATGCAATCATAAAAACATTGTACATTTTGTAGTTATATTTACTGAAGAAGCTGAGTGAGGACTAGGGAATGCAAATCGGTTATTTTCGGTTATTTTTTGTATGGAAATAATCGGTTATTAACCGAAACCGCGGTTATTTCCATACAAAAAATAACCGATTTGCATTCCCTAGTGAGGACCTTTTGGCACAAATATTTATGTAATTTAATTTTAGTTTTGTGTTATTAGTTAGTTTTTATTTGTGCTAATAGACATTTCTTATTCTTATTCTTACATACCTATCTAGAAAAAAATTCAATATCTGTTATAAAATAAAAGGTTCAATATGTTGCATTTAAAAATGCGAAAGGAAGGGTTGCTACGAATAATCTTTTGTAAGAGTAAAATCTATACATTCTTTCCACCCTTTCCACCATAAATTGTGTAGACGTGTCTATGACTAGCATCCATCTACAATAGATTGGCTGGGTTCGATTACACCTCCAACAGATCTAGCGATCGATCGGGCAATACCTATATGTCAGACGTTAGACGGCAAAAAAATTCCATCGGCAAAAAACGTTGACCACCTAGGTGTAAACACTTTAAAAAAATAATGCTTTAACGACGCGAGATTATTTCGCCCAATATTGCCAGTTGCGTACGTACACTTACAGGGATATGATGGTCGTTATTGTCTGCGTGACAGCGTGATAAAACGGTGTCAATCACTTTCTATCCCACGGTGTTAAAAACACGTACCTGAAAGATCACACTTGAATAATTTTATTTTTAAACTAGCAAAACGTCTACAAATGATGCTCTAAGCATAGAATAAATTTAAAAGTGTCAAAAATACTGTCTTGGAATCCGTGAGTTCAAGTCTCAGCGAAGACAGTAATTTTTCCACCTTTAATTTATTTCTTCATATAATTCAAATTAAAGAAACACTTCGCGGGAGGTGACTTTAATCGAAAAAATAAAATAACGAAGCATTTTATGCATTTTTAATCGTATCCACTTCTTGAACGTCGTAAGATATTAAAATATTGACCTTAAGTAATTAAAAAGGATTTTTATGTCTTCATTTTATTTGTCCTTTAATGATAAGTAAATTCCATCCGAAATTATTTGACGGTACGTACGAGTATCACAATGGTCAATATCAGTTTACATATTATACATGTTCAGGGCCTCAATTTGACTTAAAACAATAACAGGTGACGTACATATACTATTATTATAAGATTCGGCTTAAAAACCGAACTTTTAAATTTTTCATACATTATTAGCTAGTTAGCTATTCGTGTTGAGGAATAAAGTTCTAATGACAGTTACGAGTAGGAGCGTTGTAAAACTGATATATGCATTAAATATGTTAGTATATTGTAAAGTGGATGATCTTGTTCAATCTGCAAAATCCGCCAGACGGACTCGCAGACGACACACACACATACATACATACGTAATACAATGTACTTATACGTGTACGCGCTGTATTTACGACCTCCGTTCACATTAACTTGCGCGTATAGTTGTACACATGAGATTGTTTCACAGATTATAATGCTAGCTTTGTAAAAAAACCGGGCAAGTGCGAGTCGGACTCGCGCACGAAGGGTTCCGTACCATAATGCAAAAAAAAAAACAAAAAAAAGCAAAAAAAACGGTCACCCATCCAAGTACTGACCACTCCCGACGTTGCTTAACTTTGGTCAAAAATCACGTTTGTTGTATGGGAGCCCCATTTAAATCTTTATTTTATTCTGTTTTTAGTATTTGTTGTTATAGCGGCAACAGAAATACATCTTCTGTGAAAATTTCAACTGTCTAGCTATCACGGTTCGTGAGATACAGCCTGGTGACAGACGGACGGACGGACGGACAGCGAAGTCTTAGTAATAGGGTCCCGTTTTACCCTTTGGGTATACGGAACCCTAAAAATGATTTAAAACGATCATTGCCAAGATGTGAAGATAGATTACATGTTTCTCCGGGTTTTAGTCGACCTGCTCCATCGAATGATAATTCAACAAACTTTATACCAGTAGGTATTATGTACTGCGGCGTCTCTGTTTACCAGCGCTTTGGAAAATATAATAAAGGTATACACATAGATAAACAAAAAGGCAGATGAGCTAAGGGCCTACGCACACATATCTCTTACCATTATTCTCCAGTGATTTCCACAAGTTGCAGCTCAAGACGTTGCTTATTGAAATCGCAAGAGTAGCTTCAGAAGCTATGGTGTAGAAAGACCCTAAGTCGTTTCTGGCCGGAAAGAAAGCTGGAGTGATGGATGCGTTCGCGAATATTTAAGGAATAAGCGTGGCCGCCCCCGCAGAGACACGTGTGGATGCGGTTGCATTGTCGCGGGAATGGGAACAACACATATATGAAACGTGTTGGTAGAATATTTAGCATGTTTGTGCCCTACTGCTAGGAGGCCTTCCCTCTTCTTACTCCTACGCGGTAAGCAAGATCTTTCCATTACAACGCACACCAGCTATTTTGGCAGTTTGGTCAAGCGGCAATGAAAAAAACATTACATAACAATTGCAATGCCTTAGAAACTTGTGTGTACTTTGTTCTTAACAACAAAGATTAAGAAAAAAAAATTTTAGATAACTGTTTAGTTAGATTATGTAGGTACTTATTATACATTTTTATCAAGTAAAATAAAAACCTACCTTATTATAACTGACATCTTCGTATGAAAAGCAAATTTACTTTCGCATTCACATTAAAAATTAATAATCGTATGCAAAATAGTACCACCTACTCGAACGTCTTGAAATAAATCCGATACTGGTCAGACGAGTAAAGACTTTTAATAAGATTTAAGACGTCCATGTTATTGTGTGTTTAAATCAAGTTGTACTTGCGGAATATCGAACACGGCATTCGTATGATCGAGCGATTCGATTTATTATGGCAATATATGCCTTTGTGTTTTTGCGTAGCGAATAAATGGCAAAGGTCAGGCAGCAGGATAAAGTTACGGAGAGTAACGAGGTAAACAAAGCGATACCAGCAGGCGGTTCACGGCTGCCCAGGTGTGTAAGTACAGCCTAAGCTAAAGCGGAATCTGAGGAGCCATGGGCGCGGTAGTAATCGCATCCGAACATATGAACTCCAAAACATCGTACGCGCAACCTCAACGCCAAAACACATACGACTTTTAAAAGCAGCGCGGCGGCATGTGTCGTGTAACTCGCCTTTACGACGTGCTCGCGAAACCCGAGCTTAAGATCTTCATTATCGCCACCATCAGCCATACGTTAAACCCTACAGCTCATAAACAATTTCAATTTTAATAAAAAACCTCATTAACTTAACTGTCAAAACCGGCGGCCGAAACGAGAACGCCGATCACGCCGTTTCAACTGACCAGGACTTGAATGGATGCGATATTAGCTCCGCAAATAACGCTGCTGAATGCAGATGAGGGCAGTCTAATCTAAAGTTGGCGCCTGTCAGCCCGCTTTAAATAACAAGTTACTCGCACAAATGTCGATGTCCAACGCTGGCCGGGGCGCTTTCCCAACGACACATACCTACTGAAGGATAGAAAACATGTGTTTACAGAATAGACGAACAGCGACGAAGCGAATGGCATTCGCGTAGCCCAATGACCGCCTTCCGGTTCACTAGATAGATGGCGTGGGTGTAATAAAACTCAGATTGTATAATAAAAAGCAGCTGTTTGGAGCGCCGCCACGGAAAGTGTAAATTATGCGGGATGTTTACAAACACCGTCATATTACGAGACCTTTGACTCCCGGACTCGGTACACGTAAACCCTTCCAATTCGCTAACCGTAACTGATTCGCTCGAGATTAAATGCATAATCGACATTTATTTTTTACCTCTCGAAGGTGTCAACATTTTTTGCTGCACCGTCATTATGACGGGTCGAAATTGCAGCGTATCTTTAGCGGTTTCATTTGAAACGAACACTCAATTAGTTTCGAGTTTGATTTGACAGCACAAATTACCGGGTAACTTTATCCTACAGCGCAACTACATATTAGTAACCTCAATGCGTCAGTGCGAGGGGACGTATGAAAAAGTTTTCAGATCTATGAAACGAAGGTGAGTGTGTCGCTATGTTTCTAGTGCATGGCGCGGTATGTACGTGGGTTACGTATGTTGTTTAAATCATTAGCGGCAATGGAAAAGGTCATCGGCGGCGCGCGGACCGGTGACGAATGCAAGAGGTTGATGAACGCGAACGGTCTATTTTAAAGCGAGTAAATGCGGACTCGGGACCGAGTGACATTTAGAGTTTAGACGGGCTAGGTGCATCCGAGACGGGACTATGAATAGGACCATGCTAAGGCCCTGAGCTATGTAGGCGAAATTGTTTAGAACCACAACAGAATAGGACTATCGAAAGGCATTCACACCCTGAGATGCTGACTTGACCGTCAATTTTATTAAGTCCACCTGTCAGAATTCAAATTTGTGTTTTTACCACAATTCTTGATGTTTGGGCTGTTTTGTTGGGTCATGAGGCTACAAAACAAAGATAAGGCTTAATGTTTGCAAGAGGAAGAATATGTACTTTTTTCTTATAGCATGATTATATTTTGTTAGGTCTAACTCGGCAAGGAATTCAAAGACTGACGACGAGTTGTTGTTTACGCCTGGCGCGAGTTTGAGACGTTTGGTGGCGCGGAGGATGTTTAGCGAGCTCAAACATTCCTCGATAATACAGAAATTTAACAAGTACTACATTTACTTGATATTTCAACACGTTGAAAGAAAATTCAGTTGCAGTTTTCTAATACAATTGTAATTATTTACAAATTGTTTCTCCGTTATTATAGATATACATAGTATTTTACTTGACTTGATCAATAGTTTTCGTATCAAGCTCTTAGGTGTTGGGTCCTTGGTCTGTTCAGGCGCGATGCGTGGTGAATTGCGTTAAACTGTGACCAAATTAGTCTGCTGCCCAAATCGATCACACGCACAGGTTTTACGAGCTATCCACGTTTTCTCGACTCATAAACGGCTGTAATTACACGATCTCGCGTCATCGCTAGAAAAAAAAAACCTATCCAATACATTCTTCTAAACGCTCCTAATGGAAAATAACCAGTAGGTATCAAAACTTCGAGCTTAGACACTGATGATCAGACGTAATTAGCAGCGGCTGTAGGCGAAATAACCCATTAAACAAAAATGATACAGATCGTAAACATAACCACGAGCGATCCAATTCGGAACATTTTAATTAGGGAGCGGCGGCATAATGCGATACAGTTTCGAGATCCGAGACAAAGCCAGTAACAAGTACAAAATAAGTGGCCGGACCGGTCCGGCGGAGCTTCGCAGAAATTAGTTTTTTTCTCAAATGCGATCCGTTTCCACGCCATCGCTCCGAACCATTAGGTCCCCTTTTCGGCCCACATCGACGTTCACGTCCCATTTCATGTCCCGATTGTGAGTATCGAATTCGCGCTGCAGGCACAAATAGGTTAATTGATCTATGTTGATTGGTACACAAATCAGGAAGAGTTCAGTGACCGCCGCGGTGACCTAACGCGCAGGATATCTGCGCCCATCGCGATGTTCGCACGCACTCCGCTCGACACTAATAAGAATAAACGAGCAATGACTAACAATCGATTAAAACGTCCCAGCTTTATCGCGGCAAAAACTATGCTTTACGACCGTATTTAGAAGTAAGATCAATAAAAAAAACTAGTTATTTGGGGCGAGTACTAGGCGCGCATAAGGTAAACAGTGCTTTCATTTTTATTCGTCCTCGCATTCTATTCAGGTTTGGGCTGTCACTTTTTCTTTCGTTGCGGCGGTACTAGTGGCGCGTTCGGAGTAGGATCTCGATCGCTGGCGGGCAGCCTTGACCTTCGGCGGCGATCGGTCGAGCGGGCGAACGTCGACCCGCGCTCCAGCGCGTCGCTCGCTCGCCGAGGCTCGAATGCACGATGCACCGAGTTTGTCTACAGGCGTGCTGCACCCCACACTCTTCCGTAGTTATGTGCTCCGAGTTGCGTGACAATATCTCCGCCCTACCATTATTAAGTTTCTTGTTTCTTATTTTTATCCCAGACCAATTTGTTTCACAGTAATACTTATTTTCGCAAAGCAATTTTAAATTCTTAAGTAAATACTTACCCATATTCTCTATTATGAATTGACATTCTTTCACGAGCACACTAGAATGAGGTAAACATCGGAGATGGCCGCAAATGAGATGGAACAGTGTTTGCGAGTATCGATGTCTTGAGGCAGGGGCGCCGCGCCGCGAGCCGTGACGCGCACTTCCGCCGGCCCACACAAGTCACACAACTCTACCACTGTCTTTGCAGGTACGCGATTTAAACATACGCAGAACGGCTAAATTGGACTACTTTCGCAGTTTAAAGAGAGCCCGAAGAAAAGGCAAGGAAAAGAAGAGGCATGGATACATCGAGACGGGTTTTTAGTTGAGCAGCATGTAAATTCAAACATTCAGCGTGAGGTGACAATCTTTCGAGAAATTCATGGTAGACGTTGGATCAGTTGGATGCTCAATGCTCATTATATGTAAACATGAAATTTTTGCATTAAAAGTCAAGGTATACAGTAATGCGTTTTTTTTTTTAAATTGATTTATGAATGTTGTGGTATGGATGCGCCCGCCAGTCGCAATTGTACGTACGTCCCACACTCGCTGAATTATTATGCCTTAACGGCTCACGTGAATGGCTCATACGCTACGCGATTCATTCAATTTGTTTACTCGACACTCGACGCTCGGTCAAGGGCAGCGTTCAACGCGCGCCTGCAACTGAACACTCCACGCCCCACCTCTACTTGAGCCGCCATGGAAACAAACAATATTTCAATAGCGATACAATCGTTACCGCAGTTTAGTAAGAGAAATGTTGCCGAAGTATTATTAAGCTAATTCCAAATTATTACCCTTCATTGTTGACAATTGTTGTAGGTTGTCAGCTTTTGTTTCCAGTCGTTTTCTGACGTCCTACATCGCACTACGTCATGCTACGCTAGCTCAGAAGATGGACCCTAATTGCACCATGTGAGGCAAGTCAACCCCATGAGGTCCCCAAGACCTTCGGCGAGACCACTAACTCTTAGGTCATTTACTCCAATTACGTAACACCCGTGTAACAACTATATAATCGGTGGAATTTTTATTGACTAATTATTCGCGTTTTTTTATAAGCGGTGAAGTCAGCGGATATGGCTAAATATTCAAGGAGTGTATCATTTGGAGGCTAACAATAAGGCATAAAAAAGATATCGCACGTCGATATCTACCGAGCGGCGGACTAGGGGACTAGCCGAGGGAAAGAGTGAATGCGAGCTCGGAGGCTGTCCGAGATGCAGCCACATTCCGCGCCGGTGACTCGACCACCATTGTACCATCCGAGCCCTAAACGATGCATAATAACTAACAAAACTAAACCAGTTAAGTCCTTCTCCGGGACTGTGCTGTGCCCAGCGTCGAACTTGTAACTTCTTTCTCATATAAACAAACACAACGCATTCATTAGATTTAACAACTTTCGAGGCCGAGTGAGCTATTGCCGGAGTCAACGGCCAGACGGATTAAAGGGACGATTAACGAGCAGTTTAATTTATAATCAGAATAATAAACTCACGGAAGGACCGCGCATGCCCACATCGCTCTTGGTGTCAACAAAACGGTCTCCGGTGTCCCACTGGGCTCTTGTAATACAACGGGTTTTGGGCTTTTCTGGCACGCGACAGAGGCGATGTTCCTCCGCCCTCGACGACCGACTACAAGCAACACAAACTTTCGGTTTCGCTAAACTTCGACGCTGATGATTTAGAGCACGATAAAAGGCACAAAAGAGCTGATATCGAAACCGGTCAACGGGTGCCGAAATCTCTAATTATGTTAACGAGGAGCTCGTTTATTAGTGCGCTTTACGATGAAAGTCGTCAATAACTTCAGTTTATGGATCGGGATCTCACGTGGTTTCGGCCTTTCGACATCTGTCTGATAAAATTTTATCGACACCGGAAAACCTGGTGAGATTTGCCGGTAAGCAGCGGCGGCGGTACCAGGGGAGCGTGACTGATAAGGAAGTTACACAAGCCAGGAGCCAAGGTCGCGGCAGATGTGGGAAGTACAGGCGCGCCGTTCAGCGCTTATCTGGAGTGTTTGCCAAGTATAAATAAGCAGCGGCCGACACACGGCCGGGGCTTGGTTACGTTTCCCTCATCGAACAAGAACGACGTATGTCACGTGTTCCAACTTCATGCTACGTCCTTTTGGTTCTGAAGTAAAGCAGCACGGGTGTGAACGCACTCGTTACCGTGACGTCGTGAGAACTTGAACTAGCTCGTGTTAGCAGCCACACGTGGTCGAAGCTCAAAGCGTCTTGTGTACAATATTGCGCAACGGAATATTCGGTACAATATGCTGATAGGAATGTTCGGAAAGTAGAACATTACGGGTTGTTTTGACGCCGCGGCAATCGACGTTTACGAATGATGTTTCTACAGTAAAATATGCCTAAAACGCAGCCCAAACAAGTAGGTGTTTCAACAACAAACTTGGTCAACCATAAACGATTATTAAGACTCAATATGTTGCGAATACTTGTTTTGAATGTATTTTGAATTTGCTTTGACGAAGTTGTCGGAAAGCTACTGATGGAGGGGCAATATTGCCCAAAACAGGACCTAAATTGTTATTAAGTTTGGGTCTGTTTATAAAGATGCGGTATCGACCGATAAAGAGTTCACGCCATCTCCGCGGGAGGCGGATGGATGACGCTAACATTCCAAAACCGAACGTTATTAATTCTTATTAATGCCAATGAACGCTAAAGACGTTTACCTTCGATTTGTGGCTACTCCTGCGCTTCCTGTTCGATGGGAATTTATAAGCTAGTGCAGACTGTTGTAAAGCCCGTGCTTAGGGCCATGAAAATCTGCTTCGACAGTTAATTATTTCCCTGAGTAGTGTTCATTGAGCGCGTCGTTATTAACCCAGAACCAGAACCAAAAGGCGCTATACACATCATATAGCCTTAACGCGTTTTCCACGGAGCCGGCGGCGCGGAACGCGCTGACGAGGCGAAAACCACCGACAGGAATCCGGTCACAGCCAGTGGGTCAGTGGTCCCAGAAGCCACCCCAGACATCCCTGGCCCAAGGCCGCTCATAATTAAAATGACATCAACCGCGTGGGAACATACGAATGGCGGCAGACCGGTCCGACCGGCGGATTTAATTGCGCCACTTCTGATTAATATTGGCATAAACGTTTGCTTAAACAACGAACGAAAGCGCATTAACAAAAAGGACACGACAGTGCAGACGGATGCGTCAGCACGCCCCTCCCTTGAAACACTTTGTTCAGTCAAGTTTAATGCCATTTCTAACTTCGTTCGTTCAAGGAAGTAGGTCTCATCCTCTCGCTATTTCTGTTTAGAGCGGATTAGGAACCGAAGGTCCGAGCGCGCGTGTGGCCGCGACATTTCCCCCATAACAATGAGTGATAGCATCCGTCCCTTTCGCGGCGGACCTTGCAGTGCTGTTGCACCGGCCAGGTTCAATATCCCAGACCTTGGGCGAGCGAGAGTTCCCGCCAGTTCAAACTAGTTACTCATGCCACCTGCGATAACTTGTAATTTTGCTATTTTTAACATACCGAAGTCGAGATAATGGGTTTAAAAATGACGATAATATGTTCAATCAATCCTACTTAAATTTCCTATGAATTTCTTGGTTCTGGCCTTGGTATGGCATCGCATTTGGCTTGTTTGAAGCTGTCAAATTAAGGCGAGAGACGACACCAAAATGCGGGTGTCAATCAAGCATGTCAATGTGCATGCGCCTGCCGGCGGGAGACTCGCCTCATCTTTAATTTAATGCAATTTTACGAAACCGGGTCACTTTAATTTTGACCATAGCTGTCAAAAAATGCTTACTGAATCATTAAGAATTTTATAGCCGATACTTCTAGTAAATGTTTAATGATATGTACTAGGTCGCCGGGACGCGCCGAAATAAAATGTTTGTCGGCGGATTCGCACGGTCAGCGGTCACGGTTCGACATATACGAGCTCCATAAAAACTGAGTAGTTTATGATTTCTCTACCAGGAAAACTAATGAAGCCCCCGGTGTGGTCGCGGTCGCGCACCTACATCAAATATACGGCCGGCCAATTAGATGTCGGGCGAATCGCGAAAATATAAATATTAGTAGACCCGACAAAGGTTTTTAATCACCAATCTCGATGCGTTTTGCTTCTTTTGCGGTCCGAAATTACAGGTTGCGCGAGTTCGCTCACCCCGCGCTTAGGGCAACTATGCGCTGTATCGTGTGAAAAATTACCCAGGATTTTGCTCTTATTTCGCATTATAAGTGGCATTCGATACATGTAATTTTTGCCAGCTGAATATATTAAGGAGCACGTTCTCGATTAGCCGAATTAGCATTGATTTAAAATACAAAATAGGTGAATTTAAAGCATCGAAATTGGAAGTGAACGAAAGTAAGCGTCGTCGGTGAGCGCTTGGCGCGGCGCGCGAGTGGCCGCGCTCAGCGGGCGGCGACCGGCGGGCGTGTGACGTCACGGGCGCCGGAAACCGTCGCCATCATAGTTACGGTTACATTTTGAGTTTAGAAGAAAGTGCTGTGGCCTAGGTCAGTTCTGAGCTCAATTACTCGCGGCGCGTGAGGCTTCTTCGTCTAGATGATGCAATATTGGGAGGGATACTTTCGTGTTTACAGTGCTTTTAAAAAGTTTGCGCAGTCTATTTTTAGATCTATTTAACATGAGAGGTACAATTAAGACACATGATTCGGCGGCAAAACTTGAATAGGTCGGTTGCTAATAGTAGCGCTATTATAAATTATATGGCTTTTTTTCTATTTGAACATAAGCGATACAAGATAATAAGTCCAAACGAGTTTGATAGTTCGTGTTAACGAATTGATCGATTCTTATAAGACGGATTCGTGTTGAACGTTAATAAATGAGTGGGGAACAAAAGGCCGGTGGATTGGAACGTTGGGAGCAGATGTTCGCGCTAGCCTCCACACCACCGTCACCACCAAGTCGAGTCGACGTTAATAATATGTGTACATATATATTTGCACCGTATTATTTTGTGTTAAGGCATCGTTTACATGTTTTGATGCGTAGTATAGGCACGGTGCGACGTTATTCGAAATTTCATATTTAATATAATATACTTTATACTTAAATAAATTTTCTATATTTAGGTACCAGTTTCCAGTCATCCAGCCTGATTCCTATCGTATCTAGTCTTGTATTATGTATTATAATCTAAAGGATCGTGTTCAAATAATGTAGAGCAGCGGTTCTCAAACTTTTTTTGGTGACGGAACCCTTTTGGCAAGCGAAATATTTGACGGAGCGGAGAGAGAACAATTTTCGTTCATAGCTAGGGTTCTAAGTGACAAAAACAGGTCGAACCTTTTTTTTCTTGATTAAAGCATGAAACTTGGCACAGTTGTTCCTTATATCAAACCAAGCCGATTTCGATCGGTAGCCCGAAGGAGCCCCCCCTCTGGGGCCGGAGAGGGGGGGGTCAAAGTACCGCTCGCCCGGCTTCATTCTTAAAATTCTAACAGGCCCCGTTTAGCTAATAGGTCATATTTGGTATCAATTTCGGATAAATCAATAACGTAGAATTCATTTCTGGTATAAAAAATTAGCAATTTGTAGAAAAAAATAAAAAAAAACTCAAAATATCTAATTTTTCAAGTTTAATTTTTGTTTCTTATTTATTGTCAGAATTAAACTGCCTGGTTTTTCTACATTGAAAAAATATGATGATAAAGCCTATTTAATGCAGATTTTAAAAACATAACTTTTACATATCTTCATTAAGAGGAAATTGCATAAAAAAAAACTTATATCGTCTCGCGCCGGTGAATATCTTTTTACCGACATCGGAATCGATATAGACAACATCCGAAGTACACACTCTGGAGACCGATTAAAAGTATTGTTTATTGTTGTAGATAGATAAAGATAGAAAAGCGTACAAATATTTTCTTATGTGTCGTTCAGTGAAAAAAGGGACCTTGGAAAAAATTATCACAGAGCCTCGCGTTTGTATAGAAGCATACTCGTAGGTATTTAGTTAGTGCCAACCACTCCATGGACTCCATGGTCGCTGTTCTCAATAGGGGATATTACTGCAATGTTCTGCCGCCAAAGTGCAGCACTACCGACTCTAGTAAATTCATAAACTAACTTATACATACTGTACCTTAAACTGTTTTTTGACAAGTTTTCACAGACAATAAAATATGTCATTGATGCATCAAGGCGGTTTGTTAACCAGGGCCTATCGGTAAAAGCGAAAATCGAAATTAAGTTATCTGCCTCTTTATCGAATATGCAAGACTGCAAGAGTGATAGAGGGATTAGACAACGAAACTTCGATTTTCTTGTTTCGCGGCAGACCCCCAGATTGTTAGTGATTGACAGATAGTGGTAGTGGCGCTACCTACGCAGAGTTTTGCGTAATATTCCCTATTAATAAGAAGTAAACTATAAGTATTATTTAATCTGCTTACTTATTACATTATACCACACTTTAATGTTGCGTCTTGTGTATTAATGCAATTCCTTCCCCCGACACATGAATGGATACATTTCATAATTCACGTATATATGTCAGTTTCAACCATATTCTGGCCACAGCAGGGTTGTCAGAACAGTTTGGAAACAGTCATCTGCTCCTTGCTTCCATTCCCAAGAAGACGGACTGAGCAAGTTTGACGACGAACTAATGTCTGATCCCAAACATCAACCACACGGTACACTGCGCGTAATGAGGCATTTATACGGCTCCCTTTTGAACAGGTATAACATTATACAACTCTTCATTTCAATATCCCGGTGTAACTTGTCTTCTTCAATATTGCACTTATTACCGAACATATAATATCTCATTTTAGTATTTTAGGGGAATGCTTTTAGCCACCGCTATTGCTCCATCTTGTAAGAGCTTGGATCCTTGTAGTAGCATGGCTGAATTCTGAACAGGTTCCATGTTTCGAACTCACTTTTTCTACCCTTTCAGCTGAATGCTCGAAACAGGGGTAAGACTTCAACTCTTTTAGGGTAAATAAAAGAGTTTATTTAAGTAGCTTACATAATAGATAATTTTATTGGCTTAAAAATAGAATTCCCTGGCCTATTGTGGATGCAATGGAGTGACATGTGATATAATTGAGTTTTCCACTGTGTCAACGTGAGCCCACAAATCCTGTAGTTGGGGAAATATTCGTACGCATGAATCTAGTCTAGCTGCTATAACTACATCGTCTATGTCTACTGTGCTTATCAATACCTTGCAATGACTGTTTTACAGCATCTGCAACTAGGGCCATCATATGAAATGAATCGGACTCTTCATGATTCTTGGAGTATTCGGAATCTCACGAGGAACATTACTTATAACATGTTTCTCTACACAATTTCGCGATGGCATAAATAAGGACTTATAACTCTTCGAAGTTTTGTCAACACAGTGTCTAAAAATGATTTACCTAGTGCTAAAGAAATGAGTTTCACTAAAATATCAGTGGTTATAAGTGAAGCTTATCATCATGGTAAATTTAACTCTTATATCTATCGGGCTCTGAAACACCAGGAGTCTTACTCGTATTCCAAGCATTCTGTCGATCGACCTTGTAATACTGTAAGCTCAATAAGACTTGTGATAATAAGACTAGATGATATATATATATGATAATATGTATTTGATAAATACACTCAAAACATCCATAGGTAATTCAGGAACAAGCTTTCACGATAAACACAAATATATGCCTTCTAGGATTTGAACCGGGTTCCCCATTTAATATATGGTGTATAAAAGTGAGATCTAAGCATATACCCTTTTTAGCTTGGCCGATACAAGGATTCAAGCTCCTACAGGATAGAGCAATATCAGTAAATCTAATAAATAACATTCGCCAAAAGTTTATTATAACTTCATATGATGATATGTGAAATAGCCTTGTAAAGTGAATACCTTACTGATAAAGCCGTTGCTAAATAATAATAAAAATGCCTGAACTAATTCTTTACTTGAATAGACTATTGAAACAGAAGCAGCCTTATCAGGATAGAATTATATGTTTGGGGCTTGGGGGCAGACGTTAGTTCCTCTTTAAACTTGCTCAGTCTGTCTTCTTGGGAATGGAAGCAAGGAGCAGATGACTGTTTCCAAACTGTTCTGACAACCCTGCTGTGGCCAGAATATGGTTGAAACTGACATATATTATATACGTGAATGATGAAATGTACGCATTCATGTGCCGGGGGAAGGAATTGTTTTTTTAATACACAAGTCGCAAAATTAAAGTGTGGTATAATGTAATAAAAATATTTAATAATACTTACAGTTTACTTCTTATTCATTGAGAATAGCGACCATGGAGTCCATGGAGTGGTTTACACTAATTAAATACGAGTATGCTTCTATACAAACGCGAGGCTCTATGATAATTTATTCCTGGGTCCCTTTTTTTACTGAACGACACATAAAAAATAGTATTTGTACACTTTTCTATCTTTATAATAGGATCTATAAAGGATCTACAACAACAAACAATACATTTAATCGGTCTCCAGAGTGTGTACTTCGGATGTTGTCCATAACGATGCCGATGTCGGTAAAAAGATATTCACCGCGCGAGACGATATAAGATTTTTTTTATGCAATTTTCTTTTAATAAAGGTAAGGACAAGTTACGTTTTTAAAATCTGCATTAAATAGGCTTTATTGTCATATTTTTTATATGTAGAAAAACCAGGCAGTTTAATTTTGATACTAAATAAAAAATAAATATTACACTTGAAAAATTAGATTATTTAATTTTTTTTAAATTTTTTTCTACAAATTGCAATTTTTTTATATCAGAAATGAATTCTACGTTATTGATTTATCCGAAATTGATACCAAATATGACCTATTAGCTTAACGGGGCCTGTTAGAATTTTAAGAATGAAGCCGGGCGGAGCGGTACTTTGACCCCCCCTCTCGGGCCCCAGAGGGGGGGCTCCTTCGGGCTACCGATCGAAATCGGCTTTATTTGATATAAGGAACAACTGTGCCAAGTTTCATGCTTTAATCAAGAAAAAAAAGGTGTTTGCACTTAACATCCTCACTATCATCACTGTGGAGTACTGTGGACCAGATATACGTATAGAAGAGCTGGTTTTTTTTCTTATTATTACAAGTATTTTCGCGGAGCCCCAACAGAGGCTTTGCGGAACCCTAGGTTCCGCGGAACACGCTTTGAGAATGGCTGATGTAGAGTTTAAAACATAATGGTTATCATGGAAAGCTGATACTTGAAATAGAATTAAAGCATTCCATGTTCACAGGAAGAAAGAAAACCCTAGTTTAGGGTCTGATTGTATAGCGCTAGTGTTCTTTCCTTTTGTACGAGTATATATATTTTATGGCCTGTGTTCAATGCGTTCTTATTTATTGCGAATTGGCGCGCGTGCCAAATTTTAAGTTACTCGGATAATCAGAAGTGGGTCAAACACACAAAAGGACGGACATCTAAGAAAGAAATCTAGGAATATTGTTTAAAACACCTATAAGACTTACATTCTCAAAAAAACTGAGTTTAATTTAGAATACTTACAGGGCGTTTTTCAACGCTTAGCCGTATTTTACGAGATGACACCAGCCCCTAAATCGGAAAAAAAAATTGGCTCTCATATACATACATACTTATGTTTAAAACGTTTCAACGCTTCATCAGACAAGATGTAGGTATGAAACATATGTACATTATGTCGGGATTTTGAGGTTGGTCCCATTAGTACCTAAATGTTGCTCACAGCATACTGCATGTACATATGTGACGTCCCACGGGTAAAGGTATACATATGTGACGTCCCACGGGTAAAGGTACCTTATGGCGGTTGGCACTTACGTTATTATTAACGCCGTTCCAATAAGAATAAGAATAAGAATAAGAATGATTTATTGCAGTACTGTGTACATTAAATTTTGTGGATGGTAATCATGATACAATTAGTTTCAACAGTTACCCATTTCGGGTATGCAATACTTAAATAACTTATGAACTAAACTTAAATAACATTGCAAAGATAATTACATACCAATTAATGCTCAAAATATTCTTTCAGACTATAAAATGTTTTATCTAATAGCCAGTTTTTCAACCTTACCCTGAATCGGTTGTCTTCAAGTGCCTTAATATCAGCTGGAAGGTGATTAAATACTCGAATAGCTGTTACAAAAGTGCTCTTTTTGTATATAGACGTGTTTGTTTTTGGTAGTATAATGTTATATTTATATTGGGTCCTAGCATTGCACTTAGTTGAAGAGTGAGCTGTAAAATAATTAGGCTGTTTTTTTACAAATAAGCATACTTCTAGGATGTAGATTCCGGTCAGTGTAAGGAAGCGTTTCTCTCGGAAAACGTCTCGAAGTGAGTCTCTAAAATTCATGCGATATATTATTTTTAGGCATCTTTTTTGCAGGATGAATGTTTTATTCACATCCACAGAATTACCCCAGAAAATAACTCCGTAGGTTAATAGAGGATACACGTTACCATAGTAGGCACTAATTACTATATTTTCAGAGCAATTTTCTGATAGTATGGATAGTGCGTAACAGTTTTTAGATATTTTTTTGTTTATTTGTTCGATGTGAGCCTTCCAATTTAAATGAGAATCAACGTGTACACCTAGAAATTTTATACTGCTTACTTCCTCTATAGTGGTTCCTGATTCCGATATACTTAGACAGACAGGAGAGGTCCCATAGTTCCTAAACTGAATAAGCTTGGTTTTATTTAGGTTTAATTTAAGATTTAATTGGTTAAGCCAATTTATAATTTTCGTGAGAGCTACATTTATATCCCTTTGAAAAGTAATATTCGAATATTATTGCGTCGCTATGCGACGTAAGCGCCAGCCGCCATTAGGTACCTTTTGCCGTGGATCGTCGCATATATTCACCTGGCAATATTTGGCTAAGCATTGAAATAACTCCCCGAATAAACAACCCACGCTAGGACCTACTCGTATCGCTATTATAAACAATGCCTTAACAAAGGCATATAATTGATTCTGAAGTGATTACGTATTTTAAATTGAATAACCCGAGTATTGTCTCAGTAAAACGTTTTATTCCCATTAATATTCCTTACTCCGCGACGGGAATTAGGAATGAATAGGGATTCTGCAGAAGGGCCGAAATTCTTCTCTTGTCTTTCCAATAAGATTTGGATAACTTACAAGTTTTTATAGGACCAAATCTTCGACGTCCCGATTATTACCTGCGAAGAAATAAAAGGTATTGAGTATTTATACAACTTTTATAACTTACTATTTAAAGGAGTCAAAGTCCGTTATACCTTATGTACTTGGATATTATGTTTTAGAGACATTAACATTAAATAGGTCTGTCTTCTATTATCAAAATTTATGTATTTGATAATGTATTCCAGACTGCATTTTTTAAATTTCTTTACACGAAAAGCAATGTACGTGGAGTCGTGGATACATAATAGCGTTATGTATTTACAAAGTCAGGAATAAAATGGATTTTATGTATATAACACATATAAATAACACATATAAAAAGTAATATTATAGAAATTTACAGACCCAGGGTCGATAGGTACCCGGGTAAATGTGCCTAGCACGCTCCTGGCGTTGCCTCTTTGTCAGGAATTATATTGTTATTTCGATAAGCGAGAGAGTAAAACAATGGGCATTACCAAAGGACTTTTACCACGTCGTGTAGTGTTTTCATTTGATTACCTCGAGTCTTACGAGCGTGTACGTCATCGCGAACAATAAGGTGAAAAAACATACAGTTTACCTCAAATTTACTCACGCACGATCTTTGTCTCGAGAAAAATGGAATTTCAGTAAACATCCAGCGAGATGTACGTCGCAAGTCGCAATACAAACATTACAAACAGTCAAACAGAATCGCAAAGCACTATATGTGACGTTCTACGGCAAAAGGTACCTTATGACAGCTGGCGCTTACGTCGCATAGCGCCGTAATAATATTGGAGTGGCGTTAATAATAGCGTAAGCGCCAACCGCCATAAGGTACCTTTACCCGTGGGACGTCACATATATGATCGTGCGCACATTAATAATAATTCGCCTATCGCCTTTTTTTAGCATGCTGACACAGTTTGGCCGACGTAGTAACCAGCGACTGCTTATTATATGAAAAGCTTGGTGTCGCGGCCGAAAGGGCCGCATCACCGAATTCCTTCGGCTATCGCGTTCCAAAATTTAAATTTCGAAATGGAATTTAGTATAGTACATTTCGATGCTAGTGCGGAAGGTATGTCATTACTTCACGAGTACCGAGATATCTTGCCACGAGCCGCAGGCGAGTGGCAAGACTCGGGACGAGTAAAGAATGACATTTCCGCACGTGTATCGAACGACGTTTTTTAATACAGTTGCGAAAAAATAAGAAAAACATTGTTAATCGTACACTAAACAAAAGTGGTAACAGTGACAGCTCGGTTAGACGTCGTCTTTAAGTATATTACATCTATGGGCGTTTGGCAGCTATTCCGTTCCATTCAGTCAACTTATTAAGAACGGAATTTTCAATATTGAATATTAAAAAATAAACGTGTTATAATGATGAAGAGGTAAGTAATTAAATATGAAATATGTAATATTTTTCGTATTCTTACATTAACGGTAGGTTTTTATGCTGATTACGACGTTTAAAGGAAACTAATATTAACACTCATCAATAAGTAGTCGTGAATTGGAACAAGTATAAATTTTAAAAAAATGGAAAAGTAAAAAGCACTAGTTCGAGATAACCAACTTTCCGCACGCTAAACAGCTACGTAAAGTAGCACTTTTTGAGCAACTGTATTAAAAATTCCTTTATCGCGCTTTGCAGAGGCAGTTTGAATCCACACGACAATTTTTACTCTTTGCTGTCATGCTCAGTAATAGTCATTATTGTAGCCAATTCAACGGGACCGACTCCAGAGAGTCATTGTTCTTGATTAGCAGGAACCAATGTGGAATGAAGGGTCGTAGTTTACTGGACGGGGTATATTTAAATACGCCTCGGCCGTTAGCGTTTCCGATAGGCGCGTGACGCACTTGCACTGGAGGCGAATACTAAGTGAGTCAGCTAGCCGGGGTCAGCGCAAACACTAAACATTGTGGACCCCACGGCCGCTCCGCTCCGACACCCGCGTGAGAGCACGCCTCGTTCGATGTACATCGAACATTCGTAAGAGAAAAGTTCTGTAATCTCGGCTTTAGGCTGCGTAATGTATAGTAAGTATAGAGTAATGTTAATATGAAATATCGCGGTAGACTCTCATGATCGTGACAATTTGTCATACTTTGCAGGTAACCTATTGGCAATACGACGCCTATACCATATCATGTCGTTAATCTTGTACTCGAATATACGGATGTATTTTATTCGAAACGCGGTGAAAAATATAATAATTTTATATCTGCTTTTTGTCATTTGTCGTATTAATGGTACGGATAAATTATACAAGTAAGGCTTAAATTACATCCAATTTGTGCCAATTATCGGGTTTTAATAAGTCGATAAATGGATGTAGCGACTCGACGTGGTTCAATTACCGGCCAGCCTCCAAAACAAGTAAGTAAATGAAAATAAATAGACTTGAGGACATGCAAAGCCCAGATGGCGTTTTTGCATACATTCAAGTTTACTGTGCCTACATGACAATTTCATGTTTATTTTAAGACGTGAAGCGAACGATGAAAACATTACGAGTTGACGGCAGATGCCGGAGACGCGGCATTATCATCATTAAGCTTGATTACCACCTCTGGTGAAAAGAACAACCGCAAATCGTATATTGTAGCTTTGATGCAGTTCGATATATTCTGTCAAAATGTGGCTTCGACCCAGTATACGAGTAAATAAGCCATTTAAAGAGTCATCGGTAAAGATTGCGGCTATATTGGATGGCAGTCGGGCGTCAATATCATCACGAAACAGTTTAAGGCCGCTACGTGATATAAAAAGCAATGAACAAATTCCGCCGGTTGATTACTGGCAGGACATAAGTCCCGGGCAGTAAAATTAAAAACGCGTAAAGGCTGCGGTGGTCGCTTGCCGCCTTCAATTAGATTTCGCGAAAGGCGAACAATAAGAAATAAAATCTGATCTTTTACGAGCTCTGCGAGCACCGGTCAGCCGCTCGTAAACGGGGGAATGCAACGGGGCCGTGTAAACTTAAAAAAGCAACAACCCCGAGTTCACCCGAAACCGACGAGACGAAATTTGATGGGCACTTTATGGTGCCAAAAGTAGGTCACGCGCGCAACTGTACCCCAGAGCATGAGCCCTGGCGCGGACAAAGGGGAAACATACGCATAATAAACACACGACTCACGCACAAACATTGTCAAACGGACGCATTGCCGAAACTGCCGATTCAGTCGTGATAACAGAAATGGAAGTTTGAATTCAGATGGGGAATGGTCTTTATTTCACCGGGTACGTGTACCTTGGATACGTCGTTTCAACGTATGTTCCCTCGCGTCCCTACAGGAAACTCATTTCAACGGGCTCAGCAAGACTGATTAGTTTTCTAGACGAGGATTAACGTGGGAAACTTCGTCCCCGAACGTGACGCACAGATTTTTTGGCTCATCGATTTATAAATTCGAACGAAACGTAGAATCGGCCGGTGGTACCGCGGAATGCAAAACGGAATCTTTGTTGCGGATTCCCAGACGGCGGCGGAGGTAAAAAGCGGTCGCCTCGACCGCCTTATAAATTATTAGCCCGAACCAGGGGTTATTAGATGTCGAAATGACAGCACTGGGCCCCGAAAGTGACGCTGTACCGTTACAAAACCTAGCGAAGGAGCGAGGGGCGACATAACAAACGAAGGGCGTTAGGGTCGGCTATCCAGTTTGGACTCGTTTCTTTTGCGCATTCGAAATTCAAGTTCACCGGTTAACCGACTCGCGTTTCGATTTAACAATACGATTGGGCGATAATCGATTTAACGAGAGCAGTCGTGTTTATTAATTTATAGCGACAGAGCATACAATAACATTGTTATCGTTATGACATATTGAACTGTCCGAGACCGAGTAATAAGTCAACGACTTGAGTGAAATGAAAGAATCCCTTGATATCGATTGTTATGCGGACGTCAAGAGATTGTGGATACTGGAAATGACTACATAATAAAAAAAAAGCAACGGTGAAATAAATGACCCAAAATGGAAGCCACGAAGCTTGTCGGCCAATAAGGGCTAAGTAGTACGTATAGTTACGCGTCCGCGCACACCAATATCAGCGCATTACGCGCATCCGGAGCTTTCGTCCGGCGCGCGCGTCTTTGTCCGCCGGATGCCTTGCGGTCGCACGCAATTTCATAACCTCTGCACTCTCGCTGCTCATGCCGCCCTGGTGGCGTATGTACGAGAACATTGCGAAGTAAATGGATACAAACGTCACTCAATCAGTTTTATGCCTTGCTGGTGGTAGGTACATGTACATGAGCATACAATCTGCTTCGTTACATTGAGAAGTGAGAATAAATCTAGGTGTGTAGCCAAAACTCTCCTTATAAGGGACAAATGTGGTGCTTTTTAAAACAATACATTTTAATTTTACGAGTTATTGTTTTCAATACTGTCGTCAAAATTTAAACACACGAGAACATAAAGGCAATCTGATTAAATTAGTGAACAATGTATTAGGTATATAATAAGCGATTATGGCCCGCTAAACGATCAAACAAGCGAAAACAATGATCGAATTAGCAAGGTCGGCCATCCGACCGAATAATGCATCAATCATTATGATGTTTTAATAACAGAAAACACGAATAAGGTATCCAGTGTCTGAGTAATAAGACTAATAAGTTTCTAAGAATCTTTACAGCTTATAAAACGGTCTATTAAATTTAGTTGGGCGATAAAAAACAGTTTTTTGTTAATTGGTGACCTTATGCGTTGGGGTTAATTGTATGTTTGTCCCGACCTACCTCGATGTATTGCGTGGGAGCCGGCCTTCTATCTTATTTATGCATTCATAAATAGCCTTATCTCCTCCGTTTATAATCAATAAGCGACTATTTCAAGATCTGTCAACACTTATTTTATTGAAGTGCAAGTGCGTCTAAAAATAGAGTCGTTGCGTAACTTTTTCTTTGAAATGGGAGCGCCTGGAAACTTTTGCTTGATTTGAATACAGACTTTATCAATAAGCCACTTTTGTGATAAACGACTAGGTATTCAATCTACTTTACTAAAATTTTCCAAGTATTTCACGTAGGGTTAATTTTCCTTATCACAACATGTAATACTTAATATACATAATAAACGGTCGGTAACGCGCTTATGCCCCTCTATTGACCATAGGCTACGGTAACCGCTTATCAGCCAGACCATAAGCTTGTTTTCCACTGTTGTGAAATAAGCTTAGTCGTAAAATTACGGGAAGCGCTCATTTGGTCGTTTTTAAGATGTTCGCTCTCCCAAATTGATTGCACTCGTGATGTGCATCAAGCTGATGCGCCTTGCACTTAAACGATGCATTAATCTGGTCCAATTGGAAGCCAGTCTGGCACAAATTCCTCTGGACACGGCAAGGTCCTGTACTTGTAAAACGATATAATCATACTGATAAGATAACATTACAAAAAAAAGTTAGGTTCAACTAAACTATTAATCTTAAAATCCGTTTGGCGTTTACAAAGTTTGACGTTAATATATAATTATTACCTGTGCATAGCACAAGTGTACCAGGGACACATGATCACAAAGTGGTGGAAGGTATCAAATGAATCTATCAGCCACAAGGAAGCCGTCTATGTGTGGGAGCTGCTTACTGAAACTAGTTTGTCTATGCTATCCAGTAAAAAGCTTTTTTTGTATTATTACTAACAAGCGTATATCCCGTCTGATCGTACATCCCTGTAACATACTACAGTACCTACGTATTGTTTCCCCTAACTGAAAATAAACTTAGGGTCGATACAGACGAACTGCATATTGTATGGGAACTGCAGGCCGACTGCACGCCAATTGCAACGTCGGCGTGCAGTTCCCATACAAACAGCAGTCAGGTTGCAGTCCGTCTGTATACCGGCCCTTGTAAAGTAAAGCAGCTGTGGGCAGTCTTGATGCTTTGTTTCCTTATTTAAACGCTTTCCCGAAGAGCTTTTGTGAATCTTGCTTCACGCATCACGATCCAGTCATTAAATTGGCGATCCATTGTGCTCGACCGTGCCTGTAATATCTGTTAATATGACTGCACCCAATACGTAAAAGCATCAAAAGATGTCAAAACACGAGTAAAATAGCGCTTTGTTCGGAAAAATGAATGGAATTGGTTTCTTTTATTTGAAATAAACGGTAAAATGGGGTGCACGCAATGTAGCAGTCACCTGCAATAATATGTTTCTCAACGAAGGCCGCAAAAATATCTGACACCATGATATTTGTGGAGCTATAAGAGCGTATCACATATTTTTGCGGCCTTTGAAAAGGAACATATTATTGCAGGTGACTGTATTACTGTCGGTAATCATCAATACCTACAATTAAAAGCACTGATGTTGTCTGTCTATATTCCTACATTTAAAAATTCAACCTGTATCAGTATAGGTTATTCTGTATTGTAAAGTAAGTACCGATACCGTATTGTTTTTTTTTATTCAAAGTAGACTGTCCGAATTACACCCCTGATTTAGATATTTCCGGCACCCCGGTAGTGTGTCCGGCCAAGTTCGAAGAAAAAGTCGAGCTATACTGACGGCAGTATGTACATATTTTAAATATTTTACTTCCTAATTTTGTCAGATCTACACTCAAAATTAATTATTATATAAAAAAAGAACTCTAACAAAATGTCTGTACTCGCACAAGAAGAAACTCTGGCTATTGATAAATTTTGGAGATTGGCGTATTTATTACAGTATGATATGACTGTATTATGATAATTATGAAATGAGGTGCCGAATAAAACTAGACTTTGATTTAAATGGAATGTGAACCTATACATTAGCAACGGCCTCCAACACTAAATAACGCCTGATAGGTTAATTGCTGTGAACAGATTAGCTTTTGGCAGTTTTTTCCGGACACTAAAAACATAGCTATGTTTATGATCCATAATTACAATACCGAGAGGCAATCACCGAACCCGTCATTATATTGTACAAATAACTACTTATTTATACGTTCACAGTGAAACGAGTTAATGCGATACAGACCTGAGAAAACGTATAAAAAATAGATTCATACATACTTAAGCACGTTCTACGCGCCGACACTATAGTAGTATCCAACCCAATCGGCTTATTTATTTATGGCCAAATTGGTGTCCCAAAAAAAGGGACGGCTTCATTTTATCGCTATATTTCATCGACGCCGTTTAAGTAAAAATAAACCGGAGTTGGTCTAACGGAAAATTTAGATTAATATCAAGATTTTTTGCATACAATGTAGCTGTAGCCCGTTTATGATTTGTGGTCATTAGGAACCTACATCAAACGATTCGCGTGTGACCCGTACATCGCCGTGCAAGCGAAAAAGGTTTTATTTGTTTGAAGATCAAAGGTTTTTAGAACCTTATTCGCTTGGGAGTGATGCAATGTTGCACCGCTGAACCGAGGGCAAAAAACGTCTCAAATAACAACAGTTACGGATGATATGAGCAAAATATTATAATAAGATAATCATACGTCTGCTCTAAGCGAGCGATTCTTTTTTTTTTAGTCTGTCTGGAGACTTATCCCGCCCGTTTAACTAGTTCAAGGTTGTGAATAGCGTGAATGGGCCTTTATATTTGCTTGTGATAGGTCGTCTGGTCGCGCGGACGCCCTTCGCGAGACCAATCGACAGGGCGTACGGATTAGCAATTATTACCTCTTAAGCTTCTAATAATAAAGAGCAGAATTAACAAAAAATAACAAGTACTGTAGCTTTTTTAATTAGAAGGATTTAATTGGAAGGAAAAGGATTTATTGGAAGCACGATTTTGAATTAAGCTGCATGTCCCAAAACGGGAATTGATCAGACGCATTTAGGGTTTTACGATAACAAATCGCTAAGCCACAAGACGCCTTCTCAAATTAAGTTGACGATTCGCCAAATTGGGCGTAATAAACAAATTACCATACGACAATAAGTCGGCGCGAAGATTTCGGCAAGACGACCGCCGCGACACCAAGGCTGCATAGATAAAAGGAGCCGCCAGTTGACAGATATTTTAATACTTAATGCAAACGATATAAATCTAACGATAATGTATGCACGCATGACTTATTCCGAGCCAGTGACCTGTTTTTCTGCAAAGTTACTTGTAAGTGACTTTGTGCGTCCGCGGTGGTCTACGCTCTCAGCTCCACCTGGCGGTCGAACCCGGAAAGTGAAATGTCACATTGCATTTATTTTTAATTTTATTGTTTTACGTGACTCGATCACGGTTCATGCGTGAATGGTCTGGTAGCAATTTAATTTTTTACAGATAATTTATGATTAAGATTAAATAACATGTTGTGTATTTTAGGTTGGCGAAATATCCAATTAATATCAAACTAAAACGACCGCACGTAGGTATAATATCCGCAAAACATCAAACAAATTAATAAACTAATCGGCCATACCGTGTTTCTTATTTGAATCCGGACACGACCCGTGACGTGACGTTCGCATGGCGATTAATTTAATTGTTAGTCGTTTTATTGGTCACTTGTGGACCTCCGCCAGCCGCTGCGCTCCTGGTCGGTCACTCCCCGACCGTTGCACTCTGTTACAAAACAAGATGTGCCTTCGTCATCGCCTTTTTGCCAATTTGGCGATAAATGCATTTTGGGCCGCACCTTATTGAATAAGCGTCCAATTATTTTTTCTAATAAAGAATTTTAGGCGTGTTTTGCACAGCATCAACAGATAAGGTGTGTTAAGCCTACAAATACCTAGACCTAGGTAGACTTTTAGTACAAGTCGTGATAAAGACTACGCGTAGTAAATACTATTGGTGTTTACGAGGGGATTATACAGGCGTTATTGAGTCTCGTACACGGTCGAGCTTTAGCCCAGTCAACTGCGACTCGACAATACACCCCCCGAAAAAATAAGTACAACGTTTTACAATTAGCAATAGGGTAACAATTAAAAGATAATCTAATAAGGCACTACTCCAACTGGAATAGGATCCAATTGGTAACAAATTAGACTACAAAGTTACACATGTAATTAATTTGCTTTTAAAGAATGAAGATGAATACCTAAAACGATTAGATTCGCTGCCGGCGAGCTATATTTCAACTGCCATTGACGTTATTAGTTTTTCGTCTTAAAAGCGATAAACATCTAAATGAATTTTGTATCGTTGTGAGACTTAAGTGGAAAACGAGACCGGGAGCGGTTCAGATCAAACGGAGAATCCGACAGACCAATGAACGTTGACCCCTTTTTAAAACGTAGCATCATAGACAATACCTGTAATCACAAAGCTGCGGCGAAATCGCGAAAAGGTCAAACTAGAATAGCCGTGAATCTATTTTGTCCAAACACAGTCCAATACGCGCGGCCTAAAGATTCCCACGTTGGAGTAATAATCTAATAATATAGGCCAAGTCTTTAGTCGTATCTCAAAAGTTGAATGGTGTCATCAACATTACATCATGTGAACTGTATCACATTTTGCATTGGTCTTGACATAGCGTTGTTAATATATCACTGGTATTAACTAGCAGTCAGTTAATGATATAAAAAGTTGCCCTAACACTCTATAGAATACACATTTTAACTTTTCCGTTGGTCTCGAGCTCGAGTCTTTTTTTCTGCTGCACTGCACTGTATTTGTTCGATTTGCGATGATATCGCAGCGACCTGCTTGTGTCAAATCACTGAAAAAGCACCTCCCAGAAAAGTCAATATGAAAAAGCCTTAAGCAAAGGTGTGTTGGCTAAAGAGTGTCCGGTCCTCGAACTTGGCGGGCGCACGCCGTGCGCATCAATTAGTCGAAATCGGATTCCAATCGCATACAGAGCGAATAGGCTCAAACAAACCTATATAAGTGTGCTCACTGATTATGCACACTTTTAATGGATCTCGAGGTCACACTACACTGGTCTTCTGATAACTCGAATGTGTGTGTGTCTGATTCGGAATAACACGGTCTGATTCCGTTGTCGGCATTAGTCCGAACAATGTCGCCAGCGATTTAATGTCTGTAGTGTACCGACACGACATACCTCAAATATCAGTGTTATTTATCGCCGAATTTAAAAATGTACTCGATATTAATTCTTAATTATCGGATCCGTGACGTTTGGCGTTATTAATGTGTTTTTCTTGTGATTAAATGTTTTTGAATATGCAAATGAGAGTCGGTCAAGTACCAGGGTCGCAGAAATGCACTGGAGCATCACAGATGCTAAGTAAACAGAAGTAAAGCCAATTACGATTTTTAACTGACAGTGAAAACTAATTAATAGTGGGTGGCCGTCTATATCGACGTTCGAGAACAGATGATGGTTTACCGCGAAAATAAAATATCGTTATCTACCTCTCTATCGCCCGAATATGCAAATAATTGAGAGGGAAGATAACGAAATTGTGATTTTCTCGGTAGAACCTCAATCCCTACTTGTAAATCCCAGGGAACAACCTTCTGGTGTACGAGACGAGTAGGTACTACCGCAACTTAGTTTTTTTTCAACTCGCGCGCATTAATCCTCCAACTGGCGTGTCCCTCGGGCCCCCTCGGTAATCAGCAGGAGTGTGTTTCTATGTCAACACGCGAGCCAAATAAAAAACACCAGCTGACAGTTGACACTGGACGGAGTTGCCATTTTTTAAGGGAAATGCACGTGGGTCCTTTTCCGTAAAAGTTTTAGACTTAGGAGATATAAACAAAAAACAGGTAGAATTAAAAATTATGTTTCAATATTTTTTATTGTATCATTTTGCCATTCACGTTAATTTAATTTTGAAAATATAAAATTTTGAGTAGAAATTTGGTATTGTGGTAAATTTTGCTCAAAATACTTCGTACGTTGACATTATTAAAAGGATATATTTAATGGCTCGCCCACAAAAAATATTTTAATGAGTCATTAAATATAGCTCTGATTCTATAATTTAATGTTGTTTTGACATCACGAATATCATAATGAAATAAATTACCGATTGTATTACAGCTCTTTATGAATCATTTATTTATATTTAATTTATATAACAAATATAAAAACTAATATTATATAAATTTACAGTCTAGGGTCGATAAGTACCCGGGTAAATGTGCCTGGTCTTATTTTTTGCCATGGGATTTTTTTTGAGACCATTTCAATTTTCCTGTGACGTGTTTGAAATTGAATTGAAAAACCGAAAATTAGGACAGCCCAAAGAGCTCGGGGCAGTCTGAATGCAGAAATACCTACAAAAGTTATCTTTAATGGTAGAATTCCTATAGATTTGCTTTTCACTTTCAACGCTTTCCTGAGTTATTTAAAACAATGCCAGCCCATCCGGTGCAAAAACAAGACCCAGCGAAGGAAATACTTAACTGATCCTCTACCTTACCGAGTACTCGCCTCACAACGACCAGAATAACCTGACCTTTACATTCATAACAACTGCTAGTAATTAAAGATCAGATTTATATGATTTGAAAGCATCGCCAAGAACTCCGCTTCCAAGAAAACTTCGCCAATTATTGGGATCACTTTAATACAAAAAAGTCCTATCTACATTATATGTACAATCGTCATCAGATATATCGGAGCGGCCAAGGTGCTCACAGATATCTGAACACGCCTCTATTGACAAGGCGATAGAGTTCGTGTTCACATATTTTTGAGCACTTCGGCTGCTCTGAATGGCGACTGTACATTGAACAACGTATAAGACCTTTCCGAAACAACAGAACTTCCTCACTTTTAGAACATCGTTACTGCATTTCGTCGGGTGACAAGCAAAAGTCACTAATTACAAAAAAAAATTAAACGAAAATCGACCTCTTTTAGTACTAATATGGTTCACTATGGCTATGAACTTGTGGTGGTACTTAGTGACTTTTGCTTGTCACCCGACGATGTATTAATGGTCTACATACAATCCACATACGACTTTATCATAGTGATTATAAATAAATAATAAATAAATATTATAGGACATTCTTACACAGATTTACTAGTCCCACAGTAAGCTCAAGAAGGCTTGTGTTGTGGGTACTCAGACAACGATATATATATAATATACAAATACTTAAATACATAGAAAACACCCATGACTCAGGAACAAATATCTGTATCATCATACAAATAAATGCCCTTACTGGGATTCGAACCCAGGACCATCGGCTTCGCAGGTAGGGTCACTACCCACTAGGCCAGGTCGGTCGTCAAATTATAGTGAATAGTTTAGAAATTTGCAGCGCATAGATCGCAATCTAGATCCTTCCTTTCCGAATTGAATATTTTATTCATAATACATAATAACAATTACAACTGACGAACTGACCTTGTATCTAACGTATAAGACTAAACTACACAGATAAGATTTATAACTTTAGATCGAACTGATACCCCATAGCAAAAAATGTTTAATTTGGAAAATATGTTTTGCCACTTACCCGAGGTCAGAGAGGCCCAGAGACTAACAGCGCAGAGCGAATGAAAGAAATTCTCTTTTTTTTTGAGAAATCTGAACTATTTTTGGCATTATATTTGTATGTTTTGGTATATTACCTATAATATGTAGATGAAAAATAAAATTATGTATTATTTTTAATTAAGTTAAGGACAAAGGCGAATCAAGTAATGTATATTGGATACCAACAGTCCCATAACAACGTCGCAAACTACATATTTAGGCCGATAGTCAAAACAAAAATTAAGCTCCTACGTGTCCTTAATTTTTGGATGTTAATTTTTTTGATTCCTGTGCCTTACAGTTTTTTGGTATGCTTCGACAGTAAACACTTGTAATAAAAGGAATGTTATATGTTCTAAAGCCGAAAGCTAGCCTGCGAATAAAACGCTATATTTGAGGTACGATTGTCGCGAGCGATGGGCTCTAAGGACTATTACAGCGGAATGCTGCTCCGCGACTCTCGCTCTCTTCCATACAATATTCTACCACAATCTAGAAAGTACTATCTACACCATACCTCTGTGCACTTACGACCTTTCTCGAAATACAATTGCCAGCGTCCGAACATCGGCAGTGATCGTTTTTATAGTTTATTTAATACGGCTATTATCTCGACGAGTTCTCGAAAACCAATGATGGCGGATAGGGTGAGCAGATGCGAAAATATTCGGAAAAGAGACTATAAAATCTGCAATACTTTTCAATCTAAGAACGCCAAGAACGAGAGATCATGTAGCCCTAACGATAAGAAAGAAAAAATAAGTATTAAGTTTTAAGGTTTTAACAAGTAGGATAAAATTATTGTACAAAATATGTGGAGGTAGTGGTTCGTGTGGCCGTTACGCCAGCAGCTGACGGGAAGCGCCATCTGTCGGCGCCCCGGAAATGCAATTTGTTTTGTTTTCGAATTTCGTTCGATTCCCGGTACTGTATGCAAAGCAGCCAGACATTTGCCTTTGCGGTTAACGGACCCGTCAGCCCGTCACACTCGGACAAACGTAATATTTCATTTAATTTTAAATAAAAACTAGGACCATTAAAGTCACGCTATCTTAACGTGAAACATACTGAAGCGGTCAAATTAGATCCGGTGCGTAGTTATAAAACTTATAAAACACGTGTCTGTCAGTCTGTACCTACCAGCAGATGTGGGGTTCGGGTGAACAATTCCTTTATAGCTGAATGGGATCGTTATTGTAAAATAATTACACGAGATACAGCGAGCTGTTTACGTTTAATCTCTGATATTACTTTAAAGGTCAGCTGTAAATTATCTCTTTGATTGTTTCAAAATAAGAAAGCGAATCAGTTTTAAGTATACCAGGGACATATAAAATCGTAGTGCGCATTTGGAATATTCGGGTTTCGAAATCGTTAACCGCCCGAAACATCTGCCGCACGAGCACCTGCGAACTTTAAAGTTTTTTTCCGTCAAACCGAATGATCGCGATGAGATGAGAATGGTTGATAACCCCCAGTTTTATGTTCCCCTGGTGAATCTCAACGCTTCAGCAGTCCAACGCCTGTCTGCTACATTATCTTGAATGATCAAATCTGTAACGATCACATTTTCATAATGAAATGTGCAAAGGAACATTTTCATTTCAGCAAATCCTTCAGTCTCGAATTTTGCAAATTACAAAAGCTTGATGGATCAATAAGATAATTTTTAAAGTGAGTCGTTTTGCGTGTAATTTGGCTGCTTTACGTTGCAATTGACACCTGGGGCACGAAGTTCGCCTTTATTTCGCTCGTTATTAAGGAAATAAGCAAAAGTTGAGCGCACGCACGCGCGCCGGCCTGTAATTTAGACCGTTGCGAGTAATTGAAAAAATGTCTCCGTTGATTGCACAATTTAATGCCGACACCGACACTAACAATGCAGGTTAGTTCAGATGGAGGTTACAATTACAAACGTACCTACTCGTAAGCTGGAAAGGCGAGATCAAAGCGTTGTCGAGATAAGCGCGCTTAATTCCTGCACTCGACAAGATTCGGGACGTCTCGGCCGTCATCCGTTATCCCTAACACGCTTTAAACTGAGACCCATTTTGCGATGCAGTGCACGTTTGGAAAAGCGATTCGTTATTTTAGGATGCAATGTTTGCACTATTAATGCACTAGCCCCATGTTTTAACTTTTTTTTCCTATCAGACGGGTTTTTCATCAGTCCATTAAGAGACATACATGGTTTGTAGAGTTACCTATATTATACCACATTTTCGATTATTCAGTATGTCCTCTAGATTATAAATCTCCTACACTATAAGACTTACAACGGCGATGTGACAACTAGTACTCGAAGACTGGCCATCTATAAATATCTGATCGAAGGTGAGCGTGTAACGACAATACCGGACTTCTTCGACTATCTTTAATTACACCAGCAGGTGGCTCGCGCAAAAAGCACACAATTAACGACGCGAAATAATGCGCCGGCATACGAAAATCTAAAGGCAACCCGACACCGTGCGTTTCTTAACCGTTTTTCTCGGACGCTATTGAACGTTTCCATGGATCGGGTATCAGCCACCCACTACGCGGAGGCTGCGAAACTCTACACCGATGACATTCGTGTCGCGTGCAAGAGGGTTGCAGGTTCAGCGACCGCCCAGAGTACTATTTTTTTTAGGTTATTGTCTTTGATAGACAAAGGCCCCCGTGATCGTAAGGCCCTCAGAGTACTTAGTCCGTTGCTCTAAAAATGGCGTTCCCAGGATCATTTTACGATCGATGCGCGGGGGGTCTATTTTAAGTGTTAAATCTAGCCTACTTAACCTAGTAATTAAGTTAGTATTCAGTTAAAAAGCTTTATAAAGTTCTTAAGACGCTATAAATCGTAAATGTTTAAACGAAAAGTCGGGCCAATTAAATAACAACTCTTTTAACTCATTTTCTGTCAACTCGATACCTGATAAACCCGCAAATGCAAGAATAATGAAGTGAGACCATAAATCCCGTTCGAGGCATTTAATTTATCGCCATTAGTCCTGATTAGAGCAGGTAAGGGCCCAGGTAGCTCAAAGGCCCTTCACGCGGATTTCGGGTACAGTTATAACACCCTGCCATGTCAAAAAGCAGCATGTGCATTGCATGGGCAAACACCGATACACCTTTTGATTCTATAGCATTATATTCGTTAAAATATATGATGAGTTCTGACGACTCTAACTCGGTTACTTAAGAGTTATATTCATTTGACTTTAAGATAATATTTTAAAGTAGTTGGTGCTTTTGTTGCAAGTGTTAAGGCATTTCACAATAATGGACTTTTAACAAAGGGAGAGATAACATTTTTTTTTAATTTCGGGTAATTTTGTACGCTTTTTCATTGAGTCCTTGAAGTTTCTTTGTGTTGCCGATTCTCCGGCCTATAGTTAAGTATGTAATGTAATTACGTATGTGTTATATATTTCCGCTTATTGTGATAGAATAGAAGCGATAAGGACCATAGCGTATGTTCCAAAGTTGATGTAAGACATTTT
The DNA here is from genome assembly GCF_963556715.1 of Cydia fagiglandana. NCBI lineage: Eukaryota > Metazoa > Arthropoda > Insecta > Lepidoptera > Tortricidae > Cydia > Cydia fagiglandana. The sequence continues at coordinate 5,169,100 of NC_085943.1, forward strand.
ATTTAGTACCTAACAGTAAGAAGTAAGATACTCGTAATATAAAATGTACTCTTAAAATGTACTCTTATGTATTATAAGTACATAATATGTACTGATGGTTGGTAGTCACTATGGTCGATTTTTTTACGTGTTCGTTAACTATGTATATCTTGATCTTACTGGTCTCAGAGTGAGAGTGAGCGAGAGGTGAGTGGTCCGGTATTCAACCAGAATACTTAAGCTAACTTCTCGCATACCATCTTAGTTAAGCATTAAAGTGCAGCGTCAATCGGCAAAATAGGGACCAAAGAGGTACATCATTAAATAAGGACTACAGACTCCGAGGTGCATAAAAGTAAATTACGCTAAGATTTTTACAAACGATACCATTCACCACAAGTTTTTTAGGGTTCCGTACCTAAAAGGTAAAACGGGACCCTATTACTAGACTTCGCTGTCCGTCCGTCCGTCCGTCCGTCCGTCCGTCCGTCCGTCCGTCCGTCTGTCTGTCACCAGGTTGTATCTCACAAACCGTGATAGCTAGACAGTTGAAATTTTCACAGATGATGTATTTCTGTTGCCGCTATAACAACAAATACTAAAAACAGAATAAAATAAAGATTTAAATGGGGCTCCCATACAACAAAAATGATTTTTGACCAAAGTTAAGCAACGTCGGGCGTGGTCAGTACTTGGATGGGTGACCGTTATTTTTTGCATTTTTTTTCCGTTTTTTTTTCATTATGGTACGGAACCCTTCGTGCGCGAGTCCGACTCGCACTTGCCCGGTTTTTTATAATAAACTATTTCAATTACACAAAGTACAAGCAACTTCCTTGTGTTATTTCATTCAGTAATTATGCGTATGAGGAAAACCTCATTCTAATCGTGTTTAATTTTAGTTGAGCTAATTTACCGCAACAGATAACAAATAAATATGTAAGCTCTGAAGTCTGTTTATTACATTTCGCGAGTTGGCTGTATATTTTTTGCATTTTCTAAACAGGTAGGCATACTCGTACGTGTATTTTTTTTAGATTAAGTAGTGCTTATTCATTTTACGATGATAAACAGTTTTATTTACCACGCAATATGAATAAGTTTCACACTTTCTTGAAATATGCTTACTACATTTTCAGTACTAACCATATTTTCCAAACTACATATCATTTATTATTTTTTCCGATTCGTGTTTCAAATAAAAAATATAAACAAACCATCACATCAATACCAGGGATACCAGGGTATTATAAAACATAAAGAGGTGTATATTTGTAACTATAGTTACTATACACAGGTAAAGGGCTACGTTCACACGCCAACGGCAGCTGCCAACGGACAAGAAAGGCGTATCGACGGTTGCAGCTTGAATGTAGCTTGCCCTTTTGAATTACGAATAGACTGCATTCCGCGGGGGACAAAATACCCTTTACATTTTTAAAAGCAGTTTAATTGTACCGTTAATAACTAGCTGTAATTAGTATTTATTGGTTTATCCTGTGCCAATTAAATTAAACCGTCAAAAAGGTAGTGTATTCTAGTTTTCAAGTCCTCTTACCGAAATAATTTGTCTAAGTACAGAGAGGTAATAGAAGTGTTATATTAGATTAGGAAGAAAATTGGTATCATCTAATGTAGTTATTTTTTTTATGTACCTCCTAATTAAGTACATTGGGAACATATGACACGGCTATTAAGCGTCAATTGGCCTAAGCTCCCTTTTCACGTGAACCTTAACATTTGTTTCATACAGATCGCCAAAGCAAGTCTGTAATTTGTGGTATAACTCGCGCCTCCCTTGCGCGTATTAATATAGTAATCATACCGCAGTATGTGAAGACAGGGTATAAAAGCAAAACATCTACAAACTACACTACAAAACATTGGCCCATCTCGTTCCCAGTATATCTTGACCCCTAGATCCATATCGAGTGTGTGTGACCATAGGTCTGATATGCTGGTAGATATACTAGTGTTGTGAATAAGTTACAGCCAGCCATGTAAATTAAACAATACTTATAAAGGTTGGAATCCGCTCAGACGTTTACAACGAAAAAGGAAAAGAGTTTAAAATGTATGGAGAATTTAAGTACAAAAATAGTTTTGCAAATAAGACGCTATATTTTCTTTAATACGGTTTTATTAAGATCCGTTAGTATGTCAGCAAGAAAAAATATGTATTAAGGCCTCGTGGTCTCTGGACGATAAGTATGGACGGTACCTATATAGACATGTTGTCTTCAGACTAAAAAATAAATACATAATAGCTTATACATAATTGTAAGGTAACCAAATTCCTCCTTCGCTTTTTTCTCTAATCTTAGACAAATAAAACCCTTAAAACGTCAACAAAATATCTACAAATAATTTATCATATGACATTTGGATGTAACGTTTTTCAACGTAACCGTACACTGACGGTTGGGGGCAGGTGGGCCGGCGGCGGTTAGCGCAGATGCCAACGAAACCGTTCTTGTACGTTTTAACTATTGCATAATGAATTAGTTTAAAAGGGAGGTAAGAAACGAGAGCCTAATACTTAAGAAACATTTTATGGAGCATATTACAACGAAAATGTTTGGCGCCCATTTTTGTTTGAGACTACAATTTTTAGGCCAACTTAGTTCACGCAGCACATATTGAACCTAACTTTTTTTTGGTGGAATATAGTATTTTCCAGAATAAGACATCAAAAATATAGTACATTTCAAAAAAGTATAGTACTTTTAGATAAAATACTAAACATGAGTGTAATATACGTTTAATCGGAAATATAGTATTTTAGCGTACTATATATTTTTCTAAAAGTATATAGTACAGAGAGCCAAAATATAGTACAATACTATATAATATAGTACGGTTGGCAACCCTATGAACCTAAAATCGGCATAAGTAGAAGTAGTAAACTAGCGTAGTAACATAAGATACTTAATGGGTTCCTAATGACAAATTTAATGAGCTCAAGGCCGATGGCATGCCAGATGGACAGATCAACTAAAATTTAAAGACAATATAAACATATTTCATCAGTACTCAGGAAGAGGCGCAATATCAAATTAATGTTCAATGTCTTTAAATCTCATTTCATTAACAAACTAATATGAAAGAGATGGAACACCCGGTGCCGGCAGGCGTGGCTCACTCCGCGATTTCGTCGCTTTGCTACAGGTAGCTAAAACTACATCCGTTCGACCCCAATTTTGTGGTTTGCCATAAGCCGCGCGTGGCGCTGTCGCCACCTAGCGGCCATATATGTGCTGATCGTGACAGACGCGTTTTGTTAGAGAGTGACTCTTCTGTACCTAGTACTATTATTTATTCTGTGGTGCCGGCTAGAAATAAGCTATGTACTTATCTGAATATTTAAGCTGGCTTGGGGTACCAAAAAGTACCTACATATTATATAAAACAAGCACTGATACGCCATTGAAACTGGTTTAAATCAGCTTGCGTTGCCAGTTGAAATAGATACGCAATTTAAAAAACATTCTTGAAGGGTTGTCCACATCAGTTTGACACGGTTTTCCGTCGACGTGATTCCATCGCCGTTAATAGGGTTAACAATATCATCGTCGTAAATATGCGTACGATACACATGTGTGTTGCTAGGACGGAACCGTTTTTCATACATTCGCACATCTGCGTCCTCCTCCGTATCCTGTCATTAAACCTTACAAGAAAACGAAACGGCTTTTTTGTTCAGTAATGTAGTCGACATTTAAATTGCTCTGAAATTGCGTATATAGTAAGAATATTGAAGGTACAGAGTAAAAGCTTCATACAAGTGTGGGAACGCGCAGCTTCGTTCTTTGAAGCTGTAGCTCTGTAAGTTAAGTCATCTGTGGTAGGGGCAGTAATGAGCGCCTGAGCGGTGGTTATTATAGTCAGTAATCGAAATGGGACTGTGTCTAACCTAACGCCTTGACAGCCGAGATGGATTGTCAACATGCCTGCAAGCGCATCGACTTGCTCGCTCGCCAGCGAGTAACCTATTGAAATCTGCGCGAGGAGAATTCGACCTAAACGTAACAAAATAAGATTGCTTTTCACGTCGGCACACGATCGACTACTAACCGCGCGTCCGAGCCGTGAAGCGGTAAGCGTCGGGACGCCGCACACTCAATTCACAACTCAGAAACAAAAGAGCTCATGGTTTATAATTAAATGGCAGTTGTAGCCGCGCCGGATTACGGGTTTATTTGTACTGCTCGGCAATTAGGAAGTCATTCATTAGGGTCCCTAAGTTTCGCAGACGTGGGGGTGCCGCGTGACGTCATGCTGCTTCTTTCGCAGCGCAATGATTTCTAGCTCGGTGCACCGACTAACTCATCAAGATCACAAAAAGTAGCAGTGGAGAATGCTGAGCGACGCACAATACAAACAACAAGGCAGGCCTCTTCCCGCGCGCTGGCGCCACTGCGAGCGACAAGGACAGGGAAATGCTAAGGAGCACAAAAATAACCCTCGAATTCGTCGTAGTATCGTAGATCCCTTTCTCGAGCGATAAGGACGCAAGATACTTGCGGCGTCCCAGAATGCATCTGTCAAGTTTAACAAAAAACGCGGCCCTGGAATTTCGGGATGTCTCAGCGCGGGACACATGCTCGTTTATTTTTTAGTGGAGTTTCATTCAAAAATTGTCAACGGATAGGGAGATTTGTGTAATCTTGTTAAGTTAAAGCAGGTCACTTAAGAACCAATTTAGCGATCGTTCGAATAGTTAGCTGACATTTATTGGTTCCAATTCAGCCGGGACGCTTATGATTTTATGTGGCCGTGTGGGGTCAACGGCTAGTAAGGCGTATGGCCAGGCGCTTCGTGGGAAAAGGAGCTAGTAAGTATCAGTTTCGCTTTTAGCCTTCCGGTGAGCGGGGAAAGAGCAAGACGAAAGTACCAGCGGCGCAGCAGCGTGCAGAAGCCTTGACCCTGAGTCGGAGGCGTCGACCGGAACGCATAGCGAGCTACATTGCGAATCTTGCCGATTCTGCCATCGCTCGGCTGCTGCTGCGATCTTGGTACATTGCGCTCGCACGCGTAGCTTCCGATGTTGCTGTTTCATCGATAATTGCATCGATTAATCCACATAAGGATTTACAGAGAAGAAATGAAGGCTAAAGAAATTGAAATGTACATAGAAAAAAGTACAAGTGAAGTGAAGTTGGTCTACGCGGCTGGATAACGTCAAAATCGAGAGTTATTGTGTATAAAAAGGCCGAACATCAAAAGATGGCGGGGAGAGGGGCTCATTGATGTGAAACCGGTCCGCTCGTCACGACAGGGATGGATGGCTCGAGCCTCTAGCCACAGACACAATATCGGAGTGGATAATGTTGTAGGAATACGGGAGAAGCAATCCGGTAAATGTTATACCTTAAAAGTTACTATCGACCGTTGTTTCGAGGGAAACTGACGTTCAGTAAAGTTAGACACGATTCCCATATTATTAACTCTTGTAAATAATATACAAAAGCTGACTCCGAACGCGTATAAAAATATTGTTACACTCATACGCGCAACAAGATAAGTTTTAACCAACGTTTCGGACCCGAAACGCATCGATGCAAATGTAACTTTAAAAGCTACACGTTACATGTAAAACACCTTGCGCGCATGTAAATCGCGACAGGATAAAGTATCGTTTATGGAATTGACACATGCAAAGCACACGCTGGTGCTACAAATCAAAGGATCTGAGAGGCCGACAGGAGGTCAGATCGACAATCGCAAATCGAAACCGATAGTCGCGGCGACCGGACGTGACGCGCTGCGTAAACGCGAGAATTTTAAACACAGGTTGTTTCAATAAGGCTGTCATTCTTATACCTAGCCAAATGTATGACTATAGGACCAGCATAAGAATGATTCTTGAGATCCACTACAACTATCCTTCGTTAGCTGTCAATGTTCAGTGGGGTTCCACAAGATGGGGCTAAGAAATTTCAAATATATTTCATGGAAGCTTCGGAAAGTTATCTAAATCGTTTCTTATTTTTATGTTACTTGAAGATATTTTCTTAAAGATTTTTATTTTTTACTACATATTTGATACACTGCTTAAAGCTCACTGCACCGTATAAAACAAAGTTCCCCGCCGCGTCTGTGTGTTTGGGTGTAGGTATGTATGTGCGCGATAACTCAAAAACTACTGAACGGATTTTCATGCGGTTTTCACCTATCAATAGTGATTCTTGGGGAAGGTTTAGTTTTATTTGTTAAGGTTTTGTGTAACCCGTGCGAAGCCGGGGCGGGTCGCTAGTAATATCATATACTTTAATACATACAACGCAAAAAACACGCTATTCGGGCGCGGAACACACCAAAACCTGAAGCTTGAAATCTTGTGTGGGTCTCATCTTAACCTGGTTCGCTCAGGGCGATATGCTCAATATGCATTGGGAAGATCTACTCAAATGTCACTAGAACAAAAATGTCCGAATTTGAATAAACTCAGTCCTTAAATCAATGCCATAAAGACGGGATTTGTTAAACGGAGCGCGATGATATTTTGTTATTCATGTCATATTAAACCGTGTCGTTAAGACCGTTTTAGGAATCGACGGGAATTAGTAATAGGTACCTAAACGCTAGCTTTCACAAATGTATGAATGAGTTTTATAACTGTGCTCAACACGTGCGTACGCTAACAGAGAATATTCCTTGAATAGAAAGGTGACAATAAAGTAGGTATTATTACATTCAATTTAAAAACAGCTTTATATGCTATTTTAGAAACTACCTGCTAGTTTAAAATAGAATAGAAAAATGTTTATTCAGGCAAAACATCATTATTACGTCACAAAATGCATAACAATATTTCCTTTTAACGTAGGAAAGAGTCATGTTCGACCTAAGAGATGGCGGGAAGACTAAAGAAAACTTTATAAATAAATATTATAGGACATTCTTACACAGATTGACTAAGTCCCACAGTAAGCTCAAGAAGGCTTGTGTTGTGGGTACTCAGACAACGATATATATAATATACAAATATATACTTAAATACATAGAAAACAACCATGACTCAGGAACAAATATCTGTATCATCATACAAATAAATGCCCTTACTGGGATTCGAACCCAGGACCATCGGCTCCGCAGGCAGGGTCACTACCCACTAGGCCAGACCGGTCGGCCAATTATGGAGGACTAGGAAGTCTATAAATGAGGCCTTTGATTGGGACATTTGGGGTATTCATAGGTTACAAAAACATGGGGTGTTCCGTACCTACATGGCGATCCAATGTTCATAGGTACGGTACCTATGCCACACAGATTATGAAAGCGAATTCCCTGTTTCAGTCATTTCCATTTTAGGCGTACTTCCTATCATGTTATGTACGAACCTACCTATTTATACACAAGTTTGTAATTAGTTAGATCTGGGCTATAACCGCGAAAATCGATGTTCGCAAATTGCGGGCATTTTTCTCTGTCAGTCTTATTACGCCTTCATTGGAGTAAAACTTCCCCGCAATTTGCGGATTTCGGTTTTCGCGGTAGCCCCTCTGTTACCTATATAATATACCTATTTGTATATCACAAACTCCAATACATACATGGAAATATTGATAGGTGTCTAATTCTGAAGCAGGTAATGAAAGCGCATATACTCGTGTTGTTTTAAATTAAATGCCATAAATGATTTGAATATAATAATCTTCACAGCTTTAAAGGTACTCAAAAATACAGGTAGAAATCCCGTGAAAGCTCATAAAGGCTGTATTAAGTTACCCATTGTACCGACTGCAAAAAAATATGCTTTTAGATGTTCTTGGAACCAAGGCAGAGCTACCTGAGCTGAAATTGAATAGAAAGAAAATAATCCCAAGATAAAGTACTCATTGAGAGCGTAAATCGGTATTGTTATAGGAACTAATTTTGCGAAATTGAGTCGTTGGATAATAAACTTTAATTGCTTTGTATAAGGTTGATTTTGCATCTAGTGTGTAGTGTACACGTGAATGTTGTTTATTTTTGCCTACCACGATGTTTTTTCAGGATCTTGTAAACTAGAAAAAACTACCTACCTAATAAGGTATTAATACTACGCGCCCTACCCTAAGGTAAGCCTTTTCTAAGCCTTGTTAGACAGCCTTTCTAGCTCGATCGCGCGCAATCTGTCATCTCACATTTAACAAACGAAACACAACAAAGGTCTCTTTCTTAAATCGCCCTAAAACAAAACACAAAACGAACTTTCGCGAAATGTTGATTTAATATCGCGCTCGAATAAAAACAAAACACGGCCTAAATATAACGACCTAGCGTGATACCTTGTCACATTAAACTGCTTCGGCGTCTTCGTAAACATTTGGTGCGTGGAGCGCGGCGCGGTAGTTAGACATGGTTGTAAGAGGTATGTATATTTAGGGCAGGATGAAAGGGCTTGTCTGGAGAGCTGCTATTCAAAAACCTTTAGTTCCAAGTGCATTAGAAACCGACCAATATACCGGTGATAACTTTAGCGTAGCTTTTATGCAGGTCTGGGTCAGGTTAAACTGGATATTAAGGCGCACAGTAGGGAATGTTTTGTGATGTAGTTTTGTGTATACTGTATACACAATATACACATGCTAGGTGTGTGGGGTAGGGTCAGTTACTGGAAAGTTTACATTTTCTTATCTGTTGTGTGGTTCTTATGATTTTTATAGTGCAGATACATTTTGACATCGCGCTAGTTTTTAGCCGACAGCCGAAATGTAAGTATAGTTTGTACATGTATGTCTAGGTATTACGTATGTATGTAGGTCGGTAGGTACGTCTACGAATACATATTTGCCCTTTCCTGCTTATGATAAATTGATAATATAACTAAAAGTTAAAAACGTAATAAACCGCTATTATTTATTATCCAAGAAAACAAGGCAAAATATATTATATATAAATAATAGGTATGTCTTTAATCTATCCCAGTTTTTACAAAATTTCCATTTAAACTATTTAATATGTTGACTGTTATACCAATACAACGAAGTAATAATCTGATTATTACTGTAAACAGCTCCGCTCGCGCTTGGCCGGTTTTTTGCTCTCATTTTACGATGTCTGGATGCAAGTCTGTGTGCATCGGTTCAAAAGCGAAAGAGCGTAAGCGGCTATGGTAAGTGAATGCTTTTAAGCTTTTATAAGTGTTGTTATATCGCTGTATTCGAATCGCCTACAAGGCTACCGCTTCAGGCGTCACCAGTGTAAGGATGTAAGATTGATTATGTAGTTATTACTGATGATAGTTTAGGTTGGTTTAGTCAGTAAGCAATGACTATAGTAGCAATGGTAACAATAGTAGGTACTTCTTATATGTATGTTGGTCTGTAGGCAGGTCTTTTTGAAGCACGAAGGGTTGTATTGTATGGTTTGTATGTGTGTAGCATGGGAATTGTGGAAAGCTTTGTGTTTATTTTGAACTGAGTTCGAATATATTCTAAAGTACTTACTAGGTAACTAAATGAGTTAGGGAAGCATACTATGAGCTTTTTACTGTATTTAGTTGGTTCTTACCTGTCTTACGCAACTTTACGTAAATAAATTCATAAGTCCATAAATTACGTCATCGATTTTTAACCGCCCCCCCCCCCCCAAGTCATCCAAAAATCATGCTTCAAATGACCCCGTTTCCTCCTACGGCATGCTACCATCATCCAATGTCCAGACCTCCCCCTCCCCCCCCCATTTGAAATGACGTAATTTATGAATAGCCCCTAAGGGTAACCTGCCTATTGCAAATTTAACGTCTACATAAGTACATAGGTTAAAGTTCCAAGATAGATCATAATATGGTGTAGCTAAATAGGTACGTACCAGAAGTTTGAATAGCTTAAATTAGTGATACGTAGATACAAACTAAGGACTTACCTTTTTATTTTGCTTGAAAATAAACTTATCAAATGGGCTTAATAGACAAAATAATACTAACCAACGACAGTCGCCATCAGTTTGGCCAAGGTGTTTAAAAATATCTAAACAAAGCTTCTATTAGCTAAACCTTAAATGTTTGTTCAGATTATCCAATATGTTTGAGCACCTTGCCCGTTCTATATATATCCTAACATAGGATATTGTTTACCTTTCAAAGTGTATGTAGCATAAACAGGATAGGAAAGTTCCAAGTTCTAACCCCCGGCTAGGTATCCTAGCATGTTATGTTAACTAGTTAGGGTAAAGTAATTTCATGCTAAGCCAACTTTGCCTAATATCTGTTAGTGTAGTACCTACTACACTACACTGACAGATCATAGGCAAACTTGCGTATTGTCGGTACCCTACCAATGGTAGGCAACTTTAACCTTAGTGTTCCGTACAAAACTTTGTTCACGGAATACTTATTATTTTTAAGTTGGTAACTTTTCTAGGCGCTTTATGATGTAGGTAGGTATTTCGACAAAGCTTTATGAATTATTTACCTACAAAATTAGTACCGCCAATGTCCGACATTGTAAAAAATTATGACTTCTCATAACCACCAAAGTTACGTTAGGTATTCTACAACACCTAGGTGCACTAAATAATAACGTTCATAAAACATGCTTCCAACAACAACATGGATACGGAAACAAACATACAAGGGTACAAAATGTACATGTACTTACATACAAGGGGACAGTTTGGACTTAAGATTCGAAAAATTTAAATACCTAATGTTTAAATGATCGAGTTTGTAAGAAGTCGAGTGTAGAGTATCTACTAGAACTAAGTATGTCTCAAACTAAGTTTGTTTACACAAATTACAATGAAAAAAGTTGGAAAACAAGACGTGCAACAAGAAGCCCTCTCGCAAGCCTACAATGTTTCACGTAAGGCGATACGAAGCTCTGTTAATGTTAATTATTAGTTCCAACACAGCCCGAGCCTATCCTAACAACCCGCAACCGATCCATCCACATTCTACGATCTAAAAAACATCGGAGAATAGATGCGATCTTCGCGCACATTTCGACAATTCCAGAGAAACCGACCCGCGCCTTTGTCGGTGTTTTACAACAGAAAAAACAACATCCCCAGATTTTTTGCCTAAGGGTAGGTAACCTTAATTAAATCCGAGTTTTTTGCCACTCGAACAACTTTTTAGACAAGTTCACGATTAACCACGAAGGCATGCTACACCTGCCTAGCAACGGTAACATGCAACGAAACTATTCTACCCCTAGAAACTAGCGTACACCGCCTACCTAACCTCACTTTTGCAGTCGAGCTTTCGTAGAACCAATAAACAAGCCGCCGACAACGGTTAAGCTACGACTACAGACTACCTACACATTAAATTAACCGAAATACAAGCACCTAAGTAAGCTACTTTTAACAAACTAATCGATACATTTAGCGGGTCTCGGGACACGAACAACCACTGGTGGGGTAGGTAAACAAAACACTACCTACAAAGCACAGAAATTGTGGATTCTGTGCGAATTACTGCTAATTTAGGGAGCTAGGGGAGGATCGAATATAACCTAAAAGCCAACGCACGTGCGCCCTTACGTAAGGGTGGATACGCCGGGTCACAACAGCTGTTAACGTACCTTGTCTGCCGACGATCTCCGCGACGTGCTCCGAGGATGGTACAGGGACGCACTCGGTCATGTTTTGCGACTTCTTCGCGCGGTCGTCCGGCGGCGGCGCGAACCCCAGGGGGCTCGCGAGAGGGTTCGCCGTGGGCAGGCTCTCCCCCAAGTTGAGGAGGCTCAGCTCCAGCGCTAGTTGGAAGGCGCGCTGGTCTTCTACCAGGCCACCGCCGACCGAGCCGAGCTCGCCGAAGAGGCTCGACGGCATTTCCACTTGCGAAGCTATTTTGCTGGTTAAAGAGAGGTCGCCCTCTCGTCACTGGGTTAAAATGTGCGTTCGATCGTCTATGTGCCGCGTGGAGGCATGGACACGTGCGTGCGGGTCGGCTCGCGGCGGTGAACTGTCGCTCGCCGGCCGGCGGGCGCAGCGCGCACGCGTGGCGCGCGGCGGCGCGGGGCGCGGGGCCGACTGCATCAGGGCGGCATCGCACAGCTTCCGCCCGCCCTGTACTACGACCACGCTACCTGGCTACTACCCTGCTACTACCTATACTAGTATACACTACCTATACTAGTTTACATAATAACTGCGGCCGCTGCACTTATTAAAAAGTGTTGCGGTAGGCACAGGCAAATCACACCATTTTTGCACTGAATTAGTCTACTTACGGGGATTCGTTGAGGCACTGAACTCATTAGTCTCATTACTTCAATACAAGCTAAATACGTAGGTAATTGAAAACAATAACTTAATTATTAAAACTTTGAACATACTTTTACTTATAGCAGCTTACTTACAATAATGATTAATGTTTGTAACTTTTTCAGGCGTGAGGGTTAGTTATATAAATTTTCTTAAAATTCGTCAGATTTCTGCTTTGACGTTTCGACAACTTTGTAATCAACACAAATAAATATTAATCAGAATCGTGGACCGTAATATAGATTTAGATATTTATTATTCTCGTACTTAATATTAAATTACATTATGAATAAACTTGTTATATTAATTATAAATTGTGTTGCTTAAATAAAGGCGAGATATAGCCAAGACATTTAATTTTGTTAGTGGTATCGATCGACTCAATTCGATCGAAAGGGGCTATTCATAAATTACGTCATTTCAAATTAGGGGGGGGGGGGTCTGGACATCGGATGACGGTAGCATGAAGTAGGAGGAAATGGGGTCATTTGAAGCATGATTTTTGGATGATTATAGGGGGGGGGGGTCAAAAATCATCAAAAATCGATGACGTAATTTATGGACAACCCCAAAATAGGTAGCAGTAAAGGTTCCGTCACACAGGCGCGTTTTCCGGGGCATTAGCATTTTATTATGTAAAAGCGGCGCGCCCCGCTCACTCGCCGCCCGCAAAACGCGCCTGTGTGTCGCAGCCTTAAGCATGATCAGACCTCGACTTAAAATGTGCTATTTCACAACACAATATTAGTAATTGCACATTCTTTATTTACTTAAATTTTATAGCACAAAAGAGGACTTAATGTTCAAAAGGCTAACTTAATGCCATATCAGACTCTTTCTCTACCAGTGAACCTTAGGGCAAGGCTGAAATTTGTTAATTAATTTCGGCAACGTGAGCTATAAGTACCGTTAAATATTATTCTTGTTAAATTTAATCATCGTCATCACCCACTTCAAAAAGATTCGTTAATACATGTTATATACTTTTGCAGTACATAGTCTGATGCGCTACCTATTTTTGATGTAAGTATGTAGGTACTTACTTTATTATCGAACTAAACAAATATGTACTTAGACAAGTACTTAGGTACAAGGTTAGACGGAAGGGGGTTCAGATCCGGACCGGGCGTTCGCCGAAGTGATAAGGAATCAGGGAAACTAATTTAGATCACCGAATATTGGCGCCACAGATATTTATGATTACATGTATGTTCACGAGCCAGGGAGGCATTCGGATTTCACAAGTTGTGACAGTTTTGATACGAGCTTGGTGGTTACTCGCGCTGAATGGTGCATGCGAAACGAAAGTCGTGCGTGGCTCCTCTACACGATGGGCCAGCGCCATCCAAGGGACGCAGCCATGCGGTAGAATGAGAAAGCAATATCACTTGCTCCCTCAAACGCATAAATGCGTCCTTTGGAGTGGCCGGCGTTGGCCCATCGTGTAGAGGAGCCATCATGCGTACAAACCACCAAGATCGCCAAACATCAAGGTAAGTACCTTATACCTTACCTAATATCCAAAAAATTTACAAAATAGGCAGCACAGCCGTAGATGAAATAGTGTTAGCAGGTACACCACTATCGATGAAATCTTTCTCCGAATTGATAAGCTGATAAGGAATCGAGGAAACAAATTTAAGTTTGAAATTTAAATAACAAAACAAATATCTATTATTACACGTGTCAAAAAATAATTTCTACAAAAGCTTTCTATACTCCATTGTCTCAAAAATGAATGAATAAAGGAATTATCACAAGTTACCTGAGAAAATGTAAAGGTGTGAGTATACAACACGATAACATGAAAGAGAATAGAGCTTCGATAAGGGACAATGCTGAACCCTTTTTGATAAAACTGCCACGGTTGTTAATAAATAGATTATCTGTTATCGGCTCACAGCGTAAGCTTTCATCATCATCATCATCATCATTGGACTGTCACCTGTGGGATGGCTCAGCTAAATACCAACTCGCCGCTTTGGACTCAGTGGAGCGCAGAGCCAGGAGGATGATTGGCGACAAGAAGCTAACGGCTAAGCTTCAGTCTTTGGCCCATCGGCGGAAAGTCGCCAGCCTGTCGGTATTCTACAGGCTGCACTTCGGGGAGTGTGCCCAAGAGCTACACGAGCTTATTCCACCGTCCCCATTCTACCATCGGACTTTTAGACGCACGGCCGGTTTCCATCCTTACTTGGTAGATATTCCACCAATTCGCACGAAGCGCTTTGCTTCCACTTTCCTTATGCGCACTGCCAAGGAATGGAATTCCTTGCCGGCGTCTATATTTCCGTGTTCTTATAACCCGGCAACCTTCAAATCAAGAGTGAACAGGCACCTTCTGGGCGAGCTCGCTCCATCGTAGGCCACGTCTACGCCTCGGTTAGTCTGTGGCCATGAGTAAGCCCATTCATAATAATAAAAAAAAAACATCAATAAGATGATGGTTTAAGCAGCGTCTATATTAAGAGTGCGGCACTTCCTTAAGCTTTCAAGAGTATTAGTAATCAGTAGAGCTGTGATTTTGGATTATTACGGCGTTTTTTTAGCTTTTCAGGTAAGGTAAGGTTAGGTGGAGTAGGACAAGAGAAATACATACTGTTTCTCCTGTCCCATACAAAATAAACTATATTTCTCTTACCCCAGATGACCTTACTTATAGTTCGTTTTTTTTGGCATTAGAAAGAACTCCACAGAAGCAAGCGTGCAGTTTTTATCAGGCTCTTTAATTGTTAATAATTATTGAATTATCTATTGAAGCATGGTCAATACATATAATTTACTTCAAACTATTACCGCTAATAGTGCCAGATTTGGAACCACAAGCTTACTTCTGCGAAGTTCTTTCTAATGCTAAAAAAAACGGACTGTAAATTAAATAGCAAAATGTTGATTTACGTACCGTACAATCAGGTAACTTTAGTCCACAACTTACAACTATGGACCAAGTTCAAGTTCCAGTAAATATATGTGGTATTATCTATGAAAAGGGACCTTATTGTCGATGGCGCTTACGACTATAACTTCGATGAATAAAATACGTAGTAGGTTTAAATTGAACATTCTGGCTCATTTCGGTTCGCTCGGTCCCAATTTAGCAATTAAGTTTCTGTGAATACTGGAACATTCAATTTTCTTGTCTATCCATTGTGGAGGTCAATTCTGTGCCTCCAGTGTAAAAGGGTTAAACTCAAAAAATTAAATTTTTCAGTATGGCCGAAAAACGTTTCAAATCGTGTTTTCTCTGCATTGTTTCTAAAAATAGTAGGTTTTTGGTTTTGGTTTAGACAGTTTAAGTCATGAATTATAATTTGTCATTTAAATTAACCTGACTTATGTGAAAGTAACGGAAATATTGGCTTTCAAAAACAACTTATATCCCTTTTCACAAAAATAATGAATGTATGAAAAGGTTAAACTGCACTTTCTCTATTGTTGCTAAAATCTTTTTGAACTTTTGTATTGTGTAAAGGAACCATTTTGCGAATTAAATATTGTTTTTATTTAGATTGATGGTAAAAAAAAACAAATCAAAAAGAATAATATTAATGTAATTAAAGAGTGACTTAATATATTTAATTTATTTGTTGAAATTGTGAATGGTTACTGAACCATTCACAATTTCAACAGAGTAATGTTGTACTGTTGTAATGTTGTGCTGTACTTAGTAGTGTTGTACTGATAACAGGGCAGTTATACTTGTTTTTCTTAGTTCCCCATTTATGTTTTTTTTGTTTTTGTTGCACAATTATTTCATATATGCCTTCCACCGTTTTGCACAACATTGACCAACTAAAAAAAATTATATGGAAAGGAATCTAAGTGCACATTAACCATAATCGTTAACTCAATTTAGCGAAACTAGATGGTGAAAAACGGTCAAAGTAAATTATTTATACCCCTTTACACATCATGACGTCCTATAAATTAAAATAAATCGTTTTGAACATAATGGTTAAGATTTTTGGCAAACTTTAACCCTTTTGCACAATCGATATCTCAGCAATTAGAAGTCGTAGGGCCGTGGGTGTCAGCCCAAAAGGTGTAATTTCATGAAATAAACCTTGTACTAGCAAAATTTGTAATTTGGACAAACTCGAGTTTAACCCTTTTACACTGGAGGTACAAAATTTATGTTATGTAACGCTGATGAACTGATCAGTCATCGAGTTTAAAGGTCCCTTTTTATTGTTTTTTTAATAACTCGTAAACGGTAGCCTATAGCAAAAAATGTTCTGATACATAAGTAATCTACATACAATTTTCTACATTAAACCTTCTATAAACTTTTTCGCTACCTTCAATATTTAAGGAAGAAAGTAAATTATACTCAATACATAAATAAATATTATAGGACATTTTAACATAAATTGACTACTAAATATTCCTGCAAGGAGTAATAAGGTCTGTTTAATAAATTACATTTTAGCCTTTTTGTGAATTTATTTGAATTATTGAACTGCTTAATTAAATTAAATTAAATTAAATTATTTATATCAGAAATTAAGTTTCCGTAATATATTAGAAGCTTATTATTACTCTTAACCTATGTTAGTGACTACCTATGTTATGTACTTTATTTAGATTTAATAGACATGTAGGCTACTCCAGTACTCCCAGAAAGCGCCATCTATCCTGTCTGCTACAGTGGCTAGGAGACTGTTGGCACTGCCGCATACGCGCCGCACCAGCGACGCCACCCGCTTGCGCATGATGGCGTGGAAGCCGTCGGTGCGCGTCTCCGCGAACATACCACTAGCGCTGCAATAGCGCGGCAGCCCCAACAGCATCCTAAAAGCGTTATTATATTGGACGCGTAGGGCGCTGTAAGTTTTTTGAGTAAAGTTGATCCATAGGCTGCAGGTGTAAAATGACTGGCAGTACGCCTTAAAAAGGGTGATTTTATTGCTAGTGCACCTTGCGAACCTACGAATCAACATATTACTTCTTACTGTCAGCACCCTACGCTCCCTTTCCCATCTACGTCATCTTTTAGCGATGCGGTTAGCCAGTGTCCCAAGTACTTAAATTCTCTTACTACTTTAAGAGGAGTGCCATTCAGTCTCACTGGAGGTAACATTTGGTCGTTTAATTGGACTATTCTTCCTCTGAAAACTAGCAGCTCGATTTTAGAGACATTGTACTTGAGACCCGGGGCCTCCGCATACCGCTCACAAACACCTACTAGCGTCCTAAGGGCGTCGATCGATGGGCTTAGCAACACCATGTCGTCCGCGTAACTGATGTTATTTACGAACGTTCCATCTATTGAACATCCGACCATAGTGTTGCTAAGCTCCTCGATCAGCCGATTGACATATAGGCTGAAGAGTCTGGGCGACGCAAGCCCCCCCTGCCTGACCCCGCAATCCAACCTATACTCATCGGATAGCGAACCCGCCCACTTAACGACATTGGTTTGGTGGCCGTACCAAAACCTGAACAATTCCACCAATTCCCCGGGTAAAGACGTCTCCTCGTAGAGTTTGTGCCAAAGTCTGTTATAGGACACCAGATCGAAGGCTTTCGAGAGATCAAGAAAACACGCCAAAACTGGTTTTTTCCTGTCTGAGTAGTATCGGACAGTGTGCTTAAGACAAAGGACTGCCGTCTCGGTGGATAAGCCCGGCCGAAATCCAAATTGTGCGTCATAAAGCACCGTGTGTTTTTCCAACTGTTTGTCAAGCACACTGTCCAACACCTTTGCTACAATCGTAGCCAACGAAATGGGCCTATAATTTTTAATGTCCGAGGTGTCTCCTGTACGGTTTTTAATAATTGGTACTCGCTCGCTCGGTATATAAGTACGGCTGACACAGAAGCTGAAGAACATGGCGAGTACTCTAGGTAAGTGTACCCCTGCATGCTGCAGGTGCTCAATGCTAAGAGAGTGGTGTCCTGGCGACTTCCCTCGCGTCATGTTCTTCACCACCGATGCCACCTCCTTAGCTGTAATTCTCACCAGAGGCCCCGAAGGCACACACCTCGTTGGAGGTGGGCCCCCGCAGGGCCCCAAGGGAGACTCAACCTTGAAATGCTTCTGAAACAAATCAGCTATCTCCTTAGGCTCGCTAACACCCTCTACACTCACAGAGAGGCCCGCCCTCGGTCTCAATTTATTAGTTTGCTTCCAGAAATTTTTAAAGTCATTAATCAAATAAATTTTTAATGTCATTTCTTAAAAATTATAGATGTTGGTTCCATTGTACTCAATACTTCTTTTAAAATGTATATAATTATTTGACTGCCTACATGTACCCTACCTTATTCTTACAGGGTCAACTTGGGAATAACTCCTTACAGTTACAAAGGTCACTCTCTTTATACAAATTTTAATTGGCAATTTTAGAAATAAAATTGATAGTATAAAACTTGTCGAAGTCAGGGGTGCGAAATCTTGACTTCGGTCAAACTCGGCTCCGCTTGGCTTAGAATTGCTCCGAGCAATTATTAGGGTTGGCACCACTTGACTTCCTTTTGCGTGCACAACCACAGATAAGATAATCACTTGATTTTTGACAACCCTAAATAGCCGAAACAGATAGTGCCATATATTAGAAAGAGACAGCATCATTCGACCCTGAACCGCTGTCAAACTTCGTTTTTGTAGGAAGTTTCCTTTATGTACGTTAGTACTATTAATGATTCTGTGTCGAAGTCTGCGTGCGCCTGTTTATACTTTATACGCTGCTAGCGGGAGGCCGAGCGCGCACGCAGGCGCATGCGCAGGCGCCGGTCACGCGCTCGCACGCGCTACTCAACTCCCTGCTCAAGTCGCAGCCACAGTGCGATTTTGTGATTGCGATGGGGCGAGTGACAAATTGACAATGGAATGCAAGAGGATATTAGAAAGAGAGATGCCTAAGAGTACCATGCCATAATGAATACCTGTGTTTTAGCTGTATATTGTGTAATTGCTTTATAGTGTTAATGCATTATGATGTTAATGTGTTCCAATTTGTGCCGCTTTGGCATTAGCTATAAGGTGCAATTTGTTTTGTTGTAATAATAATAATAAATAAATATGTCAGTGTCTCACGGAAGTTTTGGTATAAAAGGGACCCACTTCCAGATGACCTACAAACTTTATATTTGGTGGCAAATGTATATAGAGGAAAAAATCTGAGCAAGTGAAGGTCAATGACAATGTAATGGGAACTCTTGGGTTAGCTAATTTAATTTAAATAAGCACCACTAGCACAAACTGAGCGCTTAGCCCGAAACACGACAATATCGTTACCTGCCTCTTTATCACTCTTTCATATTTGAACAAATAACAAAATTTAAATTTTCGCGTATGGAGGTAGGCTCTCTGTAAACAAACAGCCTTTATGAATAAATGTCATGGACGTAATAGTGAAAAACTGTTAACAGTACATCAGGTGCTACATTACGACACCCGGATATAATAAGCACATTGGGTGATGATAATAATAACAAACTACGTCAAAAATTTAAAGGGCCATATGTACTGTAAAACGTAATGTATCGTAATACATAGTACATTACTATATAGGCCTGGAAACGAAGGGTTGTAGGCCATGTAGATATACACCGAAAACACCGTTTGTATAGTGCATTTCTCAAACTTGCAATGAAATATCTATAAGCTACGGTGAGGTGACCAAAATTGAGAAAAAATTGTCTAAAAATTTAATTTAGAAAGGAGCAAGTACCAGGGCCTCATGAGTTACGAGGTATTGTTGACCAACCCGCCGGGCCCCAGCGGCCGGGGCGCGTACGAGTAATCGTGGGCCGCGGCTGCTGTTAGAAACAAAAGAAGGTTGCTTTTGCTTTTTTTTTTGCATTATGGTACGGAACCCTTCGTACGCGAGTCCGAATCGCACTTGCCTGGTGTTTTCTTTAACCTTGGCCATATTCCCATTTGTATGGGATCTACTACCGCCGTGCGAATGTATCAACGACTAGTTTAAAGTGACACTTTTTCAATGTATTTGAAATAGGTATTTGAGTATTTATGGGTATGAAAAAGTAAAACGATTATTTCAAAATGAATTCCTTGTCCTTGGTTTATACGAAAATGATACCAAACTTGACCTGACAGCTACAGGTAGGTAGAAACAGACCGCATTGTACCGCCGGAATCGCATTTCCCCTCTCCCTTTTTAGGTGGAAGCAAAGAGTTAATATTTTTAAGACATTATATCAATAAAGTATGATCCAAGGAACAATCGTGCCAAGCGGCATCGCCTAGGATAAAACGGCCAACTCAGTGCACTTCTCCATTTACATTTTCCCTTAAATATTTTTTTAAATATTGATCCTAGCAAAAAAGTATATAGAATATTTAATGTAGTAAATTTTATGTAGATTACTTATGTATAAGATTTTTTTGTACAAGCCACCATTTACGAGTTATTTACAAAAAATATTAACAATTGATTTACTTTCTCCTTTAAATATTGATCCTAGTGAAAAACTGTATACAATATTTAATGAAGAAAACTTTATGTAGATTACTTATGTAAAATATTTTTATAATATAAATATTAACAATTAAAAATATTAATAATTAACTTTCTCCCTTAAATATTTTTTTTAAATATTGATCCTAGCGAAAATGTGTATAGAATATTTAATGTAGAGAATTTTATGTAGATTACTTATGTATAAGAACATTTTTTGCTACAGGCCACGGTTTACGAGTTATTTATAAAAAACTATAAAAAGGGACCTTTAAACCCGATTTGTTTTCAAACACAACATGACTGATCAGTTCATCAGCGTCACATAATATAAATTGACCTGCGCAGTGGATAGACAGCTAAATTTAATGTTCCAGTATTCACAAAATCTTAATTGCTAAATTGGGACCGAGCGAACCGAAATGGGCCAGAATGTCCAATTTCAATCTACTACGTATTTTATTCATCGAAGTCTTTGTCGTAAGCGCCATCGACAATAAGGTCCCTTTTCATAGATAATACCACATATTATACTTAATTAAGTAGTTTTCAAATTATAATTATTATCTAATACATACCTATGTGACGTTATCTATGAAAAGGGACCTTATTGTCGATGGCGAATATCAACGATGTTCCGATATAAATACAATGCCGCGCGACGATGTGCGGCCTAAGCGCCATAAGGTCCCTTTTCATAGATAATGCCCCATATAGAAAAATCATTAGTATATTTAAGCAGCAAAATAAATGTAACGAGTACAAATCAAAAAGGCTCGTTGATAAATAATCAACGTTAAAAACTGGATCATAGGACTATACCTAACTAGTTAACCTGGTTGTGATTTTACGGTACTCTTTATTTGACGGCTTCCAATGTAGTCGGCGGTGATAGCGATCCTGCCTATTAAACAGGAGTTCCCGAGTTCGCAAACTCTCAAAAAAACTGTACAGACATTTCCTTTTTCAGTGCTTACATACACGATATTGGTACAAAGGGCTAACTTCCAAAGCTTTAACGTTGGGTGTCAGGGCTCCTCTACACGCTGGGCCAACGCCGGCCACCCCAAGGGACGCATTTATGCGTTAGAGGGAGCAAGTGATATTGCTATCTCGTTCTGCCGCATGGAGTGGCCGGCGCTGGCCCATCGTGTAGAGGAGCCATCACGAATTTCCGTCTACAGGTAAAGCGGTTTGTTAGTGACTCATGCACATTGACAGTTTTGCTGTACAAAAATGATCTTTATAGCTATTCGCAGTTACGTCGTGATTCGTCTGCCCCACTAAGCAGTAATAAATGTAACAGCCTTTGAAACGTCAGTTGGTATTTGGAATTTATTGCGCAGGAATACGATCGACAATTGTATGACGTTTTTAAGGGTTGCTAAGGCTAAGGCAGTAAAAATTGTATCGAAAGATCCTTAATACGTAATAGCATAAATGTCAACCACCCTTTAAAGTCTCTGTTTTTGAAAAAGATTTGATGGGGACTGAGAGATCATCGGTATATTCTTGAACCCGAAATCCGTACAAACTACTACATTTATAATTAAGTATGTGTAGTTGCATGCTATCTTATATGTGTATGTAGCCATGCTCATACCCGTACCTCTTTATAATACTTTGTAAGTGTAGCCTAATACATATATACTTACTTTACTCTTTGGTGTAGCATATAAAATCATACGATCGTTTAGGACTATGTCAGTTAAAAATTGAGCGTAAGGGCAGGTGTGGCTCACTTCGCGATTTCGTCGCTTTGCTACAGGTAGCTAGAAGTACATCCGTTCGGCCCCAATTTTGGGGTTTGCCATAAGCCGCGCGTGGCGCTGTCGCCACCTAGCGGCCATATCTGTGCTGATAGTAACATACGCGTTTTGTTAGAGAGTGAGTCTTCTGTACTTAGTACTATTATTTATTCTGTGGTAAGGCACTTATTGTCCCACCGCCGACGATGAGCGATAAGCGAGTAGAACGATAAACTAGAAACGAGTGGGCGAGCGGCGAGCAGCGAGTGTTAGCTCCAATAGTTTTGTCGCTCAGCTATAGGCGAGTGTTCGAGTGCGACGGGCTATTACTCGCGTCACTCGCTCGGGCGGCGCAGCGTAGCCGAACACGCAGACTAATTGGTCTCGCAGCTTGAGTTCTAACTACGAAGCGAGCATCGCCGAGCGAGCCGCTGAGGTAGTTTTATAGACCAGCGGTGGAACAAAAATGGGTTTTGATAACATTAAAGTTTTTTCTTTTTTGATATGTTATTGTAAGCATGTTAAATAACATTCATGTAAAAAGTTAGAAAATTTTAGGTGGAGCGTTCGGCCATATTTAAATTTTTAATTTTTGCTAAATAACTATGTAAATATAAAATTAAAGTTACAAAAAACTTTAACATATTCAATAACACTTTAATTTATTCACACTATTCGGTTTTTAGAAATCTGGAACAGCTGCTTTCTGGTGAACGTAAAAACAGGAATTATTATGAAAATACAGAATTAGAGTAGCTGATATTGCAAAATTACGATATTATGTATCAACTTAGTATACATGTAAAAAGTTAGAAATGTAGACAATGTGCTTGTCTAGATATTGATTTCTCGTTAAGCAGTATAGCCAATATTGAATTAAAGTTTGTAGAGTTAATATTACACGGTCATAATAAAGATCTTACTTCTCACACAAAAGATTAGAAATATAAAATCACGGCGACACTAAATACTGATACGTAAGTATGCATTCCGAGCTTATATTAAGTTACATTTCAAACGCGCGGCGTTTGCGCGCGCCGCGCTGTGCGCCGTGGCAGGAGGCAGCGATCGACGGTCGCGGGCTAGCGGTTAGCGCGGTGCCCTTAAAAATACGCAAAGCGTTTATAAAATTATTATCAATGGTAAATAGTTATTTTACACAGTACACTAATGGAAACTTACCTTCCCTTATTTATTTCTATATGTACTAGGGATTGCCCGCGGTTTCGTTTACGTAGAATTCGTTATCGTGTTAAGTACAGAAATAATAGATACATTTGAAAATTATTTTAGGTGCATTGTCATACAGATAACTACCCTTGTTAAAGTATTCTTCAAATTCAATACACAGGTGTCATTTCAATATAATTTTGCGTAATTTGGCGCTTTTAGGTTATAAATGACTAGCGACATATATTTTTTAAGAGCGATCATCTCCGATAATATTTACTTTATCATAAAATCAATTTCAAACTGACGTTATTCAATATTTATCATTTTAAAGTCAATATTACCAACCAACTGATCCAATTTACCTACGGTAACAACTCAAAATTTGCATCAAATTAAATGCCACTTTTCTTATCCGTTACGAACAATCAAGAGGGCCTTTACGAGCTGATGTGGTGAAAATTTTATTTAACCTTCGTCCCTTGAAACCTTCACTACGCTCAAGGTTCAACTTTATGAACCACTAACTACGCTCGTGGTTCAATTTTAGAATGTTTGAATTTGTGAATGCCTCGAACAGCCAAACTGTGGAATGAACTGTCCGATACGACCTTCAAACCTTCAAAGACCCCCATCTTAAAGGTCGGCAACGCGCTTGCAACCCTTCTGGTGTTGCGGGTGTCCATGGGCGGCGGTAATCGCTAACCACTAGATGATCCGTCTGCTCGTTTGCCTCCTATTTAATAAATAAAAATGTTTCGCTTGTTTGGGTATCAATATTAGCACGAGCGGTTAATCAACAACTTTTCCCCTTGTAAAACAAATAAATAAGGTAGATGAGGTGCAGGCATATGAGGCCCGGCGGGTAACAAGGCCCAGCATTCAAAAATAGCAGTTGCTCCCTATTATTCCCAATTATTCTGAATTTGTACTTGTTGCTAAGAAGGCCCACTGTCAGTGCAGGTAAAAAGGTCTAGTCCCGGGCCTTATTGAACGTATGAGATGAAATATTAGATTAAAATATTTTAAGATAATTTTCAATATTTTTAATCTCTTATTAATAAGGTCGATTTGAAGAAACTTCTATGAAATTATGACTTATAAATAACACTTGCACTGCGTGGGCTGTCAAAATTGCTGCAGACTTTTCTTGGTCTAACTCTAATAATTTTTCACTTGCTTTATTGACCTAAAGACGTTTTAAAGAATCAAAAAGTCTAATAACATTGAGGCACTTATACTTTTTAAAGGCAGTAACTAATTACAAGTGACTTTTTTTTGTTAATACATAGGTAGGTATTTACGATCATCATCATATATTTAAGAGTATGACTCTTGTCGGTGGAGCAAATTCCATGTTTGGCGGTCCTCCGCCTTCTCTTTGACAGCCCGATACGACACGACTTTGATCTTTTCCTTTATTTGATCCATGTACGCTCTCCTTGGTCTTCCCCTCTTCCTGTTTGCTTCAACTTTCCCTTCTATGATATTTTTGATAAATTCGTCGTGTCGTATCAGGTGCCCAAGCATCCTTCCTCTTCTATTGTCTATAGTTCTTAACAAACTCCTCCTCTCTCCTACTACATAGGTCACACTGAATGTTTTGCACTACTGGCCACTGGTAAACATTTAAATTATGAATTGTATATTTAAAAAAAATACAGGCTTTTGATTATGGAATGTGACAAATGTTGGCGACAAATCGATCGTCTTTTGTTTTTAATGGCTTGTCAAAGTAAGTCAGTGCGTTGAACGTGGCTTTAACGCGAAAATATTTTTAGAGCTATGATTTTGTTATGATTTTAAAAGTTCGCTTACTCCGCAAGAGTGTAGTGCTTGCCTTCAAAATGCTTTTGGGATTGAAGCACCACATCTGAGCATCGTGAGGCGTTGGTATGGTGAATTTAGTAGAGACAGTATTATTCTAGATAATGATTTTCGTGAAGGTCGACCGTCCACGGCGATCATTCAAGGAAACGTGGCTACTGTGAGACGACTCATTGAAGAAAACCCACGAATCACCTATGACGAAATTTGAGGACAATTAGGGATAGGTATGAGACAAATACAAAAGATTTTACAAGAATATTTAAAAGTCGGGAAGCCTTGTTGTCTTTGGATTCCTCACGAATTAACTTCAGTCCAGAAACAGGTACTTTTTGACTGGTGCCGAGAAATGCTGCGTAAGTACAAGCAAGAAAGTTCAAATGCTGTATATAACATCGTTAGAGGAGATGAAATCTGGATTTACTGCTACGATCCGGAAAAAAGGCATTAGTCCAGTCAATGGGTCTTTCGAAGGTGACAGGAGGCCCATAGAAGTTCAACAAGCCAAAAGCGTTGCCAAACATTTTGATCGTCTGTTTTTTTTAAACGCGACTTTTTTGTACCGTACTTTTAAATAATAAAAGAACGTTAAATACTGAGTAGTACACTACCATTTGTGTGCCCGCAGTCATTGAAAAAGACCGCGAGAGACGACCGAGAAGCCGCATCCTCCTGCGTCATAATAATGCGTCCACCGATACCACAATAAAGGCAAAAACATTTTTTAATTACGAAAACGTGGAAAATGTCTCTTATACGGATTATAATCCAGACATTGCACCCTGTGACATCTATCTATTTCCCAAAATTAAGGATTTAATTTGGGGTTTGACATTTAAGACCCCGGATAAGGCAGTTACTACGTTTCATCACCACGTCGAAAACATGCAGTCAAGTAATCACATGGGCCTCATGCTTCCAAAAATGGTCTGAGCGAGTGAATATGTGCATAGAATGTAAAGGGAAACATTTTGAGAAGCAATAAATGTATTATTATGGTTATAAATGATTTTATTTAAAAGTTACGCAAAACTTTCAGTGCGGCCCTCGTATGCGTAAAACCTCTTCGTTAGTTTTCTTTTCTTTTACGATAGAATTGCGAAAAATAGATATTTTGCAACGAGTGACGAATTTTAAAACACGGTCAAAGGGAGTGTTTTAACGTGCTTATTATTATAGCACCGGTCGTAATGTAGCACCAGATGTACTGTAAAAATTATGTTAAAAGATAATACTTACTGTTACGAATAAATATTTTTACTGTAAAAAAATATCCCACCAAACACATTTTCATGTAAATTTTGTTGCTAAGACGAAACCATAAGACTCGCACTGTCAAAAAGTTGTCAGATCTCTTGTCGAGCCAAGCTTCAAACTCTACAAGCCCTAACTTCACTAACTCTACACCTTAGTCAAAATATGTGGCTTGGCTGTTTCGCTACCGCCACATGGGCATAAGGTGAAAAATTTATTAAATTCATTATTTTTAGGGTTCCGTACCTCAAAAGGAAAAATACTGAACCCTTATAGGATCACTCGTGTGTCTGGCTGTCCGTCTGTCACAGCCTATTTGCTCCGCAACTACTGCACCAATAAGTTGAAATTTGGTATACACATGTAAGTCTCTAGCCCAAGGACATACACGTAAAGTAAATAATAGAAATTCAAATAAAGGGGTCACTTTTGAGATGAATGATAAATAGAAGAAAAAAAAACTATATCTTGTTATAATTAATATAAGAGAATTAGAATATGAATTAATATAAGAGAATTTTGTTAGAATTTTAATTAGTATAAGATAGATATGTATATTGTCATGTTATTTTCTCGAACTCCCCATCGGCATACAAACCTCCTCAAGGTTTTGCCCACGATGGGTCTTGTAATAATAATGATATATATATATATATATCAAACGAAGGGGCTCATTGTAAGAATCTCAGATATATTTTTTAATAATTTTAAAATAAATAGTTTAGAAGTTATTTAAGAAAATACGCAAAAAATTACCATTCCCCCCTCCCCCCTTATCTCCGAAACTACTGGGTCTAAAATTATGAAAAAAATACACATATTAGCTCTCTTCCTATAGATGACAGGAAAACCTATTAGAAATGTGCAGTCAAGCGTGAGTCGGACTTAAGTACCTAGTTTTCCGATACCTACGGGTTTTTTAAAGACTACTCACTTTTCTCTTAAAAAAATATATTGTTAAAAATTGTGTAATGTACAGAACCCTTGGAACGCGAGTGCGACTCGCATTTGGGCGGTTTTTGTATTATACTTACATACAATAAATAGTTCTTGTAGAAACGAAACGGCCAAGCCACACACTTTTGGTGTAGAGCTAGTAAAGTTAGAGGGCTTGTAGAGTTAGAAGCTTGGCAAGAGATCTGATAACTTTTTGACAGTGCGAGCCTTATGGTTTCGTTTGGGCAACATTGTACATCAAAATGTTTTTGATGGGATTTCACTTCTTTTTGTAAGTTGTTTATGACAATCTTCCATCCCCTAATTTAAAGGGTTGGGGGTGATTTACTATTAAAAATCCTGAAATAAGTATCTGGGGGCATCTGTTACACAATGTACTTCTTACTGATTCCCCATATAACCCTTCACCCCGTAAGGGTAAACTTTGGGGTTGAAATCTGCCTTCACCCCGTAAGGGTAAACTTTGAGGTTGAAATCTATTCTATATCCTTCCCCATAATACCTATCTACATACCAAATTTCAACTAAATCGGTTCAGCGATTATTGATTTCCCATACAAAATTAAACCCCATCTTCATCCCCTTAGGGATAAATTTTTTTTGAATTTATTTGTTGATTGTGTACTAAAACTATCTTACATACCAAATTTCAGCTTCTTAGAGGACTTCAGGAAGTACCCGGTATTGATGATCATCAAGTGAGTGAGTCAGTGACGAAATCGAAGTTTTTAGATATGAATAAAATCTAAAGTATAAGAGCTATGCAATTGATATGCTTAATAAGTCCGAGAACTTTGTTTATCTGGTATAATCCAACCCCAAGTTATGAGGGTTCCAAAAAACGACGAAGCGCTTCGAGAAAAGGTAGATAGTGCCCTTGCGCTTTTCTCGTCTTGGCGGGGGCACTGCCGTGCCCCCAGATGTTAAAAGATGAGACTACTGTAACTAATAAAGATTTATGTTTAGTTACCTACTATTTTCGCGTAAACTAGACAATTTTTATATCTTCAGTTATTAAGACCCAAAATAATTATTTTCACTTATTATAAATAAATCCTCCTGTTATGAAGTATCAAATATTGTTATTTGTATATGTTTAAGTCTTAAGTTAAAAACAATAAAATCTGTTATTACCTACTGTCAAAATGATTATTTTTTGCGGGATTAAGTAATACACTGGTAGTGTTCAATAAGGCCCATAATAGGACTTTTATAAAAGGTATATTTTCCAAGAGTATCGTAATATTTTTATAACTATTTTGGTATAATGAAGAAACTTAAATAAATGAGAAACCTATTTGAGTGAGTTTTTCATACTTCATATCCTGTTTATTAAAAAAAAACCATTTTAATTTAAGGTGGGCTGTATATAGGCATATACGGCCCACACGGAATATACAATAAGGTAAGTGAGGCCACTTACCTTATTATATATTCAGGATGTATACCGTGTAATATTGATCAGTTGGTTTATAATATACATATTATGATATTGACGTTGAATAGGACAGGACATGACAATAGGAACCAGAAATAGGTATAGTTGGTCAAACCAATTTGTCAGTAAATAAAAACAAAAAACTATATTCATCCTTTTCTTTTGGGTGCTAGTACTAGTGTAAGTCAAAGATAGTATGATGATTCTCCCTGTCTATGTTTGAAATGAGACAGTCCTTTGACAAACTATGTATAGTAAAAAATAGTTGTGAATATCTTGTACATTTTTTATTACAATATTAGTCAAGATAATGAAATATAGCTGGTCAAGCAAATCTTGTCACTAAAAAAAGGCGCGATATTCAAATTTTCTATGGAACGATATCCCTTCGCACCTACATTTTTCAAATTTGCCGCCTCTTTCTACTGACAAGATCTGATTGACCAGCTGTAGGTATTTTTACTTAATAAGATATTTTAATTTCACGTAATGTCCGCATCTAATTTATATATGTGCACGGTAAACAAACAAATGAATGATAAGAAAAGACAGACAGTGTTACTGAGCGGGAGGTGGGGCGAGGGGCGAGGTATAGGTAGGCTATGATAGGCTCTCGAGCGCCGCGCCGGCGACTGACGGACCAGCGCGGCGTATGTATGAATTTCGCGCCTTTTTAACTAGATTTTACTATTACAATGCAAGCTACACACAGAAATTTCTTACTTTCCATAATATGGCTGCGTATATTATTTTATAGTAATAGACTTATTTTTACAGACTCTAATTCAATATTAGATCTTATAGGACAAAAAACGTATATTAATTCTAAAGCATATATCTTATTCTTCTAGCTTTTTAGCTTGCCTATTAACTTATAAATTTAGATATGTTGTTGTGGATTTATTAAACTTTAATTCAATATCGACAAAATAATAAGCTAATTGTAGTTTGACAAAGAAGCACGTTAAAAAAATTTCTAATAATTTTACATTATAAAGCGTCATACATATTATAAACAATGGAACTTAAACATTGCACTTTAATTCAATATTAAAAACTCATTACTAAAAATATATAAATACCTAATTTATATCTAACGCTCGTTCTAACTTTTCATCATATATAGCATATATGCTTAAAAATATGTCCTATATCAGATAAGTATCACTTTTTCAACTTTAGAATTATCAAAACTTTTAGTGCAAAAATCCGGTCCCACTATTGAGCTATTATCTTATCGCGGCGACAAACTAGTAGAGCGAGTGTTCTCGCCGGGAGTGTGAACAGCCAGCGATGAACTATTAATGTATGTGTCTCTTTTACTAACACAGGTTCCTAATCTTTTGTTCGTTTCTTGAGCGAGAAAATCGCCGGTAGTTAATCGCTTACTCGCTCTTGGTGGGACAAGTGCCTACGGGTAACATTCCATTTCCAACGACAGCTGCACTACTGTCAATTTTACTATGAAAATTGACAATGACAGCGACGCGTTCAGTACTGGTAGTGCAGCTGCGGTTAGAAATGGAATGTTACCATAATACGTAATATGCTTGGAGTTTTCACGAAATATGTAGTAGGTACCTGCTGGAATAAATTCTATAGGAAGATGTATGTTTATATGTATATAAGTATCTACATAAGCGGCAGCCGTACCATTTGACTCCGACAGAAATGCGTCATACTACGTACCTACTGAGAACAATCTTGGGGTAGTTTTTTTTTATTAAATATTTTCGTGATTCTGAGTATAATAATAAGGAAACACACATTTTTCTGAAAATTCTCACCTACCTACCTAACAAAATATACTTATTTGAGAACCGAAAAATCAAAACCCTTCCAATTAAATAAAAGATTCAAGGCCTGAAGTAGGTACAGTCAACAACACTCCCAGCTGTACATCGGTGGACCTTATGCCTTTTGTAATAAGGTCCACCGATGTACAGCTGGGAGTGTTGTTGACTGTACCAAGGATTAACGACCACATTTTTGCGGTTCTTGCCGCTCAATAAATAACTAACGGTTGTAAATCCAGTCAGTTTCGTAATCAATTAAAAATATCGATGCTTGACTCATAGATTTGACCTCCCGATTTAATTCTCAAAATAATAAGAATTAGCCAAAAATTTAATTTTTTAGTACAATTATTTATCGCTGACTGTACTTTTCTTTCCACAGACAACTTATACCCATCGAGACAATTCTAACAACCCCAAACACAACGAGTATGCGTCGTTTTATCACAGAGTTCCCATGGCCACCTCCTGTCTCCCACTCAGTCAGGATCGTGAAGTGGGTCATAGGTAGGTACCATTTAGCTTCCAAAATTTCACTTACACTAGCAAAATAACAAGGCAAGTTTTACTAAAAGCTTGTAATAAATGAAGCATATATAGCTGTCAAAGAATCACACATATAAAATATGATTTAATAATTATCTACTAATTATCTCATGGGGTCCTATAGTACGTTTTTTTAGCATTAGAAATAAGGTAAACAATCTTGATGTGTCTTTTAATTGAAAAACACATTTTAAAAATAAGTTACGGCAAATATGTAACAATTATGAATCTAATACAATCATTTATATATATTATTCTGCTTTCATAAATTATAGTTACTGATTTTTAATAAGCGTTTTTCAATTAAAAGACATGCCAAAATCGCTTACCTTCTTCCAAGTTCTTTCTAATGCTAAAAAAACGAACTATAGCGCGCACAAATTGTTCGCAAAAATCGCGAAGCGTCCGGTTGACGTAAATGGTTACCGAAGAGCTGGCGGCTCGCACAACGCATCAGCATTGCGATACATGGAAATGACGCCAGCATCCTTGCTACAATGCCTCATGGGCCTGTTTTAGAATTAAGCTAGATAATAATTTCGTTTAGTAGCACCACTGTATCTTGTATACATGTAAATAAATGATTTTTCCCATTATCTACTGGTGAAGTTTATAAATAATCGATTATTCTAGTTTTTGACTAAATTGAAGATTACCTCAGATTACTGTATGGGTCTAGCCCGATGTATATAAGTTTTTATCATAATTTTATTTATGTAACAATGAAGAGCTTTAAAAAACTTATGAATAAACAAACAAGTTAAGACTAGTACAGAGTGCAGACGGCTTCAGAAGTTTGCCGAAATCCGGGCGACTTTGACCTCCGGATGCGATGACGGGGTCGCTCGTGTCAAGCCGGTAATAGCGATACGAAATATGATGTTCCTTTTACGCGTTGAAGAAAATTACTTACTATGGCTATTGAAACTACTGGGAATGTCAAGAGAATGTGGTGTTAGAATTTTCAATGATTCATCATTTCATATTTCACATTAAACTAATATAGGTATGCAGATTTCCAATGGTCTCTTCAACCTACAATAAAAAGTGATGTTTAGTTACATTTTAAAAGGAACGCAGAATACGTTGATTTACCACTATCGGTAATCTAGGTATGTATACCTAGGTAATTTTCTTGCACTAATATTTAAAAAAATAATTTTTAGTAAAAATAGATACTTGTAAATTGTGTTACTGGTACTCTTTTCATATGAATGTACCTAATACCGGCTAATACGTGTGCATGAAGATAGCAAGACGTTTAACATCCTTACCTATAATTTCTATAAAAATTATACCCAATGTAACGGAACTAAAAAAATACTTTCTATCCTTTTATCTCCCAAACCTTCGTTAAACGGAAGTTATTTATACTTTAAAATTGATTCGCGATCGAAATTGGACAACATCCGAGACTCAAGATGAAAAAAAAAATGTAGTGCACACAATGAGCGTACCATCTGCTATCCGGGGTTTTTGTGCAGATGTTCGAAAAAAAAACACTACCTGTACCGGGCCCGGGCCTTTGTACTTGAGGTACGGACTGGGTTGACAAGGCGGTGGAGAGACTGAGACGTTCCCGTTCCCATGGGACTGTGGGGGTTCAGTGCGGTGTGGCTCTTTCAATGGCGTGTGAGTAATGGTTGCAGTTTATGAGTTCAATGCTTAAGAACAAATAATTATAACCGCTTGGAGCCTAGAGTCCTTTATAAAGACAATGCACCTAAATTTCATTTAAATTATTTGTATGAAATAAGTTAAAGATCCAAATTAAATACACCTATTCTAAATGCTACCAGTAACATAAATATAGCTGATTGTAACGAAATTGAGGTCAATGAATGAACCCTAGGAAAAAACCTTAAACCGACGATAAATATAAAAAAAAAGATAATACATACATACATTTTTATTTGTGCTAGTTGTAATTTGTATTCTTATACAGAAGTTTATTAATTAAAAAAATAATAACTAAAAGAAATCAAATTTGGAAGCCTAAATCGAAATAATATAAAAATTGTTTGGAATCGTTATTGGAGTACCTATAAAATGAATATATACATACAATTAGTTTACATAACAATATGTAAATGTAAAACATTCGGCAATACCACAAAATAAACACGCCACACAAATTTGACGTTAATAAGGATTTCCACTCACTCAGCATTTTCAGTGGGTACCTATCCTAGTTAAAACTAAACTAAAACTAAACAAATGCCGACATATTACCTACACGACCCAGACCAGAATATTAGATCCTGAACCTATTTTTCCAGTTAATACTGACGATGAAGCGAATATTATTCCTTGACAAATCGCAATACATAAGAATGAAGAAGTTATTATCTAATAAGTACCTTTGAACGAGCAATTCTTGTTTATTTATATATTTCGGGGATCTCGGAAACGACTCTAACGATTTCGACGAAATTTGCAAATTTGCTATATGGGGGTTTTCGGGGGCGATAAATCGATCTAGCTAAAATCTTATTATCTTTACGAAAACGCGCATTTTTGAGAATTTTGAGTTTTTACATGTTTTCCGAGCAAAGCTCCCGGATATGTTTCTTTAAATGGGCAATCAAAACTTAATATTGTATAGTACCGTAAAACGGGGTGAGTAGGTTTTGCGGGGAGAGGTGGGTTATGAATGGGGAGAGAAGGTTTGAGAGGGTGAGAAGAAATTTTAAGGCTACTGCTACAAGAATAATGTATTCCAATTTAAAATGGAGCTATAGTAATACGCATAATAAAAAAAAATCGATCCAACAATCTTGCAAAATCACCTTTGTATGAAAAATCCTCTCACCCCAAATACGAGGCACTACGGGGTGAGGTGGGTTTTCCTCTTTATCGTCAAAGTTATGAAATGGAAGTACCCAAAATAAAATAGAAACGTCCGAACCACTTATTATATACACCATTCAGTTTTGACATGTAAAAATAAAATTTTATCGAGGCTTGAAAGTCAAATTTCACCCAACTCACCCCATTTTACGGTATCTCAACACTGTTGTATTATACAGGTCAAGTTGTGCCAAGAGTATTCATGTCGACACCGACATTTTTCAGGAAAATGAAAGTCACGCTTACCACCTGCCAGAGTACCTAAATGAAGGACGAAAGTAAGCGCCATGTGCGCTAATGAGGTTAGATAGTCGTTAGTCCATGTGACTCTCCTCATAATTCATGTCATGAGTAAATACATAGCTTACTTGAACCTCTATCTAAGTCGCGCATTCCTCTATTTCTTTTGTATCTTTTATTTCGACAAATCATAATTTCATTTGGGCCGTATTGGAATAATGTTTATAAGGGATCACTGCGCTGCGATAACGATCTGTCAGTGTCAGAATAGACATTTCAACCAAAAACATTGACATATCAGTATCGTGTCGCAGTGATTTCTTAGAAGCATTGTTCGAATAGGGCCGTTAGTCTTGGCAAGTTTTGACGTCTGGTAGAGGTTATGATTTAGTTTGATAGGAATCCTAATGAAAGCGAGCTAATAGTTAGGTGGTCAGCAAACTGTTACATAGACATCCCAATATGCCGTGAACGGAGCGCTACCAAAACAAAAACGTTAATAGTTAAATTAAATAACTACTAGAAATTGCAACTTTTCAGATACGCGCAATATGATTTTATAATAAACTAAAACCATTATACATGTAACCGCAATCTAAATATATTGTGTGATATTAGATCATTAATAATAATAAAAAATTTACTTCTTATTTCTATAATTTTTCTAATGACAACTATTCCACTCGTGTCCTCCCCTATCCCAAATCCAAGCCACCCTAGCGACATTGAACCAAATGTACAATACAAAGATCAACATAGAAATAGTAGAATTGCATTCTCAAAACTCCCTTCTCAAAGGGAATCGAACCATTCATGCAAGGGCGAAGACAGAGCTTTTTATCTGTATTTTTTCGACGTACGTACCTTCAAGTATTGTCGACGAAATAATGTATCATCAAGATTTAGATAGGCATTGTGCTTTTACGCTTTGTGTGTCAGATGTAAGAACCACGTGGATAGAATTAACTGTCTGTAGCGGCGTGCTTTAAATACAGTATGTATTTGAACGAAAAGCCAATACTCAAACCCGTTATTGTTTAGGTCATAGATACTGAGCAACTTTTACTATGGGACCAACTTCGAAAACGCGGAAAAAAAATAGGATGTTTCATACTTTCTGCTGGTCTAATATTGAAATTTCCTATGGGAGAGTAAATTTTTTTTGCGATTTCGGGGATTGGTACCATAGTAAAAGTTCCTTAGTATGACAACCTATAGGTACCAAATGCAATGACGAAACATGTAAATAAACGAGTACCTATAATTTCTTTCGAGTAATATACCTTCATAAGTACGAGTATGGGGCTATTCATAAATTACGTCGTTTCAAATGGGAGGGAGGGGGGGGGGGGTCTGGACATCGGATGATGGTAGCATGACGTAGGAGGTAACAGAGTCATCCGAGGCATGATTTTTGGATGATTTGAGGGGTGGGGGGGGGGGGGGGGTCAAAAATAGATGACGTAATTTATGAACAGCCCCTATGTACATTTGCACTGCATTTTAGTATTTTCGTACTTACCAAATAACAGTTTTAAGACTTTAAAAGTTAAGTACAGTTAGTGTTGTTATGGTTGATTTCAATATGCTTCGCGAAGGATCAAGAATGTTTAATCCATCATTGTAGTGCGAGTGTGGTAGAAGGGATCGGCATACTGATGAGCTCGCACGGCCTGCCGCAGCGCCTAAAATACCTAAACTCGCTCAACCCCGAAATGTAATAGCGCTCTTAACGAGTTTGAGTATTGGCTTTTCGTTCAGATACATGCTGTATGTATGTATATTACATTGGCGCGCTAAGATTTTATGTAAATACTTATCTACCTATATGATATCTAGTGTCTCGCTATTCATCAATATTATATTTACCTATTGCAAGGAATACCAAATACAAGAGTTACAAGACATTACTAGGGCGGACAAAAAATATAAAGTTTTGACTAATTAAATGTTCGAACTCATAAACTCCAATCTTCTCGAGGATAAGGGTGAAGTGAGTTTAAGCGCCTTGTAAAAATATTGAAGTTATTAAGCGTGTAAGTATATTAAAGTATAACATTTACTCAATCTCCATCCGAAAGCTTAAAGCACTTCGAGTTCAAAAAATCATAAAAACAACATAAACATGGAGATTCAAACATAACTTATATGTATAAGAATTAAGGGCTGCTTGAGCTGTAACCTTCACGAAGGCGTATTTTTCTAACTCATACTGAACTAAAACCAACCTTATTCGAAATAGACATTAAGTTGAAAATCATCCGCCAGAAGAGTGTAAGATGTAACCTTGGTAAAATACAGCCCGTAATATTAGGAAAACTCGCAACCCTTGTGGGGTCGAAGGGGAGACCCTTGGCAGCTGGCCGAGGTCAACGACCTCTGCTCCAATTCCAAACAGGAATAGGTATTCGCGTGAGATTTGGCAGAATTCTGGTTCTCTAATATGAAAAACTGTCTAGTCAATATGTCTAGTCCCACCGTAAGCTCAATAAGGCGTGTGTTGTGCTGTGTTTACTAGACGACGATATCATATTAGATACATACATTTAAACGATAAATTCTATATATATCTATTTATATACTTCGGGGATCTCGGAAACGG
Organism: Cydia fagiglandana; assembly: GCF_963556715.1. Taxonomy (NCBI): domain Eukaryota; kingdom Metazoa; phylum Arthropoda; class Insecta; order Lepidoptera; family Tortricidae; genus Cydia; species Cydia fagiglandana. The sequence continues at coordinate 5,206,131 of NC_085943.1, forward strand.
CTCTAATGATTTCGATGAAATTTGCTGTATATGGGTTTTCGGGGCGAAAAATCGATCTAGCTATATAGGTCTTATCTCTGGGAAAACGCACTTTTTTGTGTTTTTATATATTTTCCAAGCAAAGCTCGGTCTCCCAGATATTACATATGTATTTAATTACACAAACAGGTCTACCAAACCCGGTTAAATATGTGTACAAAACGCGAGAGTTTAAAGTGTTATGTGATAGATATATATGTTGTACAGATTTATGTATTTATCTTACTTAAATACATAGAAAACATCCATAACTCAGAAACAAATATCTGTGATAAGCACAAATAAATGCCCCTTGCCAGGATTTGACCCGGGACCTCCTGCTTCGAAAGCAGGGTACTAGCACAGAATAAGTAATAGTATTATCAAAGCCATATGTAACTTCGTATAAGATGAATAAAGTCTAAGAGAAAAACGTACCTCGGAAATCAAGAAAAAGTCATTCTCGGATAGATGGCGCACACACCTTTAGCCTATTCTCGGCTAGATGGCGTGACGACACCGTATCATATTTAACAATTTTAGCACATAGACACGATATCAGTGAATAAACATGGGTCAAAATGATAAAAAATAATAAAATAATTTATCCATATATATTCATTTTTTTGATTATTTTATACGTGTTTATTTTGAGTTATAGTCGTGTGTCGATAGATGGCAGTAAATTTACAGTGACTACAACATTTACTATGACAGGACCCCTCTATGCTATCTATTCTTTTTGGTATTATCATGTACTAGCAAGTACCAACTAGGCTAGCAGACCGTTACAGTTTATATACGATTTTATGGGTTAGCATAATTACCTACCTATAGCCAATTAGATGCTACTGTGATACCGGTTTTTAAGAAGTCGACAGAGGGCCTGATTCGGATTTTGAAATAGTCATCTATTAGACATCACCAAGATACGATAACGATATGTTTAAGATCTAACCTGTCAAATTTGACATTTTCGCGATTCTGGGTATACTCTTGAACGATTTCCACAGGATATGACTTAGAGATCCAATTCACATCTAATAGATATTGCAGCGTTACGCTTTGGTAGAAACCTTTTTTTTATGAGTCAATTCCCGACGGCTGGTTTGACAAGTGACAAAAAGAAAAATAAAAGAACGGGACGTCAACGTAAGAGGATATTTTATGCATTATTTCAAAAGCTTTTCATGAAATAGAATTAATTTGGCTTATATCGATGGCAAAAGTTTTAAACGGCCACTAAGTATCGCTTTAGTAATTGGGAAAACCGCTTTTTGTCGCGGGTAAGTCCGTTCGCATCTTTTATTTTATTATCTTATTTGTTTTCATATCTTTACTTTAGCGTGGCTCTTCTCTTCGTTCGCAGTTTTCTTATTCGGGGAATATTTTTACAATTGCGTTTGTGGACACGGACCAAGGCACATGCTATGTTACCGCGCATAGTTCATTCTACTATTTCAACCCGAGCCAACAATTCCAACCTGTGTGTGGACTGTGCACCATAGGTCTAAGCCTATTATTCTCGACATCAGTCTGAGCGTGAGCAGTACACCAGAGGCCTGAGCCTGTTCCTGCTAAACCATTCGACGACTCACTTTGTATATATCTCTAGATTAAATTATTGCCCGTAGCCTCTGTTCCTGTCTGGTACCAGTAGGGAACACATAGCCTGCTAGGAAGTTTTTTTTTTATTAAGTTTATAAGGTAGATTTCGGTGACAGTGCTTATATTGTTACTTAGTTGATTTCGGTGGCACGGTGCTTATTAAAAATTACCTATATTGTTACTTAGTTGATTTCGGTGGCACGGTGCTTATTAAAAATTACCTATATTGTTACTTAGCTGATTTCGGAGGCAGTTACCTTTTTTTTTTTAACTATCAAGGCAAGGTGTTTATCCTTTTAAATTGTAAATAAAACGTTTTATCACGTGGCAATTTTGGTATATTTTATTTTAGTACTAAATTTGCTACAATATCTTACTCTATCTAACGTAAAAGTGACATTAATTGCCCGAATTGCGCTGCAAAAGAGGACTAGTTGATATTTAAACTATAACGTATCTAGAATGGATCTAGTACCTACGTGTCGTCTCTTGTGAATATCTTGATGTTCGAATACGGCAGAGAGTTGGTAGTACCCTCAAGGACTCGTATGCTTTTTAGGGACGAGACCGCCTGTTGCTTACTTTTATATACCTGTGATTTAACGTTATGTTGCTTCCTTGTTCGATTGGCATCAACGACTTTTAATATCGACTGTAGCCTCGGAGTAATTAACAATGGAGCCGCCATTAAGAGGCGTTCCCCTCTGTCGAAAATAGGCGGCCAATGGTCAACCTCATGTCAACCATATGTATGGACTGACGTTTATCTGACATGACGTACCTATACATTTGATGTGCCCCTCCCCCGCAAAAAACGGCAGACTATTTTGTACCGAAAATTTTAGACATGGCGTCTCCGTTGGTTATATCCTCCAAGACTGTAGCCTATACAGGCTGGATAATTTAATGGGGCACTGGAGGGCAGCTGTCAGATCCCGTGTTGCTACGCCAAAAACGTCTAAAGAGAGCTCGTCCAACTTTTTAATAGTTATTGACAATTACACCGGCCACACACTCGACGAGTTGTATGGGATGTAGCGAGGGCTGTATTTCTTTCGATACCTCTCATTTAGAGGGGTATGAGAGGCCGTGCCCGCCTTTCGGCTGCGACGGCTGTGGCGGGTCGCTCCCCACCGCGTGGGGAGGTCAGTGGTCGTCATTTGGAGGACGACAGTGTTGCTGGTGTAGGCCAGCTCTTCGCTACCGATCGTTTACCCAACCCTACGACCCCTAGTAGCGAGGGAATAAATATGAACACTACGTTGCGCACCAAAACAGGCATCGTCGACGTTGGGGTAAAAACCGCCAGGCTAAAGTGGGACTGCGCAGGCCATGTACGACGCAGGCACCCACAAAGGTTAGCCCACCTCTACTACTAGCCACGGAGTGGGTGCCACAATGTAAACGCCGGCAAGGTCGGCCTAAGAGGAGATGGCGGGACGACCTGGACACATTTCTCAGCAACTGGACAGAGGCTGCACTTAATCGGGAGGATTGGAGGTCTAGGGGGGAGGCCTTTGCCCAGCAGTGGGACACCTTATAGGCTTTAAAAAAAAAATCAGGGAAGTATATGGTGGCCGATCACGAGTATCGTGGCCACATGTGGTCACACTACGTCTCTGCCTACTTCCCTCGCTACTTATTCTCAAGCTACCCGTAGAGTGTGATGGCCTAGGTATAACAGATTTTAGAAAAATGTTGTCCGTTTTTAATGCCATTCGATTCCATTGTACAATAATAGTCAAACTGCCGTATTCGAACTTCAAGATATTCACAAGAGACGACACGTACTAATAGATCCATTCTAGATACGTTATAGTTTAGATATCAACTAGTTCTCTTTTGCAGCGCAATTCGGGCAACCAATGTCACTTTTACGTTAGATAGAGTAAGATATCTATTAGATGTGAATTGGATCTCTAAGTCATATCCTAAGGAAGTCGTTCAAGAGTATCTCCAATCGCGCAAATGTCAAATTTGACAGGTTCATCATCTTAAACATATCGTTATCGTATCATGATCGTATCTTGGTGATGTCTAAAAGATATCTAATAGATGTCTATTTCAAAATCCGAATCGGGTCCAAAAGCTTATTTGAGTGCAACCCAGGTTAGGGCAAACGAAAAGCCAAAAATGCAGACATACCTACCCCGGCTACACACGTTAACTATATATCGTAGCGATTAATCTGTGAAGTCCGATTTGCGCAGTTTTATCTACCGTGTGTATGACCAATCGTTACGATAATCGACTACGATTTGTCATACACACGGTAGATGAAACTGCGCAAATCGGACTGCACAGTTTAATCGCTACGATTTAAAGTTACGTGTGTAGCCGGCAATAGCTGTCGGTAAGCATTCTTTACAATTGGGCACAATCCCTTGCCTCAATTTCTCCTATGTTACCCCAGTTGAAGGTACAGTGTCCTAATCTAACAGGTAAGTAGACTGCAAAAAATAACGAAGACTTTGGGCCCGATTCGGATTTTGAAATAGATATCTATTAGACATCTTTTAGACATCACCAAGATACGATAACGATATGTTTAAGATCTAACCCGTCAAATTTGACATTTGCGCGATTCTGGATAGATACTATTGAACGATTTCCACAGGATATGACAGAAATCCACTTCACATCTAATAGATATCTTACTCTATCTAACGTAAAAGTGACATTGGTTGCCCGAATTGCGCTGCCAAAGAGAACTATATAGTTGATATCTAAACTATAACGTATCTAGAATGGATCTAGTACGTGTCGTCTCTTGTGAATATCTTGAAGTTCGAATACGGCAGTTTCTTGCCCGTCAACGAACTTTTACTCCAATCAAAACGCCCTAACCACCTCACACTTGCCACTGCAAAAGGTCGTTTTGAAAAAGTGCATGTGCATTGTCGTTGCACCGGGCCGACAGCTGCATTCGCGAATCTTAAGACGGGGCCGATGGGAACGGTTTTATTCGCATATTATTCCTATTATTTACTGTATTGAAAGGTGAAACTTTACCATGGGTTGATTTGGAAATCGAGGGTCGGTGGATTTATCGCAGTATTTTTTATTCACTACATATCCTACCCTACCCCACACTATATAGTTAGTATCCCACCAAAAACATTTTCATGTAAAATGTTGCCAAGACGATCATATGGCTATGGCTCGCACTGTTAAAAATTTATCAGATCTCATTGTAGAGCCAAGCTTCTAACTCTACACGCCCTGACTCTAAGTCTAGATCTAGAGCCCTAACTTTACAAACTGGACCTTAGTTAAAATATGTAGCTTATTTATAGAGCATTTGAAATTCGCGCCTTTTCTACTAACAATATTGATTTACTTTTTAGGGTTCCGTATCCAAAGGGTAAAAACGGGACCCTATTACTTAGATTCCGCCGTCCGTCTGTCCGTCTTCTGTCTGTCAACAGGTATCTCAAGAACCGTGATAGCTAGACAGTTGAAATTTTCACAGATGATGTATTTCTGTTGCTGCTATAGGAACAACAAATACTAAAAACAAAATAAAATAAATATTTAAGTGGGGCTCCCATACAATAAACGTGATCTTTTTGTAGTTTCTTTTCGTAATGGTACGGAACCCTTCGTGCGCGAGTCCGACTCGCACTTGGCGGTTTTTACTCGTATAATAGCCATGCCTTTTCCGGTTTTTACTGGTTTTCTAGATAAACAGCGCGTCGACACGCGCACTGATGTAGACGCGGTGTGGATGATCCCTTATTCTATTTCGAGGCTAGGGATTGGACAATTTGAGAGCAATAAGCCCTCGTCAAGTGTCACTATTGGACACCATAATCCCCACGTCGGCAAACCCTAACGACGGAATCTATGGCGGTGTTTGTGTCGCTAATAACTATGAATTGCATTCATCATCATCATCATCATCTCAGCCATAAGACGTTCACTGCTGAACATAGGCCTCCCCTTTGGACCTCCACACGTGCCGGTTGGAAGACTTGGAAGCGACCCGCATCCAGCGTCCTCCGGCGACCTTAACAAGGTCGTCTGTCCATCTTGTGGGTGGACGTCCCACGCTGCGCCTGCCAGTCCGTGGTCTCCACTCGAGCACTTTTCGACCCCATCGGCCATCTTCTCTGCGTGCAATGTGGCCTGCCCATTGCCACTTCAGACTGCATGAATTGCATTAGGCAATGAAAATACCATTGCATCGGTGATGTGAAACCTCAATCCGAAATGGCATAAGGGCATATCGTCGAGGAAGGTAAATTCCAAGTGCCGTAAAGTCCGGTTACTTTTAGACCCGGAGGATAACTTTGGCCATTGAGATTTACTCGGTCCAGGTTATATTAATGCACTACAATTATAAAAATATGCCATGGGCTTGGTTTTACCTAATCTTTGACGTTTTTATGTTTTTTATTAGACCCTATTAAATGAGGTTTTCATGTGGGTCAAAGTTACCCTCCATTGGGTTAAAGTAACCCGAGTTTACGGTAATCAAACGTGTACAATGAGGATTATGTGGTGCGATGTCATTGCAATACTCAAACGACATGCGATTCGCCAAAAAAACGTGTGCCCACCCACATATAAAATGACACAAAACACTATGTACTTTGTAGGTACAGGTAGGTAACAGTTAAAAAAAGTAAGCAACAGTTCTAAAATTTACAGTGCGATTCCCGCGGGTATTTCATTTCACACGCGTAAGCGTAACCCGCGTACTCCCTAATCTCGCCGCATTGCAGTGTATGAAACCACGTGGTTACAGTCCGCGCGTAGGAAAGCATCATAGACCTAGGGCCCGATTCGGATTTTGAAATAGACATCTATTAGATATCTTTTAGACATCACCAAGATACGATAACGATATGTTTAAGATCTAACCTGTCAAATTTGACATTTGCGCGATTCTGGAGATCTTGAACGATTTCCACAGGATCAGGAGGAAAACATCGCGAGGAAACCTGCATACATCTGCGAAGAAATTCAAAGGTGTATGCGAAGTCCCCAATCCGCATTGGGCTAGCGTGGGGACTATAGCCCAAGCCCTCTCGCGCATGAGAGGAGGCCTGCCTGTGCCCAGCAGTGGGACTTATATAGGCTGAATTATTTTTTGTTTAAGTTAACCCTTCGCGCCTACATTTTTAAAATTTGCCGCTTTTTTATCTACTGACGGAATCAGACATATCGACAGACAGCTTGCCAGACTATAGTTATGCTTCAGTTGAAACCGTTGAAACACGCTTTAGGCAAATGATCTACAAAACGCCTCTTGACAGTTGTTAGTGTTGCTACAACAAAAAATAAAAATGAAGTAGGTTTGTCGTTAAAATATTAATAATAATACCTATATAATTATACCTATCGTGTGCTAGTTGCACAAACTTTTCAAATATTTATGGTTTAAGTCTGTTATAAATAGATTTATCTAATATGAAATTAAAAGATGTCACTGAAAGAGTTGTAATCACTGTAATCATTTGTATATGGCAACCTAAACTCATACGCTGTCAAAATGGCACGTCAGCAAGATGATGTCGATGAATTATTTGATGTTAAAAGTGCATTTTATGTTGGAAATTACCAACAAGCCATCAATGAGGCACAAAATGTATCTGTAAGTAACCTAAGTGCACTTTTATTCGGATAAAAAACATCATTTCAAGCCTCATTTCAATGACCAATCTTGAACTGTTTTGTACCCTATGTTTTCCTTAATTTAGTTGAAAAATACATTAAATTTCCATATTATATGTTCCTATTCAGCGCATTCAAGTGATTATCTTCCAAATTTAATGTAATTTATACTTGTACAGGCTTTAACTGGCTTAAAATGAATAGTGATTCAATAAGGCTCACACTTTGCTTAACCGTCTTTTACAGCCGTCTACGCCCCTAATAGCTCTTCAAAGAGATGCGTTCCTGTACCGCTCGTACATCGCGCAAGGCAACTACAGGATAGTGCTGCAAGAGCTGAAGTCAGCAGACCCTATGCTGCTGCCGTTGAAGAGCTTGGTCGATTATCTGTCGCCGGGTGCTAATAAACTGGCTGTTGTGGCAGATATTGATGCTAGAGTAAGTACTAATATTTCTATTTATGTGTGAAACATTTAACTTTGATTTTCCTTTCATTCCTGACAGAATACAACTGTAAGTCCCACTTGCACCATTCCACTAACCTGGAGTTATTGGGTTAAACTGCTAACCCAGTGTCAAATTGTACTGGTAACCATGGTTACTCCATAATTTAACCGGTTAACCCCGGGTTAGTGAATGGTGCAAGTGGCCCTAAAGGCAAAAGTAATAAAATATTTAAATTGTGATTAAGTTACAGGCTTTTAACTGGTTTTCTAAATGAGACATGTTCAATCTGAATGTCACATATTTATTGTGAATAAATGATAAGCAATACATTCTCAGCAATCATTTCTTCAGTCGAAAAGTGCTCGAGTGGAGACCACGGACTAGCAAGCGCAGCGTAGGACGTCCACCCACAAGATGGACAGACGATCTAGTTAAGGTCGCCGGAAGACGCTGGATGCGGGTCGCTTCCAACCGGCACGTATGGAGGTCCAAGGGGGAGGCCTATGTTCAGCAGTGGACGTCTTATGGCTGAGATGATGATGATGATGAATACATTCTCTCAGAAGAGTTTCCACTGTAGGCTAGCGTCGAAATCCTTAGGTGGTATCTTGACATTAAGCTGAGTGGAGACCTTTTCAGTGACGCTGAATAACTAGTTTGTTCTGTATGTCTCATGTAATACTTCAAGTGAAAATTAACACATTCAACACCAAGAACCCGACTGTCGGGTACACTATTCGTAGCGACTACGCGCTACATACGACGAAACCGTGGCTACGCGCTACGAGCGTAACCCGTAGCACTTAGTGGTATTGAATGTGTTAAGCATTTTTTGAATAAAATATGTTGTATTCTATTCAATTTCCATGTTATTCCAGGTGCAGAAGGGAACAGAGCTGGTGAATGAGGTGTTCCTGATAGTGGCGGCCACCATTTACTACCACGAGGAAAACTATGAGGCTGCTCTTAAGTAAGTTTTTCATCAGTATACTAAAACAATATTCTTAAATTATTTATGAGTACATTGCCAATGATGATTTGAACACAGGATAAAAAGTTTAAAATACCAAATATCTAAGTAAAATCTTATTTTAGAAAATTACTTTGTTAGCCAACTTTCCCCAAAGTACCTTAACATGTAGCATACACTAATTTCGTTTTATAAAGTAGTAGTAGTAGTCTTGGACTTTTGGTACATAAAACCAAACCATATCTTTCAGAATATTTTCATAAATATCATCACAACAGGAATAAGATTGTTACATACTTATTGCTAACAAAAAATTCAAACTTTGGTTTGTTGACATATGAGAGCATGTAATCATCTATCTATTTGTGTTCATTAAACATTTTGTTTTCATTCCTGAATCTCACGGTGATGAGATTAAATACCACAAACTATATAACCACCCCAAGTTGGAGACATTTTGGTTATGATCTTGTAATAGTTGGCAGACAGAACAAATTTGAAAATAAATTGAAATTTAATTAATTAAAGGATTCTCCACGGAGCTGAGGCCATCGAACTCCGCGCCTTCACCCTCCAGTGTCTGCTAGCCATGAACAGACAGGACCTCGGCAAGAAGCACCTCGCCACTATACAAGCCGTGGATGATGATAGCACCCTGGTTCAGCTGGCGCAGGCGTGGCTTAATCTGTCACAGGTAAACTTTATATACATATTTACATACATACATATAATCACGTCTATTCCCCGGAGGGGTAGGCAGAGACCACGGATTTCCACTTGCTACGATCCTGACATACCTCTTTCGCTTCCTTCACATTCATAACATTCCTCATACACGCTCGCCGGTTTATGGTAACATTCCATTTTTAACCGCAGCTCCACTACTGGTACTGAATGCGTCGCTGTCATTGTCAATTTCCATAAAAAAAATCCATAGTAAAATTGACAGTAATGCAGCTGTCGTTGGAAATGGAATGTTACCCTAAGGGTGTTCTTGACCTGGCCTTTCTTCACGATTTCCCCGATCTGACCAGAGAAAGTCCGCCGAATACATATTTACATATTTATTTATAAAATAATATGCACATCTAAGTTTAGTTGTATTCCAAGTGGCTCTTTCGAGTACTCGGGTGAAAATTCTTTTTGTTGTCTCGTTTTCTGTGCTCATGAAATGTGACGGAGTGGAGATCTTCGTATGGGAGGAAAGTTAGTTTAAAAAAATAGAAGTGTGACAGAGTGGTCAGAAATAAGACAAAGAAAATCATTTTGACATTTTTGGTGACTTTTGACCCACTTAACCCATTGGTTGTTGATGTTTCCTCGCTATGTGATGATAACCTTTATTATTTTAAAACCCAATTATACCAGAATTGTTCAATAAATGTATAATCATATTTTATTCTTTGAGTCGATCAATTATTTCTTGTTGTTATTCTGTCTGTTTGTTAGAACTGCTATAGGTACCATGTTTTACAAACATGCTTAGTTAATGTCCCATTGTGGAAAGGCCTTATAACTACCAAAAATATCATGTTTGGTTGATTTAAATGTGAAAAAACTAGTATTTTAAGAGTGACCCAGGAGACCTTAACCATGGCAACTATAGTTCGTTTTTTTAGCATTAGAAAGAACTTGCAAGAAGGTAAACGATCTTGACATGTCTTTAAATTGAAAAACGCTTTTTAAAAATCAAAAACTATTACTTATGAAAGCAGAATAATATAAATGATCGTATTAGATTCATAATTGTTACATATTTGCTGTAACTTATTTTTAAAATGTCTTTTTCAATTAAAAGACACATCAAGATTGTTTACCTTATTTCTAATGCTAAAAAAAACGAACTATAGTGACAAGAAAAAGTTGATCACCCGTTTGCAAAATGGTTAGAATTGCAAAGTGATCAAATGATGGTACATTCCAGGGTGGACCGGGAGTGCAGGACGCGCACTACAGCATCATGGAGCTGTCGGAGCGGCTCGGAGCCCTGGGCGCCGGCCCGGCCGCCGTGGGCGCCGCCGCCGCCGCCTCCAGAGGTATTTCTGCTAGCTTCTTCAAGGGGCGAGGTTTCTCGACGTTTCTTCTCAAGTTGAAATAAAGGATGTTGCTATGCACAGCTCCATATTTTTTGTGGTAAACTGAATTGTCAGAAGTCAACTTTTGACAATCAGAATAATCACAAAATGTAAGCAGACCCCGTAGACAACATGCCAATCGCTAACCTTCCGTAGCGAACGAAACGCAACTGTCACTTTCACACTAATATGGAAGAGTGATATAAGCATACATCGTTATCGCGGGAGCAAATACGATTTGACAATACTGAAAGATTATAAAAAACAGTCAAAAACAGAAATGACATTCGTATAGAGAAACGTTTATACCTACGACCTTAAAATGTATAATTATTTTATTGAATATCAATGCTATCTTACCTCCATACTTGACTTGATTGGTACTTAAAAAGATTACCTATTAGGTACGCAACCTTATCAGTCAATTTAGACATTTGTCAATCTTGACTGATCTTTATTTGTAACAACTATGGAAGGTAGAGATGAGGAAAACAATCTTCATGTATTAAAAAGTGTCCCTCAAAAACATTAAATAGGCCGCGCCGCGGCGCCACTGTGCATCGCGAACCAATTTTTGACGGTCTTTTAGCCTTGTCGGTAGTGACCCCGCTTATGAAGCAGGAGGTCCCGGGTTCGAATCCCGATAAGAGTATTTATTAGCTTTTTATTATTTGTATTTGTAGGTATTTAATACCAATATATAAATTAATATTGATATACATATGTAAGTTGAAAAAGATAGAGAACAGAAATTGTGATGACCAGCATCACTGGAGGAGGCCTTCACCCTCACAGGAGGGGTTGTTGCAGAATAAATTACAAGAAAAAAATATAATTACTTACTACTTATTACATAACCAAGCATAATAGAACATTGATTTGAGGAATATTAAATATTATTGTAATACTAAACCTAATGTAAATTTAAGTTTATAATATTGTGTTTGTTTTACCGGCGAGAAATAAAAGGCTCTTTTTGTTTTTCGTTTTTAATATTAATATAAAAGTAAAATATAAAAACACTTACAAAACAAAAAAAAACACCCGAACACATTTTTATATATGTATAATGTAGTGGCGGATTTGCAGTCTTTGCCGCCCTAGGCCCCAGGCCCTGTAGCCGCCCCTTTCTCAGCACCCATCATATTGACTACATTTTGAGTTATTTCTTGTTAACATCAGCGAATGTTTTGTCACAATTTGCCTGCATCTGACCCTTGATCCAGTCTCTAGGTGTTGGTCGAGACTCTTCGCTATGAGACCGTCCGCTGAGACGACTATCGCAACAATGATCGTCGAGTCAACATCCCACATGGCGGTAATCTCGTATATAAAGTATTACTTACCTAAGTATCACTAGTGAGATTGAGTTGGAAATCAAAACCTGAGTGTGCGCGCTGCGCGGTAGTTTTCAACGAATGCGAGTTCTTAGTTCGGGGCGAACTATTAGTAATTAAGACAATAACTTGGCATTTTTCCTATTCATTTTAGTTTTGGTTTTGGCTGCGGCGTAACGTTTATTTTTATATTTTGCCAGAAAGTGGGCTCGCATAACTACGTACATATCGATAACATTTTTTAATATATGTTTGAAATGGTCGACACATCCAACTTTTATCAATGCTCCTTTTAGTCATTCTTGCGTAATTTCACTGATCGTCTCCATATTGGTTAAAGCTTTGCTTATTACTCTTAACATACATTTCTCTATCATTTTGGTCAGATTGAATAGATCGTCACTAGCATAAATTAACCCGCCGTATAAATCCATTTTATCGATTACGTCGTTTCTCATTAACATTTTTCCCTCATTGGGACTCATTTGTATGAGTTTCAAACAATTATTGCATTTTACGATTTTTCGCAATTTGCGGACGATGTACCCAGCAATGTAAGACTGCACCGCGTCACTGGTGACAGCCTCGTTGTAGTCATGGTCTTCATAACCATCAATCAATGGTTCACCATTATCTAGTATATGGTCGAGGCTTTCCAGCCATGCTTGCTTAGCCTCGTTTGAACCAGTTACCATATCCTTTGCTCCTAGTAAGTTCTTCAGCAAATCTTTGCCGGAAACGTTACAACCTTTCGGAGGGCGTATTAGGGAAAAACAAGACGCCAATCGGTAAACTTGTGCAAACATTTTGGGATCAGGGTGATCGTTTCCTCCACACGAATATCTCATGACGGAGAAAAATCTCTGAAAACAAGTCAAAATTATTATTCAATAAAAAATATAGGACCTCGGGTCTCAAACTATCTCCATAATTTTATCTAAATTGGTTCAGCGGTTTAAGCGTGAAGAGGTAACAGACACACTTTTGCATTTATAATAGTACTAATATTTGTATGGCTATGTTCGTTTTTTTAGCATTAGAAAGAAGGTAAGCGATAAAAAACGTCCACAGCCCAAAGTTACGCCTCATTTCAAAAGAATTAAACCCAAAAACACCAGGCAGAAATATATTGATGGGTACATTAAGTATATGGACTAGGTAGGAACTGTATCCTAAAAAAATATGTGCCACCTGTCATGCTTAACGGAGCTCTCTTAGACAGAGTACAGAGTTTCAAGTACCTAGGGCATATTGTTACTGCGGACCTCAAGGATGATGTGGATATGGAGCGGGAGCGGAGGGCGTTGTGCGTAAGGGCGAACATGTTGGCTCGCAGGTTTGCTCGTTGTAGTAGTGACGTGAAGATAACGCTTTTCAAAGCGTACTGCACGTCGCTGTACACGTGTGGCCTGTGGGCGGACTACACGCAAAGAGCGTACAACGCGCTCCGCGTCCAGTACAATAACGCATTTAGGGCGGTGTTGGGGCTGCCCCGCTACTGTAGCGCTTCGGGCATGTTCGCGGGGGCCCACACGGCCTGTTTCCACGCCACCATGCGCGTGCGCGCAGCTGCGCTGGTGCGGCGCGTGCGGGCCAGCGCCAACACTGTCCTGGCGATGATCGCAGATCGGCTTGACTGTCCTTATATTGTGCACTGTTGCAACAGGCATGTAAGGACAGGTGTAGGTTAGTTTTGTATGTATTGTTGTGTTTTTGTGTATATATTGTATATCATTATTCTTTAATGTGATTTGTAAATTTTTAAAATTTATTGTTAATTTTAGTAGATTATATTTAAATGTAATGTTATTAATGTTGTGTAATCAAAATGTAAATAATGTAAAAATATGAGTATAATTAGCTTGAATTAATGAATTTTAATTTATTTTTTATTTTTAAAAAGGCTTTCTGGACTTTCTCCAAAAGTAAGGCAGCATACATGATGCAGATTCCATACAAGCAGATTCATATTCATTGGATTACATAATTAGTAATTATTAATTACCTCCAACGGATCTTGAGATAGGGTTGCTGTCATCAAATACTTGTAATCACATGCAACATTCAGCATATCCAAAATTTCAAGTGTTGCCCGTAAAGTTACTTTTAATCCAGTTAACGTGCTCCTTGACACAGGTATTTTTTTTTCGAGCTTTTCCCAGTCTGCAAGGAATTCTAAAAATTCCTGGATTGCCTGAAAAAAGTATTTCTTCATTAAGTAAACAAGCTTCAAAGCTATACAATGAAATATTAAGAGGAAAGGGGACGGCCGCTTCTCTACACAAAAGTATAGTCAGTAGTAGACATTTACAGATATTAGTAAGGAGCAAAAAATATATTCCATACAAATTTTTAAATGTTCCTAATTTTTATATTAAACTAAAAATTACAGTATAGGCTGTATAGGTGCCAAGGGATATATTCAGGTTGCGAGGCGGCGGCGGTTCCGGCATATTAACATTAACACATACAGTACCGGTCAAAAGTTTAAGTTCACTCTGCGAAATAAGGTTATCATATTTAATTATGTTCAAATATAGAATATGTTTTGAATTTCAAACGTTTAATTGTTTCCACGACTACCAAATAACAATAAAAATACCTCTTGGAGGAATCGTTTTATGTTATTCGGAAAATTTGATCCATTTAATATTTTTGTTCCGTATTTCCTATGAGATTTCGTGAAGTTAGAAATCATTTAAAATGGGTCGCAAAGCCGATTTTAGTGTCGAAACTCGTGCTGTTATTGTAACTCTGTCAAATGAGGGCTACACGACGCGGAAAATCGCTGAAAAAATGAAGGTTTCTCAAACCGCTGTCGTGAGTACTTTGAAACGAAAACAAAAAACCGGTCTTAATTGCAGTCGATCTCGATCAGGTAGGCCAAAAGTCACGTCTAAAAGCGAAGACCAATTTATTTGCGTGCAGAGCAAACGCCAACGTACTCTAACTGCTCCAGAAATTTGCGAAGAACTCAACGCCACCCGAGAACAGCGAGTATCGGTTTCGACAGTGCAACGGCGTCTGCGAAACTATGGTCTAAAAGGTCGTATTGCTGCCAAAAAACCCTTGTTACGTAGTCAGAATAAAGTTAAGAGGTTGAAATGGGCCCAGAAACACAAAAACTGGACGTCTGGACAGTGGTCTAAAGTTTTATTTTCTGACGAATCGAAGTTTGAAATTTTTGGAGGGAGACGTCGTCAATATGTTCGACGACAAGTAGGCGAACGAATGATAAAGCAATGCGTGATGCCAACAGTGAAGCACGGTGGAGGATCAGTTATGGTCTGGGGATGCTTTGCGGGTGATAAAGTTGGTGATCTCGTGAGAGTCAATGGCATAATGGATAAGAAAATGTATCATAACATTTTGCAACGTCACGCTTTTCCATCTGGAAAACGGATTGTAGGCAGAGGTTTTGTTTTCCAACAAGACAACGATCCCAAGCATACGTCGAAGTTGTGCAAAAACTACATTTCATCCAAAGAGAACCAAAAAGAATTAAAATATATGGATTGGCCTCCTCAATCGCCCGACCTCAATCCGATTGAGTTGTTATGGGATGAATTGGACAGGAGTGTGAGAAAAATGCGGCCAACTAATAAAGAACAGCTTTGGGAATACCTATACATTTGTTGGAATAAAATTTCGACATCAACACTGCAAAAACTAATTACGCGAATGCCGAAAGTGTGTATGGCAGCATTGAAAGCAAAAGGCGGATATTTTGAAGAGTCTAAAGTTGGCAAAAACTGATCTTTTTGTTATTTAATTGTGGTTTTAAATTAGAGAATTACCTTTAATTTATTATGTAATAAAAGATTATTAAATACTTTTATTAGTACATTGTGTTATAGCTTCATTTAACCGAATTTACAGAGTGAACTTAAACTTTTGACCGGTACTGTAATATTCACTACCAGCAACGCATAATTATATTAATTCTAATTATAATCGGCATAAAATATTCTTCACTATAAGAGGTATCTACTAACAAAAATACATTAAAAGGTTGGCTACTTCTGGTTTAAGGCACCGTCCGGCCGGTCTTTCTTTATGACGGTCTTCCCTTAAATGTTATAGTGAGTAGACGGACTTAGCTGATAGACGGTCTTCTCCGCATTGACCTTAATTTTAATCGCCAACTATTTCTTACCTTTCTTCGTCTGCAATTTTCATTCACGTACAGAGCATCTCTTGGTATACGCTGCGATCATATATAACTATGGATACCGCCTTTAGGAACATTACCGTTCAAATTCTCGGGCCAAATTAGCACACATACACAATTACGCCTACATTCAAATAAGACGACGCGTTTACAGAGCCTGTAATCAAAGCTGGTAAACAAAATAAGAGTCATCTTTATTACACTAATGGTACATAGCTAAGTGTAGATGAAATGCATATAATGTCAATAACTACCAATCAGCGACATTAATCCGCTAATAACCTTCTTGCTGTACGCGCGTACTGGCCGCTGAGAGTTCGCGGTTCATATTTGATTAGAATATGACTTGGACAGGGATAGGTTTATGCCATACAGTGAAGAACCAGTCAAATAATTCACGTATAATAATTTAATGCAGATTAAAAGATAACTAGTTAAAATGTTGTTATGACATGACAGACTAACTCAACATAAGTAAATATATCATTGTTGTATAAATGTATTCCGCTATAATAAGTATTTTGTATATTTTATTATCAATCTGCATGGCAGTGCGAAGTCACGTTCAGGTATAGTCTGTCCGTTTTTCTAAGATCAAGTACGCCAAAGTAAATGTACGGCGAACTTGATCTTAAAAATCAGACTGGCTTTGCAAACAAGTCTGCAAAATTTACATGGGTACACGAATCGGGTCAGAAATATTTGAACAGGCGGAGTCACAATAAATCCCCACTTTCAGTTCAGAATATTTTATATGTATATAGCCGGTCAAGCAAGTTTGTCAGTAGAAAAAGGTGCAAAATTAAAATTTTGTATAGGACCATAGCCGTTCGCGCGCTTACATTTTCTAAATTTGCCGCTCTTATAATATTTTAAACTTTCGCGTTTTGAACACATATTAACTCACATTATACGAAACGAAACTGATTTACGTCGGTAAATCAAGGTAATTGAATATAATTCGCGTTAGACCCGTCTATAATGTGAGTTAATATGTTTGCCGCTCTTTTCTTCTGACGGAAATGGCTGGAGAGAGAACCTACATATATGTGACAGTAGAGGGTGGATTCAAATGATCAACATTTTCAGATAATGTGTGTATTTGTTAAATTAATTCAGTGAAAGCATGATAGGAAAAATGTATCTACATATAGGAGACCGGGTATCTCACGGGTTATATCTCATGAATAGAACATATTCTAGATATCTTGCCAGGCATCCACTCAATTTCATGTCTCTCTAATTGGACAGCTTTTTTTCATAGTTCTCTGCGAATAGCATCTTGTGGGAATCTGAATGGAAAGTAATGTAAAATGACAATACCAAATTTGATTATTAATTTGAAATAACTAGGTAGTTTTGTTATAGCTCCATCTCATGAAATAAAAAAGGAAAATACAAATCTGTAAGAAGGAATTTATTATTACATTTATAATAATATAGAAAATACCTAAACCAAACACAAGTTAATAAAATAGTCTACTTCATTTAGCATAACACCATCCCTATTATCCTTGCAATTTAAAAAGTCGTATGTTGTTATGAAAGTCGTATGCAGTTGTTACGTTTTAGCTTAGCACGGTAGTATTGAAAACAAATCATGTTTTTTCCAAATTCTACTGAAGTTATCTGTTTACTACAAGTGAAAAGTGATTCCACTGTCCTTGGTATGAACTAAAATAACTTTTGCACCACTTCACGACACATGAATATATTTTTAATTACAAAAAAACGTTGTTTTTATAAATCAATTTAGCCATTTGTCACTGACTGTCATCTCGGTGGTACTGAGATTGCCAATCGAGCAGTTTGTAAGTACCGCCTATCGCGGGGTAGTTTGCGTTGGGTCATAATTGAGCAGACAGAATACTTCCATGTATAGCATTTCGCTGCCGGCATAAGACTTACCGTCCTCTTCAGACGCTTGCATTTATGTACAAGATTTGAAGCGCGCCGTTTAGCTTCTGCCATTTTTTGTAATAGAGTTGAAGTGGAATTACGGTTCTGCAAACGATTTCGTAATATTCGACAAGATTTACATCTTGGGTACTGTTGATTTCTTTCGTAAGTATCATCACCAATAATCACACCTTTACAAAATCTGAAAATTGATGTAATTATTAGATAAATTCGTTTTTATCTTTTATTATTCTCCTGTACCATTGTTTATGTATAAATAGTGCTTTAATCTACAGGTACCTACATAATAAGGGTTCTTAAAATACACATAAAAGTCGAGTTTTAATAGGATAGGTTCAAGAATTAAGACCTATTTAATGTACCGTTACATACAATATTTTTAATGACAAAAAAGTTAAATAAAATCAAAGTTAGGCTTACGAGTTATCCTTTTATTTTAAATACAACTGTTACATTATGGTATATATATTCATAAGACGACTGCAAACAGTTGTATTATCGCCTACACCCATAGTACAAGCTTTGGGGCTAGGTTCCTCGTATTCGAAATGAAAAGTAGAGTGTTTAACTCGGGTGAATGGCATCATTTTAGCCTCGGACTATACTCTCACTGCGTTCATCCCTTGGTTAACAATCTACCAAAACTTACTTATTGTCGTCAATCTGAGTACCAACGCACAAAGGCCATCTTTCAACCGATTTTAAGTAATCGTAGGTGTTGTCATATGAATTAATTTTCTCCTTTAGTGGCAATTGTTCATTATTGGGAAAAATTACCTGCAATTAAATAGCAATTATGTTTCGTTACAAATTCAAATCATGCCAACCGAATTTTATTGTTACATTAATAAACACTTACAGTGACAGTTAGATCATCGTTTAAACGTATATGATGTTTAATCTTCTGAGTTTTTGGATCCATTCGCATAAATTCCAGCCCATTAGGATTTTCTGCATGTAGCCAAAAAGGCGGCAACAACGAAAATGCCCGAAACTTACTTTTAAAATTCTCTATTGGATTTATTGTTACATTAGTATCCTGATATTGACTAAACAATGGTTCCGCAAAGTCCTGTTGTATCATTTCATAATCCATTAAATAATTAGAATCATTTTGATCTTCTGATAATTCCTGTTGCTCGGCATTGATTTGTTGTTGCTGCTCGTCCTTAGGTTGATTGGGGTATGGTTCGAAAGATTCCTCTATGTGAATAGTATTGGCTTGGAGTTCATGTTCGGGAATGGGAATAAACTGATGCTCAATCGTGGGCACAGCTTCTTCCTTAAGCGTTTTTCTTTGTGTAGGAATATATTTGAGCTCTCCTTTAATAGTTAACTTTTCGTACATATTTATATTTTCTTCTTTAAAATGAAGATGGCAAATATAATCATTTGCTTTTAATGCAATTCCTAACGACTTTTTCCAACTTTCCAACCGTGCCGGAGTCTGAGAATTAATAGAAAAATGAAGAATTGTTGAAGTGAAATTGTGAAATTTATAAGAAAAATATAAAAATCACAATATAATATTTTATTAAATAACTAGCGACCGGCTTCGCACTAGTCAACAAATTATATAAGTAAACCTTCCTCAAGAATCACTCTATTGATAGGTGAAAACCGCATGAAAATCGAACTGAAACCGTCCAGTAGTTTGTTTATCGCAAAGATACATTCAAACCCACGAACAGACAGTCGCGGCGGGGGACTTTGTTTTATAAGGTGTAGTGAAAATTACATACTTACCGTTGGTTGGAAAAAAGATACGGATTTCGTAACATTTTTCTGTTTTTTCCTCTTACGCCCACTTTGGCAACTGTTTACGATGCAAACTTTTCCCATTTTTACTATAGAAAATATATCCTATAGCGGTGGATTTGCCCTAAAGCCCCACATTCACACTCCTACCTTGTAGGCCGCCTCGTAGTCCACGTCGTTGGGTAGGATTGTGTATGGGGGTTGCGGACTACGAGCCGTCCTACCGTTTAGCCGTTTGTAGGACGGCTCGTAGTCCGCAACCCCCATACACAATCCTACCCAACGAGGCGGACTACGAGGCGGCCTACAAGGTAGGAGTGTGAATGTGGGGCTTAAGGCCTGGTAAGCCCAGGCCCGAGGTGGCTAGATAACAGAGGTGGCAGTCTATATGATGCGTACTGAGACAGGGGCGGCTAGTTTTACTACACAAGGAAATCCTAAATTTAATAAATCAATTTATGAAAATTTTAAATAAAATTTCAAAAAACTGACAGCGCACTTCACTCAGTCAATAAGGTCTAAATTCATGTTAGTTCCCAGTACTACCTACTAGCGCCACCGGAGAGATTTCGAACTATTCTTTATACTGACAGCTGGACACTTTTACAACCGTCTTATCATAAAAGATAGCTCTCCTTTACTTCTACACTCCATAGTAACAACATAATCAAATAGAAGTTGCCTTTAAGGTGGTTCGCCTAGGTTACTCAAAACTTAACTCTCGCTAGATGGCACCACTTTTGCAAAATTTCAGATTTTATTTTTTTGTGAAATGGTCTTGGTATTTGTATACTTAAAAGTATGTTTCGCGCACTCTTTAAGTAAATATTGAACTATTAAAATAAACATTGAATACTTCATTGTGCAAAAACCACCTTTTTAATTCGACGGAGTGTTGCTGTCACGCTTTTTCCTACTATTACTCACACATGCAAACAGTGTTTCCGTGATCCTTGTAGTAGACAATTTCACACAACGTAAGTATGTTGCAATAGCGTAACGGTATGTTCGTGGAAATACGTGCAAGAGGTTTGGGGTTCAAGACTGGTGCGAGTAGGTAATTTCTTTTTGTTTCTCCTTTGTGTTATCTTACCTTTAAACGAGCAATTATTAGATATATAATTATTTATTTATATATTTGGATGGTATCAGAAACGGCTCTAACGATTTCGATGAAATTTGCTATAAGGGGTTTGATCTCTTAGCTAGGTCTATGAGAAAACGCGCATTTTTGAGTTTTTATGTTTTGTAAGCTTTGGTCGGTCTCCCAGATATTCAATCTCCGCTTGGCAACTAATCCCAGAATTGGCATGCGCACTAGTTTTTACGAAAGCAACTGGCCTGACCTTCCAACCCAGAGAGTAAACTCATTTGGATTAGTCCGGTTCCCTCACATTGTTTTCTTTCACCGAAAAATAGGTATCGGTGTATAAATAGGTATCAAATGCTATTTCGTACAAAAGTTCGAAAAATCATTGGTACGAGCCGGGGTTAGAACCCGCGACCTCCGAATTGCTTTCCGCTAGGCCAGCAGCGCTTCCCCCACATACTCAGTGTTATCAGGTTTTTTAAAAATCAAAAACGATTACTTATGAAAGCAGAAGAATATAAATGATCGTATTAGATTTATAATTGTTACATATTTGCCGTAACTTATTTTTAAAATGTGTTTTTCAATTAAAAGACACGTCAAGATTGTTTACCTTATTTCTAATGCTAAAAAAAACAAATTATAGTAATAATTGTGTTTTTCATTCATAGACAAAATCCATTATTTTTAACCACAGGAAATTTTATACACTTCTTTTTAGGGTTCCGTACCCAAAGGGTAAAACGGGACCCTATTACTAAGACTTCGCTATCCGTCCGTCCGTCCGTCCGTCCGTCTGTCACCAGTTGAAATTTTCACAGATGATGTATTTCTGTTGCCGCTATAACAACAAATACTAAAAACAGAATAAAATAAAGATTTGAATGGGGCTCCCATACAACAAACGTGATTTTTGACCAAAGTTAAGCAACGTCGGGAGTGGTCAGTACTTGGATGGGTGACCGTTTTTTTTTGCTTTTTTTTGTTTTTTTTTGCATTATGGCACGGAACCCTTCGTGCGCGAGTCCGACTCGCACTTGCCCGGTTTTTATTGCAGTGAGGATGTCCTGATTGTAAAAATCAGAGAGATTAGGTAGAGTATAATTTCTAATTATCTTTGTAAAAATAAAAGAATACGTGTAGCCCATACTTAATAATCGATTTATGATAATAAGAAAAATTAAATAAAAATAAAAAAACAATACGAAATTTAGGTGTAACAAAAATACAAAAAGTTATGTTCCAGCATACAATGACTGGGGATCGAACCGGGAATCTTCCGTTTGCAAGCAAAAAAGCGACTGTTTGCATAACACGCCATGATAGTTCTTAGCTAAGCTGACGAAATTCTCGCTTAGGTCAATTAACTACCTGTCAAATATCAGTGTCAACAAAATTGCACTAAACATGACGGCACTCCAAATTCGAGCCGTGGTCAGCCCGGCAACGTCGGAAATGGTATGGCAACGTCGCAAATGTATCTGTACACGACATTTGTGACACACACATACGTAAAATTGATGAAAAGTTAACTATGAATTTTGCATGATTTCTGTATGAAACATTGTTTTCCTGTTAATTTCGCGCAAACGAATATTCGAAAGAAGATAAATGCGGAAATATTTGTGTACTAATAGTGTGTAGTTACTTAATGAGCTTTGATTGAATTTTGTATGAAAAGCGAACCACCTTAAAATGCCTCGAAGGAAAATAACATGTGATGAATTTGTGGGGTTGTTTATACAGGATTATCCTGAGCTAGAGGCTCGCGATACAAATCTATTTTGCTCGAAGTGCAATTATTAGTTTTTGTAAAACGAAATCTTCCGTGAAACGTCATTTTAACTCTGAAAGACACACTTCTCTCAAAAAAGATTCATTACATTTGATTACTTCCGTCGTTTTAAAAACGCACCCATTACAACAGTAGCAGTCGAAAGATCATTTAGCCAATCAAAATGGATATTTACTGCACGACGCCGCAGATTAAGAGTAGAAAACATAGAGAAAATTTATGTCGTATATTACGAAAATCACTTAATATCAACAAAAATTAAATAATGTTGTACAAAATAAATCATGAATATTTATTTGATATGTCGATTCCGGGTCATTATTTACTAACAGAGTGTAAAGCAAGATTTATGAACATTATGCAACAAAAACTTCGTGCTATGTATGATGAACTTCTTGGAGGCTTATAATGTGTAGGCAGAAAGGTCTGTTTTTACTAAACGGGCAGTCTGTTTTACCACTTCTTTAATAAATTTATATTTGCTCCCGCGATAACGATGTATGGATATAAGACACAAAGCGATTCGATGGCGAAGCGCAAGCGATTATCACAGCTATAGTTCGTTTTTTTTAGCATTAGAAATAAGGTAAACAATCTTGACGTGTCTTTTAATTGATATACAAATTTTAAAAATAAGTTACGACAAATATGTAACAATTATGTATCTAATACGATCATTTATATTCTTCTGCTTTCATAAGTAATAGTTTTTGATTTTTAAAAAGCGTTTTCCAATTAAAAGACATGTCAAGATCGCTTACCTTCTTGCAAGTTCTTTCTATTGCTAAAAAAAACGAACTATAGGCCGGCGACAGCTAGCGCCATTTGTATAGCTTTAAAGCCATGATTCTCAAAAATGGACGGCAAAGTCGACTTTGCCGTCTAAAAAATAGGTCGCGAAGCGCGTAGTTTATGGTCAGTCAAAAATTAAAAAGTTAAAAACATTGCAGTCTCGATTTTGGGACTGCAATGTTGCGTACAAATTCCATTATTAGTCGAGTTCCAAACTTTTTAAAAGTTGAAATGACCATACCAAATGAAGGCACATGTAGGAAGGCAACAGCCAAACAGATGATTAGTACCGCGACTATTTAGATGTCTCAAATAGGTTGGCGTATTTTTGGCAGAAAAATACACTTCTATTTTTTTATTAAAAAAAGTAAAAAGGCGGGAAGGGCTTTTTTTTGTCAAAATATATATGTACGAACGTTGCTTTTGTAAAATATTTCTATGATATTTATATTTCTTGCACCATATTTCAGAAAAGCACTATATATGACTCGGCTGGAAGGCTACTTGCTGGCTTCGGATTCAATTAAACTGACTCCTAAGGTCGTCCGTTTAAAACGAATCCTCAGCCTGCAAGTAGCTACTTCCGAGCCTCGACAATAATGTACTATTGATGCGTTGAATGCAGACTGCAGAGACCAGGAATTCATAACTGTGTATATTGTTGCAGGCATGTGGGAGGAGGCGGAGCAGATGCTGAGCGAGGCGCAGGCGCGCGCGCCGCAGCAGCCCGACCTGCTGCTGGGGCTCGCCGTCGCCGCGCGCCACACGCCCAAGCCGCCCGAGGTAACACTTGTTCAGCCCGAGATAAACGGATTTTCGAACGTCACTTGCTAAATGTTAAGAAATTGTTTAGAGAGCCCACACTTTCCCGTGTCTTTTAATTGAAAATAGTTATTTGTACAACAAGAGATCTAAGTTTGATATTTCTTCGAGTGCTTATTTCGAGTCCCGTGCAAGCGAAAGATTCTATAATAGTTAATTGTTACCGCAATCGAACACAAAAACAAAACGTAATAATAAATTTCAGTAAAATAATATGGGAATAACGAACATCAACTGACACTTCAATCGACAACTTTTTATTTTGTAAAAAAAAACTTTGTAAGATACGGTCCGAATTGCGGATACGTATGTAGTAGCAAGTATGGTAGAAATTCTTAAAAGTAAAATAGGTAATTAATTTTGCGTGGTAATCTATGAAGAGTGTGAAGAATAAAATGTGTATTTTTTGAGTTCATTGTTTTAATTGTACAATAAAATACCTAAAATATAGTATTTTATGAAATCAACTTTATTTTTAATAATTAATCATTAAGAACGTCATACTCGTACGTGGTTTGGAACGATGCGGTTTAAAGTTTTCGGGGGTCTATTATAAACCGTCAATATACCGTTGAATGTCGTTTTAACTCTTTTTGTCTGTTTCTTTTTGCTAACAGCGTGAAAGGGATAAAGTACTCAAAATAAGCACTCGAAGAAATATCAAACTTTGATCTCTTGTTGTACAAATAACTACTATTGCACACCTCCATAGAAAGAAAAAAAACATAAGCAGAGGTGAACCACAGGCGGTATTATCGCTAAAAAGCGATCTCTTCCAGACAACCTTTAGGAAATATATCGTTTTAAGTTTTACGTGGATACTTCGAAAACTGACTAGGACACCATAACTTTGCAGGTGGCCTCCCGCTACATAGCCCAGCTGCTAGACAGCCACCCTGACCACCCGTTCACGAAGGACTACAACGCGAAGACCAACGAGTTCCGTCGTCTGGCCGCCCAGTACCAGCCGTCTGTGGCGAGCTAAATAATACCTTATTGATATGGCTACAGAGTCGAATATCGAGTGAAACTGAATTGTTTATTCATAGATTATATAATTATTTACTAATTAAAATGGCTTTCATTTGAGAATTTGACGTTGCAGAGGGACATAACCAGACAAAAATGTAAGAAGAAAAATCTGTTGCATTGACTTTTTAAGAGTCTGACCAAGCTAATGCAAGCATTTGCAATGACTAAGTATGGAAATGTCATCATTAATGTCAAATGACACTCCCTCATTTGTCTGTTCAATTCGGTGCAAAGTTAATTTAGGGCATAGACTAGGAATCCTCTACGAGTTTAGAGCAATTATTTCATGCAACCGAAGATGCCAAAAATGCGGGGGTGCGCGGGACGCGGTGAGCGAATTCCCGTGCCGTGATTGGTCCGTTCAAAGACACGGGCGTCACACAAAGACACTTTCGACTCGAATATGGAGTAAAATTACCGTATCGTGGCAGAGGGGGTAGCGCGACTATGCTCAGTCTGGTGGATGTCTTGTCTGTGGTTTAGACACTTTCGACTCGAACATGGAGTAAAATTACCGTATGAGTGGCAGTGGGTAGCGCGACTATGCTCAGTCTGGTGGATGTCTTGTCTGTGGTTTAGGGTGGTATTTCACCTGGCCAATTTCGTTGTCCAATATGTATTTTGTCTCACATTTTGCTTAATGAGAGAGTGAGACGAAATGACATTAGACCAAGATAATAGACCGACCGAATGCCACCCTTAGCAGGACTGATTTTAAACGTCAAACTTCTATGAAATTATGACATAAATAACACTTGCAATGCGTGGGCTATCAAAATCGCTGCAGACTTTTCTTAGTCTAAAATATTTGCACCATCTTTAAAATCGGCAGGTACCACATCACTAGTAAAATAAAAGACATATTTCTTAAACTTGTGTAATCCTAGTAAAAGCTGTACTCATAATCGGTGTCCAGATCCTCGTCGTCCTCAGGGTGCGTGGAGTTGGCCAGCAGGTGGAACTCCAGCAGCTTCTCGTCCATGTCCAGGAATTTCATGCTGAGGTCTGAGGGGTCTGTCTCTCCTTTGACCATTGACCAGTCGGTGGTGCTCTCTGAGTCAGAGTCGTGAGTGATTTCGCCGTTTATTCCTGTGAACATGTAATACGCTAATGGTACACTCAATCTTACATTCAAATCGGATTCAAATTCAGTTCATCCAAGGGTAATTCTCAAAAAATATGGCTTTAGTCTAATTGCCGCGACCCATATAAAATGTATGAAATGAGTTGTGGCAATTAGACGCAACCGCAGACTTATTCTCAAAGAATAGCCCTCGTAATAATCTTGAATGACGTCACTTCTTTCAGTATCTTTCGTCAAGCTGGGTCGAAAGTAGCTGTAAGATCAACTAAAAGGAGATCTTTTGAAGAGGCAACCCGCAGAACCAAAACAGACATGAAACGAATGTGTGTGAACATACCTATAATTTTAGGAGATTCAGTTATAAAACCTCTGGCCCCACAGATTACCATTTCGCCCCGGAAGATATCAGCCTGTCAGTTAAACGCAAAATTTGACAGCTCCAAACAACTGACAGGCTGATATCGTCTGGCGAACTGATCTTTGTGCCCCTTTAGCTAATAGGCGCAACCTCCAGAAAGAAAAATTGCACTGCACTGCATGATACGTATACCTAATGTCATTGCGAGCGATATGCACTGAGAATGACGTTAGGATGCCTCTCTGGCTACTCTAGTGAAAAAGCCAGGGACTTTGATTTATTTTGAAGAACTTTTAGGTAACTAACCATTGGGCGAAATTTCCACCGGTCCCTTCGTAGTCACTACCGGCGGGATGGTGTAGGCTTCTAACTCCTGGTCGGTTCTACGCTCCTTGTCAAGCCTCTCTTGCTTACGCTGCCGTCGCCACGCCTTTTGCAGATCAAACCGCTCTGGACTAGAATAAGAGCTTCGGTCTTAAGACTCAAATCAAAGAGGGATTTAAAATTTATAGGCATATTGTGT
The DNA here is from genome assembly GCF_963556715.1 of Cydia fagiglandana. NCBI lineage: Eukaryota > Metazoa > Arthropoda > Insecta > Lepidoptera > Tortricidae > Cydia > Cydia fagiglandana. The sequence continues at coordinate 5,233,550 of NC_085943.1, forward strand.
AATTTAGTTGGGAGGATAATTAGTTCGCCATAATTGATTTAAAACGTCCACTGTTGGACATACATTAGGTAAGACAATAAATGGTCTTTTGCATCATACCTACATTAAATTACCATTGCTATTAACCTTTTAACCGCCACAGAATTTTACATCGAGCGTGCTCGCGTCGCCGGCGGTTAGGGTTTCTGCTCGAGAATTCCCGAGGCGAGAAATCTCGAGAAATTTGTCCTAAGTCGAGACGGGAAAAAAATATTCAATGCCTCGAGAACTCGAGAAATAAATCTCTTGTGATAAGTAAAAAGATAACACGCGTATAACACATGATGTGTCTATAACGTATTTCTTTAGGTAGTTAAATAAATATGAACAATGTTTTTTTTTAGGTTTTCAGGTAGGAACCTACTTAAAACCTTTATTACCAACCAAATAAAAACTACCTTGATCCGTCCCCTATCCCTAGCTAGAAAGCTTTAACCGATTATCATGTTTTGAAACTTTTGAACTATCATGATTTATGACATTCAAGTAGTGTCTTTTTATTGAAAAATGGTTTAAAAAAAATTGTAACGAATTATAGGTCCATGTAAAAAGTTTAATAACAAATATTACCGAACTAAATTACTAATTGATAAATCAAATCATCCCAATTTATTTCTATTAGCAAAATATTACAATTTTAGCAGCTTTATTGTTACGTTGAGTAAGTACGAGTAATTAATATTATGTAGTAATACTTATGTAAGTTTTGTCACATCGAGTTAAATTTATTGACTTGAATATTGCTGCCTAATAATTTAATAAAATACCATATTGTAGTTTGTTTACATTTTGTTGAATACCTAAAAAAATACACTATAGCATAACACATTGCCGGTGCGCACGCCTGCACCTATAGTTATTTTTTTTTTGTTGTTGTATTTTTGATTATTAAGTGCAATTTATGGTGACTAAAAATGTACCATATGTTTGATTATTGATCTCACCTACGATTCCTACGAGTCTGATTTGTAAAAAAGCAAAAAAAAAAATAACATGGTGTTTTTCGGAGCTTTCAAAATTTCTCGAGATACTCGAGAAATCTTGGTCGAGAATTCCCGTGCCTCGAGAAATTAAAAAGGTCGAGAAACCAGAAACCCTACCGGCGGTACGAAGTTTTGTCTTATTCATCAGACCGCGGCGAAATGAGCCGGAGTTTGTATGTCTTATATATATCAGTCTACGGCGGTTAAAGGGTTAGGATAAAGGTTCTGCAGTAAAATTACTAGAGAAGCCTCAAAAGCGGCATAAATAAAGTTTTGTAGCTAATAAAAGTGTGACCAAAACTTGTATCTAGATTCTAGTTCCGCTAATACTTACTGTTCTCCCTCCTTATACACTCTAGCCTCCAAGTTGTTGATGTCATGTCTGATGTCAGCCAGCAGGAGGAGCATCAAATCCATGGACCCCTTAGGTCCACGGGCGCCCCTGGGCCCTCTGGCGCCGGCGTCGCCTTTTGGACCCTCGACGCCTGGAGCACCGGGCGGACCCTGCAAGAAAAGTGACACTTTGAAGTGTGAAAAGTGCATTTCCGAATAGGTGATGTGAAAATAATATGACACGACCACACTTTGTCGTTTCAAAGGCGGTGCAGTTAGAAGGGCTCTATCATTGCTTAGAGCCTGGACCACCTTTAATTGATTTTACATATTAAAAACCGGCCAATTGCATGTCGGGCCATGCTCAGTGTAGTCACCCGTCCGTCACAATAATAGGCTAAACCACGCAAAACTGATTAGAGAAGTGACGCTTGGTGTTCTTCACCCGAGTTAAACAATCACCTTTTCATTCTAAAACTGCCAATAGTCAACGGCATTGGTAGTTCCTTCAGCCAATTAAACTGTATGAGAGAAAATAATTCCATATAAATTGTATGTATGTACATTAAATGTGACTTAGTACTTACTCTAGGCCCTCTCTCGCATCGACAGTAACCTCCCTCTAACGGCGCAGTAGCATCAAGCACCCTGTATGCGTAGTCAGAAAACTGGTCACCATCTGAAATGTTAAGTTTTATCGTTTTATTTAGCTAAGCCCTTGGATAGACTAGTTAATTACACGAAGAAGAAGCTGGACTACGAGTATAACCGTAAACATCGAAGTTCGCAAATTGCGGGCATCTTTCTCTGTCACTCTAATTACGCCTTCATTGGAGTACAAGAGAAAGATCTCCGCAATTTGCGAATATCGGTTTTCACGTTAGCTGCTCGCTCGGGACCGAGAAGATGGGAGAACATCGATCAGTGAGAAAAGCAAGTATGTGGGGCCGGGTGGAAAGCGTCCGTCCGGGACGCCCTTGGAGTGACGAAGCCCTAAAAGACCTCTGTCTGCCCTAGAAGTGGTGGTGTGAAGTGGCGCAGAATAGGGCAAAGTGTATGGTATTCTCTTTGTCCTAGGCCAAGATCCTTTCTTTGGGTCATTGAGCCATTAAGGAAATATCTACATCAGATAAAGTTGTACCTTCATCGTTAAAAATTGGATTGCATCTAATCAGATAAAGTTTTACCTTCTTTAAAAATTGGATGGTCCATCAACTTCTTCAAGGCGGCCTGCGTTGAGTGCAACTGGTCGGTGAGTGAACGGACTTTTCGCGACAGCCAGGACACGGAGTCACATGGCGCGTAGCACCGAGACGACGCACGAATGAGGGGCAGCGGTTCCTGCAAGTTAATGCTCTATTTCTTATGGTCACTGTTTGATTGTGTATTATGTAGGTACCTACTATGGCACACCACCGTCGGCCGCAGGCTAAGGGTCTCCCCTGATATATCGACGCGCATTCGGCAAAAGCCGATAGGAAAAAGCTTTATGTCCACGCAATAAGAGCGAAAAAGCCGTCGACGCGTCGGCAAGCGCCGGCCGATGCGAGCCGAGCCGAACGACGACTTTTTCGCTCTTATTGCGTGGACATAAAGCTTTTTCCTATCGGCTTTTGACCCTAACACAACTTTTTATATACCTATACCTACTGCTACCAGCCTATTACAGCCAGATATTTTTTTGTATTCTGTCATAAGCGTTTGACTGTCTGCGCCATGATGGCCATGATAAATTCGTATATCTAATAATGGGTCTAAGTGTCATTTTCATATGTATATTAAGTGTAAAATATTTTAAAGAGTTATTTTAATGACAGAGGCCGTCAACGCCGCCAACATACGAATTAAAACATGTTTATACCTAAAGTTAATCTTACTACTGGCGTACCACAAGGCTCAATTGTAGGTCCCATTTTATTTCTTCCTATTACATTATGCTACGGTTACATTAAATACTTACCGGCATAGGCATCACTATGGGGCGCGCACAGCTCCTACCATCGTTAGCCAGGGTTTGCGGGGAGGGGCACTCGCAGTGAAACCCGCCTGGGTCGTTCACGCAGCGGTACTCGCAGCCGCCTTTGTTGTGAGCGCATTCGTCTATGTCTGGAAGTAGTAAGTTTTTAGTTTTTGTTAGTAGTGATGTACCGACTATTGATTTGGCCGACTAGCCGACTAATCGGCGCTCGAATGGCCGATTAGTCGGCCGACTAGTCGGCTAGTCGGCCAGATCATTCGTATAAGTTTAGTCATTTAGTAATTTATTCAATATTGCATTGTCATGTACGTAATTAGGTGTTACAAATTAAAAGGCCAGTTCATGACACCCTGTAAAGGCACACAATAGTAGGTACATACTTATTTACAGTTTTATATGATTTAAACAAGTCTATATGGTGATATAGTTCAGGTGAAAAACAATAGTTTTGCTCCTTTGGTTGCGCTATTCATCATATTAGCTAAAGGGTATTCTCTACAGGTTCAAAGACCTATTACAAGAATCCTCGTTCAATTTCTGTCTTTCTTTTATTTGGGATCCTGAGCAGACTGTCAGTACAGCTTGTAGGAGGTATTTCCAAGGCTCTATTTCGCGTACGTAGTCGCCAGTTAATAACCTATTCCCTGTGGTCAGCGTCTTTACGAACAACGTGCCCTAACTAAGTCACTAAATTTTGCAATAACATGAAGAGTTCTCCATGTCTCCACCATTTAAAAAAACTGAATAATGATAAAATCATTTAACTATCGAACTTGGCCATGAAATTACACGAGAATGAATTGAGATCGACCTGGGGGCCGATTTTTGAATTTCGATCGCTCGATTTCGTCACTCGAAAATCGGTGGAAAACCGCGAAATGCAATATTTTTTAAATACGAGCCATCGAAATTTGGAATCTTCTATTCTAGTGGTATTGGCCACTCGATTTCAATTCTATTACTAGAATTTAAACGCCTAGTAGTGGAGATATCATTTAACGAAATACACGAAATTGAGTGGTCGAATTTCAAACATCGGCCCCCTGTAGAGGAACACACCAGCCATACAATAACGATCAAACGGTCAATTATATTGAACAAAAGTTTTTGTATGCACCCTGAAGAAGTATTTTAGTACAATAGACATAAAACATATGGTAAATATTGACTGTTGATTTCTTTTTTTCTGTTTTTCTTTCACTAATAAAGTGCCGACTAATCGGCCATTTTTGCCGACTAGTCGCCGACTAATCGCCGACTACAAATGTGGCCGGATAGTCGGCTTTCCCGACTAGTCGGCGACTAGTCGGTACATCCCTATTTGTTAGTCTAATGCCAGTCAAAAATATTAAACTTTAAGGAAATTGGTACCTAACAATTGGTGTCCGCAATGTTAGGTACTTAAACTATACTGCAAAACGTAATTCAAGACCAAAAAAAGTAAGAATGTTGCCACTTTTTTACTAGCGCGTCTTGTATTTATGTACAAATAAATAAATAAAAGTTCTTTATTAAATAGCAGGAGTAAAATTACTAATGAATAAATTATCTTAGCGTGATTATTTATCAAAAGGAATTTACAATTTTAGAAACAAATTATTGCAATGGCAACATTGTCTCACTTTTTTTGGTCTTGAATTACGTTTTGCAGTATAGCTCTGTAAAAAGGTACCTATAATATTTGGTAGAGATTATCAGAGTGACCAGTGGAGTGGTCTTTACAGAGTTAGCTTGATTCGACTCTAAAAGTCTATGTCACTTACCAACACAGTATGGCTGCGTCCTACGACGATAATTTTCAGCATGGAACCGATATCCTGCGTGACAGGAGCACCACAGTCTCTCCCCGCGTTCCTCGCACGCTTGTTCACACAGGTTCAGACTGCAGGGCTCCACGTTGATGGGGATGCATCTGGAACAGTACCATCAATATCACGTCGTTGAATTCGTAAGACGGGCCTTACGGGCACTATGAAGTAGACCAGTTCGTTGGTGCACACATGTTCGCTCGGAATTATATGAACAGGCCTATCTTTACTTTTGAAATCTAAGTATCACGTCGATTAGGCTTGATTGAGGCAAAGAATAGGTCACGTGTATATTTATGTAGTTATGTTATGTGTTTATCCCGCGATAAATGCAAGTACCAGTAGGGTATCACATACCTAGAGTCAGACTGTGAAAAATCTGCAGCGATTTTGATAGCCCACGCAGTGCAAGTGTCAGAGCAGTGCAAGTGTTAAACGTCAAACTTCTATGAAATTATTACGTATATATAACACTTACACTGCGTGGGCTATCAAATCCGCTGCAGACTTTTCTTTGTGCGACTCTACTCGTACCTATAGACCAAGCGGCCCAAGCGGGTAATAAAAACCGGGCAAGTGCGAGTCGGACTCGCGCCCGAAGGGTTCCGTACCATAATGCAAAAAAAAAGACAAAAAAAGCAAAAAAAAAAAACGGTCACCCATCCAAGTACTGACCACTCCCGACGTTGCTTAACTTTGGTCAAAAATCACGTTTGTTGTATGGGAGCCCCATTTAAATCTTTATTTTATTCTGTTTTTAGTATTTGTTGTTATAGCGGCAACAGAAATACATCATCTGTGAAAATTTCAACTGTCTAGCTATCACGGTTCGTGAGATACAGCCTGGTGATAGACGGACGGACGGACGGACAGCGAAGTCTTAGTAATAGGGTCCCGTTTTACCCTTTGGGTACGGAACTCTAAAAACGCGAATTAACGTACTGTTCTAACACTGGAAGTGCAGCGAACAAAGACGATCTGTTAGGCCTGCATAGCAATGCACCGGCGCGGAATGCATAGCAATCAGCTGTTGAGGTAATTAGTTGGCAGCTGTTGGTGGCATTGTTCTTGGTTGATTACTAATTGATCTTTTTATCTAAGCCCTCTGGTCTTTTTTCACGGGTCTCTAACTAGGTATGTCAACTTTAAATCAGTTCTTTAAAAGACTTCAAGATCCTCCCTTCGCTTTATTCAAACTAGGTATACCTATACTGTGTACTATGTGTCGTGTGAGTACGTGTCTAATTTATTTATTTATTTACATAAGGAGATCCAACAGCTAACTAAATGACAATGGAATCATAAATAGATATATAGAGCCAATTACAGGAACTCGCAAATAGATATGTAGTAAAAACATAATGTAAAAGATGTTGCGAGCAAGTACCGTTATCCGTGTTATGGTCAAATCGAGGTTGCCAGCGTCTGCATCCAGCGAATCAATTTGGATTGATTTTTTCTGCATTCGCTTTCGAACAATTTACATACATGGGTCATTCTCAAAAAATATGTCTGCAGTCTAATTGCCGCGACCCGTATAAAATGTATGAAAACAGTCGTGGCAATTAGACGCAACCGCAGACATATTCTCAGAGAATGACCCACCTGCAGCTCCATTCTTAGTTTCATAAATCATAAAGCTCTACTTTAGGCGTGTGGTTCTGGTTCTGGACTTTTTAAATTACTTTAATAATGTGGGCGATTTACCGTCCGGCGACGTGTCGGTGTACGTATGTCGCAGCATTGCAGCCTGATGCACTCCATCACGGCGCCGCCGTCGGTGCGACACGTCTCCCGCGCGCAGCACGCGCTCCGTCGGGCACGCGGTGGTGTATGTATGTCATTATTGAGGGTTTACCGTCCGGCGACGTGTCGGTGTACGTATGTCGCAGCAGTGCAGCCTGATGCACTCCATCACGGCGCCGCCGTCGGTGCGACACGTCTCTCGCGCGCGCAGCACGCGCTCCGTCGGGCACGCGGTGGTGTATGTATGTCATTATAGAGGGTTTACCGTCCGGCGACGTGTCGGTGTGTGTCGCAGCAGTGCAGCCTGATGCACTCCATCTCGACGCCGCCGTCGGTGCGACACGTCTCGCGCGCGCGCAGCACGCGCTCCGTCGGGCACGCGGTGGCGCTCTCTGCGCTGTAAATATTTACATATTTATTAAACTATGATATTTTCGTATTTATAAGAGTCCATCTAAATTAATTCTACACCTCCCTGCCTGAGAAAAGGATGACTCATGTTAGACCGGGCCGGGGCTTTTGGCGTTTCATTTTCTATGAAAAGCACCACGTGATCACCGATCAGCCGTCATAGAAAACGGCATGTTAGGCGCCTCGGCCCAGGCACGGCCTGGTCTAGCGTGTGTCATCCTTAAGTGTGGCAGATGGTACCAACATGCACGTCGTATTCATTTGTTTTACGTTGATAGATACCTTCCGCGCCGTAACTGGAAGTCATTCCTAACGCCTCCGAGACTCTGATTACCCTGGTCCGGGAACTGGGGATATTTTTAGACCTACACTATTCCCCCTTTAATCGTAGTCCGTGTCTTAGATTCAGTCACCAGCAAAAGTTGCTAAGCGGGCGAGGTGTTCAAAATTAGCTTGACACGCTCTTATTATCTTATCATTCTTAACAATAAAGTCGCGTCATTCATGCACCTTGGTGAACCAGACAGCTAACATAATTATTCTGTTTTAGGTACAAATCCGTGATAGAAACGGCTTGGTGTCAGTTTTTGCAGTCAACATCAATATATGTACATATTAGTGCCTAACAGATAAAACAACACGCCAAAAGTATAGTTATCCGTCATAGTTCTATGTATATATGTAGAGTAATATCTCTTCTTGCTAAGTTAAATATAAGGGTAGAGTAGATAGGTTTTGACGCGTACCTACCTCTCAAAGAATATAATAAGCACTACTATAGTCTGACGCGCTACTTTTAATTCAAAGGCTGACCTAATTTTATGTCATTCTCAAAACTACTTTTGTTATGCATCTAAACATTGTATAACAGTTTGATATTCAATACATTTGATGTATGCAAGGCAGACGTCTCTGAGTGGTTTTGTAATAAAAATAAAACTAGAGCTCTGTGTCCACAAGATTAAGAAATGTTTGGAAATCTGCCTACCTACATTGTTTTTAGGGTTCCGTAGCCAAATGGCAAAAAACGGAACCCTTATGGATTCGTCATATACGTCTGTCTGTCTGTCTGTCTGTCCGTCCGTATGTCACAGCCACTTTTTTCCAAAACTATAAAAACTATACTGTTAAAACTGATGTATTCTGTGAACCGTATTATTTAATTAATAGGGGCCCCAATAACAACATTTCCTCCTCATTTCGTCGGCTCCTAAACGTTGGTGCTACTTTCAGTAAGTAAAGTAAAGTATGTAACTAAGAAGGTACATAAATATAAGTAACTAAAGTATACAGGGTGGCTAAAAAATTACTGCATTCCCGTTGCCAGAGAGGTTTAGGGATTATACCTATTGAGCAACTTTTACTATGAGACCAACCCCAAGATCGCAAAAAAAATTTGGCTGTTTCAATACATTTTGGCTTGTCGATTTTCTATGGAAGGTAAACTTTTTTTCGCGATTTCCGGATTGCTCCCGTAGTAAAAGTTGTTCAGTATAGTCCTCCCTCCTCCTGGCATCGGCAATGCAGTTATTTTTATACCACCGTGTATATCTTCCATTATAAAAAAAAACTATACGTAGGTATTCCTAATAATCCTAATATACCGATAAGGATGTGTTACACTGTTACGATAATCATCATCATAATATATGATCACTTCGGCTATCACTATATATTTGATGCTTGTTTTGGTTTAAACATAATTAAATTTGGATGCTTAGGTACATGTAGCAATTTTATGGCAAAATTTTCCTAACATCGTTATCAAAACACACTAAACTCTAAACTGCAGTAAATATGAGATGACACACTGTAAAACATTGTCTCGCTTTGTCGACTTATCTTATCGACTGTGACGTCATCGATTAAGGACATGCATACATACGAGCTTTTATAGCGATGACCCAAAATCAACAACAATTACTGCGCGTGCGGCTGGTTAATTTATTAACTAATAGGATGGTGTAAGATTAAGAATGGAATTCGACTTTTATGGTACAGCTTCGGACATTAGAAATGCTGAGATTGCTTTTCAACCTCTTGTTGTAGATCCTTATCCTTATCCTGACCGAATCTTTAGTCATCTTGTTATGTACATTTTTATCGGTTTTTTTTTTTCTGTTTTAAAGGTGAACTTCTTGAACCCACAATTTTGGACCTCCGTTCTTAAGAGGATGAAGTTCTGAATGCGTCGGGTTCTTTGCTTGCTTTGTCAATGGGTAGGTCCCATTGGCAACATTTTTGCATTTGATAATGAGTCCCTAGAGAAATCGAGGGAAATCTTCAAATACCCTTTAACATCTGAAGGAGATTGCCTAATAAAATGTTACGTATTTATTTTAAACTATGTATTTCGTTTAGTCGGCTCATATTTTGTTAAAGATTAGGTAATCTTAAAAAATGGTAGAGAATTACACTTTTGGACTAGTTTTTGAGACTTACCTACTCATTAAAAAAATATGATACGATATTTTCTTTATTCTGACCAATGTCCCTGAGAGTAGGCTTCTAAGGAAAATACCGCATTTATGTGACAATACCTACTCAGTGTTACAAACCAGGAAGTGTGGTTTACCGCATGGTGTGGCTAATCATTCATTTACCATCAGTAGTTATTCAACGAGAGGCAATCATTTAGCTCTTAACAACTTAAAAATGTGCAACGGTTGTTGTTGTTTTGTTGAATATTTTCTTTAAAAAGCCAAGAAAAGGAAAGGGTCCCTTTGCCGAGGGTAAGATAGTGTTTTAAAAGGATCGACAACGCAATTGCAGCCCTTGCAGCCCTTGCAATAATTCGCAGGCTATGATAATAACATACCAAGTAAAGCGATACCATAAAACGTTATGAAACAGCCAAATTTCTATTTCGCGATTTTGGGGTTGGTCCCATAGTAAAAGTTGCTCAGTATAATCCCGAAACCTCCCTGGCAACGGGAATGCACTTATATTGACCACCCTGTATAGGTACTTTAATGTCACATAGCTTCTAGAATAGTGACAGCCAGTAGACGTAAGATGAATCTCCCGCGGATAGTTTCCAAGAAAGCTTCAAAGAGAGCTTATTGCACTATTTATACCAGCACACGCGTAGGTACCACACCACACTGTTTATTGACAGTTCATAAGCCTTATTGCGAAGAAATAAGGTTCACCTATGGTGAGTAGAGTTAAGTATGAAACAGGGCTCATGGTGCATTGTACTTATTCGCTGGCAGTCGTTGAACCCTTGCAGTTCGGTTTGGAGCAAGCGTTTTGGTTAAAAGTTGATTGTTGCGATTTTCTTGGTTTCCCGTTTGTATGAATGTTGGTCTGAGCTAGCTAAGTAAGTACCTAAATGTATGTTAGATATCATATATGGAACTTTTTCATAAGGTCAAAAGCAAAGGCGAATTTTGTTTCAAGACTTTGAAGTACATAAGTACAGGTAGGTATACCCGATTTTTCATAATCATAAAATTTCTTAATGGAAGGAATTAACGGAAACGTGTAAGTTGCTTATCTTTTAAGTTATCCGTCCGTAATTATTAATTTGACAATATTAGATATCATATATAAAGGTAGGTCCCTACGTAAACCTATCTATCCTCATTGGGTTCAAGCCCCTCCCAAACCCAAATCCTGGACCCGCCACTACTGCTTTGTATATACCTACCGAGGTTTTATGATTGTTGTGTAGTTATCTACGCTATGTAAAAAAATTCCTAAACGATATTCCTAAAGATAAGAAGACGCTTTTACTGGGACAAGTACTTACTCATTGTTTCTAATAATGAGCGTAAGGTCCTGAATTCCATCGAGTAATATCATCAATTTTGCATTATTTCGACTTTTCTTGTAAGAGCGCTCTTAAATACTTTGCAATAAAAATCTACTATAATACTATAAACAACTGACTTTTTCACTTCCTTCTATGAAATTAGGTATACCTTCTCTTCGCCTTTTTGCGATAGGTGTTCGAAAATCTACGGCACTAATATTTAGTAAGTTATGATTACTTGATTACTTACAGTCGTAAATGCCCAATTAAAATTATTTGTAATTTTTAACCACTTATCCCAAAAAAAAACAACAAACGACACCAGGATCACAAACACTCACACGTCCAAAATGTCATCAGGATAACCTTCCTCGGCGTAGTACCCCTCTTGGTGACAATATACCAGGGTTGTATGACACAGCAGGAGCACGGAGCAGGCCGCCGAGCTGAGCGTGCGCATCGCGACTGTTGCGCGCCGATGCGTCCGTGCACTGATGTTCAAACTTTGTAGGCGTAATTGGTCAAATTAAAATGCACTCCCGTTGCGTCATGCGGGCCTAGTCGTAATAAAAGTGTTAAGCTTATTGCGTTCTTAGTGCAATAAAATGTTAACTGTAAAATAAAATTCTCAGACACTACAGAATTCTGATGTCCCTACATTGTTTTGAGTTTTGGCCCTCTTGCACGCTGCCAATGACGGTAGGTTATAAGTAATATTTAAAATAAAATTAATATTTAAGATTAGGACACGCATTTTAATTTCGAATTACATAAAAGTACGGAACTCTACATTTTGCGTCGTCCTACACGTACCTACTTGGTCGCCTTTTTGAACAAAAGAAGATTCCTCATCTGTTATCTACGACCAGCGAACCGCATTAGAACTTGAAAATTTTTATTTTTATTTTATGTATATTGTATTTCGCTTGCATCAATACAAAAGTGCGCGTGAGATGCTCAGAGGAATTTGAGGAAATATCAAATCGAGATAATATATTTAAAGTTTGAATGCCATCCCAGAGCCAGCGCGTGCGCACGCAATAAAACCAGTTCTTAGCTTTCATTCATTCATTCATCGCACAGTAACCCATTCATTCGTATTCACTTAGCGAACGCAATTGATTTGCTAATCAGAGCAACTGTGATCAAACTGTGAGTGCAATTGCATTTGTTATTACTTATTAAGAGACACGAACCTTGCCGCCGCCATACAATCGAAGTTATGCTCTGATATTAGAACGACAATCTGAAACAACGCAAAATTTTACAAAAATATACAGGCATTTCTTTACGAGTACACAAAACATCTACTCGCTCTATTTTCTTTGAGTAGCAATTTTTAGCAACGAAAACTAGTAGGTACAGTCAAGTGTAAAAATACAGGTTCAAAAAAATATGTACCATAGTTCTTAATTCGCTGATATAAGATCTATGGGACATATTTTTGAGTATGATGAGTGCACCCATATTTTTACAGTTGACTGTACCAGACAGTACCAAACTTTAATGTTTATGCCAAGTTTCATATAACTAGTCTTATGTATCTCATACAAGGCTTATTAACCCACATAATAATTATTAATGAATATTATTATCAAATGTCCGACAAAATTACTATCGTTTTCAAAAGGCACGACTTTTTAAGCGCAAAGTTTTGCTGCTCAATAGACAAATAGCCAATAGTTGAATTGATGTTCGCTGCCTGGTTAAAGTTTGGGCGGCGCTGCGCGGCTGGCCAGGAATAGCCCAGGGTACATAGTTTGCAGTAGGGTATTTCAGGGACATAGGGTGACCACACTTAATTATTCATAGGACATATGATATCTAAATTAGGGCTCAATGGTGCCTTAATCTTTACCGAACCATCTCCCAATTTCAAAATCAGCCCAAAATATATATTTGAAAGTATGGCTGCCATGGCTGGGCTTTGCCGCAGGCTACTGATTTTTAGGAAGGTTTAGTATATGCTAAAACAAATTTGGTTCCAAACTAAATAATTATAATTATAAAGCTTCAATTTGCAATCAAGCTTATGGACAACAGGTAATAGTTGTTTCACATGGGCCCTGGTAGGGCACGGCAATATTCTTAAATCTAAGGATTGAGTTTGTATGTATTTCATTTTAAATTAATAAATAGTTGTAAACATAAGTTCCATCGATGTACTGAATAAATCAGAGTGGGCGATGGCTTATTTCACACGAGTAGATTCGCAACGAGTGGCGATATGTTGAAACACGACCGAATGGAGTGTTTTAAATCGACACGAGTTGCTAATTACCTTTTCGCACGTGTATTGTACAAAGTTTTACAGTACATATGGCCCTTTAAAAGATGACTCACGTTAGACCGAGCCGTGTCCGGGCCGGAGCTTCCAGCTCTTACTTTTCTATGACATGACAGGCGATCACGTGATGCTTTTCATAGAAAATGATGCACCGGAAACTCCGGCCCGGACACAGCCCGGTATAACGTGACTCATCCTTAAATTTTCGACTTAGTTACGTAATGTGCTTATTATAGCACAGGGTTTCGTAATAAAACACTAGATGTACTGTAAAAACACTAAAGTATCCCGAAACTCTCATATTCACAAACACCCGACTAATAATATTGTTTATTGACGTTACATCGATGCTCACGGCCGAACCGATGATCCACTGACACACTCGAAACATTTTATAAATAAAACACTAAAAATATACACGGTTTATAGCGCTTTGGTAGTTTTTGTCTGCATACTAAATTTTAAACTTACGGGTATTTATTTCACGCTTAACTCGGTTACTCTCGCTTACTTTATTTCACCTTTTACAAGCTTAAAATGTAAAATATTTGGTAACTAGCGAGCAGCTACCCCGGCTTCGCATTTGCGAAAAAAATAGTACATTGTGCAACATGGGGCGTAAGTTGAATATTGCAAACGAGAGTAAGTTACCTAAATCGCGACGGCTTACCGGAGCGATTTATAGACTCGAGTTTGCAATATTATTACGCCCCGAGTTACACACAATGTTTTTCATTACACTTGCGATACAAAAATTAAGTATAAAGACAAAAAACTGTTAATTATGGCACTAGAAACTTCATAACTCCCTAGGGAGAACGCTTTTTCTCCCGCTAAACCTGCGTGCTATTCCACATTTACTAAGCGTAGTTTTTTTACTAAGTTAGGTATATTTTTTTCATCACACTGAAAAAAATATACCTAACTCAACCTGATGTTTGCGACGTGAACTGTATTTTGCGATTGAACGCGAGCAAAGCGCAACAATACATTTTCGATTCAATCTCAATACGTAAGTACTAAACAGAGAATAGACACAGAACGTTTGCGCACTGGAAACCATGCGTCAAAGGACAACGCCGGACAATACCTACTGAATCGGCCGGAAAACATTTTCACAGTTCTTTCGCGGCAGTATTTTACTGGACGCCAACTTGAAAACAACTTAAAAAAAACATTTAAAAAGTTTTTAAACATGTTACTATTCCAAACTTTATTAGTGGCCAGTCTTCTTAACACCATATTTTCATATAATCCCTTTGTTTATGAGTCTGTGGGACCAGGAGATCATGGGTACTACGGAGTTCATGATGGCATGGAGCAAGCTGATGGGATGAATGAGTGGACAGTGGAGGTCGATGGTGATGAGGAGGTGGCGCAGCTGATCGCGTTGGAGTTGGGATACGTGTATGGAGGACCGGTAAGTTCAGGAATTTCGTCTGAATAATGTCTCGAGAGTTCTAATCTTTGTATAATAAATAGTTAATTACGATACACGTGCGAAAAGTAGTCAATTCGCAACGAGCGGCTATGAATTAAAACACGACCGAAGGGAGCGTTTTAAATCTACATGAACTGCATTACGTACTGATTCGTACGGGTGTCATACAACGTTGAACATTTCTATTATTTGGCCACTTTACTGGATTTGGAAGCTAATTTGATTGTGTATTGTATTTTTCGTCAAAAGTTTGACGTCTGTTTATTTATCAAGTCACTAATATCATTTCATTTAATACAATTCACTGTTCTATGTTATTTTAATTTTTAACAAGTTAGAAATCTGCTAACAATGCTATGAAGCTTAGAATAAATTTGAAGTGGAAGTGGAACAGGCCGTGAGTTCACCCAAGGCAGTAATTCTTCCACTTTTAAATTTATTCTAAGCTTGACTCTATTAACTTATTACATAACATTGGTACCTATACTGGGTCTCAAAGTAGGTTTCGTTAGGTTTCAAGCAATTACAAACTACGGTTACGGTTACGGCGGTGTAATAAAATTTCAATAATATTTAAATTAAATTAGAGAAGTATTACGTTGTAACCAATTCCCTCCAAAGCTTCAAAATAACTTCAAAACTTATAAATTTAGAACATCTAATCTCTTAATTACGAAAGACTATTATAATACGCCAGTTTCCCCAGTTTTCTGATAGCACAAATTAGATTTTAGGAAAAGGGAAATGATTGGAAATTGTACGTCACCTAATCAAAACCTTAGGGACTTAATACCTATAATTCATAACTTTATAAATTATTATTAAATGAGAATTTTTGCCTAATTTTTTCAGTGACCGTTGTCTCGTAAATGTTTTTATTTTTGTTGTTCTTTTTTTACTCAGATTTCGTTTATAATCATTACCCCTCGTGTTCTTATAACCCGGCAACCTTCAAATCAAGAGTGAATAGGCACCTTCTGGGCGAGCTCGCTCCATCGTAGGCCACGTCTACGCCTCGGCTAGTCTGTGGCCATGAGAAAGCCCATTCATAATAATAAAAAAAAAAATCGATAGCGTGACGTGACGTACGCGTTGAGTGTTATTTGGTATGGGCGTGCGAGTTTCCAAAACGTCCCGCTTGGCGCGCTGTGAAAAATCCCATACAGAAATAGACATGAGTACGCGAACGCTCGTCATGCCATCGTATGAAATTTACACTAGAGGTTCTGGTGAATGGATAGTTCCGTAGTTTTTGCAATATATATACAGGGTCATTTTTGGACCGTTAGCCATATTGTACGAGGTTATAAGGTAAGTCATACTGAGCAACTTTTTCTATGGGACCAACCCCGAAATCCCAAAAAAAAATTGGACCTTCCCATAGAAAACGTCGACATCCACTCGACCAAAATGTATGATACGGCCAAAAAAATTTTTGTGATTTCGGAGTTGGTCCCATAGAAAAAGTTGTTCAGTATGGCCTACCTCGCACAATATGGCTAACGGTCCAAAAATGACCCTGTATAAAATATTCCCATGAGTTACGAAAACGTATTAATTATTATTGTTGGGAGCCTATAATGTCCCACTACTGGGCAAAGGCCTTCCCCTCACTTTTTCCGGTCTTCCCGATCCTGTGCAGTCTCTGGCCATTCCTTTAAAAAGGTGTCTAACTCGTCTCGCCATCGCCGACGTGGTCTGCCAAATCCTCGTTTTGAGCTGGGCTGCCACTCTCTGCCGTATTCGAACTTCAAGATATTCACAAGAGACGACACGTATTAGATCCATTCTAGATACGTTATAGTTTAGATATCAACTAGTTCTCTTTTGCAGCGCTATTCGGGCAACCAATGTCACTTTTACGTTAGATAGAGTAAGATATCTATTAGTTAGTTAGTTTTAGGTTTGCGCTAACTAAAAACTTGTTTCTTTGGGTTATAAGAAATATAAAATGTGTTTTTAAATGCATCTTGTTAAATACTGTAAATATAAAAATAAAGCTAAATGTTATGTACAAATTTAGAGTAAGGATTTGGCATGATCTATCGTGTAAATAATTAGTCTCAGCTCAGGTGTGCTAATTATAAAAATCTTATAACTTTAGGGTATTGAGAAATAGGGCCGGACTAGTCCGGCCGACTCTAAATTCTATGTTTAAAAAAAAAAAATATCTATTAGATGTGAATTAGATCTCTAAGTCATATCCTGTGGAAATTGTTTAAGAGTATCTCCAGAATCGCGCAAATGTCAAATTTTACAGGTTAGATCTTAAACATATCGTTATCGTATCTTGGTGATGTCTAAAAGATATCTAATAGATGTCTATTTCAAAATCCGAATCGGGCCCTCTGTGGCGATCTTGGCGGCTCACTCGGCATTCGGCAGACATTACCAGCCCAAACGAAAAAGTATGGAATTTTAATATATTTTTTCCTTTTTCGAAAAACATTTCAGTATTTACATGTGGAAAATCAAAGCGATGACGCCGTTGATATCTGGAGTGGCCATCACAGATAAGCGACAGTATATTGCGGCATATCGCCGCTAACTGATAACATGGCTTTAGTTATTGGACGCTTAATTAATTTTATGAACTGCTAGTAATAAAATCTAGGAAACTTTTTTATGACGTAGTGTAACGTTAGGTAATATTTTGTTGGAAAACACCTCACGAATTTTCATTTTACGTGCAATGTTTTTTTTTTTGTTGCAAGCACATTTGAACTACCTACCTAATGTAACAACAAAAACAAAAAACCGGACAAGTGCGAGTCGGATTCGCCCACCGATGGTTACGTACTTTGTTGTTATAGCGGCAACAGAAATAGATCATCTGTGAAAATTTCAACTGTCTAGCTATCACGGTTCATGATATACAGCCTGGTGACAGACATATACTATACGGACAGACGACAGACGGACAGTGGAGTCTTAGTCTTAGTAATAGGTTCCCGTTTTTACCCTTTGGATACGGAACCCTGAAAACAATGCCCGATTGGGCTGAAATGGAGCATTAATAATATCAAAGTAAAATGACTATGGGGATTTACATGAAGAGCCCTTCAACGTGCACACTAGCGCCACAGCTAAATAATCGTGATTGTTTAAATTTAACGAAAGATATTGAAAAAAGGGGGCCGCTACGTACTGTATGGTGTATTTAAGTACCTTTTGAATACATCAAACTAGTTTTTATGATGCTGGATTTGTCAATCTATGCGTCCAAAGTTAAAACGGCCGTTTTTGTTTGAAGTTCCTAGATCGACGAAACCAGCAACATAGAAACTAGTTTGGTGTATTCAAAAGGTACGTAAATACACAATACAGTACGTAGCGGCCCCCTTTTTTCAATATCTTTCGTTAAATTTAAATAATCACGATTTTTTAGCTGTGGCGCTAGTGTGCACGTTGAAGGGCTCTTAAATACTTTTTGCGAAATTACAATAAATTATTTTAAAGACTATGAAATCTAAGTACTAGAGATGTAGAGTAGAATTTTACTAATGCTGTAATTACCTATGTAACGTAACACGCTAATAGGCAGTAAGAAGTTTGGGGCGATAGACTAAATGTTTCATTTTAATAATCTGAAACAACAGAACTGTTTCAATATTTACTTGAAATTTTCACTATATAAGTGCCTGGATTACGCAGAAGCTTAATTAGGCTAGAAGTAAGTTCATTCGAATCCTATAAAAATACAGGAGGACCATATAGCTTTAATATTGGTACCGAATAATTCAAACTTATACGAACGTGTCTTGCTATTTCCAGTCAGGCCTATAACCGCGAACATCGAAGTTCGCAAATTGCGGGCATTATTCTCTGTCACTCTAATTACGCCTTCATTGGAGTAAAAGAGAAAGATCCCTGCAATTTGCGAATTTCGGTTTTCGCGGTAGCCCCTCAGTCTCGCTCTTCTGTATTAGGCAATTAGGCATTATCATTATGAACAACAAATTGAAACAAATGTCCGTCGAAAACCTTTAAACATACTACATATATTGTACCCAATTTGATCAGGAGGTTAGAAGTTTAAGAGAGTTCAAAACTATCCCAAATATCCCAATATCGATTGATGAATGTTTTACTTTCATTTCAACATCCACACGGCCATGCGAGCCTTGTGTGTGTCTATGTACTTCTATCCTAAAACTGTTTATGCTCACCTGGTAGCAAAGGCTTTATTTACTCTGCAAAGGTAAACAGAAATCTAATCTGTGGTAAAAGTACAAAGTAACCTGATTCAGATTAACAATTTCTTATGGTTATTAATTGGTTATGATACGACCTCGGTGACTTGACTCTGAAGATTGGCCCACATCTCCCGCATGAATCTTCAATGTCGTGGCAAAACCAGTTTCAGATCATAAGCCATAAGTTACTTAGACATCGCTTGACGTAGTTCGGGTAATAGTGACAAACGATCGTCAGTTTGAATCATTTGTTTCACTTACCTTGCGCGTCACATTTACATAGGCTTTGTACTATTGTTGTAGAAAATAGAAAAACCAGGTTCGAAGAAGTAGCGATGTATCATGCATTTTGTTATTTCCTGATTTTCATGCCACATTATGTTCAAATACTTTAAATGACTACCCCAACACTCATAAACAGTTTGATTATGGAATTTGTTGTCCGAGGATAAGATAAATAATTGAATGAGTTTTCCAATGGCAGTTGCGGCTGTTATGCTTGGTGCGGCAAATTATGAAAAAAAACCGGGCAAGTGCGAGTCGGACTCGCGCACGAAGGGTTCCGTACCATAATGCAAAAAAAAAAACAAAAAAAAAACGGTCACCCATCCAAGTACTGACCCCTCCCGACGTAGCTTAACTTTGGTCAAAAATCACGTTTGTTGTATGGGAGCCCATTTAAATCTTTATTTTATTCTGTTTTTAGTATTTGTTGTTATAGCGGCAACAGAAATACATCATCTGTGAAAATTTCAACTGTCTAGCCATCACGGTTCGTGAGATACAGCCTGGTGACAGACGGACGGACGGACGGACGGACGGACGGACGGACGGACGGACAGCGAAGTCTTAGTAATAGGGTTCCGTTTTACCCTTTGGGTACGGAACCCTAAAAATAGATAGTCATTTTTAGGGTTTTATACCTTCATATACAGGGATCACATGTATACCTATCCTACGATTTAAACTATTTAAAGGCTTTTAGGGTTCAATACCTCAAAAGAAAAAAAAACGTGGCTTATAGGATAACTCGCGCATCTGTCTGTCTGTCCGTCTGTCACAGCCCATTTTCTCCAAAAGTACTGGACCATATAAGTTAAAATTTGGTACACATATGTAAATTTGTGACCCAGGCGGACATCTAATGTAAACAAATGAATTTTTAATATGGAGGCCACTTTATGGAGGGTAAATGAGAAAATAATATTTGTTACACTATATCTTGATACATATCAAATGAAAGAGCTCATTTTAAGAATCTCAAATATATTTTTTGTAATTTGAAAATAAACAAATTAGAAGTTATTTAAGAAAATAGCCAAAAAAATTACCATACCCCCCTCCCCCTCCTTTATCTCTAACTACTGGGTCCAAAATTTTGAAATAAATATACAAAATAGTTCTTTGCCTATAGATGACAGGAAAACCTATTAGAATTGTGCAGTCAAGCGTGAGTCGGACTAATTACTTAGGTTTTGATCCGACCTCTACGGGTTTTATAAAGGTAATTCACTCGTGTTTCACATATAAAAATACATTGTTAAAAAATTGGGTAATGTACGGAACCCTTGGAACGCCAATCCGACTCGCACTTGGCCGGTTTTTATATTGTCTTCGATTTTTTGAGACGTTTTCAATGTTTCCGTGTAATTTATAACTAGTTTGGAAAAATTGTGGATATAATAGAGAGAATGCCTCCGTTATTTGTAGATTTGTATAGGTAGGTACCTACTTAAATTATATTTATAAACTACTTTAACCGGAGTTTAAACTCTAAATCCAATAAAAAAATCAAGATAATTGAAGAGACACAAATCCTTAGACATCTGGGTAGTTCACCTATCCCTTACGTTTACCAGTATTGTCTGACCTCTGACGACGTCTAGTTCTTACGTAGTTAGGGGTCTAGTTAGAGCGGTCACTATCAGACAAGATGTTTAGTGACCAGTGACCGGACGAGTGGTCTAATCGTCTCTGACACTTGTCTTGCACCACGCTTGCTTTTCTTGTTGCAAAAATTTAAAATGAAGTTTATTAAATGAAATATAATTATTTTAATGGATTATATCGTTGCTATTAAATTTAAATTATACGAGTATATACCTACATCCGAACATTTCATGTGTAATTCCGGTAATTGATGTCAATATTTATAAACTTCTATAAAATTAAATTTTTAAATATGCATTGTTATTATAAAATACCCCATTGCATAAAATAAACACTCATTACTTTTTTTACCGCATCCGCGCACATTTTTTTTTAATTCGAGCTGTGCCTCTACTATCAGTTGGCAGAGTATTTTTCACTTACTTTCAGTGAATAAACGTGCCGTGTGTCACGTTTTACGTTTCTTTACGGTCTTATGTACCTAACTTCACTCCACTCCAAACGATGTTGTCCCTTTCTAAGTATACTATAAAACAGAGCAAGAGTTATATCGGAGTTTTATACAGCGCCTCTAGGATTCACCTATAGAACTAAATAACAAAATTGACACATTTTCTCACGTCTACGTAATTTACTATCTATGCATCTCGCTCTCGCATATTAGTGCAAGTGAGATGCACAGAAAGTAATGTTACATATACTGATGGTAGCCGTGAATATGGAGGGTAGAGGTAAGGAGAATCCTTTATGACTTTATGAGAAAACTCCTTTATGGGAGAATATTTGCAAAAAGTGGGCACGCTGTCAGCTATTATAATTTTTCTAAATCTCTCCAGAGTAGCGAAAAAAAGAAAACCCATAAACCTAGTTTTTCATTGTATCAATACCGTACTAAAAATCATGGAGAATGGAAGATACTCGTATTTACAAGTGGAAAAACGTTTTCTCTTTTTGTATGGACGATTACGTAGTATACTTCCCTCTTAAGGTTTTTGACGGACACTTTTTCATTATTAATTACATGGAGATTGTATTCCTTACCTCTACCATCCACTAAGAGCATTTAGAAGGTACATGTCATCGCTGTCATTTTCTTTACAAAACAGTCTGCCGATTTTTGCGGGGGAGGGGACGTCAAATGTATTGCTATTTCTACATGATTTGTACGTAACGTACAAATAGCCATGTCAGTCCATACAAAAGTTTGCACAATTGTGTTTTTCGGCAGAGGGGTAAGTAATAATGTCAACAAAAAAATAAAGAGTATACCTACGAGACTACTACGACTATGATATTTGATTTATTCGGTTGTCAATATAAAACAAATGTAGGTGTTCTTTCTTCCCGTATGAGACGCCATTACTATGTAGTCTTGCTTGAGATTAATAAACATTAACTATATGGTGTTAAAACAAGCTTTTCTTTCCTGCTTGGAACCCTAATCCTAAATCCTAACAGTAAGCACTCAATGGCCACTCCAGTTATTAAATGCTCTAAGACCAATTTTGTCACTTTGTTACTGACTCAACCTTCATTCTACAATTTTTTAAAGATTTGACGTTGCCATAGTTACGAAAATAATAAACACATCAATGTTAGTAAACAATGTATAAATTAAAATATATTGTATTCAAGAAAAAAATTGCAAAATATGATAATTACGTAAACATCATTAATAATCGAGTTAAAATTATGACTTTGCGTGTTAAAAAATAGGAAGCAAAGTATACGGCGCGATTATACAGGCTACTTTTGGCTACATATTTATTACCTATGATGAAAATAGTACACACATGAGAAGAAATCTTAAAATATTAAAATAGGTATGTATTATAATGATCCGCTTCAGTCCGCATCATGACAGCGGCCGTCTCCTACTGCTAAGTAACATTATCTAATAGAGTGTGCGGAAAGAGAAGAATCGTGAAATTTAGGGGAGCCCATACATTATACCTACGACTCTTCTCTTTCCGCACAGACCCTACGTATGACCTTAATAGCGATCTTAATTTTATACTACCTATATGATCTCAGTAGTGTGTTTGTACCGGTTTTGGACCAGAACTTTTCCGCCAGAGGGCGACAGTATGTATGCGTAAGGTAGTGACAATTTAGTTCACCCTACTCCCCGCTAGATGGCGCCACTGTCTATGCGCAACGTTAGTTCCAAAGGTCTCCGCTAGATGGCGCCACTGGTTAGTTCACCCTACTCCCCGCTAGAGGCGCCACTGTCTATGCGCAACGTTAGTTCCAAAAATATCCGCCAGCCCCGCCGGAGGGCGACAGTATGTATGCGCCGCTGGTTAGTTCACTCTACTCCCCGCTAGAGGCGCCACTGTGTATGCGCAACGTTAGTTCCTAAAATTTCCGCCAGCCCCGCTGGAGGGCGACAGTATGTATGCGCAAGGTTAGTTCTAAAAATCCCCCGCCAGAGGGCGACAGTATGTATGCGCAACGTTAGTTCTAAAAATCTCCACCAGCCCTGCCTGGGGGCGACAGTATGTATGCGCAACGTTAGTTCCAAAAATGACCACCAGCCCTGCGTGGGGGCGACAGTATGTATGCGCAACGTTAGTTCTAAAATCCCCACCAGCCCTGCCTGGAGGCGACAGTATGTATGCGCAACGTTAGTTCCAAAAATCCCCACCAGCCCTGCGTGGGGGCGACAGTATGTATGCGCAACGTTAGTTCTAAAATTCTCCCGCCAGAGGGCGACAGTATGTATGCGCAACGTTAGTTCCGAAAATCCTCACCAGCCCTGCCTGGGGGCGACAGTATGTATGCACAACGTTAGTTCCAAAAATCCCCGCCAGCCCTGCCTGAGGACGACAGTATGTATGCGTAACGTTAGTTCCAAAATTATCCGCCAGCCCTGCCTGGGGGCGACAGTATGTATGCGCAACGTTAGTTCCAAAACCATCCGCTATGAAATGTTTAGATGTCTCCACTTTGTATGTGAGTTGTTGAATCGCTTAAATGAATAGATATCGCTAGTGGCGCCTTCGTCGGTGGACACCGCTAGTTAATTCCAAAAATCCCCGCCAGCCCCGCCAGAGGGCGACAGTATGTATGCGCAACGTTAGTTCCAAAAATCCCCGCCAGCCCCGCCCAAGGGCGACAGTATGTATGCGCGACGTTAGTTCCAAAAATCCCCGGCTGAGGGCGACAGTATGTATGCGCAACGTTAGTTCCAAAAATTTCCGCCAGCCCGGCCAGAGGGCGACAGTATGTATGCACAATGTTAGTTCCAAAAATCCCCGCTAGCCCCGCCTGAGGGCGACAGTATGTATGCGCAACGTTAGTTCACTCTACTCCCCGCTAGAGGCGCCACTGTGTATGCGCAACGATAGTTCCAAAAATATCCGCCAGCCCCGCCGGAGGGCGACAGTATGTATGCGCAACGTTTGTTTCAAAACCATCCGCTATGAAATGAATAGATGTCTCCACTTTGTATGTGAGTTGTTGAATCGCTTAAATGAATAGATATCCCTAGTGGCGCCTTCGTCGGTGGACACCGCTAGTTAGTTCCAAAAATCCCCGCCAGGCCCGCCAGAGGGCGACAGTATGTATGCGCAACGTTAGTTCCAAAAATCCCCGCTAGCCCCGCCTGAGGGCGACAGTATGTATGCGCAACGTTAGTTCTAAACTTTCCCCGCCAGAGGGCGACTGTATGTATGCGCAACGTTAGTTCTAAAACCATCCGCTATGATATGTATAGATGAGCAGCCGTCTGAGTATTTCTAAAAAAGTCCGCAGAGTCAGAGGGGGTTCATGGTAAGTTAATTAATCTTGGTCAAGCAAATCTAGTAAGTAGAAAAAGGCGGCAAATTTGAAAAATCGTGGGCTACCAACACTACGTTTGAATAGTTCGAAAATCGTGTGTCATTTATATCTTATCTGTGGAACTGTTTTGTTTACATTTCATCGCTGTTCGATGTACATTCCTGCCTTTTGTTCGTTTCCTAGGGTTACCATACTTTAGTTTGCTTTACATTGCTTCTGACATATCCGGCTTGACAGACTATCGATTCGCTTAACAATATAGATGTCGCTAGTGGCGCCTCGTCAGTGGACACCGCTAGTTAGTTCCAAAAACATCCGCTATGAAATTGCAAAAAGGCCCATCATGTTTGTTTTAAAATATGAGACATATATCGGCGTTTTTTTTTTAATACCACGTCAGTGGCAAACAAGCAGACGACCCCGCCTGGCAGTAAGCAGTCACCGTAGCCTATGAACGCCTGCGAATTCTATAGTTTACACGGATGCACTTTTATTTGCGGTTGGTTTTGTCGCTTGTGCTTATCAAATGTATGGAGTTTGTAGTTTACCAACCGTAAAGGGGTTTTTCTTTTATGATAGCACATTGGTGGCAAATAAGCATACAGTCCGTCTGATGGTAAGTTGTTACCGTAGCCTTTGGACGCCTGCAACTCCAGGGTGGATACAAGCGCGCTGCCGACTGCCCAAAGATTCAATAACTTTGTTTTAAAATATGACGCTTATATCGGCGTTTTTTTTAATACCACGTCAGTGGCAAACAAGCAGACGACCCCACCTGACAGTAAGCAGTCACCGTAGCCCATGGACGCCTGCGAATTCTATTGTTACCACGGATGCATTTTTATTTGCGGTTGGTTTTGTCGCTTGTGCTTATCAAATGTATGGAGTTTGTAGTTTACCAACCGTAAAGGGGTTTTTCTTTTATTATACCACATTGGTGGCAAATAAGCATACAGTCCGTCTGATGGTAAGTTGTTACCGTAGCCTTTGGACGCCTGCAACTCCAGGGTGGATACAAGCGCGCTGCCGACTGCCCAAAGATTCAATAACTTTGTTTTAAAATATGAGGCTTATATCGGCGTTTTTTTTAATACCACGTCAGTGGCAAACAAGCAGACGACCTCGCCTGACAGTAAGCAGTCACCGTAGCCCATGGACGCCTGCGAATTCTATTGTTACCACGGATGCATTTTTATTTGCGGTTGGTTTTGTCGCTTGTGCTTATCAAATGTATGGAGTTTGTAGTTTACCGACCGCAAAAAGATCCAGATTTTTTTTTTATATACTACGTCGGTGGCAAACAAGCATCCGGCTCACCTGATGGTAAGCAGCCACCGTAGCCTTTGGACGCTTGCAAGTTCAGACTTTTGAAACCTATACATCATCATCATCATCATCATCATCATTATTATCATTAGACCCTCAGGAAAACCTCGGCAGGGGACACCTCCGGCCCCCCTGCTCATGTAGTATTTAGGGTTTCTAGCACACTTATTTACGGTTGATTTTGTCTCTTTTGGTTATCAAATGTAGTTTGTAGTTTGCAGACTGCAAAAAGGCCCAGACTTTTTTTTTTTTAATAATACGTCGGTGGCAAACAAGCATCCGGCTCACATGATGGTAAGCAGTCAACGTAGCCTATGGATGCCTGCAACTTTAGAGTTGTTACATGCGCGTTGCCGACTGCAAAAAGGTTCAATAAGTTTTTTTCTTTTTTTATATACCACGTCGGTGGCAAACAAGCACACGGCCCGTCTGGTAGTGAGCAGTCACCGTAGCCTATGGACGCCTGCAATTTCGAGATGTTACATGCGCGTTGCCGATCGTTGAGATGTAGACCGTGACGTTCGAAAACAAAAAGTCGTATGTGACTGTAAACTTCCATTCACCGTAGAATTTGACAGATAGAGAGAGTTTGATGTATTTGTATGAAATTATAAGCAAATATCAGCCGTCATGAATTAAGTATTGTAACCTTAGTCAGATAATGAAGCTTATTTGAAAGATGATTAACTCTAAGTACTAGAAATAAAGTAGATTTTACTAATGCTGTAATTCTGTAATGCGACATGGTCATGAAACTCGTGCGATGTTGGGGGTATACTCTTCAATCTTTTCAATCGGAATGGTCAGAGGTCAGAGTTCAGAGGTCAGAAAGTCCGTGAGGGACAGAACATACGCAAAGTGAAGAAATTGAAAACACGTTTTAATATACCTGACAACATATCAAGCATAACCTACGTAACTTGGTCGGGTTATTTGTTACCTAACATAAACCATACTAAATTCACTGTGGGGAATTAAAAAAAAATGTGAGTGTGTGACAAGGACAAACAATAATAACGCTTTCTCTGCTACTCCTACTGAAAGATTACATAAGACTATTTCGTTTGGTCATTTCCCCCTCCCCCTCCCCCTCCCCCCACCAGTTCCAATTATAATATCATAAATGAGATCACAATACCTGCAATCTGTAACTGACGCATACGCTTTCTAAAATTAATTAAAAATCAGAAAATAACAATGGAGTACGTCATTGAACTCGTTGCGAGGCTGTGGTTTAGTAACAAGGGGTTAGGGTACAATTATAAATGTGGAGATAGCGACGAAACAAATATTGCATTCATCTCATCAATCGAGGCGCTGGCACCTGACGTGGACATTTACAAGTGGGAGGCGGCCCGGATCGATCTCAAGAAGCTGATCAAAGAACTTCTGGAGGAGAGGAGCATCCTTCAGTTACACTCGGGATACCATGCGGAGGGGCTTTTGCTGGAGGTGCTAAGAAAACACAACATTAGATCATTCCTCTCCGTGCCTCTTAAACAGAAAACTTTAATCTGGAAAGACGCGGGGGTGTGGTTCGTAGAGGTGACCAACCCGAAAATCATCAAGAGAACTTATGTGTTTTTTGACTTCGAATAAGTGTACGTCTGTGTATGTCTGAAATAAAAAAATGTTTAAAAGTGAATGACTATTTATTTATTTACCAATCATTTAGGTATTTTATAATGTTCCCAATGCGAGTACAAAAAAAATGCAAAAGCTGGTTTTTCAAAATTCGTTGTTAAGGGGCTCCTTGGCGCTAATGACATTCGATCTGAATCCTTTAGTTTTCTAATGTTTTTAAAGTGAGAACTTCTTTAGCGGCGTTGGGCACTTTCTGAGACAGCGATCACGTGATCGTAACGTTTAGATGGCCACTCAAATAGATGGCAATTAAATCAATAAAGAAAAACTCAATGACATTACATGAAAAAGGTTCTAATCTTGTACGGGTTGAAATACGAGGATCTCACAGTTACATTCAAACTTTATATCACTCAAATATAATTCAATAAAGCTACATCTTGATGAAATCGCTAATAAAAGTGAACTCTAGTAATGGTGAATAAAACTCAAAATATCATGATCAAATATATTTAGATGCGAGATCTGCAAGGTAACTTTACAATTTCAATTCGAATTTTAAAGAATTAACTGTACAAATTTGAATTTTAAACAAGCTCACTGACCAGCAATTTCGGACTAAAGTGTTTCAATAGAAAGGAGGATGGGTCAATTATACATAGTGCTGCAGACATTTTGGACTAGTCATTGAGTTTTCACTTCTGTCGGCACTCCCGGAGTGCAATCCGTTGTTTTTTTGTAGCTATAATAGCAACGACTTTTAGCAATATAGTATGCCATATTTACTTCAAAGTTCATTGTCTTCGAGATATTCGACATCAAGTTGAACAATTTTAGGCCAACAACCTGGTTTTCAGGCCATAGCTTTTGTGTTAATTATTTTAAAATTTACATCTCTGACCAGTTTTTAGAGACGTCAAAGACAAACCCAAATATGCAGATTTCGTACATGTAAGATCCTTCACAGCAATCCAGCTACGAAAAAAGTGTTATTTTTAGACAATGTTTAAAAAAATCATAAAAAAATAAGTATTCATTAGTTTCAAAATCCGGTAGACAAGAATGGAGATTAAAGATTGAAGAATCGGTAGCCATTTGTCTTATAATTCTATCTGAAGTGTAAATGTAGAAGTAACGGCTCAAACCTTGTCAAATATCGATGAAAACCGCGGGCAGCCCCTTAAGGTGAGGTTGTGTAGAGCAATGTTTCAGAGTTACTAAGCGTGTGTCATCATCGTCGTTAAAAATATATCAAGTCTCGATTTCAAACAAAAACAAGACCTAACCTAATCAAAGCAAGTGCTATACCATCTACATATTATGCATAGTAGGTTCTGCCATCTTGTGGGTTCCATTGGAAGCATAAACGTCACATTTACGTCTCGCGTCAAAAATCAGATGGCTCCTATGCTGTATAGTTCATGCATGCTCCCTATTGTCAGTTCAGTACGGTGGCGCTTAAGCAATGTCAATGTGAAAACAAATCCGTTTAAAATTACAAGGAGGGATTTCATATCATCGCTAAGTAGGCGAAAGTGTGTCTGTCTGTCTGTCTGTCTGTTACCTCTTCACGCTTAAGCCGCTGAACCGATTTAGTTGAAATTTGGTACAGAGATAGTTCGAGTCCTGAAGAAAATCAGGGAAATCATTCCTGAAGAGAGGGCAAAGGCGGGTGGAATTGATAAAGTTAATGAATTGCCTAATAATTGAAGTAAGCAATGAGCATATTGAATGATTGCTATTAGCATTATCCAGGCGCTATACCTACTTTAGCTGCTGTCACTAATTCCACGCAGAGGAAGTCGCGGGCAAAAGCTAGTATTTCAATATTTTCGCCAGGATTTTTTGATTGTTTAGCACAAAAATTAACTTTACTTAAATGTAATAAGGTTGACATCTGTTGCGGGGTAGCAGAACTTCTGTGATTGTAGCTCAACTATGCGACGTTAGATGGGCTACTCGTATCTTCAAAAATAAAAATCGTACATGCAATTTTGACATAATTTCCTTTACTGTAAAGTTCAAATTATTGTAATGGGCTAGGGCTCATAGGATAATCTCTTTCGAAATAAGAAAATATGGTCAATCATCCTTTAGATAGCGTTGCGTTTGTAGTAGTGTGCATGTTGACGACATAGGTTTCCAGACCGCAGGGAAGCATCATATATTTGTTAATGCCTGGAAGATTGAGGCCTGTCTGCCCATGCTGATGCTAGCTCTGAGCTTATTGAATTGCCTTTCTTGGAACTCTTCAACGTACTTTCGGTCATTGGTTCATTTGTCTTTTAGGAGGTATTTCAGGTCTGTCTAGAGTTTGATAAAATGACATTCGGTGTATGTGTTCAGTGGGCATGCTAAGGGTTAATATTTGCAAAAACCCAGGCGTTGAGTTTGGTTAATGCTTGAGAGCTCCATGCGCATTTGGCCTGTTTAGTGTCCATATTATACAGACGCACTGCTTGCCACCATTTGAATATTGTCTTTAGAGCTCTTTGCATTAGGTTGAATATCGTGTGGAAGAGGAAGTTTTGAGTAGAAACGATGTTAGACTAATAATAGACTGACGGATTTAGGCTGTCAGTAGTCCTTTTTCCCTGCCTTTGCTATAAAGTTTACCTTGACCCGAGTCCAATTATCTGGTACGATTCGCCACATGAAACTTGCTCGGAATATAAGGGTCAGATGCAGATTGCTGTAAACGCGCTGCCGATTTAAATGGTTTACATTTTTCCAATGCCCATTTATTTTGTTTGGTCTAAAGGTGTTTGTTGCTATATTCCAGTCGATATTTCGTACCCTGTGGATTCGAGGATTCCTATGGACGCAAAGCTGTGTATTACTGGTTGAGTACGAACCGGGGAAGTGGGTGTGTCTGAGCAAGTTCCTCTTCCGTGTTCACAAATGTGCCATCTGGTATTTAAGGAGACCGAGGTAGTTGGTTGGTGTCTTGGACAGTATTATGTAAGTTCATGCTCCTTTATGATTTACGATTGCCCTGTCTGGACGGAACCTTCTCCATTACCTTATTTTTGCCTCCCAGATTTGTTTATTATATTCAATCAATGCTCTATGATACCCGTAGCACCATACCCATTCTGTTAACAATTAAAACAGACCAATTCCAAAACCTGTTCTGTTGTGATCTGTTCTGTTCTATCTTGTTCTGTTCTAACCTGTTCTGTTGTGACATGTTCTGTTCTAACCTGATCTGTTCTGTTGTGACCTGTTCTGTTGCGACTTGTTCCGTTGCCGCGCGCACCCGAGTTGCATACATTGCCATTGTTAGTAGCTCGGTACTACTTACAGGGCTAGAGGGTCTTATTTGAAATGTTCTTTGTCTTATGGGCAGTTGTGTTAAAGTCTGTGACAACCCTACTGTGTTCTTATGCTGTGCTACATTAACGCCAACATCAAAGGCGTCGGTTCACTGTTACTTTTTATACTGTGGTTCCGTCCAGACAGGGCAATCGTAAATCATAAAGGAGCATGAACTTACATAATACTGTCCAAGACACCAACCAACTACCTCGGTCTCCTTAAATACCAGATGGCACATTTGTGAACACGGAAGAGGAACTTGCTCAGACACACCCACTTCCCCGGTTCGTACTCAACCAGTAATACACAGCTTTGCGTCCATAGGAATCCTCGAATCCACAGGGTACGAAATATCGACTGGAATATAGCAACAAACACCTTTAGACCAAACAAAATAAATGGGCATTGGAAAAATGTAAACCATTTAAATCGGCAGCGCGTTTACAGCAATCTGCATCTGACCCTTATATTCCGAGCAAGTTTCATGTGGCGAATCGTACCAGATAATTGGACTCGGGTCAAGGTAAACTTTATAGCAAAGGCAGGGAAAAAGGACTACTGACAGCCTAAATCCGTCAGTCTATTATTAGTCTAACATCGTTTCTACTCAAAACTTCCTCTTCCACACGATATTCAACCTAATGCAAAGAGCTCTAAAGACAATATTCAAATGGTGGCAAGCAGTGCGTCTGTATAATATGGACACTAAACAGGCCAAATGCGCATGGAGCTCTCAAGCATTAACCAAACTCAACGCCTGGGTTTTTGCAAATATTAACCCTTAGCATGCCCACTGAACACATACACCGAATGTCATTTTATCAAACTCTAGACAGACCTGAAATACCTCCTAAAAGACAAATGAACCAATGACCGAAAGTACGTTGAAGAGTTCCAAGAAAGGCAATTCAATAAGCTCAGAGCTAGCATCAGCATGGGCAGACAGGCCTCAATCTTCCAGGCATTAACAAATATATGATGCTTCCCTGCGGTCTGGAAACCTATGTCGTCAACATGCACACTACTACAAACGCAACGCTATCTAAAGGATGATTGACCATATTTTCTTATTTCGAAAGAGATTATCCTATGAGCCCTAGCCCATTACAATAATTTGAACTTTACAGTAAAGGAAATTATGTCAAAATTGCATGTACGATTTTTATTTTTGAAGATACGAGTAGCCCATCTAACGTCGCATAGTTGAGCTACAATCACAGAAGTTCTGCTACCCCGCAACAGATGTCAACCTTATTACATTTAAGTAAAGTTAATTTTTGTGCTAAACAATCAAAAAATCCTGGCGAAAATATTGAAATACTAGCTTTTGCCCGCGACTTCCTCTGCGTGGAATTAGTGACAGCAGCTAAAGTAGGTATAGCGCCTGGATAATGCTAATAGCAATCATTCAATATGCTCATTGCTTACTTCAATTATTAGGCAATTCATTAACTTTATCAATTCCACCCGCCTTTGCCCTCTCTTCAGGAATGATTTCCCTGATTTTCTTCAGGACTCGAACTATCTCTGTACCAAATTTCAACTAAATCGGTTCAGCGGCTTAAGCGTGAAGAGGTAACAGACAGACAGACAGACAGACACACTTTCGCCTAATTAGCGATGATATGAAATCCCTCCTTGTAATTTTAAACGGATTTGTTTTCACATTGACATTGCTTAAGCGCCACCGTACTGAACTGACAATAGGGAGCATGCATGAACTATACAGCATAGGAGCCATCTGATTTTTGACGCGAGACGTAAATGTGACGTTTATGCTTCCAATGGAACCCACAAGATGGCAGAACCTACTATGCATAATATGTAGATGGTATAGCACTTGCTTTGATTAGGTTAGGTCTTGTTTTTGTTTGAAATCGAGACTTGATATATTTTTAACGACGATGATGACACACGCTTAGTAACTCTGAAACATTGCTCTACACAACCTCACCTTAAGGGGCTGCCCGCGGTTTTCATCGATATTTGACAAGGTTTGAGCCGTTACTTCTACATTTACACTTCAGATAGAATTATAAGACAAATGGCTACCGATTCTTCAATCTTTAATCTCCATTCTTGTCTACCGGATTTTGAAACTAATGAATACTTATTTTTTTATGATTTTTTTAAACATTGTCTAAAAATAACACTTTTTTCGTAGCTGGATTGCTGTGAAGGATCTTACATGTACGAAATCTGCATATTTGGGTTTGTCTTTGACGTCTCTAAAAACTGGTCAGAGATGTAAATTTTAAAATAATTAACACAAAAGCTATGGCCTGAAAACCAGGTTGTTGGCCTAAAATTGTTCAACTTGATGTCGAATATCTCGAAGACAATGAACTTTGAAGTAAATATGGCATACTATATTGCTAAAAGTCGTTGCTATTATAGCTACAAAAAAACAACGGATTGCACTCCGGGAGTGCCGACAGAAGTGAAAACTCAATGACTAGTCCAAAATGTCTGCAGCACTATGTATAATTGACCCATCCTCCTTTCTATTGAAACACTTTAGTCCGAAATTGCTGGTCAGTGAGCTTGTTTAAAATTCAAATTTGTACAGTTAATTCTTTAAAATTCGAATTGAAATTGTAAAGTTACCTTGCAGATCTCGCATCTAAATATATTTGATCATGATATTTTGAGTTTTATTCACCATTACTAGAGTTCACTTTTATTAGCGATTTCATCAAGATGTAGCTTTATTGAATTATATTTGAGTGATATAAAGTTTGAATGTAACTGTGAGATCCTCGTATTTCAACCCGTACAAGATTAGAACCTTTTTCATGTAATGTCATTGAGTTTTTCTTTATTGATTTAATTGCCATCTATTTGAGTGGCCATCTAAACGTTACGATCACGTGATCGCTGTCTCAGAAAGTGCCCAACGCCGCTAAAGAAGTTCTCACTTTAAAAACATTAGAAAACTAAAGGATTCAGATCGAATGTCATTAGCGCCAAGGAGCCCCTTAACAACGAATTTTGAAAAACCAGCTTTTGCATTTTTTTTGTACTCGCATTGGGAACATTATAAAATACCTAAATGATTGGTAAATAAATAAATAGTCATTCACTTTTAAACATTTTTTTATTTCAGACATACACAGACGTACACTTATTCGAAGTCAAAAAACACATAAGTTCTCTTGATGATTTTCGGGTTGGTCACCTCTACGAACCACACCCCCGCGTCTTTCCAGATTAAAGTTTTCTGTTTAAGAGGCACGGAGAGGAATGATCTAATGTTGTGTTTTCTTAGCACCTCCAGCAAAAGCCCCTCCGCATGGTATCCCGAGTGTAACTGAAGGATGCTCCTCTCCTCCAGAAGTTCTTTGATCAGCTTCTTGAGATCGATCCGGGCCGCCTCCCACTTGTAAATGTCCACGTCAGGTGCCAGCGCCTCGATTGATGAGATGAATGCAATATTTGTTTCGTCGCTATCTCCACATTTATAATTGTACCCTAACCCCTTGTTACTAAACCACAGCCTCGCAACGAGTTCAATGACGTACTCCATTGTTATTTTCTGATTTTTAATTAATTTTAGAAAGCGTATGCGTCAGTTACAGATTGCAGGTATTGTGATCTCATTTATGATATTATAATTGGAACTGGTGGGGGGAGGGGGAGGGGGAGGGGGAAATGACCAAACGAAATAGTCTTATGTAATCTTTCAGTAGGAGTAGCAGAGAAAGCGTTATTATTGTTTGTCCTTGTCACACACTCACATTTTTTTTTAATTCCCCACAGTGAATTTAGTATGGTTTATGTTAGGTAACAAATAACCCGACCAAGTTACGTAGGTTATGCTTGATATGTTGTCAGGTATATTAAAACGTGTTTTCAATTTCTTCACTTTGCGTATGTTCTGTCCCTCACGGACTTTCTGACCTCTGAACTCTGACCTCTGACCATTCCGATTGAAAAGATTGAAGAGTATACCCCCAACATCGCACGAGTTTCATGACCATGTCGCATTACAGAATTACAGCATTAGTAAAATCTACTTTATTTCTAGTACTTAGAGTTAATCATCTTTCAAATAAGCTTCATTATCTGACTAAGGTTACAATACTTAATTCATGACGGCTGATATTTGCTTATAATTTCATACAAATACATCAAACTCTCTCTATCTGTCAAATTCTACGGTGAATGGAAGTTTACAGTCACATACGACTTTTTGTTTTCGAACGTCACGGTCTACATCTCAACGATCGGCAACGCGCATGTAACATCTCGAAATTGCAGGCGTCCATAGGCTACGGTGACTGCTCACTACCAGACGGGCCGTGTGCTTGTTTGCCACCGACGTGGTATATAAAAAAAGAAAAAAACTTATTGAACCTTTTTGCAGTCGGCAACGCGCATGTAACAACTCTAAAGTTGCAGGCATCCATAGGCTACGTTGACTGCTTACCATCATGTGAGCCGGATGCTTGTTTGCCACCGACGTATTATTAAAAAAAAAAAAGTCTGGGCCTTTTTGCAGTCTGCAAACTACAAACTACATTTGATAACCAAAAGAGACAAAATCAACCGTAAATAAGTGTGCTAGAAACCCTAAATACTACATGAGCAGGGGGGCCGGAGGTGTCCCCTGCCGAGGTTTTCCTGAGGGTCTAATGATAATAATGATGATGATGATGATGATGATGATGTATAGGTTTCAAAAGTCTGAACTTGCAAGCGTCCAAAGGCTACGGTGGCTGCTTACCATCAGGTGAGCCGGATGCTTGTTTGCCACCGACGTAGTATATAAAAAAAAAATCTGGATCTTTTTGCGGTCGGTAAACTACAAACTCCATACATTTGATAAGCACAAGCGACAAAACCAACCGCAAATAAAAATGCATCCGTGGTAACAATAGAATTCGCAGGCGTCCATGGGCTACGGTGACTGCTTACTGTCAGGCGAGGTCGTCTGCTTGTTTGCCACTGACGTGGTATTAAAATAATTGGCCAAGCACGAAGTCAAGACTACGGTGTTCAGAGCACCGTACGACACATCCCTAGGTGGTTTTAAGTTTGGATACTAATACTAATTTATCCCATAAGTACATTTTATTGACTAGGAAATAAGAAGGTAATGTCTGGGAGCTCTGGGACCTTGGAGTTTGGACTTTTATTAAAGTCCTCTGGGCTAGGTATAGGTAATGTAGAAGTTACAAAGCTTCTACCTTAGATATATTTTTTAGAGATTAAAGATTTTATTTACCACCTTGTCGGGTTGATTGTATATCCATACCAAATTACAGCTTTCTAACACTAACAATCAACCTCATCTTGGTAGTGAAAACAGGAAAAATCGTAAGTCCCATTTCGGCCAACCGAAATCAAGAACGTTTATATAATATAGGCCTAATACCGTTTATCTAAAACGTTTGGTGAAGGCACATTTCTAGTAGAAACAAATTATTATGAATTTCTCTGTAATTTGTACAAACCATTTCGTAAACTGACATTCCGCTAAACTGTTGTTTTTACATCTTACTAGCATCCATAACATATTGAAGTATGATATTCTTCCACTTGTCTGAACATTTTCATTATTATTGATTCTTTTTTTGTGAGAATGGCTTTTTCTGCCACGGCACTTTGCCAATTATTGATTTTTTCAAACACCAAAATAGTTGACAATTTAATATACGTCAGAGTTGACAGGCAACTTCGAGCATGAAAAACTAAATCCGTCAAAAATACTGGGTATACATACAACCTCATAATCTTTGATATAGTCGCAATTGTTGTATTTTAAACTTGTAGACTGGGCAGGCACGACTCAAAAAGGAATAATATTACAATTAAGTCTGTGATTCGGCATTTCTCGGTTTTTGACGTTAGGCTTGTTTCTGACTCAAAATATAATTAACGTTACCGGACAATTTTGGACTTATTGTACATCAGTTTTTAAAAGCAAAAATATTTTAGTAGAACTGGAATTCATGAGTACCAAATCTTAACTGACATTTTTGTCACTCAAACAAATTTGATCAAGATCGGCTTACTTTATATTTCGTCAACTTTACCTTTGTTTCCAAAAACTGTGAATTGTGAATTTTAATTTTTTTTTCGTCACAGAACAGTATCTAGTTGCTGCTCTCACCAATCGGTTCAAACATATATAGTAACAGCACCAGTCATGGGACATTTAAGAGGGAATTTGGAGTATTTGTGATATTTCCCTAATACATGTAAATGGTCTACCGCTTAGCGTATTAAAAGATGAAAGTCCTATCCGTCTTTCATGTTTCAGGCGTGTTGTATCAAAGATACTGCGATGAGTTTCCATATACTTAACAAATTAAAACTATGCTTTTTTTCTCCAGTCATGGACACCAAAGCTCCAGTAATGGGCCCCCCAGTAATGGGCACTGCTCTATCAGTATAAAATATTGAAATAGGTCATCAGATCTGGTCCATGTTATCATAATATTGCATTATCATCCGATTTGCATATTTAATTACGAATACAAAATTTCAACTCAATCGGAAATCGGAAAGTGGCTCAAACTCGGCTACCAAAATTTGACCCACACTAACTAACAGTTGGAAAAACGATATTAATTTATCCGAAGTCCGAGCATACCTCCTGGTTGACATAATCGTAACTACATTTTACTTCTGTATTGTTTAAACATGATATGATGGCATGGCAAGCATCATTATGTAAATTGTCCCATTATAGGAGGTATGCAGTTTTACAGCTCCTATAATGGGATTGGGCCAAATACCACTATTTTTTTACTTCTGTGGAGTCACAACATAGTATGTTGTATACCTTATCTCATGGTCAATGCAATGAACAAAACACATTCTAGTTTTCATCAAGTATTAATTAATTAAAATTTAATAAATTAACTCACCTCTCTTAGCGAAGTTGTTAAGAATTCGTAGTGATATTTTTTTTCGGTGACACGACAACTTTTGGGTTGACGCCAATTTCTTAAAAAACAACCAAATTTAATAAAAATTCAAACTGAAACAGCTCTAGGACTCTTATTTATGATAATATACAGGCGTGATTATAAACTACTTTTAGACACTTATTTTAGAGGATTTGTGGTTTTTTGTCCCATTACTGGTTCCACGCCCATTATAGGGTACACTACTATACATACTTTATACAATTAATACATAAATGTAATGGTACTAAATGAAAAGGAATAGGTGCTGTTTCGACGAATCAGCCGGCCTAGCCAAGGTTACAATCGCTATCGCTTCGACAACGAAAAGCATTATGTCTCTCTATCACTCTTCCATATTAGTGCGACAGTGACAGTTGCGTTTCGATCGCTACGGAGCGTAAGCGATCGGCATCTTGGCTACGCAGCCTGATACTCTCAGTAAAATCTATAGGTAGATGACGCCATAGCTGTTAATAAATATTGAATGACTTTATTATCTCTATTCGCTTTACTAACTCTATGTGCTCTAATGTGAAAAAAAAACACAACGACAGTGAAGAACGGAATTCTTAATTTAAATTTGAACTGATAAACTCCAATAATAAATATGATTCTTACTGAGCACACTGCGATAGTCCATTGGTTGGAAAGCCCGTTCGAAATTTAAACTTATTTGCTTTATAATAAGGTTGCATTTGGCAGATCTTTTACTCTCTCATACTTATAGTAGGCTATTCAGAAAACAAATGAAGTATCTCACATAAGTAAGTAAGTAGAATTAAACTTTGTATCAAAGACATAAGTCATAAATTTCAATGTCAAAGTTTTAAGTAAGGATCTTTCTAACTAAAACTACTTCTTAATATGAATGACCAGTGTAAGCATCAGTTAGCTAGCCCTAAGCAACCAAAGATCAGGCTGCAGTTTAAAAACTAATAAAGTTAGAGTTAACCTGATAATTTTCCCGCCGTCTCCATACTCGTTTTAGTTGGATATTGACTGGTCAGCTGCCTGTTAGCTATAGTTTTCCCGAAAATCGCCAGGACAGAGGTGAAAATTTTTGTATGGAAACTTGCAACTTTAAATGCATTTTTTATCGAAACTATTGCATTCTAAAATGAAGTCAAAATCAGTCCATCGACTCAATTTTTTGCAAGCTTTCTAATGGTACCTCACACGATTCTTACAATTGAAAATAAATTTCAGCCTACCCCTCTTAACCCCTAAATTTCCCCCTAAAATCAGAAATAAGCAGTTTCGACTTATTCACAGTGTTAGTGATGGTACTTGCCATAACTATTCCAAATTTCAGGTATTTACATCAAACGGTCTTTGAGAAAAACGCATTTAACCGATTTGCAAGACCGAAGTGATCCCATAAGAGCACCGTGAACAAAGTTTTGTACGGTGCTCTAAAAAACGCCGATATAAGCCTCATATTTTAAAACAAAGTTATTGAATCTTTGGGCAGTCGGCAGCGCGCTTGTATCCACCCTGGAGTTGCAGGCGTCCAAAGGCTACGGTAACAACTTACCATCAGACGGACTGTATGCTTATTTGCCACCAATGTGGTATAATAAAAGAAAAACCCCTTTACGGTTGGTAAACTACAAACTCCATACATTTGATAAGCACAAGCGACAAAACCAACCGCAAATAAAAATGCATCCGTGGTAACAATAGAATTCGCAGGCGTCCATGGGCTACGGTGACTGCTTACTGTCAGGTGGGGTCGTCTGCTTGTTTGCCACTGACGTGGTATTAAAAAAAACGCCGATATAAGCGTCATATTTTAAAACAAAGTTATTGAATCTTTGGGCAGTCGGCAGCGCGCTTGTATCCACCCTGGAGTTGCAGGCGTCCAAAGGCTACGGTAACAACTTACCATCAGACGGACTGTATGCTTATTTGCCACCAATGTGCTATCATAAAAGAAAAACCCCTTTACGGTTGGTAAACTACAAACTCCATACATTTGATAAGCACAAGCGACAAAACCAACCGCAAATAAAAGTGCATCCGTGTAAACTATAGAATTCGCAGGCGTTCATAGGCTACGGTGACTGCTTACTGCCAGGCGGGGTCGTCTGCTTGTTTGCCACTGACGTGGTATTAAAAAAAAAACGCCGATATATGTCTCATATTTTAAAACAAACATGATGGGCCTTTTTGCAATTTCATAGCGGATGTTTTTGGAACTAACTAGCGGTGTCCACTGACGAGGCGCCACTAGCGACATCTATATTGTTAAGCGAATCGATAGTCTGTCAAGCCGGATATGTCAGAAGCAATGTAAAGCAAACTAAAGTATGGTAACCCTAGGAAACGAACAAAAGGCAGGAATGTACATCGAACAGCGATGAAATGTAAACAAAACAGTTCCACAGATAAGATATAAATGACACACGATTTTCGAACTATTCAAACGTAGTGTTGGTAGCCCACGATTTTTCAAATTTGCCGCCTTTTTCTACTTACTAGATTTGCTTGACCAAGATTAATTAACTTACCATGAACCCCCTCTGACTCTGCGGACTTTTTTAGAAATACTCAGACGGCTGCTCATCTATACATATCATAGCGGATGGTTTTAGAACTAACGTTGCGCATACATACAGTCGCCCTCTGGCGGGGAAAGTTTAGAACTAACGTTGCGCATACATACTGTCGCCCTCAGGCGGGGCTAGCGGGGATTTTTGGAACTAACGTTGCGCATACATACTGTCGCCCTCTGGCGGGCCTGGCGGGGATTTTTGGAACTAACTAGCGGTGTCCACCGACGAAGGCGCCACTAGGGATATCTATTCATTTAAGCGATTCAACAACTCACATACAAAGTGGAGACATCTATTCATTTCATAGCGGATGGTTTTGAAACAAACGTTGCGCATACATACTGTCGCCCTCCGGCGGGGCTGGCGGATATTTTTGGAACTATCGTTGCGCATACACAGTGGCGCCTCTAGCGGGGAGTAGAGTGAACTAACGTTGCGCATACATACTGTCGCCCTCAGGCGGGGCTAGCGGGGATTTTTGGAACTAACATTGTGCATACATACTGTCGCCCTCTGGCCGGGCTGGCGGAAATTTTTGGAACTAACGTTGCGCATACATACTGTCGCCCTCAGCCGGGGATTTTTGGAACTAACGTCGCGCATACATACTGTCGCCCTTGGGCGGGGCTGGCGGGGATTTTTGGAACTAACGTTGCGCATACATACTGTCGCCCTCTGGCGGGGCTGGCGGGGATTTTTGGAATTAACTAGCGGTGTCCACCGACGAAGGCGCCACTAGCGATATCTATTCATTTAAGCGATTCAACAACTCACATACAAAGTGGAGACATCTAAACATTTCATAGCGGATGGTTTTGGAACTAACGTTGCGCATACATACTGTCGCCCCCAGGCAGGGCTGGCGGATAATTTTGGAACTAACGTTACGCATACATACTGTCGTCCTCAGGCAGGGCTGGCGGGGATTTTTGGAACTAACGTTGTGCATACATACTGTCGCCCCCAGGCAGGGCTGGTGAGGATTTTCGGAACTAACGTTGCGCATACATACTGTCGCCCTCTGGCGGGAGAATTTTAGAACTAACGTTGCGCATACATACTGTCGCCCCCACGCAGGGCTGGTGGGGATTTTTGGAACTAACGTTGCGCATACATACTGTCGCCTCCAGGCAGGGCTGGTGGGGATTTTTAGAACTAACGTTGCGCATACATACTGTCGCCCTCTGGCGGGGGATTTTTAGAACTAACCTTGCGCATACATACTGTCGCCCTCCAGCGGGGCTGGCGGAAATTTTAGGAACTAACGTTGCGCATACACAGTGGCGCCTCTAGCGGGGAGTAGAGTGAACTAACCAGCGGCGCATACATACTGTCGCCCTCCGGCGGGGCTGGCGGATATTTTTGGAACTAACGTTGCGCATAGACAGTGGCGCCTCTAGCGGGGAGTAGGGTGAACTAACCAGTGGCGCCATCTAGCGGAGACCTTTGGAACTAACGTTGCGCATAGACAGTGGCGCCATCTAGCGGGGAGTAGGGTGAACTAAATTGTCACTACCTTACGCATACATACTGTCGCCCTCTGGCGGAAAAGTTCTGGTCCAAAACCGGTACAAACACTACTGATCTCGAGTATATTTCAGTGCCAAGCGCCCCATTTCCAATACAAAATGAACCCACGCAGCGGGTATTTGGCAATAAATGTGTTTTAAATTTTCAGATTCTGAACCACCAGCAAAAGTTTTTGAAGAAAGTTTTATATTTCCTGTTACAAAGTTGACATGAAAAACGAGTACCTACCAAACACAATAATTTGAACAACGGAAAATAAAATAATACTTACTTAGTAAAGAAAAATAAATAAACTCACA
Organism: Cydia fagiglandana; assembly: GCF_963556715.1. Classification (NCBI taxonomy): domain Eukaryota; kingdom Metazoa; phylum Arthropoda; class Insecta; order Lepidoptera; family Tortricidae; genus Cydia; species Cydia fagiglandana. The sequence continues at coordinate 5,275,731 of NC_085943.1, forward strand.
GAACATTTGTATGTTTTATTTTATTTAAGATAATAATGCTTAATAAAATACGTAGCAATTCTTGTGTAAATATTCTTACTATGTGTTATGTGCACCCAGCAACAAAAACAGCAACATGTCTATGTACCGCTCCTTGTATTGAGCCTTAATTCTTAATACATATGTAACTTCTACATGCATACGCATGCATACATGATGCAATCCGGGTTTTCAGGGAAATGTTGTTTTCAATCAGCTTCTTGCCTAAAACCAAAAACTGCTCGTAAGCAATGTGATTTTCGCAAATGTAGCAGTAGAAATAGGAAAATATGATGTCAAGTATAACTCATTACCTTTGTACTAAATCAGCCTTTTATCGAACTATTAATTGATTTATCCCTTAAAGTTTTGCTTGAAGTTCACATACTGTTATAAATTTATACATATTACGTTGAAAATTGCATTAATATTCGTGAAAAATCTGCGTATTTGTTGTGTTTACAAGTTGACAGAAATGTCACGTTGGAAACGCACGTATTTTTCCATAACATCTGTCACGTTTACTCGCGTAAAGTATTTACGCAGAATAATTCTGGCTCAGTTTTCATTATATAATTAGAAAGAGAGCGTTTTAGGTGTGAAGTTAGGCAAGTATGGAAAACTCGCGTAAAAACGTTTGTAACTCATGGTACAAATTGAAATTTTTAGTTCTTTACGTGACCGGTAGAGGCACTGTACAATTACTCCATACATTTTCCTTAACTTTCTCACTATCTTCACTTCTCACTGTCATTCACGGAACTCATAGTAGAGCTACTGGTTATCAAATGGTTGTTTTATGGCTGTTAATGCGTGTGTCGTCGGAAAGTTTCCAAGATTGCTAAGTTTCCATATTCAAACATTTCGGAAACTTTTTTTTTAAATCTTTATTGCACAACACAATACATGAAGGTCCAAATGGCGGACTTAAATTTTGTATGGGAATTGAAATTGTTCGTTTCCAAAATAAAAGTTTCCTAATAATGACCTATGAAATTTTCCCTGAAATTTACAAAAACTACGTGGAACGGTAGTTTGCGCCAGGCGTGCAAGGGTAGATTGGATATAATTACTGGATTTCGTCTGTTTTCAGTATGTTTTCAGGGTATTTCTATAAAACTTGCGTCGTCTGCTTGCTTTTCAGCAGTACGGCAACTCAATTATTTTTCAGGGCGGCGCTAACAGTAGATTTGGCGTCGCTGCTACCAGGCACTCATAACAATACAGTAGTAATATTTCAGCGGCTTCAGCGTCGGAGCGAGACACTAATATCTGAAAACAAAGGGCGACGCCACGCGAGTGATAGAGATATCGACGTTTTCGGTGCTCCTACGTCGTGCTAAAAATACCCAGCTGAGGAAAGTGATTATTATCTTCCTAAATAACATATGGGTGTCACATGTTTAGCGGCTATATTTACCTCGTAAGTCCCCGCGTACTTGTGCAAGTACAAATTAAATTCGAGTTTTGAACTCTTATAGAAATAAAAGAAAGTTCCAAATTCAAAAGCGCAAAAATTTGTTTGGTTCTTATGAGGACAACGTTCGAAGACGTAAGGCACGACTTTTAAACGCTTGCAGTTCTTGCACATGTTTTTTCTTGGAGGATATAACGGAGCAGGTAGCCATTAACAGGCGTTCCCCTCTGTCGAAACTCTATGACCAATGGTCATACACATTGCATGGACTGACGTTTATCTGACATGGCTATTTATTATGTAAATATTTAATTAGGGTTCCGTACCCAAAGGGTAAAACGGGACCCTATTACTAAGACTTCGCTGTCCGTCCGTCCGTCTGTCTGTCACCAGGCTGTATCTCACGAACCGTGATAGCTAGACAGTTGAAATTTTCACAGAATATGATGTATTTCTGTTGCCGCTATAACAACAAATACTAAAAACAGAATAAAATAAAGATTTAAATGGGGCTCCCATACAACAAACGTGATTTTTGACCAAAGTTAAGCAACGTCGGGCGTGGTCAGTACTTGGACGGGTGACCGTTTTTTTTTTTCATTTTTTGCCATTTTTTTTTTCATTATGGTACGGAACCCTTCGTGCGCGAGTCCGACTCGCACTTGCCCGGTTTTTTTTTTAATACGTAACTCCTCTCTCGCAAAAATTGGCAGACTGGTTTGTACAGAAAATTACAGACAAAGCGTCTCCATTTGGTTATATCCTCCTAATGTTTTTTTTGTTCTTTTTTAGCCGTGCTTGTAAGGGCTGATTTAGACGGCGCGCGAACTCGTATGCGATTTTAATTACAATTGAGGACTATTAGTTATATCTAATTCAGCCGACCAATCAAATACCGAAATGTAAAATGAAACACGCATGCGAGTTCTCGCACCATGTAAATGGACCTTAATAGAGGTCAAAGGTAGCTCCAGGAACTTTAACAAGGAAAATCAATTAAATATGGGCTCGTTAGTTAGTAAAATAACTAACTCAAGAAGAGTAGGTTCGTTCGTTAGTTAGTTATACTGGCATTTTCCGCAAATCGAAATTATCGAAAACCTTGTGCCTATTAATTAAAATGGGGTAGCGCTAGCGTAGGTACCAGCGCTAGCGTAGGTACCGATCTACTACATAATTACATACATATAACCATTCCAGCAACGAAACCCAGCAAGGCTAACTGTACGGCTACCATCAGTTTTGGCATTGACATAAATGAACTACCGTGAACGTAATTTACTTTCTATGCATCTCGCTCGTACTGAGATATTAGTGCGAAAGAGATATATAGAAGGTAAATTACGTTTGCGATAGCGTGTATGTCAATGCCAAACTGATGGTAGCCGTACTGCCTTCTTTTGTCTACACGCTGACTTGTAATGTAGATACGAGTAAGTGTAATTTCTATCAAAATGGAGGTAAGATTACTGAATACATTACAATATATGTGTGAGGTCTATAATATATGTATAACATGCTTATTTGTACCCACCACATAAATGTATGTAGTTTAGATATGTTACATCCGTCTTCCTTTTCCCTGTATATAAATAAATACCTATAATATTATCTCACATACATCCGTCAACCCTTCTCCGACCTACCCCACACGCACACAACACACGAGCTCCTCACCCGTCCTGATCGCCTGGTACATATGTGACTGCAAAAACTCACATGGCTCCAAAACCGTCACACGTGACACATATGTGTGACGTGCTCATGGTGCAAACATTTCTGAGGCAAGTCTGAAGCATGTAAATATGTGTAACATGTTGTGAGTGATACATACATGTAAGTCAACTCATATTGGATTTCATATGTGCGAGTTAGATACATACTTGATACACAGAATACGTAAATGTACGCATGTGCATTTTAAGAAAATGTAGCTGTAGAACGATTTTACTTACACTATAATTCATGAATTACTAATTCAAATGCCTGAAATCATCACATAATTGTGATAAACAATGGGCTGAAAATCACAGTTGGCAACAATGAACACAAACACGTGTGAGTCTATATCTCAAAGTTTATGACAGCCTAGTACCTACTTTCGTTTGGGACATCACATGACGGCATCCATTTTATGACACGGGAAGGTCAATGCCCTCCACGACACACCCATCTGCCATCTGCACCCATCCTACTCAGATAATTTTTTTTAAACAATTTTGAATACAATAAACAAAATATTCATTTATGAATTATAATTTAACGTTAATTGTCTGGACAGAAATATACGATTTTACATTTTGTGTGCATTTGATACCCTAGCACCGTCCCATGTTCCATGCACCAAAGATGCTGCTGGCGCTGCGGCTTCCTCAGCCGAAAGCCTCAAGCGCCGCAAATATGCCGCTCTGGGAAGCAGCTACATTTGCGGCGTTTGGTGTCGAAAGTCGAAACTATGGGGGCTAAGTGCGCGTCGACTGTATAAAGACTTGTCGGTGCGCCTAATAGAGGCTTCTGGCTACCAGAGCAGAGGACACTATCTCTCCCAGCGTAGTATTACGCTACGTCTTACGTAGGCGAACAACGCGCGAACGCGGCGCGGCGAAAGCGGCGAAAGCGGCCGCCGCCGCGCCGCGCCGCGCCGCGCCGCCTGACATTCGCGTGCAAATCGCGCCGCACCGCGTTCGCAACGAGATCGCTTACGTAGGACACTTCTATGGGCATCAAAGGATTGATTTCGCCGCGCCGCGCCGCGCCGCGTTCGCGCGTTGTTCGCCTACGTAAGACGTAGCGTTAGTATTGCCGGCGTACAGCGGGGAAATACGGCCAGCCTTCTGGGCACCTTGCCCGTTGACGTTGACGGCGATCTGGGCCAATTTTTTTTTCTGTAGGTTTTTAATTTTTATTATGTTTGTTTATTTCTTTCTTTGTTTTTATCAATAAAGTTACATTTACGTGTGCATTGTGTTAAATATAAAACGTTCCTACTATTTTATACTAGCAAACTTTACCTTTTATCTCAAGCATCTCTATTTTACCACAGGAGTAAAAACAATGCAATTCAACGTATTTCAAACTATTTTTTTCCGACTATTTATGGCCTTCACCTAGCGGCTGAAAATTACCTGAGATTTAATTCTATTTTTAAGCAATCGTTGTACAATTTCTCATTATTTTTCTCCATTCTCTCCAGTATCCCAGATAATGTTAGATACATTATCTGAGATCCTCCCCGCCCAAAATCTGAGGCGTAGGGCGCCGCCTACATCCCATTGTCTTAGACGTCAAATACTAGGACAATAGAAATATGCAGGAGCAATGACACAAAGGGGCGGGTGCAAGCGATGCAATATTTGGCAAGGGGTGAGTGCATCACACCAATCAATATTGCACACATGTTCGAAACGTGTGCCCATATTTTACACCCTACGCTGTGAAAGAGACGGAGTCTATCTATAAAATATTACTAGTGGCAGTAGACCTTACGAACCATCCGCCATTTAGAAAAACCGGGCAAGTGCGAGTCGGACTCGCGCACGAAGGGTTCCGTACCATAATGCAAAAAAAAAACACAAAAAAAAAGCAAAAAAAAAACGGTCACCCATCCAAGTACTGACCACTCCCGACGTTGCTTAACTTTGGTCAAAAATCACGTTTGTTGTATGGGAGCCCCATTTAAATCTTTATTTTATTCTGTTTTTAGTATTTGTTGTTATAGCGGCAACAGAAATACATCATCTGTGAAAATTTCAACTGTCTAGCTATCACGGTTCGTGATGAGATACAGCCTGGTGACAGACGGACGGACGGACGGACAGCGAAGTCTTAGTAATATGGGTCCCGTTTTACCCTTTGGGTACGGAACCCTAAAAACGTAATTGCCATAAAAGTATTTAAAGCAGGTTGCTCATCAAATTTAACGAGAATCGGTAGATCATGCCACAAGTAGAAATGAATAGCCGGACAACCGAACATACATTCGAAAGCATTTTTGCCGAAGCCGAAATGAATAACTTCACTACTGCTGGGATTACTAGATTAATACGTAAAGCCTGACCATGCTTTACCAAGCCCCTGGTCAGGCTTTAGGTACAGACGAACATGAACACGTCACCAGCCTTTCTTAACTTCATTCCAACCGAGTGTTTCACGTCACTCACCTTTTTTTTTGTTTTCGAACATCACGGACTAGAAACTCAAATCTCAAAACTAAATAAACAAGTAATTGTTAGTTTTTACTTATGTCGGCACTCTCGGAGTGCGGATTTTTTTTACCTTCCTACCAGGCCCCTGTTTCACCAACGTGACAGGTGCGACGAATTGTAAAATCACTGTTGCTGACGTCACAGGCATCCATGGGCTACGGTTACCGCTTACCATCGGGCGGGCCGTATTCCTGTTTGTAGCAAAGCATCATTGTATTATTTAAAAAAACTTTATGATATCGGAAAAAAACAGATATTTCTCTTGCTAAGTTTATGACAATTGTCACAAGAAACACTACAATTGTCACGAAATTCCGACATATCCAAAGTAGCATTGCAAGCTGTATATAAGCTGTATTGAAGTTTATTTGTATACTATAAGCTGTACAGTTAGGCTGTACAAAGGCTGTATAAGCGCTTATACAGCCCTTATAAGTTAAAAAAGGGCCCAAATTATACAGCCTTTCGCGTTATTAGAGCTGTAGAGTAGCTGTATAAGCAATACATAAGCTGCATAATAGCTGCATTACAGCTATATTTCGGTGTAACAGGAAACCTTAACACTACAGATAATCTCTTATAAGTACGATATAAGAATATGAGTTTTAAATGAGTTTTTAAAAATGATTACAAGAGAATAATAATCATTTAGGAAACTAAAATGTCTTAATCTTGTTCATTCGTAATATAGTAATGGCGACAATAAAGTGTTATAGTGGATGGTAAAAGTAAAAGTAAATATTATAGAGGACTTAAGTGGAATATTATACTATTTGTAAGTGCCGATTATTATTTATTGTGAACTTATGTATCTTTTCTGGCAAAATATTCCCGCGCCTGCAAAATAACAAAGAGAAACCATAAGGAAAATATCAAAAATCGGTAAAGTTAGTGTTTGTTTTTAACAAAAAGTTTTATAAATATTAATTCTAAGGCTGAAGTTAATTTATTTTAGCTGGTAATCATAACACGATGTTAGTCTGCTTAAAATTTGCAAGTATTTCCTTAATTATATAAACAAATACTTTTTTTTCATTGGAAAATGGCGACAATTTTTAAACAGCTTACAGGATAGTTGGAGAGCATTATAATCTTAGTAGCTGTGCTGTGTAATAAATGGAGTGTCATTTACAGCTTTTGTAATTAAAACAGCTTTAGAATAGAAGATTTGTATTCGTTTGGCTGTATTTCGGTTCTCCGTACATAAGTTATAAGTCTCTTTAGAGATCCCTATAACAAATAAAAAAACCCTTAGGTCCAAATGTATTTGGTCTATTCTTCGTTCCATTTCATAATTTTCTAAATTATTAATTTTGTTCATTACAATTTTTTATTTTCGTGGTCGAAATATATACTTATACGAGTGTAAAATTACACCGAAATAAGCGACTCTGTCAGTAATACAGAAAAAAGCTGTACTATAGCTGCCATTTATTCGTTTAGTTTTATAATACCCTTACAGACAGAAGCACGAGCTTATTCCACCGTCCCCATTCTACCATCGGACTTTTAGACGCACGGCCGGTTTCCATCCTTACTTGGTAGATATTCCACCAATTCGCACGAAGCGCTTTGCTTCTACTTTCCTTATGCGCACTGCCAAGGAATGGAATTCCTTGCCGGCGTCTATATTTCCGTGTTCTTATAACCCGGCAACCTTCAAATCAAGAGTGAACAGGCACCTTCTGGGCGAGCTCGCTCCATCGTAGGCCACGTCTACGCCTCGGCTAGTCTGTGGCCATGAGTAAGCCCATTCATAATAAAAAAAAAAAAAAAAAAGTTACACAACTACTATTCTTATAGGAGAGTAAAATTACGCCATAAGAAATAGCTTTAAAACGGGGTTGACAGATACATTTGTACAGCTACAAGTGCCAAGTGATACTACGATACAGCCTGAATACAGCTCTTACGATAAAATTAGCTTGTAGTGTTTCACAACACTTAAAGTTTTAAAACGGAGTTGACAGATACTTTTATACAGCTAAAAGTGCCAAGTGTTACTACAATACAGCCTGTATACAGCTTTTACGATAGAATTAGCTTGTAGTGTTTCACAACACTTTTAGTTTTATAGTAGATTTTCTATATTCTGATAAAGCACCCCATGATTCCGCAGAATCCTTTATAATGATTTTATACAGCTTGAGCTGTATAATGTCTGTAAAATACCTTTTATACAGCTTAAATCTTTTCTGACACTCTTATACGTCTCTTAAATCACTCTAAGTTCTAAATTGGCTGGTATATTGATGTTGCCGACACTTCCATGCTACTTGGGATAACTCATTACCTGTCAAGAATTACCTACAATTCTTCTAAATCTTTGACAATTGTCAGAAACTTCGCAGGAGAAATATCTGTTTTTTTCCGATATGATAAAGTTTTTTAAATAATACAATGATGGTGGCAAACAGGAATACGGCCCGCCCTATGGTAAGTGGTAATCGTAGCCCATGGATGCCTGTGACGTCAGCAACAGTGATTTTACAATTCGTCGCACCTGTCACCGATGTGAAATTGGGGCCTGATAAATAACTACTTACCCTATTCCCTTCCCGATGAAGCGAGTCAGATTGAGTCAGACTGTGGGTCAGAATATATTGAGTGAAGACTTCACAGTGGCACGTGGCACAGTAGGTATGGAAGTTCGACCATAAACTTCAAATTCTTTGAGAATCAGATGTTTATAGACGTACTTATAAAGTGGCACTACCACATTTAGTCACTTCAAAGTCTACGAGTTCCTTCATCATCATCATCTCAGTCATAAGACGTCCACTGCTGAACATAGGCCTCACCCTTTTTTGGGGGGTGAATGCCATAACCGCTTGGCAGGCGGGTTGACGATCGCAATCGAGCTTAGTACACCGAATTTGAGGGACGCTGCTGCCCGTCCACCGGTGGTCTTGGATGTGGTTTAAGGACATACCCGGGTCCTGGACGTAGTTTAAGGACATACCCGGGTCCTTACGAGTTCCTTAATAGACTTCTATTAATTACCTTACCTTTACTAATATCTTAATCTTTTTACTTACCTTTGTACTATTATAATGACGAATGTTATTATTTCCTGTTATGTTTTGATTTTTAGGGTTCCGTACCCAAAGGGTAAAAACGGGACCCTATTACTAAGACTCCGCCGTCCGTCTGTCTGTCACCAGGCTGTAGGTAATTCATGAACCGTGATAGCTAGACAGTAGAAATTTTCACAGATGATTTATTTCTGTTGCCGCTATAACAAATACTAAAAACAAAATAATCTAAACATTTACATTAAGTGGGGCTCCCATACAACAAAGGGGTCATCCATTAATTACGTCACACCAATTTCTAGGTTTTTTGACCCCTCCCCCCCTTGTCATACTTGGTCACATTTGGCAAACCCCTCCCCCCCTAGTGTGACGTCACATTTTTTCTACGAAATCGCCAAACCGAATTAAGTAAGTACCTAAGTATTATTAATATTTTATCAAAATATTTTTGACGATATAAATATTATAGTTCGTTTTTTTTAGCATTAGAAAGAACTTCGCAGAAGTAAGCTTGTGGTTCCAAATTCGGCACTTTTAGCGGTAATAATTTGAAGTAAATTATATGTATTGACCATGCTACATTAGATAATTCAATAATTATTAACAATTAAAGAGCCTGATAAAAACTGCACGCTTGCTTCTGTGGAGTTCTTTCTAATGCTAAAAAAAACGAACTATAGTAATTTTATAACCCAAAACTGCTTAGGAAAGAAAATTAAACGATTAAAAACTATTTTCGTTTTAAAAACTTGTTATTTAAATGTACAGCGAACTATAAATAATTTAAATAAAATTTCGGTTACTGATGAAGTTAAAGTGACGTCACAAAGTTTGTGTCTCCCCCCTCCCCCATGTCACAATATGTCACATTTTCTTGACCCCCTCCCTCCCCCTAAACGTGTGACGTAATTAATGGATGACCCCAAACGTGATTTTTTGCCATTTTTCGCGTAATTGTACGGAACCCTTCGTGCGCAAGTCCGACTCGCACTTGATCGGTTTTAATGAAGTGTTTTACTACTACTACTACTTACCAATACCATATAAGTACCATACCACAAAACAGATAGGTACAGAAATCAACCTACATACAAAGCGCGCTCGAGCAACGCACACATAGACACTGCTCACGGACACGATATCTCGGACCAGTTGGGACCAGTGCGAGCGCGAGTGCCATCCGCTTGAGACACGCGTCTGTGAACTTTTTTGTGCAATAATGGAGAAACAAAACAAAAAGTTATTATAACTGTACAGTGGACGGTTGTTTAAATTCAACATTAAACGGTGAATTGTCGTTTTTTAAGCTACCAATGGTTTCAGAGAGAATGCGTATGCGAATTTATTACATTGTACATGAGAATGCGAATTTATTACACTTAAATGAATGAATGAATGAAAGAATGAAAACATTTATTTTCAGGCAACTATTGGCCCATAGATAAATACCTTAAAACTAGCATACATATTAATACAAAATATATCTTAAAACTAAAAACACAATTATGGCTGCGATGCAGTTCGCAACCCCGCAGTGTCAGGGAGCCGGCCGCGGAACCGCCGGAACTTGACACCCTTCGGCCAAAACTCCTCCTTGGTGAAGGTCGCTAGATGTTCAGTCGGAACGCTCAGCACAAAAGAATTAAAATTCACATTGTGTCGAGATTCCAACTTCACGACCCTCAGGATGAATCCGGACTTGGCTCGTACATACTTCACGATCTCCTCGACCTTCGTAAGGTAGTGTAATCGGGACACATATAGCAGCGTCGTCGGTGTTGCAGGACGCAGCAAATGGTTAGGTCCAGTCGGTGCGGTACCGCACTGATTCGGACGAGCTGACTTCTTTCTCCTCTCCACCTTCTTGAAGCCATCTCTGTCGCATCCGGACTCTTTTAGAGTCAGCTGTGACCGATCCTTGTGAACAGGTTCACGAAGGCTCTGCACCCCTTTCTTCGGCCGCTGCTTAGACTTGGTCAAAGCAGGCGGCTTAGCGGCCGTGGCAGCGTAGGAACGTTTTGGGGTCAACGTACTCTCGCGTGACGTGCGCGTCTCCGGTGACGTAGACGGGCGGGCGGCGGGGCGCGTGTCAGCGGTCGCCTGCTCAGCAATCGCCGACGCATCCAAATTCGCGGACTCAAAACCGCCGATGGACGCATTCCGCGCAACGTGACACACGGCTATGCTAGAGTTATCTGACCTACATTCCGAACTAGCACTACGTATTAACGCTAATTCAGAACGTAATTCACTGATGGTATTGTTCGATACCTCCAACTTAGCCTGCATTTCAGCCAGACTGTCCTTCAGGAAAATTATATCCTTTAGCAGCCTGGAAACGTCAACATGGTCCAACGAGACGACAGGTAGCCGATGTAGGTCCTTCGCCACGAAAGAGGGCATGTTTGATGAATCGGTCCCCTTGAACACCGAGATGATGTCCCGTAGACTCTTCACGCCTCCATCTCTTCGTCGTGATGGCATTTCGTCGGCTTTGCCGAGCGTCTGGTAGAGCAGCGCCTTGCCACTACATATGTCCTCCTCCTGGAAGCTGGACTTGCAGATCTGCACGATGCTGGTCTCATCCAAAGTCACGGTGGCATTTTGAATAAATGCCAACAACTCGTTGACTACGACTTGTGGTGAAGTCATAGCGGGTAAGCAGGCAGCGGCTATTGCCGCGCGGTTCGCGAATTTTAAAATTCGTGCAGTGCACTACGGCACGACCGCTTCCGGCCGCGCATTGCAACGTAAAATATAATAATCGTGTATTTCGCCAATCTCGGAATCATCGCAAGATATTTTCTGTGGCAAATTTGTAATATAAAAATGACATTAAAATTAAAATACCTATTTGAGTTATTAATGTTATTATTAATTTATATTTCCATTCTTCCCGTTTCATCCTCAACAATAAATCAAACAACTAAATTCGAGATACGATACGATAGATACGAGTGCCACTACCACGATAGTTTTTTGTGCATAAGTCATAGTTCGCAACAATCGCAACCCTAGAGCGACCGCCGAGCGTAGGTATGAAAAGTAAAGTACATACATGTGATTGACTTCTGTACTTATCTATTTTGTGACCATACTTAGCATGTATCATAGACTAGGAATGCTCTAGACCGAGTTTAGAGCAATTATTTCATGCAACCGATGATGCCAAAAATGCGGGGGTGCGCGGGACGAGGTGAGCGAAATCCCGTGCCGTGATTGGTCCGTTCAAAGACACGGACGTCACACAAAGACACTTTCGACTCGAACATGGAGTAAAATTACCGTTTGCGTGGCAGAGGGGGTAGCGCGACTATGCTCAGTCTGGAGGATGTTTTGTCTGTGGCATGTATTAACTATTATTATGTACTAGCTGTTGCCCGCGACTTCGTCCGCGTGGAATCTCATCTTCAACATTTTACATCTTTAGTACCTATAATTTTCATATCCAAGCAATGTTGAAATTACTTTTCATTTTTAGCAAGTTGTATGAAGTTTTAAGTCAAGTGGATTTTGATGTTGGTTGCTGAAATTACTTTTCTTATATTCTAATAATAGGTACCTATTCCCTCATACAAAGATGTAAGTTCCGCACTCACAAAATATCTGATCTCCATACAAACTTTCAACCCCTTTCTCACCACCTTGGGCGATGAATTTTCAAAAATTCTTAAATTCGTTTTCATGTTTTTTTAATTTAATACCTTTTTTTGCAAAAAGTTCAAGTTCCTAGCTTAAAATTAAATTTACAACCCAAGACGAACTTTCATCCCCTTTTTAACCCCCTTAGGGCTTGTATTTCCAAAAACATTGCAATCACTTTTTTTTTGTAATCGGCTATTATGTCTTTCTAAGAAGTTTCAAAGCATTTGTATTGGATTTAAACTTTGAACCCCATTTTAACTTTGTTAGGGGATGAATTTTACAAAACGCTGAAATTACTTTTATTGTCTTCTAATAATATCTCCAAATACAAAGATTCAAGTCCCGCGCTCGAAAAAATGTTTGATATCCATACAAACTTTCAACCCCGTTTTCACCAACTTAGGGGATGAATTTTCAAAAACGCTGAAATTAGTTTTCTTGTATTCTAATTTAATACCTGTTTACAAAGTTTCAAGTTCCTAGCTAAAAATAAAATTTGCACCTGAAGATGAACTTCCATCCCCTTTTTAACCCCCTTTGGGGTTGAATTTCCAAAAACGTTGCAATCACTTTTTTTTGTAATCGGCTATTATGCCTTTCTAAGAAGTTTCAAAGCATTTGTAATGGATTCAAACTTTCAACCCCTTTTAACCCTGTTAGGGGATGAATTTTACAAAACGCTTTAATTACTTTTCCTGTCTTCTAATAATATCCCTAAATACAAAGATTCAAGTCCCACACTCGAAAAAATGTTTGATATCCATACAAATTTTCAACCCCTTTTTGACCACCTTAGGGGATGAATTTTCAAAAACGCTGAAATCAGTTTTCTTGTATTTTAATAATGTATCTTTTTACGAAGTTTCATATTCCTAGCTTAAAAGAAAACTTTAACCCCATACAAACTTTCATCCCCTTTTTAACCCTGTTAGGGGATGAATTTTACAAAACGCTGAAATTACTTTTATTGTCTTCTAATAATATCCCCAAATACAAAGATTCACGTCCCGCGCTCGAAAAAATTTTTGATATCCATACAAACTTTCAATCCCCTTTTCACCACCTTGGGGGATGAATTTTCTAAAACGCTGAAATTAGTTTTCTTGTATTTTAATAATATATCTTTTTACGAAGTTTCAAATTCCTAGCTTAAAAGAAAACTTTAAACCCATACAAACTTTCATCCCCTTTTTAACCCTGTTAGGGGATGAATTTTACAAAACGCTGAAATTACTTTTCCTGTCTTTTAATAATATCCCCAAATACAAAGATTCAAGTCCCGCGTTCGAAAAAGATATTGATATCCATACAAAATTTAACCCCTTTTTCACCACCTTAGGGGATGAATTTTCAAAAACGCTGAAATTAGTTTTCTTGTATTTTAATTTAATACATTTTTGCATAGTTTCAAGTTCCTATCTTAAAATAAAATTTGCACCCAAAGACGAACTTTCATCCCCTTTTTAACCCCCTTAGGGGTTGAATATCCAAAAACGTTGCAATCAATTTTTTTTTGTAATCGGCTATTATGCCTTTCTAAGAAGTTTCAAAGCATTTGTAATGGATTAAAATTTTCAACCCCTTTTTAACCCTGTTAGGGGATGAATTTTACAAAACGCTGAAATTACTTTTCCTGTCTTCTAATAATATCCCTAAATACAAAGATTCAAGTCCACCACTCGAAATTTTTTTTGCAATCCATACAAACTTTCAACCCCTTTTTCATCACTTTAGGGGATGAATTTTCAAAAACGCTGAAATTAGTTTTCTTGTATTTTAATAATATATCTTTTAACGAAGTTTCAAATTCCTAGCTTAAAAGAAAACTTTGATCCCATACAAACTTTCATCCCCTTTTTAATCCCCTTAGGGGTTGAATTTCTCAAAATCGCTTCTTATCTCTTGTACACTTTATAAATGCAATCTGGTGTGAAAATTTCAACTTTCAACTTTCAAGTCAGTCAGTCAGGACACTTGCATTTATATATATAGATAGATAGATTTGAACACTTTACAGGTGGCCGGTTTCCCGAACACCTACTCGTTCCTGAAGTACCGTCACAGCAAGCAACGGCGCACGTACAGCGACTCCTCGCTGGCTCTCATCAAAGACCGGAGGGTAGGTTTACTCCTTACTAGCTCTGGGAGCCTGGTACATGGGACGTCCGGGTTTTGGTACACGTGGTCCCATTGTGGCTTTTCTTAGGCGTACCAAATTACAAATTACTTGCGAATAAAATAATATAATAAATTTCAGCCAATATACGTCCCACTGCTGGGCACGGGCTTCCTTTCATGTGCGAGAGGGCTATAGTCCCCACGAATGCGGATTGGGGACTTCACATACACATTTGAATTTCTTCCCAGATGTATGCAGGTCCTCACGATGTTTTCCTTCACCGAAAAGCTAGTGGAAATATCAAAATTCCGAAAAACTCATTTGTTTCTTGACACGGTAGATAATTGTTACTAGCACAAACCGTAAACCATAGAGTAGCTTATAGATGTTATTGACAGGTTTTCATAGATTGTTACGAATAAATATGACAGTGACATCGAGGCGGTTTGTTTAAAAAATTCCTAGTGACGCCCCCTACGCAGAGTAGTGCGAAATAATAATGTCTCATTCAGCTAAATAATAATTTTATCAAAGACTTCTTAGTGAAAGAAGTCTCAGTGACTCTCACAACTCTCAATGCTCTCGTTACACGAGTACTCCTTGTTACTACTGTAAGCCTGGTATATGGGACGTCCGGGTATTGGTACACGTGGTCGTTATAACCGAACCCATGCAGGGCTATATAACCGAACCCAGGCAGGGCTATAACCGCGAAAATCGAGGTTCGCAAATTGCGGGGATTTTTCTCTGTCACTCTAATTACGCCTTCGTTGGAGTAAAAGAGAAAGATCCCCGCAATTTGCGAATTTCGGTTTTCGCGGTAGCCGCTCAGGGATTGGAAAACTGCGGCTCGCAAGAAGCGACTGTGAACTCCTAACATTTTTATAATTACACATTTTCATTCATTTAGTAAACAGGAGTTCATGGCATGGTACTTCGCCGTCGAAAGATGAAGAAAGTAAGACTAATAAAAGTCTGCAGCGACCCAGCGACTTTGTTAGCATAATATTATTATCAGTAGAAAAAGACGACAAATTTGAAAACTTTGTAGGTGCGAAGGGCCGAGCTTCATACAAATTTTGAATACCGCATTATTTTCTGCTGACAAAATTGGCTTACCAGAGTATAAACTTTTTTTAAATTTTAAATTTACTCCAAAACTGCTATAAATACCTATTTCCTTGCCTAACATCAATCTTCAACCGATTGCAGATAAGATGGGCCGAACCACTATTCTCAAAGTCGCGAGTGAAACGTTACCCAACCCCGGAACCAGATGCGTCTCTAGAGCGAGTGAAGAGGATAGACACTCAAGCGGAAAAGAGACAGAAGAGGGAGGTCGACAGGCCTCTGTTCAACGATGAATTGTGGGAAGAAGAATGGTATTTGGTACGGTTATGCTTTTTTGGGATAACATTTTATTTTTATTTTTGCGCCAACATGCTTTTTGCTTGCCGACTGTATTGATTCCAACGAGCCCAGACTAATATAATGTCAACTATCAAATGACGCATGTATAACTTACAGGTATAGTTCGTAGATTCGTAACTGAGCCCGGCGGCTAATCCTATTGTCTATTGTTAAGTAAAACCGCACGTGCTACTTACCTGCAAAAAAGGGTCATCCTTATTCTATTTGGCACCTGAGCGCAGGCTAGCCCAACGCTCAAAAAACCAGTGTAGTTGCGCTCTCCGATAACGCGCCTTTGTTACGCATCTCGATGACACATTTTAGACTGGTTCTGTAGCGTTCGACTCGCCGGCACTCAGTAACCGAAGTACGCAGGTTTTTATGCAGGTGGGGGTGGCACGTGGTACGAGTGGTTTTACTTAACAATAGACAATAGGATTAGCTCGGGCTCAGTTACGAACTTGCAGCAAATATAGGTATTCACTCAAAGAAAATCGTGAATAAAATAAAAGTACTAAAGTAAAGTACCATTTAACTACACGTTCATGAGCATGACTTAGTAATCATTTTGGTTATGAAAACATATTTTTTGTAAATTCCAGCAAGACTCGCTCAACGTACGCTCGCTACACCGCCTAGACCTGAACGTATTACCCGTGTACGCTATGGGGTACACCGGCCGCGGTGTCCGCGTGTCCGTGCTCGACGACGGCGTAGAACACAACCACACCGACCTGCGTGACAACTATGTGAGTATGTCCAAGTGACGGAACGTGTCACCCGTGTACGCCATGGGGTACACCGGCCGCGGTGTCCGCGTGTCCGTGCTCGACGACGGCGTAGAACACAACCACACCGACCTGCGTGACAACTATGTGAGTATGTCCAAGTGACGGAACGTGTCACCCGTGTACGCCATGGGGTACACCGGCCGCGGTGTCCGCGTGTCTGTGCTCGTATGCTCGTGTGCTTCATGAATCAATGAAATTCCGCAATATGGCGCGTGATCAGATGTTACTTATTGGTCAGGTTTTGGCGGTCGCACTTGGCCGACGGCGAATATTTTGCTCACGAATTTTATGCTGCCTTGGTACCGGTGGAGCGTTGGTAGCACCCTAGCTCGACCTAGACAATGGAATTGAAACATCGGTGGCTGTATGCGTGTGTTTTCTTCACGCTACGTGACGCTACTATAGTCCGTTTTTTTTAGCATTAGAAAGAACTTCGCAGAAGTAAGCTTGTGGTTCCAAATCCGGCACTTTTGGCGATAATAATTTGAAGTAAATGATATATATTGACCATGCTACATTAGATAATTCAATAATTATTAACAAATAACGAGCCTGATAAAAACTGCACGCTTGCTTCTGTGGAGTTCTTTCTAATGCTAAAAAAAACGAACTATAAGCGTCGAATGTGCTACATATTCCTAATTTAAAATTTTAAAATAGTTCGTGCGTCCAGTTTTCAATAAAACCAGTTTGAAGTGATCTGTGATTCGAAGAGCTCGTACGACGCGTAAATACTGGTTGTTAACCCATATCGCCTCGCTGGGGAAGCGATTGGGAACATAGTGGACAACATAGATGCTATAACTACGTATGTGCCATGAAGTCCTAGTATTGCAGAGGGGTTCGTAGCACCAGTTAGTTACCCCAAGCACACTTTGGTTGTCTTTTACGTGTTACCAGTATTAAAAATTCTATGTTTTTTAAACATGATAATTTTAATATTTATTGTTTATATTTGTGGGGTCCACGTTGTCTTAGATATCGAATATGATCACTATCATTGTAAATAATAAATAATTTATTAAATTTATAAGCAATATCCTCTCGAATTCCTGTTGTGAATGTGAATGTATGATCTATGATTATGATCATAGACAGAGGTAGACAGCATAGCATTATGAAGAACTGTCAGCTCACTAGGTAAGTATAGTATAGTAACGCAAACCATGTGCGGGCTGGTGCGGGTTATGTTATCCTTGTAGCAAAGAGGTGGCCGCAGTGCCCGCGTGCTTCGCGAGACTCGCAGATCCTGTGTTGTTGGCGCATGAGTATAGAGGGCGCCACTTGTCCCGGGACATTATGGACGGAGGCGTTCAATTATTGTTCATCCACCTTCCTTCCCAGACTACTACCAGCTACTACCAGCAACATCCTTAACTTACTATTTTGAACTTGATATTTCATTATGGTTCACTATCACCAACTATCACTATTAGTCCGGGAGCCGGCTGCATGAAACAAACCTCATCAAAAAATAGAATATACCTACCCTGTAGAGGTACCTGACATTTAGTAGATTCCAACGCACTTGGTCGGCCTAGGCTTAACCTGGCAGATTTTGTACAAATGGCAAAAACGTTGGACAAAAATTCATCAAAAAAAACCTCATCGAAAAATAGAATGAAGCTTGTATGGTAGGATACCTGACCTTGAGGACAGTAAAAAAAAAGTGGTCGGCCTCACCTTAGCCTGGCAGTTTTTGCAGTCCGACCAGATTTATTGGGTCACGTGAGAGCTACAATTTACCTCATCGAAAAATAGAATGAAACAAACGGATTATAATAGCTAAAATAAGCCTGTCGACGTATGTCTTGGTCGGCCTCACCTTAACCTGGCAGTTTTTGCAGTCCGACCAGATTTATAAAAAAATCATCAACAATTTTTTATCGAAAAATCGTATGAAACTTGTATGGTACGATAGCTGCCTTTGAGAACAGTAAAAAAAAAAGTGGTCGGCCAAATCCTGTGTTGGCAGGTTCCTGTGTCCGACCAATTTTGTGGTACCACGTAAGAGCTACAATTTACCTCATCGAAAAATATAATGAAACAAACGGATTATAATAGCTAAAATAAGCCTGTTGACGTATGTCTTGGTCGGCCTCACCTTAACCTGGCAGTTTTTGCAGTCCGACCAAATTTATAAAAAAAACATCAAAAAATTTTTATCGAAAAATCGTATGAAACTTGTATGGTAAGATAGCTGCCTTTGAGGACAGTAAAAAAAAAGTGGTCGGCCAAATCCTTTGTTGGCAGGTTCCTGTGTCCAAGGCCTGTTCACTTCCTAAGAAAGTTATGTCCCCAAATAATTGCGCATGTGTGCGCCTGAAGCTTCTATGTGTGCGTTGGCCTCCGAGAAAAAGTTGCGAGTAATAAAAATAAAAACATTTTTCTACAGCAACATTGCTCCCAACTCTGATTTAAATTATCACGAATTTTATACATAATTAATCATAATAGTTTAATTTGAAACCTCAAACAGCTCGGCCTAGATCTATGACACAGATATTTTATCTGTGCTTTTCGCTCTTGCAAAAATGGCCGCTCAAGCTAGTTCGCTTTCCTTTACAATAAAACTGAAAATTAGTTATTGTGTCGATTCACGGTATAAATGTGTGTGAAAAGTAATAATACAATGCGTCTTTTCATAAAATCAAAGTTTTATTGCATAATCATCTACCATAATAAAAAAATATATTTGTCAATGACTCTGTCCAACTGCTGTGGTTAAAGTTCATAACGAACATTTTATTTATTAAATCTTTAAATAATAAATACAACGTAGCGGTACAACCACTTAAGACTGTAAGTCTGTACCTACATAGATTACAGCAATGCACATAGAAAATGTGCTAAATGCGGAGCAATGGCTGTTGAAGCAGCCAGAGTGAAATTTATACAGCTTTAGTGGGTTCAGAAGGAACCGAGTCATAACGCATCTGGAAAGCGTATTAATTAACCGTGAAGAAATGTATGAATACAAGTTAGAAATCTGTGTAAAATGCCGTGTGTAAAGTGTAGTGTATCTGTGTGTAAAGTGTAATAGGTAGGTATGCCTAATGTTATTTGTATAATACTGAAAACTTTGTGAATGCGCTTTATTAATGTCTATTTTTATTAAGTTGTCAGGGTTTAATTTTCAGTGTATATTTCTATATGTAAAACATAATACAATGTTATAAACATAAATATGCCTTTTATTTAAATCAATAGATAATACCACAGACAAGGGGTAATATTTGCATCTTTCATATATTTCGTGATATGAAGATAACAAATATGTTTATCAACATAATTACTATATACCTATAATACCAATACCCGCCAGGCTAAACCGGTTGTTAACTTTAGTTCCATTGGTACACATCGAGGGCGCCAGTAGTATAAACGTATAAACGGTTGGGGACATTTTTTTGTATGGAGTTACCGTTCTTCTCCTAGTGAGTATTATATTCTTTGCCTGTGTCCGACCAATTTTGTGGTACCACGTGAGAGCTACAATTTACCTCAACGAAAAATAGAATGAAACAAACGGATAATAATAGCTAAAATAAGCCTGTTGACGTAGGTCTTGGTCGGCCTCACCTTAACCTGGCAGTTTTTGCAGTCCGACCAAATTTATAAAAAAATCATCAAAAATTTTTTATCGAAAAATCGTATGAAACTTGTATGGTACGATAGCTGACTTTGAGGACAGTAAAAAAAAAGTGGTCGGACAAATCCTGTGTTGGCAGGTTCCTCTGTCCGACCAATTTTGTGGTACCACGTGAGAGCTACAATTTACCTCATCGAAAAATAGAATGAAACAAACGGATTATAATAGCTAAAATAAGCCTGTTGACGTATGTCTTGGTCGGCCTCACCTTAACCTGGCACTTTTTGCAGTCCGACCAAATTTATGAAAAAATCATCAAAATTTTTTTATCGAAAAATCGTATGAAACTTGTATGGTACGATAGCTGCCTTTGAGGACAGTAAAAAAAAAATGGTCGGCCAAATCCTGTGTTTGCAGGTTCCTGTGTCCGACCAATTTTGTGGTACCACGTGAGAGCTACAATTTACCTCATCGAAAAATAGAATGAAACAAACGGATTATAATAGCTTAAATAAGCCTGTTGACGTATGTCTTGGTCGGCCTCACCTTAACCTGGCAGTTTTTGCAGTCCGGCCAAATTTATAAAAAAATCATCAAAAAATTTTTATCGAAAAATCGTGTGAAACTTGTATGGTACGATAGCTGCCTTTGAGGACAGTAATAAAAAAATGGTTGGCCAAATCCTGTGTTGGCAGGTTCCTGTGTCCGACCAATTTTGTGGTACCACGTGAGAGCTACAATTTACCTCATCGAAAAATAGAATGAAACAAACGGATTATAATACCTAAAATAAACCTGTTGACGTATGGCTTGGTCGGCCTCACCGTAGCCTGGCAGTTTTTGCAGTCCGACCAAATTTGTGATACCACGTGACAGCTAGAATAGGACCACACATGCTGTATTCCATACGCATCATGACTTTGTGTACCTATCTGATGGGCGGGCGTATATGAAACGCCTTCTTGTACGTGCAGGTGATCCAGGTATACACCAAAGCTTAGTTTTCAATCGAACACTTGTAATATAAGAGGAAAAACTGCAAGTGATCCTTCCAAAATTTAAATAAATGGTAAAATGTTCCTCCACGATCTTCTCAACGAGCATCTAGACTGCGTTGGATTGCTGTCACAGTTAGGGCTCCGCGCTCCCACGCGCCGAACTCGTCACACCACACTATTCCATATTCCCTGTCATCGTACCAATTATGGCCAACACGAACACATACATTCCAATAAATGCATACAAACTAATAGATTCGCTCGTTTATGTAGGTACTGTATGTATTTTTATTTTACTATTTTTTATTTATTGTTTACGCAAAATTAGAGCTATACCTACTATTTTAGGATTTTTTGTCCAGTTTACAGTTATTATTATTTTTTTCTCTTTTTCCTTGTACCTTAAAGACTTACAAATTAAGTTATATTTACGATTCTTGTACAGCACAAGTTACAAGTCTACCCACAGATGATTTTTTATTATGTATAAATTACAGGAAGTTCTGTTATTGGCTATGCTATAAGTTCTCATGTTTTTTGTATATTATTTAATGTAAACGCTGTTGAACTTCTCAATAAATATAAATAAATAAAAATACACAAGATAACCTCACATATATTAAGTGATTATCTTATTGTTATTTCTTCGACTCGCAAAGGCGTTATGTGTCCTTCAAACCATTTGATCTTATACATTTCATCTCTTAATGTCCAGCCACAATGTGTTGCATCAAATTTGATGCAAGTGGATTCTGCCGCACACTGCCACATTGAATTTATGAAAGCCGCCCGTAACAAGCCATACGTCAACAGGGTTATTTTAGCTATTATAATCCGTTTGTTTCATTCTATTTTTCGATGTGGTAAATTGTAACTCTCACGTGGTACCACAAAATTGGTCGGAGACAGGAACCTGCCAACACAGGATTTGGCCGACCATTTTTTTACTGTCCTCAAAGGCAGCTATCGTACCATACAAGTTTCATACGATTTTTCGATATAAATTTTTTGATGATTTTTTCATAAATTTGGTCGGACTGCAAAAACTGCCAGGTTAAGGTAAGGCCGACCAAGACATACGTCAACAGGCTTATTTTAGCTATTATAATCCGTTTGTTTCATTCTATTTTTCGATGAGGTAAATTGTAGCTCTCACGTGGTACCACAAAATTGGTCGGACAGAGGAACCAGCCAACACAGGATTTGGCCGACCACTTTTTTTTTACTGTCCTCAAAGGCAGCTATCGTACCATACAAGTTTCATACGATTTTTCGATAAAAAAAATTTGATGATTTTTTAATATATTTGGTCGGACTGCAAAAACTGCCAGGTTAAGGTGAGGCCGACCAAGACATACGTCAACAGGCTTATTTTAGCTATTATAATCCGTTTGTTTCATTCTATTTTTCGATGAGGTAAATTGTAGCTCTTACGTGGTACCACAAAATTGGTCGGACACAGGAACCTGCCAACACAGGATTTGGCCGACCACTTTTTTTTTACTGTCCTCAAAGGCAGCTATCGTACCATACAAGTTTCATACGATTTTTCGATAAAAAAATTTTGATGATTTTTTCATAAATTTGGTCGGACTGCAAAAACTGCCAGGTTAAGGTGAGGCCGACCAAGACATACGTCAACAGGCTTATTTTAGCTATTATTATCCGTTTGTTTCATTCTATTTTTCGTTGAGGTAAATTGTAGCTCTCACGTGGTACCATAAAATTGGTCGGACACAGGAACCTGCCAACAAAGGATTTGGCCGACCACTTTTTTTTTACTGTCCTCAAAGGCAGCTATCTTACCATACAAGTTTCATACGATTTTTCGATAAATTTTTTTGATGTTTTTTTTATAAATTTGGTCGGACTGCAAAAACTGCCAGGTTAAGGTGAGGCCGACCAAGACATACGTCAACAGGCTTATTTTAGCTATTATAATCCGTTTGTTTCATTCTATTTTTCGATGAGGTAAATTGTAGCTCTCACGTGGTACCACAAAATTGGTCGGACACAGGAACCTGCAAACAAAGGATTTGGCCGACCACTTTTTTTTTACTGTCCTCAAAGGCAGCTATCTTACCATACAAGTTTCATACGATTTTTCGATAAAAAATTTTTGATGTTTTTTTTATAAATTTGGTCGGACTGCAAAAACTGCCAGGTTAAGGTGAGGCCGACCAAGACATACGTCAACAGGCTTATTTTAGCTATTATAATCCGTTTGTTTCATTCTATTTTTCGATGAGGTAAATTGTAGCTCTTACGTGGTACCACAAAATTGGTCGGACACAGGAACCTGCCAACACAGGATTTGGCCGACCACTTTTTTTTTACTGTCCTCAAAGGCAGCTATCTTACCATACTAGTTTCATACGATTTTTCGATAAAAAATTTTTGATGTTTTTTTTATAAATTTGGTCGGACTGCAAAAACTGCCAGGTTAAGGTGAGGCCGACCAAGACATACGTCAACAGGCTTATTTTAGCTATTATAATCCGTTTGTTTCATTCTATTTTTCGATGAGGTAAATTGTAGCTCTTACGTGGTACCACAAAATTGGTCGGACACAGGAACCTGCAAACACAGGATTTGGCCGACCATTTTTTTTTTACTGTCCTCAAAGGCAGCTATCGTACCATACAAGTTTCATACGATTTATCGATAAAAATTTTTTGATGATTTTTTTATAAATCTGGTCGGACTGCAAAAACTGCCAGGTTAAGGTGAGGCCGACCAAGACATACGTCAACAGGCTTATTTTAGCTATTATAATCCGTTTGTTTCATTCTATTTTTCGATGAGGTAAATTGTAGCTCTCACGTGACCCAATAAATCTGGTCGGACTGCAAAAACTGCCAGGCTAAGGTGAGGCCGACCACTTTTTTTTTACTGTCCTCAAGGTCAGGTATCCTACCATACAAGTTTCATTCTATTTTTCGATGAGGTTTTTTTTGATGAATTTTTGTCCAACGTTTTTGCCATTTGTACAAAATCTGCCAGGTTAAGCCTAGGCCGACCAAGTGCGTTGGAATCTACTAAATGTCAGGTACCTCTACAGGGTAGGTATATTCTATTTTTTGATGAGGTTTGTTTCATGCAGCCGGCTCCCGGACTATATCACTAATATTAAGGCTCCTCTTCACGTTGGGCCAACGCCAACGCCAACGAGGGACGTAGCCATGCGGTAGAATGAGATAGCAATATCACTTGCTCCCTCTACCGCATAAATGCGTCCCTCGTTGGCGTTGGCGTTGGCCCAACGTGAAGAGGAGCCATTAGACAGTCGACGATGGAGACTCATAGTTATGCGAGCCTATTCTCGGTGAGGTGGCCACAGCGCCCGCGATGGGTTCACGGGCGTTGCAGTAGACGAGTCCACGACTGAGTTGAGGTTTGAGCTATGCTTCGTTCAATACTTGTTAAGGCGTGCTTTTTCCGTAGGAGCTAAGCGAACCAGTTTTTTGAATCCATTAGAAATATAAGAAACAATGTTTTAAAATTGTGAAAAAAATATATCTTATACTTAAGGATCTGGCAGATACGTTTTGGATCTCAAAAACATGATTAGATAAACTTTGCTCGATAGAAAAAAATTCCAAAGTTACGCCTTTTTTTAACAATAAATCCAAACTATATCTACAATACAAACTTTTTTGACTTGTTTTTTACACAAATGTATAGGTAATAAGATAATCTAGACGTTTTGGATCACTTTGTCTCGGTAACATCATTAAAATAATTTCTATGTTTCAATACCTACTAAATCCGCAAGCGCAATCACTCGCGAACGAACTTACGCCCTCTTCAGTCGCGCGGCAGCGCTTGTAGAGGACGGACCTGCGTCAGTGTGTTCCGCGCGGTCACGTGATTTTACCATTTACAAACAATGGGAAACAAAGCATATGAAACGTAAGAAAAAGTCACTAAGTGCTATAAAAACACACTTTCTGATAACAGAAGCATCTAATACTTTACGAGGTGCTTGAAAGCGCCTAGCTTTACTACATCAACAGTTAAAATATTTCAGTATTTTCACTAGGTCAGCAACCAATTTCAATGTAGGTAAATAATATTATATTCCTAGATAATATAATTGTGAGTATGTAAGTATGATATATTTACAGTATTTCACCTTTACTGATATACCTACGTCCGATCTGCAAAATGATTATATTCCTTCGTGCTCTTTGACTCCTTTGAAAATCAGAAATTATTTATTTGGATTGACACAGTATGGGGATGTTACAATATATGTATAGTGTTACGCTTTTAGTATGAGGATGCCGAAGGCGCCCGGCTTTGGATCGCATGCAACGTGCCAGGCCCGTCAAGCGTGCAAATTCATCATCATAATCATAAATTTATATAAATATAAAATGTCAAATTGAAATAATTGAAAAAATTACCATAATAGGCATATCGCAATACAATTATTTAAGAACTAAATACATATCACTAATTTTAATATTTGACCACGGTCGACATGAATTAAATATAATTGAGAGTTCCAAGTGCCTACAGGCAGTTCATCTTGTGCTTGGTTGTATTAGTCTTGTTCGAGAAACTGAACACGGTGAAAAATAGAGATAATACTCCTAAAAATACGTGTGACACATCATTAGATTCGTCATAATGCCTAGAAAAATGTATTCGAAGCGTGTAGTAGCATACACAAAATATCAAAAGTTATAAGCAAAAAAAGGGGGGAAAAGTAGAGATCTTTAATTTCCCCAATATCTCAAAAAGTATTCATATTACGGTGCGAGATGGGTGGGGGGTGCTCGACCAAATGTCATAGAGGGCCCCAAGACAAAACAAAATACATTTAAATTTTTTCAAAATGGCCGACTTTTTTTTATTTTTTTTCAAGTTGGTCCGAGCGCGCTGAGATTTGGCATGGCGGAAGATAGAGGCCCCTAAATTCCTATGAAAAAAATTTTTTGGAAAAAATTTAAGATGGCGGAAATAATGGTCATTTCAATTTTGTATGGCAACTTTTAAACGGTGCGAGATGGGTGGGAAATGCTCGACCAAATGTCATAGACGGCCCCAAGACAAAACAAACTGCATTTAAAAAAATTCACACAGGGCGACTTTTTTTTTTAATTTTTTTCATGTTGGTCCGAGTGCGCTGAGATTTGGCATGCGGCGAGCTTGGAGGCCCAAGATTAAATGTGAAAAAAAAAATTGGAAAAATCCAAAATGGCGGCGGACACAGGCCAAATTCAAATTTCCAAGTAGGTTAGGCGAGCCCGAAGGAGGCTGAAGGCCGACCCCGCGGAGGGTCGTCAGGCCCGGAGCTTTATCTCGAATGTCCAAGCATGCTCCACCCCCAGTAATTTTGGGCGAGGCCGAAAGTCGAGCTGCGGGAATGACGAACAAAGCAAAATCCTATACAAAAGTTTATAGGATTATTAAGCGATTTGTTAACCCGCGCGAGGCCGGGGCGGGTCGATAGTAATAAATAAACATAAAGCATACGCTAGACTGAATAAAAATATAAAAGTTTCACTAAAATTTACTGGATTGTACAGTCAGCAGCAGAAATAGCTACGGGGCCTAGTAATCAAAATGATGACACGGAAATGTCAAGATAATAAGGTCTGTGTCGATCATTTTGAACATGTTATTCTGCTTATCTATTTCTGCTGCTGCCTGTACTGGTTTTAGAGTCTGGCTAATTTAGGTAGAACTAGAGTTTAGCTAAGAAAGGTAGAAGAAATTAATTTGACTGAACCATATCTGGTAGAAAAAGAAAGTGATTGATGTTTTAAACCTGTTCAAGGACGTGGAATAGTAGATATTAATTCGGCGTCCTTGAACAGGTTTTCAACAACAATCAGTTAATTATTTAATAGATATTTGGAAGAAACAAAACATAATATTGAAAATAATTTGTTACATTACGGTATGTACGTGTGGCGTAAAGCCAGTGGACTGTAGTTTTTTAAGTTAGTTCCTTCGCTACACTATACTGCTTTACCAGATTGTAGAAGGGCTTACCGGGATTTTGTGGTCTGCAGCTGGCAGAGGCCTCGGCGGGTGGATTGCTCGCTGCTGGCTTCCTCGTTATGTCAAGGCACTGTTTTATGGTATATTTTGCGAATTCAGATATCCTTTCTGTCGCGATGTTTTGGTGACACTGACACCGTTAGTTATTACTTTTTAGACCATTGCTTGTGTGTCGCCGGCCAGTAGCCTCGCTACCTCAAGTAAATCAGTATAGCAGTAGGTATTAAGGATGAATACTAAACACCCCCCACCGAAAGCACTATGTGGCTTTCTCATAATATGAAAAAAGAGAGAACAGAACTTGCGCATGTATAGGCGCGAAAAAAATAAAATATATGCAATTAATGCGATAAAAGAAGGGGATTTAGTGAGTATAAGGCAGAGGACACAGTTTATTAACAGGTCTCAAAAAGGAATTGTTAGCTCTTGTGCGCAGAGTAACCTTGCGCACAATGCCGTCTAAACCGGGATGTGTTTGTTGGACAATTGCAAGTGGCCAACTGCAAGGAGAAACTCGGTCGTCCTTGACCAACACTAAGTCTCCTACATTAAGATTGGGAGGCGAGGTAAACCATTTTGACCTTTGTTGTAAGGTATGTAAATAATCTTGGCTCCATTTCTTCCAAAACAGTTGAGAGCAATTTTGCAAATATTGCCAACGCGATAGATGATTTACAGGTACAGACAAGTGATTGTTAAATAATTAGACTGTTTCTGTACTTTGTGTTTTCTTTTCTAGGTTTCTATACCCACGGGTGCCAAACGGAACCTGTTACAAATATGTTATAAATACTAAGCCTATAGAGTTAGACCAAATCAAAATCGTTGCAGACTTATCTTTGTCTAGCTCTGCCAATCAATTCAATTCCATCATCCGCTCCTCCATCTGACCTTTAACTGAGTTTTCCTTAAACCCGATAAAAAAAAATTTAAATTATTTTTTTTGTGAGTACCTCTTATAATGAAGGATATTTTTGCTGAGTATCAACGTCCTACTATTGACAGTTTTTGACTTATGATTTTATTATTATTTTTCTTTAATGTATTGTTTTTCGGGATGTATTCAAGCGATTTGCTGTAATTTATTGAATAGTGTTCTTTATTTAGGTATGCCTTGATACTCAAAAACCGAATACCATTTGTCATATAAAAAAAAATTACTCTCTACTCAACCGGTGTTTTACAATGTAGTATACAAACTCTTCGATTATGTTTGCGTTTTCTTATCAGGTTGTCGTATTTAAGAGTAAAATGCTAATCTCTCACCCCGATTGATTAAGGTTCTACCTACCTACCTACCTACCTACCTACCTACCTACCTACCTACCTACCTACCTACCTACCTACCTACCTACCTACCTACCTACCTTACCTACCTACCTACCTACCTACCTACCTACCTACCTACCTACCTACCTACCTTACCTACCTACCTACCTACCTACCTACCTTACCTACCTACCACCTACCTACCTACCTATACCTTACCTTTATATGAACAATACCTTACCTTAATTGACCGTCACCTTAAAATGTTTATTTCCTTTCGGTACTTTAATTCTACTACGCTGCCATTAAATTAAAACGTTGTTACCGATCACTAAATAATAAGTACACATGGCTCTGTAAAAATAATAATTCTAAATATAATGATCAGAAACACGTAATGCAAAAAATATATACATATACAATAAAAACTATAAAAACGTGACCCTTGCACGGTATGGTTAAAATACTACTATCATAAGATCCTTATACTGTGACCCGTTTGCTATCGCCGCCGCGCACAGCGCGCGCTCACGTGCTCGTCGAGCGGTTCGGGACGCGCGGGCGGGGCTTCACGGTTTGCCGCGCACCTCACCCCCTCAGATTCGTTGATGAGTCGAATCATATCGCCTTAAGTATGATTGCCTGGTAGCCGCGAGATGCATGATGAAAATTCTAAGCAAAAAGGCTCGGGCGAGATTGCCTGATCTCGCTCTTATCTCGCTCGCTTATAGTTTTCACTGGCTTCTTTTAGTTCACTAGTTCTTTTAGTTCATTATTTCAGTTAGTTCACCGTGTACTTCTAGTTCAGTTCCTCGTATACTGCTCATTTGATCCAGTTTGATGCCTAGGCCGATAGATAATTGACCAGCCCTTGAAAACGACTGGTTCAAATAAATACAAAACCACAGAATAACTAATAGTTGACAAAACCAGGTTAGGTTTAACCACTTAACCGATCCTCATTATTTTTATCAATGTCCAATTTTAAAATAACTACACGACGTTCAGGGAAGTTCGTACGTACGTTACGTTCAGTAAAAAGTTGCGGTCAATGGCTGGTTGTTCTTTAGCCATTTAATTCGATACCGGTGGTTAATTAACGGTCGACTTATTAGCTGGCTAAAATTACAATTACCAGTTGGCTTGTACATATTAACATTAACTACGCGCTACGCGAGCACTGACTGTGGAATTCTCAGTGGAATTCTCAAATAACCGATGTAACATGACCTCTACACTAATGACAATATGCGCAACAGGAAATCTTACTTACGCTAGTCAATTTCGCTTTGACTCGCCCATGTGAGATGGTATGATTGTAATGCCACCGCTGACGCGTATGACGCTACCAAGTAACTTATGCGGCCCTGGTAAGTTCGCGGCCGATGCGACGCGCCGCCGCTTCACCGGTTGTGCCGGTTGTGCGCAACGCGCAACCGTTCCCCTCCATCTTGAACTCGACGCTCTGCCATCTGCCAAAAATTAAAAAAACAGACGCATCATTTATTTGATTATAGTCCGTTTTTTTTAGCATTAGAAAGAACTTCGCAGAAGTAAGCTTGTGGTTCCAAATCCGGCACTTTTAGCGGTAATAATTTGAAGTAAATTATATGTATTGACCATGCTACATTAGATAATTCAATAATTATTCACAAATAACGAGCCTGATAAAAACTGCACGCTTACTTCTGTGGAGTTCTTTCTAATGCTAAAAAAAACGAACTATAGAATACCAATCAGGGATCTCAAGGAACATGTTTGTAATTACGTGTCGGTTTTGATTCCTCCATGTATCTCCAGGACCATGATCTAATGGCACAATTATCTTCTTTGTCGCTCTCTGTGCTCTCTCATTACTCAGGATCGCGACCACATGTTTAACATGTTTCCATTTAGTGCGGTTATAAGCCATGTGGACTGCCGCCAGCTGACCCACCCCGTCCACATCATGCGTCACGTCGGAGACCGCGTAATATGTCCGAAGAATCTAGTAGCCATGTTGAGTTCTCTAATCTAATGGACATATTTATTTTGTTCTGTAGGTGTCCAAGGTCCAAAGCGTATGCTTTACCAACGAGTAAAGAGTGTTATTGCCTTCGCCAACACCACGTCCCACATCTCCGCCATCATCTTTGCCTCGTCATCGACACACTTTTTGAGGCTCAACGAAAGAGAACTTGCTCCTCTGGCGCAGCAACCCAAAGTGTGTCTTGGCCTCCAAGTCCTCCAACACAGAGACAACGAATTAATTTTTGACGAATTTTGACCAAAGGCTACAAGTTCTTCAATCGTATTATTTTCTTGTCCAGGATCCTGAAATCAGTTGGGATTGCAACGACGGCGACCCGGATCCGTCTCCGCCACAAAAAGATCTGAGGCGCAATTCGCATGGCACCAGGTGTGCAGGAGAAGTAAGTACCTAATCTGTACTATTTTAATCTATAGAGTCTGTGCGGAAAGAGAAGAGTTGTGGAATGTATTGGGCCCCATACATTCCACGACTCTTCTCTTTCCGCACAGACTCTATCTATATTTCCAGCATCTGGGGCCCGTTTGTCAAAAGCTGTAACTTGACTATCATCAATAAAATCATTGGCCTTTACCATCAATAAGATGATGGTTTAAACTAGCTGGCAGGAGAATCTGGAGAATGCCGTGCCCGGTGACAAAGGTGGGAGAGCGGCGCGCTGGTGTCTCAGTTCTCGCCTAGTGTCAGAAGGCTAAAACACGCTTCATCGTGTGCAACCCGTTCACCCAGGCTTTTCCTCCAGTGGTCGCGGTCTTCAGCCTTCCTTGACCACAGTCGGTGTGAACGATCCGCAAGGACAACATGGTCTCGCTTTGCGCTATCCTTAAAACGAAGCATTGGTTGCCCAACCGGTCGTTTAGCGTGCGCTATTTTCGCTCAGGAGAGTCTTACGTGGCCAACGAGAGGGCTCCATCCTGTGCACGTGCCCCAACCCGTCCCGTTGAAAGATTGGAGGAGCAATTCGCACGGCACCAGGTGCGCATGAGAAGTAGAGCACTGTTTCCATCTAATATTGCCAGGAATGCCAGAAATCTGACATACACATATAAGGTGCCTGCTACAACGCTCGACCCGTCTCCGTCGAAGCAAGATCTTATAAGACAGAGTCGTGAGATCAGAGGGTCTACCGCGAACACCTTAGTTGGGGTTGGGACTGTAGGCGACCTGATGGGGGCCGATTTTTGACTTTCGAGCGTTCGATTACGTCACTCGAAAATCGATGGAAAACAGCGAAATGCTAATTTATGTGAGTCAAGTAGATTAGGTAAAGCGAGGAACACAATAGTAGATTGTTAACCAAGGGTGGAAAGTGATCCTTTTCACCCGAGATATTTTGGCGCTCGAACGAAGAGAGAGCGCCAATAGTTCGAGGGTGAGATGGTTACTTTTACCCGAGTTAAACACTCTAAATACTTTTCATTTCGACAACGAGGAAAGTCAAACACAAGAAATGTATGTTGATTATTGGTAATATTATCATTACATTACATTCATTCATTCAGTTTCACTTTTTTTAAGGCGCGTATACATTAAGGCCGTTTAAGATACATCCCAATTTAAGATCGAATTGTTTATGGTTTTCGATCAAAATGTAAACGGCGCCAATTTCAGTCATGCGGTAGCTAATATGAGAGCGTTTAACTGAAAAATATGCTGTAGCTCGAAGTAAAAAAAAAAAATACTTTTCACCCCAATGACCTTTTATTTATGTAGACGGGTGACGTTCATAGTTGACAAAACTAAAATTTGATCCAACCATTTTGACAACTTGACAGGTTGGCGTCACCCATACGACTAACTAAATATAGGTTCCGGAACCTATATTTAATGGCTCACGATCGTGCGCCTGGTACAGTCAGCAGCAGAAGTCGCTATACACTCCAGGTGCTCAAAGAGAGGTAAACGTTTAAACTGTCAAAGAGTTGTTGACTGTCATGGTAGTATTTACTTGTGAGCGCTCAACGTGACACAAATATGTTAACAGTCGCTATTCATTAATTTCTACACTTACAACAAGTCATTGATACCTTAGCTGTCAAAAAACCAATGGTATCTAAGCGGCCAACGTGTCAAATATATCTGAACAATATGGAAAAATAGACTTTAAAGCATACAAGTATGGTCGAATATTGAATGAAAGATAGCCATGCTAATTTCAGGTAAAGCGTTTTGACAATCATCGAAAGCAGTACAGTCTTGTCATCACATACATCTATCTCACGTTTGCCCTTCAACCATTTGACAGGAGCCTCTCAGTCAACTTACTGCAAACTATTTCTTTTAACAGAATCGTCAAGACATGACACATAGCAAAATCTAACTGAAGCCGAATTTAGAGCCAATTGTCAAGGCACGTTGTGGTCTCAGTAACAGGCGTTTGCTTTTCAAAGTAGAGACCGCGGGTTCAAATCTCAGTCGTACGCACCTAGAGATTACAGCTTTTTATTTCTTTTGGGTTTCATTTTTTTTTATTATTATTAATGTGTCTTCAGGTTTTATGTTAATTTCGCATTAGTTTCTATCATTTTTGAAGATATGTCAGATGTAGCGTAATATGTACGATTTTCTATCAGGACTTTGTAGGTTTGAACCCGCAGTAAGCGTTACTTAGATTACTCCTGTGCGGAATGCCATTTGATATTTACTGCTAGGTTGGATACAATTATTTTCTCCTTCGTTCTTTGATCGATTCGGGGCATCGTATTTTAGTACTACACAGGTTGGCCCATTTAGATCGGTCAGTATGGGAAAATCTAAAACTGTAAGACATACACCGATCTCTTCTTAGGAACCATGTCATCGATTTTAGTAACAAGAAAAACTGCATTCATACATTCAATACATTTTACATACATTTAAAAAAAATGTATGTAAAATGTATTGAAAATAAAAACCGGGCAAGTGCGAGTCGGACTCGCGCACGAAGGGTTCCGTACCATAATGCAAAAAAAGGCAAAAAAAAAACGGTCACCCATCCAAGTACTGACCCCGCCCGACGTTGCTTAACTTCGGTCAAAAATCACGTTCGTTGTATGGGAGCCCCAGTTAAATCTTTATTTTATTCTGTTTTTAGTATTTGTTGTTATAGCGGCAACAGAAATACATCGGTTCGTGAGATACAGCCTGGTGACAGACGGACGGACGGTCGGATGGATGGACGGACGGACGGATAACAGAGTCTTAGTAATAGGGTCCCGTTTTACCCTTTGGGTACGGAACCCTAAAAACCCTAAAAATATTCGAAAACATACTAAATGAAATTAAAGGACATGAAACAATGCATTTTATTAATTTTAGACATCATGTTTCATAGTAACATTTATTGCTTAAGACCTACACAATCGATATCTAAATAGAAATAGTCTTAGTTTTATTTTTCAAAACGTTCGGGGTTTGATTCCCGAGCTGAGTACACATTTTTTTTAAATGTATGAATGCAGTGTTTCGTGTTACTAAAATCGATGACATGATTCCTAAGAAAAGATCGGTGTATATCTTATAGTATCAGATTTTCCCATACTGGCCGATCTAAATGGGCCAACCTGTGGCCACCCTGTATAGTATGTTTTAGTACAATAAGCGGGCTAAATAAATATATTAACATAGGTATATAATATGCTCTACGGTTTGGAAGAACAGCCGCATATGAATGACAGTTAAAATAAAAAAACCGATCGTTCTCGTAGAACCTACTTATTTATTGTCTAAGTTTGACACTTAACGATAAAATACTTCTTTAAGAAAGGAGGTGTCAATTCGTAGTGCCACAGTATTTATTTAAAAGTTAAACAGATAAAATGTTGATGCTTAGTTACCATTGAAATAACAACTGCTTAGCAACTGGTGGCACCCTGGCTGCTGACGTACGTGATTGGCAGTGCGTGTAGGTATTAATGACAGCAGCTTGAATTTGAGTGCTTAGTTACCACTGACATTTTAACCGTTATTGTCATTGTGATTAAAGAAGGGTGTATGTGTTAAAGAAAAACTCAGAAGTTAAGGTATATGTGACGAACTGAAAGCCTACGTGAAAATGACAACTTAGATGTCCTTATTTTTGTGACGATTGAAGTGTATATGTTTTCTTGGACACCTTGCCCGCTCAGGTATATCTGCTGCTGACTGTACCATATCTACCTCAATTTACTTACATCTATGTTTCACCCTAGGGTGGGATATTAAATTTTCAACCCGGTTATCAGCCTATGAAAGGTGAACTTTCCGAACAGGAGAGATGAAAAAAATATAAGTTGTGGGTTCTTTCTTGGTGATATGAATAGGAATTTTATTCATCATCATCATCATTTCAGCCTATTTACGTCCCACTGTTGCATGAGCACAGGCTTCCTCTCATGTGCGAGAGGGCTTGGGCTATAGTCCCCACGCTAGCCCAATGCGGATTGGGGACTTCACATGCACCTATGAATTTCTTCGCAGATGTATGCAGGTTTCCTCACGATGTTTTCCTTCACCGAAAAGCTAGTGGTAAATATCAAATGATATTTCGTACATAAGTTCCGAAAAACTCATTGGTACGAGCCAGGATTTGAACCCGCGACCTTCGGATTGAAAGTCAGACGTCATATCCACTCAGCTACCACTGCTTGTAATTTTACTGGAATTTTATTGTCAATACATAATGTAATATTAATTTGATTGTAGATAGCGATGACGGCGAACAACGTGAAATGCGGTGTGGGCGTGGCCTGGGGGGCGAAAGTGGGCGGAGTGCGGATGCTCGACGGTCGAATCACGGACCGCGTTGAGGGAGAGGGAATAGGTAACGTACACCGTCTCGCTCTCATGCTTGCCTGGTAGGTTCGGTTCACGTTCAACTCAAAATGTCGTTCATGTGCAGGCAATGCCCATTGTCTAGGTAGAGGTCGCTTGTATCGCACCTAAAAAACAAGGGATCAAAATGATATATTTCCGTCAAGGGCGTACATTGAATCCTGAATGAAGCGAATACAACATTGAACATTGTTCATCTACAATAGAATCCCGAACGTATAGTCCGTTTTTTTTAGCATTAGAAAGAACTTCGCAGAAGTAAGCTTGTGGTTCCAAATCCGGCACTTTTAGCGGTAATAATTTGAAGTAAATTATATGTATTGACCATGCTACATTAGATAATTCAATAATTATTCACAAATAACGAGCCTGATAAAAACTGCACGCTTACTTCTGTGGAGTTCTTTCTAATGCTAAAAAAAACGAACTATAGTGAGGGATTCAAGTGTTAACGCCCAAGACGATATAATTTTGATACCGTGTGACATACTGATTTTCTTTTAATTCTGCTTTATTATCTATTCTATCTCACTCAATAGAATTTAGAGGAACGCAGAAAAAGATACTGGATTAGCTCCTAAAGTAATTTCAAAGTTATTAAACTTTTTTTAGCGTTACTCAAAAATTTTCCATGAGTGTAATAATTCTTACTTTGAAAAGTCTGTCTTGGGCCTTGGGGTCCAAATAAATAAATTAAATGAATTAAAATACAAAATGTACGTATGAAATGAAAGATTATATTTTCCAAGAAGACAATTGACAATGTTGACACAAACTTTTTAATGTTGGGATAAAAACTCCATTCTGCAACAAAGACCATGTTATAATAAGCTAAGTCTGCTAACTGATTCTGCCCCCCCCCTCGAGTTTGGAGTAATTAAAATAAAATACATCAACCCCCTAAACTTGTAGGTAAACTAATGTAGACAGCCACACTACCATAAAAATTATACGTCCAAACTCGATGGAGGCAGAATCACTTGCTTATTCATGAATATATTGTTCTCTGTTATCACTCGCCTCCTATATTCATTTAATTATTACTTACATGGCAAATGCATGGCAAGTACGATTCATTATGTGCATTGCGGTAGGCACTTTAATTGTATGGTACTCTGGTGATGTTCATGAAATTATGACGTAACGGTGCGCGAGCTTCGCTGTCCCCTTGTATGAAGGGCGCATGTGTTGTTAACATACGAACATTGCAGTTCAAAGAATGTAAATTGTGTCACAACTGTCACAAGAGAGCAAAATTACATATTTACGGCGATGGCATTCTTTAATTGAATCCTGACCGTTGCGAGTGATCTAAACTAGAATCCTGAGTGTAGTGAGACTAGTGAGGGATTAAAGTGTTAACGCCTAAGGTGGAAATAATGTTGCTACCATGTGACACATGCTGCTTTTCACATCAGCTAATGAAGAAATTATTATGTTCCAAAATAATTTAACCAAAAAAATTGTATGCAAAAAAGAAAAAAAATCGTTTCCTAGGACAGAAAAGTGTCACTCTGATCCCTCCTAGAGGGGAAGAAAAACCTCTTTTTCGAATGTCTTCTTCTTCTTCTTTATCCTCGCCTTATCCCGTTACGCGGGGTCCGCTTTCCTATAGTTCGTTTTTTTTAGCATTAGAAAGAACTCCGCAGAAGCAAGCGTGCAGTTTTTATCAGGTTCGTTAATTGTTAATAATTATTGAATGATCTAATGCAGCATGGTCAATACATATAATTTACTTCAAATTGTTACCGCTAAAAGTGCCAGATTTAGAACCACAGGCGAACTTCTGCGAACTTCTTTCTAATGCTAAAAAAAACGGACTATAATCTTGAGGCGCCACTTTGTTCGCTGATAAGCGTCGTCACTGGACAGGCCCAACTCCTTAATGTCTTTCCGGACATTCGTCAGCCAGGTAGTTACTGGCCTGCCCCTTCCTCCCTTTGCTGCAGCCATGGAAAGGCACTTCTTCACAACATGATTTTCCGGGTCTACGCATCACATGTCCGAACCACCTTTCTGGATTCCTTTAGTTTCTCGGTAACTGGTGCCACCTTCACTGAGAGAAAAAACTAACAAAAACACACTTAGAATTACAAAAATAAAACTTAATCCGGGGACAAGGAGAGTCAACTAATAGGAACAAATTGACTTTTGCAATTTCTATTAGTAGGATATACAACTTCTATTTTTGTAATTTGAAGTATGCTAGAGTAATTTCAGAAATTTGGTTTTGTTATTCCGAGAGGTGCTTTAGCAATATCGGAGGTGATGACGTCATGGGTGAAAACTAATCGTTTTGTAATTCTAAGAGTGCTTTTGCAATATCGGAGACGATGACGTCACAGGTTTTACTAAACTGTACTGCGATTCCAAGCTAGCTGTTGTTATTCTAGAGATAATGACTTCACAGGCAAAAACTAAACTGTTTGCAACTCCACCGCCCCTAGCACAGGTGCGCCGCGAGAGCATGTCGCGCGCGTGGTAGCTACCCGTCTCTATTTCTGCCTGCATGAATAAAATAGCAATTGGTAGTATATCTCTGTGCTAAAGAGGCACTATAAAAGCCTGTCGAAATATTCTACCCATTCCTTTCTTATTCATACAGTCAGAAAAAGACTAGTAGTTATTACGCGCGCAACATGCTCTCGCGGCGCACCTGTGCTAGGGAGGTTGGAATTGCAAACAGTTTAGATTTACCTATGATGTCACTAGAATAACAACAGCTAGCTCGAAACAATATATTCCTGTAGACCCCAACTACACAGTAGGTCGCGGGTTAATATGTCCATGGCGCACAATATATCCTAAATTTATTATTTAACTTAAGTATATTTTAAACAAAGAAGGCACGAGACACGCCCGCCCGACATCCGACACAATACTAACTCTAACCAAATGAATGTAGCAAGTAGTAAATTTTACTAAAAGTACTAACATTCGTTTCGTTGTGTTGGAATTACAAAACTCGTTTAGTGATTGGTACAACAATGAACATAAAAACAACAAGTCTATCTACTAAATACCAGTAAACTTTGTAATGTCGCTATAGTAACAACTGAATTGTTATTTTAAATGGGGTAATGTTATTCCCGCGAACTCGTTTTTTAGATATTACAAAACTATGTAATTGAGACATTTACTAAAAACATAACTTGAAATCACAGATGATTTTTTCAAAAAATCGCAAACATCACTAGTAAAATTCGGAGAACTTTAGTAGTAATGAAAATGGATTGTAACAAATACTGAACTTTGTTTAATGCTCCATTTACTAAAGTCTGTTTGTTGAAATTAGATTTAGGATTACTGAGCTGTTTGTAGAAACAAATAAATTTTACAGAAATAGTGAAAGTTCCATAATTATTACTAAAACTTCATTTTTTCCCCCAGTACAGAACTGTTTTTTAATTCCTGGTGATGATTTTTTTCTCAGTGTTGAAGGTGCCCTGAATGTATTCATGTCGGATTTTTATCTTTGAGGGTAACTGCTGCCCAACGAAAGCCAACGAAGCATACTCGTACGCATTTCAGAAGTGTCTAATTTTTAACCGACTTCTAAATCTCAAAAGGAGGAGGTTATCAATTCGGTTGTATGTTTTTTTATGTTTGTTGCTCCATATCTCCGTCATTACTGGACCGATTTTGAAAATTATTTTTTGATTGTATGTACATGCATAGAGAGTGGTCCCGTTTTTGTCAAATCCTAGTTCTTATGATGGGATCCATGAGGAATCAAGGGAGGTCGTCAAATCTTAAAGGCATACATATAGTGATTTTTGTATTTTTATCAACAAATCAAGCATATACATTCAAAAACTTGACATTTGATGAAGTGAAACTGCTGATGATGATCAGAACGGAACTCTTCAACGACGCATCAATAGTTTACGTTTGGCGATTTGCCCTCTTCTTTATGTTTGTTAAGTAGCTCTACTATCAGTTTCGTGAATGACAGTGAGAAGTGAAGACAGTGAGAAAGTTAAGGAAAATGTATGGAGTAATTGTACAGAGCCTCTACCGGTCACGTAAAGAACTAAAAAATTCAATTGGTACCATGAGTTATAGACGTTTTTACGCGAGTTTTCCATACTTGCCTAACTTCACACCTAAAACGCTCTCTTTCTAATTATATAATGAAAACTGAGCCAGAATTGTTCTGCGTAAATATTTAACGCGAGTAAACGTGACAGTGACACGAAAAATACGTGCGTTTCCAACGTGTCATTTCTGTCAACTTGTAATCACAACAAATACGCAGATTTTTTACAAATATCCATGCAATTTTCAACGTAATATGTATTAATTTATAACAGTACGTGCACTTTAAGCAAAACTTTAAGGGATAAATCAATTAATAGCTCGAAAAAAGTCTGATTTAGTACAAAGGTAATGAGTTATACTTGACTTCATATTTTCCTATTTCTACTGTTTAGTTTTACAGTTTTTGCTTTTAGGCAAGAACCAGATTGAAAACCACATTTCCATGAAAACCGGGACGGCATACAGCGCATGTAAAGAAGATCGTTCATCGTTCGTATGCATGTGGAAGTTACTTATAATTATAAATTAAGGCTCAATACAAGGAGCGGTAGATAGGCATGTTGCCATAAATATTGCATGTTGCTGTTTATCTTGCTGGGTGCACATAACACATAGTAACACATACTTACCGCGAGACCTATGGTTTTTGAAATAATTCCTACGTATTTTTATTAGGTAACTGTTATTATCTTAAATAAAATGAAACATACAAATGTTCTGTGAGTTTATTTATTTCTCTTTAATAAGTAAGTATAGTTTATTTTCCGATGTTCAAATTCTTGTGTTTGATACCTAGGTAATCGTTTTTCATGTCAATTTGGTAACAGGAAATATAAAACTTTCTTCAAAAACTTTTCGTGGTGGTTTAGAATCTGAAAATTTTAATAAGGTTTAAACACATTTATTGCCAAAAACCCGCTGCGTGGGTTCATTTTGTATTGGAAATGGGGCGCTTGGCACTGAAATATACTCGAGATCATTTACTATAAAATTAAGATCGCTATTAAGGTCAGGGTCTGTGCGGAAAGAGAAGAGTCGTAGGTATAATGTATGGGCTCCCCTACATTTCACAACTCTTCTCTTTCCGCACACTCTATATGATAATGGTACTTAGCAGTAGGAGACGGCCGTTGTTATGATGCGGACTGAAGCGGACCATAATATAATATATACCTATTTTAGTATTTTAAGATTGCTTCTCATGTGTGTACTATTTTCATCATAGGTAATAAATATGTAGCCAAAAGTAGCCTGTATAATCGCGCCATATACTTTGCTTCCTATTTTTTAACACGCAAAGTTATAATTTTAACTCGTTAATTAATGATGTTTACGTAATTATCATACTTTGCAATTTTTTTCTTGAATACAATATATTTTATTTTATACATTGTTTACTAATATTGATGTGTTTATTATTTTCGTAACTATGGCAACGTCAAATCATAAAAAAAATTAGAATGAAGGTTGAGTCAGTAACAAAGTGACAAAATTGGTCTTAGAGCATTTAATAACTGGAGTGGTCATTGAGTGCTTACTGTTAGGATTAGGGTTCCAAGCAGGAAAAAAAAGCTTGTTTTAACACCAAATAATGTTTCTTAATCTCAAGCAAGACTACATAGTAATGGCGTCTCATACAAGAAGAAAGAACAACTACATTTGTTTTATATTGACAACCGAATAAATCAAATATCATAGGGCCCGATTCGGATTTTGAAATAGATATCTATTAGATATCTTTTAGACATCACCATCAAGATACTCGTAGGATAACGATATGTTTAAGATCTAACCTGTCAAATTTGACATTGGCGATATTCTGGAGATACTCTTGAACGACTTCCTCGGGATTTGACTTAGAGATCCAATTCACATCTAATAGATATCTTACGCTATCTAACGTAAAAGTGACATTGGTTGCCCGAATTGCGCTGCAAAAGAGAACTAGTTGATATCTAAACTATAACGTATCTAGAATGGATCTAGTACGTGTCGTCTCTTGTGAATATCTTGAAGTTCGAATACGGCAGATATAGCTGGTCAAGCAAATCTTGTCAGTAAAAAAAGGCGCGAAATTCAAATTTTCTATGGGACGATAACCCATCGCGCCTACATTTTTCAAATTTGCCGCCTTTTTCTACTGACAAGATCTGCTTGACCAAGTATACCTAGTCTATATTCTTTATTTTTTTTGTTGACAATATTACTCACCCCTGTGCCGAAAAACTTGCACAATTGTGCAAACTTTTGTATGGACTGACATGGCTATTTGTACGTTACGTACAAATCATGTAGAAATAGCAATACATTTGACGTCCCCGCTTTTTGTAAAGAAAATGACAGCGATGACATCTCCTTTCTAAATGCTCTAAGTGGCGGGTAGAGGTAAAGGAATACAATCTCCATGTAATTAATTAATGAAAAAGTCTCCGTCAAAAACCTTAAGAGGGAAGTATACTATAGTAGTACCAATAAAAGTCTGCAGCGGATTTGATAGCCCACGCAGCTTAAGTGTTATTAATTTCATAGAAGTTTGACGTTTAAAATGACACTTGCACTGCGTGGGCTATCAAAATCGCTGCAGACTTTTTACGGTCTGACTATACGTCGTAACCGTCCATACAAAAAGAGAAAACGTTTTTCCACTTCTTAATACGAGAAACTTCCATTCTCCATGATTTTTAGTATGGTATTGATACAATGAAAAACTAGGTTTATGGGTTTTCTTTTTTCGCTACTCTGGAGAGATTTAGAAAAATTATAATAGCTGACAGCGTGCCCAGTTTTTGCAAATATTCTCCCATAAAGGAGTTTTCTCATAAAGTCATAAAGGATTCTCCTTACCTCTACCCTCCATATTCACGGCTACCATCAGTATATGTAACATTACTTTCTGTGCATCTCACTTGCACTAATATGCGAGAGCGAGATGCATAGATAGTAAATTACGTAGACGTGAGAAAATGTGTCAATTTTCTTATTTAGTTCTTTAAGTGAGTCCTAGAGGCGCTGTATAAAACTCCGATATAACTCTTGCTCTGTTTTTTAGTATACTTAGAAAGGGACAGCATCGTTTGGAGTGGAGTGAAGTTAGGTACATAAGACCGTAAAGAAACGTAAAACGTGACACACGGCACGTTTATTCACCGAGTGTAAGTGAAAAATACTCTGCCAACTGATAGTAGAGCTAAAGCAAGTTAAGTTTTTAAGCCACATTTTTGTCAAGGTCGAGTTCTGATTCTCATGGATCGCCATGAGGAATCGAAATCTTAAAGGCATGCGTATAGATATTTTTGTATTTTCATCAGGAAATCCAGCATTTTCATTAAAAACTGTCGCATTTGATGAAGTGGAACTGCTGATGATGATCAGAACAGAACTCTTCAACGACGCTTAGTACAAGTTTGGCAAATTCGATTTCGACTTGGACTGGGACTGGAGCTGGGACCTGGCCCGGACCCAGACTTGGGCCCGGACCTGGACTCTAACCCGGAGTCCGACCTGGACCTGAATACCTGGAACGTGGGCTACGAAGCCCGCGTTTCACTACCGTATAGTAGAACTGGCCTAACGGCGGTTTTATATACCTTGCCTATTGTTTTTATTGGCATTTTTGGGTCTTTTTCGAATAGGCGATGTGAAAAATAAATGATAATTTGGAATTGTTATAAATTGTTTCGGGGGCTTCACCGAAAAAAACAAATGCTAACCTACTAAGACTTAAAGACGCCAATCGATTTGAGAAATTTTCATATCTCAGCTGGAGAAGACATGGCGATGTTGTGGTGAATTAATTTACGTTTAGCTGGTAAGCC
Source organism: Cydia fagiglandana (assembly GCF_963556715.1). Lineage (NCBI taxonomy): Eukaryota > Metazoa > Arthropoda > Insecta > Lepidoptera > Tortricidae > Cydia > Cydia fagiglandana. Next base: position 5,318,921 of record NC_085943.1, read on the forward strand.
ATCTGTTGCATTTATTTCTGGCACCCTTAAAGTGGAACCAATTCTCCAAAAGCCCGATCACGCAGAGTAATTGCAACATGGACCTCTCGCGTGATCCACGGCGCTGGCGGTCTCTTCAGCACCCTTACAGCAGACCAACCACTCTATAGGCGCATGAATATCGAACAGTTTAAGAATCGATGGTTACTTTCCCACTATTCTGGATTCTTCGGTTGGGGATCACTTCGCCGCGCTTGCAGACGCCGACTCACCGCTCGGTAAATTCTACTAGGAGCACATAAAGTGCGAAGCGTAAGTACGATCCTCAAACTCCGCTCGGTTCGCTCCGATCCGCACATGCTACGATAGTACGATCAAACGAGTGTGACTGAGAGCGAGAGAGTCAGATAGGGAAGCTAACTTGCATTTGTAGATTGTGTCACAAGGGAGCAAAATTACATATTTACGACGAGGGTGTACATTTAATCCTGAACGAAGCGAGGAATTCTAGAATAGAACCCTGAAATATAATTTGACCTAAAAAAATAACATGCAAAAAAGATAAAGTCGTGGCCAGAAAAGTGCTATTTTGATTTCTCATAGCTGCGAACAAAAAGTGGCACTTTGATACCTTCTAGCGGGGAAGAACCGAATAGGTGATATGACGAAGCATATATTTTGTCCTGTTTTCACTGTCGGTTTTTTTAAACCCCGAATTTTTCTAAGGCTTATTATTAACCGGGCAACTAAAATATTAAACAGGAACTTTCATTGGGCATATTATAATTTAATTTGGCTAAGCATTAATATTTTAGCGCCAAAAAAAAATATTAGCCTCAAATATAAGGATCATATTATTATAAAAAACTGGTAGCAAAATCAAGCCACCCAAAAAAAATATAGGGAACTTAAAATGATAGGTTGGCGACTAAAATCATAAATTGGCAACCAATATTGTAAAGCGGTCATAAAATTTAGTAGTCATCTAGTTCACGTTCACACCTAAGTATAGTGTCATTCTATGGAACTTGCTAACTATGTAAACAAACCGCCATATTGAAAATGTCAAAAATGATGAATTTACTAGTGATGTTTGTTTACATGGTTGGCAAGTTCCATAGAATGACACTTTAATCAACTATAGTCATAACTGAGCATGTCGTTTCAGCTAAGTAGTATTTCAACACGAATGCTGTTAAATTTAATGAATATTGGTCGCTTTTTACACAAAACACCTCAAATTAATTTACTAATACCTAGGTAAAGGTCAGTATACTTATAGTCCAAATTTCTAATCATGAAACGCCTAATGGCCATTATACCATTAGATCTTTAAATTTTTAATTACTAATTTCAATAGTTACCACTGTGTTCTGCTAGAGTCAACAGATAGGTGCGACGACGAGCAAAGCGAGGAGGAGCGTGTTAGGTTGACCGTGTAATGAACTAATGACCAAACAAAATATTTTAAAAGAACTTCATTTTTGAATTAATAGATAGCCGTTTTCTTTTTAAAATGTGCTTCATAAATGGTCTCCAATATAATAATTCAGTTGCCAAATAAATACTTGGTACCTGCCTAAAAATAATCAAAAGCTGTAACGGCATTAAAATGCAACTCATATTGATATATTTTAAGGCTCCGTTTTTGTTGCCAAACTATTAATTTTAGTACCCATTTCTTTTTTTTTAAACTACCCGAATTCGATTAATTAGTTGACCGGTTAAATACGTGCCTTTTTCTAACCTTAAAAGTAGTGGTAGGTAATGGTAATGCCACAGGCGGACCTGCTAGAGAGGGTATTCTTTTTATAATTAGGTTTTTATTTTATAGGTAAGTTTCTTTTATTTTAGTATTAATTTTAATTTCTTTGTAGTTTTAGTTTATCAAATTACATTGCTAGACAGTTAAAAAATGGTAATTAACTTTTTCTTCTGAATTGCTAGGGTTCCTAATATGATATCTATATCTAGGTACTCGTATTTCCTGTGGCGAAAAAATTTGTGTTTCAGTTTCACTCAGTGCCTTATTGTGCCTTAAAAGTTAAAACCCTCGCAACGCTAAAGATTCCCCTTTTGAACCACTCGCTGCCCTCGTTAAATTTTTGAATCTTTCTCTTGCTCGGGTATCATAAGAGCGGTTACCTGGATTAAACAACAACTTTGCCCCCTTTGACTAACCAAAAAAAACACCGCGCACACGTCTGCCGATGCGACGAGTCACCGCTCGGTAGTTTTAACTAGGAGCACATGAAACATACGAAGTAAGTATGTATTCTTCACACTGTGAGGTAGATTACAATTGATTTTGTTTTGAACTTTATATTCACGGAATAAGGTTATTTATTGAATGATTTAAACTATCATCATTTATATATACATAGTTTATACACGTTATACGAGTCTTATTTGACACCTATACATAAATACTCTGCAAACCCCAAATTGACAGTTGAAAAATGGTGCGATATTAATAATTATGTTCTACGGTTCTATGAGAGCACAACAACCCTTCGCGCCTTTTTTTAAAATTTTACCGCCATTTTCTACTGATGGAAATGTTGAGCCAAACTATATAGACGAATGAGTACATAAATAAAATGGAAGTTGCCGACGCCGACTCACCACTCTGTAACTTCTACTAGGAACACATGAAGATTGCCAACGCTGTTTCGCAGCAACAGCAACATCTGCACAAAAAATGAGCGTATATACATTATACCTATAATTTGATATTGTTATAGGTTACGCCTGGGACAAGGTGGATATCTACAGCGCGTCTTGGGGCCCTAATGACGACGGGCGTACCGTGGAAGGACCGGGTCGCCTCGCCATGCAGGCGTTCAAGCGGGGAATCACTCAGGTAGATTAGATACTTGCATGTAGATGGCGCTACAGTAGTCGCAGTATCAGTGGCGACAAGCATGAAAGAGACAACAGTATGACGTCAGAGTTTCACTATTATGTGTCAGCGCTTCATACAGCCCTAGTATGTTGGGCGGTCCGTGGAAGGACTGGGCTGCCTCGCAATTGCAGGCATTCAAACAAGGCACACAGTGATAGATGACATTAACATTATAGTAGTTTGATTTGAATACAGAGTATATTCTGAGTATACAGACATCTACAGTATGTCATGAGGCCCTTGTAACATCGGGCGCTCTGTGGAAAGACTGGGCCGCCGTCATGCCATGCGGCGTCCGTTCGAACGGGGAGTCATTTCATTTTATCTTCGAACGCGCAAGCGAAGCAAAGTTCTAAAAAACGCGAAATTCTTGAAACACACGTGTCAATTCTCCCAGCAATCATAAATAGGCCAAGCAATAAGAAGTTATAGAGGGAAATGCTAGGAACACAATTTTTGACTCCGCAACTTTGTTTGGACTAGTTAGGAGGTGAACATATCAAAAGTCCCCGGCTGTAGCCCCGCTGCTGGGGGGTAGAGGGGGGTAAGAAGGTCGAATTTTTCGGTTTTTCACTTATATCTTGGAAACTTTGCGTCTTAGCGACATGACTACTAAGACAAACCAAAAGCTGATAAAATTTGTTACAAGTTTTATTCAGTCAAGTTTTTCGATATCTTGAATAGTTTTTGAGATATCCGCTCTTGAAAGTTTATTTAGGGCTTTTAATTTTATCTTGATATCTACATTAATGACGCTGCTAGACCGTGTTTGGTATCATTTTCGTATAAATCGGGGGTGCTGAATTCATTTATGGTATCACATTGACACTATTCCGAAGTAAAAACATATAAACTTTAAACAAATACCTTTTTTTTTAAATTCCTTTTCACGCTTAAACCGCTCAACCGATTTAATTGAAATTTGGTATACAGATATTTCGAGTCCCAAGACAGGACATAAGATACTTTTTATCTCAATAATCATCCTTTAAAGTTGTGAAATGGAGTATGGGGGGCATTCAACTTCGTCGACGAAACTGAATTCCTGAAGTTAATACTGCTCAAGGTAAGGTTTGAAGTCATGTTTGGTATCATTTTCATCTAAATCACAGATGTATTCCATCCTAAATCTCATCTAAACCGGTTCAGCAGTTATTGACTCCCCATACAAACTTCCACCCCACTTTTCACACCCTCAAAAGATGCTTTTGGTTATTAAAACTATCCTATGTTCTGTGTCGAGACTGAAACTATTTCTATACCAAATTTCAACGAAATTGGTTCAGCAGTTTAAGCGTGAAGAGGGATTTAAAAAAACATATTTTTTTAAATTTTGGTTTTACTTCGGAATAGTGTCAATGTGATACCATAAATGAATTCAGCACCCCCGATTTATACGAAAATGATACCAAACATGGCCTAACAGCTTCACTGACGTAGATATCAAGATAAAATTAAAATCCCTAAACAAACTTTCAAGAGCGGGTATCTCAAAAACTATTCATGATATCGAAAAACTTGACTGGATAAAACTTGTAACTAATTTTATCAGCTTTCGGTTTGTCTTAGTAGTCATGTCGCTAATACGCAAAGTTTCCAAGATATCAATGAAAAACCGAAAAATTCGACCTTCTTACCCCCCTCTACCCCCCAGCAGCGGGGCTACAGCCGGGGACTTTTGATATGTTCACCTCCTAACTAGTCCAAACAAAGTTACGGAGTCAAAAATTGTGTTCCTAGCATTTCCCTCTACAACGTTTTTTGAGCATTCATTTCCTGACCTAAAAAAAATCTCAAAATTAGCATTTGATTACTTTGCCTCACATGTGAATAAAATGCAACTTTCTTCCGAGTCAAAGTCTTTCCGAGCTTGTGTGGTGAAAACATAAATTCGTAGACGAAATTATAAAAAAACAGCTTGAATTTCCATTTTTTTTATTTAAGTACTTACATGTTTCGCGTGTTTAGTTCGAGTCTGGTTCGAGAATGGAGTAAATGTTCTGTGAGCTCATTCCTTTGTTTATAGAATCATAGACAATAAAACAATTTGTCGGAACTCAGAACAGAACCATTAGACAATCTCAACAGATGGCACTAGTTATTCCAGTAATTGAAGTAAAGCTACAGCGAGTCATGAGGTCCTAGTAACGTCGGGCGCACCGTGGAAGGACCGAGCCGCCTCGAAATGCAGGCGTTCGGAGAGCCAGCCAGACACTGGCGTGAACTGCCTTACCCCGAAAATAGATGGCGTTAGTAGTTACAAGAATACTACTATCAAAGACATAATATGTAACTTCGTATAAGATGAATAAAGTCTAAGGAAAAAACGTGCCTCGGAAATCAAGAAAAAGTCATTCTCAGATAGATGCCGTACACACCTTTAACCTATGCTCGGCTAGATGGCGTGACGACATCGTTTCATATTTAACAATTTTAACTTAACACATATAGATATCAGTGAATGAACATGGATCAAAATGATATAAAAATAATAAAATCATTTATCCATATATATACATTTTTTGGATAATTTTATACGTTTTCATTTTGAGTTTTAGTCGTGTGTCGACAGATGGCAGTAAATTTACTGTGACTACAAAATTTACAATGACAGGACCCCTGACCAGAAAATGTGACATATTGTGACATGGGGGAGGGGGGAGACACTAACTTTGTGACGTCACTTTAACTTCATCAGTAACCGAAAATTTATTTAAATTATTTTATTCGCTGTATACATTTAAATTTTAAACAACAAGTTTTTAAAACGATAATCGTTTTTATTCGTATAATTTTCTTTCCTAAGCAGTTTTGGGTTATAAAATTACTAATATTAATATATTTATATCGTCAAAAATATTTTAATAAAATATTAATAATACTTAGGTACTTACCTTACTTAATTCGATTTGGCGATTTCGTAGAAAAAATGTGACGTCACACTAGGGAGGAGGAGTTTGCCAAATGTGACCAAGTGTGACAAGGAGGGGGGGAGGGGTCAAGAAACCTAGAAATTCGTGTGACGTAATTAATGGATGACCCCTTCTATGGAACTTGCTAACCATGTAAACAAACATCACTAGTAAATTCATCATTGTAGACAGTTTCAACATGGCGGTTTGCAGTGGCGTAGCTGGCATGGGTGGCACCCGGTGCGGAAATTGTGGGTGTCACCCCAAAATTCAATCAAAATTGTAAAATATATTTAAAAAGAGTAATTGTGTTAAATAGCTCAGGATTTACTCCATCGCTTTCATTTTACATGATTTACTACTGATGTTCACGGTCGGGTGTCACCCCTAAATGAGCCCCAGCATACTGTAGCCCCTCGAGAAAACCTCTGCAGGTTTATTCGAAATTTTTAGTTTTACAGGGTCGCAGCGGTAAAGGCGTTATTTACGTTTGGGCCAACGGAAACGGAGGAATCCACCAGGACAATTGCAACTGCGATGGGTACGTTATTCGTATATTTACCCTAGCCACGGTCAAGCATTTAATAAGTATGTAATATGTACTACTCTTGGGCAACAGCAGACATATTCTCAGAGAGTGACCCCTATACTGTCTTATTCCACAGATATTCGTCATCAATTTACACAGTGTCAATCGGCAGTGCTAGTCAACATGGACGGTTCCCCTGGTACGGCGAGGTCTGCTCCTCGACCCTCGCCGTGGCCTACTCATCAGGCGCCCGCAAGGATCAGAAGATTGTAAGTTTTTATGCAGTATAGGCGCTCTATTATGTCACGTCACGATTACATAAATTGCTACTGTACATAAATAACAATAAACATCTATGTAGGTAACAATTTGAAAATGAATGCTGGAATGTTTGTAAAAAATACAGATTTTGTCATTTGCAGGCGACGACCGACACAAATGACTCGTGCACCCTGGACCACACAGGCACCTCAGCCGCCGCGCCTCTCGCGGCCGGCATCATAGCTCTCGCTTTGGAAGCCAAGTAAGATCTCTTCGTAGTTTCTGTTAGCCTGGTACTTTGGACTGTACGGTCCGTTTCTCTTCCACATCTTCTACGGTCCATTCGTAACGCAGCATCCTCTTTGAAAATAAATAATTTGTCCGCACATGCACTTGAGTACACCTAATTACTAAGTATATTTTTATATCCCGATACTATACCTAAAATGAGTTTGATTTGTTCATTTACTCACTGCACATTCATCCTGCCTGCTTTTGTACCAATTTTACATGTACAAAAATGACCGATCGGTCGGACAAATTAAGAAAATTTAACTGTAATTTTATTTCGTATGTCCGATATAAATACTGGGCTTGTCAATATGCCTATCATGAAATTCATGATGCATTTTGTTTATAGCTCTAATCTAACTTGGCGAGATGTTCAACACCTAATTGCTTGGACTTCAGACTCCAGTACATTAGCAGGCAACCCCGGTTGGCAAATCAATGAGTAAGCGTTTTTTAAATGTAATAATTATGGTATTTTGGTCATTGACATACGAGTATACGAGTATGATTGATATAATTTAGGTGCGTTAATAGTAGAAACAGAAACACTCGCTACGTCTTACGCTACGTCTTACGTAGGCGAACAACGCGCGAGCGCGGCGGCGAAATCAATCCTTTGATGCCCATAGAAGTGTCCTACGTAACGCTACGTCTTACGTAGGCGAACAACGCGCGAACGCGGCGCGGCGCGGCGCGGCGAAAGCGGCCGCCGCCGCGCCGCGCCGCGCCGCGCCGCCTGACATTCGCGTGCAAATCGCGCCGCACCGCGTTCGCAACGAGATCGCTTACGTAGGACACTTCTATGGGCATCAAAGGATTGATTTCGCCGCGCCGCGCCGCGCCGCGTTCGCGCGTTGTTCGCCTACGTAAGACGTAGCGTAAGCGATCTCGTTGCGAACGCGGTGCAACGCGATTTGCACGCGAATGTCAGGCGGCGCGGCGCGGCGCGGCGCGGCGGCGGCCGCTTTCGCCGCGCCGCGCCGCGCCGCGTTCGCGCGTTGTTCGCCTACGTAAGACGTAGCGTTACGTAGGCGAACAACGCGCGAACGCGGCGCGGCGCGGCGCGGCGAAATCAATCCTTTGATGCCCATAGAAGTGTCCTACGTAAGCGATCTCGTTGCGAACGCGGTGCGGCGCGATTTGCACGCGAATGTCAGGCGGCGCGGCGCGGCGCGGCGCGGCGGCGGCCGCTTTCGCCGCGCCGCGCCGCGCCGCGTTCGCGCGTTGTTCGCCTACGTAAGACGTAGCGTTAAAGATTTTACAACTTTTTTAGCGTCGGACTTCGATTTGACGTTCGATTTGGCTTCGGTCTGCTCAACGCTGAAGCCCTGGTGTCTAGAGCTCTAAACTGGATAACGGTTCCTGAGAAACTCACCTGCCACGTACCACCACAGTAAGCATGTTCTCCTAATACTTTTACCGAAAATGTGACGAACAACGGCTCGTTGGAAAATGAAATAAATCGTAAATGAGCTTGTCGGTAAAAAACATAAGGTGAAGTGATTGTGCACATCCGGATTGCAAATTGCAATGCAAAGAAATAATGGAAATAAGGAGGAAATAACGGTCAGCTGTATTTTTTTTTTTTTTAATTTATTTATATATTTAAATTTACAACTTACAAACTAAACATTTATATTCTCGCCAAACTGTTACGTTTGATGGCGAGATGCGCTCAGTTTTTATACACTTAACCTATTTAACTAATTATATATTTAACGTAAACTAACCGTTTCATAGGCCACACATGTAAGTATATAATATACAAAATACAAACTATTGTTTCGTAGAAATGGCAAATAATGTAAACAAATATGTCAGTATTTGTCAGCATTTGACATATTACCTAAAATTTTCACGCAGGTGATTTTCCCTGAAATATTAGTAATTAACATATGTTTTAAAAATAAATTGGTTTAAATAAAAATATTTAAGTGTATAAGTTGGTTTGTTTACATTATTTTTCCATTTTCTAATTGAGAAGATATTCTTTTAATCTATTTTTTAACATGGATTTACTTAATTTAGGACTTTGTCTCAGTAAGCTAATTTTATTTAATATTTTTGGTACCAGGTACTTTGAGCTTCTTTTGCCATAATAATTTTTAATTTTCGGTTGCACTAGCTTTTTCTCTCTTACACTCCTAGTATTATACTTATTGTTAATTAATAATTTGTACTTTTCACTATAATAATGCTCTAATCCTATGAGGTATGTGACTTTCTTATCTACGGGTAAAATTTTACATAAGGGAAATAGTTTATCATAATCATTTTGACATTCTAGCTTAACTTTTTTACTAACTAGGAATTTAATTAGTCTTGTTTGCAAATTTCTTATATCTCTAATATATGTTATGAATGTTCACCCGTATACAACTAGACCATAGCTAATAAGTGAATCGGCAAGGGCGTAATATACAACCATTAGTGTTTTCTTACTCAATGTTCTGTTTAATTGGTAGAATTTGCCTAGCACAGATCTCAACCTATTACAAACGTCGTTAATATGCGGTTTCCAGTTAAAGTTTCTGTCAATAATTAAACCCAAGTATTTGAATGTTTCCACATATAACAATTTAGTGCAACTACAATTATTTTTATCAGCATGCAGGCAATCATATGTATGTCCTATTATATCCAAATTTTCTTTAATCACTCTTTTTGCGACCTGGTTATATGGCGAGTGAATGTGCATGCATTTGGTTTTGTCAAAGTTTATGATGATTCCGTTGTCATGTGCCCACTTTGTGATACTTTCGAAGTCTTCTTGTATGCACTTTTGCACCTCCGTTATATCTTTCGCAGCACAAAGTAGACACATGTCATCTGCGTACATGAACACCCGGCACCATTTCACTACATTCGCGACACTGTTGACATGCATCACATATCCCACGGGACCATAGACTGATCCGGTAGGCACTCCGAGCTCCACCGCTGCATCTTGGCCCGTCTCTCCCGCGATGCTGGTGCGTATTTTCCTGCCCGTCAAGAAACTTTGAAACCATTTATTCGTGGGACCCCGTATTCCGCATTCATCCATCGCCTGTAGCAAAATATCGTGGTCCAAAGTGTCGAAGGCCTTTTTATAGTCTATGAACAAAGCTATTAGCTATTATTTAATTCCTGCTGTTTCAATTTGGTTCAAACAAATCATAATTATTTACAACAAATAGCGTAATAGCATAAAACATTCGAATAAAACACATGAAAAGTCTGTTTACGGTTAATGAAGTTAAAACGACCTATGTCCATCGTAGGCCACGTCTACGCCTCGGCTAGTCTGTGGCCATGAGTAAGCCTATTCATAATAAAAAAAAATAAAAAAAAATGTATTTACTATTTATTATGACCTATGGTATGGATTCATTTTTGGTTTTTGCAGATACAAAATCAATCAAAAACTATCATCAGGGCAACAAGTGAACGTTTATTTTGACACCCACGACTGCCCAGTAAACTACGTCGAGCACGTGGAACTCGTTATTAACATTCACTACAGCAAGCGCGGGGCGCTTGAGGCTTATCTGACGTCTGCACGCGGTGAGTACCTCGCTTGTTATGCACCCCTAGTACATTGACTCACTGTTACGTTTGAGAGAATAACTAGCGAAATCTCCGAGAAATTGGTTTCGTTCGAATTTCGAACGTCACTGTCACTTTGGCATTTCAGATGTTTTTAGAGTAAGCTTTCTCCATCGATAGTCTTTTTTTTTTTCATAATATTTTCAATAACGTGTTCATTAGATCACGATTAGATTAAGTAATTAGACGAAAATTATATCATTTATTTATTTTTCTATTAGGTATCTTTAATTTACTCCACTCGCTACATCACACATGTTTATGAAAATTGCTCCCGATTTGTAAATGAGGTGTTTAAATAATACTGGCAACATTTGTTTTGTTGCTAGTATACAAATATTCCCTTTGATAATAACTAAACCATAAATGGTTAGTGACTTGGAAATTGGAACATCTGTTGGAAATTGGAACACGAGTTGAGAAATGTTTTTTAACATTTTTATTTCATTTACAGTTTTCATACATTGTACCTATCAAATAATGTCCATCCTTCGTATCGTATGGCGAGGTACGGCGTCAATGCGGTGAGATACTTCGCTTGTCATGGGCTCCTAGTACATTGGCTCAACTGTTACGTTCGAGACGAAATTAAGAGCCACCAAAACAAAAAAAAATGCAATTTCGTGCGTATTTCGTACGTCGTATTTTGAGGGTTACCTTACCTTCGTTCGCCCCTTTGCTTGGCCCATTTCGCCTGTATTTTTCAGTAACCCAACGCAACCCCAGTATTCCAGTATGATTCCGGTTATTATTCTTCTTTTTTCTTTTTATTATTTACTGAAGTAGGTACCTATATATTTTTATTTTATTATTTAAGTATGTTTATTCTTCTGGTATAAAAATATAGCTCCAGATTTGTGGCGAAGAATGGTTCCATTGGTTAATTGCCCTTTGCATAGTACATGATTTATTGTAAAGTGTTCTAGGTATAAAAATTGCTAGAATATCTAGATTAATTTTTACCTTAAGCCCCCTCCAGACTATGTGCGTGAATCGCGGCGCGACGTCGCGGAGCGAACATATCGCGAAGTTGACGTATGACTCCACACTCGCACACTTCATGGCGATTTCGCAGTTTGGTTTGCGTCAATATGGCGGAAAAACATCAGCTGATCGAGTTTAACTGGTAGTTATCTATGGCATCATACGTGATTTAGCTGTTTTTCCATTGTTTTATTGTAAAACCGTAAAATATAGCTGCTTAATATAATATAATTCATATTTATCTTGCCACAAAGGAGCCAAAATATTGTGTAATGTGGAGTCTTGCAAGTTCGCGCTTCGCGTCTCCTTTGACGCGGGCCGAAATACCGACAAAAAACGGAGAACAAGGCGCGAAGGCGTGAACAATCTGCGAAATCGACGCCACACTTGCGTTCGCGGCTTCGCCCGCGATTCACGCGCATAGTCTGGAGGGGGCTTTACGCACGCGAGTCACGCGAAGCGATGAGTAGTGAGTACTCCCTCGTTTGCTATGCGCTCCTGGTACTTCGCCTCGACTGTTACGTTCGATTCGAGACGAAACGCAAGCAGCCAAGAAACGCAAATTTTCCTTCGATCGAAAGAACTGTCAGTGTCATTCGAGATTTTGTGTTTGGAGGTAGCTGTTTAATTGTGAAGAAACTGCATTATTATTTTTCCTTGCTGAATTTGTTATCAAATTTTTTATTTTATTTTGAATAATTAAAAACCAAACGGAAATTACTGATCTATATTTTCATAGTTACAAAGTTTATTTGACTTGCCACCGCCCATCCACCGCCAGTCATTGTTTATGAAGACAGCTCTCGCTTTTTGGTAGTGATGTTACTGTAACACTGGCAACATTGACTTTGTTGCCATTGTACAAATTATACAGATTTCTTTCCAATAATTTAATGCCAATAATTCATAGGAAAATAAAAAATGATTTTTGATTTATTTTTTATATGTTTTCCACAACACAATCAACACATGCAAACAAATGTATAAGGAATTACGACACAACCATCTCACAACACAACGGGCCACGGGGTGAGGTATCTTGCTTTATATGCTCTCCTAGTGCTATGGTTCGACTGTTTCGTTTGAGCGACGGAATTGAACTAGCAAAGTCGCTCCTTACGAATTTCGTTTGATTTTTTGTTTTCTTGACTTTTTTAGTCTGTTCAAACTGAAAACGGTGAAAAATAGAGATAATACTTCGCAAGATTCGTCATGATACCTAGTGTATTAAGCAGACAAAAAATATAAAAAGTTATAATTATAAACAAAAAAAGGGGAGAAAAGTAGATATTTTTATTTTATGTTTCGTTTGAGCGACGAAATGAACTAGCAAAGTCGCTCCTACGCTGAGGGCCTACCGCCAACCACGTTCGACGTGTTGCCTCTCTGTCGCACTTGTAAATTCGTACGTAAGTGTGACAGGAAGGCAACACGTCGAACGTGTTACGCGGTAGGCCCTCTGACGGCATATTGAAGAAATCGACGAGTTAGGACTTCAAATAAGTACACTAGGCACAGATGATGTTGCCTGTTCTTACTTTTTTTGCTCTTGTTATGCTCTCAAAATGCAGCATTTTGTAAACTGATGATAGTGATGATGGCCTTAGTTAATTATTGAGTCGGTTATTTATTATTTACTGACCAAAATTTTATCAAGCTGCTAATTACCCGACTACGGCAAAGCAAAAGGAGGGTTATGATTTTTGCCATAACTATAAGTTCCTTATAGTTATGGCACGGTACGTTCGGACTTGGCGGATGGTGGCCACGCGAAATAGTTATTTGTACAACAAGAGATCAAAGTTTGATATTTCTTCGAGTGCTTATTTTGAGTCCCGTGCAAGCGAAAGATTCTATAATAGATTCACGAGCGCAGCGAGTGAATCTAATTTAGAATCTTGAGCGTAGTAAGGGATTCAAAAGCGCACGAGATGTAAATAACTTTGATCTCGTGTAGTAAACAAAATTTTTGCACCCTAAGCAGTGAGAACATACCTAGAGGGACAGAGATAATAGAACCCAAGTATATCGAACTTGTATTAGAGGGGCATGTTGAAATGACATTTGACTATAAAAGTCACTTGAATGACATTTTGTCTCACTCAGTGAGCAAAATGCGATTTTGCTCACTCATACTGTCTCACTAAGTGAGCAAAATGCGATTTTGCTCACTGCGTGAGACAAAATGACTCAGTGAGGAAAATCGCAATTTGCTCACTGTTTTTAAGAAGCAAAGTACCCTTGTTCGAGCGGCTGAGGTGAAAAAAAGTTTTCGTCACGTACGAGTGTTGTTCCGTGAACATCAAAATGATTTCCTCAACCTCATATGTGATGTCAATAGCAGTAAAGTGAAAAAAGTGTAGGTACCTAAGAGTTTCCGACACGAGTCACGACCACGACCCTTTATTTTAACCTCGTTTCAACCGGGTGTTCTACGACACTCGCATTTTTAGGGTTTCGTACTTTCGTAGTCAGCTGGAAACCCTTACGCTACGTCTTACGTAGGCGAACAACGCGCGAACGCGGCGCGGCGCGGCGCGGCGAAAGCGGCCGCCGCCGCGCCGCGCCGCGCCGCGCCGCCTGACATTCGCGTGCAAATCGCGCCGCACCGCGTTCGCAACGAGATCGCTTACGTAGGACACTTCTATGGGCATCAAAGGATTGATTTCGCCGCGCCGCGCCGCGCCGCGTTTGCGCGTTGTTCGCCTACGTAAGACGTAGCGTTATAGTTTCGTCAGGTCTGTCTGTCTGTCCGAGGCTTTGCTCCGTGATCGTTAGTGCTAGAAAGCTGCAATTTGGCATGGATACATAAACCATGCATTGCGACAAAACGGTAAAATATTCTCAATAAATAAATAAAAAAAATAAAAAAATAAAAAAAATAAAGACCTCCCATACAAAAGTTTTTTCCCGATTTTTTTTTATTTTGTCCCGATAGTGTCCCCGTATTGTTGGATAGGTCATTCAAAATGAATAAGGGTCTCTTAAAACCATTTTTTGATATAGTTAATATTTTCAGAAATATCCGCTCCGAAAGAAAAAAAATATGTGTCCCCCCCCCTCTAACTTTTGAACCACGGGTCCAAAAGCTTAATAAATCAATGAAAACTATAGTTAACATGATCGGTCTAGTCGTTTGTGAGTTATTGCAAAAAAATCTTCTTTCTTATTTAGTAAAAAGACGTAATGTACAGAGCGCTGCAAAGGTACTCCCTTCTGATACTTACTAATAGCTCCCGTTTGGCCTATTTTGACAGAATGATAACTACGAAACCCTAAACTGAGCATAGCCCGACATACTATTGGCCGATTATTTTTAGATTCATGCTTATTATTTGTTCCACGGGTGTCTTCCATCCTCTTTCATCTAGTGGGTGCACTTGGTACCTTGTTTGTTATGCGCTCCTAGTACTTTGGATCTACTGCTACGTCTGAGAGACGGAATGAACTAGCAAGCCCCTCACGAAAAATATGGTTCGTTCATAGTTCGTTCGAATTTCAAATGTCACATACTCACATTGTCACTCTGGCATTTCAATTGTTTTTAAGTTTTTAAAGTTGCGAGTGCTTCTCCTTTTTAGGATTTTTGGGGATAAAACTTATTTTTTAAATTAAGCAGTTAGTTTGCGACGAAGCAGCTTAACAAGATTATAACAATATACTGTTATGATTACAGGAACGAGGGTACAGCTTTTGAGCGCCCGACCAGAAGATAACTCCAACGCTGCATTCTCGAACTGGCCTCTCATGTCAGTAGCCACGTGGGGAGAGAATCCTAAAGGCGTGTGGAACGCAGTGATATTAGATGATGTAAGTATTCAACGTTACTTATAAAAACAGGTATCATTATACCTCATAGGTATAATTATACATGTCTCTAACGTTACCTTCTTAAAGTGGTCTCTCATATCACTGGGGAGAGAATCCTAAAGGAGTGTGGAATGCAGTGATATTAGTTGATGTAAGTATTTAACTTTAAAGTTTCAAGTTTTTATTATACCAAAGAGATTACTTATAAATAAACAGGTATAATGTTATAGATGTATCTAATGCTACCTTCTTAAACTGGTATCTCATGATTCTCATGTCAGTAGCCGCCTGGGCAGATAATCCTAAAGGCGTGTGGAACGCAGTGATAATAGATGATGTAAGTATTCAATTTTACTTATAAATAAACAGCTATAATGTTATTGAAGTAGTCTCTTATGCTACCCTCTGGCCTCACCTGAGAATCCGAAAGGCGTGTAAAACGCTGTGATTATGGATAAAAGTATTCAATGTCAAAGATCCTCTCTTCCTCTTTTATCGAAGGCTTAGATTAGATATAGTCCGTTTTTTTTAGCATTAGAAAGAACTTCGCAGAAGTAAGCTTGTGGTTCCAAATCCGGCACTTTTGGCGATAATAATTTGAAGTAAATGATATATATTGACCATGCTACATTAGATAATTCAATAATTATTAACAAATAACGAGCCTGATAAAAACTGCACGCTTGCTTCTGTGGAGTTCTTTCTAATGCTAAAAAAAACGAACTATAATATCATGGCGGCCTTATTCCTTGTGCTACGGAACAACGCAATCTACTATGTACATATGAAAGGTACCAGTTTTTAACTACGAAGCCCACGAGTCTGCTTGAACCAGGCACTCCTTTTGTCACATTTATTTCCTTAAATTAGAGGCGACGGAAATGAGGCGAAACTTACCTTTTATAAATGTTTTCGATGATTTTCATAACATGTATTAGTTTAAGATGAAATATTTGATACCTACAATATAATTTAAGTATGAAAATCTAAAAGATTAACGATTTTTAGGGTTCCGTACCTCAAAAGGAAAAAACGGAACCCTTATAGGATCACTCGTGCGTCTGTCTGTCCGTCCGTCTGTCACAGCCAATTTGCTCCGAACCTACTGGACCAATTAAGTTGAAATTTGGTACACATATGTAAGTCTGTGACCCAAAGACGAATATGTAACGTCAACAAATGAATTTTAAACATAAGGGCTACTTTTGAGGGGTAAAAGATAAAATTTAAAAACAAAGTTTTGCAAACTATATCGTGTTACATATCAAACGAAAGAGCTTATTGTTAGAATCTCAAATATATTTTTTTTATCAATTTGCGATAAAAAGTTTAGAAGTTATTCAAGAAAATAGACAAAAAATTACCATTCCCCCCCCTCTATCTCCGAAACTACAGGGTCTAAAATTCTGAAAAAAATACACAAAATAGTCCTTTACCTAAAAATGACAGGAAAACCCATTAGAAAACTACAGTCAAGCGTGAGTCGGATTTAAGAACAAAAATGCGGTTTAGGTTTTTTAGGGACACAGCTGCAATGGTTTAAGTGAAAAGTGATGTAGACAGTTATTGCGAAGGCCCTAGGCCGATATCCGCATAAGGCCGAAGGCTCGAAGCGTCCCGAAGAGGCGTGCCATTCCGACTCACGCTTGAAGCTAATTTCAAGCGTGAGTCGGAATGACGACAAAAAATGCGACTATAGTTAGACCGTAAAAAGTCTGCAGCGATTTTGATAGCCCACGCAGTGCAAGTGTCATATTAAACGTCAAACTTCTATGAAATTATGACGTACCTATTAATAACACTTACACTGCGTGGGCTATCAAATCCGCTGCAGACTTTTATTGGTGTGACTATAGGCTGTATCTGGCACACAGCTGCATTGGTACAAGTGTAGTACTGATTGATTAGGTTACTATTGTTACGTGTTTTAAAAAGCATTATACAGAGTGGCCAAAAAATTAACTAAGTGTAACCCCGAAATTGTGAGGAAAGATTTGGCTGTTTCATACATTTTAGCTGGTCCGTTTTCAATGGGAGGTAGATATGAGAGCCGATAGTAATTTAGCCGGCGGCGGCGCGCCGGTCAAAATAGGTCGGCGGCGGCGGCGAATCGGCGGCGTGGCCTTGAAACACCTTTGATTAATGAAAAATAATTCTGACCAAAATTTTAACGAAAATACGTGTTTTTGCTGTAAGAAAGTTATAAAATAAGTGCATTTTTCAATTTCCAGCAAAATTTATTGAATAAAGGTACGAAAAAAGTGTTATTTACTATATATAAGGTATCGCGCGGCGTCAGAGGCGGTCTTAATCTTGGCGAGGCCCTGGCCGGAAGATCTTTGCGAGGCCCTTATTTTTTGTGCTAAGTAAAAAGTAGCGGATTGACTGTAACAGGGAAACATCTGGTCGACAATCCAAGGAGCCGAAGTGAGGTAAATCAACTTCCGTCACTAACCAATATCGACCCAACAAACCAATTTATGTCAAAAAATTAGGCCCAAGGCCGAGCTCAACCTAACACCGAAGACCTGAGTCCGTCGCCTTTCCATGCGAGGCCAGAGGCTGAGCTGCAGATAAGCATACAGGTTAGAATCGAACGCAAAGTGTAAGCTTGGCTGACGGCCGAATGCGCGGAGCGCCAAATACGGCGCGCTTCTGTGCAAGACTGAGGCCATAGTGTTTCCTGCAGGTGTATTCGTGCGAGGCCAAAGGCCGAGCTGGTAGTGGAGCTAAGATCGGAGACGAACCAATAATCAAGCATTTTAAAAGCGAGGCCGAAAGTTAGGCTCCAAACAGGCCGAAAACTTGGAGGTTCAGATAGCGGCTTACTTCGATGCGAGCGAAGCGAGGCCAAAGATTAGGCTACGAGAGAGCAAAGCTTAAAATTTGAACAATGGCCAAGTTTAAATGAGACCCGATTCCGTTTCCGATGCCTTCCATGCGAGACCAACGGCCGGACCTTTGGGCGTGAAGACGCTTAATATCTGAAATAAACCCCCTTTTACACCTTTTAAAGACATTCAACCATGCTTGCAATGGTTAAATTCGCGGTGAATGACGGATGAGCTAGCCAGCTGGCAAATTTAGTCATTTCGTTGCCCTAACACTAGTAGCGCGGTTACCAAACAGAAAATTTACGATATTTCTGAATTATATGGACATAATAGTACATTTCGATGCTAGTGCGGAAGGAACTCGCCTGCGGCTCGTGGCAAGATATCTCGGTACTCGTGAAGTAATGACATTTCCGCACGTGTATCGAACGACGTTTTTTAATACAGTTGCGAAAAAATAAGAAAAACATTGTTAATCGTACACTAAACAAAAGTGGTAACAGTGACAGCTCGGTTAGACGTCGTCTTTAAGTATATTATATCTATGGGCGTTTGACAGCTATTCCGTTCCATTCAGTCAACTTATTAAGAACGGAATTTTCAATATTGAATATTAAAAAATAAACGTGTTATAATGACGAAGAGGTAAGTAATTAAATATGAAATATGTAATATTTTTCGTATTCTTACATTAACGGTAGGTTTTTATGCTGATTACGACGTTTAAAGGAAAATAATATTAACACTCATCAATAAGTAGTCGTGAATTGGAACAAATATAAATTTAAAAAAATTGGAAAAGTAAAAAGCACTAGTTCGAGATAACCAACTTTCCGCACGCTAAACAGCTACGTAAAGTAGCACTTTTTGAGCAACTGTATTAAAAAATACCTTTTGAATGTCTATAAGCTATTCAGACTGGCGCCGTTAAAGATCTAAACTAGATAAAATATATATTATCTGATTCTGAAAGTAGTAGTATCTAACAAGGTCACGCCGATGCCACGCCGATAGCGCAGCGTCGGCGGCGGCGGCGCGAAAATTTTGTCGGCGGCGGCGGCGCGCCGGCGCGGCGCTCATATCTAATGGGAGGATACATTTTTTTTCGCGATTTCGGGGTTGGTCCCATAGTAAAAGTTGTAAAGCTCAGTATAATCCGAAAACCTCCCCGGCTACGGGAATGCACTTATTTTTTGGCCACCCTGTAGGTATTATCTCTCTTCGTCCTTCGATTTTAAAACACTTGCGGAAGTTGTAGATAGCGCGACCCGTCGGACGCTCCGAGCTATCAGCCCTAGGCGGAGCTCGGTCTTCACCTTCAGTCTTCGCATTTGGACACTTGTACTACCTACTGTTCGGCATTTAATCTTCCTATCTAAGCTACTTTGCATAGTTGCAGAGATATAAGCCACCACGCCAGAAAACTTCATGTTACATCTGGTTTTTGATTGACCCATTCGGGTTTTTCAAGACGTTTCACTCACGTCACGTTTCATGTACAAAAAAATTTGTTGAAAATTGTGTGATGTACGGAACCCTTGAAACGCGAGTCCGAACTCGCACTTGCCCAGTTTTTTTTTGCAAAACGAAATAAATTTAAACAGTTGATCAAAGACTTTGTACAAAATTCTTCTTAGTTTTTACTAAAATCCTGAAATAAATAATTGAAAGTAGAACTTGAACTAACGTAAGAATATTTTTTCAGACTGACGAAGCTAATGTAGGAGAAGTCGGAGAAACGACATTAATCATACACGGGACGAGCGAGACACCGGCCCACATGAAACATTTACTTGAAGAAGTAGACATTTCAAGTGCTGATACTAACAATGAGAATAATATGAAGCATTTACTTGAAGAAGTAGACATTTCAAATGCTGACACTAAGAATGAAAACATACTTAATAATTTGTTAAGTGTACCAGAGAATCGTGACCATGATGTAGTGGATCCAATGTTGCTGACAGCAGTGGAGAAACAGCTTCTGCGGATGCATCACAGGAAAGTGAACAGAGCTCCTGGCTTGTAAAGTGTCATTTTACTCTTGTAGAAATGCCGATGCTAAAGTTTTTCCAAGTATAACAAAGCAACCTTTTTTTTTTTTTAAATTAATGCAGTTACCATTGCGGGTTTATTATTTATTTAATAAAATGTATGGTACAAACTTACAGCCGTATTCATAAACAGTTAGAGCATTGATCATCAGTTGCTGATAACCGGATGTCACAAAACGTGATTCATAAACACTTTTTAGCGCTAAACAGTTGATCATCTCTTTATTAAATCCTCGGAAAGTTACGGAGCCGAGGACCCTTCTTTATCTGTTTATTATCTGCTATTTTACAAGATGGCGGTCACGAAACAGCTGATTTTGGCAAGAGTGACAAGAGCAAGAGCAAATAGTACGTTTTGGTTAAAATCCCAAATGTGAATGGAAAACAACTTTAATATGTGCAATTACGTATTACATACCTGGATATAGTGCGAAAATGGCGCGAAACCTAAATATCCCGCTTTTTATAAGTTGTTTATGTGATTTTGTGTATGGTGATTTTCGTTTAACCAAAATATCGAAGAAGGCAACAGAATTCTATGATCGCGTAGTCGGAAAAATGCATCATAAACGGAGCGAGTTCCTCCCTCACAGCTATTAGGCGTTTGGAGAAATAGGTAAACCGCCAGATTCACTTAAATCTATGCGGGCCAGCTTCATTGCTCGCCATACAATCGCATTTTCGAAACCAAGTTTGGCTTGGCAAGTAATATAAGAGCGTTCCATGTTCCTAATTAAAAATATTTGGAGGAGTCGCCATCGTCGGACACGGCGAGGACTTACTTATATTTGTGCGTAAACCCTTTAGTTATTCGTTATTACCACTTGCCAGAAACGTTGTTTTTAATTTAAGATCAGGGTGTTCGCATTTCGCAAACTTAAATTTAATTGCATTTCTTGCGCACATTATACCTACCTATATAATATTATAGACCCTGTAAGAGTACATCAATCTCGTTCATAGTTTGCAATTGAATAACTAACCATTATGCCTAATGAGATTATAATATTTACCATAAGTTAACTTGTTTTATAGACATATTTAACCGACTGTGTTTAATAAAAAATATCACAGGTAAGTAGGCACTACTTAAAAGTATCAACTTATTTACAGGTAAAAGAAGTGTGCACTCTTGTCAGTCTGGTAAAGTGATGAAAAATCTGAAAAAGTCACGGGTATATGCAGTCATTGCATAGGCAGTTTGCTCAATATTGGCTTTGAGCATAACAATTTGGCCTCCAGGTAAAAATATTGCAAGCTGAACTTTATAGAATGAAAGTTTCAACTAATTATTCAGTATGGTCATCCAGGTTGGATTCTATACCTACCTGTTCTTGACGCTAAGGTTTCCAGTGCTCCCAAAAATGCACTGTCGGCTATTTGTAACTCCGCTAGTTGCCTGTAGGCTGCAGTGCTCAATATCAGATGGGCAGCACTAAACTTGTCCTTGTCATTGTCTGGTATTCAAAAATACCTTTTAATTTTATTCTACATAAGAACCATTAATTACCAATATTATTTTTGAACTTCTTTGAACTAGGTACATAGCATGAACTTACCTATGAATATCTACTTTACTTTATATAAATTGTACACTTTCATCAGAACAATATTGCAAACACATGAATATCATAAATATGTGCAAAATAGGGTCCTACTTTCCTTTTTAGAACTCTCAAAATGATTTGCTATTATGGTATTTATATGAAAATTTATTTTCTAATAATAATCTGGTGCTTTATTTTATACATGGTATGGTGTGACATAATTTATTTTAAGTACAGGAAACATCCCTATTAGACTGCTAGATACATTTAAGATTTTATTGCATTGTAATTAGAAAAATGGAATTTTGAGTATTTCAATATGGGTACAGTCGCCTGCAATAATATGTTACTCTTCGAAGGCTGCAAAAATGTGCAATGCTCTTATGGGCCTTTGTTGTGTAACATATTATTGCAGGTGACTGTACATCATTAATAAAAATTGTACAAACCTTAACAAGTCAAAAAATATATTTAATTAGTAAAATAAAACACCAATTAAATTAGAACAATTTTATTACTTCAACCTAAATCAAGCTAGGTTTTCATTTTGATGTTTTTTTTCTTTTAGGTTTCTTGCTGATTTCCTGCTGGGACTTGCAGTGTACGGAGTCAGTTACACTTCTCTGACCAATATTCACAGCTGTTCACAGGCCACAGCTTTTCTTCCAAAGCCTGGAGTTATTCAACAATAACAGTGGCTAATGATGGTACTTTCAGGATCTGAAAAGATGCAATAATTTGAATAAAAGTATTTTTGTATTCAACAATTTTCTTTAATTTTTAGCTTATGATATAATGGATGTACTTAAGTTAGGGTCACATGATTCAATATAGTTATGGTAACTAAGTATCATTTTAAGCTATAGACAGAGATCAATATGACTTCATTTATTATTCATTACCTATTAGGTACTATAATATGATATCATTGTACATTGACCTTGCAAACTCTCTGGAATAGATGTCCAAACTGTCTGATGAGATATAGATTAGCCAACTTAATTATAACCAACTGTACGCAGAAAACATCTTATTTTTAATCAGCAGGTACACAGTATCTATACACACACCTGTACACTGGTATTTAAATACTGCCTAATTTGTGAACCATCCTTCCTCGTAGTAAGTAGGTTGGCTAGGTGATCGAGTATAATAACCATCGCATTGTTCCATGCATAAAATAAATACCATTACAAAATTATTACTAATGACACGATGACAAGAAGTAAACTCGCGACACAACGGCTTGTTACAATAAAACATCACTTGTACATATAATTATCATTTGGTTCCATTGTATGGTTAAGAAATATAATACCTATAATAGGTAGGTACCTATGCATAATTTTAAACAAATACACCAAGCTCCACAAAGCACGGATAAATTTACCAAATTTATAAGTGTTATAACCTCTAAATAATGTCAAAGCCGTCAATGCAAGTGTCAATCTTAACATGTTCAGATACTACATTTTATGTTACGTACCTATGTCTATAATATATTATAAATAGATGGTCATGCCCAAAATTTGAACTGTACCTAGAGTTATCATCAAAATCGCTGCAGACTTTTCTTTGTCTAACTCTAAACACTGCAGGTATGTAAGGTAAACAAGAAAGTATAGGACATTGTTCATACCTGATTTAGTGAGTCTGAATGGACTTCGTTTTGTTGACCCGTTGTGAATTTCTGCCGCAACCAGAATAAATTAGTGTGAACTCATGAACCATTATTCAATGGTTCTTCTTGCGGAGGCGAGTGGGGTCTGGTACGGTATCTGGCTTCGACTTCTTCTCTTCGCTAATTATGCACTTCTCGGTTAGTTTGAAAGAACCCCACTTCTTTCGACTCCATTCCACATAATATTGAAACTAAAAGCAATAAGATATAGGTATATCAACATTGCAGTGAACTCATATTATTACTTGTTGCTGTATAAGATACTTGTCTGTAAACGTAGTTACTCACCAAGTTTTATAAAATTTCCGGCCATGCAGCAATCTTTAATTATTTTTGTGGCACAGAAGCTATTTTAATAAGAGATAATTCCGAAAATTAGTCAAAATAGTAAATCAACTTCTTCATGATATTACGATTGGCCGCTAGTGCTGCTGTCAAACTTTTTTTTTAATTTAATGTTCAGCCATATTTTAGTCTATGATGCGCCAAGATGCCAACATAACGCGTCTAATCTGCTTATTAGTTAAGAAGCCCCTAATAAACGTTTATAAATCATGGTTCTTATCAACGGCTTATTAAGCCTAAACAGCGGATTAGCTAATAAGCTGATCATTCCTCATTTAAGGATTTTTTATGAATACGGCTGTTAATACTTAAGTACCTTAAAAAACCTACCTTCTAAGCCTAGGGCCCTCGGCACCTGCCCATCGCGCAATTCGCGCAGGCAGCATGGCGCGCTGTATAGCGATGGCAAATTGGCAATCCTTTGCGCGAGAAAGCTGCCCGCGCGAGAGTCAGTGTTGCCAACTTGGCATAATTGATGCCAGATCTGGCATATTTTCACTTGCTTTGGCACCAAAATTTTCCATTTAGCATCTGGCATATTTTTTAGCATAATTTAGTCTAAGCCAAGTTTGCACCAACTTGGCAGCAACAATATGCGCCATCGCCTTATGTGGTTCATATTTTCATATGAATTTTGACTTTTTTGGACGGATGGACGTCGACGGACGTCGACGGACTATTTAAAGTTGGTCAAGCAGATCTTGTCAGTAGAAAAAGGCGGAAAAATTTATGTGTTTTAAGTATCTAATTTCAAGTTGACATTTTAGAATTTTTTTAGCATATTTCAAAAAACTTTGGCATAATTTTGGCATAATCTAGACATTAGTCTAGCATTTTTTCAAAATCCGAGTTGGCAACACTGGCGAGAGTCCCCTGTTGCCTCCCTTAACCGGGGTTGGTATGTGGGACTCACTCCTCCCGTAACTTCCTCTACTATACTCGTAGTTCATTTTTTTAGCATTAGATAAAGACTACGCGATCTTGACGTGTATTTTAATTCAAAAACGCTTTTTTTTAATCAGTAAAAAGAATGTAGGTAAATAATCACATCACATCACATTTACTATACATACGTTATATTTATCAAAAAATCAATGTAAGT
Source organism: Cydia fagiglandana (assembly GCF_963556715.1). Taxonomy (NCBI): domain Eukaryota; kingdom Metazoa; phylum Arthropoda; class Insecta; order Lepidoptera; family Tortricidae; genus Cydia; species Cydia fagiglandana. Next base: position 5,343,743 of record NC_085943.1, read on the forward strand.
AATAGAGATTGAATATTTTTGATTCAGTTAAAACAAACTTCATCTTTATCGAATCAAACATACCACCAATATGCAAGATATATCTGACCTGCAAATCATGTATTTACCTAAGTATTAATTGAATATGATAAGATAAAGATAAACCCAAAGGTTTTTTTAATCACTTTAATCAATACCCAAAAATTTGGTAAATAGAAGTATAGAACTCATCTAGTCACTTAATTGTTTAGGTAAATAATAAAATAATTTATTGTTTTTTTTATATCGCTAATAGGGTGAATGGGAACTTGAAATAAATTATGTAGGTAATACATATTACAACATATAATTAAATTTATAAATTTAAAAAAGCTTTATTCGCATATTATAAATGTACAAAAATGTATTTACCACGTCGAACATGTACAATTCCGCTATATGTGTATATTTTTATTTTCAAAAATAAATTGGCATTTTCAGTCTTATTAATTTCCTTCCTTCTCTTATCTACCTACTTTACCCGGTATCTCAAATCTCTTAAATCTTGCACCATAAAGTCGTCTTTGTACTTTTCAATTTTCGAAAGCCACTCCTCACACGTGACTAGGTATTTGCAATGTCCTCCGTATTCCGCTGGCAGGTACTGAGGATGAATATGTTTGTGGAGAGACTCTAAATTTGAATGGAAGTGTATTCTCTCCCAACCCGCCCGTGGTATGAACTGTTTGAACATCGGAAGTATGGAGTTGAACAACCAGTTGTAGTTGATAATGTGCAGGCCTTGGAGCAAGAGCGGGAACGCTACCTGTAAAGTTATGAGGTCCTGGTAAGTTCGGTGTTGCAAGTTAACCCTTTAGTGTCGGCCGCATTCCCCTGAATTCCCCGCCAATGACGTCGGGTGTATATTCCCGTTGCGCAGTAGTCAAATATTCAAGCTCAAAAACCAATGTAAAGGGAGCTTAATATTCTCAGTAATCATTTGTGATACGAAAAATTGGGCGTTTGAGTCGCTCACGCTTTATAGGCGGTTGACATGACTCATCGGTTCATTCAATAATATCCTACTCTTTCTTGTATACTGCAATAGAAAGAGATATCGCTAATACATTGTAAGTGAGTAGTAGTGTGTAGTGGACGGCTCAAAGCAAAACAAAGATGCTTCTGTTGTGTTATGATTGCCTGGTAGTATGCAGGCCTGGTTTAACCGTTAGTCTCGGTGGGAATACCGGTTACTTTTTTGTTTGCACACAAATAAAACGGTACTCAGTTGTTGTTCAGCTTTGCAACAATGAAATCAAATAATTACCAGACATCGTAAATATAGCATTTTTGGCACAGCGGTATGGTGTTAACGGAATTGATATAGATAATTTCAACTGAAATGGTAACGTTAACGCAAATTTTAATCATTAAGATTGAAATTGTTTATACCAATTCCGTTAACACAACTCCGCTGCACCGAAAATGCTATAAAACTTACGATGTCTGCAAATTACATAGAAATAGCGAGTTGGCACTTAATTTGCAATGATTTAATAAATTATTTCCTCATATTTCAAAGCCCGGGGTACGAAAATTTACGGGGAATTTACGTTAAACGTTATGATTTTGCCACTTTGGCAGCTCTATATGAAAAACTGTTCAACGCCGCGCCGGGTGATTCTGAACCGAGTTATTAAGGATTAAAAAACCACCAGAAAATAAATGCTAAGCTAGCCTAGTTCATACTTACTCCCAATAAGCTGGCGAACTGACCCGCTGTCTTCAAATTCAAATATCTCATATGTCTAAGACCGAGTCCCTTAAGGTCTATAACAACGGTGACCCCCAGAATTTGCAGTCTTGGCTGCATAGCGCATATTTCATCCAACAGCAGCGCACAGCGAATTAGGTCCTCTGCCGGGGTATTGTCCATGTCCCACTTGCCTTGAGAATATAAGGAGAAACGGGCAATCAATAATACAAAGGGGCTTATTATGTGTACTTCCGTATAACCAGTTTTAAAAGAAGACGATCTTGTCGTGTAATTGTGTCGATTTTGCATTATCTTATGGAGAAATGTCTTTTTATTGGTTGTGCAAAAAGAGGGAGTAAATTGACCACAACAATTGCGAGTGATTTACAATTTCTTTGTATTATTATTTGCTTTTTAATCAGAACTTTAAAGCTCTATTTTATCTAGGCAGACAGTTGAGACATTCTTGTTTGGAAAAGTTTCCGGTGTGTCACTGGCTCACGGGTAAATTTAAATGATAAAAACGTGAAGATTTGGAAAGGACCAATTAGGATATCTTTTGAATGATGTAAATGAATTAAAATGTAAAAAGTTTTTACGATTTATTACATGAAATAATTGTTTGAAAAATCCAAAAAAGAGGACCAAAAAAGATGAAAACTAGGAATAAAAAGTTGTTTGTACATTTTTTTTAAATCGCTGCACGCTGTACAATAATTTATGTGTAACCGGAGAATAGGCACGGGCGGCGAAAGACCGGTTATTGTGGCACTCTTTGAGGGGGGCCTATGTCCAGCAGTGGACGTCCTCTGGCTGTTATGATGATGATGATGACGTATATCGGGGCGGCCTAGGTGCCTAAAAACAACACGCACTCTAACGCCTTGTCAATAGAAGCGTTTCCAGATATTTGTGAGCACCTTGGCCGCTCCGATATACTACTCGTATCTGATGGTGAATGTCGACTGTACATTGATGGGTGGCTTGTGGAAATATGAGCTGAAAAGTAATGTTTGTCAGGACACACTTATCCGACGTACGCAACGCATGCAATGCATTATGACATCTGAACCCTGAAATGTATAGGTATGCTTAGAAACATACTTGTCATACGCAATGCAACGCATGACCATCAGTATGTTTCTAAGCATACAACTTTCAGGGTTCAGATTTTCATAATGCATTGCATACGTTGCGTACGTGGGATAAGTATGTCCCTGCCTTTACCGAGCCTCATGATGGTAATCCTGCCATTGTCGGGGTTGTCGGGAAAGGTGCAGGAGAACACGTCTTTAACGCGTTGCAGGCCGAACGCGTCGCAGTCATACAACTCGGGGTTTTTTGAGCGGAAGTCTTCGTAGCGCACCATCTGAAATTATTAAACAGGTTCCTTTAATTTAATTTGAAATACATATGTACTTATAATATATACTCGTATAGACGTATACCTACTTAAGTCATCGGAAAGACTGACATGAATCTTGAAGACTACAAAAATGGTTCAAAATATTCGTTCCTGATGGTCGTCACGTTTTAGTAGTTGTACAGTTTTCCCATTTGAGACGAACTGAGATAACCCCCACAAAAATATGGGATATTTTTAATCAATTGCTCCAAATGCGGTTTAAGAATAAAATCTTCTCGCGGGCGCTCGGGCTGTGGAATGAGCTCCATGCCGAGGTAGGTATTCTCGAAGGGCTGCAGTTTGCAGTATGAGGTTCTTCAAAAAAGGATTGTAATGGTAGTCACCGTTGGTAAGCAGTCGCTTACCAGCAGGCCATATACTTGTTTGCCAACGACATGGTGGAAAAAATATTCGGTTATTTTTTTCTGGTTACGAAAAAGGCCCGAGAAAAGGGTTTGTACATACCGCAGCAGCAGCAACATTTGTATTACAGGTAACCACAACCACATAACATAAAACATGGTGTTGACCTCTAAATTGTCTCACACACGAACAAATTGTACCGATTTCTAATACAATTAGTCACGAGAGTCACGATCGCGACGACTCAATGAGACGTGGGTGGAAAGAGGAATTGCTGTTTTATATCTTGTGCAACAAAAGAAAACTCATCCCACATAATTTTTAAATTGTCGTAGATCGTAGACTGTTTACTATACTTACACATTATACACTTACAAAAAAAGTCAAATGACGTAACGTGACGAATCGGAACAGCAGCCAATCATGCTTCCACTGAGCATGTAATTTGGGGTATTTTATTGTAGTTTTAAAATGTTTATTGCTAATTGTTGTGTTGATATGTACATAGGTATGTACCTATGTCTTTTGTGTTTTTCATAAAAATAAGATAAAAAGCATAAAAAAAACCATTTTCTTACAATAATTTCAATTTTAGTACTCTCCTACATTCCGAATATTTCTTTCCTTACCAATCTATGTGCCAAGGCAGGAATAAATCTTCGGCACCTCAGAAATCTCAATAAATACGCGTCGTCCGTCCGCCGCGGCCGACATTCCCCCTTTTCTGCAACAAAACTTATAGAGCAAACACCTCTTACTAGACATGGAGCCCTGGTGTATCGCACTAGTCGGTACACTATTTCTACTAGTCCCTATTTCCCCACTAGTGTTGCCATATACAGGGTGCCAATTGAAAATTTTGTTTGAGCCACGTTTGGGCAAAGAGAATTAAGCGTAGTGGGCTACGAACAAATTTTGTTCATCAGCAAAACTTTTTTGAAAGGTTTACAAAAGGCACGTAAGGGGCTGTCCATAAATTACGTCATCGATTTTTGACGATTTTAGACCCCCCCCTATAATCATTCAAAAATCATGCTTCAAATGATCCCATTTCCTCCCACATCATGCTACCGTCATCCGATGTCCAGACCCCCCCCCCCTAATATGAAATGACGTAATTTATGAATAGCCCCTCTAAGGTAAAAAATTTAATATTTTCGCAATTTAGAAATTTTAAAATAGTTTTAGAACTATTTTAAAATTTCTAAATAGAAATTTTTAGAACTATTTTAAAATTTCTAAATAGAAATTTTTAGAACTATTTTAAAATTTCTAAATAGAAATTTTTAGAACTATTTTAAAATTTCTAAATTCGAAACTGCAATCTAGTTCTAGAATCTAGATTGATTCTTGAGGAAGGTTAAGGTGTATATTTTTTGTTAAGGTTTTGTGTAACCGTGCGAAGCCGGGAAGGGTCGTTAGTTAAAATGGAGAGATTGGAGAGTGGGCGCACCTTACGAATCTTGAGTGTTGCGAGGATTTCAAGGCACGAGGGTTAATCAATTTTTCACCCGAGTGAAACACAACATTTTTCACCACAAGGAAAAATTACGGATTATGGACTTGGCGCCATATGTAAATAGGTACTTCAACCGGCCAACCCCCTTAACCATTGCAAGAATCTCCCAATACCATTCAGATAGTTCCCTACCTTTAAGCAACCGCCTCAGCTCCTCAATAGCTGTGTCCCTGGTATCGGGATTCTCGTCGCAATTCCTTCTTGAAAATTCCTCGAACTCGGCATCCTCGTACCTACTCACGTCAGCTTGGAATGCTATATCAATGAAGGGCATTTTATGACTGAAAGACAAGGAATAAGTTTTAAAATATTCTTTTTTGGCAATAATTTCATTTTTGGTAGGATTCTAAAAACCTCAAACACAAGGTTGCGTTGTTTTATCACAGAGTTCCTATGGCCACCTCCTGTCTCCATCATCAAATCAGCTCGATGGTATTGCATTGTCACCAGACTTACATATGTAAGTAGTACGCAAATTTTTAGCTTCATTGGAAGACGGGAAGTGGGTCAAAAACTTGCAAGATTTTACCCGCACAAACATAGTAACATATGTTTGTTTAAATACATAATAAGCACGATTTGAAGTCTATCACTATAGGCCAATTCTACCTACTTAGGTACCTACATATACTGGGTCAAGCAAATCTTGGCAGTAGCAAACGGCGGCAAATTTGAAAAATCGCGGGTTAGCAACACTGTGTTCTAATAATTCGAAAATCGCGTGTCATCTGTGTTTTATCTGTGGAATGTGGATCGCGAATGACAGCCATCATCTTGTTTGTTTACAAATGGTTTACAATGTTTACTTCTGAATCGATTCTATTTCAAGAGATATTTCTGCTGTGTCACCATTAAATACCAATATATTAAATAAGACTGTGCTTAATTAAAGCTAAGGTGCCTACAATGCCTACAGTGCCAACTGAGAAATCTAATAAAATATGAAAATCCAGTATGACATCTACCTGCTGAAGCAATGATTTTATTCATACATTCTTGTTTAACGGCATAGTCCACTTACAATTTTATTTTGAGATTTTCAAATTAGTTAATCATTTTTATCAACATCACACACTGCTTTTAAATCGTCCGTCCATACGTATTAATAACAATTTCAAACATTTTCAATAGAGAATCCGCGAGTGACAATTTGAATTGACGTACGTGACAAGGCGCGCTCAGCGGAAAAAAAAGGTTTTGTTTCGATGTACATTGTACATTGCTGCTTTTCTTAGCGCAATACTACTCTTTGAGTGTTGCCCTACTTTAGTTTGCTTTACATTGCTACTGACAAGATTTGCTTGACGCACTATAGACGCGTTTTACCTACCAATAAAACGCATATTAATTTACTTACCTTATTCGAAGCTTATTAATTGAGATAGGCACGTCGTTTCCCGCCATTATATTGCTATCTCTTTCTAACTTATGGCTATATTTCGCTCTTTTTCCCCCCACCATTAGTGGACCACCACCTGGCAGTGGGGATGAGTTTCTACTTAAACGAAATTCCAGAATGGCTCGTCATTGGCTCGAAATTATTTAATGCCACCAGGCAGAGTTTACTCATAAGCTTCGAATAAGGTAAGTAAATTAATATGCGTTTTATTGGTAGGTAAAACGCGTCTATTAATTTGACTGTACCGTTATTCGAAGCTTATTAATTGAGACCTGTTTGTTATCGCCTGGTGGTGGTGAAAAAGAAGACGCCAATGTGACCTTATAATGTGATGATAAATCGGCAGGACAGAAATGTATAAAACCTTGGATTCAGTTATAAATCATTTATTGCCAATTCAAATGAGCAAACATTATTGTTATCATCACAGTTTATTTAATTCCAGGAGTGGATTCGATTTTGTTCCGCCCTGGTTGCGCAAGTAGGCTAGCACAGTTTTGTTGTCGCATTGCACAAGTACTGTAGAGTTGCTCAGGTACTGACAGTGACCTTCTAATACCCTTTGAACAGCTAGCATCTCTTTCTGATTGCAGTGCAACATCTGCTCCGATTTTGTCCAAAATCCAGTCAGAGCTTGATCGTCCAACTGTGCACCCCAGGCCAGGTCTGACGCATCCGTTGTTAAGAAGTGGGACGGTGGAGGCAGGTGGATTGGTGAAGGCGTGCGACAATGGTGCAACCACCAAATCAAGTCCGCCTTCACCCTGTCGGGGATGGCAAAAGTCTCGCTCGAAAATCGCGGCACAGAGTTTAGAAGGTTTAGCAGGGCACGGTAGTTCAATCTTCCCCTTGGAACCGTAAAACTTGCGAAGTTCAAAAGTCCCACTAACCTCTCTAAATTTTTCCGGTTGGTTCTCGCAGCGGAAAGCATTTGTTGAATTTTGCCAATCAAAATAGGGATCTTTTCGTCCGGAAGTCTTTTCTGGTTTCTCCAGGCATCCCACCAGACGCCTAAGTATACCAGTGCTTTCTGGGGGGTCAATTGAGATTTTTGATAATTGATTAACCACCCTAGTGTTTCTAATTTCTTTACGACCACCTCGACATGCCTGGCGAGCATGTTCTTGTCTTGGTGGGCAATAAGGAAATCGTCGAGGTATACTATTATTCTTATATTCATGTCCCTTAGAACCTGTGCTATCCAATTGGTAAAAGTCGCAAAGGTCTTTGGCGCAGTACTGAGCCCGAATGGTAAACAGGTCATCTGCATGAGCTCTTGGCCATAGATAAGGCGTAGAAATCGTCTGTGCGATGGGCTTATTGGCAGATGGAAGTACGCTTGGGACAGATCTATCTTGCATAGCCAGTCTTTCGGCTGAATGAAATTTGGCACGCGGTGCACGTTTATCAATCCAAAATTTTCGGTCATTACATACCGGTTTAAAGCCTTTAAATTGAAAATAGGCCGGGGCGAGCCGTCGCTTTTGGGCACTATAAACATCGTTGATATGAAGCTGGGAGACGGATCCACTACCTCTAGCACACCCTGTTCTTTCATCTGATTTATGATATGCGACATCTCGTCTGACTGTGGACATTTTAGGTTGTTGTCGAAACGGTTCGGGTAAACCAGAGGTGGCTTTTGTAAGAAGGGTATGCGATACCCCTTTAACATCTGTAGCACGTGGTCCGGTGCGTTCATATACTCCCATATGCTGTAAAACTGTGCCAGCCGGCCTGCCCTGAACCTCATGTCAATATTTACCTCTCTTATTGTACCTGTACCCCGCGGGGGAAGCTCCTCGTTTTCGAGCAATTCTAGGCTGATTTTGTGGCCTTTGTTGATATTGTCTTGACCGACGTCCGCGAAAGGAACCGCTGGGCCCAGCTTTAAATCCACTGTTATTATATCCTTGCGAAGGATGGTTATAATTGTAATTACCCCGCTGGGGCATATACGGCTGCGCGGCAGCATTTTCCTGGCATGCCTGAGCATTACATGTGAAAGTGTTGCTTGCATGTGCGTGATTGCAATAGCCCTGCGAGGGCGCTTTGTGAGGCGCTGTTCCCTGCGAGGGAACGCCTGTAGTGCCCTTAAACTCATCTGTTTGCGAAACAGTGGTCTTTTTTAGAGGCCAGAAACACTTACGAACTCCACCATGGTGCTCAATCTTGGCTGTGAATGCTTCGGCGTTAAACAGCGACGAACTAGATGGCGGTATCTTGCGTATGGCCGCCTTAAGCAAAGGCTCTTTGATATGCTTCGTGATTCCATTTCGTCTCATGTTTATCACCTCGGCTCTGTGTCCGCAAACCAGTTGTAACATGTCTTCAGAGACTTTGAAAAGGTCACCACCTAACAGGACGCTATTTACCTTTTCACGAAAGCTATCGTACGAAAACTCTCCACCAGATTTAGTATAGTCAAGTATTTCTGCCACTGCAGCGTGCAGGGCTTCTTGCTGTTTTATCAAACAAAACGTAAGGGCGCCATACGCTTTGTCAGAATGCACTAAATGTGGATATGTGTCATACTGTTTAACCTCTTCGTTAACCTCCAAATCAGTGTAGCCCGGAGACCTACTGTAGATTTTCTGAGTTTCGGAATAGCGAATGTCATTCCAGCCATTATCATCGAGGCGTTGCACTTCACGCAAAAGTTTTATTTGCTCCTCCGTAGCGTCGGGTATTGTTGGTTCCTTTAATTTGGTTCCGAGGCCCAAAACAAAAGGTTTAGATGGGCCAGGCTGAGGTTCCGCCTCGGTATAAAGTTCTCGACTGACATTATCCGAAACCACAGAATATGCAACACAATCATCGACACGAGCGTAATAGTTATCAGGATTAACAAGTGCTCGCAGCTCGTTTACTTGTTTGGTTAATGTATGGAGCCTGCGACGGGATGTTTTTCGGCCCCCCCTTTTCTTGCTGCGATAACGGCACTTGCGTTTCGAATCTGAATTCGACGAATCTGAGGAACTGGAGCAGTCACTGTCACTACTGCTTGACTCGCTAGACACATGCTTACGCCTTGTTTTAGAGACATCTGGTTTGTCTTCAGGCTTTCCTTCTACATCATCCATAATTCTACAATAAAAACTACAATTAGAATCGAACGGCAAAAACCGTTTAAATAATTATTAATTTTCCAATAAAAATGGAGGGTAGATTCGAAACCCTTTGCACCAGTACTAGAAAAGAATGAATAGCTACTCGAAGATTACTTACGTGAGTATGTTGTCACAAATAACCTTTTACTGTATTTGCTAGTACTGAAAACGAACTATAAAATTTTAATCGTATTATGCTCGCACTTGGAACGAGCTAATAGTTTTATAACGGATTTTATCAAAGCCGTACTTTTTGCTAGCACGACCTATCGCGGCGGGAAACGAGACGCCAATGACGAGCCATTCTGGAATTTCGTTTAAGTAGAAACTCATCCCCACTGCCAGGTGGTGGTCCACTAATGGTGGGGGGAAAAAGAGCGAAATATAGCCATAAGTTAGAAAGAGATAGCAATATAATGGCGGGAAACGACGTGCCTATCTCAATTAATAAGCTTCGAATAACGGTACAGTCAAATTAATAAATACTTACATAGATTGTAAGTTAAATTAATTAATAAAAGCTTGAGTATTAATCGAAAACCATCATCGAACAAAAATTACAAAAAATTCGGCGTGGATCCTAATACACAGACTAGAGGGTAAGTAATAATATGCTCATTTCCCTCATATATGCACAGAAAAGCACTGTCACACACGTTAAACTTAAAACCCAACAACTTAAAAGTCTTAAAACCTCTGTTTCTCTCGAGCTCCATTTAACATCTGATACTTGTTGTGAAATAACAATGATAAGGAAACGATACCAAAATAAAGTTATATACAGGGTGATTCAGGAGACGTGAACAGGACTAACATTGCGAATTTCGTAAATTATAAGCATCTGTTTCCTATCAGTATTAGTGAGGTTAACGTTAATTTTCTAGTCGTGTTGAAAAAAAAAGATATTAATTTATTTACAACATGGATGGTCACCCTAACATTAGAATACTAAACTACCGATATTCTGTGTCAAATTGAATGTCATCACGGTCTGGTTACTTTTGAAAACTCGTATCTGACAAAGAGGTTTTATGTTTATTAATCAGGTCTGGTAGGGTGACCCTGATTGTAGAGAATTAAATTTGCCCTCACCAAAAAGTTGCAAAATAGGATAAAGTGTGGTTGTTTCACCTAAATACGACGGTGATCGATCAATTATCAGTTACTGAGTGTGCAGGATTAGTCCTGCTCATGTCTCATGAATCACCCTGTATAGACATTTATATATATAGACAAATAAATACTCGGGTCAGTTTTGCTATCGACAAAAACATGTTGCGCATGACTAGTTATCAATTTAATCGTTCTCAAACGAGTTTTGTGATATCGTCATTAAATATAAATAAACTAGCGAACTTGTATTTAGTACGTTACATTTAATTTGGAACAATACGTTTCTTATCAACACCGGTTTGTACTAATAAGTATTTTTTGATTTAAGATTATTTGTAGTAGTACTAGCGACCCGCCCCGGCTTCGTACGAGTTACCAAATTATACACCTAAACTAGAGATGCACCGGATATTCGGTTACTATCCGGTATCCGGCCTATCCGGCCAATATTATATTAACCGGCCGGATACCGGATAGTGACGTACTATTCGGCCGGATACCGGATAGTAACATTGCTTGATTTCGGAGTAAACAAATTGGATTTAAGAAACAGACACTGTCATAATCGTACTTGTTTATTATATTAAAACAATTTAATCATTCCACTGACTAGCACGCGTACTTTTCGAACCTTTGATTGCTTGATTCCGAAACTAGAAAAGAGTCCGCGCGAATGTTCACTGGGAAACAGGTCAAAACCAGCAGAATGCGCACCTAAAAAACCGAAATGTAGGTATAGTTCCGCTGGCCGAATATTCGGCCGCCGGATAATATTCGGCTGATGGTCAGGCCGAATATCCGGTATCGGGCCAAACAACTATCCGTTGCATCTCTAACCTAAACCGTCCTCAAGAATCACTCTATTGATAGGTGACGTTCAGTGGTTTTCGAGTTTGTCGCGTACATACAAACACAAACAGACAGACGCGGCGGGTGACTTTGTTTTATAAGGTGAAGTCATAGTGATACTAGTTAAAAATACATATTTATTACTCGTGGACGGATATGAGAAAAAAAAACATGTTAATAAATGCATATGTTAAAGGCAATGACTCAATAAAGTAAGGGCATAAAACAAAGACATGTAGCATGACTAACACACGTGTTAATCAGAGACATACATGTCCTTTTTAGGGTTTCGCGTGACCTAGTATGTTCGCGATAAACTCAAAAACTACTGAACGGATTTTCAAGCTGTTTCCACCTTTCAATAAAGTGATTTCTAAGGAAGGTTCAAGTGTATAATTTGTTAAAGGTTCCGTCACAAAGGCGCGTTTTGCGGGCGGGGCGTGAGCGGCGCGTGAGCGTTTTATATGTAAAAGCGGCGCGCCCCGCTCTTGGGCTTGTGGAAATCCTGCGAAGCCGGGATGGGTCGCTATACAGGGTGTAATCGTTAAGTGTAGCCAGGCGATAATTTCGTAAATATAACAGATATCAGGAAACTTCAAATTGTTTTATTATTTTATTACAGTTTATTATCGCAAATAATGAATCTCAAGCAGTTTTATCTCTTACGTCACCGACGTTCTTTGAGGGATGAGTTGTCGTACTAAATGTATGGGAGGGTTTGAAGATAATATTTGGGATATTTCTGCTTTTATTAAAAAAAGTTATTAATATAATTTTACTCATTGGGTAACGCACTTTCGATATCAATTTGAAGTTTTCTGATATCTGTTATATTTACGGAAATTTATCGCCTGGCTAATACACTTAACGATTAAACCCTGTAGATTACTTAATATAAAAGCGAGAATTTGGCGCTAGCCCCGTAGGTTCAGATTCTTCTCTCACTCACAATTTGTTTTCCTAGGGGGCACTGTTGTCCCGAACAAGCGAAAATAACAAAACTTATCAACGTGCGTATTTAGCGATCGACTCGAAAAGTGGAATCTTGAGCGTTGCGTACTTTCAATGGTTTAACATTGGTTAAACAAATTTTTCGCAACACCAACTGGTAAAGGCTCTCTTGATTTTTCAAAAACTGATAAGAAGGTTGCATTTTATCCACATGTGAGGCAAATGTAAATTTTGAGTTACTTTCTTGTTTGCTGGTAGAATTGACTTTTGAATTATGATTTTGAATGATATTTAAATATCTAATAATGTTCATTTGGATTTCATTTTGTTTGATGTTTAATTAAGTCTGCGATAAGGAATATTAAGTCAAAGTACAAACTTTTTCTAATTTTTTTTAAATTTAATTATTTACTTACGCTACGTCTTACGTAGGCGAACAACGCGCGAACGCGGCGCGGCGCGGCGCGGCGAAATCAATCCTTTGATGCCCATAGAAGTGTCCTACGTAAGCGATCTCGTTGCGAACGCGGTGCGGCGCGATTTGCACGCGAATGTCAGGCGGCGCGGCGCGGCGCGGCGCGGCGGCGGCCGCTTTCGCCGCGCCGCGCCGCGCCGCGTTCGCGCGTTGTTCGCCTACGTAAGACGTAGCGTTAGACAGTCAAGTATTTACTTACCTTTATATCAAACAAACTTTATGTTTATACCAAAAATCCACATGTGTTTAAAAAAAAACTTCATTCCGCTCCGAAACCAACCAATCTAATACGAGTACGTATTATTTCATCGCCACAGACATTGTATTTTTATGTATATAAATACAATTAATTTAAAGTAAAATTTTAATTTTAATTAAATAATTAGACCAGGCTCGCATAACTCGCGACAGTCTTCCAGTGCGATCGACCATTACTGACAACAGTGACTGCATGGCCTAGTGGATAAGGGTTATCAGTATGCCTTCCGCGTGATGACCCTTGGCGATTCTTTCAAGTTGACTACCTCAAATAGACATCGCATAATGTTCTTGGTCAACAGAGCCAGTCGCTCTGTTGACCAAGAACATTTCGTTCAATGTGATCGACAATTACATCAGTTGACAACAGCACAGAATAAATAATAGTACTAGATACCGAAGACTCACTCTCTAACAAAGCGCGTCTGTTACGATCAGACCAGATATGTCCGCTAGGTGGCGATAGCGCCACGCGCGGCTTATGGCTAGCCATCAAAATTGGTGTGGAACGGATGTACTTTTAGCTACCTGTAGCAAAGCGACGAAATCGCGGAGTGAGCCACGCCTGACAACAGTAACTGCATGGCCTAAGTCTAGTGCATAAGGCTTATCAGTAGGTATGCCTTCCGCGTGACCCTTAGCGATGCTTTCAAGTTACTATAAGTACTTATAGAAAATGGAGACCCGACACGATTTTTAGGTCTAATGGCTCCTCTACACGATGGGCCATCGCCGGCTAATCCAAGGGACGCAGCGTTAGAGGGAGCAAGTGATATTGCTATCTCATTCTACCGCATGGCTGCGTTCCTTGGAGTGGCCGGCGTTGGCCCATCGTGTAGAGAAGCCATAATAGATATGTGTCGTTTTCAAGTAAAAGGTACCACTTTGTCGCTTACCATAAGGACGCTCTGACAGGTTATGCGTATGAATATACTAGCAAATTCAGGCTTCACCTATCCTCGTAAGTCCCAGCGTACTTGTTGTACAAGTGCAAATTAAATTCGAGTTATGAACAAAATTACAGCCTCGTAAGACCCAAGCTAAATTATGCGCTTTTGAATTTGGAACTTTCTTTTATTTCTTTAAGAGTTCATAACTCGAATTTAATTTGTACTTGTACAAGTACTTACGAGGATAGAAATAAAAGACAGTTCCAAATTCAAAAGCGCATAAATTGGCTTGGGTTTTACGAGGACAAGTTGTGAATAATTTGCTTTCAAGTCGTAACTGCTTGCCAGGGCAAGCCTTCGCTGATGGCTCCTCTACACGATGGGCCAACGCCGGCCACTCCAAGTGACGCATTTATGCGTTAGAGGGAGCAAGTGATATTGCTATCTCATTCTACCGCATGGCTGCGGCCCTTGGAGTGGCCGGCGTTGGCCCATCGTGTAGAGGAGCCATGAGAGAGACGAGAGCGAGGGGTACGCCCAGTACCGTCTTTACCATAAGAGCACACGGAGCCCATGCCCAGGGCCCCCACCCTTAGGGGGTCCCGAAGGACAGACAGTAACAGTATATTGGAATACCCAAATAGAAAGTCATAGTAGAAAAAAATTAATTTAATTAGTTTTCTTTACTTTTCAAAAGGGACCCAAATTCTTATGTATCCAAGGGCAGCATGCGCCTATGTCTCTTATAGTCGTATTACCGGGATCACTGGTTAATCTTAATGCTACATCTAGTAGATACATCTGTGTTTCAAGTGAATCATGCATACTGTACGAGTTACTTACACTCGGTTCTTTGTTTTATTTTTTACTGCAGTTTTGAATATACAGAATATAGATGGCGTTACACTAAAATTAACTAACGATACATGAGAATAATGTGACAAAAAAAAGAACTGTGTCTTTTAAGTAAAAAAGAGAGTGGTAAAATTGTTATCGGAAATGTCAGATTAAAAAATATATATATACAGGGTGTTTGGTACATCGTTTGCCAAATTAAAACGGCAGATAGGTTGAGTCATATGCTTTCTTCTCAGGCCTAGAAATTTTTAATTTGGTGCAAAAAAAAAATTCACTTCTATGCCAGTTTTTCGTAAATTTCAAATTTTTACTTGCGTAGTAGTAATAAAAAACTATGGCTAATTTTGTTTTTCTATGCAAAAGAAGATAGCAAATGACTCAACCTATCTGCCGTTTTAATTTGGCAAACGATGTACCAAACACCCTGTATATTCCACTGAAAATCTGATCATCATTGAAAATATTTGTAATGTAAGTTACCTAGTACCTCCATTGTCCACATTTTAAATGTGGGACGGTTTTATTTATTAAACATAAACAAAAGTTAGAAAAATTATGTTGTTTTTCAGAAAATAAAACTTCTTTTTTTGTAAGTATCACGTATTTAATTTCAGTAGGTACAATGTAAGGTTTCTTTATTAATAATCAATAAAATAAGTACCTGAAAATTGCTTAAATTTAGTAAAAAAGTAAAAAAAGTATCATAGGTACATTCATAACTTAAAAATAATTGGTCATAAGGACATATTGAATAATTGACATCAACCATATCAAAATAAAATACCGACGTAAAACTTAACTCTTATGAAATCTTAAATTTGCTTAAATTAAACCAATTAAAAAAATAACGCTCTTCCACTAATCGACATGTCAATTAAATTAAATGTCAGTTTAACATTAACATACACTGAAGTAAACATAAGTAGGTACACTATTATTAAATGTATTGAAGATTAGTGCACTAATGTTTACTCTAGTTTATACCGGGTGTGGCCTGTAACACGAGCAAATAATTAAAACATAGATTGTACTCCTCAAACGGTGACACTTTTGTTCAACAACTTTTAAAAATTATGAAGTACCTATTTAGACTCCCTATTTTTCGTACAAAATAAATATTATATTCAATGGACGCCAACGACACGTCATTGTGACTGACGTTGCATGTCAAGCCTTAAACATAACAATAAATTGGGTTTTTGAATAACCTTTAGAGTGTATTAAAAATGTGTGTATTAAAAATCGAACTACAAGTTATTTTCAAAAGTCGCTGAACAAATGTTGATCAGTATGAGGAGTACAGCCTACAGTTAAATTTTTTGCTCATATTACAGGCCACACCCGGTATAGTATTGAGCACCATGCGTTATACGGATACAATTCCAATGAGTTATAAGTTTATAATAATTACAATAGAAGTATTTTAAACTGTATTAATGTATTTCATTAAATATTTGATTGAATATAACATTCACATAACATTAACATATAGAAGTACCTATTCAATTTATATTTACGGCATTGAGATACAAAAAGGCCTACATACATCACCATCAAAAAGGCCTTTTACACTATGTAACAATAAAAACTTGTTTTTTTTAAATTAATGTTATCTCTGAAACTAGGCGAATTTAAAAAAAGTTTATAGGACATTTTTGTCTCTAAATATGATCAGGAATACGCTGTTAAAATTATTCGGTTTCCTCATGTTACACCGTGTATATATAAACTGTCAGTACCTACAGTACATAAATATGAAAATAGTGCATTTAACGAAAAGTTCTTCAAGTGTTTCTTAATACAATTTTATTAATTTATACACTACCAAACTGTACGAAACTGATGTAAAATGGACGGAAGATATTATCACAGACGTCTGCACTATTTTTACAATATTACTCTTAAATAATTAATATATCAATTTATTTGTATTTTATTAGGTTCTTATATTTATTTTAAATTAAGTCATAAATGTTAAGAGCCAACAGGAGTGGTCATTTCTCCATACAAACGTACTCGACTGTTTCCTCCTTGGGTTTGATGATAGAGCAATGATTTTTTCAACACAGATTAATATTGTCAATATCTGTGTCGGACGGTTTTGCTTTTTTGATATTTTTATTTTTTAAGGCGCTAGAGCCCTTCAAAAATGGCAAAATTGGCCTCATGACTATGCCGCAATGAGAGGCGTAGTACCTATTCAAAACGGATACCAATTAGCCAAAAAAGCAAAACGGTCCGCCATAGATAATAATAGTTGTTTTAGCCACCCTGTATGTAGGTACATTAGGTAGCTACATTTCATGTTCTTACTCCCAACGATTTAAATAGTAACTAGAGTTAGTCCAAGAGAAGTCTGCAGCGATTTTGTTAGCCCGCGCAGTTCAAGTGTTATTTTAAACGTCATACGTCTATGAAATTATGACGTTTAAATAACACTTGCACTGCGTGGGCTATCAAAACCGCTGCAGACTTTTCTTGGTCCGACTTTAGTAGGTTAAGTAGGTTTACTAGCTTTTGATCAAAAGGATTTATTTAAATATCTTCATAATCGGCTGTGTACCCTAACTTGCAGATGTCGTCATCGAAGCTCTTGTTTCTATAATGCTTGATCTTCGTCAGCCATGTGTAAAGAGAGGTTTCTTTTCGCTTCCCTCCGTATCGTATTGGCAGACACTCTGGATCGATGTACCTGGAGAATAGAAACAGAATATAAAGTAAAAACAAAAAAAAAAACACAAAAGGACTTCCCTTATTTTATCGCCAGCGAAACCTAAATTATAGACAGTGAGTGGCATCATAATTGCGATATCCCTAATCCCTGACAGATAATCTTTTTTTAGTTTAGGGGCTTTAGGGCTCATATCAAATAGTAGGGATAGGGTCTATTAAATCAGACGTCGTTTTTTAGGGTTCCGTACCCAAAGGGTAAAACGGGACCCTATTACTAAGACTTCGCTGTCCGTCCGTCCGTCCGTCTGTCACCAGGCTGTATCTCACGAACCGTGATAGCTAGACAGTTGAAATTTTCACAGATGATGTATTTCTGTTGCCGCTATAACAACAAATACTAAAAACAGAATAAAATAAAGATTTAAGTGGGGCTCCCATACAGCAAACGTGATTTTTGACCAAAGTTAAGCAACGTCTGGCGTGGTCAGTACTTGGATGGGTGACCGTTTTCTTTTTGCATTTTTTTCGTTTTTTTTTTTGGTTTATGGTACGGAACCCTTCGTGCGCGGGTCCGACTCGCACTTGCCCGGTTTTTTTTTGTTAAACCGTGATTTTTGTTAAACCGATTCTACAAGTATTTCTTTCTACTCGTTGATTTTAATACTTGAACTGAAACTTCGTATACCAAACTGCATATAATTGCATACTTTTTAGGTACTATGGGCTCCCGACTCAATTGTAATGATTTCTAAAGAAACGCTCGCATTACACAATAAACATGCAGACGTAGATGTAAATCTGTATATAATCGTATACTGCCAGAGTAAAATTTTCTCTCATTTGTGCCTTTTTCTACACATTTAGTGAAGGAGTTCTTGTTCTAGCCTACGTGGCAGCTGTGGACAAATAATACAAAACAAAGAAAACTTATGAATAAAAGCTAAGTAGATCCTTGTAAAAGAAGACCTTCTGAAGAATTAGAAAAAAGTTTTCGAAGTAAGTAAGTTATTGATATGGACGCCGCCACAGAACATATTATTCTTATTTCTGTGGACGCCGCTTTGGACAAATATACAAAATAGACAAACCTATGAAGAGAAGCTAAGTCGTTGTGGAAGTAGACTTTCTTCCAGAGCTCGTCGGCTGGAGCCAGCCTTCTAAAGAAGTAGAACAGAGTCTCAAAGACACGGGAGCAGTTGACCACGTGGACACCGCGTTGGTGAAGCGGGAATGCGTACTGGAGGAGAACAATCATGACATTTTAAGGATATATTAGCATCGATATTGACAAAATGTTTAAATTAGAGTTGTACACAAACCTAAAACACGAAACCTTGTCTGTTCTTTTTCCGAATTTAGGTACGAGTAGGTGCATTACTTTATTTACCACTCTAGCAATTTTTTTTAGTAGCAAGGGTGATTGGTATATTATGTAGGTCTTCAAGAGCTCTTTCATCATCATCATCATCAGTCGTTCCCTCAATGCTGAGGATCGTGACATCATGTCCTAATATTGCTGACCAGTCTCTTCCATAGGCTTCTGTCACCCGCCATATGTACGGCTTCCTGCAGATGTCGATGCAACGGTGTAGTAATTTGTGCGCTCCATCTAGCAGATGATGGTCTGCCGTGAGTCCTCTGGCCCTCAACTTTGCCCGTCATAGTCGTCATTTCTAAGCTATCAGGAGAACGTCGTGAGAGGTGGCCAAAATATGCAAGGATGCGGAAATATGGAAGAGTTCTTTACTTACTCCTAAAACGTTCATAGCTTGTAACGCGATCGTCGGAGTCAAATGCCTCATATGTTTCATGGTGATTCCCGCGCAGTCCACCATGGCCACTCCACCTAAGACTTGGAGCTTTGGCTGCATGATCCCAACTTCAAGGAGGAGCAGGGTGCCACGGACGAGATCCTCGACTGGAGTCGTGTCTGGGTCCCAGAGACCTGGAAATTGAAGATATTTAATGCAGTTAATTTGTCAGTTAACGTAAAATAAGGCAATTCACGTGCATTCTGCGGGCGCGGCATGGTTCCATTTTTATCGGCTTTCGCACTTACATACTTGTTAGAACGTGACAGGCATGGTGACAAGCGATAAAAAATGCGACCATGCTACCGACGCTGATCAAAAACTCATCATGCGGCAGCAGTTCCATTGCCGTATAACGTATACGTGTGGGTGCCGAAAGATAGGCGAGGAGCTGGCAGACCCCGATGGAGTTGGTGGGATGACCTGGTGTATCCCAACGACTGGCCGGAGATTGCTGAAAACCGAGACGGATGGAGATTGTGGATGGCAGCTTTTGCCCAGCAGTGGGATACCATAAAGGCTATTAATACACAGGGCACACCCTTCGAAGAACAGAAGACAACACGGTCAGGATCGCTTTCAGGTGGAAGCCGCACGGGAGCAGCTGAGGAGGCCGGCCGGCGCACACGTGGCAGCGTACTGTCGACGCCGAGCTGCGGGCAGCTGGACTGAGTTGGAAGAACAGGAGCGGATGGCGACGTCTCACGAAGGCTCTCTGTACCAATGGGGTACCTATAGGGCGACATCAACAACATCATTAACTAATAATTCTTACTAAGTCGGCACAATATGAGTCTGCCTACGTCAGGCCGGTCATACAGCACGCCCTCGAACACGTTGCCGAGCCGTCGCATGCCGAACCAGTCGACCCCGCGCCAGAGGTGCGGGTTCTGTTCTCGGAACTTGCAGTAGCGGACCATCTGGACAGTGGACTGACATAGGCTAATACAACGTGTCCTTACCAAGTCGGCACAATATGAGTCTGCCGACGTCAGGCCGGTCATACAGCACGCCCTCGAACACGTTGCCGAGCCGTCGCATGCCGAACCAGTCGACCCCGCGCCAGAGGTGCGGGTTCTGTTCTCGGAACTTGCAGTAGCGGACCATCTGGAAAACCATCATGTGCTTTTTTGAATTGCAAAGCAACTTTCGTTTTATGTATAACTTCGTCTGCGTGGAATGATGATGTGTTGTTTGATATCTTATGTTCTTTCGCGGGCATTTAAACTATTTCCATACCTTTCATCTATTTTTTTTTTTGATAACATCATCTAAAATGGTTCAAAAAACAATAATTAAAACTTATTTTATACTTTTAACTACTCAATCCCTTCGTTATTACTGCAGGGGTCGGACAAAAAGTGCGGATAACGTCAAACCACTTATAGGATGATTTCAAATAGTATTTTTGATTTTCATAAACAATTATCACTTATCATTTATCAACCTCTTTATTAAACGATATCTCCACTTGAAATGAGTAAGTACGTTTTTGACTGACACATTGTCAATCAGATGAACAATAAATTGACTTCGTTATTGTTTAGCTATTGTATCTTCACGATTATATTTAGCTAAAATTTATATTTACTAATGTATAGCGGAAGCAGTTATAAAGTTGACCCAAAAAATTTTTATTAAGCTATGAGCTTCATCACATATGTTCCTTGAGTAATTCTAAGCATTTCAAGCCTGGGAGGCAATAAGAAATGTTTTTGTAATGGATTTGAAATGGGTTTGTAATGGATTCAAACTTTCAACCCCTTTTTAACCCTGTTAGGGGATGAATTTTACAAAACGCTGAAATTACTTTTCCTGTCTTTTAATAATATCCCCAAATACAAAGATTCAAGTCCCGCGTTCGAAAAATTTTTTGATATCCATACAAACTTTCAACCCCTTTTTCACCACCTTAGGGGATGAATTTTCAAAAACGCTGAAATCAGATTTCTTGTATTTTAATAATATATCGTTTTACGAAGTTTCAAATTCCTAGCTTAAAATAAAACTTGAACCCCATACAAACTTTCATCCCCTTTTTAACCCCCTTAGGGGTTGAATTTCTCAAAATCGCTTCTTATCTCTTGTACACTTTATAAATGTAATCTAGTGTGCAAATTTCAATTTCCTATCTTTTGTAGTTTCGGCTCCGCGTAGCAAAAATCTCCAACCAAATTTTTCACCTTTTTACGTTTTTCTTGTAAAATTACTATGAAACTGAAAAAAACAAATATCAGCAATGAATTCTACGTCTTTGGTTTATACGAAAATGATACCAAACTTGCCCTAGTACCCACCAGGAACAGAATAGATTTTTTTTTTAAGATGACGGGTGGCGGCCGTCTTTGTACCCCACCCTCCCCCCCGCCCCAGGCTAGAAATGCTTAGAATTACTCAAATATCAGATGTGATGAAGCTCATAGCTTAATAAAAAATTTTTGGGTCATGTATGGCAGCGTTACATAACTGATTCCAGTATGTATAAGAAAACGCTCTAAAATGTCATCTTTTCTCGAATATTGTGGCAATTTTCCGTTTTTGGAGGTACGTGACACGGAAGTTTAAATACAAACTCAAACATCACATCATCATCATGCACATAGGGCAAGATTACGTCATTTTTACGTCATCCGCACTTTTTGTCCGACCCCTGGAGCCCTGGACTTATTAGGTTGTTTACCTACCTAATTGTTTTATGAAGCAAGTAACAATAATTTCAAACGCCCAACCAAATTAGCTTTTTACGACACCGTTATACGGCTTCCATCTATTTATAAGTACTAGGGCAACATAACTCACCAGGCGGTGCGCTCGCGCGGGCACGGAGCGCCTGGCGCGCAAAAACCGCAACAGAAAAGCGTCGTCCATCTGCGGCGGCTGGCATTCTCCGCGCTCTGTGAACGAAAAGGCGTTGATGTTATTCTTTGAGGGTTATGGGAGCCTGGTACCGAATAAAATCTTTCATAACGTAACAATTTATTGGCAAATGAAAATCAAATTGATGAGATTGGTGGTGGTTTGGTTGGCTGATTTCCATTGGCTGATTCACATTCTGCGTTTTTGTAGTTTATGTGATGTGACTCTTATGGCTATCGAATTAAAGTCTAATTTTGTTAAATTCACTCGTTTTCGTGAGATACAAGAAAAAGTGACAAAGGTAAAAAATAAACCTTTGTAAGTGATATTATGTGTTCATCGCGGCTCTAGCGTCTCTATCTGATTAAAAGTTTGAAAGATCAAGGCGTCTCCGAATTTTTAAATTTTATGATTAAAGGTAACCGTAAATATCATATAACCGTCATTGTAGATCTGTGATCTCAGATCAGAGGGCGTCTCTCTGGCACGACAAACGTTATCTCTCACAGCGAGCGAGCTCGGAGAGCACAGAAAAAAGAACAAATCGAACCATATTCGAACTGTTATTTTCTGTTGAGACGTACATCTAGATTGTTATCACGATGGACTGAGTACTTTAACTTTGTTTTACTTTTCTATTTCATTCTGCTTTCGTTTACCAAACTTGTTTCGTAATTTAGATGTTTTCACTTTCATTCAGCCTTTCCTTCGTTCAATTGTTTTTCTCTTTTTTGGGCACTTTATTAAGACCAAGTAAATGATTTGGTAAGCCTAATCAATTGTTATTATAGTGTTGTAATCAAGGTTATGTGGTGTGCCGAGCTGCAGAGTTAAGTTAAGACGTCACACCATTAGCACTGTGCCATTAGCCTATTTTATGTTGGTGAACGTTGGTTGGTACTTATAATGAGTACGTTCATTTCGATATTTGGCTTTGGCTAAAACTGCTTGCTTTTGACTATTTTAGAATTCTTAGATTGCCACAATTAATTTGTAAATAAATAAACACCATAAAGCAATGAAAATAAGAAGAAATATGAATTTTATCCTTACTTACTTTTATATATTCATCTATTTTAAAATTAGTTATAAAACGGAAATGTTCTCATCATTCATCATACCCGTCATCATAATACCATTTGGATTAGGTTTAACAGGTCAGTGACAGGGACATCGTCTAACCACTGGCCGAGACATCTGCTGCTAAAAGTAACGGGAGAGGAAAACCGAGAAAAAGGTGGATGGACTGATGTGTGAGAGATGATATGAAACGAACGCAAGTGAATGATGAGATGATGGGCGAGAGAGAGGTATGGAAGAAAACATGCTGCGCCGACCCCAAATGAATGGGATAAGGGCAAGAGAATGATGACAAGCCTTAGACATCTTCCACCGGAATGACACTATGGGTCACCTCTCCAGCCACAAATGTGACGTTACCGTATATCAAGTCCCGCAGCTCCTGTATCTTGCGCGCTCTGCTCTCCGGGTCCTCGGCGCACAGGCTCCAGGCCTCCTCGTCGAACTCGGGGCTCTCGTGGCGGTCGCACTCCTCCTGGTATGCGATCTCCCACCGGAGCATTTAGCCACAAATGCCACGTTACCGTATATCATGTCCCGCAGCTCCTGTATCTTGCGCGCTCTGCTGTCCGGGTCCTCGGCGCACAGGCTCCAGGCCTCCTCGTCGAACTCGGGGCTCTCGTGGCGGTCGCACTCCGCCTGGTACACGATCTTCCACCGGAGCATTTAGCCACAAATGTCACGTTACCGTATATCATGTCACGCAGCTCCTGTATCTTGCGCGCTCTGCTGTCCGGGTCCTCGGCGCACAGGTTCCAGGCTTCCTCGTCGAACTCGGGGCTCTCGTGGCGGTCGCACTCCGCCTGGTACGCGATCTCCTCCCATCGGAACGGCATTATGGTGTCCTGGTGAAAGAATTAAATACATATTGATTTTGAAATGGCTGCGTGGGTGCGTGGGCATGTTTGGACGTCAAACTTTGGACGTTAAGAATCTTTCAAACCTCGATCGGTGTCATACAGAAAAGAAAAAATAGTATAAAAAATGCAAATCTTCTTTTTCCTCCGGTTATCCCGGCATTTTTCCACGGCTAATGGGATTTTTTTTTAAATGAAATGAAGGCAAAAGAAAAAAAAATACTGCTGCGGCGTTGATGGGTGGATTTCATCACTAAAAATTTCACCATACAAAAATTTTATTTTTTTAAATGTTTAATTTAACACGATTCTAGCTGTGTAAAGTAATAGAGGGCTGTATATTGAGGATATTTATGGTATTTATATAATCATTTGTGGCTTATATTTGAAGTTATCGCTTTCGGAAAATAAAAACGCAAGATGGTGATGACAACCATGCTATGGTAATGACTCTTTTATGGACGGTGATGACACTGCATGTACGGTAATGACGATTTGGGAACTAAATTATATATGTCTTCAAAACGTATAAAAAAATATATAAACTTTTTTTAATTGTAAGGATTTAGAACTTCAATAAACATTACAAATAACATGTTTTTGAACGTAAGACTAGCTTCATAAATTATTTTCAGTAAATTATAAAAAATACATTTTTTTCGTATAATAAATAAATATATAACAATTATTTGTATTGCATAATTTTAAATAATTTATATTCAGAAATATGCAATTAATGTATTTTATTTTTTTGGGTTTTTTCAATGTTAAATTATAGTATCAATATTGTACTCTTATTATCAGTTTTAACCCGCATCTTCTTTTATCTACTGCATAACTTGGTATTTATATCATATTAGAAAATTGCTGGCTTACCAATGAGCGTAATTGTTATGGTATATTACGTTTTTATTTGATAATTTGATTCATTACCTAAGTTTGTAATGTTTGTATTTTTGTTGTTTTATAAAGTAACTTTAAAAATAGTTGTAATGATTCAAATGCATATATAGTTTGTTTAATAGCTAAACATTTTTATATAATCAGTGTTTTATAAGTTGCAAGATCCCTACTTTTAATGCATGTCATAAGTTACAAAATGTTAGGTATTGGGCCAAATGGGTCGGGTGACTAACAAATGGTATAATTATTAATTGCTGTAATTATAGACATCAATTAATGTAATATCATCAAAAAACATAAGGCCATCTGGATAGTGAGCCAGTACCGTAGCCTATGGTCGCTTAAAACATAATAGATGTTGTTTGTTTAAATACAATGTTTTAACACGACTAACATGCAATTACAGCTCTAAGTTGCACGATTTACATGTATTAGACTATAAAAAACAAAAAAAAATGTTCTAAGTTCTAAGTGACCTAAATTTTGCCTACTTAGTCAACATTTTATATAAAACCTAACCATCCCTCTAGTGTGAAAGAAATAGTTATATCTTTTTCTACATTTATTCTACATTTATAAGGTAAACATTATATAGTGTTAGAAGACATAGAAAACGTTTTTTCAACATACAGCTTAATATCATAGTGAATTATACCAAAATAACTAGAAAAGTTTCTGAGAACCGTCATCACCATACACATGAAATCATCACCGGTCGTCATTTTTTCCCGGTGATGATGGGTATGGTGTTGACGATTTGAGAGTTTCTTGTTTTTATTTCTAGAATGGGAATAATAGTAGTTAATGTCTTTGCCACACAATAAATTTCATGTAGTTTTCCATTCATTTCGATAATTATTTCTAATATATCATTCGTAACTTCTTTAAACCAAAGCATAACGGTGATGATGCTCGGTTGTGACAAACTACGGTTTACAAATTTGTTCGTCATATTTCTTACGATTCAATGATGTGAATTTATAGTGAAATCATTTTTTGCATTTTATACTAAAGTGAAAAATAGGGCAAGGACCTTTAGCGGTATTTTGTTGTTTATACACGGAGATAAGCTCACATTGACATAACCATGACGGTGTTGACGAATATTCGTGACAAAATTTTAAATATTTTTAAATGTACTTTCTCGGTGAAGGAATTATTGCATATTTATTCATGTGTTAAACAACAACATGGAAAAGATATAACTAAAAGAAAAATCGCAATCGTACGATAGGTATGCTATAATTTTCACTGCAAACAAAAAGGTTTAGATTTTTCCGGTAGACGGTGATGATTTTAGACACATGAAACATTTTATATAAAAAAAACTATTAAGTTATTGAAGATGGTAACTGAAGGAACATTAAGATAATAGTTCTTAAAAACATATAAAAAAGTTGCAACTCGCACAACCCACTAGTTTTTTTTATAAAGACCGAACCATAACTTTTCGCCTGATTTTGAAATCCACCCTGATGCCGCCATATCTATTCGCCGCCGCAATGACGCCATATAATCGTGGCAGTAAAGCAGCGGCGAACGTCGCTCATTTTATGTCAAGCGCAAATGTCGCAAAACTAAATCAGCTGCAGTTGCTATCCGAATGTCACCTTTATTATGTGCCTACCTATAGGTATTTACAAATCAAAACTAACCGTACTTACATTGGACATGCATTCCTAAATGAACGAAGATGATTATAGTCATTAGTCCTTATATGCATTATGGACATACAAGATGTATAGGTAAACTATGTATGTACATTGTACAAGTTGCATAAACCAAAGTAATTTGTTAGAACTGATAGATCTGAATTGACCAACATCCTAAATCGCTTTATAGCTGTAGGAAGCCGCCGTTGCAACACATAATCTATCAGGCGTTATCAATAGTTTCTGGTGGCAAAAACCACCCTTAGTACATAAGCAATAAAGTTAAAAATAACAAAATAGTGGATTATGATATTTGTGATATTGTACAAATCCTGTAATGGATTGTAATCGCTTCTGCTGATTAGGTACCTATCTGTTATAATGATTAGTAAGTAGGTATGTATTGTTTTCCTTTTTTTTATTCTAATCATACCACGGATTTACAAATAACCCAGATAGTATAGGTAGTATTACAGCTACATACATGTCAATCATTTCGTTTTTATTAGTACTTACCCACCTACCTGTTCGTTGTAGTTTTTCAATCTCCAAATTCGGTATCACGGGCACAAACGATCTCCTGGTTATGTCATGGTTTCTGAATTGATTTTCTCATAACACCATTTACTCGTAGATTAAACACCTACCATGTACTTTATACTCGCATTGCTCATAATATTTAGGTGCAAATCTGTGTTTAACTGGAAAAACCAATGTAAAATTATGACTATCTTCACACATAACAGTAACTTACTTAACTGAAGATCAGTTGCCGCTGGTGGTGGTGGATTAAGATTAGTGTTCGGCGAACGTTTGGAATTGTATTAGGTCTATTACCTGCAATTGCTATTATAAAGCCACTATAAAGCTAATCGTAAATCTAATCTAATGATTTATTGCACCCTGCAACAAATTAATCACACGGGCATACATTTATTTATGCTCGTATACCTATGTAGTTTTAATTAACGGCATTTGTTGCCATTTTGGGATGAAATCTCTTAGTAAAATTCTTATTTAACCTGCACCTGTACATATCTAGTAGGTACAAAATCTGTTCATAAAGTATGTACTTATAGCCGGACGTTGAAATAACAACTTGCATAGTTAGAAAAGTTTTTACCAGGACCTAATTTGGATTAAAATTAGTATTTAGCACGTAACATGTAATAGGTAGTTACTTTTTCGGCAATTAAAGCAATTCATTTTTAGGTTAGTTATTTTGTCATAAGCTTAAAATAAAATTAAGTGAAAACAGGCCTATGTTGCTCAATTTTCTGATCTGTCCTTAACAAACGAGTAGAACCGCCGGCGTCAATAGTATTTACAAGTTACAAGTTAACATTCACTAGCCCTTCACTTGTACTTAAATTAAGTAATAATAAGTACCTAATGTATATGGCGCACATGAATCGAAGCCACCGAAGGGCAACTTTATTGCTTAACTATTATAATTTCGGTACAACCATAGAGAAAAAAATACATAGAGTGCTCACTCCATACATAAAACGACTATTATTTTCGCAGTCGACATCTAGCATCGAGTAGCGAAATTATCAGTACTGTGTTACTTGACAATAGATGTTGCAACGACCGCAAAGTTTAATGCTCAACAATTTCCATCTAATATATTAACCCGATCAACCGGAACTCTATTTTCAACTCCTGCTTCTAATAATAGTTGTAAATTGTTGTTCAATACAATTTTCGTATGAGAACCTCCGAGAACGTTGCCACGAAATCCCGATCGACCAACAGATCAAGCGCCGTAAGTGGAACTGGATTGGACACACACTCCGGAGGGGGCCCGACCATATACCTAAACAGGCCTTAGATTGGAACCCCCAAGGAAAGAGAAAGCGTGGCCGTCCCAAACAAACCTGGCGGCGTGCGGTGTTAGACGAGGCGAAGAAGATAGATAAAGATAAGATAAAAGATAAAAAATAGTTTATTCAAGTAGGCATATGTGACGTCCCACGGTCAAAGGTACCTTATGGCGGGTATGGAGTTATGCATACCCCAGTAATCTACAATAAATAAGCTATCGATAACACAAAAGATCAACCTCCTAAGTTACGTAGTTACAGAGATATGATTTTTTGAAAATAATGTTGTGAATTGAGCAACTTTACGATAGAGAAGTTTTAAGTTTAGCCGCCTAAAAAACTATGTTCCTGAAGTAAGTTACATAGTTGACTACAAATAATAATACCTTATATATCTGAGATTAAAAAAATGTTGCGACTTGTTCTGTAATGCAAATAGAAACCTTTGATATCGACTGATTTATATGTATACTAACCAATCTCTTGAAAATAAAGTTTTATTTCATTTTCACGATTGATTGCAATGAGCTCTCAAGATTTAAATTTTATCTATTAGAAAACGACACTGAGAGACAGTTTAAGCAAAAAACAATACCTATTTAGAGGTAAAAATTTATTTTTTAACTTTTTCATATAAAATCAGAAAATTGAAAATTTTTACTTTTAATGTAACACACAATCAATTTTTCTGAGCTCATATGAAAGAAATTCTGTCATTCAAATTAAATAAATCCTAAAACCCCAACTAAATACTATATTTAACCCCTTATGCCACTTTAAACTTACATAACAATAACAGTATTTGCTCCATACATTTACGAAAAGGTACCTTATGGAAATAAATCCCATAATACATCACTACAAAACATCAATCACATTGAAGTTTATCTTTTATGAATAGAAAATATTAATTTACATTAAACTGCCACAAATTTAATTAGTTCTTCGTCATAATAATCTTAAAAAAGACCAATAATTTGTATGTAATGAAAAGGTACCTTGTGGTTAAGTTACATGAGGAGGCATGATGATGATGGAACAGTTAGGATAAACTAATAATATTTTGGGGTAAAGATGGTATAAATCGTCTATTTCTTATCAATAATATATTTTGGTTGCCATTGAAGACAAGCGGCATTGAGGTTCAATGACCTCAGATATTCCATAACGCTACGTCTTACGTAGGCGAACAACGCGCGAACGCGGCGCGGCGCGGCGCGGCGAAATCAATCCTTTGATGCCCATAGAAGTGTCCTACGTAAGCGATCTCGTTGCGAACGCGGTGCGGCGCGATTTGCACGCGAATGTCAGGCGGCGCGGCGCGGCGCGGCGCGGCGGCGGCCGCTTTCGCCACGCCGCGCCGCGCCGCGTTCGCGCGTTGTTCGCCTACGTAAGACGTAGCGTAAGGTAATGCGTCGGGTATTGGCATTTTTCAGCAAACTAATGGCTGATTTATTGCATGCGACCAAACCAAATGAAGATTATTCTAGTTAAGAAAGACTTGACGAGAGTAACTTTGGTATAATAGCAGGCTACTTGGATTTGTAATGTCGGTCGATGTACGGTTATAATATTTGCTAGGCGCCCCAACCAGAACTGAAATTATCAAATTAGTTTTGCGGAATGCTAATACAGTTCTCTACCAAACTTCTTTACCCGTATTGACTAGTTTTTTTTGGGAATTTTCAACCTTTTTTCCATAAGGTACCTTTTGTACTAAACTCTGAGACGACATTACTAGGCTTATAACTAACTTATAACAAAAATAAAAACAGGTAAACAAACTTTACGCATTAAGGTTTCAGATCACACAATAAAAAAAAACCGGCAAAACGTCAAATAAATTTACCGGCTCCAACCGTACACCTCTGCCCCGAGAAGATTTAAATCCCCCCTCAATTGGAGGAGGGTATCCCAATATGGGACCGGCAACAAACTCGGCGGGACACATCTTTTCAAAACATTATTACATCTTATAATTAACATGCATTACGAGTAATTAATACAATTTAAGTTACTATAGAATTCATGCAATTATACTCAGTGAGTACATAAATTATACTCAGTGAGTATATAGATAGGGAAGTCTAGGAGCGAAATGAAGCGAGAAGCTCAAGATCGATCTACATGGAGAGTCACTGTGGACGCTCTCTGCCCCATCCAGGGGACATAGGATCTTAAGTCAAGTGAGTCACAATTGTCGTGAGTCGCGACACAAGAGAGTTCTAGTATCAAGCGGTACTGATAATTCCGCTACTCGATGCTAGATGTCGACTGGAAAAATAATAATCGTTTTGGTATCAAAACTGATACGGAGTGAGCACTCTATTCTGACCATGTTTCTCTATGAAACAATGTTTGACTATTTTTATTACAAGCTTGTTAACGTTTATTTTAACTATGTAAGTAGGTAATCAAATACCGTTAGTTTATTTTAGGTCAATATCACGGCCGTTTTGAAAGCCTAATTCCTTTAATGGAAAAATATTCTAGATAAAGTGCCTTTATATTTTTATGATATTTTTGACCGTTTGGCAGCTGTTTCCGTTTGGGTAAATACTTAAAATGTTTTTAAAGAAATTAGAAGTAGAAATTTTAACCTTTTGTATGAGCGTCGCGACATGTCGTGGTCAAAAATCGTGCGTGCTGAAAGAAATACCTACGTTTACCTGACGTTTATAATGACTTAACGACGCCCTCACACTTTGTCCTGTTCAAGACAACTCGCTGCAAAGTTAGCTTAGACGGAGTGTACCGTAAAATGGGGTGAGTTGTGTGAAATTTGACTTTCAAACCTCGATAAAATTTTATTTTTACGTGTGAAAACTGAATGGTGTATATAATTTGTGGTTCGGACGTTTGTATTTTAGTACTTTGACGATAAAGAGGAAAATCCACCTCACCCCGTATTGCTTCGTATTTGGGGTGAGAGGGTTTTTCATACAAAGATGATTTTGGGAAATTGTTGGATCGTTTTTTTTTATTATGCGTATTACTATAGCCCCATTTTAAATTGGAATACATTATTTTTGTAGCAGTAGCCTTAAAATTCCTTCTCACCCTCTTTCAAATCTTCTCTCCTCATTCATAACCCAACTCTCCCCGCGAAACCTACTCACACCGTTTTACGGTACTTAAAGTTTCACGTTTTTAAATGCAGTGGCAAGTGGCTCATAACGTCGCCAAACCGTTTGTATAAATACAAAAGCGAGTGACAAACGGTAATGAGTTGGTAATTGCAGCGGACTGCCGTTGTCGTCACGGTGCACAGTTCATTGCGTAAGACGGCGAAAAAATGGCTGCTTTGGACCTAATAGAGAGTATAGAGACTAGAGATGCAACGGATAGTTGTTTGGCCGGATACCGGATACTCGGCCTGACCATCGGCCGAATATCCGGTATCCGGCCACCGAATATTCGGCCAGCGGAACTATACCTACATTTCGGTTTTTCAGGTGCGTATTCTGCAGGTTTGACCTGTTTCCTAGTAAACGTTCGCGCGGACTCATTTTTAGGTTCGAAATGAGTGCGCGTGCAAGTCAGTAGAATGATTAAAACATGGACATATATATCTATGGATTAAAATGTTTTAAAATAATAAACAAGTACGATTATGACCGTGTCTGTTTCTTAAATCCAATTTGTTTACTCCGAAATCAAGCAATGTTACTATCCGGTATCCGGCCGGATAGTAGGTCACTATCCGGTATCCGGCCGGATTGTAAAATAATGGCCGGATAGGCTTGATACCGGATAGTAACCGGATATCCGGTGCATCTCTAATAGAGACCCCACAGCGTCTTTATATTAGAGCATCGAAATCGTCAGCGCTATGGAATATGGTGTGGCTGCGCAGTTGCGCCAACGTTGCGTCAAGCAGCAGCCATAGAATTGGTTAGACGGACGCCGACGATCGAGTGACGCTAGTGTAGGGTATCTCTAAGAAGTCTAACGCTACGTCTTACGTAGGCGAACAACGCGCGAACGCGGCGCGGCGCGGCGCGGCGAAATCAATCCTTTGATGCCCATAGAAGTGTCCTACGTAAGCGATCTCGTTGCGAACGCGGTGCGGCGCGATTTGCACGCGAATGTCAGGCGGCGCGGCGCGGCGCGGCGCGGCGGCGGCCGCTTTCGCCGCGCCGCGCCGCGCCGCGTTCGCGCGTTGTTCGCCTACGTAAGACGTAGCGTAAGAACCCTCCCATATTATTAGCGTCTTTTGAGCGTTGGCGTCTAGTCAGTGCTATAGAATATGGTGCGTCGAGGAGCAGCCTTTTTTTGACTTGACTAGACAGACGCCGACGCTCGGGCGACGTTAGCGTCGGCGATAGTGTGAGGTCACTCTTTGGTCCATAAATAAGTCGTATTTTCGGCAGTCTTATGCAAGAACTAGGTGACTTTCAAACATCAATCATCCAACAAATAATGCACATATATCTGCGCTAATATTAGCTATGCCACTTACAATTGTGTCGCTTAACTTCAAACTCGGGTTAATCCATTGGACCCTCTCAGCAAATATCTACCCTATTACGTTTTCTTAGTACCAAAATCGCATAATCTGACGACAGATGGATTTACCCGAGTTTGAAGTTAAGCGACTCAATTTTAATTCCTATGAATATATTTGAAAAACAAGTTGTCAGCTATTGGAATTAAAGCGTTTTCACATTGTCTGATCCGGTGCCAAATAGCATTTATTTATTCATTGTTTAAATGCTTATTAATCCAAAAGATAACGTTAAACCAAAAGCCGTAGGCAACTCTGTAGCGCAGAATTCCCTAAACTATAGGGTCGCGAGTGAAATTTGAGTGGGCCCTGAAATATTTTATACTCCCTTTTAAGACGACCAAGAGGTGGGTCCTGAATTTGACAGTTTTTGTTAGGTTAGGTTAGGTTAACTTTGGGAACCTGCTATGGCTTCTTTTCTCCAAGGATCATCCGACATACTATATCGGATCGTCGAACCAAACTATACCTTTCAAATTTAAAGTAACTAAGTATATAGTTCGTTAAAATTACTTGAATGAAAAGTATGACTACGGGATGATTGTATCGTCAAGGTGCATAGTTCTTACATAAGACGAACGAAAAAACAGCACTTAAGTAATAACGAATCTAATGGCGGGTGGTTCTCAATCATCAGTAGATACATAGCGTAATGAGCAGAATGACCTTATCTGATGATTAAGCTGTTTTATAATTATGTTTGCAACAAATTTGTAAACATCAACCGGGTGATTCCGAGGTTATGGCTCGGAATGAAAGTGATGAAGATGATCACACTGACAAACTTTTCTCGTAGATCTAAAACGCGAAATAGTCTTACTACATTATTGCAGAGGAAAGGGCAATTTCGTGGATGAGTTTCGATTTTGTCGGTCGACGCGCCTACATTTTTTTAAATTTGCCGCCTTTTTCTAGTGACAAAGTGTCCGAGTATAGATTAAAATAAGTAGGTATGTATTCGTGTAGATACAGCAACCAAAGTTTGCTATCGTCCTTTTAGCATTGACACAAGACTTACGAGTACCTGTTAGCTTAGCCGAGGTTTTTTATAACTAAGGAACTTTTTATGGAGGCTAGATTTAGTACCTATGTTTTCTGGTTTGGCACTAAGGCTCCATACACTTCCGTTATAGTCGCGTTCATTATTGCCCACAAAGCTTTGGTAAGAAACAATAATACGTCTACCTTATTGACGTGTCACTTAGAACTTTTTCGAAGTAGACAGGAATGAAAAGAAACTATGATAATTGATAAGAACAATAAAAATACCGCTTTCTCTGCTACTCCTACTGAAATTTCTTTAACCGTAAGTACATAAATATGCTGCGATGGCTGGCTAAATTTGTGATTGTGAGGATGTGATGAGGGGCGATGTAACGGCCGAACTAACTTTGC
Organism: Cydia fagiglandana; assembly: GCF_963556715.1. Classification (NCBI taxonomy): domain Eukaryota; kingdom Metazoa; phylum Arthropoda; class Insecta; order Lepidoptera; family Tortricidae; genus Cydia; species Cydia fagiglandana. The sequence goes on from NC_085943.1 coordinate 5,378,207, forward strand.
AATTTGACATTTGTAACATGACAAATATGACAATGTCTCCACTTATCCAAAAGTAGCTACGTTACCTATTATGTTCGAATCGAATAGGGCCCCGTTCTAAAGTGACACTGTTCTGACCTTACACGGTTGTCTCAACGTGTGTATTGACTATTGACCGTTACTGAGTGAGTAGGTATAAGTAAATACTTAGCTAATGTCAACATCGTCATTGAAGTGATAAAAAAGAAGACGACTAGCGTTACTACGTTCTTACAGCAAAATCGACCAATGAATGGTAAATTCGATTTCTTTTTGAAGCGACAAATGAATGAGACATAAAAGTTATCCGGGGGTTTGGCAGTTATCATATGGCTCCTCTACACGATGGGCCAACGCCGGTCACTCCAAGGGACGCATTTATGCGTTAGAGCAGCGGTCGGCAACCAGCGGCCCGCGGGCCGCATACGGGCCGCCAACCTCTCGCTTGCGGCCCGCGAGCCTCCCTGGCTATTTTGTATGTAGTACTGACGATCGACATGTCTGCTAAAGTCACAAATATTACCAAAGTGCGGCCCGCGTCCTCTTCGTTAAGTACTATGTGGCCCTTGGCTGCTAAAAGGTTGCCGACCGCTGCGTTAGAGGGAGCAAGTGATATTGCTATCTCATTCTACCGCATGGCTGCGTCCCTTGGAGTGGCCGGCGTTGGCCCATCGTGTAGAGGAGCCAATAAGTGGAGACCAAAGTGCAAACCAGGCAAGCAAATGGTAAAAGTCAATTTAAGGATGACTCACGTTAGACCGGGCCGTGTCCGGGCCGGAGTTTCCGGTGCATCGTTTTCTATGGAAAGCATCTGTTGTTTTCTACCCATAAATGACTTCTTCGCGTCCCTTATTATCGGGATGTTTCGTCCGAAATTCGAACCGACAGTCGAACGTGAACTAAAACTTTCGAAGATAGTTTACTGTTCGCCCTTATACTTACTGTGATATCGATCACAATTGCACAAGTGTGTCGCAGGAGCAATGGACCATGCTATAATGATGATTGCATTTGCAATATCTGGGGCTAATGGCCACATAGGCAATATAGGCATTCGATGCTGTGCTAATTTACACAAAAGTAAGTACCTACACAACATTTTCAGCCGAAACACACTAACACAATCAAAACGTCCACTATGGCGTTTCTTATAAACGATTACCACTGGACTAGGCCCCCTGGCCTCATAATTGTCGGCGGCTGATCGTAAAATCAGGCAGATTATGAAAGTCATTGTCTGGTTCCCTGAGTCGACGAAGCCCCGCTAAGCGGGGCTCCTATTTCTAGACAGTTTAACTCTTCGGGCATCTGAAGCAACTTAACGAAGCTAATCCAACCTATCTATTGGTTAATCATTTACTGTGTCTACTTCAAAGGTACAGGAACTTTACTGATTTTACGATCGGCCGCCGACATACATTTTGTCACTTTTATGAGTCCAATCGCCGTCCCTGAATAAAAGATGATTCAAGCTAGACTGAGCCGGGGCCGGGCCGGAGCTCGATCACTTGAAAACACCACGTGATCGGTATCATCCGTCATAGAAAATGTCGGACGCCTCGGCCCGGGCACGGCTTGGTCTAGCGTGAGCAATCCTTAAATTGCGTTATAGCGGCCTTTAAAAAATATGCCTGTTTTCGTAGGTAATTAATTTTTCACAGGTCGACACATAACTACGAGTAGGTCAAGTAGTATAATTAATAATTATTAATTATTCCTATGCAAGTATATTTAAATAAATTTAATCAAAACACGCTGAACTGCTTTCAACATTCTTGTTTGCACGTTTAAATGTGGCCTCAGCTTATTTTGATCAAAGATAAATCTTTGCTCAGATTGCAACGTGACAACCCTGAAAACGTGAAGAAACGCAAACAAGTACTTGCCTACTTACAATTTATCTCGGCTATTTGCCTTAAATCTAGAATGTTACATTAGTCTTTCTTAGTGATCCTTTGGCCGGGCTTAATAAGGTTATTAGCCCCAAGAGTCTAGGATCTTAAATAGAACTAGGCTCGGGGGCTAAAGAGCTAAATAGGCTTTTAGCCTTTTAGGCGTCAAGAGATGAGGCGAGCACTAAAAAAAGAGCTCCAAAGGCTCGAGTCTTTTGGATCACTAGTCTATCTTTACCTAAAGACACACATACATAGACTTGTTGGCACTGTCTGCAGTTATATATACCTACCTAAACTTTGTTTATTGTAATAAAATTAACAAAAATAATTTATTTGTACAAAAGGTTAATGGTATATTACATCATACAAAAATATCTTAAATAGATCTAAATATTAAAATATTTTAATCTAAAAGACCTCCGCGAGTTGTACCGGGTGGTCCGGGTGCAAAGGTGCCCATCACACTTGATAAAATTAATATAATTATAATATTTCAATGGTTTGTCCTGGCAAGAATAAGCTTTTCACACTATATATCTCTTGTATTTTTATTTTTATTTTTATATACCTACTATGAAATCATTAATTGTAATTCACTTGAATCTCATTGTAAATTGTAAATTAATATTTAAATGGGTTAATACCCATGTTGACAGTGTAGGTATGATCAGTACCAATAAATAAATCAATCAATTAATCAATATAACTCTGGCTAGACTTTAATAGAAAAAAAACTTGAGTTGATTTCACCAGAAAGACAAATTCATAACGGTTTAAGTATCTATGCTTGCACCAACAATTAGAATCTCTATGGATTACATTATTGATTAAATAGAAACAGTCGATTAGAGCACCATTAGCACTTTCTTTCACTTTTTCTTTATTAGTTTGCAATGTTTTCAGTCGTCATGTTAAAATTTGTCTGTTATTTCTTTAAATTATTGACTTAATGAAATTATGGCCTTTGATATGATTGTATTAGATCTAGCAAACTTCTTTGTGTTGGTTTTATCTGTGGGCGTACTGATGGAGTTATCCACGCGATAAAAATTGATTGGAACACAACCTACCTACGATTACTGAGTACCTACGCGCGATCATCATATCCGTGATCATTATTACCTACGATTACTGAGTACCTACGCGCGATCATCATATCCGTGATCATTATTACCTACGATTACTGAGTACCTACGCGCGGTCATCATATCCGTGATCATTATTACCTACGATTACTGAGTACCTACGCGCGATCATCATATCCGTGATCATTATTACCTACGATTACTGAGTACCTACGCGCGATCATCATATCCGTGATCATTATTACCTACGATTACTGAGTACCTACGCGCGATCATCATATCCGTGATCATTATTACCTACGATTACTGAGTACCTACGCGCGATCATCATATCCGTGATCATTATTACCTACGATTACTGAGTACCTACGCGCGATCATCATATCCGTGATCATTATTACCTACGATTACTGAGTACCTACGCGCGATCATCATATCCGTGATCATTATTACCTACGATTACTGAGTACCTACGCGCGATCATCATATCCGTGATCATTACCTATTAAAACGAGACAACACGAGCCTTCTTGAGATTACCGTGGGACTTAGTCAATTTGTGTATATCTATAGTAGTATTTATTTATGTTTATTATTGACAAAGGTTTAGGTCAGGAAGAGGAAAAGGTTAGGTCGGGGCGGGTCGCTAATAGTGTCATATATAATTAATAAAATATTTTACTTTTTCACAATACCACAGAATAAATAATAGTTCTAGGTACAGAAGACTCATCCTCTAACAAAACGTGTCGGTTACGATCAGGACAGATATGGCCGCTAGGTGACGACAACGCCACGCTAGCCACCAAAATTGGTGTGAAACGGGTGTACTTTTAGCTACCTGTAGCAAAGCCACGAAATCCCGGAGTGAGCCACGCCTGACAATACCAACCGTCGGAAAATAGTTGATAATGCCGGCACGGCGCCGGCGCAGGTGACGCGGCGATTAGTATTGCCTATCATCAGTGGCCCATCACAGCATAATGGACATTTGCATAAACACTTCGCGAGCCAAGCCAAGCCACGCAGTGACACAGTTTTTTTTGCTATTGACGTTATCCGACGACTCACTTGATTTGTTTGTTCTCTTGCGTTTAAGTTGAGGAAATATTTACATTTAAATAAGGTAGACTAGGTAGTGTATAGTCAAGGTAAGGGAGGTCGGCCGGGAAAACACTAGTTTGAACAAGAGAGTCGGATCTAGTTAAATTAACTCTGCATGACAACGTGTGGAAATGTCATCACAAATGTCGAATTTCCATGAAAATATGATTTTTATTAAGATACTCTCTCACTTAGCTTTTTTCAAGTCGGGGCAATGTTAGCTTTAATAACCTAACTTTGCAGATAAAGCTTCGTTCTAACCCGATAGCAAATCACGAAGTGAATTGCTGGGAGTAGAGACCCCTTGGTCTAGGTGTATATTTCTTTGGCAACTTCATATTTTCTTTAAACGAAGTTGTAATCCAAGTTATATTATGTAGGTATAATTATTAAAAGAGAAAGCAGTTCGATTTGATTGAATGGATAAATTGTATTTATTGACAAATACAAAATATTTTTTATCTACTTAAATATAAAAAAATAAAATAAAATTCTAATTTTATCATAATAAGTACGTACCTATGTGTTGTTTTTTACATACTAGAGTGACCACTTCCTCTCTAAGAAACAGGTTTTTAAGTAGCACCTAAACTTAAATGATAATGTGGTTGCTAACTTTGTTTCGTGGCTTTAATTCCCGTTCTTTTCTGAATAACGTGCGAAAATATAATTTTATACTTAATTATTTATTTATGATTTATCGTTGAAGGAAAATATGGGGACGAAACTGGCCTGAACAAGGTTTCCTCTCAGGATTATAAGGTCAGTCTCTTTCGTAAAAGCTATTGCTAACTCTTATAATTACGTTTAGCAATTAATTGTAAAAAAAACTCTAGTACACTGAGAGAAAAATCATTAGTAAACTAAACCAGGAATTAAAAAACAGTTCTGTACTGGGGGAAAAAATGAAGTTTAGTAATAATTATAGACGTTTCACTATTTCTGTAACGTTTATTTATTTCTACAAACAGCTCAGTAATCCCAAATCTAATTTCAACAAACAGATAATAGAAATTGCAAGAACTAATAGAAATTGCAAAAGTCAATTTGTTCCTATTAGTTGACTCTCCTTGTCCCCGGATTAAGTTTATTTTTGTAATTCTAAGTGTGTTTTTGTTAGTCTTTTCTCTCAGTGTAGTTGACATAGTTAGGCAGTTAAAAGTTTTCTATGGAAAGCTCCGGCTCGGGCAAGGCCCGGTCTAACGTGAGTCATCCTTAAATGCTCTCACCGGGATTCGAACCAGGAAATACCTGTTTCATAGGTAAAATTCAATAAAAGCTAAAAAAATATATAATACGGCGGCTACAAAATTTCTCTCGGAAACTCGCCTTAGTGGCACCCTACTTTCAATCACCAAAACTTGATTCCGAGACCCCAATGCTTCGAAAGTTGTTACTATATCACCAAAGTCGGAATACTCACTTTGGTAGCTAAATTTGGCATGACCTTAATTAATCGTTCAACGATAACAGTCTTTTATTAGTAAGGTCGCGAATCATGAATTATTAAATCAGTGTTAAACATTTATTTTATCATAACTAGAATGCATCTCAAGTAAATCATTACAAATAATAGACAATAATCATTTACAATTGTCGTGTCTGTGCCAATAACGATCGGCCATGACTTCTATTGTAACCGCTGCAGTGAGAGCGATACCTAATGCCGTATTCGAACTTCAAGATATTCACAAGAGACGACACGTACTAGATCCATTCTAGATAGGTTATAGTTTAGATATCAACTAGTTCTCTTTTGCAGCGCAATTCGGGCAACCAATGTCACTTTTACGTTAGATAGAGTAAGATATCTATTAGATGTGAATTAGATCTCTAAGTCATATCCTATGGAAATCGTTCAAGAGTATCTCCAGAATCGCGCAAATGTCAAATTGGACGGGTTAAATCTTAAACTTATCTTGGTGATGTCTAAAAGATGTCTAATAAATATCTATTTCATATTCCGAATCGGGCCCCTACTTATTTTACCACAAAACGGTCTGGAAAACGGGCCTATTTCCTATGGTTAATAATTTGGATACATTTTAGTAATGCTTTCATCGTACCTACTAATGTTTTCATCGTACAGCTGCCGAAAGTGCCGAACTTTCACGCTAAAATAGTTAGAAAATTTGCCTTTAAAGTCAGAACATTAAAAAAATACAGATAGGTACTTATAAAAATATCCTGTGAGTGTGTCATTTGACGGAAATGATGGTTGTAAATATGACGTATGATTAAAATAGACTTTATTGACAAATCAGCTTTTTTTTTGTTTTAATTTGTAATTATACTAATCTTAAAACGTAGCTACTGTCTTCTCGGATTAACGGTTTTTAACGTCAGTATGACTCACGATAGTTTAAATGTAATTAGTACGTGTATTAACATACAGTATGATGATATGTTAGTAAACATAACCGCACTTTTTCCGAGAGAAACTGTTTGTTTATGCAGTAGGTAATCGTACAGGCAGCAAAAATAGTAGCGTATAAAAGGCAGGCAGAAATAATAACTGCCACCCTCTGAAACTTACTTAATACTTTTCCAAGTAGAGATATAGTTTGTCAAAGGACTGTCTCATTTCAAACAGACAGAGAGAATCATACTATTTTTGTCTTAAAGTGGCCACTGACGAGCCTTCCAACAGTCCAAATAGCGTGGCTGCAATCCAAAATCGGTCCGTGAATGTCAAAAACGTACAATGTTTAATATTAGGATGCCGTCCATTTGGATGAATCCATTGTAACGGCATCCATTTGGAAGGCTCGTCAGTGGCCTGCTTTACACTAGTACTAGCACCCAAAAGAAAAGGATGGGATGAATATAGCTTTTATTGTTCTTATTTACTGACTAATTTGGTTTGACAAACTATATATATATCTCTAGGAGACTAATTATAACTTGCTTATGTTGATATAATTTTGTTTTTTTTGTTCGCATTCGTAATGATAGCAAAATTACTTCATTTAGGTAGGTATATAGGTACTTGTCGAAATTTAGGTTGGACTCTAGATTTCATGTTCAAAAGTATCTCATCCAATAGAGTCAGACGAAGACAAGTCAGCTGCAGAGATTTTGACAGCACACGCAGTGCAAGTGTTATTTTAAACATCAAACTTCTATGAAATTCTATAAATAACACTGGCACTGCGTGTGCTGTCAAAATCTGTGCAGACTTTTCTTGGTCCTAACTCTATGTACTTACTGATACTGACTGTACAGGTGTGTAAGTATGAAGAGTGTAGACAGCCGAATGTTGGTAAGTACCTACCGAGGACGTAATGAAGAGAAAGTGTACCTACCGCAGAACCATTTTGAGATGATGATTATCGATGGCATACATAATTTTCGTGTGCCATAACTCGATGTGTATTGTAAACCGCAATTATTGCCTGACAAGGAAGGGTACCCAATTGTCCGGCTCCGATTTGATTTATTTTTAAATAAGTAGCTATGTTATAAAGTAGTCTAAAATAACAATAACAGACACGTATTGTTTTAGCGTTTAACTCAACATACTGGGAATAAATTGGCCTACAAAGAACTGGTCCTGAATAAAAGTGAAGCGAGTGAAACGATGACAAGTATTAAACTTTGAAGTGAGCCTTTTTTGTAAAATATGAATTTGAGCCAAAATAAAACACGTGTCCATTATTTTTTCATGTTCTCCAACATATATTCAAACCAGTAATTAACTAGCAATTTGCTAGAACAAAACTCTCTACAGAAATTAGAGGGTTTTGTCACTTTTCAGTACTTTGGAGGCCAATTTCTCCTAATAGGTTGAGTATGGGCAGCTTAATAAAATACGTGGCTGTTATTTTGAATTACTCTATAACATATATAAAAATAAATCAAATCGGAGCCGGACAGTTGGGTACTCTTCCTTGTGAGAGACGAAGGGTGGGAATTTTTAGAGGAGTATTGTTACTAAGTTTATAAGTAGGCAAAACGTTGTATCCACTGATACACACCTCTCAGTATCATTTTAGTCGGATGTTCATATCCGACTTTATGGAAGCCATCCCACACTAGCGTCTTTTGAGCGTCGACGTAGTCAGCGCTATGGAAAATGGCGTCTTTGCGCAGCTGCGCCAAAGTTGCGTCGAGCAGCAGCCCTGCCGTGCTAACAACATATGCAGTAATCGCAGTTGAAAAGTCATGCAATTGTTTATCTTGTTCTCTTTGAATAAGTTCTTTATTTAAACGATGATTTTCATGCAAGTACTGCACGTATACGATAAGCAGGGCAGAGCCATAGAGTTTACTAGACGCCGACGCTGGGAAGACGCTAGTGTGGGCTGGCTCTAAGTGCACCAAAATGAAAGGAAACTCACTTTATTCCAAATCCGAACACCAACGGTCACAATGGCCCATAAACCATTATCGCCTTTCAAATCTGCAGTCCTATAGTTTCAACACAGTTTCCCTTTAAAATTAGGAAATTAACGTCAGACTGATTGAAATTCACAGACACTAGTAATTATTATTACTGTGTAATACTGACACGGTAATAATACATTGATTTTTTCACAGACACTTATATTATACGGTAGTCGTAAGTAATAATTAAATTGGTAGTGGTAATGGTGGGGAAGCGTGCGCGCGCGCCGGTTCGAGCCTCCGAATGTAGTCTAGCGAACGGTCAGTGACTGTACAGGCGCAAGGTATAGGCGGTAGCGGGGCATGACTTGTGGGCATAGTAAAATAAGTAATAGCGCAGCGGTAGCGGGTGCATGAAACCCACTAGACAAAAAAAAACCTAATCGGTAGGGGTTGCTGACGTTTAATAGCTTCAACTCCTCTTGGTCGGTTGTGCAAATGGCAAAAAAGTGGTAAAAAAAATGAAAACCTCATCGAAAAATAGAATGAAACTTGTGCAAATGGATAGCAGGACAGTAAAAAAAATGTGGTCGGCTAAATCCTATGTTGGCAAGTTCCTGTATCCTACCGAATAGCTAAAACTAGAGATTTTTATTTTTCATTTTTCTGTTAAATTAGTAAAATTGTTATTTAAAAATATTCTTAATATCAATGTGGCTCAGTGAAGGCACGGACTAAAAATCAATGCTGCACGGCCATATTGTACTGAAATGGCTAACGCAGCTTACCTATGCTGAGCCCGTTCCTTTTATCAACGCATGCTAATCGTTTAATTTTATTTTTTATAATTATATTTTGTAATGTGACCTCGTGCCATATTTTTTTGTGATAAATAATTCTTTAATTCTATGACTTGGACCACCTCTAAACAAGGGATCTGGTAGCAGTCAAAATTTCGACGCAGAAATTGACCAATTTAACGGCACAAAAAACTTAAAGCTAAATTGCAAATATATACTGGGTCAAGCAAATCTTGTCAGTAGCAAACGGCGGCAAATTTGAAAAATCGCGGGTTAGCAACACTGTGTCCGAATAATTCGAAAATCGCGTGTCATCTGTGTTTTATCTGTGGAATGTGGATCGCGAATGACAGCCATCATCTTTGTTTACATTCTGAATCGATTCTATTTCAAGAGATATTTCTGCTGTGTCACCATTAAATACCAATATATTAAATAAAATTGTGCTTAATCAAAGCTAAGGTGCCTACAATGCCTACAGTTCCAACTGATAAATCTATTAAAATATTAAAATCCATAATTAATGTAGTGACGTATCAGGAACTCAAAACAGTAGCAGAGAAGAGAACGGAATGGCGAATACTCCACCGACAAGAGCTAGGCTCTTAAGAACAATGATGATGATGATGATGATTAAAATCCAATAGGACATCTATCTGCTGAAGCAATGATTTTATTCATTACATTCTTGTTTAACGGCATATTCCACTTCTAATTTTATTGTGAGATCTTCAAATTCACCACACATCGCTTTTAAATTGTCCGTCCATACCATTTAATAACAATTTCAAACATTTTCAATAGAGAATCCACGAGTGACAATTTGAATTGACGTACGTAACAGGGCGCGCTCAGCGGAAAAAAAGTTTAGGTTCGATGTACATTGTACATTGCTGCTTTTCTTAGCGCAATACTATACTCTTTGAGTGTTGCCCTACTTTAGTTTGCTTTACATTGCTACTGACAAGATTTGCTTGACGCACTATAGCCGGAAGCAAAACGGTGAGGCTGCAATTGTCAATCTGGAGGTTATAGGTTAAATCTAAATTTATGATCAGGGGCCAAATTCGACACGTACAACTGTCAGATTTCGCATCCACGTCAAATCAACAGTTGATTTTATTGCATACTGAGTGTTGATTTCATCAACGGTGGATAATATCATTTGGTACAACCAAAACTCAACTCTAAACTAAGGGCGGTTCGGTTTGGTTTGCTTGTCACCCTATTGTATTGTATTGTAGTGCGGGCGATTTTCCGCAACTCGACGTCTTGCGCCTATTTTGCGTGATAGGGGGTGGGCTAGTCTTGCCAGCCCAGCTCCTCGAGGAATCCTATCAAACCTTTGATGTTGAGTAGGACCTCGGGGAGGTCTCTCGGGGATCCGAGATGTTTTGCCCTGTATGGGGCCAATCCGCTGCACTCCAGCACCACGTGAGAGGCTGTTTCTTCTTTCTCCATGCACCCACGGCATAGGGGACTGTCTGTGACACCTGTTATAAAAAGATGTTTGTTAAAAAGTCCATGACCTGTTATGACACTGGTTACCATACTCAGTCGAACCTTTCCTAGTTGAAGGAGCGTCCTTGTGAGCTTACCGTTCATGCTAGGCATGGCTTGCTTGGCCTGTCTGCATCCAGCTTGGTTCAGCCAGTGTTCTGTGTGTAGTTTGTACTGTACGTGCCAGCAGCATTGAGCGTACCTTACTAAACGGTATCGGGAGGATCGGTTCCGGGCCAATAGCCCCCGCACCCGATCCTTGTCTGGCGAGCTCGTCCGCGGCGTCGTTGCCTCGGGATCCACTGTGTCCTTTGATCCATTGTAAGGTGATCTTATTGTTCTGACATACCTCCATTAGTCGTTCGTGGCATTCGTGTATAAGTTTGGATGTGATTATATGGCTTTTTAGGGCCATTAAGACTGCTCTACTGTCGGAGAGTATGCGGATGGAGGATCCTACTACCTTCCTTGCAGTGATGGCAGCCGCCGCGTTAATAATGCCCATGCTTGTCACCCTAACTGTGAATTGTTAATGTCAAATGTTGACATTGTACGTATTCGAGAACTTATGATTTTTCCCACATCAACGGGAGATCAACACGATACGTCAAACGTCGCTTGTCGAATAGGGGTCCAGTTTCTCATCTTCATGATATATCTGAGGGCACGGTAGTGCCACCGTTAAGACGAGCAAAGCGAAGCGCAAGGGCACTACCTACCTTTTCTCGAAGCGCTTCACCGTTTTTTTGAACCCTCACAACTTGGGTTTGGATTATACCAGATTAACAAAATTTTCGGGATATGATTACAATAGTGGACGAATACAAAATAGTATGAGGTGCAATCTACTAAAGTAGAAGCAGTTTCTACTGTTAGTACTGTTAGAACAGAAAGCAAAACTAGGTAAGTATTGCAGCAGCGGAAGTTTTGCTAAAGTATGAAATGCCTCCGCCAGATACTTGAATTTTTCAATATTATCGAAGTTATCCCAATGAACAAAGTTTGTGGGTTTGGACTTGTGGAATTTTTGTCCTTTGATACTTCATCTTCATCATCATCATATCTTAAGAGCTTTGCTCTTGTCGGTGGAGTAATGCCAATCATTTCTTTCTTGAACCAGTCTTTGATACTTTTATTTATTTTTATTTTTATTTATATATATGAGCCTAGAGTGTCCCACTGCTGGGCAAATGCCTCCCCCCTCCCTTTCCACCCGTCGGTTTTTACCCGTCTCCCACCAGTTCCTATCAAAGGTCATCTCGCCAACGCCTTTGAGGTTTGCCGCGACCACGGGTTTGATACTTACACATCATTAATAAAAGTAAAACATCACAAGAAAACCAGGCCAATCTAAACAAGTCTTAATTTAAGGCGCTTTTATAAATCCCGTTTTCTGTCTGTAATTAGATCTTGCAAGTTTAAATTTGACCCACGTCCCGAGTTCCGATGAAGCTGAAAATTTGCATACAGTATGTAAGTCGGCTAACAATGCAATATTATGGTACCATCGAGCTGATCTAATGATGGAGACAGGAGGTGGCCTTAGGAACTCTGTGATAAAAAAACGCAACCTAATTGTGTTAGGTTCGCCTTTTCTGTGCCACGACACATGGCTTCATAATTTTTTAGTGTAATAGTTAATAGTTTTTATAGTAATTAAGTTGTTTTGCATGTTCTTGTCTTGTACTTTTTCAATGCCGTGTATGTTGTGGGTATGAATAAAGAAATTATCTATCTATCTATCTATCTTAGGGGTTTTTAGTATTGTCTCGATGAGCCTAAGATGACAATTGTGACTATTTCCATACATTATGTTGCGATTAACGTTTCTATCAACGATTGTCATCCATCTAGTGGTTTTAATGAAATCGTTCCAATATAGTGCTCTTATAAATAAAGTTATTATTGATATAAATAAAGATATTATTAATAAAATAAAATAAAATAAAAATAAAATAAAAAATTGTTGGACGACGATCAGCGATGTTCAATATCACACGTCTTCAAACCGGTTTGACGGTCAGTGGCACAGGTGAAAGACTCTATAACTTACAGCCAAAAGCTAGACAGCGAGATTTTGCCCCAATTCAGTTTCTATTAGAACTTTAACTTCTGAATTTGATTTGTATGTATGTATGTATGTATGTATGTATGTATGTAAACACTTTATTGTACATAAGCCAGGGTAAATTACTACAATGAAACAAAATATATATAATGTACAAAGGTGAACTTATCCCTAGAAGGGATCTCTTACAGTCAACCTTTGAGCAATTTGTTATTGATTGTTGACACGACACGAACTTGATATAACTTGACATCTCGAGATCGAGTGACTATTAATTATGATCAACCATCTAGCCTTTCTCCCATTCTATTTTATAAATCTAAAACGTTTCTAAATGTTTTGCGTCTATTGTTATTTGACGGCTAATATTTCGTTGTTACAATATTACAAGTGCCTACAGTTATTTTAGTAGCAAGACTTTCAAATTGACTGCGTGAAATATTTTGCCGCAGGCTCTAGTTGATCTAAAACCACTTGCACCATCCCACTAACCCAGGGTTAACCGGTTAAACCTGGAGATACCATGGTTACCAATACAATTTGATACTGGGTTAACGGTTTAACCGCTTAACCTCGGGTTAGTGGGATGGTTCAAGTGGCCCTTAGTGGTTTTGGAATTGCGGCTATGACCCAAGTCACTTGGCAATTGCCATATATATTATATACTAGCTGTTGCCCGCGACTTCGTCCGCGTGGAATCTTATCTTCAACATTTTACATCTTTAGTACCTATAATTTTCATATCCAAGCAATGTTGAAATTAAGTACTTTTCTTTTTTAGCAAGTTGTATGAAGTTTTAAGTCAAGTGGATTTTGATGTTGGTTGCTGAAATTACTTTTCTTGTATTCTCATAATAGGCACCTATGCCCTTATACAAAGATTCAAGTTCCGCATTCCGCACTCACAAAATACCTGATCTCCATACAAACTTTCAACCCCTTTCTCACCACCTTGGGGGATGATTTTCAAAAATGCTTAAATTAGTTTTTTTTTTTTAGTTTTTTTAATTTATTACCTTTTTTTTCCAAAAAGTTAAAGTTCCTAGCTTAAAATTAAATTTACACCCCAAGACGAATTTTCATCCCCTTTTTAGCCCCCTTAGGGATTGAATTTCCAAAAACGTTGCAATTACTTTTTTTTGTAATCGGCTATTATGTCTTTCTAAGAAGTTTCAAAGCATTTGTAATGGATTCAAACTTTGAACCCCATTTTAACCCTGTTAGGGGATGAATTTTACAAATCGCTGAAATCACTTTTATTGTCTTTTAATAATATGCCCAAATACAAAGATTCAAATCCCGCGCTCGAAAAAATGCATGATATCCATACAAACTTTAAACCCCGTTTTCACCACCTTAAGGGATGAATTTTCAAAAACGCTGAAATGAGTTTTCTTGTATTTTAATTTAAAACATTTTTACAAAGTTTCAAGTCCCTTGCTTAAAATAAAATTTGCACCCGCAGACGAACTTCCATCCCCTTTTTAACCCCCCTTAGGGGTTGAAATTCCAAAAACGTTGCAATCACTTTTTTTTGTAATCGGCTATTATGCCTTTCTAAGAAGTTTCAAAACCATTTGTAATGGATTCCAACGTTCAACCCCTTTTTAACCCTGTTAGGGGATGAATTTTACAAAACGCTGAAATTACTTTTTCTGTCTTCTAATAATATCCCTAAATACAAAGATTCAAGTCCCACACTCAAAAAAATGTTTGATATCCATACAAACTTTCAACCCCTTTTTCACCACCTTAGAGGTTGAATTTTCAAAAACGCTGAAATTAGTTTTCTTGTATTTTAATAATATATCTTTTAACGAAGTTTCAAATTCGTAGCTCAAAAGAAAACTTTAACCCCATACAAACTTTCATCCCCTTTTTAACCCTGTTAGGGGATGAATTTTACAAAATGCTGAAATTACTTTTATTGTCTTCTAATAATATCCCCAAATACAAAGATTCAAGTCCCGCGCTCGAAAATTTTTTTGATATACATACAAACTTTCAACCCCTTTTTCACCACCTTGGGATATGAATTTTCTAAAACGCTGAAATTAGTTTTCTTGTATTTGAATTTGATACTTTTTTACAAAGTTTCAGGTTCCTAACTTAAAATAAAATTTGCACCCGAAGACGAACTTTCATCCCCTTTTTAACCCCCTTAGGGGTTGAATTTCCAAAAACGTTGCAATCACTTTTTTTGTAATCGGCTATTATGCCTTTCTACGAAGTTTCAAAGCATTTGTAATGGATTAAAATTTTCAACCCCTTTTTAACCCTGTTAGGGGATGAATTTTACAAAACGCTGAAATTACTTTTCCTGTCTTCTAATAATGTCCCTAAATACAAAGATTTATGTCCACCACTTGAAATTTTTTTTGATATCCATACAAACTTTCAACCCCTTTTTCACCATTTTACGGGATGAATTTTCAAAAACGCTGAAATTAGTTTTTTTGTATTTTAATAATATATCTTTTTACGAAGTTTCAAATTCCTAGCTTAAAAGAAAACTTTAACCCCATACAAACTTTCATCCCCTTTTTAACCCCCTTAGGGGTTGAATTTCTCAAAATCGCTTCTTATCTCTTGTACACTTTATAAATGCAATCTGGTGTGCAAATTTCAACTTTCTGGCTTTTGTAGTTTCGGCTCTGCGTTGATGAATCAGTCAGTCAGTCAGTCAGGACACTTGCATTTATATATATATATATATATATATATATATAATATATATATATATATATATAATATATATATATATATATGTATATGTCGAATATCTTTAAGTGAAATGGTTCACTTTTGTCCCTTGGCACAGAATAAATAATAGTACTAGGTACAGAAGCGCGGCCTATGGCTAGCCACCAAAATTGGTGTGGAACGGACGTACTTTTAGCTACCTGTAGCAAAGTGACCAAAATCGCGGAGTGAGCCCCACGCCTACCCTTGGTTAACAATCTACAATTATTGTTCTTCCAAATATGTACTAGTTGGTACTAGGTATACGTATGTACTACATGGTGACCTACTTATACTTACTTTCTATGCGATTATGCCATTGCACTAATCTTATGGCTCCTCTACACGATGGGCCAACGCCGGCCACTCCAAGGGACGCAGCCATGCGGTAGAATGAGATAGCAATATCAATTGCTCCCTCTAACGCATAAATGCGTCCCTTGGAGTGACCGGCGTTGGCCCATCGTGTAGAGGAGCCATTAGACTTCTGAAATGCCATCTGTAGCACACTGATTCCTGCTTCTTAGTAGTGTGGAAGTGTTTTAAATGACAAACTATGAAATTTTATCGTATAAGTTTTGTAAGAATGTAATTATATTCGAAGATCTCAATAATAATATTATGACAATTATTTATGATATGCAGCTCCCCGTGTGGTTGGCATTTAACATCTCTAAAGAAATTATCTATTTCGGTGTATTTGTAGATGTTCCGCAATAAAATTGGAATTAGTTCTATTCCGTAATTAAGAGTCAGAGTTATATAGCTAGAGACATTATATGTTGTTTATGCGGCACGCGCTATTAGCCGCTTTGTAAAGCTGGCTCCACATTCTGTCCTGATGTGAAATATGTCTAAATTAATTTTTGATTTGACAAAGTGGTGAAGCAATTGTTATATTTTTTAGGAAGTTGACGCATATGATGAATATTCTTGCCTTTATACACCGTGACATTTCCAGAAGTCATTATATGTACTTATATGTATAAAGATATCTAATATTGATACGGTTTTGAAATAGGCAAGTCAGTAGAAATCGAGTTCTGTTGACACCCCCGCCGGTAGGTACCTACTGATTAAAATAGCACACTTGGTTTTACATTACATCTAAAAACTTTTTAGCAGTAGAAGAACTGCTTTGCGAGACTTGCATCTTTTTACATGTAATGTTTTTGTTGGGATTAGAACATATCGGCCACGACAACGCCACCGTTGAAAGGCCGAAAATTTATATTCATAATATCAGTTTATTTATCAAATTGTGAAGTTTTGCTCAGGGAACCTCCTTCCCTTAAGAGTAAAACATCACAATTATAAAACAAAAATGTTCCTTCTTGTGGTACTGATGTGGAGCTTGCTTAATAGTGATATTTCGGTACCGCAGAGGGACAGCGATCTCCTTTAAATATAGCGGCGCGTGCCAATCTATAAATACAGGAATAGAAACAGCGGTTTGAAGTTATTCATTTATTTGCTATTTACAATATTTACAAGGTGAGCCCCATGAGCTCGGGAATATATTCTGTCTAATAGTTTAAATGTAGGTCGTGTACCTAAGAAAATACTGACAGTTCAGTGGAAATACTTATTCCAACTATTCAAAATACCAGAGACAATTTAATTTTACTCGGTTTTAGGTAGGGACTTGTTGGAAGGATAAGGGACTTAAAATAAAATGAAGTAGGATCGAAGAAGATAATGAAGCCTCCAATAAATTAAATGGTCAAATTATTTCTTTTAGTATCGAGACATTCCTTATATTTACGGAGGCAGGGTCCATAGGTCCGTGTCTACCTACTCAGTAAACCACTGCACTTTTGTATTCGTAATGTTTCACTGTGTCTTTTATCAAATTAAAGTTTCATTAACACTGCATAAAATTAGTAGCCTTGTTTTGTGAACTGGCTACCAGTCGCCCATTGAATATACAGGGGTTCTCGACTTCTTTTGAGTCGTGCCTGCCCCAGTACAATGTTTTCATGCCTCCTCTTTTTTATCTGTAAGATATTTTGCGCTCCGCTTGACATCTTGCTACGAACTGCAAACTAAGGCAAACCACCATTCAAAGTAGTATCGACGGTTCTCCGCTCCGAAATATAGGAGCTGGGCACTGAGGACGGAGCATAGGAGTTGACAGCAGGGCCGGATTTCTGCCTAGGCCCTAGTTTTTACACAAGGCCTTAGTGTAACCGACCAAGTTTTGAGATGGAAAAGAGGGGCCTAAATCCGGGCCGAGTTGTCGGCTAGTTAGACAAGAACGATCGTTGTCTCTGCTGCGAAGGTTAGCAGCGCATAGCCAGTGCGAACAACACCGCAAGAGCCGCAACAGCTGGCACAGAGCGAAGGATGCCGGCAGCGGACGGCGCGGGCGATTGGTCGCGTTGCATCGCTTCCATCTCACCCACACCTGTGGAAGTATATCACGATTAATAAATAATACACTGCAGGCTAAGGTGTCTAAAATCTAAATGGAATGGTTTCGATCCCGCGGTCGAAAGCGATACCTATACACATTCAAGGGGTCCATATTGGGTCGCATAATAATTGATTGTCCTAATGTAGTGTTACGCATAAAACTCATTTCGCATAATTGTTATTGTGCTGGAAATATTAACATTTCTGAAAAATTATAACACAAACCTAACCTAACCTACCCTATTCTACACAACCTATGCAAAATATTTTCGAAAATACTTTCTGTTTCAGCTGGAGAAAAAATATGCGAAAAGAGATTTATGCGTAACATTACATTATGACAATCAATTATTATGCGATGAGATAGGATCCCATATTCAAGGGATCTTAGTGTCAGCCGCGATTTTGTGGTTCTCATAATAAATTGTTCGAAGAGAGCTACAGTAGGTAAATACCTCCAATACGCCTTTTACACAACATGCAATGTTTTTTGAACAATTTACTGTCTGTGACAAAAATCGCAATATCTTTCCCTGCAAGGAGTTCTGCTCTATGAAGGGGTCTATCTTCTTCTGAGTCAACTGTAACACGGCAGAAGTATTGACCACTGTGAATCGACATCAGAGCTCCAAGAGTAAGCCGTGACACCACAAACCGTCTAAGGGGCGTTGGACTATCTATCAATAAGCCAGTTGCAAATACTTATTTATATTAATCAACTTACTGTCTGTGACAACGAGCGTAAACACCATCTCTCCCTGCAAGTTGTCTTCTGTGAAGGGGTCTATATCTTCTAAGTCCGCTGTGACACGGCAGATGTACCGACCGCTGTGGGTCGGCATGAGAGCGCCGAGCGTGAGCCGTGACGTCACGAGGCCCGCCGCGCGCTCCGTGTCGAGCGAAACTCCACCCTGCTAAACGTATGGGTAATCAGTGTTAAACTAAACATAGTAAACTCCACACTTTGATGTAACATCTGGAATTAGGTAAACTGATCCAGAATTTTTTCGTTCATATAAGGTGGTGGTATTGGTGCTCGAGCGCGGTCCCATTACATGTCATCTTGAAATGTCATTGCCAATAGAGGCAACAGCAGGGTGTCATCTATTGGGCATTACTAGCATTAGCATGTCGAGCACTAGAACCACCTTATATTCAATAAGGAACGGCAACAGTCTCTTTGTTGTAAATATAATTATATATATTATATTGTTTGCAGTGCCAATCCTTATCGGCACAAGAGGTTAAAAGAAATAATTTCTTCACACTTATGTTGTGCATGGTTTGTATAAAGCGGTTAAATCTGAGGTAGTAACGGCGGCTGTCTTGGTAAGGCTGACGAAATATAAAGTGAGCCAATCTTTTGAACAAGATCAGCTCAGTTTATATTTCGTCAACTTTACCAAACGACTCTCGACGCTGGTGACTTTAAGCGGTTTTACTAGTACATATTATATATGCTTCAGTGGTCTGTGTAAAACAAATAAACCTACCTGAGGTAGCAACGGTTGTCCGTCCTGGTACCAGACAACCCTCAATGCCGGCGGATCAGGTGCCTCAGCCGGTCTCAGACGCGCTGAACAGCCAAGAGTGGCTGTGCTCCCCGTGGCTGCTAGGACTCGAGTTGCCCCTAGAGGTTCTACCTCGATGCCACGCCATGCCCGGTCTACAACCAATAATCCATAATTTATAAATTTTATAATCGTCATTCGTACCTATTTACTACAAAGGTTAATATAGAACAATCTAAGTACCAACTTATTTGAAAAATGTAGGAACACCACAATTGAATGCCCTTCAGAATATGGCAAAGTTTATCACATCAATGTTGAATATCTCCAGGAAATCGAGAGGGCTGTTGTGGCCTAGAAATTATGGCATATACTATGATTCCTATGGTGTCTAAGGGTACTGCCACTACTGCCTCGAATATATTTCTTCATCTCATTTGGAAACGACTGACCAAGAAGATGGTCTCTAGTCTCCAGTAGTGGTGCCAATAACTACACTTGTCAGAGATTTCATTACTTTTATGTGTAAAAACAATAGAATCAAACCAACCTGTGACAGTGAGATTATAAATCTGACTGAGCTTAGGATCCGTATTCAGCTGGCACTCGTATCGGCCCGCGTCGGACTCTCTCAAGCGCGCAAGGCGCAGCGTGTGCGTCACGACGCCTCGCTCCGTCCGCACTCCCACCGCGACCCGTGGATCTGCTGAGAACACAGCGCCGTCGTGTGCGAGGATTTGGAGATCCCTTGCCCGCACCCATGAGACCTGAGGACACAATATACAAATATGAATAAAAAATGCTGCAAGTAATTATAATGTACCTTACACACACACGTTAGCTCTTCACACGGGGCCCTTTAAGCCGTAGAAAGTAAGAACGTAAGAGACTAGCATGGTTACTTTTTAAGTGGCGATATCACGGCCAACCTATCAGACTTAGAAATTGATGTAGCGGTGAGGGCTACGGGAGACAAATCACAGAAACTGCAAAACCAAGTGGTCACACTATCCTGTGTCATGAGGGATTGACAAAGAAGAAGTAGACGATGTAGTAGTATTAGCCTTCAGCCATTGTTGACGGATAGGATAGGGTTGAGTCAGCAGATGGCGAGCAGCTCCGAGTTTTACGACCGACGCCAGTTTCATGTGAGCTGTTACGTAAGTAGTCTGAACCCACAAATTTCGAACAGGATCTAGACAGTACCTATAATAGGTCGCTTGTAGAAACTGCAGTGGCCTTCCGGCATTGTTGACGGAGCTTAGCAGATGGCGAGCGCCTCCGAGTTTTACGACTAACTCCGCCAGTTTCATGCTCACTTCATTTTATTGCGCGCCGTAAACTTGCACCGATGCGCACTCCAGCACTATGAATAGATTCTGGATATTAGACACGTTCGTGAACCATATTCGCACGGGTTGTTGAGATCGTTGGCGTGTTCATGCTTAGGTGGTGACGTTTATGTGTTAGCGCTCGATTTACATTTTGCTAGATGCTAATTCTGGCCTATAACTTGTCGAATATATTCCAATAGTCGACCAACCCTGCAATAAGCAGTCGAAATGTTCCTTACACATATTTTTATATCGCGTCGGTGGCAAACAACCGCACTTTGCGGGAAAGCGAAAAGCTTGTTGTGTCCATGCTTAATTGCTCACTCACTATAAGTACGTTCTTCTTCTTTTTTGCAGAATCCCATTCTGGAGGGAGGGTTTTTTTTAAACCACGGGGTTTGGTCCTAATATCAGGGAACTTCACTTTTTAAGAAAGGCACTTTGATCACTTTATTGGGACGAAGATTTCGAAACAGGTTACATTATACTTGGTAAATTCCTTTCGAAGTGTGTGTTGTTTTGGCACTTCTCCTGAAACTATGCGCAGCTTATATTTATGGCTGAACTCCACCGCAATCTAAAGCGCAGATTTATTGTGTCGTGCACGATACAGCGCGTAATGAGCGTTGCACGTCACATCAAAGCCAAAGTTCAGAGCTTCGTGCGTAAATCAGACGCGCAGCGAGTATCTCTCTACGTAGAGGTATTTCCCAGTGCATAGAGAAAGAAATTGAACTCAATTGTTTTAGAATTTCACAGTTTTAAGCTCCCATACCCATTCCATTCTAATTTGAATATGTATTTAGAGAAATCAAAATTGCAATTGTTTTGGCCAATTCTGATGTCTGGGCGGCTAGAGGCTTAAATATGAGTCAGGTAAACGTACTAGTGCTTGACATGGTAATGCTCAATAGATGACACCCTGATATCATCTCTAATGACAATGTTGACTTCAAAGATGAGATGATAAAGAACAGTGACGAGCTACAGTTGTCTACAGTTAACAAAATGGGACTAGGATATGTAGGGCGACCATAGCACCATGTCAAATTGATAAATTTATACCTATGCCAATATATGAAACTTTGGGGGAAAATTAGGCTGTATTGGAATAAGACCGTGCTATCAGTTTTAGTCTATTTTCATGGCACGATTTTTCTTTGGAGCATATACTCAACTAACTCTACATGTCAAAAATAACTCCTAAACGATCGAAGAAACTTCATATTTCTTTGAACTATGCCTCTTGGCGCCGCCCGGATCAATTAGTATTTGTCAAAGTCCTAGGCGCGCGCGCACGCCCCCGTTTCCCGGAAGCGGCTAAAACCGGCGCGTACGCAAGGCCACGGGTTCACTGATTCTTCACGCTTGACAGTGTGCGTAAAACTGCACTTCATTCACTAGAATATGATGCATATATATCAGAGGGTTTACGTGAACCTCGAAGTCGGAATTTAGTTGGCTGCCTCTCTATCGCTAGCCAAGAATGCCGAGATGACAATCATTCGCAGAGAAAGGAAACGCTATTTGGCTCTATCGCACTAATAGCTATTCCCCGTTATAAGTGAGTAGTCCAGAGGGCCTACCGATAACATCGCAAAGTCTCGAATATACTAGAGCGATAGAGAGGGAAATAGCCATTTAAATATTTAAATATTGGAGGTTGGCCTTTAGGTTCGGTTTGTGAGACTTGTTGTGAGGCTGAAACTTTAGGATTCATCTAAAGTTCTAAGTAAACACAGAGCGTTGGGCGTCTGTTCGGGCGTTTTTATCGCTGGTAATTGTCCTTTCTCGGATACTGAAACGGAAGGACAACTCGTAAAAAATGTGATCAAATTAGACTCAGTATCGATATTAGCATTTAAACTTTTAAGCCATATTAGGTAATAAGTTAACTCTGACGATCATCTCTCGTTAACAATATACTCTCTTAAACGACAAGCCATCAAGATTGACGAATATATTACCATTCCAGACCATATTTATTACTGTATTTAGACGTAAGGGCGCGGATCCTGTTTTAAGATAAGGGTCAAGTTATATTTTCGCTAATACAACAAAATACAACAATAAAATTTGTTTATTGGAGACCTAGCACAGGGTCCAAGAGGACCATCTAATATATGTATGGGACATGTTTTTCAAAATTTGAAGTTTGCCGACCAAGCTGTTTTTCCGATATTATAAGTAACAACAAGATGTTACAAAAAGAATCACACGTCTCCTTAAATAATGATAAATGTAACGCACGCTGATATAAGTAAATAAACAAATCATAACAGCGGCTACCGTTCCCACGCGGCGCCCGCGCATGTTCTACTGTATCGCCTATTTTATCTTTGTAGGGGTGGGGTGGGGTAACAAGCTTTTTAGCTTAAAGATCACTTGGTGCGTGTGGCACTTTGTTTTGCGCCCCGAGTAACTAACTATAATAGGCGAAACATGGATGTTCCCTGCTTAGTCTTTTAAAATCTTAGACGGTTAATATACCGACCCTGATCCGGTCGCCGTATGAGCGAGTCAGCGATGCACACGTATAAAATAGCGATGTCCAGCGTTATCCAATGTGCAGTGCTATACCTACCACCGTATCTGGGATCTTTATTCGCTCTGTACCTACTTGACTGAGGCACCACCCTAGCCGGTATTATGTTACGTGACTGTTGAAAGCTGTCCAATAATATGGAGATAAACACATGAAAGTCCACATTTTCCCAGCCCCTTGTCACATCTCCCTCTTAACTTCGTAAATAGCCAATAAAACCTCGTTCCATAAACCAAATTGTGAATTGGCAATGGCATATGTTTTAAAAAGTTATTTTGATTCCAGGCGCCAGCTTCGATCGACGCCCATCGTGACTAATAGCACTGCCGAATATGCGATGACACAAACATTCCACGATCGTGACATGACGGTTTATTTACAAGTTGTTTGGCAAGCGTTGGAACTGAAAAATGGTTTATAAATGACTGAAGGCCGCAGGAATGCCTTTGCGTGCTATTAACGATCACAAATGCTATGGTAATCTTAGGTAGTTCATGTTTGTTTACAGTCGAAGGACCGTTCAATGTCAACTTTATCGCTCCTCTTCACGATGGCCCAGCGCCGGCCACTCCAAGGGACACAACCATACGGTGGAATGAGATAGCAATATCACTTGCTCCCTCTAACGCATAAATGCGTCCCTTGGAGTGGCCGGCGCTGGGCCATCGTGTAGAGGAGCCATTACACATCTCAACCAGTAAGTTACTCTCTTTGATCTCAACTACCTCTACCCACCATAATCTCTACTATATTGATGACTTTTACGTATTTATCCAACAAATGGTCACTATAAGCTTACAGCAAATCTTCCAACCTTTCAGGTTGGCAATATTATGCATCGCATAACGCCTCTATAGTTCGTTTTTTTTAGCATTAGAAAGAACTTCGCAGAAGTAAGCTTGTGGTTCCAAATCCGGTACTTTTAGCGGTAATAATTTGAAGTAAATTATATGTATTGACCGTGCTACATTAGATAATTCAATAATTATTAACAATTAAAGAGCCTAATAAAAACTGTACGCTTACTTCTGTGGAGTTCTTTCTAATGCTAAAAAAAACGAACTATAAGTGTTGGGTGGTCCATATTTACCTTCAGACGAGGCATGTTTTCTTAGCATGATATAAGACGCATCATCAGTACCAGGTTGTAATAAGTTGCAGAAGTTGTTACTTTTGTTGTTGTTGGTTTTGTACTGACTTGTCCCAGCGGCGGACCATTATGTATCTAGTCATCGCTACTGTATTCATCAGTTTAAGGGCCACTTGCACCATTCAGTAACCCGGGGTTAACCGGTTAAACCCAGAGTTACCATGATTATCAGTACAATTTGACACTGGGTTAACGGTTTAACCCCGGGCTAGTGGGATGTTGCAATTGGGCCTAAGGAGTCTATAAGTTGCAGAAGTTACTCACCGCCTTGTCTCCGAGTCGCGCGATGCGGCAGGCCAGCACCGCTTCTTCGCCCGGCGCCACATTGAGTGATCTTCTCGTCGGTAGGAAGGCAGGTCCCGCTTCCACCACCTCGCCGGCACCTACACCTGCAAACATACGACAGGTTACATCATCGACATGTCGGAACATTTAAAAAAATCAGTATGTATTAGTAGGTACCTAAATAAATTAATTCCCAGAGAACGAGGTACAGGTGACAGTCCATTTCCAACGACAGCTGCATTACTGTTCATTTTACTATGGAAATTGACAATAACAGCGACGCGTTCAGTACTAGGAGTGCAGCTGCGGTTAGAAATGGAATGTTACATAAGCATGACTAGCGTGACAATCATAAATAGTAAAACTTTTAGCACCTAGCACGAAAACTCAAAGTAGCAAGTGGTCAAGTTTCGTTCGTTTTGCGCCGAGTTTGGGTGCGTATTTCGCTTCGCCCTATATATGGTTGTCATAGAAGGTATAGGTAGTCTTCAATCAAATTGTAACTACATATAGGTATAGTCAAATCTAATAACCTAGCTAAAGGAAACTCTAAAATGTGCGCAAGTAATGGCCGATATGTTTTTATAATAAAGAAAAGAGCTACTATGACTATGACCCTCAGCTGGTGCTTACGACGACTACGCGCTGAATAACCCGGATACAAAATATATAAATATAAAATCTAGCTCAGCGAAAGAACAATGATCTAAAACGGTTGCTACAAGTGAGCCGAAAATACATTGGACATTTTAAATGGTTTATGTAAGTACGCTTGGCATTGAACCACAGAGCGCGTGCATTTTACGATGACTCGGCCTTGATCTCATCTGTCATAAAACTCATGAATACTGGGATTATAGTCAGTTATCGACGCGATAAGGATAGGATAAAGCGACCGTCTATAGAATGGTGTCAGAACGTGTCGTTTGTCTATCATGCAATTCGTTATCATATATCGATACCATAACATATGGTATGGCCGAAGTTATCACGAACGATATTAGGTACAATAATACCTCTGCATACCACAAAGGGAGTAATACCCCGAAGTTCACAAATTGCGTGCATATTTTTCTTTATACACGCCAGGCCCGATAAAAACGAAGTGGTCGATAAAGGGGCCCACTGATTAACAGTCCGCCGGACGGCCGGCCTGTCAGTTGTTCGGAACTGTCAAAGTTTTGTTCTAACTGACAGGCCGATACTGTCCGGCGGACTGTTAATCAGTATCCCAGCGATTTAGTCCAGGAAGCGGTTTTGAACAATTATTTAAACCAATCCAAAAGTAAACGAGGTCATCTAATTTAGCATTGATTGTTTACAAAACGTAAGCTATTTTATATATTATAGTTATTAAAACTAAGAGATAGCACTCCCCTCCTCCACTGCACTCCTATTAATATTTGCCGCTCGCCAACGGTACCAGTCAGGCACCTTAATGAGAACACGTCGGCATTACCTCCTAACAAGCATTTTGCAATATCTTGCGGTCTCTTATCTCGGTTGGCACAAATCATTTCAACACTGACACTTGGCAACGGATCAGTCCGGCAGAGCGGCGCCCACCGATACGGCCCATCGCCCACTGCCATAATGTGTACCAGTAATTGACAGCCATCATAGCAAACAGCTAGCACTTTTGTAACCAGCCGATGGACAAGTTTGATGCACCCTTTAGTTCGTGTTCGATAGAATCCTGCATTCATCGCTGCGGTCTAATAAGAAGATTAAAGGATGTTTTCCTAAAGACTAAAGATCGAGATCACAAGCTTATACAGGGTGATTCATGAGACGCGAGGAGGACTGATCCTGCACACTCAGTAACTGAAAATTTATCGATACCCGTCGTATTTAGGTGAAACAACAACACTTTTCACTATTTTGTAACTTTTTGGTGAGAGCAAATTTAAATCTCTACAATCATGGTCATCCTACAAGACCTAATTAATAAACATAAAACTTCTTTAACCGTAATGACAGCATTTTGATTACGAAGAAAATATTAAACTTGAGTGAGATACGAGTTTTCAAAAGTAACCAGACCGTGGACAGTGATGACATTCAATTTGACACAGAATATCGGTAGTTTAGTAATCTAATTTAAGGTGATGACGTGACCATGCATGTGGTAAATAAATTAATAACTTTTGAAAATTTACGTTAACCTCACTAATACTGATACGAAACAGTTGCTTATAATTTACGAAATGCGCAGTGTTAGTCCTGTTCACGTCTCCCGAATCACCCTGTATAGAGGAATAGCGCTTAACATGTTCCTAGAAAATCTCGTGGCGCCGGCGCTAAACCACATTTATCGTAATTACGTACTGCACGTGATTGAACATCGACCTTATCTCGTAGCCATAAAGTTTACAAATGTTTCATTAATTGTGTTCCTGACTGAAGTTGTTCTAGCTCACGCCAAACACCTGTTCGCTCTCAAGTTGATTCAAACAGGTGTACTTATATGTTTTCCACGGCGAGCGAGCCGATTTACATACATACATTTGAAGTACCGTAAAATGGGGTGAGTAGGGACGAAATCGAAGTTCAAACCTGGATAAAAGTTTATTTTTATATGTGGCACATTGCACATATACAAAAAAGTGTTACGGATGAATGAATTTTAGTTTGTCAATGACAATTTGTTGTTTCATCATTCACTTTAGAGATCAACACAAAATAGTAGAAAATCCCAGCTCACCCCGTAGTTGGAGTGACGAGAGATTTCCTACTAAACTAAGGTGAGTTTTAAAAATTGTTGGATCCACGCTTTGGGGTTATGAACATAATAATAGCTTGATTTGTTATTAGAATATAAAATGTACGTAGCAGTAGCCTGTAAAAACCAACTTACCCCTCTGTCATCCCGCCTCGCCCCATTCATAACCCGACTGCCCTCGTAATACTCACCCCATTTTACGGTACGAAAACATGAGTTAGGTGCCGCCCAGTTTCTTGCGCCGGTATCTTCGCGGAGCTGTAATTTAGGTTACACCCGGTGGTAGTTTTTATAATATGCCTAAATTGAAGAATCTTATATCCGTTTCATAACTGTGGAGCTGAATTCAGCTGTAGAAAGGTATAATATCTTTAAGCAAATTAAGTTAATCCCCGAGAGCGAAATAGCGCGTTCCTAGAACAGATCTCGTGCCGGCGCTTAGCTACTGCATTCCTCATACACATTGTATATACACAGTGTTGCGCGTAAACATTACGGTGGTCCTCCCAGCTGCGGGCCGGATGCGGGCCGCCCGCGCCCGTTTCCGCGCAAAACACCAAAATCTTACCACGTGCGCGTGCGCCGCTAATAATACGAAGTTACACTCATTCAGCGGACTTGGCAGCTCTATCGCCACGCGCGACCCACATTAAATGTAAAAATAATCACATTCTCGCTCTTCTATTTCCCTGGGTCATTAATAATCTTGAAATTAGTTTTGTGCCAGTTTTGGCACGGGGTTCCTGACCTGGTCACTTCAATATCATAATTAAGTACGTGTGATATTGTCGGATGCTTCTTGTACAGAGTGGACTTGATTCTCATCGCTATCTGTGTTCTTCTGAACTCTTGCAAACTGATGTGGCCATGGCCAACTAGTAGTTGGTAATCAGGGACAGATGTCGCTTGTCGTATATTTCTCATCAGTTGCCGAAATTGGAGGTTATCTTGGACCTACGAGCATGCCCGCTCGTGGTCAATGGTCATGTATTGAGACTTGAGACTAGTTCGTTTCATCTTTCTACCTACAGAAATAAATCTCTTCCTCAACACACCACATCACTTACGCAATGAATGTACATAATACCAACCAAATAGGATAATGAGCAACGTTTAAAGCAATTTAGATCTAACAAGCCCGCGGACAGTATAATGAAGTACTGCAACGCTTCAGCCGGTGGCCACAAATCAAAGCGCGCAAACTCAAACAAAGCGACGCCGGCGGCATTCATTTGTAGAATGTTAAAAGCCCAACAGCTGTTTATAAGTATGCTCCCGAATTAGAAACTAATTTAACGCAGTGTGACGATGGACGGTTGCTGGGTTAGCGCCACCTGTCACGTGATTTGAATTTGATCCAAGATGGTTAAGCAAAAATCTTCTCTTTGTAAGGCTGCAAGTTGCCACTTTTAAAGTTTGCAACATGAATGCGATTGACACTAATGTCAGCCCACGCTAAGTTTTACTGTTAACTTACTGCCAAGTTTGTGCAAAGTTAGTATGGTCAGAGTCAGCGGCGTGTGGGAGGCCTTTTGACCAGTGTTGCAACTTGCAGTACTTGCAGTGTTAAATTTTAGACAAAGTGCGGGTCAACTACGATTTCTTAAGGGGCATAATTCCCTCATCATTGACACAGCACATTCTAAGGAACTAATAAACTCTGACCTTATCTCGATTATACCCTTGATATTTTTTTTGTTTGTCAAGCCTACTTCGTGTACCAAACCTGCATAATATAAAACTGTAATTTTAATACAAAACCATGACAAATTGTGTAGTATAGTAAGGTCTAATTGAACTTTCACTTTGCTATATGGGATAGAGAGCTCGCAGGCGTATTATGGAATTTAGGGATAGTTTTATCCACGTGATAAAATAACTGTCGCTTTTTAACACCGCGGGATAGAAAGTGACGGACACCGTTTTATCACGCTGTCATGTAGACAAGAACGACCATCATATCCGTACATTAAAATTGGCTGTGGTTTTTATATTGCTACCTTGCACCCCTAGTCAGCATCTCCTAATTTGAGCGAGATGAAATTTCCCCGTCACAAATCACTTTTACTCAACATCTTTAGTGTCGGTTGACAAACAGATTAACTAGCTCCATCGCTGTCAGCGGCCCAAAAAAAGCTCCCTTTGGCTTAACCTCCACGTGCCCGCTGCGACAACAATAGAATTAACTAACGAATTTATGTTAATTTTACGATTGTTGGGCGAGAAATGGGCGGGCAGGTGCCCCGGGTTCTTTTACTATTTTAAACTAGTTATTTTCAGGTGTGCTCCGAATAGGTGTATAATTAGGTGCCTACTTATATGTCGCATCAGTAGTAGGGTTAAAGAGTTTAAACTCCATAAATCTTCCATACAATACCGCGGGTTTATTGTTGTAGATGGCGCTATTACGTTGGCAGTTTTTGGTTCATCTTGCTGTTTGCTTTTTACAATTTTTAAAACTTAGGTAAAACCCGCTGTCAATAGGCATAAAACTATGATGGATAAAAATATTAAGACAATGTAAAAGGGGTAAGTATAAGGAAATTAAAGTCGGTACAGCGCCGGTATATGCATTATACATATATCTGAAAGGGTTATTTCTGTATTTGTACTTACCATACCCATGCCTAAAATCAGTGAAATCCAATTAACGCTTTGAAGTTTTAAAAATAGCATTAAGATGACAGTTGTCATAAGTACAACGCTAATTAGTCGCGGGCTTGGCACGGGGCGCTATATGAATGGAGATTGACAAATCTACGCAGTGGCGTAGCTAGCAGTGGCGGAGCGTCCATAAAACTGGATTCCCATCGGATTGTCTGATATTCAGGCCCTTGGGCCATTTTCATTAAATTTATGAAGAAAAGGAAGGGCAACTCAGCTACGGCTTGCCTACGAACTATCTAGACGCGCCGCCACTGGTAGCTAGGCGTGGGCGAATGGGGCCTTCGCCCACGGCCTCGCACTTAGGGGGCCCTCGCAAAGCCAAACTTTTTTTTACCTTGGGAAAACACATTGAAAAGGGCCTCGCAGTTTTGGTTTTCGCCCACGGCTAAATTGGTTCACGCTACGCCACTGATTCACGTATACGGCCCGATTCGAAGTTTAGGATAAGTCAAATATTACAACTAGATACGATATGGATTAGATAATATATATCAGTGTCAAAATTGACGTTTCGTCAAACAAAAACGTCCGTTTTGACACTGACACAGGTATCTAATTCATATCGTATCGAGTCGTAACATTTGACGTATCTCAAAGTTCGAATCAGGCCGTCAGTTGCGTACATACGAGTAAATTTACGTCGTGCATTCAGGTGTGCTTCGAATAGATGTGTATAATTAGGTACCATCTTATATGTCACATCGACTACGTTACGAATGGGAGCATCTGGCAGCAGGTCGCTTAGTCGCCGATCGGCTCGAGGTCGTCGCCCTATCTATCGATAAATAAACATTTTATGCTCGTTTGTGTGTTATTTCTATGTTCAATTTGAGCTGTAATTTCTTAACCTTTTAGTAAGCTTTACCAGATTGGAGACCATTTCAGGAAAGCTTTATGACCAATCTATGTTAGTGTAATTAATTAAGTTTAAATTAAGCGTTTATGAATAAAGTATCTTCTATTCTATTCTGCGATTCATTATACTGGTCAATATGTTGTATTTTGAATTTCCGCTCCTATATTAGGGAATGTGTGTTTATTTTCTATCAATTCTTACTTATGAGGAAAGGGGAAGAGAGGAAAATTAAGATTGATACGTAAATAATGGACCAACATAATCATAATACCAACATAATTGTAAGGTCAAATGTGGCTAATTCCATGATAGGGACTATTCCGTCCACGAGCGTATATTTTTTTTATTTTCAATCGTAGGAAAAAAACTATTTGCTTTTGATTGCTGAAACAAAATGCAATCGCTGCTTTGTCGATGTACTTAATTATCAAATATGTTCGAGATAATAGTGGACGGAATAGTCCCTATGACGGAATTAGCCACATTGGCCTTACGTTAATCAACGTAAATGTACCTATACCAAAATTATGTTGGTCCATTGGTAGTACAAACGGAGCTAATGGCTCTTCTACACGATGGCCCAGCGCCGGCTACTCCAAGGGACGCATTTGTGCGTTAGAGGGAGCAAGTGATATTGTTATTTCATTCTACCGCATGGCTGCGTCCCTTGGAGTGGCCGGCGCTGGGCCATCGTGTAAAGGAGCCATAAAACTTTATGAACTCGGCCAACCGGCGCCGTATGTGCCCCGGGCAGCGTTGACTCACGCAGGAATCTCGACTATTGTCGCTAAACACAAGCCAGCTTATGATGGTGGTGGCCGTGTGGCCACCATGTGCAGATTCGTAATAGCCAGTGGAAGTCCTCTGACTCATATCCGTAAGTCGTTTATAACCAAGCCGGAGAGCGAACATTAAACTAGCTGTTGACACGAATTAATATTTTTACAGTACACATGGTCCTATTTTCCCGCACTAGTGCGGGAAATTACACTTTTCGTGCGTATTTAAAAAGTTTAAAGCGCCATATGTACCCACTGTAAAACGTTGTACGATACACGTGCGAATAGGTAATTCGCAACTCGTGTCGATTTAAAACACTCCCTTCGGTCGTGTTTTAATTTATCGGCACTCTTTTCAAACTTCCTCTTTCGCACTTGTATCGTAAATAACTATGTATTTCATTCTGTGACGTTACCTACAATGAATCCACCAAATTTCATTGAGTTTTGCTGTTTTAAAGAAAATTGTAAGCGAAACATGTTTCAGCTCTTTTTTAGTTTATTTCTGTAAATATGAAATCAAGTCCGCTGATAAACAATTTAATTTAGGTATAGGAAACAACCCTATTGCTTGAAGTGATTTCCTTCACCTCAAGAATGAAAAGCATGACATCACTTATTGTTATTGCCTAGCGCGCACATGCGCTGTAGTTAGGGAGGCGAATAGGGGAATTTTTTGCAATACTCGAGCGTGGCAGTTTAAGATATGAGAGATACCTTAGACCTAATAGAACAACCTTGTAAAGTATTTAGCTCTATATGTAGTGACGCGCGCCTAGGATAGACGATCAGATTAGTAAAAAAAAATGGATAGTCTGAAATACTCGAGCGCGTCAGATTAAGATATTGGGGGTTGATTTTAGTGTTTAAAGACTAAATTTAACTAATCTGACGATAAGTCCTTGACGCCGCCGAGTTATAGGGTAGCGAACTTGTAAAAAAAAAACGTTAATCCGGTATTCTCGAGCGCGATTTTTTTATTTTTTATTTTGAAGAATATAATCTAAAACTTACTAAAAATACAAAATCTGCCGGTTTCCGCATGACCGGAAGTGTGGAGGAGCCATTTCGTCTTCCTAAGAACGCGTTGCGGCATATAAGTCGCGAACGATACATTTTACAAAGAAAAAGTTTAAATAAACAAAAAAGGTAATTTTATTTTACACAAAAAAGGTCTCTTTACATTTTTGTCCAAAGTTAAAACTTTTTGACTTGAAGCATCATAAAATCGGTCAGATTAAGAGAACCCACCAACATTTTTGTCAGATTAAAAAAATATGCTTTCAGGATACCGAGATAAACCTCCCCTATGAAAATCTGACGCGCCCGAGTAAATTTTTTTTTTTTGCATTTTTGACTACTTTATATGCCTACCCCCACCACGCAAACCGGCAGATTAGTATACCGTTGTTATCAGAGGCACTCGGGGCATACGTAGTATGAATATCTAACGCGCTCGAGAATGCCCAAGTAACTGTTTTTATTAACATTTTTGAAAAACCGTACACGCCAAACCCACCGCTAAAATGGTTTTTGCCATACGAGCTTTTCTTTTCGAAATTATTTTATCTTTCGATTTTGATAGGTCTCGACGGCGCCGTTGAAATACGCCATTTAGCTACCTCGCCTCCCTAACCACTGCGTATGCGTTAAGCACGAATAAAAGCTTTCCCATTATGGTAATATGCGCCGAGCATGCGGGCTTGCCCACTTGCAAATCCATACAATTACTTTAATGTTTAGTAATTTGATATTCAAAATTCGGAAGACCCCATGCGGAGAAGTTTTTAATGAAAATCCCTTCACTACGTACCTAATCTATTTTTAAGCTTTCAAATTTGATTATAAATGAATGAGTTATATGTACCTTTTTCATACGTTACTATAAAATAGTTTCGATTTATACTTCGTTTTTTTTAGCATTAGAAATTAGGTAAACAATCTTGATGTGTCTTTTAATTCAAAAACACGGATTACTAATATGTTGCATAAAATTTACTGTCATATTTTACTTTCGCATAGCAACCCTTGGCAGAATCATCATTTCGCAGAATTACTTTTTGCATAAGTTTCATGGCATACTGTTGTTTCGCACAATTTTGTAAAGCAGAATAATGCAATGGCATAATCTCAATTTGAAGAATAATACTATAATCGAATAATTGTTTTGCCGAAAATTGCGTCGCATAATATGTACTTGGCATACTGTCTTTTCGCACAATTTCCTTAGGCAGAATAATTCATTGGCATACTGTTGATGAGAATAATATTTTGATGGATAGTTAGTTTCTCGCCAAAATAACTATTTTCATGGGATATAATGTTTAATCGATATAAAAGCTACTGGATATAACGTTTACTGGATATAATGAATATTTGTTATAAGTATTTATGGTATAATGTATTCAAATGTATAATAATAAGTTGAGGTTATAATAAAAAAGTCGGTTCTGGCGCTTCGCCGGCCGCTACCGCGGCACGCTCGCTTCGCTCGCTCGGCTCGCGCGCTGTAGGGTCGCAGTTCTACCTAACACTCCTCCTCGCTTCGCTCGTCGTCGTACCTAACTGAGACCTGCCTTAAGTTCGAATACGTAGGTTGTTATAATAGTAGTAAATATTACAAATTATACCAGTACTACATTATGCCAACTGAGCGTTATATCGAACTTAATTATATACGCTGTTAATGTTAGATTAGAAGTTGTTATATTACAAGTTCATTATACTTGACGATAGTTAGACTCTTTAAGAATATACCATGTATTGTTATAGCAAAAGTGCATTAGGTCCCTCAATCGTTATATCGACTAAAAATATATCAAAAGTTGTTATATGGACCGTTACGCACCCTCTTTTGAGTAGGGGTCGCAGTTCTAACCTAACCTAACCTACAGTTCTGGCAACAATTCCTTTTATGTAGGGATCGCAGTTCTAACCTAACTTAACCTGTAGTTCTGGCAGCAATTCCTTTTGTGTAGATTCAGTCAGCGACATGAGTATTATGCGGTAACAATTTCGGCAGAACTTTTATTCTGCTGCATAACATTCTGCGAAATTCAAGTCTACAATATGAGCAATATGCCATAAGAAATTCGGTGGAATGTAATTTATGCTACATACAATTCTGCGTATGTAAAATCGACGATAGTAGTATTCTGCTATTCAAAATTCTGCCAAATGAATGTTATGCGACATGACAGTTATGCTAATTATACAATTATGCAAAAGTATCATTCGGTTAAAAATGTTTCTGCGAAACCTGCTATGCGAAGTGTATTTCGGACAATCGATATTATGCAAGATAAAGGGAAGCCCTTTCATAAGTAATCGTTTTATATTTTTATAACGCGTTTTTGAATTAAAAGACATGTCAAGATCGCTTGCCTTATTGAAAGTTCTTTCTAATGCTAAAAAAACAAACTATAAACAAAGTACATATACGTGTAAGCGCACATAAACTTCGCTTGGTCATACATGATTTAGGAGATGGTCCAAAGCTGCATGACCATAATTATATACATACCTAGGTACATATTCATCTTAGAGATTAGGCGATGCTAATTGTTATTTGAAAAAAACATCTTGTTAGGTACCTAAATACTAAGCTCATGGAGGCTCAAAATTAAATTTCGTCATAGGGGCTCTCCACACTCGTGCGCGAATCGCGGCGCAAAGCCGCGAACGTGAGTGTGGCGTCGATTTTCGCAGACAGCGAAATCGACTCCATACTCGCGTTCGCGGCTTTGCCCGCGATTCACGCGCATAGTCTGGAGGGGGCTATATACCGGCGGGTGTGGCCTGTAACACGAGCAAATAATTAAAACATAGATTGTACTCCTCAAACGGTGACACTTTTGTTCAACAACTTTTAAAAATTATGAATTATTTAGAGTCCCTATTTTTCATACAAAATAAATACAATCTTCAATGGACGCCATCGCCAAGCCATATCATTGTGATTGACATTGCTTGTCACGCCTTAAACATAACAAAATTCGCAATACATTGCGTCTTAGAATAAACTTTAAAGTGTATTAAAAATCAAACCACAAGTTATTTTTTAAAGTTGTTGAACAAATGTTGATCAGTAGGAGGAGTACAGCCTAAAGTTAAATTTGTTGCTCGGCCACACCCGGTATATGTGTAAGCGCTCATAGTCATAGACTTCCCTTGGTTACGTGATTTCGGAGATGGTCCAATAAGTTGTTCGGTATGACCATAATTATACTAAGTTCCTAGGTTTCTGGCAAGCTTTCACATACAATAAAATAGGTAAGTAATATGTATAACATTGATGCATCAAGGCGGTTTGTTAACAAGGGCCTGCTGGGAAACGCGAAAATGGAGATTTAATTATCTGCCTCTTTATCGCTCGAATATGCATGAGTTATAGACAGGTTAGATAACGAAATTTTGATTTTCTTGTTTCGCGGTAGACCCCCAGATTGTGAAGGAAAGTGGTAGTGGCGCCCCCCACTCAGAGTTTCGCGTAATATTTCCTATACGATTATTGATTCCTGAGATATTGGCACCCTAACCATTTGCGTATTGGTTAATCCCACTCTTCTGGAGTCTGTGCGGAAATAGAAGAGTCGTGAAATGTATGGGATCCAATACATATTCTACACTTCTTTTTCCGCACAGACTCTACTAGTAACAAAACCACATCATTTTAAGTCGCCAACCCTTTAGCTTATGTGAACTGCGGTGCTTTGCGTTGCGCGGACGCATATGCGCGGACCGCGGAATGCGCATCTGTTCGCTCCGGGCGTGCGGCCTCGGCACTTCCCCTTTGTCTTTTCGACAGCCGAACAAAACATATCAAAAGAGTAAGTACAGTCAACAACAGAGCTATGAATACAGGCAAAGTGTCAAAAATATGTATACAGTACTTTATTGCCTGTACATTAAGGTCGTGTATACATATTTTTGGCACTTTGCCTGTATTCATAGCTCTGTTGTTGACTGTACATACACACATACCGACAAGGTTGCGTTTTATAAAAAGCTTATAACCTGCCAACAGGGTTGCATTGTTTGACTTTCTTTCTGATGGACAATCAATACAACCATACATAAAAATCATGCTACTAACTAAACTTACTTGGATAATTGAGAAGCAAATAGCAATTACAGGTTACAAACCTTTTCGAAAATGTACTTAATATTGGTCGAGCATACCTATGTTATCACTTATCAAAATGTAGAATTGTTATTTGTTAGGCATGTCGGGAATTGTGGGCGTATCATACTATCGGCAGTACAGCAGAACCTTCAATCGTGGATGACGAGGGCCTTCAATGAAATACGATGTTTAACTCACAATCTTTACTGCACAAGATTCATTACAAATCACAGCACGCGATACGTTTCTCATCTTAAGCAAACCAGTGGATTTGACCCAAGAACCGCCACAGACGTCTGCTTCTCCCATCTGTTCTCATCGTGCTTTTTCTGAAGATTGATTGACAGCATAACTTAAATTTTTCTGGACTTCAATTGTTTTTATAGCGCATTCTATGATGTCTTGGCAGAACTGCGTCGAACGCCACTCAGGTGTAGGTAACACCCTAGTTTCAAATATGCAACTTGATTTAATAATGAATTGTAATTGTAATTGTAATTTATTGTGTAATAGATTAAAGCTAAGTATGTACAGCACATTAAGTTAAGCAGCACACACCCTAGTTTGCTCTATTTGTCAAGGTTTGCATGATAAGACGCCTCTTGAAGGCGATAGATGTCACATTTCAGCCATTCTCCGACAGGTATATAAAATGGGTATGGGGTCCAGAACTCGCATACATACCTATACATACCATCGTTTTAGGTTTAGTAATCTACAAAAGGAGGAGGCACTTACCGACGAGCGCCGGCAGCGCAGCAAGCAGCAGCAGCCTCCACGCGCACATCGCGCACGGTACATACACCACGCACGGTACGGGCGCGCACGGTACACACACCACGCACGGTACGGCCGCGCACGGTACACACACCACGCACGGTACGACCGCGCACGGTACACACCGAGCGCACCTCACACGGTAACCACGCACGGCTTACGACCAGCCGACCGATGTGCCATTACCGCAGTATTTGGTTATCTGTAACAAATAACGTAATTATAGGTAGATTTTTGAGACATTGATTAAAGTACGAGTAATTAGGTACTACAACTACAGTCTTCGAGATTTTGAGCTCTTATTATTTATAGATGTCTTGTCCGTGTGCGGTTTTGTCCCTTCTTTTTCCATTCGACTATAGATACTGTGTTTGTAATATTTATTGAGTGTACGCTACACAAATCACTCACCTCTGGGACAGGGCGAAACTGCACAACTTTAAAATACTAACACACACACACAGCCTTAGCGACAATTGCAGTTGGATAATAGCTCTACCAGTGGAGAGCTGGCAAGGCACATATTTAATATTAATTTATATTACAAACCTACAATAAATACATTTAGGGTGATCCATTGTGGTCACGACCCTCAGACATAAGATTTAAACGTAAATGAAAGAACAATAAATATTATGACGAACATCCCGATAAATATCGACTGCTGACAATGGAACAATAATTACATATAACAACAACGAAAAATAAACGATAGTAATCTATGATTTATCAGCACCATCGAAAAATTAACATTATAATAGGTTGTGACCGACCATCGTAAATCAGGCAATTCGACCAATTCTCATTTCTATAAATTAATTTAAAAGTTAAACAGGATGGTGGTCAAGAAAAAATAAATACGGGGTGGATGACAGGCGTGGGCGCGGGTCGAGTTTAATTAGCGCCCTGCGGTGCATGCAGCTAGGAGCGCATTTAGATATTAAAATAATTGAATATTTTAATATGTA
The DNA here is from genome assembly GCF_963556715.1 of Cydia fagiglandana. NCBI lineage: Eukaryota > Metazoa > Arthropoda > Insecta > Lepidoptera > Tortricidae > Cydia > Cydia fagiglandana. Next base: position 5,416,879 of record NC_085943.1, read on the forward strand.
CAGGGTGTCTCTGACCATGGGGCTTTAAATCCAGGGCTCGATTCTACTCGCTGAACTGAGCTACTTTTATTATGGCACCAACCCCGAAAAACGCCCGAAAAAATGTTTTACTTTTTCATACATTTTGGCTGATCAGATGTCGACTTTGGAAGAAAATTTTGGAAAAGCCAAAAAATTTTCCCCGATTTTAGTGTTGGTCCCATAGTAAAAGTAGCTCAGTTTAGCGAGTAAAATCAAGCCCTGGATTTAAAGCCCCATTGTCAGAGACATACTATATAAGTGCGAGCAAGACGCATTAAAATAAATATAAACTTCAAGTGTCTTTTCTGTACCTGAAGTTCAGGTATAGAAAAAATACTTACCACATAGAGTTTCGTAGAGCAGATTTATAATTAGTCTCTGCTAATATCAAATTAGTATCATATTTCAGAATTTGAATGGGCTTATGGGCTATCTATTCAAATGTTTAATTTTTAAGTAATTTTGAATACTTATGCTTGGCTGTACTATAATTTTACTTTAAGATTCGTAAGTTACAAAATTAGATTCTGCTGCATTCAACCTTTGTGTCATACTAGGTACGAAAATTACACAGTTAATCCATGTAAGTATATGTAAAAAGCGACCACTTCGGTGTCCAAGTAGGTACCAATGGTCGTTAAGCTTGGTGAATATTATTTTCCCGCTGGGGGGGTTGATGCGCCCGCACTGGCCCCGTAGACAACATGCCAATCGCTCACGCTCCGTAACGAACGAAACGCAACTGTCACTGTCACACTAATACGGAAGAGTAATAGAGAGACACAAAGCGATTCGATGGCGAAGCGATAGCGATTGTCACCTTGGCTAGGCCGCCAGATCCTACACCGCCCGATTATTCCCCTTCGTTACGTACACAAATTATATTCGTATCGATTATTTAAGTATATTTGCTGTGGAATCATTGTGACTTTCTATTTCTTTGAATACTGTAAACTTGTAAAGGATAAAACAGGACCCCTATTCGACAAGCGACGTTTGACGTATCGTGTTGATCTCCCGTTGATGTGGGAAAAATCATAAGTTCTCGAATACTTACAATGTCAAAATTTGACATTAACAATCCACAGTTAGGGTGACAAGCAAACCAAACCGAACCACCCTTAGTTTAGAGTTGAGTTTTGATTGTACCAAATGATATTATCCACCGTTGATGGAATCAACACTCAGTATGCAATAAAATCAACTGTTGATTTGACGTGGATGCGAAATTTGACAGTTGTACATGTCGAATTTGGCCCCAGGGGTGTAGTGTAAGAGAAACTCAAAAACAAGAGTTTTATATTTAGATTTTGATTGTTCTCGAAATTTTAGAGTATCGATTTCCTGATCCGTAAATATCCTAAAGCATATATGCCATCTCAATCAACAATAGCAAAATAAAATATGCAGACGGCCACACAGACACCAATGTGACTCCATATCCCTGTTTGCTCAACAACGGATGTTTGCAACACCAAGTCTAAATAAGTGATCAAACCACTTTGAAGTGAGCCTCCCCCATTTAGGTCGCCAAATCCGATAAACAGTAATAAAGTCCAAACAAAGCTATATAAATAATGAGTAAAAATGGCTTCCCAGAATGCGTGTACAGTCGTGTGGGAACAGGGGGCACATGGCCGTGGCAAGTGTCTCGGGTGCGATTAAATTTAAGTGTCACTTTAAATACCGCCCTGTACTCATGATCTGTCACTCTGGCTGCAGATTGACACTTAAATTTATGAGCTTCATTTTAAAATGTACTACTTAAAAAAGGTTTTGGGTAATCGCCGGCAGGCGGCAATGTTACTAAAAAAGCTTTTGGGTAGACCTACTTAGGATGACTCACGTTAAACCGGAACGTGGCCGGGCCGGAGCTTATGGAGCTTCGTTTTCTATGGAAAGCACCACGTGATCACCGATCAACCGTCATAGAAAATGACATATCGGAAGCCCCGGCTCGGGCACGGTTCGGTCTAGCGTGAGTCATCCCTTATTATGCATAGACTAGAACTGAATAAATGTAATCTATATCGAACCTACTCTACCTACTAAATACTCTCCTCCTACTCCTCTCGTACCTACTTTAACTATGGGTAAATGTGAACAAAATTTCACGAGAATCGCTTGAGCTGTAACTTAGAACACATCGGAAAGACCGGTTCTTTTAAAGCAGGTTCATATTTTTGCCCAAGCAGAAACCGTGCAGCTTAGCTCATGCTTTTATTCTCATTCAGCCAACTAGTCAGACAAGGTCCTGACCGATTTCCACTGATTTTATATAAAAAGCTTTTTCAGAACTCATTAAAAACGTTTGAAATCGTTGTCTCTCCACATGACGCAAGAAGTTGCTCAACAAGTCCCTCAAGATGTCTCTTCACATGTCACGCGATGAGCCAACCAACGGCCCCAGATAATTGCCCCGTTTCGATCAGGACCGCGGAAGTTGCCGAAGTAGTGCGACGTCACAGCGCTATATCCGGAGCGCGTGGACGGGGAATCCACAGGCACGTGGCCAATGTTATCGGTGTCCAAATAAACCAGCTAGAGCGCCGGGAATAGAACAACGTTAATAGCTAGAAAACAAGCCAAGAAAGCCAGCATTCTTGGCATTACTTAGGCACGATCCGCGTTGTTCCCACCGCGTAGTGATTGTAAAGTCCAGAGGGCCTACCGCGAACCACGTTTGACGTGTTGCCTCCACGAGACAACACATCGAACATAGTTCGCGGTAGGCGCTCAATACAGAAGATTTACCACGCTATAACTGACAATTAATTTTACATATGTACCTAGTCGTACCCGTACCATCGCCCACACTGGCCACACTGTTAACTGTACATCGGTGGACCTTAATCATTGTAATAACGTCCACCGATGTACAGTTAGGAGTTTTGCTGTTTGTACAAGAAATTGTCTTTGTCCGGTGACCAAGTTAGTGAAGACATGAAGGCACTACGACTAAAAAATATTACGATTTCACCGTAGACAATAAACTTTCCACCGATACCGATTGATTAATTGATCAATCTCTCAATAATAAGTATGTAAAGAAAATGAATTCGCTATAGCTCGTTTACTCCTTCGTTTTCAGTCCGCAACATCTGGCGTAGGGCGCAGGAATTCCAACTTTGATAGAAATAAATCGACGCATTCAGCGATTGGAATCCAATAAAGGTAAAACAGTCATTCGCCGAGGTGGAAGCTCTGTGCTCTGTATGCCCAAGTTTAGACGCAGAATGCATGCTGGTATGCCGTAGGTAAGTTCTATTGCTGTGTCAAAGACTACATTGTCAGAATGAAACTGTGAAAAATACGTGCTTTTACATATATATTTATGGTTTAATCTATAAGCTTCTGAGTCTTGGCGACACTACTATTTACTAGCTATTTATATAATAGGTAGATATACTTATTTATATAAATAGGTAGGTATACGTAAGCATACTTAGGTAAATAAATATGTAGGTACCTATTAGGTTTTCCATATTGACTATAAAGGCAGTAATATTCGTCAATTCATTTTATCCACGTAATTTCAATTCCTAATCATACACATAATTATTTTTCAAGAACGAACGACGTTAGAGTTGATTTATTATATGAAGATAACGTATCAATACTATAATTATGAGAGGTCAATGGGTGCATGTGCATCGAAGTGGGCGATAAATCAATTTCGGCTTTAGTAACTTTACACATGGGGAACATAAGTATCAAAAAGTATAATATAATAGTGATAATAAGTGCATAATTGTTTTCCATCGTATTTTCTCGGAAACGTTCGTATTTGTCATGCTACTTCAGTCAACCTTAAGTAGTACTTTTTGTACCAAGACTGACATAAAAAGCAAGACATGTTCATACATTTCCGTGAAAGTAATTATGCACTACCTACATCTGTACTACGATATGATTCGGCCGTATTCGAACTTCAAGATCTTCACAAGAGACGACACATACTAGATACGTTATAGTTTAGATATCAACTAGTTCTCTTTTGCAGCGCAATTCGGGCAACCAATGTCACTTTTACGTTAGATAGAGTAAGATATCTATTAGATGTGAATTGGATCTCTAAGTCATATCCTGTGGAAATCGTTCAAGAGTATCTCCAGAATCGCGCAAATGTCAAATTTGACAGGTTAGATCTTAAACATATCGTTATCGTATCTTGGTGATGTCTAAAAGATATCTAATAGATGTCTATTTCAAAATCCGAATCGGGCCCCTAGTCTCACTACGAGTAAAACAATAGGAACGAGTAGGTACATAATAAAGTGCCGACGAAACTAACGAATCCCTCTTTTATGTTTACCTAGAAACAGAGTTACGGACAAACCAACGAAATTTTACTACTAACTTGGTAAAGCGAACCCCGAGAACCTAGAAAACGACATACATATCAACCATTTTTTGTGACTTTTCCCGCGCCTTGTTTCGCTGAACACACATGTGTCCATTCGATAGGGTAACTGCTATATTTATTGGCCACTACATAGTAATTCTCACTGCGTTCGAGCGCCAAACTACTTCGGCAGAAATTAGTGATTTTCATCCCTTGGTGCCATACAGCTCAGCTATACCACAGAATAAATAATAGTACTAGGTACAGAAGACTCACTCTCTAACAAAACGCGTCTGTCACGATCAGCACAGATATGGCCGCTAGGTGACGACAGCACCACGCGCAGCTTATGGCAAACCCCAAAATTGGGGTCGAACGGATGTACTTTTAGCTACCTGTAGCAAAGCGACAAAATCGCGGAGTGAGCCACGCCTGGCTATACAGTGTGATATCAGCCGCCGTTAGTTTCACACGTCGCCACTGTTCAGTATGTGACAGCGGACGAGTGAAACTAACGGCGGCTGATATCACACTACCTTTATATAAGTAAAGTGTTAACTTAAGCAGGGCACCGAACCCACTATAGCTACGTATACATATACAAATAAACAACATATAGGTACCTATACCCACTATAGCTACGTATACATATACAAATAAACAACATATAGGTACATATAGGTAATCGAAGCTTACGAAAGCTATTTATTATTGAACAATATGAGACGGTGCCAAACAGCCAATAAAAATTAAATCTCAAATTAACTAATGCGATTTCGGAAGGTCGTTTTTATTTTTAAATTTAAAATTGCCTTACCTACTCGTAGTTTTGACAAATCATATTATTTTTATTTTTGATAGATGTTAGAAATCTATACCTACAGGATTGTGGGAACTACTACTATTTAAAATTTAAATATAATATCAATAATATTATGTTGATTATGCACCTTTTAATAACACACAACCAAGTAGGTAAATAATTAACATATTTATCTAAAGGCTTAGCGATTAACTAATACCTTATATTCTTATGTTAAGTTAATACATATTTGGTATTCTTATATTACACTTAAGAGCAATAAAAGAAGAGCAACTTTAATACTTATTTCGTTTTAATTTACATCGACTGATTTTTATTGCTCTTTTGTGTATTATTTCTTGAAGTTTTTAGCTCCTTATAAAGACCAAAACCTACCTGCGAGCAATCCTGAAAGCACCGTATCCACCACTACTTTCTCACAGCACTACAGTGTTTATTAAAAAGTTACTTTTACGCACGTATCGTATCAGCCACGCAACATGCGCACGCACATACGCAAGCAGTCAGATCGCGTGCTCGCGCGCTACTGAACCAATCAGTCAATAGTTTGATCGTGCTACGGGCTACGAACCAAGCGCCAAGTTTGGATTCTACGACTCTACGATGGCTTGTGAAGCTACGACTGAAAAAGCTGGCTTATTGCAATACGGTCAATTGGGCACCAACATTTTTAAAGGGAACTTAACTTTTTTTTTTAACATTGAATCTCCAATAATCATACTTTTTGAGATGTGGCCGTATTGCTATGGGGATGATTTAATCTAATAAATAGTACATTTCGATGCTAGTGCGGAAGGTATGTCATTACTTCACGAGTACCGAGATATCTTGCCACGAGCCGCAGGCGAGTGGCAAGACTCGGGACGAGTGAAGAATGACATTTCCGCACGTGTATCGAACGACGTTTTTTAATACAGTTGCGAAAAAATAAGAAAAACATTGTTAATCGTACACTAAACAAAAGTGGTAACAGTGACAGCTCGGTTAGACGTCGTCTTTAAGTATATTATATCTATGGGCGTTTGACAGCTATTCCGTTCCATTCAGTCAACTTATTAAGAACGGAATTTTCAATATTGAATATTAAAAATTAAACGTGTTATAATGATGAAGAGGTAAGTAATTAAATATGAAATATGTAATATTTTTCGTATTCTTACATTAACGGTAGGTTTTTATGCTGATTATGACGTTTAAAGGAAACTAATATTAACACTCATCAATAAGTAGTCGTGAATTGGAACAAGTATAAATTTAAAAAAATTGGAAAAGTAAAAAGCACTAGTTCGAGATAACCAACTTTCCGCACGCTAAACAGCTACGTAAAGTAGCACTTTTTGAGCAACTGTATTAAAATAGTACATTTCGATGCTAGTGCGGAAGGTATGTCATTACTTCACGAGCACCGAGATATCTTGCCACGAGCCGCAGGCGAGTGGCAAGACTCGGGACGAGTGAAGAATGACATTTCCGCACGTGTATCGAACGACGTTTTTTAATACAGTTGCGAAAAAATAAGAAAAACATTGTTAATCGTACACTAAACAAAAGTGGTAACAGTGACAGCTCGGTTAGACGTCGTCTTTAAGTATATTATATCTATGGGCGTTTGGCAGCTATTCCGTTCCATTCAGTCAACTTATTAAGAACGGAATTTTCAATATTGAATATTAAAAAATAAACGTGTTATAATGATGAAGAGGTAAGTAATTAAATATGAAATATGTAATATTTTTCGTATTCTTACATTAACGGTAGGTTTTTATGCTGATTACGACGTTTAAAGGAAACTAATATTAACACTCATCAATTAGTAGTCGTGAATTGGAACAAGTATAAATTTAAAAAAATTGGAAAAGTAAAAAGCACTAGTTCGAGATAACCAACTTTCCGCACGCTAAACAGCTACGTAAAGTAGCACTTTTTGAGCAACTGTATTAAAAAAGTATTTTTGGTTTTTCATCGATTTTTAGGGTTCCGTACCAAAAGGGTAAAACGGGACCCTATTAAGTACTAAGACTGCTGTCCGTCCGTCCGTCTGTCACCAGGCTGTATCTCACGAACCGTGATAGCTAGACAGTTGAAATTTTCACAGATGATGTATTTCTGTTGCCGCTATAACAACAAATACTAAAAACAGAATAAAATAAAAATTTAAGTGGGGCTCCCATACAACAAACGTGATTTTTGACCGAAGTTAAGCAACGGGCGGGGTCAGTACTTGGATGGGTGACCGTTTTTTTTTACCTTTTTTGCATTATGGTACGGAACCCTTCGTGCGCGAGTCCGACTCGCACTCGTCCGGTTTTTACATCTATGAGCGCGGTTGCACTGTAGTGATGTCACTGATGTCCACAGAACTACGTGGTGATGTCAATATGATATTTACTTCAGTGGTCAAGGGCATGATGAGTCATTCTCAATGTAGGGTTCCACGCAGAGGCGGATTTAAAAGAGATACTTAATACTTTTATAGAAAACAAACCATTAAATCATCGCGGCAGTTTTAACAGGGGTTGAAAGGATACGTTTTTGGGAAAACTAAAAAACGACTTATGGTAACATTCCATTTCTAACCGCAGCTGTACTTCCGGTACTGAACGCGTCGCTGTCATTGTCAATTTCCATACTAAAATGAACAGTAATGCAGCTGTCGTTGTAAATGGACAGTCACCTTTAGACGTTTACAATATTTTCAATTAAAGCTTTAATGAATCCTTACTTCCGGTCAAAACTTTCTAGTAGGCGGTACTATTAAAGATCAATGAGCTTTATTACGGACAGACAGACAGACGGACATGGCGAAACAATAAGGGTTCCTAGTTTGCTACGGAACCCTAAAAGAACTTTAAATTTTTTAATCTGATTCACTTATACATACGCCGCTCCCATAAAATCGGATAGTCCTAAATATTAAAAGTTGTTTGTTTAAACTGTTAAACCATAAAATTAACCCCTTCGATATTATCTGCACAAAGGGATCCAGACCCCTAGCCCATGCCCCGCCATTACTGGTATTTGCACATTTGATACGATAAATTACCCTCTGCCCCTTATAGGATTAATTTTTAAAGAATAAAAATTGGAGTAAATAATTGACCGAGCGAAACTAAGGTCTCCGCTTGGCAAAAAATATTTCGTAAATCCGGGTTTGTGCCTTGTGCCTCTACCGGTCGCATTTCTCATGCTATTTTTGTATAGTTGCCGCGGTTCCATAATTAATTATATAGATTTTTTGAGTGGATTTAGTTTAAGGATTTTTTTTTTCAAAATGGCATTGCCCGTGGGTTTGAACGTCACGCTGGTACAGTCAACTGTAAAAATATGGGTAGGTATGTAATATTCAAAAATATGTCACATAGTTCTTAATTCGCTGACATAAGGGCTATGGGACATATTTTTGAGATGATTTGTGCACCCATATTTTTACAGTTGACTGTAGGTACATAGTTACTTACTTAAGTATAACATAAAAAAACATTGTATGTAAAATGGCTATATTTAAAATTACCTAATCTGTCTGTAACGTAAATTAATTAATTATTGTTTTTTCATTAAAGGTATTATACCAATTTCATTTACTGCCGACGATTATAATCTCATTTCACCACCCTTAACTATTACTATAATTATTTATATGGGCTTGTTAACATCACGCATAGAGGTAAGATTAATTAAGCAACTGTTGATAGCCGACGTCATCAGCCTGTCTAGTTAAGTTTGGTTAAATTGTTTAGTACCTACAGAATATTTTAAACCTTATGCGATTGTACATAAGGTCCATATTTACAGGCACCGAATAGAATAAGAATACCTACAGAGTAATATAAACCCTATTTTGTAGAGAATAAGGCACAAATTTCGCAGTGAGTAGAATAATCAAATTACGGGCCACGTCAGCTGTGCATGTGGCGCCATTAGAGTGCGTGAGAGCAGGGGGCCGTGAATATCGATATTTTGTTTATCTCCATCTCTGTCACTCCTAGGGATGGGAGATAGACCATTTTTTCGAATCCGGAATAAGGAGACCTCACTTGCATTTTTCTACAGTGAACGAAACAAAAAAACAACCCCGAGGTATGTACCACAAGAGTAGATACTTTTTCTCGGTTTCGTTATACATAAATCTTCACTCCGCACTTTCTAAATAGCGAGTCTATTTAAATAAAATAGAAAATATAAACAAGATTTTCTATATACAATAGAATCTACCTTAAAATTAGGTCAAATGAAAAAAATAAATACACGTGAGGTTTTGTGGGGGAGGGGGGTAGCCAAAAACCTCACCAAATATCACCAAGGGGGAGGGTGGGTCAAAAAGTAGCCGAAAACACCTCACGTGATTTGTGCACAACCCCGAATTCGTACGTATAAAGTGTAATAAATGTCTGGTGTAAAGGAAAATGCATCATATAAAAATTATCATATATTTCAAAATATGCTACAATTATTATGTAAACGAGACTTTAATGATAATAAAATGAATAGTATTTACAACTTTAATCGTGCCTGCCGTGTTTTAAGTGTAGGATGTTCAGAACTGTAGTAACATGCATTAATTAATAACTCTGTCATATACTCGTAATGCTCTATTTTCCTAGGATAGCGGTGCCGTCATATAGCGGCCGTCTCCATACAAATACTACGACATCCATATTATTTAGTATGGAGACGGCCGCCATATGACGGCACCGCTATCCTAGGAAAACGGATCTTAAGTCAGTGCAAATCTCATACAAAAGTACAGACAAGTAATCTAATAGACGTGCTAAGGCGAGGAAGATTATATCTATTATGTCATAATTTGTTCATGGTGCACATTTGCACAACGCCAATTTAAGGGTGGTATTCCACCATTCCACAAAAAAATATACTAACATTAGGAAATAGTAATACTTAGGTTAATATGACGAATATGATTATTTTGACGATCATGATAGAAATTCTTAAATTTTTGACATTAATGCAAACTTATTATGTAATTGTCTTTCATGAAATAAATCATCTAATATAATCTATGAAAACTATAATCTTCATGTGCAAGCAAGAAATGAAAGGCTTTTGTATTTTTATTTATTCCACCTATGCAATTTCATTGTCCAATGTGTATTTTGGTTTATGAGAGAGTGAGACGCAATATGATTGCACAAAGAAATTGGATAGATGGAATACCAACCTAAGAGCCGCTAAAGACATGGCGATATACATAAATGCGCTACAAGCCCCAATTAGTTAAAATTGTTTGTCCTATTGTTCGTTATTTTAATTAGAAAGAACTTGCAAGAAGGTAAGCGATCTCGACATGTCTTATAATTGGAAAACGCTTTTTAAAAACCAAAAAGTATTACTTATGAAAGCAGAAGAGTATAAATGATCGTATTAGATTCATAATTGTTACATATTTGACGTAACTTATTTTTCAAATGTGTTTTTCAATTAAAAGACACATCAAGATTGTTTACCTTATTTCAAATGCTAAAAAATTAAATTAACTAATTTGAGGCATGTCAAGTTCTATGAATAATTTTTACCTATGATCAATGAAATGTGAGCTGTTGTATTATGGAAGGTAGAGATGAGGAAAACAATCTTCATGTTTGGTTCGAAAGATTCCTCTACGTGAATAGTATTGGCTTGGAGTTCATGTTCGGGAATGGGAATAAACTGATGCTCAATCGTGGGCAAAGCTTCTTCCTTAAGCGTTTTTCTTTGTGTAGGAATATATTTGAGCTCTCCTTTAATAGTTAACTTTTCGTACATATTTATATTTTCTTCTTTAAAATGAAGATGGCAAATATAATCATTTGCTTTTAATGCAATTCCTAACGACTTTTTCCAACTTTCTAACCGTGCCGGAGTCTGAGAATTAATAGAAAAATGAAGAATTGTTGAAGTGAAATTGTGAATTTTATAAGAAAAATATAAAAATCACAATATAATATTTTATTAAATAACTAGCGACCCGCCCCGGCTTCGCACTAGTCAACAAATTATATACGTAAACCTTCTTCAAGAATCACTCTATTGATAGGTGAAAACCGCATGAAAATCGAACTGAAACCGTCCAGTAGTTTGTTTATCGCAAAGATACATTCAAACCCACGAACAGACAGTCGCGGCGGGGGACTTTGTTTTATAAGGTGTAGTGAAAATTACATACTGACCGTTGGTTGGAAAAAAGATACGGATTTCGTAACATTTTTCTGTTTTTTCCTCTTACGCCCACTTTGGCAACTGTTTACGATGCAAACTTTTCCCATTTTTACTATAGAAAATATATCCTATAGCGGTGGATTTGCCCTAAAGCCCCACATTCACACTCCTACCTTGTAGGCCGCCTCGTAGTCCGCCTCGTTGGGTAGGATTCCTACAAACGGCTAAACGGTAGGACGGCTCGTAGTCCGCAACCCCCATACACAATCCTACCCAACGAGGCGGACTACGAGGCGGCCTACAAGGTAGGAGTGTGAATGTGGGGCTTAAGGCCTGGTAAGCCCAGGCCCGAGGTGGCTAGATAACAGAGGTGGCAGTCTATATGATGCGTACTGAGACAGGGGCGGCTAGGTTTACTGCACAAGGAAATCCTAAATTTAATAAATCAATTTATGAAAATTTTAAATAAAATTTCAAAAAATTGACAGCGCACTTCACTCAGTCAATAAGGTCTAAATTCATGTTAGTTCCCGGCACTACCCTAGCGCCACCGGAGAGATTTCGAACTATTCTTTCAACTGACAGCTGGACACTTTTACAACCGTCTTATCATAAAAGATAGCTCTCCTTTACTTCTACACTCCATATGTTGTATAGTAATAATAATTTAAAACATCTTGGGTACGGTGACAGATGTCATCTCAATACAAGTACAATACAATAAGTTTGTAAATTGTATGGAGATGGCATCTGTCACCGTACCCAAGAAGTTTGCTAAATCCTATGCTAATTTATATTAAGATTTTTTATTAATTTCGCACGCCTATTAGATTAGTTCTCTGTATAACAGTTAACAAAAATATACAGAGATACATAGTAACAATAACTATGCACATTATTACATATTTATCTATTTTCTACTTAACGGATGAATTAAATGAATATAAAACTAAGCTATAATAATTCCGTAATATAAATGCTGTTCACAATATCTTGCTTGTCTCAATAATATAAATTATAAATAGACACATCAGATCAGTAAATAACGAAGATTGCTAATCATCACACAGTTTCATCAATTAATAATAAAATCCTACTCATGGAGAGCTTACACCTGCGACCTACCTATATCTACGATCGACCAAACGAAAAAAAAGAGAAGAAAATAAGAAGAAGAAAAGAAGAAGATCGTTACTGATGGACCTGCATACATCTGCGAAGAAATTCATAGGTGTATGTGAAGTCCCCAATCCGCATTGGGCTAGCGTGGGGACTATAGCCCAAGCCCTCTCGCGCATGAGAGGAGGCCTGTGCCCAGCAGTGGGACGTATATAGGCTGAAATGATGATGGTGATGATGATGGAGAGCTTTGTCGCAGGGTGGTATTCCATCTGTCCTATCCAATTTCTTTGTCCAATGTGCATTGCGTCTCACTCTCTTATTTAGCGAAATGTGAGACGCAAATAAAATGTGAGGTGGAATACCAGTTCCATAAATTATAATACATTTCAAACTGTCACCTAGTAACCTCTCACTTCACTAGATGGCGTTATAGGCAAGCGAACTCCTAGCGCCATCCAATTTATATGAAACTACATATGTAATACCTAACTTTTAAACACCATCTAAATATTTATTCCAAATTAAATATCTATTACACCTATTGTTCTAGTCTTTTCTTGCTGTTGTTGTCTGTACATGTTCGTACATGTTTTGTGATCGTCACGAATAAAAATCTTTTATCTTATCTTAAATATGAATGTCACTGTGTGCAATGAATAGCAGTCTTTATTCACTGATCTCTGGTCACATTCACAAATCCACTCTGAAATTTTACGTAGATTTTAATTTAGTTAAAAACGAGTTAATACCGGGCTGATTTTTCTTATTCTCCTGCTTCGGCTCGGCCTTAGCTTTCTTAGTTTCTTTGCTTTCTGGTTTGGCCTTTTTCTTTTTATCACTCTTAGGGCTCTGTTGCTCTCCTTCGGCTAATTTTTTCTTTTTAACTTTTTTCTTTTCTGGCTCCTGTGGCTCTGACGGTGGCTGCAACAAACTGTCAATAGCTGCATCATCCATGATCATAGACAATTTTCCGAAGTAATTCCATAGAGCGTCGATGCATTTTTCTGGTTTGCCGCCATCTTTAGCTTCCCATATGAGACCATAGAGTCGAGGTTTGAGTTTTTCTGTAGGTTTTTTCATTTCGTTCTCGAATTCGTCTTCTAGGTTTTTGAGCCGCGCCTTTTGCGTTTCGGGGGAAAGGGATAGGACGTTGTCTTTGTCTTCTTCCTCGTCCATTGTAGCTTCCTGAAAAAGAATGAATGATGTTATTATACAGCCGGATATGATTTAGATTTAGATTTATTTATTTCATAATATGAAATTACAATATAAATTATTTTTCACTAATCTATACGAATTTATATTATTATGCCAAAACCGTTGTTACGTTATTAACAATTAGGACGAAAATTTTATGTAGAAACGGAAAAGAAAGTCTAAAGCACTCCATCGAGGCACTTGCCTTCTTGTTCTTCCTCCCAATCTAGAGAGACAGAACATACCTCGTCGCTGAGGTATCCATGCGGCACGAACACCTCGTTGTCGACCTCGTAGTCGTCATCAGGCTCCTCGTCGTCGCCGGCCACGCTGCCGTCGAGGCTCTCGCCTTGTTCTTCCTCCCAATCTAGAGAGAGACGGAACACACCTCGTCGCTGAGGTATCCATGCGGCACGAACACCTCGTTGTCGACCTCGTAGTCGTCATCAGGCTCCTCGTCGTCGCCGGCCACGCTGCCGTCGAGGCTCTCGCCTTGTTCTTCCTCCTAATCTAGAGAGAGACGGAACATACTTCGTCGCTGAGGTATCCATGGGGCACGAACACCTCGTTGTCGACCTCGTAGTCGTCATCAGGCTCCTCGTCGTCGCCGGCCACGCTGCCGTCGAGGCTCTCGCCTTGTTCTTCCTCCCAATCTAGAGAGAGACGGAACACACCTCGTCGCTGAGGTATCCATGCGGCACGAACACCTCGTTGTCGACCTCGTAGTCGTCATCAGGCTCCTCGTCGTCGCCGGCCACGCTGCCGTCGAGGCTCTCGCCTTGTTCTTCCTCCCAATCTAGAGAGAGACGGAACACACCTCGTCGCTGAGGTATCCATGGGGCACGAACACCTCGTTGTCGACCTCGTAGTCGTCATCAGGCTCCTCGTCGTCGCCGGCCACGCTGCCGTCGAGGCTCTCGCCTTGTTCTTCCTCCTAATCTAGAGAGAGACGGAACATACCTCGTCGCTGAGGTATCCATGCGGCACGAACACCTCGTTGTCGACCTCGTAGTCGTCATCAGGCTCCTCGTCGTCGCCGGCCACGCTGCCGTCGAGGCTCTCGCCTTCCTGCTCCTCCTCCCAATCTTCGTCGCTGTCTACGTCATAGTCTAGTTGTTTCTGGAATTAGACGAATTCTTATGTTATAATATGCAGAAATAATGTTCTCCACCCAGCATACTTGTCAATTACAGATAAAAAACCATCCCAATAGAAACATGTCAATGCCGTGAAGGCCTTTACAGCTTCACGTACAAAATGTTCGTATTTTAATTTTAAACAATAGTATATTGTGAATTGGGATGAATTTCGTTTTTTTGAGAAAATGATAAAGCAATGAAACAAATGGTGCAATTTTATTTGACTTACGAAAGGTAAGGAAAGGCTTATGAAGGGTCTACATCAGCGGTCGGCAACCTTTTAGGAGCCAAGGGCCACATAGTAGTTAACGAAGTTGACGCGGGCCGCGCTTTGGTAATATTTGTGACTTTAGCAGACATTGTCGTTTGTCAATATTACATACAAAATAGCCAGGGAGGCTCGCGGGCCACAAGCGAGAGGTTCGCGGGCCGCCGGTTGCCGACCGCTGGTCTACATAATTACATAACCCAATTTTACGGTGATTCGCGAATACTTTGCTTGATAATTGAACTTACCTCCTGTCCGAAAGGTCTCCTAGCTGTGACGAAGGCGCTCTTCTTTCTCCAAGTGCCCCAATAAGGCGGTCTCTTATTCTCATGGAAGCTGAACAGCTTCGGACGAAGCTTTTCCCTCGTAGCTTCCTCGCAAGCCAGTATTTCGTCAGCGCCCTCTATTGGCGGCAACTCGTCCTCTGAAAATTAAACAAACTAATAAATAATAATAATAATTCGGCCTATATACGTTCCACTGCTGGGCACAGGCCTCCTTTCATGCGCGAGAGGGCTTAGGCTATATTCTCCACGCTACCCCAATGCGGAAGGATGCCATGTCCGAGCTGGGACAATATGTTAGGAGGGCCGAAGTTGACATAGCACTGCTGCAAGAACCTTATGCATGGAAAAATCGGGTGGCAGGCCTGGGACATCTGGGGGGAGCTCTCTACTACGAAGGGAATGGTGAGCTGCCTCCTAGAGCATGCATTTATGTGAGCAACAAAATAAGAAACATGGGTTGTGTCATGACCTTATGTTACAGAGACCTTGTTGTGGTGGAGACCTACTTCATGAAAGAAGATGGCAAGAGATACAAGGTGGCGCTAGCGTCCTGCTATCTGCCGGGCGATGGAGTGGCACCCACGAAGGAACTAGAAGAAACGGTACTGTGGTACAGAGGTAAGGGGATTCCACTGATTGTTGGTTGCGATGCTAACGCACACCACGAGGTGTGGGGTAGCACCGACACCAATGAAAGGGGAGAATCATTGATAGAATTTATAATTAGCAATGACCTAGAAATTATGAACATAGGTAATACACCAACGTTTGTAACGAGGGCCAGGAAAGAAGTGCTTGACATTACCATGGCAACGAAAGAGGTGAGCGACAAGGTAAAGGGCTGGAGGGTGGATGTGGAGGACAGCATGTCTGACCACCGCAGATTACTCTACAGCATCGATAGTCGCGTAGAGAAGATGAAGGTAAGAAATCCACGCAAAACCGACTGGACGAAGTACGAAGAGGAGCTAAGGGAATTGGCTGTCTCGGGAGTCAGGTATGAGAATGTGAGTGACCTAGAAAATGGGGCTCGCAGACTGAAAGAGATCATATTAGGAGCATACCACAAGGCCTGCCCGGAGAAGCTGCTACAAACAGGCAAAGGGCAGCCATGGTGGAACAGAGAACTACAAAAGGTAAGGAAGAAAGTGCGAAGGGCAATGAGGGTGGCGACAAAGAGGGACGACTCTCAGAGCTGGGACACGTATAGAGAAGTCAGGAATAAGTACACCAGACTAAGAGAGAAAGCTAGACTAGAGGGCTGGAGGAGGTTCACGGGAGATTTAAACAGCTATTCAGAGGGGGCACGAATAGTGAAACTGCTGGCAGGGGATCGATCGTGCCAACTGGGTAGTCTGAGAGTAAATGGAGACTTAGTTACGGAACCAGAGGAGATATTAAGCGTAATGCTGAAATCACACTTTCCGGACTGCAAAGAGATGACAGAAATGGAGGAGCAGGAAGGTCGGGAGGAGTCAGACTGGGCAGCGGCATTGGAGGTGGTGGAGGAGGAGAGGGTAGAATGGGCGATCTGCTCCTTTGCGCCCTTCAAGGCTGCGGGTCCTGACGGAGTCCTGCCGGCACTACTGCAGAAAGGATATAGATACATAAAAGAGGACTTAGTGGAATTATACAGGGCAAGTATTGCACTAAAATACATTCCAAGGGTGTGGAGAGAGGTGAGGGCGGTTTTCCTGCCGAAACCGGGTAAGAAATCATACCAAGAAGCGAAGTCATTCAGAAGCATAAGTCTGTCGTCGTTCGTACTAAAGACCTTAGAGAAAGTGATAGACAAACATATAAGAGAAAATGTGGAAAGCAGTGGAGACCCGCTACATGGGAATCAACATGCTTACATGGCAGGAAAGTCAACGGAGACAGCCCTACACAACCTAACTTTAAGGGTGGAAAGGGCACTAGAAACGAAACAGTACGCACTAGGCTGCTTCTTCAACGTTGAGGGGGCTTTTGACAAAGCAACCTTCGAGGCCGTAGAAGAAAGTCTGAAGAGAGAGGGCATCCGACCGACAATAGCGCAATGGATAGGTAGAATGCTAAAAGGTAGATCCATTACGGCGGAGCTGGGAGGAGTAACAAAGACAATTAGTCCAAGAAGAGGGTTCCCACAAGGGGGATGCCTGTCCCCCCTGATGTGGTGCCTACTTCTGGACTCTATGGTAAAAGAGCTCAACAGAGGAGGCATGTACATGCAGGCTTACTCTGATGATGGAGTGCTGCTAGTGAGAGGAATGGTTCTCACCGTGATAAGAGATATAATGATAAGAGGTCTCAGACAGGTACTGAGGTGGTGCAGAGAGAGGGGGTTGGATCTCAATCCATCGAAAACGAAACTAGTGCTATTCACTAATAGAAGAATAAAGGAGATGAAACCCATAAAGATACAAGGAATAGAACTAGACATGGTGGAGGAGTTGAAATATCTGGGCGTTACTTTAGACAGTAAACTCAGGTACAAAACTCACATCAAGGAGCAGACGGCTAAAGCTATAAGAACACTGTTCCAATGCAAAAGGGCAGTAGGAAAGAACTGGGGACTGAAGCCAGGAATGATCCACTGGATCTACAAGGCGATAATACTACCCAGGGTGCTATATGGAGCAGTGACATGGTGGCATAGAGCACATATTAAAGAAAACCAAAGAGAACTAACCAAAGTCCAGAGACTAGCGTGCCTCATGATGACGGGGGCTATGAGAACGACCCCGACACACGCAATGGAGGTAATGCTAGGCTTGAAACCACTCTGGATTGAGGTGGAGAAAAGAGCCACGGAACAGTGGTATAGAATGAAAGCATGCAAGGAATGGAGAGGAAGCAGCGTGGACAAGAGACACGCGCTGATACAAAGAGAGGCACTATCAAAACTTGAAATGTTGATGGCTAATAATGACCTTATAAAGAGGCAGGCAGGAGATTTTTGACAAGAAATATAGAATACACATAGGAGAAAGAGACAACTGGAAGGTGGAAGTCGGACACCCGACGACCATCTGCTTCACGGATGGCTCAAGAAGAAGCTCGACGAAACTAGCAGGAGCGGGCATAGTGATCCCAAACTGGGAGAGAAGGTATCAGTACCACTGGGTAGATATGCTAGCGTGTTCCAAGCCGAGGTATGTGCTATAACACGCTGCGCAAGCATAATCAAAAAGAGCGCGAACCAAGAGGGAGCTGTTGTAATATATACAGACAGCTAGGCAGCACTAAAGGCACTAAAGAAAATATCAGTTACCTCCTCGCTCGTGAGAGAATGTCGAGAGGAGCTCAACTTGATAGGCAAGCAAAGAAGTGTCACGGTGGCATGGGTACCAGGACACCAGGGAGTAACGGGAAACGAGAAAGCAGACGAGCTGGCGAGGATAGGGGCGGAGACGGAATACATAGGTCCGGAACCGGCTCTGCCTATGTCAGCTGATGTCACGAAGGGAGTCATAGAGAAGGTAAAAGAGATGGTAGCACAGAGAGAATGGGTAGAAGAGACTGGATGCAGACAGTCGAAGATGATGATCAAAGGTATAGACCACAGGAGAACCAGGTATCTTTTGAAACTAGGTAAGAGCAGTCTGAGACTACTGACAGGTATCATTACAGGTCACAATACTCTCAACAGACACCTTAAGATAATGGAAATTAGTAGAGACGCCTCCTGTCCACATTGTGGTAAGGAGGAGACCAGCTTACACTTACTAGCAGAATGTACTATGTACGCGGCACCGCGATATAATACATTCGGTAGAGACACACTAGAAGAAAGCGAACTAAAGGACGTCGAACTCAAAGATGTCCTTCTGTTCTGCAGGAAAACAAGAAGATTTGAGGAGAATAGTGTGGGAATGCCGCCGGGACAGTAACCTGCAGCTCCAACTCCAGGGAACCGGGCTGAATGAACGCGACAAGCGATCGACAGCCCGCCTGCTTCCGGCCGGGCGTCCCTACACTACATCTACATCTATCTACATCTACCCCAATGCGGATTGGGAGTCTCACATACACCTTTAAATTTCTTTGCAGATGTATGCAGGTTTCCTCACGATGTTTTCCTTCACCGAAAAGCTAGTGGTAAATATTCAAAGATATTTCGTACGTAAGTTCCGTAAAACTAATAAGTGTCTGTCAATTTTAAATACCATCTTTTATTGTTGACTTGACCGTACTTTTCTTTGCACTGTTAGTAACTATGTAGTTATTTAAGCAATTTTCCTTGAACAGAATGCTAAATTTTAAATTTATTAGGCATTGATTCGCCATTTTTAGGGTTCCGTACCCAAAGGGTAAAACGGGACCCTATTACTAAGACTTCGCTGTCCGTCCGTCCGTCCGTCCGTCCGTCCGTCTGTCACCAGGCTGTATCTCACGAACCGTGATAGCTAGACAGTTGAAATTTTCACAGATGATGTATTTCTGTTGTCGCTATAACAACAAATACTAAAAACAGAATAAAATAAAGATTTAAATGGGGCTCCTATAAAACAAACGTGATTTTTGACCAAAGTTAAGCAACGTCGGGAGGGGTCAGTACTTGGATGGGTGACCGTTTTTTTTGCTTTTTTTTGTTTTTGTTTTTTGCATTATGGTACGGAACCCTTCGTGCGCGAGTCCGACTCGCACTTGCCCGGTTTTTCACCAGTGCCTGATGCGATAGGCTGATCACTCAATATGCACAGACCTGCCAATATGAGTGTCTGCCTAAAGATGATAATTTATGATGCTATATATATACAATTAGAGTAACACTTAGCACCTTTAGTCCAAGAATATGTTAGTCCAATAATTTGAGGTGCATGAACCTTGAAGGTTATGAATTAGAACAAAGTCAACAAATAATTAAAACTGGGTGATTGTGTTAAATGCTAGAATGTTGTTTTGTTCGACAGATTTCAATGAAGATCATTTTCAATCAGACAGACAGACAGCGTAGTCTTATAGTTCGTTTTTTTTTAGCATTATTAGAAAGAACTTGCAAGAAGGTAAGCAATCTTGACATGACTTTTAATTGAAAAACGCTTTTTTAAGTAACTATTACTTATGAAAGCATAAGAATATAAATGATCGTATTAGATTCATAATTGTTACATATTTGCCGTAACTTAATTTTAAAATGTGTTTTTCAATTAAAAGACATATCTAGATTGTTTACCTTATTTCTAATGCTAAAAAAACGAACTGTAGTAATAGGGTCCCGTTTTCACACTTTGGGTGTGGAACCCTAAAAAGAAAGTCGAATAAAGTAAACACTCACCAACAATCATAACATCATCATCTTCTTTATCGGTCAGCGGCCAAGTCTTCCCGCTACACCCTGTTTTAACACCTTCCTTCTTCAAATTCTTCAAGTAAAGATCCTTTTCACCCGACTTTTGATCACTCATTAACTCATCCATATCTTTTTTCTGCATATCAGAGAGTTCCACTCGAATCAATGGAGCTAATCGCATATCGGCTTTTATAGTGAAACTAGATAGAATACTGTTCTGGCTAACTACAGCTTTAGGTTCTTTTTCCTTCTGTTTTGGTACAAAGAAGTTAACAAACGCCTCTGCTGCTTTTTTCTTCTTAAGCTCCTGTTCCTGTTTCTCAAGTTCTAGCGCTTCCTGTTTCTTGCGTTTTTCTTCCTCTCTGGCCTCCTTTTCTTTGCGTTTCTGTTCTTCTTTCTCCTCCTTCTCTTTGCGTCTTTGTTCTTCTTTTTCTTCCCGTTCTTTTTTCTTTTGTTCTTCCTTTTCTTCTCTCAGTTCTGAAATCAATATAATATGATTTTATTAAATAGCATAACAATTTGAGCGCTGGTCATGCTTTCAACCTGGAAACTCAGCCTACAGGAGGAAGGCATGTACTTGTATATTCTAATGGTGCCTATAGTAGAGCTAACGTCAGATCTTTTGGGCTAGTGGAAAAGAAAGTTCACCTGTTATTAGGTCAACTATATTTTGAATGCTTTAAGTCTGACAGTTTTATTTGTATTTATCTTTTTTTTTTCTGACTTACTTTTTTCCAGCTCCTTCTGTTTCTCTTTCTCTTCTTTTTCCTTTCGCTTCTGCTCCTCCTTTTCCTCTCTCTCCCTCTTCTTGGCATCTTCCTTCTCCTGTCTCTGTCTGGCCTTTTCTTCCTTTTCCTCCTGTCGCTTCTTTTCACGTTCCTGCTTTTCTTTTTCCCGCTCTTCCCGTTTCTTAGCTGATTCTAATTTCTTTTGCTTCTGAAATACATGGAATGAAAAATTATTTTACACAAAATGAATAATTTACTCCATGAGCAATAAGAAATGGTTTTAATTATTATGATTAGCCTTTGCTACAGATGTTTTGTGCTGTATAGTCTAAAAATTATATTCACTGGATATATGGCAAGACAGAAGTGGAATGGGCACTATGGACATATTGCTATTGTTTATTTATATATTTAATTTGATTCATATTCATAATAATAGACTGGGTCTTTTTCATATAAAACAAAAAACAAAATACGCTCCTGTCAGCGTGCTATGGAACGGAGCATCCTAGGAATAAAACTTAGAGACAAACAAAAAAGTGAAAGCATACGTATGAAAACTAAAATAATAGACACAGTACAACACACACAAAGGCTAAAATGGAAATGGGCAGGACATCTTGCCAGGTCCACAGATAATAGATGGACAACACGCGTCACTAAATGGATGGGGCCAAGTGGCAAAAAGAGATCCGGAAAACCAAAAGACCGTTGGGTTAATGACATCCAAAGCATAGCGCGTACAGACTGGATGGAGAAGGCAAAATACCAGGACGATTGGAGACAGTTGGAGGAGGCCTATACCCAAAAAGGGGCCATGTCTTAATTAAAACTGTTTGTTTTTAGGGTTCCGTACCCAAAGGGTAAAACGGGACCCTATTACTAAGACTTCGCTGTCCGTCCGTCCATCCGTCCGTCCGTTCGTCTGTCTGTCACCAGGCTGTATCTCACGAACCGTGATGGCTAGACAGTTGAAATTTTCACAGAATGATGTATTTCTGTTGCCGCTATAACAACAAATACTAAAAACAGAATAAAATTAAGATTTAAATGGGGCTCCCATACAACAAACGTGATTTTTGACCAAAGTTAAGCAACGTCGGCAGTGGTCAGTACTTGGATGGGTGACCGTTCTTTTTGCATTTTTTTGTTTTTTTTTTTGCACTGTGGTACGGAACCCTTCGTGCGCGAGTCCGACTCGCACTTGCCCGGTTTTTAACTTTATTTTTATGTAAAACAATGTAAAGTCATGGAAATAAAGGCTATATTATTATTTATCATAATAATATTGTTTTAATAACATACTTATAAATATTCTTAACAAGTATGCATGCCAGTCATGCCACCCTAGATGTAGAGAGGTGTGCATAGAATAATTAGGATGTAGTATTTTGTCTAGATCAGTGTTTTTCAAACTGTGGGTCGTCTTTGCCACCTTAAAACAATACATAAGCAAAACATTTTGTTCATACTAAGGGGGTCGCGTCATGAAAGAGTTTGAAATAAAATCATTAAACAAAGCCCAGTTTTTTAATAATCTGTTTTGTGTTTTAAAGTTCTATAATCAGAGCAGCTCAATGAGAAAATCAGGTCACTTAGTATGAAATGAAATTAGTTTAAATCAAGAAGTTGGGCAACTAGGTATAAACTCAACATACACATTAAATATAATAGACACATTTAACACATGAAATAAATTAATTACCTGTTTTGGAGTTAAGTTGGCCGCTGGTGTGCTGGTGGACTCGCTTACTGAATCATTGAGGCTGTTTGTGACAGAAGAACTCCTACTGTTGCGTTTCGGGGTCGACGGACTGGAGACAGACTCATTCAACTTTGCCGGTAATGATGTGTTGGCCTTGTCTTGACTGTCCTTAGCTTTACGGACGGGAGTCTTTGGAGCTTCAGATTCATTTGATCTTTCTGTGTCTGTGTTGGACTTTGATTTTCTTGAAGATCTAGGAGTTACCGGAGATGTTTCTTTGACTTCAGTGTTGGTATCAGATTCTTTTTCTGTTTCATTTGGTTTTCGAACGTCAGAACAGTCATTTGAGTCCTCAAGTTCCACAACATCATTCGGACCATCATTAGAAGCTTTGTTTACCGTTTTTTTAGATTTAGGACTTGCCTTAGGAGATTTCTGTTTGTTTCCACTTTGCTCCTCAATATCTACGTCCATTTCAACATCCTCAGCATCACCTTGTTCCGTTTCGCTTTTGTTTTCAGTAGATTCAATCAGTTTTGAAGTACTTTTCCTACTCTTACGTTTTTTAGGCGACTTTGCTTTCTGTAACTTCTTTTTCCAAGCGGTATCGACGAGCTTAACGAACGGATTCATCACCTTCGCCTCCTTTTCCATTTTCTGCTTGTCTTTACACTCGTCATCACTAATAACTACCATCTCGTCAATTTCGTTATTTTCCTTGCAAATCTTACCCTTAGGGGCTGGTTCGGTTCCGTCGACTGATAGCTTCCTCTTCCTCGTCGGAGGAGCCACCGGGGTTGAAGCATCTTCGCTAATAAGCTTGAAAGGCAAGCGAGCCTGTGTCAGTTTCTTTTTAGATGGCGTGATCTCCACATTCTCAACCGCTTTGTTCGTTTTCATAGCGCGGTATAGCAACTGATGTCTCCTGCACAGTACGACACACACTGCGCAGATATTATCAGAAATAACAGTAATTCAATAGGTAACAAACAATACTTTCAAGTTGTGATCATTTCAACACACGATGAATGAAAACTGTTTGACAGATAGTCGGAAAACGCGGGAGTTCAGGAAACGTTCTGATATCACATTAGTAATTGCGTATTCATGACACACCATAATAATTGATAAGACAATTTTATGTTAAAAATATGTAGAGTCTGTGCGGAAAGAGAAGAGTCGTGGCAGAAACGGGAACTAACATTTTAAATTTTATATGGCAATCAAACCTTTGACACCTGTCTTGTAAAAAGTAAACAAACTTCTGTCAATGTATATTTTTATTAACAAAAACCGCAAGTTTTATGTATAAAATATTTTCAAAACACGATAAAACCGTACATAAAACCACAAGGAAAATTATATTTAACATTGTTCGGTTTTGTCAGCGGGAAGAAAACGGCTAAAAGCCGACTATCGACTTACAAAAAGTCGCGGAACGTGTTTCCGCTATTCGCGGGTATTGATGTTGTATTTAATATTAAATAATTACCTATTTAATAAGCCCCCTAAGTAACTTGTCTCCGGTACATAATCGGTAAGTATATTCATTCAAAATATATTAATTTTCATAAATCTGCAGGTCATTCATGATCTTTAAAATAACTGACAAATAGTCTTGATACTTGCCATTTTATGCATATTTATATGTAATTTCTTTTTCAGGATTGTGTAAAAGTACCTACGGTATCTCGAATAAGAGACCGATAAGTAGGTGATATGCAAGAATTCGTAATCTACGTGCCGGATTCAAGCACATCCAGTTCAGATGAAGATAGTTCTATGAGTGTCCCTGGTTGTTTTGAAGCTAGTTCAAACATAAGTGACATTGAATATTTTAATTCAGACTTCGATTACAAAGAATAAAACTTTTTCTAATAAAATATTTCTTTATTTGTAGGTTCTGTTAGTTACGAAATTATATTTCATATTTAGCAGTGACTTTTCGGCGAAGTAAAATATCGTGAGATGAGAAAACCGGACATATCCCAATAAGGCCTACCTACTTATGCACTATTTTTATTCATATTCATATTTATTATTAATAATGTACACATACATTACAAGTCAAGTTTACAATGGGTGAAATATATCCCAGACAAAATTACAGTTCTATTGCCCAATTTCTACCCGATCTACCCGGTTTTAATAACTGTTGGACTGCACAGATTAGACAGTACATAAATGAGACTCGTATCTTGTTTGGTACTAAAATTACAGTTGTATTGGGCAGATTCTTAAATAGTTTTAGCAGTTTTGTCAATCGCAGTCACTTTTTAGTATCTGAGATATAAAAACAAGTGTGTTTTAAAAAGAAAACTAGTGCCTGCGCTAAATCAGAGGATTGAGTTGACGAGCCGACACCACCACCAGGCTCCGTTTAGTAAGCCGTGGTAAAAAACCGGAACAAAAGGGATTCAAGTATCATGACCTTTAGTGTCGTACTATAATCCCGTGACCAGTGTTGTCAGCATAGCAAAAACCATAAAATAGCACTGGCGCGCCCTCAAATCCCACGACTCTTCTCTTTCCGCACAGACTCTAAAAAAAAATTGTTTAACATTTTGTTAATTATAACTTATAAAATGTACTTAAAAATATTTTTAGACACTTTGTAACCGAATGGGATTTAAGAAAATGCTTTGGTTTTAGAACGAATTTATCTATTCACTAACCAGCGTATCCGTCTGTAGGACTATCCTACTGTACGTTCCGCACTATTTGCGAGTGGTGAGCAAAGAATATAATAATACTGTGGTGAGGGTGGTGAGCAAATGTGTCAAACGCCTAAACTAGAATAATAACGCCTAGCCGTATTACGCAAGCAAACTCATTCGTATTTTTGCAGGCAATGTTTGAGTTCAAAATGTAGTTTGGCTTGCGAATATGTAGGTAATCTCCTTTACTTACTGTGTATTCCTTTTGTACTCTTTGGCTTAGAAGTGCAGCGCTCGAGGTTTGAAATCCATTGAACCTCTTTCTCAGACCAGATGTCTTACCGTGAAAATAAAAATCTTACCTACTGTACAACTTTGGGAACAAATCAAATTGTTATAGATTCTCTATGAAATATTTGGATCATTGGATTACTTGGATTATAAATATTATAATCTTAATTTAGTGTTATTTAAAGACTCTTTGGATCAAAGCTTTTAACTCTCGGCTGTCAAACTATTGTCAAAATTTCAAAATATTTATTTACATTAAATACGAGTGTCTACTTTATTCATCGACAAAAATACATGTTATAATCAAAATAAATCATCAAATATAAAACTTAAGGCATGTCAAAATGGGACTTCAGAGATGTTTCTTGGATACTACGAAAATTCCGTCAGTTTCTATTAGGAAGAAGGCATGACATTCCCAATCTCCACGTTCGTTTCCCACCCCGGATATCCCCAAGGTCCATCCCAACTCCCAGCATTCCTCGTGGGCCGGACTACATTAATAAATACTATGATCAGTGGTACATGGACAGGAGCGCTAAAGATGGAGTCAAGCCGCCAATTGTGGGACCCTTAGGTGAGGGTCCCTCGTATCCGTTGGATTGTACGAAGACTCCTCGAATTACCACCGTAAAACCAACAGAGGTATATTTATACGTACCTACTATGGTTAGGTACTATGTTGTTATTGTACCCTTTTCCTTTAAGCCAAGCCGTTACAACCATAGTCATTTGACCTCATTACATACGACTTCAGCCTCAAGTCAAAAACTTGTATTTCCAAGCTGGTTTCTCAGACTTAAGGCCTTTTCCTAGGTTGCCTAATGTCTTCCTTGTGTCAGGTGAATTTCGCCTGCCCCCCGACCCCCGGCACGCCATGGTGGTGGGACGGGCACTGCTACTACGAGTCTACACCGGAGAAGCCACCCAAGAAAGCTGTCAAATGTGATCCACCTCCCGACCAGTGTCCTAAGACTCCAAAGTGTTAACGTTTAGGTACGATGTATTGTAGTATATCAAGTGCCTATACTTACTAATAAATTTATAATTTGTTGATATCATATTAGACCTCTCGCGTCTTATGTTTAGTACCTAGAAGTGACGATCAAAGTGTATAAACTCTTTATTGTACAAAACACACATTTATGGCGCAGGATAGATAGTACAAAGGCGAACTTATCCCTTTCAGGGATTTCTTCCAGTTAACCTTTAGATGAGAATTGGTGAAGAACGATACCTACCTACTTTGGCCTTCGCTCCAGTCCGTCTTAATTAACTTTGCAACTATTTAATGGAATAAAATGAGGAATGTCATTAATACTTCATATTTTCATTAAAAAAAATACGTTTATGATGACATTGCAACATGTTGGCATTGCAATTGGCATATCCGACGCTATTTGATGCTGAATTTATGGCTCTCCTCTACACGATGGGCCAGCACCGGCCACTCCAAGGGACGCAGCCATGCGGTAGAATCAGATAGCAATATCACTTGCTTCCTCTAATGCATAAAAATCGGGCAAGTGCGAGTCGGACTCGCGCACGAAGGGTTCCGTACCATAATGCAAAAAAAAGCAAAAAAAAAAAACGGTCACCCATCCAAGTACTGACCCCGCCCGACGTTGCTTAACTTTGGTCAAAAATCACGTTTGTTGTATGGGAGCCCCATTTAAATCTTTATTTTATTCTGTTTTTAGTATTTGTTGTTATAGCGGCAACAGAAATACATCATCTGTGAAAATTTCAACTGTCTAGCTATCACGGTTCGTGAGATACAGCCTGGTGACAGACGGACGGACGGACGGACAGCGAAGTCTTAGTAATAGGGTCCCGTTTTACCCTTTGGGTACGGAACCCTAAAAAGCGTCCGCCGGCGCTGGCCCATCGAGTAGAGGAGCCATTACGTATTAGCTCGTCCACTGTCAGCGCGAGCTACGCGTTACGAGTGTAGCCGATGACACGGGAAAAACCGTATGTAGCGAAAAGCGATTACAAACAGGGAATCCAACTATAGTTCGTTTTTTTTAGCATTAGAAAGAATTTGCAAGAAGGTAAGCGATTTTGACACTCTTGACAGGTCTTTTAACTGAAAAACGCTTTTTAAAAATCAAAAACTAGTTCTTATGAAAGCAGAAGAATATAAATGATCGTATCAGATTCATAATTGTTACATATTTGCCGTAACTTATTTTTAAAATGTGTTTTTCAGTTAAACTTGTTTACCTTATTTCTAATCCTAAAAAAAACGAACTATAGCGAGTCGCTGCCAGTAAATATGTTTAAAACCTTCTGTAAATACTGGCTGAAAGTAATGAATTGGTCACGTCAAATCCTATGAGACATTATTGTGCGCTCATTTTGGGAGTGTCGCTAACAAGGTTAATAAATGTGTAGTAATTATTTGTGTCACTTTTAGTCACGTTTATGAAGGTCAGCTACTTATCATCAGCTATTTAGGGCACTTAACAAGGATTAACACAGCCATACTCAGCATTTTTAGGGTTCCGTACTTCAAAAGGAAAAACGGCACCCTTATAGGATCACTCATGAGTCATGCGTCTGTCTGTCCGTCCGTCTGTCACCTCTCGGCTCTTTGGCACAGAATAAATAATAGTACTAGGTACAGAAGACTCACTCTCTAACAAAACGCGTCTGTCACGATCAGCACAGATATGGCCACTAGCTGGCGACAGCGCCACGCGCGGCTTATGGCAAACCCCAAAATTGGGGTCGAACGGATGTACTTTTAGCTACCTGTAGCAAAGCGACGAAATCGCAGAGTGAGCCACGCCTGCCATTGGAAAAGAGGGGGAGGAGCCTACCCACTAAACCCACACCGGCTTTTCCCACAATATGGCGTTTTGGTAGGCATCCTGCTGGCATCGCGAACATTCTACCCCGCCTTCCCATCCACCACAACGCAACGACTTAGGAAATAATAGGTCGATTTACTCCTCCTCATCCTCCTCCTCATCCTGTATTTTTAGGGTTCCGTACCCAAAGGGTAAAACGGGACCCTATTACTAAGACTTCGCTGTCCGTCCGTCCGTCCGTCCGTCCGTCTGTCACCAGGCTGTATCTCACGAACCGTGATAGCTAGACAGTTGAAATTTTCACAGATGATGTATTTCTGTTGCCGCTATAACAACAAATACTAAAAACAGAATAAAATAAAGATTTAAGTGGGGCTCCCATACAGCAAACGTGATTTTTGACCAAAGTTAAGCAACGTCGGGCGTGGTCAGTACTTGGATGGGTGACCGTTTTCTTTTTGCATTTTTTCCGTTTTTTTTTTTTGCTTTATGGTACGGAACCCTTCGTGCGCGAGTCCGACTCGCACTTGCCCGGTTTTTTTTTTGCTTTATGGTACGTAACCCTTCGTGCGCGAGTCCGACTCGCACTTGCCCGGTTTTTTTGTTTGGCCTACATATTTATTTCCATTAAACATAACCAAAAATAGAAAACACCCCGGATGGGGTTCACTTTTGACAAGGGATGTGTTCACGGATGGCCAGACCATTAGACCAGTATCAGTTGACCTCCAATATTACACATATGTCTACAAATCACAGGTCACGTTATACTGGAACTGGTTTACAGGTTATGAAAAGGTTCGCAAATAGACTGGCGACATCGTGTTAACCGTGATCAGCATACGGCCGGAGCACAGACTACATAATACCAAAAAGGATAGATAGTATAGAGGGGTCCTGTCATAGTAAATTTTGTAGTCACAGTAAATTTACTGCCATCTATCGACACACGACTAAATCTCAAAAACAAAACGTATTAAATTATCAAGAAAATGTATTATATATGGATAAATTATTTTGTTATTTTTATATCATTTTGATCCATGTTCATTCACTGATATCTATGTGTTAAAATTGTTAAATATGAAAAGGTGTCGTCACGCCATCTAGCCGAGAATAGGCTAAAGGTGTGTGCGGCATCTATCCAAGAATGACTTTTTCTTGATTTCTGAGGCACCGTTTTTTCCTTAGACTTTATTCATCTTATACGAAGTTACATATGTCTTTGATAATACTAACCATGGCAGACTTTCGAAAAAAAGTATGCTCCTGTACCGTTAAGATGTTTCATTAAAAGTTAATTAATCATTAGCTAAATTTTTATAG
Source organism: Cydia fagiglandana (assembly GCF_963556715.1). Taxonomy (NCBI): domain Eukaryota; kingdom Metazoa; phylum Arthropoda; class Insecta; order Lepidoptera; family Tortricidae; genus Cydia; species Cydia fagiglandana. Next base: position 5,447,032 of record NC_085943.1, read on the forward strand.
TTCGCAAATTGGACAAATGAAATTCCGGCATTGAAACATAAATCAATTAAATCAATTAACTATAAAATACTAATATTGTGACAGATACTTTTGAACGCAAACTGTAGAAATATTTTTCTATTTGGAAAAGTACCTATAATCATTTATTGTTGTTCTGATATTTTTTTAATCCTACATATTTATGTATATTTTTTGCTCTTAAGAACAATAAAAAAATCCAGTTCTCGTAGAAAAGTGCTATATCTGCCTAGAGTGCCCGTTAATATGTAATCTGTGGCCCGAGGCGACTCTTTGCAATGGTAATCGCGACCTCCAGCCTCCACCGACGGCATAATTTCGCAATATTCTTTTCATTTGTATTCCCGACTGATTTTTCTTTTGTTTTTATCCTCATTTTCAAGGGCGCTTATATGTTTTGGAGCATATTGACACCAAATAATTCACGTCCTCTTGAAAGATATATAGAGGTACCTACTTCAAAGGTAAGGCAGGCCCAAGTTCAGATGGTTGGATGGCGTATACCAGGACATCAGGATCTTAGGAGTGAAAAGTTGGAGAAGAAAGGCCACAAACAGATCGGACTGGAGAGACTTGCTTGACCAGGCTAAGGCCCACCCGCGGCTGTAATGCCTCAGGTGATGATGACTTCAAAGAAAAACAATAGGATGGCAAAGCAGATAAAATGCCACGGGCCCGGGCCCCTGGAGGTTTAGGTGTATAATTTGTTACCCGTGCGATGCCGGGGCAGGTCGCTAGTTTATTATAAATGCAATAAATACCTACTAGTTAAGTACAGTAAAAAATCTTTATATAATAAAAAATAAGTTCAAAAACTAAAACCCGACTACTGCAAATCGCGCTCTAAAAAGTATGAAACAAGATAGAATTTTTATCTAAAAATTATCGAACAGGGAATATTATAAATGTTACCATTTTTTCAATAAAAAAATACAACGTAATATAATTTACTATTTTTTTATATATATGCTTTAGAACGAGTACAGCGAGCCTAGTATGTCGAGCTGCGCCCGACATTTTTAGTATGAGGGCGCCCGGCTTTGGAAGGCGTACGTCGGGCTACGCCCGACTCTTTTAGTATGAGGGCACCGAAGGCGCCCGGCTTTGGAACGCGTACAGCGAGCCTCGTACGTCGGGCTGCGCCCGACTCTTTTAGTATGAGGGCGCCTTCGGCGCCCGGTTTTGGAACGCGTACGTCGGGCTACGCCCGACTCTTTTAGTGTGAGGGCGCCGAAGGCGCCCAGCTTTGGAACGCGTACAGCGAGCCTCGTACGTCGGGCTGCGCCCGACTCTTTTAGTTTGAGGGCGCCTTCGGCGCCCGGCTTTGGAACGCGTACGTCGGGCTACGCCCGACTCTTTTAGTATGAGGGCACCGAAGGCGCCCGGCTTTAGAACGCGTACAGCGAGCCTCGTACGTCGGGCTGCACCCGACTCTTTTAGTGTGAGGGCGCCGAAGGCGCCCGGCTTTGGAACGCGTACAGCGACCCTCGTACGTCGGGCTGCGCCCGACTCTTTTAGTATGAGGGCGCCGAGGGCGCCCGGCTTTGGAACGCGTACAGCGAGCCTCGTACGTCGGGCTGCGCCCAACTCTTTTAGTATGAGGGCGCCTTCGGCGCCCGGCTTTGGAACCCGTTCGTCGGGCGTAGCCCGACTCTTAGTGTGAGGGCGCCTTCGGCGCCCGGCTTTGGAACGCGTGCGTCGGGCTACGCCCGACTCTTTTAGTATGAGGGCGCCGATGGCGCCCGGCTTTGGAACGCGTACAGCGAGCCTCGTACGTCGGGCTGCGCACGACTCTTTTAGTATGAGGGCGCCTTCAGCGCCCTGCTTTGCAACGCGTACAGCAAGCATCGTACGTCGGGCTGCACCCGACTCTTTTAGTATGAGGGCGCCTTCGGCGCCCGGCTTTGGAACCCGTTCGTCGGGCGTAGCCCGACTCTTAGTATGAGGGCGCCTTCGGCGCCCGGCTTTGGAACGCGTACGTCGGGCTACGCCCGACCCTTTTAGTATGAGGGCGCCGAAGGCGCCCGGCATTGGGACGCGTACAGCGAGCCTCGTACATCGGGCTGCGCCCGACTCTTTTAGTATGAGGGCGCCTTTGGCGCCCGGCTTTGGAACGCGTTCGTCGGGCTACGCCCGACTCTTTTAGTATGAGGGCGCACGGGGCGCGCGGCTTTGGAACGCGTACAGCGAACCTCGTACGTCGGGCTGCGCCCGACTCTTTTAGTATGAGGCCGCCTTCGGCGCCCGGCTTTGGAACGCGTTCGTCGGGCTACGCCCGACTCTTTTAGTATGAGGGCGCCGCTTTGCCGCGTACAGCGAGCCTCGTACGTACAGCGTGCCTCGTACGTCTCTTGTAGGGAATGTAGGGCTGTTTCCTACATTTTGGCTGATCTGGGCTTCTATACCTATTCACTTTATAAAATATTGCAGATCATTAAAAAAACACCATGTATATAAGTGGCCAAACAAATTTCTTTTGCAAAAACCTTCTTGTATCGCCTTAATCGGGTAATACGCGGATAGAATTCAAAGCGCTTAATAGATTCGTAGTTCGAATTACCTACCCGATAAATTAATGTTTTATAGAGTTCATGTAAGCAAAGCCGGGTGCAAAAGCTAACAATATGTATATATTTGAAATGTGCTAATTGAGCTCTTTCAAATGATATACAACACGCCATCATTACTTATTTTTATTTTTTTGGTTCGTGCCTTTATGGCCTCTAGAGGGCGCCGTGTTCCTTTTTTTGTGACGTCATATAGCCTATAACCAGCGGACGCTTAAGACGATTCGAATGACATATCGTTTGTCAAATTATAATGCGTACTTTAGGAGTTCTGAGGGAACAAATGAACATACATACATACATACCCACATACATACCGGTCAAAATCATAACCCTCCTTTTGCGTTGCCGTAGTCGGGTAAAAAAAACTGTATAACTCATCATTGTAAAAAAAAAACTCGACACTCCTTTCGAATTGGTTATTTTCCAGGTATCGTCTTGGGTCGTCGTCCCATTCGTTTTTCGTCAAGTTCTTAAATTAGTCCTATTTTGCTTTCGTCACGCATTCTACATTGAAAGCCTTCGACGATTGTGACGAATGTAGAATGGGTGATGAAAGCAGAATAGGACTAATTTAAGAACTTGACGAAAAACGAATGGGACGACCCAAGACGATACCACTTTCCACACCTGTACCACAATTTTCGAACAACTTTTTTCAATTAATCGTTATATCACTCTCTACGTGTAAATATATGTATAAGCATTTAATAAAACATATCCTCCCCGTCAAAGTAACGCGTTGTCATAAAGTTTAATCCCACAGTGCAGTAGGCAGCTGAGCACGATTATGGGCAATAAGTCAGGCGGAGGGACTTTATTCCACACTCGAGTCGACACAGAATATCCAGTGATATTCTGACCTCCATTATCTCAAGAACTACATATTACAGACGGTCAATATATACTGGTTATAGGTGGTTATTGAAATGTACGTTGAGGACGCAGATAGTCACAGCGCATGATCAGCCCGGCCAGTCCAAGCGTCGCTTGCAGTCGACACGCACGCCGCACCGCGCACCCATGCAACGCCGCGACGCCCCTAAACCAAGGGTCTAAACCCCGCTATGGATATTTTTATAACTAAAAATATATATTTATAGTGTGTGAGAATAATAAAGACTTGATTCGATTGTTAAAACTTGTGAAGATGAGACAAAACGACGATCTCCCTGAAAGGATAGCCCAGTTCAAGGCCGATCCTGAAAAACTACGACAGGCCAATGAGTTTGTAGACCAACTAATACAGCAAGCTAAAAAAGAGGCAGAGCTTAAACAAAAACAGAAAGAGCGAAGTAAATTCGTAAGTATCAATGTATATTTAACCACGTAAGGAGAGGGGGTAAGTGTGAGTAGCGGCCGGAGAATGCTCGGCTTCGTCAAATAGCGGCTTATTTTGTCACTACACTGAATCTAGACTTCTAAGGCTCTATTGCGAAAAAAGGATATCGACATTTCTTTATCTGTGTCACTATCGCTCGAATATGCAAGAGCGATAGAGGCAGATAAACAAATTTTGATTTTCGTTTTGCGGTAGGATCTCTGACTACGCATGCATCATCTCTATACTTACACATTTCGATCACAATAGTATTTCAGTCACATAGTACGAGTAATACACAGTCACATTCACAATTTCAATTAAATAATTGTTAATCTATCTCTCATTTCTGATGGTAAGTAATTTAAGAGAAAAGTGTAAAGATACAGTCTGCAGCATAAAGTAAGTAGGTATTCTTTCAAAATATGTGGTACAGTTAGACCAAGAAAAGTCTGGAGCGATTTTGATAGCCCACGCAGTGTAAGTGTTATTTATACGTCAAAATTTCATAGAAGTTTCACGTTTAAAATAAAATAACACTGTCACTGCGTGGGCTATCAAAATCGTTGCAGAATTTTCTTAGTTTAACTCTAAAATGATTGATGAAAAGTATATGCATGATAAATATTAATTATTGAAACTCTACCTACCTCTATATGTATAAAATCGCCCTGTCTGCTGTATTTGAGGAGTTCTGTTGGTTTACAAAAACTTTTCCCTGTTTTAGAAGCCTGAAAACCTCATATCAACTCTTTCGTCTAATGATACGAGGATTTCATACGTTATCTTATTTATTCTATTTACTATGCAAGCATATTCTGATTAACATATTGTCTTTACGCGCACTGCAAAATTACAAACATGAGATGAGTTCTTATCAAGAGATATGATAGATATATTGGACAAGTTGATCGTTATTAGGCCGTATCAGCGTGTTTTGGTGATCGATGTCCATTCAACAACCTCCGGGTTATCTGATAAGCCACTCGTTTGTTTTGGTGAACGAGTTTGCGCGACTGGAACGAAAATTGCATCTCTGTTAGTTGCTTCGGACTACGCTCGTAGCGCGTAGCTACAGTTTCGCCGTATGAACAGTGTACCCGACAGTCGGGTTTTTGGCCCTGGACGTTAGGGTGTTTCATTTTTCCAATTTTTTTATTTTTCTTTGACTTCGCTTTTCTTCTTGGTTCTACACCTATACAGAGCCCATATACCAAAAATCAGGGAAATCGGACAATATTTAGAGGTTGCGCTCTGTGGCAACTTTTGTCTATAGAAGTTAATATAGGTGCAGTAGAGGGTAGAAACAAACCTATGTAACTTTTTGTAGTAGGTGGTGTAAAAGTGATTTGAATAAGTAGTTTTTATATTGAAGCAAGTTTTTAATTTAAAAATGAGTAATAGACGTGGAATTTGGTTACTTGACAAAGTTCCTTGTGATAATTTTTTGGGCGCTCGACTTCCTTCTAAGGAACAAGTTTTGTTGGTTTTTTTGTACCATCACATAGAAAATAAAGATACACTTTATTATTATTATTAAACTGCAAGAAGTGTGGAAGAGGGCCAATTTACCTGTTAAGACGGAGGTAAATATTCGAGCCGGCATACAAAGACTGTAAATTTCAATTTCAAAAAAAAGAGCTGAATGGTATGAAACAAGTACGATTTTTTGTCAGTCTCATATATGTCCGATTTTGGCATGAAGCAGTGGTAGGTCGATGGGCTCTTAAGAATGATTGGGATATGCTACAGCTTTTAAACAGTTATCCCGATAAACATGTAAAAAAAAGTGCTTTTGCGGCGGCCAAGAGACATCTTTGGTATTTGTCAGAAATAAACATAGGACTAGCTTTTTTAGATGAACGTATCACAGAAGATGAAAAACAGAAGATGTTCAAGAATTTAAATAAAAAAGAAATGAAAAGGTTGGATGGTAAGTGTCTGAAATTGGAAGAAAAATCTTTTGGCGATTTTGTTACTACCAAAACAAGGTCGTTCTTCGAATTATTTGGTGTTCAAGATGTAAGCCATTATTGTAGCCCTAACACCAGAGACTTGGTCGATAGTCTGAAAGTAGTCAACGATACTGCAGAGAGGGGTATAGCTTTAATAAAAAAGTTTAATGACTCTGTCAAAGATGAAGGGCAAAAACAGTTCTTGCTGAGAGTCGTCGAGCATCACAGAAAATGCGTTATTAAGCGAACAATAGAAGAGGTTTCAGCTTATGTAGCTAAATGATTACTTATTTTGTTATGGATGCATGTAAACACTGTTGTATTTTAAGTTTAGTTTTACTTTCAAATAAGTTTCAACTACTGTATTGTTCTATTTCGTAATAATATTGAGTTACATTACTTTTTTGTGACTTTTTTTGTATCTGGTCATCTAGCGCAACCTCTAAACAATGTCCGATTCACTTAAAATTTGGTATATATGCTGTTAAGATAAGCTGGACCCGGAAACCGAGCGAAGTCAGAAAAAATATCACAATATTTTTTTCCCATACAAATGTGAAACACCCTACTGGACGTTACGTGTTAATACTAAGTATTTGTAAAGTGAGCGGTAAAAGTAGCTACATTACCCATTTAGAAAGGAATTCATTCATAAAGCGGGTTATCCACTTTTGCAGCAGAGTGTACGTATTGCTAATAAAAAAACTGGCGTAAGTATCTACTATTTTATTGGTTGATCAGTTTCCCAGCATCATTTATACGAGTTTTTTCACGAGTTCATATAATAATATAACCGTTGAAAGTGAATCAAACTTAAACGTCACCTGCACGGCTACCATCAGTATATGTAACATTACTTTCTGTGCATCTCACTTGCACTAATATGCGAGAGCGAGATGCATTGATAGTAAATTACGTATACTGCAAAACGTAATTCAAGACTAAAAAAAGTAAGAAATGTTGCCACTTTTTTACTATCGTGTCTTGTATTTATGTACAAATAAATAAATAAAAGTACTTTTTTAAATAGTAGGAGTAAAATTAATAATGATTAAATTATCTTAGCGTGATTATTTATCAAAAGGAATTTATAATTTTACAAACAAATTATTGCAATGGCAACATTGCCTTACTTTTTTTGGTCTTGAATTACGTTTTGCAGTATAGACGTGAGAAAATGTGTCAATTTTGTTATTTAGTTCTTTAAGTGAATCCTAGAGGCGCTGTATAAAACTCCGATATAACTCTTGCTCTGTTTTTTAGTATACTTAGAAAGGGACAGCATCGTTTGGAGTGGAGTGAAGTTAGGTACATAAGACCGTAAAGAAACGTAAAATGTGACTCACGGCACGTTTATTCACTGAAAGTAAGTGAAAAATACTCTGCCAACTGATAGTAGAGGCACTGATGGTAGAGGCACTGTGGAAATCATTACATCATTGATTGCCTGTAAACAATTTAAAACTTGTTTGCCTATAGTAATAGTAATTGCAGTATGCCTAATGGCTGCATGGGAGTTTTCAGGTCAGTCACGCACGCACTGGCTGGCTGTTTTATAGTAGGTACACAGGGAAATATACGAATAATGTAGGTACATATGTACTTACTTATATCAATTTACGTTAAAGTAAAGTATTCAAATGTCAAAATTTACATTTCTTCAAACAAAAACGTCACTTTTGACACTTGTTTGACACTGACATATCTATTCCATATCTAGTATTTGACGTATCTCATTGTTCGAATACGGCTGTTAGTCAGATTTTTTATTTTTACCCATATGGACCAAAACAAACTATCGCCATATTTTAGTATAGGCATATGGTACCTACAACCTCAACAGCTTTTTCACAGTAACATGATATGACATGGCTGACATGGCATCACGAAAAACTGCTACGGCGAATGTTTTTTTATTATATATTCTTACCTTGACTTAACATGCTACGAGCTACGTGCTACGAAAGAACGTAACTACGTAGCTAAAGAGTTATATTTCGAAATTAAATTACGCATATTAATTTAGTTCATTTCATACCTACGAAAGCTGATAGCATCTGTGGCGTAGCCGTTTGGATTTTAAATTTGTTGTATGAAAATAAACTAACAAGTTTTTCGTTGGGTTAAATAAGTGTTTTAAGCAGATATTATATTCTCTGTACATGATTTAGTACAGAGAATATTGAGCCATGTTTAATGCTGTGGTCCTTTGTAATCTTATAGATATCTCTCTGATCTCTGATTATATCTCCGATATATGAGCCAGAGGAACGAACAGAAATTGATAGAGTTATACCAAGAAAAGCCTGCAGCGATTTTAATAGCCCACGCAGTGCTAGCGTTACCTATTTTAAATGTCAAACTTCTATGAAATTATATGTTAGTATCATATTTTTTAAATGCGAACACGCTTTCTATAGGATACTGTTTAAATATTTAGGAAGATATGTGATGCACAGAATAAACCGGATGACTCTTATTTAGTTCACATACTTTTTAATGAACGTAGGTGTGTTATCGTTATTACCCTCGGAGTAATTAACAATGGAGCCGACATTAACAGGCGTTCCCCTCTGTCGAAAAGAGGTGGCCAATGGTCAACCACATGTCATCCATATGTATGGACTGACGTTTATCTGACATGACGTACCTATACATTTGATGTGCCCCTACCCCGCAAAAAACGGCAGACTATTTTGTACCGAAAATTTTAGACATGGCGTCTCCATTGGTTATATCCTCTAAGTTATTACCTATGACTGTGGCCACTAGTAGGTACTTATATGTTACAAGCAGGGCCGTCTTGAACTATGCTGGGGCCCCTGGGCACATAAGAATTTGGGGCCCTTTTGGAAAGTAAAGAAAGCTAACTAAACTAACATTTTTCTACTATGATCTTCTATTTATTATTGGTAATCAATCAAATAAAAGTCGGACTCGCGCACGAAGGGTTCCGTACTATAATGCAAAAAAAAAGCAAAAAAACCGGGCAAGTGCGAGTCGGACTCGCGCACGAAGGGTTCCGTACCATAATGCAAAAAAAAAACAAAAAAAAAAGCAAAACAAAAAACGGTCACCCATCCAAGTACTGGCCCCTCCCGACGTTGCTTAACTTTGGTCAAAAATCACGTTTGTTGTATGGGAGCCCCATTTAAATCTTTATTTTATTCTGTTTTTAGTATTTGTTGTTATAGCGGCAACAGAAATACATCATCTGTGACTGTTGAACTATGCTGGGGCCCTTGGGAAAATAAGAATTTGGGGCCCTTTTGGAAAGTAAAGAAAGCTAACTTAACTAACATTTTTCTACTATGATGTTCTATTTATTATGGGTAATCAAATATATTGTTACTGTCTGTCCTTCGGGGCCCCCTGAAGATGGGGGCCCTGACCTTACATTAATGAACATTTCGTACTTGGCGCCCAAAGAGTAGACTAAAAACAGTTTTATGAAGCAATTTCACGTAAGTATTTCACTGTTTGTTTGCGTTAATGTGAGATTTAGTGCCATATTGGCTATTTAGGTCGGGATTTGCCTTGTAAAACTCATAAATGACCAAAGAATGCTGCTCTAGCACGTGTGACAGAGTATCAACAAATCTCACTGCTGTTACAATAGGTAATATGTATATATGTCGGCGGCCGATCGTAAAATCAGGCATATCGTGAAATTCAAAATTGAAAATCTTTGACTCGTTCCCTGAGTCGACGGAGCCCCGCTACGCGGGGCTCCTATTTCTGGACAGTTTGCCCTTCGAGCATCTGAAGCAACTTAACGAACCTAGTAATAGTAATAGCCTTTATTTAATGCGTTTTTGTTATTTTTACACTTTCTTTGTTATTACACTTATTTATTAAAAAATTTTTTTTTTCGAACCTATCCTACCTATATTGGATTAATCTGACAATCGTTAAAACATTACACAGGAACATTACGATCTGCCTGATCTTACGATCGGCCGCCGACATATTATATACTCGTAAATAACAGATTAAAATGATAAAAATCTTATGGTATGAATAGAATAGAATAGAATAGAAGTCATTTATTGTTTACCGTGTACAATAAGGTGGAATACAATGTTATACACATACAGTCACAACCGCAACCCATATCGGGTATACAATATTATATATGAATCAGTAAAATAACTTATTTTTATGTAGGTACTCCATCCGTACAGACTAAAGGATGACACACGCTAGACCGGGCCGGGCCCGAGCCGAGGCGTCCGACATGTCATTTTCTATGACGGCTGATCGGTGATCACGTGGTACTTTCCATAGAAAACGGAAGCTCCATCCCGACCCCGGTCCGGTCTAGCGTGAGTCATCTTTAAAACAAACTGCGAGGCTCTTTAAAATCCCCGAACCGATTTTAACTTCACTTTGGCTCTTGTTTTTCAGGGGTCCGTACCCAAAGGGTAAAACGGGACCCTATTACTAAGACTCCGCTGTCCGTCCGGCCGTCCGTCTGTCACCAGGCTGTATCTCACGAACCGTGATAGTTGAAAGACTAGACAGTTGAAATTTTCACAGATGATGTATTTCTGTTGCCGCTAAAACAACAAACACTAAAAAGTACGGAACCCTCGGTGGGCGAGTCGGACTCGTACTTGTCCGGTTTTTATTAATAGTTGTCGTATTAACCCAATAACTAGATTGCAAATAGCATCAAAGAGCAGTGGAGTGGTCTTTGTGCCAATTAGCCGCATGCCAGTGGGGTCAGCTTAATCAATTGCAATTTGATAAGCTTTAGGTACAATTTGGTACATCAGTAAGGTCATGTCAGTCATGTGGGGTAAGTAAGACAAACATATATTAGTCTAGACATGCGGTAGCGTGTCCAGCCAAGTTCAACGAAAAAGGAACTGGCGACAGTTGCCAAATCGGACTGTGTCTGGGTACGAGTACGAGAGGAGAATGTTGGCGTCGGACGTGTTCGCCGCCGCCGTGGCGTAAGTGGTAAGGGCGTAGGACTCTGCGGCGCGTGCTGCCTGCCTCCAGCAGCCATCCGCGCGGCCCGAGTCGCAGGCTCCTGCGCCTGTGTCATGCCGGCCTCACTCCTGTCTAGCATCCGCGCGGCCCGAGTCGCAGACTCCTGCGCCTGTGTCATGCCGGCCTCACTCCTGTCTAGCATCCGCGCGGCCCGAGCCGCAGGCTCCTGCGTCTGTGTCATGCCGGCCTCACTCCTGTCTAGAGGATACAAAGTAATGATAAATCAGTATTTATTGCACATACATACATTCATACCTATTATAAATTGCAGGTTAAAAGAACACCTCTGCAAGATTAGAGTTTAAGTGTGTTGTGGGCAATGGGCTATAATATTACTGAGCAGTACTTACACCTATAAAATGTGTCAATAAATGCAAAATTTATTATCTGCTTCTAAATGAGGTTTAGTAAATAAAACTCTACCTGGGCTGTTAACTATTTCAGGCTCCTCTCTGCCTGCCAAGTCTTGGTTATTCCTGTCCACAGGTAAGGGTGGAAAAACTGGGGGTTGAGCCGATGTCCCTGGCCGATTCCAATCTTCAACATCTGCAATAAAAAATAAAAACAATAAAATAAATACTTGGTAACAAAATTACAACCAAAGAGAGATTGGTCTGTACAGTCAGCTGCAGAGAAAAGGTACCACCCCTGCATAGAAATTTGTATGAAAAGGTGAAAACTGCTAAGCTAATAGTATTGCTGACTGTACATTGATACTGGGCAATAATATTCATACAAAAATATAAATCCAATAATTGTTACACATAAAATCATTGTCATCATAAATGATGAAAATATATTTGTGCCGCTACCCTTTCCAGGATACCGAGTCGGGACAACCAGCTTTCTAGGCAGAATCAATACCAGCTAGGCTATGGTGACTCTTAACTATGTATGTTGTTAGAATTTTTCTCAGGACATGCATTAAATTAATTCCATTGATCTTATTTTTATAGCAACAATGATACGGAAACTCACTGGAACAAGTTTGTTGAGCAAACTCATCATGTAGTATAAAAATAGATGGGCTGTCATCATTATCAAGTGTCGGTAGTACAGCCAGTTCAGTTACTTCTTCCTGTAAAATATTTTAATTTAGGTATGACCATAGAGTAAGATTAAGGGTCGGTTCCACCAAACTGTTCGTATCGTTAAAGAGTTTGCTAAATTTTTATGTATGGAAAGTTTCATAGTAAAGCGCCTGGGCGCGCCGGCTGACTTTGATCAGTCTGTCAAATGTGGTTGGTGCAACTGGCCCTAAATAAAGCATAACAAACTCCCATAGGACAGCATTCTCTGTGTAGGGGATTAAGTATGGGAGTTCTTACTTTTTATTTTATCCTTAGGGTAACATTCCATTTCTGACCGCAGCTGCACTACTGGTACTTAATGCGTCGCTGTTACTGTCAATTTCCATAGTAAAATGAACAGTAGTGCAGCTGCGGTTGGAAATGGACTGTCACCTTAAGTGTAAGGCCTGAGTGGACGCTCGAGTGGGGCGTGCAGCGGGGCGGGGTGTGCGGATTCCATGTTAAGTAAACAAATGGAAGCGTATAGGAGCAGCCTTAGTACACGCTGCTCAAATTACTTGTGAGCCCGACGCCACGCTGCACACCCCGCCGAAATTGTTATTAAGCATGAAGTACCCATTACCCTACCTCCAGGCCAACCTCCGGAATTTCTACAATGCCTGTAGCTGCCCGTGTCCCTGTTATAGCCAGCACCCTCTGCTCTAGGTCACTTAATTTTAATGTACAAGCAGGACCACCACCAGTTCCTGCTCCAGCTCTGAATATCCGAGCAGCCTTTTTCTTCGTATTGTTCTTCAGGTCACTCCACACCTTCACACCCAACACGCACACACACACACACACACAAAATCAGTGAAGAGCGAACCAAATGTACATGCAAAGAAAAAAATGTGATGAATGAATAGGTAAATGAAAACATTATAAATATAAAGCTAATGGGTTATACACACAAAACTTCCGTGAGAGACAGACATATTAAATATATTAAAAACCTGACATTACTCCAAACCCGATATTAGTGACCCGTTTTTAATATATTTAATATGTTATACACATACCTTTCTCCACTTATCTGTATTTTTGGTGACGCCTGTCGCATCCGCGTTCAAAAGTTGTGTCAGCTCGGCCCACCGTCGGGTATTGAGCTCCTTCCCATGTGACCCATCGCTGGGTTTGCTAAGGTCACCATGCCTGTTAACACATGAGATGAGAGGGACCTTAAAATACTTTGCTAACCACTTGAAACTAAAATATTTCATCATATTATTATAAACTAGGGAGACTGTATAACTCAAATTAAAGTTAAAGTACATAGATACTTACTTTTGCATGTAGTCAACTAGAAGTTGAAATTGCGACGTACTAGTACGCATTTTTTAGTGTTCCGTACAAAACTTTGTTTACGGAACACTTATGGGATCACTTCGGTCTTGCAAATCAGTTAATTTTGAAGAGAAAACTTCTTTAGCGGCGCTAGTCACTTTTTTATACACAGTAACACAATTTACGTCATGCCAGTCGACTCAAACTTAAGTAGAGAACTGTCACATTGACAAAGTAACCAACACAAATACAAGACCCCCACTAACACTTTACATAATAATACTGTGCCATGACGCTTTAAATTAGCACGGTTATGTTTATATTTTTTAAACGAATGCTTGGATACTTAGCTTTTTGCCCAATATCGTCCTACTCTGTCGTTTCAGTATAGTCAAAAAGAGATAGCTTTCTTTGCTGTGAAGTTAGGCACGTCACTCCAAGGTAATTCGCTATCGTAACGTTAACTACACGATGAATCGAGCTTACGTTAGCGAGTATAGTAAACGAGTAATTGACTCATGGTACCAGTTGTTTCGAAATCTACACGAACCGCGTTTAGGCGCTAGCGATTGTAGTAACGTAATGTAAGTTCTCGATAGCAACTCATGGTAATGGTACAGTTTAGCTCAGTTTAGCGAGTAAAATCAAGCCCTGGAATTAAAGCCCCTGGTCACACATACTGTATTATGGCCCTTTAGGCACTGGTCCCACCGCGAGCTAGTAAGCTATGAGCTATCGGCTATAAACACGAACAAAAGATAAGCACTACCGTGTAAATAAAAGAGACACGGCGATATTTATAGTTACTCGCCCAGCGGTGAGCTATAAATATCGCCGTGTCTCTTTTATTTACACGGGAGTGCTTATCTTTTGTTCGTGTTTATAGCCGATAGCTCATAGCTTACTAGCTCGCGGTGGGACCAGTGCCTTAAATTTAGTTACGTAATATGCTTATTATAGCACAAAGTGTCGTAATACAGCACCATCAGCTAGGCTAATATGGTCGCCTTTTTATCATTTGTCACCAAGCCTATCACGTTCTAACAAGTGCGAAAGTAACGCATGATATAACAAGTGATATAAATGCGACCATGATATGCGTGCAGAGTAGGGCTTCCAATACCGGGATCCCGGGATCCCGTCTATTTAAAGGCATTTTAAATACCGATATTTTTTAATGCAATACCGGAATCCCGGTATTTTCAAAAACAAAGAAAATGTGCCGATTATACCGTTTAATATCCATTAAAATGATTAAATTCGGCTGTATCAAGGATATTACATACGTCAGTGCAGAGGTATTGTAAATAGGTTTAAAATGGTGCCTAGTTCACATATAATAGCAGTTGACATGACGTGCTGTTAACTACCTAGTACCTACTACATCGCAATTACCTGTTGTTGCCTAGCATTCCCAGATCTCACCCACCAGATGGAATATAGGTAGAGTTTATACCCATTTATTGTTATATAAACCCTGTGTACTCTATAAAAGAGTTTAGTGAATTCATTTTGAAAAAGAAGTGTCTGACATATTATTAATACATATAATTTTAATATAATATTTAAATCTAATGTAATGTATGACGTGCTAAATGTAATGTATATTACATGGTCAATAAATTATCATATTTTATCTTATCTTATCTTATCTTATTTATAGTCGTTCGATTTGTAGCTAGCCCCGAACGGCTAATCCTTTGTCTATTGTTAAGTAAAACGGCACGTCCTACTAACTGCATAAAAATGGTTCGGTAATTTTAACCGGTCATTAAATTACAACTCCTATGGAAATTGCAATAAGATTCAAAATGAACAAATGGAAAAATAATTTGCTATTTCTTATGTCGTCCCTCTACGGTTACTGAGTGCGGGCGAGTCGATCGCTACAGAACCAGTCTAAAATGTGTCAACGAGATGCGTAACAAAGGCCCGTTATAGGACTTATAGGAGAGCGCAGTGTACAGCCTGGCAAGAAAGAGTAGAAATTAAAAAGTGACAACACTGTAGTG
Organism: Cydia fagiglandana; assembly: GCF_963556715.1. Taxonomy (NCBI): domain Eukaryota; kingdom Metazoa; phylum Arthropoda; class Insecta; order Lepidoptera; family Tortricidae; genus Cydia; species Cydia fagiglandana. Next base: position 5,462,257 of record NC_085943.1, read on the forward strand.
TCCTCCCTTTCAAAATCAATTTATATAAGAGAACGGGACGACACTACAGTGTTGTACAGTGTTCTACTATTTTTTGCCAGGCTGTAAATATACACTGGTTTTTGGAGCGTTGGACTGGCCCGCGCTCAGGTGCCAATTAGAATTATACGATACTTTTTTGCAGGTAGTGCGGTTTTACTTAACAATAGACAAAGGATTAGACGTTCGAGGCCAGCTACAATTCGATACCTGTATTACAACAATTTCTTTGGTTTAAAGGCCTGTGCACACCGGCTGCGTATGCGTGACGTGCACGTGCGCGTGCGGCGTTGTAGTATACAGATCCTTGAGATACGGCACACCGCTTGCGTGACGTGTGCGTGTGCGGCTCCAACATTTTAGCGCACGCACACGCGCACGTCACGCACACGCAAGCCGGTGTGGCTCGGCCTTAAGTCGTCGTTAATGCGTAATCTATGGGATATAATCTATGCTCGAAGCACAGAAATAGCAGCAATTACTCTTCACGATTGTTCTCATTATATACTTATAATTGAAACAACCACATTTGCATTTAACTAGTTTACACAGGATTCAGTTTTGAAACGTTTCTTGGAACACTTATCTTTTGAATAGTTTTTCATATTTTTACAAAGATACCTAGAGTTAGACCAAGACAAGTCTGCAGCGATTTTGATAACCCACGCAGTGCAAGTGTTATTTTAAACGTCAAACGTCTATGAAACTATGACGTATAAGTAACACTTGCACTGCGTGGGCTATCAAAATCGCTGCAGACTATTTTTGGTCTAACTCTGCAGTCCTACAGTGTGACTACCACCAGTTTGGCACTGACATAAACGTTATTGAGAACGTAACTTACTTTCTATGCATCTCGCTCGCACTCGCGTATTAGTGTGAGCGAGATGTCTAAAAAGTAAATTACGTAGACGTTAGCGTAGGTATTAGGTCAAGAAATGAATGCTCAAAAAACGTCGTAGAGGGAAATGCTAGGAACACAATTTTTCACTCCGTAACTTTGTTTGGACTAGTTAGGAGGTGAACATATCAAAAGTCCCCGGCTGTAGCCCCGCTGCTGGGGGGTAGAGGGGGGTAAGAAGGTCGAATTTTTCGGTTTTTCATTGATATCTTGGAAACTTTGCGTCTTAGCGACATGACTACTAAGACAAACCGAAAGCTGATAAAATTAGTCACAAGTTTTATCCTGTCAAGTTTTTCGATATCATGAATAGTTTTTGAGATACCCGCTCTTGAAAGTTTATTTAGGGATTTTAATTTTATCTTGATATCTACGTCAGTGAAGCTGTTAGGCCATGTTTGGTATCATTTTCGTATAAATCGGGGGTGCTGAATTCATTTATGGTATCACATTGACACCATTCCGAAGTAAAACCAAAATTTAAAAATAAATATTTTTTAAATCCCTCTTCACGCTTAAACCGCAGAACCAATTTCGTTGAAATTTGGTATAGATATAGTTTAAATCTCGACACACGACATAGGATAGTTTTTATAACCAAAAGCATCTTTTGAGGGTGTGAAAAGTGGGGTGGAAGTTTGTATGGGGAGTCAATAACCGCTGAACCGGTTTAGATGAAATTTAGGACGGAATACATCTGTGATTTAGATGAAAGTGATACCAAACATCACTTCAAACCTTACCTTGAGCAGTATTAACCTCAGGAATTCAGTTTCGTCGACGAAGTTGAATTCCCCCCATACTCCATTTCACAACTTTAAAGGATGAATATTGAGATAAAAAGTATCTTATGTCCTGTCTTGGGACTCGAAATATCTGTATACCAAATTTCAATTAAATCGGTTGAGCGGTTTAGGCGTGAAGAGGAATTTAAAAAAAAAGGTATTTGTTTAAAGTTTATATGTTTTTTCTTAGGAATGGTGTCAATGTGATACCAAAACTGAATTCAGCACCCCCGATTTATACGAAAATGATACCAAACACGGTCTAGCAGCGTCACTAATGTAGATATTAAGATAAAATTGAAAGCCCTAAATAAACTTTCAAGAGCGGATATCTCAAAAACTATTCAAGATATCGAAAAACTTGAATGAATAAAACTTGTAACAAATTTTATCAGCTTTTGGTTTGTCTTAGTAGTCATGTCGCTAAGACGCAAAATTTCTAAGATATAAGTGAAAAACCGAAAAATGAGACCTTCTTTCCCCCCTCTACCCCCCAGCACCGGGGCTACGGCCGGGGACTTTTGATATGTTCACCTCCTAACTAGTCCAAACAAAGTTACGTAGTAAAAAATTGTGTTCCTAGCATTTCCCTCTATAACTTCTTATTGCTTGGCCTATATATATTATGTCAGTTTTGACACTGTCAGTGACTCATGGTACGAGTATTGGTATTTCAAAGTTAGTTACTTAAGGTGACAGTCCATTTCCAACTGCAGCTGCAATATTGTTCATTTTACTATGGAAATTGACAATGACAGCGACGCTTTCAGTACCGGTAGTGCAGCTGCGGTCAGAAATGGAATGTTACCATTAATGTCACTTTGTTTGATTTTTTATTTTAACGCATACGGGGAATTTTATGCTTATAACTTAAAATAAAATTGCTTCAAAATAATTTTTTTCCCGTGCTAATAATTTATTATTCCGTATTTTTTTATAACTTTGTATCGCACCAAATCAATTGGCATTTTACAATCATTTCACTATTTTTATTACAATTATAAATTGCCAGCTTACGCATTCAAATTTAAATGTAGTAATTCAACTTTAAATATCACACTTAAATGTTTCTCCTTTTGTTTCAGGAATCACAAGACACGGAATCTGGTAAGTATTTCTTATTTTATCGTTAAAAATGTTAAAATAAATAATTATTTAATTTTCTAGCTTTTGCGAGCAATGATGTTGATAAAATCTATCCTTATATATGTCGGCGGCCGATCGTAAAATCCGGCATATCGTGAAATTCGGCATATCGTGAAACGTGAACATTTTTGACTCGTTTCCTGAGTCGAGAGCCCCGCTACTTTTTCTGGGCAGTTTGCCCTTCGGGCATCTGAAGCCACCTTACGAACCTATCCTACCTATACAAGGTGTTACTGACCATGGGGCTTTAAATCCAGGGCTCGATTCTACTCGCTAAACTGAGCTACTTTTATTATGGCACCAACCCCGAAATCCCGATTTTTTTTTTACTTTTTCATACATTTTGGCTGGTTAGATGTCGACGTTTTCTTTGGAAAAGTCAAAAATTTTTCTCCGATTTTAGGGTTGGTCCCATAGTAAAAGTAGCTCAGTTTAGCGAGTAAAATCAAGCTCTGGAATTAAAGCCCCATGGTCAGACACATACTGTATATTGGATTAATATCCCCGCGGGGGCAGCTTGTGGCGAGCTGACGGTGAGTGGCGACACCGCGGACCCCTATTCCAGAGGGCCCTGTCATCTGGCCCTCGCCTCTGTGCTTGCCTTGATTGGCCGGCCAGAGTGGAGTCGCAAGAGCGGGACCTATGCTCCAGGTTGGAAGTGTAAAATGTCATAACGCCGGCGGCCTGCTGAACGGATCACCGGGATCTGGCTACCGCAGACTCACCTCTCGACAACCTTACAGCCGCTCCGAAGTGTTGCCCTATTGTCGCACTGTGCGTGCGGCCGTTGTAGGGCCCACTAAATGAGTAGGCGAGTCACCACCTGTCTTACACAATTTTGAGACTGATTGTCACGGCAGGTGTCCGCTAGTCTCTCCCATAGCCCATTATCCAGTCCATCCAACTTTCAAATCTATAGCCCATGACCTTAGTTCCCATCGCAGCACAAAAGTGCTGCACTCCAATAGTCTTTGCACCTGGCGGAGACCATCTCCGGATGTATCACATTGTGCGTTCGGGGATAGTATCCGCCACGTGTATCCCTTGCCTTTAGATTAAATTGTCTTAAAGGGCCTCTGCGCTGTTGGCTTCGGCCCCACGCACGCCTCCCAAAAGTCCGGGATCCCATGGTCCCGAGATGTGGAAAGGACAAACAAATAGTAATATTAATATTTTTTATTACATGTTAATTAGTTTTGTGCCGTGGGAATTATTATATATTTATTAATTATTTTAATGTATGTTTAGCATGTAGGCACTTGTAATACTAACCATTTTATGGACCTATGCAGTCTGAAATAAATGTATTGAATTGAATTACACAGGAACATTACGATCTGCCTGATCTTACGATCGGCCGCCGATATATAGATATTCTATATATATAAATGCAAGTGTCCTGACTGACTGACTGACTGATTCATCAACGCAGAGCCGAAACTACAAAAGCTATAAAGTTGAAATTTGCACACCAGATTACATTTATAAAGTGTACAAGAGAGTTTTTCGAGCGCGGGACTTCAATCTTTGTATTTGGGGATATTGTTAGAAGACAGGAAAAGTAATTGCAGCGTTTTGTAGAATTCATCCCCTAACAGGGTTAAAAAGGGGTTGAAAGTTTGAATCCATTACAAATGCTTTGAAACTTCTTAGAAAGGCATAATAGCCGATTACAAATAAACGTAATTGCAAGGTTTTTCGAAATTCAACCCCTAAGGGGGTTAAAAGGGGGATGAAATTTCGACATTGGGTGCAAATATTATTTTAAGCTAGGAACTTGTAACTTTGCAAACAGTTAATAAATTAAAATACAAGAAAATTAATTTCAGCGTTTTTGAAAATTCATCCCCTAAGGTGGTGAAAAAGGGGTTGAAAGTTTGTATGGATATCAAACTTTTTTTCGAGCGCGGGACTTGAATCTTTGTATTTGGGGATATTATTAGAAGACAGGAAAAGTAATTTCAGCGTTTTGTAAAATTCATCCCCTAACAGGGTTAAAAAGGGGTTGAAAGTTTGAATCCATTACAGATGTTTTGAAACTTCTTAGAAAGGCGCAATAGCTGATTACAAAAAAAAGTAATCGCAACGTTTTTGGAAATTCAACCCCTAAGGGAGTTAAAAAGGGGATCAAAGTTCGTCTTGGGGTGCAAATTTTATTTTAAGCTAGGAACTTGAAAGTTTGCATAAAGGTATTGAATTAAAATACAAGAAAACTAATTTCAGCGTTATTGAAAATTCATCCCCTAAGGTGGTGAAACAGGGGTTGAAAGTTTATATGGATATCAAAAAAAATGTCGATTGCGGGACTTGAATCTTTGTATTTGAGGATATTATTAAAAGACAGGAAAAGTAATTTCAGCGTTTTGTAAAATTCATCCCCTAACAGGGCTAAAAAGGGGTTGAAAGTTTGAATCCATTACAAATGCTTTGAAACTTCTTAGAAAGGCGTAATGGCTGATTACAAAAAAAGTCATTGCAACGTTTTTGGAAATTCAACCCCTAAGGAGGTTAAAAAGGGAATGAAAGTTCGCGTTGGGGTGCAAATTTTATTTTAAGCTAGGAACTTGAAAGTTTGCATAAAGGTATTAAATTAAAATACAAGAAAACTAATTTCAGCGTTATTGAAAATTCATCCCCTAAGGTGGTGAAAAAGGGGTTGAAAGTTTGTATGAATATCAAACATTTTTTGAAGCTTTCAACCTAGGAACTTCAAACTTGGTAAAAGGGCATTAACATTATATCAAAAGTTTGTATTATAAAGTTTGCATGGATGAAAATTATAGGTACTCAAGATGTAAAATGTTCAAGAGTCCACGCGGACGAAGTCGCGGGCAACAGCTAGTACTTACATAATTAAGTCTTCCGGGCCGCGTAAGTAAACGCTCTTCAATGCCAAAGCTCCTCAAGAATTGAGACGTTGGTTCGGAACTCAGTCCAAAGAGAAGTCTCTTTTCCTCCAATTAAGCCGTAATTAGAGTGACAGAGAAAGATGCTCTCAATTCGACAACTTCGGTGGAGCCTCAGGCAGGGGCACTACCGAAATGGCTATAAAGCCTTTACTAGCCTAACAATTTACTCTCTTTGAGGTTTAAATTAGTTGTTGAAGAGTTGCCTAAGTTGTCCAACTTTAAGAGTTTTCCCTAAGCCACAGACTAAATACAGAAGCAGATACCCCACTTAAGAAAACATAGGTTGTGATTTCGCGTGTTCGTCACACACCTCATTCGGAGCCATAAAAGGGCTGATAAACCGGCAAATCTACCGACGATAAACTTCTTTAGCTTAAATTAAAATCGTGGAAATTTGTTTCTCCAAAGTTTGTAGCATTTTTGTCGTGCTCTACCAGTTTCTAACAGTTTGCTGAAGTGGCTCTCGGGGCCGAGCGTTTGGGTCTCAAAGTAATTTTTTATAAATCCTTAGAAATGAAGATCCTCGTTATTAAGTCCTCTACCGCTACCACCAATTTAACACTGACATTTACACTAGCGCTACGTTTTATGCATCTCGCTTGTACCCGCATATTAGAGCGAGCGAGATGTAGGTATACAAAATAAATTACGCAGACGTTATCAAATGTGTCAGTTTGACACTGGTAAAGCAGTCCTGGTAAGGCGCTACTCTTAACATTCAGAGAGTGTATTTCGGTTAGCTCTACTAAAGGTTATATTTAAATCGGCCAGTGTTAAGCGTGGCATATCTGCTATGTATTATTTAATCTGTGTGTAGTTCAGTGCCAGGGATGTTGCGGATGCGGATATTTAAAAGCTCACATCCGCTGATGCGGATGTCAAGATTAGGTACTTACTTAAATATTAAATTTTAGTAATTTTTATAAAAAAAAATCGTTTAGTATTTGGGTAAGAATCTACTTAGCTGCGTTAAATTTAATAAACAGTGACTTGGCTGACTTTTCTGAATCTAAACGATTTCGTTATAGGTAATGACGAAATTACCTAGCACGTACGCCACTACTAAGACGTTCCTGTACCGACCTGTTCCGCATCCGCATCAAGCTCCGCATCGATTATATCCGGATGCGAATGCAGATGCGGATGTTGAAAATAATGCGGAAGTTCCCCGGTTGCGGATGCGGATGCGAATATTCGCAACATCCCTGTTCAGTGCAAGAAGCAACAGTTTGCTGCTGAGTAGTTGAGAACTCTCGGCCCGAGAGTCTCGGGTCGAGCGTTTGGGACTTAAAGTTAAACATTTTGGAAATTCTTAGATGTGAAGGAAGTCATCCATCTTAAAGTCCGCTTGACACAAGAGGGGGTACCTAGTATAATTTTATTGTATTATAGAGGGTGTTTTGTATAATAGGTAACTTTACAAAGGTTTCTTTAATCTGTGTCACATTTTTTGTACGGTCACATATATGTTGGCCGTATTTTTGTAAGGATCATAATTATGTATTTTATGGACTGGAATAAAAAAGTTAAAAATGACTCAAAGTTAAAGGTTTTCTTACGGCACTCATATATTCTACTTATTTCTAAATAGTCAGATTATGTGACATCAGGACATCATATTATAAAAGTAGAAAGTGACGTATCTAGGTCACTTTCTACTTTTATACTTTTTTATGTAGGTATCTTAAAGTTCGAATCGGGTCGATATTCTCGTTAATTTTACCTTTCAGAAGGTACTTGTATAAAACCATGACCTAAATATCATTTTCCTCAAACAATTTCCTTTGATATTTTCCGCTCGAGTTTCGTTCAACTTTCACTTAGATGTCTCTAATAATATTTCCTTATTTCTTAGAGACTGCTGAATTAACTTCCTGATTCATTTAAATCTTAAACTGGTTTGAATATTTTGAAGTCTGTGAGTACAAGCTGTACAAGTTATAATTTTAATATTGTACTTTAAGGTGCATATTAAAACGGAATTTTTAAAAGTCATAGAGCTTTTTTGGATCACAATACGGCTGCCATTTAATTAGCAATCTTGAGGCCTTTCTCTAGGGACTTCGACGATTCGAATCCTGAAGGGGCCTACTGATTAACAGTCCGCCGGACGGTATCGGCCTGTCAGTTGTTCGGAACTGTCAAAATTTTGTTCTAACTGACAGGCCGATACCGTCCGGCGGACTGTTAATCAGTGGCCCCTTTGAGTTTTCGACTTTCGCTCGATAGATAAAAATCACGATCGTAGGTCTAAAACGCACTTTAAAAAAATATAATAAATTTTGCACAAAAGGTACCTAAAAATAAGTAGGCAAGAGCAGCCGATTCAACGGAGCCACGCCGTTTTATCGCATAAATAGTTTTTCTTTTTAAGTTGATAAAATACCTACATATTTATGTACTTATGTTAGTCTAGTGTCCCTTTGTTTCCCATAAAGTTTTAAGTCATAATGTATTGTTTGTCATGTTATCGTTAGCCATAAAACTAAAACGGTTAAGTTTTCAGGATTTTGGTAAAGTGATTCTATAGATAGGTTAGGTTAGGTTAGGTTTGTTTATCCTGAAAAGTTACGCGTTTCTGAGAAAAACCAATTATGACTAAAGAAAATTCGGACAAACAATACATTATGACTTAAAACTATTTGGGAAACAATAGAGACCCATGTTAGTCTATAAGGTATTTGTAATATAGGCCTTGTTGCCTGATTTAAATTTTAAATAAATAAAATATATCAGAGTGAAAACGCTCTAACACGGTCATATTCGCCAGCGATGAGTTTACGCAAACTCACTCGCAGTTCACCCCAATAGGTATATCAGTGTGAGATGCACTGATGGTAAGGGTACGGGTTCCTTTGAAGCAGATAATCCTAGCGTCAGTATGCGACTTGTAGCCCCACTTAACCCTTTTCAAAGCTCGATCCTTTCAAGGTATTATGCTGATTGAAAAATGCTTCGGTACGGAAGCCTTTAATGCCCATTGTAAAGGTTTTTACGTGGAAATCTTTTCATGGGACTGTAGAATATACGAAGAATGTGAAAGTCTATCATCTGATTGGTAGAGTCGAAAAGTAGACCACTTTCTTGGCTGACCGTATCTACCAGAGAGTCAGACCGAGGTAAGTCTGCAATGATTTTGACAGCACACTTTGTTTTTTATACGTCATAATTTCATAGAATTATGACGTTTAAAATAACACTTGCACTGCGTGTGCTATCAAAATCGTTGCAGACTTACCTCGGAATGCAATATTTGTCTTTAGGTACTTTGTTTAGAATAAAACAAATCAATAAATAAAACATTATCATTTGTCTTTATATTATTTTCTTCTTTCTATTTGTCTTTATACTTATGTACTCGTATTAGATCGTCTAGACAGGGTAAAAACTCGCTAAAGAATCGTAGACAAGAGACAACTTACTCCCCCTTTTATTTAAAACCCCTAGGGGGTAAACCTCTATTGTCTACACAGAAAAATCAGGCAGAGATACATAAATATAAAAGACTGTCTATTACCATACAAATGCATGTTCATAGTTGGTTGTTGTAACCGCCGTACAGGTCAGGATGTCCACGACTCAAATAAAAGCTTCAGTTCTTAGTGAACTGATATAATTTCTCAAAGTACTCGTTTACAAGGGTTCTTAACTAAACGGTTCAATGCAGAAGTTGTGGTTATTGTATGGAGGCTGATGAGAAAGTGATTTGCAATATTTGATCAGTACAAAAGGTGATTTAAACTTGGGTGCCTCTAATTGGCCGCGATACAGAGTACGTGGAGCGCTCCTATTGGTGCTTTAAAAAAACCTTCCAAATACTAGCCGAGCCTGACGGCTGCGTTAAACGCAGTGCGTTTAGCTACTGCATGTATTAAGAGTTTATACAAATAAAAGCTTGCGTTCGCAACAGTTGTAGTTTACTCATACAACAATCGCATTGTTATGTGACCATCGCAACGCGATCTAATAACCTTTGTTTTCAGTATACAACACTATTTTAATAAAATTGATAAGTAAATTTATTTACGATAACGCATAAGTTGAAGAAGCCTCCAGCTCTCCAGGCTCGATCACTTTTTTTTTATACCTATATGACATTTTCATTTTTTTTTTAATGAAAAGTCCTTGTCAATATCGTTTATGGACGATAATTTTGCGTGATAACGTCATAAGAAAACATTACTATATTACCAAAGTACATTACGTAACGTTATCATGGAGATTTGTCCACAACGTGACACTTTCTCGTGCATGCTACCGGTGTTCATCGATTACCACCACGTCAACAATAACGTGCAACTTTGTACCTGCTACGTACGTCTTTATTTTAACATGTCTCTGGTATTAATAACTCACGCAGGAGATTATACGTCGTACTGGCGGAAACAGTCCATCTCCCCTGAAAGGACTATATTCTAAAGCTACAATCGAATTTGAATTAGATTGGTAAAAGCTCTTAGTCTAACACACGCTCTATTAAATGTGTAAGAACGGGACGGCTGTTCTATTAATGTGTACTAGATTTTGGCGTTGTGTGAATAGGGTTCATATCATATCATATCATTTATTGAATGCCAATGCCAACCATGGTATTCTTCGAGCAACACCGGCATCCGACACGTCGGAAGGGAGAGGGGCCCAAGCGATATCTCGCCGTACAAATCTTTCTGCCATTTTTCGCGGGGGGAAAGGTGCACACAGTCGCATTTCTCACACACTTACATACAAAATCCAATCTGTAATGACGACACAAATACATAGAAAATGACACACGTCAAAGACAAATCTTGCAAACCTCGATCTCTTTTTGTGTACGGACGAGTGACTAGTGTGACAACACGCACACTAACACATTTTCGTTGAAGTATGTCATTGTATTCTGAGAGATGAGAAGTCGGATTTGTCGCTCGACCGATCCGCAATTTGTACTGAGCGAGCAAAATCGATAAATCCAACAATTACTTGAGACTAAAATATAATAATTGTAATTTAACGTATGTTATGTAAAAAAAATATTACATGTGAAATATAACACTTTCTTTTTGTAAATTTGATGTCCCCGACCTCTTTTTATGACAAAAAGCCGAGCAAACAGGCATTTTTGTGCAGCAGTGTTCACGCGCGCGTCTGGACTCGGTCTAGTGAAAAATCCAAGTGCAACTAGTTTAATAATAATAATGCGCGGGTAATAGCGCTAGATTAGATTGACGCGCTAATCTTGTACCTCGGCAGAGGGGAAATAGTGCGAATGCCGCCTCCCTTCCGTGTTGCTCGAAGATGGTATTACAAGGTGTTTACATATTTTATATCATTATTATAATAAGGTACAGCATGGACCCTGCTAGGGCGTGACAAATCTTAAAATATAACTTAAAATTTAAATATAGTTTAAATCGTATTATTTCCTTTTATTGCATACCGTACTGTTTATACCATTTCGCAATTGCTTATAAACATAGCCATGTTTTCGAGTTTTTAACTCAAAATATGGTCTCAATTCTCATATCTACCAAGAAACATGGCATAAGTACAATTTCATACATGCACAAAAACAAAAACACAACACGACAACAACACAAGCTGACTTAGTGCCACTTGCACCTACCCACTAACCCGGGGTTAACCGGTTAAACCTGGAGTTACTATAGTTACCAGTAAAAATTGACACTAGGTTAACGGTTTAACCGCTTAACCCCGGTTTAGTGGGATGGTGCAAGTGGGCCCTTATACAAGTTGAAGTTGCCTTATATAAGGACGAAAAAAAATTAATTTCTTTCCGAACAAGCTTTACTTTTAATGTACGAAAACGTTGTTAAATAAACGACAAAATAAAATAAATCAAACACATTTCCGCTTTCATTCCATAAAGAGAGCATGACCCGTAGTACGGGTCATGTCAGTCCCGTACAACAATATTTTCCACAAATGTGATTTTGTTTCCATTTCCATATGAGAGTTCGCTCTCGAATGTTTTTATGCATTGTTTGTTATCTGTACGGGCATTTCAGGTAAAATAAAGCATAGTTTTTTTTGCAAGCTTGTGTTGTTTTACTGAACAAAGGGTTTTTACTTGGCTTTAGTGATTATTTGCCGTGTTCTCTGTAGCATGGCATGTAAGATAAGTGGGAAAGACACAAAGGAAAGGGTATGATTTTTGTATTATATGTAGTTAGCAGTCTTCTTCTTCTTCTTGCCCTTATCCCACCTTACGAGAATGTCCACGGCACAACATATTTTTCACCACACCAGCTCGGAAAGAATGACTTTGCACTTCAAAAACGAATAGCAAAGTTGCATTTTATCCACATGTGAGGCAAAGTAATCAAATGCAAATTTTGAGTTGTTTTCTTATGTTTGCCGGTAGAATTGACTTTTAAATGATGATTTTGGATGATAAATATTTAATAACATTCATTTGGATTTGATTTGGTGTGATTTTGTTTGATATTTTACATTTAATATTTGCTTCGGGTTGGTGTGGTGAAAAATGTTGTGTTTCACTCGGGGGCAAATTTTGTTTAACCCTCGTGCTTTGAAACCCTCGCAACGCTCAAGATTCCATTTTTCGAACCACTCGCTACGCTCGTGGTTCAATTTTGGAATCTTTCGCTTGCTCGGGTATCAATATTAGCACGAGCGGTCAAACAACAACTTTGCCCCCTTGTAAAACAAAACAGTGGAACCTGGATAATTGCAATCTCAAGGGACCGGCCAGTTTTTGTCAATTAACCAGGTTTTTCATTTAAGCAGGTCGTGTCAATTAACGAGGTTCAAAAAATCGTTGTGTCAATTATAGAGGTTTTCATTAATAGAGGTTACGTTCTGACAAATTTCTTTTATGGAGGTGCAAATAACCATTTAAAGTAGATTTACACGCTTACGTTCTGGGTTTCTGGTCTATATATTGCTTCTGTCTATACTTGCACTTTTACACTACATTAATTACCACTTTATTTTCTTATCATTTGGGTTTATAAATTCCCTTGAATTGAAGAAGAAAGTTTTATCAAAATGTAAAAAGCATACTTTGTTTTTTATTGATCAAAACTATTTCACCTACTGCAGGCTGTGATAGATACCCAATAAATAAATTGAATTCTGGATGGAGATATAAATAAAATGATCATTGCTATTAAAATATTGTTTCTGCTGTCTATAACTACATTATTAATTACAGAGGTAATAAGTAAGACTCGTTTCAATAATAGAGGTAAAAACAAGAGCAAAAATAACGGATTTTTTTAGAACAGTGTCAATTATAGAGGTCTTAAGTTGTGATGTGGTCAATTACAGAGGCAATATTACGAAAAGCACTAAAATCTAGATTGCAATTATAGAGGCTCCAAAATTTCAATTATAGAGGCCTTTTGGTCTCAAGGGACCGGGACCGGACTTTTGGTTGCAATTATTGAGGTTTTCCATTTATCCAGGTGCCAATTAACCAGGTTTCACTGATACTATTCCTTTTCCATTCTCCTCTATCTGCCGTCACCTCAGCACTCACTCCTTTCTTTCTAATATCCTCTTTCACACAATCCATCCATCGTTTTTTGGGTCTAGATACCATCCGCTCCCCGTCCATCAACATTTATCCCTAACATAATCTTAGGCACGTTTCCGATTTTATGAAAGAACTGCCCATCAATTTATCTTTATGGCCCGTTGGCGATATTGATAGGCATAGGCTACAAGTTTTTAGGTAACGTCTAGAACAAGGACGTTCTAAACAAAAGTGCAGTGAGAATCGTTACACACACAAGGATCGAAAAAACTCGTTCTAATGAAAAATACTACATATATTTTAGAACGATCAGAATTTATATGTACTGGATGTGCCGCCGTTTTGTATGAATATCGAAATATTTAGTTTCCGGAATGAAAGTTTTCTTAGTCTCCTATGAAATATTTTTGATATTTCTAAGTAGGTACATTTAAATTTTTTTATTATAAACTTTTCACAACTTGCACTTCAAAGGGGCTTACCACAAACATCGAAATTCGAGTACCTAATATCCGCTGTCTCCACCTCTATCACTCTTTCATAATTGGGTAGGTAAAGTTTTTTGAAGATAGGCAAATTATATTTTTTCCCGATAGTATTCATTATAGCGATCACGGAAATGCAGCTCTTTTATTTTTATATCATTTTATTGATTAAATATAATTTTTTAAATGATCGATATGACGTTTGTGAGGTGAAATGGCAGATTCCACTAATTAATTCCTTGGCGCGTAGTAAATGGGACGAGATAGAAAAAAAATCGATGTCAACTGTCAGTGTCATTCTTGGAAAATAACTTGCAAATAATTGGAAAATAATGGTCGGACGAAACATTTGTGTTTTCTTGTAATTGGATGTCGGTGTGATTTCTAGAATAAGTATTTTTAACGTCCCTAGCACGATTAACACGGATATTTTGATAATGATAACGATTGCTTTCGACTACTTGGCACTGCTTCTTGGAGAACATTTTCATTAACGCCTTCACCACGACTCTTGGACTGCTACACGAGTCATTTTGGATCTCAGTATCAACACAATAGATGGAGACGATCCCGGAAACGTTCGAATGGAAATAGAATATTACAGAGATGAACTCAAAGTGCGTCGTACCGTCTTGTAGGAAGTACAGATACGTTACTTTCCAAATTCAGCGTATTTGAGCACACCAAAGTCTTTAACAGCGATTCGGTGCCAAGCTTTGAAGATATATTGGCCAAAATGGTAACTTATACGTTTGTGAGGACTATATAAACGTGATTGTTGTATTATACATACATTATGATTAAGATTGTAATAGTCTTATAACTAGGTCGTTATTGGCTATTATATATGGGCTCGGCAAGGTGTTCACAATATCTGAACACGCACGCCCTGATAATAGAGGCGTGTTCAGATATTTATGAGCACCCTAGCTGCACCAATATATCTGATGGCGACTGTACTTTAGAAAACTTATAATATAAATTCTTCTATCTGTGAGTACCTGTAATTGGCTTTGTATTGTTACCTAAATCTATATAATGTTTTTGCAGCTGTTGGTACTCCTTACAAAATAAAATAAAATAAAATAAATCCAAAATAATATAATATAAATCCAGTAAATTTCGTTTCGTTTTATTTTAAAATCCACAAATTATTATCCTTAAGCATTAACATTACAACAGTATATAGAATCACGCTGTGTGGCGTGCCCTTGAAGAGAGTTGAGCGGTTCAAATATGGTCAATATGGATAAGTATGTCTGTAGGGTAAATGTGCTTCACGTTGGGGCCTGTTTACATATTGATTAGTGTTGATTGCGGGTTTAATACATTTGCCACTATACACAAGTAGCAAGTGTATCAACTCGCAAAAATACTACATTTTTGCTTCCATTGAGGTATACATAGTAAGCACTATTCTCAAATTATGTGAGGAAATAAAACAAATTCAATTTAGTAAAGCGTATTTAATAGGGGTAAAGTGACGCGAATACAATTAAAAAAACAACGCATATTCTTAGTTTATATTAAATGTAGATGGCTTTTTAGTTTTCACTTGGTCACAGAAATACGCTAAAAACCACATTCAGAGTAGGTGTTTCTTGCGTTTTGGCTGTCCTTCTTGTGTCCTTCCACAGCATGAGCATGTCGTAAGTCCTGTTGTATTTGTCCCAGGACTTAGCAGGAAGCTAGTTATTCATTATTAAGTTTGCTTCTGCTTTCAAATGAGGCGGTGCATGCCGTCTATTCCAGGTCGTTTTCGTCACTTGAACTCATTTTGTTTATTACGAGTATTAAAATAACAAGCGGTAACTTATTCAGTATTGCACAACGAATAAACTTTGCCGCCTTTTATTTGCATATTTTTTAAAATTATATTACCATAGATACAAAGCATACGGTACGCGCATGCGTCAATCCGCGCGCACCGCGCAGCGCCCTTTCGCGGTGCTAAAGCGGTATCCAGACGGGACTGATCAAATCGGTCGATCTGATCAGAAATGAAATTGGCGTCAATCTCCAATTTTAGATTTATGGTGATATTAGACCCATTTAAGTTGAAAAAATGCCCCATAACGAAAATACTAGCCTCACAAATTGGTGTTCTTGTGTCCGCACCTCATTTTATTGGTCATTATCGGCGGTTGAATTTGGCGAGCCAAATTGGCGTTTGCGTCCATACGTCCCGATTCGATCGGGCAATTTAATCAGATTGGCGAAAAATTGACTAATCTGGATACGCCTTAAGCAACATCGAGTTCACGATAATTTGACATATAATAATAATAGATTTTTAGCATAAGTTGCATTTCATAAAACCCAAATCATTTGTACATTTTCAAGTCAAAGATAAAGACATGTTGGTTTTAAAATTTTAATAAGTATAGACCATAACATTGTCATGATCTTGTAACATTGTTAAAATAAGAGAGTCTCCCATTTTCATTTTATTGCATTTTTTATAAAATGTCTTTAGATTCTCGGGATATCTTGGTCCTAATTCGATTGCTCTTTTTTATGGAAATAATTATATCCTTCAGATTCACAGGATGCTCGGAGAGGCTTAGCCGAATAACACTGCAAGGAAGTATGTCATGGCTCAATGGTTCTAATTAGCCATCAGTATAATACCGCCAATGAATGTTTACATCCACCTGAAAATAAGAACAACATTCATAAAATGAGGATAACCACACAAAACTAACAGATGGTTGAAATTGTTAGAAAAAATTAGACCGATTTCTTGTTTACGAACTTAACAGCTCATGGCAATTTATAATAAAAATCAAAACACAAGTGAAGAAAGTTTTATGTACCTATGTATTTCACGGATACGTACTCCTGTACGGCCATTGCTCCTCTAATTCAACGGCATTGTGCCTATCACTGTTATGATAATAATTTCAAATTTGTAGAATCTGCTCGCAATCTCGTATGAACTCGCTTATTTTTCTTGCAAAACTCTGTCCAAGGGTCAGCGTAGGGGCCGTCGTGTAGGGGTGGGGAAGAAAACGTTGTCCAATAATTTATGCAGTGCCAAGTTATCGAAAGTAAATTCAATCTTTGTCCAAATACGCGCAGATGTCGTGGGGAATCAGAAGTCCGTGGGTCGTGCTGAGGTCGCCGAAAATCTCAATGATAACATTAATAGCAATTCGCAAGGTAACATGAGGCTTGTCCGTTATTTTTCGGGAATGAGAGCTAAGTGACACTGACAGTTGACATGGTTTTTTTTTCTATCCCGTCCCATTTACTACGCGCCAAGGAATTAATTACTGGAATCTGCCATTTCACCTCACAAACGTCATATCGATCATTTAAAAAATTATATTTAATCAATAAAATGATATAAAAATAAAAGAGCTGCATTTCCGTGATCGCTATAATGAATACTATCGGGAAAAAATATAATTTGCCTATCTTCAAAAAACTTTACCTACCCAATTGAAGTGAAAAAACCGATGATACTTTTAATTTTCATTTTTAATATGTCCTCGGCACACCGCCCGGATTAATGAAAAGTCTCTTGAGTTTTTCCCGATGTATCGATTTTAACCTCGGCGTCTCATTGGGTATTCATTGGATTCTGAGATTACACCCAAGCCCGTTCAGGTGTTTCAATATTTATGGGAAAACAGTCTGAATTAATTAAAAAGAGTTATAAATCAAAATAAAGGCTTTTAAATTACATACTTGAAATTTTAATAAGGACATTCTTACATTCATACATTTTGGGTGCCTTGGGAGATATATTTCCTTGGATTGCGAAACCACTCGATGTAGAAGGAACTCACTATCAATTTTAATCGCGCAGCACTCGCAAGGTTTGGTGGATCTGAGGGTCTACCGCGAACCACGTTCGACGTGTGGCCTCCCTGTCACACTTACGTACGTATTTACAAGTGCGACAGAGAGGCAAGACGTCGAACGTGGTTCGCGGTAGGCCCTCAGACACGTGAAAAGATGTTTTCGGACTTTAACGTGAAGTGATACCAGAAATAAAGAAATTCAAAATGGCTGCCATTTTTTACAACTTTAACTACCTACGAATTCATTATTAAGGTTACCTTTTCGGTTCCTCAGATATAAATTTTTATCATGATTTCATCACTCCGTCAGTGGTGCGAGGTTCGTAGCGTGTAGCACAATAAAATAATGTATTTTTCCACTCGCTACAGATACAGCAAATGCGACTTGTATACAGATTATCTGTCTTTATTATTTAATGTCCCTTTTAACTGTAAATCCTAATATCCCTGTAAATGACAGGTCGTTTGTCCGCCACGCGCCTCATTTCACTTAGTGTCGCGTTCATGCAAATGCGCGTTTAGCGTACAGTGCTGTAATTTAGAAGGTGATTTAATGTAGTCTCTGTCTCGAAAATGGCTTTTGATACAAGTACGGCTACCATGAGTTGGCATTTGACATTTACGCTAGCGAATACACCAGTCCAAATGGACTGCGATCGAGTGCACTTGCTAGCGTAAACGTCAAATGTCAACTCATGATAGCCGTACAGAAATAACCAAGAGATAACAGAGGAGCATAAAATAATGTATCTTAGCATAACTATCGACATAAGAAAGACTACATGATGCCAAATAAAAATATCATTTAAAAGAAAACCAATCTAAGTATAAGTAAAATTTTAGTACCTAAAGCCTCCTCATGTATTTAAGTAAGTAGTGAAGGATCTTTCGACGACTTCTGACAATTTTTCTTTAGGAAAACCAGTCAATGCTAATTTGTATCCCTATGCATAGGTGCATACCTAATATACCCGCTTTTATTAAAACAACAAGGTGAACGGGGGGTATCTTATTCACGTAAGCATTTAGCTATACTAGCGGAGTTGTCATCTGATCTTCTCTTTTGTTTTGTAACGAAAGAATAGACAGTTACTTAAGAATAGCTGAGCTATTGTATTGTGATAATAGAGTACCTTGAGTGGATACCTAAGCGTCTACGATGAAGCTTAGCATACGATAATAAAAGTTTACGTTACCCAGTGGAAAATCTCATTTTCAGACCTTGTTACCTGTTCTAATGCTAAGTACCTTTACCTAGGTGATCCAATCAATAAGCATCACATACTAAACCCCTTTTCCATAAAACTTAGCAAAGGGGTGTTAAATTTTGGCGCTTCTAAGAAATATCAAAATGACAGATAAGAACAAAATAAATGATTGTCAACATAACAATAGATTTGTAAATATCTCACTGCATATAACTAATAAATTAAAAAAAGACCCTCGACGCTATATGCCAACAAAGTTCACTGCCAAAAATGGCTCATCATTTTTGGAAAGAGCTGGTACTCCTCAAATTGTTGAATCGATTTCGATGAAATAAAGCTAAGAAAACCACCACAAGAAAACTCACTTTCACGTAAAAAAACCGCATCGAAATCGGCCGATCCGTTGGAGAGCTACGATGCCACAGACAGGCAGACATTGGCGTCAAACCCTCTGTTTGCGTCGGGGGTTAAAAAATTACAAACCAATATCAAAATCAATTTACAATTCCGCTCCCGGGAATGCGTCGAACTGTTTCCGACAATTCCGGCAATCCCTAACAGCTTTTCAGAGAGGCTTAAAATAGGTTTTTCGCTGAAAACATTTTATTGGTTTTGTTTGAGAGCTTATTGATTCACGCTGGCTTTTTGTTTTTCACAGGCATATTTTGACGTGAAATAAATGTAAAATCTGATGAGATTTTAGTTTACTGTAAGTGCATGATAAAAGGAGATCGTGTGAATCAATGAGAAAAAAATCACTTCTGTGGACAATAAAATGATAGTTAACGACGCTGCACATATAATATTCTAGCGACCCGCCCCGGCTTCGCACGGTTTAACAAATTTTACACCTAAACCTTCCTCAAGAATCACTCTATTGATAGGTGAAAACCGCATGAAAATCCGTTCAGTAATTTTTGAGTTTATCGCAAACATACAAACAAACACACAAACAGACAGACGCGGTGGGGGACTTTCTTTTATAAGGTGTAGTGATGACTGATGACTCTCTTTGAAAAATGTTTATGACGAACTATCTTTAGAAATGTAACAAAACATCCTTATATAGAGCTAATTTGCATACCTACTAATAGCTGCCGAGACGGCGATAACGATCTACGCTTATCAGAGGCTGGCTTGACTTGACACTGATTACGGGACAAAGGCGTAGATGACATACTTATACTATTAGCGACAGATGTGCCAGTGCGGAAACTATAAAAAGGTACCTGAAAAACAAGAAAAATTCAGGATATTTTTTTAAGAAAAATTCAAAAAAATCTCTACTTTGCCAACGGAGAATTTCATTCCCCATACCTATATACAAAAATTAGGAGTTTCCAAAATAATGAATATAAATCGTTCGAATATAAATTCGAAAAAATAATGAATAGAAGCGTCCTAATAATATCCTACAACAATGATGTTGGATGGAATTCTTTAGGGTGTTAATCTTTATTATTTACTCGTCTCTGCCCTGTAAGTATAAGGATACTTACACTGTGCTCACTATATCGCACGTGGTCACGTGCGACTACGTGTCCGATACAAAAGGAATGGAACGGCGGCGGGTATTGGAACTAATTGCTTTATAAGTAAAGATATTGCACATTGCGGTACATAAACCTATCTATAACTTATATACTTCATATAAAAAAGAAACCTCATTTTAGATGTAGCTTTAGCACGACGTAGGTGCTATTTACTTAGGTACACTAAGAATGTAACGCACTGTCGACTAGTCGCCGGCGACCAAAACATATAGGCAGTGATATATATCTAAGGACTGTCCTTACGGGCACTAAAAATGGTACTAATTCAGCGGTGTCACTCACGAATTCGAGCCAATCGTGCAGTCTAACGCAACTAGTTGCGACCAATCGCGCGCGTGATGCGAACTCATCAACCAATCGCGTTGCAGCGGTGTCACACCGCTGTACTGGCCCCAGTCATGCACCATTCTTATTGCCCGTAAGGTCAGTCAATACGGATATCTACGTCAATGGGTACTACGTAAACGTATTTCTAATCTTGAATCCTGACAAAGTTTTGATTACTTCAGTCTGTCAGTTATGTCCGCTGAACCCTTCGAGCAACACCGGCTTCCGACACGTCGGAAGGGAGGGGCCCAAGCGATATCTCGCCGTACAAATCTTTCTGCCATTTTTCGCGGGGGGAAAGGTGCACACAGTCGCATTTCTCACACACTTACATACAAAATCCAATCTGTAATGACGACACAAATACATAGAAAATGACACACGTCAAAGACAAATCTTGCAAACCTCGATCTCTTTTTGTGTACGGACGAGTGACTAGTGTCACAACACGCACACTAACACATTTTCGTTGAAGTATGTCATTGTATTCTGAGAGATGAGAAGTCGGATTTGTCGCTCGACCGATCCGCAATTTGTACTGAGCGAGCAAAATCGATAAATCCAACAATTACTTGAGACTAAAATATAATAATTGTATTTAAATGTAATTTAACGTATGATATGTAAAAAAAAAATTACATGTGAAAAGTAACACTTTCTTTTTGTAAATTTGATGTCCCCGACCTCTTTTTATAACAAAAAACCGAGCAAAAAGGCATTTTTGTGCAGCAGTGTTCACGCGCGCGTCTGGACTCGGTCTAGTGAAAAATCCAAGTGCAACTAGTTTTATTACCCGCGCTAGATTAGATAGACGCGCTAATCTTGTACCTCGGCAGAGGGGAAATAGTGCGAATGCCGCCTCCCTTCCGTGTTGCTCGAAGGCTGAACCGTACAATGTACTTAAAACCGTCGTTTGATTTTGACATAATATTTTAACAGCACTTCTACAGATCAATATTGGCGGAATTTCTGTAATATTCACTTACACGATAAATTACAACAATTAATACCTTTTGGGGGAGACTTTTAGGGTCTGTGATTCAGAGAAGAGTCGTAGAATGTATGGGCTCCCCTACATTTCACGACTCTTCTCTAGACTCCATAACAACAAATGCTAGATGGGCTGATAAAGCTAGTAATATGCATGTGTAGTGAAATTAATACCAACTATACCAACAGCTAAAAAACTGGCGTGGAACACTTACTTAGATATATTTAGACGAATCGAAAAGATTCCAGTTATTCTTCCCTGAATATCAAATATTATATAGGTACCTACTTAAAACCGTAATATCACTGCTACTGATCAATACTTGTCGGGCTGACTTCTAAACGCCCCGCGTCAAAAGAAGGTAAGTTGAGGGTTGTGGGGGTTGCTATACCTATAACTTACCTACAGACACTGAAAAGCTAGGGTTGCCAACTGTGAAGCTTACTAATGTGCATACAATTTTAACAACAGAAATGGCTGGTTCTACATGCTAAGGCAGTAAATAATTAGGTAAGGGTGGTATTCGACGTGTGCAATTTCTTTGTCCAATGTGTATTTGCGTCTCATATTTTGCTCAGTGAGAGAGTGAGACGCAATGCACATTGGAGCAAGAAATTGGACAGATGGAATACCAACCTTAGTGTCTATTTTTCATTGCGCTTTTGACCTATTGAGCCTCTATGACCGGAAACATAGCGAGATAATTTAATGTCACTTGTAAATGTTTGGGAACGTGACGACTGTTTAAATTCGATAAAAAATAATTAGATTCAATTAAAACATTTGCAACTCGAAAACTGTGTAGGTACACATTATTCAAGTTTTTTTATTCATTTCTTCTGGTTATAAATATGTGGGAATTTCGTACAATATAATAAATTATAACAAAATATAAACCTGCTTTCAATTCTTTCTACATAAGTACGTATGTACTTACAAATTTTGCTGGCTCAGCCACCCAAAGTGGATCTTGGCCTCCGACACTATTATAGATTTCGCCATGCGCTCCTGCCCTGTGCGATCTGACGCCATTCTACATAATTATGTATATGAAATTTGGTAAACAGAAAATGTATTAGTATTTCTATATAATATATTAGAAATCCTTGTACAAAACCAATATTTATTTTTCATTTCTGGATATTCTGGTAACCCTAACCCTAACCTATTGTCTGAGCCCTAACTCTAACCGAAATGGAACACGAAAACGTGTAATGGGTGATGAAATGAGGACAAAGCTACTGCAGGCACACACGAAACTTGCTCGTAAGCGACTTCGTCTACTACATCACTTACATGATGCTTGATGCCAAGAGTGATAGAATAAAAGGCAGACCACGTGCGGTAATACCCTATAACTATGTAAACTACTGTGTGCTCACATGCCCGCAAAGTTCGCGAACTTTTACTAAACTGCAAAACGTAATTCAAGACCAAAAGAACCTCCTCCGTTTTTTTCGTCGGTTAAAAAAGTAAGAAATGTTGCCACTTTTATACTAGCGCGTCTTGTATTTATGTACAAATAAGTAAATAAAAGTACTTTTATAAATAGTAGGAGTAAAATTACTAATGAATAAATTATCTTAGCGTGATTATTTATCAAATGAATTTACTATTTTACAAACAAATTATTGCAGTGGCAACATTTTCTTACTTTTTTTGGTCTTGAATTACGTTTTGCAGTATAACGAGATCGGCTATTACATCAGCCACTTCCGAGCACACCAGCGACAGCAACAGAGTTGACAGCAGTCGCTACAAAGATAAAGATAAAAAATAGTTTATTCAAGTAGGCATATTACAATGCGCTTATGAACGTCAAATAAACCTTTACCGGCTACAACCGTACACCTCTGCCCCGAGAAGACTTAAATCCCCCCTCCATTGGAGGAGGGTATCCCAATATGGGATCGGCAACAAACTCGGCGGGACACATCTTTTCAAAACATTATTACATCTTATAATTAACAGGTACACTTAGGTACATTTTTATATAGGTTCTTATTTTACTCTGGCTGTCGCCGTGGCCGAAGTCGACCGTGGAGTTATTACTTACTTACATGTCCACACGAATGCTTTGTTCCGTACCCAAAGGGTAAAAACGGGACCCTATTACTAAGACTCCACTGTCCGTCAGTCTATCCGTCTGTCTGTCACCAGGCTGTAGCTCACGAACCGTGATAGCTAGACAGTTGAAATTTTCACAGATGATGTATTTTTGTTGCCGCGATACCTACAACATTATACTAAAAACAAAATAAAATAAATATTTAAGTGGGGCTCCCATACAACAAACGTTATTTGTTTTGCCATTTTTTGCGTACCTAATGGTTCGGATCCCTTTGTGCGCCAGTCCGACTCTCTTTGGCCGGTTTCTTAAAAATTTTAATTGGTCTTTCTATTGACATAATATAATTTACTGAATTATACCTAGTGTCGTTTACATATTTTTGTGCCGCAATATTATATATATCATAGGAACCCTATCATTTTAGATGAAAAAATTTATTACCAGGACTTATAAGTAATAGAAAAATTGTAATCTTAAAAAAAAACTATGTTAAAGCCTGTGGCTAGGCCTCATCACTTAACAAAATGTAGCTCTCTCAGCTCCCTTGTCAATACCTAATATACAATACATGTTACATACAACGGTATTCATCAGGCGAATTGATAGACCAAACCCTACCATTAACGTAACCTAATTGAAAGCGGAAGAAAATAATTTATTTCAATCAACCAGTTGTGCCTGCTCCCATAGAAAAATAACGAAAAAGAAACCATAAAAACATGGAAACGATTTGACGGTTAATTCGTAACTTTCGATACTTAATTACTACACGTAATCATTTATGCAACAATAATTGCCTATGTATAGTTAACTATACGCTGAGGCTGAGCTCTATAACATCAAATCGTTCCTTTTTACGTCAACTGTACTTACTTGTAATAAAATGTATGTGTAAGTCGACGTTTTTATAGTCAGGCTGATATTATGTAGGACTACTAAGCAGTGTTGCCTACTCGGATTTTGAAAAAATGCTAGACAAATGTCTAGATTATGCCAAAGTTTTTTGAAATACCTATGCTAAAAAAATACTTAAATATCATTTGAAATTAGACACTTATATAAAACACATACATTTTTAAAATTTGCTTACTTCTTCTACTGACAAGATCTGCTTGACCAATTTTATATAGTCCGTCGACGTCCATCCGTCCACTAAAGTCAAAATTCATATGAAAATATGATATATGAACCACATGATAAATATGAACCACATAAGGCGATGGCGCATATTGTTGCTGCCAAGTTGGTGCAAACTTGGCTTAGACTAAATTATGCTAAAAAATATGCCAGATGCTAAATGGAATATTTTGGTGCCAAAGCGAGTGAAAATATGCCAGATCTGGGATCATTTATGCCAAGTTGGCAACACTGCTACGAAGATTTCCCAAGAAAAAACTCATTGTGGCTATCTACAGTTCATTGTTAAGTAACTTTCCTAAGCGTTTTGTGTTTTTGTTGCAGGTAACCTGAAACGGCGGTTGGGACGCGCGCGGGGCCTCGTCCTTCGTATGTTCGACGCCCTCTGCAACTGCACACAAACCGCCGCGGCCGCTGCCCGCACTACCGCCCGCAACAACCCGTTCACTAAACGCTAATCATGTTACTAGAATAGCTGGCCCGCACGCGGGACCTCGTGACCCGTATGTTCGACGCCGTCTGCACGCAATTCGCTACAGTCGCCGCCAGCACCACTGCCTGAAAGAACCCTTTAATTATACACCAATCTTATAACCTGAAATACTGGCGCGTGGGGCCTCGAGATCTTTAAATTTCACGGAAAACTGGCATGGTTGCCCGCACCGCAACTACTTCACTACCATTTAGGTAATATAGCAATAAAAGACACTTAAATAAAAAGGTAATTTTACCTAAATTATTTTTTGGCCGGAGATATTACATTTGTTGCGAGAGGCGAATGGTATGGGTACAATAATACCATTATTATGTAGTCTGTGCCCTGCCGCCACCAATCCTACTAACAAGTAACAATGTGCCGGGTCATTGGTTTGAGTAAGTCTTAGGAGTTAATTAACTCTGGCTTAATGACTTTTTGAACACAAACAGGGGCCTTATTCCACTTGTGCAAAACTGACATTTCAAATCAACATCACATCAACAGATGATTGTATCGCATTGTTCAATGGAATCGCGTTCTATCGCAAACTTGTGATCGAAAAATAAGTAAGAAAAAATCAACTTTGTTTTATTACTACTATACGGTTTATAATGACTTTGAACTCGGGGTAGGTCGGTTAAGTCGGTTTGGTTCGGTTGTCACCTAACTGTGGATTGCTAATGTCAAATTTTGACAGGCATGGATACTATCGCTAGACTTTTTTGTCCATGGGCTTGGGCACCATCTTGGAGTTTTTGACGTGCGAAAGGGTATTTTATAGCATAGAGTAAAGCTTTTTTTTTTCAATATATACGTTTACAGGAATTAATGACATCTTGTGAGCGATAGATGAACTAAAGCGCTATTCATGGTGCGGCGGCGAGTAGTGGAACTATATGTGACAATTTCCATCAATCAAAAGGGGACTACACTGTTGATGGTCGATAAAGGCTATTATTAATTGAATTTTAACAACACGAACGCCTTATTGACAAGCGCTCTTTTTGTTGAACCCACACCTACACGTCAAATAATGCTCGCTCCACACATTCACCTATGAACGCTCAAAAATGCCTATTCACGCAAGTTGTAATTAAACCATATTTAGAAAAGTCAGTTTTTATTACTGGGTGGAATTAGGGATGAAAATCCCGGAAAAAAACAAATGCTTATCGCACACACAAAAAACAACACAAAATTTCGTTTTTTCCGGTTTTTTTCCAGTTTAGGATGACTCACGTTAGACCGGGCTGTGGCCGGGCCGCCGGAGCTACCGGAGCTTCCTTTTCTATGCAAAGCGTTAAGCAGGCTACTGACCAGCCTTCCAAATGGATGCCGTTACAATGGATTCATCCAAATGGACGGCATCCTAATACTAAACATTGTACGTTTTTGACATTCACGGACCGATTTTGGAATGTAGCCACGCTATTTGGACTGTTGGAAGGTTCGTCAGTGGCCACCTTTATGTCATCACCAGGGCTCGGGAATGGCACGGTGCGGGCCCGGCTCGGTCTTGCTATGTGCAAAGCCCTGATCCCCCCGAGTTTCTTGACAATTTTCACTATGACATTGATGCATCAAGGTGATTTGCTTACAGTGCCTATGTTTACAGATAGGCTACCGCAAAACGTGATAATCGAAATTTCGTTATCTGCCTCTCTGTCGATCGAATGGCCATGAGTGATAGAGGCAGAAAACGATATTTCGATTTACGTGTTTCGCGGTAGGCCCTGGGATGTGCTATTAACGCAGGGTTTTGCGTAATATTGCCTATTTCCTGCCTCAAATTACAGTGTGACAAAAACCAGTAGAATATAAATAAGGGCGCCACTTTCTACGTTACTGTCTCTCTTTTTTGACGTAAAATGCTTAAAAAAATGGCATCAATTTAGTATCGAAGATTTTTAGTTCCAGTTTATTTAATTTCTACTATTTTATGTCGCACTTTGGGTATAGGCACTAACTACTGAAATAATACAATAGTACTCTTTGTATATATATATTTTTTATAATAAACTAAACGGGGATTGGCTCTAGTCACACCTGATGGAAAGTGAAAACAGAGCCTAAGATGATGGAGCTTACCGGCTCAGTAAGTAATAATAGCCTATTCACTCTTGCTTTAAAGACACCGAGGCAGTGGCGTAGCTAGAGGATATGGCGCCCGGGGCACCAAATTTGCGCCCCCCCCCCCCAAACTAAATGAACTAACGAAAGGGTCACTTTGTTACTTATTATTATTAAAGTTTACTTACATATAACTTAGACAAATACAGTGTATACAGGGCGTCCCAAGACTATGGGATGGGACATCAAGGGAAAGTACCTTAAATATCGTAGATAGGATATTTTGCTGAAAGAAGACATTATTTTAATTTAAAAAACAATTTAAACTGCATTCATAGATTTTTAAATAATTACATGGTTGAACCGGGAATCGAACCCGCTACACGAGAAAAAAAATCATCCAATAATAATCCTTATCATGAATCCTTTCGATCGGTATGATAAAACTACAGGTGATTTTTTTCTCGTGCAGCGAGTTCGATTCCCGGTTCAACCATGTAATTATTTAAAAATCTATGAATGCAGTTTAAATTGTTTTTGAAATTAAAATAATGTCTTCTTTCAGCAAAATATCCTATCTACGATATTTAAGGTACTTTCCCTTGATGTCCCATCCCATAGTCTTGGGACGCCCTGTATGTGTTTTTTTGGTACATCGGTGGCTAACAAGCTTACGACCCACCTGATGGTAAGCGGTCACCGCATCATATGGACGCCTACACTCCAGGGGTGTTATATTACATGCGCGTTGCCGACCATTTTAAAACGTATACACTTCTTTTTTGGAGGTCACCATAGCCTGTAGCCTCTCGAGAAAAGGGAATCTTATTTAACTTATTGTGAATGAGCTCCCTTTTCTCGACGAATTTCCTCCCGCCCGCTGTGAAGGGAATTCCTCTTAAACCGCACAGAGCGCGACCATTTAGATTCTAGGGTGTGAGGATAAACACTCTGCCTACGGCGAGCGGTGCAGTGATGGCAAGCTGTAACCGATGGCAGTTGCCTAGTTAGACAGCATGTTAAACAATTTTTCAGACAACAGCTCATTGTACTTTACCTTTTTTTTTCTTTATAAGGCAAACTTTTTTTTCGCGAGATCGGGGTTGGTCCCGTAGTAAAAGTTGCTCAGTAAAATCCCAAAACCTCCCTAGCAACGGGAGTGTAGTTATTTTTAGCCACCCTGTATAGGAATCCCCAGTACCTACTGTCGTCCGACAGATACGCAGCAGCAGCTGCTATTGGAGCAGGTTCCGTCTACTACGGCATATATGTGCTTGCCGGACAAAGGGCTAGCGATCCATTTGCATAGGTAGTCTCTTGGACAGTCCATAAGATGGTAACTTCCCGACAGGAGACCCCTGACGGAAAAGACGCGCTAACATGGGACACAGCTCTGAAGCACTCAGCCCGCTCGCCTTATAAAATGAAAGCATAGTAACTCCCGCCGAATATCCCTCTGCTTGATAGGAGTACCTAAAAGATCGGCTTTCTCTTTTGAGCTGTGGGCCAGATTACCATCCACATTTCACACTTCACAGTGGTGGTAAATACGACTGACGAAAGTATCCCTGCTGCTGTGCTTTTGGCAAGGCGGAGAGGTAGTCTTTTGCCCATTTTTGCGCCCCCCTTTGGACGGCGCCCGGGGCACGTGCCCCCTCCAACCCCCCACTAGTTACGCCACTGCACCGAGGTCAAATTTCCCAGGAAACACAGATGACGGGAGCGCATTCCATTCCTTAATCGTCCTTACAAAAAAGATGAGGCAAATCGTTTTGTGCGGACAAATATAGATGGTCAAGCAAATCTTGTCAGTAGAAAAAGGCGCGAAATTCAAATTTTCTATGAGACGATATCCCTTCGTGCCTACATTTTTCAAATTTGCCGCCTTTTTCTACTGACAAGATCTGCTTGACCAACTATAGAATATTAACAACGAACGGGTGCAGTCGCTTTGCTCCTCCCGCCTGGACGTCCGACATTCACATAGACCTAGTAGGTACATAGATGAGCTATACGCGTGCCTCCGTGAGGGATAAAACATTCGCAAAGCGACAATATTAAAAACACGTTTTAACATTCCTGACAACATACCAAAAACAATCTACGTAATTCGGTCGGGTTATTTGTTGCCCACCATAAACCATATAAATAAATTTTGGTGGGGAACAAACAAAAAGTGAGACTGTGACAAGGACAAGCAATAATACCGCTTTCTCTGCTACTCCTACTGAAATTGCCATAAGTGCATCTGGTTCGGTCGTTTAGCCCCACCCCCGTGTCATCTCTATACACCGTGTTTTTATTGAATTCCGTTACCTTCGGGGTATGGATAAGTACGTTTAAAGCAGGCCACTGACGAGCCTTCCAAATGGATGCCGTTACAATGGATTCATCCAAATGGAAGGCATCCTAATATTAAACATTGTACGTGTTTGACATTCACGGACCGATTTTGGATTGCAGCCACGCTATTTGGACTGTTGGAAGGCTCGTCAGTGGCCACCTTAAGAGAACTAAATGGCGTAGATAATTAAAAAAAAATCTTTTTTTCCTTTTTTTGTAGAAATATTAAGTTTTAAAAAGTAATTAAATGTAGCACATAGCGTTGTAGTAACACGGGCATTACATTTAACTCAACCAAACAATTGAAATCTGTGACATGTCAATGTTATTTTGAACATAAATCGACCGAGATTGTACTTAAGTTTAATAGCAGATGTATGAACTCATTCTTAAACACTTATCAATATGTAAACCGGCACTAAGGCAAGTGTACACGCTTGTAGAGGCCTTATAGGAAAAAAATAAATTATTGATTATCTCCGAAATTGAGTTAATTAGAATATTGGTGTCTTTGAGAAAGTAATTTGATTTAAGCTCAGGAATGCACCCTTGAAATTAACGGAAATAAAAAAAAACACGGTGTATTATTGTACCTCTATGACGTCCGATGATGAAAAGGGAAAGGTGGGATCAGGTCGTGCAATTCTTTTGGGTTATTCCCACTAGTTAACACCAAGTTCTTACGGGTGGTAACTACTGGGATTTTTTTCCCCACCTGTGGTAAACCACTGGTAACTACTGGGAATTTTTATTCCCACTAGTTACCACTGGTAAAAGGTGGGAATTTTTTTCCCAGTAGTTACCACCAAAATATTGCTAGAATGCAATACTAATAAAAACAGTATAAATACTAAAGGATAAATGTAGCGTGCTGTAATAAATAATTATACATCAGTTAGTGATTCAGTAAACTGCTTTAAAAGTGATCAAACATATTAAACCAGTTTTACCGGTATAAGCGTAAACACTCAAGTAGAAGAGTCTCATTCTAGTTAAGAAGAAATTAACTTATTATCCGGATTAAATTTATCTTATTAGCTGTAAATTGAATTACATATTTATACAAACGTACAATTCTCAAAACTCAATTTAAGGTTGTTTTATGCGATTTTAATTACTTACACGGTCTTCCGATAAACATATTTTCCAAAAGAATAAAAGTTAAATAAAAAAAAAGAAGTGTACCCTCTGACTACTGATGCCCCACTGGTAGAGTGTTATTACCGTCCCGCTAGCGTGGGTGTTTAAAAGCAATCGAGCCAACCAGCGTAACATGACCGAGCGATGTACCCGAGCGTAATTGGAATGCGAACCTACGCTGGTTAGTCCGAGCAGTCAGCCGTCAGCCCATCCGAAGCGCGCCCTAAGCGGTTTTAATAACAACCATGCCCTTTTATTTAGCCTGACTACAAATTATGAATACCTACATATTCCAGCTCTGCGTCGTGTTATAATACTTATAATAGAACGAAATGAAGTAGCTCTAAATAATAAAACGAAATCAGTTCTGTCCGTTTTTGACTGATTGGTTTGTTCGTTTGTATAAATATGTAATTCAATTTACAGTTAATAAGATACATTTTATTCGGATAATAAGTTAATTTCTAGTTAACTAGAATGAGACTCTTCTATTTTAGTTTTTAAACTTATACCGGTAAAACTGTTTTAATATTTTTGATCACATTTAAAGCAGTTTACTGAATCACTAAGCGACACATAATTATTTATTTCAGCACGCTACATTTATACTAAACTATTTATACTGTTTTTATTAGTATTGAATTCTAACAATATTTTGGTGGTAACTACTGGGAATAAAAATTCCCAGTAGTTACCACCAAGCCGAGTTGGTGGTAACTAGTGGGATTTTTTTTACCAGTGGTAAAAGGTGGGAAAAAATGCCCAGTAGTTACCACTGGTAAGAACTTGGTGGTAACTAGTGGGAATAACACATTCTTTTGCGCACTCCCTAGGATATATCCGATAGAACACCGATAGACATGTAACTCGTCGGCGATGATATTATGATCGAGGCTTTGTAACTTTGATTTGACAGCCATCGCCAAAAAGTATATGAGCCCGGCGCTCTATCGAGTCCAGGGCTGCCAGCTGATAGTCGGACCAAAAAAAGTCTGCAGCAGATTTGATAGCCAGTGGCAGCAGTATTCCATGCACGAGCGGACCTATGTTTAGTGCCGCCTCACCTTAAATAGGACATCAGGTTTTGGTAGCAGGCCTGGACTCAATTGTCGACCCGAAATTTTGGTTGGATTATTATTGTTCTAATACAAAGGCGGCAATGAGACTACCATAAAAATTTTGTTTTGTACCAAGTTTTGTTTCTTTTTAAAAATAAAGGAATGTCTCCTTTAAGTAAAATGAGCCAGCTTAAGGATTTAAGGTAGTTTCCCTCCAGGGCCCGACTTATCTTTCCACCCTGTATATGGCATCCTATTTGAAAGCAATCCTACAATTATGGTCATACACGCCAAATTTGTCAAAATTGTTGTTATTACACCATCATCTGTAAATATGTAGTTAGTTAATAAGTTTGTGCGTGTATCCTACTAACATTTGTTGTAAGATTTAAATTAAAATGACGAAATTGATCCTTAGTTGGCCTTAAATAAATTAAATTAAATTATTAATCACAGGATAATTAAATAACAACAATCTTAACAAATATAGCGTGTATGATCATGTTTGTAGGATTGCTTTCAAATAGGATCAATAAACATTCTTTGAATAGGTAGGTATATCTTCCTTTGACGTGGCTGCTATAGTCTTCAGAATTTGATTTGCCGTGTGATCATCGCTTTCTGGTTGCAACTTGGTGCCATCGAGGAATGTCCATAGTATATAGGTATATGAAAGAAAAATATTTATCACAATACCTTCTACTACTACAGGGCGGCACCTTTAACCTTATTTTGGCAGTGATAATAATATATCCTTACTTAATATAAAATAGGTTAGGTGTCTACATAATTGTGTATCAATAATATTTTCAGTGGCTCATCTCTGTTATATATATACTAGCTTTTCCCCGCGACATCTTCAGCGTGGAATTATTAATTTAGGTAGGTAGCTATTATTTTATTCAATCAGTTAAAGGGTAATTTCTTGAATGAAAACTACCCTTTGTCATTCCCCGGGACTCAAACTATCTCTATGTACCCAACTAAATCGTGCACCAGCACCGGTGCTACACCGCGCGGGCGGGACAGTTCCTATTGAGAAAGTTTGTTGTCCAGTTTGTGTTAAGTCCCCATACAAAGTTCCACCCCTTTAAGGGATGATTTATGGAATAAAAACTATCCTATGTCCTTCCTCGGGACTATAATACCAATCTCTATACCATACCTATTTCAAATAAATCGGTTCAGTGGCTTAAGCGTGAAGAGGTAACAGACAAGACAGACAAACAGACAGCCACACTTTCGCCTTTATAATATTAAGTATGGATATGCACTAGTCCAAGCACCAAGGGCGTGTAAGCGATAAGATAGAGATTCCGTGTCGGTAAAAGACAATAGATAGGTACCTATATTAATAGTTGATCGCTGGCTGTTCACATTGCCGGCGAGGACTCTCTTTGCACTCTTTACTCGCAGCGATAAAAGCTGTCAACGATAAAGTCGCTTAGCGGTAGGTACTCGCTAAGCGATGTTCGCTTGGCGGTCGGAGAGACCATGCAACTAGAAAAAATAGTCGTATTGTTTTACCACATCTATATCGATATTACTAACGAACCTCTGTAACTCAAAAAAAAAGAAACTGTATTTTTACGTGTCTATGTGTAATCACCTGCCTAACACGAATTTTAATGTGTTTTTAAGACTAACAAAAACCTACAAGAACCTCTCTAAGTCGATGCACTCTATAAGATAAAACCTCGTTAACACGAAGTTTTGGCGTTTCCCTTGAGATCCGTGCTATCGAGGTTCCACTGTACTACTATTCTGTGACTAAGGTTACAATACTTAATTCACGAAGGCTGATATTTGCTTGTAGACCTTCATCATCATCATCATCATCTCAGCCATAAGACGTCCACTGCTGAACATAGGCCTTCCCCTTGGACCTCCACTCGTACCGGTTGGAAGCGATCCGCATCCAGCGTCTTCCGGCGGCCTTAACAAGGTCGTCCGTCCATCTTGTGGGTGGACGTCCTACGCTGCGTTTGCTAGTCCGTGGTCTCCACTCGAGCACTTTTCGACTCCATCGGCCATCTTCTCTGCACGCAATGTGGCCTGCCCATTGCCACTTCAGCCTGCTAATCCGGTGGGCTATGTCGGTGACTTTAGTTCGTCTACGGATCTCCTCATTTCTGATTCGATCACGCAGAGAAACTCCGAGCATAGCCCTCTCCATAGCTCGTTGAGCGACTTTGAATTTTGAGATGGGGCCGATAGTGAAAGACCACGTTTCGGAGCCGTAAGTCATCACTGGTAACACACATTGATTAAAGACTTTCGTCTTGAGGCACTGAGGTATGTCGGACGAAAAGACATTACGTAGTTTCCCGAACGCTGCCCAACCAAGTTGGATTCGGCGGTTGACCTCCTTCTCGAAGCTTGTAGACCTTATTAACCTTAAATACGGTGTTTAAAACGTCAAACTCGCATTCAAAAACTCGCTTCGGTCGCAGCGGACGCCCCAACTAGTTTCCAGTTTTATATTTCTAATCGCTTCTCGCTCATCGTTCTTGGTGAAACCAATGCCAGTATATTGAACCTAAAAAATAATATATTATATTTACATTTATAACACGAGGTACGATAAATATACCAATTATTTTACACTACTGAAAACTGCAACTAAAACGTTCGATATGTTTCGGAAATGTTTGGGCACAGTCATTTGTAAGGTCAAATATCCTCCCATCACCCATCTAATTAAATAAAATGTTCCGTAGGTTGTATGTATAACTATATACAGGATACAGGTGTATAAAGACGGGCCAATAACACCTGCTTTGTAGGTATCTTAGTTCAGTCATTATAGATTTTGACCTGTGAATAATCAGTTCTTGGATTTTTTTTCGTAGGTCCCTCGGGGGGGTCAAGGGAGTATAAATTCAAAAAGTAGACTGAATCAGGCTTCTGTGTATATTCAAAAAACGGTTTTTCTTGAATAACTCGGGCATTTTTGATTTTACAGTAAAACCGTGAGGACAAAAATTGTAGGAAATTTGATTCTCTACAAGTTTGGTCCTCACAATTTTTCTTCTAGGATCGAGGTTTTGGAAATTAAATTTTAAAAAAAGCGACAAGTTCCTAAACCTACGTATAATGAACACCAACTACGCCGGTATCGTCTTGGGTTGTCCCATTCGTTTTTCGTCAAGTTCTTAAATTAGTCCTATTCTGCTTTCGTCACCCATTCTACATTCGTCACAATCGTCGGTGGCTTTCAATGTAGAATGCGTGACGAAAGCAAAATAGGACTAATTTAAGAACTTGGCGAAAAACGAATAGGACGACCCAAGACTAGGGTTGCCATCCGTCCGGGTTTCCCCGGATTTGTCCTAGTTTAGAGGGCGTCCGGGGAGCGTCCGGGCGGGGTTTCATTTGTAGTCCGGGTTTAAAAATTTCAAGTCTTCGACCGCCGCCGGGCGACGCAACAAGGCCGCCGCGCCGTGCCGCGTCGCGTCGCGATCAACCGACGAACCGACTCGCTACCGTCCCTTACCCCCACCCCACCCCTCACGTCGCAGTTGCCACGATTCGCACTTCGACTTCGCCGATTACAGAAGATTACAGCTGCATTGATTTTTACAAATTCCTTTTAAAAAGGGAAGATATACTAAAAGCTATCGGAAAAAGTGACAAATACAAAAAACCTGAAAAGTAAAAAAAAGTCAAGAGGCTGAGGAAAACGCTTTAAAGTATTTAATTAAAAATATATACGTGCAATAATTTCTTTTACATTTACGTTGTTAGAGATTATTAGTTACGTAAAAGAAATTTAAAATATGGCTGTTGATTAAAGTTTTAAGGTGATATTAGTATATTACAAGAGTTATTTAGAAAAATAAAAAATGCAAGACTGAAAACAACACTGAGTCTCTGTTTAAGTCTAAGAAGATTTTTTTATGTTTGGTTATTTTATATGTTGTTTTAAGAAATAAATAACCTTAAAACTTTTAAAAGGTTTAGGTTTTGTTTGCGTAAGATTTAAGAACACTAAACTAAAATTTCAAATATGTTAAGGGACTTTTTTGTTGTTAACTTATGGCTGCTGATGAAAACTTTAGAGAATTATTATTGAGTTAAAACTTCAAGATTTGTAAGATTTTTTTGTGAAAAAAAAATAAGTAGAAAGTGGGTAAATATTTTAATAAGGTTTGGTTTTTATAACAGAGTAAGTAACTATAATAATTTGTGTTATTTAAGTATAAAAAACCAAACTGACTATTAAAACAATTTGTGACAAACTGTAAGAAGATTTTATTATGTTACTTTTAAAATGATGATAAAAGATGATTAGACTTAATTTTAATGCCTTTAAAAATAAATAAAAAGTTGATTTATGACATTTTAAACCATTTTTTATAATATTGATTAAGTTTTAAAAAAAACTGTTGAAATGTCCGGGTTCTGGGCTCCAAAATCCGGGGTTTTTACACGTCTTGTCCTGGTTGCTAAATTTTAGAGATGGCAACCCTACCCAAGACGATACCACTACGCCATATTGGTTAGTACCATGCAACCCCGCGACCCGCCCCGGCTTCGCACGGGTTACACAAAACCTTAACAGATTATACACCTAAATCTTCCTCAAGAATCACTCTGTTGATAGATGAAAACCGCATGAAAATCCGATCTGTAGTTTTTGGGTCTATCGCGAACATACATACACACAAACAGCGCGGCGGGGGACTTGGTTTTATAAGGTGGAGTGATTCTATACTCGCTGTGGTCAGTTGTCTTCCTCCCTCTCTTCCGCCCGGGAGGGTATAAATAATAAATAATTAAAAGCCTAAGCCGAAACACCTATTAAATACTTGTCATGGAGAAGTTACTTTCTGGTCTTCATGAAAAAGTTCCATTCACCAAATAGCACTGTTTAAATGCAAATGTAAAAATATACTATAAGTACCTATATATAAAATATTTGAAAAGTTTCGTCTATTCTTTCTGGAACCCATCACCAGAAATAGGTCTCAACTAAAATGATGCTTAAAAATAACTTGCAGATTAAACATAACGAAGAAGACATATTGCCAAACGTGAAATACGCGTCGTTAGGGTGTTCCAGCTGGTCTTCATCAGCAGTTCCACTTCATTAAATATCACTCATTTTATTTAATCTGAATGCTTGATCATCATATGATTCAACAACAAATTTAAATGTATTATGTCTGTAAGATTAGACGAGTTAGGAATAAATTCTTACGGAATGATCATTCACAGAGATAGGTAGAAAGATGGACAGACGGACGGATGCACAGACGGATAGACGGACAGACGGACGGACGGACGGACAGACGGACAATAAAGTGATCCTAAAAGTGTCCTGTTTATTCCTTATGAAGTACGGAAACCTAAAGAATTACTTTCTGCTTATCATAGCGTTCTTTCTTTAGACATACGAGTACTTTATAGTAAGTAATAATCGTATTAACTTTATTCCTCTTCAACTCGATACCTACACCCGTTCCCGAGATAAAGGGCCTTGACTTGACAGACAGACAGACGGACGGATAGACAGACAGACGGACAGACGGATAGACGGACGGATAACGAATTGATCCTTAAAGGGTCCCGATTTTTCCTTTTGAGGTACGGGACCTAAAAAAATAACTTGTACTGATCATAGCGATCTTTGTTTGGACATATCGTATAGTAATACTCGTATTTACTTTACACCTCTTATTACATATTTCGGTCCCTTTTACATATTACTTACATAGGTGAAAGAAAAACTATTAAGTTAAGTATGTATACCTATATACACGGTGTAACATGAGTAAACCGAATAATTTTAACAGCGTATTCCTGATCATATTTAGAGACAAAAATGTCCTATTAACTTTTTTGTAAGTCGCCTAGTTTCAGGGATATTATTCTTTAAAAAAAAAACAAGTTTTTATTGTTACATAGTGTTAAAGGCCTTTTTGATGGTGATGTTGCTGCTATGGGACGTAGTCTAAATATCCTTATTGATAGATGTCAAAAAGTGACAAGTAACACTTTGCAAAAAATAGGTTCTACGAAAAAAATGTAAAAATCAATTTTAAGTGACAAGTTTACCAATAACATTTATTATTTATGTGCAAATACATTCAAAAAATTGAAAAAAAATAAAACAAAAAAAAATTTTTTTTTGCGAAATTGACCTAAAGTCATATTACATTTTTTACTTCTTTTGACCTCAGAAATGCGTGGTTAAAATTATTCGGTTTACTCATGTTACACCGTGTATATACTAATATTATTTCTAGTACCAAAAAATCTACTTACTAACATACCTACACGTAATTTAAAAAAACCGGCCAAGTGCGAGTCGGACTCGCGTTTCTAGGGTTCCGTACATAAGTCCGACTCACGCTTGACTGCACATTTCTAATAGGTTTTCCTGTCATCTACAAGTGAAGATTTTATGTATTTATATTTTGTGTATTTTTTGTATTTCAAAATTTTAGACTTAGTAGTTTCGGAGATAAAGTAACTTTTAGGCTATTTTCTTAAATAACTTCGAATAAATGTATTTTAAAATTATTAAAAAAAAACTACTACTAATTTACATATGTGTACCAAATTTCAACTTAATTGGTCCAGTAGTTTTGGAGCAAATAGGCTGTGACAGACGGACAGACAGACGGACAGACAGACGCACGAGTGATCCTATAAGGGCTCCGTTTTTTTTCTTTTTGACGTACGGAACGCTAAAAACAAACCTCCTATGAGTAGATCCACTTCACTAAATGTCACTTTTTTTGAACGTAAATACTTGCTTTATTGATGAAAACACAAAAATCGCTATATGTATGCCTACTTATAAGATTCGAGGAGTTCGGATGGACCCATCATCAGAACTGGGATTTGATAAAAACGGGATACCTATACTTTAAAAAAAAATCCAAATCGGTTCACCACCGCCAACCGGTTGAAATTCTAACCTACGAGTAAGTAGTGGCTTACAAAATTAAAAATACCTACTTTCCAAATTTCATTATAATATAGTTTTTGAGTAAAATTGCTGTGGCATATGGACGGATAGACGGACAATTCTACCTTAGTGTACTTATGAGCTTAATCACAGAATAAATAATAGTACTAAGTACAGAAGACTCACTCTCTAACAAAACGCGTCTGTTACGATCAGCACAGATATGGCCGCTAGGTGGCGACAGCGCCACGCGCGGCTTATGGCAAACCCCAAAATTGGAGCCGAACGGACGTACTTTTAGCTACCTGTAGCAAAGCAACGAAATCGCGGAGTGAGACACGTCAGTTAATATTTACTTACTTCTTTTTTTTACTTTGAGACATTCTTAGCGGTAAACGTATTCGCTATGGCCGAAAACAGTTTATAGATGATTATCTTATATCGATGCTTTAAATTATTGTTGCTTTCCCACAGCCATCGTAAATTTATTATCTTTTAAACTTTCGTTTTTCATGCGTTCCTGAAACCATAAAGTAACTATAATCTGTGCTGAAACTGAACAAATCTGTACACATGAACACTGAAGAACGTGAGATTGATGGAAGAAAATAATGCCAAAACCTGAAAGCTGAAATCTAAATTTGAAGAATGTAGCAGAATGCATTGAGCACTGTCAGTTTTTTGATATTCCATATTCCATAATATCAATATCCAGAGAGGAAAATTGCGACTACGTTTGTATGGAGAACCGGACATCCCCTTGCCTCTTAATAATATGCTTCGGCACATGATTACACATATTTATATGTAGGTACGTGCATTGTATTTCCATATCTTACAAGCAGAGAGCCAGACGGTGCTTGCTGGATATTGGTTTCTGAAATCTTCGACTAAGTCTTGGGTCATATGAAAATAAAGCTCTTTACATAACATTGTATAATATTTTCCTTTTTCATAATTTTTAGAGCACCGTACAAAACTTTGTTCACGGTGCTCTTATGGGATCACTTCGGTCTTGCAAATCGGTTAAATGCGTTTTTCTCAAAGACCGTTTGATGTAGGTACCTGAAATTTGGAATAGTTATGGCAGGTACCATCATTAACACTGTGAATAAGTCGAAACTGCTTATTTCTGATTTTAGGGGGAAATTTAGGGGTTAAGAGGGGTAGGCTGAATTTTATTTTCAATTGTAAGAATCGTGTGAGGTACCATTAGAAAGCTTGCAAAAAATTGAGTCGATGGACTGATTTTGACTTCATTTTAGAATGCAATAGTTTAGCATTTAAAGTTGCAAGTTTTCATACAAAAATTTTCACCTCTGTCCTGGCGATTTTCGGGAAAACTATAGCTAACAGGCAGCTGACCAGTCAATATCCAACTAAAACGAGTATGGAGACGGCGGGAAAATTATCAGGTTAACTCTAACTTTATTAGTTTTTAAACTGCAGCCTGATCTTTGGTTGCTTAGGGCTAGCTAACTGATGCTTACACTGGTCATTCATATTAAGAATTAATTTTAGTAAGAAAGATCCTTACTTAAAACTTTGACATTGAAATTTATGACTTATGTCTTTGATACAAAGTTTAATTCTACTTACTTACTTTTGTGAGATATTTCATTTTTTTTCTGAATAGCCTACTATAAGTATGAGAGAGTAAAAGATCTGCAAAATGCATCCTTATTATAAAGCAAATAAGTTTAAATTTCGAACGGGCTTTCCAACCAATGGACTATCGCAGTGTGCTCAGTAAGAATCATATTTATTATTGGAGTTTATCAGTTCAAATTTAAATTAAGAATTCCGTTCTTCACTGTCGTTGTGTTTTTTTTTCACATTAGAGTACATAGAGTTAGTAAAGCGAATAGATATAATAAAGTCATTCAATATTTATTAACAGCTATGGCGTCATCTACCTATAGATTTTACTGAGAGTATCTGATTCGTCGAAACAGTACCTATTCCTTTTCATTAAGTACCATTACATTTATGTATTAATTGTATAAAGTATGTATATTTTTGAACCGATCGGTGAGAGCAGCAACTAGATACTGTTCTGTTACGAAAAAAAATTAAAATTCACAATTCACAGTTTTTGGAAACAAAGGTAAAGTTGACGAAGCCGATCTTGATCAAACTTGTTTGAGTGACAAAAATGTCAGTTAAGATTTGGTACTCATGAATTCCAGTTCTACTAAAATATTTTTGCTTTTAAAAACTGATGTACAATAAGTCCAAAATTGTCCGGTAAGTTAGGTTTATATTCAAATTATACGCAATTCTTTGTAGCAACTCCGCCAAGTGGACGGAAACAGGTACTGGACGGCAACCTGGCGCAGTTACCCTACTTGTACTAAAACTTAGACATGTATTATTAGGTACTTATTTCTGTGACTTATATGAAACATGAGCAAATTGATTAATACTTTACGTTAATTATATTTTGAGTCAGAAACAAGCCTAACGTCAAAAACCGAGAAATGCCGAATCACAGACTTAATTGTAATATTATTCCTTTTTGAGTCGTGCCTGCCCAGTCTACAAGTTTAAAATACAACAATTGCGACTATATCAAAGATTATGAGGTTGTATGTATACCCAGTATTTTTGACGGATTTAGTTTTTCATGCTCGAAGTTGCCTGTCAACTCACGTATATTAAATTGTCAACTATTTTATGACTATTTTGGTGTTTGAAAGAATCAATAATTGGCAAAGTGCCGTGGCAGAAAAAGCCATTCTCACAAAAAAAGAATCAATAATAATGAAAACGTTCAGACAAGTGGAAGAATATCATACTTCAATATGTTATGGATGCTAGTAAGATGTAAAAACAACAGTTTAGCGGAATGTCAGTTTACGAAATGGTTTGTACAAATTACAGAGAAATTCATAATAATTTGTTCCTACTAGAAATGTGCCTTCACCAAACGTTTTAGATAAACGGTATTAGGCCTATATTATATAAACGTTCTTGATTTCGGTTGGCCGAAATGGGACTTACGATTTTTCCTCTTTTCACCTCCAAGATGAGGTTGATTGTTAGTGTTAGAAAGCTGTTATTTGGTATGGATATACAATCAACCCGACAAGGTGGTAAATAAAATCTTTAATCTCTAAAAAATATATCTAAGGTAGAAGCTTTGTAACTTCTACATTACCTATACTAGCCCAGAGGACTTTAATAAAAGTCCAAACTCCAAGGTCCCAGAGCTCCCAGACATTACCTTCTTATTTCCTAGTCAATAAAATGTACTTATGGGATAAATTAGTATTAGTATCCAAACTTAAAACCACCTAGGGATGTGTCGTACGGTGCTCTGAACACCGTAGTCTTGACTTCGTGCTTGGCCAATTATTTTTATATAATATGCATTTTTTTCTTGGATATAAATTTCTTGACTTCGATTGACGTGTTTATTATTTTCGTTACTATGACAGCGTGAACATTGAAAAAAAAAATATAACGTGAAGGTTGAGTCCGCAGGTGAAGGTACAGTGACATTTATAGTTGATCAAGCAGATTTTGTCAGTAGAAAAAGGCGGCAAATTTGAAAAATGTACGCGCGAAGGGATATCGACTCATAGAAAATTTGAATTTCGCGCCTTTTATAACTGAAAAGATTTGCTTGACCATCTATATAACTCACACAAGCAAGAACCACCAACGACGATTTAAATTAATATGATAAGCATTTAAATAGCAACTTTTTGGCGTTTATCGTGCGTACTTCTATTCGTCTTTTGGGAAAAATTACCACAAACAAAGGGCCTACGGTGAAACACGAAATTCCAAATTCGTTAACTGCCACTCTATCACTCTTGCATATCCGAGGGATAGAGTGGCAGATAAAGAAATATCGCTTTTCGGGTTTCGCGGCAGGCTGTAAACAAACCGCCTTGATCCATCAATGTTATATAAGTAGTTGGTCAAACCAATTTGTCAGTCAGTAAGAACCGGGAAATCTATAGTCGTCCTTTTCTTTTGGGTGCTAGTACTAGTGTAAAGTGTAAGACAAAGATTGTATGATTGTCTCTGTCTATGATTGAAAGGAGACAACCTTTGAAAAAACTATATTTATTCGAAACATCTGTGAAAACTTGATTACTTATGCATGCAAATTTTCAGCTTAATTGAACACCCGGGAAGTGGGTATTTAGATTTGATTGATACAAACAAACAACGGGGCAGGTGAAAGTGAAACTACATAAAAGCTTGTAAAAATGTGGCTTCTGGAATTTCCAAGTTCTATTGGAATTTCAGATGAAAACGTCCTTATTGCATTTGAAGCATAAAGACGTACCCTTATTATTTTATGGAAAGCCACAAATAACAACCAATTCGAGGCTACTATTATTAAGGTGGCAAAATACGAGTAGGTCAAAGTAACTCGTAAGCCTCGTAACACAAAATAAGTTTCACAGAACAAAATTATTTACATATTCTAATAAAAGGACTGAAGTGTAGTGCTGCGAAGAAACGGTATTTTAATGACATAATTTTATTATGGATACCTATACATGGTA
Organism: Cydia fagiglandana; assembly: GCF_963556715.1. Taxonomy (NCBI): domain Eukaryota; kingdom Metazoa; phylum Arthropoda; class Insecta; order Lepidoptera; family Tortricidae; genus Cydia; species Cydia fagiglandana. The sequence goes on from NC_085943.1 coordinate 5,505,632, forward strand.
GAAGAAGACAAGTAGGCATGGAATCCTCCATTTTGCGTGGTCTGACGCATCTGGCCGGGCTTTCCCGATTTTCTGTCGATGTCTGTGAAGACCTTTCGTCACAAAATACCTAAAATAATAAGTTTTAAATTAATCAAAAACTCTCCAGTTTGCTATTCATTCAAACTGAAAACATCCAAATTTCTAAGTCGTTATACGACCGGTGTCTTATATGCCACTGAAAATTCAACATCAATAACAACTAATTAGGCATAGCGTCCAATGTAGAGAATGGCACAGGCACTTAGTTCTTACGAATTTTACCTGAATTTATTAATCAAAGGAGCTGATGTAAAAGTGAGTTGGGAAAGTTGGCAGCTAGTCGCCGAAGGTCCGCGGTTTTCCAGAGTTTAGCCCCTAATCAAGTAATCATGCACCTCACATACCCTGGCTCATGGCTTAGGGCTTTTAACAACACAATAAATGCTTATTTTGCCGCTTTCTCCACTATCTCTCCCTGCCATCTAACCCAGAGGGGAAAAATATATACCTTATTGTGGCTACTCCATCTTCCTCATGATAATTATTTTACTTCACAGAAAAGCAATTGGTTAAGATAGTTACAACAAAGTCATTGTTAATAGCCGGGGTTAGGACCCACGACCATTGGTTTAAAAATTATACTTTTTACCTATATGATTTGTAAGTATGTTTATAATAAATCTGTTTTCTTTTTGCCATTTTGAAGTAGTATTGTATCGCTTTATATTATTATTTGTCAATTATTTTTTTAATCATAGACAATTGTCACATGTTCGTTTCATGATAGATCTACACCCACGCAACTGCATGTCATGTTCTTGCGGTTTACTTTTATAACGCCAAGATCGAAATTTGACTGCTAACTCCATCTTGCGTCCAGTAGAAGAATCAAAGTATTGTAGAAAAATGAGCATGCAGTTTACTCTATGCCGTAGGATCCCCTTTTGAATGTCATAAATCCAAATATGGCAGCCATACCCATCGACAAAAAAGTCTAGTTTCATTGACAGTTACGATCACAAGTTGTCAAATGTAACAACTTGCGATACATTGTGATCCTAACTAGAGCTGGGACACGTTGGCAAAATGCGTACCAAAAGTACGTTTCTATGAAAATACCAGTTTTACGTGTACCACCCCAAATAGGCAATTTACGTGTTTACCGTACTTAAGCGACTTACAAATAAGGGTTATTTATGCAAATATCGACTTTTCATTAGTCTGATCTGACGTATCGTGACGTTTTGAGCCAAGGCCATTAATCAAATGACATATTAACAATGTAAAAATTATTTCCATTATTTTTTGATCCAACAGACACCCAGACGACTGTCTGTTAACAAAAAAATATTTTACTTAAAGTAAAAATAAGAATGGAGGTACGAGGTGTTGGCAACTTCATATTTGTTATATTTCGAAAAATAGAGTCCGTGCTTTTAAATACTCGACAAACAAAACGTCGTCCATTAGGAAAAACCTGTCCCAAAAACTATTTCAGTACAACACCCCCACCTCTAGTGTGGATAGAGTTCACTGACAGGTGGTGATTGTACGCGATTCCACAAGTCATGATTTATCCGCATCAACTGGATATCCTCATGATACGTCAAATGTCCGTTCTCGAATACACCCCCAGCTCCTAATGGAATCTGAAATAGGTACTTAGAAATGTTTCCGTGTAATTTACGTTGGCTTGTGTCCAACTTTATATTTTATATTCTGATGTAACTGAAATATGATCAATCAAGTCGTAACCCTAACCATGGATTCTATTATACCCTCTTTCCTCTTTAATATCCCAATGTCCTTTTAAAAGGACAAAATCAAATCGAATTTTGAAATTTAATGGAATAAAATAAGGTTTAAAATCCTATGCTGCAAAAATGACTGCGGGTCTTAGGATTGACGACATAGTAGAGGCCATAGAGATTACAAAATAAAATGGTTCCATTCGTTATAATTTATTGATTGGATTTGCAAAGACGGGTGGGTTAGCAAAGAAAGGCAGAGAGATACCAAAGATTATATAGGCACAAATGATAGATAGACTGGCCACCCTAAAATAAAAATGAATTCTATTCTCCTAAAACAGAATTCATTTTAGTATAAGGCGGTTAGTTATTGAAGGCCGGCCAGTTATTGAAATCTTATACTCAAATGAATTCTGTTTATAGGTTTATTCATTTTTAGTTTAGGGTGGCCAATTACTAACAGTGTCCAGTTACTGGCGAATTACCCTATCTAACATAAGGTACTTTATAATTAACCCTTTGGAAGCCAACGCTTGTCGTGTGCAACGTCTGCGGGAATCTTATCGCAATGCACGAAGGTTCATATTTGGCTGTAGTTGCGTGATTCAGTTGACATTTTTGCCGGTCAAAGGGTTATAGTGGTACCTGAGCGTTTTCCAAAAAAATTTGGAACACATTTTTTCATGTAGGTATGAGGCGTGAATGTAGAAATGCTTCTGAGTAAAATGAGCCCAATAAGTCAATATTTTGAAGACATGATTGAAATGTAATTTTTTTTGGAAAACGCTCACCTAATGAGTTGTAACACAGATTTTCCCGGAATAATTCCCAAGCATCTCCATGTGTACTGTTCAAACTTAGACAGATAGACAATATATACAACCTTCCGTATCCAACTATCCAAAAATATAAATGTATTCCTATACTAAACGCACACTCTTTCTATTTTTTGTACTATCAAAAGCAACAACTATATTTAATTTAATTAGAAATCTTATTCCGAATGTCTCTGTGAAACCCTAGTGTCTTCCCTAGAATAGTACCCTAGATACAGTCAGCAGCAGAAGTTGCTATGCGGGCGAGGTGTTCTAAATTACCTTGACAAGCTCTTATTCTATTTACAATAAAGTCGCGTCAAGCTCATTTTGAACACCTCGCCCGCTTAGCAACTTCTGCTGCTGATTTTACCACGTTGTGATCGGTGTGACGACGCTTATAGTATATAAGATAACGTATTTCAATAGAATTATAACGCATAACCACTGTTATTATAACAACAGTAATATATATTGGTAAGTATAACTGAATTTTTGTACCTATCTTTTTTTTTTATTATGAATGGGCTTACTCATGGCCACAGACTAGCTAGTCTGTGGCTTAGTAGGCTTTCCTGCTACTTTTACTTTAACACAGTATTCCGACGATTATATTAAAATGCCGCTAATCTGTGATCCTTTGGAATTCAATATGATATGAATATTGAAATACACGAAATAAATGTAATAGGTGTCTATGTCTGTTTACAAAGTGTTCTAAGTACACTACCGTTTAACTGAGATGGTTTGGCTGGTTCTCTAGTACATAATTTATTTTGAAACTAGGTGTTTGTAACAATACATGTTAGTTGCACAAAGGCCACACAATTTCTTTTTTCACGAGCCGACTGAGTTAAGCGATAGACGTAAAGTAGAGGCATTCCCCAAAAATGTCGCTTACGAAATGCCATTCTTCTGATACCTACCTACGACTGGCCACGTACACAACATGCCAATTGCTAACGCTACGTAGCGAACGAAACGCAACTGCCACTGTCACACTAATATGGAAGAGTGAATAGAGAGACACTACAAAGCGATTCGATGGCGAAGCGATAGCGATTGTCACCTTGACTAGGCCGCCTGAACTGAAAAAGCGATGCTTAAATTACATGAAACTTGTCATGAGCATTTACTTTATATGTCTGGTACTAATTAACAAGCTTTTGTTAGGTCGACCGTATGTAACTATGTAATAAAATCTTGCAAGTTAAATTTGATGCACTTCCCGGTTTCCGATTGAGCTGAAATTTTACATGCATGTATAAATCGGATGACAATGCAATATTATGGTACCATCGAGCTGATCTGATGATGGAGACAGGAGGTGGCCATAGGAACTCTGTGATGAAACAACGCAACCAAATTGTGTTAGGGGTTTTTAAAATTGTCTCGATGAGTATCAGTTGTCTGTCGTAAGAAAAGTACAGTCAGCGATAAAAGCTTGTACCAAAAATGAAATGTTTGCCATAAACTTATTTTAGTTGCTAAAAATTGTTAAGTATAATAAGAAAATAGAGCGAGAAGTAGTTGTATGTAACGCTACGTCTTACGTAGGCGAACAACGCGCGAACGCGGCGCGGCGCGGCGCGGCGAAATCAATCCTTTGATGCCCATAGAAGTGTCCTACGTAAGCGATCTCGTTGCGAACGCGGTGCGGCGCGATTTGCACGCGAATGTCAGGCGGCGCGGCGCGGCGCGGCGCGGCGGCGGCCGCTTTCGCCGCGCCGCGCCGCGCCGCGTTCGCGCGTTGTTCGCCTACGTAAGACGTAGCGTAAGACTTTTACTCGTTCTAATTTCATTGTACCTATTACGAATATCATTACTAGCAACGAAAGTTAGTATCAGACATAATAGATATCAAATATTATATTAATTAAATGATCATGCTAAATTTCGTCTTATTTCAGAATGTTTTAAAATGAGCCATAAACGCCATACAATTGAAAATATATTTCAATTGTATGGCGACGGTGTACGTGTAACTCAAGTTCATATTTCTCTTTAAGTTTAAACTTTACTTTTACTTGATAAAATATCTCAAGTAAGCTTATTCCATAACCTCGTAAAGTTATAACAATGAAATTGTGGGTTCATGTAAGACCGGATAGTAAGATCTTATGACTGCTTTTCTACCAGAGGTGTTCAACGATAAATTAGGTCAGAGCTATACGAAACTATGGCTCGCTTAACGAGCGAACCTAAGCGATATGTGGCGAAGTTGAGGCAAAGCGTAGCTTCTAGGTTAAACACGGTGTAACAAATAAACTATGATGTCTTCGTGCGTCGGTTTTGGGCCCACAATTAAAACCTATATCTTATTAAAGTTGATGTTTCTCCCTCATTTGAAACGCAGAGTTTCTATGGAATGTTAATAAAAATGGATTAGTATTAAGCTTCTGATAAGAATGGAATCTGAACTGGTTGAAGCTAATCCGTTTGATCAATATTTGTGAAAGGGAATTGTGTCACAGCGGTGAAATTATCAACTACAAAATTATTTTAAGAGTCACACGAACATATAAACACAAAAACTGACGCGATAAAATCGAAGTTAATGCTCTCATTTAATGACATTCTGAAATAACATTTGGGAGCGGCTTTTTAGTGATGGCTAGGTGACTCTTAATGGTATCCAAAATAACAATTATGCTTTAATTTTCATCTTGCGTCTTTAAATTCATTTATTGTCAATCGCTTTTAGAGCTATTATCTATTCGGGACTAGTCCTGGGTGGAGGCCCTAGTAAGTACCTTTAAAAGTGTCCGGGGTTTATCCGGGCCATTTGTGGGTCATTCCGTGTATTCTAACCTTTTTTTTTTAGAAATAATAATTTTACTTAGGTAAGTATGTAAAATTCCTAAGATTTTTTAATTTTTTGTCCCGCGTGGGCAACATGCTAGAGTTAGACCAAGACAAGTCTGCAACGATTTTGATAGCACACGCAATCCAAGTGTTATTTTAAACGTCAAATTTCAATGTCATGTTGACAATTGAGTGCTATCAAAATCATTGCAGACTTCTCGTGGTCTAACTCTAGGAGGTGGCATCGCAATATTTATTGCCATGGCAACCCTTTGCATCAGCATATCTATCGCCATGGCAGCATGAAAACTCTTTCTACCATCATGATTGCCACGGCAACGGTACAAATGATGCAATTAAAAAAAAACGAAATTATTAACAAAAAAAATTAAGACATGCGCTGTGGCCTCCCAAAGACGCAAGTACAAGTGTTTTTAATTATATGTATATTCAGGTCTAATATTTATCAATTAATGTTTTTTTTCTCGTCTATTTTTAAAGTTACTTATGTATTTACTATTTATGAACACTTACACCCAACATATGTATTTATTTAAAATCAAGCTCAATTTTACATATAATAAAAGCGCACATAAGGCCATGATAATTTTTTTAATTCAACTTCCAAAGTACATCTTAATTATTAAGTTTTATAGAAGGGTAGGGCATTGCAATATATACATAATATATTTCTAAGTTAGGATCAGTTATTTGCCGCTTTTAATATAATTATACAGTATCCTAGTATTGTTAATTAATAATTATATGATATGATAATGTAGAAAAAACAGTAAATCCATGTCCAAACTACTTATGTGTTATGGAAGAGAGATTTAAGATAAAAAAAATGGAGCTTGACTACAATTAATATAAATTGTGTCTTATTCAAAAATGTTGAAATTTGTGAATATGTCATTGTGACGAAAAATATCTATTTTTGGTGTAAGACAGTATGTAGGTACCTTATTAACCAAGCCGATCTGTGTTGTAAAATTTGAATGTTCAATGTGATAATATGACTGTAACCTTTACTTACTCCCGGTGTTTCTACCCAGATCTCTTCTAAAATAAAGTGACTTTGTAAAATAAATGGTTTCATTTTTGCAAACTTACGAAAGCGACTGCCATCTGACCCCCCAAGCGACTCCAGCGGTTAAATAAAAAAGCTTCAGAATAAGGATACTGATTTTATTTTGAAGACTAGTTAGCACACAGAATTTAACACATTCAGGGCCAAGAACCCGAATGTCGGGTACACTGTTCGTAGCGACTACGCGCTACATACGGCGAAACCGTGGCTACGCGCTACGAGCGTAACCCGTAGCACTTAGTGGCAATGAATGTGTTAAGTAGGTATGGCTCATGTTTTCATTATCTTTCTGCGGTTATTATGTTATGTTAACATTTTTTTACTCTAAATCCATTTGTATTATGTTATTTGTTTTACAATGAGGCAAAGTTGTTGTTTAACCGCTCGTGCCTTCGAGCAACACCGGCTTCCGACTCAGTGTGTAAGATATTTATGGGCCTCTAACGAAAACTTGTCCAACTAAAGATAAGTTACGGGTTAAGTTATTTCACTTTAAAAGTTACGGGGCATTAAAAATGTAAACTCCCTTATTAAGTCGGTCGGCTGACGGGAATTAGGTCAGTCTATTGACCTGACCCCGCGCTAAAGATGTTTTAGATAAGGTAAACATGTAAATATAACTTTACTTCATAACTTACTAGCGACGCGCCCCGCCTTCGCACGGGTTAACAAATTATACACCTTCTTCAAGAATCATTCTATTGATGGTTGAAAATCCGTTTAGTAGTTTTTGAGTTTATCGCGAACATACAAGCAATCACATAGACAGACAGATGCGGCGGAGTCTTTGTTTTATTTAGGTTGAGATTTTGTAGAGAAATATGGTAAGAATAGAGTGCTCACTCCATACATCAATTTTGGTACCAAAAAGACCGCATTGTCAGTATCGCTACTTGATAAATGCTATGCATTGCTACATGATCGACACAGGCGCCTATTATTAGGAAGGCGGAAAAGCGTGCAGAATGGAGAGCCTTGTTGTAAAAAATAACGACCCTATGTGGTGGACCCTCAGTCATGAGAAATTGAGGAAGAAGAAGGACTTGATACTAGAATTCTCTAGTATCACGACTCACGAAAATTGTACTATAAACCAATTTACAACTAATATTAAAAGCAGAATAAGTTGAAAATATAATCAACAACAATTTTCATGTTTTGAATTGTACTAAAACGCCTAAAACTGGTGTATGGAGTGAGCATTTTTTTCCTCTATGCTGTGGGAAAAATATTACACCAGATGGCGCGCGAGGGTAGAACCCTTAGAAACCTGAAGAAGAGAGATGGCTACGCAACTTGCAAAAGTACGTGGAATTACCGTGAGATGGCGTCTTGAGCGGTATTCCAAAGAGTAAAATAAGGGAGCGTGCAACTATAGATGGCAGCACAGGAGCCCTGATATTCATTGGCGCGCAGCATTAAGTTTCCGTTTTTTATTTAAGCCACTAGATGGCAGACCTACTATGCGAAACAGCCAGCGTAAAGTGTAGGCAAAAAGAATAGATAGTATAGAGGGGTCCTGTCATTGTCAATTTTGTAGTCACGGTACATTTACTACCATCTATCAACACACGATTAAAACTTAAAATAAAATTGAAAATGTATAAATTAATCAAAATACGTTTATGGATAAATGATTTTTAATTTTTATTGTTCCATACTGACCCATGTTCTTTCACTGATATGTGTTAAATTGTTAAATATCAAAAGGTGTCCTCAACGCCATCTAGCCGAGCATAGGCCAAAGGTATAAATTATAATGGCGTCATCTATTCGAGAATGACTTATTCTTGATATCCGAGGCACGTTTTTTTCTTAGACTTTATTTATCTTATACGGAGTTATATATATCTCTGGTGTAGGGGACAGGATCGGTTTGCCATACAATTTGTTTCTACTGACAAAGTTGGCTTGCCAGAGTATCCTCCTAAGGCCCAGCCAAACAATAAATCCAAAATTTGCCATTGAAATCTGAACCTATAGTGTAGGAAATAGAGTTGATTTTGCGTTGTTGGAAAATTTTACTAAACAAAGCAAAAGCGACTCTGTTCCAATTGAATAGGATTTAAATTACATCGAACTGAAGAGGAACTGTATATAGGACCTTGGGCCTTAGGGGGGTGTATACATGCAAGACTAGTTTTATTTCTCACTAATGGGGAATAGGTATTACGCCAAACTATATGAAGGGGGCGCCACTAGCACAAACAGTAATCAGACCGCCTTGATAGATCAATATCATATTTATTCGTAACAAATAATCTGTGAAAACTTGTAAAATATAAACCGGGCAAGTGCGAGTCGGACTCGCGCACGAAGGGTCCCGTACCATAAAGCAAAAAAAAAAAACGGAAAAAAATGCAAAAAGGAAACGGTCACCCATCCAAATACTGACCACGCCCGACGTTGCTTAACTTTGGTCAAAAATCACGTTTGCTGTATGGGAGCCCCACTTAAATCTTTATTTTATTCTGTTTTTAGTATTTGTTGTTATAGCGGCAACAGAAATACATCATCTGTGAAAATTTCAACTGTCTAGCTATCACGGTTCGTGAGATACAGCCTGGTGACAGACAGACGGACGGACGGACGGACAGTGAAGTCTTAGTAATAGGGTCCCGTTTTACCCTTTGTGTACGGAACCCTAAAAAATTATGGTGATATATAATAATTAGGTAAGTTACTCCGGCGGCAGTAATTATATTATTAATTAAACTGCTTTAATAACTGGAAGCAGTTGTGAGCCAAAACCGCCCATACGATAGATGGAAATACCACAAGGCAAGCGTATCTAGTTAACTAGAGGGTTATAGAAAAATACTGAATATGTAAAATCATGATTTATTTAACCTTACTTCCTATGTTTCCTATAATTTGGCGAACGATCTCTATCCCGCTTCTTCTTCTTACCCTTTCTTTTCTTATCTATGTCTCTCTTCTCCGTCTTCCGTCTCTCTCTATATTCATCAGAATCGCTTGAGTCAGAACTGTAACGTTTTTCCTTCTTTTTCGTTCTTTCAGCTGAGCTTATAGAAGAATTACTGCTACACCTTTTCTTATGTTTTTTTCTATGCCTATCATTACTTCGGCTTCGATGCCTTTCCGGTTTGTGTCTTCCATTTGAGTCTTCCTTGTCTCTTCGACTTGTATCTTTTCTAGACCTATCGCTATCTCTCTCCTTTTCTCTGTGACTGGACGAAGCCTCTCGGTCCTCCTTATCCCTTTTATCGCGGTTTGTCTTTTGATTTTCGTTTTTCTTGTATTCTTCATAGGAATCCGCATCTGAAAAGGACGAAATGGATTTTAAGCTAATGCTAACATACATACACATTATAATTAATATACATTATAATTAATGTAGGTCCCTTTAATCTTTTATCTCATATGGTGCGATTTAGAATGCACTAATAAACCCTTGGCAATGTGCATAACTGTCACCGCCTGACCTAATAGTTATTTGCCAAGTTTAGTAATTACTAAAGCAGAGACGCTTCCCATGTACATTTTCGTACATTGACCCGCCTGTTGACATCTCTATTATTGCTCATGATGCCGGTCAATGACACTGTGCGAGCTTGACTTGACAGCAATATAATAATGCGAGTGCAATAGCGGTCTCAATAGACGGGTTAATGTACGAAAATCTATATGGAAAGCTCTTCTTTATTCAAATGTTTAATGATAAGACGCCGGCTTTACGGGCAATAAGAATGAAGCCAATTCAATTCGAGCCAATCGTGCAGACTAACGCCACAACGCGATTGGTTAATGAGTTCGCATCACGAGCGTGATTGGTCGCAACTAGTTGCGTTAGACTTCAGGATTGGCTGGAATTCGTGAGTGACACCGCTGAACTAACACCATTCTTTGTGCCCGTAAGGCCCGTCTTAAATATATGTTAATGTATAATTATTGAAATGTACCTTACAGGCCCCTGTGTGGCCGGTTTATATATAAACAAAACTGTATTTCGTCTGTTAAGTCGTCTGTCACTGGATCTGTGAACAGAAACCAGAATCGGCTACAATTACCTTTGCTGTGAATGACAGAGAAAGCTACATGTTATTCCCTTGTCAAACTCAGCAGGATGATGATAAAAAACCGGGCAAGTGCGAGTCGGACTCGCGCACCAAAGGTTCCGTACCATAATGCAAAAAAACGGAAAAAATGCAAAAATAAAAACGGTCACCCATCCAAGTACTGACCACGCCCGACGTTGCTTAACTTTGGTCAAAAATCACGTTTGCTGTATGGGAGCCCCACTTAAATCTTTATGATTTTATTCTGTTTTTAGTATTTGTTGTTATAGCGGCAACAGAAATACATCATCTGTGAAAATTTCAACTGTCTAGCTATCACGGTTCGTGAGATACAGCCTGGTGACAGACAGACGGACGGACGGACGGACGGACAGCGAAGTCTTAGTAATAGGGTCCCGTTTTACCTTTTGGGTACGGAACCCTAAAAAGTGTTCAGCAAAAAATAATATGTTAGAGTCAGACCAAGGTAACTAAACAGGTTCACATAATACAGATGCAGATGATTGTATGTATATTGGATTCTTTTTCCTAAATTAGTTACGTCCTTAAATGACAATATTCAAGTAGTTAAGCATTTGACGACCAGTCTGGCCTAGTGGGTAGTGACCCTGCCTGCGAAGCCGATGGTCCTGGGTTCGAATCCCAGTAAGGGCATTTATTTGTGTGATGAACACTAATATTTGTTCCTGAGTCATGGGTGTTTTCTATGTATATAAGTATGTATTTATCTATATAAGTATGTAGGTATATCGTCGCCTAGCACCCATAGTACAAGCTTTGCTTAGTTTGGGGCTAGGTTGATCTGTGTAAGACTTGGAGACGCCATGTCTAAAATTTTCGGTACAAAATAGTCTGCCGTTTTTTGCGGGGGAGGGGCTAGGTACGTCATGTCAGGTAAACGTCAGTCTAACATATGGTTGACATGTGGTTGACCATTGGCCGCCTATTTTCGACAGAGGGGAACGCCTGTTAATGGCGGCTCCATTGTTAATTACTCCGAGGTGTAAGATGTCCCCAATATTTATTTATTTATTTATTTATATTTATTTACTTATAGCTGTAGACTGCTTGTCATACTCCGACTTGGACACAAGCTGCATAATGAGCTCTCTGAGACTGACTTTCCCCTTCTTTATAGTGACGTCTACTAGTATGTCACAGATTCAAGACACATTGCAGGCTAGCATACACCGGGCCCTAGATAGAGCGGCTTGGAGAGCACTGGTGAGGAGTGTCTAAAACCACGTCCTTCACCCATGGGGATACGATAAAGAGACTATGATGATGATGATGATGCATTCCTGTTATCCCTATTTAGGGACATAGGGCTCCCAGAAGAATCCTCCATGTGTCGCGATTTTGAGCGGCTACTTCCAGTTCTTTCCAGCCGAGTCCAGTTGAGCCAGTCTGCTTCTCAACTGATCGCCTCCTTGTGGAGACGATCAGTTGAGAAGGAGGTTGATAATAGGAGAGTGCATGGCGGAGAGAGGAGGAGAGGACTGATAAGTGGGAGGAGGAGATTGGAGGCCTCATACTTATGTACGAGGTCTCCCCGACCGTCTGCTGCTAGCCGACTGCTAGCGGAGACCCTGCTTGGCCAGATGGCTGTCCGGCCTACGTGTCCGATCCAACGCCATTTCCTTTCAAGGATTTCCCGTCCTATGGGTTTCTACTCAGTCATCTGCCTATAGAAAGAGGCTATCATCATCATCTCAGCCATAAGACGTCCACTGCTGAACATAGGCCTCCCCCTTGGACCTCCACTCGTACCGGTTGGAACTTGGACATGTGCACCATGAACTCGCTGAGACTGACTCTCTCCTTTATGGCAATATTGGCAATGTCTACTAGCAAGTCAGGGAATAAAGCGACATTGCAGGCTAGCACCAGGCCCAAGATAGAGCAGCTTGGAGCACTGGTGAGGAGCGTCCCAAGTCGTCACGTCCCTCAGGCATAAGGATACGATAAAGAGACTATACTCACTTATAACTTTAGACTGCTTGTCATACTCCGACTTGGAAACAGGCTGCATCATGAACTCGCTAAGACTGACAGTCTCCTTCTTGATGGTGATGTCTACCATCACACGACCGTTGTCTTCGTCCAGGCTTACCACCTGAAACATATAGATAGCAATAGTATTAACACATACATACATAAATCATGCCTATTCCCCGGAGGGGTAGGCAGAGACCACGGATTTCCACTTGCTACGATCCTGACATACCTCTTTCGCTTCCTTCACTTTCATAACATTCCTCATACACGCTCACCGGTTTAGAGTGCTCTTGACCTGGCCTCTCTTCAGGATTTCCCCAATATGATCAGAGAAAGTCCGCCGAGGTCTTCCCCTTCCACCTCCCACTTCTCCCTTATACACAAATCTTATTAGTATTAACACAAATTCGAAAAAGTCGTCGGAAGTCACCTTTGAAGGGGCCCACTGATTACTAGTTGGCCAGACAATATTAGCCTGTTAGTTGTTCGGACCTGTAACCTTTTGCGTTTAACTGATATCTTCCGGCGAACTGGTAAACTGTGGGCCTCTTTAGTGGCAGGAGCTTGTAAAATCACCTTTGTTTTAAGTGGTAATATCAAACTGGAGCTACAGTTAACTAAAACTCCATCCGTTCGACCCCAATTTTGGGGTTTGCCATAAGCCGCGCGTGGCGCTGTCGCGTTTTGTTAGAAAGTGAGTCTTCTGTACCTAGTACTATTATTTATTGTGCCATAGCTCTTATGTCAGCAAAGCTTATGAACTATTAGGTTCTATAGACTATGCTATTTTTCTACCATATAACAGGGGCCCGTTTCTCAAAAGCTTGTTACTTGTAATACAAGTGGAAGTCCCTTTCTAACAAAAGCTGTCAAAAAGTGACATCCGCTTGCATTACAAGTTACAAGCTTTTGAGAAACGGGCCCCACCCAGGTCGTAAGTTTGTTTACCATTGATGCAGTAAAAAAAATACAAGGTTTACAAACTATAATTAAATTTAAATGGTATAAATAATTTCATACCTTTCCGTATAAGCCGCTGTATTTCCCCGTAGTAATCTTAACAAAGGCGTTTTTCACTATAGACAGTTCTTCATCTTTCTTGTCTTTGGACACATTCTTTTTCTGATTCTCCTTGATGACTTTATCAGCTCCTAGACCCAGGCCTTTCGGTCTCAGTTCTGGCTGCTTGTGTTTTTGTCTGGAATATTACATTTTAAAAACAATTAATAAATTTCCTCTCATGCTAAAGACAAGCACAAATAAACTGGCCCATCATACCTAATTTCCCGAAATGATTATAGTGACATCTTTTTAGGGTTCCGTACCCAAAGGGTAAAAACGGGATCCTATTACTAAGGCTCCACTGTCCATCTGTCTGTCACTAGGCTGTAACTCATGAACCGTGATAACTAGACAGTTGAAATTTTCACAGATGATGTATTTCTGTTGCCGCTATAACGACAAATACTAAAAACAGAATAAAATAAAGATTTAAACGGGGCTTCCATACAACGAACGTGATTTTAGACCGAAGTTAAGCAACGTCGGGCGGGGTCAGTACTTGGATGGGTGACCGTTTTTTTTTTGCCTTTTTTTGCATTATGGTACGGAACCCTTCGTGCGCGAGTCCGAGTCGCACTTGCCCGGGTTTTTATTTAATTTTGACACAGTGCCAAGCCACATGCAACCAACCCTTAGAATGTTGTAAATTCACAGCAGTACTATAATTATTATAAGACCAGTCCCAGTCTTTGTAATTTACTTACATCAGTAAAACAACTACTTAAATCACAGTAGTTACTTAAATCATTAATCATAATGATAGCTATTTTTGAGTGTCTACTCAAACAGAATCTCATGATATACCATTACCATTACATGACTCTAGAATTCAACACTGTGAAAGTAAAACCACATCCGAGCTTTTTTAAAAAGTCCACAGAAAGCACTTTGGTGCAATGCTTTTTAGGGTTCCATACCCAAAGGGTAAAAACGGGACCCTATTACTAAGACTCTGCTGTCCGTCTGTCTGTCACCAGGCTGTATCTACCGTGATAGCTAGACAGTTGAAATTTTCACAGATGATGTATTTCTGTTGCCGATATAACAGCAAATACTAAAAACAAAGTAAAATAAATATTTAAGTGGGGCTCCCATACAACATACGTGATTTTTTTGCCGGTTTTTGCGTAATGGTATGGAACCCTTTGTGCGTGAGTCCGACTCGCACTTGGCCGGTTTTTTATCTCTTAGTTCATAAAACTAAAAATAGAAACAAAGTTAAAATACTTACTGTTGATCTTTGCTTGCAGTCCAACCCATGCCTCTTAGCATTGCCATACCAAATTCTTGAATAGGGACAGCATCATAATCTTCCAATGTTGACTGAAAAAATTATATATTGCTTTTATTAAATTTAATTTTAAACACAACAAAATAATTCTAGACACAGCCCATAAATTTCGCCCTTCATAAACTTTAAAATCTGCGTTTTGTAAAATTCTTGTATATATACCTATATATTTCGAGGATCTCAGAAATGGCTCGAACAACTTCAATGAAATTTGCTATATGGGGGTTTTCGGAGGCGAAAAATCGATCTAGCTAGATTTTATCTCTGGGAAAACGCGCAATTTTGAGTTTTTATACCTTTTCCGAGGAAATCTCAGTCTCCCAAATATTTATTTAAACTTTATTGCACAAAATATATAAAACAATGTACAAATGGCGGACTTAATGCCAAATGGCATTCTCTACCAGTCAACCATAGGGCCAAACAGAGATCGTCTTAATTCTATATTCTTCTGCACTGATGCACACGATCTGTTTCTTCTACAGAAAAGATGTGTCCGAATTTTAGTAAATATTCGAAGGAGAGAAACAACAAGGCCACACTTTATAAAACATAACCTCCTGACACTGCCTTCCCTCTACATTTTGGAAGCAATCATGTTCGTTAGGAAACATTATAATTTATTCGTGCAAAAGAATCAGATTTGTAATAATTATAATTCAAGGACAGGGTATCAGTTAGCGTTGCCAAAAGCGAACCTTGTTATTTTCAAAAAAAGTCCATATTACCGATGTGCCCAAATTTATAATAAAATACCCCCAAATATATTAAAACAAAATAACAATACTAGGTTCAAAAATATAATAATGAAAATTTTAATACAGAAATGTTATTACTCAGTTGACGAGTTTTATAAAGATAATATAAATGAATTTGATATCGCATATAATAATTGACCTTAGCCTGCATTGTTTTGTTATTTTGTTTTGTCTAAAATTTATAAAGAATTATTAATTAATTATATTGATTTATTGACATCTAAATGATGAATTTGGAGGAATTTTAATTTTTTTTTTCTAATGACTACAATTTTTACGATTTTCAATTGACTTTAAGAATTTTGTGTAATTATATAATAATCTAGCGTAATTTTAGTATGTACATACATCCTTGCTTTGCCCTTACAGGGCCCATGTGAAACTGCTTATAATATTGTGTAACACCTATATTACCATGGTCGCAATAAAGTATTATGAAAAAGTATTATGAAAAAATATTTATATTGTAGATAGGCCAATCTACAATATAAATATAGAATTAAGACAAACATGGTTATTTTTGAAATGTTGAATAAACCTTATATTTACCTCTTTTTGTCCATCTAAAACAGGTTGCGACGGCACAGCAACTGTCAAAGCTGGCCCTTCCACTTTCTTCTCCTGCTTCGCTTCATTGAGTAACTCTCGCACAGCCATCTGGTCTATTGTTTCATTCTCCGGCTGACTATCCTCTTTAACTCCATTATCTCCTGGTGCTGGCACCTCTTCTGCACCTTTCTCTACTTCTTCCGCTATCTGCTTCAGTCTTTCTGCTGTGATCAGTGTGTTTGGCTTCATTGTGATGACCAGGGGCGCCTTTTCTTCTAACACTTCACCTCTGGAATTGAGAAATATTAGTTAGTATCATATGTTGCACAAAATAGGCGGCAGTCCTCGAGTTGCAGAGGCCTGCCCATACTACAATACAATAGTGAGTATCATAGTATCATAAGTTGATATTTTTAAGCTGTTTTCATATTCTAGAGGTGAGTTTAAAATAAATATCACATGGGGTTGCGTTTTATAAGAACCACATCCTGTTAATATATTTTACTAATGTTAGTGACGTAATTTGAATTCATAATCATTTAAGTAAGCTTAAATACTGTTGAAAATGCAAATATCATATGAGTCTACATATCTTACAATGAGAAATATTTTTTTTGAAAGAAACTACTTTGAGGTAAAAGACTCGTTTAATCTAGGAATTATGCGTTAGAAGTGTATTTGCAAGTTCTTACCCAACAACTTTGATCGATTTCTCCTCTAAACATTCTATATACTCCTTTCTTTCGACAACCACAGGTTTCTCGACTTTTTTGGTTTTTGTGAAACCAAAAGATATTTTTTTACCCTCCATTGCGTTTTATACAATTAAAAACAGGATGAAGTTCAAAGCACACTATATACAATTCATTTCATTGTTATTTTATTCAAGTTTTGTTTCAAACTAAGAGGTTAGCATCAGTCTCACCATCTTGCTTGATAATAATGACATTGACATTAATGACATTGTCAATTTGGCACACTTGGCAGTTCGTATGACCCAATGCAGCCAATATTGCCAAATAATGTATGTTCTGATACACTCACCACAATAAAACGAAATTATGAGGGTGCCGTTTTCTCGGTTACGGAACCCTAAACATTAGACAATAATTAAAAGAACTGTTTTCTTAAATATAAAAATATTGGTTTGCAGTTCTACAGTTTATTTTGTTATAGTTTCTACAATGGAAGTAACAAAGAAAGCGCAGGAGTCCTATTACCGTGAGCACCGTTTGCAAATTGCGGGCCCCTTTCTCTGTCACTCTAACTACGGCTTAGTTGGAGTAAGACAGAAAGATGCCTACAGTTTGCAAACTGAATTTAACAGATGGGTTCATTGGGACATCTGTTCAATCTGTGAAAATGAGACCGAGAAAGAAATATTATGCTGACCGGACCACGGTTGCGGTCCCGTACGCCCGTCTGTTATAACTATTAAAGTTTGAATGAGTATGCTAGATGAGATTGACAATCAAATTGGCAATTCAATTTATGAACAAATTGACAATCAATCTTTTAACTGTCATATTAACTGTAATTTTAGTTTTATTATGTAATATTGTAGTCATAATGTGTTCTTTTATAATTTAGACGTAATAGACCATGGCCCCGACGGAAGACCAGCGCTAGCCTTTAGGCTAGCACCTGCTGAGTCGGGACCATTTCGTGACCGTGGTAGTATTACCTGTTGTTTTATCCATTAAGTTTTGTCACGAATAAAAACATTCTATTCTATTCTATTCTATTCAATTTTACTGTTTGTTTGGCTGGACTGCCTTTAAGAAAAGGTTGATTTAATTCTATTCTGACAGAAGAATTACGCAAACATTCCTAAATCAGGCCGTCACTAATTTCCTTTGGCAAGGATTTTGTTAAGTTACTAAATTGCACTTTAGATAGATAGAGCGAGTATTATATTCAGGGGCGTAGCTAGAGGATATGGCGCCCGGGGCAGACACCAAATTTGCGCCCCCCCCCCCCCCCCCAAACGAAATGAACTACAAGTTGCCTCCAGAAACTCGCGAACTAAATTGACAGGTCAATGTGCACAAATGATACCACAGTTTGGCCAGTGTTGTTCATATCGATATTTTCAAAAAAGTTTGAATTAGAGAATGTCGGTATTTCCAAAATTGTGCAATTTTATAGTACCTAATAGAGACAAGGATATTGAATAAACATATTGTAATTAAATAAATATTTTATTATATTTATTTTGTTTTATTTGTTAGGAAAACTTACAGCTAGAGTAACAATTAAGTTGTAGGTGATAACATAGAAAAGGCCGGCCCAGACGGGGAAATATTTCGTATAATGTGATTAATTTCTCATTTAATTCGAGTGGTGTGGACGCAAAAATTAAATCGCCTCGGTATCCCTATGGCTTCGATTGTGAAGACCAGTTCCTAAACTGGACGTTTAAGTTGACAATTAGGTCAAGATTTATAGATGGTCAAGCAAATCTTGTCAGTAGACAAAGGCGCGAAATTCAAATTTACTTTGAGACGACATCCCTTCGCGCCTTCATTTTTCAAATTTGCCGCCTTTTTCTACTGATCTGCTTGACCAAGTATAAATAATTATGGATCAATCTCATCTACCGGCCACATGTATAAAATTAAATCACCAATTTTAGATTTATGGCGACAACCGAGCTCTTGAAATAAATAACGGCAAATTGTTGCACAATAACATGACACTGAAATTTGTCAGTTTCTCATCCGCACCTCCTGATTTGATTGGTAACGACACAATCTTACAATCGAATTAACCACTTTTCTCGTCACATTCATATTAATCGAAATCGTTTGTGACCCCTTTATAATTATGACATGGGTAGGTAGTAAGTGCAATATTTTACTTATCGATATCATTTTATCGACTTATACCCGTGACTATTTTTTCTTTGCTATTCCTGGTATCATTTTATTTGTCAAACTCATGTCAATTTAGTTCGCGAGTTTATGGAGGCGACCTTAGCGAAACGAAAGGGTTATTTTTTTGCTTATTAAAGTTTACTTTTAATTTAGACAGATACAGTGTACCTATGTTTATTAGTACGTCGGTGGCTAACAAGCTTACGACCCACCTGATGGTAAGCGGTCACCGCATCCTATGGACTTTACACTCCAGGGGTGTTACATGCGCGTTGCCGACCATTTTAAAACTTATAAACTTCTTTTTTGGAGATCTCCTTAGACTTAAAGGTTCAATATCGCTTGTGAGTTTGGGATCGTAGACTATTCATAGGTACAGCGCGCCTTTGGACTGATTTGAAGGGTCCAAGGTGGCATCCAGGTGCTCCTGTCCAGAGGTGACATCAGTACCAGTGGCGGATTTCCCATAAGGCACAGTAGGCCCGGGCCTAGGGCGGAGAAATATTAGGGGCGGCAAATTGTGACCATAAATTCGCTGATGATAACAAAAAATAACTCAAAATTAGGCCAGGCAACGAATTCTCAAAAAAAGGTACCTATAGAGGGAAATGCTTGAAACACAATTTTTGACTTTGTACCTAACTTTATTTGGACTATCTAGGAGGTGAACATATCAAAAGTCCCCGGCCGTAGACCTTGAGCAGGGGGAAGAGAGAGGTTTGAAGGTCACATTTTTCAGTTTTTCGCTTATATCTCGGAAACTATGCGTTCTAACGAACGACATGATCATTATACAAAATGAATGTTGGTTAAATTTGCTACAAGCTATTTTTATGATATCTGGAGGGCCCTCCACACTTGTGCGTGAATCGCGGCGCGAAGCCGCGAACACGAGTGTGGCGTCGATTTCGCATATTGTTGACCTTCGCGCCTTGTTCCCCATTTATGGGGTTCCGTACCCCAAAAGGAAAAAAAGGAACCCTTATATATACTCGTGCGTCTGGCTGTCCGTCTGTCACAGCCTAATATTTTCTCCGAAACTGCTGGACCAATTAAGCTCAAATTTGGCACACATACGTAAGTTTGTGACCCAAAGATGAATGTGTAACGTAAATAAATGAATTTTAAAATGGATGTCATTTTTGGGGGGTAAATGAGAAAATTTAAAAATAAAGTTTTTGAAGCTATATTGTGTTACATATCAAATCAAAGAGCTCATTGTAAGAATCTCAAATATATTTTTTTATAATTTTAGGATAAATAGTTTAGCAGTTATTCAAGAAAATAGGCAAAAAAAATGTTTTTCTTGTTTCTTTTTTAGATTTTTTGAATGTTTTGTAGGTACATAAAAAGTCAATGTTATTGGTAAAACTGTCATTTAAAATGAAAAAGTATTTGCTTATTTTTTTCCTATGCTCATGTCACAAGGACGTATAGTTTCTGAGATATAATAAGCGAAAATGTGACCTTCAAACCAAACCCCCGCTCAAGGGGACTTTTCATATGTTCACCTTCTAACGAGTCCAAAAAATTTACTAATTTTATTGTAAGTAAAAAATGTGTCCAAAGCATTTCCCTCTATAATATATATTTTCGTTGCCTGATCTAAATGTAGTCAATATGATGGGTGCTGATGCTGAGAAAGGGGCGGCTACCAGGCTTGGGGCCTAGGGCGGCAAAGACTGCAAATCCGCCACTGATCAGTACTCAATATATGGGATCAGTCTACCCCAGAGTAAAGTATCGCCTCCCTTTATTGAGCACACCGAATTTTTTGGATACGAGCGCAGCCTCCCCAGCAAGGTGGCTACGAAATTATTGGACGTCACTGATGGAGATGTCAACACCGATCGAGGCTCCCAATACTCCCTGACATGGGAAGGGTTGTGCCTTGAAAAATGAGGTTTTCTTAGCGGTAAACGCGCAAAGTTGAGTCTTGGTGGGATTGAATTGAACTAAATTGTCCCTATACCACACCGAAACTCTGGATAGAATGCTCTCGATACCTGACACAGGTTTTTCACGACATTCTAGTATCACAGACCGAGTGATGTTGGCACGGCATGTGTTATACAGGTTGGTCCAAACCTTGACGTTCAAAATTTTTTTTTACATTGCTCATGCTGTGGGCTATTAGAAGGTATGTATGTTAGCCGACTTTTCGTAGTTTTCGAGTTATGATTTTTATTACTTTTAACTTTTGTTAAGAAATTCCGGGGTGAAGCAATTCATTTATTTAAAAAACTATTGAACTTTTTTAAATGTTTCTTTTTGTAACATAATCCTTGACAAACGGCGCTTTTCAAGGACTTTTGGTTATTTTAGAAACTGCACATAATTTGTCAGAGACGCCGGTCAAAGGAACTGAGGTGAAAAGCTTCCAAATTAGTAATTCATTAAAAAATCCTCTTTTGTTATTTCTACCATTATTTAACGGGGTCACTTCCCCATCGCTATTTCATGTTATCAGTGCAAATACCACGAACAATTATTAGAAGGCATAAAAGCAAAGCAAAGCTTCACCCCGGAATTTCTTAACAAAAGTTAAAAGTCTCGAAAACTACGAAAAATCGGCTAACATACTCGTATATGGGGTATATTCTGATAACCCACGACGAGGATTCTAAAAAAAATTTTTGGGCGTCAAGGTTTGGACCAGCCTGTATACAGGGTGGCTAAAAAATAGCTGCGTTTCCGTTGCCAGGGAGGTTTTGGGATTATACTGAGCAAGTTTTACTATGAGTCCAACGGTACCCCTAACCAAAGTCGCGTAAAAAAAAATTTGGCTGTTTCCTACATTTTGGCTGGTCCATTTTCTATGGGAGGGTAACTTTTTTTCGCTATTTCGGGGTTGGTCCCGTAGTAAAAGTTGCTCAGTATAATCCCAAAACCTCCCTGGCAACGGGAATGTAGTTATTTTTTAGCTATCCCTGTATAGTACTGTCGTCCGCAATTATCGATGAATGTCGTCGATAGGCAACATGTCACAGATATGCAGCAGCAGTAGCTATTGGAGCAGCCGGCCTAGCCAAGGTTACAATCGCTATCGGTTCGACAGCGAAAAGCATTATGTCTCTCTATCACTCTTCCTTATTATCAGTGTGACAGTTACAGTTGCGTTTCGATCGCTACAGAGCGTAAGCGATTGGCTACGCGGCCAGGTTCCGTCTACTACGGCTCATATGCGCCTGCCGGACAAAGGGCTAGCGATCCATTTGCATAGGTAGTCTCTTGGACAGTCCATAACATGGTAACTTCGACAGGAGACCCCTAACGGAAAATATGCGCTAACATGGGACACAACTCTGAAGCACTCGGCCCGCTCGCCTTATAAAACGAAAGCATAGCAACTCCCGCCGAATATCCCTCTGCTTGATAGAAGTTTCTGGCATAGAGTATTCGTACTGCGGGATGGTGGGTAGTAGGGCGCTACCGCCGTCTTTCAAAGTCGTGTTCGAGGCAAAAAGAGTACCTAAAAGATCGGCTTTCTCTTTTGCGCTGTGGGCCAGAATACCATCCGCATTTCACACTTCACAGTGGTGGTAAATACGACTGACAAAAGTTTCCCTGCTGCCTTTTGGCAAGGCGGAGAGGTAGTCTTTTGCCCATTTTGGCGCCCCCCCCTTGGACGGCGCCCGGGGCACGTGCCCCCTCCAACCCCCCCCTAGTTACGCCACTGATTATATTCTTTGGATAGAGCTGTCATATATATCGTGCTATGAATGCTATGTTCTCGATCTCGGTTCGTAGACCTAACGGCAGGCATGGCTCTCTCCGCGATTTCGTCGCTTTGCTACAGGTAGCTAAAAGTACATCCTTACCACACCAATTTTGGTGGCTAGCCATAAATCGCGCGTGGCGCTGTCGCCACCTAGCGGCCATATCTGTCCTGATCGTAACAGACGCGTTTTGTTAGAGAGTGAGTCTTAGTACTATTATTTATTCTAATGGCTACGGATATCGACTTTGCCACATTTCACTTTAAATTCTTACTGTACTTATTGCAGACGTAGATCGATGTTCTTCTAGATATAGAGATAAGCATTGCTCGGAATTAAAACTTTTAAGGTATGCTAGGGAAAGATTGGACTATATTTTGACGAAATTGATAAGTTTTCAGGCTGTTTGGCTTTAGGTCGTACCTATGTAAGTAATTTCAAATACAAACATTATACATACCTAATAAAATTGTTACTGAAGTAAAGCAAAAATATACTGGACCGCATCAAGTACCTAGTGTATAGTTCGTTTTTTTAGCATTAGAAATAAGGTAAACAATCATGATGTGTCTTTTAATTGAAAAACACATTTTAAAAATAAGTTACGGCAAATATGTATTAACGGCCTCCTAGCCTAGTCGGTAGTGACCTTGCCTACGAAGCAGGAGGTCCCGGGTTCGAATCCTGGTAAGGGCATTTATTTGTGTGTTTATCACGAATATTTGTTCCTGAGTTATGGATGTTTTCTATGCATTTAAGTATTTATATATATGTGTATATTATATATATCGTCGTCTAGTGCCCGCAACACAAGCCTTATTGAGCTTACTGTGGGACTAGGTCGATCTGTGTAAAATTGTCCTATAATATTTATTTATTATTATTTATTTATTTATTATATGTAGCAATTAATACATTGGGGTCTTGATCCCCGCTCCGGATCATTCCTGGTCCAGAGGTTATCTATTGCGATTCAACGCGGAAACGCAGCGAGCGTGGTGGGGACTTTTGCGCCTGGAATGACTCGGGGTGGGTTATTTGATTAATTTGGTTTTTTGTGTGTGTTTTTTTTAAATGATTGTTGGTGTTTTTGTATTTTATGCCTATTTGTATGGAATGTGTATTTATAGTTTTGTTGTGTATTAGTTTTAAGATAAGTGATGGAGGTTAGATTAAGTACCTAATATTGTTTTAGTTATTGTATTTTTTGGACTAGTTGTAGATATATGTACCTATTTATATATTAGTGGATAAGTGACATGTAATATTAATTTAATTGACATTAAAGATTCCAGTATTAATACAATCATATATATTCTTCTGCTTTCATAAGTAATAGTTTTTGATTTTTAAAAAGCGTTTTTCAATTAAAAGACATGTCAAGATCGCTTACCTTCTTGCAAGTTCTTTCTAATGCAAAAAAAATACGAACTATAAATGTAGTAAATGAAGTGATTTTTAATTTCATGAATTGGAATAAACTCTTCAATATAGCAACTTTCAAAAATCGACATTATCTATTAAGTAGGTACCTACCTACTAGTAACTAAAATAGATAGGACCAACTTGGACAAACTTAGGCGGTCACAATGGGAATGTATATATTCTCATTAAATTTGTCCCCGGCGGCTACAAGAAAAATTTAACGTTTAGTTTATTAGAATTCAGGTTTTGACCCGATCCAATCTTGCCCTAACATACCTCAAGTCTGTCTCTGGCCGCACGCCGTCGCCACGAACTAAAGGAAATGAAATATTTCCCCGACAATATATCGACATGTATTGGTCCAAGCCATCTTATTGTCTGGAGCCTGGGATTTATTTGCCATTGAATGGACTATAATTTTTTTTATTGCCCGCGTACCTTTTCTATAAGTAATGATTTTCCGACTATTTATTTTGGTCACAATACCGATTCGATTTTTGGGGATTTGTCCGGTCTTTGTGGTTTGTTCTATTGTGTCGCTTTTGAATTGATTCTTTGTGTCATTCGTTTTGTACGGCCGGCTGTTATTACAGCAGCGCACCTACGTATTAAATTAATATCTAACATATGTCTTCCCAGTTTTGACACAGAAGTAGGTAATAGTATTATGTCTTTGGTATTATGTTATGATATCTAAGATGAATTACGTACGGCATAATAGAATTAGAAAATTTACGTCAGTTAACGTTTCGTTAACCTCTCGTCTGTCTAATGATAAGGATCCTGACCAAAATTTTAAGCTCGCGGTTGTTTTAAGGATGACTCACGTTAGACCGGGTCAGAGCTTCCGGCGCTTACTTCTTCTATGACTGATGACAGGTGATCACGTGATGCTTTCCATAGAAAACGATGCGCCGGAAGTTCCGGGTTGGATATGGTCCGGCCTAACGTGAGTCATCCTTATGCGGCAAACGCGTTTAACGCGATGCGTTTGCCGTACACGGTACACCATTTTACATGATCAAACATCACACATGGTTTTGCGCGGTAAACGCAGCGGTATTAAGCGCAATGTAATTTTTCTTACATTCCGTTGGCCGCATGCTTTTAACGCTGCGTTTATCGCATAAAACAATCGCACACTTTAGTCATTTTTTTCTTTTTTCCGAGTTGTCTTTCAGATTTTCTGGAGATCTCTCCACATTGGTAAGCACATATGACGGATACATCTGTAAGTACGAGTCGTACGTATGTCCCTAGCTTATTTAAGCGCTTCTCTTTTATTTAAACTTACATCTATTGGACATAAAAACTGTTAACAAATAGTTTCCGGGATGTTTGAGCTAATAAACGATTAGAGCAATACCAATTTGTTTTCTTCAGACAGGGTTGTTTATTCCCATTGCTTACAGGGCATGTACAGTCAAGGAATTTAAATTCCGACCCATTTCGTACTTTGTCACAGTGACAATCAATATGAAAGCCGCTAGAGACCTCATACGGTTGTCACTGTGACAAAGTACGAAATGGGTCGGAATTTAAATTCCTTAAATGTACTTTAAATAAACTGAATAAAGTAGGGACACAACTGGCATACAAGCTTACATGTCAACATGTTAAGTACTTAGTAAGTTAGTAACAGCTAAACTGTGGAATGAACTGTCGCTCGCGGTATTTCCGGAGCGATACTTACTTCATTCAAATTCAAGAAAAGAGCGTACTTCCATCTTAAAAGTCAGCAACGCACTTGGTCTTCTTCTTCCTCGTTTCCTCATGACTGAGAGTCGCGACCACATCACCGCCGAGTTTCTTACCTCTTGGTCCCATATTGGGACACCCTCTTCATTTCGGGCAGAGGTGTAGGGTTAGAGCCGGTGTAGCTTTATTTGACGTTCATAAGCGCATTGTAATATTCTCTAGCCGCCCAGACGTCAAACCTTGCCAAGGAAATTTGAATTTTGATTTATTGAAACAAAGATTCAAATTAGAATGGCACATCAGACATCTTTTTATAGGTCTCTGGGCGGCTAGAGGATATGCCTACTTGAAAAATAAACTTTCTCTTCTTCTGTTCTTTATCTGTTCATGTTCCTTTATTATGTTCATGTGCCCATAGCAATTCCAGATCCGCTCGAGTTTGGTAAGTTCTTGTAATAACGCGTAGGAGAAAGGGTATCTTTATTGCCAGCCCGCGATAAATACGGACGGCATGCATCTCGCAAGGCCGGCCC
Source organism: Cydia fagiglandana (assembly GCF_963556715.1). NCBI lineage: Eukaryota > Metazoa > Arthropoda > Insecta > Lepidoptera > Tortricidae > Cydia > Cydia fagiglandana. Next base: position 5,532,063 of record NC_085943.1, read on the forward strand.
GATGTGTGGAAATATATTTCCTTTTAGAATGTTAGCCGATATCCTGAAAACACAAGTACTTACGTAAAATGACATGTATCTTACCAAATAGTGAATAGAATCAGGCGTTACTTTGCGGAAATCCATATTAATTCAAACTAAAATATTACTTTGCTAATCCGCGAAAAGATAACGTGCTAGTCAATCAGCACCACCATTCTACCACCACCACCACTACCACCATTCCACCATTCCACCAACATTCTAGACCATTCTAGACAGGTCATTCCGTTGCCGGGCGTCAGACCGTCAACAACTCCTGAGGATGCCTCGTAGAGAGGCGAAACACGTGTGGAGTATTATTCTTTTGGTGGTGGTTTGTTATATTTATTTGCGTATTTATTTTTGCGGTGGGAGGGTGGGAATATTAATTGCATGTAAAAATACGCAAGTAAGTATAACGGGTTAGCACTGATTGACTAGCACGTTATCTTTTCGCGGATTAGCAAAGTAATATTTTAGTTTGAATGTATCTTACGTATACCATTCTTACCTATAGGTACGTACAGCCCGTACAGGCAGGAAAAATGATTAGGATTTATTTTCTTACTCAAACATATTTAAGAACAAACCTACAATACTACTCGTTTGCTTATCATGCCTCATTTTCTATATCATAAAACTCTCACAATCAGCGTGAGCGATCATCAAAGTAACATAACAAAATCAAGACATTAACAAATTGTCAATCATAATCGGCCTATATCATTATTTAAGAAAAATGCTTAGGCATAGCTTGTTTTTTTTTAAGCATTAGAAAATAACTAAGCGATCTTGACGTGTCTTTTAGTTAAAACGCTTTTTAAAAATCAGTAACTACATATTAGGTAGGTACCTACTTATGAAAGCGAAATAATGTAAGACACGTCAAGATTGTTTACCTTCTTGTTAATGCTAAAAAACGAACTATAGTACCACGCCAAAGTTTCATTTTAGATATTTGTTTGGCAAATACACGGTCACTGCCTCAACCAATCTCACAATATTAAAAATAAAAACCTGCAACACACGATGACAAGCGATTCCATTAGTATATTGACTTGAGAGACATCACAAGTGAACATTTTTATTGTAAATTTCTTAAAAAGATTTTTGTGCTCTTACAGCAAAATAAACAACAGTTTCTGTATTGACTAAATTAGATAAGGCATTATTCAGAAAATAGCTTATCTATTATCTAACTAAATTTAGAAACCAATTGTGACGTTACACAGCAAAAGGTACCTTATGGCGACTGGCGCTTACGTCGCATAGTACCGCTATAATATTGGAGCGGCGTTAATAATAGCGAAAGCGCCAACCGCCATAAGGTACCTTTACCCGTGAGATGTCACAATTAATTAGAAATTTCTAAGTTACATATTGATGTAATACTTAAGCGTAAATTTTAATTATGGACAGACTTACTTCTTTGTTTTAGATATAATAGATATACCTAAATATAGAACCTGCATAAGCGTCTATATTTTGTCCATACAAAAGGTAATATATCCTGTATCGATAGGCTTATGTAAATTATATTTTAGTATACACCTTAAAGTAGGTATATGATACTATAGTAAATACTATATAATATGATATTAGCTCTTCAAACTATGTCCATGCTGCGTATTTAAAACTAATGTTGTACAGTAAGGTAAACGTGCTAGTGCTCGACACAAGTTAATGCCCAATAGATGACACCTTGCTGTCACCTCTATTGAACATGACCTATGTTTCAAGATGACATGTACTGGAACCGCGTCGAGCAGGCCCCAATTTCACCACGGCTACAATTAACATCAACATCATCAACATCAACATTTATTCAGCAAATAGGCCACAAGGGCACTTTTACACGTCAACATTGAATTTACATAAAAGCAAAAATAATAACATCAACAATTTTACAAAATATTACTAACAATTCAATCTAACGTATTACAATTACTAAGAGATGTATATGGTCTCTTAATGTCGAATTACATACAAAATACAGATACAAAACACACAAAAAAAAATCTATAATATTTAGAGGTGTAAAAGTCTCTAGGTGTCAGAACTATAAGATTATAGTTTATCAAGTTATCCTTAGAGATGTATAAGGTCTCCAAGAGTAAATATCCTGTATAATTATACATTCATTAAGAGAAAAGAAACATACGAGAGCAGAATGAGGCGTCTCACTGAAATTAATTAATAAATAAAGTTACTAAGTATAATAGCTCGTGTTAGCTTAAACAGACCAGTCTCCACAAACAGCACCCGTTCACGAGTATGACGCGTATCTCAGCCATCGCCTCCCTCAACCTTCATTCGGGAAAGTGGCGACCCGATCAACGACGCCACCGTAAGCAAAGACTTTTAAGCGAGCATGACATGTTGAAGCTACCGGCCTTTATTAATATTAAAATAGAAATAACATGTAGCTGTAAGACACGGCATTTTGTGCTCATATGTTACATAAAAAGACAGTATAGCTTCACATAATTACTAGCCTAAGTTGACTTAGAGATGTAAAGGTCTCTAAGTGTCAGAAACATTAAAAATATAGGTATTTACAATCAAAAATAAAAATCAAATAAATAAATATGTACTTAGAGATGTATAAGGTCTCCAAGTGTCCAAAACTAAAATTAGATTAAACAATATAATCAAGCGAGAACATCATTGTCTCATGTGTCAATTCTACTGGACACTAGCATATTTAATTCACAATGTAAAAAAAACAATATTTATTTAATTCTTATTATACTAATGAAATCAAGCTACTGGCTTAAAGGCATATCTATCGTTTATGAAATCATTTACAGTGTAGTACGCCTTACTTAACAAGGAGCGCTTAATGTGAGACTTAAATTTGTAAAGTGGTAAATTCACTACATCAGTGGGGACTTTGTTATAAAAACGTGTACAGTTCCCGACGAAAGACGTACTAACCTTACGGAGGCGGTGGGCGGGCACAGCAAGCTTATGCTTGTTTCTAGTGTTATAGTTATGGATATCACTGTTAACCTTGAATTCGTGGATGTTTTTCCGAACATACATAATATTCTCCAGTATGTATTGAGATGCAACGGTAAGAATGTTAACTTCTTTGAATTTCTCTCTTAGGGATACTCGAGCGCCCAGTCCATAGATGGAACGTACAGCTCGTTTTTGTAGCACAAATATTGTCTGAATATCTGCCGCTTTTCCCCACAACAGAATTCCATAAGACATAACACTATGGAAGTAACTAAAGTATACCAGCCTGGCCGTCTCTACGTTTGTTAGCTGTTTGATTCTCCTCACTGCATAGGCTGCCGAACTAAGTTTTCCGGTTAGAGTGCCTATATGTGCATGCCATTGCAGTTTGGAGTCTAGAGTGACTCCCAGGAAAACAGTTCGATCCTCAAATTCCAGCGTATCACCTTTTATTTTAATCTTGCTGTTATTTACCTGCTTGACGTTAGGTAGCGTAAACTTGATGCATTTGGTTTTCTTGGCGTTCAAAAGCAAATTGTTTGCCGTAAACCAGTTTACTATGGTAGATAGCGCGTCATTAATGGTGTCGAAGCTATTTTCCTTTCTGTCCACTTTAAATATAAGGGAAGTGTCATCTGCAAATAACACTATATCATGTCTATCTTGCACAACTTTTGGTAAGTCATTAATGTATACCAAAAACAGGAAGGGACCAAGAATTGAATCTTGAGGCACTCCGAGGGCTACCGGGGACCCCGCCGATTGAGCTCCATTAATAACTACTCGCTGAGTTCTATCCGAAAGGTACGATGAGACCAGGTCAAGGGCACTAGCTTTTATCCCATAGCGGCTTAATTTTCTCTTTAAATTTTCGTGATCAACGCAATCAAATGCCTTTGACAGATCACAGAAAATTCCAACAGCATCTTGAGCTTTTTCCCAAGCATCAAAGATGTGTTTTAGAAGTACCGCACCGGCGTCAGTAGTTGATCGACCTTTGGTGAAACCAAATTGATTGCTATCAAGCAGTTTGTTTCTGTTGAAATGTGCCAATAGTTGATTCAGAATAAGTTTCTCGAACACTTTGCTTAATGCCGGTAGTATTGAAATCGGTCTAAAGTTCGTGGGATCTGTTCTCGTTCCTGATTTAAACAGAGGGATAATTTTGCTATGTTTCATAATATCTGGAAAAATTCCAGCATCAATGCATCTGTTGAAAATCTCAGCTAAGTATGGTGTAATTGACTCAATAATGGAATCTAATACTTTGACAGACAGGCCCCAAAGATCTTCTGTTTTCTTTAAATTTAAAGACCTAAAAGTCTTAAGAACTATATTCGGAGAGACATACGAAAATTTGAAGATTTCTGTACATTCTGCCACATTTGTCTTCAAAATTTCTTCAGCGACGTCTGGAGATGAATTAAGGGATCTTGTTGTTTCTACCGGGATATTAGAGAAAAACCGCTCAAAATGATCTGCCACTTCACGGTCGGAACTTACTAAAGTGTCAGCAATTCGTAGGTTGTAGTGAGGATCCTTCAGTTTACGTTTTCCAGTTTCATTGCTGATAACTTGCCATACAGTTTTGACTTTATCGCTGGAATTTAGGATCTTTTTCGACAAATAATCGGCTTTAGCGGCGACACACAACATCTTAAAAGATTTAGAATAATTCTTGACGTACTCCAGAAATTCCGGTCTTTTATCAGTTGCCTTTAAATCATATAAGTCGTAGAGCCGGCGTCTTTTCTCGTGAATATCCGGTGTAGCCCAGTCATTAAACTTAGTCTTGGCCTTGCTTTGCATCTTTTTCTGAATGAAACAGGCATCAAATTCCTTTTTAATACAATTAAACAACTCGGAACTCAAACAGTCAGGGTTTTCCTGGGTACATGAAAGACAACATAATTGTTTAGTAATATTACGATTGAATAAACCTAGGCGACTTTCGGAAATCGGCCTGCACAAAGTGTCTTGAGGAATTTCTTCAGTTTTCCCGTTGAAAGAAGCTTTTAGTCCACAGTGGTCAGAACTTAGGTTGTTAATAACAGATTTACTAATCGCGTCATTATTACTAAAGATGTTATCTATACATGTAGCACTGGTTGCTGTGACGCGAGTAGGCTCACAAAATAAATTGACTAAATTGAAGGATTTAAAAGTATTTAGTAACCTTCCACATAATGGCGAATTTTCTAGCAAATTAATATTGAAATCACCACATACAATTATATTTTTATGACTTCCAAAAACACTACTAAGTACTTCATCTATGACTGCTTCGAATAAGTTATAGTCTGCGGATGGGGGCCTGTACACGCATATAATTATAAATTGTTCCAATTCAACCAACACAAGAAAGTTCTATAAGGCGTTCCACAGACATGTCAACAATGTCTTTACGCTCTTTACTTTTTAAATTATGTTTTACCATTATCAATGACCCGCCGCGATTGCAAGATCTCCTAAAAAATGAACTTACTATACTATGATTATTGAAATTAAACATAAATTCATGACCTTTAAGCCAGTGCTCAGTTCAGAATCAGAATCAGAATCAGAATATTTATTGGTAAAAGCAGTTTTACATAGTTATACAGAGAATGTCAATATTCGAGCACTGTATTAACAAATCAATTTCGTGTTCCTTACAGGTAAATCCTTGGATATTTTGATGAACTAAGTTCAATAAATTGGTTTTACCAAACATACTAGCATCACAGTGATCAATAGGAACGGAGCCGGCTGGTGCACACGTTGTCGTAGCGATTAGTTTAAATTCAAATCACCAGGCGGCTCCATCTCAATCCCTACGCTACCAAGGCGTAAAATACTACGCGACTTAAGGCTATTAGACGCCGTGCTAGCCACGACGGGGTCTTCAATATTATATGCTAATAGGTTAGCACACTCTACTAGACATCTTCTCGGTAGGTAGGTCCTCTTATGGGGCATAACAAAATCTTCTATAAATTTATTCGTATCAAAATACGAAATCGTACTACTGTACAATGAAAGGTTATACAATAAAGAATTGTAATGAAATACCCTCTTATTGACCTTGCTCGACATTCTATAAGGGAGCGCACAGATAATTATTTTAGCAACCTCTCCCCGGTCAATCGCCGACAGCGTAGCGGATAATTTTAAGATATCTCGCTTAGTACAGTCTAAACTATTCCCTAATAAAACTACAAGTGTCGAGTCGCGGTCAAACTCGCCCGCAGAAATACATTCGATCAAACGATCGACAGAGGCTCCCGGGTGACAGTGGTTGACGACGCCCTGCGACAAGCGCTGCGCCAGCAGCACGCCCAGGCCGGCGCCCACCTCGTCCGAGTACAGCACGGTGCGGCGGCGGCGGTGAGGCCGCCCCAGACCCGGGGCGGGGCGGCGCTGGTGCTGGCGAGGGAAGGCCAGGCGGCGGGGGTGCCGGCGAGGGGAGGCCAGGCGGCGATGGAGTTGGCGAGACAGGGCTCGGCGGGGATGGCGCAGACTCGACGTAGGTGAGCAGCGATAAAGCCAGCTTGACAAGGCTTGGCGGTGAAGGGGCCGGCTCGACGAGGCACGGCAGCGATGGAGTCGGCTCGGCGAAGCCCGGCCCCGATGGAACCTGCTCGACGAGGCTCGGCGGTGACAATGGCGGCAAGGGCGGCGGGTCTCCGAGGCCGGGGGCGGGCTCGGTGTGGCCGCGCAGCTCGGGCGCGCGGGCGGCGCGCGACGCGAACAGGGCGCGCAGCGCGGGCGAGTCCGGCGCGGCGGGGCGGGGCGGGGGCCGCGGCGAGTCCATACGCAGAGTGTAGCCGCTCCCCGGTTCTAGAACATTGTTCATAAATGCTATGTATTCCTGTAACGCTTTACTTGACAGTTCGTCTCTATTATTTAAGTTTTTCAACTTTAATTCTAATTTTTCTAGTTCATCGGAGCGATGATTCAATTCTTCTACTGTCCGGTCTAGTTGGTATTGGCAGTTTAGAAGTTCATCGCTTAAGGCGACACTGTTACATTTGGATTGTATTTTTTTGAATATTGAATTATGGCGTTTTAGCAAAAGTTTAGATTTCTTTATGAATCTACTAAGTTTTAAATATTTTTTTATTTTTTTGGATCCTTTCAATGCGACTCTAATATCACTACTGCCTTCAATGTGCACAGAACTTTTTAAATTTACTGTTTCTACCGTCGGGGAGAACCCTATGCTATCATCGACTGAATCTACATCAAAGCTATTAATTTCAGCAAAAATACTTAAATTATTGTCTCGCAGTGCGGAGTGGCCGGAACAATACTTGCAGCTATGTTTTGATTCAGACTCCTCCAGCTGCTGTTCTAAGTCCTGGATGCGTTGTAATGCCTGCTCATGTATCTCCTGACAACTCTTGAACTGATCAACGGCAGCTTGAAGTTCATCCCGCTGGCCCTGGATGTCTTCGAACTCAATATCCTGGTTAGCGAGCTGAGACTTGAGGGTTGTGTTTATTCTAACAACTTGCTCAAATTGCTCTGCACTCTCTTCCTGTTCTTGAAGGAGTCTTTTGTTCAATTCATCAGCTGTTTTCAGTTCTTTCTGTAATTGCTGCATTTTAGCAACCAGGACATCTCTGCGTGTAGTCATCTTAGTAGTTTGTGCTGTAAACATATTGGTAGTGTATGACATCTGAGCAAAGTAGATGAATGAATTTCAATGCTTGTAGCAGAATATACTGATTTAAAAAAAAAAATGTAAACTACAACTGACTAGATTTGTAAGTGATAAACTTCTTTGATTTTATACAATAAACTTTATAATTCGCTGTTTTGTAAGTTAACTGCTTACCGCAGGGTATGATTTTATTGTTTTTGAGGTGATTTAAGAATGAATTAAGATATTATGGTATGTTAAAATCCTGTTATGTTTTAAACAAAGTTCTCCTCAAAACGTATGAAGGTAGCAAAAGAAAGTATAACAATTAGAAATCCTGGAGAAATAAACTAAAAACTAGGCTTATAAATTATGAAAACAATACTCATCTGTAAATATCTTCGGTGAAATACAGGCAAATACGGTGTAATTTTTAAATGTGGAACGTTACATCGTTGACAGTTTCCATGTTTTTTGCCGTCAATATATTTCTTCTTATGTTAATGTAACACTTTAGATAATGATATAGCACTGTAATTGCGACGTGAAGGTTCTATTTATCACCATAACTTGTTAATTATTTCATTATAATAATTATAATTACTTATTTAAATACACAGAGCTAATTTGACGTTTGTTCCCGGCCAGTGTTGCCAGTGAACTCCTTTGTCAGTGACATACTTAATATGTCGAGCGACAGGTGACATATTACAATTTTATAAAATATTTTCTATAGAAATACTTACAGACATGACAGGCATTTCGCTACGATTGTATGTATTACAATTATGTTGTGAAACAAGAATTATTTTTTCTAGTCGACATATTTGTAGAATTGTCGGTGAATCTTGACAGGAAATGAGTTATATGTCGGAATTTCGTTACAATTGTAGTGTTTCTTGTGACAATCGTCATAAACTTAGCAAGAGAAATATCTGTTTTTTCCGATATAATAAGGTTTTTTTTTAATAATACAATGATGGTGGCAATCGGGAATACGGCCCGCCCGATGGTAAGCGGTAACCGTAGCCCATGGATGCCTGTGACGTCAGCAACAGTGATGTTTTACAATTGTCGCATATGTCAATCTGCCATTGTTAAAAATTTCTACGCAGTTTTACGAACCTTAGCTACAGGTTTTACATTCAGCTTTTCTTCATTCAATCACAAATATCTGGGAGACCGAGCTTTGCTCGGTAAACATATAAAAACTCAAAAATGCGCGTTTTTCGGAGATCTAGCTAGATCGATTTATCGCCCTCAAAAAACCCCATATACTCGTAGCTAATTTCATTGAAATCGTTAAGAGCCGTTTTCGAGATCCCTGAAATATATAAGATCGTAAGATCAGGCATATCGTGAAATTCCTAGGCATATCGTGAAACGTGAAAATCTTTGACTCGTTCCCTGAGTCGACGGAGCCCCGCTACGCGGGACTTCTATTTCTGGGCAGTTTGCCCTTCGGGCATCTGAAGCAACCTAATGTGACTATCGTCAAAACATTACACAGGAACATTACGATCTGCGTGAGCTTACGATCGGCCGCCGACATATATACAAATAAATAAACAAGAATTGCTCGTTTAAAGGTGTTATAATATATAGAAGCGGCAAAGATCCAAAAGAACCCTACCAATTTATGCGGAGTTTCTGAACCCAGCCAACTGTCGCTTGAAATCTAGGAATGCCCCTTACAGTATCTTCAAGGGCCTTGTCGGTAGTTGTTTCAACCTGAAGCGTGAGTGGTCACAGTCGTGGAACTCATTGATGGCGGGAAAGCTGGGCTCCGGAATCACCCCAGGTGCCATAATCAAAGGATCTGACCTCCCAAGACGGCACTGGTGCAACCTCAACAGACTTCGCACTGGCCATGGTCGTTGTGCTTACTACAAACACCGCTGTGGATGGGTGGAATCCCCGGCTTGCATTTGTGGCGCGACTGTACAGACAATCCAGCATATTATAGAGGATTGCCCCATAACGCGCTATGCCAACGGACCTCCTGAAGACCTGATCGTCCTTAGCGACGAGGCCACCAAGTGGCTGATTGGACTTAATCTGTGTTTATAACTGTTGTTTTCTGTTTATCATACCATGCCATACGATTAAATAAATAAATAATATGTAGAAATAAGTAATGTGATTATCTGTAAACCGCTAAGTATTTCTTACACGCGGTTTATCCATTACCAAAGGAACCAAACGGATCCCATTATTTTACGTGGAACAAAAATAGTGAACGAGTAACTTGAGTATTTAAATTGAGTTGTACCGAAAAGTTAAGGGTAATATCACACGTGCGGTTGTGCTGAATCTGTTGAATATTGGGCATAAGTTGTGCATTAACTTTGGAAGTTTGTTTTATTTTATACTCATGGACATATATATTACTTCGTAAGGACGCGGCTAACGAGCACTAAAAAGGGGGCCGCTACATGGGTGTGATATTTGCATTTATCACACCCCGGCGCTCAGTCGTGTGGCGAATTGCGCAGTAGAAAGTTGTCACGCAGCATAACACAAAAATGCCTTATTGCGTTGTAAAAGGGTGCAAAAACCATTATAGGAAGTATAAGAAAAAAAATGGGACCTCATATCATCGGTAAGTAATTTCCAATTAGGTTTATTTATTGCTTAAAACCAATTTTAAACGATAATTTTATTTCATTCTCACGCGCAACTGATGTTCGCTCGTACGTCATAGCGCTAATGCATTAACCTTGTAAGGACGTCATTTCTCTTTGGAAGTTATTATGAAGTAGAAATGCATAATGCGTGATTTGTATAGGTAAATTTACTTAAATATGATTAGTTGATTACCTACCGGATATAATTACCGAAATTAAAGTACCTATTGTCTGACTTACAGAGTTTGTTCCCGTTTCTTTTACATAATTATTAAAAACATTCAAAATAACAAGATCAAGTATTTGTTATTGTTTTATTCGTTGACTTAGGTACCTAGTATATTAATTCTTGTCAGGTATAAGTTTTTAATTAACTGTAGGTAAAACTCAAAAAAATTTAACAGGTGAGCGCTAGGAACAAAGCGCGCATTTTCAAACACCGATTAATTCACATCGCTGTATTTATTACTTTCCATTACCTACTTATATTTTTGCATCATGTTTGTGGACAGGTGGCACGCTCTCGTTTCGGAGGCCAAGATTCTCTTTGGATCACTGAGCCAAAATAGTTAGTTAGTTTGTATTGCTGTATAGATTCCTTCTTTTTTACTCTACCTGTTTTGCAAACAAGAAACTGACAGAAATAGTTGTTCGCCGCATTTTACCCGCGAAAGCTCGGGAGGTACTTATCGAACTGTACTGCTGTAGCTAGTAGCTCGGCCAACTTGTCGACCTTGACAGAGCCGGCTTAAGGCTCCTCTTCACGTTGGGCCAACGCCAACGCCAACGAGGGACGCAGCCATGCGGTAGAATGAGATAGCAATATCACTTGCTCCTTCTAACGCATAAATGCGTCTCTCGTTGGCGTTGGCGTTGGCCCAACGTGAAGAGGAGCCTTTACACAGGGCGGCACACCGCACGGCGCGAATGTTTAAAATATTGCATTGCCGCCTGAGACGATAATGACATCACGAAATAACGTAGAAGAACGGAAACTTAGAAGGATAAGTTCGCCCATTTTAATACAATAAATATCGTTTTGATTAACCATAAACTTATTCGACGCTCCTCTGATATAAACCGCGAATAAACTTAACAAGCCTTGTACGCCCGTACAAAGTTATCGCGAGAGTCGAGCTCACGTAGTTGTACGCAGTGTGTAACAGATGGCGCTTTTTTGCTGACATGAAGCTCGCAACAGGCAATTCGTATGCATGCGCTCATCCATAGTTTATATCTATGTTTATACTAGGGAAAAAGTGGAATATAGATTTACACCTATCCTACCTTATTTCGATGAGCTTTTACTTTTGCATTTTAAAATTAGTTTCCAAGTAAACTATATTTATTGAATTTTGGCTACGGAGCCCTGAAAATCCGATGCTTTCTTGTCAAGCTAACAATTAGCGCCATTAGTAATAGTTTTACGAAAGTACCTACCTACTGTAAAAAATAAGTGTTATAATAATGATTTTGCAATTTAGGGAAAATTACGCCTAAGTCGCTATGGTGATTAGTTTGGTTTCCTCACAGTTTCCCTCACTGCCACATCAACTGGTAAATATCAAATGATATTTAGTATTTAGTATACGTAAGTTCGGAGAAACTTATTGATAAGTACGTAGGAGTAGGCTTTGGAAATCAATAAGGCCTAGTTCATGTGTGTTGTGTTTTGCTTTCAATTGAAAATTTATGTTCGTGGGCAAATTAAGCATTCATACTTTGATATCATTATCAATATGAATTACATTAAACATTAGACATAAATATGCATTAATATATATACATTAGATCCAAAGCATAATTTGGTTATATACTCAAAACATTAACAAAGCAACTGCTTACATTTAAACAATCATTTAATATTGTACCTTATTATGATAAAATAAGGTAAATAATTGAAACAGTTTTCAAACGTATTTTAAGTTATTTTAATTTAATTACGTCACCTAAATATTAACATAGTATTATTAGTATCGGAGTAAATAATGCATTGCATTAATGTTGATTTGATTGAAGCTATACAGGAATTACAGAGGACTATTCGGATTTCTAACTTTATTACCTACTTATTTTCACATCTATTGATTTGATATCAGGGCAGGCGTGTCTCACTCCGCAATTTCGTCGCTTTGCTACAGGTAGCTAAAAGTACATCCGTTCGGCCCCAATTTTGGGGTTTGCCATAAGCCGCGCGTGGCGCTGTCGCCACCTAGCGGCCATATCTGTGCTGATCGTAACAGACGGTCAGACGCGTTTTGTTAGAGAGTGAGTCTTCTGTATTAGTACTATTATTTATTCTGTGATCAGGGGTAGTGATGAGCTGTTGAGGGGAATTTCTATACATTTTTAATTTTCCGGTAACTCGCCCGGCTAGATTCGTCACTCAAGAAAATACTATTTGTTCGTGTGTTAATATATTTGAATTCCTTACATTTCAATATTTTTTTAAAATATGTTTAGTTACTTTAATAAAGTATATTCTCAATGTTACTGGGAATTTCCCATATTGCTTGGAAATTTCCTAATGTTACCACAAAAATTACCGAGCTAAATCAAGTCAAAACTGCTCAATTCAAATCTCGAATCATTATAAGATCAAGATGAAATTTCAAATGTTCTAATAGGGTTCACCATTGCCTATCGATTACGATGAGTGGCGAAGGACTAATCCTCTTGTTAAATCCGTGTGATAATTGGTAGATTAGGCTGCTAATATTTAACTACATATCACTTATCTTGAATCGTTGACGACCGGTCTGGTCTAGTGGGTAATGACCCTGCCTGCGAAGCCGATGGTCCTGGGTTCGAATCCCGGTAAGGGCATTTATTTGTGTGATGAACAGAGATATTTGTTCCTGCGTCATGGGTGTTTTCTATGTATACAAGTATGTATTTATCTATATAAGTATGTTGTACAAGCTATGCTTAGTTTGGGGCTAGGTCGATCTGTGTAAGATGTCCCCAATATTTATTTATTTATTTATTTATTAATCACACCAAATGTACCTATAATGTAATCAAATCAAATACTATAGGTAAATATAACTAAGTTAACCTCCTCTCGAGTCGTCTGCTCGTTTGCCTCCCGTTTCATAAAAAAAACCTACAGAAAAATCAATATAACCTTTTTCAGAATATAAATAGTAATTCTAACTGCCGTATTCGAACTTCAAGATATTCACAAGAGACGACACGTACTAGATCCATTCTAGATACGTTATAGTTTAGATATCAACTAGTTCTCTCTTGCAGCGCAATTCGGGCAACCAATGTCACTTTTACGTTAGATAGCGTAAGATATCTATTAGATGTGAATTGGATCTCTAAGTCATATCCTGTGGAAATCGTTCAAGAGTATCTCCAGAATCACGCAAATGTCAAATTTGACAGGTTAGATCTTAAACATATCGCTATCGTATCTTGGTGATGTCTAAAAGATATCTAATAGATGTCTATTTCAAAATACGGACCCTAAGTTATCTTGTATAGTGTCTGGATATAAGAACGTCACGAAATAAGATTATTTAGTTTATCTTGTAAATATCTTATTTGGTGTTCGCAAAGTAATCTTTCGACTTCTAAACCCAACATTTGGGGACTTCGAAGCACGTACCTGTTGTCATCATTAGGCTTTTAAAAGTTTACCTATGAGGCCAATTCTGATTTAAAAAAAATATGGGTTTGATCTTAAATATTGACATGACTTTGATTATTACTCGCAGTGCATTTCACACGCACCAATAAACGCGTACGAAATGTTTTAAAGTTGTAACAGACGGGCGTACCGGACCGTGACCTTGGTCCGATCGGCATATCTATTTCTCGCTCTTTTTTATAGCTGCGTCCTCAAGAGACGTACGGTGGACGACCAACTCGATCGAACCATCGAACCATACAAACCAGAGTGTGAAACGTGTCTCTGTAGATTTTACCTTCCCAAGTTACCGGGAAGTTAACTAAGTTTCCACTAACATACCAAAAATGAAGATTTTATCTAGGTCGTATCAAAACAAGTTTTTTTTTTAACTAGAATCAGCCGATTCCAATTCCAATATACGCAACTTTTCATGTAGTTAATCTAAAGTTGTGTAGATTAAAATGGTGTTTAATGTAAGTTACCAAATAGGCAATTTAATGTTGGATTTGCTAGACAACTTCGAAGTTTCATTATAGGAGATTTTATTATGTTTGACATTTTCAAGTTAGGGTGATATTTTATGTAAGAACGTGTGGTTGATAATTGAAAAGAAAATAAATAATTCCTATGAGATATCAAGTAGGTAGGTACACTTTTAAAGTCAAGAATTGCTGGACTTTTTCGCTCCATCGAAGACTGCCAACGGGAATCGCTCTAGCCAAAATTTATGCGTTAAATAATCCGTAATTGGCACCGTTACCATAGTAGGTTGCAATTTGGACAATTTACATGTTAAGCTCAGAATAAATTTTTAAAGTGGAAAAAGTACTGTCTTGGTTGAGACTTGAACTCACGACATCTGACCGACGGACGGATCGTTCGCAGACGTTTCTGCTTCTTAATAATTTACATGTTTTTAGGGTTCCGTACCCAAAGGGTAAAACGGGACCCTATTACTAAGAGTTCGCTGTCCGTCCGTCCGTCCGTCCGTCCGTCTGTCACCAGGCTGTAACTCACGAACCGTGATAGCTAGACAGTTGAAATTTTCACAGATGATGTATTTCTGTTGCCGCTATAACAACAAATACTAAACACAGAATAAAATAAAGATTTAAATGGGGCTCCCATACAACAAACGTGATTTTTGACCGAAGTTAAGCAACGTCGGGCGGGGTCAGTACTTGGATGGGTGACCGTTTTTTTTTGTTTTTTTTCTTGCATTATGGTACGGAACCCTTCGCGCGAGTCCGACTCGCACTTGCCGGGTTTTTTATTTATATAATATTTTTTTTCCGCCAATACACCTAGGATTCACCAGACTTATTCAATTAGGAAACTCTGGTAGTTGCTCCGTCAGCAATATCTCCAAACTTACTATGGCAGGCGTATAGACTACTTCCAGTAGACACCGTATTTAGAACGTTTAGAAGCATGTAGCAACTTCCGGATGTCTTACAGTTACATGTGCGCTCTTATAATTGTGTTGTAAGGGTTGCACTCCGGGAGTGCCGACAGAAGAGAAAACTCAATGACTACAAGTTGCCTCCAGAATCTCGCGAACTAAATTGACAGGTCAATGTGCACAAATGATACCACAGTTTGGCCAGTGCTGTGCATATCGATATTTTCCAAAAAGTTTGAATTAGAGAATATCGCGAGAAGACGCTAAGGGCGCTACTGTTGCGCGGTCAGTTAATTTGGTATTTCGAAAATTGTGCAATTTTATAGTAATAGAGACAAGGATATTATTGTCTTCTGTTGTCTGGACGCCCTAGGTACCGCTGGAGAGACGAAGTGCAGAAAGACCTTAGCGAACTCGGCGCCGTCGACTGGACAGAAACGGCTTTGGACAGAGTCGCTATGCTACTCTGTCCAAAGCCGTTTCTGTCCAGTCTTTGGTGTCGGAGGCCAAGATCCACTTCGGGTCGTTGCGCTACAGCAGTAAGTAATTACGTATCTCCAAAATGTTTTTTGTAATTTCACAAGGCTTATAGCTGAGGCTTGCAAAATAAACTTACTTACACACTGTCTATTAGCCAGTTATCTGCGGACAGGAATATCTCCAAATTGTGTTCTGGGCGTTGTCCAGGCGATTAACAAGTTGCTGCAAGCTGTTTAATTTTACAAGGCTTGTAGCTAAGGCTGGAAAAATTAAACACACACACACCGACTTTTGGCCAGTTGTCTACGAATACCTCCAAATTGTGATCTGGCAGCTGTCCAAGCGATTAACAAATTGCTGCAGCCTGTTTCACAAGGCTTATAACTGAGTCTGATTAAAAATAACATACACCGTCTATTGCCCAGTTGTCTGCGGACAGGAATATCTCCAAATTGTGTTCTGGCAGGGGTCCAGCCGATTAACAAATTGCTGTAGTCTGTTTCATTTCACAAGGCTTAAACCTGAGGCTTGAAAAAATAAACACACACCGTCTATTAGCCAGTTGTCTGCGGACAGGAATATCTCCAAATTGTGTTCTGGCAGGGGTCCAGGCGATTAACAAGTTGGTGCAAGCTGTTTAATTTCGTGCCTGGACGCGCACCTCCCGTTGTCGCTTAATGAATGTTTTTGTTGCGTCATTTGTCAACTTAATTGTGCTTAATTAATTATGTTTAAGTGTAAGGTCAAAGGTCAAGTGATGATATACCTAGGAAACTCAACTACATAATATTTTTAGCCTTTCGTAGATCATATTGAATCAGGGCCCGATTCGGATTTTGAATTTTGAGTTGATTTGATTTGATTTGATTTGATTTGATTTGATTTGATTTCACCAAGATACGATAACGATATGTTTAAGATCTAACCTGACAAATTTGACATTTGCGCGATTCTGGAGATACTCTTGAACGATTTCCACAGGATATGACTTAGAGATCCAATTCACATCTAATAGATATCTTACTCTATCTAACGTAAAAGTGACATTGGTTGCCCGAATTGCGCTGCAAAAGAGAACTAGTTGATATCTAAACTATAACGTATCTAGAATGGATCTAGTACGTATCGTCTCTGGTGAATATCTTGTTCGAATACGGCAGTATGTTTTACTATGAAACTCAGCACGAAATCGCGATAAAATAAGCAGTGGTCAACGAGGCTGCGGAGTGTTATGGTCGGCAACGCGCATGTAATTCCTCTGGAGTTGCAGGAGTACATAGGCTACGAAGACTTCTTAGTAAGAAGTCTCTTACCATCAGGCGGGCCGTATGTGTGTTTACCACAGACGTAGTACAATAAAATAGTTTTAAAGTTTCCATGTTAGGCTCATGGCATTAGAATTAGTCTTGTAAAAAATCAAAGTTCTATAGAGTCAGTCTAAGCTAACACTGCAGCAATTTAGCAATCACAAAGCGTGGATAAAATAAATCAAATATATATTTTCATACAAATTTGATGATGAACAATTGAAGATGAACTGATGCCGTCCGCGGTATTTAGGGCGCCTGTACACGGTGCCGCCTCCGCGCCGACACCGCACCGCCGCCGCACCTCCGCGCTATGTACACGAGACGCGTAAAGCCCGCCTCCGCGTCGACACCGCTCCGCCTCCACGCCGACACTGCGCCGTACCTTGTACACGAGCCCGTGCGGCGGCAGTGCAGTGTCGGTGCGGAGGCGGCACCGTGTACACGCGCCCTTACGGACCGGTACGTACGATTTTCAAACCTTCAGGAAAAGAACGTACTCTTATCTTAAACGCCGGCAACTCACTAACAACTTGATATTGTTGGTGCCATATAAAAAAAAATCTAATGATGGCACTTCCACAGCATGTCGTTTGCCAAAACGTACTTAATTAGCTTGAACTGGGCTAAAATCGAAGTTCGCAAATAGCAGGCATTTTTCTCTGTCACTCTAATTACGCCAATATGGAGTGAAATTATAGAGTGAAAGAGAAAGATCCCCGCAATTTGCGAATTTTGGTATTCGCGGTAGCCCCTCTGATTGTAGCTTAAAATATGGTACCTAATGAACCCACAGACAAAACATCCTCCAGACTGAGCATAGTCGCGCTACCCCCTCTGCCACGCATACGGTAATTTTACTCCATGTTCGAGTCGAAAGAGTCTTTGTGTGACGTCCGTGTCTTTGAACGGACCAATCACGGCACGGGACTTTGCTCACCTCGTCCCGCGCACCCCCGTATTTTTGGCATCATCGGTTGCATGAAATAATTGCTCTAAACTCGATCTAGAGGATTACTAGTCTATGAATGTACCTATGTGACGAAATTACTTCTAATAATAACAAAGTTTACTTTTAGATTCCGTCCTGTTTAGAAGTAATTTTGTTGAAAATTGTTTAATTTACCAGCGCTTTGATAAAGTCCATTACGAAAATTTCTGTATTACACGAATTAATTCAAAAGCTTATTGATGTAACTTGTTCTTAATTTTGTAGGTAAAATAGGGAAAATTTTGTACGCGGATATATTTAGAATCTTTTGGTCTATTATGCCTAAAATAGTAGGGGTCGCTACTACAGTTCGTTTTTTTTAGCATTAGAAATAAGGTAAACAATCTTGATGTGTCTTTTAATTGAAAAACACATTTTAAAAATAAGTTACGGCAAATATGTAACAATTATGAATCTAATACGATCATTTATATTCTTCTGCTTTCATAAGTAATCGTTTTTAATTTTTAAAAAGCGTTTTTCAATTAAAAGACATGTTAAGATCGCTTACCTTCTTGCAAGTTCTTTCTAATGCTAAAAAAAACGAACTATAACACAAACAGTAGGTACCTAAACAAACCTCCTAACAAATAATCTGTGGAAAACTTGTCAAAAAACTGTTTACGGTTTAGTATGTATAATTATGTTAATCTATGGTACTTACGTTTACAGTATGAGCTAGTGCTGCACACTGGTGGCAGAATATTGGAATATTATTATGGTTGTAGAAGTAATATTACCTATTGAATTATATAGTTCTTACTTTTCTAACTATTCATTACCATTCGCTATGTGCACGACTGGTGCTGCCCTCATTTTGGCGGAATTTCTACGTTAAATCTTATGGAGTAAAATTAGTTCAAGCGGCTGCCGCTAGTACTAATGTCGGACATTCCATAAGATTACCTGTGTTTGTGACGATCAGCGCCACCGACTTCGCACGTTCCCAATAGAAAGCAGTTTAACTAATTTCAACTGAAGACCTGAACTGAAGATTTATTTACACAATTTAATTTCTGAGTCTCATTTTAATATGAATGCAATAAGAAACTGAATAAGAAACATCACTTTTCTTCTTAATTTCCTTTGAACATTCAATTTGCACGACGATTACACTTACATCTTTTCAGTGAAATATCTCGCTTAGCTCGGACAAAGCCATGGAAAAATTGTGTTGTTTCAAAACGTCAATTTATTCGGATAACACAGAGAATAATTAAAAATACAGAAATACCCTGACAATACATGTTTGATGAACTCTTGAACGTTAATTAGAGAATATTCACGGTATGTTTCGGCCCGATTCGAGCTTTAAGACTTTAATTAATCTAGAAACGATATGGATTAGATATGTCAGTGTTAAATGTGAAGTTTCTTCAAACAAAAACGTCACTTTTGACACTGACACATCTAATCTACCGGTCGTGGCCTGTAATATGAGCAAAAAACTTAACTGTAGGTATTAAGCTGTACTCCTCATACTGGCCAATATTTGTTCAGCAACTTTTAAAAATAACTTGTGGTTTGATTTTTAATACACTTTAAAGTTTATTCTAAAACGCAATGTATTGCGAATTTTGCTATGTTTAAGGCGTGACAAGCAACGTCAATCACAATGATATGGCGTGGCGATGGCGTCCATTGAATGTAATATTTATTTTGTATGAAAAATAGGGACTCTAAATACTTCATACTTTTTTAAAAGTTGTCGAACAAAAGTGTCATCGTTTGAGGAGTACAATCTATGTTTTAATTATTTGCTCGTGTTACAGGCCACACCAGGTATATCGTTTCTAGATATATTAATTGACGTATCTTAAAGCTCGAATCGGGCAGTAAGTCTACCTACTTCAAATAGATAATCCCTTCATTTGAAAGATCGCGGTACGGAAGAGTATCAGGAAGCCCTGCATTATTGTACAGTCAGCAGCAGAAGTTGCTAAGCGGGCGAGGTGTTCAAAATTATCTTGATGCGACTTTATTAGAATAAGAGTGCGTCAATTTTGAACACCTCGCCCGCTTAGCAACTTCTGCTGCTGACTGTACATAGTAATAATATGAAAAGGCATAACGACCTAACTAAGTTGCTGCACAATAGGGATTTGCACAAAAGTAGCACCCGTATAAAATATGGCTGTGGTCATAGCACATATATTAATAACAGTATCGTTAAGGTGCATTTACACTGCAGTTAACTTCTGTAGAGCAACACGATAACATTAGGTAATTTACGTAGTTACTGTTGGACAGTATTGGTCCACAGATGTTCCAAAAAAAGTTGCGGTGTGGATACATCTTTGATAACATCGTCTATATTGCCCACCTGTTCATTAACTTTATTGTAAACATAAAGAAAAATCGTACGTAGGGGTTTTGCTATTAGAATATAATATAACATAATATGTACATGACAACAAACTGAGTTAATCCTACTTTAGGAACTGTGACAAAGTTTGATTTAAATATCACTCCCTTAGTCTGTAGCTTATAATATTTTGAAACTTATCTTCTTCTTCCTCGTGTTATCCCGGCATTCTGCCACGGCTCATGGGAGCCTGGGGTCCGCTTGACAACTAATCCCATGATTTGACGTAGGCACTAGTTTTACGAAAGCGACTGCCATCTGACCTTCCAACCCAGAGGGTAAACTAGGCCTTATTGGGATTAGTCCGGTTTCCTCACGATGTTTTCCTTCACCGAAAAGCGACTGGCAAATATCAAATGATATTTCGTACATAAGTTCCGAAAAACTCATTGGTACGAGCCGGGGTTTGAACCCGCGACCTCCAGATTGCAAGTCGCACGCTCTTACCGCTAGGCCACCAGCGCTTCTTTTTGAAACTTATATTGAAATTTATTTATACTATAAATAAAATCATGCAAGCAATTTATGCGAATGAACATGTAAAGTAGCAAGATTTTATAAGAAGCAGAAAAACCTACTTAAGTACTTCTTCGTCTTACCTACTAGTAATTTTGATAAAAACAAAGAAAGAAATAAACAAACATAATAAAACTTACTAGTAAAATAAATTATGGGAACTCTCCTGACTAGGTCCATACGGTCGAAACTGCGGGAGGTAGCTAGTTCATTTCTAAACAAAAATAGTTATTTACGATACAAGTGCGGAAAAGAGAAAATTCGAAACGAGTGGCGATAAATTAAAATACGACCGAAGGGAGTGTTTTAAATCGACACGAGTTACGAATTACCTATTCGCATGTGTATCATACAATGTTTTACAGTACATATAGCCCCTTAAACTTTTGATATACCTACGCACGGAAAGTGCTCTTTCCCGCACTAGTGCGGCAAAGTAGGACCATATGTACTGTAAATATTATTATCCTTTCATGCTGGGCACATCGCGGGAACTTATGGCAGCCGCACTAGGCCAGTGGTTGAATTTACCACACTTTAATTTTTTTAAAGTTTTTGGCCGAAATTTACAAGTTTACCTTCCCTACTGTGACCATTCGGATACTATAATGCAGTGAAGCTAATTAAAACTAGATTGTGAACTGTAATGCAGGACGTCCGTCCGTCCGGCTGATATGCGTTCTACGAATTCCGTCGGACGACAGAATACGTAAAACAGTTTAGCAGTACCTCTCGGACTAAAATGGAATTTCATTTTAATTACATTTGCTCGCAAATATTGTTATTCCACGCATGCAGGCGGCGTAGCACGGTGGCGTTTTTATCCCTTGTCACCATACCTGTCACTTTCTAACAAGTATGTAAGTGCGAAAGGGACGCGCATAGTGATAGTCGATAAAAATAGAACCGTGCTGCGCCCGCAGGTTTTCATTTTGATATTTCTTCTTCTCTCATCAGCTTCTATTGATGCTGACCTTGAAATTAAGGATGACTCACGTTAGACCGGGCCGTGTCCGGGCCGGAGCTTCCGGAGCTTCTTTTCTTATGGAAAGCATCACGTGATTACCTGTCATCTGTCATAGAAAAGTAAGCGCCGGAAGCTCCGGCCCGGACACGGCCCGGTCGTACCGGTCTTACGTGAGTCATCCTTTAGTCAAAAAAATATTATAGTTCGACTAATTAAAGATTATCGGGACCCGGTATGTCCTTAAACTACGTCCAAGGCCACCGGTGGACGGGCAGCAGCGTCCCTGAAATTCGGTGTACTCGACTGCGAACGCCAACCCGCCTGCCTGCCAAGCGTGGCGATTATGGCATTCACCCCCCAAAGGGGGAGGCCTATGTTCAGCAGTGGACGTCTTATGGCTGAGATGTTGATGATGATGATGAAGATGAATTAAGGTTTTTTTGATATTCAATCCCAGGTTGGAAAAGGAGGTTGAAATTGCGTCCAAAACTAAGTACCGACTTCAAGCCCATTTTTTATACAACGATCTTTAAAAGAGCTGGCGTGATCAAACTCCCGGGTAGAAGCTTTCTGTTCTCTCGGAAAATAACTTTGTAAACTGCATTTTTCGGTTCCGCAAGTAGTTTGTTCTAGTTAAGTTTTAAATTTGGTTTGAGAATACTTTTTAGTAGATGGGCCGAAGTTTCACCGTAAGTTACTTTATAAAAATGTAGGTTAGCTGACTAATGTATTAGGGCAGTTATAAAAATAATTCTAGGTATATATTAACTATACTATATACCTACCTAGAAACTGTAACTGTAAGTATATACTGTGAGTGCCTATAGTTCGTTTTTTTTTATCATTAGAAATAAGATAAACAATCTTGATGTGTCTTTTAATTGAAGAACACATTTTAAAAATAAGTTACGGCACATATGTAACAATTATGAATCTAATACGATCATTTATATTCTTCTGCTTTCATAAGTAATAGTTACTGATTTTTAAAAAGCGCCAAGATCGCTTATATTCTTTCCAGTTCTTTCTAATGCTAAAAAAACGAAATATAGCGTGGTACTCGCATGTGATGCGGAGGGAGGTACGAAGAAAGAAAAATCGAGGAAAAGGTGGATGGACTGTGGGCAGTGTTGGATTTGCAGTCTTTGCCGCCCTAGGCCCCAGGCTGTGTAGCTGCCCCTTTCTCAGCACCCACCAACCCACCATATTGACTATGTAGGTACATTTTGAGTTATTTGTTGTTGTCCTACTTGGCTTTAAGGAAAATTCGCCACTGACTGTGTGTGAGAGTGAGAGTATGAAACAACACAAGTTAATGATGAGATGACGGGCGATAGAGAGGTATGGAAGAAAAAGATATGCTGCGCCGACCCCAAGTGATTGGGACAAGGGCAAGCAAATGATGATGTAGGTCTTCAATTGTTAATGCTTATGGCAATATTGTTTTTATCGTTGTTATAAATGTCATGTACATCAAAAACTATATTTATTTATAAATAGCTAGCTAGCTGAATACTGGTATTACTTAAATAGAGACCCTGTTTTTACAGACGTCTTTTTATCATGTAAAGTGTAGGTAAAAGTTATAAATTATTACAACGATTATACTTTTAAATCCTTGATAAATGAGAGACACCGGACGAGCAAAGCAAACGTGCACGTGCCATGCGGAACTGGTGTAGTTTACTTACATTGCAACCCAGCCAGGAGAAAATATTGGTTCCTGAAAATATAAATATTTGTTCCTATGTTAAAGACCGGGTCAGGACCAGGCCGGAGCTTCTGACGCTTCGTTATCTATGGAAAACACCACCACAGATCAGCCGTCGTAAAAAATGACATGGCGGACGCCTCGGCACGGACTCGGCCTGGTGTAGCGTGAGTCACCCTATATGAATGTTTTCTATGTACCTATGTATGTATGTAGGTATTTATTGTCGTCTATGTATGTATGTAGGTATTAGCGTGGGTTCTCGTCAAAGTCGTATTAAAACCAAGATTACAATCGTAACAAAATGTTCAATCACAATCGGCCTCTAATGCTTTTCGTATTTATGGTAACATTCCATTTCTAACCGCAGCTGCACTACCGGTACTGAACGCGTCGCTGTCATTGTCAATTTCCATAGTAAAATTGACAGTAGTGCAGCTGTCGTTGGAAATGGAATGTTACCCTAAAGCCTCGTGCCGCCCGCACATCGCTATTAAGGAAGTTTTAATTTACTTTTATTGGCAATTGGGTTGAAATTCGTTTGTTCGAATATTTTACGGGACGAATGAAAAGATACTTTATTTGGTTTAATGAAGGTTGATATTTCATCGAAATTGAGTGTACCTCTTGATATACATTGGGCGGCACGAACTCAGATAGCAGTGTAATCCCTGCACGAAACTTCCTCGTACAAATTTATGGGCCCAGGTCAGACAGTTGGCAGTGAGAAACTTTAAAAAAATCTATCTACGTGCGCTGTTTGTAATCCACCGCTTGATTGCCTTACCGTTCCGGGTTTATTGCTAATGGAAACAGGCTCCTGCAGTTGGATTGCAGTTTGTTCCAGTACACACAGGTAAACGAGCGGACCGGAGTTTAACGCAAGGTATGGAGGAACGCCATGATTGCTGCAAAAAAAGTAAAAATACCTCTATCCTCCTAAAATCCAATGCAATTTTGGTGCTTTTGAATTTGGAACTTTCTTTTATTTCTATAAGAGTTCAAAATTCGCATTGAATTTGTACTTGTACAAGTACACGGGGACTTACGAGGCTATATAAGGCCCTGAACAAGGTGAGCCCATGATAGACAGTGACCACGAAACGAAAAGAAAATATGTACCGGGATGACGAAACGTCACGACCGTGACTACTTTCACCTATTATTTAAGCTTCGATAAGAGTTGTCTATCAAAGACAATCATCTTGGATAGATCACTTGGTCAAGAGATTAGAAAAACGCCGACATACTTATAGGATAGAGCAATGCATGACTGGTTGTTGTAGAAATCGTATGGTAAGGCATATTCGTGACTCTAAAGTCCCTATCGCGATTTCATATAAGCTTTAACAGTCTAATTACCCCATTCCGGTGAAAGTATAAGCGTACTATTATTACATATATTTATATCGCCGTCTATTCTATGTGTTTATGTGTCGCACTGTGTGTGCATGTGTGTGTCTGTCCTCAAAGCACGTTTTCGCGTAATTCAAAAACCTACGCAGCTAAAAGATTTTAATAAAATTCCTTGCCAACCTATCTGCGTACCAAGAGCGTAATATCATACTGGAAATGTTAGTTTTTACTTTTAAATAATGATTGAAGAACTTATAAGTTTGACATAACATATTTTTTAAGCCGACCTTCGCGTCGTCACGGCACGGTTTAACGCAACTCCAAAGTTTTACTGCATAGGGTAAACCCTCCAGTGAATGAACACCCCCCAGTGAATGAACAAAATCACGTTTTTTGTCTAAAATAAGAAATGTAGCAGTTTCTTCCACTTGTCATATTTTTTTTCTTATTAACAATTCTATTTCCTATGCAATGACAACCCGTAATAAATTTATTTTCGACCAGTTAGGATGTGACTGGCGTTTGAAGTTTACGTGTTTCTGGATTTGAAGTTTTGTATGGAAATATTAGATCCCAGATAAGAACAGTGTACGTTTGGAGCAACATATGAAGTGCTTATTTAATCTTTACCAGTACAAAGTTTAGTTATTTGATTAGATTATGAGTTGAACCTTCTATTTATGTACACTTTGTCGGCATATTATGCGATTAAGTCTTTATTTTTTATAGTTCCATTATTGGCTCATCAAATGTTCTGAAACCAGTAAATGAACAGTGTGTTCATTTACTGGTGTCGCGTAGATTTAATTTTTTTCCCAAATGTATATGTAAACGCAATCGTATTGAGCTTGTTTTTTGTGATTCTGCATAGAAAACGATTCCGATTCATTTAGCCAGTATTGGAACAAACCAAATTTCTATAGTCCATTTACTAGATTTGTCATGCCTATGTATGAACAATACAAAATTTGGCTTGTTCATTTATTGGATTTCTACTAATTCTATGTATGAACAGTGTAACCACGAACAATGCCGTGACAAGTTTATTATTTTAAGCATTATTTGGTGAGCATGACCCCTTTTCATCAAATTATGCACGTTGGTTCTTGTTTTAATGGTTGATTTTATTTTTTTCCTTTTAATATGTAACGGGTTTCTATGTTATTGGTGAATAACCATCATTTTATTACATTCTAATCGATTTGAAGTCAATATGGAGGGATAAAAAGATATAAACGCTATCGCTATACCTATTAAAATAGAGCCGGAAACGATGTTTGTGATAAAAATGATTTTATTGTGCTAATTAAAAGAGTTAAATAATGTTCATTCACTGGGTTTTTCGGTGTTCATTCACTAGTTTTTATGTTCATTCATTGGGTTTTTGGGTATTTTTTGGTAAATTCTGGTATAACTCAAAAAATATGAAAGTAATTAAAAATCGCAGAAATTACTTTCTTATTTATTAAATGAGGATTGATTAAATTGCAGTTAATTATACCAATTATTAATGTATGCTGAGCAATGATTTTTCAAACTTGGATAATTGCTTAAGTGTTCATTCACTGGTGGTCTTACCCTATAACATATTTTTTAAGCCGACCTTCGCGTCGTCACGGCACGGTTTAACGCAACTCCAAAGTTTTACTGCATATAACATATTTTTTAAGCCGACCTTCGCGTCGTCACGGCACGGTTTAACGCAACTCTAGAGTTTAACTGCTAATGGAAACAAACACTGCAGTCTGCAGTAAAGAATTGCAGTTTCCGGCTTAAACAAACGGACTTTGGCGCAATTTTAAAAGTAAGAACGAAATAAGCTTCAGTAAAATAGTGTCGCTAGAAAATACAGCAATTTGTTTGTAACGTTCTCTGAAGGAGCTTAAGATTCTTCTTTGACTAAATTTATGGGAGTCTATTGAATCCTCTTGATAAACTGTGTGGTATGATATTTATCAAGATCTAATAAATAGATTAGAAATTTCTTCTCATTCAACCGCTAAATTAGCCAGAATATGAATATTGCGAGATAATGGAATCTAAAATGTAGTAATAAGATTCTACACTATTAAAATAATAAAAACCGGGCGCCTACATAATAAGATGATATCCAATTTTACTTCCGGCGGACCACTGCAGATGCTCGGCCCACGCAAAAACCGACAGCTAAGATATCGCGAGGCCATATCTTATTATGTCTAATCGCAAAAACTCTTTTAACGCGTCACGATATTTTTTTGGGACTTTTCCCATAACTTCTTTTTATTACCTTCAGTAGGTAATTACATTTCCGAAGTACAGTCGCCATCAGATATATCGGAGCGGCCAAGGTGTTCACAATATCTGAACGCGCACTCTAATGCCTTGACAATAGAGGCGTGTTCAGATATTTGTGAACGCCTTGGCTGCTCCGATATATCTGATGGCGACTGTACACACATACGTATCTTATTCAAGAAATAGTTTCCATTGCTGTTAGCTTTTTCCTTATTAGGTAAGTAAAAAAGTAAGTTTCCAAATTGAAAGGCCAGCTCCCAAGTTGTCCCAGAGGACTTAAATCTACCATTCGAAGGGGAAAAGCAAGAAACTACTTACTGTCAAGAGCAATGAAAATGGGTTATATTTTACGGAAATTTACAATCACCGTAACGTTTTTCAATCGCACTTGAGTGTAGCTAAATTACCCATTTGAGCGATAACACTTGACTGCTTGACATCATTGACGTGAACTTATTTTGTTACCTTCGACGGAAATAAGTATACAAACAATTCATTTTACCAAATTTTACTTTACTTTCTTTTCTTTAGACATAGACATAGGCATAGAACAATTTTATTCAACATCATATGAAGTGACAGAGTTAACAAATAGTATAACATATTTTTACAGATAAATCTTAAATTTAGACTTAAAAACTAAGAAATTGAGTTGCACATCTAAGGGAGAAATATTCATAAGTGTTAAATAGGAGCTTGCCTCAGCATAATGTTGCAGTGCAAACCCTTGATACATTATCCTTTGCTTCTGTTAGTCGGAAACTAAATGGCTCTTTCACGTCTTGTTATATTGTTACCACTGTATACGCATTCAAAGAAAAAACAAAGTTATATGAATAAACTTAATAAACTTCTCACGTAACGATTCTCACACGTTCGTAATTATGTTGATCTTAAACAAAATTTCCATTTGAAAACAAAAATAAAGTAAAAGGCATAATAGGTATTACAGACAAGCGCACAAACCGAATTAAAAAACTGAGTGATCTTTTTTGTTAGAAATGCATAAAGCATCAACCATCGTATTGTCAAAATATGCTTCATTTTTTACATTCATGAGTGCGATTTCATCAAAAATCTACAGTTGAGCTATGAGACTCCTAAAACTGGTTAATTCTACTGCTATTGGCTCTATTCAAAAGTTTGCAGACCACTGGCCTTTACGTCACAAATAATTGGATAGGTATGCCCTATTTCCATAAAACAGTTTTACCATCTCAAAGTGACCGAATCGCTTTATATCCTAACGGAAAAGTAGAGTCCCGAGTACTAAAAGAGGTTATTATTATACGTAATAGAGGGTCCTGCCTAACGGTGCGGAAGGATAGATTAAACGTATTAGTATACACGGCGCGTTATGTCCTATATATATCGTACTCGGAAGGGTTATTTCACGTTATTCAGAGCACGTGACGGGAACTATTTTGTTTGAGAGCCCCTGAATATGAAGGTGAGATGAAAAGGCACGTTTTTCATACCCACGTCTGAGAGTAATATATGAAATAATTAGTGGAGGTAGAATAGCGTTTTTGCCTTTGACGCAACTTTAATGTTACCTAGAATTAATGATGATAAAATGATTCGCTTAGTTTACGTATTTATCTTTTTTGTGTTACGGGAGGTAAGTGTACATTTTTGTGTAAACAAATTATTAAAGTTTTCTGTCAATTTGAATAGACCTCCTAGCAATACTTATGATACCTGAAAAGGCGACGTTCCACCCCAGACGACGCGTCAGCAATGTAAATTATTACAAGACCCAAATCTAGGTCCTTTCTTAGCCCTTTAATACCCACTTACTTATTCATGGCTTTATCCAAACTCGTAGGCATTTTAGTATCTAAGTATGAAGGAAACGTGACACTTATAACCATTCAAATTAGTGTCACGTCACGTTTTACAATAACATTGTTAATTTTTTTCATCTTTCGACAGGGATATTTTTAGCTATTGAAAGTTAATGCCCCACGTTGGGCGCCAATTTAATGCTTTGAGATTTTTTTTTGATAGATCGTAGTTTTTAATTATTCTTTTTATATTACGGAAGCGTTAGCTATCTCCAACTTCATAATTCAGACATTCCGTAAAATTTCGCATCGTGACCAAGTTTATCCATGGCTTTATCCGAAGTCTTAGGCATTTTAGTATCTAAGTACGAAGGCGACATGACACTTATAACCATTCAAATTAGTATCACGTCACGTTTTACAATAACATTGTTAATTTTTTTTCAACCTTCGACAGCGATTTTCTAGCTATTGAAGGTTAATGCCCCACGTTGGGCGCCAATTTAACGCTTTGAGATTTTTTTTATAGATTGTAGTTTTTAATTATTCTTTTTATATTACGGAAGCGTTAGCTATCTCCAACTTTATAATTCAGACATTCCGTTAAATTTCGCATCGTGACCAAGTATCTAAATGAGAGTGTTAATCCTATTCCATCCAATCCGCCGCGAAGCATCATCGGTATTAATTTATTCTGTTCACGCTTCTGACCGTACCATTCATATGTCTTACAGAGCGCTGGCAAATAAAAGCTTTACCAACTTTACAATGATCCCGAGTGTTTTAAGAAGTCAGCGTATTTATAGACCAACTAACACTGGTTATCGTCTTGTTTGTCAGAATACCTCCCTTAGTACAGATGATCCGATTTAAATTTTAAAAGCATATCCATTGCAGCTGCCCAGTAAGAGGACGAATTGGTGATTTGCACAGCATTGTTGATTGCTGCACCGTAATATTACTATTCTTTTTACAAAACTTAAATTAAACTTTTAACTAACAAACTGTGCTAAAAATATTGCAAATAAAGCTAATAAATTTCGTATTCACTATTCAATGGTCGTCGAGACTTAAAATTAAGTTAAAGTGGTTTATAGAAATTTTTAATGAGAAAATACAATTCACCTGCTGGTAAGCCGGCTCTGGAGCATATGAACTCAGGGGTGTTCAAAGACCTATACATTACCGCCGTAGACTGGTAAGACGTACAAAATCGGGCTGATTTCGCCGCGGTTTGAAGACAATATTTCGTATAACTTCGTACCGCCGGCGACACGAGCACGCTCGATGAAAAATTCTATGGCGGTTTAAAGGTTAAAGATTGTATTAGGACGTTCTAGGAAGGTACATCGGCCGGTCAGGTACGTGATGCAATTTTTTACACTTTTCATATAGCTAAGAAGCCTATACTTATTTGGCAAGATAACGTTTGATAACTCAGCTTTTAATTTCATCGGCGTAATCAGGTACAGATATTTTAAATCTACTTACTTGTTAATTGGAAAAACCACCAAAATAATGCGCCAGTTTTTGGATTTATATACCTATTCAATTTTATTACAATTCCCAGTAACATTACACAAATTAAGTTTATTAAATTGTCCATAAAGTAATGAGCTTACATTTATCCCGCAGTAATTAATTAAGGTCGAATAAAAGGTTAGTAACCAGATACACGTTTTACCCCAATTTATTCAATTGTGAGTTTTGGGTTTCATTTACAAATTGAATTTGTAAAATATTTTGACCGTCTGACCTCACCCTTAGTGTAAAATTACTTGTTTTTATCAAGCAGACTTATTTTGCATAAAATACTTGGTTTCACGCTGGCACTGTGAACATCAAAAGTAGTACAGGGCCTACCGCGAACAACGTTCGACGTGTTACCTCTCTGTTGCCCTTGTAAATTCGTAAGTAAGTGTGACAGGGAGACAACACGTTGAACGTGGTTCGCGGTAGGCCCTCAGATCCGACTACGCGTAAAAGTAGGTGCCTAACTTTAATGACCGAAGCGTTAGCGTAGGTCTCCGTTTTAACTTGGGCCAAATACTTTCGTATGTCCGGATGTTCTCCTCTACAGGTCGCAATTCTCAACGGATTCTCGTGAAATTTTGTGACCAGATTCTATAATTAAATAGATTTTACAGTACATATGGTCCTATTTTTCCGCACTAGTGCGTAAAATAGCACTTTTCGTGCGATGTCAAAAGTTTAAAGGGCCATATGTACTGTAAAACGTTGTACGATACGCGTGCGAATAGGTAATTCGCAACTCGTGTCGATTTAAAACACTCCCTTCGGTCGTGTTTTAATTTATGGCCACTCGTTTCAAATTTCCTCTTTTTCGCACTTGTATCGTAAACAACTATTTTTGTTGATCCAGTTTTTGGAAATTTTTCAAAATGCGGAAATAAGCATAAAGTAGGTATTTAAGCACCAATATACTCTATTGTGCTTACGACCATTCTGAATTTACTGTGATAACGACTCAATGAACTATGTATTTTTCACTTTAACTATGAGCTTATTGCGAGATCTACAGCTTACAGAGCCACTAGTCTAAATAATAGCTTCAAAAATATATATTATGTCTCCATTATGACGTAATGGATACTTTTGAAAGCGAATTATAGAAATAAGTATGTCTTATAATTATGTCTATTTGGAAAAGTATTCCAGGGTGGCACATAATTTTGGCGCGATATTTCATCCGCTATTATCAGTGATCGCGGATTTCTTTGCAACAAGGGGTAAATCATGTCTTTTTCTAATGAAATGTTTTTAGTAGGTAATTGTATTTCAAAAATAGGTATTAAGACAGCGTTTTTGTGAAAAATTCAATCCATATTGCGGGCTTACTCCCGTACATACAAAATAATCTCCCACGGCGTTGCAACCAAATCCCCGATCACTGGCTATTATTCATGAAGACTGCACTACTGAAATAGACGTTGCCAATCAAACTTAAATAAACATCTCATGCGATAAAACTACCACTAAAGTCATAACGTTTGTAACAGCCACTAGCGAACACTTTGAATTGTTAACCGTACTCTCATGCAACAAATTCGAAATTCAAACTAGTTTTTCAATGGCTCTTAAGTCTGTTATTCGGGGTTAGACAGAATTGACTAGTAGGGAAACAAAGTTAAAAATCTACCAACCAATCTGTCGTCACCGCTAGGGAGTTCAGTCCAAAGTTATATTTAATACGATCACAGTAAATACTATTGGTTTGTCCAGTTGTATAATCCAATAACGTACGTAGAATTATATTTGCGAGTTCTTTCTATTCCTAAGTAATAAATGATTCAGAGCTCTGTTTGTTTTTTTGAAATTTAGTGGTATTGTAGATTTTAGACGACCGGTCTGGTCTAGTGTGTAGTGAACCCTGCCTATGAAGCCGATGGTCCTGGGTTCGAATCCCGGTAAGGGCATTTATTAGTGTGATTAGTGTAGATATTTGTTCCTGAGTCACGGATGATTTCTATGTGTTTAAGTATTTGTATATTATATATATCGTTATCTGAGTATCCACAACACAAGCCTTCTTGAGCTTACTGTGGGGCTTAGTCAAATTGTGTAAGAATATCTCCACAATATTTATTTATTGCAAATATTACCTACATATTTGGAATATTTTGTAACTTTTTATAATTAATGACTTCCAGATGCTCGAATATCAAATATAGACTATTTAGTAATAGTAATTTGTTTAATTACTTTATACAAATCCAATCATATCACGAGCAGACACTTAAACAAGTCTAATAGGTACACCCCAAAAACCCGGCGCCAACCCCAGATACAATTTCAAGGGGATATATTTCTGGTGGATTCAAGGTCAAGAGTATTTCTGAAACTCGACGGGGAACGCTCTGAGGCAGAAAATTTCCTAATATAGCGCCGAGTCTCGGAACCTTTGTGGAAACCGAATTATAATCAAATCGAATTCTTGGCTAAGCAATTTATCTAGATGAAATGAATACCGGTGTTAGAGAAATGCTTCGAATAGTCGCTTAATTTTCCCTATAAGGAAGTGGAATCAATCAATCCTTAAAATATTATTGTCTTGATGACAATTCAAAAATGATTAAAAGGAATATTTAATTTGAAGACTAAATTTACCCTTTACGGCATAAAGTCACAACTATATAGATTGGGTTCATCTTCAGCTTCAAAGCTTAACCAATTTTTATCCACCAGATAAACATGTCTGCGTAATAAGGTATAGCGATATTTAGGTACCGTAAGAATAATTCTATCTTGACGGCCCCAGAATCCAAACTTATATATTGGGAATTCACCAATAAGTAAGTAACACGCTGTATGAAACCATTTTTTTACACGACTGCCCAAACAAAAAGAGTGTATTGTGTTCAGCGTTCATGTTTGTATGTATGTGAGTTTCTTTATTCCACCATAACTTCTGAATGCCTTAACCGATTTAGATGTATGATATGTCATTAGAATCCTTACGTCATCCCGGGTGACATAGGCTATATGACGTCATTATAAAACCAATATGGCGGACGTAATACACAATATTGCGTGACGTTTAGAAAAAAAAATCTTGCAAACCTATCGAGTGGGGTCTCAAAATGAAGAGCTTTGAAAGGCGATTTAAAATATATATGCAACATACGCGCTTAAATCTTATTTTGGTTAAATAAGGATTTACAAAATGTGCTAAGAAAAATAAATTCTTCTATCTTATTTAGTGAGCTATCAAATAAAAGGGTATTTACCGCTGATCATAAAAATATATACAAATCATCCATATGACTTGTATAGGTATATTTTTAGAAAGTAATTTTAGGAACTAAATCGCCCTATTGAAATCTAAACGTGTGAACTTCGATTTAAGCGATAGGGTTTGAATAATACTAAAAGAGTCGGGCATAGCACGACATACGTGGCGCGCTGCACGTGGTCCTCATACTCAAAGCAGCCCGACGTACGTGGCGCGCTGTATGCGTTCCAAAACCGGGCGCCTTCGGCGCCCTCATACTGAAAGAGTCGGGCGTAGCCTGACGTAGGTCACACGCTGTAGGTACGCTTACCAAAGCCGGGCGCCTTCGGCGCCCTCATACTCAAAACGTCGGGCTTAGCCCGACGTATATGGCGCGCTGTACGCGTTCCAAAGTCGAGGCGCCCTCATACTAAGAGAGTTGGGCGTAGCCCGATGTACGTGACACGCTGTACCCTTACCATATCCGGGCGCCTTCGGCGCCCTCATACTTAAAGCGTGGGGCTTAGCCCGACGTATGTGGCGCGATGCACGCGTTCCAAAGTCGGGCGCCTTCGGCGCCCTCGTACAAAAAGAGTCGGGAATAGCCAGTGTCTAAATGCGAAGCCCGTAGATCGAACTCCGTGTAAAGCCGAAGGCCCGGAGCGTCCGACAGGTACGCGCTTTCTACAATTTCCCCTAGTATCATAATTGAGAAGTCGCAATTCCAGGCAAGGCTGAAGACCGAGCTGCGGGAGGTTAGTATTCGCGGAACTTGGTCAGATATTTGAAGAAATTGCAGGAATTGCTAGAATCCCTAGCCCTTCACCTTACGCGGAGGTCGGTCTTCAACTTATGTATTTTAACACATGTACCTACAGTGGTTTTGTGTTTCACCGCTAACGTCCCGCAGCTTAGCCTTCAGCCTCGCGTAGAAACTCGCTTCTCTTGGACGCTTTGGGTGTTCGGCCCTACGCAGAGCTCGGCATTCAGCTATCTAGTCTATTAGGGCTACCTACTTTTATTTGGAAGTTCATCATTTGAATGTAGGTAGGTAGGTAGGTAACTAACACTTAAAGATATTAGCGTCGAATAGGCCCTTTTACATGCAGTCTGTCATTATTGATCTTTGAATTGGTGCTATTTTGCCAAAGGCCATGTGTGCGTCGTCGTGCTGAAGTTGCGACGAAGATAATTGGGTCAAAAACTTTTTTAGTGACAGTTAAAATTATGAGTCTTGGACCTTCAAACCCTCATGGCCATTATAATTCAAAATTCCACTTCTTTTTAAGAAGTTAAGAAGCTATATTTAATATCAAATATCAAATGTCCCAAATTGTGAACATATTATTCACAGAAGAGACGCCCGTAATTAGTGTGTCCCTGCCTTTAGAAGGTCCCAGTCCTAGGAGCTAATACCTATCCACATAAAAAGAACTTTGTGGACAAACTAAATGGCCGGGGGAAATCTTATATAAATGGTAGTTTTACTTAGTTTTTTCACTAAAATGTTTAAAATAAAATAAATTAATTAAAAAATTAAAAACACGACTGCTGCATTTTAAATCGAACTGAAAGCTAAAAATAATGTTAATATGCTAGTCACATAATTTTATGAATCTAAATTGGAATGTAAATATACACTCACGGTCATTCACAGTAAGTACAAAGGGCTATGTACATTAATGACCGTGACTGTAGGTACGTGTACATTTATTTTTAATTGCAGTCGGGGGAGCTTTTGATTGAGATGCACTTAGGTACATCAAGGTCCCCCGACTGTAATTGAAATTAAATGTACACGTACCTACAGTCACGGACATAAATGTGCATAGCTCTTTGTATTTACTGTTGTGGCGTGTTAACACCTAGCTTAAACAGCTTACCTAAGCCTGGCAACACCACCCCCTACACGCCATCTTGTCGAATCTAGCTAGCACCGGCGTACACGCCGCTCTGTAATTTTTAGTTACATTAAATACTTTATTATGTAAAACGTGCAAAGCCATCTATTATACGACGTATACCAAGTGACTGCATCTCATTTCAAATCCCTCGTCATCCCTGCCCGGTGACGGGAAATTGGTGACTCCGAAGAAAGAACGCCGACTTCTTCAAACGTCCGCGTCCATACGTGAATCAAAGTTCGTATCGAAGACGTCGATCTATCAACAAAGAAGATCTACAAAGCGCAGCCTGGATGGAGTTAAAGAAAAAAAGTGCATCAAGAAAATCAAAGGCGTGATCATAACCTTGCATAACCTTGGCACTTGTTGAAGCTCGTCCATAAAGGTGCCCACAGACGGACGGATTGTCTTACAAGCACTCACTGTCAACTCGCCGTCAATCGCCGAGATCGCATCATTCTCATCGGCCAGTGCGGATCGCCCTACGAAACGTCATACGTCAAACTTGACATACGTCATCCAGCGACTTCCCGCCCGCCAGTGTCAGCGATGTCACGCAAGTAAAACCTAAACTTTTACTGTTTTCACGGAACTTTTCAGTGTTTTTCGTCCGATAATTTATTTCAAAGAACAAAAGTGTGTGTGCTACGCTATATACAGTGCCTAAATAATAACAAACTAACCAATAGCTACATATACAAATTTAAATACGTCCCGGTTTTGGATACTTACTAACTGTTTGGTGTGTGCGGTGCTGATTAATTAACAATACTAACTGGACATTTATTGCTCCTGTTGCTGCCTGTCAATATACAATTTGCTAGATTTAACCCTGATTTTGCCACTGATTTTCATACTGTTTTGGAAACATTTTCATTTCTGAATTTATGTGCATTTTTATTGTCTTGTTTTGCCTGTGTGTTTCGTTCTGATTGTGTGTGTGTAACATTTGGTTGTGGTATCAAACTTAAAAATGTCTCTTGAGGAGTTGCGGACTGAGTTGGAGGCCCTAAAGGTGCAAAATGCGGCTCTACAAGCCCAGCAGAACCAGCCTTCAACATCTGACACACCTACATCCGACACCACGGCACCAACAAAAGGCATATGCGGTGTTACAGTCAAACTGCCTCCGTTCTGGGCCGACCGACCAGCGGTATGGTTCGCCCAGGCAGAGGCACAATTTCATTTGGCAGGAATTAAGGCAGACATGACTAAATTCAGTCATGTCATCAGCATAATTGACCAACGACTAACCGGAGAGATTGAAGACATTATCATGAGCCCGCCGGAACATGATAAGTATAAAATATTAAAAGAAGAACTGATCCGGCGGCTCTCTGTGTCGGAGCAGCAGCGGGTCGAGCGACTGTTAAGCAGCGAGGAGCTCGGAACCCGCAAGCCGTCCGCTTTCCTCCGCCTACCCGGTGAGATGTTAGTCTCGGCGCCGGACGAAAGTAGACTCGACGATCCCGCTGATTTCGTCGTCCAGCTGCGACGCAAAATGTCGTCTTTTCGCCCAGCTCCAGTTTCTCGCCACTCGACTCGTCCCATCTTTATCTCTAAAAATTTGCCTACAGCAACACACGTGTTCCTTCGTGACGACACCGTACGACGCCCATTGCAACCTCCTTATACAGGTCCTTTCGCCGTAGTGAGGCGTTCCACGGACGGGAAAACCCTGACCCTGGACATTAAGAACAAAGAGGTTGTAGTGAGCGTCGATCGTGTTAAACCAGCTTTCGTGGACTCAGATGAGACCCATAGTTCTGATACACCTGCTCCAGCGGCTCTGCAGCCTCAGGACGTACCTCAGGCGCAGCCGGCTGAGCCCGCTCCTCCTATTACTATACCTGCGGATACCACAAGCAATTCACGACCTTACACCACACGGTCAGGTCGTAACGTTAGGTTTAAGGACAGCGACGAATACTGTTATTTTTAAATTGTAATTTTACTAATGTCATTGTTTGTTATCTTTCTCCGTGGGGGGGTGGTGTGGCGTGTTAACACCTAGCTTAAACAGCTTACCTAAGCCTGGCAACACCACCCCCTACACGCCATCTTGTCGAATCTAGCTAGCACCGGCGTACACGCCGCTCTGTAATTTTTAGTTACATTAAATACTTTATTATGTAAAACGTGCAAAGCCATCTATTATACGACGTATACCAAGTGACTGCATCTCATTTCAAATCCCTCGTCATCCCTGCCCGGTGACGGGAAACTGTGAATGACTGTGAGTGTATATTTACATTCCAATTTAGATTCATAAAATTATGTGACTAACATATTAACATTATTTTTAGCTTTTCAGTTCGATTTAAAATGCAGCAGTCGTGTTTTTAATTTTTTAATTAATTTATTTTTTTATCAAGCAGATACAGTCTGGCAAAAAAGAGTAGAAATTAAAAAGTGGCAACACTGTAGTGTCGTCCCTTTCAAACCAATTTATATAACAAAACGGGACGACACTACAGTGTTGCCACTTTTTAATTTCTACTCTTTTTCCCAGACTGAGTCTTCTGCGAGCGATTCATAGTTTCGATACTTCCTTTTTATGTTTAAAGCTTTTATTAATTTGCCATATTTGTTAATTACGTTGTTCGCTTACTAGCTTTTTGTTGCCGACTGTCCAAGGATGCAATTTGTTTCACGAATATAAGAACGCTTGTCTCTTGGCGGCTATATGTAATACGGCTGCGGCTACTATTCCAATAACTTAGCTAGCTGTGGAGAGAGTTTGATCTGAGGCCCTACAGCAAAATCGAAAGCCGTAAATCTGTTGTCTATCGCTTTTGCATATTAGATTTTTTAGAATTTTCTATCTTTTCGGTATTAGCAAAGAGAATAGAGTGCATAAATTATGTAGCCACTGTAAATTTACTGTCATCTTTTGACAGATGATAAAACTGTTAGAACGCCATTTGACTTTGATCCTTATTCTTTCACTGATACTGCGCCAATCCGCGTCGTGTCCAAGATCACCGCCTTCTGCATCTGACGCTTAATCCAACCACCTAGCGAGAGTCTCTCAAGATGTTTGTCGAGACTCTTCGCTATTAGACCATTCGCTGAAACAACATTTATTTTATTAATATAGCATATAAGTAGTTTTCTTAAGTAGTAAAGCGGACCCTGGCGCTAGGCCGGGAAAACGCTAGGTCGAAGAAGAAGCATATAAGTAGTTTTCCTGACACTAGGTACGAGTAAGTACTAGGAATACTGGCAGCTACGCTGCTATGTGTTACTAGCAGCTATTCCCAGCCCCAAACAAAACGAAGTGAAGTGGCCGCCCGCAGTCATGAATAAATGTACGAATTCGCATTTCGTGTGCGCTGCGCTCGCTAGACAAATACGCCGTTATGAAAGACTAATGTGAAAAATCTCTGGGTGCTTAGCCAACGTGCCAATTGTTAACGCTCCGTGGCTGTCCGTGGCGTAGCGTAGTTCATCTCTCTCTATCACTCTTCCATATTGCGACAAGTGAGTTTCGTTCGCTACGAAGCGTTAACGACTGGCATGTTGGCTACGTATCCTGTAGGGATAGCATGGTTGCATTAAAGGTGATATTAGGATGGCAACTTTAAGACACACGAGTGGCGTCACGGAAAACTTTCTGTAAGATTCTGAATAAGAAAAACCCAAAAATGATTACGTCTTCCCAGAAGAGTAAACGCTTTAAAAAAAAAATCATATTTTTACAAAATATAATTGGTATCCTGTTACTGTTTTAAAACCGCTTCTTGTATTATCAATATTATCTTGAATTAAGAAGAATTTACATAAAATATCCTCCTACTTTTAGTGTCAAGGGAACTATTATACAACTCCCACATTTTTACTGAGCACATTCTAACTTGGATTCTCCAAGGCCCTGTTTTAACATTCTGTTTTCCATATTCGAGTATCTCCAGTCCTTAGGGTGTTAAAAAGTATTCGTGTACAGATAAATAGCGCTGTTCTTGTTTTGAGTCTTGCATTGAATGTTACAAGGTGAATAAGCTGTTTTGAGGTTATTCTGTGAGCACAAAAAACATTTTTCTAATAGCCTGTTATAGTGTCTCACTGCTGGGAAAATGCCTCTTGATTTCCACGACTCCCGTTGTTGAGCTTTTTCTGGCCAGTTATTGATGAAGGTGTCTATGTCGTCCCGCCATCTCCGTCTGGGCCTGCCACGTCCGTGTTTATTTTGCGGCATCCACTTGGTGGCTACATACTAGCCTAATTATCCGGATGCATGCGGCAGACGTGCCCTGCCGAGTACCACTTCAGCCTGGCAGTCTTCTTCCCACGTCAGCTTAAATTAAACCACGCTCATTGATTTATGGTAACATTCCATTTTTAACCGCAATTGCACTACCGGTACTGAACGCGTCGCTGTCATTGTCGATTTCCATAGTAAAATGAACAGTAATGCAGCTGTCGTTGGAAATGGACTGTCACCTTTAGGGATATTGATATCTACACTGCCATATCTGACCATTCGCTGCCGTTCGCTCCGGTTCATTCTGCCGTTCGTTCGCGTTAAGGATGCAGTAAAATCATCATTGTAGTTAACGCCTGTAACGAATAAAATCGTTCTTTATAAATGAGGTTCACAAGTGACCAGTTGAAGGTATACTTTCTAATCAAATTTCAGAGGCTACTGCTGTTTTCGTTTCTGATACCGGAATGAATTTCCTTTTTTAGAAAAATCTCTCTAAATCACGAGTATTTTCCTGTTAATTCATTAGTATTTTTAAACTCTAATTCACGCTTAAAAATTAAGAATTGCACTAAATAGAGACGACTAGAGAAAGAGGGGGGAGGCCTTTGCCCAGCTGTGGGACACAGTGGGCTCTGAATAAATATAAATTCACACAGCGTTAATCAGTTTATCCAATAAAACTTATGGTAACATCTCCATACGGTATCAATGCAAATAAATAAAAGTAAAAAGGTACTAAAATGTAGACTGTTGACTCCACGGACAAAATTCTCCAAAAAACCTATTGGAATAGCCCTGATACACCTTATATAGAAGTTCGTAAATCTATTGACTCCCTTGTGTGCTTTGTAAAAGAGATGCGATAGTCAATAGAAAGCAGTATGCAAACGTAACAGCGATATTCAACTATTTTTACGTCGGCAGTTGGATACTGGATAGGTTTTCTTTGACCATCGAAATCTGATCTTCGAAACATACTTAATTATTTCTACCTGGCAAAGCAAGTACATATGAACAAGTTTGTTACTTAAAAGGGAAGTATAGCTGACAATAGGTACTTTTTCATACAATTTCCATTTCGGGAGAAAACGTTTTCCACTAACTAAAACTTACCATTATCATTTTGATTTTGATGTATATCGCTCCTGCATAATATATTCTAGGGTTACAGGTATCCTTCTTCTTAAAAAAAACTTTTTTTGCACTGCAAATTTTGAAAAAAAGGAAAACCTATAACCCCAGTAACATACTAAAAAATCATGGAGAATGGAAAATATTTAGAAGTCGTCTTTTTGTATGGACGATCACGTGCTATACTTTCCTCTTATTAAGTAAATAGGTACCTACTAATTTAATTTATTTACGGAAATATGTTTATTCACGTGTATTACCAAAATTAATTTTTAATAAGGAATATCTGCGTCATGTTGTCCTGTCTAGGGTTGCCAGATCGAAAGGCGCTATTATCGGGAAAAAATATAAATTTTTC
The DNA here is from genome assembly GCF_963556715.1 of Cydia fagiglandana. Classification (NCBI taxonomy): domain Eukaryota; kingdom Metazoa; phylum Arthropoda; class Insecta; order Lepidoptera; family Tortricidae; genus Cydia; species Cydia fagiglandana. The sequence goes on from NC_085943.1 coordinate 5,573,430, forward strand.
GGGATTTTGGGACTTAAGTCGGGAAAAAGTAATTGTATTAAAAACAACGATATTTTACATTATTGGCACTACGTTAGATGCTCTGCCTATTGGCGTTTTCATATAAAAATAGTATAATTTTTTTGAGATCTTGAATAGTCTCTCGCTCATCGCTCGACGCGGGTCGCTCGCTCGCACGACGATAGTTCGGAATTTGAAATTATTGTTTTATAACGTGAAGCTGTTTTTCGGAACAATTTTCACTTTATGGAGAATCGGGAACACGTGCTAAAAATCGGAAGAATCCCGCCAAATCCTGACCATCTGGCAACTCTAGTCCCGTCATAATCTTCCAAGACAGAATTACGTACAAAATTTGGCAATTTTCCTCTCCTAACATTTATTATATAATAAGGGTCATGATACTCATGATCACATTATACCTAATCCTCACGGGACAGAAATCTGACCCGACCCTTAGGTTCTGTAAGTTAAATGTACAATTCATGACACAAATAGGAAGTAATATTGTGATATGGGTATTTTTCGCAGAAAATGTGCATTTTCTCTCGAAAAGCAGGGTTTGGTGGCGTCGAACCTTAAAGAGCGTACTCTACGACCGGCAACGCACTTATAACCCTCTGGTGTTGCCATGGGCGACGGTTAACGATTACCATTAGGCGATTCGCCGGCTCGTTTGCTCCTATATAAATCTTCTTCATCTTCTACAGCGTTATCCCGGCCTTTGCCAGGGTCCGCTTTCCTACTTGCTTTCCTCCACTATGCGCGATCCTGGGCGACGTCTCGTGTGAGCCCGTTCACGCTCATATCTGCTTCCACAACATGAAGCCAGCGCTTTTTTGGTCTGCCTTGGGGTCGGGGCTATGTTAAGGCATATGTTTCCTACGAAGTCAGCTGGCCTGCGACAAACGTGGCCTAACCACCGGTTTTCTCCTATATAATCTTCTTCTTCATCGTTACACTCTTGACAGAGTGGTCATGGCCATTATATAGACTTTTGAGCGACTTGTTTAACGACACGTCGCCATTCCCCCCGTAGAGCTGCTTTCCGTGAGCATTCGCTTACTGTGGCCGACACACTGGCTTTGATTTGGTCGGTTCATCTCATTGGCGTCCTTCCTCTAGCCCTGTCACCTCCCACTCTTCCTTGCACAACTAGGCATTCTATGGATGTTCCATCTCGCTGAGACACGTGTGCAAAGAAGTTGAGGATTCGAGTTTTGACCGTAGAAAGCAACCGTTTTTAATGCCTAGCTCCTCAACAACTGATGCGTTGGTCCGGAACTCAGTCCATGATATATAATTCGCGCTCCTATATAATGCGCGTTAAAAATATAACTTATCGTACTGAACGTTGCTGGCTGTGATAAAATACGGCTTGAGCCGAGTCTTCAGAGAGTGCAGTTTATCTATAGGTGACGTGAGGCTTAAGCCGGCCATGCATAACGCCGGGATTACACGGCCTTAAAGAACACTGTTCCCATTCTTAGCATCGTACACTCGAGAGCAACGAAACCGGGTTTTAAACAATCTGACTTGTTTTCTTATGTAGAATGTCTGTTTTTGTATTGGGTAACCGTGCCTGTAAATGGTTAAAGCTATCAAGGATTGAATTAAGAGACTGAGGATAAAATCAAAATAATAACACACAAAACTATATTCAAGAATACGAAAATAAAAAGACTTGATGCCATATGACATATACAGGGTGATTTCGGGGTCGTGGAGCAAGAGAGCCAGACATCATACAGAATCCAAAGATGAGCCTAATGATGTTGTTAATTATTGTTTATCACCAATAATGATGATTATTTTCCAGATGACAAGTAGGAAAAAACATTTTTGCATACAATTTGGTGACCCTACTCAATGTGACGTCTTGTCGCTTTCCATACAGCGTATGTCAAAAGTCATAGGGTGACCATAATTACTTAGTATAATATTAAATTTACTTGAAAAATAAGAATAATTAAAGTAATTATCTTTTAATCAAATACTACCATATTGTAACAACATTTTTTTAAAGCCTCATAGGCATTAATATATTTCGTTTCTAATATAAAGGCCATCTAGCGTTGAGCGTTGGTAATACTGTTTTTTAATACTTGCATTGATCAACAGAGGGCGTGAGTAGCTCGCTATTGGATTTTTCTTCAATAAAATGTTTACTCTTATTAATTTACAGAAATTAAAATCTTATTAAATATTTTACAACTTTCTTCTTTCCTTTTTGGAAATTATTATTAAGTATCTTTTCTTATTGAAACGAGTTTTGGAAGCTGTATTTACATCGTGCGCGCAACGAAACGCGGCGCAGCAGTGGAAGTATCTTCAGTTTGATCTGTCAGCTGTCATTTTCAATTCGGATGAGATGGTGTAGTTCGATTCGTTTTCTTCAAAGGCCAGTGAGCCACATTGTTTTTAAATCGCGGCTTAAACCGCTTAATCGTAAGTATTTTTCTTGATCTACGTATCAAATTGTTCGAGACGTGTTCAGTGCTTATTGTTTTATTACTTATTTTCAGGGAGAATATTATGTTCCTCGTACCATAACCTCTGAAGGCCCCATGCATCGACATGAAAGCACGGACTTACAAGCCGGCTTCTTTTCTGCATTGGGTAAGTTGCTCAACCGTTCTGGCGAATTTTAACTCTCGTCGAGGATCGGCCAAGCCACTCATACTTATTGTTTTTTAAATTATTTCCAGGGCCTTTAGGCAGGGCTTTCAAGAATGGGTATTTCAAGCTGAGGTATTTCAAGAGAGGTCTTTCAAGATGAGGTTTTCGTTTACCCCTTCAGTACCCTAGTTAGTCAAGGGCGTCGGCATGGGTGAGGTTGGGCTCCAGGCCGCGCTGAGCTGGTCCTTCCTTGGCGACTTAACTAGCATGGACGTTCGGAGGCGGCGGCTGCGGCACCGGGGTGGTTGAGCTCACCACCACGAATCTGCAGGGCTCGTTTCTCATTCCTTATCTAACTGGAGGTCAGACGGTTTTTATTATTTTATAAAGGCGCCCAATATTTAAATATTTTTACCCTTAGTTACCAAGGTCTTCCAGCCTATTGAAACACAGACTCACCCCCTGTGCTCTAAAATTAATACCTATTTATTTAAGTTACGACTGAGCTAGTTATTATTATAATATTACTACTTAAATTTCTTGTCGGAATGGTAAATATACTTGTTAATACCAATTTCTTTATTATTTTATTTTTATACCACTATAGGGCTTCCCGAACCGTTACAGTGGCAGCCCTACGTGTGGCTCTAGTGTGTTCAAGCTGGAAGACCATTATTCTTTTTATTATTTCCTTTGTTAGTTAACGCGGTTAAGTACCATGTGATGTGTATAAAGGAGGTTATAAAGCAATAGCCATCCTTGTATTCTTACAATTACTTATTAATTTACCTTAGTGTTGCGGTACTGTGTAATTAAATCTAATTATTTTATTTGTACTTTTGAGGGTGTTATATGAATCTTAAGTTTGTAGTCATGATTGTCATGAAGGTAGTAAGTTAAATAATTTCAAGTAGAATGTTATGAACAGGTGTTACAAGTATTTCTGTACCTATTTTAGTGTACATTTATCCTCATTGGTATGGTTGGCAAAATAATTGTTAAAATATTAGTTAAAAATAATTAATTAATTTAGAATGTTTTGTTGTAGGAGGTTTCTTGTGTATTAAAAGTACAGTCAGTTGGAATTATTTACCCTTGCTTAGTGAGTTACCAAATATAATTATTCAGTTTTATTTTTTTTAATTGCTTAAAGCGCTGACCATACCTATTTTATTCCTTTACCGAAGTGAAGTGTAAGCAAGTTATACCTAAATTTTCTTTCAAATAGTACCGCAAACTTATCTATTCTTTTTATACTTAATAGTTGACAATGAATTTGTCTTTTTGATGTGAACGAGGTACAGTCAACAGTTTATTTTTTTTATAATGTTGTACTAAATTTATTACTGTTTGTTCCGGAAGGTGGTTAATTTAATATTAAATAATATTACTTGCTATAGATGTGTAGGAGAATAATTAAGTACAGTCAGTCACATATTTGGTGCTGTTTTTACCTTAAATATATTATTACTAACTTAATGATAGTGAATTGCGGTATTGTAAATGGTAAGCACAAGATATTCATATTAAATATGTAGTACTTTTGGAACCTTAAAACAGTAAGTTAAACATGTGAAGAGCATACAGGGTGATTCTAAAAAAAAAATTTGACATCCATTTAAGTTTTGAATAACTGGTTGACCTCTTAGTTCTTTAATCGTTTAACTTAGTCCAACGTGCGCATTTAACAATATCCGGGTTCATTTCTTTGAGGTTTGTCTTTATTGTTGAATCTTAATGTAAGGGTTTTGTCCGGGAGTTATTTTAATTACCTACTTTTCCTTATCCATTATCTCGACTTTAATCGAGTTTTTCCTTATTGTTGTTACTTTGGATGGAGTAAATATTTACTTATTAGTTAACTATCGGTGATTGCGCGTTTTTTTTTGTTGATGTTCGGTAGGAGTTTTTTTTTATGGTTGCGTGCAGGAGTTTTGTTTACGTATTACTTTCTTCCGATCGTGTCTGAGCAAACGTAACTCAGGCACGTGGTTTGGTTGTTTTTGGTGGGCGAAGAGGACGATTTAAAGACTCTTCGCGTGTTTTACCGGGGTGCTGGCGCTTTAAACCAGCATTCCAATCGGCACTGGCTGGTCGGGTTCTGGCGGATTTTAAACCGTCAAGCTCTTAATAGTAGTGCCATCTTCTTTGTTAACGCTTTGCGGTATGACTTAAATCATATGCGTGAACGTTAATGTTGATGTTAGGGGGTTGTTAAGTGGTACACGCCTTAAAGCGTTGTCCGCAAACATCGGATTTTTGTGTGTCAGACTGACAGACTTGCATTGCCTGAAATGGAGCCTGTACAGTCGATTTCCTTGTGTGTTTCGTGTTGTTTCGAACGTTACCGTCTGCCTGTCGTTTAGACACAGCTGGTCAACGTATCTTTGTTGTTGTGTTATTGTCTGATTACCGCGTTCAGACCTTGACGTCTGATAGTCACGGCCTGATATGCGCGTTGTATATATTTAAATTAGTTGTAGTACAGTCACCGATCTTAGTTATAATTAATTTCACTTGGCTATATGCCGTCTTCCGCTATATCACTTGGACGCATAACCCGCGGCCTGGGCCGTTCGTTATGTCACCAAGAAATATATGCGATGCGACGTTTCGTAGTAATGTAGCTTAGAGCTCGACTTGCAAACGTCGTGTTTATTATAAAGTAAGTATAGTTTAGTGCGTGGGTTCGATTTGGGTGGTTGTCTTTTTTATTAAGTTTATTATTTTGTGTTGGGTAACTGTTGTTTACATTCTGCGGATAGGTGTCTGGAGCTGGAGACCAGCTCAAAATTTTGCCTACGTCAAAATTTTATTCGGGGAGGGATGTACTGTAACAACATTTTTTTAAAGCCTCATAGGCATTAATATATTTCGTTTCTAATATAAAGGCCATCTAGCGTTGAGCGTTGGTAATACTGTTTTTTAATACTTGCATTGATCAACAGAGGGCGTGAGTAGCTCGCTATTGGATTTTTCTTCAATAAAATGTTTACTCTTATTAATTTACAGAAATTAAAATCTTATTAAATATTTTACAACTTTCTTCTTTCCTTTTTGGAAATTATTATTAAGTATCTTTTCTTATTGAAACGAGTTTTGGAAGCTGTATTTACATCGTGCGCGCAACGAAACGCGGCGCAGCAGTGGAAGTATCTTCAGTTTGATCTGTCAGCTGTCATTTTCAATTCGGATGAGATGGTGTAGTTCGATTCGTTTTCTTCAAAGGCCAGTGAGCCACATTGTTTTTAAATCGCGGCTTAAACCGCTTAATCTTAAGTATTTTTCTTGATCTACGTATCAAATTGTTCGAGACGTGTTCAGTGCTTATTGTTTTATTACTTATTTTCAGGGAGAATATTATGTTCCTCGTACCATAACCTCTGAAGGCCCCATGCATCGACATGAAAGCACGGACTTACAAGCCGGCTTCTTTTCTGCATTGGGTAAGTTGCTCAACCGTTCTGGCGAATTTTAACTCTCGTCGAGGATTGGCCAAGCCACTCATACTTATTGTTTTTTAAATTATTTCCAGGGCCTTTAGGCAGGGCTTTCAAGAATGGGTATTTCAAGCTGAGGTATTTCAAGAGAGGTCTTTCAAGATGAGGTTTTCGTTTACCCCTTCAGTACCCTAGTTAGTCAAGGGCGTCGGCATGGGCGAGGTTGGGCTCCAGGCCGCGCTGAGCTGGTGCTTCCTTGGCGACTTAACTAGCATGGACGTTCGGAGGCGGCGGCTGCGGCACCGGGGTGGTTGAGCTCACCACCACGAATCTGCAGGGCTCGTTTCTCATTCCTTATCTAACTGGAGGTCAGACGGTTTTTATTATTTTATAAAGGCGCCCAATATTTAAATATTTTTACCCTTAGTTACCAAGGTCTTCCAGCCTATTGAAACACAGACTCACCCCCTGTGCTCTAAAATTAATACCTATTTATTTAAGTTACGACTGAGCTAGTTATTATTATAATATTACTACTTAAATTTCTTGTCGGAATGGTAAATATACTTGTTAATACCAATTTCTTTATTATTTTATTTTTATACCACTATAGGGCTTCCCGAACCGTTACAATATGATAATGTGGATCATTGTCAGAGTCAGAAAAAGTGGTTCTGGATCACGACCCAGAAATCATTCTGTATTATTCTAGCAGCTGTTTTTCTGCAAAAGCCATCTGACATCCGATATTGCATAGTATAATGGATAGGAAAACGCTGTTACGCGTACTTAAGAAGCGTCTAGAGTCCATGAAAGATACACAAAACTCTATTAGGGACTTTTTTACAAAAAAATATAAGTACATTAAACTTTGAACAAACTCCAATTACTTGTGTAGTTGCAATCACTGTTGGGAAAGCTTATACAATAGTAAACACCAGTTTATAACTCTTTCCAAGCGAATCCCTTGAAACTATAACTCGTAATATTATATTACGTTTACATTTGTTCGACGTTGAGAGAACGGCAAACTCGGCAAAGTTCATATGAAACTTTTATTCCCAAGTTCTAAGCTACTATTACTTATTTTATAAGAGTTTTTTTAAAGGGAAAATACTGAAGCGAGGAATCAGGAAGGCTAGCCAAGATGTCAATCATACTTCGACACGCTAAACGAAAACTGACTGATACCTACGTAAAGTCGCGTGACTATTTTCTATAGATTATTTCAATTGACCCGGACCCGGGTATGTCCTGGACCCGGGTATGTCCTTAAACTACGTCCAAGACCACCGGTAGACGGGCAGCAGCGTCCCTCAAATTCGGTGTACTCGGCTGCGATCGCTAACCCGCCTGCCAAGCGTGGCGATTATGGCATCCACCCCTAGGGGAGGCCTATGTTCAGCAGTGGACGTCTTATGGCTGAGATGATGATGATGATGATTTCAATTGACGTTTTCTATCAACGATTGATTGATTCGGTAAAACTATACTTATAGTCTGTCATTTTAATTGGATCCATTCACAGACATATTTTATATCCTAAGCATTTCTCTAGCAACTAAAAATGACCCTATTAAAATCATGTATTTAATTTATTTATAGAATAAATCTTAAATAAAGTCTTAAAAGCAAAATAACATTAATCACGGACAAAATTATGAGTAAAATTTTTCGTTAATTTCAACCAATTAATATTAGGCAATAGCTCCCGAAAGTTAAATTTTCCTTTTAATCGTTTTTGATGTGTTGCCAAGATATTATATTTTCAAAAGATTGACCGACCTATTTTCCTTATACGTAAAAATTAAGTGACGCCACGGAACGTCTTCTATTCGAAGCATTTTTCTAGCACCAGTACCGATATGTGACGTTCCACGGCAAAAGGTACCTTATGGCGGCTGGCGCTTACGTCGCATAGAGCCCCAATAATTGGAGCGGCGTTAATAATAGCGTCAAGCGTCAACCGCCATAAAATACCTTTACCCGTGTGACGTCACATATTCATTTTATAAACTGCTAAGCCAAGAATTCGATTTGATCATAATTCGCTTTCCACGAATCTGCTGAAACTCGGCGTTATATTAGGAAATTTTCTGCCTCAGAGAGTTACCCGTTAGAGAGTTTCCGAAATATGTACACTAAATTTGACCTTGATTTTCCAAGACATAAGTATTTCCCCTTGGGAATGTTATGTATCTGAGGCACCGGGATTTGTCTTGTTTTCGCGGCAGAAGACATGGGAAGCCTACAAACTATCAAGTTTGTTAATAAAAATATATTAAGGCAAGAAAACCGTTTATAGTATTTTCGATCAGATTTTCTATCAAGCATACCTTTTTGACAGTGTGATCGTTTCAGCAATGTCACTGTAAAAATTTTGCACGTTTTATAATACCACAAATCTGCCTGAATGAATCTCACCTTATTTGTTTAAAGTAAAGCATACCTACTCACTGATTTAGTCGTTTATGGCACGGCTTAACTGTGAAATGAACTGTCGCCGTGGTATTTCCGGACCGATACAATCTTAAAATTTTCAAGAAAAGAGCGGGCTCCCGTCTTTAGGCCGGCGATACACTGGCAATCCCTTTAGTATTGCAGGTCCTTTTCGGCTACCACCAGTTTTGACATTGACATATTATATAGCTCGCGTCTACGTAAATTACTTTCTATACATCTCGCTTGCACTAATATGCGAGTACGAGCGAGATACATACTGCCGTATTTAAACTTCAAGATATTCACAAGAGACGACACGTACTACGTAAAAATTAAGTGACGCCACGGAACGTCTTCTATTCGAAGCATTTTTCTAACACCAGTACCGATATGTGACGTTCCACGGCAAAAGGTACCTTATGGCGGCTGGCGCTTACGTCGCATAGAGCCCCAATAATTGGAGCGGCGTTAATAATAGCGTCAAGCGTCAACCGCCATAAAATACCTTTACCCGTGTGACGTCACATATTCATTTTATAAACTGCTAAGCCAAGAATTCGATTTGATCATAATTCGCTTTCCACGAATCTGCTGAAACTCGGCGTTATATTAGGAAATTTTCTGCCTCAGAGAGTTACCCGTTGGAGAGTTTCCGAAATATCCACACTAAACTTGACCTTGATTTTCCCAGACATAAGTATTTCCCCCTGGAAATGTATCTGAGGCACCGGGATTTAAGGGCTGTATTTGTCTTGTTTTCGACTATCAATATCAAGTTTGTTAATAAAAATATATTAAGGCAAGAAAACCGTTTATAGTATTTTCGATCAGATTTTCTATCAAGCATACCTTTTTGACAGTGTGACCGTTTCAGCAATGTCACTGTAAAATTGTTGCATATTATAAAATACCACAAATCTGCCTAGATTCATCTCACCTTAGTTGTTGAAAGTAAAGCATACCTACTCACTGATTTAGTCGTTTATTATGGCACAGCTTAACTGTGAAATGAACTGTCGCCGTGGTATTTCCGGACCGATACAATCTTAAAATTTTCAAGAAAAGAGCGAGCTCCCGTGTTTAGGCCGGCGATACACTGGCAATCCCTTTGGTATTGCAGGTCCTTTTCGGCTACCACCAGTTTTGACATTGAGATATTAATATTATATAGCTCGCGTCTACGTAAATTACTTTCTATACATCTCGCTTGCACTAATATGCGAGTACGACCGAGATGCATAGAAAGTAAGTTACATAGACGTGAGTCAATGTCAAAACTCCTTTGTTGTTTGACTCCTATACCATAAAAATATAATACATAGTTGTCTATATGACTAGGCAAATAACATATTTGAATAGATATTATGCCCATTATTACTTGGAAATAGTTGGATCTCGCAAATAATATCCATGTTATTGTATTACGCAACTCCGGGCAAACCGATAGTGGTCGTGTTTATTTATAGATACTTATGAGCTAGTTGTAAATATGTAGGCTGATTCCCTAGAGAGGTGAAGCCAGATTGGTTGGTGATAATTTCAAACGAAACCTAGGTAATATTTATGGGTAAACATTTTGAAGTAGATAATATATAAGTATAGATATATTATCATACGTGAAATAAAGAAAAAAGAAAAGTACCTCTAAACTATGTCAGGCGTGGCTCACTCCGCGATATCGTCGCTTTGCTACAGGTAGCTACAAGTACATCCGTTCCACACCAATTTTGGTGGCTAGCCATAAGTCGCGCATGGCGCTGTCGCCACCAGCGGCCATATCTGTCCTGATCGTAACAGACGCGTTTTGTTAGAGAGTGAGTCTTTTGTACCTAGTAAGTACTATTATTTATTCTGTGACTATGTGAATATATAAACATTTACATACCTATTACATAGAAGATGTTTAACTCCATTTCTATATTAGGTACGTTTATGGGTAAAAATAAAATTTGCTTCATCCCAGATTTCAAAGCTAAGCCGAATTCGATTAGAGGTCCGTATCTCAGGATAATCTCAGGATAAGGACGAGTAAATAAAACTTACTTGTGTAGCGGAAATACTTGCGAAAGATAAAATTGTTTCCTTGTATATTAGCTTTAAATTACATCAATTTCCATCCATTATTTGAATATACCTATTTGAATATAGTCTCAAGATACTATTTTTTGTGTATCATTTTGTCTGTAGTCATGTAACATCGCGTAGTCCCATCGATGAATGGTGGATAGTGAAAATGGTGTCAGTATCAGAGCAACCAAGAGATCTTGCCTTAGCTGCTCTGATATCTGATGAGGACTGTACTTCATCTAGTAACGGGATCTGTGTGCCGGGTGCGTCCTAACTAAGTACACTAATTAGGAAGTTTTTCCGAGTGCTAGAGAAGCGCTCTTGGGTCTTTCCTCATTAACATTTTTATTCAAAGTATGCCATTGACGTATAATATCTAGGGACGGGCCTTACAGGCACTACAAATGGTACTAGTTTAGAGGTGTCACTCGCGAATTCGCACCCAATTCGGGCCCAATTCGGATTTTGAAATATACATCTATTAAATATCTTTTAGATATCACCAAGATACGATAACGATATGTTTAAGATCTAACCTGTCAAATTTGATATTTGCGCGATTCTGGAGATACTCTTGAACGATTTCCATAGGATATGACTTACACGCGTATTCGGGAAACGAGATAATCACAAGATCTAGAAACGATATAGAGATCAACTAGATTTACATTAGATATCGACTAGATGTGACTTGGATATCTAAGTCATAAATTGTCGAAATCGTTCAAGAGGACCTCCAGAATCGCGGAAACGTCAAATTTGACATATCTATCTTACAAATATCTTTAAATTATCCATATCGTAACTTGTTGAGGTCTAGTAGAGATGTAATTCATTTTCGGAATCGAGCCGTTAGAGATCCAATTCACATCTAATAGATATCTTATTCTATCTAACGTAAAAGTGACATTAGTTGCCCGAATTGCGCTGCAAAAAAGAACTAGTTGATATCTAAACCATAACGTATCTAGGATGGATCTAGTACGTGTCGTCTCTTGTGAATATCTTGAAGTTCGAATACGGCAGAATCTTGCAGGCTAACGCGACTAGTTGCGTCCAATCGCGCGCGTGATGCGAACTCATCAACCAATCGCGATGTAGCGGTGTCACACCGCTGTACTGTCCCCATGTCCGTAAGGCCAGTCTTTAGATATACGTCAATGATGTAGTATATATAATAAGATATTTATATTCAGAGAAAGGTGTGGAAAAATACGCATGTACTAAAGAAAATATTGTACCTAAGGATACGAAATAAGTAAAAATATTAGGTACTTAATGAAAACTGGTGTGCCTAATTGGTGTAAGGTTAATAATTTTATTAGCAAATAGAGTTTACTCACCCTATGAGTAAATAATTTATTTATTTATTTATTTTATTTGAAAAAATGTTTACATGACCTTACAGACAGATCCAATGCGCCATGAAACTTAACATTAACATATACCAAAGGTACATATAACAATCAGGTACAAACAAACAATTACAAATAACACAATTACAAATCACTAGTCCCTTATCACATCCACAATTACACTTTTACGGATGTAGGCCTCGCATCCATCACCTCACAGAATCTTATGCATTCATTTCTCACAGACACCCAACGCCACGCAAACAGGTCGCACTCGGGTACTGATGCCAAGAGTGCATTCAACTGTGTGAGGGCACGGAGCAGCGGAGAGTTCAGTCGTGACACGGTGCGTCCCGCTGGCAAAGCCAACAGACCGCGTCGCCGCGGTCTGAGGGCTATCCTGGGGATGTCTGGCACATGTAGTCGTACAAGTCGACTCACCAATTCTGGACAGTCAGAATCACCGCGCAGGGTCCGACACGCCAACGTCAGTAAGCTAAGGTTACGTCTCACCTCCAAAGAGTTGTAACCTAAGGCCCCAAGGAGATACTTTGTCGGATAAAGAAACGGGTAATATCCAAACATTTTCTTGTATAAAAACCTTAAAAAGGCTTTTTGTACCTTTTCAAGAAGCAAACTGTAGGTAGATTCGTAGGGATGCCAAACGATCGATGATGTCTCAAGCTTGCTTCTTACAAGTGAATTATAGACAAGCCTGATAGCAACAGGATCGTTAAACTGACGAAGGTTGCGTATAACGAAGCCCAGTCTTCGAAAGCAGTTGGCAGCAAGCGTCGAGATATGCTCATGAAAAGTAAGCCGCGTATCGAAGACCACACCCAGATCTTTAATAGAACACACGCGGTTTATAGGCTCGGACCCCAGCATATATTGTGCATGCAACGGCATATGAGCACGGCTGAAAGTGCAGACGCAACACTTAGCCGGGTTGAACAGCAGCTTGTTTTCGGTGCTCCAGAAAAAAACCGAGTCGATGTCCCTTTGTAACGACTCACAGTCAGTACTTTGCTCCACTCCATACACCAACTTAAGGTCATCTGCATATAGAAGACACTGAGCCGATTGAAGGACCGAACTGAGGTCGTTTATCATGATGCCGAATAAGAAAGGACCTAATATGGAGCCTTGACTGACCCCAGACCGGGTATGGTATGGGGCCGAGACAAAACATCCATGCTTGACGTACTGCTGCCGATCACGTAGATAACTAGCGAAGAAAGACAACAATGCGGGAGAAAAACCAATCCGATCTAGTTTCGCCAACAACACATCATTATCCACGCGATCGAAAGCCTTACTGAAATCAAAATAAAGAACATCGACTTGGGTACCTCTATCCAGGTGCTCAGATATGCTATCAGCCAAAATTAATAGGTTGGTGTTAACCGAGCGACTATGTCTGAATCCGTGTTGTGCGTCACATAAAAACGGTTTTACCTGTGCACATAGAGTTCGGTGGACTATTGACTCAAAGAGCTTGGCCAGAGTGGAAAGAACGGCAATGGGCCATAGTTTTCCACGATTGTAGCGTCATTTGCCTTTGGTATAGGTCTCACCCTCGATAGTTTCCAGCGACGAGGGTACGACCCAGTCCTCAGTGCCAAATTAAAGATGTAGTGTAAAGGGGCTTTAAGGTAATCCTTGCATCCCTTTACAACGTACGCTGGCAAGTTGTCTGGGCCTACAGCACAATTGGATTTGAGGTGCTTTATCCCAGATACAACCTGTTCCATCGATACTGCATCCATATGGATGTAGTTGGCACTACGGTTAAGATCGTCAGTTCCCCTTACGTTGGGATCAAGAAGCGGCGTGTCAGGCAAAAATACCCCAGAGAAATAGCTCGCAAACGCATTAGCTACCTCAGCTCCAGTAAACAGCTTCCCATCCAACTTCACACTATTGACGAACCCTCCCTTCGACTTCAGGCTGTCTAAGTGCTGCCAAAATGCCCTCGGATTGTCCTTCACCTTGCTCTGAATTCGAACAATATAGTCGTCGTAGGCAGAGGCTATTCGTCCTTTCAACTCAGACCTCAATTTTGCGAACTTGTTGTAAGACTGTTTGTCATTTGTGCCTTTCCATTCTCGGTGCAGGTCACTTTTTAGTCTGAGGTCATTAATGAGGTCTGCGGTGAACCAAACAGGATAGCGTCTACTAGCCTTTCTCGGACGACTTCGTTTAGGAATGCAAGTATCAAAGATTCCGTACAATATTTGGTAAAAGCTATTTACAGCACAGTCGACATTTCCAGCACTGAGAACCTCCTGCCAGCTAACCTCCGAGACTAATTTGTATAAAAGTTCGTAATTACCTTTAGCGAAGTTCCAGTCCCGCTCCATGTCTACATTGCTCGGAGCTAACCATTCAGCCGAGGGACGGCGCGTTAAACTGTTTGTTGGGATTGAAATCTCCAAAGGAGGGTGATACGCGTCAGATCTTGGAACCAGACCTCCTCCCGACAACTCACCCACGGTACTCTGGATGCTCTCCGACACCAGCACAACATCTAACTTGCCACCATATGCATTCATCACCTCATTCGTCTCTTTTAAACCGCATACAGCTAAAAAATAACAATAGTAAGTAAGGACATTTTGGGATGTATAAGCCGGATTCAAGTTTAAGTCACCGACTACCAGTACTATACTATTTAATGTCTCAACCACTGACTCTACCTTTTGGAACCATCTCAAATAAGTTTCATCATTTGCATTAGGAGGAATGTACACTGTAACGGTGCGTGTAACGAAGCGTTACACTATCGACCTTCATACTATTTCTGGCACCATACAAATTCTAAATTCCTCTTTTGAAATTCAAATCCTATTCCAAATTCCATTCAATGATTTTTATTTTCAGTTCGATCACATACTTTGATCGATAAACATCATTTTATCTAACGGACTGTACTTCCCAAGTTTCTAAACACGACCGTTTAAGTGTGATTTTTATTAGTAAACGTAATAATTCATAAGTGCGTGCAGTTCAGTATAGTGCTCGTTTTGTGGCCCTGCACACCTTCCAGATATATATCTACATCATCACCAAGGCACATATTGTAAGTTATTTGATTTCTAACCTTCTGAATTACGAAAGTGTTTTTATATATACCTATCTGTTAACACGTAACCTGTATTGTTACAGGTGCCTTTTTATTTAAATAATAAATACCCCTCATCGCTCTGGATCCTGCCTTTTCATTCCCATCATCCCTGTGAGGCTCCTCTACCTGCCCCCTCACACTGGCGCCATCAACGTGCTCAAACCCGGACCTGACAAGACAACTATTCGAAAATATGCGAATTATTGTCAAAATGTCAAACAAAATTTAACATGTCACAACCGTCAACAACAACGTCAACTTACGCGTCAGCAACCTCTTTGATAGATGATTCCACAAATTTAGACCTACTTGCTCGAAAATTAACCAACCTCTCTGAAGCAAAACCAAGCGATTTTAAAAAATTCAACTATAAAGGCGATAGTTGCCCTTATGATTTTATTCGAAACATCGAAGAGTTTGCAATTGCGCGTAACATTGACGACAAACGCTTACACAAATATATATACGATTTTTTATCAGGCACTCCTTTAGATTGGTATAGGTCAAAGAAAACAACCCTTACAGATTGGAAATCATTTAAAACCCACTTCTTAAAAGATTTCGAATTGCATGACCATGACCACAACTTACTACAAAATATACATTCCCGTAAACAAAAACAACATGAACGAATAATAATGTATTTTTCAGCCATGGAAGCCCTCTTTTCCAAATTACATGAACCCCTTTCTGAAAAACAAAAAATAGATATCCTCCGTAGAAACATGAGCCCTTATTACAGTTCCAGATTAGTTCCTACAGATGTTACGTCTATAGACACATTATTCCAATCGTGCAAATGGTACGAAAGCTGTAATACTACCTCTACTTATAGCTCTAGCAACTATACCAACATTCAACAAGATTCTAACCATACCCCCCCTTCCCAACCGTACATACCACCATTCCCATTTAATAAACCGGTCCATACTGTAACAGCACCACCTTCTACGTTACGTTACTCCTGTCCGCGTTGCAGAACAAACGATCATTCTTTAGATATTTGTACAAGTAAAAATATAGTATGCTTCCGCTGTGGCAAACAAAATGTCACTTTTGCAAAATGTACAGTTTGCCATAAATTTCCAAAAAACGCATAAAGGAGAAAAGTAACTTAAATAAAACTACTGCTACAGAATGGAACCAATGGTTAGATACCATTAAATTATTTATGTCATCATACAATACTACATCAGCACTTTTCACTCAAGATCCATACGATGAACGACCTTATGTCAACATCCAGACAAATAATTTAACTTTATGTGGCCTCTTAGACAGTGGCAGTGCTTTAACTATTTTCGGAAATAATTCCCATAAAATTCTCTTATCCCACAATTTTACCATAAATTACGACCATAAAGTCGTAGGCTCTGTAGCCGACGGCTACCCTATATACTCTATTGGTACAATTCAACTACCAATTTCGTACAAAAATATTGTGGCTATTATTACCGCTCATGTTATCCCTACTGTAAAGCAACCCTTGATTCTAGGCACAAATTTTTGGAGAAAATTCAATATAGCTCCCCACATATTACCTGACATAACGTCATATTCTGATAAACATATAGATACCCTAGTTATTTCCACCTGCGACCAACACATCACTAATTATGACAACCTTTCTGAAACTCAACAGTTAATTTCAGATACTATTATTGAAAAATTTAAAAATATTTCAACAGAAACCAAACCCTTAGGACGAACCCACCTCATTGAACATCACATAGATACCGGTGACCATCCACCAATCAAACAGCGATGCTATAGGCTTTCTCCAGAGAAACAAAAAGCTTTATGCAAAGAAGTTGATGAAATGCTAAAGCTTAATGTTATCGAACCCTGTGAAAGCCCATGGCTAAACCC
Organism: Cydia fagiglandana; assembly: GCF_963556715.1. NCBI lineage: Eukaryota > Metazoa > Arthropoda > Insecta > Lepidoptera > Tortricidae > Cydia > Cydia fagiglandana. The sequence continues at coordinate 5,590,349 of NC_085943.1, forward strand.
TGTCATAATAACTCCTAAAAAAGATGGAACGTGGCGTTTTTGCATCGACAGCCGTAAACTAAATTCGATTACGCGCAAAGATGCCTACAAACTCCCACTCATTTCTGACATTCTAGATAATCTAAAAAATGCTAAATATCTATCATCGATAGACATAGCAAAAGCATTTTGGGAAATACCCCTACGCCCCTCTGATAGACCTAAAACTAGTTTCCACGTACCCTCAAAAGGCATGTACATGTTTCGCGTAATGCCTTTTGGATTGACTAATGCCCCTGCTACCCAACAACGCTTTATGGATGCCTTATTCCCTTCTGAAAACCTTGATAACTCAGTATTTACCTACTTAGATGATATTATCATCATAAGTAATACTTTCGATGAACACATCACTTTACTTAATAAAGTTTACCAAAGGCTAGTACAAGCCAACATTACTATAAACTTCCCCAAGTGTTCATTTTTCAAAAAAGAACTTAAATATCTTGGTTACATAGTTAATGAACACGGCTTTCAAACAGATCCTGACAAGGTTAAGGCAATACTTAACATCCCACCTCCCACAACTCCTCGAGAAGTTAAAAAGTTCCTAGGTACAGCAAGTTGGTATAGACGCTTTATCCCCGATTTCAGCACAAAGGTTGCACCACTAACTAAACTTACCTCCACTTCCAAAAAAGCACCACCATTTAAATGGACATCACTAGAAGACAATGCCTTTAAATCCATTAAAGAAGCTCTAGTCTCTACCCCTGTTCTTGCTTGCCCAGACTTCTCAAAACCCTTCGCAGTCCACTGTGATGCATCCAGCTTCGGCATCGGTGCCATGCTGACCCAAGAATTTGATGGCGTTGAGAAACCCATTGCTTATATGAGCAAATCCCTAACTGGTCCCCAAAGAAATTACTCAATTACAGAAAGAGAACTCTTAAGTGTCTTACTAGCCCTAGAACATTGGCGTTGCTATCTTGACAACGGCTTAAAGTTCACAATCTACACAGACCATTCCGCATTACAATGGTTTCTCCATCTAGATAATCCAACCGGACGTCTAGCCCGCTGGAGTATTCGTCTATCTACATTTAACTTCGAAATTAAACATAAACGTGGTAAAGATCATCTAATCCCTGACGCTTTATCACGCTTACCTTCAGTAGACGTTATTAACTACAATAGTTCTAATACCAATGACGACTGGTATAATAATATCTACGCTAAATGCAGTTCTAACCCCAACACCACTCCAGATTACATAATACATAATAATAAATTATACCGATACTCAAAAACCCCTTCGTTACTCCAATCTGAGTATAATTGGAAAGAAGTTATCCCACTAGAGTACAGAATACCCATTATCACAGAAAATCATTCCACCCCAACTTGCGCTCATTTCGGAACATTTAAAACATACAATAAAGTTAAATTGAAATATTTTTGGCCAGGAATGTACAAAGATATTTCAAATTTTATTGCCAAATGCGAGACTTGCTTAGCTTGCAAACACCAAACCCAACTAAAACTTGGCCTAATGGGTAAACCTAAGCAATGCTCTCGACCCTTTCAATGCATTTCAATAGATTTGATCGGCCCCTTGCCTACTACACTAAAACACAACAGATTCATCTTTGTCGTTACTTGCTGTTTTTCAAAATACTGCCTCCTCTTTGCGATTAAACGTGCTACGTCATCAGTAATCGTTCATATTCTAGAAAACCTAGTTTTCCTAGTGTACGGAATCCCACAGACCATAATTCTTGACCATGGTCCTCAATTCGTTAGTCAAGAGACAACGGATTTATTCCACTCCTATCAGATCCCAAAAATACACTATTGCGCAATTAAATGCGCCCAACCAAATCCCGTGGAGAGATATAATAAAGTTGTTACCACAGCAATATCCTCATTCATACAGGATGACCACAGGAATTGGGATATCAACCTACATAAGATACAATTTGCTATTAATACTTCCGTAAATGAAACAACAAATTATACTCCTTCTTTCCTTGTATTTGGTCGCGAATTAGTCACATGTGGATCAGCATACGATAAATCTGATCTCACAGATGATATTATATTCGCGCCCAGAGACGAATACGCTGATAATCTTGGTCTTCTCCAGCCTGTCTTCTCCGAAGTACAAGCCCGTCTTTGGAGAGCGCACCAAACCAATTCTTCATCGTATAATAAACATCACCAACATTTCGAATTCAACGAAAATGACATCGTCTGGAAACGAAATTACGCAATTAGTAATTCTCCTAAACACTATTCTGCTAAACTTGCACCCAAGTTTATTAAATGTTCTATCCTAAAAAAAATATCACCCTTAGTATATGTCCTACAAGACATGTCCGGCAAAATGCTCGGACGATGGCATATTAGAGACCTTAAACCTCTCCCCAAAATTCTAAAATAAATAATATACTGTTTTCCCTAATTAGATTCTTATTTGACTCAAACTTAGCTACTTTTCTCCTAAGCTCCTAACTTGTAAAATATTGTATATAATGTTATACATTTATAATTATATCTCATCCCCATTATACATTTCGAACTCATTACATTTCGTACATACCTACTTAGTACGAATTTATACGTTCATTTATACTATTTAATTTATATAACGTTATATTACGTTCATATAACGTTATTCAAAGCTAACTCTACCAGAGTTAGAACAATACTTATTTATATATTTCTTCCCTTGACATAACGTTCATATTTACGTACTTAGGTACATACGTACCGTACAGTACATTTATTAATTCCATTAAGGAATTATCTTATGATATTTTGTAGTAATCCTACATTCCATACGGCATTATTTTGTTGAATAAATTTCAACAATCGTACTCTTTGTAGGTACACATTATTGTAGATATTATATTTAGATTCATTAATATTCAGCGGGTGGTTACTGATTAATAAGCCTTAATACTAATGGAGAGCGATTTAATGAGTACGTCCTCTACTTAAGGGAGTACTCTATTGAAACTTATTTTGGTTAAACAATTAACCAAAATTTTATAAGATGATGTATGAATGACCTTTGGTACGCATGTTTAAATCGCCTCTCTTGTATGATAAACATTGTATATAACATCCCCACCTTCTAAATTTATCACTCATACCCATATTCATTACATTATATTTACATTACGGAAAAATCCTTTGGCCATAAGCCCCAGGATTTTCCCTTCCAGGGCGACCCCGGTAGTGTAACGGTGCGTGTAACGAAGCGTTACACTATCGACCTTCATACTATTTCTGGCACCATACAAATTCTAAATTCCTCTTTTGAAATTCAAATCCTATTCCAAATTCCATTCAATGATTTTTATTTTCAGTTCGATCACATACTTTGATCGATAAACATCATTTTATCTAACGGACTGTACTTCCCAAGTTTCTAAACACGACCGTTTAAGTGTGATTTTTATTAGTAAACGTAATAATTCATAAGTGCGTGCAGTTCAGTATAGTGCTCGTTTTGTGGCCCTGCACACCTTCCAGATATATATCTACATCATCACCAAGGCACATATTGTAAGTTATTTGATTTCTAACCTTCTGAATTACGAAAGTGTTTTTATATATACCTATCTGTTAACACGTAACCTGTATTGTTACAGGTGCCTTTTTATTTAAATAATAAATACCCCTCATCGCTCTGGATCCTGCCTTTTCATTCCCATCATCCCTGTGAGGCTCCTCTACCTGCCCCCTCACATACACCACGCACAAATAGAATGTAACTTGGTCGATAAGGCACGAAGCCCATAGATCCTCTCCGCTTGGAGTTTCGAAGTCTCGACATCGCTGAAGAAGGACTCCAGGTCTCGCCGCGAGAAGCACGCCGCCGCCGCGCGCGCCCGTGGCGCGGTCCCGGCGCAACGCACTCCACCCGCCGCACATGAGCTCAGCATCGTTGACAGCATCAGTAAGGAACGACTCAGTTACTGCAACCACATCGCATTCCAAAGATAGTAGGTTTTGTCTAAAGAAGCTAAGCTTCGTGTTGAGTCCCCTTACATTTTGGTACACGATATTTATCGCCGACGGTGCCTTCTCTCGGGCGATCGGAGTTACCTGGGTCGGTATGGTAGTTGAGCGATTTTCCAAAAAACCAGGCCTTCACGCGGGCGTTCTCAGGCCAAACCTCCGCCGAAAGGCATCTCTCGTACAGTTCTCGCGGGACTCCAATCTTGTACGATTTGTAAGCCCCTCTAGGCTTGAGCTCCTGAACCGTGCAGGTTTTTCCGGGACACATAGATTTTAAATAATCACGAATTTCGTCCGCGCCCGAAATCATATTCCACAGGTGTATGTATTTCTGGAACTCTACCGCCTTTAGTGACGTGACTTCGGGTCCAGCAGTACATCGCAGAGAGGAGAAACGTTTATTAGCGGGTCTGGCCTCCTTATCCTTGACTGCGGCTGGGCTTTCGGTTTCTAGAGGAGCGGTATCTATTTCTCCATCTGTAGGAGTCGCACTCGTCCGCACCACACTACTATCCCGGGACGATGTTACCTGAGACGCCTCAGCCTCGCCAACTTCGTCACGCAGATCAATGGCTACAGCCTCATTCCTCACAGCTTCAGAAGACTTTTGCTTTCTCCGTGTTTTGCGCCTCCGTTTTGTCTTTGGTCCTGACACACAAATATCTCTGGATTCCAGCTCATTCAGCCTCTTGTTGACGGCCTCAAATCTCGCCGCGCAGTCCTTGAGAGATGTCTGGTATTGGACGATAGAGGAAACCGCGTCCGTCAACTGCTCCGATAACATCGTCATCTGGTCCCGCACAAGTTGCAATTCTAGGGCCAGAGATACCGGGTCATCCGGGGGATGCATTGATGGGCGAGGGTCTTCACTCTTTTTCCTACAGGCAATGTTTTTTACTGTTATTGGGGTGCCGACGGGGGTATTACAGTTAGGGCCTACCTTCTTACATTCAATACGGCACTCCGGGCACACCCAGGAGTCCTTTTCCACGAGCGTCAGTTTTTTACTGTTAGTGACACACTTCTGATGGTAAAGTTTTCCGCAAGTTGTCACCATACACTGCAGGTACTCTTCACCCACAGCTAACTCCTCAGGACACGCGTGACACCTCATATCCGCGCTGACGTCGGCCATGTCCATTCTACCGGATTATAGGAGACTTTGCAGTACCGGGGTAACAGGAGCGTAGAGAAGGTCTCGGCTGGACGCTGCGTAAACGATGGTGACGACGCCGTGCAGTAGTCGAAATAAAAATTGCACAGTACCAGGATAGCACGAGTAGATAGGAGCCCGTAGCGCAGGCCGGCACAGCAGTCAGGCGTAGCAGCTACGGCGTAGCAAATGACGCGTAGCACACGTTCACACGTAGGTACGCGTCGTAGCACTGGTTGCGACGACGACAGTAAGCGACGCGAGGACAATGATTATGTACCAGGCTAACAGCCGCTCGTTGCGCTTTGGTCACTTGCTGTTAACTTATGCACTCCTATTTTTCTCGCACAATTTAGAGTGATTAAATTTATATTTAATTTTAAAAAGATAAACTGTCGCAGACTAAAAGCACGTCAACACCTTTCGGAGGTCCGGGGGGAAGGGCTAATAGGGATTAGGGGATTAGGGATAATAATTAGGTAGTTAGGTATATACAATTTATTCGAGGTATATACATTAACTAGATAATATATAGACATTTTTCCAGCACGAACGAGATATTATTAATTAAAAGATAGGTAAAAGTATCGTTAAACTAAACATCGGAAGAAAGTCACTAGTGTTGCCTCGTTCGTGCTAAAAAATACCTATGTCTAATAAAAACTAAAACACACAGTCATGCACAATGACCAAGACAACCGTCAAGTATTTCTCATAAGCTATTAACATTATGTGCAATAATCAGAAGACACGTAATGAAAAGAACGCACACCGTCATAAGTGCCTCTCACAACAAAGCTATTATATGCTACGCCCATTACAGTGACCCTCATCAAAAGTTTCTTTGATGCCTCACCCTCAACATCGCGGATTAATTTTCTGCTTTCGCGAATGTAAATTATACACATTAACCTACAGGTAAGATTTATAAGCGCCTCACATTTATCAGCACCTGTGCTTGTTTTGAGATTCAAGTCTTAATTAATTTTTACATCCCCGTTACGAAGTTACAAGATTTATGCATGAGGCATGAGCCAGATGAGCCTTAGACGGGAATATTTGGAAGACGAAGCACTGGATCGTAAATATTCTAGACGTACACTTAAGTCTTTTCAGGCGCTCCTTTGGAAATTTTTAGATTTGGATTAAGAAAATAATTAGAACTCCTTATGCTTTCATTACCATCACGCAAGCATATTGCCAGCATCAATGGTAACCTATCTGGCTATGCGTCAAAAATCTCTATAGATACCTTTCTTTTAACCGACCACTGACTAACAGTCCGCCGGACGATATCGGCCGGTCAGTTGTTCGGAAATGTCAAATTTTTTGTTCTAACTGACAGGCTGATATCGTCCGGCGGCCTGTTACTCATTGGCCGGCTTTATAGCTGAAAAAAATGTCTTTTTATTATTAGACTTTGGTAGGGGAGGCCGAGGTGAGTTTTGACAGAGGAGAATTGTGACATTGTCGATTTTTTGGAATCTAATGACTGTTAGCGAGCTCGCAACAATGTGCGTTTGTTGGCTCGTAATTTGAACTAACAAACGCGCGCTATTGCGACCTTGTTTTTAGTTAATAGATTCCAAAAAATCAACGATGTCACAACTCTCCTCTGTCACAACTACCTCGGTCTCCCCTACTTTTAAATGCGAACTGTAGTGATGTATCTCTATTTGCAAAAATATTGGCAAGCGCTATTTGACATGGCAACGTTAAGCTCTTTTAAGCCATAATCCATTAAACCTAGTCTTCCGGGAAAATTCGTCAAGGAAGTTTTTGTCCAAATTATCGTTGTTAAAAAACTCAACAACCGCAGTTCCGGTCAAGGGCTCCGCCACTCGCAAAAGGTAATTAGGGGTCATCAGGTCTTCAGGTCGGGTCTCGATGATTAATGAGCATAGCAGGCCGTGTCCGCAACGGCACAATAAGTGGCCCTTCAGGGCTATAAACGAGAAAATCGAGGTTCGTCAATTTTGAGCAATTTCTGTTTAGAAGTAGGCCCTCAGTATGTGCTAGTGGCGCTCTCTACGCAGAGTTTTGCGTGATAATCCCTCTTGACAAGGAGCCCGATTCAGCTTGAACAATTTATTTGCGTTTTCATTTTGTTTTGATACAACCTCGAAGATATATTGGTGCATGCAAAATAAAGTAAATGTCATGCGCGAGAAGCGCGCCCATCGCCTAAGCGAAACCACAGAAATATTGAAATCAATCATAAAACAAAAAAAAACCGGCCAAGTGCGAGTCGGACTCGCACACGAAGGGTTCCGTACCATTATCTAAAAAAACGGTCACCCATCCAAGTACTGACCCCACCCGACGTTGCTTAACTTCGGTCAAAAATGACGTTTGTTGTATGGGAGCCCCACTTAAATCTTTATTTTATTATGTTTTTAGTATTTGTTGTTATAGCGGCAACAGAAATACGTCAACTGTGAAAATATCAGCTGTCTAGCTATCACGGTTCGTGAGATACAGCCTGGTGACGGACGGACGGACGGACGGACGGACAGCGGAGTCTTAGTAATAGGATCCCGTTTTACCCTTTGGGTACGGAACCCTAAAAACAAGATTTCCTAAAGAAACTCCTATGAAACAAACAAAATTTAAAAAGACATCAACGCGTGCCGACTGAACCTCATTCACTTTGATTACTATACAACACCTTATCTTAAGTACCTACTATTTAAGACTAATGCCTTGAGCATAATAACGAGGACCATCAGCATTCATCAAATCGCGCCGCACCGCGGTCACAACGAGATCGCTTACATAGGACACTTCTATGGGCATCAAAGGATTGATTGAGCCGCCTCGCGCCGCGTCCCGCCGTTTCGCTTCGGGATCGCGCGATGTCAGCCTACATAAGACGCTGCGTAAGCAAGATCCATATTTATTAAAAAACTTTCAACTTTCAAGATTCTTACAGATTCTGTCAAACAACATCCCATTTGACAGTATCTGTCAACAATAATACTTAAGTAATTTTATTTTGTACTTAACCATGACAAAATATGATCTTACACTAAATTTGACAAAAAAACTGTCAAATTTGACAGTTTGACAGATCATGTCAATATACACTGGGACACTATAACATGTCACTTTGTACCAAATATTCCCATACGAAACCCAAAAAGTCGCCCAAAAATATATAAGCACAGCGATCACTGGGGCTGCAAGTGCGTTGCCGGCCCTTAAGATGAGAAATGCAGTCTACAAAAAATTACCCAACATTGACATTTAGTACTAAACTATGACAAAATATAATACTTTACACTAAATTTGACAAAAACGAACAAATTTGACAGTTTCACAGATTATGTCAATATACATTATGCCATGTCACTTTGTACTAAATATTACCATACACATAAATGCATGTATATAAGTAGCGTACACGAAGAGAGGCCTATAGGTCAGCAGTGGGCGACTGAAAGCGAAAATGATGATGATGATGATTACCATATAATTACCTATTCTATTCTATTCTATTCAATAATAATATTTAATTAATTTTATTTTGTACTTAACCATGACAAAATATGATCTTACACTAAATTTGACAAAAACTGTCAAATTTGACAGTTTGACAGATCATGTCAATATACACTGGGACACTGTAACATGTCCCTTTGTACCAAATATTCCCATACGAAACCCAAAAACTCGCCCAAAAATACATACGCACAGCGATCACTGGGGCTGCAAGTGCGTTGCCGGCCCTTAAGATGAAAAATGCAGTCTACAAAAAATTACCCGACATTGACATTTAGTACTAAACTATGACAAAATATAATACTCTACACTAAATTTGACAAAAAAAAACAAATTTGACAGTTTGACAGATTATGTCAATATACATTATGCCATGTCACTTTGTACTAAATATTACCATACACATAAATGCATGTATATAAGTGGCGTACACGAAGAGAGGCCTATAGGTCAGCAGTGGGCGACTGAAAGCGAAAATGATGATGATGATGATTACCATATAATTACCTATTCTATTCTATTCTATTCAATAATAATATTTAAGTAATTTTATTTTGTACTTAACCATGGCAAAATATGATCTTACACTAAATTTGACAAAAACTGTCAAATTTGACAGTTTGACAGATCATGTCAATATACACTGGGACACTGTAACATGTCCCTTTGTACCAAATATTCCCATACGAAACCCAAAAACTCGCCCAAAAATACATACGCACAGCGATCACTGGGGCTGCAAGTGCGTTGCCGGCCCTTAAGATGAGAAATGCAGTCTACAAAAAATTACCCAACATTGACATTTAGTACTAAACTATGACAAAATATAATACTCTACACTAAATTTGACAAAAAAAAACAAATTTGACAGTTTGACAGATTATGTCAATATACATTATGCCATGTCACTTTGTACTAAATATTACCATACACATAAATGCATGTATATAAGTGGGGTACACGAAGAGAGGCCTATAGGTCAGCAGTGGGCGACTGAAAGCGAAAATGATGATGATGATGATTACCATATAATTACCTATTCTATTCTATTCTATTCTATTCAATAATAATATTCAAGTAATTTTATTTTGTACTTAACCATGACAAAATATGATCTTACACTAAATTTGACAAAAACTGTCAAATTTGACAGTTTGACAGATCATGTCAATATACACTGGGACACTGTAACATGTCCCTTTGTACCAAATATTCCCATACGAAACCCAAAAACTCGCCCAAAAATACATAAGCACAGCGATCACTGGGGCTGCAAGTGCGTTGCCGGCCCTTAAGATGAGAAATGCAGTCTACAAAAAATTACCCAACAATGACATTTAGTACTAAACTATGACAAAATATAATACTTTACACTAAATTTGACAAAAAAAAAACAAATTTGACAGTTTGACAGATTATGTCAATATACATTATGCCATGTCACTTACTAAATATTACCATACACATAAATGCATGTATATAAGTGGCGTACACGAAGAGAGGCCTATACTCAGCAGTGGGCGACTGAAAGCGAAAATGATGATGATGATGATGATGATGATGATGATGATGATGATGATGATTACCATATAAATCATGACCCGAACTTACTAACCCGAAATTACAAAAAAAAATTAATCTATGTAAAACGGTCAAGTGCGAGTCGGATTTCAATATATCCATACAAAAAAGTCATCAGCGCCTGATGGAGTTAATAGCAAAGTTTTTTCGTAAATTCGTACCTTCAGAACGATATATCTCGAAAACGGTAAGAGATAAAGCAAAATGGACTTCAGTTTTGAGCTGTCATAATTAATGCATTTCCGTATACATAGACCTTTTTTGGGACCGATTTGGACAAAAAAAAAAATCAAAAAATGAAAAATAAAAATTTGACCCGGGTCTAAAATCTTTATTTTTAGAGCTAGAGAGATGAAAAAAAAAACCGTTTCTGTAACATTTTAATATCTTTTGTTCAACCCCAAATCCAACCATATAGTCTTGTAACTTTAATTTAAAAAAAAATAACTTTGGTCAAAAATCACGTTTGTTGTATGGGAGCCCCATTTAAATCTTTATTTTATTCTGTTTTTAGTATTTGTTGTTATAGCGGCAACAGAAATACATAATCTGTGAAAATTTCAACTGTCTAGCTATCACGGTTCGTGAGATACAGCCTGGTGACAGACGGACGGACGGACGGACGGACGGACGGACGGACGGACGGACGGACGGACGGACAGCGAAGTCTTAGTAATAGGGTCCCGTTTTACCCTTTGGGTACGGAACCCTAAAAAACACGGGAGTGCCGGCAGAAGTGAAAACTCACATTGTAACATTTTTTCGAGCAGGTCACGTGTCCGTCTTACGTCTTACGAATCTTACAGTCACGTGACCTGTCGCGAGTTTAACATTTTTTCCCCATCACAAAAAGTGCACAGCGCCGCTAAAGAAGTTTTCACTTCAAAAAGAAATCATATCGGTTACGCGCATAGTGAAATGCTAATCATGTTTGCTGAAAACTGTAACAAGCCCTTTAGCTCAATAGTGGGACCGGATTTTTGCACTATAAGTTTTGATAATTCTAAAGTTGAAAAAGTGATACTTATCTGATATGGGACATATTTTTAAGCATATTTGCAATATATGATGAAAAGTTAGAACGAGCGTTAGATATAAATTAGGTATTTATATATTTTTAGTAATGATTTTTTAATATTGAATTAAAGTGCAATGTTTAAGTTCCATTGTTTATAATATGTATGACGCTTTATAATGTAAAATTATTAGAAATTTTTTTAACGTGCTTCTTTGTCAAACTACAAATTAGCTTATTATTTTGTCGATATTGAATTAAAGTTTAATAAATCCACAACAACATATCTCATTTTTTAAGTTAATAGGCACGCTAAAAAGCTAGAAGAATAAGATATATGCTCTAGAATTAATATGCGTTTTTTGTCCTATAAGATCCAATATTGAATTAGAGTCTGTAAAAATAAGTCTATTACTATAAAATAATATACGCAGCCATATTATGGAAAGTAAGAAATTTCTGCGTGTAGCTTGCATTGTAATAGTAAAATCTAGTTAAAAAGGCGCGAAATTCATACATACGCCGCGCTGGTCCGTCAGTCGCCGGCGCGGCGCTCGAGAGCCTATCATAGCCTACCTATACTTCGCCCCTCGCCCCACCTCCCGCTCAGTAACACTGTCTGTCTTTTCTTATCATTCATTTGTTTGTTTACCGTGCACATATATAAATTAGATGCGGACATTACGTGAAATTAAAATATCTTATTACGTAAAAATACTTACAGCTGGTCAATCAGATCTTGGCAGTAGAAAGAGGCGGCAAATTTGAAAAATGTAGGCGCGAAGGGATATCGTCCCATAGAAAATTTGTGTTTCGCGCTTTTTTTTTGTGACAAGATTTGCTTGACCAGCTGTATTTCATTATCTTGACTAATATTGTAATAAAAATGTACAAGATATTCACAACTATTTTTTACTATACATAGTTTGTCAAAGGAATGTCTCATTTCAAACATAGACAGAGAGAATCATCATACTATCTTTGACTTACACTAGTACTAGCACCCAAAAGAAAAGGATGAATATAGTTTTTTTGTTTTTATTTACTGACAAATGGTTTGACCAACTATACCTATTTCTGGTTCCTATTGTCATGTCCTGTCCTATTCAAGGTCAATATCATAATATGTATATTATAAACCAACTGCTCAATATTACACGGTATACATCCTGAATATACAATAAGGTAAGTGAGGCCACTTACCTTATTGTATATTCCGTGTGGGCCGTATATGCCTATATAGATAGAGCCCACCTTAAATTAAAATGGTTTATTTTAATAAACAGGATATGAAGTATGAAAAACTCACTCAAATAGGTTTCTCATTTATTTAAGTTTCTTCATTATACCAAAATAGTTATAAAAATATTACGATACTCTTGGAAAATATACCTTAAAAGTCCTATTATGGGCCTTATTGAACACTAGCAGTGTATTACTTAATCCCGCAAAAAATAATCATTTCGACAGTAGGTAATAACAGATTTTATTGTTTTTAACTTAAGAGTTATACATATACAAATAACAATATTTGATACTTCATAACAGGAGGATTTATTTATAATAAGTGAAAATAATTATTTTGGGCCTTAATAACTAAAGATATAAAAATTGTCTAGTTTACGCGAAAATAGTAGGTAACTAAACATAAATCTTTATTAGTTACAGTAGTATCATCTTTTAACATCTGGGGGCACGGCAGTGCCCCTGCCAAGACGAGCAAAGCATAAGGGCACTATCTACCTTTTCTCGAAGCGCTTCGTCGTGTTTTGGAACCCTCATAACTTGGGGTTGGATTATAACAGATAAACAAAGTTCTTGGACTTATTAAGCATATCAATTGCATAGCTCTTATACTTTAGATTTTATTCATATCTAAAAACTTCGATTTCGTCACTGACTCACTCACTTGATGATCATCAATACCGGGTACTTCCTGAAGTCCTCTAAGAAGCTGAAATTTGGTATGTAAGATAGTTTTAGTACACAAACAACAAATAAATTCAAAAACTTGAAATTAATTTTTTATCCCTAAGGGGATGAAGAGGGGGTTTAATTTTGTATGGGGAATCAATAATCGCTGAACCGATTTAGTTGAAATTTGGTATGTAGATAGGTATTGTTATGGGGAAGGATATAGAATAGATTTCAACCTCAAAGTTTACCCTTACGGGGTGAAGGCAGATTTCAACCCCAAAGTTTACCCTTATGGGGTGAAGGGTTTATATAGGGAATCAGTAAGAAGTACATTGTGTAACAGATGCCCCCAGATACTTATTTCAGGATTTTTAATAGTAAATCACCCCCAACCCTTTAAATTACGGCATGGAAGATTGTCATAAGCATCTTACAAAAAGAAGTGAAATCCCACTAAAAACTTTTTGATGTAAAATGTTGCCCAAACGAAACCACTGTCAAAAAGTTATCAGATCTCTTGCCAAGCTTCTAACTCTATAAGCCCTCTAACTTTACTAGCTCTACACCAAAAGTATGTGGCTTGGTCGTTTCGTTTCTACAAGAACTATTGTAAGTATAATACAAAAACCGCCCAAATGCGAGTCGGACTCGCGTTCCAAGGGTTCCGTACATTACACAATTTTAACAATATATTTTTTTTTAGAGAAAAGTGAGTAAAATGTCTTTAAAAAACCCGTAGGGATCGGAAAACTAGGTACTTAAGTCCGACTCACGCTTGACTGCACATTTCTAATAGGTTTTTCTGCTAAGAAAAGAGCTAATATGTGTATTTTTTTCATAATTTTAGACCCAGTAGTTTCGGAGATAAGGGGGGGGAATGGTCATTTTTTGCGTATTTTCTTAAATAACTTCTAAACTATTTATTTTAAAATTATTAAAAAAATATCTGAGGTTCTCACAATGAGCCCCTTAATTTGATATATAACAAGATATAGTGTTTTTTTCTTCTATTTATCATTCATCTCAAAAGTGACCCCTTTATTTGAATTTCTATTATTTACTTTACATGTATGTTCTTGGGTTATAGACTTACATGTGTATACCAAATTTCAACTTATTGGTGCAGTAGTTACGGAGCAAATAGGCTGTGACAGACGGACAGCCAGACACACGAGTGATCCTATAAGGGTTCAGTATTTTTCCTTTTGAGGTACGGAACCCTAAAAATAATGAATTTAATAAATTTTTCACCTTATGCCCATGTGGCGGTAGCGAAACAGCCAAGCCACATATTTTGACTAAGGTGTAGAGTTAGTGAAGTTAGGGCTTGTAGAGTTTGAAGCTTGGCTCGACAAGAGATCTGACAACTTTTTGACAGTGCGAGTCTTATGGTTTCGTCTTAGCAACAATTTACATGAAAATGTGTTTGGTGGGATAATTTTTTACAGTATAAATATTTATTCGTAACAAATAAGTATTATCTTTTAACATAATTTTGACAGTACATCTGGTGCTACATTACGACACCGGTGCTATAATAAGCACATTAAAACACTCCCTTTGGCCGTGTGTTAAAATTTGTCACTCGTTGCAAAATATCTATTTTTCGCACTTCTATCGTAAATACCTACCTATGTATTAACAAAAAAAGTCACTTGTAAATAGTTACTGCCTTTAAAAAGTATAAGTGCCTCAATGTTATTAGACTTTTTGATTCTATAAACGTCTTTAGGTCAATAAAGCGGTTTTCCGGTTCCGGTGACAGATCAAGTTATACGTACGGCAATTCGCTCCGGCAACTATTATTGAATTTCGGTGGAAAAAACAAGTTTCGGAAGAAAAGACTTAATTGGTGCGAGTGTTAAACCATAAAAAGTGATCCCCGCTATAAATCGTCAAGAAGTAACAGTGAAAAAACCATTTAAAAGAGAATTTCGGATCGTATTTAGAGGTTAAGTACATACTCATAGACAGCGAAAACAATACGGTAACCTAACAGACCGATTGGTAACGTTCACGAAGTGTGATATTCATTGTGCGCTCAACTTCATCGTGCATTGCTGTCAAATAATATAGGTGTGTTCGGAAACTGCAAAGCAAAATGTCTCTGGAGTTGTCAAACGAAATGTCACTCTTACTTGACAAGATCGCCGAAAAAATGAAGGCAGAACTTGATATACAAACTAAACAGATTACCGAAAACATTACGGCGACGGTTCTCCATAAAGTTGACGAGAAAATTAACCCAATAATCGAAGAAAATGAAAAACTCCGGAAGGAAATATCTATACTCAATAAAAGAATGGAATTCTTCGACTCGAATGCGAGAAAAAACAACATCATAATACACGGAATTGCCGAACAACCCAACGAAAAAACGGAAGATCTAAGTAGAAAAGTGTCAGAAATAATACATTCATTAGACGTTACTCTAACTGACGGTGATATAAATAGATTGCATCGACTGGGAAAAAATGAACCAAGTGGAAAAATTAGACCTATTCTCCTATGTACCTCAACACTGCAGAAAAAAATAGATATCCTTAGAAATAAGAAGAAAATGAAGGAAAACACCTATATAACACATGACATCACAAAACAACAGTTGGAAAACAGAAAAGAGCAGGCAAAACAAAGAGGGGAGCGGGAGAAAAGGAAGAGATCAGACACCAAAACACCGAGCCCAAACAGCAGCTTCCCTAACAGAAATAACCTCAAGATTCAAAGGACAGAAGAACTGCATCAAACACACGACGAGTATGAAACAGAAAATCACTCTAGACCACAAAGCCCAGGAAAAGACAACGCTTCAAGTCAACCTAGGGGACCGATCCTCAATGCATTTCAAATCATGCGAGAAAAATCATATTCACTGTCCGAAAAGAACACTTGGCAAAACTGAAACTACTACAACTAACCACAAAAAAGAAACAAAAACTAACCAGAACGGAAGGAATAAACAACAACAAAAACAACAAGAACACAAGCAACATAATCCTCCCCCAAGCCGGCTGGTCCCCGTGGGGGAAAACGACCAACACCCTCCATCAAGGAAAAATAAACAACAACAACAACAACAACTTAAAAATAAAAACAACATAGAATTAACTCTACCCAAAGTAAAAGATACCATCGAGCCCCCATATAAAAAACATACAAGAATATATATAGCTGCACTAAATGTACTAACATTAAGACTAGATGAGAACCTATCAGAATTAACACATGCATTACAAAATATCAACTGGGATATCCTCGGCTTGAGCGAGGTAAGAAGAATGGGAGAAAATATTGTCGCACACTCCAACTTCATACTCTACTATATAGGAGAGACTCCAGGACAACATGGAGTGGGATTCTTGGTCAAAAAATGCCTAGCAAAATATATCGACGGATTTTATGGTGTATCAGAGCGCATAGCACTATTGAACATAAAACTACCAGATTATGAAGACCCATGGACTATTATACAGATATATTCACCCACAGAACAAGCAAATACCTACACAATTAATAAGTTTTACCAAGATTTGAACAAAATAATACAGACCCATGCGCATAAAAACTTGATAGTGATGGGCGACTTCAATGGCCAAATCGGAGAATGCAAATGGGATGAAGAAACAACTATAGGACCTTATACATACAGCTCAAAAACCAGGAGCAGGAATGGAGAAATGCTAGTAAACTTTGCAATGGGAAATAAACTGAACATACTAAACTCTATGTATAAGAAAAAAAAAGACAAAATGTGGACATGGTTGTCACCCAATGGCAAATCAAAAAATCAGATTGATTTTATAATGAGCAATAAACCTAAATATTTCCTAAATATGGATGTCATTAATAACTTAAACTTCAACACAAACCACCGCATGGTCCGAGCTGAACTGAGATCATCCCAACCCAAGAAGCCGAGACCAAGAATAAATCCAGAGAATAAAAAGCCTAACCAGCAATTAATAGACGAAATAGCCAGCTTGCTAAACTCAAAGCTCAAAGAATACGAAAGAGAAACAAAAGATGCCAACATACAAGAAAAATACAACTGGTTGGAAAGTGCAATCACAAACACTACCAATCAATATAACAACAAGAAAGAAGATACAAATAATTGGATGTCAACAAAAACTAAGAATCTCCTGGATCAAAGAGCCGCTTTAATAAATGCAAAAACCACAGACAATCGAAGAGAAATAGCCAGAATTAGTAAAGAAATAAACGAAAACATAAGAAAAGATAGGAGACAACGGCGAATGGAAACAATAGAGAGACATATCAAGCAAACAGGAGGAATAAAAAAGGCGTACAAAGAATTGACCAACAAAAAGAAATGGATTGTTAAGATGGAAAACAATAGTGGGACCGAGAAGACTGACCGACAAGAAATACTAAAGATTGCTACAGTTTACTACACTGAACTATATAAAAACAACACACTAGAAAGAGAAATAGACTTGATAGAGGAATCTCCAATGCCTTCTATCATGCAAGAAGAAATTGAAAAAGCTATTGACACCCAAAAAAAGGATAAAGCACCTGGACCAGATGGAATATGTAACGAAACACTAAAACGAATAAAACCTGTAATAACACCCATACTTACCGAAATATTCGATACTGTTATAAATACTGAAATTATCCCAAAACAATGGACTGAATCTAACATAATCCTCCTGTTTAAAAAGGGGAACCATTGTGATATTGGAAACTACCGACCCATCAGTCTAATGTCCAATATATACAAGATCTTTGCAAAGATTATACTGAAGCGAATAGAAAGAAAACTGGACGAAAATCAGCCTATCGAACAGGCAGGTTTCCGGAAGGACTTCTCAGTACTAGACCACATCCATACAGTAAGGCAAATTATAGAGAAATATACTGAGTACCAGCTAACATATTACATAGCCTTTATTGACTACAGTAAAGCATTTGACTCTTTAATACATTCAAAAATCTGGGAAGCCTTAAAAGATCAGGGAATAGAACACAAATATATAAGGATTATAAGAAATATTTACAAACACAGCTCAGCATGCATTCAACTAGAAAAGAAAGGCAATATGTTTCAAATACAAAAAGGCGTGAGGCAAGGGGACCCCCTATCACCAGCACTTTTCCTAGCTGTATTAGAAATGATCTTCAGAAATATGGAATGGGATGATCTAGGAATAACAGTAAGTGGTCGCACACTAACGCATTTGCGATTCGCGGATGACATTGTGTTATTCGCAAGAACATCTGGTGACCTAAACAAGATGGTTAATGATCTAGCATCGGAAAGTGAAAGAGCTGGACTGAAGTTAAACCCTGAAAAAACTAAAATTATGACTAATGGCAAGAAGGATCCAGTAATCGTGGACCAGAATCAAATCTCTTATGTGGAAGAATACATATATCTTGGGCAATTAATGTCTCCAGAAAACAGTATAAAGAAAGAAATTCAAAGAAGAATAGCGAACAGCTGGAATAAATACTGGGGACTAAAAGAAATAATGAAGGACAAAAACTTACACATATCAACTAAAAGCAAGCTATTCGACACATGCGTCCTACCTGTACTAACATACGGAAGCGAAACATGGGCTCTAACAAAAGCCATGTCAGGTAAACTTTCCATATGCCAGCATGCGATGGAAAGAAGTATGATAGGAATCAAGAGAACGGACAAAGTAAGAAATAGCAACATCAGACACAAGACTAAAGTTCAGGATATAACTAGAAAGATAAGAAGACAAAAATGGAAATGGGCTGGTCACATAGTCAGAGGAAAAGACAAGTGGAGCAAACTAGTCACGCAATGGTACCCAAGAGATGGAAACAGAAAGAAAAGTAGACCAAAGAGAAGGTGGGACGACAACATAAGACAGGTCGCAGGAACAACTTGGGGTAGAGTGGCCACAGAAAGGCCAGAATGGAGAAGACTGGAGGAGGCCTTTGCCACCTGGCAAACGGACACACAGAAATGGAAAAAAAGTGAAATATACGAACATGAATAATGTATTGTCCGACTAAAGGCTAAAAATAAAATAAAATAAAATAAGGTCAATAAAGCAAGTGATAAATTATTAGAGTTAGAGCCAGAAAAGTCTGCAGCAATTTTGACAGCCCACGCAGTGCAAGTGTTATTTATAAGTCATAATTTTATAGAAGTTTCTTCAAATCGACCTTATTAATAAGAGATTAAAAATATTCAAAATTATCTTAAAATATTTTAATCTAATATTTCATCTCATACGTTCAATAAGGCCCGGGACTGGACCTTTTTACCTGCACTGACAGTGGGCCTTCTTAGCAACAAGTACAAATTCAGAATAATTGGGAAT
This sequence comes from Cydia fagiglandana, assembly GCF_963556715.1. NCBI lineage: Eukaryota > Metazoa > Arthropoda > Insecta > Lepidoptera > Tortricidae > Cydia > Cydia fagiglandana. Next base: position 5,609,853 of record NC_085943.1, read on the forward strand.
AATAGGGAGCAACTGTTATTTTTGAATGCTGGGCCTTGTTACCCGCCGGGCCTCATATGCCTGCACTTCACCTACCTTATTTGTTTTACAAGGGGAAAAGTTGTTGATTAACCGCTCGTGCTAATATTGATACCCAAACAAGCGAAACATTTTTTTTTATTAAATAGAAGGCAAACGAGCAGACGGATCACCTGGTGGTTAGCGATTACCGCCGCCCATGGACACCCGCAACACCAGAAGGGTTGCAAGCGCGTTGCCGACGCGCGTTTAAGATGGGGGTCTTTTAAGGTTTGAAGGTCGTATCGGACAGTTCATTCCACAGTTTGGCTGTGCGAGGCAGGAAGTTCATTCACAAATTCAAACATTCTAAAATTGAAGCACGAGCGTAGCGAGTGGTTCGTAAAATTGAACCTTGAGCGTAGTGAAGGTTTCGAGGGACGAAGGTTAAATAAAATTTTCATCACATCAGCTCGTAAAGGCCCTCTTGATTGTTCCAAACGGATAAGAAAAGTGGCATTTAATTTGATGCAAATTTTGAGTTGTTTCCGTAGGTAAATTGGATCAGTTGGTTGGTAATATTGACTTTAAAATGATAAATATCGTTAGTTTGAAATTGATTTTATGATAAAGTAAATATTATCGGAGATGATCGCTCTTAAAAATATATGTCGCTAGTCATTTATAACCTAAAAGCGCCAAATTACGCAAAATTATATTGAAATGACACCTGTGTATTGAATTTGAAGAATACTTTATCAAGGGTAGTTATCTGTATGACAATGCACCTAAAATAATTTTCAAATGTATCTATTATTTCTATACTTAACACGATAACGAATTCTACGTAAACGAAACCGCGGGCAATCCCTAGTACATATAGAAATAAATAAGGAAAGGTAAGTTTCCATTAGTGTACTGTGTAAAATAACTGTTTACCATTGATAATAATTTTATAAACGCTTTGCGTATTTTTAAGGTCACCGCGCTAACCGCTAGCCCGCGACCGTCGATCGCTGCCTCCTGCCCCGGCGCACAGCGCGGCGCGCGAAAACGCCGCGCGTTTGAAATGTAACTTAATATAAGCTCGGAATGCTAAGTATGCATTCCGTATCAGTATTTAGTGTCGCCGTGATTTTATATTTCTAATCTTTTGTGTGAGAAGTAAGATCTTTATTATGACCGTGTAGTATTAACTCTACAAACTTTAATTCAATATTGGCTATACTGCTTAACCAGAAATCAATATCTAGACAAGCACATTGTCTACATTTCTAACTTTTTACATGTATACTAAGTTGATAGGTAATATCGTAATTTTGCAATATCAGCTACTCTAATTCTGTATTTACATAATAATTCGTGTTTTTACGTTCACCAGAAAGCAGCTGTTCCAGATTTCTAAAAACCGAATATTGTGAATAAATTAAAGTGTTATTGAATATGTTAAAGTTTTTTGTAACTTTAATTTTATATTTACATAGTTATTTAGCAAAAATTGAAATATTTAAATATGGCCGAACGCTCCACCTAGAATTTTCTAACTTTTTACATGAATGTTATTTAACATGCTTACAATAACATATCAAAAAAGAAAAAAACTTTAATGTTATCAAAACCCATTTTAGTTCCACCGCTGGTCTACTTGTTGAGAATTTTAGTCATAGCAATATAATAACAAAATTGTTTTATTTAACAGTTTATCGGTTTTAGTTCAGTTTCTTGTTTTATTTATTTCCGATATACCAGTAAGTTAAAAACGTACGTGTCAGATTTAGTTTAGTATTATCATTGATAAAATAGGAAATAAGGATGTAAGGCAGTATTTAATTAAGACTAGTCAAATATTGCTCAAAGTAATGTATTTATTATAGCGACAACTACAAGGTTAAGAATATGAAAAATGGTAGACATTATTTAAGTAATATATTTATATAAGCAGATTGTAAGTAAAAGTATATTGTAGATTTACGGAACAATTAATCGGCTTTATTATCACATAATTTTATGCGTAATAAATATTGGTGGCTTATAGTTAGTACTGGCTACCTTAACGTACACACTTGGCATAGTTTAAAATAGTAATAAAGATCGAGCAATAAGCCACATGATGTATTACACCGTAATCAGTTGGAATATACGTTACATAGCAACTATTAAAAACTCATCAAAGAGTTATATTCACATTAAAGATTGTAACGTACATACCATCAGACTATAACACAAAGAAAACATACAGAAATTTATAACAAGTCATAAAATCACAATTAAATAAAATTGACACTTAACTTCGTTTGTCGTCGTAGCTCTCCAACTGAGAAGTGACCCACAACTGTCAGACACCCGCTTATATTCGATTAGACTTCACCCCTTCTACCACTTCTTGGTGGGAATAACAAGTAAGATGTTTCCTGCACATCCGGTTATCATAATAATTAAATTCAACAAATGTATTTGCTGCATTTAGTTTAATTTATTATAGAATAATTAACGCAAACTAATACCAATTTAATATCATGGCTTATTATTATAAAATACTTTATTTACCTTACTGATGTTCTGACAGTTATGGTCAAGAAATATACATGGAGGGTAGTTGTGGTATTGAACAGCAGTTCTAACTTATTGTTTCGATATAATACGTATGAGCTTAGCAAAAGTGAACCATCTCGTAAAAATGTAAATAAGTGTGATCTTTGTTTTTATACTACGTATCTCACACGGCCATACTGACAGGTGCTTCGTTCTCGAAGTACCTTATTTCTATATTTATTATTATTTATTTATTATATTAAACTTAGTATATGAAATGACTATTTTTTTATTTGTCAGATACTATATCATATCACATATCACATTAATCAAGTGAGAGCTCGAAGGCTCGGCAGCAATTATCCTACTTACAATCACCATACTACTGTTTCACTTATCACATCAAGTGAGCCTCAGTAGCATGTATCACCCTAGGTTGGCTACTGGTCCACTTATAACATCAAGTGGGGCACACAGGCTCTGCAGCAGGTCCCTATATTGCTACTTTTTCACTTACATCAAGCGAGAGCTCGCAGGCTCGGCAGCAATTATCCTACTTACAATCACCATGCTACGGGCACTTATCACATCAAGTCAGCCTCGGTAGCATGTATCGCCCTGAATTGGCTACTGGTCCACCTATAACATCAAGTGGGGCACACAGGCTCTGCAGCAGGTCCCTATATTGCTACTTTTTCACTTACATCAAGTGAGAGCTCGCAGGCTCGGCAGCAATTATCCTACTTACAATCACCATGCTACGGGCACTTATCACATCAAGTCAGCCTCGGTAGCATGTATCGCCCTGAGTTGGCTACTGGTCCACCTATAACATCAAGTGGGGCACGCAGGCTCTGCAGCAGGTCCCTATATTGCTACTTTTTCACTTACATCAAGTGAGAGCTCACAGGTTCGGCAGCAATTATTAATCGGTTATTATTTTGTCAAATTAGCTTTTTAACTTTACACTGGAATGATGTACACTGGAAGTTCTCAATCGATCGATAATCGACTCATGTCTCATTCACGTAAGTAAACCTTATAAACTTCTTTTTTTTGTTTTTTTTTTTTTAATACATAAATTACCTTAAGTATATAAAACTTCTTAATCCCATAGTAAGTACAACTAGCTTATGTTATGAACACTAGAAGATGATAGACATGTATAAATATATTTATGCATATGTACATATTAATATGTTACATATTCATACTTACATTCATGAAAATCATTCACGGTTAAGGAACAAATCCTTCCGATGAACACACAGATGTACCCACTGGATATCGAACCCGGGACCTCCAGTTTGGTATGCAGAGATTTCTCTTTTTTTTTTGACAAATAAAAACGCCAACACATGAAATTTACTAATCCAAGACCTCCAATCTTCGTAAACTTACTAAGTTTTTGTGCACTATACTCGACTGGAAGTAACCGCTCAAGATCGCGACAAATGGAAAATAAATCTGGGAACCCTGTCTCAAATTAATTTACAATAATTAATGTTTCTAAACTATTCTCCTGCCACAGGTAATGTCTATACCTACTAGGAGATCTTAACTTTTATAAATTAACCTGAATCGTTTAACAGAAATAAACATTTTCCATTTTTTTTGTTTTTTTTTTTTCATTCCATTAGAACTTCCTACGTTGGTCACTCCCATGAATTATATAAACCTAATGTAACAGAATTTTAAACTCCGTTCGGCCATCCCACAAAACAACTATTTTAAAAGTCAGTGATCAGTATTATTTATAATGTATTCAATATGTATTATTATTTATATACATATTATTTATATCAGTCATGCTTCATTATGGCAATAGGTTAGGTATAAATAAACAAAAAATGGATGTTTGCTAAATACTATAGAATCAGGATTATACGATTCGTTTTACTCCTGAACAGCTCACTCATAGCAACAAGTGGCACCAAAAGGTTAATTCACCTATCTGCCTTCCACTTGGCTTTATCGGTATTCCGGTGGTCTTATGTTTTCTTGTATGTACCAAAATTAAAAGAAACATTAAAATGAACCAGAAGATCATAGGTACAAAATTGCCATTGTTATAGGCATTTTTATTACCGCAGCATATTTAATTACCGCCAGACCAGGTAAATGGTGGTACATATACCCAATAGCTTAATAAGCTATTGGGTATATGTATAATAATAATATGTGAGTTTACTACGAGAACTGGTAAAGTATATAACAGTTTAAAATATCGTATATACATGGTGTTCACGAGGAATGCGAAAGACCTTAACCACGCATTTCTGAGGTCAAAAGAGAGAAAAAAAAAATGTAATATGTGTATATGTCAAATTTGCCCAAAAAAAATTATATTTTTTTAATGTACTTGTACATAAAAAGTATATGTTATTGGTAAACATGTCACTTAAAATGCATTTTTACAAATTTTTTTTTTTCGTAAATCATAGTTGCAAAGTGTTACTTATTAATTTTTGACATCTATCGATAAGGATATTTAGACTACGTCCCATAGTAGTAACATTGTCATCAAAAAGTTAAGGCGTTTTGCACTACGTAACAATAAAAACTAGTTTTTTTTTTCATTTTTTTTTCTGTATTTGTATTAAATGAACTCTGAAACTAGGCGAATTTCAAAAAGGTTTAAAGGACTTTTTTGTCTCTAAATATAATCAGGAATACGCTGCTAAAACTATTCGGCCCCCTCATGTTACACCGTGTATATATTTTTTATATTACTTACAGGTAGGGTTGCCAACCGTACTATATTATATAGTATTGTACTACATTTTGGCTCTCTGTACTATATAATTTTGGAAAAATATATAGTACGCTAAAATACTATATTTCCGATTAAACGTATATTACACTCATGTTTAGTATTTTATCTAAAAGTACTATATTTTTTTTGAAATGTACTATATTTTTGATGCCTTATTCTGGAAAATACTATATTCCACCAAAAAAAAAAAGTTGGCAACCCAGTTACAGGTCACCTAGATGAATTGTTCTAAAGGAATACGTTTACTTTGTACACATTTATTGTACTCTATGTTGTGTATTTACCCCTTTTTTTTATTTTAAAGTATTTTTATTACCAAGAGAATATGTGCTTTTTATTTACTGACTAATTTGCATGTGCAAAAATCTTTCAACTTCACGATTTCAAAACATAATTTACTAACACGGGACTTGCATTACCTCTGATCACCACAAGAACAATACTGTCTAGTCTACTATTTTGTATGACGTAATTGTCTAAGGTTGTCACTGAGATATCCTTTTTTTTGTAGTCATATAATATCCATCAATCAGTAAATTTACCAAATTGGAAGCATACTTTCAAAAACGCCTTTATGCCAAACACGTATTACTATCTGTACACAGAACTCGCAATAAGCACTGTAGGTGCAATATTGTAAATAGCCGTTATTACTATTTATGAAAGTATCATGACTACCACCGACTGGTTTAATATCGATAAGCTTACGAGGGGCTTGTAACTGAAAACCAAAAAGCGTGTTGACTTTATCCTTTACAGTTTTAAAACGACCTGACAGTTTAATATTGTTTACTGTTTTATACTTATTGAAATAGTTCCTTGATAAGATCCGGATCGGTGAGATAGAATCTTTAAGATATGTGCCTTCGATATCAGACTATTGAACCTAAGTAACTGGTGTTATATAAATATTTATTCGTATCAATCGTAACAAAAATAAGAAATAATGTGACTAATAAAATACAAAGGACGTATAAGGTATTTCCACTTAACTGTATACCGTTAACGGCCGGTTAGGAAAAGTCCCAAATCTGACGACAAATATCATAACCGCGACAATTAAATTAAGTATCAAATTCGTAACTAAACCGACAGCTTGCAAACCAGCAACTTGATAAACGTACCTAACTTAAGACACGCGGTAAGTTACAATTAAAATGCCCATTGTTATTAACCGCCTAAAATTTCCAACGTAGTCTTTAATGCAGACCTCAAAATCTTATAATGAGATTAGAGTTGTACCTAACTAATCACGATTAAAATATTTATCCAGGCCATAAATAACGTTATTCCAACGTTTGGAAACTTATCCAAACCAAACTGCTTTTCAAATAACATTTCACAAATAACCTCTTTTTTTATTATTATTCGATTCAGTCATTAACTAAGTCGTCATTTAGAATAGTATAGATTAGAAAATATTTATTTATGCGTCATTATGGTTACATAACAGGTTATGAAAAGGACAGACGTTTACGTTTATCTAACTCGGTAACTATTCGATGTGATTCGATATCTAAACATACCTATACAGTCCTATTTTTAAGTGTAACCAAATTTTAACATACCAGAAACAACATCATTCATCAGTCATCCTTCCAGACAGGCGCCGTTTCGCAGCGTCTCACAGGTGCGGCAGTTTCTGTTTCGCGAAGTACTTTTGAGCTGCTTGCTGCGGTTCTCCATAAAAAGCATCATGCTTAGTATACCAAATATCTTGTTTCACCTGGGGTTTTCACTGAAAGTGAAACACCAGTATCCTTGTGTCCAGGTTAGCGCGGCTTACAGTGTCTGTTTGGAGTTGGATAGCGTCCCGCTGTTGACTAGCATAAGCAGTCCTTATACTCGTACTGCTCCTGAAACATTAGTTTTGTAGGCATAGAATGTGTGTAATATTATCCCACTTCTGATGTCAGATTTAGTTTAGTATTATCATTGATAAAATAGGAAATAAGGATGTAAGGCAGTATTTAATTAAGACTAGTCAAATATTGCTCAAAGTAATGTATTTATTATAGCGACAACTACAAGGTTAAGAATATGAAAAATGGTAGACATTATTTAAGTAATATATTTATATAAGCAGATTGTAAGTAAAAGTATATTGTAGATTTACGGAACAATTAATCGGCTTTATTATCACATAATTTTATGCGTAATAAATATTGGTGGCTTATAGTTAGTACTGGCTACCTTAACGTACACACTTGGCATAGTTTAAAATAGTAATAAAGATCGAGCAATAAGCCACATGATGTATTACACCGTAATCAGTTGGAATATACGTTACATAGCAACTATTAAAAACTCATCAAAGAGTTATATTCACATTAAAGATTGTAACGTACATACCATCAGACTATAACACAAAGAAAACATACAGAAATTTATAACAAGTCATAAAATCACAATTAAATAAAATTGACACTTAACTTCGTTTGTCGTCGTAGCTCTCCAACTGAGAAGTGACCCACAACTGTCAGACACCCGCTTATATTCGATTAGACTTCACCCCTTCTACCACTTCTTGGTGGGAATAACAAGTAAGATGTTTCCTGCACATCCGGTTATCATAATAATTAAATTCAACAAATGTATTTGCTGCATTTAGTTTAATTTATTATAGAATAATTAACGCAAACTAATACCAATTTAATATCATGGCTTATTATTATAAAATACTTTATTTACCTTACTGATGTTCTGACAGTTATGGTCAAGAAATATACATGGAGGGTAGTTGTGCTATTGAACAGCAGTTCTAACTTATTGTTTCGATATAATACGTATGAGCTTAGCAAAAGTGAACCATCTCGTAAAAATGTAAATAAGTGTGATCTTTGTTTTTATACTACGTATCTCACATACGCTTATTCGATTGAAATATTAAAGCAGTTTCCTACTAAACGTCAGCATTACTCAGAAAACTTGCCAGGCAAATATAAGACTTTTATGCGAGGCTCCTTAAAGTTAAATCTTTCACAATAAAAGTTGATTGCAGATTCTTTTAGAGCGTCTAGTAAGCAAATATGCACATCTTATGCCAGGCTTAGAGCATTTAATAACTAGAGGCCATATTTTCTGTACAAAACTGTCTGCTGATTTTTGCGGGGGAGGGGACGTAAAATACATTTGATACATTGCTATTTCTACATGATTTGTATGTATCTACGTAAAATATAATTATAGCCATGTCAGATAAACGTCAGTCTATACAAAAGTTTGCACAATCGTGCAAAGTTTTCAAGGCGACTCCGGTTATTAAATGCTCTAAGATGCCAGGTCTTTTCGAGGAAACTAACTCAACTACCTACCTTACCTATTTGCAAGCAAGGCTATCAAAAGGATGCTTTAATTTATCTACTTAAAGGGTGAGGCCGAGAAACTTTTATCGGGAAGCCGAATTGTGTTTTCAAACGACGACAGGTCTGACCTAGTGGGTAGTGACCCTGCCTGCGAAGCCGATGGTCCTGGGTTCGAATCCCAGTAAGGGCATTTATTTGTGTGATGAACACTAATATTTGTTCCTGAGTCATGGGAGTTTTCTATGTATATAAGTATTTATTTATCTATATAAGTATGTATATCGTCGCCTAGCACCCATAGTACAAGCTTTGCTTAGTTTGGGGCTAGGTTGTACTGTGTAAGGTGTCCATCAATAAAAAAAAATGCATTTTTTTGCGCTGTTTAAGCGCACAGCTCTTAAATAAACAAAAACATATCCAAAAGTTACAATTCTCGAAGTTTCTTTTCAAATATGTTTGGGTCGTATGTAATTTAAAATTCATTTAAATTATTATTTTTGAATCGAGACGGGTGCCGGCAGATATGAATATATTTATCAGACATCCGAAAAGAAGGAAGTTTGATAAAAATATCTTAGTCCGATATTTTTCCAGATGTTTTAAGGATGACTCACGCTTCACGCTGGAACGGCCGGGTCCGGGGCGGGGATGACGTGAAGTGAAGCTTGATGCTTTCTAGGAAACGAAGTGTCGAATGCCTTGGCCCCGACCCGGGCCGTCCTAACGTGACTCATACTTACTTGTCGATACTAATATTCAAAGAGGTGATCTTAGGTGTGCAACCCGGTCCGTACTAAAGTGAGTCATCTTTTACTTATCGATAATATTCTAGCAGATGATCTCAAGTGTGTCTTGACATTTGGCATTGCATTGCTTGGCATTTTAACCTCGCAAAAACAGTATCGATTAACACAGTAAAATTAATTTGTAAACGTTCAAATGTTTCCAACAGCAAGCAGAATGAGCAAAACTATGGCTTCAACATGTTTGACCTGAAACTTGCTTGTTTAAATTTAACCTCTATGTTCAATTTTGAAAGCTATTAGTCCACGTAAATGTGAACTTAAGGACAACTCACGATAGACCGGGCCGTGACCGGACCGGCGCTTCCGGAGCTTCGTTTTCTATGGCACGACGTGGTCACCGCTCAGCCATAGAAAATCAGCTCAGACATGTCGGACGCTACGGACCGGGCACGCCCCGGTCTAGCGTGAGTCATCCTTTAGCGTTATGCACCAAAGTGTATTTGTGTGAGTTAACGCAGTTGATTTAAAGCCAAGCGTCAGGGAGTGGCGCTGACGCGAATAACACGCGGGAGTGAGAAGCCAAGAGTTCAGCAGACTCATTAGACTTGTCGGATGGCGGACGGCAGCAGAGAAGGGTTTGGAGCATTCAGATCAGCATTGTCTAAATATTAGGATCCAGCATTCATTTTTTCGGACTAACAGCTGTGTATCTTAAGCGCTGCCAACGTCAGCGTCAAATAAGTTCGCTCACGTAAGTGGGAACTTAGCTTTATGGTAACATTCCATTTCTAACCGCAGCTGCACTACCGGTACTGAACGCGTCGCTGTCACTGTCAATTTCTATAGTAAAATGAACAGTAATGCAGCTGTCGTTGGAAATGGACTGTCACCTTTATGCACCAAAGTGTATTTGTGTGAGTTAACGCAGTTGATTTAAAGCCAAGCGTCAGGGAGTTGCGCTGAGGCAAATAACACGCGGGAGTGAGAAGCCAAGAGTTCAGTAGACTCATTAGACTTGTCGGATGGGGGACGGCAGCAGAGAAGGGTTTGGAGCATTCAGATTCAGCATTGTCTTAAATATTAGGATCCAGCATTCATTTTTTCGGACTAACAGCTGTGTATCTTAAGCGCTGCCAACGTCAGCGTCAAATAAGTTCGCTCACGTAAGTGGGAACTTAGCTTTATGGTAACATTCCATTTCTAACCGCAGCTGCACTACCGGTACTGAACGCGTCGCTGTCACTGTCAATTTCTATAGTAAAATGAACAGTAATGCAGCTGTCGTTGGAAATGGACTGTCACCTTTATGCACCAAAGTGTATTTGTGTGAGTTAATGCAGTTGATTTAAAGCCAAGCGTCAGGGAGTGGCGCTGACGCGAATAACACGCGGGAGTGAGAAGCCAAGAGTTCAGCAGACTCATTAGACTTGTCGGATGGCGGACGGCAGCAGAGAAGGGTTTGGAGCATTCAGATCAGCATTGTCTTAAACATTAGGATCCAGCATTCATTTTTTCGAACCAACAGCGGTGTATCTTAAGGGCTGTCAACGTCAGCGTCAAATAAGTTCGCTCACGTAAGTGGGAACTTAGCGTTATCGTAACATTCCATTTCTAACCGCAGCTGCACTACCGGTCGCTGTCATTGTCAATTTCAATAGTAAAATGAACAGTAATGCAGCTGTCGTTGGAAATGGGCTGTCACCTTTATGCACTAAAGCGTATTTGTGTGAGTTAACACAGTTGATTTAAAGCCAAGCGTCAGGGAGTGGCGCTGATGCGAATAACACGCGGGAGTGAGAAGCCAAGAGTTCAGCAGACTCATTAGACTTGTCGAATGGCGGACGGCAGCAGAGAAGGGTTTGGAGCATTCGGATACAGCCTTGGTCAGAATATTAGGATCTAGCATTCACTACCAACAGCGGTAGGTCGAATAGGTGATTAGTTTTTGACCCACTGTAAAACCTTTTATTATTATGTTTTTTTTTCTTAAGTGGGTCACATATCACATCGATTGTACGTTGGGGCAATGTCAGCGTCGAACAAATGCGTTCAGAGGGTTATTTTTATTTCTAGGGTTGGCGGTAAGAGAGCCCAGCATTCACTAGACCGTCTTGTGTTAAATATCACTTCCTTTGTATATCGGTATGATCCCGTGATACATACGACTGCCCCGCTTGGAATGTCGTACTCACAAAACCATTCGGCTTGGCAAAACTTAAAAAAACAACAACATTAGAATCATAATTTATTATCGGCAAGAAATTTATGATAAGTTCAATACTGATAAGTTATACATTGAGTAGTGTTTATTGCAAGTTCATATATATGATATTTACTACTTCCGTTTAGTGGCAAATGTGTATGAAATCGCAATAAATACAAATCTACGTGTAGTACACAGGCCTTAATTTGAAAGCTAGCCAGAATTATCCCGCAACCACACACCGACCACACAGATATTACCTATATAGACATTTATTCATAATATTGTATTTTAAATATTATATGTCAGGCATTATTCAGTTCTTATACCGGGTGTGGCCTGTAATACGAGCAAAAAATTTTACTGTAGGCTGTACTCCTCATACTGACCGACATTTGTTCAGCAACTTTTAAAAATAACTTGCGGTTTGATTTTTAATACACTTTAAAGTTTATTCTAAGACGCAATGTATTGCGAATTTTGTTATGTTTAAGGCGTGACAAGCAACGTCAATCACAATGATATGGCGTGGCGATGGCGTCCATTGAAGATAATATTTATTTTGTATGAAAAATAGGGACTCTAAATACTTCATAATTTTAAAAAATCGTTGTAACAAAGTGTCCGTTTGAGGAGTACAATCTATGTTTTAATTATTTGCTCGTGTTACAGGCCACACCCGGTATAGGTACTTAACATTAAAACACAGACCCCTTACACTTAACCCCATTGACCTTACTACTAAAATAATGAAGCTACTCCATCACATTCTATAGCCCATGGATATGGGCTACGACCGCGTCCCAGCGAGACCATTCAGTACAGAGAACAAGAGGGCAACTGGAATTGCTGGCGTTGCTCAAAAACCCGCTATAATTATGTTATACTCGAAGGTTAACGATCCAGTAGGTAACCTAAAATTTTATACTTTACTTTAACTCTGGCGACTTGTTGTTACCTAAAATTCATTTAGTTTTCTTGTTTTGTACTTTAAAACCTAGGCCGATCCGATATATGACGACGACGGTACCACAATGTAAAGGTTCCGTCACACAGGTGCGTTTTCCGGGCGGGGCGTGGAAAACGCGCCTGTGGGACGGAATCTTAAGGAAACTCGTATGCGTTTTTACTTTCGTTTTTACGCGTAACACTGAAGCGAATCAGGCCCCGTAGCCAAGATGCCGATCGCTTACGCTCCGTAGCGATCGAAACGCAACTGTCACTGTCCCACAGGAAGAGTGATAGAGAGACATAATGCTTTTCGTTATCGAAGCGATAGCGATTGTAACCTTGGCTAGGCCGGCAGGCCGCATAGCCAAGATGCCAATCGCTTACGCTCCGTAGCGATCGAAACGCAACTGTCACTGTCGCACTAATATGGAAGAGTGATAGAGAGACGTAAAGCTTTTCGTTGTCGAAGCGATAGCGATTGTAACCTTGGCTAGACCGGCAGCACGCCGCTGCGGTGTGTTAACGAGATAGCACTATACACGAATATAGTGTCTCGCTCGCACACTGGAGAGGCGGGTACACATTCAATGTAAATATACCTTCTAAATGAGGCTTAAAAATTACAGTATAACTGGTTTAATGGTGTGCATGTGGAAAGGCTTTTCAAAGTCGTTAGACGCGCGGAAATATCGATTTAAAAATACGATTATTACCCTATTAGCTTGTAAGTTACATTTTTATATGAAACTCGACGAGCCGTTTTTCTTTTATGATGTATGAGGTAAACGAGCGGATGAATCGTCTGATTGTAAGTAGTTATCGTCGCCCATGGACACCTGCAACACCAGGAGTTTCAGATTGAAGGTCGTAAGGGTACTTACCGCAGACTACGGAAAGGGTCGTGATTTCAGCAGTATAATGCACGTGCATGTACATAACACATACTACATATGTTAAACATTATTAGACCGGGTTTTACTTGGAAAACATATAAAAACTTTAAAATGCGGGTTTTCCCAGACATAAGACCTAGCTAGATCGATCTTTCGCCCCTGAAAACCCCTATATAGCAAATATCATCGAAATCGTTATAGCCGTTTCTGAGATGCATAATATACATATATGTATATAAATAACCAATAATTGCTCGTTTAAAGGTATAAGGTTAGATAGATATTATGATTACTTAGTTTGGGGTTAGATGGATATAAGCTTTGATAATTGAATTTATCTATATAGGAACTCCCTAACATGTCCTTACATTTTTTATTCAACAATCCGATTTTTGCCCATAACTTTACTTTATTACTTTGCCCATTACCTTACCCTATATAGGATGACTCACGCTAGACCAGACCGTGTCCGGGCCGTCGCATCCACCATGTCATTTTCTATGACGGCTGATCGGTCACCACGTGGTGCTTTCTAGAAAACGAATCGCCGGAAGCGCCGACCCGGTCCCGGCCCGGTTCTTTTTTTAGCATTACAAAAAGACTATGCGATCTTGACGTGTCTTTTAACTGAAAAACGCTTTTTAGAAATCAGTAACTACTCGTATTACTTATGAAAGAAAATAATGCAAATAATCGTATAGGTATGATTCATAATTGTTACAAAAATTGCCGTGACTTATTTTTTCAAAAGTATTTTTCAGTTAAAATACACGTCAAGATTGTTTACCTTTTCTCTAATGCTAAAAAAGATGAACTATAGCGTGATGAGTTAAGCCGACCACTGACTAACAGTCCGCCAGACGATATCAGCCTGTCAGTTAGAACAAAAATTTGACAGTTCCGAACAACTGACCGGCCGATATCGTCCAGCGGACTGTTAGTCAGTGGCCGGCTTTACGCCATGAAAGGATGACTCCTTTAGTCCAGTAAAAACTCAGCTCTACGGAGCCATTCTTCACTCACCTGCATTTGACATAAGATCGATCTACATTCGTAAATAGGTGCGATAAAACAAGCTAAGCGGACATGACTGCGTGTGAAGACTCCCGTACATTCATATAAATCTACCGACGACAATTTAATGATCCCTATACAACCCTGGGACTATTCCAACTTGGACATTCGAAAGCAAAATGTAATCCGTCGATCTTATATCCTGTTCTGTTGAGTTGGAAATAATGGAGAGGAAGAAGGATGGAATGAAATATTGTCATCGTGTCGTTGTATTAGGAAGGGGTTTGAATGGCCCGGTATCGACAGGACCACTGCCGTTTGATAAAGTGTTGTAACTCGAATTATAGCTGTTTTAGCTAACATTTAAATGTTTGTGGTAAAAAAATTGTGTTTCACTCGGGGGCCATTTTTATTTACGTAGCCCTCGTCCTTTGAAACCCTCGCAACTACGCTCGTGGTTCAATTTTGGAATCTTTCGCTTTTTCGTGTATCAATATTACTCGTGCTAATATTGATATCCGAGCAAGCAGTTAAACAACAACTTTGCACCCTTGTAAAACAAATAGGTAACTATTATACAAATGCATTTGTTTAATTACATTTTACAGCTGTTCTTAGGTATAAAGAGATAAGTATTTATTAATACCACTGTAGGTGTAGGTATATATCTTGTTTGTAAAGAAATGATTTTTTCCAGTATTTATTTAAAAATTGTGCAACAATTTGATTGTAAGAGGTGCGGGTACAGCTTGCTGGATTTAAACCCGCTCTTTTTATGTATAAATCATTTATTATTAAATATACTACATAATAAAAATCCTTGAGTATTATTTCGTAAATTCACCACTTTCTCAGATACATGGTTTTATCACAGGGCCGGAGGCCGGAGGCCGCTCTCTCGCAATGGGACCCATTTAACATGTCGCCCCCGAAGGCCTCGATAATTGGATTCATTACCAGACCCGGGAAATATGGCTCCGTTTATTGGTGTAGGACTTATTGACGATTGTACGTTAATAATATTGTTCAAGATAATTGGAATGCGAGGAATGTGAGTAATAATTATTAAGTTTTTGGGTAATGTTTATAGGCTAATATATGTTTTCAATGTTATTATTGTATAAACATTGGTCGTTGGCGCAAGCCATCTGGCGCAAGGCCCTCCTCGGTGAAGGTCGCTAGATGTTCAGTCGAAACACTCAGCACAAAAGAATTAAAATTCACACTGTGTCGAGATTCCGACTTCACGACCCTCATGACTCAGGTTGAAATTAATGTTTAATTAATATTTAGAAATAAAATAAAAAATAAATATATAAAAATAGTTTTATTTGCCAAAAAGTTTACAAGTTCATCTTAACCTATGATTGCCACACTAGGCTACGCCTGTCTTGTGGAGTCAGATTGAAAACAATACTAAATTGAGTTACATCCTACGCTGAATAAGTTTTTTTTTTTTTTCGTATGGCTTTTTTATGTTACTCTACTTCATATTCAGTGATTTACAGTTTTTAAGTACTGTACCGCTTCTGTGGTTAAGGTGGTAAAATCCGCCACTTGCCCATGGTATTTGGTTAGAGGACAGTCAAATACCATGTGGTGTACGGTCTGCTCGGCTGCTCCACACCGACATGCTGGTGATTCGCACCAGTTCCATTTGTGCCACAAATAAGCACAGTTTCCAACTCCCGTCCTTATTCGATTTAGCATGCACCAAGCGCGTCGGGGCTCCTCAAAGCCAGCAGGACGTGTCTTGGTATTAGGCTTGAAGACGTCGCCGGGGAGAAATCTTGATTCCCATTCAGTTTCCCAGGAGTCCCGTAGGTTACACATTGGTGCTGGATCATGGAATCTCAGCACCGGAGGATGACGAGACTTAAGTCGTGTCTTTTTAAAATCTGAATAAGTCGATACCTGTAAGAACGTCTTAAATTTATTTATTCAACTAAGCTAGATATAATAATTATTTCGTAAAAGCTATAAGAAAGATCAAGAGATCGTCTAATCACAATAGCCCCGAGTTATTTTGCTATTCGTCCATTATTTCGTTAAAGTAGGGAGGGCCAAGAGGATACAATAAACAAACTCATTAATTCTTGTACACTTAAATTACTCGCTTTCTTTGGCTAAAGATATCAAGAGGCAAAATGGAGGTATTTTAAACTTAGAATAAATTTTAAAGTGGAATAATTACTGTCTTGCTTTACGGTGGAAAGATGGACTGGCGATGAACGAAGTGTTGGTGGCTCAGATGGCAGAGCGCTGGAGTATCGATCCAGAAGCCGTGAGTTTAAGAGTGACATTCCATTTCCAACTGCAGCTGAAATACTGTTCATTTTACTATGGAAATTGACAGTGACAGCGACGCGTTTCCATAGTAAAATGAACAGTATTGCAGCTGCAGTTGGAAATGGAATGTCACTTAATCTTACATTTCAGTCTCACTTTTCAGTACTGCCTACTTCTAAAAGTCCTAAGTGACTTAGACGACTAGACGTATTTTTTTTTGTATGGCGCAGGTCGTCCAACATACAAAGGATAAAAACATACAAAAAAATATCTTCTACCTTTTCCTAATCAGAACACGATACCGAATATTTGTACCGAATGACGAATGTTATTTTCCTGTTTTGTTTTGATTCTTGTAAAATAAAGTGTTTTACTACTACTATGCCTACCTTTCCCCCACCCCCACGTCTTATCCAGATAGGGAGTGCTCCCGTTACTGGTTTTCTATACAAATACAGTACCGGAACCGGGAATTCCCGGTTCTCGACATACAAACTCAGTACCGGGAGCATTTCCTACAATCCAGTAGATCCTATATTCATTGTTGCGACATTACTGCAGCGGTGTTAATGCCGCCGCTGTTTCAGTTAAGTCATTGATAAAATGTCATACATCATCACCATTCATCATCATCATTGCCATCCGAACATCACCTACGGCGCGCTTCGGGCCCTTGCTGAGTGATTCTTAGTATACACTAAAGAATGACTCACGCTAGAACGGTCCAGGGCCGGGCCTGAGTTTCCGGCGCTTCGTTTTCTATGGAAAGCGCCACGTGATCACCGATCAGCAATCATAGAAAAGGACATGTCGGACGCCTCGGCCCGGGCTCGGCCCGGTCTAGCGTGAATCATCCTTTATTCTCTAAAAGCCTGTCGTTGACCTTATAATCAGGGGGAAGAATTGGTCCCATTTCCACACGCGCTGTTTTCCCTGTGATGTTTTATCTTCATATGTTTTCCTTAAAAGCGAGTAAATAATATAAAATAATATTTTTCAGGTAACATTTATTCCCGAGAAACTCAAGATTCGGAAACTGCACGTGTACCTACTTAATCGTTTTTAGAGTTCCGTACCCAAAGGGTAAAAACGGGACCCTATTACTAAGACTCTGCTGTCCGTCCGTCCGTCCGTCCGTCCGTCTGTCACCAGGCTGTATCTCACGAACCGTGACAGTTGAAATGACCCGAAGGCGTTCTTGTAGTGTAATTAAATTATTTTTTGTAATCAAATGAGAAAACAAACAATTTTTTAAACAGATCGCAGGTAATTTATATCAAATGAAAGGGCTCATTGTAATAATAGCAAATAATATGTTTATTATAATTTTAGGTACCTACCTACATTACATAAGGTAGTTTAGATGTTTTTTTCTAAGAAAATATGCATAAAAAGAATGGTGTAATACTTATTTAGGAAAAAATACACAAAATATGTATTTCTTTACATATCAGAAAAACGTTATAAGAAATCTGGACTTCAGAAAACATTCGATAAAATTAAAAAAAAAAGTACGGGAAAGAGAGCAAGTTCGACTCGCACTTGTCCGTTTTTTTTTAACCTATTCAAATAATACGCGTCACGAAACGAGCAAATACAAAACTGAATATTAGATGTAAACAACTCTAGTATCCTCCAGTAGCGAGGATTGGAAATAACGAAGTCAATTTGCTGCATAAAGAGGGTCATAGACTACCTCCGTAGCATCGCACATTTTGAAGCTGTAATGTAATATTATTCCGTGAACCGTATAAATGATTTGCATCTATGGTGTACCATCAATGATGGTCCATCATATAAGTACAGTCAGCATCAGATATATCGCAGCGGCCGAGGTGCTCAAAAATATCTGAACGCGCACTCAAGAGCCTTGACGATAGAGGCGTATTCAGATATTTGTGACCAACTTGGGCGCTTCGATATCAGATATATGGAGACTACAAAATTCTGCTTTTGTTAAAAGTCACGAGAATTTGACGCCAAAAAGATTAATCAAAGTATAGGCAGTCATTTTAAAACGACATGCTTAAATTAAGTATGTACGTGAAACTTGGTATGAACAACTTTAGTATGAAGTTTTTGTTGTTAAAATTGTTATAGGTAAAAACCTGCAAAGAAAATAGAGCGAGTAGATGTTTTATATGTAAAATTTATATTCGCTCTGACTGGTGCAGTTTTGTAAGTCAAAATTTAATTTCACACATTTTACGTGTCTTTTTAGAGCGACCAAAAGCGAGCACGGCCGAGACCATGATGTGAACGCGAATGATTGATTGAAATTTTAACACGACTCTGCTAACACAACTATACTGCCAGCACACCATCTAGTATAAAGTAATCTTTGGAGAGCTCTCAGCAAGGAGCCTTGTTTTAATGAAATTATCGATGTACTTCCGACTGATTTCAAATGCTGCTCTTGCCCGCACTGTCGCAAAGGGAGCAATTGTTACGAGGAAAAATAAAATATGAGCTACAAGTAGAGACCGATAAATACCAGGCTTTCAATGTTAATACTGTTGCTCAAAAAGTGCTACCTCTTAGCTTAGACTCGAACGTACCTACCTACGAGAAAATATATATACCGTGTGTGGCCTGTAATACGAGCAAATAATTAAAACATAGATTGTACTCCTCAAACGGTGACGCTTTTGTTCAACAACTTTAAAAAATTATGAAGTATTTAGACTTCCTATTATTCATATAAAAGAAAAAAATATTATCTTCAATGGACACGCCATCGCCATGCCATATCATTTGTGATTGACGTTGCTTGTCATGCCTTAAACTCGCAATACATTGTGTGTTAGAATAAACTTAAAAGTGTATTAAAAATCAAACCACAAGTTATTTTTAAAAGTTGCTGAACAAATGTTGGTCCGTATGAGGAGTACAGCCTACAATTAAATTTTTTGCTGGTCTTACAGGCCACACCCGGTACCTATACAATCGCATAAAATACAAATCGTACTTACCTCAACCTACGACAGATTGGTATTGAATTACATGGGATTCTTAGAGTATTTAGTAACTGGAGACGTCATGGCTGTCATTTTCTGTACAAAACAGTCTGCCGATTTTTGCGGGGACGTCAAATGTATTGCTATTTCTACATGATTTGTACGTAACGTACAAATAGCCATACAAAAGTTTGCACAACTGTGCAAGGTTTTCGGGAGAGGGGTAAGCTCTTAAAGGCGACTCCAGTTATTAAATGCTTTAAGATGGAATTAATACATCAGGCACCTCTAAAATTTTACCTAAATGTTTTTCTTATTTAATTTCTATACGCCAGCACGCACGTCATTCAACTTTTTTTGACAAACTAACCAAGATGGTTGACAGCAGTGACCAATGCGTTATTTTGAAATTATAGTTGGTCAAACCAATTTGTCAGTCAGTAAGAACCATGAAAACTATACTCATCCTTTTCTTTAAGAAGAATACGGAGAAAATATTATTTAAAACAAAAATAAACGTATAACCAAGTATCTTTTCTTTTGGGTGTACTAGTGTAAGGCAAAGATAGTATGATTCTCTCGGTCTATGATTTAAATGAGACAGTCTTTGGACAATCTACATCTAAGTAGTGTCTCGGTATTGGCCTAATCTAGGGTAGATTGGTTAACTTTAATTGGTTAATTGGGTAACTTACTCGGTCAAAATAAACTAAGTTACCCCATGTACACTTTTTACCCCATTTAACCTTATAAAACTTCAATTTGCAAGAAAATAGAAACAACCGTGTCAAACTTTGTTTAACACTTTTTTTATTGCGGCCACAAAACAAGACGTCGCGTTGTAAACGACGAAAAACTTTTATTTAAAGTACAAAAAAGTTGTGGAACTGTACCTAAGGGAGGAGCACACGGCACGACGTCTTTCTGCAGTGAATCAGGGCTATAACCGCGAAAATAGAAGTTCGCAAATTGCGATCATTTTTCTCTGTCACTCTAATTACGCCTTCATTGGAGTAAAAGAGAAAGATCCCCGCAAATTGCGAATTTCGGTTTTCGCGGTAGCCCCTCAGTAGCGCGTGTGAACGCGCCATGTGGCCTCAGAGGGCCTACTGCGAATCTCCGTCGACGTATTGCTTCCTTGTCACACTTGTGAATTAGTACGTAAGTGTGACAGGAGGCACGTCAAATGTGGTTCGCGGTAGGCCCTCAGAACATTTACAACGCGTGAGGAGTCTTCCAGAAGTGAATGCACTACCGTGTCACGCACAAGTCGTGTAACTTTAAAAAGATGAGTTTCCAGATAGGTAATTATAATTACAAACGAGCGTATTCAGACCAATGAACGAAACTAAATGATGCCCTTCAAAATACCTATCGTGCATTTCGCTCGTATTCGCGAGACTCCAGATAGCTAAATAAAATGATTAAAAAATCGTTCTAATGTCCGTCTACGTTCGAATTGGCGACCGAATCGTGACATGTTATCACATTTGCAACGCGCAATAGAAGCGGTGCAGTAGCGATATAAACGCGCGATTGTCGCAATGTAGTCGTGCTGTTTTAAAGTAGAGTCTGGAGGGGGGCTGCTCCCCTAGATATTGTATCACAGCTGTATCTATGCTGAATCGTATCTGCCGGCCTAGCCAAGGTTATAATCGCTATTGCTTCGACAACGAAATTCTTTGTGTCTCTCTATCACTCTTTCAAGTAACAGTTGCGCTTCGATCGCTAACGGAGCATATCTGGGGGGCTACCGCCAAACCGAAAATCGTCAATTGCGGGCAAATATGACAGCTAAAACACGTTTTCTTACCGCGAAGACAGCTGTCATCGAGCGGCCCGTTCGAAAGACGATTATGGATCGAATATCGTTCCACCTACCGCGAAACGGAATTTCCGGAGTTTTTGACAGCACGAAATTCGTAAAGAACTGTCAAAACACACGTTACCTCAACTGTATCGCGCCCTTATAGCGACTACATCGCTACAGAATCGCTGCAAAAGTCGCCGCCGTGTGTCACATCCCTAAATTCGGAGTTATTCGAGAGAGCAGTTAATCTTGGGTGAACCAGGCACATTATCTTGTTTATTTGAGTTCTGGACTAATGCAATTGGTCTAGAACGGCTGTGTCGATGACACCTCAGTCTGAGATGAATTTTACGAGACGGGAGCGCATTTTACCTGTCAATGTAATTTGAAACTTATATACAAGTCACTACGTTCCATAATTCAACAGTTGTCTCAAAGGTCATTAGAAGTGAGTGCGCGGGGCGGTGTTGATATTCAAATATGGATTGTAACTACTGGTATAGAAGCTTCAAATTACATTGACTAGTGAAATGCAAGGGAGAGACGAATATTATTTTAGCCCTTAAACTAACACTCGTCTGTTAACATAGGTCAAGGTAATAAATAATAAATTACATATAATACGGGACGTGTATCTTAAACATACATAAGTAAAACCACTGTGATACCTATTTACAATAGTAACTTTTACTAATTATAAAAGAAATATTGTGCAAAAGCATTACGTCTTCATCGCCTGGCAAGCGCATTTGCTCTAACGCTTTGAAATAAAAATTAAACTAGCACCCAACAAATTAAGTGGCGCAGCATTTCTCAGTTTCTAAATGCTTCCCGAGCTGACATTACTGCTGGAGCTTGCTACTTGAGCTAGACTACTCGTATGGACCTGCGTAGACTCCGCACAACCCGCACAACGATGTGTCATCTGTCTGACTATAGTCTGTATCTTTAGGTATTTAAATAAAAGTACACAAAATCTACCCTCAAATGGCTCCTTAAGCGAGTTAAGGGTAGATGAAAAGATTACATCAGCGGTCGGCAACCTTTTAGCAGCCAAGGGCCACATAGCAGTTAATGAAGTGGACGCGGGCCGCATTTGATTAATATTTCATATCAGACATTGTCATTTGTCAATATTACATACAAAATAGCCAGGGAGGCTCGCGGGCCGTAAGTGAGAGGTTCACGGGCCGCTGGTTGCCGACCTCTGCATTACATGATCAAATTACGTAGGTTGAAGTCAGGTCGTTCAGTGACAGATCCAGGTGGTTTTTGGTTGAGAAACTCTTCAACCCCCGTTCCCCATCTTACCTAACGGAAAGATTTAGCTATCTGGCTGAAGGAAGTGATCACCGTTTACGATCTAGCTGTAATCTCACGCTTACTATTCCGCCTAATAAGACGCGAACATATGCAAATTCTTTTACGGTGCGCGCTGTGAAGTTGTGGAACGAGTTGCCCCTGTCGCTCAGGCGGTCCCAGTCTGTGGCGTCACTCAAGGCTAATCTGAAGAAGCTTTGGCTTTCCAATCAGCGTTATCTGGTTAAGTACTAACCTTTATTTCTACTTTAAACTTGTATATATATATATATATATATATATATATATATTGTATTGTATTGTATGTATGCTAGTATGTATTTTATGTATTTTATTCGATAATATTATTTATGTATTTTATGAGTTGACAATACGTTAGTTTACTTTTTCTAAATATTACTGTACATCCCGTAAGTTTGTCTATCTGACCTGACTGGAGTTTTCCTCTCATCTAATCGAAGGTTAGCTGGAAGAGATCCCTTATAGGGATAAGTTCGCCTTTGTACTTCCATTACTGTAATTTATTTTTGTAAACCTGTGTTGTGTACAATAAAGTGATTACTACTACTACTACTACTAAATGTTATAACCACCCAAAAATGTACAAATTATTTGTTTACCTTTATTTAAATACCTAAAGATACAGAGTATAGTGCCGCGAATTTGTGTATCTTGACAACGTCAAAGATTGGAATGCAACGCTAGATTTTTGACATCGGAATATAGGTATAGAATTTTGTTTAAGCTAATTGTAGACATTTTTTTAGATTCATAATTCATTTATTGCCTGTAGAACACAGATATACATACAATGATGGAACATAAAAATGTAATCACCATGGTCATAACTCATAACATTAAATAAATAATGAGAGTGCGCGCTTACTATCATTAGTTTGTTATATTTATATCTCATCTAAAAGTCAAGCAATCTGTAAACCAGACTGGAAATTCTAAAATAAAAGTGCACCGCTTTTGAACGTGACTTTGAACTGTTGGAGCGAATTTCCTTTGGATTAACTTTAATTTTATAACGACACCTTTTTGCCTCCGGGCCTTTGAGCACGCGTCAAAGTCAAGTTCGGCAAATTGGCGTGAAAAGCTCTTTCAATTCGGAAACTGTGGTCTGCCAAGTTTGTGGAGGATTGAAATGCTTGTTTAGGTATGATAGGTGTCTGCAGGAAAGGTTACACACACAGGTGTATAGATTATTTATGATTTAAAAACCTTTTTACCAACCTAACAGTTGGCTGATTGAACTTGCTATCGGTACGGAAAAAGAACGCTAATTTCTATACTACGTTACCTGAAAGTTTGTTGTTGTATGACGTGTATATCTGCTCCATTTTTACCAACAAGATCGGCTACATCAACCACTTGCAAGCACACCAGCGACAGCAACGGAGTTGACAGCAGTCGGCCGTGGAGTTATTATTATATCTGCGAACCTGGGAATCAAGTGACGATAACACATGACGTGGGAAAAATTACCGCTGTAACACCTGCCGATTGCACAGATATAGTGCATAATTTTTTACTATCGTATTTTCGCCAAAACGTACGACCGTGTCATCCTATTTCAGTCTGCTGTGAATGGATCTTCAGAAGAAGCACGATGAGAACGAACGGGAGAAGATGACGTCTGTGGCGGCTCCTGGGTCAAATCCACTGGTTTGCTTAAGATGAGATACGTATCGCGTGCTGTGATTTGTAAAGAGTCTTGTGCAGTAAAGATTGTGAGTTGAACAACGTATTTCATTGAAGGCCCTTGTCATCCACGATTGAAGGTTCTGATGTGCTGCTGATAGTATGATACGCCCACAATTCCTGCTCAGTACAAAAAGTAATGTTTTACGAGAAAATACGATGGTAAATGATAATGCACTACATCTGTAAGCTATAACATATATCTCCCGCCAAGGTAGCGCGCTACGTCATGCACATGGAACCCACGTACTCTCCCTTTAAAACATCACAGGGCTATATCACGACCACGCATTCGGCACGCAGTGGGTTTTACAGGTCATAATGTACCCCGTCACGTGCGTCCCTGAGGTATGGACGTAAGTACGTGTATTGTATTACTTACGCAGACTAGCGAGTCGTTTTCTGTCAAACCAGTGTTACTATTGGACTTGGTAGATACCAAATCAGTACGGATATGAAGGTCGTTCTTGTCTACGTGACAGCGTGATAAAACGGTGTCCGTCCCTTTCAATCCCCGGGTGTTAAAAAGTGACAGTTATTTTATCACTTGGATAAAGATGGATAAAGCCATCCATAATACGCCGGCAGATGATGATGAGCCAAGTGATGAGTTGCATAGATAATTATTGTTTTCTTTTTCCTTAGTTTTCTGTGTAAGTTAGCAATGGTTTGGTATTTTTACTGTTATGCTGTTTAACTTCTTTGAAATAAACATTCACTTTTTCACTTTGTTACGTAATTTCGCCACGTCTCTTTTCTGGAGCCTGAGGATCGCTCGGAAACCTAATCCCAAGAATAGACAAAAGGGACTGGTTTTTACGAAAGTTACTCAACTGTTTTCTGACATTTCAACTCCGAGGTGAAACTAGGCTAGGCCTTATAGAAAACTAGTCCGATTTACGTACGATGTCATTCATTACCTACAAATAAAGTCGTAAATATCAAGTAATGTTTCGTATTTAGGTACCTATTTACGTAAGCGTCAGGAAACTTCTTGGTAAAGGATAATTCACGTTAGACCGGACCGTGTCCGGGCCGGAGCTTCCGGCGTATTTTTCTATGAAAAGCATCACGTGATCGCCTGTCATATCATAGATAAGCGGCCCAGACACGGCCCGGTCTAACGTGAGTCATCCTTAACTCGACCTTGGGATTGAATGTGGCATGCCTTACCGCTAGGCCATCTGCGCATTTTCTACCATCAATTTCTACAATCACCAACGCTTTTTTTATTAAATATGGCAGAGTAAAAACGGTAAAAAACTACTCACTATACTGGATTGCCTAGACTTTGCACTCGTTATACCTTTATAATGATATCCATGAAATCGATGACACGGATTCCTCTTTCGCACAGTCATGTTCATCGCTTTTAGGTAATGGCTCCTCTACACGATGGGCCAGCGCCGGCCACTCCAAGGGACGCAGCCATGCGCTAGAATGAGATAGCAATATCACTTGATCCCTCTAACGCATAAATGCGTCCCTTGGAGTGGCCGGCGTTGGCCCATCGTGTAGAGGAGCCCTAAAGTATGCTTTGTTTCAGCACCCAGTCTGTATTCCTCACTATAATAAGAACCAGTGTTAGCGTGACCCCACACTCTTCATAACTAAGAGTGATCAAAGACCAAGTTATAATTGACATAGAGGTAAATGCTTGCTAAGCTAAACCAATATTAGCCCTTAAAAGATAACGGGTAATGGAGTTTCGGAGATTGATAGGGTTATTTCAAATCGTGAAATGCGAAAAATAAAATAATCTGATGGTTTGAAAAACAACGGTCGTCCATTTGCATGACAGGATTTTACTTCGTTCGTAAATTCCAGAAAATAGTATGTGATGTAGGTAGGTAACTTTTAAGTACATACATGAACCTATCCGCCGCCATACTATTGAAGTTATGATCTTATTTTAAATCGATATCCTGAAATAAGAGATCTAACTCAGACGGAAGAAAGAAGTTGTTGGTGGCTGAAAGGAAGATTCTCCGCAAATTCATCGGCACAGAAACCCAATGGCAGTTGGAGAATCAGCAAAAATGCCGAAGTTGAAGAACTAGCTGCTGAACCACACGTCATTGGTGTGACAAAGGTGCAAACGCTTCGGTGGTTTGGCCATCTTGAGCGAAGGGGAGGCGATCGGGCGGTGAAAAGAGCGTTTGACGGAAAACCGATAGGACGCCGCCCGGTCGGTTGACCTAGGTAGGTACCTATCGATTGGCAAATGTGGTGGACGCTGATCTGGCGAGCTCGTGGTTGAAAACTGGCGAGAAACGGCACAGAAATCAGCAGCAATCCTGTGAAAATACAAACATTGGTTACGCTACGTCTTACGTGGGCGAACAACGCGCGAACGCGGCGCGGCGCGGCGCGGCGAAATCAATCCTTTGATGCCCATATAGGTCAGTAAATGAATGCTCAAAAAACGTTGTAGAGGGAAATGCTAGGAACACAATTTTTGACTCCGTAACTTTGTTTAGACTAGTTAGGAGGTGAACATATCAAAAGTCCCCGGCTGTAGCCCCGGTGCTGCGGGGCAGAGGGGGGTAAGAAGGTCGAATTTTTCGGTTTTTCATTGATATCTTGGAAACTTTGCATCTTAGCGACATGACTACTAAGACAAACCGAAAGCTCATAAAATTAGTT
Source organism: Cydia fagiglandana (assembly GCF_963556715.1). NCBI lineage: Eukaryota > Metazoa > Arthropoda > Insecta > Lepidoptera > Tortricidae > Cydia > Cydia fagiglandana. Next base: position 5,636,999 of record NC_085943.1, read on the forward strand.
ACAAGTTTTATCTAGTCAAGTTTTTCGATATCTTGAATAGTTTTTGAGATACTTGTATTAAGTTTGTTATAAAAACAAAGAAAGGAATAAACAAACATAATAAAACTTACAAAACTAAAGATAAAAAATTTGCCCCAGGTCGCCGTCAACGGGCAAGGTGCCCAGAAGGCTGGCCGTATTTCCCCGCTGTATAGCGATGCTAATACGCTGGGCGAAATAGTGGCCAGCCCTCTGGTCACCAGAAGCCTCTATTAAGCGCGCCGACAAGTCTTTGTACAGTCGACGCGCACTTGGCCCCCACGGCCCCAAAGTTTCGACACCAAACGCCGCAAATATGTAGCTGCTTCCCAGAGCGGCATATTTGCGGCGCTTGAGGCTTTCGGCTGAGGAAGCCGCAGCGCCAGCAGAGTCTTTGGTGCTTGGAACATGGGACGGTGCCAGGGTATCAACGCAAGTAGCGTCCCAAACTAGCGGCCGACCCATGCTCCAAGGCACCAGTGTCATTCCGTCGGGTCTCTTGCCGTCATCCCTGGCCAGACCGCTGGGCTCGAGGACTGCAGGTACTTTGGCACTAACAAGAGCCCGACGGAGGACATCATTTATACTGGCATGGCGGGGGATCCTGCCAGCGCTTCGTGCACATGAGAGGCCATGGTGGCCAAGAATGTCCACCGTGGTGCCACATTGACAGCGATGTGGCTGATTGGTAGATGCCCCTAAACGTAAGCTAGCTGCTAGGCGGAAGGTAGTATTGTCTAGAAAAGTCCCAATGTTTGGAGAGGGTAGCGCCTGCAGCCACAGACCTGACTCCCACTCTGCAGTCGCAAGGAGACGAGCTCGGTCTGTCGAACTAGGTGACGTATCTAAAAGGTTTTTCCGTACTAGTTGACAGAGCGGCTCGTCCCACTGCCTCTGCGAGCAGGGATTTTCAGGCAGGTCTGTGTTGGGACAGGTTATAGACCAGACGTTCTTGGCCTCGGAGCAGTGTGCGGCCTCTATAGATCCAATAGAAGGACCTAGTATTTTCCCTATAAGGCTTTGAGCACCATGCACCGAGGACAAGAACGCAGGTAAGGATACACAAGAAATTTTGCGGATGCCCAGGCCACCAAACCTAATGGGTAGGCTAGCCTGGGTCCAAGACCTTTCGTCAAAAGAGATGTTAAAGATGGATGTGAGTGTTTCAACTACCAATGTATCTAATTTTGAGACCAAATTGGGGTGTTTCCAAAGATGGGTTCCGCGAAGAATATACGTGAATTTTGGAACGAAAAGACAATGCTTAACGATCGAATAGGCTGAATGTAGATTAATTTTGGCCAGGCGGTGTGATGTCGCTGTAAAATTTTGAATTTTTGAGATACCCGCTCTTGAAAGATTATTTAGGGATTTTAATTTTATCTTGATATCTACATCAGCGATGCTGTTAGGCCATGTTTGGTATCATTTTCGTATAAATCGGGAGTGCTGAATTCATTTATGGTATCACATTGACACTATTCCGAAGTAAAACCAAAATTAAAAAAAATATATTTTTAAAAATCCCTCTTCACGCTTAAACCGCAGAACCAATTTCGTTGAAATTTTGTATAGATATAGTTTCAGTCTCGACACAGGACATAGGATGGTTTTTATAACCAAAAGCATCTTTTGAGGATGTGAAAAGTGGGGTGGAAGTTTGTATGAGGAGTCAATAACCGCTGAACCGGTTTAGGTGAAATTTAGGATGGTATACATCTGTGATTTAGATGAAAATGATACCTAACATGACTTCAAACTTTACCTTAAGCAGTATTTACCTCAGGAATTCAGTTTCGTCGACGAAGTTGAATTCCCCCCATACTCCATTTCACAAATTAAAAGGATGATTATTGAGATAAAAAGTATCTTATGTCCTGTTTTGGGACTCGAAATATCTGTATACCAAATTACAATTAAATTGGTTGAGCGGTTTAAGCGTGAAGAGGAATTTAAAAAAAAAGGTATTTGTTTAAAGTTTATATGTTTTTTCTAAGGAATAGTGTCAATGTGATACCAAAAATGAATTCAGCACCCCCGATTTATACGAAAATGATACCAAACACGGCCTAGCAGCTTCACTAATGTAGATATCAAGATAAAATTGAAAGCCCTAAATAAACTTTCAAGAGCGAATATCTCAAAAACTATTCAAGATATCGAAAAACTTGACTGAATAAAACTTGTAACAAATTTTATCAGCTTTTGGTTTGTCTCAGTAGTCATGTCGCTAGGACGCAAAGTTTCCAAGATATAAGTGAAAAACCGAAAAATGAGACCTTCTTTCCCCCCTCTCCCCCCCAGCACCGGGGCTACGGCCGGGGACTTTTGATATGTTCACCTCCTAACTAGTCCAAACAAAGTTACGGAGTCAAAAATTGTGTTCCTAGCATTTCCCTCTATAACTTCTTATTTCTTGGCCTAATAGAAGTGTCCTACGTAAGCGATCTCGTTGCGAACGCGGTGCGGCGCGATTTGCACGCGAAGGTCAGGCGGCGCGGCGCGGCGGCGGCCGCTTTCGCCGCGCCGCGCCGCGCCGCGTTCGCGCGTTGTTCGCCTACGTAAGACGTAGCGTTACAAAATTCCATTGAAAAGATCCTCGCAACCGCCGGCGATCAAAAAGGGGAATACAATCAATATCCACACAAGAAACACCATTTCCGGGCTACCGTTCCCAAAGGCCGTAAAGGGGATGAAAAGGTTGTGGTCAAGATGACACTGCATCCCTGCCATTCTGTTTTAGGGTCCCGTAGATCAAAAACTGTTAAAGTAACTCATGTCAAAGTGGGTATCTAATCTGAATGCTTTGAATATATAGGTAAATTTAAGCGTTTCTTTTTTTTTGCCCTTTTTATATAATTTGACCTTTTTTTACCACTTTTGTGTTATTTTTACTCAGAATCACGAGCTCTTTCGATCCTAATGGGATAAAAAAATGTCCCAGAGTTTTTTCCTATTGCGTTACCATTTTCCCATACACTTTTTGTATGGCGGTGACAAAAAGGAAAGTTTGAAAAATGGAAATTTATGGACACTTTTTTTCTCCTATAAGGATGAAAAGGGCTCGCGATTATAAAAATGATACACAATATATAAAAATGATAAAAAATAAAAGAAACGCTAATTTGTTAAATTTTAATCAGGATGTTGGATAAGCCGAAAGGTACAAATAATATGATGACGAAATCGTCGCCTGGTGCCCACATATGGCAAGTCTTATTGAGCTTACTGTATGATTAGGTTGATTTGCGTAGGTAATATGGTCACATATTAATTATTTGTTTTAAGATTTCGTGCAATATAGGGTCCCTTCATATTGCAGCAAATACTGAAGGGCCACAATTATGGTACATAAAATAAACATCAACGAATATACCAATATTATAAAAAATATGGTTGTCTGTAAAGTCGGTTTACGGACGATAATTTTGCGTGATAACGTCATAAGAAAATGTTGATGAAAAAAATGCACGTCAAAAATTGGTTAAATCATCGGCAGCTCCACTTCACCAAATGGTTTTACTGAAGCGCAAAGTAGACATAATAATAATTTTCTATAGTCTTCTAGAAACCATCACAAAATTCTAAATCAACATGACGACTTGATAATCTTCTTCTTTTGAAGTTGTTAAAAAATAACGGCTACGGAACCCTTTAAGCACGTATATTCTTGAAAAATAGGGTGACCACCCTTGCCGTTTTCAAATGTTTGAAATCGAAATGTGAAAACAGGACGTGGGGTGAATCTTATAATAAAACACTTTGTTTAAATTACTTTCGATCAATTTTATGTGGAGTATAAAGTAGTATATTATAGCGAGTGAGGTAGCGATGTATATCAATACATCGCATTCCATGAAAATTTTTGAGATACCTACAAGCTCAGTCTAGTTTAAAGTGTGATGGATATGGTGTGGTGTGGAGTGTGGTGTGGCGCGTGCGCGCCAGCCCCAACGACATCCTAATCTATGATTGCGGATAGAGTTGACTGTCCGTACATGGTCCACTGCTGTGGACTTCATGTGCCCAGTAGCGGTATACTATTATAAGTTAATATGTATATTTATTGTAACTAACATAGTTTTTAAGTTATTTTTATTGTACATAACTAACATTTCATGAGCCACGAGCTTAAAATAAACGTATTTAATTTAATTTAATTTAATTTAATAATCTCAGCACAACTTTTAGAAAATAAATTATATCTACGTGGTGCACAATACATATAGAATTGGTACATTACCTTTTCTATCACGTGAGTTATTAATTTTATCATGGTGTTCCTCTAAATATTCTTTAAGGGTTTCGTTGTTTCTTTTAAGGCACTTTATCCAAAAAAAAGATGAACTGGGATCCTCCTCTTTTTTGAAATTCAGTAAAAAAGGCTTGGAGTTTTTATACCAAGGGCTACGGAGCTTATAGGGATAGGTATGTAATTATGTATGCATTCTTGCCTGTTTTGGTAAACTCCATAGAGTGAATTGTACATATAGGCCACATGATTTCTTTATTATTTTTTCTATATGTCACTCTTTCATAATCATAATCATAATCATTTATTTATTTCTTGAATGCGGTACAATAAAGATGTAAAATACAATTTCTGAACAGCACATCCTGCCTGAATAGGCATAGAAATATTGAATATTACCTAAAACTATGACTAGATTCTTATGACCTACCATGCAGCATGCAAAAATAATACAGTCACGATATTTAAATACTACATTATACTATAAAATATGCGGAATATAGTCTAAATATTCTTTCAATGAGTAAAAAGCATTTTGTACCAAAAAGTCCAACAAATATTTCTTAAATAAAGGCATTTCGGATTCTCTTATCAATTTAGGTAGCTTATTATACAATATGTCATACTCTTGTCATGTAAATAATCGATACATTGCCGCCAATATTGTGCCAAGTGAGCGTGGCCAGCGCCAGGCATGGCTCACTCCGCGATTTCGTCGCTTTGCTACAGGTAGGTAATAAAATAAATTAATTAAAAAATTAAAAACACGACTGCTGCATTTTAAATCGAACTGAAAAGCTAAAAATAATGTTAATATGTTAGTCAGCCTTTTGATTGAGATGCACTTAGGTACATCAAGGTCCCCCGACTGTAATTGAAATTAAATGTAAGTACACGTACCTACAGTCACGGTCATTAATGTGCATAGCTCTTTGTACTTACTGTGAATGACCGTGAGTGTATATTTACATTCCAATTTAGATTCATAAAATTATGTGACTAACATATTAACATTATTTTTAGCTTTTCAGTTCGATTTAAAATGCAGCAGTCGTGTTTTTAATTTTTTAATTAATTTATTTTATTTTAAACATTTTAGTGAAAAAACTAAGTAAAACTACCATTTATAAAGATTTCCCCCGGCCATTTAGTTTGTCCACAAAGTTCTTTTTATGTGGATAGGTATTAGCTCCTAGGACTGGGACCTTCTAAAGGCATGGACACACTAATTACGGGCGTCTTTTCTGTGAATAATATGTGAATGTGTTCACAATTTGGGACATTTGATATTTGATATTAAATATAGCTTCTTAAGTTCTTAAAAAGAAGTGGAATTTTGAATTATAATGGCCATGAGGGTTTGAAGGTCCACAATAAAGACTCATAATTTTAACTGTCACTAAAAAAGCTTTTGACCCAATTATCTTCGTCGCAACTTCAGCACGACGACGCACACATGGCCTTTGGCAAAATAGCACCAATTCAAAGATCAATAATGACAGACTGCATGTAAAAGGGCCTATTCGACACTAATATCTTTAAGTGTTAGTTACCTACCTACAATCAAATGATGAACTTCCAAATAAAAGTAGGTAGCCCTAATAGACTAGATAGCTGAATGCCGAGCTCTGCGTAGGGCCGAACACCCAAAGCGTCCAAGAGAAGCGAGTTTCTACGCGAGGCTGAAGGCTAAGCTGCGGGACGTTAGCGGTGAAACACAAAACCACTGTAGGTACATGTGTTAAAATACATAAGTTGAAGACCGACCTCCGCGTAAGGTGAAGGGCTAGGGATTCTAGCAATTCCTGCAATTTCTTCAAATATCTGACCAAGTTCCGCGAATACTAACCTCCCGCAGCTCGGTCTTCAGCCTTGCCTGGAATTGCGACTTCTCAATTATGATACTAGGGGAAATTGTAGAAAGCGCGTACCTGTCGGACGCTCCGGGCCTTCGGCTTTACACGGAGTTCGATCTACGGGCTTCGCATTTAGACACTGGCTATTCCCGACTCTTTTTGTAATACGAGGGCGCCGAAGGCGCCCGACTTTGGAACGCGTGCATCGCGCCACATACGTCGGGCTAAGCCCCACGCTTTAAGTATACGAGGGCGCCGAAGGCGCCCGGATATGGTAAGGGTACAGCGTGTCACGTACGTCGGGCTACGCCCAACTCTCTTAGTATGAGGGCGCCTCGACTTTGGAACGCGTACAGCGCGCCATATACGTCGGGCTAAGCCCGACGCTTTGAGTATGAGGGCGCCGAAGGCGCCCGGCTTTGGTAAGCGTACCTACAGCGTGTGACCTACGTCAGGCTACGCCCGACTCTTTCAGTATGAGGGCGCCTCGGTTTTGGAACGCATACAGCGCGCCACGTACGTCGGGCTGCTTTGAGTATGAGGACGCCGACGGCGCCCGGGTTTGGTAAGCGTACAGCGCGCCACATACGTCGGGCTACGCCCGACTCTTTTAGTATGAGTAAGTCGAAGGCGCCTGGTTTTGGACCACGTGCAGCGCGCCACGTATGTCGTGCTATGCCCGACTCTTTTAGTATTATTCAAACCCTATCGCTTAAATCGAAGTTCACACGTTAAGATTTCAATAGGGCGATTTAGTTCCTAAAATTACTTTCTAAAAATATACCTATACAAGTCATATGGATGATTTGTATATATTTTTATGATCAGCGGTAAATACCCTTTTATTTGATAGCTCACTAAATAAGATAGAAGAATTTATTTTTCTTACCACATTTTGTAAATCCTTATTTAACCAAAATAAGATTTAAGCGCGTATGTTGCATATATATTTTAAATCGCCTTTCAAAGTTCTTCATTTTGAGACCCCACTCGATAGGTTTGCAAGATTTTTTTTTCTAAACGTCACGCAATATTGTGTATTACGTCCGCCATATTAGTTTTATAATGACGTCATATAGCCTATGTCACCCGGGATGACGTAAGGATTCTAATGACATATCATACATCTAAATCGGTTAAGGCATTCAGAAGTTATGATGGAATAAAGAAACTCACATAAATACAAACATGAACGCTGAACACAATACACTCTTTTTGTTTGGGCAGTCGTGTAAAAAATGCATCCGTTCCACACCAATTTTGGTGGCTGGCCATAAGCCGCGCGTGGCACTGTCGTCACCTAGCAGCCATATCTGTCCTGATCGTAACAGACACGTTTTGTTGGAGAGTGAGTCTTCTGTACCTAGTACTATTATTTATTCTGTGCCAGCGCGCCCTAACTGCCTGACCTCTTAAGTATCTGAGTTTTTACTAAGTCACAAATGTGGAAATAGAACCAAACGCGGCAGAAAATAATATGAGAAAATATAGTTTTAAATCAGCCCCGGGGTGAAATCAGACCGAGATTGGACCGGAAGGGACGGAGTGCTAGCCTAGTCACGTAGGGTTGTCGAGTGGCTGTGCCTGTGGTAAACGTACAGTGGCGTTCAAAAGTGCATGGACATGTTTAAACCGTAATATTAAGGCATTACGGTCGACATCTATCCATGCACATGGACAAACTTGCCTGTCAAATACATCATACATCAAAATGTTTTAAAATCAAAGTTCAGTAAAATTATATTATTTTAAATATTAAATATTTTATAATAATTTATTATTTTCATTGTAGTAGGTAATTATTAAATTAGACCTCGAGCTCCTCGTCTGCTTAGACCAGGATCTCAAGAACTGTGTCGTGTGCATACTTATTAGACCGTAGTTTGACTTCCGATCCTCGTAGTGGTGTTCTTAGGCTTCCAGAAACCCGTTGTTGCCAGGTTGAAAAGGGTGCTGTTACCCCTAACACCACTTTTAATTTCCGCCTTACAATTTTTATACATTCGCCATCGAAAAAATCAGAACTTTTACAAATATCGGACTTATTTGTGTCTGAGAGAAAAAATACCATGACGTACAAGACTCATACCAAATGTTATGACCTACTTTTATCTTTTTTGATTTGTCAACATAACCGCCATGCATGTTCGCTTTTTGGATAGTATGTATTTAAGTTAAGTTTAGTAATTTAGTGCATAGCATAATATGTATGTTTGTGAAGATGAGCGCGATCTCGCCAACAAACTGCAATTGCAGTTTGGCGAGGAATATAATGTGTTAGAAAATTGTTGTGTACTTTATGATAATAAATTTAAAAAAAAATACCAGAGCGTTTGGCAACCCTGCGCTATATAGTAGACGTGAAGGAAATAAGTTGATTATCGTCCCCGCGCTGCAAAGATAATCTCGCATCCTTCGCAAATTGTCGCCACCGTCGTATACGTGTGAAGACATTTGTTTTAAACCTTATTCCAATGAGATAAGGTTAAATTTGTTACACACACGCACCGTGCACAGGGGTTTATTCGTACCTACTTAGACACCAAGGTAAGGGTTGAAACTAAATGTAAAATTGACAAAATAGTAGTCCCAAGAGCCCTTTGGAGTTCAAGGAACTTGATGTCAAATAACACGAGACAGGAGCTGAGTTTTAAATATTTTAGGTAAATATACCCGTCTAACGGAAGCGGCTCCTAAAACTAGTGCGATAAGGACCAGGCGAAAAATCCTGCGTAAAAATCTCAATAATCGAGGTGTCGTACTCGACTATTTCCTCCTCCAAAACTTAACCAATCGTAACCAAATTTTGAAATCTAAATTATAATGAAATTATCTGTGTCGGGTTGTTTTGCTTTTTTGGCTAATTGAAATTAGTTTTGAATACTACGCTTCTCATTGCGGCATAGTCAATGAGGCCATTTAGGCCATATTTGAAGGGCTCTAACGCCTTAAAAAACAAAAAATATCAAAAAAAGCAAAACGGTCCGACATAGATATTGACAATATTAATCTGTGTTGAAAAAATTATTGCTCTAGCATCAAAACTCACGGAGGAAACAGTCGAGTACGTTTGTAAGGAAAAATGACCACTCCTGTTGGCTTTTAATAGGTACATACTAGCGACTCGCTCCGACTTCGCACGGGTAAACATTAACATTATACACCTAAACATTCCTCATGAATTCTTCTATTGGTAGGTGAAAGAAAACCGCATGATAATTCGTTCAGTAGTTTTTGAGTTTATCACGAACATAAAAAAACGGACCCGGGGGGGGGGGGCTTTGTTTTATAAAGTGTAGTGAAGTGTTGTAAGTGTGGATGACCGCAGAATCAATATACCACCTATTGGAATTCACGTAAAAATCATTATGTTTTTATGATTATGAATATTCGGTAGGTAGGCAGGCACTATTCTTCACGGTCTAAACACTAAATAATAAAAAAATATATTTGCACATATTTGGTAACTTTCTCGAGCTATGTTCTCTCGTTCGCGAACGTTCTCGAGAACGGCACATCACTATTCTCTAGTCATCCCGATACATCTTTACTTTTGGCGTTTATCTGTGTACGGTGATCACCTTGGCTAGGCCCCCATGGGAGTTATATTTATTATTTAAGAGCATTTGTGATTAACCTGATTCTGTAGTTCTTCGTGAAAAGCTTACGTGGTATGGTTACCATGCCTGGCGAGTTCATAAAAAATTAAAATAAATTCGCAACTAATATTGTCTTCGGTTACCGCGATAGTTACTCATGAAAAAAACTATTGAAACGGATTATATCGCGTATATTGAATTAATCCCGACGTTTAGAACCCTTTACAGCGTTCGTGGTCAACGGGTGACTGAGGAAAAACTACAAATTCAATATAAGTACGCGATATAATCCGTTTCAATAATAAATTTGCAACTATCAAATATTTTCACGAACCACAATGCTTTTTAGGGTTCCGTACCCAAAGGGTAAAACGGGACCCTATTACTAAGACTTCGCTGTCCGTCCGTCCGTCCGTCCGTCAGTCCGTCCGTCCGTCTGTCACCAGGCTGTATCTCACGAACCGTGATAGCTTGACAGTTGAAATTTTCACAGATGATGTATTTCTGTTGCCGCTATAACAACAAATACTAAAAACAGAATAATATAAAGATTTAAATGGGGCTCCCATACAACAAACGTGATTTTTGACCAAAGTTAAGCAACGTCGGGAGGGGTCAGTACTTGGATGGGTGACCGTTTTCTTTTTGCTTTTTTTTGTTTTTTTTTTTGCATTATGGTACAGAACCCTTCGTGCGCGAGTCCGACTCGCACTTGCCCGGTTTTTTTCAGTTACCTACTTAACGCTCGGTTCACAAGCGATAGTAGCGACTATAAAAAAAAAACCGGACATTCTACTGCAATTTTCAATTTTCCGCTCTTAAAATTAATACCACGGTGTTTGCAATAATAGAGTTCACCCCTTTTTACTCGACTGCGACGCAAAGGGGGGTAATGTGTTTTTTATGGTTACAATAGCGAAGCATCGGGCAACAAACCGTGAACCGCGGAAACTTTGCAATTTCCTACCTCGTGTGAACACTTACACTTTCACAGATTACTTAATGGTATAATGGATATGTTACCACTAATGTTACCTAAAACAATATGTGTGTATATGTGTGTGTGTTTTGGGTAAAGTTCGAAAATTGAAACAATATTAATAACTCTCTGAAACTGAAACGGACGCAGAGTAGTAGCAACCCCAGACGACACTTCCTCTCTAACCGCGTAGTGAAAGTGTGGAACAGTTTACCCGAGTCAGTGATATTCAGTGCACCTTCGATAAACTCTTTTAAAAACAAACTCGATGAACACTTCGTAGACTACAAAACACAAGTGGACATTGATGTGCACGTATCAGCTTTAAGCTGCCTGTGCATTCACATATAATAATACATCAAGGGTCAGATGCAGAAGGCGGTAATTTTGGACACAGCGCGTATAGTACGTCAATTCCTCACTCTGCGGCCCTGACCACCGGCAGCTTGGTCCTCGCCCCGCTGCCGGCGGCACCCTATGTTAGGTTTTTTTATAATGTGTTTATATATTTTTACAGTACATATGGTCATATTTTCCCGCACTAGTGCGTAATATAGCACCTTTCGTGCGTATGTCAAAAGTTTAAAGTGCCATATGTACTGGAAAACGTTGTACGATACACGTGCAAATAGGTAATTCGCAACTCGTGTAAAAGTTGATTTAATTTTCGGGCTTCACCTTGTAAGTACCCCACTTTCAAACCTTTTAGCGCCAGGACTTAAATGCTTAATGTTTTTTAATCCCCTTGTTTACCATTTAATTAGAAATGTATTTGAATATTAAAGCTAAGAGCCATCAGACCGGGCGAAGGTTACAAAGTTATAATTATCTTCAATATTATATCATTATTATTGAATGAGATATTGTTGTAGGTTGTCAGACAATATTTTAATTTGTAAATAATTAAATTCATGAAGGACTTATAAATAAAAGATTATCAGATTCACTAAATATGAAATAATTTTACTCATCGTGCAATGTATTACACAAAAATAACTTCAATGTTATATTTAAATTTAATTATCATTAATTATTACATGACATTCACACACATACATACAACACACACACACACACACACACACACACACACACACACACACACACACACACACACACACACACACACACACAAACTTTCACTCACTCGCTCACACGCATTCGGAGGTAGGTAGGTACTTAAAATAAAAAAACCGGGCAAGTGCGAGTCGGACTCGCGCACGAAGGGTTCCGTACCATAATGCAAAAAAAAAAAACGGTCACCCATCCAAGTACTGACCACTCCCGACGTTGCTTAGGCACTGGTCCCACCGCGAGCTAGTAAGCTATGAGCTATCGGCTATAAACACGAACAAAAGATAAGCACTCCCGTGTAAATAAAAGAGACACGGCGATATTTATAGCTCACCGCTGGGCGAGTAACTATAAATATCGCTGTGTCTCTTTTATTTACACGGGAGTGCTTATCTTTTGTTCGTGTTTATAGCCGATAGCTCATAGCTTACTAGCTCGCGGTGGGACCAGTGCCATAACTTTGGTCAAAAATCACGTTTGTTGTATGGGAGCCCCATTTAAATCTTTATTTTATTCTGTTTTTAGTATTTGTTGTTATAGCGGCAACAGAAATACATCATCTGTGAAAATTTCAACTGTCTAGCTATCACGGTTCGTGAGATACAGCCTGGTGACGGACGGACGGACGGACGGACGGACGGACGGACAGCGAAGTCTTAGTAATAGGGTCCCGTTTTACCCTTTGGGTACGGAACCCTAAAAAGGTATCACAGATGAATAATTTTCATTTTAATTCTCATTTATCTCGATTTAAGGTTCTGTATCTGCCATAATAGTACTGTAATCTGTGGCATAGTGCTTTCAGCTGTTTAGCACTGAAATTCTTATATAATTTAACATTAAATTGCACGTTAAGTGTTGTGTAACCGTGTTGTTGTTATGCTGAAATGTTAAAGCTGGGTTCTGTGTACAAGATTAAAGACAATAAGAATATAATATATGAAAAGGTAGTATAGGTATTATGTGCCACCCTGGAATACTTTTCCAAAATGATCTAATCTCTAATATTTCTGTAGTTCGCGTTCAAAATTATCTTTCCCAGGTATAACTGTTATACAGTCACAGGTAGGGTCCAAAATATTCATTTATGTCCCATTTCGTACCTTGTCACAATGACAATCAATATGAAAGTCGCTAGAGACCTCATATTACTATTATCACTGTGACAAGCAAGGTATTATCATGCCGCGATCAGAAAGGGATTAGAAATAACAGATTTCCATACACTTACGTCAAAATCAATATGGATTGACAGCTATCTCAATCCCTTTCTAATCGCGATTCAGTAATACACAATGGGTAAAATTAAAAAATGTAACACATAAAGTCATATCCCTTGTTATTAAAGTTATAGAGAATATTTAGGTAGGTACTCCTGATGTGTAGTTTGTTGCCGACTGTACAGTCAAGGAATTTAAATTCCGACCCATTTCGTACTTTGTCACAGTGACAACCGCATGAGGTCTCTAGCGGCTTTCATATTGATTGTCACTGTGACAAAGTACGAAATGGGTCGGAATTTAAATTCCTTGACTGTACCTGTTATTTTTTTCTTTTCAGTACAATACAATACAATACAAATACTCTTTATTGCACACCTCATTACAGAAAACAATACAAATAATACAGGAAGAAGAGGTTAAACAACAGGCGGTCTTATCGCTAAAAAGCGATCTCTTCCAGACAACCTTTAGGTAGCGGAAATTAATAAATTTATGTCATGTCAGTAGGTGTTTCAAATTCAATATAAGAATTTTAGCACAGAAAAAAACACAATACAAAACAGTATAAAAGACATACAAATAAAAATAAAATAAAATAAGATTTACATAAATACACATATCATACATACATAAAATTATATACATATACACATATATATACATATATATACGTAAAAAAACAAAACAAATAAATATATATTTAATATCGATAAATAACACGTACACGTAATAAAAATATAAAAGTAAAGTTAATACACTAGGGCACTAACGCTACCTGCCAGCATACTAGAAAAACAATAATAAAGTTACAATAATTTTATCTAACTTGACAGCTTTTTCGACATATAGGAAAAACAAAACGCAATTTAGTACTGTGGCAACACTGATCGGGTACGTCAAAAGTGACAGCAAACTAGAAAGCATCAAACGAAACATTTTAAATAAATAAAAAAGAAGGTAGAAAATAACATGTTACAGTGATGTTACACGACTAAATATGAACTAACAAAAGAAAACAGAATTATAACACGACCAAAGTCAAGAGTTCGCATCGCACCGGACAGTATAAAGTAGCAAGACAATCGGTTTGTTATGATCAGGACTTGGAGACTCCACGCCTGGACCTCTTATTCGACTCTTGCTTTCCTTGAGGAGCTTCCTTATTAATCGGGGTCGGAGATGGTGCCACGGACGGTCCCGCAAGCGCAGCTACATCAGCGGACGGCGTAGTCGGAAGCGACTTGACTTCAGCAATGGAATTTGCACGACGCTTCACCCCATCCTTTCCGAGGATATACACGTCACCGTTCCACGTCCAGCAGCTGCGGACGCCAAAGCGTTCGCGGGCCTCCATAAACGCAGCGTGACGCGGCTTAGTTAAAAACTCACCCAGCGTCACCCCGGAGCCCTTTAGTTCCACCTTATTGAACCACACGTCGTCTCGGATTGCGGTGTCTATGAACTCAACAAGAACAACGCGAGGTTTCTTGTCACGGCCGCTGCGCCCGCCCAAACGACGGCTTCGTTTGATATCTACAGCGGCTAAGCCCAGCGGCTAAGCTAAGTACCATGGAAGCGAAGTTGATTATTTTTCCTACTACCGTACTTAATAGGTACATATTATAGAAGCAACTGTGTAATTTTGTTTGTCTGTTATTTCTGTTGAATCCCGGGAAAGGACATTGGATCATTTTTATCACGGAAATGATCACTCTACGCAGACAAAGTCGCGTACAGAAGTTAGTATCTTAGTAAGTTAATATACTTGTGTATAATGTGTTTATAATTAACATTCAAAGAAGTAAAATTACGGAAACAAAGTTTGAAACTAGAGTAAATAAAATCCACCGCAAGGCGAAATATTTAAAAACTTGGCTTGAAACTTTCTCAGCATCTCTATTAATTAAAACTGTTTAAGTAGTATGCTTAAGTTTTGTTTCTCGAACCCGGAATCCCGATACTGCGGTAATGGCATTGCCGTTGCCAGGGATTGTACTGAGCAACTTTTACTATGGGATCAACCACAAAATCGCGAAACAAAAATTCACCGTCCCATAGAAAATGGACGACCAAAATGTATGCCAAGTTTTTTTTCGCGATTTCAGGGTTGGTCCCATAGTAAAATTTGCTCAGTATAATCCCAAAACTGGCAATGGGAATGCACTTATTTTATGGCCACCCTGTATACTGTTGCGTGAAATTGAAAAGTCGACAGATTGTAGCTAAAGTGTCTAAGATTTAATTTAGGTACCTACCAACTTGATACCTAAGTACTTCTCCCGTTCTACCTATTACCCCCACCTGGTTTTAATGTTACTTGTTTGTAATGTTTCGTTACGGCATGCACATACCAGGTGTGGCCTGGAACGGAGCGAATAATTAAAAAGGATAACTCTTGATAATATCGGTCATTATCCTTCATCTCACTCATAATAATATCCATAATTGCGAACGCGCCTTTAATTATTCTAATGGTATGTTCACATGCTTGATAAACGAGGTAGGAACCCGAACAAAAGCATGTAAACAGGGCTATTCAGCTTGGATTACCTTACTGAGCTTAACGTGGCGGATTATTCCAATCTTTTGTCATCTATTTTAACCCAAAAAGCGGGAGCAAAATGAGGGGTGAAGGTTTGACCGCTATGAGTGTATCCAAACCGACAAACCTATTTGGATACCTATCCAAATCGGTTTTCCCATTTAAAGCTAATGCCACAGTACTTACTTACCTACTTACTTACCTACGGTTTATTAATTAATTTGAAGGCAGGTTTTCTAGCGCCCTATATTTTAAGCATAATATCATAGGTCGTATTCTAAAATTACATTCACATGTCAAAGTCCATCCTGTACTGTATAAATCTGTTACTTTAAATTGTAAAGCTTACTTTGACAGCATATTAACATAACATTTATATGTGTTCTTTATGCGTTCTTTGTACTCTAGGCACGGCTTCTGCGTCAACCTAAGGCGTTCTTGGCGTCCAAAAGGTTTTAATTCGGTCCCTTTAACAAGCTTCACCCTGAATACATTACAAGTGTCACGCGGTTAACTGCGCTTGGCACGGAACCCAAAAGCCGACGTCATTGGCATAAAAATGCAATAATTCTAACGTTACTGAAATAAAGCCAGCGCCGTAAATCGCGGCGGTTTGCTCATTAATTCAGTTAAATGCTACGTTGTGTGGTGAAGGCACGGAAGACTTGCATACTAGATGAAACAAGTATCGTGTAGACGACCGGTCTAGCCTAGTAGGTAGTGACCCTGCCCATGAAGCCGATGGTCGCGGGTTCGAATCCCGGTAAGGGCATGTGATGATGACACAGATATTTGTTCGAGAGTCATGGTTGTTTTCTATGCAGGTATTTTAAGTATTTATATACTATATCGCTGTCTAAGTACCCACAACACAAGCCTTCATGAGCTTACCGTGGGGCTTGGTCAATTCGTGTAGAAACATGTCTTATAATATTTATTTATTTATTATCTTGTGTGTTTAACGTTAACGTGACATTTGGAAGGTACCTACAGTACCACGCTTACCGTTCTTATTCATGCTAGACCAGTATTACAGTGCGAATTTATTGCCAACTGCATTATTTACTACATATTGCTGGGACAAACTAAGCTCACGAAATGCAAGGTAATAGGTAGGTACCTAGGTATGTAATGCATTATAAAATCTGGGCCCAGAAATTTGTATGCTTAGAAAAATATATACTTGTCATGCGTTGCGTTACGTATGATATGCGAACTTGTCCGTACATGTATTGGCGTGGGCGAGACGCACAATAACTAGGAACAATCATTCTGATGTCAATGTACGTTCGAATGGACCTGTAAGAATTGTGATCATGAGACAATGAGCATTAAATGTGTAGTCTTATGAATGTTGTAGGTATAAAACAGAGTCTATTTGACGTAGTCTGTAATAAATGTTACATTGTGTGGTGAACGCAATAAACAATTATGCTGTACAGGCTAATTAGCCGACAAACATCGAATATATGGGTTGACAGCTCGAACATATTTAATCATCATCATATTCGATTAGCTGCATCACATCTACCGTTGTTGACAGCTTGAATATTCCACCGACATCAGTTTATCTGAAACCTTTAAGGAAAGAGCGTACTTCCATCGTGAAGGCCGACAACGCACTTACAACCTCTCTGATGTTGCGATCGTCTGCTGATTTGCTGTGCTGTGCTGTCTATGTCAAATAAAAAGGTCTACTTAATTTTAATTGTAAGGAAAATTCGTTTTGCCGTTTTTTAAGTGTTCAAATATAATGGATGGTATATCTTAGATGATCATGAGATTTATGAGAAATAAGAATAATAACTGCACAGGCCGCGTAGCCATGATGCCAATCGCTTACGCTCCGTAGCGATCGAAACGCAACGTCAATAACTCACTAATATGGAAGAGTAATAGAGAGACATAAAGCTTTGCGTTGTCGAAGCGATAACGATTGTAAACTTGGCTAGGCAAGGTGTCCCATCAGATATATCGGAGTGGCCAAGAGGTGCTCACAAATCTCTCCCTCAGAAATCCGGTCCGAAAACGCTTCTGTCAGGGCGCTAATAGAGTTCGTGTTCAGGGCTATATATAACCGCGAAAATCGAAGTTCGCAAATTGCGGGGATTTTTCTCTGTCACTCTAATTACGCCTTCATTGGAGTAAAAGAGAAAGATCCCCGTAATTTGCGAATTTCGGTTTTCGCGGTAGCCGCTCTGATATTTTTGAGCACCTCTGCCGCTTAGATAAATATCTCATGGCAACTGTAGGTACATACATAATGTATGCCCTCAATTTATATGGAGCAAAGCTTGGTAACACAAGATTTATATTTTCAAGAATAATTAATCAAGAAAATAAATAGTATAAAGGCTGATTTAGACGATGCGAGAACTCGCATGCGAGTTTCATACCAGTGCGAGTTTTGATCAGTCGGTTAAATTGGATGTGACCAACAGTCCGCTATTTAACTAAAATCGCAGGCGAGTTCGCACGCCGTCAAAATCAGCCCTCGCTGACGGTACGAGATTCATACCTATTTAACCAACCAAATGTAAATATATTTTCCACTACCAACAATTTCCCAACCACCATCCAAAAAAACTATTTAAACTTTCGTCCAAGAGCTAACAAAAGTTTGCATTTGACAGTTTCAAAACTACGACTTTCCAAAGTTATTCGACAGGCGTCGCTATCAAAGTTTTGCCAACTGAATTTTTCATCTCCACTGAATGATATCATTCATACATTTAGTTTACCATTAGAAGAAAATACTTAGAATAGAATAGAATAGAAAAACATTTGTTTATGACAACAATAACTTTTATACATTTATCTATATGCACCCCATTCACTGTCAGTATTATGTCATTATTTTGTCATTACTTCAAAAAAATCAAAATACTTTAATAACTTCATCTTTCTGTAATTTCTGATTTCAACATTCTAATCAATTCGCTGTCAGCAGTAATATCATTTCTATTCTAGTGTCATTACATTGACTCCAATACTGAAGGAAACTATTTAAATAATAAACTTCATTAAGCAGGGCACTGACGAGCCTTCCAAATGGATGCCGTTACAATGGATTCATCCAAATGGACGGCATCCTAATATTAAACATTGTACGTTTTTGACATTCACGGACCGATTTTGGATTGCATCCACGCTATTTGGACTGTTGGAAGGCTCGTCAGTGGCCACCTTTAAGTACTTGCCGTCACTTAAAATGTAATTCCTTCAAAGTAATGTAAATATTTATGACAGTGCTGGGCCCATATAGGAAACGCTCGCACCATCACCGCGTAACTTAGTTTAATTATGATCAACAAATTAAAAAGAGTGCGTCTTTGAACTAGAAACGTGTGATGAACGATGTTCGCTATCGCTATTTAGGGTCGCTATACACGGACTGCTTTGAGCAGTCAGTGCCAATAACAGCTTCAAGCGGTCGCCGTTGGGTGATCTGCAGTTTCAATACAAAATCGTCATTCGCAATACACGATAGCGATGGGCGAGTCGAGTTATCTGATTCGAATAATCCGAATCAACCTACAGATGAGTTGATTCGAATCAAGACTATTGGCAATCCGAATCAACTCGGCCACTAAACTGACTGGTAACTTGGTATCCGATCCGCTGACTCGGCGAATGAATCGCCAATTCACCAACTCTCCGAGCCGAGTCAACGCTACGCTAAGGCCATTCAAAAATAAACCTTAATTCGATAGCCCGAAGGTTCTTTTTACAACAACTGCCGCTTGATTCGCCGTTTCAATCCGAGTTGACTGGTACTATGACCATTCAAAAATAAACCTTAATTCCGTAGCCCGAAGGTTCTTTTTACAACAACTGCCGCTTGATTCGCCATCCCGAGTCGAGTTCACTGGTAGTATGGCCATTGAAAAATAAACCTTAATTCGATGGCCTGAAGGTTCTGTTTACAACAACTGCCGCTTGACTCGTTTGCGGCTCCGCGGCCCGTGACCATGTCGCGAACCACGCAAACCGTCGAGTCGAGTCAGTTCGAATTTCAACTCGGATCAGTGGCCGAATCGATTCGAATGATTCGAATCGAAAAAAAGTGGACTCGTCACATCGCTAATACACGAACCGCTCAAGCAGTTGCAACTGCTTCGGGCGGTTGGCTGCGCGGTGAAATTTCATCATGCGGTCAAGCTGCAAAAGCAGTCCGTGTATGTTGATCACTGGGTTACTGCTCGAGCAGTCCGTGTATGGCGGCTCTTAGATAAACTATTGATCGACAGAACATCTTCACGAAGTAATTTTGTTCATAAGATCGGATTTCGTAGTTGAAAGACGTACTCAGTTAAAAATAACGCAGAAACAAGGCAATAAGATAATCTAAATGGATAACACAATTTCAAGAAAGGAATGGCTTTACTTAAAGATAAGTTATTGTAAGAAATTATTAAAAGGACCTTTCCTTAAATCTCCCTTTCTCTCAAGTTTTTATTCGCAAAGAACCGAGGTTAGGCATAATCGATGCGTTTAATTTCTTTGATTGCTTTCCTGAGGGTTGTTACTTCCAAAGTTTACAGAGTAGCCGTCACAAATAACCCATTTTGATTGTGACCTTTACTTTTACAACAATTGTGCGGAGTAGGAGAACACACTTATTCTGGTTTTGCTAAGATAAGTGATAGGAATAGCTATTAACGCCTCAGATTGAGAGTAATAAATGAACTTTTCACATTTTGCTGATGGGGCCGTCAAATTACTTAAAAAACTTATTGGTCCTGAAATAAAAAAGGTAATGATTTACACATTTTTTTTCCTGTTTATTGTTTCGATTTTAATGCTGCTCAGGACTTTTATCGCCTTTATATGTCTTTTGTACTATTGGTTTATTGACATTAAAGATGGATCAATATTAAAACTGTTTTATGCTTTTCTTAAGCAGCGGACTCAAAAGACCAAATACTAGTCTCTACTAACTAAATATTTAAATAGAAATCTACAAAATATCACTGACAATGACATCGTATTTTCAGAAAATACTAGTTTAGTTATTCGCGGATTATGACCCTTTCTTTAATTCGACTTAAAAAATTGCATAGGTACCTACTTGTACTTTTGTTATTTGTGGTAATTAAAATTGTATCCAAAGTACAAAAGTGAAGTAAAATAAGTCTATAAATATTTAAAAAAATATTCCTTCGTGAAAAACGTTTTACGAACCGTCAATTGCGGTTGGAATTTAGTTTCCCGAACTGGAAAATTGGCGTAGCGTTGTTATGCAATTGCGCGCGCGACTCTGTAACTAATGGTAACATTCCATTTCTAACCGCAGGTGCACTACCGCTACAGGCCGCGTAGCCAAGATGCCAATCACTTACGCTCCGTAGCGATCGAAACGCAACTGTCACTATCACACCAATATGGAAGAGTGATAGAGAGACATAATTCTTTTCGTTGTCGAAGCGATAGCGATTGTAATCTTGGCTAGGCCGGCTGAACGCGTCGCTGTCATTGTCAATTTCCATAGTAAAATGAACAGCCGGCCTAGCCAAGGTTACAATCGCTTTGACAACGAAAAGCATTATGCCTCTCTATCACTCTTCCATCTTAGTGCGACAGTGACAGTTGCGTTTTGATCGCTACGGAGCGTAAGCGATTGGCATCCTGGCTATGCGGCCAGTAATGCAGCTGTCGTTGGAAATGGACTGTCACCTTTACAGTTTAAATCTTATGGGTTAGACGAGCAAGGGATCTTAAGCCGCGTTATCATTAGTGTTCTTGGTAAAGATGCCTCGAATAGTGATTTTTGGTCGAATACCCAGTATTCGGCCCCTCTCTCTGCCGAAGCGCCAAATATTCGGCATAACATATTACGTACATTTTAAGTCACGCACTTTAAGCACAATGTTTGCTAAGATTTAATTTTTGTTTCTCAGAACTAGTATGTGTAATCAGGGTCAATAAAATCGAACCCATGATAAAAGTAAAATTATTAGTACCAATCAACCAACCAATGAAAAAACAGTCTTCGTATTTAACAATTTTCCAAGAAAATACTTTAAACATTAAATTTAGTGGTTTGCTGTTACTTTTATTGTCATTTATCTTTTTATGTAAGAGATATTCGGTATTCGGCCCAATAGTAGGCAACATTCGCCTGACTACCGAATATTCGGCATAGAGGCCGAATACCGAATAGTTGCCGAATATTCGTGGCATCTCTAGTTCTAAGCAAATGTTTAGGTATTATTACCATTTACTATTGGAGGAAGTGTTTACCGAGATTTACCGAACGAACGATTGCTCGCAACTGAAGGCCTAAACCCCGTTTGACTTGTTGCCTTTCTGTCGCACTTGTAAATTCGTACGTAAGTGTGACAAGGAGGCAACACGTCGAACGTGTTTCGCGGTAGTCCCTTTGTTTAGAACACAAAGTGGAAACGTAGCTTGAGCTGGTTTGCTCGAGCGACCAACTCACCTGCGCTGATTAGAAAAACAGAGTACATATATGTTTATTTTTTATATCAAATTCTATAAAATTCAGTACCTACTCACTGAGTATAATTGCATTAATTCTATAGTAATTTAAATTGTATTTTTCTTAATTACTCGTAATGCATGTTAATTATAAGATGTAATAATGTTTTGAAAAGATGTGTCCCACCGAGTTTGTTGCCGGTCCCATATTGGGATACCCTCCTCCAATTGAGGGGGGATTTAAATCTTCTCGGGGCAGAGGTGTACGGTTGGAGCCGGTAAAGGTTTATTTGACGTTCATAAGCGCATTGTAATATGCCTACTTGAATAAACTATTTTTTATCTTATCTTTTATCTTTAGAGGTAATCGAATAATAATCCTGTCTTGATTCTTAATACAACCACCACATAAACATTCTATGATTGCACGTAACAAGATAAAGTGCCGGAATGTTCTCTAGTTTCGATTCAATGCAGAAATGCACGAAGAAATTGGCACAAGTCCAAAACTGACGTTTGGAAATAGTAGCGGATAATTTGTGTGGTACAGGAAATTGAAAACTAAAATTTGCTGTGTTAGCTTGTATTGAAATTTGATTCTGCTTTCTTGAAATTCAAATATATTTATATATTTTTTGACGATAAGTATTAGTGCTCTCTGCCAAATTTGGTTCACGAATTTTTACTTTGTAAAAAAAATAGCAAACATCTGTTAAATTTTATGTTTATGGTGAAATAATCAAAAACAGGCTCAAGTAATCCAAATTCTGAAACCTATTAAAAAAACGTTATTTTACTCTTACCTACTTATTATTTTGAGATTTAAATGTAAAAAGGTACCTACGGTCGTAACACGAAATTCATTTGTATTCGGCTGGACAACAGGTACACAGGGGGTGTAGGTAAAAAAAAAGGAAAATGTGCTACTTTCTTTTTCTGATATCAATTATAAGAAAAATCATGATTTCATTAACACCTGTTGCCGGAATATTTGCTAAATCTCTCAAATAACTTGTTCGGAGAATCGATGCAAATTATATTTTGTTAACCTTTCCATCTCCTCTCGCTTCTTCTCTTCCCCAAATATTACGAGTAATAGGTATTCATATTTTATTTACCTATGTTTACCACTGAACACTTACAATATTGTACCTTTCATACTTAAAATATACTTGACACATTTTTTAAAGGCGATTTATGTAGTTCCATCGAACGCTTATTTTTTTCATTTTCAAACCGAATGCGTTTTGGCTTACCGCAATTTTTGAACCGTGACTAAAATACCAAGGCTGACTCGAGTGGCAGTTGAATTTTACTTTGTTTTTTCCTATGTTTGATTGAGAAAAGTTTAGCAAACAAAACCGGAAAGAAAGAGTCAAATATAGAATTGGTGTGTAAGTATATGTAGGTGCCTAAACTCCTCTTTTTATGAGGATAGTCGGTAAAAAATTCAAGTTATACCTATCATCCAAGATATTAAAACGAATGTATTAATAATTCAGCTACTTTCTTACTTCGTTTTAGTCATAAAAACCTATTATTATGTACATCATGAATTACTTACTACTTTTTGTTTGATATACTTACAATTTGAATAATTAAATGCTAAGTGCTTTCTATAATTTTACGCATTCATAACATTTTTTGTCATCTAAAATCTAAAGCAAGCTTTGTTGAACTTACCATATTTACAGGGACGTCTACCCTTAGGCACATAAGAATTTAGGGCTCTTTTGGAAAGTAATAAAGCGAATTAAATTAACATTTTTCTACTATGATCTTCTATTTATTATGGTAATCAAATATACTGTTACTGTCTGTGCTTCGGGGCCCACTGAAGATGGGGGCTCTGGGTACGGGCCCCGTGTGCCCTTATGGTATAGCCAGTAGTGCATATTTATTTATATGTTCTTACAGTAACAATGCACTTATAATACAATAGCTTGCCCTTCAGAGCAAGCTGCACTAGTGCACCTTTCGAGCTTGCATTATGCCTTTTGCGTAATAGTTTGCGAACACAATAAATAAGTGGAAATACTTCGGGAAACTGGCGGTATGGTTCTAATTGCGTATTTTTACATTATTACTTACTATACAGAAAGGTCCTTTATATTTTTTACTATACTAAGTATTTAACATTTTTTAAACGACTTTATGCCCTACTAATTATAATAATGCTCTACTGAGGTATGAAGACAAGACTTTAATAACCCCCACTTACGAAAACACACACAGGTACAATCACCTTCAATAATATACCCGGTTGTGGCCTATAATATGAGCAAAAAATTAAACTGTAGGCTGTACTCCTCATACTGTCTAACATTTGTTTAGCGACTTTCAAAAATATTGTAACTTTGGTTTGATTTTTAATACACTTTAAAGTTTATTCTAAGACGCAATGTATTGCGAATTTTATTATGTTTAAGGCGTGACAAGCAACGTCAATCATAATGATATATTATGGCGTGGCGGTGGCGTCCATTGAAGATAATATTTATGTTGTATGAAAAATAGGGAGTCTAAATACTTCATAATTTTTAAAAGTTGTTGAACCAAAGTATCACCGTTTGAGGAGTACAATCTATGTTTTAATTATTTGCTCGTGTTACAGGCCACACCCGGTGTTACTCTTCGAAAGCCGCTAAAATATGTGACACGCTCTTATGGCTCTACAAATAAGATCGTGTCAGATATTTTTGCGACCTTCGTACATAATATTATAGCAGGTGACTGTACGAAATGTAAATTTCATTCGTTTCGTCCATACTTGTCTGTACATGTATCGGTGCGAGAGAGACGCACGTTATACGTCAGTATACCTTCAAATTGGCCTGTAATTTAACTTGCACTGAAATTATCACATCAAAATAATATCTACATTTTATGTTGCTGTTTGCAATATTTGCCCTTAGTATTTATTATAATTTTTTCATCGGCATTTTCCCAACATTAGTAATGGCTACTATGAAGTATTTGAACAAATTAATTTATTTTCAAAAAAAATATTTTAATTTGTTTTTATCAAGTAGAAACACTACTATCTATATAAATTATAAACTGAAATAAATGTCATATACTAAGAAAAACCGGGCAAGTGCGAGTCGGACTCGCGCACGAAGGGTTCCGTACCTTAATGCAAAAAAACAAAAAACAAAAAAAAAGCAAGAAAAACGGTCACCCATCCAAACTTTGGTCAAAAATCACTTAAATCTTTATTTTATTCTGTTTTTAGTATTTGTTGTTATAGCGGCAATAGAAATACATCATCTGTGAAAATTTGAACTGTCTGGCTATCACGGTTCCTGAGATACAGCCTGGTGACAGACGGACGGACGGACAGCGAAGTCTTAGTAATAGGGTCCCGTTTTACCCTTTGGGTACAGAACCCTAAAAATTGACCAAGGCCTCCAGTGCCCCAGGCTGGAATCGAACCAGCGTCCTCTGCTATCGCGGCAGGTGCCTGAATCACTCGGCCACCGGGCCACAGCGGCATAGGTAAATTAGTAATGGGTACTAATATATACTGTCAGCTTTAAAAAAGCTTTTAAAATTAAAAGAAACTAATAAATATCCGATAGTAAATAAGTGTCAAAATATAACTGGAAACGATTGGCCAATGCCAATACCCAGAGGACTTTTGTTGGTATTTTATCACTAAAATATGGCTTAGGCTTTTGCCAGCTATTGGAATCCGAAATATTTTTGCACATTTTTTTATTTGTTTTGAATATATATTTTTTTATATAAAATAACGAGTTAGAATAGTGTGCTCAATTTTTCAGACCAATCACGAGCGTGTTTTTGTTAGCTGCACCTACGAGCACATTTTTGATATTGGAGAAATCGTTAGGTACGTACTTACCTATATAAATCTTCCATCCTTGACACTGGCAAAATTGTCCGAATGCAAAGATACTACTACTGTTTAAAAATAAACTAAACCATTACAGGTTTTTACCTAATTATCAAAAACTTAATACACTTAAAAATCATAATACCATACATTCTCACTAACAGGTCAGGTAAAAATCTTGAGTAAAATGTACTATTCGAGAAATAAAACGGAGTATTCCTTTGTGACGCGGTATAAAGGCAGGTCAAAACAAAGCCACATAAATACGCGTTTCAAAATTGTGACATGTATTTCCTGTGGCTCGTTATTCGGAGATCGTTGGCCACAAATCTCCTTATTATGTTAGATAGATCATTATTTACTAGCCTATATTGTGTCCCACTGCTGGGCAAAGGTCACCCTTGTATTTTGCCACTCGTCACGGCTTTGTGCATGCTCCCGCCAGTCATCATATTTTACAACCTTTATAACTCGCAAAAATATGTTACTCTTCGAAGGCCGCATAAATATCTGACACGATCTTATATGTAGAGCCATAAGAGCGTGTCACATATTTTCACGTATGGCAAATCATGTAAGCTAAATTAGAGCCTTTCCAATTATTCGATCGAGGACACTACATACCGGGTGTGGCCTGTAATATGAGCAAAAAATTAAGCTGTAGGCTGTACTCCTCATACTGATCAACATTTGTTCAGCGACTTTTAAAAATAACTTGTGGTTTGATTTTTAATACACTTTAAAGTTCGTTCATTGAAGATAATACATATTTATTTTGTATGAAAAATAGGGAGTCTAAATACTTCATAATTTTTTAAGGTTGTTGAACAAAAGTGTCACCGTTTGAGGAGTACAATCTATGGTTTAATTATTTGCTCATGTTACAGGCCACACCCGGTATATAAATTGGATGTAAATTCAATATTATGGTACCATTGAGCTGATCTGATGATGGACACGGGAAGTGGATATAGTAACTCTGTAATAAAATATTAATGTGACGCAGAAAAATATTTTTTCAAGTTCTGCTTTCTCTTTTTGTATTGATCTATCACGTCACGTAATTAATTTCTGATCCATCAGCTCTGATTTCTAGGCTCAAGTTACATTAGATAGTAGACAAATCCACCCTTTGTTTTCCGAAAGGTAGCTACAGGATATAAATATAATTAAAAAAAAAGAAACAATGCAATGAAACAGATGAACCGATTTTACATACATCACTATTAAACTTGCTATCATTCAAACCATCCAAATCGGTTTAGATACCCTTTTCCACTGCCACAGATACTCAGACACACACACATAACGGTCAAACTTATCTCTCTCTTTTTGCGTCGTGGGTTAAAAAGTGGAATCTAATGGAATGCTATCTATATCGTGGTCACCGGAGACCGGAGGCCGCTGACATTTATTTTATCCGATATCTCTTTGTAGAAGTAAGGGCGTTTTCATGAAAGGAACTCTGTACAAAACGTAGAATATTAAAACCTTCAGAGAATAAGTATACACGTCAAAATTTTGTTGAATTGTGGATTCATCACTTCCCGGTTAAATTCTAAAGGAACCCAAGGGTCACATTTTCTAATTAATAATAAAAATCAAAGTTATATCCTCCAGGCTCACGGTTTTACTTACCTATAGCAGGCGAGGCTCACTCCGCGATTTCGTCGCTTTGCAACAGCTACAAGTACATTCGCTCCACACCAATTTTGGTGGCTAGCCATAAGCCGCGCGTGGCTCTGTCGCCACCTAGCGGTCATATCTGTCCTAATCGTAACAGACGCGTTTTGTTAGAGAGTGAATTTTTTGTACTTAGTACCTACTATTAGTTATTCTGTACCTATAGTACTTATTACGTTCGATGAAATTTAAATTATGTTCAATTGGAACAAAGTTGTGTTCATTCTATTTCATAAAATATGTACTATTGTACATCAAATTTTATATCAATCTAATTTTATTGAAAAATCCTGGATTTTTTTATACGCGTATGGTTGGTTGAGCTGTAGTCAGACTTCTATAGTTATTATAAATAAGCAGCGGCTTATTTCCTAATGTCAGACAAGTACTTTTTTATCATTCTTAGTTCATCTACTTACTGTTAAATAAATATCTTACTTGTAGTCATTAATTATCGTACCGCCGAGTTTTGAAACTCGAAACGCACAAGGAGCTTTTAACTACGAATTTCTACTAAGCTTACAAATTGTTATTCAAAAGCTATAAATTTAATTTGAAGACACAAACGACTTCGTAATTGTGCAACAATTAGAGTCATGTTTCGAGCTTGTTTTCTTCAATAGCATGGTTTCCTGTTGAAATGATAAATTATTTTACAAATACATTTAATATGTATTTTGATTTGTGTTTTAAGTAGTCTTTACTATAATATTTATTGAAATAGATGTTTATACCGGGTGTGGCCTGTACCACGAGCAAAAAATTAAAACACAGATTGTACTCCTCAAACGGTGACACTTTTGTTCAAGAACTATAAAAAATTATGAAGTATTTAGACTCGCTATTTTTCATAAAAAAAATAAATATTATCTTCAATGGACGCCATCGCCACGCCATATCATTGTGATTGACGTTGCTTGTCATGCCTCCTGCCTGCTTAAACATATAAATTCGCTATACATTGCGTCTTTAAAGTGTATTAAAAATCAAACCACAAGTTATTTTTAAAAGTCGCTGAACAAATGTTGGTCAGTATAAGGTGTACCTACAGCGTTTTAATTTTTTGCTCATATTACAGGCCTATACAGGTACACACCCGGTATATAGTAGAATAACATCATGCTCATCGTGGTATAAAGATAAAGTGTTCAAACCCTCCAGTGACGGAGGCCTTCTTTCATTTCTCTGATGTTGTTGTCTGTTTATATTTTTAATTATAAAGTACCTACTACGCCATACATTTTCTATGTAAAAACAAATTAGCTTTCCGTACTAGGCATTTTCTTCACAGAAACTGAGGCTGATTCTGTTAACCCTTCGGGTGGCAGCACCTCCGGTTGACTGGCAGGAGAAATGGCGCGGCCATTTTTTTAAATATGCCTTTGCGTGGCAGAGGCCGCGAGAAGGTTCGGTCATAACAAGCCCGTAATTGGCAGAGACCGTCTCGCGGCATCTGTGCGACGCTGCATTTCGCGCCTAAAATAAAACCGTTAAAACTATGCCTTGCTTGCTCACTCTTGCAAGATGCATTCGTCAAAAAACAAGGATAGTATTCCCTAACGGTCGAATTCCCGCGTAACACAAAGTCACGCGCCAAATTCGCGATAATCACCCGTTGAGGCCCCGCCACTTGACGCATATTTTTCCAAAATGGCTGCGCCACTCAACCGGCTTGTTATGTCTGTCCGTCTCGCGGCCACTGCCACTTACCGTAGAGACCTCGAGGAGGACAATGCCGCTCGAAGGGTTAAGAGAATAATAAGATTTGTTATCGTGCCAATACGTAGTTACCTATGTTACCAATATTATAGCGAATTTATTTTTTCCCTGCTGTCTATTCACACTTAACACTGAACTGATTAAAATGAAATTTGGTACGGTGATCGTTTGCGTTCCGGAGATGGACATAAGTATGTAGATTTTGTCAAATAAATCTATTTTCATACCATGCAGAAAACATCAACATCAAATATACTCGTATACCGGGTGTGGCCTGTAATATGAGCAAAAAATTTAACTGTATGCTGTACTCCACATACTGATCAACATTTGTTCAGCGACTTTTAAAAATAACTTGTGGTTTGATTTTTAATAGACTTTAAAGTTTATTCTAAGACGCAATGTATTGCGAATTTTGTTATGTTTAAGGCGTGACAAGCAACGTCAATCACAATGATATGGCGTGGCGATGGCGTCCATTGAAGATAATATTTATTATTTTGTATGAAAAAGACTCTCTAGTCTAAATACTTCATAATGTTTAAAAGTTGTTGAACAAAAGTGTCACCGTTTGAGGAGTACAATCTATTTTAAAATTTTTTGCTTTTGTTACAGGCCACACCCGGTATATCGTCCCTAGCTAGGTAAACATTTTTTATATTTTTTTTGTACCTGTGCTAGTACAAAGAAAGAAAGAAAGTAGTTTTATTGTAACTAACTAATATTGAAGACGTAATTCTGAAGTTTATTTCCTTTAAGTTTAAATGTCGCAGAAGCTAGTGTGGAAAATAGGCTAGGAGCTAGCTGAAACTAGCCTATTATATAGGCAATAGCCTAGAATACGGAATCACGATCGACACGCGTTAATATTTAAAGACGCTGCGTTGCGACTTGGAGGCCAATTCGGACGTACATTCCGATATTAAAAAAATTATATCATTTTGTTACCATTCTTGAGTGCATTTCACTCGTACCTGTTCGTACATGAAATGACGCGAGCGAAACGCATGAGCAACAAAATGACATCATTTTGATATTCAGTTTGAATGGTCGTTCTAGAATCTAGATGATCCAAATTTAAACTCCGTATCTTATACGATTTGAAAACAGAAAATACTAATAATCGAAACATTTTGTGATTTTTAACAAGATTGATGTAGGTATCTACCTAAAATCGGGTTCCTAACAAAGGTTGTTTTGGTTGCATTTATAAGGCAGAGGGAATATATTTCCCACCTGATTTTGCACTTTATTTCAAAGTAATAGGGTTCAATTTTGCATAACTTCTGGCACCCTTATGCCTTATAAAGGGTTATAAAGATAATTGGTCTCAATTGTGTCAGCGGTCTTTTTGTTCTGAAATTCATGTTTTAGGCAAAAAAATACGAAAATACGACCACTAAGCATTGGCTATTCAGCCGGCATGGAAAATGTAGGTGTCTGAATTGGCTTCCAAGAAATCAAGAACTTGATTTTGCCAGATTGAGGCTAGTGAGGGTGGTGGCACCACTTTTCAGCCTCACGACATCAGGTTAGTTGAAGCCTTTTTTTTTTACGTTGGGGAAATGCGTTTAAGCATGTCACCCTGGTCCGGGGGAACCAGGGGGGATGACGGACTAACCAATGAAGGACTACCGTATAAAACCACCAACGAGAGCCGGCTCCGCCTCAGATAGGGTGCCGCAGGGTCGCTATCAGCATTCGACCGCGTGCGCCCCGAAGGTTAGTTGAAGCCTAGAAACACCACTACAAGGATCAGAAGTCAAACTTCGGTTAAGACCACAATTATTACTAATGCAGCATATGGAACAGTTCTAGAAATCCTGAACTACACTCATGGACAAATTTAAAAGAACGAAAAAAAAATTACTAATTTTGAAATTTATTTATGTGCTGTACCTAATCTAGTAATTAAACCTTTTTTGCGTCCTTTAAATTTGTCCATGGGTGTGTTTACCGCATTTTTATGGTGTCCTAAATATTTAACATGATATAGAGATACGTACGTGATGTCGAGAGGAGGCCTGTGCCCAGCAGTGGGACGTATATAGGCTGAGATGATGATGATGATGAGAGATACGTACGCACTCTTAATATCACCCAAGAGCCACATTTGTTGCTTAATCAAGCTCTTGAAAATTAATTTCCTGTCGTAACACTCCATGAGCCAATTAAAATAACATTACAAAGGCAATCTCACGTGAACACTGCCTTAATCTAATCCGTTATTATGTAATGTGCTACTATCTAATTATATTTCTCATTAAAAAATCAGAGTAGGAATAACGTCTCTTGTTATAAAAGTGGTAATTTATGTAATATTACAAATTTATTCTTTGGAAAGGATATATATCACTACTAAACTAACACATAATCTAAACATAAAACTAATCAAAAACTAAACTTAAATATAAATATCATATTACAAATTAGATCTTTGTTTTACACAAAAATAAATACTTACATAAAAATTATAGGATAAAACGGAGTCATCAGAAATCGCGGGTTGAATATATAAATTTTGAAGTTTTTCTTTCAAGTTGTCATATTTAACAACTAAAAATAAAGTTTTCGGGATATGTATACAGTCGACTATATATTCTCTACATTAATACCAAAAAAAGGTAGTAAAATGCCTAAAAGTTACTTTTTTTTTACTTTAAAGTAATCCTCGCCGAAAACTAATCCTTAAGAAAATAATTTTCAATTTTATTATTTTTGGATATTTACAGCTTGGCAAAGAAATTAAAAAGTGGCAACACTGTAGAGTCGTCCCTTTCAAACCAATTTATATAAGAAAACGGGACGACACTACAGTGTTCCCACTTTTTAATATCTACTGTACTGTATTTGTACTTCAAAAACAACCTGACATATATATGAAAGGGCCCTTGTGTTATAGCCTATTTGCTAAATAAATATCTGAGTTTGAGTATGACGGTAAAATATACATTTGCGGTCAAATATATCGAATGCCGCAGTATATCACAAACCATATTATCATTTACCAACTCTATTGGATAAACAGTTATCGTATTGCGGTTACGCGTATCCTGTTTAAATGTCAATAGTGTGATTTCCATTTCAATTGTAATCGTGATACAATCGTGTACCTATATTATGTGCCACAAAGCTGGGTACACTTGAGTTTGAATCATAGACTACGTCATGTGGAATCCGCAAAATGAAGTGTTTATTATGAATTAGGTCCATGGGGTCCCAGCGCGCACAAGTTGTTCGCAGAAATCGCGAAGCGTCTGGTTGACGTAACTGGTGACCGAAGAGCTGGCGGCTACCTCGCACAACGTATCAGCATTGCCATACAGCGAGGAAATGCCGCCAGCATCCTTGGTACAATGCCTCAGGAGCCTATTTTAGATTTAAAATAGTTCTTCTTCTTCTTCCTCGCGTTATCCCGGCATTTTGCCACGGCTCATGGGAGCCTGGGGTCCGCTTGACAACTAATCCCATGATTTGGCGTAGGCACTAGTTTTTACGAAAGCGACTGCCATCTGACCTTCCAACCCAGAGGGGAAACTAGGCCTTATTGGGATTAGTCCGGTTTCCTCACGATGTTTTCCTTCACCGAAAAGCGACTGGCAAATATCAAATGATAATTCGTACATAAGTTCCGAAAAACTCATTGGTACGAGCCGGGGTTTGAACCCGCGACCTCCGGATTGAAAGTCGCACGCTCTTACCGCTAGGCCACCAGCGCTCGTTAGATTTAAAATAGTTATTAATTTAGTTTAGTCGTACCACTATATTGTATGTAAATAAATGATTTTCCCATTTTTATTATGAATTTTAATTTTTTATTTATTTATTGCAGACGTATTCGACTTCTTGATAAAAAGAAGTTTTGCGTTACAACTTAATTAAATGTAATACCTAATTATGACTAAACAGTTCAACCTATAAACGTTTGACCTTGTTTGAACTACCTGCTAGCAGTGCATGTCGCTCGCGCCAATATACATATGAATACAAGAAAGATGTCCTGCAAATAAATTAAATCAATGTTTTAAATCAAGATAATTTTTTTTAAGATGTAGTTAGATCTGAATACTTTATATGTATATATATATATATTTATATATAGTTTATATGTTTATGTATACATATATGTATATGTGTATTTTATGTAAGTATATGTCTAAGTATATATATGTATAGGTATGTTATAGTTTATGCGTATTTATACTATTTATTAATATGTACCTAGTACTGGTTTTTTTTTTTCTTTTTCTTTAAGTACTTACTCGCTCTCGTCGTCCTTTATGTGTATCCAAAATTCTCATAGTGATATTTGTCCATATTAAATTGTCTTTCACCTGTTAGTATCTGATCCTTTCGCATTTTCTCAAAGGTTAGCTGGAAGAGATCCCTTTTAGGGATAAGTTCGCCTTTGTACATAACATTTTTATTTTTGTTTTGTTTTTGTCCATTTTATGTAAACCTGTTTATGTGCAATAAAGTGACATACATACATACATACATACATTTAAGTTCATATATATCTGCATGTCAATGCAATGAATGAATGAATGGCAATTAAAACTAGTATCGAAGCGCTAATGCATGGTGACATCTTGTCATAAATGTCCCATCTAGCGGTAAGTGATCTTTGTTTCAATTTATGTAGATAGCTACCGTCGTCTCTTGACATACTATATATAAGTAGCTACCGTACTTCAGTCTGATACAATTAAAATGGAAATTACATGTATTTATTAAGGGTTATTATTTTAAACATACCTATAATTAGGTAGTAGTACTATTTGAATACAAGTAGTAGTAGTATCATTTGTAACATCGAATTAGAAAATGTTTTATTCATTAAAATTAATTATTTCATATTGAATATTCAATTCCGAAATGACATTAGCAATTATTAATGAAAACAAATAATTATAAATGTCCATTAACTATAATCAGTAGTTGACAATCCCTATTTCAAATAACTTAAATATAAATATTAGCAGCCGTGCTAAATTCTAGGTAATATTGATTTTACATTTAAACTAACTAAATAAGCGCAAATTTCTGAAGTGTTTGAGCATTTTAATCTCTTTTTATATGACAAGGATCCTCACCGAATTTTAGCTATCCATTTTCTTTATTTTTCGAGAACAGTGTTTTCTACTTAGGTATACAGCAACTGAGGATTGCACCCATAATTTTTGACCACCACATGCTGCATGAGCAGAAAAACTGTTCTCGAGAAATAAATAAAAAAAGATAAAGAATCCTTATCATATCATGATGTATCACATACTTCAGAGGTTGGAAGCAATCTCCGTGGCGACCTGACATAGACCGACTGACTGACTGGCTGACTGACATACATATTTGGAACTACGGACATTTAAATTCAAAATTAGACATGACAACC
Organism: Cydia fagiglandana; assembly: GCF_963556715.1. Taxonomy (NCBI): domain Eukaryota; kingdom Metazoa; phylum Arthropoda; class Insecta; order Lepidoptera; family Tortricidae; genus Cydia; species Cydia fagiglandana. The sequence continues at coordinate 5,671,636 of NC_085943.1, forward strand.
AGAAAACAATATCACATCAGTTCACAACAGACAGCCGAGCAAGACAGACGGCCAGTAGACTGTTCACATACAATTGATTCCCTTGAGAGTGTCGAAATATGCCTACGTGTTTACCTACGCCATATTTGACTAGACCGAGCATAGTCGCGCTACCCCTTCTGCCACGCATACGGTAACTTTACTCCATGTTCGAGTCAAAAGTGTCTTTGTGTGACGTCCGTGTCTTTGAACGGACCAATCACGGCACGGGACTTCGCTCACCTCGTCCCACGCACCCCCGCATTTTTGGCATCATCGGTTGCATGAAATAATTGCTCTAAACTCGGTCTAGAGGATTCCTAGGCTTTGACCTACGCTGCCTTCCTAAGCTATAAAAAGCGGTATTTGCATTTCATTGAAAATAAGTCCTTTTAGCTTATGAGGGTAGTACGGCGGCATAGACAGACAACCAAGTAATCCTCAAGGCTTCCGTTTATCCCTTTTTAGGTACGGAACCCTAAAAACAGCATAATCCCTTATCCAATATCCAACTCATTCTCTCGCTAATAATTAACCTCGTACAATGTTAGCGAACACGGTAGACAAATTTAGTTCCAGAGAGGACAGGGGCTTTCACCTAAATTAGCGTGTACAAAGTTACAGGTAGGAAAAAAACTGTTTGAGAGCCGTTTAGTGATGTGCTGTAGTGACATAGTATTACTAGAATTAGACCAAGAAAAGTCTACAACGATTTTGATAGCATACGCAGTGCAAGTGTTACTCATACGTCCTAATTTCATAGAAGTTTGACGTATCAAATAATACGAGTAGGTACTTGCACTGCGTATGCTATCAAAATCGCTGCAGACTTTTCTTGGTCTAACTCTAGTGGTTCTGTGAGCTGTAGATCTCGTGAGCATATTTTTAAAGCTGAATAAATGTACCTATGGCTCCGCCTTTTTTAAAAATTTCATGACAATCAGTTGAGAAAAATTGCAACCAGGGGGCCTAAGGCACTGGTCCCACCGCGAGCTAGTAAGCTATGAGCTATCGGCTATAAACACGAACAAAAGATAAGCACTCCCGTGTAAATAAAAGAGACACGGCGATATTTATAGTTACTCGCCCAGCGGTGAGCTATAAATATCGCCGTGTCTCTTTTATTTACACGGGAGTGCTTATCTTTTGTTCGTGTTTATAGCCGATACCTCATAGCTTACTAGCTCGCGGTGGGACCAGTGCCTAACGCAAACCACGTTCGACGTGTTGCCTCCCTTACACACTTACATACGAATTTACAAGTGCGATACAGAGGCAACCCGTCGAATGTGGTTCGCGGTAGGCCTTCAGTAGACAAAAATATACGATACGAATTTTTCCAAACTGAAACGGAGACTTTCGCTGTCGCTCGGTCAATTCAAGAAGATACAATGAATGAGCACTAGATCATCCCAAGAATTCCACTAGAAGCTTATTGCATATTTTTGGGACAAGTAGAAAGCTTTTCCTACATGTCCAGTTAAACGCACTATAACGGTTCATTTTCAACATTTTAAAAAGCATGGCACGAAGGCAGCCAGATAACCTAGAGAAACTGGTTGTTGTTGGAAAAGTGGATGGCAAGAGGCCGAGAGGACGGTCACCCACCCGTTGGTCCGATCAAGTAAGGAACATAACAGGACTTACTGTCACTACTGCCCTTAGACAAGCAGAAGACAGGGTGAAATGGAAGCAGCTCGTCGAGGCCTCGGTGAAGGCATTTCAAGACAGGCACGACTTTCAGTAATGAAGAACACGAAGAAGAAGAAGAAAAAGCATGGCAAACGAGCTCCTGTTTGTCTTTCTGATGAATTTAACACCTATGTTCCACTCATCGCCACTGCTGCACAGTTAGTACAGTTACTAGTCGATAGGGTATGTTGTATGTTACGGATGACTCACGTTAGACCGGGCCGTGTCTGGGCCGAAGCTTCAGGCGCTTACTTTTCTGTGACATGACAAGTGATCACGTGATGCTTTCCATAGAAAACGACGCGTCGGAAGCTCCGGCCCGGACAGGGCTAGGTTAAGAATAGATGTTGGTCTTCTTCTTCCTCGATTCTTCATTACTGAGGGTCGCGACCACATGAGGTCGTTATTTTATGCACCATTCTGCACGATTTTCCGCCTTCCTACTAATAGGCGCCTGTGTAGAACCTTGGCAGGCCTTTTTTACAGACTTCTCGCTACTTTTGATAATTTGTATGTTAAGGTATGATCAACTGCAGACGATATTGTAAGTTAATTTTTTATGTTAGTTAATTAATAAATACATGATGAGAATAAAGCAATAAAAAACTCCCGATAATATTCCTGCAAAATATTGTGGCACACCACTACTGCTCTAGTCTACCTACATTTTTCATTGGCGTAATATATTGCTAGCCGACCTATATCCGTTTGCTTAGTTCAGCAAAGGTTATTTTACTTTGATAAAATTAAGCTTAAGGTCACATTCAGATTGAGACTGTTGCCTCGTTGCTGTTGCAGTATATATTATAAGTGCTTGCATTGGTATATTATAAGTGCTTGCATAGGTACTTATATATTATATTCATTTGGCCCTAAATGCGGTATAATCCGAGTTTTCTCCATCTCAGGAGGTGTGGATAAATTTTGGGAGCCTTGGGATATACAGAACTACTCGGTGTAGAAAGAACCCACCATCAAATTACAATGTCCCTCCCTACGAGCAATGTTGTTATGGATTAGACACTGGTAAAAAAAATCGGATTATAGCACGACTATGCCAAAAAAAGAAATTCAAAGTGGCGGACATTTTTTATCATCTGTGACTACGAATTCATATTAAGGTACCTTTCCGATCCTCAGATGTAAATTTTTATCATGACTAGAGCAAAATTTTCCGTCGGACGTACCGTTTTTGAACAAGAAGCAAAAAACTGGGAAAAGGCAAAAAAAAATCCACAACTCCTAAAATGGAGCAAACTCGGATTACACTAATTTATAATTTATAACCAATGAAGACGTATTAAGACGAATTCCAGCTTACTGCCTTAATTCCTAGAAAGAACCTAATTTTACTGGCCTTTGGTGGGATGGTATTTTTCCAACATCATTATTTCTAATTCCGTGATTCGGCGCAGATCTATCAAAGCGGCTTTGTAAAAGCCGGCGCCAAACGACAGGCAGCTTATCGCCCGCATTATCGAGGTGCCAGGTATTTTTGGCTTTTAATAGAGAAACTTTAGTCTGGAAGTTGGATATGAATAGATACTTGATGAATAGATATGCCCTAGATATCTGAAGCTGCCCACGACTTTTATGGGTACTCCACCCAGCATGATCTTAGGCACAGTTAGCTCTGGGTTATACTTTGGAGCCTTAAAAATTAGTATTTCACTTTTGATTGAATTGTACCTAAGACCATGCTGATCAGCGTAACCCTCGCATACGGCGATCAACTTTTTCAACGCACCTACTGAGGGGCTCAGCAACGCCATGTCGTCCGCGTAACTTATATAATTCTGCTTGCTTATTTTTGTGGGATATTTAATTTTATCTCAATAGCCTACTATAAGTATGAGAGAGATCTAAAAATACGACCTTATTATATTGCAAATAAGTTTCAATTTCGAACGGGCTTTCCAAGCAATGGACTAGGCATCTCAAAAATCTGAAAAATTCAAATTAAGAATTCCGTTCTTGACTGTCGTTGTGTTTTTTTTTTCCACAATAGGACACATAGAGTTAGTAAGGCGTATAGAGATAATAAAGTCATTTAATATTTATGAACAGCTTTGGCCTCATGTATAGATTTTATTGAGAGTATCTGATTCGTCGAAACAATATACACAATATTCCTTTTCATTAAGTACCATTACATTTCTGTATTAATTGTATAATTATAATATCTATTAATTATATTCAGTACTTATGTATATTTTTGAACGGATCGGTGAGCAACAAGATTCAGGGCTATAACCGCGAAAATAGAAGTTCGCAAATTGCGAGCATTTTTCTCTGTCACTCTAATTACGCCTTCATTGGAGTAAAAGAGAAAGATCCCCGCAAATTGCGAATTTCGGTTTACGCGGTAGCCCCTCAGTCCTGTTACGAGAAAATAATTTTGGAAGACATTAATAGTATATGACAGTTAAATATCACAGTTTTTAGAAACAAAGGTAAAATTGACGAAATATTTAAAGTAAGCCGATCTTGTTTTTTAGCAGTTCTAAATAATATTAAAGTCTATACATATTATATGGCATAGAACTATAGCTGGTCAAGCAAATCTTGTCAGTAAAAAAAGGCGCGAAATTCAAATTTTCTATGGGACGATATCCCTTCGCGCCTACATTTTTCAAATTTGCCGCCTTTTTCTACTGACAAGATCTGCTTGACCAAGTATAGAAACAAAATCAAATAAAAAATAATAATGAGTTCTAAATTCAAATTGAAGGAGTATACATTTTAAGGTATTATAGGCCAAGCGCGCACCACCATATTAATTTTTGCGACACGATTTTAGAATCGCGCTGTAATATATCGCAGAAAATTCACTGCGCGCACTGCGATGAAAATGAAAAAGTCGACCAGTCGCTTGTCATGAAACGTGTCTTTAATATGCGATTGCTGTATGACTTTGAGCATTTATAACACAAAGGTGATGATACCCGTCTATTTCCATAATTAAATGGTCAACATCTAGCGTCTCATTTTGAGACTCCATTGGAGATGCAGGTGCCGAGATGTTGGGGTTTGGAGAGCGAAATGCCGACTGAGGTCCGGCCGGGGTGCGATTTTATTATCATAGTGCGCGCGGGGCCATACAACTCCGCATGCTGCAATTCACTTTGCGACAATCGCGTCGCGAACAATCGCGGAAAAATTTGACAAATCACAATTTAAAAATCGCTGCGATTTCTTTGTCGCATATGCGCGCACTAACATATAAACACATACGTTGCATTTCTGCGACAAAATTATCGCAGGACAAAAAATCGTGGTGCGCGCTTGGCCTTACTCTAAATTATTATAATACATCAAGCATTCGCGAGATGCTCGACTTCGGTATTCAAACACAAAGCAATAGTACAAGAATCTAACTAAATGCAAAGGCCGAAGGAGCGATTCGAAGATCCGAAGCGTCCGACAGACGCGCGCCTCCCGTAACTTTTCCAAGTATTTTTAAGTACAAGTGTCTAAGTCGCAAGATCCAAAGGCTGAAGTCGCATTGGGCCGAAAGCCCGAAGCATCCAGGAGGTCAGTTCTAAACACAGGTAATTAATACAAGTGTCTAAATGCGAAGGCCGGAGGCCGAGCTCCGCGTAGGGCCGAAGGCCCGACGCCTGCAAGATGTCAGTGGTTAAACACAGAACTGACAACCTGGACGCTTCGGGCCTTCGGCCCTACGCGGAGCTCGGCCCTCGGCCTTCGCATTTAGATACTTATACTATTGTTCTGTGTTTAAGTACTAACATCCTGGACTCTTCGGGCCTTCGGCCCCACGCGGAGCTCGGCCTTCGGCTTTCGCATTTAGACACTTGTACTATTGATCTGTGTTAAAGCACTGACATCCAGGACGCTTCGGGCCTTCGGGCTACGCGGAGGTCGGCCTTTGGCCTTCACATTTAGACACTTGTACTATTGCTCTGTGCTAAAGCGATGACATTTTGCTAAAGCTCGGCCTTCGGCCTTCGCACTTAGACACTTTGTACTATTGTTCTGTGTGTGTAGTTGAATACGGTATCCTAAAAACAGGCAAACAATCTCTGTAAAATGTAACGATGCGAGCAGTACGGCTACCATCAGTTTGGCATTGACATAAACGCTACCGTGGGCGTGAACGTAATTTACTTTCTATACATCTCGCTCGTACTGACATATTAGTGCGAAAGAGATATACCTATAGGAAGTAAATTACGTTCACGATATCGTTTATGTCAATGCCAAACTGATGGTAGCCGTACGGAACACTAAATGCCTCGAGCTATCTCGGACTTGGCCAAATTATTTTCAACACAGATTAATATTGTCAATACCTGTGTCGGACCGTTTTGCTTTTTTTGTAGTAGAGGCGTAGTATTCAAAACTGATAGATATCAATTAGCCAAAAAAGCAAAACGTTCCGACACAGATAATTTCATAATCATTATATTCCCGAATTTGGTCAAGATTGGTTAAGTTTTGGAGGAGGAAACAGTTGAGTACGAAACCTCGATTTTTGAGATTTTTACGCAGGATTTTTCGCTTCGTCCTTATAGCACTAGTTTTAGGAGCCGCTTCCGTTAGCGAGACGGGTATATTTACCTAAAATATTTAAAATTCAGCTCCTGTTTCGTCTTAAGGCCTGTGCACACCGGCTGTGTGTGCGTAGACTTGCACGTGCGCGTTGTGATATACAGATTCTTATGAGAGACGGCGCACCGCTTGCGTGACGTGTGTGCGCGGCTGAAACATTTTAGCGCTCGCGCATGTGCACGTTAACGCACACACAGCCGGCATGCTCTGGCCTTAAACGTGTGTTATGCAAATTATATATTAATATCCTGGGAGCTTCACTCGGAAAACATATAAAAACACAAAAATGTGCGTTTTCCCAGAGACCTAGCTAGATTGATTTTTCGCCCCCGAAAACCCCCCATAGCAAATTTCCGAGATCCCCCGAAATATATAAATAAATAAACAAGAATTGCTCGTTTAAAGGCATAATTATAGATATAGATATATCAATAGAGATTTCCATGTTTCGTTTGTAAGACAAATAACTACGTTGTATAGCAGCAAAGTTTAAAACACAAAAGGCACGGAACAGGTTGTCCTGACACAGCTCGGCATTGCACTTAATTTAGCTCCGGATTAAGTAATCAAGCTGTTGTGGAACTCCCAGATTTGAATAAAGTTGGTCCGCAATATCAACTCGCAGCCGAGTACCGGATGGTAAGAACTTCGTACTTGGTGAGGAATTATGTAAGACAATTATATTATCTGTGAATAAAAGATTGTTTAACTTCTCTTTTAGACCTGCCCGATAGTTATATATGGTAGCATTTTTATCACCTGTCAGGTCATGTGTCACTTTCGTACTTACATATCTGTTAGAACGTGACAGGCGGTGACAAATGATAAAGAGCCGACCATCTTAGATCTACAGGTCAAATTTCATGTAATTTCAGTATGTCGTTTTAAAAATGATAGAGTAACTTCATTTTTATGGTAGCGGCTAGATTAAAGGATTACACAAACTTAGGTATGACCTTCAGACAGGTACTGTAAAGGGATACGGCCTAGCGAGGAGGATGTGGTAGGCATTCAAATACTCATAGATGATCTTCTGTAAGTATATTCTTTTCGTAAACTTCAGCTAAATTACATAAGATTCCACTAGTCTTGATGGGTGCCTCTTTAGGTATGCCGATCCGCACCCCGTTCCATCTGACAGCGAGATCAAATTCTAAATTCAAATAATGATTAGCCAGCCATTCATAAAAAGGCTGTAAAGGCTCCAAACCTTTCAGTACCTACCTAAGTACGTACCTTTTAGGTACGTTTACCTAACGTCCTTTTGCATAATGCATAATATTATGACTTGCTTCTATCGACTTGAATAAAATTCTTTGTAACAAAAACACGTTTCACTCAAACAAAATATTGAAATATTGCTGACTCGATAAATTTATTGGCATTTAATATTTTGATACTTTTGTATCTTTCTGTATTCTGTACTTTATATTATTCTTTCAAAATGCAAACCCTTGAGAAATTCGGTTAAGATAGAATTGTATAGGTTATTTTTATTTTGCCTACCTGAGCATTAAGCAAGACCTCTATACGGCTACCACCAAATGACACTAATATATTCGCTCGCGTGTGCGTAATTTATTTTATATTGCACCTCACTCGTACCACAGAATAAATAATAGTACTAGGTACAGAAGACTCACTCTCTAACAAAACACGTCTGTCACGATCAGCACAGATATGGTCGCTAGGTGGCATACCCCAAAATTGGGGTCGAACGGATGTACTTTTAGCTACCTGTAGCAAAGCGACGAAATCGCGGAGTGAGCCTGCTCGTGCTCGCATTGTAGTGGGAGCGAGATGTATCAGAAAATAAGTTACGCAGACGTCAGTGAATATGTTAGTTTGACACTGCTATGGCAGTCGTGGTTAGGCTAATTCCGTATCTGTTGTTTCCTGTATAGTCAGCCAAGAAAGTGGTCTACCACTTTTCGACCCTATCATCTGATTTATAGAGTGATAGACCACTTTCTTGTACTGACCACGACCGACGTTGCTTAACTTTGGTCAAAAATCACGTTTGTTGTATGGGAGCCCTATTTAAATCTTTATTTTATTCTGTTTTTAGTATTTGTTGTTATAGCGGCAACAGAAATACATCATCTGTGAAAATTTCAACTGTCTAGCTATCACGGTTCGTGAGATACAGCCTGGTGACAGACGGACGGACGGACAGCGAAGTCTTAGTAATAGGGTCCCGTTTTACCCTTTGGGTACGGAACCCTAAAAATGGTGAGGAAATTTGCTTAGATCTACGAAAAAAGCAAATATATAGTATGTGTAGTTTCTAAAACGGATTCGAGCCGGAACGGACTATAGCCCAAATGAAGCCTATGTTCAGCAATGGAATGTATTTATACCTAATACAGGGCCAGTTTTTCCCGATTTCCTTGGTACTAAGCGAAAATGGTGTTAGGAGACCATTTGGATATAATGCTGGTATAATAAGCGCGCTGGGGCCAAATTCGACACGTACAACTGTCAGATTTCGCATCCACGTCAAATCAACAGTTGATAATATCATTTGGTACAACCAAAACTCAACTTTAAACTAAGGGTGGTTCGGTTTGGTTTGCTTGTCACCCTAACTGTGGATTGTTAATGTCAAATTTTGACATTGTACGTATTCGAGAACTTATGATTTTTCCCACATCAACGGGAGATCAACACGATACGTCAAACGTCGCTTGTCGAATAGGGGTCCTGTTTTACTTAACAAAAGACAAAGGATTTGCCGTTCGGGGTCAGTTACGAATCGAACGACTAGGTATATCTAATAAATGATCCTATTAGATACATATTTAATTACACAAACGGGTCTACCGCGATATAATTTCATTGTTTTCTCTTAAATTCCGACGTTTCAGCTGAGTTGCACCAGCTGTGGTCACGGAAAGACCTTTCCGGAAAACAAACAAAAACAATGAAATTATATCGCGGTAGACCTAGCAGTGCACGCACGAGAACTTTCCAAAGTTGCGAAACTTTCCACATGAGAAATTCTCGGTAGTAGTGTGTTTATGCCGCTCCGAGATCAGAACTTTTCCGCCAGAGGGCGACAGTATGTATGCGTAAGGTAGTGACAATTTAGTTCACCCTACTCCCCGCTAGATGGCGCCACTGTGTATGCGCAGCGTTAGTTCCAAAGGTCTCCGCTAGATGGCGCCACTGGTTAGTTCACCCTACTCCCCGCTAGAGGCGCCACTGTCTATGCGCAACGTTAGTTCCGAAAATATCCGCCAGCCCCGCCGGAGGGCGACAGTATGTATGCGCCGCTGGTTAGTTCACTCTACTCCCCGCTAGAGGCGCCACTGTGTATGCGTAACGTTAGTTCTAAAAATCCCCACCAGCCCTGCCTGGGGGCGACAGTATGTATGCGCAAGGTTAGTTCCAAAAATCCCCGCCAGCCCTGCCTGGGGGCGATAGTATGTATGCGCAACGTTAGTTCCAAAAATCCCCGCCAGCCCTGCCTGGGGGCGACAGTATGTATGCGCAACGTTAGTTCTAAAAATCCCCACCAGCCCTGCCTGGGGGCGACAGTATGTATGCGCAACGTTAGTTCCAAAAATCCCCACCAGCCCTGCCTGGGGGCGACAGTATGTATGCGCAACGTTAGTTCCAAAACTCCCCACCAGCCCTGCCTGGGGGCGACAGTATGTATACGCAACGTTAGTTCCAAAAATCCCCACCAGCCCTGCCTGGGGGCGACAGTATGTATGCGTAGCGTTAGTTCCAAAAATATCCGCCAGAGGGCGACAGTATGTATGCGCAACGTTAGTTCCTAAAATCCCCACCAGCCCTGCCTGGGGGCGACAGTATGTATGCGCAACGTTAGTTCCTAAAATTTCCGCCAGCCCCGCTGGAGGGCGACAGTATGTATGCGCAAGGTTAGTTCTAAAAAGCCCCCGCCTGGGGGCGACAGTATGTATGCGCAACGTTAGTTCTAAAATTCTCCTGCCAGAGGGCGATAGTATGTATGCGCAACGTTAGTTTCAAAACCATCCGCTATGAAATGAATAGATGTCTCCACTTTGTATGTGAGTTGTTGAATCGCTTAAATGAATAGATATCCCTAGTGGCGCCTTCGTCGGTGGACACCGCTAGTTAGTTCCAAAAATCCCCGCCAGGCCCGCCAGAGGGCGACAGTATGTATGCGCAACGTTAGTTCCAAAAATCCCCGCTAGCCCCGCCTGAGGGCGACAGTATGTATGCGCAACGTTAGTTCTAAACTTTCCCCGCCAGAGGGCGACTGTATGTATGCGCAACGTTAGTTCTAAAACCATCCGCTATGATATGTATAGATGAGCAGCCGTCTGAGTATTTCTAAAAAAGTCCGCAGTCAGAGGGGGTTCATGGTAAGTTAATTAATCTTGGTCAAGCAAATCTAGTCAGTAGAAAAAGGCGGCAAATTTGAAAAATCGTGGGCTACCAACACTACGTTTGAATAGTTCGAAAATCGTGTGTCATTTATATCTTATCTGTGGAACTGTTTTGTTTACATTTCATCGCTGTTCGATGTACATTCCTTTGTTCGTTTCCTAGGGTTACCATACTTTAGTTTGCTTTACATTGCTTCTGACATATCCGGCTTGACAGACTATCGATTCGCTTAACAATATAGATGTCGCTAGTGGCGCCTCGTCAGTGGACACCGCTAGTTAGTTCCAAAAACATCCGCTATGAAATTGCAAAAAGGCCCATCATGTTTGTTTTAAAATATGAGACATATATCGGCGTTTTTTGTTAATACCACGTCAGTGGCAAACAAGCAGACGACCCCGCCTGGCAGTAAGCAGTCACCGTAGCCTATGAACGCCTGCGAATTCTATAGTTTACACGGATGCACTTTTATTTGCGGTTGGTTTTGTCGCTTGTGCTTATCAAATGTATGGAGTTTGTAGTTTACCAACCGTAAAGGGGTTTTTCTTTTATTATACCACATTGGTGGCAAATAAGCATACAGTCCGTCTGATGGTAAGTTGTTACCGTAGCCTTTGGACGCCTGCAACTCCAGGGTGGATACAAGCGCGCTGCCGACTGCCCAAAGATTCAATAACTTTGTTTTAAAATATGAGGCTTATATCGGCGTTTTTTTTAATACCACGTCGGTGGCAAATAAGCAGACGACCTCGCCTGACAGTAAGCAGTCACCGTAGCCCATGGACGCCTGCGAATTCAATAGTTTACACGGATGCACTTTTATTTGCGGTTGGTTTTGTCGCTTGTGCTTATCAAATGTATGGAGTTTCTAGTTTACCAACCGTAAAGGGGTTTTTCTTTTATTATACCACATTGGTGGCAAATAAGCATACAGTCCGTCTGATGGTAAGTTGTTACCGTAGCCTTTGGACGCCTGCAACTCCAGGGTGGATACAAGCGCGCTGCCGACTGCCCAAAGATTCAATAACTTTGTTTTAAAATATGAGGCTTATATCGGCGTTTTTTTTAATACCACGTCAGTGGCAAACAAGCAGACGACCTCGCCTGACAGTAAGCAGTCACCATAGCCCATGGACGCCTGCGAATTCTATTGTTACCACGGATGCATTTTTATTTGCGGTTGGTTTTGTCGCTTGTGCTTATCAAATGTATGGAGTTTGTAGTTTACCGACCGCAAAAAGATCCAGATTTTTTTTTTTATATACTACGTCGGTGGCAAACAAGCATCCGGCTCACCTGATGGTAAGCAGCCACCGTAGCCTTTGGACGCTTGCAAGTTCAGACTTTTGAAACCTATACATCATCATCATCATCATCATCATTATTATCATTAGACCCTCAGGAAAACCTCGACAGGGGACACCTCCGGCCCCCCTGCTCATGTAGTATTTAGGGTTTCTAGCACACTTATTTACGGTTGATTTTGTCTCTTTTGGTTATCAAATGTAGTTTGTAGTTTGCAGACTGCAAAAAGGCCCAGATTTTTTTTTTTTTTAATAATACGTCGGTGGCAAACAAGCATCCGGCTCACATGATGGTAAGCAGTCAACGTAGCCTATGGATGCCTGCAACTTTAGAGTTGTTACATGCGCGTTGCCGACTGCAAAAAGGTTCAATAAGTTTTTTTTCTTTTTTTATATACCACGTCGGTGGCAAACAAGCACACGGCCCGTCTGGTAGTGAGCAGTCACCGTAGCCTATGGACGCCTGCAATTTCGAGATGTAACATGCGCGTTGCCGATCGTTGAGATGTAGACCGTGACGTTCGAAAACAAAAAGTCGTATGTGACTGTAAACTTCCATTCACCGTAGAATTTGACAGATAGAGAGAGTTTGATGTATTTGTATGAAATTATAAGCAAATATCAGCCGTCATGAATTAAGTATTGTAACCTTAGTCAGATAATGAAGCTTATTTGAAAGATTATTAACTCTAAGTACTAGAAATAAAGTAGATTTTACTAATGCTGTAATTCTGTAATGCCACATGGTCATGAAACTCGTGCGATGTTGGGGGTATACTCTTCAATCTTTTCAATCGGAATGGTCAGAGGACAGAGGTCAGAAAGTCCGTGAGGGACAGAACATACGCAAAGTGACGAAATTGAAAACACGTTTTAATATACCTGACAACATATCAAGCATAACCTACGTAACTTGGTCGGGTTATTTGTTACCTAACATAAACCATACTAAATTCACTGTGGGGAATAAAAAAATGTGAAAATGTGACAAGGACAAACAATAATAACGCTTTCTCTTCTACTCCTACTGAAAGATTACATAAGACTATCTCGTTTGGTCATTTCCCCCTCCCCCTCCCCCCCACCAGTTCCAATTATAATATCATAAATGAGATCACAATACCTGCAATCTGTAACTGACGCATACGCTTTCTAAAATTAATTAAAAAATCAGAAAATAACAATGGAGTACGTCATTGAACTCGTTGCGAGGCTGTGGTTTAGTAACAAGGGGTTAGGGTACAATTATAAATGTGGAGATAGCGACGAAACAAATATTGCATTCATCTCATCAATCGAGGCGCTGGCACCTGACGTGGACATTTACAAGTGGGAGGCGGCCCGGATCGATCTCAAGAAGCTGATCAAAGAACTTCTGGAGGAGAGGAGCATCCTTCAGTTACACTCGGGATACCATGCGGAGGGGCTTTTGCTGGAGGTGCTAAGAAAACACAACATTAGATCATTCCTCTCCGTGCCTCTTAAACAGAAAACTTTAATCTGGAAAGACGCGGGGGTGTGGTTCGTAGAGGTGACCAACCCGAAAATCATCAAGAGAAGTTATGTGTTTTTTGACTTCGAATAAGTGTACGTCTGTGTATGTCTGAAATAAAAAAATGTTTAAAAGTGAATGACTATTTATTTATTTACCAATCATTTAGGTATTTTATAATGTTCCCAATGCGAGTACAAAAAAAATGCAAAAGCTGGTTTTTCAAAATTCGTTGTTAAGGGGCTCCTTGGCGCTAATGACATTCGATCTGAATCCTTTAGTTTTCTAATGTTTTTAAAGTGAGAACTTCTTTAGCGGCGTTGGGCACTTTCTGAGACAGCGATCACGTGATCGTAACGTTTAGATGGCCACTCAAATAGATGGCAATTAAATCAATAAAGAAAAACTCAATGACATTACATGAAAAAGGTTCTAATCTTGTACGGGTTGAAATACGAGGATCTCACAGTTACATTCAAACTTTATATCACTCAAATATAATTCAATAAAGCTACATCTTGATGAAATCGCTAATAAAAGTGAACTCTAGTAATGGTGAATAAAACTCAAAATATCATGATCAAATATATTTAGATGCGTGATCTGCAAGGTAACTTTACAATTTCTATTCGAATTTTAAAGAATTAACTGTACAAATTTGAATTTTAAACAAGCTCACTGACCAGCAATTTCGGACTAAAGTTTTTCAATAGAAAGGAGGATACATAGTGCTGCAGACATTTTGGCCTAGTCATTGAGTTTTCACTTCTGTCGGCACTCCCGGAGTGCAATCCGTTGTTTTTTTTGTAGCTATAATAGCAACGACTTTTAGCAATATAGTATGCCATATTTACTTCAAAGTTCATTGTCTTCGAGATATTCGACATCAAGTTGAACAATTTTAGGCCAACAACCTGGTTTTCAGGCCATAGCTTTTGTGTTAATTATTTTAAAATTTACATCTCTGACCAGTTTTTAGAGACGTCAAAGACAAACCCAAATATGCAGATTTCGTACATGTAAGATCCTTCACAGCAATCCAGCTACGAAAAAAGTGTTATTTTTAGACAATGTTTAAAAAAATCATAAAAAAATAAGTATTCATTAGTTTCAAAATCCGGTAGACAAGAATGGAGATTAAAGATTGAAGAATCGGTAGCCATTTGTCTTATAATTCTATCTGAAGTGTAAATGTAGAAGTAATGGCTCAAACCTTGTCAAATATCGATGAAAACCGCGGGGAGCCCCTTAAGGTGAGGTTGTGTAGAGCAATGTTTCAGAGTTACTAAGCGTGTGTCATCATCGTCGTTAAAAATATATCAAGTTCGATTTCAAACAAAAACAAGACCTAACCTAATCAAAGCAAGTGCTATACCATCTACATATTATGCATAGTAGGTTCTGCCATCTTGTGGGTCCCATTGGAAGTATAAACGTCACATTTACGTCTCGCGCCAAAAATCAGATGGCTCCTATGCTGTATAGTTCATGCATGCTCCCTATTGTCAGTTCAGTACGGTGGCGCTTAAGCAATGTCAATGTGAAAACAAATCCGTTTAAAATTACAAGGAGGGATCATCATCGCTAAGTAGGCGAAAGTGTGTCTGTCTGTCTGTTTGTCTGTTACCTCTTCACGCTTAAGCCGCTGAACCGATTTAGTTGAAATTTGGTATAGAGATAGTTCGAGTCCTGGAGAAAATCAGGGAAATCATTCCTGAAGAGAGTGCAAAGGCGGGTGGAATTGAAAGAGTTAATGAATTGCCTAATGATTGAAGTAAGCAATGAGCATATTGAATGATTGCTATTAGCATTATCCAGGCGCTATACCTACTTTAGCTGCTGTCACTAATTCCACGCAGACGAAGTCGCGGGCAAAAGCTAGTATTTCAATATTTTCGCTAGGATTTTTTTTATTGTTTAGTACAAAAATCAACTTTACTTAAATGTAATAAGGTTGACATCTGTTGCGGGGTAGCAGAACTTCTGTGATTGTAGCTCAACTATGCGACGCTAGATGGGCTACTCGTATCTTCAAAAATAAAAATCGTAGATGCAATTTCGACATAATTTCCTTTACTGTAAAGTTCAAATTATTGTAACGGGCTAGGGCTCATAGGATAATCTCTTTCGAAATAAGAAAATATGGTCAATCATCCTTTAGATAGCGTTGCGTTTGTAGTAGTGTGCATGTTGACGACATAGGTTTCCAGACCGCAGGGAAGCATCATATATTTGTTAATGCCTGGAAGATTGAGGCCTGTCTGCCCATGCTGATGCTCTGAGCTTATTGAATTGCCTTTCTTGGAACTCTTCAACGTACTTTCGGTCATTGGTTCATTTGTCTTAGAGTTTGGTAAAATGACATTCGGTGTATATGTTCAGTGGGCATGCTAAGGGTTATATTTGCAAAAACCCAGGCGTTGACTTTGGTTAATGCTTGAGAGCTCCATGTGCATTTGGCCTGTTTAGTGTCCATATTATACAGACGCACTGCTTGCCACCATTTGAATATTGTCTTTAGAGCTCTTTGCATTAGGTTGGATATCGTGTGGAAGAAGAAGTTTTGGGTAGAAACGATGTTAGACTAATAATGGACTGACGGATATAGGCTGTCAGTAGTCCTTTTTCCCTGCTTTTGCTATGAAGTTTACCTTGACCCGAGTCCAATTATCTGGTACGATTCACCACGTGAAACTTGCTCTGAATATTATGGCCAGATGCAGATTGCTGTAAAAGCGCCGCTGATTTAAATCAAAAAGTTTGGTCTAAAGATGTTTGTTGCTATATTCCAGTCGATATTGCGTGCCACTGTGGATTCGAGGATTCCTATGGGCGCAAAGCTGTGTTTATTACTGGTTGAGTATGAACCGGGGAAGTGGGTGTCTCTGAGCAAGTTCCTCTTCCGTGTTCATAAATGTGCCATCTAGTGTTTAAGGAGACCGAGATAGTTGGTTGGTGTCTTGGAGAGTATTATGTAAGTTCATGCTCCTTTATGAGTTTGGGCAATATCAGGAGGCACCCCGTACGATTGCCCTGTCTAGACGGAACCTTCTCCATTATCTTATTTTTGCCTCCCATATTTGTTTATTATATTCAGTCAATGCTCTATGATACCCGTAGTACCATACCCATTCTGTTAACAATTAAAACAGATCAATTCCAAAACCTGTTCTGTTGTGATCTGTTCTGTTCTATCTTGTTCTGTTCTAACCTATTCTGTTGAGAGCTGTTCTGTTGTGATCTGTTCTGTTCTAACCTGATCTGTTATGATCTGTTCTGTTGTGACCTGTTCTGTTGTGACTTGTTCTGTTGCCGCGCGCACCCGAGTTGCATACATTGCCATTGTTAGTAGCTCGGTACCACTTACAGGGCTAGCGGGTCTTATTTGAAATGTTCTTTGTCTTATGAGCAGTTGTGTTAAAGTCTGTCACAACCCTACTGTGTTCTTATGAGGTGTCTGCATTAACGCAATCATCAAGAGCGTCGGTTCACTGTTACTTTTTTTACTGTGGTTCCGTCTAGACAGGGCAATCGTACGGGGTGCCTCCTGATATTGCCCAAACTCATAAAGGAGCATGAACTTACATAATACTCTCCAAGACACCAACCAACTATCTCGGTCTCCTTAAACACTAGATGGCACATTTATGAACACGGAAGAGGAACTTGCTCAGAGACACCCACTTCCCCGGTTCATACTCAACCAGTAATAAACACAGCTTTGCGCCCATAGGAATCCTCGAATCCACAGTGGCACGCAATATCGACTGGAATATAGCAACAAACATCTTTAGACCAAACTTTTTAATTTAAATCAGCGGCGCTTTTACAGCAATCTGCATCTGGCCATAATATTCAGAGCAAGTTTCACGTGGTGAATCGTACCAGATAATTGGACTCGGGTCAAGGTAAACTTCATAGCAAAAGCAGGGAAAAAGGACTACTGACAGCCTATATCCGTCAGTCCATTATTAGTCTAACATCGTTTCTACCCAAAACTTCTTCTTCCACACGATATCCAACCTAATGCAAAGAGCTCTAAAGACAATATTCAAATGGTGGCAAGCAGTGCGTCTGTATAATATGGACACTAAACAGGCCAAATGCACATGGAGCTCTCAAGCATTAACCAAAGTCAACGCCTGGGTTTTTGCAAATATAACCCTTAGCATGCCCACTGAACATATACACCGAATGTCATTTTACCAAACTCTAAGACAAATGAACCAATGACCGAAAGTACGTTGAAGAGTTCCAAGAAAGGCAATTCAATAAGCTCAGAGCATCAGCATGGGCAGACAGGCCTCAATCTTCCAGGCATTAACAAATATATGATGCTTCCCTGCGGTCTGGAAACCTATGTCGTCAACATGCACACTACTACAAACGCAACGCTATCTAAAGGATGATTGACCATATTTTCTTATTTCGAAAGAGATTATCCTATGAGCCCTAGCCCGTTACAATAATTTGAACTTTACAGTAAAGGAAATTATGTCGAAATTGCATCTACGATTTTTATTTTTGAAGATACGAGTAGCCCATCTAGCGTCGCATAGTTGAGCTACAATCACAGAAGTTCTGCTACCCCGCAACAGATGTCAACCTTATTACATTTAAGTAAAGTTGATTTTTGTACTAAACAATAAAAAAAATCCTAGCGAAAATATTGAAATACTAGCTTTTGCCCGCGACTTCGTCTGCGTGGAATTAGTGACAGCAGCTAAAGTAGGTATAGCGCCTGGATAATGCTAATAGCAATCATTCAATATGCTCATTGCTTACTTCAATCATTAGGCAATTCATTAACTCTTTCAATTCCACCCGCCTTTGCACTCTCTTCAGGAATGATTTCCCTGATTTTCTCCAGGACTCGAACTATCTCTATACCAAATTTCAACTAAATCGGTTCAGCGGCTTAAGCGTGAAGAGGTAACAGACAAACAGACAGACAGACACACTTTCGCCTACTTAGCGATGATGATCCCTCCTTGTAATTTTAAACGGATTTGTTTTCACATTGACATTGCTTAAGCGCCACCGTACTGAACTGACAATAGGGAGCATGCATGAACTATACAGCATAGGAGCCATCTGATTTTTGGCGCGAGACGTAAATGTGACGTTTATACTTCCAATGGGACCCACAAGATGGCAGAACCTACTATGCATAATATGTAGATGGTATAGCACTTGCTTTGATTAGGTTAGGTCTTGTTTTTGTTTGAAATCGAACTTGATATATTTTTAACGACGATGATGACACACGCTTAGTAACTCTGAAACATTGCTCTACACCCAAGTAACAATTTGTGGTACTATAGCAGTCGATAGAACGTTTCCTAAATACCACTTAAGGTCCTATAAAAGACCTATGAAGGTTGTATAAAGCCAAAATGGCGCATCTTTAGTGCCATTCAGTGATATAGTAGACCTGTAGCAGTATCAGTCGTGACGTTTTAGGTCTATAAAAGTGATATAATGCATGATTCTTGTTCTAATTTGTTGTCAGAAACGCCATTATAGTGTCAATTTATACTATAGTAGCATTTGAGATTCCATTATAGTGCTTGTTTTATACTATAGTAGTATTTGAAATTCTATTATAGTGCTTTTTTATACTATTGTAGAATTTATAGTTCCTTTACTACGCAATTTGCTATCAAGTTTTCCATCAACTGTTGTGAGTGGTTTTGTTGTGTGTTTACTTCACAAAAACGGTAAGTACTAAGTAAAATGGTGACAAGTAAAGACTATATTAATATGCGTCATTTAGATGTCGAATAATTCGGTCCTTAGCGCAAAAAGTATATGGGACGGAAGTTTTACCGTTAGAATAGTATTAGGTTAATGAGGAATTTTAAATGCCCCCTCGATTTATTTATGATTTTAATAAAATAATTTAATAAAATATTATGATATTCACCATATTTACTACTATACAGCCAAGAAGTAAATCCGACGCTTTTATAGGCTAACTATAGAACTTACGACGAAATATTCACCGCCATCATGATTAAAATTAGGGTTCCAAAAGAATTTTGCTGTGACCCAGTTACACCAACAAACTCTTTAGAAAGACGTAGGATTTTTTTTAAATTAAGATGTAGTTATTACTGTTGTTTTCTTTTTCAGTGTTATTGGTAAAAAAAATGTGCTAATAATGGATGGCGATAAATATCAAAACCGTCACGATTATATGCTTGTATTAAACCATTGATGATAAATCTGAACTACAATCACTAATATCACTGGGGTCTTTTTTTATCAATTCATTAATATAAAAATAATTTGTACGGAACCACATTATGTGGCTTAGGCCTGAACTTATATAAGCAAGATATAAGTAGCCATTACAGATCAAATTTATCATTTACAAGTAGTCGGTTTCTACCTTTATGTATCTAACTCGGTTTATAAAAGACATAAAAACTCAGCTATAACGTTGTTGTCTTTTAAAAGAAAAAAGAAAAACCACTATACAACAGTTTTGTGATATAAAAGAGTCATTGTGACGTTTACAGCGATGAGATATAATAGGGATTTAAAAACAACGAAAGCGATTTTTAATGCTATAAAAATATGTCCAGAGCAAAAGAGTTGTATAATAGTGTTCATATGACTACTAAAGTATTATGTACTATAACAGTGATCTCTAAAGCCACTATATCCTGAAATCGTTGTATAGATGGGTTTTTGTCACTGTTAAAACACAAAACTATAGCGGCTAGCAGGGAATCTTAATAGCGCAAACTACTAAAGTATTATGTACTATAGCAGTGATCTCTAAAGCCACTATATCCTAAAATCGTTGTATAGTTGGGTTTTTGTCACTGTTAAAACACAAAACTATAGCGGCTTGCAGGGAACCTTAATAGCGCAAACTACTAGAGTATTATGTACTATAGCAGTGATCTCTAAAGTCACTATATCCTAAAATTGTTGTACAGTTGGATTTTCGTCACTGTTAAAACACAAAACTATAGCGGCTTGCAGGGAACCTTAATAGCGCAAACTACAAAGTATTATGTACTATAGCAGTGATCTCTAAAGCCACTATATCCTAAAATCGTAGTATAGTTGGGTTTTTGTCACTGTTAAAACACAAAACTATAGTGGCTTGCAGAGGACCCTTAATAGTGCAAATTTGTTGCATAAAAGTGATTCCAAAGACAATTATACAGTAATATTGCTCTATAGTGGTTATATTTGAACCTGTCATAGTACACGCCTATAACGGCTCTATAAAATGATGATGTAAACCTTTACATCAATTGTTTATAGAATATATTAGCTGTATAAGTATATAGAGCAAAAAGGTGTTGCCAAACGCTTTTATACAACAGGTGGTCACCTCTGGAACCTTAATACGACGTCTATACAAGCTTTTAGCGATAAAAACTAAAATTATAGGACTAAAATGTTACTTGGGCACAACCTCACCTTAAGGGGCTCCCCGCGGTTTTCATCGATATTTGACAAGGTTTGAGCCATTACTTCTACATTTACACTTCAGATAGAATTATAAGACAAATGGCTACCGATTCTTCAATCTTTAATCTCCATTCTTGTCTACCGGATTTTGAAACTAATGAATACTTATTTTTTTATGATTTTTTTAAACATTGTCTAAAAATAACACTTTTTTCGTAGCTGGATTGCTGTGAAGGATCTTACATGTACGAAATCTGCATATTTGGGTTTGTCTTTGACGTCTCTAAAAACTGGTCAGAGATGTAAATTTTAAAATAATTAACACAAAAGCTATGGCCTGAAAACCAGGTTGTTGGCCTAAAATTGTTCAACTTGATGTCGAATATCTCGAAGACAATGAACTTTGAAGTAAATATGGCATACTATATTGCTAAAAGTCGTTGCTATTATAGCTACAAAAAAAACAACGGATTGCACTCCGGGAGTGCCGACAGAAGTGAAAACTCAATGACTAGGCCAAAATGTCTGCAGCACTATGTATCCTCCTTTCTATTGAAAAACTTTAGTCCGAAATTGCTGGTCAGTGAGCTTGTTTAAAATTCAAATTTGTACAGTTAATTCTTTAAAATTCGAATAGAAATTGTAAAGTTACCTTGCAGATCACGCATCTAAATATATTTGATCATGATATTTTGAGTTTTATTCACCATTACTAGAGTTCACTTTTATTAGCGATTTCATCAAGATGTAGCTTTATTGAATTATATTTGAGTGATATAAAGTTTGAATGTAACTGTGAGATCCTCGTATTTCAACCCGTACAAGATTAGAACCTTTTTCATGTAATGTCATTGAGTTTTTCTTTATTGATTTAATTGCCATCTATTTGAGTGGCCATCTAAACGTTACGATCACGTGATCGCTGTCTCAGAAAGTGCCCAACGCCGCTAAAGAAGTTCTCACTTTAAAAACATTAGAAAACTAAAGGATTCAGATCGAATGTCATTAGCGCCAAGGAGCCCCTTAACAACGAATTTTGAAAAACCAGCTTTTGCATTTTTTTTGTACTCGCATTGGGAACATTATAAAATACCTAAATGATTGGTAAATAAATAAATAGTCATTCACTTTTAAACATTTTTTTATTTCAGACATACACAGACGTACACTTATTCGAAGTCAAAAAACACATAACTTCTCTTGATGATTTTCGGGTTGGTCACCTCTACGAACCACACCCCCGCGTCTTTCCAGATTAAAGTTTTCTGTTTAAGAGGCACGGAGAGGAATGATCTAATGTTGTGTTTTCTTAGCACCTCCAGCAAAAGCCCCTCCGCATGGTATCCCGAGTGTAACTGAAGGATGCTCCTCTCCTCCAGAAGTTCTTTGATCAGCTTCTTGAGATCGATCCGGGCCGCCTCCCACTTGTAAATGTCCACGTCAGGTGCCAGCGCCTCGATTGATGAGATGAATGCAATATTTGTTTCGTCGCTATCTCCACATTTATAATTGTACCCTAACCCCTTGTTACTAAACCACAGCCTCGCAACGAGTTCAATGACGTACTCCATTGTTATTTTCTGATTTTTTAATTAATTTTAGAAAGCGTATGCGTCAGTTACAGATTGCAGGTATTGTGATCTCATTTATGATATTATAATTGGAACTGGTGGGGGGGAGGGGGAGGGGGAAATGACCAAACGAGATAGTCTTATGTAATCTTTCAGTAGGAGTAGAAGAGAAAGCGTTATTATTGTTTGTCCTTGTCACATTTTCACATTTTTTTATTCCCCACAGTGAATTTAGTATGGTTTATGTTAGGTAACAAATAACCCGACCAAGTTACGTAGGTTATGCTTGATATGTTGTCAGGTATATTAAAACGTGTTTTCAATTTCGTCACTTTGCGTATGTTCTGTCCCTCACGGACTTTCTGACCTCTGTCCTCTGACCATTCCGATTGAAAAGATTGAAGAGTATACCCCCAACATCGCACGAGTTTCATGACCATGTGGCATTACAGAATTACAGCATTAGTAAAATCTACTTTATTTCTAGTACTTAGAGTTAATAATCTTTCAAATAAGCTTCATTATCTGACTAAGGTTACAATACTTAATTCATGACGGCTGATATTTGCTTATAATTTCATACAAATACATCAAACTCTCTCTATCTGTCAAATTCTACGGTGAATGGAAGTTTACAGTCACATACGACTTTTTGTTTTCGAACGTCACGGTCTACATCTCAACGATCGGCAACGCGCATGTTACATCTCGAAATTGCAGGCGTCCATAGGCTACGGTGACTGCTCACTACCAGACGGGCCGTGTGCTTGTTTGCCACCGACGTGGTATATAAAAAAAGAAAAAAAACTTATTGAACCTTTTTGCAGTCGGCAACGCGCATGTAACAACTCTAAAGTTGCAGGCATCCATAGGCTACGTTGACTGCTTACCATCATGTGAGCCGGATGCTTGTTTGCCACCGACGTATTATTAAAAAAAAAAAAAATCTGGGCCTTTTTGCAGTCTGCAAACTACAAACTACATTTGATAACCAAAAGAGACAAAATCAACCGTAAATAAGTGTGCTAGAAACCCTAAATACTACATGAGCAGGGGGGCCGGAGGTGTCCCCTGTCGAGGTTTTCCTGAGGGTCTAATGATAATAATGATGATGATGATGATGATGATGTATAGGTTTCAAAAGTCTGAACTTGCAAGCGTCCAAAGGCTACGGTGGCTGCTTACCATCAGGTGAGCCGGATGCTTGTTTGCCACCGACGTAGTATATAAAAAAAAAAATCTGGATCTTTTTGCGGTCGGTAAACTACAAACTCCATACATTTGATAAGCACAAGCGACAAAACCAACCGCAAATAAAAATGCATCCGTGGTAACAATAGAATTCGCAGGCGTCCATGGGCTATGGTGACTGCTTACTGTCAGGCGAGGTCGTCTGCTTGTTTGCCACTGACGTGGTATTAAAAAAAACGCCGATATAAGCCTCATATTTTAAAACAAAGTTATTGAATCTTTGGGCAGTCGGCAGCGCGCTTGTATCCACCCTGGAGTTGCAGGCGTCCAAAGGCTACGGTAACAACTTACCATCAGACGGACTGTATGCTTATTTGCCACCAATGTGGTATAATAAAAGAAAAACCCCTTTACGGTTGGTAAACTAGAAACTCCATACATTTGATAAGCACAAGCGACAAAACCAACCGCAAATAAAAGTGCATCCGTGTAAACTATTGAATTCGCAGGCGTCCATGGGCTACGGTGACTGCTTACTGTCAGGCGAGGTCGTCTGCTTATTTGCCACCGACGTGGTATTAAAAAAAACGCCGATATAAGCCTCATATTTTAAAACAAAGTTATTGAATCTTTGGGCAGTCGGCAGCGCGCTTGTATCCACCCTGGAGTTGCAGGCGTCCAAAGGCTACGGTAACAACTTACCATCAGACGGACTGTATGCTTATTTGCCACCAATGTGGTATAATAAAAGAAAAACCCCTTTACGGTTGGTAAACTACAAACTCCATACATTTGATAAGCACAAGCGACAAAACCAACCGCAAATAAAAGTGCATCCGTGTAAACTATAGAATTCGCAGGCGTTCATAGGCTACGGTGACTGCTTACTGCCAGGCGGGGTCGTCTGCTTGTTTGCCACTGACGTGGTATTAACAAAAAACGCCGATATATGTCTCATATTTTAAAACAAACATGATGGGCCTTTTTGCAATTTCATAGCGGATGTTTTTGGAACTAACTAGCGGTGTCCACTGACGAGGCGCCACTAGCGACATCTATATTGTTAAGCGAATCGATAGTCTGTCAAGCCGGATATGTCAGAAGCAATGTAAAGCAAACTAAAGTATGGTAACCCTAGGAAACGAACAAAGGAATGTACATCGAACAGCGATGAAATGTAAACAAAACAGTTCCACAGATAAGATATAAATGACACACGATTTTCGAACTATTCAAACGTAGTGTTGGTAGCCCACGATTTTTCAAATTTGCCGCCTTTTTCTACTGACTAGATTTGCTTGACCAAGATTAATTAACTTACCATGAACCCCCTCTGACTGCGGACTTTTTTAGAAATACTCAGACGGCTGCTCATCTATACATATCATAGCGGATGGTTTTAGAACTAACGTTGCGCATACATACAGTCGCCCTCTGGCGGGGAAAGTTTAGAACTAACGTTGCGCATACATACTGTCGCCCTCAGGCGGGGCTAGCGGGGATTTTTGGAACTAACGTTGCGCATACATACTGTCGCCCTCTGGCGGGCCTGGCGGGGATTTTTGGAACTAACTAGCGGTGTCCACCGACGAAGGCGCCACTAGGGATATCTATTCATTTAAGCGATTCAACAACTCACATACAAAGTGGAGACATCTATTCATTTCATAGCGGATGGTTTTGAAACTAACGTTGCGCATACATACTATCGCCCTCTGGCAGGAGAATTTTAGAACTAACGTTGCGCATACATACTGTCGCCCCCAGGCGGGGGCTTTTTAGAACTAACCTTGCGCATACATACTGTCGCCCTCCAGCGGGGCTGGCGGAAATTTTAGGAACTAACGTTGCGCATACATACTGTCGCCCCCAGGCAGGGCTGGTGGGGATTTTAGGAACTAACGTTGCGCATACATACTGTCGCCCTCTGGCGGATATTTTTGGAACTAACGCTACGCATACATACTGTCGCCCCCAGGCAGGGCTGGTGGGGATTTTTGGAACTAACGTTGCGTATACATACTGTCGCCCCCAGGCAGGGCTGGTGGGGAGTTTTGGAACTAACGTTGCGCATACATACTGTCGCCCCCAGGCAGGGCTGGTGGGGATTTTTGGAACTAACGTTGCGCATACATACTGTCGCCCCCAGGCAGGGCTGGTGGGGATTTTTAGAACTAACGTTGCGCATACATACTGTCGCCCCCAGGCAGGGCTGGCGGGGATTTTTGGAACTAACGTTGCGCATACATACTATCGCCCCCAGGCAGGGCTGGCGGGGATTTTTGGAACTAACCTTGCGCATACATACTGTCGCCCCCAGGCAGGGCTGGTGGGGATTTTTAGAACTAACGTTACGCATACACAGTGGCGCCTCTAGCGGGGAGTAGAGTGAACTAACCAGCGGCGCATACATACTGTCGCCCTCCGGCGGGGCTGGCGGATATTTTCGGAACTAACGTTGCGCATAGACAGTGGCGCCTCTAGCGGGGAGTAGGGTGAACTAACCAGTGGCGCCATCTAGCGGAGACCTTTGGAACTAACGCTGCGCATACACAGTGGCGCCATCTAGCGGGGAGTAGAGTGAACTAAATTGTCACTACCTTACGCATACATACTGGCGCCCTCTGGCGGAAAAGTTTTGATCTCGGAGCGGCATAAACACACTACTCTCGGTAACTTCTGAGAATGTTCTCGAGAACGAGAATTTATTTATTTATCGTAGTTTATACCATGAATATTCACGATAGTTTAGGTGTAGTCCTTACCCCCAGAAAATTCCGACTTTTGGTCGTCCGCTTCCGGTCAGAAAAATGTATGACGGCCCGGCCAAACGGTCAGACTTAGGTGCTCGACCAAATGTCATAGACGGACCCTGGCAGTTTTTGACGCCGCCATTTTTTTTTCAATATGGCCAATTTTTTTTTTTACTTTTTTAATTTTGTCCTAGCGCGCAGAAATTTTGGTCACGGAATCTCGGGGTCCCCTAGATACGCATGGAAAAAATTTTTTTGGAAAAATGCTACAATTGCGGGAAAACTGGCCACTTTTATTTTGTATGGCAACTTTTAAACGGTGCGTGATAGGTGGAGGGTGCTCGACCAAATGTCATAGAGGGCGAGACAAAATAAACTGCATTAAAAAAAAAATCAAAATGGCCGATTTTTTTTTTAATTTTTAGGGTTCCGTACCCAAAGGGTAAAACGGGACCCTATTACTAAGACTTCGCTGTCCGTCCGTCCATCCGTCCGTCCGTCCGTCCGTCCGTCCGTCCGTCCGTCCGTCTGTCACCAGGTTGTATCTCACGAACCGTGATAGCTAGACAGTTGAAATTTTCACAGATGATGTATTTCTGTTGCCGCTATAACAACAAATACTAAAAACAGAATAAAATAAAGATTTAAATGGGGCTCCCATACAACAAACGTGATTTTTGACCAAAGTTAAGCAACGTCGGGAGTGGTCAGTACTTGGATGGGTGACCGCTTTTGTTTTGCTTTTTTTTGTTTTTTTTTTGCATTATGGTACGGAACCCTTCGTGCGCGAGTCCGACTTGCACTTGCCCGGTTTTTTCAAGTTAGCCCGAGTGCGCTGGCTGAGATTTGGCATGGCGGGAGACAGAGGCCTCTAGATTGTAATGAAACAAAAAAAAAACTGGAAAAAATTGTCGAAAGTCGAAATGTTCTCTGAAATACAGTGAGAATTTAAGCAACTTGTTGGTAAACTTATCACATCAACAAAATAGCTAACTGTAATAGACAAAAATATATGCATAATAACATTTAGTTTTAAGTTATGCCTATTTAAACTTTATTTCAAGTATATTCTCTTGTTTAAACAATAATTTCCATGTTGCAGGAATGTTCTGAGAACATTCTCGAGAACGTTTCCGCTTTTTGGGAATGTTCTGCAATTTGTACATTGCTAGGTAGACCCGTTTGTGTAATTAAATATGTGTACAAAACGCGAGAGTTTAAAGTGTTATATTAGATACGTTTGGCAATCAACAAAATCATAGATTATCGTGTTTGTTGTTGTTGCATCCGCCAGCGAAATTCTAATTTGAATTTCAGCCTTTCATTAAGTTACATTTCGGAAATTTGGCTGGATTAACAGCTAACCAACAGTTTGATTGCATCCAATTATCACTATTTACTTAGTATTAGGCACAAACTTAATATTCAGTTGCACAGGGTGTTTTACTAACGTTTTGTTGGCTCGGCAAATAGGTAGGTATGGAAAACTAATTAATATAAATTAAATGCAAAACTAATTAAATTTTTCTGGTGCAAAGGCTATCCATAGCCATCCAGCGCGGCAATGCCGCGAGTATTATGGGCACTTTTGCACCGGAAGCGTCTAGGAGCGGCAGCAATGTTTAGTTTATGTGTGTGTTTACTTTGTAAGTATGACTAACTGTATATATGTTTTGTGCAGTAAAAAAGAATATTTTTAGCTTTAAAAATTAATATAAATAATGTATTAAATGTACCTACCTACTTACATGAGGTCTAAATTATATCTACAAATATCTCCTATTCCGCTGGCACTTCGTAGTGTGTCCTCTTAGTCCTAGGTCACATTGAACGACTTTTAGGTACCTTAGGTCCGACCTCAGCGAGGATTCTTACTAATTACTTATGCATAATGAACGGTCTGCCGTTGCCTGCCTTGTTCGGTTGTGTCTGTCGTGAACTGGTCTGATTTAGGTCTTGTAATTGTCAAGTCAAATTTGAATTTAAATGTTCCAAATATGTATGTCAGCCAGCCAGTCAGTTGGTCTGTGTTAGGTTACCACGGAGGTTAGAAACCACGACACAGTAAGGGTTTTTAACTATTGTGTTTCTTTCAAATCCAGAAAAGCTAAACATACTTGTGAGTTGTGACCATATTACGAGTAGATATAGGAAGTAAGGTTGTGACTGTAACAAACGTTGCATTAACTCAAAGCTTCGAGTTCTATTTCACAATTCCATTTAAGTAAGTCCTGCTTTGTTGAAATAATCCTTCAAAACTGGACAAGCTTAACTTAGTTAACAGCATAATCCGCGCAAATAAGTGCTACATACAAAGCGCAATCCTATCCATTTTGCGTATATACTCCCGAGTCCAATTGCCTGTGTGCATTTGAGTGTATCATTCACTGACCGATTTGAAACCTTATCGTAACGGGATAAGGTCGACATATAGTTAGTAAATTGTGTTGCTATGGTACGCCCAAGCTAGCCGCTAATCGCGCGATGCATAGAAAATCGTGTATTCGACTTTAGATTCTACGTCTTTGGAATAAAACTCTAAATTGTGTACATTTACTAGCGAGGCCTTCTGTGCTGTTTATTTTGTGGATGCATTAGGTACTTTATTTATTCTAAAAGGGTGTATTTTAATTCAGAAATTATGCGAGTTACGTCGTTAAGTGCATAAAAGACAATGCCTAAAGCACAAATCATTAACACACTAGATAGAGCAATTAGAGCGTATCAGACGACCCGCAAATTTTTATCAAGTACTCTCAAAGGCAATGAAAATCAGCTTGCTGTATTGGGTACGGTCTTGGTAGCTCAAATGGCAGAGCACTGGGCTAGCGATCCAGTGGTCATGGGTTCAAGTGGGACTTTGTGCCCGCTGGTTGTGG
Organism: Cydia fagiglandana; assembly: GCF_963556715.1. NCBI lineage: Eukaryota > Metazoa > Arthropoda > Insecta > Lepidoptera > Tortricidae > Cydia > Cydia fagiglandana. The sequence goes on from NC_085943.1 coordinate 5,700,922, forward strand.
GATGGGTGGACCCAACACAGTGCATTTTACCAGTTTTAATTTTCTGAAAGCTTGATATCATCGTTCGTAGAAATTTCTGCTTGTTACCAAATTAATTAATTGAAAACAGTTCAATTTGATTTTGTTGCTCCTTCCTTTTGAAATTAATAAATGAAGCAGTTAAAGGGGGGTTACTTTTGACGTTTTTCTTCCTGTCATGGCTCCTCTACACGATGGGTCAGCGCCGGCCACTGCAAGGGACACAGCGATGCGGTAGAATGAGATAGCAATATCACTTGCTCCCTCTAACGCATAAATGCGTCCCTTGGAGTGGCCGGCGCTGGCCCATCGTGTAGAGGAGCCATCACACTCACGTACGACCACGACAGAGAGGCAACACGTCGAATGTAGTTCACGGTAGCCCCGCTGTTTGATGACTTTCTACGTTTACGATAATGGAGGCCAGAAGCTAACAACCGTATTAAAAATATATATATAAAGTATTCTTTCTCGGCAGTCAGCAAACTTTAGCCGCCGACAGAACAAATTGAATCGCTGCTGCTTGTCGGCAGTCGGCAAACTGGTATTCGCTGACAGAACAAATTGAATCGCTGCTGGATCTATAGGAGGTAATCTCCATAGTACAGTGACCGCAGCTCCCCGTCGGTTTGCCGAGCACTATGCCTGCTTGTCGGCAGTCGGCAAACTGGTAGTCGCTGACAGAACAAATTGAATCGCTGCTGGATCTATAGGAGGTAATCTACACAGTACAGTGACCGCAGCTCCCCGTCGGTTTGCCGAGCACTATGCCTGCTTGTCGGCAGTCGGCAAACTGGTAGTCGCTGACAGAACAAATTGAATCGCTGCTGGATCTATAGGAGGTAATCTACACAGTACAGTGACCGCAGCTCCCCGTCGGTTTGCCGAGCACTATGCCGGCAGTAGGCAAACTTTAGTCGCCGACCAAATAGATTGGACCGTTGGTTCGCTTTGCTCTGAACTCTCGTCCGTATATTTTTTTGTTTTGTTCAATATGTAATGGAAATTAAGTTTTTACCCCCTTAATCATAAAATTTACGGGCCTGTACAGATATGATGGTCTTTCTTGTCTACATGACAGCGTGATAGAACGGTATCCGTCACTTTCATTCGCGCTCTGTTAAAAAGTGACGGATATTTTGTCACTTGGATAAAATAAAAAGACGCTTTTTACATTTTTACTTTGTGGTCGTATCCGACATCCGACATCTGATATCTTATCATAAAAAGTGATCTTCTCTGCTTTGCCCTAAGGTTAACTGGTAGATAATGCCTCATGGCATTAAGTTCGTCTTTTGTACACTAAGTTTTTTCTTTTGTGCAATAAAGTACAATAAATAAATAACGCTCTTAATATGGAAGGTAGAGGATACCTCTACCTTCTATAACTCTTAAGGATGACTCACGTTAGACCGGGCCGTGTCCGGCCCGGAGCTTCCAGCGCATCGTTTTCTATGGAAAACATCACGTGACCATCTGTCATGTCATAGAAAAGTAAGCTCCGGAAGCTCCGGCCCGGACACGGCCCGGTCTAACGTGAGTAATCCTTTAAGGTAAATCTTTCTACTAGATAAATTATTTTATAGTGCAAACATGCTCTCTGTGTTGCCCTTCTATCCCTAGTTAACAGGATTTGTTTTTTTTCACAGCTTTTAAGAGACAACCCTGTTTGAATGATTAATATCAACTGCTCTCCGTCAAGTGTTCTTGAGAAAAAGGGTCTTGATGGATCTACAGACGGATGGGAAAAGATATCCTTTAAACGTTTCGTTTCCTGTTTAGAGTGATCTTAATGTAAGGGTTTCTTTATTTCTGTCGAGGTACAGTCATCTGCAATAGTATGTTACTCTTCGAATGCCGCAAAAATATCTGACACGATGTTATTTGTAGAGCGCACATATTTTTGCGGCCTTCGAAGAGTGATACATATATCATTGCAGCGGGCTCAGCATGGTTCCTTTTTATCGCCTTTCACTATGCCCGTCACTTTCGCACTTACATACTTGTTAGAACGTGACAGGCAGGGTGACAAGCGATAAATATGCGTCCGTGCTAGCGCCACAGGTAACTGTACGACAAAATCTTATCACGAAAATCTTTTAATTTACCTAAATACCTATTTCGTTGTGTTGTTTATTTCAAAATGAGATCATTGTTGAATGTTGATTGTTATATATTTGACCTAATTTTGTGAAAAACAAGGATACCGTAAAACACTTTGCCCGCATTTTTCGATCTTTTCCTTTTATTTACGAGTTTATCGTTCCATATTGTATTACTTGTCTGAGGCACTGACACATTAACATACTTTTCTTTGTATGGGTAAGCAAAATCCCACCAAAAACATAAATGTAAAAAAGGAGAGCCAAGTTCAATACAAAAATTATGCTTGGCTGTGGGGCTCGCCGCAAAAAGAATGGAGATCTAAATGAGTGCCACTGCCAAGTTCTATGCAAAATCCAAATATGTATTTATAGGAACAAAATAACATTATAAACAAGTATTCAACTCTATTTCTTTGCTTTATTGGATACCTATAACAATTGCTGTTATTTAAAAAAATGTGAGATCTTAAAGTAGGTTAGATTTGACTTGGCCAGTTTTCATTATATCAATCATTTTATTTATATTGTAATTCTGATAAAACCTGGCCAAGCCAAATCTAACCTACTTTAAGATCTCACATTTTTTTAAATAACAGCAATTGTTATAGGTATCCAATAAAGCAAAGAAATAGAGTTTAATACTTGTTTATAATGTTATTTTGTTCCTATAAATACATATTTGGATTTTGCATAGAACTTGGCAGTGGCACTCATTTAGATCTCCATTCTTTTTGCGGCGAGCCCCACAGCCAAGCATAATTTTTGTATTGAACTTGGCTCTCCTTTTTTACATTTATGTTTTTGGTGGGATATCAATACTTTTTGTAAAGAAAACTAGGCAGGTATTGAGATTTAATGTTTTTTCTTGTGTTTCCGCTGTATGGTTTTTACTTCTGTTCTTTGTATAATTATGTGGTACCGCGCGCCGCCGACGACACACCGTTGGCCGGTTGTTTAGAGCGTATTAAAAGTTTTTTGTATGGGGCACCACTTATTTTTTGACTAAACTTTATTTTAATATAGCAAATATAATAATACATATATTGGGGTAGTTTCAAATATCTGCTTGTAACGGTTCCAACGCTACAATAAAAAAATATTTTTTTGTATGGGGACCCCCCCCTATTTTTTAACTTTTTTTTATTTTTAGATTTTTTCCTACGCTTACACACAATAACCGAGCTGGATTCCAAATTTCATCCTTCTAGGTCATCTGGAAGTAGGTTAGGTTTAGGTACTTATATCAGTCCCAATAAAAAATGGTTTTTTTATATGGGGACCCCCCTATTTTTAAACTTTATTTTATTTTTAGATTTTTTCTACGGTTACACACAATAACCGAGCTGGATTCCAAATTTCATCCTTCTAGGTCATCTGGAAGTAGGTTAGGTTTAGGTACTTATATGTCAGTCCCAATAAAAAGTGTTTTTTTTGTATGGGGACCCCCCCTATTTTTTAACTTTATTTTATTTTTAGATTTTTTCCTACGGTTACATACAATAACCAAGCTGGATTCCAAATTTCATCCTTCTAGGTCATCTGGAAGTAGGTTAGGTTTAGGTACTATAAGTCATAAGTCAGTCTTAAAATTTACGACTTTTTGACCTTCATACCTTTATAACCGTTTGAGCTAGCTTCATGAAATTTGGGCTTCTAGATATCCTTATGGATATAATTAAACACACGTAGTTTTATGTGTTTACGTCAAAGATGTTTTGAGTTATAGAAGGGTCAAAAGTGGCACCAAGTGGTTCGTGTAATATTACACTCGGCGCTGGCTAGCCAGTTCCTTTGCTTGAACTTGGCTTGACACGCTGCCGCGTGTCTAGATACAGTAGGTAAATTTCAGTTTCAGACTAGAAAATGGACCTAAAAAGAAAAAAGAAAAAAAAGTAAAAACTTCTACGGCAGGAAAAAATATCTTTTTGTTTTGCTATTAGAGAATCGAGTCATGTCAAGTTGGTGTTATTAAAAATCGAATAGGATTATGATCGCGGCATTATCGTTTCAAGTAATCATGTCATGACTCTCGTACCATACAAGACTTCTTCAAAACGGTTCCTCACTGCTGAGGATCGTAACTCCGCTTGCATATTTTTCCTATGGCAGCTCTGCTCTCCACTTCTCTCTGTCGGTTGCTTTGTGGAAAGCGTTGCTTAGTGTGATGTCTATCCAAGTTATCAGGGTCTCTGCGAGCTATGTGATCGAAGTATCTCAGTACTGGTTGAAGACAGATGGTGGATAGTCTAGGTTCAATACAAGACTAATATTAAATGTAATGTTGTACTTATCAGGGCGCCGGGTGTTCTATCCACAGCGATAAACGATAAAATTCCGACCGTTATGTCCCTGCTGCTAGCTTAGTTGAGCGAGTGCAGCAAGATTACTCGATATATTTAAGAGGAAGTGGTAGCTTGTGAATCCAATACACTGTAATTACGATAGACAGATAACTGCAGATACAGTGTATTTGATTCACAGGATGCTACAGTGAGATCAAGTTAAGGTGGTAGCTATTTTGATACCCAAGACGATGCAAGGGTTAAGTAAACGACATACCCAATTACACTGAAGTTTGACGTTTCGACGTCATTTGACACTGGCACTGTATGCGTTATTAAAATCGATGCAAACTCGGCTTGGTCCGACTCTGGGGGTCATTTCTTGCAAAAATTGTTATAAATATTGAATGATGCGTTTGAGACCTATCTACTATGTTCATCATTTTATTTTATCGAAAGAATGTTTAAAATCAGGTTACGATTCGATAGAAACGGCCCCCTTTTTAACCGACTTCCAAATCCCAAAGGAGGAGGTTATCAATTCGGTTGTATGTTTATTTTTTATTTTTTTTTATTTTTTATTTTATTTTTTATGTTTGTTACTCCATATCTCCGTCATTACTGGACCGATTTTGAAAATTATTTTTTTGATTGTATGTATATGCATACAGATTGGTCCCGTTTTTGTCAAAATCCAGTTCTGATGATGGGATCCATGAGGAATCGACGGAACTCCTAAAATCTTAAAGGCATACATATGGTGATTTTTGTGTTTTTATCAACAAATCAAGCATATATATTCAAAAACGTGACATTTGATGAAGTGGAACTGCTGATGATGATCAGAGCGGAACTCTTCAACGACGCATAGTTCACCTTTGGCGATTTGTCCTCTTCGTTATGTTTGTTAAGCAAGTTAAGTTTTTAAGCCACAATTTTATCAAGCTTGAGTTCTGATGATGGGATCCATGAGAAATCGAGGGAACTCCTCAAATTTTAAAGGCATGCGTATAGAGATTTTTGTATTTTCATCAGAAAATCAAGCATTTTCATTAAAAACTGTCGCATTTGATGAAGTGGAACTGCTGATGATGATCAGAACGGAACTCTTCAACGACGCATAGTTCACGTTTGGCGATTTGTCCTCTTCGTTATGTTTGTTAAGCAAGTTTAGTTTTTAAGCCACATTTCTGTCAAGCTCGAGTTCTGATGATGGGATCCATAAGGAATCGAGGGAACTCCTCAAATCTTAAAGGCATACGCATAGAATTTTTTGTATTTTCATCATAAAATCAAGCATTTACATTAAAAACTGTCGCATTTGATGAAGTGGAACTGCTGATGATGATCAGAACAGAACTCTTCAACGACGCATAGTACATGTTTGGTGATTTCGAATTTCGATTTTGACTTGGACTGGGACCCGGACTCATACCCGGATCCGGTTCGGACCCGGACTCGGACTCGGACTCGGACCCGGACTCGGACCCGGACTCGGACCCGGACCCGGACTTGGACCAGGACTCGGACCCGGACTCTGACTCAGAGACCCGGACCTTGACCCGGAAAACCACTATGATACCTAAACTAAATAAACCACTATGATTACCTACTATAAAATGTGGGTATGATGATGGCAAACCCTTCCCGCTCAAACTCCCGTACACCGCACCGCATGCGCCGTTAAGTGGGTTAGGTTAGGTTTGAACTGCGATCCTCACAGAACCGAACAAAAGTGGGTTAGGTTTGGTTAGAACTGCGAGTCTTACAGAAACGAAATGCTACTAGAAAAGTGGGTTTGATTAGGTTCGAACTGCGATCCTCACAGAACCAAACTGCTATCAGAGAAGTGGGTTAGGTTAGGCTAGATAACTACGACCCTTACGGAAACGAAATGCTACTAGAAAGTAGGTACTGGTTTTACCTCCTTTTCTACATAGTGCACCATCTACCATAATCTTTCACCGGGGCCCCATAGAAGTCGGTTTTTTTTTCTTAAAAATTATTTTAAATATCTTTCGTTAAATTTAAATAATCTCGATTATTTAGCAGTGGCGCCAGTGTGTACGTCGATGGGCTCTCAATTCTCAGGATTTCCACAATGAAATGACCGAGTGTTCCGTCCACACTGTTTTAGCGCGGTTAAAGCTATCTGTGTACAATGGAAAGGCATTGAGCGGACGCGATCATGTGTGAACGGGATAACACGAATGGCTTACCCGACAATGGCTGTGGTCGTTGTTCAAGTGTTCAGTATCTGGCTTTTAATATACGTAAAATAAATGCACAATCGGAGCTCAAGTGCTCATCAACACTATTTTTGCTTAATACAACACAACATACCTTTTTTTTTTAAGAAACGTCACTTTTCACACTGACATATATATTTAATCCCATTGACATAGATATCTAGGGACTGGCCTTGTGGGCCTCGGAGTAATTAACAATGGAGCCGCCATTAACAGGCGTTCCCCTCTGTCGAAAATAGGCAGCCAATGGTCAACCACATGTCAACCATATGTATGGACTGACGTTTATCTGACATGACGTACCTATACATTTGATGTGCCCCTCCCCCGCAAAAAACGGCAGACTATTTTGTACCGAAAATTTTAGACATGGCGTCTCCCTTGGTTATATCCTCTAAGTTATGGGCAATAATAATGAGGCATGACAGGGTGGCCCCTGTACAGCGGTGTGACACCGCTACAACGCGATTGGTTGACATTTGACGTGCCCCTTTCCCGCAAAAATCGGGAGACTGCTTTGTACAGAAAATGACAAATGACAAATGGCATATTAAAATGCGCATATGAACGTTAAATAAATCTAGAGAAGATTTAAATCCCTCATAAATTACAGAGTTACACCTGACAGGTAGGCTTGATTGAGATATTCCCAATCATCATAATTGTCAATACCAAATCAATACCCAATTATCAGCTGCCACACCAAGCCGCAAAATGTAATCAAACCCTAATCAGAGCACAGATTACATAGCAGCACAACGCAGATACACATGTTAAAAATCTGCATCCGCAACATCCCAGTTTACGATGAATTGATGACACTCCCTCACTTTGTTCATCAACATGCTAAGATAATTTATTTATTGGTAATTTCACTCCTACGATTTAAAAAAGTACTTTTATTAACCTATATTTACATAAATACAAGACGCGCTAGTAGGTAAAAAGTGGCAACATTGTCTTACGTTTTTTGGTCTTACGATTTTCAGTTTATATGTTTTATTTTGACAATAATCCTCTAGTCTAAATTCTCTTTATTCGTATCTTATTTCCAAGTACATCATTTCATTAATACATCCAAATATGGAGTAACTCTCACTCACTCGCTTACGCTCATCGCTACGCGCAATCTTTCGCTTACACGGGACTCAACATAAGCACTCGAAGAAATATCAAACTTTGATCTCTTGTTGTACAAATAACTATTATTTACCTATATTTACATAAATACAAGACGAGCTAGTAATAAATTAATTAAAAAATTAAAAACACGACTGCTGAATTTTAAAGCGAACTGAAAAGCTAAAAATAATGTTAATATGTTAGTTACATAAGGGGTCATGCACATTTATGACCGTGACAGTAGGTAGGTACGTGTGCATTTAGTTTCGATTAAAGTCGTGGGACCTTCATTTACCTACTGCATTATTTCATTTAAAAGGTCCCCCGACTGCAATCGAAACTAAATGCACACATACCTACCTACAGTCACGGTCATAAATGTGCATGACCCCTTATGTAACTAACATATTAACATTATTTTTAGCTTTTCAGTTCGCTTTAAAATTCAGCAGTCGTGTCTTTAATTTTTTAATTAATTTATTTTATTTTACTCATTTTAGTGACAAAACGAACTAAAACTATTACTTATAAATCTTACCCGGGCAATTAGTTTGTCCACAAAGTTCTTTTATGTGGATATTAGCTCCTGGGACTGGGACCTTTTAATTAAACTCACCGTTTCGGAATACCGGCGTCTTTTCTGTGGATAATATGTGGATGTGTTCACGATATGGGACATTTGACATTTTCCCATATAGCTTCTTAAAAAGAAGTAGAAGTTTTTAACTTGTCCATGAGGGTTTGAAGGTCCACAGTAAAGACTCATAACTTTAACTCCCACTAAAAAAGTTATTGACTCGATTACCTTCGATGCGACTTTAGCAGTACGCACATGGCCCTAGGCTAAATGGCACGTTGTTAGCAACAAATCGAACAACAATCATATGCGTCTGATTGCATTTCATTATTCAGTCTACGCGACGCTAACATCTTTATGTGGCAGTAATTACTACCTACTTACAAATGATGAACTGACGAATATAGGTAGCTATTAGCCCCGACAGACTAGATGGCTGAGGGCCGAGCTCTGCGTAGGGCCGAACGCCCAAAACGTTCAAGAGAAGCACGCTTCTACGCGAGGCTGAAAGCCATGCTGCGGGACGTTAGCGGTGAAACACAGAACCATTGTACATGTGTCAAAATACGTAGACTGAAGACCGAGCTATGCGGAAGGCCCACGGGTGCAATTTCTTCAAATGTCTGACCGAGTTCCACGAGTACTAAACTCCCGCAGGTCAGTCTTCGGCGTCGCGTGGAATCGCGCCTTCCCAATTAAGATACTAGGGGAAATTGAGGATAGCGCATGTACCTGTCCGACGCTCCGGAACTTCGGCTTTACGCAGAGTTCGGTCTACGGGCTTCGCATTAGACACTTGTAACATTGCATTGTTCTGTGTTTAAATACTAAAGGTACGCCTCTCTCGGACGCTTGGGGCATTCAGCCCTACGCGAGGTTCGCGGCCTTCGGCCTTCGTATTTAGATACTTGTATTATTGTCTATATTATAGTAAGTTGTTGTTGTTTGAATACTAAAGACGCCGCCTTTTTCGGACGATTCGGGCCATTGGCTTTTTTATTGCTATGAAAGGGGAGATTGCAGCTATACCAGGGGAAATTGCAGTAAGTGAGTTCCACCTGTCAGATGATCCTGGCCTTTGACCCTACCCCAGCTCGGACTTTGGCCTGCGCATCTAGACACTTCTTCTATTGGTCTGTGTTTGAACACAACACTCTTGCAGCTCGGCCTTCGGCCTACGCGGAGCTCACATTTCGGCTTCAGAATTTAGACAAATGTCTACTACTACTAGTTAGGTTAGGAATGAATAAAGGAAGGTTCGAAGCATTTGAGAAGGAAGGAAGAGACATAATATGTAAAACATTGTCACATAAGATACTTCTTACAATAGGGAATATTACGCGAAACTCTGCGTAGGGGGCGCCACTACTACACTCCATCACAATCTCGGGCTCTACCGCGAAATAAGAAAATCGAAATTTCGCTATCACTCTTGCATATTCGGCAGAACATTGCAGTATCCCTATTATGAAAATTAGTTTAGTACCTACGCACGTGTTAGGTTTAGTATAGGCAAGGATAATTTTATTCACAAGAAATATAAGAATCCAATAAGCCAGAAATTATTCGAAGCCCATCGCTTAAATAGAATTTCACGCGTTTAGATTTCAATAGCGCGATTTAGAACATGTTTGTGTTTAGTTCCTGTATTTATATATATTTTTATGATGAGCGGTAAAAACCCTTACATTTGATAGCTCACTAAATAAGATAGAAGGATTTATTTTTCTTAGCACATTTTGTGAATCCTTATTTTACCAAAATAAGACTTGAACGCGTATGTTGCATATATATTTTTAATCGTCTTTCAAAGCTCTTCATTTTGAGGCCCCACTCGATAGGTTTGCAAGATTTTTTTTTCTAAACATCACGCAGTATCATGTATTATGTCCGCCATATTGATTTTATTATGACGTCACATAGCCTATGTTAGTCGGGATGACGTAAGGATTCTAATGATATATCATTTATCTAAATCGGTTAAGGCATTCAGAAGTTATGATGGAATAAAGAAACTCACATACAAACATGAACCCTGAAAACAATACACTCTTTTTGTTTGGGCAGTCGTGTAAAAAGTACCAACATTGTCTTACTTTTTTTGGTCTTACGATTTTCAGTTTATATAATTTACTTTGACAATAATCCTCTAGTCTAAATTCTCTTTATTCGTAGCTTATTTCCAAGTACATATACGTAATTTCATTAAAACATCCAAATATGGAATAACTCTCACTCACTCGCTTACGCTCATCGCTACGCGCAATCTTTCGCTTGCACGGGACTCAAAATAAGCATTCGAATAAATATCAAACTTTGATCTCTTGTTGTACAAATAACTATTATTTACCTATATTTACATAAATACAAAACGCGCTAGTCAAAAGTGCCAACATTGTCTTACTTTTTTTGGTCTTACGATTTTCAGTTTATATAATTTACTTTGGCAATAATCCTCTAGTCTAATTTATTTTTATTCGTAGCTTATTTCCAAGTACATCATTTCATTAAAACATCCAAATATGGAGTAACCTTAGCTACTTGAACTCCAAAGTGGCAATCACGGTGTCTGAAGCAGTTAATTTTGCACTTTGGTTATAATTATAATAAAATTGCTCTCGTTCCACCGTGAGCACCCGGAGGACGATTCTAACTTACTTTGATGACATTTGACTCCATTTTGATATCATTCGCGTGGACCCCTATGGCTCACACTTAAATATATCAGTGAGAGCGAGACGCGCTGAAGGTGAATTTTCTTCTTATCTGGGGTACATTTACATATTTTTTGCGATTTTGGAGACAATATTTGTACAACTTTTAGGTCGGGGACAGTTAAGATATCTATCAGTATCAATATTTAAAAACAGTTTGAATGGTACTCCTCGTTACGGGCAATAACACAATCAATGCCTTTTCCAGTGGCAAGGATGACTCACGTTAGACCGGGCCGTGTCCGGGCCGGGGCTTCCGGCGCTTACTTTTCTATGACATGACAGGCGATAACGTGATACTTTCCATAGAAAACGATGCGCCGGAAGCTCCGGGTCGGACACGGCCCGGTCTAACGTGAGTCATCCTTAATGTGGCTAAATATGGATGTCGTTATAGTATCTGTATGGAGACGGCCGCTATATGCCGGCACCGCTATCCTAGGAAATGCATGATAGAAAACAAGGCATGAACTAATAGGTATCCGTATTGTTTATAAGATATGGGTTACTCGTATTTGTGAGATAAAAAAAACAAATGATCTAAGCAGCCGGCGTATGGATGGCTTTATCCATCTTTAACCACGTGATAAAATAACTGTCACTTTTTAACACCGTGGGATAAAAAATTACGGACACCGTTTTATCACGCTGTCACGTAGACAGCGACCATCATATCCGTACAGAATTCGAACCTTGGGCTTTCACTTTCGTGAGCAGTCTCTACCAATTTACGCCCAAGAAATCTTAGAATATCTTAGGTACCTATTTAATGATTCATTTGAGACTTACGAGTAGGTATATCTTAATCTAGGTATATTTATCTACAAAATTCTAAGAACCAATTCATCATATTTCCGCAATCAATCATAATTAGTTACATCAGAGTATAGTAGGAAAGAGTAGCATATCATCAAGTGACAAAACCAACTACAATCTATTAAAAAATTAAGAGTATGTAGGTATGTTATGAGTTAATGATAATGATTTCTTGTAGTACCTAGTCAGTACTGCAGTATATTACAAAATAACTGAATAGGTATTTAAGAAAAATCCAATCAGGAGCAGTGACAAGGAAATATTATTATCCACAAAGCAACCCGTTTTTTTGGTGAATGGGTGTATTAAGATAAAGATAAAAAATAGTTTATTCAAGTAGGTATATTACAACGCGCTTATGAATGTCAAATCATATTATGTTAGATAGTATATAAAAATATAGAATGGGTCTAAAGCCTGACAACAGTTTATTTGACCCTCGCCATTTTACGGATTTTCAATGGTACTAATTTCTTTTACTGGCAACAAGTACTCCTTGACAACGAACGTTGGATGTCATCGAATGTCACCGATGTAAACAAATAGAAAATATCTACGACTATATTCAAATATAAACGGTTTTATTACAAAAATGCCAAAAAAATATTCCAAAGATGCGAAAAAAATTGTAGTGAATGCAATCAAATTCTTACAGCTTAAAAAAGACGAAGGATTACATAGCATCCCAATAAACAATGTTTTAAAGTTGGTTGTTGACATGACCGGTATTGACGTTTTATAGTGTGGTTGTATTGAACTGGTTATCGTATCGTATAGGAAGTAACTCAAGAAAATTGGAGCAATTGCTGTGACCATGTTTAAAAAATTGAATACGATTATAGGAATAAAGGTCCTATAATCGAATTGGAGACTGAACGTTTTATAATCGAGGTTAGTGGTCCTGAAAGCGACACAACATCTGATGAAAATCAGACTTCGTCAGAGTCAGAACACGAAGCATATATAGATATTGAATATTTAAATCAGATTTTGACGAATAGGCAGTGGCTGATTTCCCATAAGGCACAGTAGGCCCGGGCCTAGGGCGGCAAGATATTATTAGGGGTGGCAAATTGTGACAAAAAATTCGCTGATGATAACAAAAAATAACTCAAAATTAGACCAGGCAACAAATTCTCAAAAAAGTACCTATAGAGGGAAATGCTTGCAACACAATTTTTGACTTTGTACCTATTTTTATTTGAACTATCTAGGAGGTGAACATATCAAAAGTCCCCGGCTGTAGCCCTTGAGCCAGGGGAAGAGAGAGGTCTCCGAAACTGCCGGACCAATTAAGTTGAAATTTGGCACACATATGTAAGTTTGTGACCCAAAGATGGACGTGTAACGTAAATAATAGTACATTGTGCAACATGGGGCGTAAGTTGAAGATTGCAAACGAGAGTAAGTTAAAACGCGACGGCTTGCCGGAGCGATTTATAGGCTCGAGTTTGCAATATTATTACGCCCCGAGATACACACAATGTTTTTCCTCACACTTGCGATACAAAAAATAAGTTTAAAGACAAAGAACTGTTAATTATGGCACTAGAAACTTCATAACTCCCTAGGGAAAACAAATTTTCTATAACTCCCGCTACGCCTACGTGCAATTCCACATTTACTGAGCGAGTGTGATGAAAATGAATTTTAAATATGGCCTCCATATTTTGGGGGGTAAATGAGAAAATTTAAAAATAAAGTTTTTCAAACTATATCGTGTTACATATCAAATCAAAGAGCTCATTGTAAGAATCTCAGATTTTTTTAATAATTTAAATATATTAAATAAATAGTTTAGCAGTTATTCAAGAAAATAGTGTTTAATGTTTTTGTAGGTAGGTACATGAAAGTCAATGTTATTGGTAAAACTGTCACTTAAAATTAATAAGTATTTGCTTATTTTTTTCATAAAACCGAAAAATGTGACCTTCAAACCAAACCCCCCAACTTTTCATATGTTCACCTCCTAACAAGTCCAAAAAAGTCACTTAGTAAAAAATGTGTCTCAAGCATTTCCCTCTTTAATATATCTTTCCGTTGCCTGATCTAAATGTAGTCAATATGATGGGTGCTGATGCTGAGAAAGGGGCGGCTACAAGGCTTGGGGCCTAGGGCGGCAAAGACTGCAAATCCGCCACTGCGAATAGGCAAATTGAAAGAACCGAATTCTCTGTAAGCAATGTTTCTGACATTATACGAGTATCAACATGAAGCCAATGCCCACTACCCCAACTAAACATGACGTAATACGCACATTATTGCCATACGTAAGCTGTTTGCAGCGACACTATCTCAGGGTTAAATAAACTGTTGTCAGGCTTTACATATCTCATTTGCCAACATACTGTTATGTAATTTGGCGAAGTTTTATAGTACTTTTGTTTCTTAGCAATAAATCAAAAAATAATGAATAAAAAAAAAATTCCCGAACGAATTTATTTATTAATTTAACATATGCTGATTCCATGACAACACTCTTATGATATTTCGTTTAATAGGCTTTACAAAACTGCCCAATATCTCATAGACTCGTATTATGCATTACGTTTAACACTCATTGAACTTGAAGAGGTAGATAAGCTTTATTGCACCCACAACAGGTAAAATATGAAATGAAGTAGTAATTCTAAAGAATAGACTACTGTTACCTGTCTTTACTTCTGTAGTTAGATGTCATTAAACCATTATTTCTGTCTGTTCCACGAATTAAATTTGATGATATAGGTTTATTTTTAGCATCTGGAATCCATTAAATGTATGATTTCATGGCACGTGCAGGGAGCAATTGGGTGTTTTCGAAAACGAATAAATTGAAAACCTGATTCATACAAATCTGGACATTCTTGGGCTCATTCTACTCAGAATCCATAGCATTCCCCATTGAACCATTAAAATAGATGTTCCAAAAGGTCCGTTCCATTACGTCACGTTTTAGCGGGATAAAAAAATTCACTTGTATGTGAACGCAGTGGATGCTGGACGCTGCAATTTTCATTAAATTTTTGGGACATTTTTTAAAATCAGGATTGCAGGATGCTGGTAATCCTAAATTGAAAGTCTTCGATATTTTAGAAAAAGCTCAATTTCCAGGGCTAATGGAATTATGGAAATGTGATATGCCTACTGTTATGCCATGCCTGACGTTCCTAACCGAATTTTTAATATGCCATGCCTACTTGAAAATTCCTAAAAGTATGTGTACTACTTGAAAATTCCTAAAAGTATGTGTACTAAACGCGAGAGTTACTATAAAAAATAGCAAAGTAAAACAGTTACTGTATTTGTCAGTATTGAGCTGTCAAAAAATAATGCGAAAATGCGCATTTTTACACACACCATTATCGCCACGTCACTGGTAAAATACTGGCGCGGACAGAGTGACGTATGACGTGACAAATCCATCTGCCGAAATACGCAAATTGAATAGACCTTGAATGACATTTCAATAGCCCGCCGAGCGCGGGCGAACCAGATTAAAGGATGACTTACGTTAGACCGGGTTGAGTCCGGGCCGGAGCTTCCGGCGCTTACTTTTTTATGACAGATGACCGGTGATCACGTGATGCTTTCCATAGAAAACGAAGCGCCGGAAGCTCTGGCCTGGACCCAGTCCAGTCTAGCGGGAGTCATCCTCAAGAGGGCTTTTAAAATTGAATGTCTATTAAAGTTTTTGAAAGCTCAACATGACAGAGTTAAACCCGGTCATCAGGAGTACGAGTAGAAAGTTGTCATTTTGCAGCACAGAGTAGAGTCTGAATTTTTGGGACCCAGGGAAAATAGTTCGAGTCTCCCACCAGGGTAGGAGTACCCTATTTCTGTTCTCACTTTATGCCTTTGAAGCTTCCTAGTACCTAGGTCCTTTTGGCTGCATGATCTTCACCCATTCTTTCGAAGAGGCCAAGCCAGCGGAGACGATGCGCTTTTGTTTTACCTATTATAATCGGCTTGGCTATTAAATGTTCTATTTCGGCATTCTTTTGGATCCTCTAACTGCCATCCATCCATCCATCTGTCGGCGAAAGCTGGCGTGATACTGCTCTGGACAGAGCAAATTGGCTTGATGGAGGCCAAGACTCATTTTGGGTCATCGCGCCAGCCAAGTAAGTAGTAAGTTCCTAGTAGGTCTTTCAAAATCTCGAGTTCACATTATACTGGTTTCCTGGTGAACTGAATATAGTTATTCACTAACGCAATGGGAGAGCCTTTTACTGAGAGGGGATATTTTATTCTTTATGGGTTCATATTTTTGTGTGAAGGGTGTTTGTAATGGCCACTTTACACGTACCTAACTAACGCATCGCATAGGTAGTATGCGATGAGATAGATACAAAGAAGCTATTTCAAATAAAGTAGTATACACGGTGGCCAAAAATAAGTGCATTCCCGTTACAACTTTTACTATGGGACCAACCCCAAAATCACGAAAAAGACACTCCCAAAGAAGATAGACCACCCAAAATGTATGGACCAGACAATTTTTTTTTCGCGATTTTGCGATTGGTCCCGTAGTAAAAGTTGCTCAGTATAATCCCAAAACCTCCCTGACAACGGGATTGCACTTATTTTTGGGCCACCCGCTCTGTATACTCTACTTAATTTTTTAGGGTTCCGTACCCAAAGGGTAAAACGTGACTATATAAGACTCCGCTGTCCGTCCGTCCATCCGTCTGTCACCAGGCTGTATCTCACGAACCGTGATAGTTCACAGATGATGTGTTTCTGTTGCCGCTATAACAACAAATAAGTACTAAAAACAGAATAAAATAAAGATTTAAGTGGGGCTCCCATACAACAAACGTGATTTTAGACCGAAGTTAAGTAACGTCGGGCTGGGTCAGTACTTGGATGGGTGACCGTTTTCTTTTTTTGCATTATGGTATGGAACCCTTCGTGCGCGAGTCCGACTCGCACTTGTCCGGTTTTTTTTATTGAATAGGGTTAGTTTAATACGGCTGACACGGCTCACTTTCCCGCTGAATTGTAAAAGTTAAAATGCGGGCGAACTAGGGCAAACGAAACTGTCGGAGATGCGAAACTAAAGAGAATCGAGTTCCAGCGCGTCCGGAGTTCAAACAACGTATGTTTGCTGGAAGAGACCGTAACTCCATAAGTCTACACCCTTTGTAGGGCTCAGCAAATAGCCGACAGCAAAGCGTGTGCGAACTATAGCTATCTGCGATCTGAATTTATAGATTTATGATTTGGTTTGGATACAACCAAAAAGAATAGTTAGTATAGAGGTCCTGTCATAGTAAATGTTGTAGTCACTGTAAATTTACTGCCAGCATCTATCGACACACGACACGACTATAACTCAAAATAAACACATATAAAATTATCAAAAAAGAAATTGTATATGGATAAATGATTTTATTATTTTTATATAATTTTGACCCATATTCATTCACTGATATCTATGTGTTAAAATTGTTAAATATGAAACGGTGTCGTCACGCCATCTAGCCGAGAATAGGCCAACGGTGTGTGCGCCATCTATGCGAGAATGACTTTTTCTTGATTTCCGAGGCACGTTTTTTTCTTAGAATTTATTCATCTTATACGAAGTTACATATGTCTTTGCTATAGGTATCTGCGATCTGAATTTATTGATTTGTAGTTTGGTTTGGATACAACGATAGCTTGTTGGTTATTGATATCTGTATTATCTAAGAGTGACATTCCATTTCCAACTGCAGCTGCAATACTGTTCATTTTACTATAGAAACGCGTCGCTGTCATTGTCAGTTTCCATAGAAAATGAACAGTATTGCAGCTGCAGTTGGAAATGGAATGTCACTTTAATAATAAAAGCTAAGTCGAACGTGCACCTGACATCAAATCGATATCTGAATGATATTCGAATCATATCAGTTACCCGTCATTCGTCATCGGTTTGATGTCAGGTAGATACACGATGGAATTGACCTGTTAGATTAACTACTTATAGGTATAATAAAAGTACATTATACTATACAAGTGCGAAATGTAGAAAATTCACTACGAGTGGCGATAAATTAAAAAACGACCGAAATGAATTTTAAATCGACACGAGTTGCGAATTACTTATTCGCACGTATATCGTACAACGTTTTACAGTTCATTCAACGTCAACGCTCCGCGAACGGCACAGACGGCAGCGGCAACAAAGCCACGGCCCGGACCCTTCTAGCGTCATCATGTGCAGTTCGAAAATTATTAATAATCAATACATAGGTATATTAATACGTGGATAATAGCTTACATTAGCTTCCGTTGATATATATTATATCAATCAGATAAAGCGTACCGACTGGAATCCAATATTAATAATGTAATCACTTAGGTATTCTGTATTGATTTATTACCTAGGTATTAATATTATATGGACCTTGTACCAGCAATAAGCAAGGTCGAATGATACCAAAATAAGTTCGAGTTTGAAATAACCCGTTAATACAAAATATAAATAATTATTGAATGAGTGAAAATGCTTTATTGCCACAAAAAAGTACAAAATATAACTAACTTAAACTAACTATTCTAATAATATTAAGTATAAGTTATAATTATCTCTAAATAATGTGGCAAACGGTTTTGGCGTCAGCATGAGGCTGAAAATGCCCGCCCACATGGGTGACACTTCAACGCTGTTTTTCAGCCAGAACCAGATTCCCTTCGCACCTCCACAGATAAATTTTATGTAAACCGCGTTTTAACATCTACATAATACATACATTATTATATTAAAAAATGAATGAATGGAAATCTTTATTTCAGGCAACTAGTGGCCCATACATAAATACCTTAAAACTAGCATACATATTATAAAAATATATTTTAAAACTAAATACTACAAATCACATTATGGCTGCGATGCATTACGCAACCCCGCAGTGTCAGGGAGCCGGCCGCGGAACCGCCGAAACTTGACACCCTTCGGCCAAAACTCCTCCTTGGTGAAGGTCGCTAGATGATCAGTCGGAACGCTCACCACAAACGAATTAAAATTCGCATTGTGTCGAGATTCCAACTTCGCGACCCTCAGGATGAATAACCGGATATAACCGATTATAACCGGTAATATTGGAGGTCCAAGGGGGACGCCTATGTTCAGCAGTGGACGTCTTATGGCTGAGATGATGATGATTATATTATAGGAAGAGTAGGTACATCATCAGGCACACAACACTACATCCATGGGTAGGTATCGTAAAATCAGGTAACATTGCTCCAATTGTCCAAATTCAAGTTCCAGTAAAATATGTATAAGTATTGAGTATACAGTGTGCAAAGATAAGTCGGGCCCTGAAGAGCAACTACCTTAAATCCATAAGTTGGCTCATTTTACTTAAAGGAGACATTCCTTTATTTTTAAAAAGAAACAAAACTGCATTTCTAAGATTTTTCTTTTTTTTCTTCAATTTGGCTTGTCTAAAAAAATCTTGAGTGTATAAATATTCGATTTTATGGATATTTTGTACGACAGACGAGTGTAAGACCTAAAATTATAATAAAATTGCGAGTGTTAATTTTTAGTTGGTTCGAGTCTCGGGCGAGGCAAGCGAGTTTTAGAAAATCCTTGAATGCAGTTTTGTTCTTTTTTTAAAATAATGGAATGTCTCCTTTAAGTAAAATGAGCCAGCTTAAGTATTTAAGGTAGTTTCCCTCCAGGGCCCGACTTATCTTTCCACACTGTATAATATATAAAGAGCATTAGTGTATCTAAACTCCAAAATAAATGTAACGAGCACAAATCGTAATGCTCGTTACGAATCAACTTTAAAAACTTGACCATAGTAAAGTTGTACTCTAGGACTATAGTTATCTGATTTGTTTTTATTATTGCAGTCTTTTAAAAATACGCAAGGTTGGCATGCCTGGAACATCGGAGCGAGATTTTCCTTTAGTCCTACCTATGGGGCTAAGATGGTCGGCTCTTTATCATTTGTCACCATGCCTGTCACATTCTAACAAATATGTAAGTGCGAAAGTGACGCATGGAATGACAGGTGATAAAAATGCGACCATGATACCGCTTGGTATACCGGGTGTGGCCTGTAACATTAATTAAAACATAGATGGTACTCCTCAAACGGTGACACTTTTGTTCAACAACTTTTAAAAATTATGAAGTATTTAGACTCCCTATTGTTCACACAAAATAAATATTATCTTTAATGGACGCCATCGCCACGCCAATATCATTATGATTGACGTTGCTTGTCACGCCTTAAACATAACACAATTTGCAATACATTGCGTCTTGGAATAAACTTTAAAGTGTATTAAAAATCAAACCACAAATTATTTTTAAAAGTCGCTGAATAAATGTTGGTCAGTATGAGGAGTACCTACAGCAGCTACAGTTAAATTTTTTGCTCATATTACAGGCCACACCCGGTATATTCTAGCCGGGTGGCTCAACACATCAAAGCTTGCTACTTAAGACAAAAATACAATTTTGATTTCCCGAAATAAAGATTGAAAAGAAAATGGAATCTGAGACCTTTTTACAGGCTCCTGGGCGGTTAGAGGAAGAGATAAGTATAATGATTAGTGTTTAAGTTGTAAGCTTGTCAAAAATCACGATCATACCTTCAAAAAAATATACTGTCTTTGACATTCTCTCAACTGCAAGAAACTTAAATTAACTAACTTGTATTTAAAGTACTTAGCTCTCATAACTAGTTTTCTTAACTTGCAAGTAGTTGGACGAACGAAGAAGATCCTAACCAAACAATGTTAATAGAATTTTTATTAAAAGTACTCAATATTATGTAAGTAGTCGAGTAGGTCTAGGTCATTTAAATACAGGTTGGCCCATAAATACTTTGATATTTTTTTACTGCGACATACTTATTATTTATACTTTTAACTAACGTTTGACTGCCGTATTCGAACTTCAAGACATTAGTTTAGATATCAACTAGTTCTCTTTTGCAGCGCAATTCGGGCAACCAATGTCACTCTTACGTTAGATAGAGTAAGATATCTATTAGATGTGAATTGGAAGTCATATCCTGTGGAAATCGTTCAAGAGTACCTATCTCCAGAATAGCGCAAATGTCAAATTTGACAGGTTAGATCTTAAACATATCGTTATCGTATCTTGGTGCTGTCTAAAAAATATCTAATAGATGTCTATTTCAAAATCCGAATTTGGCCCTGAGTTTGTGTACCAAACTTATAGGAGAATATTTTGAAGATAATGTGTTTCTATTTAGTTAAATGATTGTTGTTTTAATTTTTAATGCCGTTTTGTAAAAGTGTGACAGTTAGAAAACTTTAAAAAAAAATGTCGTATTTTTGAGCCATCCAGTAAGTAAGTAGGTATACCTGCTGTAGGTATCCTGAAGATAGGTTGGTAGAGGTATAAGGTAAGGTGAGATAATAAGACTAAGATATAGGCAAGACAAATAGTATGAGGATTCCATACAAGTGATAGTCTTACCCCACCTTACCTTACTAACCTCATATTTAATTTGTACGAAATAATAACCCCGACGCTGATTTAGACGGCGCGCAAACTCGCATGCGATTTTAGTTACATTGCGGACTGTTTCTTACGTCCAATTCAACCGACCAATCAATACCCGCAATGTAATCAAACTCGCATGCGAATTCTCGCATCGTCTAAATGAGCCCAGTGGTATGATTCTCATATACCCACTCGAAAAGGCGTTTAATATGCAAAACTTCATATTTAGCATAATTTTCTTATTCTTAAACTTAAAATACATGACCCGAAGCTACTCTAGTACTGAACTATAAATTAAGTGTTGCCAGTGTCGCAGTCGCACTCTCCATTTTTTGCTCGTTATTCATCCCTTTCTGTCACCGCTCTTATTTATGGCCAATGATTCTCCGCTAGCAACACCGTTTAAAATATTTTATTCACGAATTCTGAACTTATTCAGACTCCATAAATATGACATTAGTGAAGTAATAATTTAAAGGGTAGGGCTGATTTAGACAGCGCGCGAACTCGTATATTTTAGTTATATTGAGGACTATTGGTTACATCCAATTCAGCCGACCAATCAAATGCCGCAATGTAATGAAACTCGCATGCGAGTACTCGCAGCGTCTAATGATCCTACTCGCACACATATCCCAGTTTTTGGAGGATATAACCAAACGGAGTAGCCATTAAGTTTTTGGAGGATATAACCAAACGGAGTAGCCATTAACAGGCGTTCCCCTCTGTAGAAAATAGGCGGCCAATTGGTCATACACATTGTAAGGACGTTTATTTGACGTGGCTATTTTTACGTTACGTATACATTTGATGTGCCCCTCCTCCTCATAAGTAAGAGTTTTGTACAGAAAATTACACACAAGGCGTCTCCGTATGGTTATAACCTCCTAGTCCCAGTTGAATAATTAAATGCCCCACCATAGAATAGAATCTTTATTTGCATAGAATAAGTACATATTTTGTGTCCACAGGTGTAATTTTGATGCTTGTTGCTTATTACAATTTGTTGCTTATTCTGCTATATGTATATAATAATACTATAGTTCGTTTTTTTTAGCATTAGAAAGAACTCCACAGAAGCAAGCGTGCAGTTTTTATCAGGCTCTTTAATTGTTAGTAATTATTGAATTATCTAATGTAGCATGGTCAATACATATAATTTACTTAAAATTATTACCGCTAAAAGTGCCGGATTTGGAACCACAACCTTACTTCTGCGAAGTTTTTTCTAATGCTAAAAAAAACGAACTATAGCATGCAATATTTTACACAAATTCAAATTTAAATACTTAATAACAATTTCATTTAATTAACAATTTTGTTCATGAATAGTTTCATAGAGAAAGTCCGTCAGACAATAATAATTTTTATCTAATAAATAACTGACAAGCTTTCTTTTAAATTTATTTAAAGGTAGCTCCTTCATGCAATAGAAAAGACCAACCAACAGTGAAACAATGTATGAAAATGATCAAGTGACTTTTTGTATAAAAAAAAGAAATTACATTTATTTATCATCACAAAAAAGTATATAAAATAAGAAGATAATATACACCGTGTTTTTTTTTGATTTCCGTTAATTTCAAGGGTGCATTCCTGAGCTTAAATCAAGTAACTTTCTCAAAGACACCGATATTCTAATTAACTCCATTTCGGAGATAATCAATAATTTATTTTTTTCCTATAAGGCCTCTACAAGCCTGTACACTTGCCTTAGGGCTGGCTTACATATTGATTAGTGTTTAGAATGAGTTCATACATTTGCTACTAAACTTAAGTACAATCTCGGTCGATCGATGTTCGAAATGACATTGATATGTCAAAGATTTCAATTGTTTGGTTGAGTTAAATGTAATTCCCGTGTTATAACAACGCTATATGCTACATTTAATTACTTTCTAAACTTAATTTTTTGACAAAAAAAAAAATTTTTTTTTTGAAAATTAACTATGCCATTTAGTTATCTTAAATGTACTTAACCATACCCCGAAGTTAACGGAATTCAATAAAAACACGGTGTATACAGACAAAAAAATATATATTTGGTCGCTATAATATTTTTCAAACTCGAAGGGTAGGATGATACCTGTCATCTCCATATAATTAAATTTATAACCTAAAAACGCCAAATCTCGCAAAATTGCATTAAAATTACAGGTGTCATCCTACCCTTCGAGTTTGAAGAATATTGTACCTATGTAGGTATTAGATTAGTATTTGAGTTTTGTTTCCGAACAAAGCGTTTAAGCTAATTTATTTTATGGAACAACTTGTTCGGACAGGCGAGACTGTTTAGCGGCTAGTACGGATTTCAGAAGTGGGATTTTACTTTGTTTTATGAGTTTTATGACAACCTGAAATCGTAATTTGAATCCGTGGCGAAATACCTAATTTACAAGTACATTTAAAATGTTACTTGTTGCAATACAAATCATATCTTAACTTACTTGTTTTTTCTTTATAGCATGTTTATTTCGTAACGGATACTCTTATGACAAGTACTCTATCTTAATCCGTTTTTCTAAGTGATAGATCGCTAAGATTTCTGTAGTCTATCTGTGCCTAGTATCGTCATGTGTTTACCTGTGTTTTTATCGCACACCAGGACAATTTACTGGGTGTGTAGCCAACATGCCAATGGTTTACGTTCCGTAGAGAACGAAATGCAACTGTCACTATCGCACTAATATGGAAGAGTGATAGAGATACACAAAGCGTTTCGTTATCGTAAAGTGTCATTCTAGGGAAATTGTCACTGAATGATGATTTCAATATGGCGGTTTGTTTACATAGTTAGCAAGTTCAAAAAATGACACTTTAGTGCAAACTATTGTCACCTTGGCAAGGTGGCAATGCACCTAGGCACACGCAGGGCAATACTGGTCAAAGGACTAAGCTGAAGCTATATGAACACATCGTATTTTGATAAAAAAGAAATTATAGAATACAAGCATATTTAACTTTAATCTGTTTGCTGTAATATTGTCTGAGTGGATCTTTCTAAGTTTTATTTCAATGCTAAATTATCCAATAAACCAAAACCATATACCTAGCCGCGAAATAAGCCTATCCCATTTAGTTGTTTCAACAATACCATCCGTTACAACAGTCAGGGCACGTATCTGTATGCAGCAATCCATTTTTATGATGTCGGCCCCTCCGGGCCCAGATATACATGCCGGGAATATCGTACGGTTTGTTGCCTCCGTGAATGTGTTAAATACTAGATAGAGCATTTGTGTCTGCCAACAGGGAGAGATGACGGGAGATCGTGCGTAGAGTGGTTGTTGTTGTTGTTGTCCTAAGGCACCCCAGAGGTGCAAAGGGCCTTCACAAGCTCGCGCCACGCCTTCCTATCTTCAGCGACCGCTCGCTCTGGCCTCGCTCCAGCTCAACCCGACCGCCCGTAGTTCATTTGTGACGGACCGATGCCAAGAGTGTATGTCCTATCCATCTCCCTTTCCGTGTCGCGATTTCTTGGCCAGTGGGTGTTTGACGGCATATACGCCATAGGTCTTCGTTGCGCATAGTTTTTGGCCAGAAAACGCGAAGGATCGACCTGAGGGACTTGTTGACGAAGACTTGAAGCTTATTCGTTAGGCCCTTAGTCACAGATTTCACAATTGATTCGAAGAGAGAAAGTTTAACACGTCGCGAAGAGCGGTGTCCGCCTCTATTGCGAATGCCTCAGCGTGACGACGACCGCTCTGTCAAGAGCGATACGATAGAGAAGAAGAAGAGCATTTATGTATGACTTAAGGATGACTCATGCTAGACCGGGCCGGGGCCGGACCGGAGCTTCCTGCGCTTCGTTTTCTATGAAAAGTAAAAAGTGATCACCGATCAGTCGTAATATAAAATTACATGCTGGACGCCTCGGCCCGGTCTAGCGTGAGTCATCCTTTATGCTAGAATAAGCCGGGTACGGGCCGAGTCGTTCGACAGGATGCGGATGGTGGTACGTATCATTCGATAATTCTGGAGGTTATAAGCGTCCGTATCCGCCTTTCGGCTGTAATCTGTAATAGACCAGCGGTTGAACAAAATGTGATTTTGATAACACTAAAGTTTTATTTATATGTTGTTGGAGGCATGTTAAATTACTTACGTAATTAATTAGAAAATCGGGGATGGCCTATTCTCTTAATTATTTAAGAACGATTGGGCATCAGAAAGCATCACGTGATCACCGATCACCCATAATGGAAAACGAAATGTCGGACGCCTCGGCTCTGAGGGCCTACTGCGAACCACGTTCGACGTGTTGACTCCCTGTCACACTTACGTACTAATTTACAAGTGCGACACAGAGGCAACACGTCGAACGTGGTTCGCAGTAGGCCCTCAGACCCGGACCGTCGTAGTCCGTTAGAAACCTTTAAGCTGCGCAGTTAGTTTGTATATCAAAGCTAAAGGAACACACACCAGAGTCTATACCTACTCGTAATTTCTTAAGGAATTACGTTATTTGTGGCCGTTTACTTGTAAGAATTGGCTTACAAGTGAAACCTTCTCTCTACGCCACAGTTCAAGCGCAAGGTGAAAGCTAATAAGGTGGATGTTGGTGCAGGAAAAAGTTTGTATGCTTTTAATACCTGTAAAGCTAAACCTTGGACGACGGACGACCTTTTTAAGGCCGCCGGAAGACGCTGGATGTGGGTCGCTTCCAACCGGTACGAATGGAGGTCCGAGGGGGAGGCCTATGTTCAGCAGTGGACGTCTTATGGCTGAGATGATGAAAGCCTTGACAACACTGAATCTGTAGGAGGTGATCTAGCTACCCACCATTTAGTACGCTTGCAGCGGATACCGGTTGATTAAGGTGGATGTCTAGGGATGGGATGCCGATTATCAGCCAAAAGATGGCGTCACTGTGCACGAATTGTGGATTTTCACTATTTCTCCCAAAATACAAAGTTTCATAAGATGTGTTGATATGTGCGAAAACTATAAAAAATACTACATCCAAATCGAGACATGTTCAACTCAACATTGTCTCATTTCGTTATTACCGGAATCCAACTGCAAAATATTGCAATTTCTTGCATTCACGCACACTTACGTACTTAAAGTCACCTTAAAGTCAGTGTCAAATGTCAGCAGATTCGTAATGTTACAGTAAAGTAACCTAGAGGGCGCAGCGGATGAAATGTTTATTGTTGAAAAAAGATTGGAAATTAAATAATAAATTCTTGTTTGAGCAACGATTAAGAATTACAAGGCATTCAGAAGCAACTAATGTTTTCGACCATCAACTGTCATGTGCTCGTGGCACCCGTAGCCTCTATTTTGAAAAAAAATCAGATTGTAGCTAAGATACATGGTTCAAACCCCGACAATGCCAATTTTTTTTTATTTTATAATTTTAACATTCTCTTTTGAATTATTTAAAGCGTATGTTATTCTTCGAAACTAAACTTACGTGAGTAAAACATTTTCAGTAATTTGATTATTTTTTAATAATATTATGGGAAGATATATAAAAGTATTTTTATTTTCCGGTTTTCAAAGGATATAAATAATGATTAAAATAATTTAAAAAAAGGCATGCATGAGGCTAATTAGGATCGCAGAATAGGTACATAAGAAGTCAACTATCGACGAAGTATAGCTGGTCAAGCAGATCTTGTCAGTAGAAAAAGGCGGCAAATTTGAAAAATGTAGGCGCGAAGGGATATCGTTCATAGAATAGAATAGAATAGAATAGAATATCGTTTATTGCACCATGGTAAAAAACAAGTTGTTACAAAATAATAGTATCTCATGGACCCTAATAGGGTATGGCAAACATTTCCTTAATATAAGTAGGTACATATTAAGAAAAAATACTACAAACTAGCTTTATAAGTTTAGGAGATCAAAACTTATTTACTATAAACTAACTTATTTAACAAAACTGTCAGTGAGAAAATCGGTTACTGAATAATATGCTTTTTCAGCAAGGAACGATTTCAACTTCTTTGTATACGAAGTGTCACTTTCCACTGATTTTAAATAATTTGGGAGGTGATTATAATATTTTACTGCCGCATAATGAGGGCTTTTGCGGTATATTTCTAAGTTTGGCTGGGGTAATTCAAGTTTGTATTTTTGTCTTTTATTCTGTATCTCTTTGAACAAATGTATGTTTTTTCTTACATATATACATAACTCTAAGATGTAAAGGCATGGAAGAGTGAGTATGCCGTGTTTGATGAAATAAGGTTTGCAGCTATCCCAATTTCGGATTCCGACTAGCACACGAACGCATTTTTTTTGCATGACAAACAAGTCATGCACATCTGTGATGTTTCCCCATGTTAAAATTCCATATCTGAACCATGAATTAGCGAAGGCATAGTAAGCGGCTAGTGCAGTACTGAAGTTAGTGGTTTTGCGAAGCGTAAAGAGTCCATACAAAAACTGTGATATCTTGGTTTTAGTGTTTAATATATGTGTTTTCCAGTTCATATGGTTATCGAGAGTAATACCTAAGAGTTTGAAATTATCTACTTCTTCAATTTCTGTGTTATTAAGCGATAATTTTAATTGTAATGGAGTTCTTTGGTAAGGATAAAATTGAATCAATTTGGTTTTGTTTGAATTTATTGCTAGATTATGGTCGCGCATCCACAGATTGATATGATTTAAGGTTTGTGTCAGTTTTAAATTAAAATTTTCATTATTTTTAAAATCAAAAAGGAGAGAGACGTCATCTGCAAAAAAATAGAACATTTGGATTTCGCGCCTTTTTTTACTGACAAGATTTGCTTGACCAGGTATAAAATAAAAGTTTCCAAAATTTTATTGAAATGATATACCTACATGAAATAATCAAATACAACACATTTACTTAAAATAACTTTTAAAATAAGGCATATAAAATTACCAAAAAGATGAAATAAAATAAATACAAAAAGAAATGAGTCTTTGTTCGTGGTTTGAACCCTGTCATGCTGTTCAACTTGTTAGACTTATACTCAATAGCTAAAAGCCACTAGACCATTTGACCATAGTAGACCCGGGCGAAAAATGCCTTCTTATTTAAGTAACCCATTACTGTCAAAAATATCAAGTTTGAATTGATTTGAAATATAATTTTTCATTGTCGACTTATTGACATCCAACGTTGCGAGCATGTTGTACTTTAAACCATTTGGCAACGTCGCACGCGGGGAAATCTTCTGAAAATGTATGTCCTTTTATATTTTGATATTTATGGATATATGAGGATTCTTCTACTTATGTTGCAAATTGATTAAATTATCGAGAGACAAGAACAAGAAATATGATTCGGTTAAATTGTGTTCTAATGTATGGGGAAGACAAACTAATTATAGCCAGCCTTTTATGAATGTAGTATGATACCTTAGGGTATGGTGCTTTACGCACACTAGCGTCCCTTCCCCTCCCCCTGACGCAACCCCCCCTTTTTGCATGAAATATGTCCCGGTTCACAGTTTTTTACATTTTTTGAGGAAAGTATATATTTTAGGAAAAAAGTGTCAATGAAAGAAATAATCCTTAATAAATTCTTAATAAAAAAGGTCTTATTCATTTTTTTATATGATGCACCTAATTCATGTATTAGCTTGTCAAAATTCGAAATAACATAGTTTTTACTTAGGATTCGAAACTCATTTATTATACACAGTGTAACACGAGGAACCCGAATAATTTTGACAGCGTATTCCTGATCATATTTAGATACAAAAATGTCCTATAAACTTTTTTGAAATGCGGCTAGTTTCAGAGTTAATACCAATTTAAAAAAAAAACAAGTTTCTATTGTTACATAGTTCAAAACGCCTTTTTGATGGCGATGTTGTTGTTTGGATTTAGTCTAAATATCCCTATTGATATGTCAAAAAGTGACAATTAAGTAACACGTTGCAAAAACTATGTTTTACGAAAAAAAAGTAAAAATCCATGTTAACTGACAAGTTTACCAATAACATTTACTTTTTATGTACATACATATATAATATATATATTCAAAAAATTAAAAAAAAGCGGCCAAGTGCGAGTCGGACTCGCGTTCCAAGGGTTCCGTATATTACACAATTTTTAACAATGTATTTTTTTATTTTTTATTTATTTATTTAGATATTTAATTCAGGGAACAAGGCCCATATTACAAATACCTTACAGACTAACATACATATGTATTTTATAAACTTAAAACTAAACATTATTTATGCGAAACGTGAGTGAAATCTTTAAAAAATCCGTAGGAGTCGGATCAAAAACTGTAATTAAGTCCGACTCACGCTTGACTGTACATTTCTAATAGGTTTTCCTGTCATCTATAGGTATAGACCTATTTTATGTATTTTTTCAAAATTTTAAACCTTGTAGTTTCGGAGATAAAGGGGGGGGGGGGATAGTCATTTTTGCCTATTTTCTTGAATAACTTCTAAACTGTTTATTCAAAAATTATAAAAAATATATATTTGAGATCCTTACAATAAGCTCTTTCATTTGATATGTAACATGATATAGTTTGAAAATTTTTATTTTTGAATTTTTTCATTTACCCCCCAAAAGTGGCCCCCATGTTTAAAATTCATTTGTTTACAAACTTACATATGTGTATCAGATTTCAACTTGATTGGTCCAGTAGTTCCGGAGAAAATCGGCTGTGACAGACGGACAGACAGACAGACGCACGAGTGATCCTATAAGGGTTCCGTTTTTTCCTTTTGAGGTACGGAACCCTAAAAACAATAAAAAAAATTGTTTTCGGCGAAATTGACCTAAACTCATACATACATTTTTTCCTTCTTTTGACCTCAGAAATAAAATCTTTCGCATTTCTTGAGGACACCTTGTATAATAAGTGTTATAAAATGAATATAACCTTTTTTACTAAGAATTTAATAAGGAACTATTTCTTTCATTGACACTTTTATCGTAAAATGTATACATGAGGTCAAAAAAGGAAAAGATGTAATATGTGTTTAGGTTAATTTCGCCAAAAAAAAAATTTTGTTTGGTTTTTTTTTTTAATTTTATGAATGAATTTGTACATAAAAATTAAATGCTATTGGTAAACTTGTCACTTAAAATGGTTTTTTTTCGTAAAACTTAGTTTTTTCAAAGTGTTACTTGTCACTTTTTGACATATCAATAAGGATATTTAGACTAAATCCCATAGTAGCAACATCGCCATCAAAAAGGCGTTTTGAACTATGTAACAAGAGAAACATGTTTTTTTTTTAATTGGTGTTAACTCTGAAACTAG
Organism: Cydia fagiglandana; assembly: GCF_963556715.1. Lineage (NCBI taxonomy): Eukaryota > Metazoa > Arthropoda > Insecta > Lepidoptera > Tortricidae > Cydia > Cydia fagiglandana. The sequence continues at coordinate 5,731,488 of NC_085943.1, forward strand.
GCGAATTTCAAAAAGTTTATAGGACATTTTTGTCTCTAAACGTGATCAGGAATACGCTGTTAAAATTATTCGGTTTCCTCATGTTACACCGTGTATAATAAATGAGTTTCGAACCCTAAGTAAAAACTATGTTATTTCGAATTTTGACAAGCTAATACATGAATTAGGTGCATCATATAAAAAAAATGAATATGACCTTTTTTATTAAGAATTTATTAAGGATTATTTCTTTCATTGACACTTTTTTCCTAAAATATATACTTTCCTCAAAAAATGTAAAAAACTGTGAACCGGGACATATTTCATGCAAAAAGGGGGGGTTGCGTCAGGGGGAGGGGAAGGGACGCTAGTGTGCGTAAAGCACCATACCCTAAGGTATCATTCTACATTCATAAAAGGCTTGTAATTAGTTTTTCAAAAAGCACAATTTGGCCGAATATATGAAAGAGGGTCATTGTTGTTGTAAAAGGTGTGCAAGAAATGATACGTTACTGCACTAGAGCAGTTTAGGTTCCAATTCCAAGTACGATTTTATTATTCTTTTTACAATAAGCAATTGAAATTTGGGTATAAATGGATTTGTTATACAATTTCCATTCTGATATTTGACTCCCCATTCCATAAATAACGATACTTTTGGCCAAATTGTTAATTGAAAATACCTACTCTCAAAAATACCTACTATAAAAATGTATTTAAAAAAACACATGCGTTTTACTTTCCTCGTATGCGAAATGAAAAGTAGAGTGTTTTAACTCGGGTGAAAAGCAGCATTTTTGGAAAAAAAACCAGGCAAGTGCGAGTCGGACTCGCGCACGAAGGGTTCCGTACCATAATGCAAAAAAAAACAAAAAAAAAGCAAAAAAAAAACGGTCACCCATCCAAGTACTGACCACTCCCGACGTTGCTTAACTTTGGTCATAAATCACGTTTGTTGTATGGGAGCCCCATTTAAATCTTTATTTTATTCTGTTTTTAGTATTTGTTGTTATAGTGGCAACAGAAATACATCATCTGTGAAAATTTCAACTGTCTAGCTATCACGGTTCGTGAGATACAGCCTGGTGACAGACAGACGGACAGACGGACGGACAGCGAAGCCTTAGTAATAGGGTCCCGTTTTACCCTTTGGGTACGGAACCCTAAAAATATCATCTACTAATGTTATTGTTATGCACAAGCAGAAGATATTATAGAATCTTGTTTATTTACAAGAAGATGACATTTTTCTCCACATAGGTACCTATATATTTTTGAGAAAAATATAGCCAGGTATTTTAGTTTAAAAATCATTGTTACAATAAATATAGGCTTTTCCAGAGAACATTTATATTTCTACCGAAACGAAAGCAGAATTCACAAGGGTTTTCGGTGGACGACTGTAAACGCGAATGATTGTTTGGACTGACCTTTCTATAAATATGTAAATGTATTTTATTGTGTAATAATCATAATAATTATTAAGTTATATTAAATCTGGGAATGAAATTATATCAGAAAGGAGATTCTTAAATGAGTAGGTATACTCGTAACATGCTTTGTGCATTAAATATACCTCCCTCTATTGAGTGAAAATAAAACAAAATACACAGGTAATCTGTGTTGCGGTTTTAAAGTGCCATCTGTTACAGCTTTGACAAATTAAAAATGATTGCTTGTCAAATGAAGTCGCCATGTTAGAATTACACCGATACTATAAGCATCACTCACACAAACAAGCAATGAGGCAAAATTTTACCAATATTCAAAGGCTTTTTTCTTAATAATTTTAATCAAAATCTAGTATTTTTTTACGTTCTGCGAAGACAGAAATATATATACTACCCAAACATTACATATACAAGTGAAGAAACCCTATATAATAGGAGCTAGGGTGCCAAGAAAGTTGTATGAAAATCGAGCAAGGAGAACCACCTTAATGGTTTCGGACTGTACAAAGAATTTTGTTTAGCTACAGTAATTTGAAACCTTTTCAAGTGAGCCCGCCTGTGGATGTAATTGATAGGTTTTCAAAATTTTGTCGGGTTTTGTTTTGAAACTACAGTGTGAAAATTCAACCGATCGGATATTCATTCGAATTAGATATGGATTTTGCGATATACACGTTATACAGAGTGACCTTAGCCATTGGACAATCCCTGAAATCCCACGTAGCGTTACTTCTCAGAAATGTTCTAACGGTAATATTTTTTTAATAAGAACAAAAGATAAATAATCGACAACAAAAAGAAACATACTGTATTAATCATCAAATTGGCAGTGCTTTTGACAATTTGTTTGAAAATGTGCAGCAATTATGACATTAGTCAGAAGTCAGAATGTTATTAATGTCGTAAATAAAAAAGATAATCAAAACAGTCGAACAAGGTTTCATTTTATGTATTTATTACTTCAGGAGCTACTAACACATACAAATTGCTCCAAAGTAAAAAAAAATCGTAATTTGTTAATTTCTTCGTAACCGCTACACCGATTGTTAATGATACTTTGTATACTGGTTCTAAATACCCTAATGCATATGTACATCGACTTTGTCCAATAGCTAGGCACACACTGTATATATGAACATTTAAGAGTAACATTCCATTTCCAACGACAGCTGCAATACTGTCAATTTTACTATGTAAATTGACAATGACAGCGACGCGTTTAGTACCGGTAGTGCAGCTGCGGTTAGAAATGGAATGTTACCATTAGGATTACTTACAACAATATTGTCGTACAAATTTTTGTCCCCGCCTGTACGTTCTTACAACACATGGCTCTAAAAGTTACCTACTTCCTAACTGGATCGGTAGTGTCCTGTTACAGGACTTACGTCTTAAGCCCAACTTCGCGACAAAGTAAAATGCAATTGCTCAACTTCAGGCGACAACTGGACAAGTCCTCTTTCAATTTAGAGGGCCATTTTTGAGAGCATTTATGTCCCTTGAAGTGAGTCTCGCTAGTTAAGCTACGTACTAGTCTGTAGGCCTAGCACATGATTGGCGTGACAGTATATCGCGGCGAGAGAGACTACTCGTCTTTTTCTATGTTAATAAAAGAGGTCCCTCGAGTCCCGAGGGTAGTCTATCTCGTCGATAAAACTATGTCCGTCACTTTGTATCCGGCTATGTTAAAAAGTGACAGTTATTTTATCGGTAGGTAACCTACCTACTATTAAATCATTAGGAGAAGTGCAACTACGAATAACATAGATAACTGGGAAGCTCGAAAAGCGATATGATAAAAACTTAAGAGAAAGACACCGTTACAGCTAACATAACTCAAAAACAGTACATATTTCTACTGTATCCTATTACGTAAAATATTACGACCTTTTTAATCTTGATAATATTTTGTTTTGCTCCTTAACAACTCGAGTGCGAAATTATTTATTTGTTTATTTACTCAGAACATTGCGCTTTACGATCCGTATCCTTATTGGCCACCACCCAAAACATACTTTTTCATAAAACCAAAACAAACCAACGTATTATTTAAAGGAGGCTTATTCAGATTATGAAAATATTATATCAAAATTCGTCGTTACGACTTGGCCGAATATGGGGTACAGAGGGTCTACCGCGAACCACGTTGGACGTGTTGTCTCCCTGTCATACTTACGAACGAATTTACAAGTGGAACAGAGAGGCAACACGTTGAACGTGGTTCGCGGTAGGCTCTCTGTTCTATTTGAGCGTTTGGTAATATTCTGCAAGGTGTTTAGATTTTATTGAACAACTTTAATGTAAGAACCTCCATCCAATAAACTACCGATATTACAACAGAAATTATGAAGCAATTAACGAATTAATTTAAAACTGTTGTGAGACATACTAACAAACACGTGCTCTCCGAAACATGTCGCGCGAGTGACTATAAAATAAAGTGAGTCTAAACCGTAAAATTATTCTATGAAGCAATTGTTTGATTCATACTATAACCTATCCCTTTTTTGACAATGTATTTTACTAGATACGTAACATCCAACTCTGTTTTTGTATTTTTTATTAGTCTGTTCGGAAAGAGAATAGTCGTGGAATGTATTGGGCCCCATGCATTCCACGACTCTTGACTTCTCTTTCCGCACATAAATCGTAAAACCGTATTTTTGCATTTTTGTGGTTGATCCAGCGTAAAAGTTCTTGCAGTGCTGCTGTGAGTATGACGTCACATATGTACCATTGTACCCTGCAATGAAGATGAGAGAAGACGTACGGAGATTAATATTAATATCATATTGGTATGATTATGAATCGGAATGTACCTCAAAGCTCCGTTCTCTTCAAACGTTGAATAGCAATTAGGGTATCTAAGCTGTTCGAAACAGATCAGTAGATATTCCAAACGCGACTTCAAACAAGAGAGTTTTTCGCTCGGTACGAATATGACGGTCGTTCTTGTCTACGTGACAACGTGATAAAACGGTATCCGTCACTTTCGATCGCGCTCTGTTTAAAAGTAATGGATATTATGTCACGTGGATAATGCCATCCAAAATAAGCCGGTTGGCGCCCAAATCCATAGACAAAAAAGTCTAGTGATGAAATCCACAGTAATTAAAGTTTGACAATAACAATCCAAAACACGATACTATCCACACGTGATAGAATGAACACATGAGAGAATCAACATATAAGCGATCTTGAAGTTGACAACTTCAAGCTTCTAGAAAGAAAAATAATCACGGGAGGTAACAGATAAAAAGAAGAGAGACATAAAATAACATACAGTGGTCAAATGGTTATAAGAAAAGTTATACAGCAAGATACAACACAAATACATACTTGTTTACATAGAAGATTTTTAAAATTATTTGATGTCACATTAATCTGGTTCTTCAGCAACCTCAAATTTCTCACGTCCTTATAATCAATAATACCTACAAAACCATGCTTGATAATTTCATCGCTTTTCGCCTCACATAAACCACTATAAATAAGAACCCTGATTATTCACAGTTGTTATGGATACCTAATTCAAGCTACATATACCATTTAGCATACGACAAAGATTTGCGAATCAAGTGGCAGGTACCTCAAAGGCTACCCGCATAGAAATTGGAAATAGGGATGGTATCAGGTTGCGACCAAATTTTACGCTTATTCGATTTGACTTGTGGACGTTGTTAGATCAACTGATAGACTATATTAGCGTTAGTGAAATCTAACTATTATAGACAGAATAACGCTATAGTTCGTTTTTTTAGCATTAGAAAGAACTTGAAAGAAGGTAAGCGATCTTGACATGTCTTTTAATTGAAAAACGCTTTTTAAAAATCATTAACTTTATTTATGAAAGCAGAAGAATAAAAATGATCGTATTAGATTGATAATTACGTGTATGTGAGGTGTGCAATAAAGAGTATTGTATTGTATTGTATAACTGTTACATATTTGCCGTAACCTATTTTTAAAATGTGTTTTTCGATTAAAAGACACATCAAGATTGTTTACCTTATTTCTAATGCTAAAAAACGAACTATAGTAGCAACGCTTGTGGTATGTGTATACATAGTTCTTCAAATGTTTGAAAGGAATCTTCTTTCGAGCCTACATGCGAGGAACTTTACCAGACTGAGCTTCTTAGAACACCTTTGAGTAGTAAGTTGAATTGACTCAGAAAGTTCTTCATTTATAATTACAGACTCTCATTAAATTCATTTATTAAAACACGTAAATAACCGAATACTTAAAACTTGAATTTTACTGACAGAAAACTATATCCTCCTATTAAGGCCCAAAAGGTCCTACCTATTAATACTTCTACAGTTTGATGAAATGTAACATTTTAAGCCATATTCAATTGGAACAGAGATGCATTTTTTTGTTTCATTTAATATTCACACAAATGAAAATCAATCCTATTACCTGCACTATAGGTTCAAATTTCATCGGGTTTTGCATTTGTATGGCTGGGTCTTAGGAGGATAAGTAGTACTCAGGAGTACCAGGACGTTGGCAAACAAGCGAGTCCACTTGAAGGCAAACGAGCACGGCAATCTATGGTCACGTTTAACTTCAATGGACCCGACCGTCCCTTTATAAGTATCCAAAAATTTAAGGATTCTTGACTCGGATCTCGACAGAAAACTCAGCATCTAACAACTTTAAAACAACTTGAGCTTCGACTGTTTGTAATTTCAAACTCTACTTAAAGCAAGGCCTCCGAAAACTCGAATCTTTACCTACACAGACAGAATTAAACCAATTAATCTTAATAATTCCAGATTCCAGGGTCACGACGCTTTTAAAAAGTTTGCCATGGCTTTGTTTATTGACAGTTCTTTAGCCTCGATAAGAGCTTAATGAAAAGGAATTGTTATTCACGGGGAGGTGCCGAATATCTAACTTCATTGATAGCTCGATTAATATTCATCCCTTATAGCGGGTATTTTGCATAGCTTTCAGGGTATTGGCTCGGGCAACCCGGTGTTATTTAATCCCACGTCAAACTAAGTACCAAAATAACTAAAAGAAACACTTACGTGAGCAATCTGAATGAAGAATGCTCGAACATGGCGATCAGCGGAGCGTATTACAGTGGGTGCAGTGTGTTCAGCAAGCATAGTTTTTGAAAAATTCCTACTTTCTAGTGAGATTTATCTACAAATTCTCATCTATGTAGAATTGTAGATTGAGATATCTACGATATTTATATCAGCTAAATGGTTTCAAACAACTCCACGCTTTCAAGACTTTTCCATCATCGCTGGCCTTTAACTTACCTACTGGGAAAACTGCTGCGGTAAAAAAGTTTCTTACCTTGTCTACGGATAATATGGTGATGCTGAAGTTAGGTTGTTATTGTAACAGGTATTTTTAATTTATAATAGCAATAAGTAACTGTAAAGCTGGAAAACAACATTAGATTTTATGACTCTCGTTTTCTTAGACAGCGGATTTGTAAAAGCCACTTTTATCTTAAGTTTTCCAAGCGATTTGAGCTTAGAGTTGACGAGGTATGCTCAGACCGATTTGTGGTACTTCCTATTTGATTTTTCTATCGAATGGCTTTTATGTAATCGAGTACAGTTGCTATCAGATATATCGGAGCGGTCAAGGCGCTTACAAATATCTGAACACGCCTTTATTTTCAAGGTGTTCGAGTGCGTGTTCAGATATTGTGAACGCCTCGGCCGTTCCGATATATCTGATAGCCACGACATACATAAGATGACGTTCTGATAGTATCTGCAGCTGCATTACTGTAATATTACTGCCGACTGCATTACAGCTTCAAAAGTCAATATCGATGTTGCTGCTTTTTCACTACCGTCTCTCGCTTTTCCTTGGCGTCACATACGCTCGACGGATATTTATTTATGACGGCAAACGTATTATAAATATAAAATTTAAGTTAGAATGAGGATTTTTAAATTTCCTTTTTTTATGCTAAAATTTTTTTTTTAATTTAATAGCTTAGTCGACACATACCTACAGTAAAAAATGCATACAAAAGGCTTATTTATCATCCAGATTCCTCATCTCAATTACTATTTTGAAATTTAAATGCGGTGCTTGTAATTCGTTCATTTAATTAATGTTTACGTGATTGAACTCCGTAAGTTAACTAAATGTAATTAGCGTTTCGAAAGTTTGAGAACTCAAACTCAAAGTTTCGGCGTCAACTAAATAAAATGTTAGTCAAAGAGAACTTAATAAAATTATTGTACTTGTTCATCTTTTATGGAAAAGTCGTCGAAAGAATTTATTTTTCGCTTTTGATATAAGTTTGGTTGTACGTTTCTTACCTACAATTTATTTTTTGGTCACTTTTTGTGTTCTTAATAATGAAAAGTTGTGCATTTTCCCACTAAAAATATCATTCGTTATTTATGTTTTAGTGAACGAAATAACAACAAAAATACATAATTGTCATTATCGTTATGGAATTTCAACAAAAAATTAAAATTTCGCTGTATAATGACTGCTGTAACTATTTCCTACATCCTCTGCGCGACTATGTCCACGTATAGAAGTATTTTATGGTATAACTCCCTCTTTATTCCATACTTCCATACTTTTATCCCACATTACGCACCACTAGGAGATGATTCCCTGCATAAATAAAGTATTTTAATTTTGTCCTTAATTTTGGGTACGTATCAGAGGCGGCGCGTCAAACATATTCATAGGCAAGCCGGGGCTAATTTGGCTTACATATTTCCTTTACAACTCTGCTCAAACGTCCAAAAACAGGCAAGCCGGTGGGAATCGGCTTTTATGGACGCGCCGCCACTGGTACCTATCCTAATGGTTGTGTACGAGTAGTTACTACGATATAACATTTAAAACTTTCGCTTTTTGAACACATATTAACTCTACATTTATAGACGGGTCTATCGCGAATTTTTTAATAAAAATAAATCTATAAAAATTAAAATAAATCGCGATAGACCCGTCTATACTTAAATGTGAGTTAGTATTTGTTCAAAACGCGATAGTCAGGAAATGTTCTCCATTCTTAATGACATATGGCATATGGACGGCATCGCTTTTGTTCAGTCGATCATAAAAAACCTATTGAAAACTCGTTTAGTACTCATAATCCCCCACTGACCCTTCCGACCCCGCCTATGCAAACACTCCAAATTCAAATCATCTCCATACATTTGTTTTTTATTAAACTTCTTGTATGTAGGACTTTGTTTTTACGGTCCAGTTAAGTAAACAAAAGCTGTTTTGTTATTAAAATATGGCTGCCGATTCGAACTTTAATTTACGTCAGTTAAAAGATCTAAATAATTAGCGGCCAAGTGCGAGTCGGACTCGCCCACCGAGGGTTCCGTACTTTTTAGTATTTGTTGTTATAGCGGCAACAGAAATACATCATCTGTGAAAATTTCAACTGTCTAGCTATCACGGTTCGTGAGATACAGCCTGGTGACAGACGGACGGACGGACGGACGGACAGCGGAGTCTTAGTCCCGTTTTACCCTTTTGGTACGGAACCCTAAAAACGATATGGATTAGATGTGTCAGGTCAAAAGTGACGTGTTTGTTTGAAGAAACCCAAATGCCATATATGGTCGTTTCTCAAAAAGTTGGCACCGCCACCTGTAAATAGGTTTATGTTAGAACTTTTTTTTCGTTATGTACTATTTTTATATATAAAAAATTAATACATATTTAGAGAGACTTTTTTCACAGAGGCCTAATACTTTGAAAAAAATTTAATAAATATTGATTACAAAAAAAAATATTGTCACTACGTTTATCCGTTAACCTGCCGTGTCCCAACGCGAGGTACTGATGTTCCGAGCTATGAAAACCACACAAAATATTAACTTAATTTAACGGCATTACCGTATTTTATTAACATATATCCTTAAGTTTTAAAGTATTACTATCGCATAACAATATTATACTTATATTTTAAGTTATTCGGCTTCAAAGTTTGTCCAAGGCAATTCTTAACAGTCACCTGGCGCGTCACATTCACGACGATTGTATAACCCCCACCGCACCTTTCCCGTCTCACTCCGCACGAGCTGAAGCCGTCACTCATCAGCTATCACCTGGTAGGACGAAGACGTGGTTATTGTGCTTCGCAAATAAAACACAAACGACAAAGTATCGGAAATTGGAGTTTGTAATGGGTAAGTACTCTTTATCCTGGAGTCGATATCTTGCTAATTATGTAACCTATCGCATTACTATCAAGATATGTAACGTAAACAATAGTTTAGTTTTATATGCCTAAGTATGGAGTTCATCAAGCTAATACATTTTGTGTATTCGCGATATAACTGCCATTTTCCCCATCACCTGCATATCGTCCACCTGGCTAAAACTGCCAGGTGGATGAGATTTTGCGGCAGGTTAATGTCACTGATACCACAACTAATACTCGTAACTATATAATTATATAGCGGTTATATTGCTTTTGTGTGTTAATTTAGGAATAAAAACTATCCTGTCTGTTATAACTGCATATTATTGAAATTTTTGTACTTTTGTCTTAAGTCTCGTTAACCTGTCCAAAAAAGTCAGGTGAATGATGCAATGGCAGGTGAACGAAGCGTCCTTCACCTGCCATATGACAGGTGATCGATAATTATTTAAAATCCACGTTACATATACTCAAACTAGATTTGTGACGGTCCACGGGAAAAGGTACCTTATGAGGGTTTTTAGTTTTAGACATATATTAAAATGTTTTGTAAAAAGTATAAGTATATGCAGATTAGTCCCGTTCTTGTCAAAACCCAGTTCTGATGATGGGATCTATGAAGAATCGAGGGAACTCCTCAAATCTTAAAGGCATACATATAGTGATTTTTGTGTTTTTATTTACAAATCAAGCATATACATTCACAAAAGTGACATTGGATGAAGTGGAACTGCTGATGAAGATCAGAACGAAACTCTTCAACGACGCATAGTTCACGTTTGGCGATTTGTCCTCTTCGTTATGTTTGTTAAGCAAGATAAGTTTATAAGCTGCATTTTTGTCAATCTCGAGTTCTGATGATGGGATCCATGAGGAATCGAGGGAATTCCTCAAATCTTAAAGGCATACATATAGTGATTTTTGTGTTTTTATTTACAAATCAAGCATATACATTCACAAAAGTGACATTGGATAAGTGGAACTGCTGATGAAGATCAGAACGGAACTCTTCAACGATGCATAGTTCACGTTTGGCGATTTGTCCTCTTCGTTATGTTTGTTAAGCAAGATAAGTTTATAAGCTGCATTTTTGTCAATCTCGAGTTCTGATGATGGGATCCATGAGGAATCGAGGGAACTCCTCAAACCTTAAAGGCATGCGTATAGTGACTTTTGGATTTACATCAGAAAATCAAGCATTTTCATTAAAAACTGTCGCATTTGATGAAGTGGAACTGCTGATGATGATTAGAACAGAACTCTTCAACGATGCATAGTACACGTTTGGCGATTTAGATTTTGACTTGGATTGGGACTGGGGCTGGGACCCGGACCCAGACTCGGGCCCGGACTCGGACCCGGACTGTGACTCGGACCCGGACCTAGACTCAAACCCGGAGTCGGACCTGGACCTGGATCCCGGCTCTTATCTGAACCTGAACCCGGACCTAACCTGACCTGACCTTGCACCAAACCTGAGTTCCACTAGGTACTGCGAGGGTTCAACATCAGCTCTATCTTGGGTACTGCGGTCCCAAGTGCTCATCAAGACGTGTCGAATGACCAAAACAGCATGTGTCTATGTCGCATCAAACCTGAGTTCCAGTAGGTACTGCGAGGGTTCAGCATCAGCTCTATCTTGGGTACTGCTTTCCCAAGTGCTCATCAAGATGTGTCGAATGACCAAAACAGGGTGTGTCTATGTTGCACCAAAACAGCGTGTGTCTATGTTGCACCAAACCTGAGTTCCACTAGGTACTGCGAGGGTTCAGCATCAGCTCTATCTTAGTAACCACTTTTCCAAGTGTTCATCAAGACGTGTTGGATGACCAAAACAGCGTGTGTCTATGTTGCACCAAACCTGAGTTCCACTAGGTACTGCGAGGGTTCAGCATCAGCTGTATCTTGGGTACTGCCCTCCCAAGTCCTCATCAAGACGTGTCGAATGACCAGAACAGCGTGTGTCTATGTTGCACCAAAACTGAGTTCCACTAGGTACTGCGAGGGTTCAGCATCAGCTCTATCTGGAGTACTGCTCTCTCAAGTGCTCATCAAGACGTGTTGGATGACCAAAACAGTGTGTGTCTATGTTGCACCAAACCTGAGTTCCACTAGGTGCTGCGAGGGTTCAGCATCAGCTCTATCTTGGGTACTGCTCTTCCAAGTGCTCATCAAGACGTGTTGGATGACCAAAACAGCATGTGTCTATGTTGCACCAAACCTGAGTTCCACTAGGTGCTGCGAGGGTTCAGCATCAGCTCTATCTTGGGTACTGCCCTCCCAAGTCCTCATCAAAACGTGTCGAATGACCAAAACAGCGTGTGTCTATGTTGCACCAAACCTGAGTTCCACTAGGTGCTGCGAGGGTTCAGCATCAGCTGTATCTTGGGTACTGCCCTCCCAAGTCCTCATCAAGACGTGTCGAATGACCAAAACAGCGTGTGTCTATGTTGCACCAAACCTGAGTTCCACTAGGTACTGCGAGGGTTCAGCATCAGCTCTATCTTGGGTACTGCCCTCCCAAGTCCTCATGAAGACGTGTCGAATGACCAAAACAGCGTGTGTCTATGTTGCATCAAACCTGAGTTCCACTAGGTACTGCGATGGTCCAGCATCAGCTCTATCTTGAGTTCTGCTCTCCCAAGTGCTCACCAAGACGAGTTGGATGACCAAAACTGCATGTGCCTATGTTGCACCAAACCTGAGTTCCACTAGGTACTGCCAGGGTGAATAGACAGTAAGATTGAATGTTTACTTATTCACAGAAACTTGTTGTTAAATTGGGAATCGAATCGAAGGTGAGGTGGGTCAGAATCCAAAATTTTAATCATCGTGGTGGACAATAAGGTCCCTTTTTACAGAAGATGACACATTTTTCGATTATTTTTAGAAGGCATTGAAAATGATGTGGTGGACAGGTGGATGACACTCATTACAGGTGAACGATGACAAGAAACCAGGTTAACGGCAACGGACACAGGTTAATGACGCCTCTCGATAACCTGTCAATATTTTCATTGGAATTTGTACTTATTTCTCGATAACCTGCTTCTACTATCGATAACCTGGAGACAAAATATCTTTCACCTGTCCTTGATATCATTAACCTGAATTTCAAACGCCTATATCTCCTAAACTAATTGAAGGAATTGCTTCCCTTCCACATTTTCTAATAGTTAAAGTTGCCTTTTAACGATCCCAATAAAAAAAAATGCGAAAATGCAAAATTTTTGAAAAAACTTAACGTTAACCTGGCGGTGCCAACTTTTTGAGAAACGACCATATATTTGTTTGCCACCGATGTAGTATAAAAAAATATCGGTACAGATAACAGATTAATATGAAAACGCTCTTATTATGAAACTGATCCAAGAATCCTCGGCGTACCTATCCATAAAAAATAATAGTGAGCGTACTTAATAGACGTCGTCTGTTTGCTTTCGATTTCCCCGGCTCCCCCGTATCACAGTGTAAAAAGTAACAGTCCGATGCTTTTGATGTTTGGGTAAACCGACACCGCACAAGAACACAGTAGGGTTGTCACAGACTTTTACACACATACACAAACATACCAAACGTAACAAATAAGACACGCTAGCCGTAGAGCGACTAAAGGTGACGTTCTGTTTCCAACGACAGCTGCACTGCGTTGGCGACTCGTTGGTGCTACCGCCAATTTGCATAATAAAATGAATGACTATCCCAATTGATAGTAACGTCGACGCGACGATAGTTGGGCCGGAGCCCCACTGCTGCGCACGCTACATCCACGGGCCACGTTTTAATACAAACCGTGGGCAAGCCCACGAAATTTTGTATAGTAATGTGGGTCGTGTACATAGCGTGCGCAGCAGTGGGGCTCCGGCCTAACAATGGCGATGTACGCGCGATCCACCCCTCGCCCCGCGCACCCCGCATGATTGCCCTGTCTAGAAGGCTTCGTCGAATGACTGTATTGTTTTATAGACTGTGCCCGTATCATGTACCTATTTGCTGTAGTTGATAGAAAACCAATAAAACGATGACATATTGACACCCGTGATATTGAAAAAGTTTTCAATGTCTGCGGTCGACAGCCAATACATCTCGGCTTTGATGTCGGTGACATGACGTTTTATATATTTTCACAAAAATTAGTAAAAGAAATTATCCTTTGAATTTAACCTCATTTTTAGGGTTCCGTACCCAAAGGGTAAAACGGGACCCTATTACTAAGAGTCTGCTGTCCGTCCGTCCGTCTGTCACCAGGTTGTATCTCACGAATCGTGATAGCTAGGCAGTCGAAATTTTCAGAGATGATGTATTTCTGTTGCCGCTATAACAACAAATACTAAAAACAGAATAAAATAAAAATTTAAGTGGGGCTCCCATACAACAAACATGAATTTTGACCGAAGTTAAGCAACGTCGGGTCAGTACTTGGATGGCTGACCCTTTTTTTTTTGCCTTTTTTGCATTATGGTACGGAACCCTTTGTGCGCGAGTCCGACTCGCACTTGCCAGGTTTTTCAGGATAGGTAGTTCCAAAAGTATATGTGCACTAGCGACCCGCCCCGGCTTCGCACTGGTTACATAAAACCTTAACAAATTAGGTATACACTTAAGTTTCAGGAATCACTCTGATGATGATGATGATGAAGAAAACAGCATGAAATACCGTTTAGTAGTTTATTAATTTATCGCGAACATACTGCCGTATTCGAACTTCAAGATATTCACAAGAGACGACACGTTCTAGATCCATTCTAGATACGTTATAGTTTAGATATCAACTAGTTCTCTTTTGCAGCGCGATTCGGGCAACCAATGTCACTTTTACGTTAGATAGAGTAAGATATCTATTAGATGTGACTTGGATCTCTAAGTCATATCCTGTGGAAATCGTTCAAGAGTATCTCCAGAATCGCGCAAATGACAGGTTAGATCTTAAACATATCGTTATCGTATCTTGGTGATGTCTTTTTAAATATCTAATGTCTATTTCAAAATCAGAATCGGGCCCATACAAACAGATAGACGCGGCGGGTGGCTTTGTTTTATAAGGTGTAGTCATAGTGATAATTATGTTTCATCCCTTTCTTACAAATACATATGTCAAAATGGGTTAGCATGTAAAGTTCTCTGCGTCGACGGCTGTCAGAAATGCATCCTACGCTAAGAAGGCTTACCAGCTGACTTTCATCTATTCCAAGTTTAGTGCTAAGCGCGTTTCCCATTTGCCGATCTACATTATTCAGTGGTTGTTCCTATACAGTCCCAGACAATAATATATCAACTTTTCTGAACTAAAATATTTCTGCGGCTTTGTAATCGTGGAACTCATTATTCGTCCATATCTTTTGAAATTTTAAGCAATTTTCGAGTAAACATGGATTTCTGTATAAAAGGTTTCTATGTACCTACCTACCTATGTTATTTAAATCAAGATGCAAATTAAAAAAAAACAACGGGTTGCACTCTGGGAGTGCCGACAGAAGTGAAAACTCAATGAAAGTGACCACTCCAAAATGTCTGCAGCACTATGTATAATTGACCCATCCTCCTTTCTATTGAAAAACTTTAGTTCCAAAATTGCTGGTCAGTGAGCTTGTTTAAAATTCGAAAATCAAATTCGTAGCGTTAATTGTTTAAAATTCGAATAGAAATTGCATACCTTGCAGACCTCGCATCTAAATATATTTGGTCATGCTATTTTGAGTTTTATTCACCAGTACTAGAGTTCACTTTTATTAGCTATTTCATCAAGATGTAGCTTTATTGAATTATATTTGAGTGATATAAAAAGTTAGGATGTAACTGTGAGATCCTCGTATTTCAACCCGTTCAAGATTAGAACATTGAGCTTTATTGCTTAATATAAAAGTCCAGTTTTAAATAATTGACCTGATTATGATACGTTATGACTAAAGTTATTTGGTGAATAACATTGTCCGTGACACTGACACATGACGTCAGCGTTACGTTACGTTACGCGTAACGTAACGGAGTTTATCAATTATCATTTTTTCCCCACCTCAAAAAGTGCTCAGCGTCGATAAAGAAGTTTCACTTCAAAAAAAAATCACATTGGAATAATTGAATCGTTAAGTACCTAACAGAATAATTAGATGTCGTACCTAATTCATTTTGTTATTTATAAAATTAATGAAAGTATAAGTAGACATCGTAAATCGTAAATTTTATAGCATTTTCGGTGCAGCGAAGTGATGTCGACGGAATTGTTATTGTTATAAACAATTTCAACCCTTAATGATTAATTAGCTTAAATAACGGCAATATTAACCTTAACCATACCAATTCCGTTAACACCACTCCGCTGCACCAAAAATGCTATAAAATGTACGATGTTTGGTTATAAGTCCATGAAAATATCGCAAATAAGGCTTAGTAAGCGGCATCCGTAGACGTTCAAAGCTCATAATATTCATATCAAACGCTTCGCTCAATTTAATATTAAACGGCAAATGTCTGGAAAGTTTTATAGTTTTGTTAAGCGTTTCAAAAGCGCAATAGAAATAGATAGGTCATAATAAATGAGGTTTAAGTTATGTCTTTATAGATTCTAAAATAAAATATTACTTACCTATATCTTACATGTCTATAGGCTAGGACGTATCACAATTATAATGTGAATCCCAGCTTTAAGAAATTCTATTTTTGATTACTAATAATTACCTAGTCCATCTGAGGTATGAAAGTCAAAACGAATCAAAGCATTTCGTTGCAAACTCTTATATACATCAGATAGATTAAGATGTAGGTACCTACTCAAGCAATTTCGGAAATTTTGAAAATCATGCATTCCGTTGCGATAAGAGTCCGGTTTCGGGTTTGCTCGTCATTTTTTTACGCGTGTTATTTTCCTTACGGAATAACCCGAATACACCTTACCTAACTTTAGTACATTTCTTTTATCATTCTATTAAATGAAATGAAATAACTAAATATATATAATAGGACTTCTCAGAAACTGACTAAGCTCTAAAGTACACTCAATAAGGCTTGGGTTGTGGATCCTTTGACAATGATATTTATTCTAGGCTAGCCTATTACATTCACAATTCAAGTTCTTAATCTTAATTAAGTTACATTTTTCATGCCCCAAAGCGACGTATTAAGCGTGTAACGAGATTCGTTATTGTTTGTTGTCTCGCGGTTG
This sequence comes from Cydia fagiglandana, assembly GCF_963556715.1. NCBI lineage: Eukaryota > Metazoa > Arthropoda > Insecta > Lepidoptera > Tortricidae > Cydia > Cydia fagiglandana. The sequence continues at coordinate 5,748,244 of NC_085943.1, forward strand.
TATAAATGCGTAAAATCCCCTTAATAAGGGATTTGGCAATTTAATAAATACGCCCGAGGGTCTACCGCGAACCACGTTCGACGTGTTGTCTCCCTGTCACACTTACGTACGAATTTACAAGTACGACAGAGAGGCAACATGTCGAACGTGATTCGCGGTAGGCACCCTGAAGGTTCTCGTGAGTAAGTACCTACCTACGATTCTTTAATTTTCCGCCGGGATACGAAAGCCGCCGCTTTTGAAGTTAAGCTGCGTTATTTCCTTATACGTATCCGATGTATCAAAATTATATTTAGGTACGCTGGCGTTCAAAAGTGGATGGAGATGTTTCAACGGTAATATTAAGGCATTACGGTCGACATCTATCCATGCACTTTTAAACGCCACTGTACATACCTACCTTTTTTTACCTTTAAAAAACTAATTGAAACAGTCGATTTCTCCCAAAGATATTTTATTTGGAATAATTTATTAACTATGTACCTAAACTTCGATATCTTATAATTTTTTTAAAGCATACATTTTCAAGAAATACCTGTGGTAGAATTCCTAGCACAGCAACCATAGACTAGGAATCCTCTAGAGCGAGTTTAGAGCAATTATTTCATGCAACCAATGACGCCAAAAATGCGGGGGTGCGCGGGACGAGGTGAGTGAAGTCCCGTGCCGTGATTGGTCCGTTCAAAGACACGGACGTCACACAAAGGCTCTTTCGACTCGAACATGGAGTAAAACTACCGTATGCGTGGCAATGCTCAGTCTGGAGGATGTTTTGTCTGTGACAGCAACCCACGAAATGGAAATGGAATACTTTGCCAAGTTTCATTCGTTTGAGTTGGCATTTTATTTCCGTATCGCAAGAGTTGCAGGCTACTTTGATTGAAAATTATAAACTTTGACTAAGTTTGCATAAGTAAATACCGTCACCATGGACATTTATACATAGTACCTACCTCATCATCATCATCATCTCAGCCATAAGACGTCCACTGCTGAACATAGGCCTCCCCCTTGGACCTCCACTCGTACCGGTTGGAAGCGATCCGCATCCAGCGTCTTCCGGTGGCCTTAACAAGGTCGTCCGTCCATCTTGTGGGTGGACGTCCTACGCTGCGCTTGCTAGTCCGTGGTCTCCACTCGAGCACTTTTCGACCCCATCGGCCATCTTCTCTGCGCGCAATGTGGCCTACCTACTGATCGATATGTCGGCGGCCGATCGTAAGATCAGGCAGATCGTAATGTTCCAGTGTAATGTTTTGATGATAGTCACATTAATCAAAGATATAGGTAGGATAGGTTCGTTAGGGTGCTTCAGATGCCCTAAGGGCAAACTGCCCAGAAATAGGAGCCCCGCGTAGCGGGGCTCCGTCGACTCAGGGAACGAGTCAACGATTTTCAGGTTTCACGATATGCCTAGGAATTTCACGATATGCCTGATCTTATGATCGGCCGCCGACAAATGCATAACTAAAGGTTGCCTGGAAGAGATTGCTCTTTAGCGATTAAACCGTCTGTTGTCTGCCTCTATCTTTAATAGGTCAGTAAATGAATGCTCAAAAAATGTTGTAGAGGGAAATGCTAGGAACACAATTTTTGACTCCGTAACTTTGTTTAGACTAGTTAGGAGGTGAACATATCAAAAGTCCCCGGCTGTAGCCCCGGTGCTGCGGGGTAGAGGGGGGTAAGAAGGTCGAATTTTTCGGTTTTTCATTGATATCTTGGAAACTTTGCATCTCAGCGACATGACTACTAAGACAAACCGAAAGCTCATAAAATTAGTTACAAGTTTTATCAAGTCAAGTTTTTCGATATCTTGAATAGTTTTTGAGATACCCGCTCTTGAAAGTTTATTTAGGGATTTTAATTTTATCTTGATATCTACATCAGTGATGCTGTTAGGCCATGTTTGGTATCATTTTCGTATAAATCGGGGGTGCTGAATTCATTTATGGTATCACATTGACACTATTCCGAAGTAAAACCAAAATTAAAAAAAATATATTTTTAAAAATCCCTCTTCACGCTTAAACCGCTGAACCAATTTCGTTGAAATTTTGTATAGAAATAGTTTCAGTCTCGACACAGGACATAGGATGGTTTTTATAAGCAAAAGCATCTTTTGAGGATGTGAAAAGTGGGGTGGAAGTTTGTATGAGGAGTCAATAACCGCTGAACCGGTTTAGGTGAAATTTAGGATGGTACACATCTGTGATTTAGATGAAAATGATACCTAACATGACTTCAAACCTTACCTTAAGCAGTATTTACCTCAGGAATTCAGTTTCGTCGACGAAGTTGAATTCCTCCCATACTCCATTTCACAACTTTAAAGGATGATTATTGAGATAAAAAGTATCTTATGTCCTGTCTTGGGACTCGAAATATCTGTATACCAAATTTCAATTAAATTGGTTGAGCGGTTTAAGCGTGAAGAGGAATTTAAAAAAAAAGGTATTTGTTTAAAGTTTATATGTTTTTTCTAAGGAATGGTGTCAATGTGATACCAAAAATGAATTCAGCACCCCCGATTTATACGAAAATGATACCAAACACGGCCTAGCAGCTTCACTAATGTAGATATCAAGATAAAATTGAAAGCCCTAAATAAACTTTCAAGAGCGGATATCTCAAAAACTATTCAAGATATCGAAAAACTTGACTGAATAAAACTTGTAACAAATTTTATCAGCTTTTGGTTTGTCTCAGTAGTCATGTCGCTAAGACGCAAAGTTTCCAAGATATTAGTGAAAAACCGAAAAATGAGACCTTCTTTCCCCCTCTCCCCCCCAGCACCGGGGCTACGGCCGGGGACTTTTGATATGTTCACCTCCTAACTAGTCCAAACAAAGTAACCGAGTCAAAAATTGTGTTCCTAGCATTTCCCTCTATAACTTCTTATTTCTTGGCCTATAATCAATTGTTTTTCTTTAAGCTTTATCTTTTACAGAGGTGTGCCAATAAAGAGTATTCTTTTTTAGAGTTCCGTACCCAAAGGGTAAACCGGGATTCTATTACTAAGACTCCGCTGTCCGTCCGTCCGTCCGTCTGTCTGTCACCAGGCTGTATCTCACGAACCGTGATAGCTAGACAGTTGAAATTTTCACAGATGATGCCACTATAACAACAAATACTAAAAAGTACGGAACCCTCGGTGGGCGAGTCCGACTCGCACTTGTCCGGTTTTTTTTAACCGACTTCCAAATCTCAAAAGGAGGAGGTTATCAATTCGGTTGTATGTTTTTTTATATCTGTTACTCTATATCTCCGTCATTACTGGACCGATTTTGAAAATTATTTATTTTATGTGAATACAGATTCGTCCCGTTTTTGTCAAAACCAAGTTCTGATGATGGGATCCACGAGGAATCGAGGGATCTTCTCAAAGCTTAAAGACATACATAATTATAGTGACATTTGTGTTTGAACCAACAAATCAAGCATTTACATTAAAAAATGTGACATTTGATGAAGTGGAATTGATTATCAGAACGAAACTCTTGACATGGCTCAACTTTGGCAATTTGTCCTCTTCGTTATGTTTGTTAAGCAAGTTAAGTTTTTAAGCCACATTTATGTCAAGCTCGAGTTCTGAACATGGGATCCATGAGCAATCGAGGAGACTCCTAAAATGTCAGTCATGATGCGTATAGAGATTTTTGTATTTTCATTAGAAAATCAAGCATTTTCATTAAATACACCTGCTAATTTAAAGTTTCTTTTAATACGAGTACAGTTGTCACCTGAACGTCACCAATACGTGTAGTTAAATAATTAAAATTAGAATGTTACGAGTAACACCTATTTTAAGATGGAAAACCTCAGAAAATCTTTGTAGGTATATTCCATTAAAATTCAAGAATACAAAATAAATAATTTGAAAAACTTAAACTGTTTCAACGCTAAACTTTACATCATTACGCAAAGTTCTGACACTTAATTAAATTTCAGATTTTGAAATACTAAAAGCTTCTGCAAAAGTGTTAAATCCCAAGCTTAGAGCTTATAGCGTTTCGAAAAACATTTCTAGAAGCATTTTTAACGGAAAATAACTACTTACTATCACGCCTGAGCCGCAGATTATTTAATTAAAAATGTTTATTATTATTTGTTTCTTTGTTGCATACAATTAACACTTACTATACAGTTCAATCTAACATGCTAATTGGAATTACTTACATTTACATTGGTATATTGTTTTTTTTAGCTTTAGTTAATTTTAGTTTAATATTCATTTTATTTCAAAACTAAAAAACTAGTGCCTACGTCAAATCATGGGATTAGTTGTCAAGCGGACCCCAGGCTCTCATGAGCCGTGGCGAAATGCCGGGATAACGCGAGGAAGAAGAAGATTCATTTTATTTCAAAATGTCTATTATGTGTGGTACCTATATGTCAAAATGAATACCTAATTAAAGAATTATATTATAAATTGATTTAGAATTAAACAAAACAATATTATACAAAATGTCAAGATATGTGTCTGAATGGTGTCAATTAATTACCATACGTCTCGCTAGGCGTCAATAGTAACGATCGTCAAAGTACGATCGAAATGCACGATAATTGAACGACATCATTTAGATGTCAGTGTACGTTAGAGTATTAAAAATGCCATTTTATATAGTATTTCTTTGTGTGGTCTATCTACTTTATATTATTTAATCTACGTCCATCGTTCCAAGCTCAGCGGATATGTAAAGATTACTGAGCACCCAAACAATAGGATGAAGCACGATTAACATTTTTTAGGGCCGACTTACCGCTTTGAAAATATTTAAAGTTGGGTTTGGTTTAGGATCATTATTTCAATAGTCTCAATTTTGCTCAGACGCAAATTTACAAACTTTGACAGAGAAACACTATTTTTTCAAGCCAGGAAATTGTTGGTATTAGATATACTAGAAGAAGATGAGCAATATTTTCTGCAAATGACATAACAGCTTAAAACTGCCGATGTAATGATTTTTCAGAAACTTATAAATACGAGAGTACCTACCCTAAGTTTTTCGAGGTAGGCTTTCATGATATCTCATAAAGTTATAAGCATGGCAATCTTAATAAAAAGTAGAGATGCCACGAATATTCGGCAACTATTCGGTATTCAGCCTATTTGGCCAGTTTGCGAATAGTAGCCAACATTCGGCCGAATACCGAATATCTGTTGCACCTAGCTAAAAAGAAAAATTTCACAAAAAAGTTATCAAAAACTAGGTATATTGAATATGTATTTAAAAATTTTCTTGGAAAGTGGTTAAATACGAAGGCACGTGTTTGAGTATTTGTTGATTCCAAAATATTCTATTATTATCATGGATCTGATTTGATTGACTCTAACTACATTCATTAATTCTGTTCAACATAAAATAATTATATCTGCAAACGTTGTGCTTTGTTGGGGAACAGTTTCCGTAATAATTGTAACTCTAAATCTTAGCATGTCATGCCGAATAATCGGTATTCGGCCAAATTCGGTAATCGGGGCATCTCTAAAAAAAGCAGTCTTAACACCAGCAAAAAATGACCAAACCAGGAAAATTGTGTAGACAATAATTTTATTATTATTTACGTTGCGAACAATTTAAAGTGAGTAATATTCGTTAAACGCCCGGAATCCATCTTGAACGAGCATTACAATTTAGATCTTAACGAGTTTCCCGAAAATTTCCAACTTTTCCCCAGTTTCCTCATTCCCGTAATCATCATTTGGTTCTTTATATATTTCGAGTTGAAGTATGATTAATTATTTAATGTTACAAAGCTATCACTTCAAATAAAAGGCAACTGACAATAATGATGAGCTTTGTGCGTGTTTACCTAAGGGTGGTATTCAACCTGTCCAATCTATTTCTGTACATTACGTCTCAATCTCTCATTAAGCAAAATGTGAGACGCAAATACACATTGGACCAATATATTGGACAGATGGAATACCACCCTAAGCCCTGTTTTCTAGAACCGAAAACAATGATAATGCGATTGGCCAATTAAATAACCCACCATTCTGTTTTATGTGCAAAGTTTCTACACAATTTTTTATCATGCTAACACGTCTGCGAGCGATACTACAATTTGTTTATAGTAAAAGAAAAATTTAAAAATTCACCAGCTCCGGCAAGACTCGAACTTGCGACCATCGGAACACTGGTCCAATCGCTACTACCAACAGAGCTACGGGAGCTCAAGAGTACGGATATGATGGTCGTTCTTGTCTACGTGACAGGGTGATAAAACGGTGTCCGTCACTTTCTATCCCACGGTGTTAGAAAGTGACAGTTATTTTATCACGTGGATAAAGATGGATAAAGCCATCCATAATACGCAGGCAGAAGTGTGGTGTGCAAATCTATCCATTACTACCCTTAATCCTTATACGCCACCCTATCCTTATCCTTATATGCCCAGTTCACATGTATTCCAGCGGCATTCCAGATTAGTGATCGAATCCAGCGCACTGGAATGCTACATGGAATAATGTGAACCAGCATTGGAATATAATCATTACAGTAAACATTCCAGTCCAGTGATTGGAATGATGGTCAACTTTTGATTCCAGCTCGCCCAATCTAGCGCCACTGTATATAATGTAGACCGTCAATCCAGTGCTGGATTAAACGTTAATAAGTTTTTGGCAAAAATTTCATTTTTGGTACAAGCTTTTATCGCTAACTGTACTTTTCTTACGATAAACAACTAATACCTACTCCTCGAGATAATTCTAAAAACCCCTAACACAATTAGATTGCGTTGTTTCATCACAGAGTTACTATTGGCCAGCTCCTGTCTCCATCATCAGATCAGCTCGATGGTACCATAATATTGCATTGTCATCCGATTTATACATGCATGCAAAATTTCAGTTCAATCGGAAACCGGGAAGTGGATCAAATTTAGCTTGCAAGATTTGATTACAGACCGACAGAGAGACAACAGTCAGGTGAAACTAAATAAAAGCTTGTAAAATAGTGAAAATGTATTGCGTTTTTGGTAACAGTCTCCATAATTTCACTGGATGATGAAAATGACTGGAATTAATGTGAACGATTCGATCCAGTTCAGTAATGGATTTGATCACTATAATGGAATGCTACTGGAAAAGATGTGAACGGGGTATTAAGGATGACTCACGTTAGACCAGGCCAGGGCCGGGCCGGGTCGGAGCTTCCGGCGCTTCATTTTCTATGGAAAGCATAACAACGCTATCACCGATCAGCTGTTATAGAAAATCATCATCATCATCATCATTTCAGCCTATATACGTCCCACTGCTGAGCACAGGCCTCCTCTCATGCGCGAGAGGGCTTGGGCTATAGTCCCCACGCTAGCCCAATGCGGATTGGGGACTTCACATACACCTTTGAATTTCTTCGCAGATGTATGCAGGTTTCCTCACGATGTTTTCCTTCACCGAAAAGCTAGTGGTAAATATCAAATGATATTTCGTACATAAGTTCCGAAAAACTCATTAAATAGAAAATACGGAACCCTAATGACACGTCGGACGCCTCGGCCCAGTCTAGCGTGAGTCATCCTTTACGGCTCGGCCACGACATTGAGCGACTTGCGACGGCGGCAGCGATAACCATTGATTGGAGCGAAAGGTCCGATCGCTGTGTCACGCTCCAAACTATGGTTATCGCTCACGCCGTCGCAAGTCGCTCGATGTCGTGGCCGAGCCGTTGCGCGTGTTTCGTCAGTCATTAGTGTCATTGCTAAGATTTACAACAGTTGCATTGTGATCCGCTAATTTAGTCCATAGTCAATTAGGAAACATACCGTATGCCTCAATCACGTTACGTACGGCTACAACGCATGCATGCAATTTGCATGCATATTGCGGATTCATGCGGCATTGTTGTCTTCAGTATTTCCCTGAGGTATCCTAAATTATGTAAGCTAACAGTCAGTGAACAGTACAATGAGCAATGATGAATAATCTGCTAATGCGGAATTCCTTTGTAGTGTAATCATAGTCTGTCAAGCCATTTCCGTCAGAAAAGAGCGGCAAATTTAAAAATTGTAGGCGCGAAGGGTTATTGTCTCCCAGAATTTTGAATATCGCGCCTTTTCTACTGACAAAGTTGTTTGACTAGCTATATTAATAATACGGCTAAGTATACGTTACGACTAATTTCTTAAAAATGGAAAGTATAAATTATGATCACACACAAAAAATCTATGATGGCTGAAACACTATCGTAGCTTTCGGTTTGGACATTGGAAAAATCGGCTATTTATGTGCACTGAATTACGTAAATACTATTTTTTTATTATAAGAACGCTTGTTAAAAAAAGGAAATTGGAAAAGAAAAATATTTAACACATACTTTTTTGACGGAACAATATACATGTTTTCAATTAACCCGTGCATCGCCGCAAATTTTAACGAGACAAGCAAGAATAGCGTTATTATCAAAAGACGGGAGAGATTTCGTAGCCAAACCCTATACATTCCGTTCCTTGACAAGTTAAGCCCATCTAGATAGTCTATGCGTCCTACGTTTTTCAGTAGGGGAGACCGAGGTAAGTTTTAACAGAGGAAAGTTGTGACATTGTCGATTTTTTGGAGTCTAATAACTGTTAGCAAGCTCGCAACAGCGTTTGTTAGCTCGTAACTTGAACAAAAAATCAACGATGTCACAACTCTCCTCCGTCACAACTCACCTCGGTCTCGGGACTACAGTGGTGTCCGTCCATATCAGTCATCAGGATATTGCTAATGCGAGTAGATATTCGCAATTATTGGCGTATTAACAACTGTTGGTATTGAAAAACACAAGTAAATATTCAAGAAATAACAATAGCACTGCAACGCAGCAAATTAAGTCAAAGTGTTCTTGGTTTCACACAGGAATTCAGTTTGCAGCTTATCGGCGCTGCATTGCTCAGCTGCAGGCAATTACAATATCAATAGCGATGTCCAGGATAATTGACATTTTCTTGCGGGATACATAAATACACAGGGTGTCCCAGAATTCGACGTCAAGCCGTAAACGGATGATAGACCAAGTCATAACAGTTATCATAAAAATACAAAAAAAAATCCAACTCATGTTCTTTAAAAATTATGGTCACTTTAAAAATTCACAAAAAAATCCACACCCTGTAATTATTCAAGATTACACAATAATAAAAAAATTAGAATAAATTATGGAATTTGTAGTAACAAGAGTTAAAGAACCATTACAGGGTATGGATTTTTTAGTGAATTTTTAAAGTGACCATAATTCTTAAAAAACATGAGTTGGATTTTTTTTTTGTATTTTTATGATAACTGTTATGACATGGTCTATCATCTGTTTACGGCTTGAAGTCGAATTTTGGGATACCCTGTATACTTACAGTACTTACTGTAGGTATCTCACACCTGAGGATGCCGAAGACCGGGCAAAGTAGAGAAGACTGAACAGGAAAGTGGACCCTGGCGCTAGGCCGGGAAAACGCTAGATTGATGAAGAGTACTTACTGTAGGTAGGTACCATAAATACCATACCATAAAAATACCATACCATTAAGGTACCATAAAATTCTTTAATATGTAGGTAGGTACGGTCCACAGAATAGGAATCCTCTAGACCGAGTTTAGAGCAATAAAATTATTTCATGCAAGCGATGATGCCAAAAATGAAGGGGGTGTGCGGGACGAGGTGAGCGAAATCCCGTGCCGTGATTGGTCCGTTCAAAGATACGGACGTCACACAAAGATACTTTCGACTCGAATATGGAGTAAAATTACCGTATGCGTGGCAGAGGGGGGTGACAATTATGAAAGTCGCTAGGGACCTCATACTATTGACACTGTGACAAGGTACTAAATGGGTCATAATTAATTTAAAACTTTCGATTGTATTCAAATGATAACCGTTACAAAAAATTAGATCTTATACCCGTACCATAAGTCATTGACAGTGACAATACTGACATATACACCAACGTCTGCGGAATTTACTTTATATACATACATCTCGCTCGCATTAATATGTTAGTACGAGCGAGACGCAAAGAAAGTAAGTTACGTTCACGCTAGCGATTATGTCAGTGTGAAGCTGTTGGCAGCCACACTTAGCAGTTCGCAATTATCTCAAAGCAACGTCGCAACAAAAACTATATACTTACACCCAAAATAGAAACTGATTTCATAACCGCTGACATTTCAGCGTCTTAGCTAGTGTAAATGCAAATATCACAAAGTGCTTTCAGCTCAGAATTGTTTGAACCGGCTTTGGACCCGCTCGTGCGACTAGCGACTTGCAATACGCTGTTCTGCCACGCGAAACAGAACCTTAATGCCGCATGATTTGCTGCTGTCATAGTCAGATACTCCCTTTTAGTATGTGCGATAGTTTTGGAGTCGTTGCTCTTGTCCAACTCGGAGTAAACATGAGCTCACTCGAACTAAACTTGCATATAAGTAAATGCTTACAATTTGAACTCTATCCTTTTGAGAATAGGGATAGCATGAACTATTTAGAACGCATTTGAACTTGCGAAATTGAACGGGCAATTGTGGAGAGAAATTTTTATGAAATACCAAAAACGTTCGCTCTTTGCAGCCACTTGGATTTGAAACTTTGCCGAGCGTTTCAGTGAAAAATGTAGTCTGGATTTCCATAATGAAAACAATATTATAACATGAGCATATAAGAATTTAATTCTACACTTTTTTTTACTTCAATTTAAGATAAAACTTGACAGTGCAAACAAAACAAACACGTATTAAGTAATATGTCTATAAAAATGTGTTTTAATTAACAAATCCGTTATACATAGTATGATACAATAATAAACAAAGGAATACAAAGACAAAGTAAATTGGTACCTACACCACAGGGCGGACACGCCATACATCGAAAATCATTTGCGTTTATATGTGTGCACGGCACGTCTGTACACGCGTCATTGTGTGAGTAAGTGGCTTAGGGCTGACTCTTGCGGCGCGCGGGGAAGGCGAAGCCGAGGTTTGCCGAGGCCGGCCGAAGGACACGACGAGCGGCCCGCTGCGTTGCATAATTCGACCGAAATACGTAAAAAAACAAAATATAGGTTTATGTTTTATTTCGCTCCAATTGTTGAATTGGCTTTGTCAGTTTATAGTCCTGCACGTACTTGGACTTTCAACACGCCATTATTAAATGTACCTTATTGTTGATGCCTATTGATTATTTTATATAACATACATAATTATTTCTTAAATTCTTAAAATTAAATTAAAAATCAAACGCGAATGTCCCGCGACCAACAAGTTCTTTTTTGTGAAAAGAGTGTTAAACTAAAAATAAAACATTTACGAGGAATATTTGTGTAGAAGGTCTAGTTACCTTAGGTACTTTAAATATTAAATGTTGGCTTAACATTCACAAATTCAACGAACGGGTTTTAATTCATATGATATTATTATTTTTACGCAAAAGTATAGCCTTATTTACTGATACATATTTCGTCTCTTTGGAAAACTATATTATTATTCATTTCTACAATAAGTAGGTATCCGTACTACCCGTACCTACATCGCACAATGCACCGGCATTTTGAACGTTGCGTCATCGCGTCGCGGCGTCGCTAGCCGAACTGAGCGTACGTCAGGAGTCCGTCAGAACTCAGTCGCGGGGCGAGGTAATCCGAGTCGGGGCGGGGCGGTGCGTGTCCGTTCTGTATGATAATACTATTACTTATTCTGTGCCTACACTATTCTGGTAACTAAGTTCTTAAGCGCTAGTAACGTTTGACGATCAAGTTACCACAATATGTAAAGCTCTTTAGGGCCTTCATCTACGAGTAATTTAGTGAAATAAATGGGGTTTTATTTAACGAAAATAATATAAACTTAATACTTAAGTACCTTATAAAATAAAATAACTAAAACTAAACCTAACCGGGACGACTTAGACGCCTTCATCAGTGGCTGGCCGGAGAAGGCACTACAGCGGGAGTTATGGAAATCAGGGGGAGAGGCCTTTGCCCAAATAAAAATCCCTAAAACCTACCTTCTAAGCCTAGGCCCCTCGGCATGGTGCCCATCGCACAGGCAGCATTCCCGCGCTGTATAGCGATGGAAATCCTTTGCGCGAGAAAGCTGCCCGCGCGAGTGTCTCCTGTTGCCTCCCGTAACCGCTTACCAAGCTCCTTTAGTTATTTAGTTGTCTATATCGGATCTATTGATTATTTTCTAATAATTCTCGCTCTTAACCCTTTATAAGGAATTAAGGTGTCAAGAATCATGCAAAATTGAACTATATCACTTTGAAATAAAGTTCAAATTCAAGTGGGAAATATATTCCCTCTGCCTTATAAAGGCTTAAGTGTCTTAAGTTTAAATTATACCTGTCGCGTGGAATGATGGTCTCTATGAAAGTATTTTTGGGATATGAAGTAGCTGTCACGTTAAACATTTGTTATACCTAAGTTTTATGGATAATTATTAATTATTACATTATTAATTTAAAAAAAAATTTATCAACGGCTAGCCTTCTGGAATCTGAGCACCTTGTCCGTTGACGGCGATTGAGGCCAAGTTTTTTATCTGTAGGTTTTTAAGTTTTAATATGTTTGTTTATTTCTTTCTTTGTTTATATATTTAAGTAATATAAATACGACAAAGAGCAATTACATATGTATATTTCGATTTGTATATTTCGATCACATCTTAGATTTCTATAAAAATTGGTATGCTGGTAAAGTACATGAAGCTGAACAACTTCCACCATATTTCCCAAAATGTCCCAGAAAGTTTCTAGGAAACATTCCTTTTATGTTATCAGATTTCCCTACACATTTTATTACAACAAAATTCGAATTTAAGCTGTTGTGAGACATACTAACATTGAATAATTTTAAAACAAGTGAGTCTAAACCGTAAAATTATTCAATACAACAAAATTGTAAAAAATAGGTACATTGTTTTTTTTTTCTCATTTGAACTTGTGGACTATAGTAGTATCATTGAACTTAGTTGGGTAGTATGTATGTATGTATGTAGAAAATAGGAAAATCGTTGTAACATTGTTACTCCCGAGATTCGAGAATAGCTCTCGAGGGGTCGAAGTCCGCTCAAATCTCATGATAGATGGCATTCATATTAGTGGAACCTCGATAAAACGAAATCCTCTTTATTTGCAACTAGTTCTGCCCGCGACTTTGTCTGCGTGGAATCCTCATTACCATCAGATAATGAGGATTGATAAAAACTACCCTAGGTCGTTTCCCGTACCAAATTTTATCTAAATCTGTTCAAAGGTGTAAGCGTGAAGAAGTAACAGACAGACAGGCAAACACACTTTCGCCTTTAAGTATAATATTAGTTTGGATGGATCGAATAAAATGAGATTTGAATTGCGATTTTTGATTTCAAGCTTCCAAAAATACAATCCTATAAATCGGAAATCTAACTTATATTATTTTAATAAGCGAACGATATTTTATTATTCGTGCCAATTTACCATTTATCCATTCATAAATTTTGAAATAATTACGTTTACCTCTGTTAAAAATTAGTACATAGGTATTTAATTAACCGGTCAATAACTATCTGATACCTATGTAAATATGTACCTACATAAATTACCATTAGGTATAATATAAACTTTATTTATACCTACCTCTATATTTAGAAGTAACTTTAATAATATGTATGTATAAAATCTAAATCGATCAAATACGATGAAAACTTGTGAAATGCCAAAACCAAATGATTCCTTAGATCCGTATTGTTAAGGTTCCATTATTATACCTACTTTATTTTAAACATTAACTCAAAATCGCGTCCAAGTTATGAAAGCCAAATACCCCCCGTCGATCAGAATAAATTGAAGATCTGTCACACTCTGACGAATCGCCTAAGCGACCTTTAAAAATCCTTTTTCGACAGTCCTGAATTCCCTACGAAAACCTTTTTAAAGGTACCTCCGATTCAAGGTCCATATTTAATTACAAACTCTTGTTTAACTTCGTTTGTGTAGTTACCTTGTGTGTTTGTTTAGGTCAAATCTTGGGAGGCAATTTTGACCCAGTTAATTTGATTCGTAGTTTTCGAACTCCGGAGTAGGTGTAAGTTAACAGTTCCTGCAGACTGTAAATAACCATATTAACATCCTTACAAACAAGATTACTGTTTTATTAGAAGTATTAGAACAAATTAAATTATTTTCTGAAAATATTTTTATTTGTTTTTAACTACTACCTATATAATATACAAACTGAAATAAATGTCATATACTTACTAACAAAAAGTGACCAAGGCCTCCAGTGCCCATGATTTCCTTCACCGAAAAGCGATTGGTTATCAAATGATTTCGTATATTTGTATACTCCATTGACAGTCCAAGTCTTCAGCGATTTTGATAGCACACGTAGTGAAAATGTTTCAATATTTCAAAGAGGCTGAAATATTCCAAAGAATCATCAGTCTAAGTTATAATCCCCATAACGTTCGCTCCCTGTATAAACAAGGAAATAAAGGTTTACTCTTAACAATTGCGGGAAAACTCCAAAAAAATGGTCTGTTCAAATATAATGTAAAGGGATATCCCTTTGAAATAAAGTTCAAATTCAAGTGGGAAATATATTCCCTCTGCCTTATAAAGGCTTAAGTGTCTTAAGTTTTAATTATACCTGTCGCGTGGAATGATGGTCTCTATGAAAGTATTTTTGGGATATGAAGTAGCTGTCACGTTAAACATTTGTTGTACCTAAGTTTTATGAATAATTATTAATTATTACATTATTAATTTATTAAAAAAAAATATTTAACGGCTAACCTTCTGGAATCTGAGCACCTTGTCCGTTGACGGCGATTGAGGCCAAGTTTTTTATCTGTAGGTTTTTAAGTTTTAATGTGTTTGTTTATTTCTTTCTTTGTTTATATATTTAAGTAATATAAATACGACAAAGAGCAATTATGTATATTTCGATTTGTATATTTCGATCACATCTTAGATTTCTATAAAAAATGGTATGCTGGTAAAGTACATGAAGCTGAACAACTTCCACCATATTTCCCAAAATGTCCCAGAAAGTTTCTAAGAAACATTCCTTTTATGTTATCAGATTTCCCTACACATTTTATTACAACAAAATTCGAATTTAAGCTGTTGTGAGACATACTAACATTGAATAATTTTAAAACAAGTGAGTCTAAACCGTAAAATTATTCAATACAACAAAATTGTAAAAAATAGGTACATTGGTTTTCTTTTCTCATTTGAACTTGTTGACTATTATAGTAGTATCATTGAACTTAGTCGGGTAGTTTTACGGTAACTAAGTTGACAAGTGAATTTCGAAACCTTCTCATTTATCCACAAAATCCAATCAGCTGCGAACGTCACTGCCACTGTAGCGATTTCGGTTAAAAAAGAAAATCGGAAAATCGTTGTAACATTGTTACTCCCCAGATTCGAGAATAGCTCTCGAAGGGTCGAAGTCCGCTCAAATCTCATGATGGATGGCATTCATATTAGTGGAACCTCGATAAAACGAAATCCTCTTTATTTGTAACAAGTTCTGCCCGCGACTTTGCGTGGAATCCTCATTACCATCAGATAATGAGGATTGATAAAAATTACCCTAGGTCGTTTCCCGTACCAAATTTTATCTAAATCTGTTCAAAGGTGTAAGCGTGAAGAGGTAACAGACAGACAGACAAACGCACTTTCGCATTTAAGTATAATATATTAGTTTGGATGGATAGAATAAAATGAGATTTGAATTGCGATTTTTGATTTCAAGCTTCCAAAAATACAATCCTATAAATCGGAAATCTGACTTATATTATTTAAATAAGGGAACGATATTTTATTATTCGTGCCTCGTGCCAATTTACCATTTACCTATTCACAGATTTTGAAATAATTACGTTTACCTCTGCTAAAAATTAGCTTATTATTTATTTATTAACCGGTCAATAACTATCTGATACCTATGTAAATATGTACCTACATAAATTACCATTAGGTATAACATAAACTTGATTTATACCTACCTCTATATTTAGAAGTAACTTTAATAATATGTATAAAATCTAAATCGATCAAATACGATGAAAACTTGTGAAATGCCAAAACCAAATGATTCCTTAGATCCGTATTGTTGTGGTTCCATTATTAATATTATACCTACTTTAATTTTTAAACATTAACTCAAAATCGCGTCCAAGTTATGAAAGTCAAATACCCCCCGTCGATCAGAATAAATTGAAGATCTGTCACACTCTGACGAATCGCCTAAGCGACCTTTAAAAATCCTTTTTCGACAGTCCTGAATTCCCTACGAAAACCTTTTTAAAGGTACCTCCGGTTCAAGGTCCATATTTAATTACAAACTCTTGTTTAACTTCGTTTGTGTAGTTACCTTGTGTGTTTGTTTAGGTCAAATCTGGGAGGCAATTTTGACCCAGTTAATGTGATTCGTAGTTTTGGAACTCCGGAGTAGGTGTAAGTTAACAGTTCCTGCAGACTGTAAATACCCATACAAACATCCTTACAAACAATATTACTGTTTTATTAGAAGTATTAGAACAAATTAAATTATTTTTTGAAAATATTTTTATTTGTTTTTAACTACTACCTATATAATATACAAACTGAAATAAATGTCATATACTTACTAACAAAAAGTGACCAAGGCCTCCAGTGCCCATGATTTCCTTCACCGAAAAGCGATTGGTTATCAAATGATTTCGTATATTTGTATACTCCATTGACAGTCCAAGTCTTCAGCGATTTTGATAGCACACGTAGTGAAAATGTTATTTATACATCATAATTTAATCTCGCATATTCATCCCAATATTTCAAAGAGGCTGAAATATTCCAAAGAATCATCAGTCTAAGTTATAATCCCCATAACGTTCGCTCCCTGTATAAACAAGGAAATAAAGGTTTACTCTTAACAAATGCGGGAAAACTCCAAAAAAATGGGCTGAACAAATATAATGTAATTTCTGAAAAAAATCCCTTCCAGAACATTTACCGTGTTCTAATGGGTATGAAAAATGAAAGACTACGGTAACAGTTTTCCTTTTTCTAATTTACTGCGTTCATTCGCATTCTTTCTACTTAAATGTACGTTGTGTACTTGCTTTTGTAAGGTATTCTTTATAAGACATTCCTCATTGCGCGCTTTTGAAGTATAAATAACTGGAAATGTGGAGCCGTTTTAGCTTAATACTACGTTATACGCCAACATTAATTTAGCCTCTATTGGATACGAGTACACTAATCATTAAATCATCTATCATCGAGAACTCGCATGCGAGTTTTATTTCATTGCGGGTTTTGATCGGTCGGTTGAATTGGACGTAACAGTCCGCAAATAAACTAAAATCAGATGCGAGTTCGCACGCCGTCTAAATTTGCCCTTACGAAGCGCCACCTTCTTCTTCTTCTTGATCGGGACACTCTTGACAGAGCGGTCGTGGTCATCATTGGAAGTCTCCCTTTGTGACACGTTAGATGGCTCGCCTCCACTCCTCCCTGACGGCTGCGCGTTTAGCGTATTCGTGCAAGGGGCCGTCCATTGCTGCCTTTATTTGGTCCGTCCACCTCATGGGCGACCTTCCTCGCGCTCGGGTACCTTCTACTTTGCCCTGCACCACCAGTCGCTCTATGGATACATCTCCACCTTGCACTCGCCACCTTGCACCCGGTTAAGAGCCAGCAGGAGTGGTCATTTCTCCATACAAACGTACTCCTCGTTTTCCTCCGTGGTTTTTGAAGCTAGAGCAATGATTTTTTCAACACAGATTAATATTGTCAATATCTGTGTCGGGCCGTTTTGCTTTTTTTGATATTTTTGTTTTAAGGCGCTAGAGCCCTTCAAAAATGGCCAAAATGGCCTAATTGACTATGCCGCAATGAGAGGCGTGGCATTCAAAACTGATATCAATTAGCCAAAAAAACAAAACGGTCCGACACAGATAATTTCATAATGATTTAGATTTTCAAATTTGGTTACGATTGGTTAAGTTTTGGAGGAGGAAACAGAGGAGTACGAAACCTCGATTTTTGAGATTTTTACGCAGGATTTTTCGCCTTGTCCTTATCGCACTACTTTTAGGTGCCGGTTCCGTTAGCGAGACGGGTATATTTACCTAAAATATTTAAAACTCAGCTCCTGTTTCGTCTTAAACCGCTAGGCCTACTTGCACCATCCCACTAACCCGGGGTTAACATAAAAGCAAAGTTTCTCCCAATTACTATAAAGCAATAATATTACCAAAGTAGGCCAGTGCCAGTCTATTAAATAATCTACTACCTCTCTAATTTAGTAACGCGAACCAATATCCTAATGGATCAATGATAGTTTAGTTTGTTACAAGACTTCCGAGGTTGTTAGGTAACATAATAATATTTGCTCGACATAGTTTCAAAATAGGGTTGTTTGGCAGGTATTAAAACTTTGACATAGCAGAGACAAATAAACACGCGTCAAAAGTATGTATCCTAAAAGATATATTTATGTTATGTCTACGAGTATGTTTCTAGATATTTTTTCGTGCCTCTGAAGCCAATGGTCCTGGGTTCGAATCCCGGTAAGGGCATTTATTTGTGTGACGAGCACAGATATTTATTTGTTCCTGATTCATGAATATTTCCTATATATTATTTAAGGTGGTTCGCTTTTCATACAAAATTCAATCAAATCTCATTAAGTAACTACACAGTATTAGTACACAAATATTTCCGCATTTATCTTCTTTCGAATATTCGTTTGCGCGAAATTAACAGGAAAACAATGTTTCATACAGAAATCATGCAAAAATCATAGTTAACTTTTCATCAATTTTACGTATGTGTGTGTCACAAATGTCGTGTACAGATACATTTGCGACGTTGCCATACCATTTCCGACGTTGCCGGGCTGACCACGGCTCGAATTTGGAGTGCCGTCATGTTTAGTGCAATTTTGTTGACACTGATATTTGACAGGTAGTTAATTGACCTAAGCGAGAAGTTCGTCAGCTTAGCTAAGAACTATCATGGCGTGTTATGCAAACAGTCGCTTTTTTGCTTGCAAACGGAAGATTCCCGGTTCGATCCCCAGTCATTGTATGCTGGAACATAACTTTTTGTATTTTTGTTACACCTACATTTCGTATTGTTTTTTATTTTCATTTAATTTTTCTTATTATCATAAATCGATTATTAAGTATAGGCTACACGTATTCTTTAATTTTTACAAAGATAATTAGAAATTATACTCTTCCTAATCTCTCTGATTTTTACAATCAGGACATCCTCACTGCAATAAAAACCGGGCAAGTGCGAGTCGGACTCGCGCACGAAGGGTTCCGTGCCATAATGCAAAAAAAAAACAAAAAAAGCAAAAAAAAAACGGTCACCCATCCAAGTACTGACCACTCCCGACGTTGCTTAACTTTGGTCAAAAATCACGTTTGTTGTATCACGGGAGCCCCATTCAAATCTTTATTTTATTCTGTTTTTAGTATTTGTTGTTATAGCGGCAACAGAAATACATCATCTGTGAAAATTTCAACTGTCTAGCTATTACGGTTCGTGAGATACAGCCTGGTGACAGACAGACGGACGGACGGACGGCCGGACAGCGAAGTCTTAGTAATAGGGTCCCGTTTTACCCTTTGGGTACGAAACCCTAAAAAGAAGTGTATAAAATTTCCTGTGGTTAAAAATAATGGATTTTGTCTATAAATGAAAAACACAATTATTACTATAGTTTGTTTTTTTTAGCATTAGAAATAAGGTAAACAATCTTGACGTGTCTTTTAATTGAAAAACACATTTTAAAAATAAGTTACGGCAAATATGTAACAATTATAAATCTAATACGATCATTTATATTCTTCTGCTTTCATAAGTAATCGTTTTTGATTTTGAAAAACCTGATAACACTGAGTATGTGGGGGAAGCGCTGCTGGCCTAGCGGAAAGCAATTCGGAGGTCGCGGGTTCTAACCCCGGCTCGTACCAATGATTTTTCGAACTTTTGTACGAAATAGCATTTGATACCTACCTATTTATACACCGATACCTATTTTTCGGTGAAAGAAAACAATGTGAGGAAACCGGACTAATCCAAATAAGTTTACTCTCTGGGTTGGAAGGTCAGGGCAGTCGCTTTCGTAAAAACTAGTGCGCATGCCAATTCTGGGATTAGTTGCCAAGCGGAGATTGAATATCTGGGAGACCGACCAAAGCTTACAAAACATAAAAACTCAAAAATGCGCGTTTTCTCATAGACCTAGCTAAGAGATCAAACCCCTTATAGCAAATTTCATCGAAATCGTTAGAGCCGTTTCTGATACCATCCAAATATATAAATAAATAATTATATATCTAATAATTGCTTGTTTAAAGGTAAGATAACACAAAGGAGAAACAAAAAGAAATTACCTACTCGCACCAGTCTTGAACCCCAATCCTCTTGCACGTATTTCCACGAACATACCGTTACGCTATTGCAACATACTTACGTTGTGTGAAATTGTCTACTACAAGGATCACGGAAACACTGTTTGCATGTGTGAGTAATAGTAGGAAAAAGCGTGACAGCAACACTCCGTCAAATTAAAAAGGTGGGTTTTGCACAATGAAGTATTCAATGTTTTATTTAATAGTTCAATATTTACTTAAAGAGTGCGCGAAACATACTTTTAAGTATACAAATACCAAGACCATTTCACAAAAAAATAAAATCTGAAATGTTGCAGAAGTGGTGCCATCTAGCGAGAGTTAAGTTTTGAGTAACCTAGGCGAACCACCTTAAGTATTTGTACTTATCCTTGTTTGAGTACCCACAACGCGTGAGCTTACCGTGGGAATTAGTTAATTTGTGTAAAAATGTCCTTATAATATATTTTTCACCACACCAGCTAGGAAAGGCTTACTTTGCACTTCAAAAACTGATAGCAAAGTTGCATTTTATTCACATATGTGAGACAAAGTAATCAAATGCAAATTTTGAGTTGATTTCTTATCTTTGCTGGTAGAAATGACTTTTAAATTATGATTTTGGATGATAAATTTTTAATTACATTCATTTGGATTTGATTTGGTTTGATTTTGTTTGATATTTTACATTTAATATTTGCTTCAGGTTGGTGTGGTGAAATATATTTTTTATATAGAACAACTAGGTGGCTTTGTTTTGGCGCGATTTAGTAAGTACTAACATTTCAATCAAATCTAATTTTATATATTTTATTACGTATGTAAAACATCGCACCACAACAGAGCTACAGTCTGATTGAAATTGTTAGCTTTCACCTCATTAATTATCCAACAACTTTACTCTTTTCTTTATGCGGAAGAAAAAAAAATTTACAATTTTGATTTCCATTAGCCCGGCCTATTTTTTCATAGAAGACGATAGAGGCACTTTTCTCGAAAGCGCTCGATCAACAAGTAGAGGGTTCTTCACGGGTCGGCTGTTTTAAGTGGCTCCAAGGTTATACAGAAATAAACGTTTAATAATATTTTCATGGAAAACTGGCATATTATCGTACGAGTAGGTTTAATACGCGTAATCGCTAATAGAGTGGATTCTGAAAATTTACAAGCTTCTGATTTGATGAAATTTTAATACAATGATATTATTAACCATCGACAACCATTTAGTAATTATAATATTATTAGTAAAATATATGTATGACATTCGCACACAAATACATTATGACAACACACAAAAATACTTATTTATACATATATTAATATTATTCATTCCATCGATTGGTATCGTCTTGGGTCGTCCCATTCGTTTTTCGTCAAGTTCTTAAGTTAGTCCTATTCTGCTTTCGTCACTCATTCTACATTCGTCACAATCGTCGGTGGCTTTCAATGTAGAATGAGTGACGAAAGCAGAATAGGACTAATTTAAGAACTTGACGAAAAACGAATGGGACGACCCAAGACGATACCCATCGATTCGGGCAGTCGGGAACATTATTTAATTCTTTTTTTTGCATTAGAAAAAAGGTAAACAATTTTAATTGAAAATCATACTAAAAAAATAATTCACAGCATATATGTAACAATTATAGATCTAATACAATCAAATATTCTTCTGCTTTCATAAGTAATAGTTACTGATTTTTAACGCTTACTTGCTTTCTAATGGTAAAAAAAAACGATAGAAATAAAGGATTTGATTTATTCTTGAACCCTCGCGACTATTCCCACTGATTTTATTCCACCAACCTTGTTCTCGAATCGATGCAAATAAATTGTGCGCACTATCCGTAAAAGAAGCGTTCCGTAAAATAAATTTATCAGGCTCGTCATCGCGTTTTACGACTGAGCATGTTTCGGTCCAAGAAGCTTATAAGACTGGAGGTTGCATGGAAAGATGATTCGAACTTACATATTTATGCCAATTTGATTCTTTATTTAAATATCACGAGGTGCACGTTATTAAGTATCCTAGTGATGTTATTAGCGTTAGACCAAGAAAAGTCTGCAACGATTTTGATAGCCCACGTAGTGCAAGTGTTATTTTAAACGTCAAACTTCTATGAAATTTATGATGTATAATAACACTTGCACTGCATGGGCTATCAAAATCACTGCCGAATATTCTTGCTCTAACTCTATCCTATTTTTTAAATTACAGGGGTACGGTATGTCAATTCCATACAATAAAGTATAATCGTGCAAAATTTTACTAAACTTAAACTTGTAATACAAATGGAAGTCCCCTTCTAACAAAAACTATTATTACAAGTATTAGGTACAAGTTACAAGCTTTTGAGAAAGGGGCAGCTGAGGTCTAGATGTAAGTTGACGGCCTTAACATCCGGCACCCTCGTTGAGCTCTGGCAACCAGGACTCGGAACCGGTTATTTTTAAATCCCAAAATAACCCAATACTTTTAATTATTTTATGCTCTTTACGTAGGACTGAATCATGTATTTAGGTAACAACTTCGTATTATTAGATTGTCTTATTAAAAAATTAAATAATAAACTAAAGCGAAAAATAACGTAATATACCGGTATTTTTGTATAATGAAAAAACCGGTTCCGAACCTTGCTGGCAACCTTACTCACCGGCAGGTACAGAACATTACTCTTTTATCTACTCAATGTATGTTTCATCTGATATTAACATCAGCAACATATATTGGCATTCATTTTGTTTCAAGTGGCATGAGTATCGAGGCTATCCGTCAGAACGATTGGCAATTAAACGTGTAGAAAAATACTGAGATCTTTCCGTCAACATTTGGCAATTTTTAAACATTTCATTTCCATCCATAGCCTCAAATTCTTGAATTTCTTACAACATCCAACGTTTTTGTATGCTTCATGTTCTGCCTGAACTTTATGGATGAATAGCGTGCCTTGGGCTTACGTAAATATACCCGTAAATCTCCGAGCGAGATTAAGAGTAATAAATATGCGACGACATTGCTGTTATTTTAAAATTTGACAGTTAGTTTCCATTCGAAAAATTTACACGATTTTTGCATTTCGGATTATTTACGCCTTTATTTTAACTCAAAATGTAGATAGACGATTTTTGAATTATTGCCGAAGTATCTAGGGGAAGCAGGGGTAATACCAGTCACCGGGTAATGGCGCTCACCTAAATAACTTGATATATCTAGCTCCTATGATCCCGGCATGCGGGTGAAAGGGAGCGGGGAGTGACGCTTGAACCAGTGGCAACGTGTCAGCAAGTCCGTGCGAAACACGTGAGACTGAGAGTCGTTTGTTTGTTTCGAGCTCCTTCGATCTAATTTTTCGCTAGATATTTTTGTGGGGAAGTTGGAATTCTGCAAACTTTTACGTTGCGTGCCCGATTGTTTGGATCGTTAAGCTATTCAAGTTCAAGGCCTAGTTGATATTATTGAACAATATTATGCGTAAAATTTTAAATTTCAATTTTTATACAAAACGGCCGTTTGGGGTAATCACGCTCAAACCAAACGGCCGTTTGGGGTAATCACGCTCAAACCAACATTAGCCCAATTAACGTAATTGAGATCAACATTTACTTATTAAAACAAAATTAACATCGTTTATCATAGTTACTTATAAATTAGACATGATAATGAGTATTTTTTTCTAAAAATCTGTTCTGAACGGCATTACCCACACCTAGGGGTAATGCCGTTAAAAAGTGTTTTTTTTAAAGATTATATTTCTCGTTATATAAAAGATTTAAACTTATTTTATGTTTTAATTTTCATTTAATAAACCTTGATATTTTCAAAATTATGGGCACTTTTCCTTAAGTGAACGCCATTCCCCCTGCTTCCCCTACTCATAGTATTAGCCATAGAATACGTAATAAGTACGTCACAGTAGGTACCTATTCTCCGTGTTTTTGTTTCATTGGTGGATTTCTTTTCTCCTCATAATCGTCGAATATTTAACCATGCTTATCATTAAATACAAATACACAGTCGTCTGCACTACGTTAACATTCTCTTTAAGGTAAAATTAGTACAATTATCCATCTTCAATCCATCCAAAGTACTTACATAAAAGGCATCTGTATATTCCGCCAATATCCGCATCATAGTCATATGCCTTATGGGAATATAGTTCAGAGCCGGAAACCGCTACCAACTTTTAGTATGTTGTTGGGCATGGCATTGGGCCTCCAAAACTGCCGGGAGACAGCGGCGCCGGCCATCTACTTCAGCGAAATGACGTCATCAAAATGACTCCCGTTTCGTTGCGAATATTGCATATTGTACCCAAACTATGCATGGCACATAATTGTGTGTGGTATTGAATGAAAGCCAGTTAAATATGCTATATTTCATTTATACAGTGTGTACCAAAATATTCAGCCATTTAAGAGCCATTTGCAAAAGAATCAAAATGATGTAAAAAAATGCCAGTTATGCCATAGTGAATCGGTATCGGTAACAGTTTATTAAATAAATATTCCGCCACAAACACTCGAAAAATTGGCGAATGGGAATAATGATATTTAACAAATAAACAATATACATTAAAACATAGTGCGGTACCTATTTATATTTAAACTTTGTGATTTTTCTAGTACAGTAACCTGACAGATAAATATTTTTAAACAATGACCTACACGAAACCTAAAACTAAATACTAAACGTACAATCGGCAACTCTTAGCTGACCATAGGCAGGCTTGTCTTTGCTACGAAAGTAATGAATTGTTATATATATAACAACAGTGTACAGAGTTGTTAGGTTTGCAAACGGTACCTATTTTTAGAGTTGTCCGTGACCTTTCCTAATCTTATTTCAATATAAAGCAGTTGTAACGTTGCGTACCAAATTAGAACAATTTTGTCACAACACAACAGCAAAATTAATCGTCGCTTTAGCAAATGCAGAAAACATTGCCACATTAACGCTCCCAGTGATTAACATTTAAATCGCAGCAGTGTTAATGCGTTTTATATTCAACTGAAACCTACATTTGGCTCCGTACCAGGGTTTTGAAAAATTCTAACGAACAATAGCATCGAATCATAAAAACCAGACACAATTGTTCGTGAGCCCGCGAAATGGTCTACGTGGAGCGGACGAATTGCGGTGCGCCGGAGATTTGCCGCTTTCCCTGCGTTTATGCCCACTTTAGGGCTGTCATCTGCCCTCAATCCGACGAATAAATCCCTCCCCGACCGCCTCCCAGACAACACGTATTAAAAATCCATTACCACCCCTTTTATGCTACACAGCAACGCCACGAGTTCAAAACAATTTACAGGAATCTCACGAGCGAGAGACTTAAATAATACTTTAGTGTGTGGCAGCCCTAGAAGAGCCGCAAAATTACCGGGAATTCTCTCACAAAGACCGCAGATTCCATGTAACCGTGACTTTTCCCTGAAAATGTAACGAGCCTTTATTGAATTATCAGCGGAAAGTTTTTTAATACGGTTTATTGTACTCGTAGGACGTGGCTTTTATTGACCACGTTAAGTGATGCGGATTTCTTTAAAAATCAGCGAAAAAGACACGCAAGAAAGAATCAAAATAAGTTTTTAAGTTAATAGATAGAATTAAGATGTAGACAAGGGTAACACGTCGTTACGTTGGTGAACCTTTAAGAGTGACATTCCATTTCCAACTGCAGCTGCAATACTGTTCATTTTACTATGGAAACGCATCCATAGAAAATGAACAGTATTGCAGCTGCAGTTGGAAATGGAATGTCACTTTAGGGCGCCCTGAGTTCAGGTCCTTCGACCGCAGCTCACTGCACAAGTGCACACAGAGCGGATGCCCGTGGGTGTCAAGGATCATAGATTTGTTATTATTTAATCAATATTTTTAATTTAGTTTTAATATAAAAAGTATTGGGTAAATTTTTAGAAGTAATTTTCGTACAAAAATAGTCACTTAAGTATACATTTAAAACAGTTTTGCAGAGAATTGAATTATCGTAAGTACCCCTTGTAGTAAATAAATAAATAAAAGTACGGTTTCGACCAATATTCGATATCTTTTTAGTTAAGCGAAACTTGTTTACCTAATCAGGTTTGGAGTCGATGAAGTTAGAGAAAAGCCTTCAGATTGGCAACCGAATTATGTTCTAAAAAAGTGCTACGTATTTCAAAATCTCTAATGGTTGAACTCACTGAACCTGAAGGTATTTTTTTGGGCTTATACTAGGTGTACCGGTAGAGGTGAGGCCAGTACCTGATGGAGATGTATCGCATATTAGTGGTGTCCCGACTACTCCACAGATCTCGCGCAGACCTGTCTTTACTTACCCAGCTTAAAGTATACCTACTCAATACACACAAACCCTAGCCAGCGGCGAAGCGGGTAATTCATTAACCTTGAACTAAACGCTAATGACTTTGGGATCATTATCAACGACGCAACTACTGGTAATGCTTAATCGCCAATTCTAGAATCAATGGTAACGCGGAAACAGTACGTCGACAAGACTATACAATTTTTAGTTAACAGTGCTTAAAAGATGATAATCTGCCGGATTCGAACTTTAAGATACCTACGTCAATTAATAGATCTGTAAACGATATGGATTAGA
The DNA here is from genome assembly GCF_963556715.1 of Cydia fagiglandana. Taxonomy (NCBI): domain Eukaryota; kingdom Metazoa; phylum Arthropoda; class Insecta; order Lepidoptera; family Tortricidae; genus Cydia; species Cydia fagiglandana. Next base: position 5,775,208 of record NC_085943.1, read on the forward strand.
TATGTCAGTGTCAAAGGTGACGTATTTGTTTGAATAAACGTCACATTTGACACTGACATTTCTAATCCATATCATATCGTTTCCAGATCTATTAATTGACGTATCTTAAAGTTAGAATCGGGCCGAATGTTAATAAATATTATGGAACAAATTAACCTAGTCCTACAGCAAGCCTAATAAAGCTTGTTTTGTGATTGGTTGACATAGATACATTTAAATACATATTATAAAACCCACAAAGGAACTCAGAAAATTCAGTGCCAGCGCGAGCTACGAACTATGAGCGCAGCCAATAACATGGGAAAAATGTATGTATCGAACAGTGCCTACAAATAACCTGGTTGCTGGCAGAGAATATGGGAAAATGACTAAACTGTAACAAAAACATCCACTCATAAATTAAATAAACCAGGATTCATCCTTCAAGGATTCAACCATTCAAGGTAAAAAGGTACTAAAAGAAAACTTTTCGTTACCTATTACCACTGGAATACCTAACTAGAACAGACACAAACTGAAGTTGCCTTAAGAAGGATCATTCTGTTTAATAATTCAGTGGTATGTTGCTAATTCAGCTTACACTCTCGCAGCCCCATATTATTAAAAAAAAAACTTTGTAGGTTTACCTGAAAGTAGGCTAAGGCATTTCATCATTTTCATCAAGTAGGTAGACTTACACCAAGAAAGTGTGCAAGTGCTATTTACACGTCATAATTTCATAGAAGTTAGACGTTTAAAATGACACTTGCACTGCGTGGGCTATCAAAATCACTGCAGACTTTTGTCGGTCTGACTCTACCACCGTGGTATTTACCTACTTGTTTAATTTTCTTACACTAAGAGCCCGGAATTTCCGCGACAAACGTAAATTTTCTTGTTATTATTTTTTTATTCGGTGTACCATTTCATTTATTACATAACTATCGATATCGACAAAATAATGTTTCTAACACTAGCTAGATTGCGACAGTCTTTTGTTTTGCCGCGAGAATTCCGGGCAGTCTATCAGCTATGCTGAAACGATATGTAACTTGCGCTGATTTATTAATGCATAGGAACTTAATACTTGCGCTGTAATTGTCTCCCATGTCCATATCAAGCCAAATGAGCTTCAGCAAACAATGCAATTAGCACTAACCGAGCGTTAGTTTAATTCTGCCATTAGTAGTTAGCCCGGTACTGTGGGTGCGGTAGGTCAATTCCACTGGAGAATAGAATTATTACTAGGGAATGCTCCCGGTACTGACTGCCGTATTCGAACTTCAAGATATTCACAAGAGATGACAGGTACTAAATCTATTCTAGATACGTTATAGTTTAGATATCAACTAGTTCTCTTTTGCAGCGCAATTCGGGCAACCAATGTCACTTTTACGTTACATAGAGTAAGATATCTATTAGATGTGAATTGGATCTCTAAGTCATATCCTGTGAAAATCGTTCAAGAGTATCTCCAGAATCGCGCAAATGTCAAATTTGACAGGTTAGATCTTAAACATATCGTTATCGTATCTTGGTGATGTCTAAAATATATCTAATAGATGTCTATTTCAAAATCCGAATCGGGTCCTGAGTCTGTACGGCGAGAACCGGGAATTCCCGGTTCTGGTACTATATTTGTATAGGAAACCAGTACCGGGAGCACTACTACTAATTATTACCTACAGTTTGGTCTAAAACCAGATACCTACTTTATTTTCCCTAATGTTTATAAAATACAGAGAGCATGTCAAAAACGTATCTTAAACGGGAGCTAGATTCACATTTTTTAGTTTGTTATGGTTTTGATTTAGTATTGACACGAAATTGACGAACGTCTTATAAATAAATAAAATAATCTACGACCTGATTCGAATTTCAAGATACGTCAGTTAATAAATCTGGAATCGATATGCATTAATAGATATGTCAGTGTCAAATGTGACGTTTCTTCAAACATCTTTTTGAACATTTAATTGAATATTCTATGGAATAAATTTCAATGTGAGTACCTACTCAATTAGCTAAGTTCTGCTAGTGACTGAGTTAAAAGGACCCCAATAATGTCAAAATCCGTGACCGCTTTCATAAATGTTAATACCCGGATAAATCATATTTCCGGCTGCAATGTCGCGTCGCAATAATATAGCAGTAAATTCTGGTGAAGTCTGAATCCGAAGAGTACCTATCTCATGCGATGTTCATTTTCAAACTTCAGAAATAAACCCAAAACTTAAATGCACCATTAAACTGGCAAGCGTGGCACAACACTGCTTCCTAATTATAATTCACGGGTAAACTTAGCCAAAAATCTTAACCAGGAAATAAACCCGTGTGAGCTAATAAAGTGAAACCTACAGTGCAATTTGCAAGCCTTAAGAGGATAGTGGATACACAATTTTTTTGAGATATTTGAATTTATATTATAGCTGCCTATTTCATAAATCCGGTAAAAAGGACAGCTGTAGTTTAAACCATTTAATCCGTAGAAAAAAAACCGGGCAAGTGCGAGTCGGACTCGCGCACGAAGGGTTCCGTACCATAAAGTAAAAAAAAAACGGAAAAAAATGCGAAAAAAAAACGGTCACCCATCCAAGTACTGACCACGCCCGACGTTGCTTAACTTTGGTCAAAAATCACGTTTGCTGTATGGGAGCCCCACTTAAATCTTTATTTTATTCTGTTTTTAGTATTTGTTGTTATAGCGGCAACAGAAATACATCATCTGTGAAAATTTCAACTGTCTAGCTATCACGATTCGTGAGATACAGCCTGGTGACAGACAGACGGACGGACGGACGGACGGACAGACAGCGAAGTCTTAGTAATAGGGTCCCGTTTTACCCTTTGGGTACGGAACCCTAAAAATTAAGAACGTTTCCTTACCCTTTCAGTCTTAAAGCAAATACAACTACTCTAAAATAGTACAATAAGTACAATAAGAGCTAAAGCCACTTATACCATGGGTGACTCTTTTATGATTGGTGAAAGTGTGACATGAATACAAGTGGACTAGCTTCTATTCTTGTATGTTTTTAGTTGCATAGGTCATAGTCCTCATATCTTATCCTAGCTGACCTAACTACTACTATTTAATGCCGCAGTGACCCAAAATGAGTCTTGGCCTCCGACGAGTAAACGCCACTTGTCTCGATCCAGCGCAATCTCCCGCCAGTTAATGGTAACATTCCATTTCTAACCGCAGCTGCACTACCGGTACTGAACGCGTCGCTGTCATTGTCAATTTCCATAGTAAAATTGACAGTACGTAGTGCAGCTGTCGTTGGAATGTTACCCTAACGGTTTCAAGATCGCGCAAGTCCGCTTCAACCTCATATATCCCATCATCATCCACCCTCTTACCCCTCATCTATCTCAGCTGACCTAACACATTAAACTTTTAAATTTACATGGGAAATTGGCTGTAAACTATCCTCTTAACAGCTAACTAGACAGACGAAGTTTCTCTAATCGGCAGACTCAGAACGTGTAGGTATTCATGGAAATGTAATGGCAAGTTTCATATTCTGTTTCTGTATAGTTAGAAGTTCAGGCAACTTAGTGCCCGGAACATTGCATTTAGGGCAATAACGTACGTCTATTAAGCACTAAGTTCATATTGTGTAGCTGTTCTAATAAGCAATGAAGTGACAATGTTGAGTTAAGTTGAAATCCTTGTCTAACTATTTATCAATTTATATTTCGAACCGATTCGTCTGTATCCCAATGGGGTTGGTAACTATCAAAGGTTTGCATTAAGCATTGCACAGATGGCGTCATCATAGTTTGTCTGTTTCTCTAGTTTTGTTCTATGAAATTCGGTTTAAAGGGCTGGCATCCCAGCCATGGATCGGATGATACTAACATTGAATAAGCCAACATACGAATTTGGTGTGCAATCAGAAAGCTACGAAAAATTTATTGAATTGTGGGGACAATACTGCCGTGCTAAGCCAAAGAGCACAATCTCAAAAGAAACTTCATTGTTAACTTATACTTTAGTTTCTATTACTGAGAATTCCATTTTCAAAATCATTTGTTTTTGAGATAGCGCTATTCGACTAGGAGGGCAGAATATGTATTAAACGCTGATGTACCTAGGCACATAGTCTTAAACGGTTATTTATTAAAACGATATTTTTGTCTATGATATACCTACCTATATCATTGATATAATGTTACATACAGTAGAAATCTGAATACTCTAAAATATATATATATTAATGCTCACGACACAAATACAAGTTGCGAACCCGTTACCGCCCAGTTTAGTAGCTATAGCGACCCACTGTCACGGCTGACTAAAAGCAGACCTTTTTGTGAATGATTTTATCTACATAATCTTATACACCCACCATTGTTTATCACAGAAAAGAAATCGAATTAGGATTCCATAACTTCCCCACCGCATTTCCCGACTTAGCAAACTTAATTTTGTTTTTGTAACTCAATACGGACCCCGAGAAAAATCTCTCGATGAACTTTCTAAGACGGCGCGCCGTAAACAAGATGACATAATTTGAAATATAATACAGTAGACGTGGTGGTTGCTATGGTTACCAGACGTAAGAGATTTCGGTCGGTTGTCAGGGCTGAAATACAAGGAATTTTAGATAGGTATGTAATAAAATATTGAAGCTTGTTTGTAATATTTGTAACATAATACTCACTTTCCTGTTTCCGCCGACCCGAAATACGGACGCTGCCTGTGGGCTAGCTTTATAGCTGCGTTTTAACCAGAGATGTGCGAGGGATTGCGTTTGTAAAGAACCAATAGAATCACTTCATTTGTTTTCCTCGCTCAGCGCAGCGTGCGAAGACAAATGCCAATCGAATAGTAGAACTGTGTCGGGGTAACACAAGTTTAAGTTTCGTTCGATGTTTTCTACAAACTACCAAGTGACTAGCCAAGTAGACCTCCTGAACGTACATCAAGCGTTATCGGCAAGCGAATGGAACATCTTAGAAGACTATTCCATTACAGTGGTGTTGATCAAACAGCCTTCGGCACAATCAGGTCTGTAAACAACTAGGTGGCTGAGGACGTGACCGTACCGTAAAGGGCAGCGGATCAACACCCACTACATAACTATTGGATTGGCTACTATCGATAATATTATTTTAAGAAAGAAAAATTCACCGCTTCGGGCAAATCTCAGCGAATTTTCGGAACATGGAAAACCTGTGTTAGCTAAACGCTGTCTGCAGCTCAGCTCTTGGGTTTTAGACATTGTACGAATAATATGTGCTCTTATTATTTATTACAATAAATAATAGTTGAACAGTCTTAGTATTGGTATTAATTAATTACCGGATACAAATAAACCCATTCGAGCATCCCGACATGACATGAAGGAGAAGAGAAAGAGAAGAAAAAAGCAAAAGGAAGGAATGGAAAGATTCGCACGCCTTTGGTGAGCTTCGGTACCTCAATTGGTACCTCAAAGAGCGATCGGACAGGTGTCTTCGGGATCGTGTAGGTTGTATATTACCCTATTATAGGAGTGTATTACCCCACTCCACCCCCCAGACATAATAAAAGGATAGGATAAGGAAACCAGAAAATACTATTAATAAAATATTTTATTTCATAAACGGTAACAGGAAATTATTGCGGTTATTTTTCTATAAGAGCGTCCTCAGACGTTCTTCTTTTTTGTGAGTGATCGTCAATATCTAAATGTCTATGTCTATCTCTATAGCAAGTACATAAAAACTTTTTTGTCTATTATGATCGCTTATGTACCTTTTTCATAAAGGCATTCCATTTTCAACCAGGCTTCCCTGACAACAATAAACGTAAATAGAGTTAGACTAAGAAAAGTTTGTAGAGATTTTAACAGCCCACGCAGTGCAAGTGTCATTTTGACGTATAAAATAACACTTGCACTGCGTGGGATATCAACGTCGCTGCAGACTTTTCTTAATCTAACTCTAGCACCACAGTCTTATCGTAGCATTCATGTTTTCTGCGGGCGCAGCATGGTTCCATTTTAATCGCATGTCGCTGTGTCCGTCACTTTCGCACTTACTTACTTATTAGAACGTGACAGGCATGGGATAAAAATATAAAAATGCGACCCTGCTACCGCCGCTGATGGACAGAATGGCCGAGAAAATAAAAATATTTTTATATTTTTGCTTAGTCACTCAAAACATTACTTAACTAATAAAACTAGCTAAAATAACTAAATTCCAGAGCGCTTCTCTTTAGAGTAAGACATACCGCCAATTAGGCTTTATCCACACTTACTCTAAAAACATTGACTACCCTCTTAGTCCCTCTTGCGGCTGTCGGGTCATTAAAGGCTCGCTCGTGTGTAAGCCCATTTAGACGACGCGAGAACTCGCATGCGAGTTTCATTACATTGCGTTATTTGATCGGCCGGCTGAATTGATGTAACCTCAATGGTCCGCAATGTAACTAAAATCGCATGCGTGCTCGCGCTATCTAAATGAGCCCTAAGGCAACGCTCGGCTTCGCAAGCCATATTAGGGCTCATGATGCCCGTAATTAAGGAATAGGCAACCCACTGGCAGCGTCACAGTATAACGACAAGCAGTAACCTAAAATGAAACTTTTGGGCATCGTATAATGTGTCGCCAATATCTAATTACTTAAGTAATTAGGCCAAGCAACAAGGAGGTATAGTGGACAATGCTTGGAATACAAGTTTTAGACACAAGGGCTACGGCCGGGGACTTTTGATAAGTTCACCTTCTAAGTAGTTCAAAGTTATGAAGTCAAAAATTGTGTTTTTTGAGCATTCGTTGGCGTTAAATAGTTTTATAAATCAGGTCTCCACTGAAAACCAGCGTCACGGATTGACGCGGCATTGTGCTGAGTGGAGATCCTATTTTATCCTATAATGTCTAATTTTCTTTATGTTCGATGTTATCGACTCTGGTGGCAGAACATTGCAGTAATACCCGCTATTATATTAATTATGTTAAAAGACACACTAAGAAGTTTAGAAGCAAAATCAATATTTGTGTTTCAACCCTCAAGGTTACACACGCTATAATATTATACACGTTCTTTTGATGATCCAATTTAAACACTCATTAATAACAAAGTTAGGAGGATCACGTGTTAACTCCAATCAACGAGTCCATTTAAAAGTGCCTTGTTTTTAAACGTCACATGCGCTTTTGTATACAAAGTTAGCTTCATACGGAAAAGCTCATATGATTAAATTATTCTGGTTTTGTGGTAAGTGTATGTTTAATTGTAAGATTAAGAGAGCAGAAGGGGTTAAGAACTATTACTAAAGCTAAAAAAGCCAGGAAATTACAAGTGTTGATTTTTTTAATTATTTAACTTAATGTAACACAGTGTCATTTTGGTAACACTTATGATCAACATATCAACGTTAAAATGACTGTAACCTAAGAGTCATCATTTTAAGAGAAAATGCTGTTCTAATAAAACATATTTGTGAAATAGGTACTTTGTCTCTTAATTAATAATCTTTGAATTAAGTAATAAGTCTCTCAATTATATAACCTTATTGAGTGGCGTATCAGTTTCATATTTGACTCTCATCAACGACGAATAATAGGCTCAAAATTATATAAAGTAAAGTTTGCGTAAGCGTATATTATAATAAACACGTCTCGATTGTGCACGAAAATGAAACCGGAGCCCAAATTTAATTATTAACGCAATAACGAGTAAACGATACGCTCCGGAAATTATCGAACTCACGCGAAATTTAATTTGTAATTAGGGAAACGGGAGCAAAACGTGATTTTGCCTAGTTCCACGCTATAGATATAGATAAAATATGTTTTTATCATGTATGTATAAACTCTTTATTGTACAAATCTTAATTCTTTATTCACTAACATATATGAGTACAGAGTGTCGATATTATGAGATACAGAAAGCTTATAATTAGGTTTGTAACAGTTTCACCAAGGTCGAGCCTCTGTCTCCTGAACTACAACACACACAAAATACAACTTTATGAACACGAAATACAAATTTATGGCACAGGATAGGCAGTAGACTACGTCGGAAACAGATGTATCAACCTCACTGTCCAAGGCCCTAGATCACGCGGCCGCGGTAGGCCTAGAAGCGCTGGCTGGACGTCGCGTCGTGACAGCGGACATGGAAGAGAACAATCTTACACCTGAGGATGCCGAAGACCGGGCAAAGTGGAGAAGAGATTGAGCAGGAAAGAGGACCCTGTCGCTAGGCCAGGAAAACGCTAGGTTGAAGACGAAGAAGGATATGCAGTAGGTACAAAGGCGAACAATAAAGGTATATCAAGTAGTGATCAATAATAATTGCAAATAATGGAATCGGTTTCAGTTTTATTAAATATATTAATAACGGGTCACTCACGTATTTTAAGTGGAAAAACGCTGGCCGTTTATGCCACACTCTCAAGAGAATCAAAATTTATAGGATATACTTCCTATTGACTATGAAATTTGGAAAGTAATGTAGTACATAAATATACTACACGTACCTACAGGGAAAAAAAATAGAAATTTAAGTTTTTTACTAAATCAGAAAAGTTGTTTTTTTTTAATTGTCATTTATGATGTCATGCAAAAGTAATTTTGATCAGACTCTTTTATTTTAGCCTAAATTATCTTCCCATAATATAAATATAAACTGTATTGAACTCTCATTCACTGCATTGCACTTTTCTCTTATATAGCTTTCATTGCAGACTTTTAATAGAAAAATATGCACAATACTTGACAAAGTAAAAAATCCAACAAGAAAACGCAAAAGTTTGCCGCTCAGGTGTTACTGCAGGTAAAAAGCACTCAGCGTATATTGTACGTAAACTACGCAAACTCTTGCAAAATGCATCACCTTTATGGGACATTCCGAGAACGTATCACACATTTGTCCAATTATTTAGAGTTTTAACATACATCATAGTACCTTGCGTGAGAAACGTTACATGAGGCTGGAAGTGACACATAAATAAGAAAGAATATCGTAGTGGAAGCAGTTATGTAGTTGACCCAAAAAATATTAAGCTATGAGTTCATCATGCGAGTCGGACTCGCGTTCACGTTTCGTACATTACTCAATTTTTAACAATATATTTTTTATGTTATAGTTTCGTTTCGAATGTAGTAGTTTCGGAAATGAAGTGGGGGGAATGGTCGGACAGACAGACAGACGCACCGCACGAGTGATCCTATAAGGGTTCCATTTTTTTTCTTTTGAGGTACGGCACCCTAACAATGATGAGTTATCCGACTTTATATAGATATTATCAGGCTATATTATCAACTTGTCTTTGTAAGGAAATAATATAAAGGGAGTCTGTGAGTGCTCAAGTGATAAAGATTATGTTCTTAAGCTCGTATGTAAGAGTAAGTGGGCCGGATACCCTCGAGTAGGTACTTATTCTGGAACCGAAATTGAAGAGCTTATAAAACAGGTAGGTAAAGTAAGTGGTACTTTATTGTATGAAAAAATATTGGTTACAGCAGATGATACATCATATTATTATAAAATGTATAGGGAATGCAAATCGGTTATTTTTTGTATGGAAATAACCGCGCTTCGGTTAATAACCGATTATTTCCATACAAAAAATAACCGAAAATAACCGATTTGCATTCCCTAAAAATGTAGCACAAAGGCGAACATAAAGAATAGTAATACGGCGTGTGTTTTTAGTATATTTAATCCAAGAGAAAATGAAATGAATATCTGCAGGTGACCGATATAATAAGTCTTCGGCAAGTATACCTACCTATGCTTATTTTTATTATTTATAAACTTTAGAAGTAGTAGGTATGAGTTAATTATATTATTTACAATACGTATGGTGCTACTTTAACGCCTTAGTGTGGTAACTAGCACTACGAGTATGTATGTCAAGAATTTAAAGGGCCATATGGTACTCTAGATGTAGGTAAAACGTTGTACAATACACATGCGAAAAGGTAACTCGCAACTCGTGTCGATATAAAACATTCCCTTTGGTTTTAATTTATTGCCACACTTTGCGAATTTCGTACTTTTCGCACTTGTATCTATTATGGCATACAATTTATTGGTACAAAGTCAACGAAAACTAATAACACCAACCTGTAGGAATTGCGCCGAATACCTGCCAAGCTTTGTATTTAGGGACTCGGGGCTTACCAAAAAACTTCCAGGCTTTGAGCTTTTATTACAACACACAGGCCTTGAATTCTAGAGCACTTAGTATATATTAAATGTGTAGAGGTAACCGTAAAAACAAAGCGCTATTTTTTGTATTTTTTTTTAATTACAAAAGGCAGATGTCCTACAAAATACTTACATGTCTACCGGCTTGGAAAAAAACGTATGAAAAATATATTTACTCCAGTACGGATATGATGGTCGTTCTTGTCGAAGTGACAGCGTGATAAAACGGTGTCCGTCTCTTTCTATCCCACGGTGTTAAAAAGTGACAGTTATTTTATCACGTGGATAAAGCCGTCGATAATAAGCTGGCTGGAATAAAGAAGATGACAGACACTCATTAGTGTTACTTTAGGTACATACGAAGTGGCTCATTTTGATTGCTTTTGAGTAGACGAACAAACAACACTGAGCCGACATTCAATGATTATTAATGTTAAAAATTACAATATTTTAAAACAAAATTGAGCGTACAAAGCTTACAATATTTAAGTAGGTAATTAGATTGCTTGATGACATAATGACCTATGAATTCTAATTTTTTTTTTTATTTTTTTTTTATAATTTACTATTTTTTTAAATATATTTTAATTATTTTTTATTTGGGAAAAAGACAGTAGAAAATCAAATATAAACTTATGAACTAAATACATCTATAAATAATACTAAATTAAAACTAACAACCCTAAATATATCTAAAATAAAATAAGGAATATAAAAACTACTCAAAGAAGCCTCCCCGCGCTACCCCCGGCGCAAAGGTGCCCATCACATTCTAATTTCATTTATACATATATATACATATACATCACTATACATCACTTGCTTATGCCGACGACTCTGCCTGCGTAGAAATCATTCAACGACAATCATATATGAGTTTAAAACCGGGCAAGTGCGAGTCGGACTCGCGCACGAAGGGTTCCGTACCATAAAGCAAAAAAAAAAAACAAAAAAAAGCAAAAAAAAACGGTTACCCATCCAAGTACTGACCACTCCCGACGTTGCTTAACTTTGGTCAAAAATCACGTTTGTTGTATGGGAGCCCCATTTAAATCTTTATTTTATTCTGTTTTTAGTATTTGTTGTTATAGCGGCAACAGAAATACATCATCTGTGAAAATTTCAACTGTCTAGCTATCACGGTTCGTGAGATACAGCCTGGTGACAGACGGACGGACGGACGGACGGACGGACAGCGAAGTCTTAGTAATAGGGTCCCGTTTTACCCTTTGGGTACGGAACCCTAAAAAGTATTTAAAGGTTCGAATTTCCCAAAAAATAACAACACTTTGGTTAAAAGATATCCGCTATTCTTCTCTTCTGCACAAAACCATTTATCTACTCGATGTAGGTACACGTGTTTCTTTGTTCAAACAGTGTGAAATATCATAAACTGGCAGCCATATTCGTTTCAATTAATAAAGTTGTCACACAGGATTTGAAAACGGTCCATTTCGATAATACTTCAGCAAACATTTCAATTCGCATTGAGAATTGACGGGAATATTTACCCGATACACGATTTGCCAAAATGGAAACTATTTGATTGGTTTGCACTTGTTTACTTAACATATGCACATGTGTAAATATATCAGATTAGTTTTAAATTGTGTTAAAATATTGTTATGTAAATGAACTCAAAATGTATGGTGACTTTTCGTAGTTTCGTCTGTTGTCCCGGTACATTTTTTCTTTTTAGTTGGCGTTTGTTGATGTACTAGTGTCATCTTGGCTGGTGAAAAATGACGCTTTTGGATACAATTAACTAATGGAAGAATCACAAGATCAGCACTGTATTTTAACAGTTTTAAATTATTTGTCTAGCTGAGAATTTTTTTCAGTTAACATATAATCGATAAAAAACTAAATTTATCACCGCACTTTGTTAAATCAGGTGCAATTTATCACAGATCATTAGCGGTAAAATAAAGAATCATTTTACGCTGAAACATTACTCGAACAAAGCTTTTAACACCAGCAAATTTGTCTCTCGAGTCCATCAGAATAGGCCCCGGGCCGTATAATTCCCAATGCTTACAAACACCACCAACTCAACTAGTATTTCGAACTAGCGTAACTGTAGCTCAAGGATTCGCAACTATTCAGGGAGCATGTTTACTCTGGATCTCTTGAGTAAACAACTCGCTTACAGTTTTAGGGCGATTGGATTAACAAGCCAGGTAAGATGGGAGCACGAATATTACGTCTCATAAATTAGGGCGATGTCGCACGAACATTCCCCCAAGTCTCATGTTCTTAGAGCAATTGTTTTAATGGCACATGAACATAAATTGGCACGATGCTAACCTGCATACTCTTAAATAAATGTTTTTACAGTGTTATCTTAATGTTGTTCTGTATAATAGAAGCCGCTTTTCTTGTAACAAGAGAAAATACGTTAATCAAAGCGTCCTAATATTAATGCATTATCACAGGCAGCGCGCATGACCTGATTTTGAAGTATTCTTTAGGTAAGGAGCTCGAAAAAATTGTGATCACTGGCAAAGTGGAAGGAAACAACCTAGGGGCAGAAGCCCGATACGTTGGACTGACCAGAGGGCCTACCGCGACGTTGATGTCGAACGTGTTGCCTCCCTGTCACACTTATGAACGAATTCAGAAGTGCGACAGAGATGCAACACTTCGAACGTGGTTCGCGGTAGGCCCTCAGGTCCGCACTACCACCGACACCACCGTACACGACGCTCTCCACGAGGCAGCAGATAGAAGTGGAAGGTGTCCGCTCAAAACTATTTGGACGTGATGGTTACGACCCTCAGCAGCATTGAGGAAACCGACGCGAGGAGGGAGGTAAGAAGCATAGCCTAATAGTTAGTAAAATTGTGTTCGAGGATAAAACAAATAAATAGTTATGTATATAAAAAAATAGATAAAGGATAAATGATAATGCATCTTCGCGTCGCTTACCTCAATCATGACCAACCCTGGCGGATACTCATCCTTTAACCACCATCACTTGCTAATAGAGTTGTTAGAAACATATTTCTTTCTGTAAAAAATACCCCCGTAAAGCTCTTGAAAAATCACTTAGCCTAATTTACATTTTGTTAATTATTATTCCCACTAACATGATTAAACTAATCAATACTCTGCCCCACTAATCCACTTTCGCCTTCCCCTAAAATCAGAGATACTCATCTAATTAAAACTCCTCCATTTCCAGTTTTACCGAACTACCGGGTGCTTCTGACAATGGGTCCTAAAATGCAAATAATATATCACATTTCAAAGGCGGAGCAAACTAGTATACGGGGTCGTGAAAGGCGGTCACTGTTATGTAGCTAAATATATAATTAAACTCTATGTATTTAAGTACATATCTATGTATTTATCTTTTGTTTATCTACGCCTGGTACCCACAAGCTTTGATTATTTGGGGCTAGGTCGATCTGTGTAAGATTGTCTTCAAATATATAGGGTAAAGGCACCAGTAGTCAGCCTTATAACGACTTTTTTAAGTTTGAACGTTCGGCATTTCTACAGGATTAGTCGGATAATTAAACTAATGACATAGTTAGATCAATTGTTTATCATAATTTTAAACCAAAACATTAAAAAAAATAACAATCATCTTTATAATATCAATAATTAACTTTAAACAAAAAGTGGCACTTTTCTCCAGTAGTCAGCCTCCAAAATCCAGTAAGCAGCCTCTGTGTACCCAGTACTCAGCCTTTATAATATTCATAATAATTTGATCAAAATCACTTAATATTTATATCATAACCAACAATATGATTATCATTATTTTTTCTTATAAGTACATACAATTCTTATGACACGAAATTTGTTAGTTAAGTACTATGTACTTAACTAAAAAAGTTGTCAAGAGGACCCCAGGCTCCCATGAGCCGCGGCAAAAATGCCGGGATAACGCGAGGAAGAAGGTTCGGTAAAAAATAATGAAACGATTCTATGCAGATCTAATTATCATTAATAAACAAAGTCATATACCTACCAGGAAAAAGCAAAATGAGAATTATGTACCTATAGTTAACGTCATTAATATGTATACACTTTTGAACCTTATTTCAATGAGATAGGGTTTAAAAATGTGGACATATTTTTGGCGGCGACGTACCAAGCAACGTCAATGGCCGAGTATTGGATCCGCGAAGTGAAGTGAAGAAGTTCCAGTGGTCAGCCGCATTATAACGTAATTTCAAATGCGGCTGACTACTGGATTTTACTTAAAATTGACTAGGGCATGCCTAACTAAATTTGAAAATGTAAATTTAACGGTCCTAACGGTCGTGTTGGCTCGAAAATAATAAAATAAACGAATAACCCAAAGGTCAGCCGTGGGGGGCTGATCACTGGATTTTTTGGAAAAAAGTGTTATCCAGTGGCCAGCCCCCTCAATTTATAAGTGAAATATAGATATTTTCAACAAAACATAATCAAATTTAATAGATAAACTAATAAACAAACCAATCATTAACAAAAATAATAACTTACAACATTAAAACGTAGTTTTTCTTGCCTGTTAAGAGAACACCACGTGCAGTAAAAAATATGGCGGACATGACACTTTTGCACTCGTCGACAAACAGCACCTGTATGAACGAGTATATTTCTTCCCCCCGTTCCCTCACCACACCTGTCGTGTGACGTATTAACCAATAAGGAATCAAAGCTCCTATTTGAGTAGTCGCGATTTGTTTAAACGAATATACCAGATATTTATGACCAATAAACGACTCAAAAGGCTGACCACTGGTCCCTGGCTGGCCACTGGTGCTGTTACCCTATTACCTACTTTTTATGATGGACTGGTCGGTGCAGCTTACATAATTGACTATCCTGATGGTAGAAACTTTATGAAAAAGCTAAAACTACATAGTAGCTGCACCGTTTTCCAGGCAGAGTGCTTTGCTTTGGAACAGGCGTGCCGTAAATGCTTCTCCGAGAAATTGAGGAAGGTCACCATTTTCTCAGACTCTAAAGCGGTACTTATGGAACTCTCCAACCGGAGCAGTACCAACAGACATATAAACAGTATTCACAAAATCATCCACAACAATAAGGAGTCTGGGGAAATGGTGATCAACTTCTGCTGGATCAAGACCCACGTCGGCCTGGATGGCAATGAGAGGGCAGATCTCGCGGCCAAGCATGCGGCCACACTGCGAAAACCACCTGATTTTGACTATTTTCCCTTGTCGTATCATAAATTACAAATGAGATCCAACACATATGCCACACATAATAAATCATATACAGATAGCACAACAGGGAAACATGTAAAACAATGGCTACCTACTTTAGATGACGTCAAACTTCTCCGTAAGCACACCAATATCACATTTACTTACAGGCCATGGTTACACAAAATATTATTTAAAGCGCTTTCATATAATTAATAACGCCACCTGCCCATGCGATGACGACACCATACAAACCATTGAACATCTAATTAAATATTGTCCCAGATATGCATATGCCAGATGTGACCACGAATCTATCTGTGGAAAATACCAGGACATAGAACCGTACACTATACAACATATTATCGGAAAAGAAGACACACTCAATTAAATAAATAAATATTATACAGGACATTCTTTCAATTCCTTTATTAAATATACAAAATATATAATTGACACCTTAAAAACTTTTAACAAGACCTATAAAAATTTAAGAAATTTTACTTACACCATGAAACCGACAAAGAGCAACCGGCCGCCCGTATTTCTAGCGAGGACCGATTGACTCACACAAACGATACATTAAAAAAAAAATATTTAAATTCTTGATCTGCGACTATTGTTTTAGTTTCTTGATAAAATTTTGTCCTATACTTATACCCAAAGATATTAATTAAACTTCAGTATCTTTATACTCGTATACCACACGTTTAAAATCAGTATTATGAAAGTCAATAGTAAAAAGAAAAAATAAGAAACTATGAAAGTGGCGGTCAATTATTTTCAAAAATTCATCACTACTTGTCCTAATAGATTTGTATTATTATAACGACAATCAATTTTGTAGACCCACAGAGCAAAACTTCACCTTTAAATTTATATTTTCATTTCAACCCCTTTGTCAGAAATGCCCAGTATACGTCTGCATTTAAATTGCTAACCTCTGTCACAGGTACTTACAGGATAAGGAAAAGGAAGTCATAGAGATTTACTGCCAAGTTCGTGACTTAGCTCGTGGCCATTACGCCGAATGATAAAACGGTAACGGAATATTCCAGGTGAACTGCAAATGTGACGTTTTCTACCGAAAGGTACCACATTGTCGCTTGTCGATAAGGTTGATTTCAAATTGAAGCTATACGGAAATAGCGCCTTATTGACAATCGACAATAAGTAGCCTTTTGGTTGAGAATGGCACAAATACAAATTCAAGGCTTGAAATACAAATACAAATTGAATAACAAGCTAAAATTTAAATTCTTATAGCAGTCTAAATACAACTTAAAATGTGTTTTCTAGTTAAAAAGTATGTCTTCCTAAGTGGGTAATGTAATGTGGTGTAAGTAGGTAGGTATGGTTGTCTGGAAGAGATCGCTTTTTAGCGATAAGTCCTCCTGTTGTTTACCTCTGCTTGTGTCTCTGTTTTATTTTGTATTGAGGTGTGCAATAAAGAGTATTTGTATTGTAAGTACATATTGTATTGTAATGCATGATTAAGATATACCTAATGAATTTTTAAAATTAAAAGGTTTATTTTGTGGAGTTAATTAAACAAGGTCTCGTCTTTCTAGTAAAATAATCCGATGAAAACGCTGCATTTAGATATTTTCTGTCCCGAAAACAAATACTAACAAATATTAATGAATTTGTTAAACTGAGAATAAATATTCTTAAACAGAGCACCTGATCTATGATCCTAAATATGAAAAAACATATAATTAAATAACATTTCATCAACATTTGCAAAACATATATTATAATAAGCTATGCATATAAGCAATTTATTGTATTGTATGCCAATAAGTCAAACATGCTACCTTAATATTAATTATTTATGATATTAAATTCCCCTTTTGTCAATATAATATTACTTACGCAAATTGGTTTTCACTCGATATAACTCAAGGTTGATTAATTAATACGCTTAATCCCA
Source organism: Cydia fagiglandana (assembly GCF_963556715.1). NCBI lineage: Eukaryota > Metazoa > Arthropoda > Insecta > Lepidoptera > Tortricidae > Cydia > Cydia fagiglandana. Next base: position 5,792,444 of record NC_085943.1, read on the forward strand.
CAAGATTAAAGCCAGGATTATGATCAAAGTGGCGTATTCAGTATTGTCAAATATGTTAAATATGATTCCTATTTCTCCATCCTGGATTCTTCAATATAAAGTGTCATTCTAACTAGTTTGTTACTGCACGACACCTTGCACTTTGAGACTATGCGCTGAAACTTGGCACAGTTGATTGTTAGCTGGTCTTGAGCATATACAGACCGAGAGCCGTCGAGAGCCACGTCTCATTTAGTGGGGGGAGGGGGAAGTTCGACGCCGCCGCGCTTCACTAGGAGCAACATTTCTCTAAAACTATACCTATTAGGGCATGTGATATATCATTTTCGGATAAATTAAGGATGAGAAATCTAGTTTTGGAACTAGAACAATGCACTTTCTAACAAAAAAAAAGCGTAAAGTAGAAAAGACTAATAAACGTATTTGTGATTTTTTCATAATTACTGTGCCAAGTTTCAGCGCATAGTCTCAAAGTGCAAGGTCCCCATACATACAACGGTGTGCAGTAACAAACAAGCTATTCTATGGAACTTGCTAACTATGTAAACAAAAGTCACTAGTAAGTTCATCATTCAGAGACAATTTCAATATGGCGGTTTGTTTACATAGTTAGCAAGTTCGATAGAATGACACTTTAGGTAAGTCAGCGTGAAGTACCCACTAAAGGTAAAATAGAAAAAATCTAATGAGTATCTTATTTTCGAAATCGAAACGTTCCAATAAGCTACAACGATACACGTGTCGTTAGTAATTTTGTTATTACTCTTGCGGAAATTAAGGTAGACAACGTAATATTATTGTGAGATTTGTGAGATATTCCAATCTATAATGGATTGGATCTTTAAATCAAGAGTGAATTTAGGTAAGCATGTTTCATCCTAGACTGCATCGGCACTTACCATCAGGAAGCCTATTATGGATCGCTTTATCCACATTTATCCACGTGATAAAACAACTGTCACTTTTTAACTCTGCAGGATAGAAAGAGACGGACACCGTTTTATCACGCTGTCACGTAGACAAATACGACCATCATATCCGTACAGGTGAGATTGTGGATAAATGTTTACCTTTTTACAATTTTGAAGTGAAAACTTCTTTAAATAGCGGCGCTGTACACTTTTTGTGATGGGGAAAAAATGTTAAACTCTCGAGAGCGTAAGACGTAAGACGGACACGTGACCTGATCGAAATGCTGTTACAATGTCATTGAGTTTTCACTTCTGCCGGTACGTACTCCCGGAGTGCAACCCTTTGTTTTTTTATACTAGCCCCGATGCAAATGATTTCGTCTAGTTCCGCGCAACAATTTTGTTTATTTTAATAAATTTTACACATGAACATATAATGACCCAGTAATGGGAACTATAATAGCAATGTTTAATGTAGTTTATTTTGATCGTATAATAAAATTGCATGAGACTTTTATTGCTGAAAAAAGGACTTTTCAAAAACGTTGTCCAAATCATATTGCATGCATGGGCTCGAAACAAAATTGTCAGTACATTGGCAGAGCCCTATTGCTTTCCCTGGTAATAGCCCTTTTCACATATGCTGTAATCCTACCCGTCAAAAAAAAATCATTATTTTTTTCTTTCAGTACAGTACAAACGGTATTTCTTGTATTTGGATTTAGTTATTGCAGAGTATTACCATATAAAATTAAATTACATTAGTATAAGCATTAAATATTAGTAATTTTTAAACAAAAACATTATTTTTGAATAAACCCGAGAACCTCAAAAAATGGGGTCACCTGACGAAAACATATGCATCGGGGCTCGTATTTTGAAAAAAAAAATGATCACTTCGTTTGTATGGAGAAGCGGCGGTCCCTTTTCCTCTTAATGGAACCGGGATTTGCCATTATGACAAATCCTATTGTTTGCATCTGCCCTCTCAAAACTCTTTGCTTAGTCACTGTTATCTATCTTAGTTGCTCTTAAAAATATATTTTGCATTTTCGCTTACAATAAACTACATTTCTTTATTTTCTTCCAGTCGTTTCGAGAGTGCGACGTCACGCTATTGGAAACGTCAGAGAGGTCATAACTACTAGTTCGCCCCGAACCGCCAGTTCTACTCAGGGCATACTGAAAATTCCTGGACTGGCCACTTAGAAAAAATAAGTCGTCTCATATATCAGAATCCATAAACTATGTATAATAGTAGATTCATAGATATCTAAAGTTAGTCCAAGAAAAGTCTGCAGCGATTTTGATAGCCCACGCAGGGCAAGTGTTAATTATACGTCATAATTTTATAACTGACACTTGCACTGCGTGGGCTATGAAAATCGCTGCAGACTTTTCTTGGTCTATCTTCTATTTAACTTACGATGCAATTGAATAAAAAAACGTGGAACTTCAAGATGGCTGTCGTTTTTTTTATAGTTTCGACTACGGATGAGACATTCAAGAATTCAAGAAATTCGAGATAAAGGAGTTATGGAATTTAAATGTCTAGTTATCTTGGTCCATCTCTAAACAGGTGTCAAAATATAAGTACCCACTTATAAGCGGCATGGAACAACAACATAACAGCCAGCAATAAAAATAATCCCGCCCAAAACACTGCAATAAAACGGTCCCGAAATAAAAATATAAACGACTCCCATCAATTTAGAAGTAATTAACATCAATTATTTTTCAGTCTTTTTCACAATTTTACGTTCAATTTCAGGCAAATGTCCCGTAATGGGGTAAACAGGTGCAGCTAAGGACATTTTCACTTTCATAAACGTTCGAGAGCCGAGGGTAAAAGGGTCCGTGGCTGACTTAATAAGGTAGGGTAGATCACTATAAAAGTGGCCGGCGGCAATATTGCTAAACTCCCTTTTTTACGATTTATAACATGATGTAGGCAGACAGTGAACCTTTTTTATAGACTTACTATGTCTTTATAATTCATTCGATTGTCAACTAAAATATTTACGATGGTACCTAATTCAGAAATAAATGGGAAAGCGCGAGAAGACTTTTATTTTTATAGTGTCATATTAATAAAAATATAATCATTATGAAACCCCGCAGTAAATATTAACAACATTAAAGATTAAGGGAGCGGAAGAGGGTCGAGATACTCACGTCTCATTAAATCATAAATAAATAATTCATAAATCATTTATTTGTTCGTGATAAACTTAGTGTAACACATGCAAAAGTAACATGAAAGGTTTAAGACAAACATAATTACATAATTTTTACGAAATGGGCTCGCCTCAGCATGCTGACTCTAGAGTCAGCGCTGATCTTTTGGCGAGTCCATTTTTGTGGGCCACGATCTCAACTGTACGGCACTGCCTCGTAGAACTGAACGCATTAGGAAGGAGGGGGGTCAAAACATTCTCAATAAGGCCTCACATAATTGGCTTCATGCATGAAGTTTAAATTTCAATCAAATATTTTTTATTCGGATGATTGTTACTATTATATCATGTTACAAATGCATTTCCATTATTAAATTATCATTTAATTGTTTAAAATAATAAATAAAAAGTACAAAAACTTGCCCGCGAAAAGCTAGTGAACGAAACGGAACGCCATTGGTCGAAACGTCACGTGACGTCACTCGTTGAGTTTAGTGTCATTTTATTTACGCATTAAGCATGTGACCCCATATTAGATCCAATACACTGCATGTGATATTTCTGAAAACATGAATAATAAAGATATCTTTTATTTATAATTTTTATAACCAAACTTGTAAGTATCTGAACGGTTAGTGCTGTCATCTAATATGTCATTGTCATGCGCACGGGATACTCAAAGCGCGCCATTTCAATTTTATCAATGCAAAATATCCAAAAAACAAAGCGGTGGAAATTTAAGTTAAATAGAAAATATAAGTATTTATCAAAGATAACGACGCCACCGAGACGATGACGGACAGCGGGTTTATCAAAGCGCAATCGGACAATCTACCACACATAGATGCTTTCATGATGTCTGCATATTTCGCCAACAATAAAAATTTCGTTTCCGCTGAGATGAAAGGAAAGAAAGCTGAAAGGTAAATATAATAATAAAATGATTTTTACTGTGTGTGTGTGTGTGTAAAGCTCAAAGTGATAGCAAATGTATAGTTACCATAGTAAATAACCTATAAACTGTGTATGTATATTTTGCTTTGAAAACGCAAAGGACGAGTAACGTTTTATGAGCATGTATGTATCAATATTGTTGTAATTTTACAACAATGAAAAGTAGTTTTGGGGTTTAGTTTTCCTCTTTTCATAAGTTTACACCATCGTTTGCGTACTTTCGCATCTCTTGGCACGTCAAAAAATGTTTTCTCGGGTGCATTCATGGTAGTATTTCTACACATTGGTACTAAACAATACCTATTAGAAGTATAAAATGTTTTTTTTAGGTTCTTCCATGTTATTAACAACAATACAACGAATAAACACAGAAAGAGTGGAGTTGCTCGCATAAGTTTCATAGAACAGTAAATAATAACAAACGTCAGTTAGTTCACGAGTCCAACGCGTGACGTCATCGCGTCATCAAGAATTCGCGCCAAAAATTATGAGCGTTTCAACCGCTCAAAATTTTTCAACATTTTAAATATTTTTTAATAAAATAATGGGAAACTTTATAAAATAATTTTTATATTTTCCGGTGTTCAAACGATGTAAATAATGATTTGAAAAATTAAAATAAAATCACGCATGGGGCTAATTATTGGATACCCCTTGCGGGTTAAGTATAAAAGGATCACACGTTTTAAGTATTTTTCGACGCTTACGCTTTCAAACGCTTACGCTTTACGCTTTTTTCACTTATTGTAGAAACTCAAACACAGACAATGCATTTTAACCAACAAAAGAACTGCATTGACATGCAATTCTTTTGTTTTTGCTTGATGCAACGCGGTAACCCCGAGTGACAATGTTTGTTCGTGTTATGTGTCTACAAAAATAGGTAGTTTAGGTACCTATATAACTATGTTAGTACATAGTTAGTATTCAATTATTTGTTAGTAAACGTCGGACCGACCATTATACGAAACGATTTTATTCTCATAATAAGTAGGTATTTACATTAAAACAGTTGATCCTGAGATGTTTTGTAATTTGAATATGGCTCAACAAGTTTCATGAATCGTTTGGCTAACCGATAAAAACTGTTCGTCTGTTGTTGGTACAGCCGACGTCAAATACATGTTTACTCTTTTGCACCTTACACTTTGTAATAAGGCGAAAAGTGTACACATATCTTTGACGCCGACTGTACGTAGGCTAAATTTGACTGACAAAAGGTGAATGACCTGTTTTGTCAGTATTCATTCTATATCCAAGTCTCACGAAAGTTCTCTTTTTCTTTCTTTCCGTCAAGATATACGAATATATTCGAATACTTTACGATGTTTTGCAGAAAAGAGTTGAAACTGAAGCGCATAAAGACGTAAAATCGAGCTTTAAAATGGCAACGTCCTTTCTACGATTGTTAAGTTTTGCAAAAGACTCCCCGGGTACGTATCTTGTCTCTACAAAACGTATATTTTCCCCGCGAGGGCACTAATAAAATAAAAGTACGTATGGAAATCTTTTATAGAGAACGATTTGCGATTGAATGTATGAATAATTCGTGATGTTTAGAATGTGTTTTGTGTTATGCATCAGTATTAATAGTTACGACATTTATATATTCATATGTATATTACAAAATATAATTGGTACCTATTAAGGGATTACATTGAAACTGTTATTGACTCTCCAGTGAAATAGCTTTTCACATCTTTTGACAAATTATTACTATAATTTAGTTTGTCAAAGGATTGTCTCATTTCAATCATAGACAGAGATAATCATACTATTTTTGTCTTACACTAGTGCTAGCACCCAAAAGAAAAGAAGGAGTAGCTATAGTTTTCCGGGTTGTTACTGACTGACAAATTGGTTTGACCAGCTATATATATATCTGACACATTTGCTGTAGTTTACTACACTTCTAGCTTGTGAAGTGATAGTGTTTTTTAGGCATCATCTTTACAAACTGAGATTGATTAATTGTGAAGGTCAGCGTAGGTGGAAAAAGAGTTATGTCCACAGTCCAAGGAAACCTAATAGTTTCAGCATATCCACCTGTCTATCTGAATATAAAATGATCATGTCCATTAGTGCTAGAAACTAGAAACATATTTCTAGTTTGTTATGTATATAAATACCGAATTACATATAATTCGGTATTTATATACATATAATTCAAGGTGATAAATTACTTTATAAAATTAAATCATAAAATATGTTTAAAAGATTTTACGAGAACTGTCAACTGCATTCCTGACTTCATGTTTCCATCGTTCCGATTTCGTACAAGTAAATACATCTAACAACTACGAGTATCTAACAGTTTTTAGTCTAGGCCAGATAAAAAAAGGGAAAAAAAGCCTTGCTTTTAAAATACACGCAATCAGTCAAATGGCCCAATAAATACGGAGCATGCAGCGCAGGCAAAGTTTTTATTTGCGCAGACAAAAACTAGAAAATGTAGCACGGGTAATGCTTCCGAGGAAAAACTGTCTGTTATGTTCCGATTGATTGCCGAGCGCGGGAGAATCTAGTTTTCAGGTACCAATGTAACGTATAGGTACCTACATTACCTACTCGAGGTAGGTAACAATTGTTCGTAGACAATAGCTGTTGATTTCAGAATCAATATTTTAACAAAAAGCTATGAAACAATTTGCTGTCGAGAATAATGCCTTATCATCGCCAGCAAGAGCTTTCATTTTTACAAGCTTTTATTTAGTTTCACCTGACCGTTGTCTGTATGTCTGTCTGTCTGTAATCATTAATCAAATCTTGCAAGTTAAATTTGATACACTTCCCGGTTTCCGATTGAGCTGAAATTTTGCATGCATGTATAAATCGGATGACAATGCAATATTATGGTACCGTTGAGCTGATCTGATGATGGAGACAGGAGGTGGCCATAAGAACTCTGTGATGAAACAACGCAACCTAATTGTGTTTGGGGTTTTTAGAATTGTCTCGATGAGTTTTAGTTGTCTGTCGTAAGAAAAGTACAGTCAGCGATAAAAGCGTGTACCAAAAATGAATTTTTTGCCAAAACTTATTAGTCGCTTTGTCTGTCTAGATTTTTTTGAGATATGTACCTGTAGATACTAGCTGGTAGTCTGTTGGAAATAGGTATTTGGATTATTCTAATTCGTGGCACTTTCCCGTTAATGAATTTATCTCTTTCTTATTTATGCAAGTGTTACAAATTCTATTTCATTTTGTAATCCAAGAGCGGACTAAATAACTCACGCTATAGATCGTTTTTTTAGCATTAGAAAAAAGGTATTCAATCTTCATGTGTCTTTTAATTTAAAAACGCGTTTTAAAAATAAGTCACGGTAATTGTGTAACAATTATGAATCCATTACGATCATTTATATTCTTTTGCTTTCATAAGTAAATAGTTACTGATTTTTAAAAAGCTAACATTATTTGATCGTGTAATGTTTTCATCTACCTTCAACTGACTTAAGAAACCATTTGAGGATGGGTTTTGTTTAGGTACTCTTTTTTAAATACCTAACTAAAGATACAGAGTCATTATTTATACTGGCTGGCCTGACAGTTCTCTCGCTAGGGCTCGGTAGTCAATTGCAATGATAGCCCCAGTGTGGAGTGCAAAGCTAAATTGGAATGTAAATCAAGCCCGCCCGTTTCATGTTTGCTTCGTTTTGACTCGCACCTGATTGCCTAAATATAGGTAAACAATGGATTTGAAAGTTTTTTCCTCTATAGGAAAAGGTCTGAGCCATGTGACTTTTGAAAAATTCTAAACCTATCGAATAGCATTCCTAACCTATAGGCAACAAAGGCCCAAAGATATAGACGGTCAAGCAAATCTTGTCAGCAGAAAAAGACGCGAAATTAAAATTTTCTATGAGACGATATCCCTTTGCCCCTACATTTTAAAAATTTGCCGCCTTTTTCTACTGACAAGATCAGCTTGACCAAGTATAGTATTGCAGAACACACATTACACACAACATAATAATTTATAATCTAAAACAATCAAAAATAATTGTAAAAATGTGACAGTTACGTAGGAAGTGGCGCCCTCTATAATTTTCTACAATTTCTTGTCGGACTATAGTTGAGGCCGAGGTTGAGGCAGTTAACAAGAAGTTATTATAGTCAATTACGAACTCGCTGAAGACCCGACTGCATACAACTTCATGCTTTATATTATGTTAAGTAGGTGTTAAAGTTAAAATTTAATAGCTAAACTTATGTAATATCTTAACCTCTCCCTGACGCTTACCAAGTCCTACCGCAATCATGACAACGGACCAAGCATTCTATGACTACCCTGGAATGCTCCCGGTACTGAGTTTGTTTGGCGAGAACCGGGAATTCCCGGTTCCGGTACTGTATTTGTATAGAAAACCGGTACCGGGAGCACTCCGTCCCTTACTTCCGTTTCCCCAGCTAGAAATTTCTCAGAATTTTTGCGCATACCTAATGCATATTTTGTAGCCAACAAACTGCAAATGACTAGCATTTCAAAGGCTTACGGCACCGCATTTTATATGTGTAACTTTACAACGGACGTAAAATGACCAGTTATTTTTATCAGCACCATAAATAAACCTATTTAATAACATAGTTGCAGCGGTTGCAATATATTGCCGTTGACTTCGAGACCACAGACTAGTGAAAAACATAAACTGCATGATCTGTTCACAGTCGTGGTCCGGTGTCGCTTATCATCACTTAAGACGAAACAGGAGCTGAGTTTTCAATATTTTAGGTAAATGTACCCGTCTCGCTAACGGAAGCGGCTCCTAAAACTAGTGCGATAAGGACAAGGCGAAAAATCTCGCGTAAAAATCTCAAAAATCGAGGTTTCGTACTCGACTGTTTCCTCATCCAAAACTTAACCAATTCTAACCAAACTTGGAAATCTAAATGTTTATGAAATTATCTGTGTCGGACCGTTTTGCTTTTTTGGCTAATTGATATCAGTTTTGAATACTACGCCTCTCATTGCAGCATAGTCAATTAGGCCGTTTTGGCCATTTTTAAAGGGCTTTAGCGCCTTAAAAAACAAAAATATCAAAAAAATCAAAACGGTCCGACACAGATATTGACAATACTCGTATTAATCTGTGTTGAAAAAATCATAGCTCTAGCATCAAAACCCACGGAGGAAATAGTCGAGTACGTTTGTATGGAGAAATGACCACTCCTGTTGGCTCTTAATCAATTGTGCAAATGGCGTCAAATACTTACGTACTTCATAATAATTATATGTATTACCGTCCAATGTCAGTAGTCTTACCACGAGCTTGTCAGTGACATAACACTGACATATTCGCTAGCGTGTATGTAGAGTCGGACCGAGAAAAGTCTGCAGCGGATTTGATAGCCCACACAGTGCAAGTGTTATTTATACGTCATAATTTTATAGAAGATTTTTCTTGGTCTGACTCTGACTTACTTTCTATAAATCTCGTTCGTAGTTCGTACTGGCATATTAGTGCAAGACCGCAAGCGAGATGTATAGAAAGTAAAGTTACGCAGACGTTAGTGAATATGTCGGTGTCAGATCAGCCGTCAGTCTAAACCAGCGGTCGGCAACCAGTGGCAGTCGCATGCGACCCGTGAACCTCTCAGTTGCGGCCTGCGAACCTCCCTGGCTATTTTGTATGTATTATTAACAAATGAAAATGTCTGATAAAGTCATAAATATTAACAAAGTGCGACCCGCGTCCACTTCGTTAAACTGCTATGAGGCCCTGGGCTGCTAAAAGGTTGCGACCGCTGGTCTAAACGATTGACGCTTAATCGTTTGTGTTTTTTGAAGGGCTCAGAAGGATTCGGCATCGACTTAAATGAGTAGACACATCCTTTTTCGCCAGGTTGATGTAATTACTGTATCAAGTACCACTTGACCTGATCTCAGATATAGAGGTTGTGACCTCCCTTTTACGCTTTCACGTATGAAGAGCGGTAGGTATGTGTTTGTATATCTGCCAGAATTATATCTGTAAGTAATTCAAAATTCTTCGAGTTTCTGTGACTGATTTCCGTGACATTACATTTTATATCCGTCATGCCTGCGGTGGGTACGACTATCCAAAAATCATTTCGAAGAGATTGATAATATTGATTGATTAATATGATTTAAATGAGTTTTAGTCATAGTCATAGTCATAGTCATTTATTTTATAATATTTTAAATATTACATGTCAAGTTATTAATCAGGATAGGTACAATGTCAATTATTCAATTAAATTATTAAAATAAATTTAGCTTACATTATTATCAATAAATTACATTCATAAATTGTTCGGTAGATCGAAGAAATCTTTGATATCGTAAAAAGAGTAGTTTATCAGCCATTTTCTTAATTTTTTTAAAAATATTTGGGTACTACCCGCATTCTTTATCTCTGTTGGGAGCTTGTTGTATACTTTAGGTCCTACGTGTGACATGATTTTGGATGACTTGGTCAGTTTAATAGGGGTTTATGTTTTTGTTAAATAACAACATTAACAGGAATCCCAATTATTTAACGCAGTTGCGCGTAACTTTTATGCTTTTACAAATCAAACTTTTTAACCTGTGATATCGGTAGTAAAATCGTAATTGTAGCTTTATTTATTTATTTATTTAATTTTTATTGCACATAAGAAAACACACTGTACAAAAGGCGAACTTAATGCCATAAGGCATTCTCTACCAGTCAACCTTTAGGCAAAACAGATAAGTTAAGCTTTGTAATTGTATCGTACCTATTTACGACCGAGGTCTATATTATTTAGTAGTCTTTCGAGAAGTCTATAATAGATTTGTGCTCAAGCGACTTAGCATACAAAGTGACTGCCAAAGGCTTCCCGGCTTCATCAAAGGCCTCCTGACCGTAACGACTTTATTGGTATTCGTACCTAAGACAGAGAACCCTGTATGTACTTTACGTAGGCAACCCTAAATGTACCTACCCTGTATAAACGCCACATTAATATGAGGCCAAAGAGAATATTATACGTTCAGTGATTCAAAACTTTTTTTCAATATATTATGTCTATTCTACACCGTGTTTTTTTTTATTTCCGTTAATTTCAAGGGTGCATTCTTGAGCTTAAATTAAGTAACTTTCTCAAAGACACCGATATTGTAATTAACTCCATTTCGGAGATAATCAATAATTTATTTTTTTCATATAAGTCCTCTACAAGCGTGTACACTTCACTTAGGGCCGGTTTACATATTGATTAATGTTTAGAATGAGTTCATACATTTGCTACTAAACTTCGAACAATCTCGGTCGATCGATGTACGAAATGACATTGATATGTCACAGATTTCAATTGTTTGGTTGAGTTAAATGTAATGCCCGTGTTACAACAACGCTATTGCTACATTTATTTACTTTTTAAACTTAATTTAGTATTAAAAAAAAAATTAAAGTTAACTATGCCATTTAGTTATCATAAACGTACTTAACCATACCCCGAAGTTAACGGAATTCAATAAAAACACGGTGTATAGCTATAGACCGACCGTTTAAATGAGTCCTCGCCTGCGCGGTACGCGGGCGACGGGGTAGGACGCCTGCCGCCCGCACCTTCCCCGCCACCCTTAGTCGTCCTTCCCTATCGCCCCCCACCGCGCAGGCGAGGACTCTTAAGCGGTCGGTCTATAACGAATTCGCTAGTTATAGTGTGTAGCTTTCAAATAGAGCTCGACAGCTAATCCTATTGTCTATTGTTAAGTAAAACCGCACGTGCTACTTACCTGCAAAAAAGGGTCTGAATTATTCTATTTGGCACCTGAGCGCGGGCTAGTCCAATGCCCAAAAAACCAGTGTAGGTGTGCTCTTCGATAACGCGCCTTTGTTACGCATCTCGATGACACATTTAAGACTGGTTCTGTAGCGTTCGACTCGCCGGCACTCAGTAACCGAAGTACGTATTTTTTATGCAGATGGTTGTGGCACGTGGCACGAGCGGTTTTACTTAACAATAGACAATAGGATTAGCCGTCGAGCTCTATTTGAAAGCTACACACTATACTTACGGATGGACAGTGTTGCTCCTTAGTCACTCCACAAAAGTTAATAGAGGTCTGTAGAGGTATCATGGTCGCGTCAGTGTTGGCCGAAACGTTAATGCAATTGAAAATTTTTGACCATATAGTTGAACCTATGGTATGTCCTGGACCCGGGTATGTCCTTATACTACGTCCAAGACCACCGGTGGACGGGCAGCAGCGTCCCTTAAATTCGGTGTACTCGACTGCGATCGCCAACCCGTCTGCCAAGCGTAGCGATTATGGCATTCACCCCCCATAAGGGGGAGGCCTATGTTCAGCAGTGAACGTCTTATGGCTGAGATGATGATGATGATGATGATAGTTGAACCATCAACTTTAATGGTCCGTTACCGTTTACGGTTCAATTTGTAATGGTTAATGGTCAATTGCAATTAACATTCGGCCAACACTGTCATCTGTCATGTTATGCGTCACTTTCGTACTTACATATTTATTAGAACGTGACAGGCATGGTGACAAATGATAGAGAGCATTTTAGTAAAATGATTTTGCCAGGAATATCTTATAAAAGCTTTTACGTTTCTAAATTTAGCTACAATTAATAATATAACATCAAAGACCCTAAATCGGATTACCTATTTGAACGATCTTAGCCCTCTGGATACATTTTCACAGACATCAATGAGACTAGTGCCCACTTACCATATAAATTTGCCTAATCTCTAAGGTACCGTCACAGACCTATTTATAAATACCTACCAGTGCCTACTAGGCATACGTTCGACCCTAATCCAAACTGATAGTTAAGGGACCCACTGATTAACAGTCCGCCGGACGGTATCGGCCTGTCAGTTAGAACAAAATTTTGACAGTTCCGAACAACTGACAGGCCGATACCGTCCGGCGGTCTGTTAATCAGTGGGCCCCTTAATTGATGAAAGGGCTGTAGCCGAATCACTTGGGAATAGCCCTTTAGGTTCACTGATAAAATTAGAACATTGTCTGATGTATTCAGTATTCAGAGTTTGAAATGGGTCAAACACTTTTTTGGTATGGGTTAAGGTTCCGCGTTTTTCCTGTAAACATAATAAAATAAATGGACTTTAATTTATTTACTAGCCGAATATATAGAGAATCAAATCTTATCCTTAAAAGCTGTATAATAATATGATTAAAGTCTTAGCAAAATGTACCCACATAGTTAATAAGTAATTTAGACTGAAACTGATCATTTATTTTCAGTTTAAGGTAGATAGGTAGTAAATACATTAAAAAAATAAACTAACTTATCTATAAAATAAAACTAAAAACAATTAAAAATATAAATAAAATTAAAATCCGTCTAAGAAATTGGGCCTCTTTGCCATGGTGCCGAGAACGCTGGCAGCATTTCGCCGCTGTACCTATTGCAGTCCTAATACGTTGTGCGAGAAAGTTGCCAGCTCTTCGGTCACCAGTGAAGTCGGTTAATTTTTTTGATATCTATTTAAAAAGTTGTAGAGCATTAGGACCCCTCTATATTATAGGTGAAGTCGTATAAATCTCCACACGCCGCGTCAGCCACGATTTGTAATGTATTATCATATTGTCCACGGAAAATACTTACCTACTCTAGTTTTGCCATACATTTTAGACACAAGGAGCAAATAAATTGAAATCTTGCCTCCTTTTTAGGGTTCCGTACCCAAAGGTTAAAACGGGACCCTATTACTAAGACTCTGCTGTCCGTCCGTCCGTCCGTCTGTCACCAGGCTGTATCTCACGAACCGTGATAGCTAGACAGTTGAAATTTTCACAGATGATGTATTTCTGTTGCCGCTATAACAACAAATACTAAAACAGAATAAAATAAAGATTTAAGTGGGGCTCCCATACAACAAACGTGATTTTTGACCGAAGTTAAGCAACGTCGGGCGGGGTCAGTACTTGGATGGGTGACAGTTTTTTTTGCCTTTTTTTGCATTATGGTACGGAACCCTTCGTGCGCGAGTCCGACTCGCACTTGCCCGGTTTTTTAGTTGAGTTGCGAGTTTGGTAACCATCACGCAAAAAATGTGAGGTTTCTGTTGAAATACCTAAAGCTGGATTTTGTAGTGATTAGGACTAATCCGGTCCCCGCAGACTTTCAGAACCGAAATTTGCCGCGCTGGATTTACTTAGTGACAGCATTACCAACTTTGAAATGTTTTTTATTTCAACACACTTGCTCATAATGTGGAACTTATTGAACCGCTTTTAGGCTCATAATAGGTTAATTAACGATACTGTGCGGTAATGTTATCATTTATCAAACTATTGTGCGGTAATGTTATAATTTTCTAACTATGCCAACATACATTTACTACTATTATAAGTTTCTGTAGCTATTTATTCGAACATTTTAACGTCATGGACTCATGGACTATTACATAGTTAAATGTTCGAAGATTTCGAAGCCTTAAAATATGCTTAAATTTCATCTTAGTAAGATGATTTTGTCAGGAAAATCTTATAAAAGCTTTTACTTGTCTAAATTTAGCTACAATTAATAGCGAAATATTATATCAAAGGCCCTAAATCGGATTACCTATTTACACGATTGAACATTAAAGGTTCTTTCTCAGTTTGAGATGCCATAAAAGAAAATCTGTACCTACAAATAAACTTTAACCTAGGTACCGGAGACTAACTGCTTTATTCGAACTTCAAGATATTCACAATTAGACATTCACTAGATATGAAATAGTAACGATATGTGACGTTCCACGACAAAAGGTACCTTATGGCCGCAATAATATTGATGGAGCGGCGTTAATAATAGCCTAAGCGCCAACCGCCATAGGGTACCCTTAGCCGTAGAACGTCACATATCGTTACTATTTCATATCTAGTGAATGTCTAATTCATTTCCCGAATCGCGCCGTAAAATTAGTATGCTGGTACGATCGAGTTCAAACATGTTATAAAATTGTTTATTTACCAGAAAGAGACAAATGATTTACATACATATGGTATCGTGGAGTCAGTTTAGATAATTCTAATTTTAAACATCCAACTTAAACGTCATCCAACGCTGAAGTTTTGGATTTGTATAAGTTTTCAAGACAACGTTGCAATTTTTTTTCAGGCCTCTAAAACACTGACAATAAGGACGTGTGAATATATTTTTCGAATGTTGGCTTGTAACACCGTCTATACCGGCTCGATTCGGAAAATGAATTAGATTTCTACTAGACTTCAACAAGTTACGATATGGATAATTTAAAGATATTTGTAAGATAGATATATTATGTCAAATTTGACGTTTCCGCGATTCTGGAGGTCCTCTTGAACGATTTCGACAAGTTATGACTTACGGCTCGATTCTGAAAATGTATTAGATCTCTACTAGACCTCAGCAAGTTACGATATGGATAATTTAAAGATATTTGTAAGATAGATATGTCAAATTAGACGTTCCCGCGATTCTGGAGGTCCTCTTGAACGATTTCGACAAGATAGATATGTCAAATTTGACGTTTCCGCGATTCTGGAGGTCCTCTTGAACGATTTCGACAAGTTATGACTTAGATATCCAAGTCACATCTAGTCGATCATCATCATCATTCATTTAAGAGTTAGACTCTTGTCGGTGGAGCGATTTCCATGTATGTCGGTCCTCTGCCTTCTCCTTGACAGCCTGATACGACACGACGTTGAGCTTTTCCTTTACTTGATCTATGTACGTTCTCCTTGGTCTCCCCCTCCGTCTTGTTGTCCGTGTTGTTGTTGTTGTATCTAGTCGATATCTAATGTAGATCTAGTTGATCTCTAAATCGTCTCTAGATCTTGTGATTATCTCGAAATCCGAATAAGCCTATACGTTTCTCACAGCAACTTCAAAATACCAACCTACCATCATCATCACCATCATTATCATTTTGAGGTTTCGAATTAGCACGATTTGATTGGTACACTACCCTTTATAGTACCTACGTACAAAAAAAAAACCAACCGTTTACCTACACTTCCTTCAAATTATATAATTATAGTTACCAACACCAAAACCCAAGTCTTAACACGTGCATAGCTTCCGCGTTCCTAAAAGTCCGGTATCGGTTAACCCTTGCCGTAATTTCATTAGACCAGTTCCCTTACTTTGATCCCGTGGTTGGCACGCAGAACGCGTCACGCACATTACTTAACATTCAACACCTAACTGCGCCCTTGGGGCGTCAAGTCGTGAAGTTACGTCAAACGTTACGTCCGAATTTACGGTGACGTTGGGCGTTGATTGAGGATTGTTGGGCAATAGACGTTTATTGGAAAATATAGGTATTTGAATCACTTGCCACCAATATACATATCAAAAGTGTGACTAAACTCAGAATAATATACCAAGTGTCATTGGAAGTATTGAATTCAGAAATACATATAAATATAATGTATTTAAAGATGTAGTACACATACACATACACATACGCGCTCGACAAAAGTAGATACATCGATATATATAAAATCAATTGCCATTTTTTTTTTCCAATTTATTATATTCATTCTTGAATTATTATTTTGGTTCTGCCACCATATAGTTTTAGTTTTAGCTTTAATCAGCGTCACGTTGTGTGTCCTAGGATACACAACGTGACAATAAGCTGAGTGAGGACCTTTTGGCACAAATATTTATGTAATTGAATTTTAGTTTTGTGTTATTAGTTATTATTATTTGTGCTAATAAACATCTCTTATCCTTATTCTTATTCTTAGTAAATTACTTGCTTTTATAACAGTTTACTGTACCTATTTATAACCATGAATGCCGAATGAAGCTTTTCCTATTTTCCAGTTTACCAACTTTCGCACGAATGAAATGTTCTCTTACCTATTACATGGCTTCCATTTTAGAAATGATTTCTTTCATGTCATTCTAGATCTTGAACACCGTTTTTTGTTTTCTGGCAAGCCTCCATGTCCGTATCGGATAGCTTTAAGTGGTCATACTTGTAACATGAATTCATGAATTTGGCTAATGGAAGACTTTTTTCAATTGGGATATGTATGTTATGGACCGAAGTTATTTTTTCGCCCTCCCTACCCTCCCCACTCTGCGTCACCCCGCGAAGGGCCCAAAACGCGGCTTTTCTCAATTTTTAATGAAACCGTTCAAGAAACAGAACAAGTATGTAGGCACGAAGTGATCGTTTATAAATTTGCTATTTATCTCTTATACGCACTATAGTGATATTACTTACAGTTTTTGTGAAATCTGTCACCATAGATGGTCATCTAAGGTGGTCACCTTCAGTTGGGAATTATGACGAGTTATATTATGACATAACCGTCGAGTTTCAAAAGTGACGAAATACGAAAAGTGTATTCAAGGAAAATGGTCCCCTAATCCGCAAGCCACACCGCAATGCGTCCGCGAAGTGCCATTACTGTTGATGTGGCGTTATATTACGCAAACGACGTTAACAATGATTTGTGCTGTGGAGCGTGGTTTACGATTGCTTAGATTACAGGGCTGATTCACTACAGCCGATGACTTGTCTGTGTTATCGCAATTTGTGTAATTACGCGATCGATTGTCTTACTTTTAGCTGAATGGCAAGAAAGGGCTTTCCAATGTTTTGTAGGAAAGGTGAAGGTATCTGTGGTTAAGTGGTACTTGTAGAACGATTCCTTCAATTAGTAATTTTGATCATGTACCACTTAATATGAATATAACAATTGGCACAAAACTACGTCGACCAGAATCGCGCAAAGTAGAGGAATAAAGCAAGTTGGAAAGCGGACCCTGGCAAAGGCCCGGCTAGATAGAAGAAGAATTGGCATAAAACGAATTTAAATTACAGGGCTCCTACGCCTATCCAAGTGACAAATAGTGAAATGAACAGTATGATTGCGTTACTTTTCACTGTATCTGTCATCCCAATTTTCACTTTTAGATTGGCATTGGTCGATATTGGCTGCGGCCCCTGAGGGCCAAGATAAGTGACAGTTGTTTACAAAAAACGCCAATAGAGCTTTAATTAATGTATGGAAATCATCAAAAAATGTGTTGCATCTATCATAATGAATCATTATCCATTTTCACTTGTGGTATTACGTTTGTCGATATTCTATTACCGTCTTGTCTTGGACCTGGTCTGAAGTCTTACCGGCAGGGACACTGCCACACTCGACGCTGTGTATAACTATATGAATAACATGTTATATTATACAAACTTGCATTTATGTCTATGAATAGGTATCAATGTCTATACCTACGCTGTCTGACCTGACGTATTGTTCAACTGTGAAAGCGACAGGCGATACGAACAAGGCAAGGAAGTTACTTCGTTAAGGGTGCGTTTCGACCAGAGATGTGCGAGGATGCATTGCAAGGGATGTGTTTGTAGATCCAATATAATCACTCCATTCATTTTCCTCACTCAGCGTGCTGTGATCCTATTGGTTCTAAAAAACACATACATAGGTATACATATATTATGGTGGTTCGTTTTTTTAGCATTAGAAAAAGACTACGCGATCTTGTCGCATCTTTTAATTGAAAAACGCTTTTAAAAAATCAGTAACTATTACTATGTAATAATTCATAATTGTACCGTGACTTATTTTTCAAAAGTGTTTTTCAATAAAAAGACACTTCAAGATAAACACTTATTACTAATTAAATTTAGAAAAAAGGTAAACATTTTTTTCTAATGCTAAAAAAACGAACTATAAGACTTCAAGAGAAACTAAGCTATTTTTTGTTTATTTGAGTGGCAATTGCGACTTACTTTGAGCTTAGGCTTCTCTAGATCCAAATCACTCTGCTTCCAAAAACCCAAACGCGTCGGTAATTTTAATGCGACATCTTCCTAACAACGTCCTTGGCTCAAAAACCCTCGCGGCAAAACTCGTTATTAAAGTCGACATACATACGCATCCCGGTTGAAAATGATTATGTTGTAATTCTAATTATGTTCGTAGCTTCGCGTAATGCAATAAGAGCCCCGGACAAAAGCGCAATCACAAAAGACGAGTTAAATAATGACGAAAATTTTTGACATAATTTTAATTAAAGGCAAATTTGTGACATTTGCGAGCGGAAATTTGCCCTTTCACGGTTTTTTTCAGGCACATAATTAGATGGTAACAATGTTTCATTCGGCAAAGTTGGGATTCAGGGACGATCCTTAATCTGTAGAAAAGTAGGAAGTTTTAAGGTAAACTCGTTTTCAAACGATTCGTGATTTTAAAGTATAACGGCTCGATTCGGAAAATGAATTAGATCTACACTAGACCTCAACAAGTTATAATATGGATAATTTAAAGATATTTGTAAGATAGATATGTCAAATTTGACGTTTCCGCGATTCTGGAGGTCCTCTTGAACGATTTCGATTTAACGGCTCGATTCGGAAAATGAATTAGATCTCTACTAGACCTCAACAAGTTATGATATGGATAATTTAAAGATACTTGTATGATAGATATGTCAAATTTGACGTTTCCGCGATTCTGGAGGTCCTCTTGAACGATTTCGATAAGTTATGACTTAGATATCCAAGTCACATCTAGTCGATATCTAATGTAAATCTAGTTGATCTCTATATCGTCTCTAGATCTTGTGATTATCTCGTTTCCCGAATACGCGTGTAAAATGCTGATGGCCCTATGAAACCTGTGTGTTACTTGAATAAGACAAGACAGATTTATTTATTTATAAAGTTTGCTGTTGGTCTTTATTTTGCAAAAACATTTTTGCATAACGAAGAAATATAAACAAATAAACGTTGACGGCGATCTAGGCCAATTTTTTTATCTGTAGGTTCTTTTATAGCTTACTGTGGGACTTAGTCAATCTGTGTAAAAATGTCCTATAATATTTATTTATTTTATTTATTTATTTATTTGTACTTAAATAAGGAGTGTAATTCGCCAGTAACTGGCCACCTGTTAGTATTAACTAGCTACCATAAACTAAAAATTAATATAAACAGAATTCATTTTAGTATAAGGTGGCTAGTTACTGGCGAATTACCTCTAGTAAGTTTTATTTTGCATAACATATCTACATAGTAATAGACATGAATATTTTTACAGTCATGAAGGTGACACGTAGGTGACTGTACAAATATTCATGATTATAGAATCATAGATATTTTTCTCAGAACCCAACTTAGTATTAGTATTAGAAGTCCCATAAAAGAGTACTTACTACCTGCATATTTTTGCGTAAGTGCGAGACAACATTGTTGCAAGTAAAGTGACTTATATTTTATAACATTTACCAACGAATAAGTATTGCACAAGTATGAAGACAGAAAATATTCTCCATGAAGGACATAAACCTACATACAGAACATTTTCTGCTTTCAATATCATTTTATGGGAATTTATGGACACATGACGGCTGCCATGCGCCTTATAAAAATCTTTATGACACATAAAACTGTTTTATTTACAGAATATTTACAATAGCACTTAACCAATACATAATGTTATTACATTTAAGTAATATAGATTAATGAACAATCATTACCTTTGTAAACATTAATTACGTATTTGAAAAACAATTTCTTAACACTGATCTAGATTTATGTTGATAAATAACTTAAAAAAGTAATTTATTTTATTTACAAGTTATACTTAATTTACATTCTTTACAATGTGAGTTTTTAAGGAAAAAGCGTAGGGACATTTCTGAATAATGTAGAATCATTTATTTTCTTTTGGCCATTCTTTGAATCAGTTTTTAGATACTTCGTGGATAATTAAATGAGTTTTAAATATAATATTTCCTTTGAGCAAATATATTGTAAATCTTATTGGTCAATAGCGAAATATAATTTGTCAATAATGATAAGGAATCATTCAATCCTCAATAAATCCAAATGATATTTTTCTGTGAAATGATTCCACAAATATTTCTGGACTATTTGTATTATACTTGTTTAATCAATTATACAATATTATCTTTAATAGCACTGTCTAATAAAATAAAATAAGAGAAAATATTCCCAGGCAGCTTTTATTTATATAATTCAAACACAATCGAAAAGACCTGTATGTAAGTTTAATGAAGCGAAATAATTTGATTTGATACAATAATGTGACTGGTGAAAACGTTATTTTATTCATTCTTTTCTCATCGAGAAATAAAAGTGACGATTATGTGGTAATTGAACTGTACAATGTGAGATTACACAATTCTTTTGAAATAACGATTTAGAAGCATAGATAAATATAGGTACAGTCAGCAGCAGAAGTTGTTAAGCGGGCCAGGTGTTCAAAATGATCTTGACACGGCTTTAGTGTTAAGGGAATAAGAGCGTGTCAAGGTAATTGTGAACAGCTCGCCCGCTTAGCAACTTCTGCTGCTGACTGTACAATTAAGTCATTATTCGATAGATGGGTAAACAAAAACATGGTAATAGTTAGCAAAATCATTTTGTTGTAAAATTTCTTGCTTTTGTGCAATCGAAATGAAATCTACCTTAGGTTCATCAGGCTTGAGACGATCTTGCGCATTAAGGGTGACTCGCGTTAGACCGGGCCGTGCCCGGGCCGGAGCTTCCGGAGCTTACTTTTCTATGACATGACGTGAAGCTCTGGCCTGGACACGGCCCGGTCTAACGTGAGTCATCCTTTAGGGAATAGGGACAAGTAACTAATATCCCCTCAGCTGTGGGAGATGAATATGGCCGCTCCCCCTCATCTGTGGCAGCCTAAGGGGTCTGCTCCACAGACAGGGTTTCTAGGTCCACGTGCAAGTGGAAAATTGCGATTTATTCCGTTTTTTACAATGATACAGTCTATAGTTTGTATTTTTTCTGCTCTTTATTTAATTATCTAACTGCTACTTAAAATTACGACCATTAAACTAACATAAAATAACTGTACAGTCGAATTCAAATTATAGGTACCGAAATGTATCTTTCATTTTCTATTGTAATAAAAAAATAAACAGTTTTAGGCGTATCTGTTACTCTAATAATGTACATAATGTAATCATACACATCAAAAAAACATAAAATGTCAGGCTTATCAATTAAAACATGAAATATACCATTTGAAAACTTTATTGAAATTATGTCTGCCCTAGAAATGGCGCACGTAAATAAGTTTCTAATTACATGCATTGTGGAGTCCTACCACACCCTATGTAATAATTTTATACATAAATAAGAAATTTAAGTTGTAAACTATCTGTGGCCAAAGTAATAGTAATGCAGGTGCAGTAGTTATATGGTAAGAAATGTTTAAAAAATGCTTTTATTTATTCATGCACCATTGATAGCCCACAAAATGTTGAAAAATCACAGCAACCAGCAGCCTTAATCCAAAGAAATTCCGTTTCTCAGGGTATTAATGAAACAATATTTAATAATAAATAATCGCACTTGTTCTTATTAAACAAAAAACATCTAAAAACTTGATCTGAAAACAAGACAAATATAGACCAAATCATATCTATATGGTTTGATTAATATGGACATACCTAGACCGTAAGAGCAATAAAGGGATATTTCAGAATGTGTGAAGAGTAACACCTAAAATCTTAATAGCAAACCCCACCACCATCATTATTATTATCATCATCATCATCACTGTCGCCTAGTACCCCTATTAAAACCCTTGCATAATTAATTTATATTAAATTTTTTATACTCGTCAATCTCAGTATAAAGACTTCATGGACCAAACTATAATCTTACAAATTAAATGTCCAGCCCTTGCTCTCACTCATTACAGTTGCGCTGAGCTGTGTTATTATAGCCTATGTGGAAAGAGAAGTATCGTAGAATTAGTTAGTAAGTGGAATGTCCATGCTATGCAAACGTGCGTTAGTAACATGACAGCGCCGTCTGTGGCGACAGCTTTTCAGGTGCTCGTCCAGTCTGTTGCGACAGCCCGAGAGGTTATGTGCCGACCGTTATTTAGTTTGATAGCTATTATTCACTTTAAACAGATTTTAAACTAATTTCATTGTATTTAATATGATCTATATGAACTATGACATATTATGATTGTTTTGAGACATAGTAAAACTTATACAAATAATAAGAAACCGAGTTAGAAAATTTCGGCTATGACTTGGCATGTCATTTCTTCACACCTTTAGCACTTATATTATTCTAAAAACACACCCAAACATAATATTAACAAAAGTTTACTGACATTTCCTCAGCTTT
The DNA here is from genome assembly GCF_963556715.1 of Cydia fagiglandana. Classification (NCBI taxonomy): domain Eukaryota; kingdom Metazoa; phylum Arthropoda; class Insecta; order Lepidoptera; family Tortricidae; genus Cydia; species Cydia fagiglandana. The sequence continues at coordinate 5,815,611 of NC_085943.1, forward strand.
TTAACGATTTCACCATAAAAATCCACAATTTTACTATAAAAACACGTAACATCCTACTCGTCACAGTGGCTGTTTTTGACTGACGAAAGTTAACGACTTTTTCAACCGTTGATCATTCAAATGTTCGCTTGCTAGCTGTCTTGCTTCATTCACTCCACGATTAAATACGTCAGAGCGAGTTAAACATATGTTTCACTGATATTTTACCTTAAGTTTAGGCGCAAATTATGCGAACCTGGCAGGTTGAGCCACAGATAAACCGCCAATTTTATGACCGCCTGAAAGGCGCTCCCACAGTTGAGGGGATATTACCTAAGTATACATTTTTGTATCTTCGTAATTACGAAATCTAACCTACGAATTTAACCAGTTTTCCCTTATTAGATGTTAAGAAGGAGTTTCTATTTTACGGGAACTCAGCTGTACATAGTAACAATACTATATGTAGTCTACTGAAACCTACTTGATACTTAAAGTAATTCGTTTCTTTAATATCAGTTTCTCGTAATTACTAGGATTTTAAAAAGCAGAACGGTTCTAGATAGCTGGTCATCTTGCAACGCATTTTCTAGGGAAATTGTATAGGAAAACTACTTTTAAGAACATGAAAAATGTTTTTAGGTTATCGTATAGTGTTGTGATGTTAAAGGTGCTGGTGTTAAATGCGAATAATAGAAGAAAGATGGGATAGTGTGGGAGAAGCTCTGTGGCGTGACTTTGCATGGCCGCTGGTCGCTCGCCGCTCACCACATGAACCACCACCGAAGCTGAATCTGTTGACAAAAAACTCGATTTAAAAAGAAATAATAAAATGTAGGTATGTGTTCGAAAAAATATTGCTAGATGGATTTTTCTAGATTTTCCGTCATAGTTTGTCAAAAGTAAGAAAGAAAATCGTAATTATGTACTACCAATCTGACTAGGCATATTTCCTTCACAAAATAGTGGTTTTCATTTTCTAATACCCGTTAAGGATAACCTTGATTACTGACGCAAAAACCTTTATTATCGAGGATCTTTTGAGGTCACAGGGTCTCGTAAAGTAATACTAATGTTTCCAGTGATCAACAAAAGAGAACTGATCAGGGAAACCCGAACTTACGGCCCAAGTAATACAATAAAACCGGTCGTGTGGAAAACCATCGCGTTCGCGGTAAGTTTTGGTAGGTTCGGTGAAATCAAACGATGCGCAGTAATATAACGATTTACTCTAAGGACAAATTAAATTACTTTCTATGAAAATATTTCGATTCGGTTATTTATTACGATTTAGTTCACAGACATGGTATTATACAAGGTGATTTATTAAACAAGTAAGGTAAACGTACTGGGGCTTGACGCGGTGCCAGTACATGTCATCTTGAAACTTAAATCATTATCTTTAGAGGTGATAGCAAGGTGTCATCTATTGGGCATTAGCATGTCGAGCACTAGTACGTTTAACTAAGGTCAGTGATCGCAGCTACTAAAATCTCGTGTCATTAAAAGACAGCTCACGTCATAGAAACCATCACGTGATCATCGATCACTCATCATAATTATAATAGAGACCGAAGTGTCGGACGCCTGGGCCCGGACCCGGGCCAGTTCTAGCGTGAGTCTTATACAATTACAATCAGCAATCATAGACAATCAGCATTCAGATTTTGGTTCAATCAATGTCAACAAGAAGATATAAATCCACTAAAAAAACATTCTTTATTGAAAACGTAATGCCATAAATGATCTCACCTACTTGTACAGTCAGCAGCAAAAGTTGCTAAGCGTGTAGCATTTACCTTGGAATTACCTCCTTCCTTTTTCTGTTCCTTTATTCCAATTCCTGCATTTAGCTTTCCAAGTCCGATCATTCTGATTTGCTTATTATGGCTCTGATCAAAATACTCCTTGTACTATATCTGAAATTCACAGACGTGCTTACTTCGGGCTATTATTTTTATAACTTTCCATATGCCCTAAGCCACCTCAATACATACCTTTAGGTTTTTCCAATTATTTTATGTAATTTGAGGTGAATTTTATTAATATTATCGCTGTGTTTTCCGGGATCCTTTCATTGTTTACATTTTGTAAGATGATTGACGTAACCCGTCAATCACCCTTCAACTGTTCGGATCTCACCACTAAAAAGACTAGTATGTATACTTTCGGCAAAGGTTATTCAAAATTTTGGTAAAATCATAACTGGTACTCGACTATTTTTAAATTTCAAATCTTGTAAATCTGATTCTTTAGATGTTCTAAAGAATCAGGTATAAAAGCGGAACAACCGTCATTCTGTTCAGTTCTTCGTCAGCTCTCATCCGAGCATTTTCGAAATTAAGGGTCCGTGCGGGGCCAAGTCAGGCCCCGCACCTTCAAGAAGCCCTCTCTTCCTGGCGTAATTTACTAAATAAATAATACTGCTATAAATTAAAGACACAAGCATACAAGTCGGCAAGTATACAAGTGGTGACCCTCGCTGTGCGCCCGTTCGTGCCCTCCTCGTGGCTGCGCGTCTGTGCGCGCCCTTCTCGACTCCGCGCGCCTGTGCGCGCCCTCCTTCACGCCGCGCGCCTGTGCGCGCCCTCCTTGACGCCGCGCGCCCTCTTCGACGCCGCGCGCCTGTGCGTGCCTGTGCGCGCCCTCCTCGACGCCGCGCGCCTGTGCGCGCCCTCCTCGACGCCGCGCGCCTGTGCGCGCCCTCCTCGACGCCGCGCGCCTGTTCGCGCCCTCTTCGACGCCGCGCGCCTGTGCGCGCCCTCCTCGACGCCGCGCGCCTGTGCGCGCCCTCCTCGACGCCGCGCGCCTGTACGTGGGGACGCTTTTCCTTGGCGCTGCACCCCGGAACATCGTACTACCTGCCACGCTCCCACTACTTCCCGGTGCTATTGGACAATTTTCAATACCAGCCGTGCCGTATTGACTCACCCATATAGTCTTGGAAAAATAAACGTTACCTACCCCCTGAGTCCTTACTTTTAATTTCTTCACCTCCTTTTCTTTACATCCTTCCAGCTGCTCAGTTGCGTGCTCTTTCAATTAATTGGCAGAGCACGTAACGCGACAAGCGGACCAGGTGTTCAAAATTATCTTGACACGACTTTATTGTTAAGAGAATAAGAGCGTGTCAAGGTCATTTTGAACACCTCGCCCGCTTAGCAACTTCTGCTGCTGACTGTGTAATACTTAGCAATAGACAATAGGATTAGCCGTCGGGCTCTATTAGGAAGCTACAAACTATACAAATGCTCCTAATAAGTTAATGCTTGATTGAACATTGGTACATTCAAAATTGTACGAATACATAGTACTTAAAAAAAAAACTTCAAAGCAATGATTTCGAACTGAATCCAACTGGCTAATTTATTTAACAGATTTGAATTCTTATTTTGTTTTCAATACAACTAAGAATCAACCCTCAGGATTGTCCTATGAGTTCATATCAAACTTAAAACACCAATGAAAAACATATCTATGGTATCACTGAGAGAAAATCATCACCAGGAATTAAAAAACAGTTCTGTACTGGGGGAAAAAATGAAGTTTTAGTAATAATTATGGACGTTTCACTATTTCTGTGAAGTTTATTTATTTCTACAAACAGCTCAGTAATCCCAAATATAATTTCAACAAACAGATAATAGAAATTGCAAGAACTAATAGAAATTACAAAAGTCAATTTGTTCCTATTAGTTAACTCTCCTTGTCCCCGGATTAAGTTTATTTTTGTAATTCTAAGTGTATTTTTGTTGTACTTTTCTCTCAGTGATATTTGCTTGTCAATAAACTAACCTAACTATACGGCACAACAGATCCTCCTTCTAACAGATCGAAAAAGTATGTTGCGACATCGTTTTAAGCTTTACATCTGTGATTTACAAGTATAAAAAATAGTCAATTCAAACATTTAAGGACCAGGAAGGGACTCGACGGGGCGCGAAAAAGACAAATGGTTCTCCCGCAATTATGGACAGAGATTAGTGAAGGGCTCAAAAGAAAAATATCTTGCAGCTGAAATAGCGATCTCTCTTTTAAAAACAAATGAAACACGGCCGGCGTTTCTCACGAAAAGACTATAGCGACCCGCCCGGCTGCGGCTGGTCGTCCTTGATTTACCTAGTGTATAGTTCGTTTTTTTTAGCATTAGAAATAAGGTAAACAATCTTAATGTGTCTTTTAATTGAAAAACACATTTTAAAAATAAGTTACGGCAAATATGTAACAACTAGCTGTTGCCCGCGACTTCGTTTGCGTGAAATCTTATCTTCAAAATTTTACATCTTTAGTACTTATATAGACTTGAACCTTCCTCAGGAATCACTCTATTGATAGGTGAAAACCGCATGTAAATCCGTAGTTTATGAGTTTATCGTGAACATACAAACACACAAACAGATAGACGCGGCGGAAGACTGTTTTATAAGATGTAGCGATGATGCAAAAGCAGTGTCAGTAATTACTCGAGACAACAACACAACAACCAACAACGTTTTCTGAGGCCTAGGCAATAGCGGCGCAGGGAGAAACGTACCAAAAGCGGAAATCTTTGTAACACATTCATACTTCTATGAAATATTGCTTAAAGCACGGCATTTGGCGTAGATACCCTTTACATATTATATAAACACTTTGCATATAGACAATACCGATCCATAACTCCAATTTAAGAAATAACTAATTTAAAGGGCCAACAGACTATCAGTTCGCCGGACGATATCAGCCTGTCAGTTGTTCGGAACTGTCACCTTTTAAGTTTAAAGGTGACAGTCCATTTCCAACGACAGCTGCACTACTGTTCATTTTACTATGGAAATTGACAATGACAGCGACGCGTTCAGTACCGGTAGTGCAGCTGCGGTTAGAAATGGAATGTTACCTTAACTGACAGGCTGATTTCGTCCGGCGAAGTATTAATCAGTGGGCCCCTTGTAGACCGTTTTTTGTAGCCAAAAACTATAAAGGCAGAGATACACTTATCCCACGTACGCAACGTATGCAACGCATTATGACAATCTGAACCCTGAAAGTTGTATGCTTAAGGCACGGCACATTTATGCGTTAGAGGGAGCAAGTGATATTGCTATCTCATTCTACCGCATGGCTGCGTCCCTCGTTGGCGTTGGCGTTGGCCCAGCGTGAAGAGGAGCCTTTAGGAACATACTTGTCATGTGTTGTGTTGCGTATGACAAGTAGGTACGTTTCTAAGCGTACAAATTTCAGGGTTCAGATATCATAATGCATTCCATAGTTCCATACGTTGCGTACGTGGGATATAAGTGTGTCCCGAGCTTAAGAGCTTCGTTTATATTTTTTTCGTCGTTGGTTTCTAACGTTAACGCTTGCGCTCCGCAACGTCCGTGTGTTTACCGCCTTAATCCACTTTTAGGGAAAACTCACTGTCACCGTTTTGTAGAATTCACATTCTTTTGTACAGCCGACGTCAAAGATATGTTTAAACTTTTGCACCTTACTCATTTGTAATAAGGCGATAAATGTAAACATATCTTTGACGTCAACTGTACCTATTTTTATTAGGGCACCCACGCGCGATGGATTTGCCATTGCTTTTATTGGATTAATCTCACTTGACCGACTTAAGCTTTTTTCGGCAACATTTTGGAATTATTCTCCTCTGAAAATAAATTCTAATACCGGCAGTTTCCTGTAATTTTTTTTTTATAAGTACATAATAGACGTTGTATTTTTCAGAAACGAGTTAACTGATATATTTCATATAAAAATTTTTCTTTGGGAGTATAGTAGTAATCCATAAAAAACGAAATGTTGTCACCTCGTCCATTTATAATACAAGGTGAGGTAAAGTTGTAAGAATGTCCCTATAATATTTATTTATTTATACCTATTTCTTCAGAAGCGCCATATTCAATCAAAAAGTTGATACACCATTCCATTTCTCCACAAATATAACATTCAATTTCCGTAATCGTAGGGTCGCATTATGTATTTACCATGTCGCCCGATAAGTTAAGTAATTAAGCAACTTTCTCTGTCCCTCTCTGAATAGGTGACCTTTCCCATTTATACTTTATTACCATTATTTGGCTTTTCAGATGTTTTTATAACCTCGTCCAAGTCGTCCAAATTATATGACGCACGCCTGCGGCAGAAATGACTCGGATTTTCTGGGAGTAGTAAAAATATGGGTGTAGACAACTTACCCAAAAATATGTCCCATAGTTCTTAATCCGCTGATATAAGAGCTATATTTTGAGATAATATATATCATCATCATCATCATCTCAGCCATAAGACGTCCAATGCTGAACATAGGCCTCCCCCTTATGGGGGGTGAATGCCATAATCGCCACGCTTGGCAGGCGGGTTGGCGATCGCAGTCGAGTACACCGAATTTGAGGGACGCTGCTGCCCGTCCACCGGTGGTCTTGGACGTAGTTTAAGGACATACCCGGGTCCATAATATAATATATATATGTACCCATATTTGTACACTTGACTGTACAGGCGCCCATTCTTTATAACAAAATCTAGGTACTTATATTTACAAGGTCACGCTGGTAGTACAGTCAGCGTCGTATTGAAGGTAGCATCCAAAGTATTCAAATAGTTCGCTACGCCATACAAATTATATGGTGTACCGAACTATTTGAATACTTTGGATGCTACCTACTTATATATGACGCTGACTGTATTACGTGGAAGCCTTAAAACAATTTTCTATTTCTATACAATATATTTGATTTGACTTTGATTTGAGACTAGACGTAAACGAGAGCTGATCACGAACTATGAATGGACTTGTTATCAAACGAAAAAAATATTTTTTGCTTTCTAATAAATCTTGACTAGGGAATGCAAATCGGTTATTTTCGGTTATTTTTTGTATGGAAATAATCGGTTATTAACCGAAACCGCGGTTATTTCCATACAAAAAATAACCGATTTGCATTCCCTAATCTTGACTAGACTTAGAATTAACACAATTTTGGGGTAACAGGGTTCGGCGTTTATTATTGTAGTCTTGTTGAAATAACCTACAGACATAACTGTGCTATGGTAATAAATGCAAAGCTGAAAACTCAGAGGGGAGATTAACGCAAAAAGTTAACGCTTCGCATTCAAATTGTTACAGAAAAATGCTGACTCGGAGTACCCGGAAATCTCGAAATCCGGGACAAATTACGACCAAGTGCAGGCCCCTGTTTCACCAACGTGACAGGTGCGACGAATTGTAAAATCACTGTTGCTGACGTCACAGGCATCCATGGGCTACGGTTACCGCTTACCATCGGGCGGGCCGTATTCCTGTTTGCCACCATCATTGTATTATTAAAAAAAAACTTTATGATATCGGAAAAAACAGATATTTCTCTTGCTATGTTTATGACAATTGTCACAAGAAACACTACAATTGTCACGAAATTCCGACATATAACTCATTACCTGTCAAGAATTACCTACAATTCTTCTAAATCTTTGACAATTGTCAGAAACTTCGCAGGAGAAATATCTGTTTTTTCCGATATAATAAAGTTTTTTTAAATAATACAATGATGGTGGCAAACAGGAATACGGCCCGCCCGATGGTAAGTGGTAATCGTTGCCCATGGATGCCTGTGACGTCAGCAACAGTGATTTTACAATTCGTCGCACCTGTCACCGATGTGAAATTGGGGCCAGGTCGTATGTTCCCATTTCCTCTCCGAACTTGGGCGAACCGAGCCCTCGACAACCAGTATAAACTAAAACAAAAGAAACTATTACCGATACCAGAAAATACCACTTTTCTGTTCTGCCACTTCACGCCATATTATAGGAAAGTTTTGGTCCTAGTGCAAAATTAACGGCTGGTCCTTGATTTACCTAGCGTAGTTATGTAGCCATTGTAACTATGTCGTCTGTTCATATAGTAATTTCTTATATACCTAAAAATTATGATCTATCAGCATTCAGCAGTCTACAGTGAAATTTCTTCAACTATGAAATATAATTATTAGACCTCCTTGTCAATGTTGGATAAAAAGGAAAAATTCTGAGTCACATTTTTTCTGTTAGGTAAGTATGTTTTATTTTGAAAATTTTAGTAAATTTATTAGTAGATTACTCTGCCGATACCGGTACAAAATTCAAGAAGTAATTTAGTGTACAGTCGCCATCAGATATATAGGAGCGGCCGAGGTGTTCACAATATCTGAACATGCACTCTATCGCCTTGACAATAGAGGCGTTTTCAGATATTTGTGAGCGCCTTGGCCGCTCCGATATATTTGATGGCGACTGTACTATGACCTCAATAAACTGGTTTTAAAAATAATCGGTATAAGAATGTTCTTATACTGGTACCTGAACCTAAAATTTATTTGCATTTCTGGAGCTAACCAATTGAAATAACACTCAAGAAAGTCGATGAAAATGTTATAATTTCTGGGTTAATTTTACGATTACGAGCGGAATTATTAGGTACCTACCAAGATTCCGTTTTATCTTTATTAACTGCTATTACAACAGTCCAGCTACGTTTGAAGTATTTAACAATTATTAATACTCAATGATTTTTAAGTACCGTAAAACAGGGTGAGTAGGTTTCGCGGGGAGAGTTGGGTTATGAATGGGGAGAGAAGGTTTGTGGAGGTAAGAAGGGATTTTAAGGCTACTGCTACAAAAATAATGTATTCTATTTAAAAATGGGGCTATAGTAATACGCATAATAAAAAAAAATCGATCCATCAATCTTCCAAAATCACCTTTGTATGAAAAACCCTCTCACCCCAAATACGAGGCACTACGGGGTGAGGTGGGTTTTCCTCTTTATCGTCAAAGTTATGAAATGGAACTACCCAAAATAAAATAAAAACTGAAATACAAACGTCCGGAACACTTATTATATACACCATTCAGTTTTAATATGTATAAATAAAATGTTATCGAGGTTTCAATTATGTTTTGACCATACTCACCCCATTTTACGGTACTAGGGAGGAACGGAAATGTCTTGCTTCGGCAGTCGAATTTAAGTTAAGATTGAAACCATATTTTAATTTGAACAAAAGGTTGTGAGGTCTCTGAACTCCCGAATATTATCTAATAAGGGCATACTGGATTTAAATTTCAACTCCACCAAAATTTTAGAGTTTTAAAATGTTTTAAAGGCTAAGGTATTACAAAACTAAAAGGCTTTTACTGAATAGCTAAAAGCAAAATGGCTGAAGATAAATAAATTTTAATTTAAAAATGTTTAAGCACATTCAAACCCATTAAGAAACAAATTAATTTTAGTACTTTTTAAAGTATTTTTTTAGTTCTCAAGCAAGAGATGGGTGTGTTAGGGATAGATAGGAGGCGACACAAACTGCTTGGGAACGTGGCTATTTGAATCAGTAATTTTTATAAGAGGGGGCAAAGTTGTTGTCTAACCCCTTGTGCTGATATTGATAAACGAGCAAGCAAAAGCAATGCGCGAAGCGCAAAGTACCTACCTACTTGTGGCGTTTCCTCTGATACTGCCAACGTCGTTGCTAAAGCTAAGCTGCTAGGAGCGCAAGTGGAGTTTCCGGGGTCTCTATAGTTCGTTTTTTTAGCATTAGAAAGAACTTGCAAGAAGGTAAGCGATCTTGACATGTCTTTTAATTGAAATACGAAACTATTACTTATGAAAGCAGAAGAATATAAATGGTCGTATTAGATTCATAATTGTTACATATTTGCCGTGACTTATTTTTTAAACGTGTTTTTCAATAAAAAGACACATCAAGATTGTTTACCTTATTTCTAATGCTAAAAAAAAACGAAGTATAGGCGCGGCGCGCGCGATCAGGCAGCCTGCTAGTGCGCGTTTGTTGTTCCATCTCAACACTGAAGGTCGCTAGAAAGGTCACTAGGTACAGGTAGGCATGAAAGCACCTACTAATCAGAGCTGCTTTGAGCGCAAGTGTAGTTCCCGGAATCTCTAGACGCAGCGCGCGCGATTAGCAGCCTGCTGGTGCGCATTCGTTATTCCGTCTGTGTTACACACTGACGCCTTGAGTGAAAGTCTAGAAAGGTCGCTAGGTAGGCATGAAAGTACTAACCAGAGCTGCTCGGAGCGCAAGTGTAGTTCCCGGAGTCTCTAGGCGCGGCGCGCGCTATCAGCAGCCTGCTGGTGCGCGTTCGTTATTCCGTCTTCACACTGATGCCCTTAGTGAAAGTTCCTAGAAAAGTCCCTAGGTAGGTATGAAAGTACTAACCAGAGCTGCTAGGAGCGCAAGTGTAGTTCCCGGAGTCTCTAGGCGCGGCGCGCGCGATCAGCAGCCTGCTGGTGCGCGTTCGTTGTTCCGGCTCTATGCTGATGCCCTTGATGAAGGTCGCTAGAACTACGAGTAACGAGTAACTACCTGTAAAGTACTGTATTCACCTCAGTAAATCATACGATATAATGTAATTCCAACGGTTCGCCAACACAAACATCAAGCGGTATGACCGGCACTGTTCACAGACAACTGTCAGTGACATCACCATGACGTAAGCGCTCGGGACGCCTACACACTACACTAGGACTTTAGGTAGCCATAAAAGTACTAACCAGAGCTGCTAGGAGCGCAAGTGTAGTTCCCGGAGTCTCTAGGCGCGGCGCGCGCTATCAGCAGCCTGCTGGTGCGCGTTCGTTATTCCGTCTACACACTGATGCCCTTAGTGAAAGTTCCTAGAAAGGTCGCTAGGTAGGCATAAAAGTACTAACCAGAGCTGCTCGGAGCGCAAGTGTAGTTCCCGGAGTCTCTAGGCGCGGCGCGCGCGATCAGTAGCCTGCTGGTGCGCGTTCGTTGTTCAGTCTCGACGCTGATACCGCCGCGTTGCGCGTAATTCACCACGTGTGGGCCGCGGTACCAGTAGATGAAGCTGGAAGAAAAGCAGTAAATAAGTAGGCAGTAGTTGAAGATGGCTCTTTAAAGTTTATTGAAATACAGCAAGAGATGTCACTCGGTATGTGGATTTTTAATGTTACAATGCGTTCTATTAAAAAATAAAAAAAAGTAAAAACTACCACCAACAGTTGGTGGTAGTTTTTACTTTTTTTTATTTTTTAGGGTTCCGTACCCAAAGGGTAAAACGGGACCCTATTACTAAGACTTCGCTGTCCGTCCGTCCGTCCGTCCGTCCGTCCGTCCGTCCGTCCGTCCGTCTGTCACCAGGCTGTATCTCACTAACCGTGATAGCTAGACAGTTGAAATTTTCACAGATGATGTATTTCTGTTGCCGCTATAACAACAAATACTAAAAACAGAATAAAATAAAGATTTAAATGGGGCTCCCATACAACAAACGTGATTTTTGACCAAAGTTAAGCAACGTCGGGAGTGGTCAGTACTTGGATGGGTGACCGTTTTTTTTTGCTTTTTTTTTGTTTTTTTTTTGCATTATGGTACGGAACCCTTCGTGCGCGACTCCGACTCGCACTTGCCCGGTTTTATTAATAGAGCGCATTTGTACTGTTACAGTACAAAAATTTCGACAATTACGTCAGCAATGCAGTCGATAACAATGACGTGTCGGCGTCGCAACACTGCGACAGTAAGAGTGACATTCCATTTCCAACTGCAGCTGCAATACTGTTCATATTACTATGGAAACGCGTCGCTGTCATTGTCAATTTCCATAGAAAATGAACAGTATTGCAGCTGCAGTTGGAAATGGAATGTCACTTTAATTCTGGTGCAGTCTGAAAGCGAAACTGAAAATTTGCCTTTCGCACTTAGATGCATTTAAAAAGCAAACAAAAGAATAATAAGAACACATGTCACACATGAAACATGTGAAACATGTCGCACGAGTGACTAACAACAAGTGAGTCTAGACCGTAAAATTATTCAATGTTAGTGTCTCACAACAGTTTAAATTCGAAGAATCCTTCACCAAATTTATTACCCCGTTATCCTCAGTTATAACTTAATTAAAACAAAAGATTCAACCAAGTTTTTAAGCTTATTTTATTACTTATAACTTCAAACATAGACCCACAGTCTAATTTAAATTAGTAGTACACTCTACGCAACTAATTATTACATTTGCGAAGCTACTTTGAGATTTTTCAGATGAATGAGGAGTCATAATTAATCTGTATTAAATAATAATTTAATTTGTTCAGATGGTACTAAATTAGTTTTGACAGGATAGCCAGATGCACAGTTTCCGAAGTTATTTAGGTGGTGTCGGTAGTGTAGGTTAGTTTCGGATGTTTTGAAGGATCGTTGTAACTTTCAATATCGGCCGTGTTTAATATTGCTTAAAATACTACGAATTACTAATACGAGTATAACTGAAAGATGACTACATTTACGTCTGTCAAGTCTAAAGAGCCGTTGATAATCGTTTGTCTCTATTATTAGTTATTTTGACATTTTTACCTATTTGTTAGAAAGAGACAAAACTTAACAAAGGTTTGCTGTTCCTATTATGTTAATTTTTAAAGTTATTTCAATTTGACATTTTGTATTTATTTAAATTTATGATTATAATGATGAATTTGCATGCTTGCATGCAAGCTAGGTACAAGATCTGTAACACCATATATTGTAACATTGCTATACTGTATCAATGCAAATAAATACTTTCTGATTTTCCGAAACGCATAATAGCCATAACAGCCGTTTGAAAACACATTAATCATTTACCGTATTTTCGCACAATTAATTCCAAATTCAAACTGGTATTCCAATAGCAGTTACCGTTCTTATGGTTTGACTACTGACAATGTATTAATAAAATTGGGCCTTATTACCAGAAAAATTGCACCACTATTTGAAAACTTGATATCTATTATATGAACACGTATATTGTCTTATCTCTGTACCATTTCTTGGTTCCGTACCGTATCATGAGTTAAGTCCAATACTGCTGACTAAAAGCAAACGTCATGGAAACGTGTGAATTCCGTACGTTTCCCCCTTTTTCTTTGGGGGACGTTAATGGAGCGAACTACCTCATCTTTCCCAATTACGGGCGGACTCGGCTCGGCAAAAAGCCATACTCCGATGGATGAGTAGAAACACAGGTGTAAAAAAAAAACTAATAGTTACTGACAGGCAAATTCGTGCATAACTACACTGATACCAGAATGATATCTAACTGCTGTCATTCGGCCAGATTCGAACTTTAATGCGTCTATTAATAGATCTGGAAACGTTATTGATTAAATATGTCAGTGTCTAATGTGACATTTCTTAAAAGAAAAACGTCACTTTTGACACTGACACGTCTAATCCATATCATTTTTAGATTTATTAATTGACGTTAAAGTTCGAATCAGGCAGATTGAGTTATTCTGCAGTTCGCTCGTTCCTGTCCGTACATGCATTGGCGTGGGCGACGTTAATGAAATAACATTATTAAAATATAATTCTGATGTCAGTGTGGGTTCGAGTTGGCGTGCTAGACGTTTGAAATGTATAAATAATTTAACAAATATTTTAAGCTTTTGTTTATATTAATTTATCTGATCTATATAAGTTGGCACCCAAAATTTAGACGTTATGGACGTTACAACTCCAGGGTTACATGGCGTTATATAAATTTCCTTTTTTTTGAAAAACCCATAGGTTCAGTAGTCGTTGATTGGACTACAGCACCATTACCTGGGCCCGGGACTTGGCTCGCGATGCACGTCAAGTTAATACCGAGCCGGCACGTACGTGCAGCCCCCAGAGTATCCCCTTCGACACTGCATAGTCCTGGTAACTGATATCTAGTAGATTATACTACAATACATTACCCGTAGCTAGGGTTGCCATATGGAAGAATTAAATGTCCTGATAAAAATCCGGACATCACCCTAAAAATCCGGACATTTATTGCGTAGTAGCTTGAACGAACGCCCCGGGGCGGCGCGCTGCTCTCTGCGGTGTACTGAATCGTGGATCTACTTTTCCCTTTCCCTTCGCCCGATCCCGTAGCCCCCTCCTCGGGCACGAATTTTATGTTTATAAGGTCATTCCTAAAAATGCCAAGTCCGGCCGCAATCCGGACAAAGGGTCAAAAATCCGGACATGTCCGGACGTATGGCAACCCTACCCGTAGCGGAGTTTCATCTACGAGACTAGAATCTATGAGAGATACGGCTCGATTCGGAAAATGAATTAAATAGAAATAGAAATAGTCAAGTTATGACTTAGATATCCAAGTCACATCTAGTCGATATCTAATGTAAATCTAGTTGACCTCTATATCGTCTCTAGATCTTGTGATTATCTCGTTTCCCAAATACGCGTGATAGACGTTCTCAGAAAAAAAACTTTTTAAAACAATAATATTGTTTATAAATCTATGTATGTAAAAAAGTGTTGTTATATTAAAAATGGTGATTTCCTAAAAGTGTTGTTATACCTATTAATAGTAATAAATAATATATTGAGGACAGGACACCTTTTTAGATCATCATCATCAGTGATCATGTTGCTAGTTTTAATATTAGATAATAAAAATGTATTTTAGTAAGGTAAGGTGTTTATTTTGTATTAGTAGAACGTGCTACCTGATTTCAGTTTTAAATAAATAAATAAAGATACCTAGTCTGAATTTTTTATGATAATTTTGACTCCGACAACGTTTTCTGTGTATAATGTGTGTAATAATAACCTGAAAATCTAGATACGCGGCAGCGTGTCAAGCTAAGTTACAGAATAAATAATAGTACTAAGTACAGAAGACTCACTCTCTAACAAAACGCGTCTATTACGATCAGCACAGATATGGCCGCTAGGTGGCGACAGCGCCACGCGCGGCTTATGGCAAACCCCAAAATTGGGGCCGAACGGATGCACTTTTAGCTACCCGTAGCAAAGCGACAAAATCGCGGAGTGAGACACGCCTGGCTAAGTTAAAAAAAAAAAGATAATACAGGGTCATTTTTGGACTGTTAGCCATATTGTGCGAGGTGATGAGGCAGGCCATACTGAACAACTTTTTCTATGGGACCAACTCCGAAATCACAAAAAATATGGTCGTTTCATACATTTTGGTCGAGTGGATGTGGACGTTTTCTATGGGAAGGCCAATTATTTTGGGATTGCGGGGTTGGTCCCATAGAAAAAGTAGTCCAGTATGACCTACCTAATCACCCCGCACAATATGGCTAATGGTCCAAAAATGACCCTGTATTTAGAGTCAGACCGAGAAAAGTCTGTAGCGATTTTGATAGCCCACGCACTGCAAGAGTCATTTTAAACGTCAAACTTCTATGAAATTATGACGTGTAAATAACACTTGCACTGGGTGGGCTATCAAAATTGCTGCTGCTTTTCTTTGTGCAACTCTATGTACCTGGGTGGATCCGGCGCATGCCTTGCGATGCACGTGAGGTTGATATCAGATCCGGCCCGCACAAACAGCTCCGGTCCCGAGAGTATCTCCGCCTTCGAAACTGCAACAATATACAACAATTTAAAAGCCAAAGACAATTAATATCACCTTGTAATGGATGTTCGTTTTACACTCCCAATACCAGCCAGTCATTTGTTTTATAAGATGCGAAGAGTACCGTAAAATGGGGTGAGTAGGGATTACGAGGGCAGTTGGGTTATGCATGGGGTGAGGAGGGATGGCAGAGAGGTGAGTTGGTTTTTACAGACTACTGCTACGTAAATTATATAATCTAAAAACAAATCAAACTATTATAATGTTCATAGTCCCAAAGTGTAGATCCAACACTCTAAAAATAATTTGGTTGGCCCTATTAATATCTTGATGGCCGTAATCAAGCATCTTGATTCCATACGAGCCTAACAAGAACTTAAACACATCAAACAAGGTAATTCTGATTGCTATTACTATTGTTAGGTAACTGAACCAATTAAGATCTTGTTCAATATTTACACGAAAAATAATTATGCTAACTAATTGATCCTAGTAAGATCAACTAAGGGCTTGATAATGAAAACAAACAAGTTAGTTTAACTAAGATGTAAATCAATGTTAACATGAAGAATTACTGTATTAACTATTTGACCCAAATAAGTTCAACTAAGAACATGATTACACCGACTTATGGCGTATTAGCCTGAACTAAGATATTGGTCAATTTGAATCTTAATTATTGAATCATTTCAACTAAGATGTAAATCAATGTTAACATGAAAAATTACTGTATTAACTATTTGACCTAAATAAGTTCAACTAAGAACATGATTACATCGACTTATGCGTCTTATTAGCCTGAACTAAAATATAGTTCAATTTGAATCTTAATTGTTTAATCATTTCAACTATGAAGCTTGTTTAGTACAATACCATTCTTGTTCAATTGTACTATGACTTACTTTGTCGCATTTACTAAAACATTTCTTTCAGATCTCTAGTTTTTATACGCGCCGTGCTGAATAATGCTGGTGGCCCTCGTTATTATTCTTAAGGAATTAGTCTTAAATACTAAAATATACATTATACATTTATTTTAGATCTTTTTGGCGATCGGCTTAGACCGGTTTAACTTTACAAACACGGGAGGAGGCGTGCTTGTGAAATGTGAAGCCATATCGGCCTAGGCCGATCCTCAAAAAGATCTGAAATAAATCTGTAATCTGTATTACCTACTTAGTATTTAATACTAATGCCTTGAGTATAATGCGAATACGAGGACCAGCATTTATTCAGCACGGCGCATATAAAAACTAGCACAAAGGAAATTTATAAAATTTAAACGAATAGGTAGTGAATAAAATATAACAACAAAGAAAGGGATAAAACATAATTAAACTAAATCAAGCCCGTAGAGTTTTATAAAAAGGGGGTAAATGAATAAAACAAAAAATATTATAATAAGATGTTATTTATTCATTTAATCATTTTGAAAGTAAACGTTTTGCATTTAAATTCACACGCACGGATCCGTGTCTAAGCATACGAGGGGTTAACACTCGTTGGTCCAATCACGTTCACACTTGTTGGTCTATCCAAGCACACTACACTCACAGTGTCACTACGCGAGTTTGATTCGGATGTCACTGGTTGTTTTTTAGTCAAACAAATCACAAGATTCCACACATTTGACAGTTTAAAAACCCATCTTCACGATTAAAATTGTTATATTTGTGAATTAAGGCTTCTCTTACCAATCTTGGTATATAGTGGCGTGCTGTCGAAATGACCTTGGGACTATGCAGCTCGATCCAGTGACATACCCGACTCTAGGTGACACTGAGCAATAGCTGACTTGCGAGCGTCGTTGTTCTTGACCGCAGCGATGTGGTATTTAATTCTGCAGGCAATAGTGCGTTTGGTATGCCCACTGTACGAACTACCACTACTGCAATCAACTTTGTACACACCAGGTTTTTCCAGAGGAATAAGTAATTGAATGAGCTTAACGCAACTGCGTGCTACAGAGACTGACTGCTCGGTCGCACGCGCCACGAGAGGGGCGCGGGCGGGGCGGAGAGCGGGTGTACAGGCGATCCCCCTACTTATCTCTTGATTGATCGGATTAACCGATTATTTAATTTAATTATTAAGAAAATCGATTTAACAAATAATTCTTAGTAGAATGGAATATTAGTTTCGTAATCAATACAATAACTTGATCATAATGGGATTGAGTGTTTTATCTTCGTTGTTCTAAATATTATATGTTTAGTTGATTCAACTACCAAATCTTAAGTAAATCAACAAAGACAAAAAAATCAAATAAACTATTAAAATGTTCATAACTATTAACATATTTATCTGTTTTAATTAAATTGTTAAGGATTGAATTAACCTACGTTACATAATTATGCCAACAAGTTAATAATAGATGCAAAGTATACAATTGTTAGGATTAATAACATACCTACTTTATTAGTTCAATCACAGATACACTTATTGTTTTAAGTAATCAGCTTTCTTTGATTTATATAAGATCGTTATTGTTGTAATTAACTTAACGCCAACTAAGAGAAAACTGCTCTTAGTTGGTCTTAATTTTTTAGAGTGAACAATTTTCAAAAATCACGTTAGTAGGAAATCCCTCCTCACCCCTACTACGGAGTGAGCTGGGATTTTCTACTATGTATTTCGTATTTATCTTTAAAGTTATGAAATGGAACTACACAAAATCATTAAAAAAACTAAAATCAAACGACCGGAACATTTATTATGTATAAAAATCAATTTGCCACATGTAAAAATAAAGTTTTATCGAGGTTTGAATGACAGTTTTGTCCCTACTCACTCCATTTTACGGTACCTAAGTAATAGCTAGTAATAGTTACCTTCTTAGTAATAAACACTCGCTTTTTTAAGAAAAAAAGTTACCTATTTCTTATTGTTTTTCCTCACTGCCTCATTTGGACTAATCACCTTGTTTAAGCTGGGCTATTAAGCTCACCTGCAACTAATGGTTTTTCGTGTCGTTTGCACTGCATCGCACTTTTTTACAATTTCTCTAATGATAGCTCAAGGGTAATATACTCTATCGTTAATATCCTTAGTGTTGTGTGTCGACAGAGTAACATCCCTAACTAGTGCGTAAAGGTGGCCACTGACGAGCCTTCCAACAGTCCAAATAGCGTGGCTGCAATCCAAAATCGGTCCGTGAATGTCAAAAACGTACAATTTTTAATATTAGGATGCCGTCCATTTGGATGAATCCATTGTAACAGCATCCATTTGGAAGGCTCGTCAGTGGCCTGCTTAAAACTTTCAAGCTTTTTAAATATTTGAGTCAAGTTATTTATCTTAGAATAGCACCTACGTAATAAAAATGTAGTTGTTACAATAATTGCAAGCAATTTATGCAGCTGCGGGCACGTATTTGTACAAATACGTGGCATTGTTATACCCCAGGTTTCTGTCGGTTGTTATTTTATTGCAAGTGTTGGTGGATATTGGATTCCTTTTGTATTTTTCCGAGAACATTTTGCAGTGGAAATTGGAGTTTTATAATAACATTTTCCAGTGAATACATCAAACGTAAACATAATACGACATTGTTACTTTAAAACGATTAATATGAAAATGTTTTACGATTTTCATTAATAAAATATTCCTCCGAAACGGTTATCTCGATATTTATAATGTAGGTTATGAATATTTAATAATACGCATATTACATATATATCTACGTCAATCAATAGGGCATTACTTGCTGTATGCGATTTTTGATCCAATCGGTACGTAAATTCTAAAATTTCAAAAAATCGTTGATGTTGAATATTACGTATACAACTGTGTTTTTGTGAAATAAAAGTAATAGGTACATACTTTTAATTATAAATGAAATTAAATAGGTAATTCACGGAGAACGTAATAAACGTAACTAGGTACATAATCTTAGAAGATATAAGCAAATTGGTTATCCGTTTGGTTAATCCTCTAAGTACCTACTTAATGGATTCCGTTAGGCCATCTTATGTCCGAGAAGCACTCGTAATTACTTAATGCTCTGAACAAATTGAAACTAAAATATTACAGAACATAAGCTATAGACAATCTAATATTATGTTAAGGGACTGTTAATTTTTTTGTTACCACTGTAAAAGTAAAATAGGCGTCAAGGCTGAAAAAGTAAAATAATGATATAAAGGAATAAAACTGCGACAAGTGCGATTAGAACTCGCCCACTGCGGGTTCCGTACAATTTTAATTTCCAGATTTTTCCCTGTAGGTACTTGTAGTATAAACCGATATTTCTTGCCAAATTTTATAGTTCTAGGCTAATAAATTATGAGGCTGTCCTTTTTTTAAGTTAATTTAGAAGTTTGACTTTTTCACAGCTTCAAGGGACTGTAGACCTGAGTATATGGTTTTGATTTCAACGCTTTCCCAAGACAATGGGTAAATAAGGAAGGAAATACGACCGAAGGAAAAACGACCCAAAAAACGATGGATGGATTACGTGAAAGAGGATATGAGAAAGAAAGGAGTGAGTGCTGAAGAGACGAACGACAGAGTAGAATGGAACAGAAAAACATATTGCGCCGATGCCACATAACGTGGGTTAAGAGCAGGAAAAGAAGAGAAAGAAGGAAGGAAATAGGAAGGAAATGACGTATAAAGGAAAGAAAGAGCTTACCAACGACGGTGAGCCTGAAGGACAGGCTGATCTTGGGCTCCGTGGAGACCTGGCATTCGTAGCCACCGGAGTCACGTGGCTGCGCTGGAGCCACGCGCAGTGTCCACTCATCCGTGCCGTCAGTGTGGAGCGCAGCGAACCGCGCGTCGCTGCTGTACGTGTGGACGCCCACGGTGAGGATGTGGAGGTCGCGTTTACGGATCCAGGATACCTGATGGCAAAGAAACATCATTTTAGCTTGTTTAGTGTGCTGACATGGAACCTTTATTCAGCTACCACAAATGCGGTCTATATATTATCATTTCATTTATTTTCTTATTGAAAAAAAAAACTGGACAAGTGCGAGTCGGATTCGCCCACCGAGGGTTCCATACTTTTTAGTATTTGTTGTTATAGCGGCAACAGGAATACGTCATCTGTGAAAATTTCAACAGTAGCACGTCGTGATATCGTATCGTGAGATACAGCCTGGTGACAGATGGACGGACGGACGGATGGACGGACAGCGGTGGCTTACGTAGTAATAGGGTCCCGTTTTACCCCTTGGGTACGGAACCTTAAAAACTATAATAATATACAGTAAGCGTTTGTGGATCCAGGATACCTGATGGCAAAGAAACATCAATTAAGTTTATTTTGTGTAGGCTGACGGGTCCCTTTATTCAGCTACCATCTGTCAATACGTAATGAATCATCTGTCAATACGTAATGAATCATCTGTCAATACGTAAAAGGCCTCATGATGATGAGTATCTACAAGGCATAGACGGCCTAATTTGGGCGATCAGCCTTTGCCGCTTGGCTAGATCTGCTCTCTCTTAAATTCGGCGGGTCGGCACTCAATTCACGCCCACTTTAACCTCCGGTATTGCAAAAACACTCTAGAAGCTTGCCAAAGAGAGGGAGTGTTTTTGTAAAACCGTAAGATAAACAAGTCCACACAGGCTGGGGAGTTTTTACGGTTTATATAAGTAATTTCTTCCACAATATTCAATACATCCACTTTGTATTGTATTTACGCCTTTTTCTAACTGTTTCAAAGAAGGACGCGTTATCTATCTATCTCGCGGGCGAGATATACCTACTGTCGCGCCACTCCTTTCGAACACTGGTCTCAAGACTCAAATACTGTCTGTTACTTGATATGCTGTATTTATAGCATGTGGTGTTTTATGTCTGAGAAATTGAAAACGTAGGCACTTGATAAATCGCGGTCATATCGTATTAGTCTGTGGAGCCCTAAACAAAACTGTCAAAATTCAAAATTTCAATCGGTACTTAAATTAAAGCAGACAAGGTAATATTTTTAAAGAACATTTAAACAGCTTGAAAATTGCAACCCCTATTAACATTACATGAAAAGTAACTTAACATTATAAATAACAACATTTTATAAAGTAAAAGCTCTGTCAGTTAATTTGAAAGATTCAAATACAACTACTCGACAAAATGGTACACCTACTTGTGCTGCGTGAAAGGAATCATTATTACTTCGTACAGCTTTTCTGATCATAATAAATGGCTTTTAAAATAAAATTTCCAATTTATGGTACAATGAGAATATTATTCTGACACGTTTACAACATACTCGTTATAATAGTGATAATGATAAGATATGATATGAGTAAAATACATATTTTAATTTTACTCAAACTGGTGAAAGGCAAGTAAATATTTATCATAAAATGTATTTAGTTAGCAAGACTACATGCACAAAAGTTTTTTTTTAAATGTTCACTAAACACGTAACAACACGAATATAAATTAATTAATCCAAATTAATATTCGCAATTTGAAAGTGTTTGGGGTACAATAGATAGGTAAATAGAAACATTTGAATTTCACAGAAAGTATAATTGATTGACGTCTTTCAATAAAATTATGCAAGTAGCTAATTTTAATAACTTGGTAATAACGCTTAGACAGTTAGAAAAACACTTTACTAAAATGGTATATTATAAATATTATAATATACATGTTTATAGTTAGGTAAACTATCAAAAATACGATAATAATAGTCAAATAAATGAATAGAAACGGAAATTATACTAATTGCTGGCCAAGAACAATTTTATTATGGCGTTTGAAACACTATTAACGATTTATTTATTATCTACCTACTCGTAATAGCATTCGACACAACGACATAAATAATTAAATAAATTATTTCATTTTAATAATTACTCGTTATTTTGTCCCTCATTAAAACTTCCATTAGCCTTCAAAGCCGAAAAAAGAGTGTGTGAATAAAAAAGTCCTGTTATAAACTCTGTCACGCACGGCCCAAAGGAATATTTTAAAAGCCGACTCGACTTTCATTGTGTTTACATGAAAAAAGAGCAAAGTAGCCGTTGATAAGCTTACGTGCGTAATATAGGCTCGACAATCCAACTTGGTCACTGGGATATTATAAAAACTCGGGAAATGTTGAAAATATCTCAGAAAAGGGACCCGGGTATGTCCTTAAACTACGTCCAGGACCCGGGTATGTCCTTACCACGTCCAAGACCACCGGTGGACGGGCAATATCGTCCCTCAAATTCGGTGTACTCGACTGCGATCGCCAACCCGCATGCCAAGCGTGGCGATTATGGCATTCACCCCCCAAAAAAGGGGGAGGCCTATGTTCAGCAGTGGACGTCTTATGGCTGAGATGATGATGATGATCTCAGAAAAAGTAGTAGTTAATTTTAAGAGCGCAGAAGAGAGGTGGGCAGACGCTGCGGGAGAGTGGTCATGAGTAGAGATGTAACTGATAGTTGTTTGGCCGGATACCGGATATTCGGCCTGGCTATCGGCCGAATATTTGGCCGGAGGAACTATACCTACATTTCGGTTTTTTAGGTGCGTATTGTGCAGGTTTTGACCTGTTTCGTAGTGAACGTTCGCGCGGAGTCATTTCTGGGTTCGAAACGAGTGCGCGTGCAAGTGAGTGGAATGTTTAAATTGTTTTTTAATAATAAACGAGCACGGGCATAATGACCGTGACTGTTTCACTTCTCTCACATCACTCATTTAGTCACTTCGAAACAGTAATATTCTGCTGCAGACTGCAGTCATCATCCGTAATTCTGTAAGTAGTCATCTTAATAAACACCCAATCATACTTGTATATTCGGAATACTAGCAGGGTTACCAGAAAATTACGAATTTCCTGTAATCCCTTCAGTCGAATTTAAACTGCCGCGAGACAAACTATTAAGCTAATTTTACAGTTTCACTTAGTCACTCGCAAACATGTCACCCGAGTAACTAAAAACACGTCAGTGAATCCGTTCAGTTCGGTTCCCTTCTGTAGTCCCTTCAGTATTAAAATATTTCCCCGTAGCAACATCACTATCAGTACAATCCCATCAGTCCCTAACCACGACTTACACTTTCAAATCCGGATCTAGCGATAGGAACACGTGTAAGCTCTTTAGTTTTCCACTGTCTGACCTTGGGCTATTTCTGAACCGGGTTGACTGAACTGATATTAGATTACTTAGGTCCCAATTGAATGAGCTTGCTGGCTGACTTATTGAACTAAAGACAGAAAACAATTGAACAATAGTGTCCAAATCCAATATAAAGAGATGTATCTTCGGTTACAGAACTCGGATAATAATTGAAACTTTGACATAAAGTTAGTAAATCGAACTTACGTGAAAGCTTCTTTGACAGCGTACACACACACAGAGGAACGATGCAGGTTCGACCAGTGCTGCATATAGCGACTATCGAGCCTACTCGCTATCACTACTATTGCTACTGTCACGTACTAAAATAGCCAGGGCAGGTTATTATCCTTCATTCTCGAGTCGAATAGACCCATAATAACGATGCCTGAGAGCGGACTCAGAGTTAATATTTGTATAGGATTGGGATTATATTTTTAGCGCTGAAAAAAACTGACCATGTCTGATCTTCTACAGACTTACTGAAATACGTACGTACTTACGTAGTTAAACATGGTGTTATCTGTTCTTGTGGTCGTTATCATCTTGTTCGGTGACTTGTTTTATTCTTAGTCATCCTCCTCCTTGCGTCGTAATCCTCAGTATTGAGGGTCGTGACCTCGCTTTTGAATCTGGTTCTGTCCTTGGTAGTGTGGAGAGCCATTTGAACTATGGAGTCAAGAGCGGTACAGATCTGGTCGGACCAACGTATTGGACTGGGTCCACGTCCAGGCCTTTTCCCATCCACTTTGCCGGTCACAAAAAGCTTTTCGAGGCTGCCACCATCCTTTCTATATGTCCGAAGTATTAATTCTTAGTCATAGTCATTATGGTATAAATCCGCACTAAATTAGAATTTCATTTCAATTGCAATATTTAGCTACCTTTCATAAAAATCTGTGCCAGTCCATAAAAACGTGCACCCGACTTTGACAGATGAACATGGCGTTGTTAAGGGGTACGATGGGTACGGTTGTAACAGTTTTACTTCGATCGCATATATTATTGTACAGCTCTAAGAATTAAAGAAACTTTTTATAGGTACTGAAGACCCATCTGCACGCGTACCTATTTACCGCGTGGAGGGCGCAGAATTGCCGATAATCATGGGTGTACCCTTGTTTTGCCGACAAATTTTTCATCGAATATTATTTCATCGACAACGATTCATCGAAACCTTAGTACTAGTAATATTGTTTGGCGTTATTTTGTTTCATATACTATTTATTTCAATTTTTCTTACTGCGTAGAAATACTATTCAACGAATATTACTTGATCGCTGATTCGTTTCAAATTATTTTAATTGGCACAACTACTAAACATTGCAATTCATTTATTCGACGTATTACTTTAATACATTTTTATACATATGTCGTACTACCTACTCATTTATACATTTTTCTGTTGTAACAATTTTAGGTTTCGGTTAGGTTAGAAGTTCTGCGACCCCACACAGAAACGAACGGCTATCAAAGTCGGTTTAGGTTAGGTTAGAACTGCGACCCCACACAGAAACGAACGGCTTTAAAAGTAGGTTTAGGTTAAGTTAGAACTGCGACCCCACACGGAAACGAACGGCTTTCAAAGTGGGTTTAGGTTAGGTTAGAACTGCGACCCCACACAGAAACGAACGGCTTTCAAAGCAGGTTTAGGTTAGGTTAGAACTGCGACCCTACACAGAAACGAACGGCTTTCAAAGTAGGTTTAGGTTAGGTTAGAACTGCGACCCCACACAGAAACGAACGGCTTTCAAAGCAGGTTTAGGTTAGGTTAGAACTGCGACCCTACACAGAAACGAACGGCTTTCAAAGTAGGTTTAGGTTAGGTTAGAACTGCGACCCCACACAGAAACGAACGGCTATCAAAGTAGGTTTAGGTTAGGTTAGAACTGCGACCCCACACAAAAACGAACGGCTATCAAAGTAGGTTTAGGTTAGGTTAGAACTGCGACCCCACACAAAAACGAACGGCTTTCAAAGTAGGTTTAGGTTAGGTTAGAACTGCGACCCCACACAAAAACGAACGGCTTTCAAAGTAGGTTTAGGTTAGGTTAGAACTGCGACCCTACACAGAAACGAACGGCTTTCAAAGTAGGTTTAGGTTAGGTTAGAACTGCGACCCTACACAGAAACGAATGGCTTTTAAAGTAGGTTTAGGTTAGATTAGAACTGCGACCCCCCACAGAAACGAACGGCTATCAAAGTCAAATATTACATATTGAAATAATTTTATGCGTAATAAATTTTATTAAATGCAATCCAAAATGAAATAAGAAAACCCGTAAAGAAATACCACGATATAAACTATATACGAAATAACTCGAGTGCCAATTAAAAGTCCCAGATTTAAATTTACTAGTATAAATTCTTCGACGCAATGACTTGTCGATGAAATGAAAATACTTGAAACGTTGTCTTCGAAATAACATTCGATGAAATGTCTGTCGGCAATTCAAGGGTACAGGGTAAACCATAATCATGTTGATGGCTAGAAACCGCGCCTCTTTCCCGTTAAAACAATCACTCTCTTGTAGATAGTTTCACAAATATTCGAGCTGTTTGTACCCATCGTCCCCTACTTCAATTTTTTTTTATGATAAGTAAATGCATTTAATAAACGGAGCCATAACAGCATCATCTTTATAAGAGTTTACACAGCTAGCACCAAAAATCAACAAATCTTTACTATCACGAACACCAAGAGATGTAAAATTTGCTCTCATAAAATTAACGCCCGTGTAATCTTGTTTTAACGTTCCAAGTTTGTTTTATTGTCGGAACTTGTTTTGTTGTACTAATTAACTGACTCAATAATGAACAATCCTTCTCTAATTAAAATAATATCTGCTGGGAAGGGAAACCGAGCTTTGCTTCTAAAATGCGCGTTATAAAACATTAATGCGCGTTTTACAGAGATAGGACCAGAGAGAGCTAGATCGATTTATCGCCCCCGAAAACCCCCATATAGCAAATTTCATCGAAATCGTTAGAGCCGTTTCCTAGATCCCCGAAATATATAAAGGTATTATATTAGATAGATATAAAAGGTTGTAAGCATGTTTGGATTACAGTAGGAATAGCTGTCTTTTTTGGTGAAATTATAACATGATATTTACATTCAGAAAGTTTATGTGATCCGAATTAATATGTAAAATACTTCTACCCCTCCCTTAAGATCCTAATAATCCCTTAAGAGGTTGATATTGTGGGACTAAAGGGAAGGTTTAAAATTTATACGTAGAAGCAAATAATTTTATTGAAATTAGAAACAATAAGTTACTTAATATTTTGATTTTGTTCTAATTGAAAGAACAAGGAAACTGCAACTAAATATATATATATGTCGGAGAATGGCTGAAATGTGCCATCTGTCGCCTTCAAGAGGCGTTTTATCATGCAAACCTTGACAAATAGAGCAAACTAGGGTGTTACGTACACCCGAGTGGCGTTCGACGCAGTTCCGCTAAGACGTCATAGAGTGCGCTATTAAAACAATTGAAGTCCAGAACAATTGAAGTTATGCTGTCAATCAATCTTGAGAAGAAGCACGATGAGAACGAACGGGAGAAGATGACGTCTGTGCGGCTCCTGGGTCAAATCCACTGGTTTGCTTAAGATAAGAAACGTATCGCGTGCTGTGATTTGTAATGAGTCTTGTGCAGTAAAGATTGTGAGTTGAACAACGTATTTCATTGAAGGCCCTCGTCATCCACGATTGAAGGTTCTGATGTGCTGCAGATAGTATGATACGCCCACAATTCCCGACATCAGAAGTGCGGCCGAACACACGGAATTCGCTACGGAATTCCTCTTGAAAGCTCAAATTTGCCAAATGAAGGTGGACTGAAGGTCCCGAAAATCTGCCCTGAATTTGAAAATCCCTGGCATTCCTTAATTCAAGAGTTATAAAAACCTTAGAAAATGAAGAAATCTCATGCTGGCGCTGGTGGAAAATAAAGAAGAATCGTGATGGAAAATATTTGAAGTGAAATGACAGTTGACATATTTGATATTTTGTAAATTGTGATAAAGTTTTTGCATAATTACGTTTTATGTTATGTTGTGTGAAATGTTCGTGGAAATTGTTGTAAATATTTTAGGTAAATCTAAGTAAACCCGTTTACAGTCCTCTGCTGTGCACCATGAAGAATGAAGATAGTTGCTGCGAGATCTCCCGTCTCGCACGGGGAGAAGCTGCGGTTGCACAAAACGTGGGTGCCTTAGCTTGTTTACAGAAGCTGAGAGATAACCGAGATGAGCTGCTTATTTACTGGTTTTCAGACTGTCACTGGAAGTTGCATATCGCGTGAGTTGCGTCCATTCTTTTATGATTTTTAACTGTGTTGAGTGTATCACACAAAGCCAGCGTGATGGGTTCTAGTTAGGAAATTATGAGAACAGAGACGAGATACCTACTCTAGCCTTATGGTCAGAATGTATGTTAAGAAATTTGGTTCGCGGACTTGTAAAGGCTGTTTAACGATTTTCTGAGCAATATGGCATGTACTCGTAATTCCGGCACAACTTGAATAGCTTCTAGCAAAATGCACCTTAATTATTTTTGTGTGGATACGTACTATTTCAAATTGTGTCATGGACCAAATAATATTATCGTGAGAAGCGTTACGAGTGGTTGGTATCATTTTTCGAACACACTGTCAATATGCCTGTTAGTATGATTTATGTTTTGTTAGCTTGTGCCTAGGATAGAGGCGTGTGCGTGACATTCTTAGATATGAAAAATAAACTGAAGATTTAGATTTAGCGGTGCAAAGTTTATGGCCGTTGACGGATAGTTAGTTCAGACTTAGTTTTCGATTACATCTTTTTGATTAGGTACTTAAAATGACTTTACGTCCAAAATTGTATAGTCAAAACGTAAGTCGTAACGGTTAAAATTGTGTGTTTCTATTTGAAGAATGTAAAAGGGCCCCATCGAAGCTGAAGGAATCCTTTTTTGGTAATTGTTGCAGTCAGATATTTTACAGTTTACAGTACAAAACACTTAAATTTGGATCCGGCATTGAATTTTTTTTCAATTCTCAATATTCTGTGAGTCAGTGATATGTTGTTTACGATGAATAACTGTTAAAAAAAGCATTTTGTAAGTCAAATTCAATTAACAATGAATTGATCAATTTTAGATTCGATTTGATACTTAATTTGACGTATTACTCAATGGGTTAATGTAATTTTGCATATTGCATGAACTAAGTAAGCAGTTCGAGAAGGACATTATTCATTGATTTATTTAAACACTATTTAAAGGAATTAATTTTGGGAATAGATATCTCTAAGTATACCGCTAATGGTTTTATGACATTGACATAAGACACAAAACGTGAAGTTCACGCCCCTTTCAAATAACAGTAGTGATACCATTAAGAATAAGTAGTTTATTTGAGAGGTTCATCACATGAGTTGGCGGTCGCAACCGAAACCTGAGTTGTCCAGAGGGCGTTTAAGGGCTGGGTGCTGGTGGGCACAGTCCTATTCGTAACTGCAATTCATGGTGGTTTCGGACCGGGCGATGAGGCTAGCTGTGTGTTGGAACCAAGCTGTTGTAAAGCCAAGGTGTTGGCACTATTATTTAGAAGTTGGTGTTGACTTGCAGACATTGGTTGGTGCACGTGAAAAGAAAGTCTTGGTTAGAAAAAAAAACAATCAATGAGTATGTGCAAATAGCTACATTTTTTTTAGTTTTTGCTCAACACTCAAAGCTGCGTCTTGCTCGTGCATCCATAAGAGATAAAACACTGACTGATTTAAAACACATTTTTAATATTCCTGGCATTATGGTATAAATTATTGCTCCCCTCAAAGGCTAATGATAGATTGCTTACGGTTTTGACGTGCTACTTTAGTATTTTTCGGTAGTAAGCGGCAAAAATGAGATTTGCAAAATAGGAAAATAACGCTTTCTCTATTACACCTTTTCAAAATTCAAAAGACTATCCCGTTCGGTCTTGGTATTATTATTTGATTGTCGTGCATATGCTATGGATGTTAGTGCGAGTAATAAAATCTATATCTTGGCAATAGCGATAATTACTGACTATTATTATTAAAGTATGTAGTATTATTACGAACGTTATGGAACTAGTACAAAAAGTTGTTGGTACTCCTTACAATTATGATCTTTTACGAAAATAGTTGGCGATGTTTAGTAAATAGAGTTGAACGCATTTGTTTTCTGTTTGAAGATAAAGAAGTTAGCAAAATTTGAGTACAGCGGTTTGATTTAAAAAATAAATTCTGCCACGTGTTACTCTAGGTCCTCGTATTGGAATTCGTTATAAAACAGGTTATGAACTCCTTTACTTTATTAATTTCATGCATGTTCAACCTATTTGGATCTTTCTGAGAGCTCTTTGTGGTTTTTGAAGTATTATGTCAATCAGCTAAAGTCAGTAATGTGAGTGTGTAAATATCATATTATGATCACGTTGTTTTATTTTTCCTAATAAAAATTATTAAAGCGGGTTTCCTCCAAAAAAAAAAATACAATTTGGCTAACGTAGAAAGTATAATACTGGACTTACCTGATAATATTTCGTTTTGAAAATTTCTCATGCTGCCTTGTTCGTACAGAAGGAATAAAATAGAGAAGTTGGTGTAAACAGCAAACTGAACGGAATGCAAATTGACCGTTGATGAAAACCAAACTTACCAAACAATTTAGCCATGAGATAACGGAGACGATACACGGGTTTTGGGTAAATTATCTTTCAAACGGATAAACCACTTTCATCGCTGTTTTCTGTGATTGGAGCCAAAATTGTGAGGTAATGATAAAAATGGCAAACAAAGTTGGATCAAGGTTGAAATAAGAAAATGTATTAGTAGGAACACTAAACTCTTAGGGAATACTAAACGTTTAAGTAATGAGTAGGTACGCAGATAATGTTCATAAAAGCAGTAAAATATGGAAAACCGTATAGTATGGAGAGCTCAATACAAGATGTTTTTCAACTGAGAGAAATCTCTGTGGTGAGGTTCATTTAAAAGCTAGTTTGTATCTTTATGGTGATATTATTTTCACGCTGTTTGGATAATTTTAAATCTCTTAATGAATTGTTCGAAATGTATCTCTAGCCCATACGCCATTTCTGTTAAATTTGGCCTTATTGAATATGGTTATACTTATGCTAAACTTGTTTATTCACAACAATGATCTTGTGCGTGTTGTTGAAAGAGTTGAGTTACCTGTCAGTATTCAAAAGTTATGGGAAAACTTACTTTGGTCAGGTAGGCCGAGCAATGAGCTTAGATACCTCAGATTGTTGTATTCTGTCCGCAGATGTATGCAGTGATGCATACAATGTCAGGATGCCGTGGTGGTGCAGATGAACTGCGCTCTACAGTCCTCTACTTTTGGAAGCAGAAGGAATCTGATCTTCGCTCTAGTCTACCAGTGAAAATCATAAAGGGGGATGGATAATGTACGGAGGGACCCGTACAATGTCAGGTGGGCCGTGTCGGAGAATGGCTGAGATGTGCCATCTGTCGCCTTCAAGAGGCGTTTTATCATGCAAACCTTGACAAATAGAGCAAACTAGGGTGTTACGTACACCCGAGTGGCGTTCGACGCAGTTCCGCTAAGACGTCATAGAGTGCGCTATTAAAACAATTGAAGTCCAGAACAATTGAAGTTATGCTGTCAATCAATCTTGAGAAGAAGCACGATGAGAACGAACGGGAGAAGATGACGTCTGTGCGGCTCCTGGGTCAAATCCACTGGTTTGCTTAAGATAAGAAACGTATCGCGTGCTGTGATTTGTAATGAGTCTTGTGCAGTAAAGATTGTGAGTTGAACAACGTATTTCATTGAAGGCCCTCGTCATCCACGATTGAAGGTTCTGATGTGCTGCAGATAGTATGATACGCCCACAATTCCCGACATATATATATAGTTATCTATGCCGTAATCGGCAACGGCGACCCTAGCTAATTACGAGCGTGAGCTCTGATATGGCTGGCAAAGCCGAACTTACTTTTAAAAACTCTATCGCAGGTGGGACAGTAAAGTTGACCAGAATTATTGTAAGTATAATTATAGGAGGGTTTCGGCCGGGGTGATGCGAAACGTCAGATACGTAAATTTACGTATCTGACGTTTCGCATCAAGGTCAATGAGACGAGCGTCTTCAAAGTTCTTTACGCTCATCTTAACGCGAGAACGCCATTCTGGCCGCTGAGAAGCAAGCTCCTCCCATTTGTCAGGTGGTATACCGCAGGCAGTTAGGTGGCGCTTAAGCACATCCTTGTAACGTGGGTGCTGCCCACCTTGCTTCCGTTTACCAGCTGATAGCTGGGAGTAGAAAACGGATTTCGGTAGTCTGCAATCACTCATACGCCAAACATGCCCACACCACCTTAGCTGACCCTTCATCAAGAGCGCCTCCATGCCAGGCATCTTGCAACGACGAAGTACTTCAGTGTTGGGAACGCGATCTTGCCACTTTATATGCAGAATGGAACGTAGACAACGTAAGTGGAACGTGTCTAGCAAGCGAATGTCGCCTTTGTACAAACACCATGTTTCCGAAGCATACAAAAGAATCGGAAGAACCATGGCTTTGTACACCGACAACTTCGTCTGCAGCTTTAGATCATGCGATCCCCAGACACGATGCGTTAACCGACCGAAGGTGGACGCAGCCTTAGCAATCCTAGATGGGATCTCGGAGGCTAGTCTGTTATCCTTTCTGATCTGGCTCCCAAGATACTTGAAAGTGGACACTTCGGTTAGGGGTTTCCCTTCTATAGTTAGGTTGGAAGTGTCCGCTTCGCAATTACGGGCTGGTTGTTTAAGCACTTGCAACTAAATACCAAACAGTGAAAAAGACATTAGTACAGCCTATTGTAATAATTTGTCTATTATAAGCTAATGGTTAGAGTTAAAAACAGTGATTTGACTTTTGTGTGCGTGTATTTGATGAGATTACTGCGTTATGGCATCGATCTAACACTTTTCATGGGTTAAAATTACTTTTATTTCCATGTTTCTACTCATGCGTCTGTCAGATTACTCTTTCAAATTCAGAATAATTTTATGTCTGTCATATCACATCCGCAATACGCTCATTTAAGTCGGATTTCAATTGTAAGGAATTCTCTAATGATATTTATTCCCACCATAAGCGACGACGGAACGCAGTGTACAGAATGAGATTGATATTAGGGATGTACCGACTAGTCGCCGACTAGTCGGGAAAGCCGACTATCCGGCCTCATTTGTAGTCGGCGATTAGTCGGCGACTAGTCGGCAAAAATGGCCGATTAGTCGGCACTTTATAAATGACAGAAAAACGGGGCAAAAAGATATAAACAGCAAATATTTACCATAAGCTTTTCACCTATTTTACCCACAATCCTATTTACGAAAACTTTTGTTCGAATTTTCGTATGACATATAGCCTTAAGAATTTTTTGTTCATTTAATTTTTCAGCGTTACTATATGTATATTTATAATATGACGAATAGAAAGGGATAAAACGGTTGTTTTTAAGTGCATCTGAACCGAACTTAGACGAAACTAATGATCCGGCCGACTAGCCGACTAGTCGGCCGACTAATCGGCCATCCGAGCGCCGATTAGTCGGCTAGTCGGCTAGTCGGCCAAATCAATAGTCGGTACATCACTAATTGATATGATTTACCTCATGAGAAATTCAAGATTCCCATCCCGTTTCAAATTAGAGAAACGTTCCCATGTTTGCTTTCTGAATTTCATTTATTTATCTTGTTAAGCGTTACTGTGTAAGGAACAGTGAAATTCCGCCTTTTGAATTTATCATTTCAGAATTTGCTATAAATGACAGAAAAACGGGGCAAAAAGATATAAACAGCAAATATTTACCATAAGCTTTTCACCTATTTTACCCACAATCCTATTTACGAAAACTTTTGTTCGAATTTTCGTATGACATATAGCCTTAAGAATTTTTTGTTCATTTAATTTTTCAGCGTTACTATATGTATATTTATAATATGACGAATAGAAAGGGATAAAACGGTTGTTTTTAAGTGCATCTGAACCGAACTTAGACGAAACTAATGATCCGGCCGACTAGCCGACTAGTCGGCCGACTAATCGGCCATCCGAGCGCCGATTAGTCGGCTAGTCGGCTAGTCGGCCAAATCAATAGTCGGTACATCACTAATTGATATGATTTACCTCATGAGAAATTCAAGATTCCCATCCCGTTTCAAATTAGAGAAACGTTCCCATGTTTGCTTTCTGAATTTCATTTATTTATCTTGTTAAGCGTTACTGTGTAAGGAACAGTGAAATTCCGCCTTTTGAATTTATCATTTCAGAATTTGCTTTAACTGTTTTCTTAAGATTCCTTGCTTTTAAGTTATAAAACATACTATTTTGAAAAGTAAATAGAATATTACCGTGAAAAACTTACATGGTGTTTATCTTTTGTACCCAGCACATCAGAAAACTTGACTTTAAATTTTTTGAATTTAATTTTATTGCATAATATAGTGACCGTTGTACCCGATGAAATAGAGCGTTTTGTCAACCAAAGAAGAAGTGGAGTCACTAAGTTTTTTCATGTAATTATTGAGGGGGAGGGGTGGAGGGGGGTTTCCACTTGATACCTACATCAAAGTTCAGTTCAGAGAAAGCCTTTGGCCTCTTTATGTCTTGTGGAACTGCAACTAATATACCTACTCGTATAAGACTAAAGAACCGTTTCATCCATTTTTCTCGCATTTTATTTAGTGATTTTTGACGGTTTTATGCCAATATCTTGTTAGTGTAGATAGTTAGCATTGTAAATACTGTAATGTTACATGACGGGAAGAAGTTGATAACTTGATATATAAAAAAAACAAATTTGAACTTTTAATAGAATTACATACATTAGGGTACAAATTTCTTCAATTTTGAGTCTCGAGTTGTCAACTTCTCCCTGCCGTGTACGATGAAAGATAAAAGAAAGCCATGGTCCTGTTCATCATCATCTAGGTACTTTGTCTGTAAAGTGAAATTAGGTTGCACTATTTTATGCATCTTAGATTTATTCCAATAACTTTTCTATAAATATCACCTAAAAACAACATTTTCAATCTTCCAACTGATGTCTTCAGCCTCAAATGGAACAACACCATCATTAACCAGAAAGCAGCGTCAGGCAATATTTAAGTTATAAAATAAAACAAAATCGCCGCGACCAAAGCTGGCTTTGTTCCAAAATGTACGAGCCTCGACCCAATTCTCTTTGCTTTATTCCCATCACAGATGCCACCTAATAGATGGGGCAAAAGAGATTTGTGACAACTGCTCTTATTTTATAACAGGACCAGAGTGCCTCTAATGAATGCTAGTCTTGTAATACCTACTACACAGAAACCGATTCTTTAAACGACACTATGGGAGTGCACAATTAACAGACCAACGAATGAGCTAAATTTCACCAGAATAGAAAGTGACGATACAGCCTAGAATGAGGCTCAACTACAGGTAGTTCAATAGCTCATAGTCTATTCAATCGTAGCCTCATAGCCTATATCCAATTTATCAGGAAATATACCGGGACGAATTTCACTTTTTAGTTTTAAGTATTTAGTAACTGGAGACAACTTGACTGTAATTGTCTGTACAAAACAGTCTGCCGATTTTCTCGGGGGAGGGGCACATCAAATGTATGGCTATTTGTACAAGATTTGTACGTAACATACAATAGCCATCTCAGATAAACGTCAGTCTATACAAAAGTTTGTACAATTGTGCAAGGTTTTCGGCAGAGGGGTAAGCTCTTAAAGGCGACTCTGGTTATTAAATGCTCTATTGCTTTTGAATTGTGTAATTAAAGACGAAGTAAATAATATGACGTGAATACTGAGCTAAGGGTGACTGGGTGGGCCAATTTAAGCCGTGCATGTGTTTATGAACTGTGCGTTAACAAATTTACAAATATCCATACGTTCAAAATTTGTTTACACATGAGCTTATACAATAAAAATGTTGTAGCACGCAATCTTTTGCGTGCTACAACATTGAGTTACAAAATAAAATAGCTCTTATGTGATGACCGTAAGTCGTTTTATATTTTATTTAGAAAATTCCAGTGAAACATGAACATACTAAAATTATTTTAATCGGGTTACTCACGTATTAATAATACGTGATAACAAGTAAACTCAACTCAATACTGCGTAAGTAACCAGTTTAAACTAATTCTAATAAATCTTTTACATGTTTAAAATGCCGTCTCCTTGGGAGGTAATCTACGCTTTATCCCTGAGCTCGGTACTCGGCTCACGCGACATTTCCTTCAGTACTTAGACTCGTTCGGAAAATCAAATGCTATATACGGAGCTTAGCGGCATTGCCAATAAACGGCATAGAGGATCGTTTGACCGTTTGACTGACTTTTAGCTGAATTAGCAACTCGCACGACGGATTTATTAGCCAATTTTTAGGTTCCATTTCGGAATAAAAAGCTTTAAAGCTGAACAGTGAAGTCAATTCTGATTTCAAAATTTGTCATGGTTTTGATCTTATTCTAAATAATTAGACATAATCATACAAACGTTAAGGTGACAGTCCATTTCCAACGACAGCTGCACTACTGTTCATTTTACTATGGAAATTGACAATGACAGCGTCGCGCCTTCAGTACCGGCAGTGCAGCTGCGGTTAGAAATGGAATGTTACCATTAATCTTACTTTCATGAAGAGATGGGCCAAAATAGCCACTTGTCAACTTCAGTGTAGTCGTGGCAGAGGCAGGCCGAGAAAGAGATGGCGGACGACTTAGATGCGGTGAAACGGGATTTGCGGGATCTTGCTCAGCACAGAGAGGATTGGAAAAGGGAGAGGGGAGGCCTTTGCGCAGCAGTGGGACACATACATAGGCTAATAAAAAATCTTACATACAGGATGATTCATGAGACGTGAGCAGGACTAATCCTGCACACTCAGTAACTGATAATTGATCGATCACCGTCGTATTTAGGTGAAACAACCACACTTTATCCTATTTTGTAAGTTTTTGGCGAGGGCAAATTTAATTATCTACAATCATGGTCACCCTACAAGACCTAATTAATAAACATAAAACCTCTTTAACCGTAATGACAGCATTATGATTACGAAGAAAATAAACTGCCAAACTTGAGTGAGATACGAGTTTTCAAAAGTAACCAGACCGCGATGACATTTAATTTGACACAGAATATCGGTAGTTTAGTATTCTAATTGTAGGGTGACCGTGCATGTCGTAAATAAATTAATAGCTTTTTTTTTCAACATGACTAGAAAATTAACGTTAACCTCACTAATACTGATACGAAACAGTTGCTTATAATTTACGAAATGCGCAGTGTTAGTCCTGCTCACGTCTCCTGAATCATCCTGTATATTAGTAGATCCATAGAAAACATTCATAACTCAGGAACAAACTAATAGGCTAGCATACCGTTTCGATAAGACCTTGTTTCAATGTCGACTGTCATAACATCAAGCATCTCAAGTATGCCGAAAAGTGTGAGCGAGATGCCTGATACGACGCCTGAATACATTTTGAAATTACCAATCAGCAATAGTTAGCGGCTCACGCTGATTGGTGCAACGGCGTACTTTGGTAAGGTCGTATCAAAATAATATGAACGCCATATCAAAATAGTAGAACAGAATCAGCATCCTTTCGAGATACTTAATGCTGCAGTTCAAAATAATTATTAGCTCTAAAATTTACTACCTGTAAAACTTATAATTTTATTCAATATTCTTGCTCAAGTGAGAATTTGAATAACCAATTTAATCCTCATAAAACCTGGTTGTTATTATAAAGCATTTTATTAGACTGATTAAAGTTACATACTTTTTTGCTACTGTAAATAAACTTGAAGTATAAAATACTTTAATAACTTCACAGCCTTCGCATTGATATTTTTTTTAAATGTGAAAAACATAGCTATATATTAAAGTAGCAATGTAGTATTTTCAGCTAAATGTTTTCCATTGTTTTGACCTATTTTTCATACACTACATTTACATGTCGAGCTCACGAGATGTATTGCCATTCGCTACAAATGCTACAATGTATGCGTTTGTCGTATGTTTAACGTTGCGTGATTCGAACAAATAGACTTCCAATCCGTATTTTCTAAACTCTGTTCTAAGAAGAGCGATTATGCATTCTATTCCGTATAAAATAAGGTCACTTTTTCACTGCTATAACTTAAGATACGAGGTTGAAAAGTTAAACACTGTTATGCTGCGTATACACATTTTTACGGGTTGTCTGGAAGTTATGTGTTGTAGCTCAGCCAACTTTTACACAAATTGTTTTTGGAGCAGCGAAGCTTTTAAAATACTATTACCAGTACTGCAAATACCTTCAGAAATCGTGAAGTAACGATTCACAAACTGTGGAAGTAAATTTTTACCCGATTAAGGGCTCGGTTACACGTAGGTACTGAGTAGACTGGCGAGACAGTAAAACAAAGTATGGGATTTTTACTCGGCCGAGTAACAATTTCATACTTCGTTGTACTGTCTCGCCACTCTACTCGGTACGTGCGATCCTGGCATAAGGGTAGATGTGCGTGTAGATAAATGTATGTAAGTGGGCAGGTTTGTGTCGTGTGTACCACCGTGTCATAAAAATAATTAGCTGATTTTGATAAATGAGATAATAAAAGAATCCATAAGGAACTCGTAATCTGGTTATGATGGTCCTATACTGGCTGTCATAAAATGTTAATGCGATACGACAAAATAATAAAAACTATCAATACTATCATGTTGTGACTCTGTCACACTATGTATTACAACGTTTCTATTTAATCGAATTAAACAGTCGTGAGTCATACTAGGATCTCTATTGTTTCCCAAAAAGTTTTAAGTCATAATGTATTGTTTGTCCGCATTTTCGTTCGTGCCGTTGTTTGTTTTCATTTTCGTTTTCGTTTCGTTTGATTCGGAAACGCGTCACTTTTCAGGATTGCCATAAAACAATCCTAACCTAACCTATCTATATTTAGGATAACCTTACGAAAATCCTGAAAAGAAAACAGTTTCACTAATGATAAATATAACAAAAAATACATTATGTATGACTTAAAACTTTATGCCAAACAAAGGTACTAACGTTAAGCTAATTATACTCGTACATCAATTATTTTACTAAAATACGTGAGTTAAACTGTATAATTTATTTAATGTGGCAGCATCATTATAGATTTCCAACGCGTTATTATAAAAGCAATCAATAAACATTAGCCTTTTATTCTTTTGTAACATAAATAAATCGTTCTACTTATCTGATTATCAGACTCGTATTACGATTTGTTATGACAGCAAGCAATAAAAATATGTTTCCCGACGAAAGAGGCCGTTGGTGACATTTTATTACTTTTCTTTCGTTTCCATTAATACTTTTATGCCTCACTGGCTCTTAATTGTGTATTTATTCGTATTATGATGATATTAAAGACGTAGCTTTAGTGTTGGCAAGGAATTGAGTTCTTTGACTTTTCCGTTTTAAAACTCGACTCAGTTTTTCAGACTCTTATAATAAAGTTGAAATTCAAGTTATTTTCAGCTTGTTAGAGACCCTAGCTTGAGAGCTTTAGAGTCTGCTGTAGATACTTGAGTCCTTTTTAGGGAACTTACATTGAAAAAAAAAACTAAAGATCTTCATGTAAAATTGGTTAGGTACCTACACTATACCATTTACTAATAATTATTATTAATGGTTCATGAACATACAAAAATCACAATGTGTGTGCCATGGTTCCTCATGGATCAACAAAACTAGAATTTTAAAAATCATAAATAATGATCAATATCGTTTGCTGGCGCCTAGTAAACAAATCGAACACGGTTGAATTGATTTATAGAAACTTCAATCGTGATTGATTTAAAAGATCGTCAACGCGGAAATCCAAAGGATTAAGAGCTATATTTTCCAAATCCCCAAATAAATGAAACTCAACGCATTTGCAATAATAAAGTCATACCACTGTTTTAGCATGAAAGCCTAAAGCCCCGCGAAGCCCGAGCAAACTCGGTTGAATACACACGATACGTGCAAATACGAACAGATTATCTCAAAATTAACTCTGCATTTACATAGTAAGCCCTTAAACTCTTCGGAATCAGGATCGGTAAGCGCTTAAATTCTGCGGTTTGAAAATGTTTAGATACGTTCTTATATGAACTTTGCGTTTGGTATTATACTGTTTTTAGGTTGTTTGTTTTTGTAGATATAACACCTGTAAGGACAAGCACAGATTTAGATTCTAATGTATATTTTCTCTAGCTACACAAACATTTATTGAGATACATACCTAAATATCGAAAATTTTGGAACAGCCTTTGACAACGTCCTCAGACCATGATATAAGGTAATTGAATATAATTCGCGTTAGACCAGTCTATAATGTGAGTTAATACATGACATAAGTCCCAAAGAGAAGGGTCCATTATCATTAACTTTCAAGATCAAAAGGGTAAACTACCTAGATATTATAATGATATTTAAAACGGTATCTGACTCCCACTTTGACATGCAAATTCTTATTACTGCAAACAAAACACGAGGGCTTAAAGTTGTCCAAGCGAACACACTTGGTACCTACGTTTCATTTTATTTAAAACGTTATTTAAAGCGTTTTATATAAAACGCCTATGCATTTTAAAGGTTAAAGATGACATGCACTGGGACGAAAACTCGGACATCGACTAAGCTGTTCCTTTGACATATTTTTATTCCTACAAGATATGCGGGCTTAAACTAGTCGAAGTGAACACATTTGGTCCGGACGGGTAGGGACGACCGCTGTTGCATATAATTGAAGGCTTGAACCACTTTAAGTCAGCTAGCTACTCAGATTTCACGTCATATAAAGTTATTTATACGGTAGACACAGTAAAATCGTGCAGAAAGTAGTCGTATTCCGGATATACATATTTAATATAGTCAGACCGTAAAAAGTCTGCAGCGATTTTGATAGCCCACGCAGTACAAGTGTCATTTCAGACGTCAAACTTCTATGAAATTATGACGTATACGTAACACTTACACTGCGTGGCCTATCAAATCCGCTGCAGACTTTGTTTGGTGCAACTATGCATATAACCAAACTGATTGTTGCCATATTATAAAACAGTTATACAATTGCTAAGTGTGGAAAGTCAGCAATCTGCTCGATTCTATTACTAAATAAAAAATAGTAATTATTTAGTAATTATATTTTCACTATTAAAATCAAAGGCCCCAGTGCAACGATATTAATTTCAAGGCTCATCTACTACGTAGCCCCACCCACATGAACTTTGGCAACTGTAAACCGCCTGCCGAAATGAAATCAGCAGAGCGTGTGAAAACTGTGAAACAAGTGGCACTTTCAGTAACTTTACGACACTTTGGACCATGCTGCACTTAATTCCATACGCATTCTATTAATAGTCCGAGCGATGAATATTTTAAATCCGTGGACACAATATACGATTATACAAAATTATCATCTCTAAACACAAGTTACAATAAAGGTAACAGAAGGTGTGAGATGTCAACAATTGGATATTAGCATGTCGAGCACTGAGACGTTTACCTTGTAACACACGGTTGTGACAAACTACGAGTAACGTACTTACGGCGCCCACGGTAAACGGATATCACTTTGAACTAGTCAAGTTGTCATATGCATGTTCTGCCTTTGATAAATCAGGAAGTTCAGGGCCCGTAGACAACATGTCAATATAACGCACCGTAGCGAACGAAACGCAAATGTCACTGTCACCAGGCGTGTCTCACTCCGCAATTTCGTCGCTTTGCTACAGGTAGCTAAAAGTACATCCGTTCGACCCCAATTTTGGGGTTTGCCATAAGCCGCGCGTGGCGCTGTCGCCACCTAGCGGGTATATCTTTCCTGATCGTAACAGACGCGTTTTGTCAGAGAGTGAGTCTTCTGTACCTAGTACTATTATTTATGCTGTGAGTGATAGAGAGACATAAAGCGATTCGATAGCGAAGCGCAAGCGATTGTCACCTTAGCTAGGCCGGCGGTATCGATAGCGAAAAATTCGATTCGACTAGTCAATGGGTTTCAGTTACTTTAGGTTTTTAATAAATAACCTTGACAGAGGTAGTCATAGTCATTTATTTATAATATTTTAAATATTACATGTCAAGTTATTAGGCAATAGGTATTTAGTTTTTATATGTCATTCACATTAATTAAATAATCAGCTTAATTAAAATATCAGGATAGGTACATTGTTAATTATTACATAATATTATTATCACATGATTAATTTAGTAACGTACCGTTTACCACTCATTGAACTATTACTACGACAATAAATTTTAGTAACAATAGAATGATGGCCCTTGTTTATAAAAATATTTCTTTAGATTAAGAAATTTTAAATACTAAATTAGACCATCGTCACTTTGACTATCTCAAAAGACAATATTTAACTCCCAACAGTACCACAATTGAAATGAATTTTCAAGAATATACGACAATAATTATCACACTAAATTTATTAATATATATTTTCAATGTATGAATTGATATCATTTGTTTCTCGTTTTCAACAAAGTAGGAAAATCTGCGTTCGTCTCACAGAACAGACTATATCGGCGACCGGGCATTTTATGGCGTGAATCATTTTAAAGCCAATAAAAATATTATAACGCAGATTGTGAGTATTGTGACTGCTGGTGCCAATATTTGAATCTGGGTCGCGTATTTTATTTAAACAGAAATCGTAGAAATACGACAATAGGCTGCATCCAAATATTCTGCCATACCAGATTTACATTAATTGAATTGTTTTGTAGTTCATATAAATATGTATCGTCTGAAAACGAAATTAACCTCTGTTCAGTCTCCATCATGATATATTCGGAGCGGCCAAGGCGCTCAAAAATATATGAAGACGCCTATATTGTGAAGGGGTTAGAGTGCGTGCTCCGATATATCTCATAACTGAGTCAGGCTTCGTAAGACACTGCTAACCGAAATAATACTTCT
Organism: Cydia fagiglandana; assembly: GCF_963556715.1. NCBI lineage: Eukaryota > Metazoa > Arthropoda > Insecta > Lepidoptera > Tortricidae > Cydia > Cydia fagiglandana. Next base: position 5,858,035 of record NC_085943.1, read on the forward strand.
ACTAATCGAAATAATTCTTGGTTTACGTTTTGGCACCCTTCCATACAAAATAAATACCTGAGGTCACAGCGGCCAGATACGTTTGCGGGAAATTCTATACACGAGCGTATATTTCTTATTTCATGCGTAGGTAATAAAACACACTTAATGCAAATAGTGTATACCTATGTATTATTATTTGAAGAAAAGCGCTATTATACGAAACAAGAAAAATACCTGAATTGGCCTGTTGTCAATCAATGGTAGAAAATAGAAACCAAACTTCCAAGACGTAACCAGAGAGCCTACCGCGAACCACGTTCGACGTGTTGCCTCCCTGTCACACTTACGTACGAATTTACAAGTGCAACAGAGAGACAACACGTCGAACCTGGTTCGCGGTAGGCGCTCAGGCATGGCTTACTCCATATTTTATCCTACTAACTTATGTACCTATCTTACTGGCTGGGTTTAAGGCAAGTAAACCTTCTTTACTTCAGTATTACTTGTTCTGTGACTTAGCAAGGTTCGTTAACAAGTTCGTTGTTCGGAACCAAAGGTAGCTATTGATTAATCTAGAGAAACGTGCCGGGGAGTCCTGTCACTTTGAAGATTTATAGTAAGCTCCCCTTGCGAACATCAATTTAAATTGGATAAAGAATAGATATACCTATAGCTTATAAATGGTATGGACGTTACAGCTAAGGCCTTGTTTTAAAGCATAGAACACAAAACGGTGGGTATTGAACTCTGCCGCAAAACTCAATAGAATCTTTTATAGGTGACGTTCGGATGGCAACCGAAGCTGCATTACCTACTGCAGCGACATTACTGCTACAGACTAGACTGCCGTCTTTGTTAACATCCATTATGAAACTGCAAGATGACTATGAATAACGTTAACATCAGCAGTTTTTTTATCGAATTTGATAATTCCTCTTAATACTACACTAAACCCACAATTCTCAAACCTGCATCATACTTGAGGTGCCTTCATAGGTGCCTTTCCTGACGGAGGACAGACCAATAATGATAGTCTAGGACTATCGAGTTTCGTTGCTCTTCTTTACCTTGTACAATCAATCTCAAAGGCTAGCTTTCTGTCTATAGATTGATAAAGCTAATAGTAAACGTATTTAACTAATTTGCAAGACCGAAGTGATCCCATAAGTGTTCAGTGAACAAAGTTTTGTACGGAACTCTAAAAAAGTATCGAAAAAGAAACCAAAAAAAAAAAGAAAAAGAAAAAAGAAAAATAAAAAGGATAAGAAAAAAAGAAAAGAAAAGAGAAAACAAGAAAAAAAGAAGAAAAAGAAGCAGAGAAAAGAAGAAAGAAGAAGAGAAGAAGTATCGAAGAAATATCAGAGTAGAAATGCATCGGGCAAAAACTAGTACATGTACGAGTATATATTATCTTTACACTTTGTCACCTACAGTTTGCGTTTAAAGTATCTTCCCCTTTATTATCGTTTTTCAAAGAATATATTTATCTGTAAAACGAGATAAGATATGATTCTGATTGAACCAAAAACTTCTCTAACTTTTCTATAAATCCCATTCAACTGACTCAAGACATTATATAAATGGACCGGTATATTAATAAGAACGACCGACAAAAAGTGTGTGAAAAACTCGGTCCTTCATCACAAGCAACGATACCGTATTTCATTATAATGAATAGCTTTTGTTATCTTAACACTTCGTATAAAGTTTCTTCATACGGGATTATTCGGACACATTCTTGAGCAAAAATAAGAGTGATTGACTAATTACGGTTGGTAGAAGTTTTTGTTAAGTAATGTATTGATTTCTTAGTTTCTTTCTTGCTATATGAAGATGATTAAGAGGATCTTGTGGTTTTGTTATTTGGAACACAAAATATACTTTGCTAGACTATTTAAATAAATAAAAATTATATTTAAATAAATAAAAAAATTACCTCTCTACATTGCCTACTCTCCATTCTGGCAATGGTAATTGTACCTAAATGTGAAATATGTATGATTACATTTTTAGGATGATTCTTTCTCCTTCACACAAAAACGGCTCAATGGATTTTGAATGAATTTGTCACACTATACTTCACTTAAAAATAACAGAATACATTTTGTTCCGCAATTCATACCCTTTAGGGTTCAATAGGGGTCGCAATTTAGTACGAATGTATTAAACAAAGTGGGTGGGGAGCTATTAAACCACATATCCTTCTCGGGACCTATAACTCTGTAGATATCTGCACCAAGTTTCATCTCAATAGGTTTAGAACTTTAAGCGTGAACAATGAGAAACTTAATAGATATTACATTTAAACTAGATTAAGTACAGATCTCTCAATCGTGCAACGTATAGATGTAGTACAGAATAATTTTCTATCGTATTTTCTGTTCGTATTTGTCATGCTACTTTAGTCAACCTGAGTACTTTTTGTACAGAGACTGACTGAAAAAGCGAGTCACGTTCGTACGTTTCCGTGAAAATACTATGGAAAATAATTATGCACTACATCGTTAGTTTCACTTTTCTCGATCATTATATCTATTTTAGCTCTTGAGTTTTACACAAACAATTCCACGTATCATAAAATAAAGGCCATAAAATAAAATACCTTCTCTTGTGAAGCGATAATGTGTGAGACATAAAATAATCTTTCACCTAAATATACTTTGAAGCGACAAGTTTGTTTGGCCCCACTAAAATTTACCTGCTGCTTTGCAGTAAATATTGAAGATCGTCAAAAAGTTAAAATTTTGAAATATTTCTAGAACGGAGAAACACCAAAATTACTATTACCTAAAGAAAAGTTTAGTAAAATCAATGTTGTGAAGACCTTCTATAAGAAACACCCGTCTACAAGGTCTTTCGCCGTTTTTAAATCTTGTTTTTGTAGTATCCATACCTACTCCACTTAAATAAGGAGTGAAACTCTTCCTTTTTCAGTGAGTGTGAGTGACGTAGGTACGTATACGAGCGTTTTTGCCCTATGACGGACTTCGCTGCAATAAACTTCGTATCTTTTCCACATGGACATTATGGTAACATTCCATTTCTAACCGCAGCTGCACTACCGGTACTGAACGCGTCGCTGTCATTGTCAATTTCCATAGTAAAATGAACAGTAATGCAGCTGTCGTTGGAAATGGACTGTCACCTTTAGAGTGACATTCCATTTCCAACTGCAGCTGCAATACTGTTCATTTTACAATGGAAACGCGTCGCTGTCATCGTCAATTTCCATAGAAAATGAACAGTATTGCAGCTACAGTTGGTAATGGAATGTCACTTTTAATCTTAACTTACCGCTCTGTCGCCTAGACTTTTGACGCGGCAGTGCAGATAGGCAGCCTGGCCGACAGCCGCCGTGTAGTCGCGTTTTGTCGCATTGTCGAAGTGCGGTTCCACGCCGTCTGTCGCGTTGTAACTTGTCGTCGTGTTGAATAAGTCCAGGTCGCTGACGCTGCCGCCGCCGGACGACATGCCTGACAACAATAGTTATTTGTTTTACAAGGAGGCAAACTTGTTGTTGCACGAGGGTTAAACAAATGTGACGTTATCTATGAAAAGGGACCTTATTGTCGATGGCGCTTACGCCATTATTAACGATGCTCAGTTATAAATACAATGCCGCACTATGATGTGCGGCGTAAGCGCCAACGACAATTAGGTCCCTTTTCATATAGTCCGTTTTTTTAGCATTAGAAAGAACTTTGCAGAAGTTCACTTGTGGTTCTAAATTTGGCACTTTTAGCGGTAACAATTTGAAGTAAATTATATGTATTAACCATGCTACATTAGATAATTCAATAATTATTAACAATTAACGAGCCTGATATAAACTGCACGCTTACTTCTGCGGAGTTCTTTCTAATGCAAAAAAAATTAACTATAGATAATGCCCCAAATTTTGTCACCGAGTGCTGGAACACAAAATTTTTCACCACGCCAACGCGAAGAAATTACTAACTATACAACATTAAACAAAATAAAACCAATACGAATCAAAATGAGTTATTTTATCATTTATAATAATATTTGTAGAGATGAAAATTCGACGAATTGACCTGAATTTGCTGGGTCTATATTAGCAATGGGAAAATCCAATTTCGGAATTTACATCGTACGGTTTTTGAATACCTTCATTCTCAGTTATTTATTTTTCTTCTTATTATTAATACTTTCTTTATTTATTTTTCTTCTTAAGTTAGGTTAAATATAATATGAATATAAAAGTAAAATATAAAAACACTTACAAAACAATAAAAAAAAATTATAAACACATTATAAAAAACCTAACCTAGGGTGCCGCCGGCATCGGGGCAGGGCCCAAGCTGCCGGTGGTCAGGGCCGCAGAGTGAGGAATCGACGTACTATACGCGCCGTGTCCAAAATTACCGCCTTCTGCATCTGACCCTTGATCCAACCACCTAGCGAGAGTCTCTCTAGGTGTTGGTCGAGACTCTTCGCTATGAGACCGTTCGCTGACACGACTTCGACTATAGGAACAACTTTCATTATTATTTAAAACCTATCCCCTCATTATTTTATTAATATTTTAATATTAAACATTTATTATGTATTTAGGTTAAAACATCGACAAATTAACATTAGGAGCAATGTTATATTATTTCACGTCCCTCTTCATTACGGCTCCTTGGTAAATGTTGAAAGTACAATTGAAAAACACCAAACACCAAATAAAAAGTAATTTGAGTAACAGAGTAAACAATATAAATCCCTTTAAAATTGGCTGTACTGTGCCAAAAATACTAATTATAAAAAATAAAAAAATAAAAAATAAAAATCGTTTTTTCAGATCATTGATCCATAGCGTTATTAGTAGGTATAAACTTAAAAACTATGTTAATTACTAAAAATAAAAGAACGAATGAAAACTATAATATAAAAATCAAAACTAATGACTAAAAACTAGTATTTGGCAGATGTGTGGCCATTGCGAGACGAGGAGCGCAGGTTGCCATGCTCTATTTAGCTCTCCCAATTGCCACCAATTGAATTATTTGCTAATGAATGATATAATTGCTAATTATTTCTAGATCTATTAACCGACGTATATTAAAGTTCGAATCGGGCCGATAGTTTATGTTGCTCAGGGCAAGACAAACAGTATGAGGATTCCATACAACTGATAGTCTTACCCCTGTGATCGTCTTACCCCTGTGATCGTCTTATCCCTGTGATCGTCTTACCCCACCTTACCTCAAAAGCTGCTCCAAAGTTTTAAATAAGTAGGTTGAGACCGACCGACCTTCAATAATGTGTTACACAACGAAGGCCGCAAAAATATCTGACACGATTTTATTTGTAGAGCCATAAAGCCGTATCACATATTTTTGAGGCTTTTTAACAGTAACATATTATTGCAGGTGACTGTACATATTATCATTTCGCGTATTAGCAATTAATAAAATGTTTTTGATTTAATGAAGAGTCATTGTATCCCCTTAGAAATAGTTCGGCGCCCCGTAATATTTACTGAGGGTCCACCGCCACGTTCGACGTCTTGACTCCCTGTCACACTTACGTACGAATTTACGAGTGCAACAGAGAAACAACAACGACGAAACACGTCAGAACCAAAATCAGAATGCCTACCGCGAACAACGTGGTTCGCGGTAGGCATTCTGATTTTGCGGAATACCGAAACGAAACAGCAAATCGTTACACGCACGAGGCCTTGGAAGATTTTTTCCGCACTTATTCATACACGTTCTCGTTTAAGTACCTCACACACGGACCGATAAGCTGCAAACAAAGGCTTCCGGTTGATACCCTCCCCCCTTTAACACCCCTTCGATACCATAGATTAAGTAAAGCTAGAACAGGCACTGATTTAAACTTTCACGATTTTCACACTTAATATCTTACTTAAATGACAAACCAGGGGCCTTGCTAAATGATTATAATATGTAGGTATATGTTATATACTTATGTATGTACTATTTATATTACTTGTATTTGTTTAGTTGTATGAGTTGTGTAAATGTACCTACTTGGTTTGTAATTACAACATGATTTATCACCGCCTTAGAGATAAGATCTCTGCTTTGCCCGAAGGTTGACTGGTAGAGAATGCCTTGCATGCCTGTATTTCCCTTGTGCAATAAAGATTAAATAAATAAAATAAATCAATGACAATCGTTGACAGAAAGCGCCAATCGATACTTAAATAATATATGGAAATTGTCACAGCTATAACCGCGAAAATCGAAGTTCGCAAATTGCGGGCATTTTTCTGTCACTCTTATTACGCCTTCATTGGAGTAAAAGAGAAAGATTCCCGCAATTTGCGAATTTCGGTTTTCGCGGTAGCCCCTCAGGTGACTTTTTGTAGCATCAAGCTGTCGTCCCAATACAGTTTTCTATGCGTTTGGCGTTTGTCTAAGCCCACAGACCTCTTGAATGTTGTGTGCTGACCGAGGGCCATCCCCAGTGAGCAAAAAGTTCAAGCGGATAAACAAGATCAAGTTCCGTACAGTTAGAAAAACACGCGCTGCTAGAAGAATTTAAGAGCCAACAGGAGTGGTAATTTCTCCATACAAACGTACTCTACTGTTTTCTCCGTGGGTTTTGATGATAGAGCAATGATTTTTTCAACACAGATTAATATTGTCAATATCTGTGTCGGACCGTTTTGCTTTTTTTGATATTTTTGTTTTTTAAGGCGCTAGAGCGCTTCAAAAATGGCCAAAATGGCCTTATTGACTATGCCCCAATGAGAGGCGTAGTATTCAAAACTGATATCAATTAGCCAAAAAAGCAAAACGGTCCGACACAGACAATTTCATAATCATTTAGTTTTCCAAGTTTGGTTAAGTTTTGGAGGACGAAACAGTGGAGTACGAAACCTTGATTTTTGAGATTTTTACGCGGGATTTTTCGCCTTGTCCTAATCGCACTAGTTTTAGGAGCCGCTTCCGTTAGCGAGACGGGTATATTTACCTAAAATATATAAAACTCAGCTCTTGTTTCGTCTTCTAGCAAGTATTTCATTTAGTCCATGTTACAGTGTGATTTTCAAAACTTCGGAGGTACTAACTCTAGCTTAATTATCATTGGCCTTCGAGTCTATTATAGACTATACAAACAGTGTCAGGTAGGGCGACAATGTTTTTCGTGACAATGTTTTCAATGGCAAACACGACCACAAGGCTGGCAGGTGTAATGTACTCGTTACACTATACGCGCCGTGAATTAAACATTAGGTATGTCATCAGTCATCAATCATCATCAGATCATCACATTCTTAAAGAGCTAACAAACAAGGTTTTAGTTATATTTTCATTATATTCCTTTGTAAATTGTCTACAAGAATATATCCAATTTATGAATAATGACAACTCACATTTCTATACGGTACCGTATCTAATACTTTATCATATTTACTTCTGTGGCACTGGCAATACTCGTACCTATACTCCTATGTATATACTCCTACCTCTTGACACAGTACGACACCTCACAAAGTGTACACCCAGATCAAAGAGAGTGGCCCATTGTTCATATCTCACAGTTGTGTGCCTTTGAATTCTTTGATATATTTGTGAGACTTCTCACATTGTCAATTTTTATACAATGGCGAATACCTATCTTAAAATACGTAGAAATTTCGAAAGATTATATTAGAAATACTGACGGTGAATAGGTAATAAACCGCTTCACAATTATGACAATTAAGTTACGGAACTAAATTTATTAGTAATTAATTGTTAAATAGGTACATAAGTAGGTACGTCGTACTAATAACTAAATGACTACAAGACGTTCAGCCATCTGGTTAAACGTTGCGCTCAAAGACTTGGTCGTTTGTTCTTCAGCCATTTAGTGAGATGCCGTTTAGTGAACGGCCTAGGCGTCCATTTAGCTGGCTAATTTCATGAATTGGCTGCGAAATACACACAAAAAGATCGGCAACACCTTTATGAGTACTGTGATATCAAATACTTATTAAGGTGACAGTCCATTTCCAACGACAGCTGCATTACTGTTGATTTTACTATGGAAATTGACAATGACAGCGACGCGTTTCCATAGTAAAATGAACAGTATTGCAGCTGCAGTTGGAAATGGAATGTCACTCTTACGCTATGATACCTACGCGCTTACCAAATTGTCAATGCCGCTGCCAAATAGGTTCGTTTTAGAAAGAAAATGTAATTTAACCCTTAAAAGGGCAAAGGTCTTAAAAAAGGCCATCCTATAACATTATATTTTTTTTCCTAATTTTTACGACGTTCGATTGGCCATGAGGCTTGAATTGAGAATTTTATTTAATCCTCGTTAAAGTTATTATTAATAAACCATCTACATTAATGAATAATTCCAAATTGATTAAAAAACCTTTTTTCCTGTATAAAAAAGTTACTTAATTATTAATTACGTGTACAGTTACTTAATTATTAATCCACGTGTAAAGCCGAAGATAAAAATGGTACAACGCCTAAAAAGTTGTGCCCACAAAAAGTAATTTAAAAATGTTTCGCACATTTTCAGCTAAAATATAGTTACTTGTTTTAGGTATGTCAGCGTATTTTATTTGGCTTCCTCTAATTAATTTCGAATTTAATAAATCATTACTTGATTTTTTTTGTAGGATTTTGGGGGAATATATGTGACGTTCCACGGCAAAAGGTACCTTATGGCGGCTGGCGCTTACGTCGCAAAGCGCCCCAGTCATATTGGAGCGGCGTTAATAATAGCGTAAGCGTCAACCGCCACACACAGGCGAAAAATCAATAAAAGTCGGACAAAACCTAAACATTCAGGATTATTATAGAAATCGTATTAATGCAGGTTTGCCTACTAATAAAAACAAAATTACAATTATATTATGACATTTTATTAAATTTTGATCATCATATCTGGTCCTTCTAAAAGATTTAAAACATTTTGGCATATGGGAAGCGACTTTTTACTACCCAATTTTCTTAGTCCTGTTATATAAGGATCAGAAGACACTAAAGGTCGTTTCTCAAAAAGTTGGCACCGCCACCTGTAAATAGGTTTATGTTAGAACTTTTTTTTCGTTATGTACTATTTTTATATATAAATAATTGGCCAAGCACGAAGTCAAGACTACGGTGTTCAGAGCACCGTACGACACATCCCTAGGTGGTTTTAAGTTTGGATACTAATACTAATTTATCCCATAAGTACATTTTATTGACTAGGAAATAAGAAGGTAATGTCTGGGAGCTCTGGGACCTTGGAGTTTGGACTTTTATTAAAGTCCTCTGGGCTAGTATAGGTAATGTAGAAGTTACAAAGCTTCTACCTTAGATATATTTTTTAGAGATTAAAGATTTTATTTACCACCTTGTCGGGTTGATTGTATATCCATACCAAATAACAGCTTTCTAACACTAACAATCAACCTCATCTTGGAGGTGAAAAGAGGAAAAATCGTAAGTCCCATTTCGGCCAACCGAAATCAAGAACGTTTATATAATATAGGCCTAATACCGTTTATCTAAAACGTTTGGTGAAGGCACATTTCTAGTAGGAACAAATTATTATGAATTTCTCTGTAATTTGTACAAACCATTTCGTAAACTGACATTCCGCTAAACTGTTGTTTTTACATCTTACTAGCATCCATAACATATTGAAGTATGATATTCTTCCACTTGTCTGAACATTTTCATTATTATTGATTCTTTTTTTGTGAGAATGGCTTTTTCTGCCACGGCACTTTGCCAATTATTGATTCTTTCAAACACCAAAATAGTCATAAAATAGTTGACAATTTAATATACGTGAGTTGACAGGCAACTTCGAGCATGAAAAACTAAATCCGTCAAAAATACTGGGTATACATACAACCTCATAATCTTTGATATAGTCGCAATTGTTGTATTTTAAACTTGTAGACTGGGCAGGCACGACTCAAAAAGGAATAATATTACAATTAAGTCTGTGATTCGGCATTTCTCGGTTTTTGACGTTAGGCTTGTTTCTGACTCAAAATATAATTAACGTAAAGTATTAATCAATTTGCTCATGTTTCATATAAGTCACAGAAATAAGTACCTAATAATACATGTCTAAGTTTTAGTACAAGTAGGGTAACTGCGCCAGGTTGCCGTCCAGTACCTGTTTCCGTCCACTTGGCGGAGTTGCTACAAAGAATTGCGTATAATTTGAATATAAACCTAACTTACCGGACAATTTTGGACTTATTGTACATCAGTTTTTAAAAGCAAAAATATTTTAGTAGAACTGGAATTCATGAGTACCAAATCTTAACTGACATTTTTGTCACTCAAACAAGTTTGATCAAGATCGGCTTCGTCAACTTTACCTTTGTTTCCAAAAACTGTGAATTGTGAATTTTAATTTTTTTTCGTAACAGAACAGTATCTAGTTGCTGCTCTCACCGATCGGTTCAAAAATATACATACTTTATACAATTAATACATAAATGTAATGGTACTTAATGAAAAGGAATAGGTACTGTTTCGACGAATCAGATACTCTCAGTAAAATCTATAGGTAGATGACGCCATAGCTGTTAATAAATATTGAATGACTTTATTATATCTATTCGCTTTACTAACTCTATGTACTCTAATGTGAAAAAAAAACACAACGACAGTGAAGAACGGAATTCTTAATTTAAATTTGAACTGATAAACTCCAATAATAAATATGATTCTTACTGAGCACACTGCGATAGTCCATTGGTTGGAAAGCCCGTTCGAAATTTAAACTTATTTGCTTTATAATAAGGATGCATTTTGCAGATCTTTTACTCTCTCATACTTATAGTAGGCTATTCAGAAAAAAAATGAAATATCTCACAAAAGTAAGTAAGTAGAATTAAACTTTGTATCAAAGACATAAGTCATAAATTTCAATGTCAAAGTTTTAAGTAAGGATCTTTCTTACTAAAATTAATTCTTAATATGAATGACCAGTGTAAGCATCAGTTAGCTAGCCCTAAGCAACCAAAGATCAGGCTGCAGTTTAAAAACTAATAAAGTTAGAGTTAACCTGATAATTTTCCCGCCGTCTCCATACTCGTTTTAGTTGGATATTGACTGGTCAGCTGCCTGTTAGCTATAGTTTTCCCGAAAATCGCCAGGACAGAGGTGAAAATTTTTGTATGAAAACTTGCAACTTTAAATGCATTTTTTATCGAAACTATTGCATTCTAAAATGAAGTCAAAATCAGTCCATCGACTCAATTTTTTGCAAGCTTTCTAATGGTACCTCACACGATTCTTACAATTGAAAATAAAATTCAGCCTACCCCTCTTAACCCCTAAATTTCCCCCTAAAATCAGAAATAAGCAGTTTCGACTTATTCACAGTGTTAATGATGGTACCTGCCATAACTATTCCAAATTTCAGGTACCTACATCAAACGGTCTTTGAGAAAAACGCATTTAACCGATTTGCAAGACCGAAGTGATCCCATAAGAGCACCGTGAACAAAGTTTTGTACGGTGCTCTAAAAATTAATACATATTTAGAGAGACTTTTTACACAGAGGCCTAATACTTTGAAAAAGATTTAATAAATATTGATTACAAAAAAAAATATTGTAACTACGTTTATCCGTTAACCTGCCGTGTCCCAACGCGAGGTACTGATGTTCCGAGCTATGAAAACCACACAAAATATTAACTTAATTTAACGGCATTACCGTATTTTATTAACATATATCCTTAACTTTTAAAGTATTACTATCGCATAACAATATTATACTTATATTTTAAGTTATTCGGCTTCAAAGTTTGTCCAAGGTAATTCTTAACAGTCACCTGGCGCGTCACGTTCACGACGATTGTATAACCCCCACCGCACCTTTCCCGTCTCACTCCGCACGAGCTGAAGCCGTCACTCATCAGCTATCACCTGGTAGGAAGAAGACGTGGTTATTGTGCTTCGCAAATAAAACACAAACGACAAAGTATCGGAAATTGGAGTTTGTAATGGGTAAGTACTCTTTATCCTGGAGTCGATATCTTGCTAATTATGTAACCTATCGCATTACGATCAAGATATGTAACGTAAACAATAGTTTAGTTTTATATGCCTAAGTATGGAGTTCATCAAGCTAATACATTTTGTGTATTCGCGATATAACTGCCATTTTCCCCATCACCTGCATATCGTCCACCTGGCTAAAACTGCCAGGTGGATGAGATTTCGCGGCAGGTTAATGTCACTGATACCACAACTAATACTCGTAACTATATAATTATATAGCGGTTATATCGCTTTTGTGTGTTAATTTAGGAATAAAAACTATCCTGTCTGTTAAAGCTGCATATTATTGAAATTTTTGTACTTTTGTCTTAAGTCTCGTTAACCTGTCCAAAAAAGTCAGGTGAATGATGCAATGGCAGGTGAACGAAGCGTCATTCACTTGCCATATGACAGGTGATCGATAATCATTTAAAATCCACGTTACATATACTCAAACTAGATTTGTGACGTCCCACGGTAAAAGGTACCTTATGAGGGTTTTTAGTTTTAGACATATATTAAAATGTTTTGTAAAAAGTATAAGGATATGCAGATTAGTCCCGTTCTTGTCAAAACCCAGTTCTGATGATGGGATCTATGAAGAATCGAGGGAACTCCTCAAATCTTAAAGGCATACATATAGTGATTTTTTGTGTTTTTATTTACAAATCAAGCATATACATTCACAAAAGTGACATTGGATGAAGTGGAACTGCTGATGAAGATCAGAACGAAACTCTTCAACGACGCATAGTTCACGTTTGGCGATTTGTCCTCTTCGTTATGTTTGTTAAGCAAGATAAGTTTATAAGCTGCATTTTTGTCAATCTCGAGTTCTGATGATGGGATCCATGAGGAATCGAGGGAACTCCTCAAATCTTAAAGGCATGCGTATAGTGACTTTTGGATTTTCATCAGAAAATCAAGCATTTTTATTAAAAACTGTCGCATTTGATTAAGTGGAACTGCTGATGATGATTAGAACAGAACTCTTCAACGATGCATAGTACACGTTTGGCGATTTAGATTTTGATTTGGATTGGGACTGGGGCTGGGACCCGGACCCAGACTCGGGCCCGGACTCGGACCCGGACTGTGACTCGGACCCGGACCTAGACTCAAACCCGGAGTCGGACCTGGACCTGGATCCCGGCTCTTATCTGAACCTGAACCCGGACCTAACCTGACCTGACCTTGCACCAAACCTGAGTTCCACTAGGTACTGCGAGGGTTCAACATCAGCTCTATCTTGGGTACTGCGCTCCCAAGTGCTCATCAAGACGTGTCGAATGACCAAAACAGCATGTGTCTATGTTGCATCAAACCTGAGTTCCAGTAGGTACTGCGAGGGTTCAGCATCAGCTCTATCTTGGGTACTGCTTTCCCAAGTTCTCATCAAGACGTGTGGAATGACCAAAACAGCGTGTATCTATGTTGCACCAAACCTGAGTTCCACTAGGTACTGCGAGGGTTCAGCATCAGCTCTATCTTAGTAACCACTTTTCCAAGTGTTCATCAAGACGTGTTGGATGACCAAAACAGAGTGTGTCTATGTTGCACCAAACCTGAGTTCCACTAGGTACTGCGAGGGTTCATCATCAGCTCTATCTTGGGTACTGCTCTCCCAAGTGCTCATCAAGACGTGTCGAATGACCAAAACAGCATGTGTCTATGTTGCATCAAACCTGAGTTCCAGTAGGTACTGCGAGGGTTCATCATCAGCTCTATCTTGGTTACTGCTTTCCCAAGTCCTCATCAAGACGTGTCGAATGACCAAAACAGCGTGTGTCTATGTTGCACCAAACCTGAGTTCCACTAGGTACTGCGAGGGTTCAGCATCAGCTCTATCTTAGTAACCACTTTTCCAAGTGTTCATCAAGACGTGTTGGATGACCAAAACAGCGTGTGTCTATGTTGCACCAAACCTGAGTTCCACTAGGTGCTGCGAGGGTTCAGCATCAGCTCTATCTTGGGTACTGCTCTCCCAAGTCCTCATCAAGACGTGTCGAATGACCAAAACAGCGTGTGTCTATGTTGCACCAAACCTGAGTTCCACTAGGTACTGCGAGGGTTCAGCATCAGCTCTATCTTGGGTACTGCTCTCCCAAGTCCTCATCAAGACGTGTCGAATGACCAAAACAGCGTGTGTCTATGTTGCACCAAACCTGAGTTCCACTAGGTACTGCGAGGGTTCAGCATCAGCTCTATCTTGGGTACTGCCCTCCCAAGTCCTTATCAAGACGTGTCGACTGACCAAAACAGCGTGTGTCTATGTTGCATCAAACTTAAGTTCCAGTAGGTGCTGCGAGGGCTCGGCATCAGCTCTATCTTGGGTACTGCACTTCCAAGTGCTCATCAAGACGTGTTGGATGACCAAAACAGCGTGTGTCTATGTTGCACCAAACCTGAGTTCCACTAGGTACTGCCAGGGTGAATAGACAGCAAGATTGAATGTTTACTTATTCACAGAAACTTGTTGTTAAATTGGGAATCGAATCGAAGGTGAGGTGGGTCAGAATCCAAAATTTTAATCATCATGGTGGACAATAAGGTCCCTTTTTACAGAAGATGACACATTTTTCGATTATTTTTAGAAGGCATTGAAAATGATGTGGTGGACAGGTGGATGACACTCATTACAGGTGAACGATGACAAGAAACCAGGTTAACGGCAACGGACACAGGTTAATGACGCCTCTCGATAACCTGTCAATATTTTCATTGGAATTTGTACTTATTTCTCGATAACCTGCTTCTACTATCGATAACCTGGAGACAAAATATCTTTCACCTGTCCTTGATATCATTAACCTGAATTTCAAACGCCTATATCTCCTAAACTAATTGAAGGAATTGCTTCCCTTCCACATTTTCTAATAGTTAAAGTTGCCTTTTAACGATCCCAATAAAAAAAAATGCGAAAATGCAAAATTTTTGAAAAACGTTAACGTTAACCTGGCGGTGCCAACTTTTTGAGAAACGACCTAAAAGTCTTTTCCATAGCCATTTGCCTAAAAAAACTGTGACTAAGCGCTCATGCTTGATTACACTAGTCATCGATTAAAATGAAAATTTTGTTAAAACGTCGCGTAAGGTCGCATAAAATAATGGTTGTATGTTAAAACCCAGGTTCTGTAGTTTCTAAAATTGATAATATCAAAACCGGATCTATCAGGAAGTTGTACTTTTCTCCTTAGTGAAGTTGAACAATGTGCAAAAAATACAAGACATTACACTTTTTTTTTTTATAATAAACAAGAAAGCATAGCTATCAAAAGTAACTATTAGTAATTAGGTTATTACCTCCTAGAAGGGTATCCATCATTAAATCACAACTTTCTGAAAGCAAACGATAAATAAGTAAGCACATAAGTAACACTCGCAGAGCAGTAAAATATTCGCCTTTGAACAAGTCGAACTTTGGAATGAGAACGTGTCGCTTAGATGACTCTAACATGAAAATGATTATGCGAGTAGCGTGCACTGTTTATTGGACTACCCGCTAAGATTGGTTTTTGCCTGTTGGGGCTACTTAGAAGTTTTTTGGTTTTGTCCGACTTTTATTGATTTTTCGCCTGTGTGCGCCATAAGGTACCTTTACCCGTGGGACGTCACATATTACCTATCTGAAAATATAGAAGATACAAGGAAACTATAAACCTTTGACTGTTTTACTTAAACAATTTGGGTATAAGTAATCGCAATTTCGATTAAGTTTGAGATGTCTCAGGAAGATTAAATAAAAACAATCTTTTCTTGTTTATTTCTTTTTTTACTCCGTCGAAAAGAGCTTTTGTTATAATTTCAATCATTTTGTACCTATATCTGTGTGTCAGTCAGTCTGTGACATCATATTTCCTCAACGGATTAACCGATTTCAGTTCAATTTTTAATTGTAAAGGTTTTCTATCGAAAGTAGGTACTTTTCAATAGGTTTCAAACCACTAGATAGCGCTGTATTATTTTATTGGGGATTCAAAAGTTAAAAGTAATTTTATATTAAATATCTCACGTAAAAAACACTGTTTAATACTGACCTCGGCTAAAAAGGTACACTAGTTTTAAGCACTCTAAGTCTTCAAAAACAAAAGTAAGTCAAGTTGGTAAAAAGAGGCGTGTTACAAAGACAATAAATTGTATGCTGCAACAGATTTATCTTCTGATATTGGCAGATTGGCACTCAGTGGAACACAATCTGTTTTTGTTTTCTTTAGATTCCTTTGTTATTTAGTTTCCAAAGTCTTTACTTTACTAAAATTGTGGACGGTATTTATACACTCGTATTTTCTATTATCGTCTTAGTTTTGCAAAAACTGAATCAATTGTGACGTCCCACGGGTAAAGGTGGCAGTTGACGCTTACGCTATTATTAACGCCGCTCCAATATGATTGGGGCGCTATGCGACGTAAGCGCCAGCCGCCATAACCTTTTGCCGTGGAACGTCACAATTGATACTAAGAAAATATCAACTTCCGAATCGATCAATACTGCTGTAGTTCCTGATTCTTTCGGCTGTATTAATGCGGGAAACGTCAAATTTATTAAATCTGTCGATTAAATAGCCTTTTTGACGTTTTCTGCGGTAACTCCACCTAGCATGAGCCGTCAAAGTTGAGATCGCGGCCCGGATTTTCGAATCCAAACGAATGCAGCCGTGTTATAAGTGCAACGTTGATGCAGGCAATATCACTGTCGAACTTCTTGATAAAATAAATAACCAATTAAACGTTCCAACACCACAACAATAATACCGTAACAGTAATATACCTGCAGTTGCCACCCAAATATGGCCTGTACTATACCCCGTTTTTTTAGATTAGAAATTTTTTAACCTCAAAAGTAGTGATAACTTTTTGTTATCATATGAACGCAATTCGGAAAAAAAGTTAGTTACGTACCACTAGCTTTGGGGTAAGAGAAGTTCTAATCTTAATAACACGGTGTATAGTAAAGGCCTATGCTCCAACGCCTAACGCCTTTCGTACTCATATCTACTTACTTATGTTGTATTTCCAAGGCGATATGATCGCTAGAGTCATGAATAGGTAATGTTCAATAAGCTTTTTGTAGACTTCCACATCTTTATCAAAAAATCTTGCCCGTCATTCTCTCCTATATAATCCCATCCATCTCCATCCATCCAGATCCAGATCCAGATCTCCATCGAGTGCGCCGACTTCTGGCCGAAAGGTGTCGTGTTTCGGAGGTTCCGGGGCAAACTGCCGAATCCGACACAAGAGCAGCCGACACAACGGAGCCACGCCGTTTTGTCGTCTAAATAGTGTTTAGTTTTAAGTTTATAAAATACATATGTATGTTAGTCTGTAAGGTATTTGTAATATGGGCCTTGTTGCCTGAATTAAATATCTAAATAAATAAATAAATAAATAAATAACATAGCTCTTTAATAATACTAGAGTCGAACGTGCCCTTACATCATGATTGATGTCATAATAATCTAAACAATTTTGGACATCGTTTCTATGAAGGAAAAATAAATTGTCTTGGCAAAGAAGTAACACTGATCCGATTAGGATTAACATAGATGCTTAGAGAAATATAACAGCTATTCAAAGTACAATGAGATTAATTGGGTAAGAATCTAAAGAGGATCAGTGAAATTTAAAAAAAAAATATGTGAAGATAAAGAAATCTTAGGTATTATAATCTTCATAAAATCGGCATACAAAATTAATCAATAATATTAAGCTAGGCTAGCCATATTAAATAACATATTTCGATTAGTTGTATCAAACACCGGAAAAATATGTAAATTGACTTCTTTCCATAAACTACTAGATAACTTCGTATTAAAGTATAAGCCTTCAAGCTACGGCACGGCTTAGGACGGGTTAGGGCTAGATTTCACTTGAAAGTTACGTTTCATTTTTATTACATTTGAAAAAGATTTAAACACGTCTTACGGCTCGATTCGGAAAATGAATTAGATTTCTACTAGACTTCAACA
The DNA here is from genome assembly GCF_963556715.1 of Cydia fagiglandana. Lineage (NCBI taxonomy): Eukaryota > Metazoa > Arthropoda > Insecta > Lepidoptera > Tortricidae > Cydia > Cydia fagiglandana. The sequence continues at coordinate 5,875,971 of NC_085943.1, forward strand.
AGTTACGATACGGATAATTTTAAGATATTTGTAAGATAGATATGTCAAATTTGACGTTTCCGCGATCCTGAGGTCCTCTTGAACGATTTCGACAAGTTATGACTTAGATATCCAAGTCACATCTAGTCGATATCAGATCTAATGTAAATCTAGTTTCCCGAATACGCGTGTATGTATCCTTTCTCAATTAATCCACCAAAACGATATACATATTTCCGGAACCTTTCAAACTTTTTCAACCCTGACCAACTTAAATGAATAAAGTTCGGTTCAATAAAGGAGATTTAGGCACCCAGTCATCGTCTTAAAATTTCCAACGTGAGAAAAGGTTACTGTTATTGGCAGCCGTCAGAATGATGGACGAGGTCTTCGTTCTTTGAACGGCCATTGCGTAATCCTTAACCTTGTATTCTCATCGCATACTTAGCAAAGGCAAGTGAAACGCTTAATCAAGCCAGTCTAACCAAGACCTCGGCGTCTATGACAACTCTGAGTTATCATAAAGTAGTTCTACGCTGGTCTCCTTGGGAGGTGGGATCGCCAGTGTGTTGTAGGCGATTAGAATGATATTTCTCAACAAACCTATAGGGGCTGGAAAAAAGCTTTCAACGGACGACAAATTGCCTTCTGTCAGGCGGCCGGCAACATGTCGATTACTACACTCTGTTACCGTTTAATTGTAGGAAGCACGCGTGCTGAAAAAATTGCTTTTTTATGTCAAAGGTTGCGTGGTTTGTAATAGATGGTTCTTTTTGGGGCGTAGCGATCCTATGATTACTACATGAAAGCATGTAGTAATCAGTGTTGGAAGAATGGAGGTAAATTTACTATACCTCTAAAAGCTAAATTAAGAGTTAAATTTTGAAGTATTTTTAAAGCTTCATTATAAAGGATCCTTCTTCGAATTAAACACCACTACTTATTCATAATAGCGTTGATACTTAATTCCTAAAAATAAAGTAGGTAACAGATTGAAACAACTGAATAAAGTAATGTATAAACAAACTTATTCCGACTACGAAGAACAATAGAAAACAAAAGATCAGTTTGTAGCAGATTTTAATAACGGACGAAAAAGCAAAGACGTTGCATTTCAAAAAGTTTGGACACTTCTTTTTGTTCGTAAACGAAAGACGTAAGCGACGATTATACTTCGTGATGTTAAGATTAAATTCCATTTACGACTCTTATTATAATGAAATGTCATTGCCGAGATCTATGTAATGTCTATTCTCTATAAATAATTTACATGTTAGCGGCAATGCAAAAAGCAATCGCATTACTGTTGCGATTTGCGACCTTACTGCTGCGAAAGGTACTAAGCGAGTAGCTATCACTGTCAATTTCCTTTATAAAATGAGTGACATATTGAACACGACCGTAATGGTAACATTCCATTTCTAACCGCAGCTGCACTACCGGTACTGAACGCGTCGCTGTTATTGTCAACCATAGTAAATTGAACAGTGTTGCAGCTGTCGTTGGAAATGGACTGTCACCTTAAAAGTGACATTCCATTTCCAACTGCAGCTGCAATACTGTTCATTTTCTATGGAAATTGACAATGACAGCGACGCGTTTCCATAGTAAAATGAACAGTATTGCAGCTGCAGTTGGAAATGGAATGTCACTCTAATGCGATACCAAGTCACTAATTTTATCAAAAAACTTGACAGTGGAAGAATCCGCGTCAACGTCACAAAAGTTACTCGTCCTCCGATGTTGCTTATGTCCATGGCCAACGGTGACCGCTACAAAGGCGGCTCGCCAGCTCGTTTGCTGACGCTATCACGCTAAAAAAGATTTTGTATGGTAGACTGCTAGAGGTTAAAAATACTCTAAAACTTAAGTGCACAAAACGATATAGGGAATTTCTATTAAGTATAACGCCCAAAGCTTCACTATTTTATTGCAGGTGACATTTTTATGAACACGCGGAACATAGGAAGCGACAAAAAAATAATCCACCAAACGCGAACTTTATTGCCGACCGTTTTCTTTTTTCGAGTTTACACCTGGCTACAAACAAGCCAATCCCTTTGAAGCCGAAAGCCGATTTTGGACGGTCCATCGGCTGACAACATGAAATTGATTTTCTTTCTAAAACTGGCGACAACAAGATTCAAAATTGCTTTTTAGGGTTCCGTACCCGAAGGGTAAAAACGGGGCCCTATTACTAAGACTCAGCTGTCCTTCTGTCTGTCTTCTCGGAAACTACTGGACCAATAAAGTTGAAATTTGGTACACATATGTAAATCAGTGACCCAAAGATGGACATATTTTTTATATAATTTTAAAATACATAGGTTCGAAGTTATTTAAGAAAATAGCCAAAAAATTACCACTCCCCCTTTATCTCCGAAACTACTGGGTCTAAAATTTTGAAAAAATACTCAAAATAGTTCTTTACCTATAGATAACCAGGAAAACCTATTAGAGATGTGCAGTCAAGCGTGAGTCGGACTTATGTACGGAACCCTAGAAACGCGAGTTACACTTGGCCGGTTTTTTGTGTAATGGTACGGAACCCTTCGTGCAATTCAGACTCGCAATTGGCCGGTTTTTAAAATGTTAAAGGCCGCTGCGGATGTTTCGGGCACGTAAAAGTCATTTTCTAGCTACATTTTCAAACCACGTACTTCAATATTCTGGTAACTGCGTTTGGTAAACATTCAATTACCTACCTGTTTCGCGGGTGTAATTGGGATACTGTTCGCCCATAAAATTAGGCAACAATTTGTATTTATTAGGGTTCTATAGTCCTTAATTTGACTTGGCTACGTCTCGTTTTATAAATAAAGTTCCGTAGACAAGTAGAACCTCTTTATTTCCGTACCGCCATGTTCGTTTGTCTGCCTATCCGTCCGTGGCCAAGTACCTATGCTCGGTTGCCGTTAGTGCTAAAAAGCTGAGGAATGAATATACAAATAAGGTGTTACAAAAATAGTGCATGGAGATCCGTTTAAGACATACTCGGTACTGTATTCTAAATAATTAGAAAAAAAGTATAAGATTTTTTTTATGCACCTACGCTACGTATGTAAAACCTACTTTAAAGTTTTTTGACTAACAGCCGTATTCGAACAATGAGATACGTCAAATACTAGATATTGAAACGATATGGATTAGATATGTCAGTGTCAAACAAGTGTCAAAATTTACATTTCTTCAAACAAAAACGTCACTTTTGACACTTGTTTGACACTGATATATCTAATCCATATCGTTTCAATATCTAGTATTTGACGTATCTCATTGTTCAAATACGGCTGTAAGTCAAGTTTGAAAACTAGACCTAACCGGACTAAATTTACACAGTACACGTTCAGGTGTACTCTTAAGACTACGAAAGCTTGCTTAACTTGGCCGTCAGCCAAGACTTAGTGAAGACTGACAGTACAAGTCTTGGCAGATGAATTTATTTCTCACAACGGGTACAAGCTAAATAAGAAAACACGAAAAGCTGTGGGAATGTTGCACACTTACGTAGTCTGACCTAAATTGGATAGTTAATTTGTACTTACGCCAAACTAAATTAAACTAAAGTAGGTAAGCAACACGGCGAAAGTAAGCAAGCATCTTAGTTAAGTATGTTAGTCGTACGCCAATACATTGATAGATATAGATATCTTAATCTATTTTTTTGTTTGCCACAATGCACTCAGAAACTTATGTTAAAATGTAACAGGCTATTTTGGTGTTTTGGTTTTTAATTAAGAGCTATGGACTATCAGTGGTACTCAGGGTTCGTGGGTCTGACGCTCTATTGTCACACTACACGTCTGTGATATTCCTAAAAATCTATTTAATAACTAAAATTAATTTTAGACAGGGAGAATGAGAAGTAATGGGCGCCAGCACGCTGTAAAGCGTACAGAAAGGTAAAAATAAGATGAGAAAAGAAAACTATTGTTTAAGCTCGAGACAATTAAATATAATATCAATGTTTCACACAAAAACAGTAGTACAGTAAGGCAATACAGAAAATAACCTTATGCTATTATTATACTAAGAACACTATGCTATTGGACTGGTTACGCAGTCTCAGTTAAAGTTTATTAAGTCTATACACTAATTATGCACTGAGCACTTGAAGTTTATTAAGAGGCCACTATTGCGTGAAGCTAATTATAGTCTATTGATTAGTAGCACACCTAAATCACGTGTCTATAGTAAGAGGCAGCCTGGCTGTGATCACATGTCACGCCAGAGGCGCATAGGTGGCAGCCAAAAGCCGCGGTGACACGTGCCGAAACCGTCAGCCACGTGTCCAAGTGACCGCCTATCTACCACGCCAACGTCGCGATGCGCAACAGGAATCACGAGCTCGAAAGAGCCAATAACAAATTAGATCTGACCACACCTGAGTCACGTGTCCGTAGCAGAAGCCGGTGAAGCCGTGGCTACGCACTACTCCAGAGGCGCGCAGGGGAACAGCCAAGAGTCGCGATGACACGCGGTGATACCGTCAGCCACGTGTCCAGGTGGCTGCCTGCCCGCTTCGCCAACGTCGCGCTGAGCAGCACGAAGCTCCAGCCCAAGGTCCACAGCAACGCTCAGCGTCGACACGTGCCCGAAGAAAAAGCCCAGGGTAGGGACCGGCATTAAGGCCGGATCTCAAGTGAAGCGATTGATGCTACACTGCTGACATTTATAAAAAAATATTTCTTTAAGAATTCCCTACAGGAATTTAATGTAGGACGCAGTGGTGGCCGAGTGGATATGACGCCCGACTTTCAATCCGGAGGTCGCGGGTTCAAATCCCGGCTCGTACCAATGAGTTTTTCGGAACTTATGTACGAAATATCATTTGATATTTACCACTAGCTTTTCGGTGAAGGAAAACATCGTGAGGAAACCTGCATACATCTGTGAAGAAATTCAAAGGTGTATGTAAAGTCCCCAATCCGCATTGGGCTAGCGTGGGGACTATAGCCCAAGCCCTCTCGCGCATGAGAGGAGGCCTGTGCTCAGCAGTGGGACGTATATAGGCTGAAATGATGATGATGATGATGACTCAGAAACTTCAAATACGAAAATAAATAAAAAAACAAAAAAGCAGAAAATACACTTTCTACCTTTAATGAAAAAATAAAATCTGTCTCAGAGTTAACATGAATTATGAAACAGGCACGAGAGATGAGAAAACATAACTACATGAGAAAATCTTAAAAGTCTAATTCCAATTTTGACCACAATGCTGCGCCGCGTGTTTCTGCTCCAGCCGGGCTAGCACATGATTGGCGTGACAGTATCTCGCGGCGGGATAGACTATCCCTCTTTTGTTAACATAGTTAGAAAAAGACGAGTAGAAGCCAATCATGTGCTTGGCCTACTGCAGCTGCCAGTGCCAGCAATGCGGAAAATGTCAGTCGTGGCAGGTAATAGGATATCTACCCTATTACCTTTTCTTAATAGGTACCAGAATTACATAATATGACAGATGGATTAACTCGAGTTTGAAGACTTTGAAGTTAAGATATATTAGCGTCCTGATATAATCATAATGACGTTTTCAATTAACTAAGTACTTATTAAATTAGTTTAGTCAGCACCTACTACGTATAACAGACTCTAGCGATCCATTTCATGACTACGTAATAAGTCAATACAGGCTCTATCGAACTTCGTACTCAGAGGCCAATTCGAACGTGCATCTGACATCGAACCGATATTTGGATCCTATAAGGGATATTACTGCAATGTTCTGCCGCCAGAGTGCAGCACTACGGCCTCTAGTAAACTCTTAGAGTAACTTATACATAGTGTGCCTTAAACTGTTTTTTGTCAAGTTTTCACAGACAATAAAATATGACATTTATGCATCAAAACGGTTTGTTAACTAGGGCCTACGGGGAAACGAGAAAATCGAAATTCAGTTATCTACCTCTTTATCGCTCGAATATGCAAGATAGAGAGATTAGATAACAAAATTTCGACTCTTGTTTCGCGGTAGACCTCAGATTATGACAGATAGTGGTAGTGGCGCCAGCTACGCAGAGTTTCGCGTAATATTCCCTATTGGAATCATATCAGCAGTCTCGCGCGTTTCACTCTGGCTTGTCTGTACATGTATTAGTGCGAGCGGCACGCCCGCGCGAATGACAGCTAATTGATATGATCCGATATGATTCAGTACGGATATGACGATCGTTTTTGTCTACGTGACAGCGTGATAAAACGGTATCCGTCACCTTCAATCGCACTCTGTTAAAAAGTGTCGGATATTTTGTCACGTAAATAGCCATACATAAATAGTCAAGCCAGGATTCATACTGAGGGTCGTGAAGTTGGAATCTCGACACAGAGTGAATTTTAATTATTTTGTGCTGGAGGAGTTTTGGCCGAAGAGTGTCAAGTTCCGGCGGTTCCGCGGCCGGCTCCCTGACACTGCGGGGTTGCTAACTGTATCGCAGCCATAATTACATATTGTGTGTTTTTAGTTTTAAGATATGTTTTATAATAATATGTATGCTAGTTTTAAGGTATTTAGGTATAGGCCAATAGTTGCCTGAAAATAAATATTTTCATTTCATAATAGGCCTGCAGATATCGGTTTGATGTCAGGGTGCACGTGCGAATTGGCCTGTATGTCAAATCTGTTCCACCTCATTACTAATTGATTTAAGTGCGTTTCTCAATACGTTAATCACTTTACGCTAATTTAGATTACGAAATCTACTTCCATGCTTAGTGAAATTAGGTGATATTGTAGGTATTCCGGGTGTAAGTAATATTTGATTTTGTGAAATCAATATCGAAGCAAAATAGCATATCGACAAATAATAATAACAAATTAAAACTAAAAAATATGAATTAAACTAAGAACTAAACAAACTTTACTAAAACTATCTAAAAAGATTTTACTTTTTAGGTAGTTTTACCCCTATAAATAGAAAGGTCTGTGCCGTCCGGTGGGGTGCCCAGAAGGCTGGTGGCGTTTGCCGCGCTGAACGCTTATAATTATATTTTTAATTCAATCTACAGTATATGTCTGACCATGGGGCTTTAATTCCAGGGCTTGATTTTACTCGCTAAACTGAGCTACATTTACTATGGGACCAACCCTAAAATCGGGGAAAAAATTTTGGCTTTTCCATAGAAAACGTCGACATCTGATCAGCCAAAATGTATGAAAATGTAAAAAAAAAATCGGGATTTCGGGGTTGGTGCCATATTAAAAGTAGCTCAGTTTAGCGAGTAGAATCGAGCCCTGGATTTAAAGCCCGATGGTCAGTAACACCCTGTATTTGCCTCAGAGTTAGCAAAGATTCTTATGAAAAATAAAGTTGAAACCAGTCGTCAATCCATAGTTCGTGATCAGTAACGCTGGCATCGTCAAGAGGACACACTACCTACAGCATAAGTCATCCCTTAGGGATGACTCACGTTGGACCGGGCCGTGTCCGGGCCGGAGCTTCCGGGGCTTACTTTTCTATGACATGACAGATGATCACGTGACGCTTTCCATAGAAAACTAAGCGCCGGAAGCTTCGGCCCGGACACGGCCCGGTCTAACGTGAGTCACCCTTAAGCCTATCCACTGTTTAAATTTAAGAGGAACCTCGATACGAGTGAAGAAGAAGCCTATTAAACTGAAATTCATGTTGTACTTATCTGACATTGTGGGTCACAGACAAAACATCCTCCAGACTGAGCATAGTCGCGCGACCCCCTCTGCCACGCATAAGGTAATTTTACTCCATGTTCGAATCGAAAGTGTCTTTTTGTGACATCCGTGTCTTTGAACGGAGTAACGGACCAATCACGGCACGGGATTTCGCTCACCTCGTCCCGCGCACCCCCGCATTTTTGGCATCATCGGTTGCAAGAAATAATTGCTCTAAACTCGGTCTAGAGGATACCTAGTCTATGGTGTGGGTTGACTTACTGCAAAAATACGGACTTTCAAAGCTTAGGTATTATAAAACAATCAGATATAAAGTGTAAAAACAGAGCTTGGATAAAAAGTCGCCAAAACGTGGCTCTCAAACATTAAGTCCCGCCCAACGCTTACCTAATCGCGTATCCTTTGAAATAGGGAATTAACAAATTTAGGGTCTTTTTAGGGCAGAAAAGGATAAACTTTTTTGTGAATGGCTATATTAGGTACCTTAATTTAGACTGTGTGGACTAGCTCTTTGTGTTTACACCGCCTAGATCCCGTGATTTTATGACTTCCAAATATTTATTTTCTACGAATTTTTTTAAGGTACGTCTGTTACAAGTCTGCCTAACTTAAGGATGACTCACGCTAGACCCGACATGGCATTTTCTATGACGTCTGATCGGTGATCACGTGATGCTTGCCATAGAAAACGAGGCACCGAAAGCTCCGGCCCGATCCCGGCCCGGTATAGCGCGGAAATTTTGAGACATACAAGTCCTATGAGTTCATGATTAATAAATAAAACTGCATTTTTTCACTATTAAATAAATATTAAAATGCTCTTTAATAAGTAGGTGCTGGGGATGTCCAAATAGTCGTACTGGATGATCGTCGACTAATAATCTGTGAAAAAAAACAATAATGTATTTTTTTATATAAATATTTGAGTATAGTATCTCAAATAACTGCAAGTCCTATTAAAAACTAAAGCACGTTCGAACCATTTCAAGCTTCATTTATAACAAAAGATAACAAAGATAGAACAAAACTCCTGCTCCGAGCAAGTCTAGAGACCAATTTGTATCATTACAAGCGTATCAAAGGAGCTATAAAACCATTGGAACAAACTCATGCTATTAATACAACGCCGGCAAAATTATCGGTTGCTATATTACTGGCCGCTAAAAATAACTGGACTATTATTTCTCCTACAGTTTGGCGTAATGGAGTACCACGTTAGCGGCAAACAAGCATACGGCCCGCCGATTCAACTCCAGGGGCGCAACATGCGCTTTTTAAGACCTGTAGGTAAAATTACACTCTTTTTTTTAATCCTGCGAGGATATCTCGACAGGGAGCAATAGCTTTAGGGTTCGCCGGAAATATTAAAAAAATAATGTTAGCTCTTATATATACTATAAGTGAATGGGTATTCAATGAAGTTCCATTTATATCATTACCAGCGGATAAAGGAATAAAACCATTGAAAGAAACTGATGCTATTAACGCCACGCCAGCAAAATGAAAGGTTTTGACTGGCAGCTTACAATTACTGGACTGTTATTTCTGCTACAGTTAGTGCTGATGGAATGAAACATGCTATACCTAAAGGTCGTAGCTTGCCGATGAAATTAGACCTAGTTTCTTATTCGCTGGATTGAAAATAATAAAACGCACTGGCTGAATAAAAATCTCATTTTGTAGGTTGGTTTTTTAGATGTAATTTATTATTATTATTTTTTTTATTATGAATGGGCTTACTCATGGCCACAGACTAGCCGAGGCGTAGACGTGGCCTACGATGGAGCGAGCTCGCCCAGAAGGTGCCTGTTCACTCTTGATTTGAAGGTTGCCGGGTTATAAGAACACGGAAATATAGACGCCGGCAAGGAATTCCATTCCTTGGCAGTGCGCATAAGGAAAGTAGAAGCAAAGCGCTTCGTGCGAATTGGTGGAATATCTACCAAGTAAGGATGGAAAACGGCCGTGCGTCTAAAAGTCCGATGGTAGAATGGGGACGGTGGAATAAGCTCGTGTAAAATAAATTATTAAGCGGCCCACAGATTACCAGTTAAAAGACGGACGATATCAGCCTGTAAGTTGTGTGGAACTGTCCCCTTTTGCGTTTCACTGACATGCTCATATCGTCCGGCGAACTGGTAATCTGTGGGCTATTTATACACAACCAGGCCAGAAATGTTTGTTGTCACACAATTCCTGTGATCGGAGACTTTTTTGTTTTACTGCCCTAGGCGAGTATCTAATATTCCTACACCAAGTCAGACGACGCAACGGAGCCACGCTGTTACGTCGTCGCCCAAATCTAATGTTTAATTTGTCTTTGGTTTTCATTTGTTTTTATTTGTAGTTTCTTTGTATTGTATTTTTTTTTTCAGTTTAACAGTGCCTTGGTTTTACTGTAATGCTGTGTTACTTATTTGACTAATAAAATAAATAAATAAATATTCCAGTTCAATTCTTATTCCATCTCACAATCAATTCGATATCAGTAGAATAGCAGATTAGCCGGTTGTTAATTGTCTGTCTAATCTAAATGACGTCCAGTAATGGATAGTCAGTCTACTAAAACCTTGTTAACTGCACACGTGAGCACTTGAACTAAGTGCGCTTTCAATGCACAGATCGTTCACCCACTAGACAGAGTATATCAAGACTTACTAGCGCACACCTTGTGTATTGGGTTAGTAAAGTACCTAAAAAAGATGAGCAATTACTGCTTTTGCAATCACATTTGCCCGAGGCGCGTGGTGCCAAGCCGTCATTAACTTTTTTTTTAATATCCTGTTTTGTGTCCCACTGCTAGGCAAAGGCCCCCCTTTCTTCCGCCACTCTCACGGTTTAGTATATGCTCCAGCCAGTCGCTGCACAAAAACTGCTAAATTTAAAATTTACTAATCCTATTACTAAATTATAACCAGCCCCATCTGGAGAGATAAAAACCTATGGTCAGTAATCACATATCCTTTTCGGAAAGCCGCGACTAAAAAGAAAAGATTTGAAAAGATTTAATCGTGTGTACAGACACACACGAAATGATATTAGGGCTGTTTTGATATTTTAGCTACCGAATCCTAAAAAAAGCCTCTCACTCTGAACTAAATACCTACAATACGCCCTTGTATTATTATAATGCATCCGTTCCGTCGTAGTTAAATTATTTGATTACCATTTATTTAAGTCTTCAGGCTTAACTATGTGTGCAAAAGAAATCTATAGAAATTTAGTTGATGCTGATTGTGAGCTACAACTGAGAATGGCGAAGCTTGCGAAGTGATTATTATTGAATATAATAGTGCGTGTACCTTTAAGTGCAGTGAGTACGAGTCATAGGTATCCCTACTTCATAATGCAGAATCTATGTAGACGAAATCTATTTGTCAAGGCTTTGCTCTAGACGTAGGGATGGGCCAATTAAACCCTGGCTATGTAGCGGTAAATGTTAATTAAGTCTCCGTTTGATGTAGGTAAGTGAAATTGATAAGGAAAGTTTGACACTTTCTGAATAATTTATTTATAAGTTAGGTAGCGGTCAGGTATTAGAAGAACTAAATTATTCAACAGTATACGTGCTTAAATTACAAATGTAGAAGCTGAGCCTATGACAATGTCCACATAGAACTCGTTATAATTTCCATCCCCCTTTTTAGAGTTCCGTACCCAAAGGGTAAAAACGGGACCCTATTATTAAGACTCTGCTGTCCATCTGTCCGTCTGGCCCTCCGTCTGTCGGTGTGTCACAAGGCTGTAACTTATGAACCGTGATAGGTAGACGGTTGAGATTTTCACAGATGATGTATTTTTGTTGCCGCTATAGCAAAAAATACTAAAAACAAATAAAAATAAATATTTAAATGGGGCTCCCATACAACAAACGTGATTTTTTGCCGTTTTTTGCGTAATGGCACGAAACCCTTTGTGCTCGAGTCTTATAAATATGGCAAGAACATTTGAGTAGGTAGGTACATATTTGTTAAACAGCTTTGATGTCTTCTTATGTCTATAAATAACTTTATAATTATGTAAAGTACCTAATTAATTACGCATTTACTTACCTATACAATATGAGCTGCTCGTTTTTATTAAAGAAAGTCTATCAAAGAAAATTTTAATTGGTCCGCTTCTTGAGTCCCAATTTAAGGTATGAATATTACAGTTGACTTGAGCACCAATTAACTAAAACGAAAACGGGTATTACACGAAATTAAAATGTTAAAAGTAACAAATTGAGATTGCTTCCTTCTTCGTCGCGTGTATTTGGCTAGTCACCATTTATTTTGTGGTACAAAAAGCACTTAATTTTCGTTCGCAAAATGACGGAAGCGGTGTTATAGCGCAATTTCGGATATTAAAAGCAGAGCAAGGTATTGAAACGTGAAATAGGGTATAACATCAGCTGTGTTCCGCATGTAACATGGTGTGTGAGCGAAATTTCTACATTGAAAATTTTCACAAACTTATACAAAAGTATGGGGATCGGAATTTTAGGTTTCCAAAATTAAAGGACGACTCACGTTAGACCGCGCCGTGTCTAGGACGGACCTTGCGGCGCTTACTTTTCTATGACATGACAGGTGATCACGTGATGCTTTCCATAGAAAACGATGCGTTGGAAGCTCCGGCCCGGACACGGCGCGGTCTAACGTGAGTCATCCTTTATTCTTTATTTTACATTAAATAATATATAAAATGCGAGGGCGAATTTTCGCATTATTTATCTAATCTGAAAAAGGTATCGTTTATATAACAGAGTGTTCTCTCACAAGGTATCACAATATCGCCATCTGTCTAATAAATATAAATTAGCTACTCATTTCGCTAAGGTGCTTAATGGCGGTTTTGTGTAGGCCATAAATATTGTGTTAGATACACAGATAACTTACTTCTAGATGAAGCACAAAAAATACGACTGGGCAAGAAAATTTAGTCTTAAAGCGTAACTGCTCATGTCCGTTCCTTTATTGTTTACTAATGTACACCCAGCTGCAATAGCTGCATGTCTACGATATGAATGGATTCCATCCATAATATGACCATGCAATTTTGTAGTTCGCTGTTTAATGACATTTAATTTGATAATTTCCATACGATGATATAAATAGACGATTCTAGAAATATACTTTACTTTCTAGCAACATAACAGAAGTGATTGAACACAATACACAAGTAAGCTTGAGTGGTGACACGTGAAAGAACGCATTCGTAAGTGCCATACTATCAAGAATTTGTGTTAGTTCCTAAATATGGATTGACATGTCAGAAAGTAGTCGCTTTCATGAATAGCTGGGCGCTATTGGGGCTAACTTTTGGTACAAGATTGTCAAAAATGAGTTTTATTGAAATACAATCGGGGAAGCGCTATGATGAGGAGGAGGAGGAATGCAGAGTCTATTGGAGGAATCCTGTGCATAGATATTATTGCCGGCCGGCGTGCTTGTGTGTGATAAAGCGAAGCAATAATTGCTCGACCGGCCGGAAGTGTTCACGATCTGTATTCCAAACGCTTAGCAAAATGCCTAATCTGTAGATAAGATAAAGTTATGAGTTATCATTAATTTGCATATGTCTCAGCTTTTCAATACTAGCACGGCATGTTGTCCTATATGGCACCCCAGAGGTGAAAAAGGCTTTCACAAGCTCGCGTCACGCCTTCCTATCTACAGCGACCCTTCTGGCCTCGCTCCAGCTCAACCCGACCGCTCATTTGTGACGGTCCGCATAGAAACTGCCGCACTGCATAGTTTAAAAACTATAGACCGACCGCTTAAATGAGTCCTCGCCTGCGCTGTACGGGGCCGACGGGGTAGGACGAGTAATGGTAACATTCCATTTCTAACCGTAGCTGCATTACTGTCAATTTTACTATGGAAATTGACAATGACAGCGACGCGTTCAGTACCGGTAGTGCAGCTGCGGTTAGAGATGGAATGTTACCATAAGGGCGGCGGGGAAGATCCGTACGCCTCCCGCACTCATTTAAGCGGTCGGTCTATATGTTGGCGGCCGATCGTAAGATCAGGCAGATCGTAATGTTCCTGTGTATTGTTTTGAGGATAGTCATATTAAACAAATACAGTGGAACCTGGATAATTGCAATCTCAAGGGACCGGCCAATTTTTGTCAATTAACCAGGTTTTTCATTTAAGCAGGTCGTGTCTATTAACGAGGTTCAAAAAATCGTTGTGTCAATTATAGAGGTTTTCATTAATAGAGGTTGCGTTATGACAAATTTCTTTTATGGAGGTGCAAATAACCATTTTTAGTAGATCTACACGCTTACATTCTATATATTGCTTCCGTCTATACTTGCAATTTTACACTACATTAATTACCACTTTATTTTCTTATCATTTGGGTTTAAAAAATTCCCTTGAATTGTAGAAGAAAGTTTTATTAGAATGTAAAAAGCATACTTTGTTTTTTATTGATCAATACTATTTCACCTACTACAGGCTGTGATAGATACCCAATAAATAAATTAAATTCTGGATGGAGATATAAATAAAATGATCATTGCTATTAAAATATTGTTTCTGCTGTATACAACTACATTATTTCAATTACAGAGGTAATAAGCAAGACTCGTTTCAATAATAGAGGTAAAAACAAGAGCAAAAATAACGGTTTTTTTAGCACAGTGTCAATTATAGAGGTCTTAAGTTGCGATGTGGTCAATTATAGAGGCAAAATTACGAAAAGCACTAAAATCTAAATTGCAATTACAGAGGTTCCAAAATTTCAATTATAGAGGCCTTTTGGTCTCAAGGGACCGGGACCGGACTTTTAGTTGCAATTATTGAGGTTTTCCATTTATCCAGGTGCCAATTAACCAGGTCTGACTGTATATAGGTAATATAGGTTCGTTAGGTTGCTTCAGATGCCCGAAGGGCAAACAGAAGAAATAGGAGCCCCGCGTAGCGGGGCTCCGTCGACTCATGGAACGAGTCAAAGATTTTCACGTTTCACGATATGCCTAGAAATTTCACGATATGCCTGATCTTACGATCGGCCGCCGACATATAGATGGACGGATGATCTCGTACGCGTCGCTGGGAGCCGGTGGCTGCAGTGTCCCGTTGGCGGTCTACGGGGGAGGCCTATGTCCAGCAGTGAACGTCCGTGTAATTGGTATAGAAATTTCGGTTCTACGACTGCACTACTCACCATCGGCAAACCGTTTATCCTCACGCCTTAGGTGGTCATGACAAGAATGAGAAAGATAGTGATATATTAATGACCTCGGATCTCAGTTTACTTTGCGGATAGTATGAAACCGTCTCGCAGTTCGCGGTTTCTGCGATTTCTCCCGCGGACGATCCGCCTCTCTCGTCTAGGTAGGTCTCGTCCGCCTCTGCCGAGGTTTAGAAAATGATAGAAAATAATTTATTTGAAACAACACATCTTAAAATTAATACAGACAAACATGTAACATAGGTTAATGTAATTGGTTGTTTCTAAGAGGATACCACTCAGCATGTGTCGGAGCACTTAGTGCAATGACGCTGATTTTCAGGTTTAAGCAAGGGACTATGGGCGTCGCCTAGAGAACAACATTTCTCACTAAATGTATGCCCTTCCCTCTTACCCTGGCCATCGGCCATATAACTGCCCCCCTAGTTCATCAGCATCAGCATTCAATGCGACTCTTAGTTTTACTTAGGACTTAGTTTTGTGAAGGGTTGAAATGAAAATGTACCCTTTGAACTGCAAGTGTCCACATGCCACGGTGGCCGGTGCCAGTGTTAGGGCAGTATGCTTTTTGCCACTGGAGTGAGATAAGAAACAAAACTTATTGGTGCGCACGAGATCATACGTCGTCAAAGTCGTATTAAAATGAAAACCACCGTAAAGTCGGGTTACTTTAGCCCTGGAGGGTAACTTTGGCCATAGCGATTGACTCGGTCCTGGTTATATTATTGCACTATGAAAATATGGCATCAGGTTGGTTTTAGCTAGCCTTTGAAGTTTTTATGTTTTTTTATTAGAACCTTTTAAATGAGGTTTTCATGTGGGTCAATGTTACCATCCATTAGGTCAAAGTAACCCGAGTTTACGGCATTTGAAATTGTTACATCTGAATCGACCTTCTGGTAAGGTTATTACAGTTTCTTAACTGTCGCTTTTGACACTAAAAGATCCTATAATGTCCTTTGCGCTGCAAGCATCAGATTTAAATGAATTTTATTTTTGTGGCCGAGGCATTATTACTTTGAAATGAATTCCACAAAGTTGCGCTGAAATTGGCAGTAAATTTTTACTAAGTATGCAGGTCCTTTAAAGGTTAGTTTCTAATTACAATAGCATAATTAGGTAGGTATCTATTTCACTTTAAACAACATTAATGAGCAATAAAAAAAACCGGGCAAGTGCGAGTCGGACTCGCGCACGAAGGGTTCCGTACCATAGTGCAAAACAAAAAAAAACAAAAAAAGTAAAAAAAAAACGGTCACCCATCCAAGTACTGACCACTCCCGACGTTGCTTAACTTTGGTCTTAAATCACGTTTGTTGTATGGGAGCCCCATTTCAATCTTTATTTTATTCTGTTTTTAGTATTTGTTGTTATAGCGGCAGCAGAAATACATCATCTGCATCAGCTAGCTATCACGGTTCGTGAGATACAGCCTGGTGACAGACGGACAGCGAAGTCTTAGTAATAGGGTCCCGTTTTACCCTTTTGGTACGGAACCCTAAAAACAACAAGCGTAAAGAACGCACTTATGCGGCAGAAGGAGATGGATGTTTGTATCCTGTGTTGCTATCAAAGGTCAGTGAAGCCCTCAATAAACTAAAATTTGTTGTACCACTAGGTACGTGACCATCAGCGTCTGCGTGGAGCGTGCGTCGCATGGCTAAGATGTTACTGGGGGCCTAACCAAGGTGGCAATGGCAAATTAAAAAAAATGCAACGACAAATCACTTGACTTTTTCCATACTTACATTGTTTAAGTTTTCTTCCAACAAGTTAGTAATTATTGCAGGTAAGACCGTCATAGAGCTAATAGAACGTGTATTGGCCCCTTGGTGAGCCTGGGTTAGTCGGTAAGGGCTGAGAATGACTCCCTAGGGGTACTGATAATCGATAACCCGTGTATGTTACATGAGCTTCGATGATACATCCTGCGTCAGTCACTCCACTTTCAACCAACAATATGCCATTAAATTAATTTAAGTAAGCATTTTGGGTTTTGGAAAGAAAGAAGAAAGAGAACACGACTAGAGTTAGACCAAGAAAAGTCTACAGCGATTTTGATAGCCCACGCAGTGCAATTGTCATTTTAAACGTCACACTTCTATGAAATGGTGACGTATAAATAACACTTACACTGAGTGGGCTATCAAAATTGCTGCGGACTTTTCTTGGTCTAACTCTACGCAAAATATAAATATCTGTTTTGCGTGCGGAAAGCATTAACTTTCGGCACGCTAGTGCTAAACAAATTTGAGCTCTTCGGCCAGTAAATAAGAAAGCTTCATTAGATCACGAAGAATTGTCACATTCTTTCCTTCTTCCCCTTCTTGCCAAACAGGCCGGTTCGAACATATACTGACAATACTGACATCAGAGTGATTTTAAATCAAGTTATTTAATTATCGTGCATTTCGCTCGTACTTTTCCGTACAAGTAAGTACTCCTATTGGCGCAGGCGAGACGCACTGTAACTATACATGATTCAAACATCATTCTGATAATGTCAGTGTATGTTCGAACTGACTTATAAGGCTAGACACGGCCTGTATATCGTCAAGGCCATTATATAGATCCGGCAACCTCACATGTAACTAAATAACCCACATCTATTACAGTCGAAGTCAGCATGCATTATTCATCGCCTTGAAGGGGAACGATGTTGTGGTCTCGATTCGGAAATTACATTATAATTCGGGAAACAGCGTATGTGTACGAGTATATCGTATTTACATTGGATGCGCATCCGCGTGCCGCCTGGCGTGTGAGCAAGACCTATATCCAGTGGCGTAGATAGGCGTGGGCGAAGTGGGCCGTCGGCGACGGCCTCGCGCCCCAAGAGAGGCCTTGCGCGAGGCCCCTTCGGGCACACTGAAAGAAAAAGGCCTCGCAGATGCGATTTCGCCCATGGCTAGATTACCGCTACGCCACTGCATATATCGATGTCACGCTCGAGGATCCGCGTTAGTATGATAACCCTGTAAGAAACTGTATCCTTATACAGCGTCATTAGGATGAAGCGTAATCACTAATCAGCTATTATTAAGTTTGTTTATAGACTACATTAATTACATAGCCAACCCTTAAAAAACTCATTGTGAGGTTCCGTACCTGAAAAGAAAAAAGCGGAACCCTTACAGGATCACCCATAACTCGTGTGTTAGTCTGTTTGATTGTCTGTCTGTCTATCTTTCATAGTTGTTGTTACTCGCCTCTCGACTGTAATATCCGCCAAGTAAGATTAGACGTATGCTGTTGCCAATTTTTAGACAAGGTGAATTTGTCAAGATCCAAACTGGTATTTGAATCTTAACCCTTGTGTACCTACCCATGCTCTGTATGTAGCCTTGGTTCCAGTTTCCAATATATTCTCGATACGTTCACACGTTCAATAATAATTATATCCGAGAGTAGAGTAGCGTACCTACATATTGAAGATTGAACTTAGTTTAAACTGCAGGTATATGAAAACTTAGACGTCAGCTTCAAGCAATTTAAACGCAATTTGGCTAGAACTAGACATCAGGATAAGCGTTCAAGTTTGTGGTAGGTAATATTCTATGTTTGGTACTATCAAGCAATAGTTATTGTTTTACAAGGGGACAAAGTTGTTGTTTAACCGCTCGTGCTAAAAAAAGCACGAGGGTTAACAAAACTTTCCCACGAGTGAAACACAAATTTTTTCACCACACCAACCCGAAGCAAATATTAAATGTAAAATATCAAACAAAATCAAACCAAATCAAATCCATATGAATGTTATTAAAAGTATTTAAAAGTCAATTCTACCAGCAAACATAAGAAAACGATTCAAAATGTGTACTTTGCCTCATATGTGAATAAAATGTAACTTTGCTATCAGTTTTTGAAGTGCAAAGTAAGCCTTTCCGAGCTGGTGTGATGAAAAAAATTTAACATAATATTTAAATGACAGACAACCTGCGTTTAATTGAGAAGAAAAAACATAATTATTACAAAATGGTTAAGACTGCGTCGTGCAAAATCAGCGAAAAAGGCAGTCACCGTTTAGTCGCTAGCGTCCACATCGCTTGATAAAAAAAATTATAATAAATATCATTATTATCCCAAAGAGTGTGTTTACAACGAATCACCCTTGAAAATTTGAAATCTTTTACAATATAATAAATACACTCATGCAAAGTTGTACCTAAAACGTGATGAACGAGTGTCAGCGTTTAGTAAAATTTGTATAAAAAAATCGATGCTCATGCTACAAAATCGAGTGATTTCGAAAGCCAGATAACTAGACTACAACGAATCAGGCTTTTCCTATTTTTCCTCTTAAAGGCTACAGAGAAATTCAATCATAAACGTAAACTTTCGTAAAATTTCCATACATCCGCCATATCTGTCAAATTCTCCTTCTCCTCAGATGCCCGCTGTGGGCCGTTGGAAGCGGACGCGCACATGGTTTTTCCAAATTGACAGTTCAATTTGGCATATATATTGACAGAAATTCATGTCCGTATACGAATGATGATACCAGTGAAAAACTGTGTTCAAAATAAATAGGGTAAATGAATAATGTCACACGGAGATCCAGAGTCATTAAAATTTTGATTTGTTTTTATTCATAAGTCATAATACTTTAAAAATATAACAAATTATTTAAAATATATACGAACACAACCAAATCAGCGTACTTAGTTTCTTCCTAATTCACTAAAAATTAAAAAAGTTTGAAGATTTGTTTTATCTTATTGGAATAAATTTTCATTGTGCTGGCATTCATATTACGTCATTTTAAAAACATATATGACATAATGTCAATATACTAGATAGACAATTTATCAACAAATTTCTTCACATTTTAACGTAAACAATATAAATTATTAAAATTTTATTTATGAAGACGAAGCAATGTTGTTCACATAATATCAGCAATAAAATTTTTAGTTTCAACCAGTTTTGTTGCTATTCTGAGAGCTATCACGTGCTTTGAAAGTTAATTCAATGATATATCATCAAGAAATTGAAACCAAGACTCGACCTGCAGTCTCAGCGTGTTTTTGTGGCTATATTATCAGTTGAAAGAACGATATTTCCATCGCAGTGGTATGGTTTACGAGTACCTATATTGGTTTCATGTGACGATGTTTATATAAATGTATCTATCAAATAACAACGTGCTTTTATTTCATTGATATTCGGTTCAAAACGATAACTCAGTAACGAAAAATAATTACTTATCAGAAATGCCTTAAAGTTTTTTCAGTGAACGTTTATTTATAGGTATTTATGAGGTCTTATGTCTTATCAGCGTGACTTTGGCCTTTGGACATTTTTGTAATGCTTTGTAATAAGGTAGGTGAGGTATCTATATCCCTCATTTAATAACCTTTTTTTGAATGAATTACAATTTAATTATTTAAATAAATAAGTGGTCTACAAACATACATATCCGCTCGGTCCGCTAAAATAATTTAAGTGCCATACATAATAGGTATATTTAAGATTAACAATCAGTAAACATCATTGATTACGCTCAAATGCTTGTTTCAGTACAAATTGGCTGAAATACTTCCGACATAAAACCTAAAGGTATAAAAGTACAATTTGCTAAGTAAACTGTCAATCTACATTATTATAATAGATATACTCTTAGAAGTCAGCTTACTGAAGATTAAGAACAACATATAAGTACTTTCTAAATAAAATACAATTTGTTTTTCCATGACTCATGTAGGCCGTATTTTACTATAGACCATTTTAAATTGAAGATGAAATTAATTCATGATAAAAGCTAATAAGGCCCGGTAATATTTTCTGTTATTCTTGAACTTCTGTTCAAGTCAGTGTTCAACTGTCAGTGCAAGTAACAAGGCCCGGTTCCGAACCAACATGGTATGGTTTTTAGGGTTCCGTACCCAAAGGGTAAAACGGGACCCTATTACTAAGACTTCGCTGTCCGTCCGTCCGTCCGTCCGTCTGTCTGTCACCAGGCTATATCTCACGAACCGTGATAGCTAGACAGTTGAAATTTTCACAGATGATATATTTCTGTTGCCGCTATAACAACAAATACTAAAAACAGAATAAAATAAAGATTTAAATGGGGCTCCCATACAACAAACGTGAATTTATGCCAAAGTTATGCAACGTCGGGAGTGGTCAGTACTTGGATGGGTGACCGTTTTTCTTTTTTGCTTTTTTTTTGTTTTTTTTTTTGCATTATGGTACGGAACCCTTCGTGCGCGAGTCCGACTCGCACTTGCCCGGTTTTTTTTTATAAAACGTGTATTTTTCAAAAGCGCTGGAATATTTATATAACTATTTTGGTATATGAAGAAACATGAACAAATGAGAAATCTATATTGAATTGATTTGTTAATAATATCCTAATTATTAATAGAACTATTTCAGTTAAAATAAAGGTGGGCCTTATATGCTTCACCTGACCATAAAACAAAATGCCAACAATCAAATGAATCTAGGCCTTAATTTACTATACAGGGTGGAAAGATAAGTCGGGCCCTGGAGGGAAATTACCTTAATTATACCTTATTTTTAAAAAGAAACAAAACTGCATTCAAAGATTTTCTAAAACTCGTTTGCCTCGCCCGGGACTCGAACCGACTAAAAATTCCAAAAATAAAAACTCGCAAGTTTATACTAGTCGATACAGTTAATGTTAATGATAACATTTCTCCAAGAAACATTAGGTCACTCGTCTGTCGTACAAAATATCCATAAAATCTAATATTTAGTACTTAAAATTTCGTTTGACAAGCCAAATTGAATAAAAAAAGAAAAATACTTTTAATGCAGTTTTGTTTCTTTTTAAAAATAAAGGAATGTCTCCTTTAAGTAAAATGAGCCAGCTTAAGGATTTAAGGCTCCCTCCAGGGCCCGACTTATCTTTCCACCCTGTATACCATTTTAAATTTAAGGCGTAATTAATTCCAGATAAAGGATAATAAGGCCTAAAGGGAAATTTTGTAGGCCTTATTACCCACGAACAATGTATGTGAACTGAATAGGATAAAAAGGAACTAGATTATAACATATTGTTCTCATGTTTAGCACAGTGTAATAAATAAATATTTTTTTATAACAAAAACGATCGTTATATGATAAGTACCTACAAGCTGAAATGTATGTACATTTTACCTGTGTGAAAATTGTATAATTGAGATAAATAAACTAAATTATACTTACTATATTCTCTGTTATTCTTGAACTTGTACTTGGGCTAAAAAGGCCCTCTGTCTGTGCGGGTGACAAGGCCCGGCCCCGGGCCTTATTGAACGTGAGATGAAATAGTAAATTTAATTATTTTTATGTAGGTAATTATGAGTTCTTTGATTTCCCGATAAGCATCACTTACTGACTTACAAAAGTATAAATGTAGTACATATGTAGTACCTGAATTTTATTAGAGGTTTTTAAAGCCTTATTATCAATTAAGTTATAAGTGAAATATAATAAGCGTCTTTAGTTGTAAAAAAATATTACAAGCCCTATAACTAATGAGGGGATCATTTTAGATATAGTCCACTTTTTTCGAGTAGGTAAATTCGGACTATGTTTACAAACCGCATACCATCGCCCATGACCACACTGTTAACTGACAGTTCGTAAACCTTATTACAAAAGGCATAAGGTCCACCGATGGACAGTTAAGAGCATCGCCGTTTGTACCTATCTTAATACAAATAAAAGTCAACAACGAAAATAATTAATTACCTAATACGTCACATACCTATGACATGACATGAACAAACAAGGAAAGCTATATATAAAAAGTGATTTTTCTCTGTCTTCTCACAAAGGAAAGCTTTGACAGTTTAAATTCCTCAAAGAAGGTCCGTAGTTAACACTAAACTCGAAACAGCACCTTTAAAAAAACATTAGGGGTCACTGACCTGTCCCAGTAAATTGAGGTAGTGTGTGTGAGCTGCGTTTGTGTGTGAAATGGGGTAATTTGACAGAATCTGAAAATTTACCCTCCTCGACGCCCTCTTAATAAAACTTATCGATCAGAAGATAAACCGAAATGTACAAGATTACATGTATTTGTGGCTTCGAGGGCGGTCCCCTGCTGAAAAAAAATATTACTATAAACGCACATTCGTCTTCGCCTTAAAAATACTCTGTATAGCCCAATCCCTAAATTTATGAGAATTATCCTGCGACGTGAATGACTGCGGCGCCGCCCTGTGGGTGCGGGACATATTACTAATTTCACATTTGCCAGCTGCCAAATATGTTGTATGAAGATATTGCAAACGTCGTCCCAAAAATTCATATTTTTACCACGCCACGCGTCGTGTGATGGCGTTGCTTGTATTTCCCTCACCACCAACTTCGCATAGGCTGATGATAAGGTTCTCCTTTAACCTAAATACACCATTTATTTTGACCATTCAGTAAATTGCTACCAGGAAACATCAGGAAAACATTAGGGGGCACCAACTTGGGGTATATTTTATTCAAGACGGGGCCTCATTGGTTGATTCGCTCGGAGGCTCGACCAAGCCACATTATAATTCAATAGCCAATCGATATCAATGCTCCATTACTATCAAATCGCAATGAAAATTATTGATCGACGTTCATTGAGGCTTGTCATGAGGCACAAATCGATGTACTTAATGCTAACGACTCCATGAACTACGTAAGAGATTCTGAATGTAGTATGCTACAATACATTAAAGAATGCAGCCATATCCCAGTGATATTTCACTTAATTGGGTCAAACAGATCACTGTGTTACGTTCTTTCCTGTGGACATACACAAAGTTAAGGGCTATAAAGATTAATTTTCTTATTGAACCCTTATCCACGTAAAAAGGTCCTCCTTTTATTTACAGAACTATGATAAAATCATTACTTACATGCCCACAAGCTGTTAACTATTGCCCACAGGAGAGAAAACTAGCGTGTTCGCGCGAACTGTACATTTTTCTCCCCTGTGGGCAATAGTTAACAGCTTGTGGGCATGTAAGTAATGATTTAATCATAGTTCTGTAAATAAAAGGAGGACCTTTTTACGTGGATAAGGGTTCAATAAGAAAATTAATCTTTATAGCCCTTAACTTTGTGTATGTCCACAGGAAAGAACGTAACACAGTGATCTGTTTGACCCAATTATACAAAGCGGGATTCACATTACGAAACTAGTGTCATGCATGTTGAGATCACTTTCACAAAAGTAGTTTCGATATAATAATTAAGCTAAAGTAAATTCGGTAAATAATTGGTGTCGTGCAATTCACAGTACCGCAGTGACCATGGCCTCATCAACATCGAAGCTACACGTCCGCACAGCGCAGGCACTTTCGCGACACTAGTTTTTCACGTCACATTTAAGCGGGATTTACATTACGAAATTAGTGTCATGCATGTTGAAATCAGTTTCACGAAAGTAGTTTCGATATATGCGGAAGTAATTTTGTGAAATAATTAGTGTCGTGAAATTCACAGTATCGCAGTGACCATGGCCTCATCAACATCGAAGCTACACGTCCGCACAGCGCAGGCACTTTCGCGACACTAGTTTTTCACGTCACATTTAAGCGGGATTTACATTACGAAATTAGTGTCATGCATGTTGAAATCAGTTTCACGAAAGTAGTTTCGATATATGCGGAAGTAATTTTGTGAAATAATTAGTGTCGTGAAATTCACAGTATCGCAGTGACCATGGCCTCATCAACATCGAAGCTACACGTCCGCACAGCGCAGGCACTTTCGCGACACTAGTTTTTCACGTCACATTTAAGCGGCATTTACATTACGAAATTAGTGTCATGCATGTTGAAATCAGTTTCACGAAAGTAGTTTCGATATATGCGGAAGTAATTTTGTGAAATAATTAGTGTCGTGAAATTCACAGTATCGCAGTGACCATGGCCTCATCAACATCGTAGGTACACGTCCGCACAGCGCAGGCACTTTCGCGACACTAGTTTTACACGTCACATTTACACTACGAAATTAGTTGCATGACACTAATTTCACCAAAAAATCCCGCATGCATTACGAAAATATTAAATTGCACGTGAAACTGCTGGTAAAACTAATGTCACGAAATCAATTTCACGCCACCAATTTAGTACCGTAAAATGGGGTGAGTTGGATGAAATTTTACTTTCAAACCTCGATAAAATTTTATTTTTACATGTGAAAACTGAATGGTGTATATAATAAGTGGTTCGGACGTTTGTATTTTATTTTGGGTAGTTCCATTTTACAACTTTGACGATAAAGAGGAAAACCCACCTCATCCCGTAGTGCCTCGTATTTGGGGTGAGAGGGTTTTTCATACAAAGGTGATTTTGGAAGATTGTTGGATCGATTTTTTTTATTATGCGTATTACTATAACTCCATTTTAAATTGGAATACATTATTTTTGTAGCAGTAGCCTTAAAATTTCTTCTCACCCTCCTCTCAAACCTTCTCTCCCCATTCATAATCCACCTCTCCCCGCGAAACCTACTCACCCCGTTTTACGGTAATGCAAATTCCGCTTAATGATCTAATCAATGAAAAGAACGCGTTTTCGTCGCCGTATGGCAGGGAGGGACAACATGTTTCGTAACGTGTCCTTGTCAAACATCGGTTTTGACAGTGAAAATTATATAGGTACTTGAAGTCTAAACTAACTCTACCAACTTTCATATGCCACAATAAACGCCTTTTTATTTCATAGAAATTAGGCATTCATGGTGCACCTTTGTCATTTCAAACTCGGTGCAGAGTTAGCTTGGACCGACTCTAGACTTTAGGTATTCTGTAGTATTAGTAGGTTAGTAGACTATGTAGTAAACAAATATACAATCCCCATTGCGCTAAACAATAATTTATGTTTATGTGTGAACATAAATCTACAGAAAATGCTAGCGCGTTTTAATACAAATGAACTTAATTGGTTGTAACGATACATTTGGAGCGTACACACGTCCCTAAGCGTTAGTTATTTAGCATAATCAGAAAGGAGAAATATTACAATTATTGTAACATCAACGGATGATTAGTTACAAGCGGTATAAACCTACTTGTGTACTTTTTACTTATTTTTAATTCGTATTAAAATCCGGCTAAAACAAATTTTGTGTGTATAGTATACATCTACCATACCACGCAATTTAATTTTATATCTTATACAAGTTCAAAATTATTTTCTAATATTTTTGTCTAGTAGTTTAGGGCGGCATTGACATATTTTTCGTTTAAATATCCTACAAAGCTAACCACAATCATAAGAATAAAAAAATATTTTGAAGATTGCTTATGCGTGCTTATGCTTAGTTTTGTAGAAAAAAATTAAAAGGCGGTTAGTACTCGTACCTAAATATAGGTACTTGGTACTTATTTAAACACTCAGGGCCACTTGCACCAGTCACTAACCCGGGGTTAACCGGTTAAACTTTGAGTTACTATGGTGACGAGTACAATTTGACACTGGGTTATTGGTTTAACTGATTAACCCCTGTTTAGTGCAATGGTACCAGGGGCGCTTAGTATTAAGAAAATTTGTTCATAGTAAGATTTAATACTTAATTTTAAAATACGAAGTCCTCACACAGACTGAGCAACATCCAAATCAAGATCCACTCATATGAAAAGCGAAATTGTGAAATCTAATTCGCTAAATGTCATTACATTTCATTTTCGAAAGTGCTTCCTTAGTGGCTATGTTCCGTATTTTCCGTGAAAGATTTTTTTCCGCTGTTAATTTAATTATCTAGCTGGATGAGCCCCGCATTTGTCGTGCCTAGTGAAGTGAAATTGTCAATATTATTCCCGGGAATATTTCTACTGGAAATAATGCCCTGTTTTTTTTATATTATTTTGTAAGTAGGTACAGTCAGCAGCAGAAGTTGCAAAGCGGGCGAGGTGTTCAAAATTACCATGACAATCTCTTATTCTCTTAACAATAAAGTCGCGTCAAGATCATTTTGAACACCTGGCCCGCTTAGCAACTTCTGCTGCTGACTGTACATGTTTCTTAAATTAGACAATTTTTCATTTTCTTTGAATATTGTCTTATTTCATGTGAATGTGGTATGTTTTAATATGTTCGATAAATTAAAACTTCAAAAAAAGAAGAGCTATCCCATCTCAAACGCCGGCAACTCACTTACAACCCCTTTAGTCTTTTGAGTGTCCAATTGTACATGGACGACGGTAATCGCTTACCATTAAGCGATTCGACTGCTCGTTTGCCTACAATATCATAAAATAAGTATTCCGATTCTGTTTTAACAATTTAACGAGGTTCTATCTTGTTTTGATTTAGTTTGAAATCAAACTGCTCGCATATTTTATTACTCTAAGGGCGGGTTGCACCAAACCACCTGCTAACGTAAGCACGGTTCGCTAAATTTTAACGCTGACGTGGGGGTCTTAACAATTGCTAAATAAAATGCGTTGCACCACCTATAAAATAACAGGACGTTAAAATTACTAATCGCTAATCGTATTGCCGTATTATGAACGCATTCCTACCAAAAATTTTATGGTAGACGTTTTATTTTATATAGCAACCCAGTCATAAATGCCAAATTGAGTTGTCAAAATTCTCAAAGAGAAAAGTTTTGTAGGCGCGAACTACACTTTCTTTGCAGATTTAAAATCTAAATATTCAACAATATAAGCCATTCCTGAATATATTTATGGTTATATATTAAAAACACTCTAAAGTGAAATGTCTGACTACGATTGTTGAATGGCCTAGCTAAAATCGGAATCAAACAAGGAGCGACATTGCCCGGTAAGTTATCTTATTAGTTTAATGCTTATAGCTTCCTACTTTCAGTCCTTTCAGTCCCTTCAGAGCCCTAAGCACAAACATGCACAAGTGATTACTTGCGCTAACTACGCTATCTACAACTATGAAGCAAAGACGATAGTTAGGGAAAAAATTCCAATTATATTGTTGACAAAATAATGCATAACTGTTAGTAGCAGGCATTTGAGTTACTTTTGTACTTTAATTTATAACTGCTTGGTCTAAGCATTAGTTGCCAAGCGGACCCCAGGCTCCCATGAGCCGTGGAAAATGCCGGGACAAACGCAAGGAATATGATGACTTATAATAATATCATGTTGCTTTCTTTTCAGGTTAGATTGACACCATATGATATGGAATACAAGATAAAAGTTACACACAAGTGAACGAATTCAAGAAATCAACAAATTATACAATTAAATTAACTGGAAGAAACTTGTTACAAAAAATAAAGTACAATTAGAAATATTATCTGAATTTCAATTTTGACAAGAAATTATATTGCTAGTTACCTTATCTACTTTATTTTCCATTTCACACTATTATCCTTTTTAGGTAAGCAGTTTAGTGACCAATGGAGGTAAAGGGTTACCCGGAGAGTAGATAAACAACTTATTATTATACAATTATATTTAAGGAGGTACCTACCTATCAGTTATTATATTTTCAGTCATATAGGTAACTTGGTTATTAACTATTTTATTTTCTTCGGGTGTAGATAAATAATTAAAAAGTAAATAATTAAAAAGCCAGTATGGAGGGAAAACAAATAAAATTATTCAGACCGAAGGCCTTTTCTTGTGACAAATTCAGGGCTATTTAGATACCTATGTTAGGTTTAAATGTTATGTATATAGGGACTTGAGGTAGGTTAATCAGTAGGTACTGTACTGGAACATTATTTCCAATACATGGCTAGGGTTAAATATATTTCAATGTATGACTGGTTGAACACAAATAAAATTCAGGTGACAAGAAGACAAGCCATATTATATTTTATTTGACCCAGATAGTTGTATTAAACTACCTACCCACTTAGAAATGACGACTATGACGGGCAAAGTTGAGAGCCAGAGGACTCGCGGCAGACCACCCGCTAGATGGAGCGCACAAGTTACTACACCGTTGCATCTACATCTGCAGGAAGCCGTACATATGGCGGGTGACAGAAGCCTATGGAAGAGACTGGTCAGCAACATTAGGACATGATGTCACGATCCTCAGCATTGAGGGAACGACTGATGGCGACTGATGATGAGTTCTATTAAAGTTTTATAAATGTTGCTTTGTATGTTTAAAGTCACTGCAAATGTTTTTTGACTATAGTGGAAGAGCCCTACTTACAGAATATACCTACATATTTGAATTTTGTCAATAGATATACTTGTCACATGGAGATAGGGGTATTGTTCCTTTCTGCATCTGACAAGCATATTATAAGTTCCTTTAAAACAACTCAATTGTTCTCATGTATGTTCCATATTTCCAGAATAATTACTCTAATAAGCTTGGCAGCCAGTATCGCCTTGGCACGGTAATATATATTTTAGATTTTTTTATTACTTAGGAAAGCGGCATCTCTCGGGCGTTTCAAGCATACCAAGGTATCCAGAAATACATAGAACACCTCGGCATGCTTAGATACCTTGGTAAACCTGTAAATTCCAGAGGGATGCCTTGGTATTCACAAGCAGAGCTCCATGTGTAAGGATGCCTCCCTTGGTAATATGCTAGAGCAGCGGTCGGCAACTTGCGGCCCGCGAGCCTCCATGGCTATTTTGTATGTAATATTGACAATCGTCAATGTCTGATAAAGACATAAATATTAACAAAGTGTGGCCCTTGGCTGCTAAAAGGTTGCCGACCGCTGTGCTAAAGTATGCTTTGCCATACTATGTTGATAATGGGTGCGGGATCCTATTAGAAGCAACACAAATTGCACTTGTAGTTGTGATTGCAATTCAAATATAGATAGCTCCAAAAATAACATTAGTTTAATGCCTACTTGGAAAGTTGTTGTTTCTTAGGGTTATGAATAAGATTATGTTGTAAAAGCAAATAAAACCCAAGTAAGTAGGAGTTGAAGTATTATAATCACTTGCATTACACATTTTTGTCACTTTATTATAACCTATTAGTTATGCCAACTAGTCTGGATTGTCCCAATACATTTGCTTCACACTTGCCATACTTCTCAAAATACTTGATTTTATATTTCGCATCTTGTTTTATGTACGTTTATATGTAGTTCTAAACATAGTTCACTTCTATAGCGGGTTACGATTTTCAGAGGCAGACTTGTAGATGTTTATAGGTGCCATCTCGCTGTTTTCGAATATCATAGTTCGTCCGTGGTGGATTTGTCCAAAGGATTTATCATTTTTATCTTGATTCCAATAATCAGAAGCCTTTAATTGGTTTTAATGACCATCCTGGCCACAAGTTGTAGTGCCGACATTATATGCCGTGAGTTTCATCTGATGGGACGTATTTGTTAACCTGTGATAACGTCAATCTGGTCTTAACTCCAACTTTGAGTCATTTTGCACGCAATTTAAACTTAAAACACGCACATTTCTTTTAAACTATAAATAACTGACTAACTGAGTCCAATTTAAGTCAGTTGATTGATTTTGCGACGAATGCAATGGATAAGGGCTATCAGGTAGATGTTATTTATACCGACTACTCCAAAGCATTCGATAAAATTTCTCATTCTTTGCTTATTCAAAAATTACAAACTTTTGGAATTCACGGTAATCTTTTGAGATGGCTTACCTCCTACCTGCGTGACAGAACGCAAGCAGTTGCTATAAAGGGGTATACTTCTAGCTTTGTTCCCGTATCTTCAGGCGTACCTCAGGGATCCCATTTGGGTCCATTATTATTCAATATTTACATTAATGACGTTGTTGATTGTTTCAAATTTTCTGATTTATTATTATATGCCGACGATACTAAAATTTATAGTATTATAAAAAATAGCGATGATTGCATGAAACTTCAAGCTGATCTTGATAGACTGACGTTATATTGTTCTATGAATGAGCTGTACCTGAATGTCGAAAAGTGCTGTGCTATATCATTTACAAGAAAACGCAATAAAATACAGTATAATTATTCTTTAAACAACAAAACGTTAAGAGTTGTATCTGAAGTGAAGAATCTGGGTTTAAATTTCGATAGTGAACTACAATTTATTTCACATATTGACAAAATTTCAGCGAAAGCATACAGAATGATGGGATTCATTTTCCGCCAAAACAAAGATTTTACAAACCCTAAGACTCTGCAACTTCTATTTAACGCATTTGTTAGGTCAAACTTAGAATACGCGACTACAGTCTGGAATCCTCGTTTCAATGTTCACATCCACACAATTGAAAAAATTCAGAACAAATTTATTAGAACAATGAAATATAAATTTAAATCTTTTAGCACTGACAATTTAGAGTCTCTTCAAACACGTAGAGAAATTAGAGATCAAATTTTTTTGTTCAAAATCTTACATGGCCTTATTGATTCACCTAATCTTTTATCTAAAATTTCAATTCGCTGTCCTAATCGGCGAACTCGCTCCACAAACCTTTTTGCAATTGACTTTGGGCGCACTACATATGCAAGAAATAGCTTTTTAGCTAGAGCGTGTAGAACTTATAATGAAAAATTTTCTGATATTGATATATTTCATTTATCATTACAACAGTTTGTTTCTGCAATAAAAAGTACAGTTAATGGTAAAAATAATATCCATTAGTAATTATGTTACATCATATTTTCCAATGTTCGCATGTTGTTTTTATGTGTGTTATTACATCAATTCAAGTTAGGTATTCGAGTTATGCATGTTGTAAATAAATTCTATTAATGTTAAAGTAGGTTTAAGTTTGAATTGTTTTAATGTTAGATTCTGAGCAACATAACTGTTATTATTCATTAGTGGAAACTGTGTGGCTTGTGAATGTGTTATCTGATTTACTATATGTGTTGTTTTTGCCTGTTTGTTTCCCAAAGGTTTAAATAAATAAATAAATTAATTAATTAATGTATTTATGAAAGACGGATCGTCTCCCAATTATAATGACTTTTAGAGCCATTAATGTCAACTGTCACGTTTTTGCGTTTAGAAACTCCACATTTTATTGTTATTAACATGTTTTTAATAATTTAAATAACATATTTCCTAAAATTATTGAAAAATCAAATATAATTCATGAAATACGGACAAATTCAATAAAGTGCCGCTATTTTTATCATTCGGTAAAATTGTTAACCAGTGGTCTACGACCGGTTAAGGGCAGCGTAACTTTTTAACAGACGTTAGGCGTGGTGCAACCCAAATATGCAGTTAGCGTTCGTTAGCGCCATCTTTAGCCATGATCAGCACATCAAATGGGCATGGTGCAACCCGCCCTAAATATTGTAGATAATTCCGCAATTTTTCCAGTTACTAACAACACAGTGTCAACAACTTACTCAGAAATATGTCCCATAGTTCCTAATTCGCTGATATAAGAGCTATGGGACATATTTTTAAAACGAGTAATAAACGATAGAGATATAACCTACATCAAATAACGTTACAGTAATGCGTCAGCGATTCTTCGAGTAAATGTACGAAATGATTTTTCTGTTTGCTGTCAAGGCCTGTAGAGTTAGACCAAGAAGAGTCTGCAGCGATTTTGAAAGCCCACGCAGTGCAAGTGTTATTTCCAAATTATAATTTCATAGAAGATTGACGTTTAAAATGACACTTGCACTGCGTGGGTCGCTGCAGACTTTTCCCGATCTGACTCTATGATTGGTTTCAGTTTGTATTCAGCGACAGACAATTATAATTTTTCAAATTCAATACAATCGTGGAATATCTTGACCCAAGTTACCCCGTTTAATGATACCCAAAATACGCTCGCTATTTGAGCCCGCATGAAAATTTGTCAAAGCGCGAATCCGATCGGTCTTGGCTTGCGTTAACGCATTTTCTATGGCAGTGACATGCCGCAATGAATCACCTGATGCCCAAAACACACAGGTTACTGCCCACAGATGTAGTATTTTTGACAAATCTTATTCATCACGCATACTTTGCTCTGAGCTTGCACTTAGTAGATATGAGTACATTTACACCTGGATTTTAATAACGGGATTAATTTAATTTGATTAAAACACGTTTGACACTAACAGATCATATCTATAATACATCCAGATTTAGGATACGCCGCCTGATCTATGTTTTAGAATGTATACTTATTGTCAAAGTTTACCAATTACCGCTTCTACTCTCTGTCAAGAAATAAAGTCTGAGAAAAGTACCACCACGTTCCGCCAGCTAGAATCAGAAACTCTTAAACTAAATAGCATTATTTAT
The DNA here is from genome assembly GCF_963556715.1 of Cydia fagiglandana. Taxonomy (NCBI): domain Eukaryota; kingdom Metazoa; phylum Arthropoda; class Insecta; order Lepidoptera; family Tortricidae; genus Cydia; species Cydia fagiglandana. The sequence goes on from NC_085943.1 coordinate 5,908,912, forward strand.
TAGGTATCCTGTTTTCAAGAATAACTTATCATGGACTGTGTTGTAGTAAGGTTCTTTGGAAGAGATTGCTAATAGCAGCAAGATCACCTTTGTTTTCACATTTGTGGGAAAAGAGAGTATATTTCCTTCTTTGGTTTACTTACTGTAACATTATTAGTACTTAATAGACTGTGAGGTAGCATTCATATACCTATGCTTTATATTAATGCGGAATCTGTGTCGAGTTATCTACGCCAGCGCTGATTCCACAGAATCGTGAAATCATGGAATAGGATTATACTGGCTTTGACGGGGCATAAAGGAACCCTGTGGAGCTGAAACTGTCTGTCTGTCACATCACAGCCCTCCTGTAAAGGGAGAAATGCTCTGGATTAACTCGCTGGTGAAATTCTGTGATATTGTGTATTGTACTTGACTGTCTTGAATAAATTAAGATTGCACCCCGGTTTGAGGTATTTCCATGAGAAGTTAATGTATTAAATAAAACACTTCAATTTTTTGGGTGAAATAGGTAAGAATTGTTTATATCACATTTAAAAAAAATGATTCCAATAATATAGAATATGGATAACTTGTAAATACTATGTTTCTACCAACGTTATGGAACCCGTATTCTGTAAATAAAATTCATTCATAGTTCGCCCACGTTGGGCGCCACTTTTTAACGAATTTTCTACTAGTTGGTGTTCTTGTACCTTATTCAAATAATCACTATTGTTTGTATCGATAAATTTATTTCACAAATACATATATTATGGTAACCGGGTAGTGCAGAATAATTATAAGGACCTAAAAAATTAAGCTCTTAAAACAATTGCCGCTAAAGAAGATACGAAAATACTGGTTTACACTTGGCATGGTCCAAAAGTAATACAGATAATTTGTGAGAAACAATAACATGTTTTAACTAACGCCATTATACTTACGCTATTTTTAAATGTATATTTGATGAGATTTTATTATGATACCTTTATAACACTTTGAAGTCTCAAGAGCGTCTGCCATTAAATATGTATAAAGTCATTTCGGCTGATATTCATAAAAGGTGCGTTTAGAGAACGTAATGTGAGTCGCATTTACGAAAAAACAAACATAGGTATAAAATTAATTTCCCAAAAAAGTATCCGTCCCTTGTTGGGCGCCACTTTTTAACAAAGTTCTCTAGTAAGAGGCACCAAGCCTATTGTTACTTGTTACCCTAAAATGACAACTTATTTCACGATAGTACAGACTAAGCGCCTTTAGTAATGAAAATGTTGAGGAAAGTCACTCACCCTAAAAATGTATTTTGTAAATACTGAACTCGTATCCGTAAAGTAACAAAGAATATAACGATGATCATGGTTTAAAATTCTTACGTAATATACGAAACAAGTATTTTTTTAACATTTTGTATTAATAAGTAATAAGTTTTGTTTTATGTTCGGTTTTGTAATGTCAATAAATATTTACCAGGATAATTAAAACAGCCATTATAACACTATTTGCCCCATGTTGGGTGCCACTTTATGACAATTTTTTTACTCAAGTGTGTTAAGCCTGCTTACTCACCATAAAATGACTACCATACTTGAAATAATAATACAAAGCTTAATTCCTTACGGTATTGTTATTTCTTAGTTAAGATAATAAAACTAATTGTATAAATATATGAGTAGACAATTTCAAAGTAACAAATTCTTATCGTATAATGAAACTTCGTGAATGTTTTACGACTCAGCGCGAAAGTTGAAATATTCTACTGAAAATTTACATAGATTTTATGACTGGTGAACTTTAAACATAAGTTTGTCTCAGCTCTTTTGGATGGCGAAACGCATCAATTTTATTGATAATATGAATAAATTAGTTTTCTTTTTATTCTATTTGTTTGATACCTACAAAGTTCTGAATAACAGATATATCCTTCAAGGGAGCCATGAACAACAATCGTGTTAGGTACTGACTAGTTGAAAATATAAGCAGTGATGACGTCATCACTTGTAGTATTCGCATTCGCACTCGGGAATAAATAGTAAGCAATACTATTTATTCCCGAGTCTTGAGTATTTTCTATATGAGCACATATTTTATATAAATATCGTTGTCTAAGGACTGTATCGTTTGTTATGAATACAACTTTACTTAGCCGTTTTTTCTGGTATTATATTTTTATTAAAAAATTACACATATAGTTTAATTAGTGCTTTAATAATAAGTAACATTTCGTCCTGGGAGATCACGTAAAGCATATGGTTTGGACAATATTTACCCAATCCTCCCGAATAACTACAACGATTTTGGACAAATACTACAAGAAAATTTACGGTTTGCGAACAAGACGAGATATTACACAAAAAAAATCGTACTATGTAAACAGCAATTACATATGATTCGTAAAGCGAAACATCTGGGCATAGTCTAATCATTTCTTTTAGTTGGAAAAAAAGTTTTGGATCTGTGCTTGGTGGCCTTTTAGAGAATATGGCATGTTACTTACGACAACCCCGACTTTGGTATACAATATAACCATCATGGAGCGTTTCTATCGACCTGTTCTAGCCATGGTTCAACGCCATGAATGTCCGTTAGGCTTTGGATTTCGGTAGATTCTTTTAGCTGTTTCCCTCATTTCGCTGGCGTCAGAAATTGACGGGAATCCAAAATGTTGCATAAAAAGTCGTTTTCATGTAAAGATAAAAATTCACCACATTTATTCTGTGGATGTTCAATTGAGCAATCATGAAAAGGACACTTAGATGGCATATTTTGGCAGCATATTAACCTTTTGTTTCTTTAAATCGGACCAAGGAATCGGTGAAATAGTCTCAAATTAAGCTCGATAGGCTTGTCCGAATTACATTTGCTAGACGGTATTAAAATCATCATAAAGTCCCTAAAATAAAATAAATGTAAAACCTTCTTATATCAGATATGGCTTAAAAATACCCCCAGATTATACCTTAAGAACATAGTAATACAAAATAATACACACGTCAACAGTTAGACCAGGTTTTATCTGTATTTAAAATAAACGATACAGTCCTTATGTACCCACAACACAAGCTTTATTGAGTTTACTATAGGACTTAGTCAATTTGTGTAGTAATGTATTAATATTGATTTATTTACTATTAATAACAAAGTAACTATATCAACAGTGCCGAAAAGTTGAAATAAATACGATGACAAATTGCCGTTCCTGAAGTTATTTACTGTATTTCTGCTCCAATTCGCAGACGTGCCATAAACTATGTGAGCTCAGTCTTAATGACACGGATTAAATTTATGAGACTCCGATACATTCCTAATGACTTGGCTACAGTGGTGTGCCATGGGAATTTTCCTGTAGGTAAAAGACTTCACATGGGTCAAACACACAACACATTACTGGTAACTTTAGTCCCTTTAACTGCTACGTTAAATAAGGTTACCGTGGTTTTCTTATTGACTACCCATTCACTTGTTTTATATTTTTCATGGAACTAAGCAACAATGTATACTAACAGAACTAAGCAGCAATAAGAGCTACCAATAAGCCATTTGTTTTATAGATTGACTTTATCCATTATAAACACGTTATTATCATCACTATTTAGGAGCTATGCTCTTTCGCTATACGAGGGAGTTAAAAGGCTGGCCCAACAAAAAGAAGAGTGGCGATTACTTCACCGACAAGAGCATAAACACGTTACTTAATATTAAATAAAATAGGTACATACTTTGATATTCCAAAAACATTGAGAATTAATGTGTGAAATCGAACATAACGCTGCTAATCTATAGAAAGACGTATACACGATAAAAAAAGGGCGCGCGAAGAAATCTATACTCACATTGATATTCGGAAAACTTTGTGTTACCCTCGTGTGTGTAAAACCGAGTGCAATGCAGGTAACAGTGCTAACAGATGAATAAGATTAGTGATTCACAGCAGATGCAAACGCTTAGGAGTACCAAGCAAATTCCATGTGTGAATGGTCAAGGCACATATGCAAACGTTCAAGTTTAAGCTACTGGTGTTGCAATGTGAACTCTAGAATCGGTTTAGGAATTAAAGTTCAGGGAATCCATGGAAAAATGTAAACTGCTGTAATTACTTGGTTCATTGTGGGTTGACGCTAGTCCCACAGAGTTCCTATGGCCACCTCCTGTCTCCGTCATCAGATCAGCTCGATGGTAATGGTAATAAAATATCTCCGCTTAACAACAACTACATAAAAATCGGCCCTTGATTTAATTGAGATAGATTTTTTTATTTTGGAAACGAATATATACTTACCGTTGAATGTACAGTCAGCTACAAAGATAACTAACTGACTCCCCTCCCCCCTCCTGCATAGAAATATGTTTGCATGGAAGTCAATTATCTCTGCGGCAGACTGAAGGTACCTACGGAAATAATTGCAAACTATCCATGGCAAAAAAATTATAACATACAAAAATTACAAAAATCTTAACCTAAACTATGTGTAACAATAAAACAAAACATAAAAAAATACATCTGGCAATTCATTGTAAAATATTTTTTTAAAGCATTTCTCTTTTTTCAAATCAACGTTAGATTAAAATTAAACGCAAATCTTCGTGGAACCTCTGCATTGGCCAAACTAAAATAAAAATATCACATACGTATACACCAGCTTCATAATTAAGTATTTCCAGGAAAAAATCTAAAGTTGAACTAAACGTACATATACGTACATATATCTGATATGAAGCTAATAACTCAGCTTTTTCTAGTGAAAATTTAATGAAAATACCTGTTTCTGCGTAGCAATAGCAAAAATACTGCCGGCATTTCATTTTGCTTTATTATTAATGTCGATGATTTTTTAATAAAATTGGATTAAAAGCTATTCGCTTTTTACCTACTCCGCCAATTTGAGTATATTTCATTTAAATATTTGCAGTGCATTACGCAAAATAAACAACAACAATATATTTTGCGTAAAAACACGGCATACTATTTTAAACTATAGTCATTCGCTTGCCCTTATTTCAATCTCATTTACTAGGGGTGAGCGCAGCATGTATTTTTCTTCCATACTTCTCTGTCGCCTCTCTGATTTGAGCGATACTAGCTGAGTCAAAACTGGAAATATGTTACTCTTTGAAGGCCGCAAAAATATGTGACACGCTCTTATGGCTCTACAAATAAGACCGTGTCAGATATTTTTGCGGCGTTTGTTGTGTATCATATTATTGCAGGTGACTGTGACTGTACCTATATTGGAAAAAGATCGAGTTGAGTTTACCTACTTATTTAATTTGGCCCCGAAGTATATGATGTATGCTAATTTGGTACCTATTAATAAAATCCCTTCGTATTCATGTGATTGTTAATAACGTGTCACAATGAGGTCGATTTTACCTGCCCAGCAAAACGGACTTCAGACTTACGGTCCCAATAAATGAGGTAATTGCACTATTGCTTGAACAAAGTGGGGCAATGTGTGTAACAAAATGGGATAATGTGTGTAACAAAGTAGGATAATGTGTGGAACAAAAGGTGGCTCCGATCCGGTGGTTTCGATTTCGTTTCATTCAGCCGTGAACACATTTTATTACGGTCGGGGATGAAATAAATTAGCCTGCCCTTTCGTGTTTCCCGATTTAAAACAGTAGCTGCCGTATTCAAACTTCAAGATATTCACAAGAGACGACACGTACTAGATCCATTCTAGATACGTTATAGTTTAGATATCAACTAGTTCTCTTTTGCAGCGCAATTCGGGCAACCAATGTCACTTTTACGTTAGATAGAGTAAGATATCTATTAGATGTGAATTGGATCTCTAAGTCATATCCTGTATCCTGTGGAAATCGTTCAAGAGTATCTCCAGAATCGCGCAAATGTCAAATTTGACAGGTTAGATCTTAAACATCGTTATCGTATCGTGGTGATGTCTAAAAGATGTCTAATAGATATCTATTTCAAAATCCCAATCGGGCCCTAATGCGGATTCTACATATGTTCAAAACAGTAGTCAAATACCGGCATTAATTTAATGCAAATTAACAGAAGGTATTTCATTTCGGCACCGAAGTACCGAAGGTTGTTGAAGTGTATTTTTTTTAATTTCTCACGTTCTGACGGTCCAAAATAGGAATGTGCAAGTCAGAAAATTCTCGAAATGTCTGAAAATTTCTGGAAACTTTTCGACTTAGAAAATTCCCGTTCAGAATAGGGATTATTAGTATTATTACCTACTCAATACTGTCGACTACTGTTTTATTTAACATTTACGTCAATTTTGCGTCTATCTCGACTGCAGAAAAACAGAAAAAAAAATCCGAGAACAATTTATCATGGGAACTTTGCAAGTGTTTGAATTCTGTTCGGCACATTGCTACCGTTACCGTTAACCGTTACCCGTTAATGGTTTTAGACTTCGAAAATTCCCGTTCAGAATAGGGATTATTGTTTGTATCTCCTTGGATATCACGGGCCTATAATCCCGGTTTTTTGATAGGCTTGCGTGGGGACACAGATCCAACACGTAGAGGCCCCTTGGAGAGCTTTAATGTCATGTAGAACGCCTGCTGGAACCCGTTCACAGGTGCAACAATAGACACCCATGAACCGGTCTCAGCAGGCATTGGGACTATTGTAGCAAAAGTGAATAGTATACCGGTCTATGGATTATTAGTATTATTACCTACTAAGTACTGTCGACTAGTGTTTCATTTAACATTTACGTCAATTTTGCGTCTATCTCAAGTGCAGAAAAACAGAAAAGAAAATCCGAGAACATGGGAACTTTGCAAGTGTTTGAATTCTGTTCGGCACATTGCTAGTATAAAAACACCCACTCTGAGACTCTATAAGCCGTTGGAGACTTAATCAAATTAAGATCGTATTTTTAATTAAAACGGTCTTCAGCTTTGTAGGATTCATGTAACAAAGGTTTCCAGTATTTCCTTTGATGGATCGTAAAATTTAATAAAGTTATGCCATACAAAATCATTAATCAAACAATTGAGTATCGAACTGTTAATTAATTGAGAAAATTAAATACGGAAGTGTAAAATTTCAACTCAAACATTATTAAAGTTCGAAATGGGGTTAGATGATTTAACGTTATTTAGGATAAAATTATATTAGAAAATAAATTGATTTAAGTATAAATTGTATTAAAGAAAAAGGGGATAGATTAGAAAACTTTTCATTACATATTTTAAGTATCATTAAGCTAACTTTACGGTTTAACTCAAGTGTTTTTAGTCATTCATGAGGCATGTTTTAAGAAAGCTGATTGTTATTAAGCACACGACAGTTTAAATTCGATCTATCGTTGACTCGCTCTGGGAAATTAGATATATATCACAGATGGAGGACACCCAGTTAAGCGTGCAAAGGGCAGACCGTATTGTCCTTCGTTTGACTCGTGTGTAGCAAAAATTTAGAAAATAAAAGGTGTTTCCTATAAAGTTCGACAAGAAATCGTAGAAAAAATATTGAGGTTGCCACTTCCTATGTAACTGTCACATTTTTGACGTAAATTGCTTAAACATGGCAACAGTTTTACCTATCAAAATTATCCATTCATAAACATGGTGATCATAAGGCTTCATAGTTGACTAGGGATTACCCCAAAAAAATTAACTATTTTTCTAATAATTAAATTAGAACAAACTTACCCAAATATCCAAATAAGCACAGCAGCGCAGCAACCCTCATCATGATTGCTCTTATATTTTCACATTATCGACCCAAATCACTTCCGGAGTCTCCGACACTGCAAACAATGGATAATATTATCCTTATGTCCAACAAAAACAACAATTACACACAAATAACACAGAGCATACTAAATAAATATCGTTCGAGCAGGGAAACAAGAACTTATAACAATACGTAAACATATTTGAGTAGTAAATAAAAGTAGTAATAATATTTAGTTGAAGAGGAAAGTAGGAAAGATTTGATGGCAGCTCCTTAATTTATCGTTAGTAAAAGTTCTACTAACTTTGTTATCAACTTATCACTCACTCGAAAAGAAATAAGAAAGTTATACTAGACCCAAGTGTTGTATTTTTTTAATATGAGTTTTATAGGTATAATAATTATATATTATATTATAAGAATTCGCAATACGTAAGTAGATATAAATAAACAAACATTAATCGCTAAAACAAAACTTTCCTCATTTTGGATGTTAGATAACTTTCTTACATAATAAAGGCAAAATTGGTAAGTTATCTCTAATGCGCATAATTAAATTAAATTATGGACTCTTGTTCGAAATATATATAGTCACTCGGAAGTTAGATATATTTTGGTATTTTAAGATGTAAATCGTAAAAAAGTCTGCAATTTAAAATATTTTTTTTGACACGAATACACTATAAATATGAAACAAACTAGAGTGAAATAACTTTGTAAGTATTGACTTGCACAGGTATATTTTAGATAAAAGACCGAATACACTTCAGTTACACGCTCCTCTCAATCCGATTTGGTACACTATAAATCAATCCAGTTGAGACCTCACCCCTTTCCATGGCTCGATCGAACGGGGAAAAGCGAATCTTACTGGAAATCAGAGCGGAGAGTTATAATAGAGCCCTACACTCAGGAGGAAATTCTCACATCGGTGATTCTACATTAAATTCGTCAAAATTGACACCCCTATTTTCACGGATAAATCTATCCACTTGCGTTTTTCTCAAATAACGAACAAAAGTGATAATTTCAACGACAAATCAGCTATTGCTTTTTTTTATACCATGATTTATTAAAATTAAGTATAAAAACTAAATAAATTGCTTTTAGTTTCAGCCAATCAAAAGCAAATTGACTTTTTTTCCTGCGATTGAAAATCAATAAAATATAATATACGCACTTCTGTTTGAACATGATATGTGTTATATCATAAACTTGAGCAAGAAAATAACTCATAATCAAGTTGCAAATGGGCCATATTTAAGTGTAAGCTATAATGTGTAATTAGAATAGTGAAAGCTTATTTAGACTGTAATAGCACACTTATAATGTAAATTATACAACATGAAGTATTTGTAACTAAAGCTACACATAAACCTGCAGCATTTCGTGCTGAGTCTTGTCATGACACATGTCATGTCACAACTCAGAAGCCATGTCTAGAGCATATTCCAAACCTCCTAGGCAACTTAGGGGGCGGTCTGTGGGGGCAAAAGGGGGTGTTCTATTGATGAAGGAAAGGGGGCATAAAAATGCATTTTTACAAAAGAGATTGGAAACTTCTAGTGATAGGTAAAAAAGTTACAGCCTTGCTGCCCGATATGAACTTTAAGTACCTACGTCAATTAAAAGATCTGGAAACGATATAGATTTCATGTGTCAGTGTCAAAAGTGACGTTCTTGTTTTGTTCATACTTCAAGATGAACTTTCAGTGCCCTTGACGTCATGTTCGCTTATTGTTTTCTTAGGGGCGTTTCGGGAGTGAAGTACGACTTGATTGATACCATAAATGAAAATTTGACATCTATGTATAGGACCAAGATCCCTAAGTAATAAAATATAAGAATTAGTGTGTGTCGTTTACATAACGACTATTCAAGAATTAATGTATCTCCATAATTTGTAGGTACCAATAAATGAGGACAATTAAAACAGAAATGAATACAAGCTTCTGCAAGCAAAATTAAAAACTAACATACTTATGTATTTGATGTCTCATTTTAAGGACTATAGAGTTCATAGGCTTACGATAGGTAATGAGTCAATGACACAAATATGAGCCGATACTGGAATGTGAAAATATTCGCGCGCCTCCAAAACTCTTTGATCAAAAGTCTTTGAGAGCCTGCTACATACGCGTTTGTGCAATCATCGCTTGTGAGATTCTGTATCCTGAGCTCTCCTGAGCCGCTTTGAGACCGTAGATTACCTGTCAACTAGATGGAGCATATAAGTTGACTTTAAGGTCCGTCCATTCTTATTTAAATATACCTATTCTGTGTGCGCAACAGTCAAGTGGCAGTGGTATATATTTTTTATTTGAAAATTATGATAGATGTGAATTACTAAATATGTACAAACAGCAACACTCCTGACTGTACATGGATGGATATGGTACAGGGATACATATACCTACATGTGATAGCAGTGGACCATAGTCTAATAAAACATGGTCTTCTCTTCTCAGAGTGACACAAGCCTACGTCACAATAACATAGCCGGCCGCTATATATAGCGCTATCGCATATTATCGTATAGCACTGTCGCATGATGATGTAGACTTGTCAGTCACGTGACCACGAAAAGACGGGAAGAGAGTACCAGGCGGAGTATATTAGGGGTCATCCATTAATTAAGTCACACCAACTCCCCCCCCTTGTCACACTTGGTCACATTTGGCAAACCCCTCCCCCCTAGTGTGACGTCACATTTTTTCTACGAAATCGCCAAATCGAATTAAGTAAGTACCTAAGTATTATTAATATTTTATCAAAATATTTTTGACGATATAAATATTAGTAATTTTATAACCCAAAACTGCTTAGGAAAGAAAATTAAACGATTAAAAACTATTTTCGTTTTAAAAACTTGTTATTTAAATGTACAGCGAACCAAATAATTTAAATAAATTTTCGGTTACTGATGAAGTTAAAGTGACGTCACAAAGTTTGTGTCTCCCCCCTCCCCCATGTCACAATATGTCACATTTTCTTGACCCCCTCCCTCCCCCTAAACGTGTGACGTAATTAATGGATGACCCCTTATTATATCATGCAGTGGACAATTCGTATCTGTTTTTTGCTGCGGGGCTCTCATAAAAGTGTATTGCTGCAGCAAAAGATGATTATTAGTTATTAGTAGGTATGAGTAGCAATGTGACTTGTATGGTATGATTAGTAATATTTTTTTGTAGCAAACAACTCTACGTGACTTCGTTAAAAGTCATGAAGTTTAGACCGATGAAACGTACAAATAATTTGTAATCTGGGTTGTCAATATCATACTTTTTATCCCGGATTTAATACCCTTCGGAGAGAAACGGGGAAATATTGAAGGAGAGTTCATTCGAGCGAAGTAGCAAGCTGTAGACCTATACCAAGGTGACAATCGTTGATAGAAAACGCAATCGAAACTTAAATAAAATGTATGAAAGTACTTAAGTCACGTGACTTTTCGTAGCATCTGTCATTCCGGTACATTTTTTTTACGTTTGACGTTTATTGATGTACGATTGTCATCTTGGCTAGGCCCGGTCACTGTTAGTTGCTCGTTTTTAGGGTTCCGTACCCAAAGGGTAAAAACGGGACCCTATTACTAAGACTCTACCGTCTGCCTGTCTGTCACCAGTTGACATTTTCACAGATGATGTATTTCTGATGCCGCTATAACAACAAATACTAAAAAGTACGCGACCCTCGGTGGGCGAATCCGACTCGCACTTGTCCGGTTTTTCACAATGCGGAGTCAGTTTGAGGTAATCTATGCTTCAGCCTGTCGAGCGCTGGAGAATCTCTTTTGCACAGGAAAATATTCAAAGTTCTTGGTGAATTCAGAGTTTGAACGCAAACATTCAATTTAGGACGGCATACGGTTGCGGCGCCAAGTCAATTGATAAAGAGGTGGCAACAATATCGCTGTAGGCGGCCGATCGTAATATCAGGCATATCGTGAAATTCCTAGGCATATCATGAAACGTGAAAATCTTTGACTCGTTCCCTGAGTCGACGGAGCCCCGCTACGCGGGGCTCCTATTTCTGGGCAGTTTGCCCTTCGGGCATCTGAAGCAACCTAATATTGGTTTAATGTGAATATCCTCAAAACAATACACAGGAACATTACGATCTGCCTGATCTTACGATCGGCCGCCGACATCGCAATCGATATCTATTTTACAGACAATAACGTTTCCATAAATACAACATACATACCTACCTACATACATTATATACATACGAATATCAGTAATGTGCTGCATATTTCCGATTTATTATTTATTTGTTGTGACCATAAGTCGTAATTAACGTAGAATTTTAAAAAATATATTCAAAAATAGACACCGACAACCAATTAAATGAATTCAAACCAAAATTCAAGGTCAAAACCTATCTTTGGCACGCTTATTATTTAATTACTCAAATATCGATTACTGAGATCAAATTCTAATATTCGGTAAAACCTGGTTACGTCCTCATTAAGAATTACTATCAATAATCATTATTACTAATTCCCAATTCAAAAGTGTTCTTTCACGATGAATAATCCATTAAATTACCATCTGGGCTTAGTCAATCTAAAGCCATAAATTTAAAACGACTCAAGTTAACTAAAGCCCTGTTTAATTAAAACTGAAATTAAACCTTAATACAAACGCTGAGCCTCATTTCAAGGCTTGTTAAATCGCTATAGAGTTTATTCGCTACTTTAGAATCTTTCGATATCGGAGCTGCGAACGTTTTTGTAAAAATAGTCTATAGCCGAGAGTAAAAATTTTACGCTTTGGAGGCTGATTCTGTTTTAAAAATAATAAAAATTGTTTTAATATTTTAATTTGGTCCTCAATGCGTGTAATGATTGTTTGCGGAATACCAGCAGGTGTGCATAAATTCTTGCCCTTTTTTCATTTACTTGTAGCTCGAAGTATTTTTTTTTTTTTATGAATGGGCTTACTCATGGCCACAGACTAGCCGAGGCGTAGACGTGGCCTACGATGGAGCGAGCTCGCCCAGAAGGTGCCTGTTCACTCTTGATTTGAAGGTTGATAATAAAAAAAAGTTTAGTTTACATTTGTATGTGTTTATACAACGTGTCCCAAAATTCAACGATAAGCTGGCACCAGAAGATGGAACTGCTCATGACTACTCGAGGAAGCATAATAAAAAAAATTTAAAAAAAAACAATTAAAATTGTAGACAGGAATTGGAAGGAATTGTAGGGCTGTCGATTTTTATTTTTTCTTGTAATCTTATAATAAATTGAGATATTTTTTTTTTATTTTTTTTCCTCGAGTAGTCATGAGCAGGTCCATCTTCTGGTGCCAGCTTATCGTTGAATTTTGGGACACGTGGTATATACATTCAACATTAAAGAGGGTTAAATTCTGCGTCAAATGAGCATCAAAAATTTCAAATTCAGTTCATTTGTACAGCCGAAATAAAAGTTGGACAGCAAATTATAGGTATTCAGGAACAAAAAAAGTGTTAAAACGATTTTCAGTTCCTTGGAAATTAATTTTCCAAAACGCTTTTTATGGGTTTAACGTGATTGGTCAATGTGGTCTGTTCTTATTTTGATATGAGCTTGAGGTGTGTCATCAGGCATAGGTAACATGCCGTAAATAACTGCAAGCGATTATTAATGAATGAATGAATGAATTTTTTTTCAGACCAGGTCCATTAACATTTAAATTAAAATAAGTAAAATAAAAAAAAAATTATAACATTTATACTATGATACGCCGAATAGAAAAAATGCTACGAAATGACTATGTGACCATTTCCATATAATATTTAAAGTTTCGATTGGGGTTAAAAATCAACGATTGTCAACTTGGCTAGGCCCCCTGATTACATTTCGCCAGAACTACAGTGCTCACGGTCAAAGTGTCAAAACAATATGAAAACAAATTCAAATTGTTGAAACAGAAACGGTCCTTGGAAAAAAGCGCCTCGGCAATCAGAATGGATTGTGCTGGATTCTGAGCTAAGCTTTTCTAAGCATCGCTGGCACTGGCGTATTTCGCTACGACAGAATCCTATTATTGATTTACAAAAAACCGGAAAATGCGCGGTAGGCCGATAATGGTACAATGAATTGAAGGTTTTATTGATAAACGTTATAGGAATGAGGAGTTTTTATTTGAACCTACTACAAAGTATATTCGTTATAAGTATATACCTAGCGGCGCGCCTTATAGACGCCACAAGGGACCAGGGGGCTGGCCGTATTTTGCTCAACGCATTAGCATTGCCATTCAACGTGGCAATGCGGCCAGCCTTCTGGGCACACTGCCCATCGGCAGTAACTTGGAGAACGTATTTTTATTTATAGGCCCTTTATTTTAAGTTTATAGATATTGAATAATATTAAGGTTTAGACTCACTTGTTTTTAGTCACTCGCGCGACATGTTTCGGAGAGCCTAGATCTCCTTTCTGTAACCGTTTTCCTAACCGTAAAATTATTCAATGTTAGTATGTCTCACAACAGTTTAAATTCGATTAAGTTTATAGATAGTTTGTATTATTATTTTTAAGCTTATATGTTTTACGTACATGTTTATGTTATTGTGTGGTAATAAATTCTATATCAGTATCCTGACCTGGCAGTTTGTGTAAAAGGTGGCGTTCGGAAGTCACCTGCATTACTATAGCGGCGTCATTGTTGCCGCCGCTGTATCTATAAATTTTCTTAATAAAATCCGCCGCCCCATTACTGCCGCCACTATGACGTTGATTATGTTACTCATTTTATCAAGTAAATTGACAGATACAATAACGACACCGCAACAGTAATTAAGAGGAAAGGGAGCGGCTGCTTCTCCATTTTCCTCTCTGGATATTTAAATTATGCTAAATATTTTTGCATAACTTGATGTAATTTTTGCATAAATTAACCATAGCTTTGCCCCTACGTTTGACTTTTATCGTTTTTTTTATTAAAAATTAGGCGCGAAAAACAGATTTCATGCAATATTTTAAATGCTCCTTTTATAATAAATAAATTAAAAAAAAAAAAAAAAACGTATACATAACTTTGGTTGGTATGCAACAAATTGTGTCAAAATATTTCCGATCCAATGTTGTATCTTTAGTAAATTTTTGACGTATCTTAAAGCTAGAATCAAGCCGTATGTAGGTAGTGTTAAATTAAGCACGCACGCTTTACGCACGTATAAACTGCATATCAGTAGACTGAAAAAGGTTAAAAATAGACAGAATATCTTTAGCACACATCAGCGTCCAAGCAAGCTTAGTCTACCTATACACCGTGGCGCGGACACATGTAGCCTCGCTAAAGTTCAGCCAGTATCTAGGCTAGGTCAGCATAGTGTTACTTGATAAAGAGCCTTCGATCTGCAGTGTTAGCAGAAACTATTATCTTGGATTGAACCGTGATTCGAAGCTGAATTACCTCTCATTTGTAGTGAACGTCTAAAAGTTCTTTTGTCTTCGTTTTCTTTTATTAAAGTTGCAAAATGAGTGAGTTTATGAGGTTGAGCAGTACCTAAACTTAGTTTTTATGAGCTAGTTACCGATATTATGGGCTAAGAAACATATTTTCAGTAATTGTTTTATAACAATTAATAGTAAATTATTATTATAAAATTAATTACCGATTTGTCAGTCAAAAGTGTTATTCTCGATCTCGAATCGAAGTTCAATGTGAAAAGTTAAATTATTATAATTATGAAATTTTAACATATGAAAAGAAATTACAAATTTTAGACAATAAATGTATTTTAAATGAAGCTATTCAACGGTATTACTAGGTACCTGACAAATTATTCTGATCTTTATAAAATATTGTAACAAAAATCATATTAAAAATGTATAGGTATGCATATAGGTATGTGTTCTATAATTTATCTTGCTCATTGGGTACAATTTATGGCACCCAGATCCATCAATTTCAATTTCCTACCCCATGCGGTAAAATGTGTTAATATGCGTCATAAAAAAGCAAAAGCTTTACTAAATTGTAAATATACATACCAAAACAAAACACATTAAATAATAAGGGTTAGAACGCGAAACACCAGTTAAATTTCATATCCTACACGATATAGTTTATATGTTTATGTATACATATATGTATAGGTATATTAGGTATGTTTACCTATAGTTTATGCGTATTTATACTATTTATTAATCAAAGGTTCGCTGGAAGAGATCCCTTTTAGGGATAAGTTCGCCTTTGTACATAACATTTTTATTTTTGTTTTGTTTTTGTCCATTTTATGTAAACCTGTTTATGTGCAATAAAGTGACATACATACATACATACATACATACATTAGAGTTAGAACGTAAAACACCAGTTAAATTTCCTACACGATTTATTACACTAAGCTGATTAATTTTGAACGTTCTGGTTCACGTTGTATAAAAAAAAAACAAGAAGTTGTAATAGTTATTTATTTTACAAGGGGGCAAAGTTGTTGTTTAACCGCTCGTGCTAATATTGATACCTGAGCAAGCGAAAGATTCCAAAATTGAACCACGAGCGTTGCGAGGGTTTCAAAGCACGAGGGTTGAACAAAATTTGCCCCCGAGTGAAACACAAAATTTTTCACCACACCAACCCGAAGCAAATATTAAATGTAAAATATCAAACAAAATCAAACCAAAGCAAATCCAAATGAATGTTATCAAATATTTTTTAAGTACCTAACTACCAACAAACATAAGAAAACAACTCAAAATTTGCATTTGATTACTTTGCCTCACATGTGAATAAAACGCAACATTGCTATCACTTTTTGAAGTGCAAAGTAAGGCTTTCCGAGTTGGTGTGGTGAAAATACAATTATGTAAGCAATGAAATTCGTAGTTAGGGTGTATCATCGCCCACACTGTTAATCGGTGGACCTTATGCCTCTTGTAATAAAGGAGTGTTGCATTTTGTAGACGGTAAGTAAAGTTATAACATATATACCAACACAGGTGATATAATTTTTATTTTGAAATTTGTGTAAGGTATGATTAGTACAAAAAATATTCCAGAATTATCTATATTATTCACAACCTCAACGGTATTTTGGCTACGAGTATAATTGCCGTATTGCCTTTTATCAAAACCAATAGCCCGCCTGAATCGGATATTCAACTCAATAACATTCTACCAATAGGAAATCCGGATTGAAATACCAAAACTTCAGAGCCTCGAACAACCATAATTTTAATGGTGTCAATGCGGCGAATATTGATACTGGGATTGCTAAACTTGGAGGATTTACACAAGTTGGATTGTTAACAGATGTATATATGGATCACTTGACTGCTGAAATAGTGAGAATGTATTTAATTAATTTAAATAAGTTTTCCCTTATCGCATATAACTGAACTATGAAACTGTTAATTTACGTTAAATATATAATTAGTTAAATAGGTTAAGTGTATAAAAACTGAGCGAATCTCGCCATCAAACGTAACAGTTTGGCGAGAATATAAATGTTTAGTACGTAAGTTGTAAATTTAAATATATAAATAAATTTAAAAAAAAAACATAGAAAGCATCCTCTGAGCAATAAATATTTGTGATAGATAAATATACATATAAATACGTTTACCAGGATTCGAACTCGGGACCTCCTACTTCATAGGGGGTCGCTATACCGACCAGTTTATTTTCCCTCACTATGCTGATTACATAAAGTTTTCGTGGATTAAAACAACTGGTTTACATTTACAAGGTTTATCATACCTGACATTATTATTTATACCACAACTGACCTTTACGAAAATGTTTTAGGAACGTAATAAATATACGTTTCTCACAAAACACTGAATTATTTGCCTACAAACCTACCACCTACGCGGTTCACCATTTGCTGATATTAGGTATGGCAGATTCTAATTTCACAATTTGATACGGTTTTCCATCTCGTTTTGATACGACCTTGACGGTGACTGGTGTGTGTTTAAGAAATACAATAGGCCCCTATTTCAATTATCACAAGAAACACGACAATTGTCACGAAATTCCGACAGAGAAATCATTTCCTGTCAAGAATTACCGAAAATTCTTTTAATTCTTGTGACAACCATCAACTTCGCAAGAGAAATACCTATAGTTGCCGATATAATAAAGTTTCTTTAAGTAATACAATGATGGTGACAAACAGGAATACGGCCCGCACGATGGTAAGCGGTAACCGTAGCCCATGGATGCCTGTGACGTCAGCGACAGTGACATTTGTCGAATTGTCGCACATGTCACCGTGGTGAAATAGGGGCCTGGGAATCGTCTCATAATTCTCATAAAGCATCGTTCGCACTTATTGATGCCCGTGAGATAACACAAGTCAAAGTCGTATCAAAATAAGATAAAAAAACATCAATTTGTCAAAACAGGATCGGCCTCATATTCATAAAACCCACGTCATTTATTTACAATTTGTTCCTTTGTATTTTTGGTAGATTTCATATTGTACTCCTACACTTATCAAATTTGTGTGTGGGTCTATATGACGTTTGTATCGACTAAATCAGTGGCATTTAAAAAAAATGTGATGTTGGTTTGATAATTACCTATTATAAGAATTTATTCTGGATGCAATTTAAAGATCCGCGAGAATACGGAAATAAATGAAAGACATATTTAATTACACACACAGGTCTACCGCGATATAATTTCATTGTATTTACTAAACAAACTTTGTTAAATTCCCCGTATGGTGTATTTCGGTAACAACGAATGTCGAAAACCGTCTGAACGTTTCGACAAGGGACTATATTAATATGGAATGTTGGGTAATTTTCAACCGATTTTCGTAGTTATTCGGAATCTAGACACGCGGCAGCGTGTCAAGCCAAGTTCAAGCAAAGGAACTGGCTAGCCAGCGCCGAGTGTAATATTACACGAACCACTTGGTGCCACTTTTGACCCTTCTATAACTCAAAATATCTTTGACGTAAACACATAAAACTACGTGTGTTTAATTATATCCATAAGGATATCTAGAAGCCCAAATTTCATGAAGCTAGCTCAAACGGTTATGAAGGTATGAAGGTCAAAAAGTCGTAAATTTTAAGACTGATTTATGACTTATAGTACCTAAACCTAACCTACTTCCAGATGACCTAGAAGGATGAAATTTGGAATCCAGCTTGGTTATTGTGTGTAACCGTAGGAAAAAATCTAAAAATAAAATAAAGTTAAAAAATAGGGGGGGTCCCCATACAAAAAAAACACTTTTTATTGGGACTGACATATAAGTACCTAAACCTAACCTACTTCCAGATGACCTAGAAGGATGAAATTTGGAATCCAGCTCGGTTATTGTGTGTAACCGTATGAAAAAATCTAAAAATAAAATAAAGTTTAAAAATAGGGGGGGTCCCCATACAAAAAAACCATTTTTTATTGGGACTTATAGTACCTAAACCTAACCTACTTCCAGATGACCTAGAAGGATGAAATTTGGAATCCAGCTTGGTTATTGTGTGTAACCGTAGGAAAAAATCTAAAAATAAAATAAAGTTAAAAAATAGGGGGGGTCCCCATACAAAAAAACCACTTTTTATTGGGACTGACATATAAGTACCTAAACCTAACCTACTTCCAGATGACCTAGAAGGATGAAATTTGGAATCCAGCTCGGTTATTGTGTGTAAGCGTAGGAAAAAATCTAAAAATAAAAAAAAGTTAAAAAATAGGGGGGGTCCCCATACAAAATTTTTTTTTTATTGTAGCGTTGGAACCGTTACAAGCAGATATTTAGAACTACCCCAATATATGTATTATTATATTTGCTATATTAAAATAAAGTTTAGTTTAAAAATAAGTGGTGTCCCCATACAAAAAACTTTTAATACGCTCTAAACAACCGGCCAACGGTGTGTCGTCGGCGGCGCGCGGCACCACATAATTATACAAAGAACAGAAGTTAAAAACCATACAGCGGAAACACAAGAAAAAACATTAAATCTCAATACCTGCCTAGTTTTCTTTACAAAAAGTATTGATATCCCACCAAAAACATAAATGTAAAAAAGGAGAGCCAAGTTCAATAAAAAATTATGCTTGGCTGTGGGGCTCGCCGCAAAAAGAATGAAGATCTAAATGAGTGCCACTGCCAAGTTCTATGCAAAATCCAAATATGTATTTATAGGAACAAAATAACATTATAAACAAGTATTAAACTCTATTTCTTTGCTTTATTGGATACCTATAACAATTGCTGTTATTTAAAAAAATGTGAGATCTTAAAGTAGGTTAGATTTGGCTTGGCCAGGTTTTATCAGAATTACAATATATATAAAATGATTGATATAATGAAAACTGGCCAAGTCAAATCTAACATACTTTAAGATCTCACATTTTTTTAAATAACAGCAATTGTTATAGGTATCCAATAAAGCAAAGAAATAGAGTTTAATACTTGTTTATAATGTTATTTTGTTCCTATAAATACATATTTGGATTTTGCATAGAACTTGGCAGTGGCACTCATTTAGATCTTCATTCTTTTTGCGGCGAGCCCCACAGCCAAGCATAATTTTTTATTGAACTTGGCTCTCCTTTTTTACATTTATGTTTTTGGTGGGATACTAAATTACACGAATACACTCATACTCATATATTTTAATGCGTTTCATGTGTAAAGAGGATCTTATAATATAAATACTGTCTCAACATGAACCCTGCAAGGCAAAAGCAACATAAACTACCAAAACAATTTAAATATTAATGGCAGTAGGTATTTCTAAATAGGTAACTAAAACATCAAATTCTCACTTAAAAAATCCTGTGTACAATAATATGCTTTACTAATTAAATAATTTGGCCAAGTCCGAGATAGCTCGAGGCATTTAGTGTTCCGTACGGCTACCATCAGTTTGGCATTGACATAAACGATATCGTGAACGTAATTTACTTCCTATAGGTATATCTCTTTCGCACTAATATGTCAGTACGAGCGAGATGTATAGAAAGTAAATTACGTTCACGCCCACGACGGTAGCGTTTATGTCAATGCCAAACTGATGGTAGCCGTACTGCTCGCATCGTTACATTTTACAGAGGTTGTTTGCCTGTTTTTAGGATACCGTATTCAACTACACACACAGAACAATAGTACAAAGTGTCTAAGTGCGAAGGCCGAAGGCCGAGCTTTAGCAAAATGTCATCGCTTTAGCACAGAGCAATAGTACAAGTGTCTAAATGTGAAGGCCGAAGGCCGACCTCCGCGTAGCCCGCCGAAGGCCCGAAGCGTCCAGGATGTCAGTGCTTTAACACAGAACAATAGTACAAGTGTCTAAATGCGAAAGCCGAAGGCCGAGCTCCGCGTGGGGCCGAAGGCCCGAAGCGTCCAGGATGTTAGTACTTAAACACAGAACAATAGTATAAGTATCTAAATGCGAAGGCCGAGGGCCGAGCTCCGCGTAGGGCCGAAGGCCCGAAGCGTCCAGGCTGTCAGTTCTGTGTTTAACCACTGACATCTTGCAGGCGTCGGGCCTTCGGCCCTACGCGGAGCTCGGCCTCCGGCCTTCGCATTTAGACACTTGTATTAATTACCTGTGTTTAGAACTGACCTCCCGGATGCCTCGGGCTTTCGGCCCAATGCGACTTCAGCCTTTGGATCTTGCGACTTAGACACTTGTACTTAAAAATACTTGGAAAAGTTACGGGAGGCGCGCGTCTGTCGGACGCTTCGGATCTTCGAATCGCTCCTTCGGCCTTTGCATTTAGTTAGATGCTTGTACTATTGCCTTGTGTTTGAATACCTAAGTCGAGCATCTCGCGAATGCTTGATGTATTATAATAATTTAGAGTAAGGCCAAGCGCGCGTATGTTAGTGCGCGCATATGCGACAAAAAAATCGCAGCGATTTTTAAATTGTGATTTGTCACATTTTTCCGCGATTGTTCGCGACGCGATTGTCGCAAAGTGAATTGCAGCATGCGGAGTTGTATGGCTCCGCGCGCACTATGATAATAAAATCGCACCCCGGCCGGGCCTCAGTCGGCATTTCGCTCTCCAAACCCCAACATCTCGGCACCTGCATCTCCAATGGAGTCTCAAAATGAGACGCTAGATGTTGACCATTTAATTATGGAAATAGACGGGGATCACCTTTGTGTTATAAATGCTCAAAGTCATACAGCAATCGCATATTAAAGACACGTTTCATGACAAGCGACTGGTCGACTTTTTCATTTTCATCGCAGTGCGCGCAGTGAATTTTCTGCGATATATTACAGCGCGATTCTAAAATCGTGTGGCAAAAATTAATATCGTGGTGCGCGCTTGGCCTATAATACCTTAAAATATATACTCCTTCAATTTGAATTTAGAACTCATTATTATTTTTTATTTGATTTTGTTTCTAGTTCTATGCCATATATATGTATAGACTTTAATATTATTTAGAACTGCTAAAAAACAAGATCGGCTTACTTTAAATATTTCGTCAATTTTACCTTTGTTTCTAAAAACTGTGATATTTAACTGTCATATACTATTAATGTCTTCCAAAATTATTTTCTCGTAAGAGGACTGAGGGCTACCGCGTAAACCGAAATTCGCAATTTGCGGGGATCTTTCTCTTTTACTCCAATGAAGGCGTAATTAGAGTGACAGAGGAAAATGCTCGCAATTTGCGAACTTCTATTTTCGCGGTTATAGCCCTGAATCTTGTTGCTCACCGATCCGTTCAAAAATATACATAAGTACTGAATATATACTTGGTCAAGCAGATCTTGTCATTAGAAAAAGGCGGCAAATTTGAAAAATGTAGGCGCGAAGGGATAGCGTCTCATAGAAAATTTGAATTTCGCGCCTTTTTCTACTGACAAGATTTGCTTGACCATCTATAATTAATAGATATTATAATTATACAATTAATACAGAAATGTAATGGTACTTAATGAAAAGGAATATTGTGTATATTGTTTCGACGAATCAGATACTCTCAATAAAATCTATACATGAGGCCAAAGCTGATCATAAATATTAAATGACTTTATTATCTCTATACGCCTTACTAACTCTATGTGTCCTATTGTGGAAAA
The DNA here is from genome assembly GCF_963556715.1 of Cydia fagiglandana. Taxonomy (NCBI): domain Eukaryota; kingdom Metazoa; phylum Arthropoda; class Insecta; order Lepidoptera; family Tortricidae; genus Cydia; species Cydia fagiglandana. The sequence goes on from NC_085943.1 coordinate 5,931,573, forward strand.
AAAAACACAACGACAGTCAAGAACGGAATTCTTAATTTGAATTTTTCAGATTTTTGAGATGCCTAGTCCATTGCTTGGAAAGCCCGTTTGAAATTGAAACTTATTTGCAATGTAATAAGGTCGTATTTTGTAGATTTCTCTCATACTTATAGTAGGCTATTGAGATAAAATTAAATATCCCACAAACATAAGCAAGCAGAATTAAACTTTGTGTCAAAGTCATAAGTCATAAATTTCAATGCCAAAGTTTTAACTAAGGATGTTTCTCGCCTAATATGAATTGACCAGTGTAAGCATCAGTTAGCTAGCCCTAAGCAACCAAAGGTCAAGCTGCAGTTGAAAAACTAATAAAGATAAAGTTAAGCTGATAATTTTCCCGCCGTCTCCATGCTTCTTTAAGTTGGGTATTGACTGGTCAGCTGCCTGTTAGCTATAGTTTTCGCGTAAATCGCCAGGACAGAGGTGAAAATTTTTGTATGAAAACTTGCAACTTTAAATGCATTTTTTGACGAAACTATTGCAGTCTAAAATGAAGTCAAAATCAGTCCATCGACTCAATTTTTTGCAAGCTTTCTAATGGTACCCCACACGATTCTTACAAATGAAGAAAGTTTCAGCCTACCCCTCTCAACCCCCTAAATTTCCCCCTTTAATAAGAAATAAGCAGTTTTGACTTATTCACAATATGAGTAGTGGTAATTGCTATAACTGTTCCAAATTTTAGGTATCTATGTCAAACGGTCTCTGAGAAAAACGTATTTAACTGATTTGCAAGACCGAAGTGATCCCATAAGTGTTCCGTAAACAAAGTTTTGTACGGAACACTAAAAACGCTTTAATTGTAATTTAAATTTATGTATATTTGTTTCCACCTGTATTGTCTTAGGAATTTTGTTGAACACTCTAATATAATGTAGCTTTATAACTACCTTGTTACTTAATCCCAATTTTATTACACACACAATAACACACACACACACACACAATTTCACACCATTTTATTAATTTTATTTACTAACACTATTGTTAGTAAATGTTTGTCCAATAAAATTGGTAGCTGCAAAATACCAAATATTTATACAACGCATTTATTAATTATTAATAAGATTCATTCCCAAAATGAATGCAAAAGACCCGCGTACCTACTTGTATTTATAATTCAGAAATTCAGAAACCGTTTTATTTTCAAAGTAAATACTGATCTTTACATTTAGATGATCAAACCAATATAACAGAATGAACGAGTTTTAGACAGCCATTGTTTTTACTTATAACACTTTAAATTCTCGCGTTTCGTACGCATATTTAATTACACAAACGGGCCGCGATATAATTTCATTGTTTTTACCTTTAATTCCGACGTTTCAGCTGAGTTGCACCAGCTGTAGTCACGGAAAGACTGACGTCCCAACAAATACAACAAAGTAAGTACCCTGAAATTTTAAATTTATTGGATATACAGATTACAGATCTGATAATGTACCAACATAAGGATATTCTCTAAATATTGTAGATTATTACCAATAAAAAAGGACTAAGTATTATCCAGCTCTTAAGCGATTAAATATTTAACGGCTTTTACGAGGACTTTTAGGAGGAATTAGTTAGTTACATAATACATTCGATACGTTTATTACGTGCCTAAATGTATATTTGTCATTATTATTTAATCAAGTCAGGTAATCACAATCAGTTACTTCAATAACATGAATGAACTCACATGCCTACAAAATAACAAAATTAGACTGATATATTATTCGTGAATAATGCTTTATGTTTTGAAATATTCAAAACCCGATAATCCGAAAATAGGCTTAACTAATAATATGCAGATGTTGTCGTAGGTATTCGTGCAAAAAGTTATTATGATTGACTATATTTCACAAAACTAATATTGTTCTAAATTATACAAAATCTATGGTTCGTTTTTATAGCATTAGAAAAAAGGTAAACAATCCTGATGTGTCTTTTAATTGAAAAACACGTTTTAAAAATATGTCCCGGCAAATATGTTACAATATGAATCTAATACGATCTTTTGTATTCTTTTGCTTTCATAGGTAATAGTTAGTGATTTTTAAAAAGCGTTTTTCAATTAACAAAACATGTCAAGATCGCTTACCTTCTTTCTAATGCTAAAAAAACAAACTATACCTGCGAACACCAACCTTAAAATATATACCTACTAACGTTACCAAAACACACTACCAAAGTTTTGAAATATTACATAAAACCTGAAAGGGACCGCGCCATCCAACACTTTCTTGATGAAGGTATCAACGCAAGAATTTGGCATAGACTGATGATTCTACCCCACTAGCGTTATTGAACGAAAAGGTTCGGGATCCATTGGGAAAACTAACGTGAACTATTTCGAGAAACGTTGGCAATAGAAAATAGGTACCTACTCGTACTTCATATTACATATGTGTATGTAAAACAGTGCCGTTAAGTTTTTAAAGTTTGTACCTAATTTCTTTTAATAAATTCATCAAGTTCTAAAAAAATGTTACAATACGCTTGAATTTACTAAAATATTGATAGAGAAGTGTCAACAGTTGAAGTTAGGATCTAAATTTAAAACCTTTACCACGTATTTAAAAATAATTTGAAGGGGATGATTCGGGGTTTTAATAATAAAACTAGGTTGAAAATATGTTAATTGAAGGTATGTATTTAAAACGAAATATGCGAGGAACTTTTAGAAACCATCTATCTATATTTATGCCTGTATCTACGTATATTTATTAGTTTGCTTCACATAAGCGCCTTATTGAATTTTCCTTCAATTAGGCAGCGAAATTGTTAAAGTTATTCAAGTTCGGGCCCAGCTTGTATAACTTAAGCTTATGTACAGTCAGCATGAATAGTACGGTCGAAAGTACCTATTAAGTTTTGACCCATGTCGTACTTTGTCACAGTGACAATCAATATGAAAGTCGCTAGAGACCTCGTACTATTGTCACTGTGACAAGGTAGGTACAAAATGGGTCATAAAATACAACTTTACCTACCTAGTTAGTGAATGAAACAACGCGTCGAAAGTATGACAGATACTACTTCTCCATCCTGGAATACTTCTCCAAATAGAGATATATTATATCTCCACAGTTCGCTTTCAAAAGTATCTGTCACAGTCGAATTGTTCTAGAGATAGAAAAAATACGAGAAAGGTATTGCGAATTGATGTGTCCCTCACACGGGAAAGGAAAATCGAGTAAAAGGTGGATGGCTGTGTGAGAGATGATACGAAACGAACGCAAGTAAATGATGAGATGACGGGCGAGAGAGAGGTATGGAAGAAAAAGACATGCTGCGCCGAGCCCAAATGAATGGGATAAGGGCAAGCGAATGATGATGTTCAAGGTATATTTATCTGTTTTTGTTATAAGGGAACAGTTGATACTTTTGACGTGTAGTCTGATACGTTATTTTCTTGCTGACTGTACCGAGTTTATGACTGTCTATCAAGTAATTACCCAAGTATTTAGTTTGCCAGTCAATCTTAGTTCGTCTGGATAAATGTACAGCTGAGAGTTCAAAGTATAAAGGTAAGTTTGAACTTCAGACACTCATTGTTACAAATACGAGTACAACTGTACGAAAGTTTATCTACAGGAAAGTTAGTAAGCGTCTCTATTATAGGCACTTAATTACGTCACTTTATAAATATAAATATTATAGGACATTCTTACACAGATTGACTAAGTCCCACAGTAAGCTCAAGAAGGCTTGTGTTGTGGGTACTCAGACAACGATATATGTAATATATAAATACATAGAAAACACCCATGACTCAGGAACAAATATCTGTATCATCATACAAATAAATGCCCTTACTGGGATTCGAACCCAGGACCATCGGCTTCGCAGGACCATCGGCTACCCACTAGGCCAGACCGGTCGTCGTTGACGTTTGATAATATGAATAAATGAAATCTGTTTTAGTAATACACCGTTCAAATTCACGTGTCCGTCCTTGACAGATATCTTTGCTTAAATATTTAAATAAATAAAACTTATTTTATAGTAATTTAAAACAAATGTAATAAGGATAATAAAGAATGTATGATATTATATATATGAGCAGCTGTAGTTAGCGTAATTTTAAGTTTAAAATACTGCCCTAAAAGTTTAAAAAACACACCTAATATTTTTATTATTTTCTGCTCATCACGCTACTAATTAAATGTATACGACAAACAGCAAAACCATGCCTATATTTATTTAAAAAAATGTCGAACAGATACACAGTTTGCATTTTTTCGTGGACACTATTTCTGTGACAATCCGTATATACAAATCACGAGCCAATCACTGAAGGATTACCTAGCCCAGAAAGTCGAAAAAACTTCGTTTGAATCCAGCAACATACGTTCAATATTTTCATAGCTATTACTATGTATTTTAAGAGTGGCGATGGAGAGATACGTAGGTATAGAAAGTATTCGAGCAACATGCCCCGTAGCCAACATGCCAATCGCTAACGCTCCGTAGTAAACGACACGCAACTGTCACTGTTACACTAATATGGAAGAGTGATAGAAAGACACAAAGCGATTCGATGGCGAGGCGCAAGCGATTGTCACCTTGACTAGGCCGCCAGGACCCTGGAGTCGACATTCGCACTATTTCCTCTCTGCCGAAGCACGTGCCTATTATTAGCGAAGTGCGTGTTGTGACTCATCCGTACCAGGCTTGACTCACTCCGCGATTCCGTCGCTTTGCTACAGGTAGCTAAAAGTGCATCCGTTCGGCCCCAATTTTGGGGTTTGCCATAAGCCGCGAGTGGCGCTGTCCCCACCTAGCGGCCATATCTGTGCTGATCGTAACAGACGCGTTTTGTTAGAGAGTGAGTCTTCTGTCCCTAATACTATTATTTATTCTGTGTCCGTACACAAAAAGAGATCGAGGCTTCCTTCCGGATATTCTACTTTACGGGTCGCAATTTGGGAATTGAACCAATTTCCTTGAAATTTTGTGTACAGATTCTACAATTAATTGGATTTTTTGTGTCGATTCAGTTTTTGGAATTAACTCGTTTTTTATTTATTTATATAAATATAAAAAGTAATATTATAGAAGTTTACAAATTAACAGACTAGGTTCGATAAATGTAAACCCGGGTAAATGTGCCTAGCACGCTGCTGGCATTGCCTCTTTGGAATTATTTCAAACATTGGCTTAAATGTCTTATTATTATTATTTGGAGCCTGTCGTGTCCCACTGCCGGGCAAAGGCCTCCCCCCAATTTCTCCATAAATCTCTGTCAAGTGCTATGTCTGGCCACTCCTTTAAGAAGGAGTTCATCCCGCCATCGCCGGCAGGTTCAGCCAGGTCCCCGATTTGAGTTTTCGGGCTCCCACTCTGAAGTGATTTTGCCCCACAACTCATTCGGCATTCGGCAGACGTGACCAGCCCAGTCCCATTTTATAGCTTGGCCACCTTCCGAGCTACATCGACGATTTGGGTTTTGGATCGTAGCGTGGTGTTTCGGACTCTGTTAAATGACTTAAAGCACCAATAGCGTATATGGCGCTTAAGACCATTGTAAGTTCACTGTGATATACTTACTCAACGAACTAAGCCTTTTTCACTTTTACTTTTTCTTAGCTTATCGTGAGGTCTACAGTCTACAGAGCCACTTGTACAGTCAACTGTAAAAATATGGGTGCACAAATCATCTCAAAAATATGACCCATAACTCTTATGTCAGTGAATTAAGATTTATGGCACATATTTTTGAGTAAGTTGTCTACACCCATATTTTTACACTTGACTGTACTTATGTACCTACATGAAAAATTACAATCCATTTTCCGTTGTAGGTTTGGCCAAAATACAGCGTAAAATATTCATTAAACGAAAGCCATCCGACATGCAAATTGACTTTGGTAAGTATTTTTGTTTTAATTTAGAATACGGGAGTATTTTTTAGGGTTCCATATCCAAGTCTATTATGTTTTATGTTACATCTACCTGCAGCTATAATATGTCATTTAGGCAATTTTAGGGCTAACTAATTTAGTCTAGGCCTAGTTAGTAACATTATTACTGTCTACAAAGCTGGTTAACTTTTGTCAAGGCTAGATAGCAAGCGTAGCAATACTGTAGTTTCCGAGGCACTCCTCGGCTGCAGAGATAAGTAACCCCCCTGCTTTTTTTGTTTGCAGGAAGGTCAACTATCCTTATAGCTGACTGTACTTTAAAAGTCTACCTTTTCGTTTATGACTAGATTGATATAGGTACCTACCAATAAAAATGTCCACCAAGGCACTTAAACTCAGAAACTTAGAAATCGCCATCTTAAATGTGCTTCATTAAATTGTTGATTGTTGTAACAGTATGGTTGTAGTTGAGTTCTAGTCTCGCCCAAGGCAGTAGATATGGAATAAACACAATGTATCTACCCATGTATAACTCTTTTCAGATGATAAATAATAATAATTATAGTTGTATGTCAAAGGCAAAAACTTTATCTATTAAGGTACCTAGTCGATATTTTTATGAAAATGGATATTCCGCCAAATAATTGAAAAGATAGATCGTTACTTATCCTAAACACTTGCTTATTAATACTTAATTAAGATTCGTACTTCGCATATTTTATTATTAAAAAAAAAACAATACATCACCTAACTATCTAACCAAATCCTGTAATTTTAAATTTAAATTTTACACGCTTATTCAAATAAATAGTAACAGATTTAGGTAGGTATATTTTTGAATTCTTATGCGAATACCTGATATTTTTGTAGGAGCGGCCATCAAAATGTGTAGGTTAACAAACAAAAAATATCAAAAACCTAAACATAACTAAAGTTTTCTACTAAACGAAACTAACCTTATATTTTCTTTTAAACTTCCTACGTTAACCGAATAACTTTATATTTCATACCACAAAAGTTCACAACACTTCAAAACACTGTCAAAAACTGACCGTTAAATGTTCACGCACGTGTTCTCAATTTAAATCTTTAAACGCCGCGCTCGAATGGTCGAGTTTCGAAGGCGGAGCACATAGAGGCCCGTTCGGTAACCGCGAGGCGACTGACTGGGTCCCCGCGAGCCGAAGCACCCAGTGCGCATGACACTACGTTTTATTTTATATTTTGACATACACCCTGCCTGTGACATTCCGCGGTAAACCTACTCGTAAATTATTCAATTTTATTTACTTATCTGCACCCCTCGGCTTATGACAGGGGTAATGTGATTCTTCATCTTTATTATATGTAACTATAATATAATTATTATTTGCAGCAAGAAATAATGAAGAGACGACAATGTTTGATGTCTAATGGAGTAACTTTGTGCAATAATTATTTGTCTTGGCTACGGCCCGAGTGAAATAAAAGTTTGTTAGAGTTAGACCAAGAAAAGTCTGCAGTGATTTTGATAGCATACGTAGTGGAATTGTAATTTAATACGTCATAATTTCATAGAAGTGACGTTTGAAATAACACTTGCCTGCGTATGCTATCAAAAACGCTGCTGATTTTTCTTGGCCTAGCTCTAACAGTATTACCTCATAATAAATATATAACATACTTAATATATATAATTTGCAGTAGTAAACTGTTGTGACCCACTGTAGAACGTTTTCAAAGTGTCATATTAATTTTAAGTACGTTTTAAATCAATGACGTAGTAAATGTGACGAGGTTTCACAATAGGTCAGGAATCAAGCTGTTCGATAGTACCTAGCGCACTTTCATCGAAATGTCAAAGGTGTTTATAAAAAAAATAGCTAGATGTGTGGGAAAAATTTCGGCGATAAGCTGATAGAAAATCATCCAGCCGGAATAGAATTGGGTCGGTTTTGGCAACATGCCCGCCCCCGGGCTTATGCCGTCGAACCTGTATAGGTATCGTACTTGTTTTAAAAGTGGAACCTAACTACCCAATGACACTGGGTTTTATCTGAAACTGGCTTGACTGAAAAACTAATGCGGGTAAGAATTACTCGTAGGTAGTTCAGTTCAGTTTTATAGACTGATTTGATTTAATGTCAAGAGAAGACATTTTTCAATAGGATGAAAAATTTAGAAATGCGCGAGCACCAATTAGAACTTGCGACCTTTCGGGACCTATTTTTAAAAGTTCTTAGTCGCCACGATAAATGTTTCAATTATTCTTTCAATTAAAGAATTGTGATTTCGCTAGGTACTTCAATTCATTGTCATGGCAGTCTCATTGTGAATTCGGATTATTATGGTATATTTTCTTATTAACTGTTACCTTTAATATATTTGAATTGTTCCCATACCTCTTACCATATGACGGTGGCGCCCAACGTGGGGCCACTATTCCTACAGTTCTCGGTACTTCACAAATCTGGTGACACAACCGCGGTATTTTAATAAATTACATAACACTACTTAGCAATTTCATTACTCATTAGGGAATATGTAAAAACAATTTATAACACAAATCATTTTAACGAGAAAGGACGGAGAATCCTCCTCTAGATTCCGAACGATGAAAGAGAGACAGAAAGTGGATGGTACTTAACTGGCTGAGCCATGAAGTCAGAATGCTTTTCTTATGCAAAAAAGTCACCATAGCCTTAAACCACAATTTTTTTGGCAAACGGTATATTCTGGATAACCTGCATCTTGGGAAGGTTCCGGCTTTAAAAACCTTATCGCAAAAAAATACGGTGGCACTAATTTTTACGCAAATGACCGCCATCTATTTTTTTCTCGGATGTAACTGGGTCAACCTAATACTAGCCAAAACAATTTAACTAATCTACATAATTATTGTTATTCTGAAAAGGGTCCAAACTCGAAATATCTGTAATTCCATAGTTACTGTGTACACGTTCTGTTTCGGCTGTCAATTACTACAAGAAAAGGGAAAAATGGGTTAGACGTATTCCGTGGTACCCCAGTGACACATTTATGCAAAATAGTCTCTCTAGAAATCCAAAAAGACCTTCGGGAAAATTCGGGATGTGGGAAATGAAACTGTTGAATAAATAATGCTACTAAAGTGTTGTTCGAAGTAAAGTGATATACGAGGCAACGCAACTGAGAGGATACAACTACAAGAAACCCTACAGCAATAACGTAGGTTTGATTTGAGCAACCAAAACTACTGCAGTCACTTTTTGTATCTACAGTAATATTTCTTCGCTAATGTTAAGTAAGTTTTGCGGTGAATGTACCTCTAGTGTAATTTTCATTCAATAGCGTGACGTGACGTACACGTTTGCATTAAGTGGCATTTTGTATGGGATTTTGAGTTACCAAAACGTCCCGCTTGGCGCGCTGTTCAAACTCCTATACAGAATTAAACTTAACGCATACGCGTACGTCTGTCACGGTATAAGAATAGTTTATTTATAAAATCTTATGAAATTTACAGTAGATGTTATGGTAAGTATAAAATAATGATATTTCGTACGTCATTTTCGAGGAACGCATTGCTACGGTCTGGAAATCGAACTAACGACATTAGCCGTAGGTACTTAATACCGATTGGCAAATAAAGTTTATCGAATTGTTGTACATCACAATGACATGGCATTGGCAGGGGCATATGGAATGGGATATCATAAATCAAAATTCCTCCTTGTGGTATTCGCACTTACAAAACATATATTCTCAATCTCCCTTACACTCATTTATTGGAAACTCCGATTACGAATAAATTCACAAAGAGATTTTTAAACTTTAAATATTCTTAACGATTAAAGGATAACTCACACTAGACCAGGCCGGAGCTTCCGGCGTTTCGTTTTCTATGGAAAGCAACACGTGATCACCAATGAGCCGTCATAGGAAATGACATGTCGGACGCCTCGGCCCGGACACGGCCCGTTCTAACGTGAGTTATCCTTAATCCACCCACCCTCTTTGTGCACCTGTTAAGTCTGAAAAATATCTTCACTAAAAAGAATTCACATTTAATTTTACTAAAGCAAAAGAATTTCAGACGCTCTAAAGCAACCTTTCTCGTCCCATTTGTTTCACGTATATCGGACCGATAAATTATTTTAAAACTTCGTCTTTATTACCTTAGAACTGGTAAAGATTTAAATTATTCGTAGAAGTTTTAGATAAAGGAGCTTTCCACGAAATTATTTTCGGTGTGTTCCATAACCGTAACGAATGTAATTTTTCAAGGGAATCTAGGATTAGGAGTTTTCAAAGTAACAAATTCTACACCCGAACATAAGTCTACCTTCTACGAGTAATTGTTGCTTGATAAATATGGTGAACAGTTACCTTAAGTGTTAGTTATTACAACATAATGTTTTTAAGAAATACTGTTTATATTATAACACACGTGGAGTCTCAATTACTTACTGTTCATCATGACTGTTGGTTAGGCTTTGGCAAGTCGAAGTAAAAAAATCAATATTGATAATAAAAGTGATCGTACATTACGGCACATCTGTAAGTACTGAAATCCCTCACCATGGTGTAGCAAATTCTCACAGAAGTAGGCAGAAAATAAATGTAAGACAAGAACTTCACAAAAACAAACAATAACAGCACTTTCTTTGGTAACATATGTTATGGTTTGTCGTGGGAGTTAAAATAATATAAATTATAAATTACTGACTAAACGTTTATTAACTAATTAAATTAATTAACCATTTATATTATTTTAACTCCCTCAACAACGCATAAGAAATGGCGCCCAACGTGGGGCTCGAACCTCAGACCTTCCGTTCGCTAGTCTGAGCGCCTATCGCTGAGCCATGATGACTGTTAAGACAGTGGCATAAATTGATCACCAGTTACGGCCAACCGTAGTACAATATAGTGATACAAAAGATTGTCAACCTTAGCGCTAGGATGGACCATCCACAATCACTTGAATTTTCTTGTTCATTATTTACACATTATTTTGCAAATTTCTCGAATACTATCTCTTTCTGTTATCTCCCCCTCCCCCTTAACACCGCTATAGTATTGTTTTTGTTCTCTGAGCTCGTAGCAAGCATTATAAGAGCTGCCTCAATGCCAATGCAAAATTGCACCACTCACCCAAATAACTATTTTTGTGTACTCTAAAGGGGCCCACTGATTAACAGTCCGCTGGACGGTATCGGCCTGTCAGTTAGAACAAAATTTTGACAGTTTCGAACAACTGACGGGCCGATACCGTCCGGCGGATTGTTAATCAGTAGGCCCCTCTAATTTCATAGCCACTTGCCTTTAACAGATTAGTTTTAAAACGTAAATTATGTTAATTACCTGCAATTTAAATTACAAAGCTGAAATACCTGATTTACTATTTTATATATTGTCTGGAAAGCATATTATAATTAGTTTCAAATACACTTTTAAACAATTTACTTGTTAAGATAATTTGTTCTAATTCAAACAATTAGAGTTCCTTTGGAAGTCTTTGCTAAATCAAAACTTCACAATTGGTCTAAACCAGTCGTCAAGATGGACACGAGGCTAAACTCAACAGGAGGCCCATTCTAATTTAACAATTTGTTATAGTTTTGATCTTAAGCTCCGGATCTACTCATGCGATTTGAATTGTATTATTTTCTATGACCAGAATCGTAAAAGGCAAGCGAAATGTATAATGACACGAGTCTTTTTTTGCTGAGTCTTTGGCTTTTTCTATGGACCGGGATATGGGCCATGATTACCTTTTGTATTGTTTTTTTATGTATTTATAAATTTTGTATATAACATTGTCATGTCATTTAGCTTACAGTAGGATTTGAAAGATTTGTTAAAGAATATTAATCAAGTTTAATTAAAATTCCTTTTTAATTACAAGTTTCCTAGAAATGTTGGTTTCTCGGAACCCTCCTAAAATTACCAATGTTAACAAGATAGTAATTTACACATACCACATACATACGGCTATCTACTTCAAACCAATTTCATTTCAATTCTTTCTCCCTCAAAATGGAGTCATCCAAACCGGTAGATTTTCACCAGCATGTAAATTTACATACAAAAACTTTAAAGTTATGTGGTGTTTGGTTCTTCATACCATACCCTACGACATCAATCTGGTTTTGGCTGCACATTTTGATTCGGGTGTTGTATGCCATCTTTGTTTTTACTATACCACCAATAGGACAGATGGTTTATGTCGTGAAATTATTCGCTTCGGAAAATCGTGAGATTCAGCGTATTGCTTCAAGGTACCATAAAATATATTTCAATTAGGACATGATAGTTTTTTTTACAATAAATTGTTAATGCATATATGTAAAAATAGAACATTATTTTAACTTTAAAGAAATGACCACCACAGAATCGCCATGTTTAATTTTAATTGCCTGGAGGCAATCTGATCAAAAATGAATCGAACCACGAATCTTAATTAGTACATTTTACATTAAACGACCATAATAAATAACGCAACCTGGCGGTCAATCTGCCAAAGTGCCTTCTTGTCAAATCCTATCTTTCAGATTACTGTTTGTCATCCGCCATCTTTCATCATCATCATAATGGCAACCCTCACCCACACACAGTATTTTCTTTTACATTTTTTTTTTCTTTACACTAAACTTGTCGTCATTATTTTCATCACTCAGAATCACATGGACGTAACATGCTAGATGATTTGTCCTTTATCTAGTACGACTAGTATGTACGCAATGAATCTTATTTTGAACAATTTCATTAAAAGTGAACAATTTCTATTTAACAGCATCAACTTGGTCTTAACCGAGCTGTACGTTTCCTTCAAGCTCTTTAACATGTTCTGTCAACGAAACCTGATCACCAACTTGATAGATCAGCTCAACAATGTCGATTTCAATCGGTCTACCCACAGAGAAGTTCTGGAACATGCCATCAAGTTATCTAAGACTCTTTACTGGACGTTCTTCGTGTGCTGTAACTCGGATGTATTTAGTAAGTTTGTATAGTTTTCATTTTTAGGGTTCCGTACCCAAAGGGTAAAACGGGACCCTATTGCTAAGACTTCGCTGTCCGTCCGTCCGTCCGTCCGTCCGTCCGTCCGTCTGTCACCAGGCTGTATCTCACAAACCGTGATAGCTAGACAGTTGAAATTTTCACAGATGATGTATTTCTGTTGCCGCTATAACAACAAATACTAAAAACAAAATAAAATAAAGATTTAAATGGGGCTCCCATACAACAAACGTGATTTTTGACCAAAGTTAAGCAACGTCGGGAGTGGTCAGTACTTGGATGGGTGACCGTTTTTTTTTTGTTTTTTTTTTTGCATTATGGTACGGAACCCTTCGTGCGCGAGTCCGACTCGCACTTGCCCGGTTTTTTAAGTTTTAATTTTTTTATCTACTTAATCTTAAAAGTCTTATCGTTATAGGCCATCCTTTAGCTTCTAATGCAATAGTGCCCGTGACGATCCTGGTAACGGTGATATGGACAACCTTAGCACCAGAAACGACGGTTTTATAGCAGTATCTGCTTATACCCCCAAGTATGAATCCAGAAAACACATCGCTCGCTTTTTGGGCTGTTCTCCATATACCAAATTTAATCTAAAACTGTTATATGATTTAAACGTGAATAGGTAACACAGCGAACAGAAAGAGTAACTTCCTAACATCGTCAAGTATATTATATCCTCATCCTCCTAAGTCTCAATGCCCTTTTAAAAGGACAGAATCAAGTTGAATTTTGAATTATAATGGGATAAGAGAAATTCCTGGGCCACTTTTTTTATCCCATTATAATTCAAAACTGACTCCAGGGGGCTTCGGAAGATAAAGAGGGGTATGAATTCTATTCCGAATACGACTCCAGAAGATAAAGTAATAAATCATTTGACTAGTTCGTAACTTTCAGTTCACATCCTGGTGGTGCCAAGTTTAAACAGATTCCAAGCTTTGCCCGTCAACATGGACCTCATTTTTGTGGACGTTAATGAGCCGCCATATTTTTACTACACTTGTTTTTACCAGGTGCGTTTTCATTATCACATTGTTCACTTTTTAGAAAGGAAAGACTGTTGTAACAAAGTTGGTGGTGCCTTAAATTCTGAACATGTACTGATAGACCAATCAAATTAGTTTTTTTTTAAAGAATGAATTCCCAGCAAGCTAGAAATCGTTTTAATACCTTCATTTGGCCCTAAAAGCGTGTAATCCTAGTTCGCACAATCCCAGGTGGTTTGCATAAATTTTTGTTCTTTTTAAATTTTTTGCTTGTAGATCTAAAATGGTACACCCGACGGAAAATTTGTTCTAGTGATGATGAAAATTGATATCTGAGAATTCGAAAGTTACCTTAATATGAATTCGTAGTCAAAGTAGTAAAAAATGGCCGCCGTTTAGAATTTCTTTGTTTTTGATCCCCTTTTAAATCCCCTTTTCACCATTGTCTGATCCACCAAACCTTGCTGGTAGTGTCATAGAATTTGATGGTGGGTTCCTTCTACATACTTAGAGAAGGATGAAAATCCATCTCTTTACCATTCGCGTCGTGTTCAGATGTTTATCTTATCCCATTAATTTTCTTTTTATTGAAAAACATAAATGTCTTATATTGATACCTTTACTAACTACATACATCTTGTTAGTTCACTGATAAGCTAAAAAAATATAACAAAGTGTTGGATATATACTCCCTGTGAAGAAGTTCTAAATAACCTTAGTCGGCAACCTGAACTGCCTGAAATGCTCTCAACAACATTTTTGCTTTCATTCGCAAGATTTTATATTTTTATAAAAGCCCCGGCTTTGATGTTACTTAATATTTTAGCTAGGGATATACGTAAGTCTATCGTGAGTCATCCTTAACACTAAATTATTACTTCATCAGCCTGATCGCAATCAGTAGATTCATTGATAGGCATCAATTGAGACCGGTTTATATCGAAAATTGAACGGAAAACGAATTTCAAATTAAACGGTTTTGTGAATGTCCAATCGTAAATTACAAAAAATCAGATTGAAAAAGATGATGCTTTACATGCCTGGATGCTTTGCCAAAATGACAATCGTACAATACGGTAGTCTCTTTCTATCACTTTGGAATATAAGTGCGACAGAGACATTAGCGTTAGCGATTGGAATCTTGTAATTGTAAACCGACGGGGGTTTGCAAATTTAAGTTGACGTATCTATACATTTAATATTTTTCAGATTATATACAAACCACCGATAGTAGTACTATGTATTGTGCTGCAAACATTACCCTGGTCTTTGTTGTCATTCGCAAGTAAGTTAAATTATTCTAATATTTTTCAGATAACGTACAAACCGCCCCTCGTAATATTATTGATTGTCGTACAGACATTACCGTGGTCTCTTTTATCTTTTGCCAGTAAGTAAATAATTCAACATCAGGTAAAATTATTGGTATTACACGTAATTTAGATTTTAGTTTGTGCAATTATTGTTTGTTCTTTGCTTAGCTTAGACGCTAGTGAGCAATGCTGGCCGATGCATTCAGTTTCTTTTTAAAACCATCATATAAAAATATATTTGTTAAATATTTTACATCAAGAATATTTACATTAACGAACTAAAATGAGTTAAAAATAAATTTATTCTAGACATAAATTAGCCTTCTTGTTAGATTATAGTTGCACCAAACAAAGTCTGCAGCGGATTTGATAGCCCACGCAGTGTAAGTGTTATGTATACGTCATAATTTCATAGAAGTTTGACATTTAAAATGACACTTCCACTGCGTGGGCTATCAAAATCGCTGCAGACTTTTTACGGTCTGACCATACCGGTATTCTATATGTTAATGCCAACTTAACAACTTGATTATATTTTTTTTATTTAGTTGCTCAATTGGATATTCTTATTGACAACTTCAAGAATATGGAGACGCTTGTGAAGACGACCATGGTTGAGAGGAAGGGCGGCAAAGATGATGCCTTCAGAGTTCTGTTTCACCGTTTTATACTACACCACCGCGCTATTATAAGGCGAGTAAATGTATTTGATGTCCTTGTTTATTTGCAGAATAATAGTAGATGGTGTCACAAGGGAGCAAAATAACACATTTACGGCGAGGGCGTACATTAAATCAGTACAGAGGGGCTACCGCAAAAACCGAATTTCGCAAATTGCGGGGATTTTTCTCTGTCACTCTAATTACGCCGTCATTGGAGTAAAAGAGAAAGATCCCCGCAATTTGCGAACAACGATTTTCGCGGTTATAGCCCAGTAATACAGTGAGGGATTAAAGTGTTAACGGCCAAGGTGGATATAATTTTGTTATAATGTGACACATACTGCTATTCACATTACCTGTGGGGAAATTATTATGTTTTAAAATATTCTTTAAGCTAAAATGATTGTATCAAAAAACTGTGTCCTAGCACGGAAAAGTATCACTTAGATTTTTTTTAAAGTGCATTTCAAACCTGTGTTGAGTTTTTTCTATCGAGTGAAGATCAAGAAACTTAGGATTCGAATCGCTGAAGTCCCTAAATACCTCAAGATTGCTAATAAACTTTTTGGAAAACGTATTGTGACACAAATAAGCGCTACGATTTTTCAAAAACTCCGTACTCTGAACCTCCAGTAGGTTACCTTAAGTTATTTGATTACTTAAATGCAACCTGCATCGGTCTTATTGAATGCACTTGAAAATGTATAAAAGCCATGAATGAAATGGTGTATTTACGTAATTGAACTGAAATTAAAGTTGTTTTAAACCATTTTAGGCTTCGCTCAGCTGAAAGCAATTTCGACAGCTGTAGGTAAATGAATTTAAATAAAAATATATTCAACAAGATACAATACGTTTACTTAACTACGACTTTTCTCTGAATAGGTTATTTTTATGCGTAAAAATACAATTGATTATATTTTACATAAAATCAGAATGTAGGTTTAAGTATACAAATAAAATACGCTGCGATTTGAGCATGTTTGCTCGGTTTAATGCTTTTTTTAATTCGTTTACAAATGTTTTTACTGTTCCGTACAAAACTTTGTTTACGGAACACTTATGGGATCACTTCGGTCTTGTTTTATATTTGATTTCGGGGTTTCTAAATATGAACGCATTGATGTTAATTCTGTAATTTATGTCTTTATTTTTCTAAGTAGGTACTCCTTAGTGTAAGTAAGTAAGTTTAAACTTAATTTGTATAGATTATGGCACTTTATTTTAACGAAACGAGAGTTCATCGATTAGGATCACTTTTATGAATCCCGGAAACATCTTCACTTTTTATAAGTGTACATTAGAAATGTCGTGCAAAGTTCTTTAAGATGCCATTAAAGTCATTTTTAAGAGTGTGGTAAAAATTTTGGCAATACGTTTAATGCATTATAAATTACTTACCAACTCTCAATGAGAAAATTAATAGGTACTGTTAACAGGTAATGGAACAAAAAACCACAAATCCTCTAAAATATGTATCTAAAAGTAGTTTATAAACACCGGCTATATTTTATCATAAATAAGAGTCCTAGCTGTTTCACTTTGAATTTTTATTAAATTCGGTTATTTGTTAACAGTATTTTGTTCACCCAAATTTTCTAAACCGCAACTATTATTTTTATTTGTCTTGGCGTTTCTAAGTTGTTAATCCGTCTCATTTTTGCAGATAATACGAGCACAGTGTATACGAGCACTTTGAACTAAATCTTAAAACTTATCTCTCGACCAAATCGCAAATTGTATACAACAATGTTATATTGCCACTATATCTCGCATTCGCAGAGCATTTAATAACTAGAGTCGCCTTTAAGAGCTTACCCCTCTGCCGAAAACCTTGCACAATTGTGCAAACTTTTGTATGGACTGACGTTTATCTGACATGATTATTTATACCTTACCTACAAATCATGTAGACATAGCCATACATTTAGCGTGCCCCTCCCCGCAAAAATCGGCAGACTGTTTTGTACAGAAAATGACAGCTAAGCCATCTCCAGTTACTAAATGCTCGAAGCTCGTCCGCAATGCGACCGTCATGAGCGACGTCTAGGCACTAGAGTCATTAATAGTCGTGCTCCTAATATGCGACTCAAACTACTGTGAATACGTTCCGAACCGCAATTAGGTACTCTAGAGAGTTCCAAGATTTAGTACAGGTAATAAATAAAGTTTTCCTACTAGGATTAGGAAGTGTACGTACGTTTATCAAGAGCTTGGAGAGTCAGCGTTTAGAATGTCATTAGTTTGCCTAGCTCTTTGTACGTGAAGACGTACCTATTTCAAATGTATTTTAAGGACGATGTTACACTGTGTCTGACACGGATTCGTCAGACCCCAGTACGTTTACACCAAGTCACTGACAGTGTTAACACTGACATATGCGCTAACGTCTACGTAACTTACTTTATACATATTCATCTCGCTAGTACTGGCAAATTAGCGAGCAAGATGTATAGAATGTAAATTACGTATGCTCTTAATGTTAGAGTGAGATAAAATAATAGTGCCCTGATTTCACAAGCGTAGCACCCTGTACCTACTTGAACTTGAATTAGTCATGTTTAAAAATCCATTTCGACCACCTGTTGCCTACATAGCTGCTAAATTATCCTGGATATTTCTCAGAGTTACATTCATTTTGTACTTTAAAACACTTTTTAGCGAAAATATTTTTTTAGTCTATTAGTGTGTCCCACTGCTGGGCAAAGGCCTCCCCTCTTTGCCGCCACCTGTCTCTGTCTAAGGGTAACATTCCATTTCCAACGACAGCTGCACTACTGTAAATTTTACTATGGAAATTGACAATGACAGCGACTCGTTCAGTACCCGTAGTGCAGCTGCGGTTAGAAATGGAATGTTACCATAATGCACACTCCCGCCACTCCACGTAGCTCGATCGAAGTTGTCCCGCCATCTTCGTTTGGGTCTTCCTCTGCCATTTTGAAAAGAAATTTGGTTGATAATATTTCATCAGGCTTTATTGATATTTGTAAATATAACATAAAGATACCTATACCTTATCAGTCTTACAGTATTCTGCGGCGATCATGGTCGCGTTTTTATCACTTGTCATGTCATGCGTCACTTTCGCACCTCTACATACCTGTTAGAACGTGAAAAGCATGATGACATATGATAAAAAATCAACCACCTGTAAGGCTAAGATCGTTTCTTTATCATTTGTCACCATGCCTGTCACGTTCTAACAAATATGTTTGTACGAAAGTGATGCATGACATGACAGAACGCTGCTGAAATCAGCAATAATTCGTATTAAGAAAGCAATAGGGTATTATACTGTATTTAAAATAAATTATTTTACACCATGCATGAAATAAAGCACCAGATCATTATTAGAAAAACATAGATAGTAGTTTTAAACACAACATCTATTTAATAAATCGGATGGAAGTATAAAAAGTAGGTGAGTTGACCGTGACGACACGATGTAATGTTTCATATAAATTCCATATTAGCAATTCGTTTTGACATTTCTAAAAAAGTAACTGATTTGACTAGTAGGAAAATACCCAATTATGGACCATTTTCCATCATCATCATCATCATCTCAGCGTATATACGTCCCACTGCTGGGCACAGGCCTCCTCTCGAGCGCGAGAGGGCTTGGGCTATAGTCCCCACGCTAGCCCAATTTTCCATAGATAATAAATATAATAATAAAGAGAGATGCTTTTGTGAATTTAACAATTTGACACTTAAGGGGCTACCCGAGGTTTTCATCGATTTTTGACAAGTTTTGAATCGTATCTTCTTTTTTTGCACTACAGATAGAATTATAAGACAAACGGTTATCGGTTCTTCAATCTTTTATCTCCGGTTTTGTCCACCGGATTTTGAAAAAAATTAGTACTTATTTTTTTATGAATTTTTAAAACATTGTCTAAACGAACACTTTTTTCGTATCTAGTTTGCAGTGAATGATCTTACATATACGAAATCTACATATTTGGGTTCGTCTTTGAAGTCTCGATAATTGTGTCCAAGATTTTAATTATAAACTAATTAACACAAAAGTTATGGCCAGAAAACCAGTTTTATAGCCTAAAATTGTTCAACTTTGATGCCAAATATCTCGAAGACAATGAACTTTAAAGTAAATATGGGATACTATATTGCTTACAGTCATTGCTGTTAATATAATAAGCTACAAAAAACATTAGAAAACTAAGGGATTCAGATCGAAGGTCATTGGCATGGGGGAGCCCCTTAAGTTGAATTTGCGGTTTTCAGGTTTGTAACCACCGCAGAGAAAGCGTTTGGCGGTCAGTTTGCCTTGACTTTGTTATTGAGCTCCTGTATTATTTGCACAACTGGCGTGCAGTTCCTTTCGGTAAGTTAGTAAGGATAAGGATGGTATTCCACCACCCTTACAACATTGAATAATTTTACGGTTTAGACTCACTTGTTTCACTCACTTCGTGCGACGCGGCGAGCCGCAGTACGCGATACACGGCCGTCGTGAACGCTGCTCGCACTGTTAGTGCTTGAGAATGGAGACCTAGGCTCTCCGAAACATGTCGCGCGAGAGACTAAAAACAAGTGAGTCTAAACCGTAAAATTATTCAATGTTAGTATGTCTCACAACAGCTTAAATTCGACCCTTTTAATATGTCAGCGTCACGTGTCGGTGGCCAGTAGTCACGATAGAGTTTTTATTTATAAGAGGTTATGCCGAAAACGAATTTAGCACAGAAGCGCCACCAAAGATGAGGATTATCAAGCGTACCCCATGCAAAGCAAGGCTTCCATGTGCCAAGGCAAAAAGCCAGGACAACGCTAGGAAGATGATTATGATTGACTGAAAACTAGTAAACCTAAATCTCGTTTCAGATTGAATCCCCATCCAAGGATATAATCGCCGTGTGTTGGATAGTGGCCTACATGGTCATTTTTGCCTTGATGTTGTTTGGTGATTGCTACTTTGGGAATGTCATTCACGATAAGGTATTTTTTATTTAGAATAGGTAGAATAGGAACCGCATTTAAAATATAAAAAAAAACAGTACAACGAAACATGACTAGAGTCGGACCAAGAATAGTCTGCAGCAGATTTGATAGCCCATGCAGTGAAAGTGTTATTTTAAACGTCAAACTTCTATGAAATTATGACGTATAAATGAGACTTGCACTGCGTAGGTAAGTAAGCTATCAAATCCGCTGCAGACTTTTTTTGGTCCGACTCTAGCAGCATGCAACTTTCTCATCAGTTTTTTAAAGAATAATGGCTTTAACCCTTAAATGCATAGTATTGCCAAATGTCTACAAACCGTTAGCCAGCTTACAGATTTTAAAAAAAAGGCTTACGTTCTTGAACGCACCTTTATACCAAGCGTCAAGTAGTAGGGTACCTAATGATTTAAGGGTTAAATTTACGCAATATTTTTAATTTATAAAAATTACAATCGTTTTAAGACGAAAAGTCGGAAAGCATAGAAAAATCCAGAAGTTGATAATTTTAGTATGTGATTTTGAATGGTGTTTTCGGGGTTTGTAATTATTTTATAATTAAAAACTTTATCATAGGTATATCACAAATAGCAATGTACAAATTGCAGAACATTCCCAAAAAGCGGAAACGTTCTCGAGAATGTTCTCAGAACATTCCTGCAACATGGAAATTATTGTTTAAACAAGAGAATATACTTGAAATAAAGTTTAAATAGGCATAACTTAAAACTAAATGTTATTATGCATATATTATTGTCTATTACAGTTAGCTATTTTGTTGATGTGATAAATTTACCAATAAGTTGCTTAAATTCTCACTGTATATCAGAGAACATTTCGACTTTCGACAATATTTTCAAAAAAATTTTTTTTTGTTTCATTAGAATCTAGAGGCCTCTATCTCCCGCCATGCCAAATCTCAGCGCGCTCGAACCAACTTGAAAAAAATTAAAAAAAAAGTCGGCCATTTTGTTTTTTTTTAATGCACTTTGTTTTGTCTCGGGGCCCTCTATGACATTTGGTCGAACACCCCCCACCTATCACGCACCGTTTAAAAGTTGCCATACAAAATAAAAGTGGCCAGTTATCCCGCAATTGTAGCATTTTTCAAAAAAAAAATTTTTCATAAGTATCTAGGGGACCCCGAGATTCCGTGACCAAAATTTCAGCGCGCTAGGACAAAATTAAAAAAGTTTAAAAACAAAGTCGGCCATATTGAAAAAAAATGGCGGCGTCAAAAACTGCCAGGGTCCCTCTATGACATTTGGTCGAGCACCCCCCACCTAAGTCTGACCGTTTGGCCGGGCCGTCATACATTTTTCTGACCCGAAGCGGACGACCAAAAGTCGGAATTTTCTGGGGGTATGGACTACACCTAAACTATCGTGAATATTCATGTTATAAACTACGATAAATAAATAAATTCTCGTTCTCGAGAACATTCTCAGAAGTTACCGAGAATTTCTCATGTGGAAAGTTTCGCAACTTTGGAAAGTTCTCGTGCGTGCATTGCTAATCACAAATAGTGTACCTTTCTAATGGTAAATGGTAGTAAAAAAAATCATATATCTATCTATTACTGAAAATTACATATTTACATAAATATGATTTAGCCAATTCAACTTCTAACACTGATTTCGCAGTGAAAATCAAAGTTATATTTTTTTAATTTTTTTTCCTAGAATCAGCAAACAATTATGTGATACAATATTAATTTCGGGCAAAAAGGAAAAATCATGCATTTAAGGGTTAAGGAGGGGTTTTACGGTTGCTGTGGTGAAATAATTATTTACGATACAAGTGCGGAAAAGAGGAAATTCGAAACGAGTGGCGATAAATTAAAACACGACCGAAGGGAGTGTTTTAAATCGACACGAGTTGCAAATTACTTATTTGCACCTGTATCGTTCAACGTTTTTCAGTACATATGGCCCTCTAGGAGCATTCCATGAAATTGTCTACCATTTGTCCCGTACAAACGCGATTTTCTGAAGATTTGCAGGTATAAGAGTTTCGTTTTCTATGAAAAATGGTCAAAATTATGCGCAGAAAAATAATTGGCTACTTTAAATGCCGAAAAAAAAGTCGCAACACAGGAAATAAAATGCGTTTGTACGGGACAGCCCGTGGAATGCTCCTTTAAACTTTTGACATACGCACGGAAAGTGCTGTTTCCCGTGCGGGAATAAGCACTCGAGTCGATTTAAAACACTCCCTTGGGTCGTGTTTTGATTTATCACCACTCGTTGCAAATTACCTACTTCCCGTACTTCTATCGTAAATAACTATTTCTAACTGCTGTCAGTTTGTTGATTATCTATAATTATGTGTTTGTAAATAATTAATAACACGTTTAGAGCACAGAATTCGCGACGGTCGCGTACAGCAGCCCTTGGCTGGAGATGCCTCAAGATCTGAAGAAGAACCTGGTGCTCGTGATAACCAGAGCCCAGAAGCCTCTGGCCTTGACTGCCTACAACCTCGTCACTGTATCGCTACCCACCTTTACCACGGTAAATCTGCGTATTTTACTTCAAATTGTGACTAAAAATATTGTTATTGTTAAATAAAAATGGGGAGTGTCTTTTCATAAGGCTTATTTTTGTATGGAGTCCATAAAGAAACGAGCCCTTTTGAAAACACTCTCCTCAAGTATTAGGCGGTCTTCATAATATAATGAATAAAAAAATAGAATACAAAATAGAGTGTCCTGTAATATTTAGTAATTACTTGTTTAATAAGTAATAAGCTGCATTTTTGAGACCTAAATAATCATTTTTCACTTTGGGTTGATTCATACGGTTCAACGTGATGACCGCCTAATTGCCGTATTCGAAATAAAGATAAGGGTTAAGATGAATATTTCGAATGATGGTCCATTCGACGCGAAAGGTACAAACTAACCTGGAGTCTGTTCGGAAAGAAAAGAGTCGTGGTACATATGTATTGAGCCTCATACATACCATGACTCTTCTCTTTCCGAACAGTCTCTATCTAGAAACTCAGTGAAAAGATGAAGTGTTTTTCTAGTAGGGGAGAACGAGGTGAGTTATGACAGAGGAGTGTGACATCGTCGATTTTTTGGAATCTATTAACTAGAAACTAGGTCGCAACAGTGTGCGTTTGTTAGCTCGTAACTTGAACTAACAAACGTGTGCTATTGCGACCTAGTTTCTAATTAATAGATTCCAAAAAATCGACGATGTCACAACTCTCCGTTGTGTCAACTCATCTCAGTCTCCCCTACTTGTCAAGATACGATTCCACTTTTCATTTATTTATGGCCAAGTAATAAAGGTAATGCTTTCCCAAACTTGGAATCAGTACTAATTGGAATTTTCAAGTATTTTAACAACTTCCGAGAGGGCCTTCTAAGTAATTAATCTAGAACTTTTCATTCATTGTAATTAGATAACTCAAAGTCTGTCGTATCGATCTATTCTGCCAAGTCAGGGGTATGATCTCGTTATCCAGGAATTTGGGCGTGGCACAGATACCAAAACGTATTATATACTAGAACTAGATACGCCACTTGATAACACATTTATTACATTAAATAATACAATTTTAAACGTATTTAAAAAACAGTTGTGCGGTAGAAAGAAGAGGAATCTAATCTTCAAGGATGGGTATTCCACAGCCGTCTTCATATCGAAATCTTTCTATCCTTCTTCTCGTTCCTCTAATACTTAGAGAGACCGCTCTGATGATTGATATTTGTATTTTGACTTTGATCCAGTTGATTATTTGTGAGTATGGTTTCTATACGCCACTTTAAAATGCCATGTGGAGAGGCGAAACATGTGTCGAGTTTTGCGCTTTGGTAATGATTTGTTATATTTGTTTATTGTGGCGGTGGAAACAAAATTGCATAGGTACCTACAAATAAAACAGGGCAAGTGCGAGTCGGACTCGCGCACGAAGGGTTCCGTACCATAATGAAAAAAAAAACGGAAAAAATGCAAAAATAAAACGGTCACCCATCCAAGTACTGACCACGCCCGACCTTGCTTAACTTTGGTCAAAAATCACGTTTGTTGTATGGGAGCCCCATTTAAATCTTTATTTTATTCTGATTTTAGGGTTCCGTACCCAAAAGGTAAAACGGGACCCTATTACTAAGACTTAGCTGTCCGTCCGTCCGTCCGTCCGTCTGTCACCAGGCTGTATCTCACGAACCGTGATAGCTAGACGGTTGAAATTTTCACAGATGATGTATTTCTGTTGCCGCTATAACAACAAATAATAAAATTGTTATATCACGGTTCGTGAGATACAGCCTGGTGACAGACAGACGGACGGACGGACGGACGGACTGACAGCGAAGTTTTAGTAATAGGGTCCCGTGTTACCTTTTGGGTACGGAACCCTAAAAATATGCAAGTAATAGTCGTTACACTATTATTAGCACGATATTATTTCGTGGATTAGCAAAGTAATATTTTTGTTTTAATTTAATATGGATTTTTGTAAAGTAAGAATAACTCACGGGGCTTCCGGCGCTTACTTTTCTATGACATGACAGACAATAACATGATGCTTTCCATAGAAAACGATGAACAAACGTCATTCGAGAAGACCTATTTTCAGTACATATTAGATGACGCACAAACTTTTTTTTGAATTGTCACAAGCATATATGAAAATAATATAAATCATGTTTGCAAGGCATTCCTTTTAGAGTGGCGTATCTGCTAAAACATATATTATTATGTATAATGTTTGCAATGGATACTGTTGGGTGTGTAAACCCTATTTGTAGGTAAAAGGGTGTATTACATGGTACGTTGAACCTGTAAAGGCTGTAAGGCCAGATTCAGTCCCTTTATTAACCTAACCTAGGAGATAATGCCCTCAACGACTTCAAAGGAGTTTATAGATTTCAATCAATGTTTACTATGGGACCAACCCTAAAATCTGGGATTTTTTTTTGGCTTTTCCATAGAAAACGTCGACACTGATCAGCCAAAATGTATGAAAAAGTAAAAAAATCGGGATTTCGGGGTTGGTGCCATAATAAAAGTAGCTCATTTTAGCGAGTAAAATCGAGCCCTGGATTTAAAGCCCCATGGTCAGTAACACCCTGTATATGATTATAGTTACAAAAGTTATAGTAGGAAACACTCAACAGATTTGTAGATCCTATCTATGTAGTAGGGAATGCAAATCGGTTATTTTTTGTATGGAAATAACCGCGGTTTCGGTTAATAACCGATTATTTCCATACAAAAAATAACCGATTTGCATTCCCTACTATGTAGATAGGAAGTAGGCAGATTACCAGTTCGCCAGACGATATCAGCCTGTCAGTTGTTTAGAACTGTCACTTTTTGCGTTTATCTGACAGGCTGATATCGTCCGGCGAACTGGTAATCTGTGGGCCCATTTAGGTTATTTTTATTAGTGAAAAAAACAACTATCAATTAGTCTCAAATCTAGTGTCAATTTCGTTATTTCTCGAATGTGATTGGTCAAAACTCCCTCTATAATAGTTATTTACAATAAAAGTGCGGAAAAAAGTTACCTATTCGCACGTGTATCGTACAACGTTTTACAGTACATAATTACGAGTATGGCCCTTTAAACTATGACATCGCACGAAAAGTGCTATTTTACGCACTAGTGCGGGAAAATAGGACCATTATGTACTGTAAAAAGAGTTTTGTCCTCTAAGTAGCTTAGGTTTAGGTAATTCTATCAACCTTACTTTAAAATTTATAAGGATAATTAGTATAATTATGTAACGAACCCCTCAATTGGTCCTTGAAATATTTATCCATTGGAAAGTAGGTAATTATTTTATATTTGTTTTTACTATCGAAATTTGATTCTTACTTGAAGATAGTAACGTGAAAGAGACATCAACTTCATTTCAAGAATATTCAAAATTTTACTTTATCTGACCACACTTAAAGTTGCAAATCTCTTAACTCCTCCGGGGAGTTACGAGGTACTTTGCGACATTAGCCGTCTGTGCGTGTGTAAAAAAAAATGTTAAATATGCCTTTTTGTTTCAGGTAATGAATTTCACGTACAAAGCCTTCGCCGTTATGAATGGGATGAAGTAATATTATCGCTTTTGTACTTTTTTGTCACTACTTTCTCATGTTATTGCGAGTTTAACCCGTATTCCGATTAAATAAAAAAGTGACAACTGATTTCCTTCATCCTTAATTAGAAAAAAAATACCGAAAATTTCCACTTGCGAATCACCTCCGGTTTTTCTATCGGCAACGGCAAAGATATTCTACCGTATTCGAACTTCAAGATATTCAAAAGAGATGACACGTACTAGATCCATTCTAGATACGTTATAGTTTAGATATCAACTAGTTCTCTTTTCCAGCGCAATCCGGGCAACCAATGTCACTTTTACGTTAGATAGAGTAAGATATATTTTAGATGTGAATTTTAAATGGCAATCGCCCCTTATGCTACATGAATAATATTATTATACGACGTCTTTAAATTAGACGTTCTTGGAGTCACAAGGGTTAAACTAGGCAGAAATAATTACACAACAGAAATTACACCAAGCTAAAAAGAACAAGAGAAACAGTAAAATGAAAAAGCCCATTAAACGGGAAAAATACAGCACATTAAAAATGATAAGTGGAATTAAATGCGTCTACTAATTGCACACAGTAAAGATTTGTGGAAAGCATGCACAATTGCACATTGGATATACTTAAATGTTTGTAGAAAATGTGATAACGCATATTAATACAAGTCATCAGTTAAGTTTGATTTTATTTTATCCTACTTTTCCATAATTTTGTGTGGGTATGCACTTTTGCAGCTCGATGTACAAAGATCGATCATGGATAAATGCTCTTTTACGCCACTCAGTCACATCCACAAACAAAGGTATGAATATTTATCTAAAGTGTAAACTTGAGGTAAGAAGATAAATTAAGGGCATGCATGTTTGAGTGTGTGAGGTCCCTTACGATAACGTTCAATCTACTACAAGACAATCTGCCCGATTCGAACTTTAAGATACGTCATTTAATAGATCTAGAAACGATATGGATTTGATATGTCAGTGTCAAAAGTGACGGGTCTTCAAACAATAACGTCACTTTTGACACTGACACATCTAATCCATATCGTTTCTAGATCTATTGATTGACGTATCTTAAAGTTCGAATTGGGCCGAGTGTCTCAGTTTCAATATATTTGCCATCTTTAATCTGAATTCCAAGTACAGATGTAATGCATAATTATTGTCCGTCGTATTTTCGCAGTAATGTCCGAACGCGTCTTGCTATTTCAGTCAGTCTTGGTACAAAAACTACGGTACGAAGTAGCATGACAAATACGAACGTTTCCGAGAAAATACGAAGGCAAACAATTATGCACTACATCTGTAATATATACTGGGTCAAGCAAATCTTGTCAGTAGCAAACGGCGGCAAATTTGAAAAATCGCGGGTTAGCAACACTGTGTTCGAATAATTCGAAAATCGCGTGTCATCTTTGTTTTATCTGTGGAATGTGGATCGTGAATGACAGCCATCATCTTGTTTGTTTACAAATGGTTTACAATGTTTACATTCTGAATCGATTCTATTTCAAGAGATATTTCTGCTGTGTCACCATTAAATACCAATATATTAAACAAGACTGTGCTTAATTAAAGCTAAGGTGCCTACAATGCCTACAGTGCCAACTGAGAAATCTAATAAAATATGAAAATCCAGTATGACATCTACCTGCTGAAGCAATGATTTTATTCATACATTCTTGTTTAACGGCATAGTCCACTTACAATTTTATTTTGAGATCTTCAAATTAGTTAATCATTTTTATCAACATCACACACCGCTTTTAAATTGTCCGTCCATACGTATTAATAACAATTTCAAACATTTTCAATAGAGAATCCGCGAGTGACAATTTGAATTGACGTACGTGACAAGGCGCGCTCAGCGGAAAAAAAAGTTTTGGTTCGATGTACATTGTACATTGCTGCTTTTCTTAGCGCAATACTACTCTTTGAGTGTTGCCCTACTTTAGTTTGCTTTACATTGCTACTGACAAGATTTGCTTGACGCACTATAAGTGACAAATCGGCTGTCAATGAATTATGCTGTGAAACATTTGAAAGCTTACCTTATCGTGGAACGGCAAATTTAAATCAGTCAAAGGAAATCCGTCCAGTGACTGATGTCTTATCAACAGCGATAAATGGCGGCAACGCGACCAAAATACCCCCGGGTCTGTAATCGTCGAGGTCGATATCGTTATAACAGAAATCACGAGTCATCCATTAGTGACAATTAATGTTCGTTGCAATCAGACGCGGGATGCTGGACGGTAGGTGTGTTTAAGCAGTACCTCAACTTTGTTGAATAGGGAATATTACGTAAAACTCTGAGTAGAGGGCGTCACTAGGCCAAGCACATGGCCTACAGCAGAGATACATATATATAACTCCGTATAAGATAAATAAAGTCTAAGACTAAGAAAAAAACGTGCCTCGGACGGCCAAGGAAAAGTCATTCTCGAATAGATGGCGCCATTACCTTTGGCCTATTCTCGGCTAGATGGCGTTAACGACACCGTTTGGTATTTAACAATTTTAACACATATCAGTGAAAGAACATGGGTCAGTAGGGAACAATAAAAATTAAGAATCATTTATCCGTAAACATATTTTGATTATTTTATACATTTTCAATTTTATTTTAAGTTTTAATCGTGTGTCGATAGATGGCAGTAAATGTACCGTGACTACAAAATTGACAATGACAGGACCCCTCTATACTATCTATTCTTTTTGCCTACAGTGAAACACAACAATCGAAAGTTTGGTTTCCGACTCTCTAATATCACTCTTGCTTATTCGAGCGATAAAGAGGCAGATAACTGAATTTCAATTTTGCGTTTCCCGGTAGAGCCTTGTTAACAAATGTTGATGCATCAATGTCGTATTTTATTGTCTATATTTGTAATTTTTGGTTATTTTCATTTGTAAAGTGCCCCTGTGGCCATTTTGCTGAATTAGTGTTTGAGGTTTGAGTTTGAGTTTTTGGTGCGTTATTTTATTCGTTACATTAATGCCGACTGTACATAGTTACGTTACATGCTTCATTATGGAAGTATGCATCTTCGAGGTACAAAATATTATGATTTAACTAGTATAGATGAGGTATTTCATTTAATAGTTCTGCTATAACGCGGCCCAATTAATCAGCTGCTGTACACAACTATACAACTCGAGCAATGTGTGATAATTATGTTGCTATTTGGCCGGCTTTACGAGTAGATATTTGCAGAATTACTTGAAATATAGGTAAAACTAATAATTTACTACTAAAGTAATCGAGGCGAAATTATACAGGGTGACTTTGCGGTCGTGATCCCGAATGTCAAAAATGTATTAAGATGACGACTAACTTTAAGTTTCAAGTATGACACCCAACAAGATTTTCAGACCGATAAAATTATGAAATGAAAAAAAATATGAATGAATTATGACTGTACTTGAGTTTGCTCAAAGCAAAAAAAGGTCAACCACGGCGTTACATGAACAAGAGATTTCCTTTAGCAGGATTGGTCCTTAGGACCCAAGGATGGATTTAAGAAGTGGAGCCACCCAGATTTTTGATGCAGGTGGGGGGGGGGTTAAGCGTCCGCGACGTTTGAGGTTAATAATTCTTTAAGTTTAGGTTCTAAGTCAAGTTTAGTATCATTTTCAACTAAATCAAAGATGTACCTAGACATAGATTTCAACGAAATCGGTTCAGCGTTTATTGATTTCCCATGTAATCCTACACCTTACCTTTAATTTTTAAGGTTTTTTTTTTAATAAAAACTATCCTATGTTCTTCCCTGGGACTCAAACGATCTCTATACCAAATTTTATCTAAATCGGTTCAGCGGTTATTGAATCCCCATACAAATTTCTTCCTCCCTGAAGAACGGAACGGTGTCATTATGATATCAGAAATGAATTCGGCACCCCGGATTTATACGGAAACGATACCAAACTTGACCTAGTAGCTTAAATGATACAGATATCAAGATCAAGTTGAGATCCCCCCCCCCTAAAAATTTACATCAAAAATCTCGGTGGCTCCACTTCTTGAATCCCTCCCTGGGTCCTAAGGACCAATCCTGCCAAAGGAAATCTCTTGTTCATGCAACGCCGCATATTAGCTCCAGCGCCATCCGCTATCGTAATCGTGAAAAAAGTATATCCCCGGGGACGCTTCGTCTACATCAAGCCCTCAAGATGTCTATTAGATCTATTTTCGCGATTTTATGGCCAGCCCCACAGGGAAATTTGTTTAGTAATGATCAGTTGACCAACTTAACACAGTTTTGACATTCAGGATCATGACCTCAAACCCAACAAGTACCTAAGCATTCCTTTTAGACTACAGGCCGCGTAGCCAAGATGCCAATCGCTCACGCTCCGTAGCGATCGAAACGCAACTGTCACTGTCGCACTAATATGGAAGAGTGATAGAGAGACATAAAGCTTTTCGTTGTCGAAGCGATAGCGATTGTAACCTTGGCTAGGCCGGCTGAACCCTGAAAATGATTCACAAGTCCTTCGTCTGCGACTGACTAACTTCTATCAGCGACTTTGTCCGTGTGGAAATTGAAATCTTTCAGTCGCCTTTTCGCCCCCTTAAGGGCTGACTAGAACTATTTCTTCCCATTTCCTTTACTACATACGTAGGTACGTTATTATAACATTCAATAGACCTTCAAACATGAACAAAAGTATTGTTATCGAACTAAGTAAGCGGACACAGTATAACTGGACACCTGCAGAACTTCATGCATGTGGATATTAACTGGACGACCTAATCCATCGTGTTCGTGTTCCCAAAAATATTCAATGGAAAATAAAATACATTCCGCACCAAACACAGAATGCATTGTTGGCAATGTCATCTAAAAGCGAGACTACAAATTACCAAGTCGAAAACCGTCGGGTGCCGACAGGACGCCGGACGTGTGACGTCACGCCATGTTACGCCACGGCACGCCACGCGACGCCACGAAACGCCACAATTCAATTTGCGGTATTTGCTCAGTCACAATACGGAGTGAAATATCGCGAGTTATTATTTACACTTTTAAGTTCTCCGGACTGTAATAGGATGATTTTGTAATAGTTTTATTTTTCATCACGTTTTGTATTGATAAACTGTTTTACAAAATTATATTTACCTACAAAAGTACACACATACTTCAAATTGCGCGTATTTATTAATACCAAATTTCATCTATGGTTCAGCAATGTAAGGGTATTTCGAGTATTTTGACATTTGAGGAAAATGGACATTCAAGGATTTTCAAGGTAAATGGACGTTCCAAGAATTGGACTTTCGGGTTAAATGGACGTTCGAGGAATTGGACATTCGAGGAAAATAGAGATTCGAGGAATTGGACATTCGAGGCCACAATCTAAAAGGTAACAGAGAGACAGGCAGAGTTAAATTCACATTTAGGAATGTACCTATCACAAAAGGCAGAAAAGTTTCCTCTTACATGTCGACTGATCATAATATGTTGATAGGACAGGACAGGTATCTTTTTCGCGATTTTAGTGTAGATCCTATTGTAAAAATAGTGTAGATCATTAATATAGGTCTCTCTAGAGGAGGAGGGGAGGATGTCTAGTCTAGACATTCACATCGCAAAGTATGGCAAAACGTTCAAATCACCCAGTACCTATTTAGTCCAGTACGAATATGATGGTCGTTCTTGTCTACGTGACAGCGTGATAAAACGGCGTTCGTCACTTTCTATCCCACGGTGTTAAAAAGTAACAGTTATTTTACCACATGGATAACGATGGATAAAGCCATCCATAATAAGCCGGCTGGAAATATACGGCATCGGCCCAATCAGTCGCGTTCCGGACCGTGCTATTAATCAGCTGTGCACATAACGCATAAGTCAACAGATATGCGATACGATCGTGACCACATGCGCAAAATAGACGAACCGTAGTGGGTATGTACGGTTACGTCTATGCATGATATCGATGCGGTCAGTGTCAAAATAACGGGCGTTCTTAATGTTAAAAGCGATATCTTTCAGATAATAGTAATGACGATGTTAGAAGTAGAGGTAGAAGTTAGAGTCAGACCAAGAAAAGTCTGCAGTGGATTTGATAGCCCACGCAGTGCAAGTGTTATTTTAAACGTCAAACTTCTATGAAACTATGACGTATAAAATGACACTTGCACTGCATGGGCTATCAAATCCGCTGCAGACTTTTCTTGGTCCGACTCTAACAACCAAGTGGACTGTAGAAATATTGAATACAAAAATAATACTTGATGCGTATTTTTTTTTTTGCTTTTGTAAGAATATCACCGACTGAAGCTCCTGAATAGGGGAGACCGAGGTTAGTTTTGACAGAGGAGTGTTGTGACATTGTCGATTTTTTGGAATCTAATGACTATTAGCGAGCTCGCAACAGTGTGCGTTTGTTAGCTCGTAACTTGAACTAACAAACGCGCTCTATTGCGACCTTGTTTTTAGTTAATAGATTCCAAAAAATCAACGATGTCACAACTCTCCTCTGTCACAACTGACCTCGGTCTCCCCTACAGCTTTTTACACTTTGCAAACCTTTCGTTTTGGTGTACTCAAGCGGCCGTTAGCGGTCACTATGAAGCTAAAAATGGCCACAATTTTTCATTTTTAGTCTGCCTCTTTTGCACTCATGATACAAGTATTCATATTTTTGATTGCGTCTCTTCAACACCTCAATTATCTTAAGTTTAAAATAATTTTAGATCTGTGGTAGTTATATAACTTCAAGATGCCTAAGACTGTTATATGTCCGTGTAATAGGTACTGTAGGACGAGCAATTGAAACCCGGAACATGGCATCCATTAGGCTACATTTCCGATACTATATACGTTCACATGTTCAATGCTATTATCATTGAAACTATCCTTGTTCTAGTATCCATCGCAATCAGAGCATGGGATCCGCTCGGCAATATAATCCCATGTATGATACACGGTGGCTAAAAAATAACTGCATTTCTGTTGCCTGGGAGGTTTTTATACTGAGCAACTTTTACTATGGGACCAACCCCGAAATCGCAAAAAAATGTACCCTCCCATAGAAAAAGGACCAACCAAAATGTATGAAACAGCCAGTTTTTTTTTCGTGATTTAGGGGTTGGTCTCATATTAAAAGTCCCAGTAAAAGTCAGTATAATCCCGAAACTTCCCTGGCAACGGGAATGCAGTTATTTTTAGCCCCCCCGTATTTGACAATTCCATACCCATTTCTTAACCTTAAAGTGAGTTAATCCGTAAAATTAGTTTACAGATTAACTCACTTTGTTTTTAGTCACTCTGACACAACACACACAGTCAAAACATGTGAGTCAAAACACGTGAGTTAAACTACAATTTAACTACTTACTATAATATATTAGCTTAATTTCATAAAAAAAAGTTAGTGTCTGTCTCACCAAATTTATTTATATATATTGCACTAAAACACCTTCTAAATAGAAATATTAGGTACGTCACTGACAGTACCTAAACTATACCTACTGTAAATAGGTACCTATTCCTGGCGGCGATGCCAACTTGCAACAAGAGATGTATCAATGTCTACTCAAGGATACAATTCCACTCGCAACGAGTCAATTGATCGGGCGAACCAGCCGGCGGATTATGGATGGTTTTATCACTTATTAACACTTTGAAAATTGACGCACTTTTATCACATTGTCACGTAGACAAGAACGACCATCATATCCCTACAGGAAAGCTTTCTCAGATTATGTATGTTGTCAAATATTTAGATTTGTATTTAATTATTTTTACATCGATGTTACTGTAAATAGTTTTAATAACAATACCTCCGTGAAACACCCGAAGTACCGACTACGTTTAGTGCAGAGTGTGTCGAAAGTTGACCATTTCCGGCCGGAGGGCAGAAAAAGTATTTAAGGGTCAAACAGATCACTGTGTTACGTTCTTTCCTGTGGACATACACAAAGTTAAGGGCTAT
Source organism: Cydia fagiglandana (assembly GCF_963556715.1). Lineage (NCBI taxonomy): Eukaryota > Metazoa > Arthropoda > Insecta > Lepidoptera > Tortricidae > Cydia > Cydia fagiglandana. The sequence continues at coordinate 5,966,388 of NC_085943.1, forward strand.
AAAGGTTAATTTTCTTATTTAACCCTAACCCACGTAAAAAGGTCCTCCTTTTATTTACAGAACTATGATAAAATCATTACTTACATGCCCACAAGCTGTTAACTATTCCCCACAGGAGAGAAAAATGTACAGTTCGCGCGAACACGCTAGTTTTCTCTCCGGTGGGCAATAGTTAACAGCTACCTATTGCCCACACTACCTACCACCTTAAACTAGTTTACTTGCAAACTCGACTCGCATAAGCATTAAGAACACCGAAGCCTCGAGCCCACACTCCCGGGAATGAAATATTTTGGACAACCGCTAAAGATGGAAGGCGCGTCGAGAGTTCAGGTTCTTGACGGCATGTTGATTTGAGGCATAGTTAGATACAGTTAGGCCATAGTGCTTCATTTAATTCATTTTGACTAGGTCTGATCAACGCATCGGTGACCTTCCGCGCCTTGTGCCTTCGACTTTTCCTTGCACTACAAGTCGTTCCACAGATGTATCGTCTCGACGTGTAATATGTCCAAAGAAAGTGAGAATACAACATTGCACGATGGAAGAAAGACGCTGTTTAGTACCAAATTCCTGGAGAATTGAAAGAATTGAGAATGGTTTAATAAGAAAAGTTATACAGCGTAGAAAGATAGGTTTCTATAATATCTCCTTCGATAGTAAGACTTGGTGGAGAAATAAGAAGTTATAGAGGGAAATGCTAGGAACACAATTTTTGACTCCGTAACTTTGTTTGGACTAGTTAGGAGGTGAACATATCAAAAGTCCCCGGCCGTAGCCTCGGTGCTGGGGGGGAGAGGGGGGAAAGAAGGTCTCATTTTTCGGTTTTTCACTAATATCTTGGAAACTATGCGTCTTAGCGACATGACTACTGAGACAAACCAAAAGCTGATAAAAATTGTTACAAGTTTTATTCAGTCAAGTTTTTCGATATCTTGAATAGTTTTTGAGATATCCGCTCTTGAAAGTTTATTTAGGGCTTTAAATTTTATCTTGATATCTACATTAGTGAAGCTGCTAGGCCGTGTTTGGTATCATTTTCGTATAAATCGGGGATGCTGAATTCGTTTTTGGTATCACATTGACACCATTCCTAAGAAAAAACATATAAACTTTAAAAAACTTTTTTTTTTAATTCCTCTTCACGCTTAAACCGCTCAACCGATTTAATTGTAATTTGGTATACAGATATTTCGAGTCCCAAGACAGGACATAAGATACTTTTTATCTCAATAATCATCCTTTAAAGTTGTGAAATGGAGTATGGGGGGAATTCAACTTCATCGACGAAACTGAATTCCTGAGGTTCATACTGCTTAAGGTAAGGTTTGAAGTCATGTTAGGTATCATTTTCATCTAAATCACAGATGTATACCATCCTAAATTTCACCTAAACCGGTTCAGCGGTTACTGACTTCCCATACAAACTTCCACCCCACTTTTCACATCCTCAAAAGATGCTTTTGGTTATAAAAACTATCCTATGTCCTGTGTCGAGACTGAAACTATTTCTGTACCAAATTACAACGAAATTGGTTCAGCGTGAAGAGGGATTTTAAAAAATATATATTTTTTTAATTTTGTTTTTACTTCGGAATAGTGTCAATGTGATACCATAAATGAATTCAGCACCCCCGATTTATACGAAAATGATGCCAAACATGGCCTAACAGCATCACTGATGTAGATATCAAGATAACATTAAAATCCCTAAATAAACTTTCAAGAGCGTCTATCTCAAAAACTATTCAAGATATCGAAAAACTTGATTAGATAAAACTTGTAACTAATTTTATGAGCTTTCGGTTTGTCTTAGTAGTCATGTCGCTAAGATGCAAAGTTTCCAAGATATCAATGAAAAACCGAAAAATTCGACCTTCTTACCCCCCTCTCCCCGCAGCACCGGGGCTACAGCCAGGGACTTTTGATATGTTCACCTCCTAACTAGTCTAAACAAAGTTACGGAGTCAAAAATTGTGTTCCTAGCATTTCCCTCTACAACGTTTTTTGAGCATTCATTTCCTGACCTACCAGTGGAGATCAAATTTCGCGCTATCCGCACAATGTCTGTTTGCGGTGATCGTTACGAGTAGTAAATAGCTTTTCACAGTTGGCGAACGGTTGGCAAAAGTTGTAAAGTGACGATGGATTCCGATTGCCAGTGAGTGAGTCGTGCACTCACGAGAAACAGTGTGGTTGGGACCAAGTTTTGTAATAATTTGTTACGCGTGTGATTTGTCTACGTCAAGCGTTGGTAGCAGTATTTAAAAGCGTAAGTATACCAACGTACCAATGAGTTTATCGGACATATTAAATATATTAAGAACGGGTAACTCATGTATTCAACGTATAAATACGTGAGTGACCCGTTCTTAATATAATATATTCAATATGTCTGTGTCTCACAGGAGTTTTTCGGAACTTATGGACAAATATTAAATGTATTTACCAGTCCCTTTCGGAAAAGAAAAACATCGTGAGGAAACTGGATTAATCCCAATAAGACCTAGTTTCCCCTCTAGCTTGGGAGGTCAAAAGGCAGGCGCTTTCGTAAAAACCAGTGCCAACGCCAATTTTTGTAGATAGTGGCCAAGCGGACCCCTGTAGGGCTAAGATGGTCGCCAGATTTTATCGTCAGTATGTAAGTGCAAAAGTGACGCAGATAGGACTGGCGATATCAGGATATAGGCAAGGCTCCCAAGTACCGTGGCGAATAGCCGGGACAACGCCAGGAAGATGAGTCATTCTGGCTCGTCGAATCGCTCGACTCGTTTAATTAATAATAATAACAACGCCTTGCATGGCCAAAAGGTCGTTTGCGGGAATTGAATCTAATTCTCAGCTGGATTATTTCAGGATAGTTGTGATTTCGTTTGCGTAGATACCTGTAAATAGTTTAGTTTTGAAATTCACTGGGGAAAATTGTAGAAGCTAGCACTCTGATAGTGGTCGTTGTGCCTTTATAGCCGTTCCATATCGGCTTCTATCGCTTCACTACATTGCTTCGGAGCCGATATGGTACCAGCAGATTTGATAAAAATATGATGTACTTACCTATGTAAGTAACGTCAGAAAATTTAAACCTAAAGGATGACTCACGTTAGACTGGGCCGTGTCCGGGCCGGAGCTTCCGGCGCATCGATTTCTATGGAAAGCATCACTTGATCGCCTGTCATGTCATAGAAAAGTAGGTAAGCTCCGGAAGCTCCGGCCCGGACACGGCAAGGTCTAACGTGAGTCATCCTTCACTCATTCCGCCAGTAAGTATTTTATCCGCCAGAAATCAAAATTATGGCGCTCTTGTAGCTTTTTTACTTAAGTACAAAAAAAAAGTTAAAATAACATAATCTACGCATTATTTAGATTAATTAATTTATCTCGTCAAAATTTGAGCGACTCATAATTTGTAAGTTACACTACTCCTTGCTTAAAAACGTCGCTGTTACAAAATTAAATAGTAAATAGCTTGCTTATAAACTGTTGTAATAAGTTGTAGCACCGACCGGAAAGTCTTATGTTGTTGAGATTAGAGTTTCCGGTCGGTGCTACATCTATTGACACTTGACAGTACTACTACTACTACTTAAAGTACTGATAATTCCACTACTCGATGCTAGATTTCGACTATGAAAGTTGCTATGGAAATACTAATATTTCTCGGACCAAAACTGATGTATGGAGTGAGCACTCTTGTATTACTATATTTCTCTATGGTTGTAGGTAACTTTAGCCGTTCTTATATAAAATTGCAATCGAGGCACAAATGAAGGAAGAAAGGGGAAATTTCCTAAGGGGTTTGCCTCCATTTCAATTGTTTGTACCTGTAAAAGTTACACATATTATTATATGAGTTACACATTACGTAACTTTCTTGTTTTCTGTTGACAAACAAAAAAAAATACTTTTCAACGAAAGATAATTGATTGAATTTTTAAGCTTTCACACTGAACAAGCGTAATATAATATATACAGATTATATTAATAAAATACTTTTTTTTAAGTCCACTGGTTATTTTTCCCCTTAAGTTTTTACTTTACTGCAAATTGGCTGCATTCGCACGTCGCATGCATAAAATGCTAACGGTCCCCTTTAGCAATGACTCACAACTTTCCGTGCAAAGCTCTAACATCGTAACGTACCTATATATCTTCGTAAAGCCGTTACGGCAGTAGCGGGGAGACACTCCTGGGGGGCTACCGCGAAAACCGAAATTCGCAACATGCGGGGATCTTTCTCTTTTACTCCAATGAAGGCGTAATAAGTGTGACAGAGAAAAATGCCCGCAAGTAGCGAACTTCGATTTTCGCGGTTATAGCCCTGACTTCGGGCATACTCGGCTCCGTTCGGCTCAGCATTGCTTAGAGCAATTATTAGGGTTGACACAACTTGACGTCCCTTTGCATGCACGACCACAAGATAATGATAATTACTTGAATTTTGACAACGCTAAATAGTCGAAAGGGATAGTGCCATAAGTTAGAAAGGGATATCATGATTACACCCTGAATCGCTGTCATACTTCGGTTTTGTAAGAAGTGTCCTTTCTGTACCGTAGTACTATTATTTATTCTGTGCTTACGGGCACAATAATGGTGCCAGTTCAACGGTGTCATTTTGGGTGTCACACACGAATTCGAGCCAACTGTGCAGTCTAAAGGCTCCTCTTCACGTTGGACCAACGCCAACGCCAACGAAGGACGCAGCCATGCGGTAGAATGAGATAGCAATATCACTTGCTCCCTCTAACGCATAAATGCGTCCCTCGTTGGCGTTGGCGTTGGCCCAACGTGAAGAGGAGTCATAACGCAAGTTGCGACCTATCGCGCGCGTGAAGCGAATTGATCAAACAATCGCATTGTAGCATTCCACCCAGGCACACCAAACGAGAATGTTCTGTCGAAATTCTATGAACTGGCTTATCTTTACTTTTCAAATCATTGACCTATAACGTCAAAATGAGGAATACACCTACGTCACCTAGATGGCGCTTTCCAGATCATAGATTTCTAAATTTGGACAGTACCTAATAACTATAAGCTACGATTATGAACCCCTAAAACCCCTCAATCGAATTAGACATGCCATAGAAGTAGCAATATGCAAGTTGCTTGCAGAAAATTAGCAAAAATTAGGATTTTTCAGAAAAATAATTACTTTTAATACTTTATATATTATTATAAGTAGGTATCACATTAATTAGACAAGCTCTACTAATAATAATGTCCCTAACTATTATGGTTTTGATAAGCGGACATGTTTGTTTTAAATTTCTGAGAACTTTTCCTATAGACATTCGCATGTTCTATTTTCTCCTTACTTGCTACATAGAAGTAAATATTAGAGACTAGTCAGAGCAAACATTTACGTTAAACAACAGGCATTTTGTATCGTATTTCCTACAACAAATGCCACACAAGTGCAGTATTTCAGAACGGATTGGCACTTACAACGAATGCCACTTCGCCAAACGCGAACCGTTGTTGGGAATGATACTTTCAGGTTTTGTTAAAATATTGTGAGTATTTTTCATTTCGCATTTTATGTAAAATGTGTGCACGATAACAAACATATATTTTTGGAACGTTGACTTGTAAAGATGTTTATGTTCTCGACTGTACAGTCGCCATCAGATATATCGGAGCGGTCAAGGCGCTCACAAACATCTGAACACGCCTCTATTGTCAAAGCGTTAGAGTGCGTGTTCAGATATTGTGAACACCTTGGCCCCTCCGATATATCTGATGGCGACTGTACAATATTATGGGCATCGATCGACAAAAACGATTAACATTCAAACAAAGGGGCATAACAGATGTTTCGACAACCGAAAAGTCTAGCTCAACAATTTTCAGCTAATATTATAACCGGATTAACCGGAACTCTATTTTCAACTCCTTCCGCTTTTAATATTAGTTGTAAATTGTTGTTCAATTCAATTTTCGTGGGTCGCGACCCAAGAGAATTCTAGTATCAAGTAGCGGTACTGATAATTCCGCTACTCGATGCTAGATGTCGACTGCGAAAATAATAATCGTTTTTGTTGAAGTGTTCGGAGTTCAGGGGTTATAATGATAACACAAGAGTCGAGTAAATACTGAATATATTGGTAGAAAGCGCTCGCCTTATATACTAAGGTTTTAACAGGTTTAATCGAGTGGAAGTTATGGCAATGGTCATTAAACATTGTATAATAAATTACAGTAAGTCAAGGTTTATGGCATCGTTAACTTAATGTTCTATAAAGTAGTAAAATACATATATGGGAGATAGGCATCAAGTATCAGCTGTATCAGCTGATAGCAGCTGTGTATGATCTGACTACACTACATTGTATCAAAACTGATACTGTACTTATGGAGTGAGCACTTTATTCTTACTACATTTCTCTATGTTAATATGAAGTTATTTGTTTTCATTGTAATATTTATTTATCACTATTAAGTAAATATAAAACATTAAATTAGCTTACAAATAATAATACAAACTATTTCTAAACTAAATAAACTTAAAATAAAAAGCCTATAAATAAAAAACGTCCCCCAAGTCACTGCCGATGGGCTAAACTATGCTTTTTTTTCAAAAGTTATTTGTTTTACTAGAAGGCAAAGTTGTTGTTTAACTTCGTGTTAATATCTATTGACATCAGAGCAGGAAAACTATTCCAAAATTGAACCACTAGCATAGCGGGGGTTCCTAAAGTGGAATCTTGAGCATTGCGATTGAAACACCTAAGTTTTGAACTCTTCACCACACCACACATACTTGCTGTAAAATATTACAAAAAAAGTCAAATGAACGTTATTAATTCAATATTTATCTTATCATTCAAAATTTACTTACATAAAAAATCATTTAGGTATTTTAAAACCTATAAAATTCTACTTGTATAACGCTCCAGGGATTCCAAAAAGCCCCAACGACATATTTATTACGTTGTCTTAGAAGTATTTCATGAAAATATAACATAAAAAGTACACAAATAAATATTAAACCCCAAGCACTTACTACATATTAAACTCCCATTCAACATAATTACACTCTTGAAATTATTATGTTAACAAAAGCGCCGCTTCACAATAAAACGATAATTAAGTTAACAATGTATAAAGGCCGGGAACTTTTTACAAACCAATCTGAACTGTCGTTATCAACATACCGCGCTCTCACCGTGACTCGTTGGAAACCTACAGATATATATTCTAACAGAACACGCGAACGCATGGGGCATTGAGTAGTTATCACACAAATTTTGTTCGATTTTTAGGGCCACCCCACACTAGCGTCTACCGAATGTCGATTCTAATGAACTCTATGCTCGACGCAACGTTGGCGCAACTACGCAGCGACACCATTTTCCAAAGCCCTCACTAAACGCTGCATGACGCTCAAAATATGCTAGTGTGGGTGGCCTTTAAAGCCGCTCCCAACAATGTTTCCCTATTCTATTTTCCTAGTTAAAAACTTTTCTTGTAAATATTTGTTACTTAATCTTACTTTTATCCGTTATCGATTGAGTAATAAGTAAACGAATTGACGAACAGTGAACGAATTATATTTTGTAAAGATGACTCCAGTATAGAAGGGATGAGTCCATAAAGGAAGAGAAACTAAACTATGTTTTTTTTTTAAGTTGTTGAATCAAATGATAAAAACAATCGTGATGATTTTTTTTTAAATCCAACCTTCCAGCCTCAAAAGATTTTGGTCTTTACGTCGTAATGTTCATACAGCCGGCCTAGCCAAGGTTACAATTGCTATCGCTTCGACAACGAAAAGCTTTAGGTCTCTCTATCACTCTTCCCTAATAGTGCGACAGTGACAGTTGCGTTTCGATCGCTACTGAGCGTTAGCGACTGGCATCTTGGCTACGCGGCCTGGTTATTAAAAAAAACTCTTTTAAAATGTTTTAGTCCTGTTCCATGCGAAATCTACAATACATATATGTCTGTGAATGGAGCGTTGATGAAAACCGATGACGCCGCAGTTCCGTTTTCGTTTCAACTCTGTCGCATTTGTACGTTATTTGGTAAATTGCGTTTCTACTATATTATTCGCTAAATTGAGCTTCTATTGTATTTCCTATTTACATTTGGAAATCAACACGAACGTTTTAAGTAAATAAACACTCGAGCAGTACTACATATACACATGTACCCAGAAACGAAAATATGTAGTTATTCGTATTACAAGGGGGCACAGTCGCTCGTGATAATATTACCCGAGCAAGCGAAAGATTCCAAAATTGACGGACGGTCATCTATCGCTTAAATTTACGATTATTGTTTTTAAAATTACCGAATTAAGAGGAAAGGGGACGGCCGTTTCTCCATACGTAGTCCCCATTCTCCTCTGGTAACTTTTATTTAATATAAACAAAATAAAAACAATTATAAACTAAAAATATAAATAAATATTGGATATGTAATGTCTTATTACATATCCAGCCACATTATAATATATTAGACTCTGGCGGTTAAAGGGTTAATATATCCAGAGAGGAAAATGAGGACTACGTTTGTATAAAAAGGCGATTTCGCGCGGGTACCTACTCCATTTTGCCCTAATAGTTACTTACCTACCGTATTTACGGAATAATCCTAACAAAACTACAAACTAATAAGTACCTATAGTTAGACCGTAAAAAGTCTGCAGCGATTTTGATAGCCCACGCAGTGCAAGTGTCATTTTAAACGTCAAACTTCTTTGAAATTATGACGTATAAATAACACTTCCACTGCGTGTGCTATCAAATCCGCTGCAGACTATTATTGGTGCTACTATATGGTCGTTGTCAATACCCGTAGAACATACGGGCCGATTCGAACATAAAGATACGTCAATTATTACGTCTAGATACGATATGGATTAAATTATGTAAGTGACGTTTCTTCAAACAAAAAAGGCACTTTTGACATTGATATATCTAATCCATATCGTATCTAAGGTCGCCTCCATAAACTCGCGAACTAAATTGACATGAGTTTGACAAATAAAATGATACCAGGAATAGCAAAGAAAAAATAGTCACGGGTATATGTCGATAAAATGATATCGATAAGTAAAATATTGCACTTACTACCCATGTCATAATTATAAAGGGGTCACAAACGATTTCGATTAATATGAATGTGACGAGAAAAGTGGTTAATTCGATTGTAAGATTGTGTCGTTACCAATCAAATCAGGAGGTGCGGATGAGAAACTGACAAATTTCAGTGTCATGTTAGTGTGCAACAACTTGCCGTTCTTTATTTCAAGAGCTCGGTTGTCGCCATAAATCTAAAATTGGTGATTTAATTTTATACATGTGGCCGGTAGATGAGATTGATCCATAATTATTTACACTTGGTCAAGCAGATCTTGTCAGTAGAAAAAGGCGGCAAATTTGAAAAATGAAGGCGCGAAGGGATAAATTCTCAAAGTAAATTTGAATTTCGCGCCTTTGTCTACTGACAAGATTTGCTTGACCATCTATAAATCTTGACCTAATTGTCAACTTAAACGTCCAGTTTAGGGACTGGTCTTCACAATCGAAGCCATAGGGATACCGAGGCGATTTAATTTTTGCGTCCACACCACTCGAATTAAATGAGAAATTAATCACATTATACGAAATATTTCCCCGTCTGGGCCGGCCTTTTTTGTATTTTGAGCCAAAATCACTTTTTCTATGTTATCACCTACAACTTAATTGTTACTCTAGCTGTAAGTTTTCCTAACAAATAAAACAAAATAAATATAATAAAATATTTATTTAATTGCAATATGTTTATTCAATATCCTTGTCTCTATTAGGTACTATAAAATTGCACAATTTTGGAAATACCGACATTCTCTAATTCAAACTTTATTGAAAATATCGATATGAACAACACTGGCCAAACTGTGGTATCATTTGTGCACATTGACCTGTCAATTTAGTTCGCGAGTTTCTGGAGGCAACTGTAGAGGCAATATTTGACGTATCTTAAAGTTCGAAACGGGCAGTCAGAGTTCACAAACCACAAATTATACAACAACAGGCGCTATTCCGTGACAGTAATTTGTCAGTGGCGGCGTCAACTTAAAGGACAAACTCGACGGTTTGCTTACATTAGCTTAATAACTGTTTTATTGTTGTTAGCGGTTACCTTTAGCAATGTTGTTTAATAGCTACGATATAATTAATAGCCCATGCTAAGTACTTAAGAACATAAGATGTTCTGTGTTAGAAACAGACTGCCGTATTCGAACTTCAAGATAAATTCACAAGAGACGACACATACTAGATCCATTCTAGATACGTTATAGTTTAGATATCAACTAGCTCTCTTTTGCAGCGCAATTCGGGCAACCAATGTCACTTTTACGTTAGATAGAGTAATATATCTATTAGATGTGAATTGGATCTCTAAGTCATATCCTATGGAAAGCGTTCAAAAGTATCTCCAGAATCGCGCAAATGTCTTATTTGACAGGTAAAATCTTAAACATATCGTTATCGTATCTTGGTGATGTCTAAAAGATATCTAATAGATATCTATTTCAAAATCCGAATCAGGCCGACAGATCCACGAAGGTTGCATAACCAGACATAGAAATCCGCGGGGCATTAAGACTTAAGACTTTATGTTTGTGCACTTATGGTACTAATTACAACCAAAATTTTGGCTGTTTTAAAACGATTAGGCAATTAAAAACTAACTTTTAACACGTTCGCGGACGCGGATTGCATAGCATTCGTTTTTGTACTCCTCCTGGTGACGCGCCTGCTATTGCATCCGTTATTCTTTTTAAATTTCTTCGTTGAAATGCTTATCAATCCGCTTAACCACAGTATAATATTATTCATCAACTTTTCCTCTACCAGTCACCAGAGTCAAATAATGCGTACTGCCATATTACATAGTTTTATCGAAGTTAAAAATTATCCTGTGACGTCTCCAAATTGGCCCCCCTTTCTGTGACGCGGATACTATAACATTCGTCTTTGTATGGCAGCTCCCTTAGTAGCCCGGCAGGTGCGTCTGGGAGTGGACACATGTAATTTGGGTCAATTTCGTGCGCGATAGCGATTTTGACGTATATTTATAAAATCGTAATTAATGTTTTTCCTACAATTTCTTTAAGTTTTTCATTGTGTTTTAATAAACAAACGTGTTTACTTGCTGTTAATTATACTACAGTAAAATTTTGATAACGATTAATGTGAAAAAGTGAGGCATGAATGTGTATACCTATTATTGAAATAATTACGTTACTAGTCATAGTTTTGGTCATATAATTGTGAATTATAGCCTGTTGGCGCTCGATGATCACCTCCCACAAGGTAAGCACCTTATGACACGCATTTGTGGTATCATTCTGTGTATATTTCATGCCTTGTATTTGGTGCAGATGCATCCGAAAAAGAATATAAAGTTGGGTGAATCATCGCTTGGCAGGAAAAGTAGTGGACGCTTTACGTCCAGAACTTAACGCGGCGGTGCGTTACAGGGAACTGAAAAAGTGTAATGCGGTACATATTGACACTTTTGAGAAGTAGTGTTGGCGTAAAATGCTGCGTATACCTTGGACAGCTAGAAGAACACACCTCTCATTTTAAGAGAGCTCAACATTGCAACTCGGCTCTCTACAACATGCTATGAGACCCATGACTGGGCCTTTAGATTAGAGCCGGTCTCCAACGCATAATTTGTAGGTAGTATCACATAATTTGAGGTCGAATGAACAGCGAACGTGCTTGGCATGGGGCATGTATGAGATGGACTCAATATTACAATGATAAGCAAAGAGGGAACAAAACAGAAGAAGAAAATTGTTTGAAGAGGTCAGCAAATGAGTCTTTAGAGCAAAAATCGCGCCCTTAGGAAGTCAGAAGTCTCAGCCATCAAGTCCATCGAGCACGATGTATGAATGCTATAACATGCGATGTGATATAAAATCCCATCTTGACTACGTCATGTGACAGACATGCTTATGCATCCGAATTGTATAGCATTTGTTGTCACATAGCGTATAAAAAATATACTTCATATTGACGCGGATTGCATAGCATTCGCCTTGCATAGCATTACGCGTCATATACAAACCTAAAAGATATATTTGTAGTGACAGGAATGCTATAACAGTCCCAATATTTCCATACAAAATTTAGGTGTCCAACTGGTGTGACTGAGCGTCCGCGAACGTGTTAACTATTTTGTTGTAATTACTAATTAGTACCATAAGTGCACAAACATAAAGTCTTAATTCACAATTTGCCCCGCGGATTCCTGTGTCTGCACATAACCTTAACTTTTACTAAAAAAGTTTTTGTCTCGTTAGGTTTCAGTCAAAAACGAAAAATTACGAATTTAAAAATACGTGAGCTATGATATTCGCTAGAAATATGCCAGTGCACGTCGGGCGAATTTCACCTTCCCGTACAAACGAAGTTTCGTTCTTATTTTAAACCTAGGTTTATAAAAGAAACGAATCAGATCAAAAACAAATTTTGAGTGAAAAACTTAAATTCGTTGTATTTTTTTTAATCTGGTATCTGAATCTACATAAATACAGAACTAGATATACTTTATCCTACTGTAAGTACAAAGTTTTAGAGCAACCTAGCTAGTCGTCTTAAAAGAGAAGGTAAGCAATCTTGACATATCTTTTAATTGATAACGCTGTTTAATAATCAGTAACTATTACTTACTCATGAAAGTAGAAATATATAAATGATCATAATTTTTTGTTACATATTTGCCGTGACTTATGTTTAAAACGAACTTTTTCAATTAAAAGACACATCAAGATTGTTTGCCTTTTCCTAATGCTAAAAAACACGAACTACGAGTATAGAGCTAGCCGGGGACCCTTATGGCGTCCCCTCGGCGAGGGACACGACGCCCGACGTGTCCCGGAACGGGCGCCGGATATTTCCCGGTTAACCGTCGCTATATCCGGTTACCCACTATTACTGCTAAAAACGCAACATAGAAGAAGTGTAGTATTTTATTTACATGCATAGAAGGAGCAAATATAATGCTGTGACTATTTTTAATCAAGCTGCGATGATACTGCGAGCGATAGGTACTTTTACTGCTGTGGCGCAACGACCCGAAGTGGATCTTGGCCTCCGACACCAAAGACCGCCATGCTACTCTGTCCAAAGCCGTTTCTGACCAATCGACGGCGCCGAGTTCGCTAAGGTCTCGTCTCTCCAACGGTACCTAGGGCGTCCAGACGGTCTTTGGCCATTTGATAGGTACTACATAAAAAAATCATTTGACCCTTAGGGCACACTTAGATATTATACGGCAAAAATGAGGTGATCCTAACAATAATTCTAAATGAATATTTTTATTTGAAGTTAAATTTACTTTCAAATTACTTTTAAATAGCTAAGTAAAGTCATCTTTATCTGAACCCTTTGCTCGAAACTTCATTAATTACGGTCAAGTGAAGTACATTTGAACTGTGAAATAAGTAAACAACTAATTTAATTAATTGAAACAAACTATGCAGACTGCAGCCCTATAAGTCAGGCCAGACTATTAGCAAAATGAAGTTTGCCAGTCTCAAACAAGAATCGAAGTCATCGATACAAATGGCGTGGTCAGGGGTTGGAATGAGAGGAGATAACTCGTTAGAAGATTGTTTTAATCAAAGGGGGAGAGGAGCAACTTGACAGTTATAAACCAAGAGATTAGGAGAGCGTGATTTAGGAAAAGCTTCGAGCAACACCGGCTTCCGACACGTCGGAAGGGAGGGGCCCTAGCGATATCTCACCGTACAAATCATTCTGCCATTTTTCGCGGGGGGAAGGTGCACACAGTCGCACTTCTCACACACTTACATACAAAATCCAATCAAAGGCCCTACCGCGAACCACGTTCGACGTGTTGCCTCTCTAAGGCACTTGTAAATTCATACGTAAGTGTGACAGGGAGGCAACATGTCGAACGTGGTTTGCGGTAGGCCCTCTGTAATGACGACACAAATACATAGAAAATGACACACGTCAAAGACAAATCTTGCAAACCTCGATCTCTTTTTGTGTACGGACGAGTGACTAGTGTCTCAACACGCACACTAACACATTTTCTTTGAAGTATGTCATTGTATTCTGAGAGATGAGAAGTCGGATTTGTCGCTCTACCGATCCGCAATTTGTACTGAGCGAGTAAAATCGATAAATCCAACAATTACTTGAGACTAAAATATAATAATTGTATTTAAATGTAATTAAACGTATGACATGTAAAAAAAAATATTACATGTGAAATGTAACACTTTCTTTTTGTAAATTTGATGTCCCCGACCTCTTTTTATAACAAAAAACCGAGCAAACAGGCATTTTTGTGCAGCAGTGTTCACGCGCGCGTCTGGACTCAGTCTAATGAAAAATCCAAGTGCAACTAGTTTTATTACCCGCGCTAGATTTTATTGACGCGCTAATCTTGTACCTCGGCAGAGGGGAAATAGTGCGAATGCCGCCTCCCTTCCGTGTTGCTCGAAGAGGAAAAGCCAATAAACGTGGCTTTTATTATAATTTGACAGCCGGTACCGACCGCTCAGACTTGTGAAGTGAGAATTTGAAAGTACATACTTAATTACAAGATAGTTGAGTGGAAAGTTACTAAAACGTGTAAGGAGGAAGGGGATTACAATACATCCATTCATCAATTTAGGTAATATTACCTAAAACTACTTGAGTAGGTTAGTACTAAAAAGGGTTGGTTGACTAAAATAGGTTTGAGCCCTAATTTTACTGCATTAACAAATAAAATACAATGCCTATTCGTGTAAGCCTCACGCTACTTAACTGGTAGAGATCCCTTATAGGGATAAGTTCGCCTTTGTACTTCCATTACTGTATTTTATTTTTGTAAACCTGTGTTGTGTACAATAAAGTAAACTTTCACTCTGTTGAAATAAGTATTACAAAAGATCATCAAAATCTATGTTGATAATATATTTACTAACAAGCTCCCGCTATTCATATTCAGTAGGTACTAGCGCTTCAGAAAATGATTATGAAGCAATCAACGTCTTTTTTAGGAAATAAATAAACCTCATTTCTTTTTTCACAACGCTCCTCAAACACGCAAATGTATTCCAAGAATCCTAGTGAGATTTATAAACCCAAAGGTTGTGAAGAAGATTAATGGGCAAATTTCAACTATTCTCGAGAAATTGAGATATAAACCGACAACCATTTGGGTCAAGAGGTCGCCCTCGTTAGGGATAGGTCGGAATACAGACCACCTCTCTTAGACTACGTTTTATGAAGCAATTGCGAAACCGCTGCGTCTCGAATACGCGTCAAAACCCTTCCGCTAAACCTAGCATCTTTTCTGTGAATAACAGTCAACATTTCGTCATAAAGCAGGATTTGAACTGCCTTTAAGTGTATAGCAAGAAAATAGACTTTCATCATCATCATCATCATATCAGCCAGAGGACGTCCACTGCTGGACATAGGCCTCCCCCAAAGAGTGCCACAATGACCGATCTTGCGCCACCCGCATTCAGCGGACTCCCGTGACCTTCACCAGGTCATCAGTCCACCTTGTTTAGACTTTAAACTTAATTTATTGTGATGTCTACAGGAATACTTAAGTACAAAATAGTGTACCTAATCAATTGCATCCTACAAAATTACATACTATAATATTTTATTTAAAGTTGAATAACTTGTAAACCTCTTAACTCCTTTGGAAGATATAAGAGTTTTGCGACTTTAGCCAATGAATATAATATGTGGTCGGCGTAATAAATATAACGTGACTATGCAATTATGACGATATGCTTCATCCAATTAGTAAGCGATCTCTTATTTGGAATGGTCGGATTCCAGCGTTATGGATCTTTCGGTTAGCGTAAAAAATCGGTAATTATCAGGGCGCTGCGTTGGCGCCCCAACTTTAACAATTAAGATGATTTAATGGACGGTTTACGTCTGTTATTAAATAGGTTACTCCGTTTCGATGAAGTTAACGAGACAGTAAAGGCCAAAATATATTTACGGAGTAAATAATATAAATACATATATCGGAAGATCATAAACACAATATTTGTTTTTATGACTTTGTATAGTACCTATATTATCTGTCTTCGGCGTTGGGCGTATATATGGATCATCGCGCATCTAAGTTAAGCACTTATATTAATCTATAGAAGAGATTATATAAAAGAAGCCAAGGAAAACAAATAAATTGACATCAATTAATAAACATATTAAAAAGAAGAAAAATAACTTATTCTTATATTCAGCACATATTATTCACAATTCAGCACATTACTAACAATCTATAATATAATTATCTGAAATTTCAATATATCATCCGAAACAAAGCGGAATACATTAAATTAAGTAGGTATATTTGATGTCCTTTTTACAAGAGTCAGTTCAGGGTCAAAAATACAATTATAGGTATACGCAGCAAAGGATTATTTTATATAGCCAGAGTTTTTTGTATTAAAACTAACCTATATGAAACAATATTTTTCAATGTCCAAAATAAATAGAAACCCACATAAAAGAGTAAAAAACTGTTCAACGTCATGTTTTGCAAAAAATAAAATCTGTAAACAATTTTGTACACAATAGAACCAAAATAGTTTGCACAGCTGACGCGAGGTAGGTACAGTCAAGGAATTTAAATTCCGACCCATTTCGTACTTTGTCACAGTGACAATCAATATGAAAGCCGCTAGAGACCTCATACGGTTGTCACTGTGACAAAGTACGAAATGGGTCGGAATTTAAATTCCTTGACTGTACTTACAACAGAATTCCCATATGATGTCACTGTACCGAAATAAACAAATTGTATCTTGAACAAATACTTCTGTACCATCAGAATTTCTCTTAACATTTTCACGAGCTAATATGTAAGTGAAGCGGAAATATGCGGTATCAATTTCACCTCATTAGAGAAAAGCTAAAGAATCTTGACGTCTTTTTATTGAAACACGGTTTAAATAAAATAGTAACTACCAATGGAAAATGAGCCTCAAGTAGGTATATACCGATGTTGGATTAAGATAAAATTTAAATGCAAAAGTTTAAAATTTTGATCTGTTCGCCCTAGCAGGGTCCATGCTGTACCTTATAATGTTATAAAATATGTAAACACCTTGTAATACCATGGTTGGCATTCAATAAATGATATGATATGATATACCTACCGTTATCGTAATAGATATATCTTCGAAAAATGTAATCAATTTTCTATTCTCACCAAATCATGTGCCAATCGTGCTTGCGTAGGTATTTAGTTACCAAATTGCCTAGGAAGACTATTAAAATGATCCACAATATACGATACATTATTTTACAAATGGACTTAACTATCCCGATATCTTATAAGTAAAAATACCGTAAGTACAGTCAACCAATTTGAATCCTAGGCCACTATAGCCTCGTAGACCCAAGGCAATTTTTATGCATCACTCATTAACCACTGTCGAAGAAGATTAAAAAAGTGAGTCATTATGTCCTAGGAATCAAATTGGTTGACTATACCTACATTAGTGTTAACAGGTATAGCTAGCATCAAAAGTAGCGGACTGTACAAATGAAGGGATGTTTACAAAAACAACATAACTGACTACACTGGTTGACACCTGAAAAGATTAACAATGTTCTTAAAAAAGTGTCAACCGCTCTAAGCAGTTATGTTGTTTTTGTAAACATCCCTTCAAATGTACAATTGTACACCAACATCATTTCATAATTTCAAACAAAACAAAATGCGGAATAGGTAGTACTGAAAAGTAGGTACCTCTTCGTGACAACGTTAGGTGGTTCTTCTTATCATTATCCAAAGCCCCGCGTGGAAGAATAAATTCCCCTTTTCACTGTTCTTACAATAAAATAGCTTGAATTTATGTCTGGTCTCTTGAGAATGTTTGAAGTTAATGGATTTTAAGGAAGACTTCCCCTGATTTAAGGCCTGTGCACACCGGCTTGCGTGTGCGTGACGTGCACGTGTGCGAGCGCTAAAATGTTGGACCCGCACACGCACACGTCACGCAAGCGGTGTGCCATCTTTCATAAGGATCTGTATACTACAACGCGCACGTGCACGTTACGCACACGCAGCCGGTGTGCACAGGCCTTTAATCCTTCGGCCTTGACGGTGATACCCGTAATTCACTTAAACCTTTTTAGATAGAGGTAGGTAGACCAGGCTAAGTTGTCAGCAATTTTGATAGCACAGACTGTACAAGTGTTATTTTTAAAGTCATAATTTCATAGAAGTTTAAAAGTTTACAAGGGAGGTTTTAGGTTTTGTTTCAGTTTCAGGTTTAGTTTTAGTTGTTTTATTTTATATGTAGCCATAACTCTAGTAACGTAGTTTTTGTATACTTATTCTTATTACATTGGCAGAACAACACATAAACTTTTGAAACAAAATTGGCATGATAATTTTATTATTGGTAAAATTTCTAAAGACGGTTTTAGTTCTAAAAGTTCTAAATATCTATTGTTATCCATCTAGGAAGCTTAATTCCAAACGGAGTAATGTCGAATCAACTTATGTAATATATTGATTCCACGATATTTCAATTTACCCTAGTAAGCAGAGTTGAAATTTCCATTAAAGTTAATTTTCTTTATTTGAGAGTTTTCTCCGTAATGGCACGAATATTAAGTATACAAGGACAAAATCAAGGAATGTGAATGACAGTAAGTAACAAAGAACAAAGTTTCTTCAAAGTTGTTGACTGAATACGTCATTAATATGTTAGAATTACTCACACAAATAGAGTTATTTATCCATTGTACAGTCAGCAGCAGAAGTTGCTAAGCGGGCGAGGTGTTCAAAATGATTTTGACGCGACTTCATTGTTATGAGAATAAGAGCGTGTCAATGTAATTTTGAACACCTCTCCCGCTTAGCAACTTTTGCTGCTGACTGTACTAGCTGTTTCCTATTTTTTTTTTATTATGAATGGGCTTACTCATGGCCACAGACTAGCCGAGGCGTAGACGTGGCCTACGATGGAGCGAGCTCGCCCAGAAGGTGCCTGTTCACTCTTGATTTAAAGGTTGCCGGGTCCTATATTTCCTTTCTACTTAGTATTGTTTGTTTTTGTGATTACCGATGCTAGTATTGTTAAAAATGGTCTGACTAGACGAAAACATGTGCATCGGGGCTCATACATGCCAATACCTACCACATACAAAAATAAATAATAAAAAAAGTTTTTCCGTTTCGTAGAAATTCAAAAAATAAGTTTTCTGCGATTATTTCTGAACTAGTTTTTGTCGAAAAACTGTTTTTTACACTAGGAGGGTAGAGTAGGGTATTTAGTCCATTGCCTTTACCCAATAGCCTGGTTCATTTTGGATTCCATAATCTCTTAATAGCCCTTACCCCGGCCTGTGTTGCTTCTGCGTGCGGCCGTGGCGTGGAGTTTTGGAGGCGTGGCTCACTCCGCGATTTCGTCGCTTTGCTACAGGTAGCTAAAAGTCCATCCGTTCGACCCCAAGTTTGGAGTTTGCCATAAGCCGCGCGTGGCGCTGTCGCCACTTAGCGGCCATATCTGTGCTGATCGTGACAGACGCGTTTTGTTAGAGAGTGAGTCTTCTGTACTTAATACTATTATTTATTCTGTGCCCATGCCACGGGCAATCAATTTAACAATTTGTTATGTTTAGGTAGGTACTATCAGACATCTTTAGACGACTTGGTACAAAAATCTACTGCTGTATTCGAACTTCAAGATATTCACAAGAGACGACACGTACTAGATCCATTCTAGATACGTTATAGTTTAGATATCAACTAGTTCTCTTTTGCAGCGCAATTCGGACAACCAATGTCACTTTACGTTAGATAGAGTAAGATATCTATTAGATGTGAATTGGATCTCTAAGTTATATCCTGTGGAAATCGTTCAAGAGTATCTCCAGAATCGCGCAAATGTCAGGTTAGATCTTAAACATATCATTATCGTATCTTGGTGATGTCTAAAAGATGTCTAATAGATGTCTATTTCAAAATCCGAATCGGGCCCCTAGTTAGATTTACATATTCAAACCTTATCATCCAACATTTTCACAAACAAGGTGATATGAACCGAATTCCTGTGGAGTTCTCGACAGATAATTTAATTCTGACGCAAACTTTTCATTCAATCAAGCCCGGCCGTCTGTATGTGGCATTTTAAGTAAATTACTACTACATTGTATGCGATGAATTGCATTGGACAATTTTCTGCGCCACTGGAGTTGATTGGATTGCTTACTAAAATATTACTAATTAGGATCTTTAATTACGAAAGAAAAACCGACGACATACGGACCGACGGATGGACGGACAGTCAGACGAACAACAAAGTGATCCATAAGGATTCCGTTTTTTTCTTTTTGAGGTACGGACCCCTAAAATATAACCGCTATCTTAGCATCACTAAAAAACTTGTGTGACGTCACAACTTATGTTCATTAGTTACTCCTCCAGCCCTAGTATATTGTTATCTATTTTATTACGTACTTTCTACTTAGTTAGTAATAATAAATATCCTTTACAGTACATATGGCCCTATTTTTCCGCACTAGTGCGTAAAATAGCACTTTTCGTGTGTATGTCAAAAGTTTAAAGGGCCATATGTACTGTAAAACGTTGTACGATACACGTGCGAATAGGTAATTCGCAACTCGTGTCGATTTAAAACACTCCCTTCGGTCGTGTTTTAATTTATCGCCACTCGTTTCGAATTTCCTCTTTTCCGCACTTGTATCGTAAATAACTATTAATGGGAGGTGTACAAATATACGTGTATATAGATAGCTACATGTGTTGTGTGTCCTACATGTGTAATGAGGTCGTTCGAAGGACGAAAACAATTTGCGATAATAAATCCTTGACATTCAGCTGTATTGGATATAAAACAAGGACTTTCGTAATATTGGTTCAAGATCAGAATAAACAAAAGCAGAGATAGAGGAGTCATTTGGACACTCTCAAACATTGATTACTTCTATGTTAGATGGAGCATATATAGACGAAATATACTCGCTACTTACTCGTATAGGCAATGAAAGCTAGCATTAAAGTTCTTTAAAAAATATCAATGAATGGTAAACCATTTTTGTAAATTGGTAGTCCATCTTATTACCCCCAAACCATGCAAATAAAATTGGTATGTAAAATTGCCAACACAAATGCAATTCTATTTGTGATAATAAATATCCAAAATATACCAACGGAGACGGAGAACATACTATGCGTTGAGCAACGGAGACGGCTATAGTTCCTTTTTTTTAGCATTAGAAAAAAGGTAAACAATCTTGATTTGTCTTTTAAGGTGAGGTATGCCCGGGGAAAATTTTCAGATTCTGTCAAATTACCCCATTTCACACACAAGCACTCGTCACGCACACTACCTCACTTTACCGGGACAGGTCAGTGACCCATCCTGTTTTTTTTAAGATGCAAATGAGAGTATTTTGAGTTTCGTCTTAACCACTAGTCTCCTTTGAGGAAGAGAAACTCTAAAAAAATTCCATTGAAAGAAGGAAGACAAAACAATATATTTTATCTTGTTCTCCTTGTCTGTTCATGTCACATGTGACGTACTTAAATGTAAATTAACTAAATAATCGAATTCATTAGATACTCGAACTAAATAAACCGAATAAATACAGAAGTCGTCAAATGAAAAACGTTATTTAGGTACTTCTCTAATCAATAGGGCTTTCGATAAGGCACAAATCAATTCAATGACAATTTCATTAAAATCATATCTGCATTCCGATGATGTTATTATTATATAACTTACCTTAGCTTAGCTTCAGTTTGTATATATTTAGTTATACTACCTAGCTACTAAGAAAAAATTGCATGCTTCTTCAAGTGAAATGTAGGGGAGAGCGGGGACAAAAGTAACTGCGGGTGGAAAGTAACTATTGCTCTGTAGGTTTATCTAATAGACAAAATACCACTCCGCTGCTATTAAGTGATAGACAGTGGTGCCCCCTTCACTCAGTCAGCGCATTCAGTCGAAACGGTCGCCACGTGCTATTAGGTTGTGTGAGAGGACGCAACGTGATTTTTCGAATCTAAAGTACGTTTTTTGACTTTTAGTTATTTGATGTTTATGTTGTATTAAAATTCATACATTTTCTGAATATTTGCATATCCTCTAGAGTGGCATTGTCTGGCTCCCAGGGTGTTCTGCCTTTTCGCAGAACTATTTTTGGCGGAATTTCATTTGCCAACCAACATTTCGCCGACGTTTCACTTTGACAACTAACGATTAGCAAATTTTTGTATGACAACGTTTCAATTGGTAGAATTATTGTAAAGCAGATTATTATAACGCCTCTAAACTTTTGGGAGACTTATCATTTGTCAAATCTTTCACTTGGTCGAACAACTATTGGACGAATAACGTTTCGTTGAAGCTACAGTTCGCTTTTCATACATTAGGCAAGTTACAAATAAGAAAAAGATACATACCAAACAATCAAAAATGGCCGAGTTGTTCGACTTTTTATAATGTATATTTTAATATTTGAAGCCAGTGGCAGTGAGCGAGCGAAGCGAGCGAGCAAGACCTTCCGGGGCAGAGCCGACTTGGATATGGTTAGGTTAGAAGACTAAGGCGGGAGCTTTGCTCCCGCCTTAGTCTTCGAGGTTATTTTTTTTTCAACAACCTAAAAAACGTAATTACACAGCAACTTTCGGGTCAAATATCCCAACTTTCGTGTCAAATATCTTGGCCGTTTTTGATTTTAGAGAAAAGTTATTCCTACAAAACGGCCCCCCTTTGGCACAGTCTGACCAAATGAAACGATTTGTAGACAATAAACAACTAAGTGTAAATTATGCCAACTAAAACATTCTACGACATGAAAGTTGGCATTTTGAAAATTGGCATTATAAAACACAGACCAAACGTTTAGTTGGCAACTGTGCGGTTGGCAAATAAAAAAAAACCATTTGATAAATTGGGAAATGAAAATTCGGCGAAATAAAATTCCGCCAAACGTGAGTTGGGAAGTGATAATCGGCCATACCATTTTCGGCGATAAATAAGAGAACCGGCTCCCAGTCTCTATGGTGGCGGGGAGCCGGGAGACGGACAGTCATAACAAGCCGTTGAATGGCGGCGCCTCAGATTTAACGGTGGCTTGAGGTTGAGTGGCGCGGCCAATTTAGAAAAATATACGTCTAGTGGCGTGGCCTCCATGGGTGGTCATCGCGAATTTGGCGTGTGTTAGAAATATGACCATTTCTTTAAAAATATATATGAATGATATTAATTATGTATCATTGAATTCAGCATAAAATGGCTTATTTGATTGTACAGTCAGCAGCAGAAGTCGCTATACACTCCAGGTGCTCAAAGAGAGGTAAACGTTTAAACTGTCAAAAAGTTGTTGACTGTCATGGTAGCATTTACTTGTGAGCGCTCAACATGTCACAAATATCTTAACAGTCGCTATTCACTAATTTCTACACTTACAACAAATCACTGATACCATAGCTGTCAAAAAACCATTGGTATCTAAGCGGTCAACGTGTCAAATATATCTGAACAATATGGAAAAATAGACGTTTAAAGCATACATGTATGGTCGTATATTGAATGAATAATAGCTATGCTAATTTCAGGTAAAGCGTTTTGACAATCATCGAAAGCAGTACAGTCTTGTCATCACATACATCTATCTCACGTTTTGCCCTTGAACCATTGACAGAGGCCTGTCAGTCAGCTTACTGCAAACTATTTCTTTTATTTAATAGAGTCATCAAAACGAATGAGTGGCACATAGCGAAAGCTAACTGAAGCCGAATTTAGAACCAATTGTCAAAGCACGGTGTGGTCTTGTTACTAAGGCGTTTGCTTTTCAAAGCAGAGACCGCGGGTTCAAATCTCAGTCGGATGCACCTAGAGAATACAGCTTTTTTTTGGGTTTCATTTCTATTATTACTTAATTTGTGGTTTTATATTAATTTCGCATACGTTTATATGTTTTTGAAGATATGTCACACGTAGAGTATGTACGACTTTTTAACAGGACGTTGTAGGTTTGAACCCGCAGTAAGCGTTCCTTAGATTACTCCTGTGCGGAATGCCATTTGATGTTTACTGCTAGTTTATACTGGTTATAGGTACTAACAATAAGTTCAAAGATATACAGTATGTTCATACATACTGTATATCTTTGAACTTATTGTTAGTACGAACGTTAGTTTGAACGAAAGGCCAAGAAAGAGACCCATTAATGTTTAGGTCATACTGAAGAACTTTTACTATGAGACCAACCCCGAAAACGCGGAAAAATACTTGGAAGTTTCATACATTTTGCTGGTCTGATGTTGAAATTTTCTATGGGAGAGTAATTTTTTTCCGGGGTTTCGTGGTTGGTCCCATAGTAAAAGTTGCTCAGTATGACCTAAACATTAATGGGTCTCTTTCTTGGCCTTTTGTTCTGATACATACTGTATATAACTCCGTATACTCTATCCTCTCTGCTAAGTTGTAAAAACAAAATTCGTCATTCCTATGGTCAACAGTTAGCATATTACGTAGGTGTATATGCATGGCAGTGATGGTTCAACGGCTAGCCTCTATTACAAAGCCATAAGGTTTACATGTCAGATTGGGACAGAGAACGTGTTAAGTTTCAATTCTATTATTTTCTCCTTCGTTCTTTGATCGATTCGGAGCATCGTATTTTAGTACTATATACTATATTTTAGTACAATAAGCGGGCTAAATGAATATATTAACATATAATATGCTCTACGACTTGGAAGAACGGCCGCCTATGACAGTTAAAATAAAAAACCTATCATTCTCGTAAAACCTACTTATTTATTGTCTAAGTTTGACACTTGACGATAAAATACTTCTTTAAGAAAGGAGGTGTAAATTCGTAGCTGCTACAGTATTTTAAAAAAAGTTAAACAGATAAAATGTTGATGCTTAGTTACCATTGAAATAACAACTGCTTAGCAACTGGTGGCACCCTGGCTGCTGACGTACGTGATTGGCAGTGCGTGTTGGTATTAATGACAGCAGCTTGAATTTGAGTGCTTAGTTACGACTGAGTTTCTAACCGTTACTGTAATTGTGATTAAATAAGGGTGTATGTGTTAAGGAAAAACTCAGAAGTTAAGATATATGTGACGAACTAAAAGCCTATGCTAAAATGACAACTTAGATGTCCTTATTTTTGTGACGATTGAAGTGTATATGTTTTCTTGGACACCTTGCCCGCTCAGGTATATCTGATGCTGACTGTATACCAATGAATTTCATTATATTTATGTGAATTATGCTGGACTTGATCAAATCTCATAATACCAATTTTTTTTTCTTTCGTGTATAAAAATACGTATAATTAGGAAATAAAACAATTGATTGTAGAAAAAGCAGCCTTTATGACAAAACATTATATTTAACACGATTCACACAGTTTATTTCACTTTTTATCACTGCGTATTCCATTTGTATACCTTTATAAGGACAATGTTTTTAGCAAATAAATTTCTGGTTTCTAAATGTTCGCGGCTCGAGAGTCGGGTTCCGTAACTCAAAAAGAAAAAACGGAACCCTTATAGGATCACTCGTGCGTCTGTCTATCCGTTTGTCACAGCCAATTTGCTCCAAAACTACTGGACCAATTAAGTTGAAATTTGGTATACATATGGAAGTCTGCTACCCAAAGACGGACATGTAATATAAACAAATGAATTTTAAGTATAGGCGGCTATTTTAAGGGGAATATGAGTAAATTAGAAAACCAAGTTTTGCAAACCATATCGTGTTACATAATAAAAGGGCTTATTTTGAGGATCTATATATTTTTTTATAATTTTATATGAAACAGTTTAAAAGTTATTTAAGAAAATAGGCAAAAAATGACCGTCCCCCCCTCCCTCTTATCTCCGATAAAATTGGGTCTAAAATTTTGAAAAAAAAATACACAACCTTCTACCTCTAGATGACAGGAAAACCTATTAGAAATCTAGAGTCCAGCGTGAGTCGGACTTAAGAAAAAAAACGCGGTTGGGCTGTTTTAGGGACACAGCCGCAATTGTTTACGTGAAACTGAAACGTGGTGCGAACAGCTAGTGCGAAGGTCGATGGCCAAGCTCTGCGTTGGGCCGAAGGCCTGAAGCATCCGAGAGCTAGGTGCACCTCCACGCAAGGTCGAAGCATGAGCTTTAGGAGGTTAGTGCTCAAACAGAACAAATAATTGGTTTAAGTACGAGTAGCTAAGTGAGAAGGCTGAACTGCCGTATATCGCGACCATCGGATTTCGCAAATTGCGGGGATTTTTCTATTACACCAATGAAACCGTAGGTAATTAGAGTGACAGAGAGAAATGCCAGCAATTTGCGAACTTCGAGCTTCGATTTCCGCGGTTATAGCCCTGTTATCTTGAATTAACAGAGATACGCCTAAAAATGAAAAAAAATGTAGGCACTATGCTTAACATAATACTTGAACAAAAAAAAATGGGTAACTAACTATCCTAAGATAGCCAGCTGTGTGTAGACAAATTGAATAAACAGTTGAATGTACTTAAGAACTTCGCTTTGCTCGCTCGTTCAAAAATGTGTGCAGTACGGAACCCTTGGGTCGTGAGTTCGACTCGCACTTGACCGGTTTTTATTTTGATTTGATATGTCATATTATATTAAATTACAGCCCACTGTGTCTTGTTACTTTTGACCCACAACGTGTTACTTTCTGCACGCCAACGGGGTCATTAGTAACAAAAGACGATTTTTTTAAAACAAAATACACAATTATAATGTTAGTCAAGACGTTAATGTACAGAACATGCACTGACGTTATATACGAGTATGACTACATTAAACTCATCAAAATAATAATGGTTAACCAGAAACTAAGGTCAAAGTACATAGTGTTACGTTTCTCCCCGCTCTACCCTACGCATCCAAAATTACTGTCCACCTATGTTCATCACTATATTTTTTGCAAATAAATATATCGTTATCTTTATCAATAAATAAAGTCCTGGCAGGGAGGAAATTTCATTTTGGCGGATTCTTTCTCTCTGCATCTGACTGTACCTACAGCTATTACGGCATTTTTTTGGTAAACTTACGGTTATATGTTCAGACTCTGAATCTCTATAGTTAATATTTAAGATATATGGACATATGGGTATCGGCATATTTAAGATATATGGTCCTTGAACTACGTCCAAAGAGAGGTATGGGAATGGGAACTGAGAATGACATCTCGCTTTGTGTGGTAGGGCACAGCACAGCGGATGTCATTCCAGATCTAGCCTCGTAAGTCCCCGCGTACTTGTACAAGTACAAATTAAGGATAGCACTTCAGGCCTGACATTTTATCTACATAGATGGCGTAACTGCCTAATGTACTTACTCAAGTACAAATTTTTCATTCTCCATTTACCGGGTAGTTTTTTTACAACTGCAATACTGACACGGTCCTTCTCATTCTATATTCTATGGTCAATTTCGCCATGTTAGACAGGTAACGTCAACTGTCAGTGTCAGTGTCACTTTTTCGCAAAATGGCCACACAGTCAGGTCGCTGGCCAGCACGAGGTAAGATAATCGGTTTATATTCAAGTAATCACTTGTTTTTTCTGTTGTCATACGAATGTATTAGTATATTTAAATTATAAATATTGCAAAATAAACAATATTTCAAGGAAACCTGTATAATTAAGGAGGTTTGTGATTGGTCAAAATAATTTGTACTTACGGTAGTACGTTCGGGCTAACTTACAAGTATTTCTTTTTCTTATTCTAACGTTTGATGAAAAGCAAATATCACAACTTCTCAATAACTATGACTTCAAGGACTCGGATAATGAAGTTATGTTTATATTTGAACCCGACCAAGAATCAAATAGGGACTTTTCTTCGTTTTCGGAATATGAAGATGGAGAAATAGAAGTTGCAGTACGCGGACCTGTATCTAATCATCGATTTCAAAGTGCTTGTGGTCAATTAGGTAGACGTAGCCGTGGTAGAAGCACAAGTGCACAAAGGCGCGACGTGGGCAACGTGCAAAGGATAGGTTTTGAACACCCAAATCCAACCTCCGTGGGTGTAGTATGATATTGAAATAATGAAAAGAGTTTTTTTTATAATAAGAAGAGGTGTTGTGATAGTTATGTTGTAATATAGTAAAATTTGTACTTTAGTGAAGTTAAGAGAAAATATATGTGTTAATTTTAATATTAAATAAATTCTTTAACTTTTATTACTATACTGTGTAACAACCCAATGTACTCACACAAGTACAAAATATTTTCAATAATTTTCTTCTTAAAGAGGTGCTATACGTAATAAGCATACCATAAAAAATACCGAAAATAAAACCTCACTTCAAAACATCTCTAAAATCGACATCTTTTTGTTTCGGTCTGAAGCACTATTCTTGATTTGTACTTGGTATAGTACAGCCGGCAGATATGACTACTGCTGTCGGAAAAACACAGGACTTACGAGGCTAGAGCAGAGCTCAACCTTACAGAAATCTGCAGCCAAATAACACTAGCACTAGACCCTACTCATAGTGTCCTTCCTGCCGGTGAGTATGGTTGCCAGTTATCAACGAGGGGTGCGGAGTGTTAGACTCGGCAACGCGCATGGAGTTGCAGGCATCCAAAGGCTACGAAGATTGCTTATCATCAGACGGGCCGTATGCTTGTTTGTCATCGACGAGGTATAAAATTAAATATGCACAGAATATCATTGAACGAAAACTTTGTTTTATTTTATAGTAAATTAGTATAACACTCGATACATAGGCAATCACAAACCAGGCACCGCAGTGGTTTTGGGCTGTAAGCCTCGTAGGCCAGTATGTATAATGTATATCTCGGCCTCACAAGCCGCAAAAACTCGCTGAGGCTAGACCATAGCCGTTTATTTATTCTTGATTTCATGAAGGTTTGCAGAACAGCACGTAACCGCATTATACATCTATCTTAGACGGACCTCACAGCAACAAAATAGGTGTACCACTGCACGATTTTCAAGTAGTACACGAAATATTTACATAATGTTGCGTATTAATAGGTAATATTTGAAGATCAAAAGTTCTCTAACATAAATACAAGATCACAACATTGTCATCACAGTTCATTGACGTTGACGTACAAAAGTACGTCAAATAGGTATGCAATATTAATACCAGGATAATGAAAATTAATTCCAATCAATAAGTATGAGTCTTCAAACTTTTTTCATTCTAAGCCGGGTTTCAAGGAGCAAATTACTTAAATGATATTGGAATCGTATTGTTTTAAGATAGTTTACTGCGTTTTTCAACCATTATGCCCCAACAAATCAAATCTAAGATGAGACTCGAGCTCCATGTGATGATAATTATTTACCCTGTTTTTTTAAATACTATTTGTCTACTGGTATACTTTTTCGTATATGTATATGACTTAATGTCGAAATAAATGCGAAAACCAACTGTCATTCTAATTAAATTCGCGATACGTGTGCTTTGATCCGAGCCCAGCGGGCATCTGATCAAAGAAGTTGCGTGCACGGAACCGCTGATATCATATTTTCGAACTTATTTAGTGAATGTGAAATTAAAAAAAAAAGTAATCCTGGTAGTCGTTCAAGCATACAATTGCGCGTACATAGAAGCAGTTTTCATATTTCTATCTTTTGTGCACAAATTGTTACGAATCTTTAAAGTCCGTTTTAGACCTATGTTCGTGATCGTTTTCTATCGAGCAAAAGTCAAAAACTTAGGATTCTAATCCCTCCACTCACTAGAAAAAGCCCTCAAGTTTGCTAATTGAATGTATGGCAGCCGTATTGTGATCCAAAAAAGAGCTACGGCTTTTAAAAAACTCCGTTTTCTGAACTCACTGCACCTTAATTGAAAAACACATTTTAAAAATAAGTTACGGCAAATATGTAACAATTATGAATCTAATCATAAGTAACAGTTACTGATTTTTTAAAAGCATTTGCAATTAAAAGACATGTCAAGATCGCTTATCTTCTTTCAAGTTCTTTCTAATGCTAAAAAACACGAACTATAGATGATAATAATAAATTGAAATATAGCGGGACACGCTGTGTTCGAGTAAAAAATATTAACAAGTACCTACAAAGTCCTCAGTTTAGCTCAAACTTGGCTGTTATGTACTATAAGTGGTACTACGGCTTATAGCTCTTTAAATATTTGAAGAGCCTGTATGGAAGCAGGAATGATTATATAATACTTCATAAAGCAGAATCTATATGACTAAATCTGCGCCATATTGTCTCCGCTCCAGAGTGTTTTTGCTCTCCAGTAACTCACGTAAATTTTACGTAACTGTTTACGGGGAACTGAAACAAAGAACAGCGTAATTTGTCTGTTTTGAACGACAACAACCAAAATAAGAAGGAGCCCGTTTTTTGGGCTTACAATGATATTAATGGCGCTTCTGCAGCTCAATATTAGTGCGTAACTCACGCACAAGCCCCGAGGGCCATCTTGCCCTGTCTCCCATACTAAAATATTGCATTACTACGCGAACTAGGTACAGACATCACACGGGATTGTTATGCCATTTAGGGTTCTTGTGTCTGATCCGATTCTGATTCTGATATGTGTTTCATAAACCCATACTCATATTGTTCCTTTCATTATGTAGCAGTCACATTTCGTCGGGTGACAAGCAAAAGTCACTAACTAGGTAACACTATTTAAAATTATTGGACAATAAACCGTGTTACAAGTGCATTGTTACTTTAATTTTTTGATAGTACTAAGTGACTTTTGCTTGTCACCCGACGATTATAAATTACTATCTATTGTATCAAGGAAATTTTATTAACAGTCTGTTTCTAGGGTGATTCAGGAGACGTGAGCAGGACTAACACTGCGCATTTCGTAAATTATAAGCAACTGTTTCGTATCAGTATTAGTGACGTTAACGTTAATTTTCTAGTCGTGTTGAAAAAAAAAGTTATTAATTTATTTACGACATGCATGGTCACCCTACAATTAGAATACTAAACTACCGATATTCTGTGTCAAATTGAATGTCATCACGGTCTGGTTACTTTTGAAAACTCGTATCTTACTCAAGTTTGACAGTTTGTTTTCTTCGTAATCATAATGCTGTCATCCGTTAAAGAGGTTTTATGTTTATTAATTGGGTCTTGTAGGGTGCCCATGATTATAGAGAATTAAATTTGCCCTCGCCAAAAAGTTAAAAATTAGGAAAAACTGTGGTTGTTTCACCTAAATACGAAGGTGATCGATCAATTATCAGTTACTGAGTGTGCAGGATTAGTCCTGCTCACGTCTCATGAATCACCCTGTATATTACTCATTATACCTACAATAATATAATAATGAAATGTAATTATGTAATAATATGTTTTATGGATGAATATTGTGATTACTTATTCTGTCCTAACTACCTACCCAAAATTAATAAATTAATGGGTGTATGTGCGCATGGTGAGTGGAATCATAAGTTTATTTCTGTAGCTTACTTATCCTTGTTTATTTTCCTTGAGATTAAATCAATAAATGTCAAGGATAACATCGGAAAGTATTAACAATACATGACCTCATTTCGAATTGTGTTAGTTTACCTTAATTTTAAAAATAATTGTCACACACACACACACACACACACACACACACACTCACACACACACAAACACACACAAACACACACACATATACACATACACACACACACACACACACACACACACACACACACACACACACACACACACACACACACACACACACACACACACACACACACACTCACACACACGCACACACACACCTGATATGACAGTCTGATGTAGTAGAAACTGTACAGAACTCCTGTGATATTGCTGGGGGCTATTCTGTTTTCATGTTATGTGCTTTATTTTCAAGTTCAGGCGAGGCATGACTCCTTCCGCCCGCGCACTTCATACCGCCTCCGCTGTCACGTACGAATTTGTCAAGCTGTAAATCTTGAAGTAGTAAAAAATACCAAAACGTAAAATGAGGTTGCCAGAGAGGAGAGCATGACACGAAAAATAGTGGAATGGCCTCGCTCGAAGTTGAACAACATTACAGTTATTTAATGTAGAGGGCGTGTCACTGCCGGATGCGCCCTCGGGATAAATACACACACTAAAAGCTGCCTCTTCAGGGGAAGCATTCCAAGGGCAAGTTTGCGAGTTACAAGCTCAGGGCAACCAGTATAAAGGCCAGGCCACACCGGATGTGTGTGCCTCGACGTGCACGTGCACGTGCGCGTCCCGCTGCGTTTTAGAATACGAGTTCTCATAAGAGATGACACACATGCGTGACGTGCTGCGTGCACGCCTGCACGCAGCGGAGCGGCAACGTCGCTTCGTTGCGTGCAGTGATGATGTTGTGTTTAAAGGCATTCCCTATGAGAGGGCACACCGAACAGGTTCGGATACGCACAGCTCGGTGCTGCATAGGTGCTGTGCGTGCACGCGCAGCTCACTTGTATTTATTTACAACTCGGCCGGTGCGCGTGTTGATTTTTAATATGGATTCAGTGATAAAAGAAAAACTAATTAATATCGTTTGTCAATACGAATGTAAGTATATTTACAACATATTACATAAATAAATAAATATTACAAAAATAGGTACGTCATATAAAAATTTACTGTGGCCCATGGAAGTGATAGGTACTTAACAAGGTTGGTGTATTGTGAACTGTACGAATATGATGGTCGTATTTGTCTACGTGACAGCGTGATAAAACGGTGTCCGTCTCTTTCTATCCCGCAGACAGTGACAGTTGTTTTATCACGTGGATAAATGTGGATTAAAGCGATCCATAATAGACTTGCTATTGTGTGGTTGCCACCGCTACGATTATATCTATCAATTTCCTTGATAGAACGTGTAAATGTTCGCCGTCGCATTACTGCCGCGATTACAACGTTTAATTCATTATTTTATCAAGAAACACACTTTAAAGTGGCCTAAAATCGCCATATTAGCTTGCTAAACAAGTCAAATTTACCCTCTGTTTCAATTTCAGTAGGCAAGCAGGTGCACCGACATTTTCCATTCAACATAGCAACAAAAATGGCAGAGCATTTTCATTCCAAATTGGAAAACCCGTGCAAGGAAAACATTACCTAGTTCCTGGTGTTATGTATTCCCATGCTTTTGTTGAGTCGAGCTGTCGCCATACCGATGTAACATGAACTCAAGTTGTGTCCACAACTTTGTGTATTCGGAGACCCTACTTAGAATTTGTATACGCCTGTTTAGATTATACCTACCGTAAAATCAACAAACTTTAAGCTCTTAAATATCCAAAAGCTCTTAAATATATTGTGATCCAAAATTAACTCGAATAACTTTGTTTAGATCATGCGACCCTTTTCCATTGTAACATTTATTGTGAATATTATACCATGGTTTGCAATAAAGCATACTATTATACTATACTATACTATACGAGTAATTGGTTGGTAACAATATCTAATAAATTGAGCATACAGGACCCCTATTCGACAAGCGACGTTTGACGTATCGTGTTGATCTCCCGTTGATGTGGGAAAAATCATAAGTTCTCGAATACGTACAATGTCAAAATTTGACATTAACAATCCACAGTTAGGGTGACAAGCAAACCAAACCGAACCACCCTTAGTTTAGAGTTGAGTTTTGGTTGTACCAAATGATATTATCCACCGTTGATGGAATCAACAGATCAACACTCAGTATGCAATAAAATCAACTGTTGATTTGACGTGGATGCGAAATCTGACAGTTGTACATGTCGAATTTGGCCCCAGGACGACGAATACTGCAGTGATTAGAAAAGTTACCAATTGTTTTTAAAAGTAATAATTTCTGAAATAATAATTCCCCCTATT
Organism: Cydia fagiglandana; assembly: GCF_963556715.1. Classification (NCBI taxonomy): domain Eukaryota; kingdom Metazoa; phylum Arthropoda; class Insecta; order Lepidoptera; family Tortricidae; genus Cydia; species Cydia fagiglandana. Next base: position 6,000,243 of record NC_085943.1, read on the forward strand.
AATAAAGCTGTCCTGATAGTTCTCCTATCAAAGTTAACTAAGTTTTAAGAACAACAAAGATTTGTTTGCTACGAGTATGTCCGATTTAATTGAAGAAAACGATCAAGTTACTTCCAGATTAATAATAATAATCTCCTAGCCGTTTTCGGCTACAGCGACTGCTATGCTACAGCTGAGAGCGTCGCTGGTGCGCTCTCATGTGACTGACGTAGCCAATCCTTGCAGCAAATGTGCGGCCACATTCGCTGCATGTCAGCACCCCTCCGACGTAATTGTAATCAGTGGAGGCTGGTTCCAGATTACGTTCACATTTATAAACTTTACAAAACAATACATTGTCACAAAATTCACAAATATGAAACAAAAACGGATTATTTTTTTATATGTTTATAGCGGCATGTAGCTTATTTATTTATTGAAATTCTTGCACAAAAGAACCGAAGTGATGAAGGTGATGTGTTACGGCCTAAAGGTGGTATTCCACCAGTCAAATTTCTTTGTCCAATGTTAGTGCGTCTCACTTTCTCATTAAGCAAAATGTGAGATGCAACACACATTAGACAAAGAAATTGGATAGGTGGAATACCCCCTAAGCCGACTCACCCGTCAGGAGACAATTGAAATAACAACTCTGCATGTGCATACAGTGAGCAAAATATATTTCGAAGCCGGAAACCTAAAAGCATAAATAATGCGTTATCAGCCTTGAGATAAGGCTCATTTTCTAATGATACAAATAAATTGTCACATGTAATAGCTACATTTTGCTATAACTATATGCAAACAATACCTTTGCAACTACGATAGCCTGTTTCGAAGTTCTTTTGTGTCCAATTATTATTAGGTTCGGGGCTGAGCGTATTAAGGATGACTCACGCTAGACCAGGCCGGGGCCGGGCCGGAGCTTCCGACGCTTCGTATTCTATGGGAAGCACCACGTGATCACCGATCAGCCGTCATTGAAAATGACATGTCAGACGCCCCGGCCCGGTCTAGATATTTAGTGTGGCAGCAGAAAGTAGGGAGCCATATCAGCAGCAACTTCTGGTGGATTGTTCTTCTTTGCGCGTTTTCGGGCAAGGTCATGGAACCATGCGTTGTCGTGGATTTCGCGCCCTTTCGCGATATGGTATAATTTTACAGAGTATAGATATTTAATAAAAATAATAATGTGACGCTGGTCTCGATTTCACATAAGTTGTGTTCCCTAAAATCGTTTACCAACGTTGCCAAAACGTTCTTATTCTGAAGCATTGTGGTTACCAAAAGCGAAAACTCTTTCAATATTCTAATGTTGGCAATAAAAGAATCTTATTAGCATTGGAAACGGTCGGTCAGAGCGGCTCGAGACTGCATCACATACATAAATGCTAAGTAACTAGGGGTCTTATTCTCGACACTTACAGAATACGTGCTAATCGAAGGGTCGGAGCGCCAGTTTTTGACCAATAAATTAAAGACTAGGTACATGATAGGGTCGAGCTCACGGAGATCTGCCTCCACTCTATCTGCCCAACGGTATTTAGGACGACCAACAGAACGGTGCCCAGTTGGTCGATATCACCATGCCTGTCACGTTCTAAGAAGTATGTTAGTGCGAAAGGGACGCGCATAGTGATAGTCGATAAAAATGGAACCGTGCTGCGCCCGCTGAACCTGTTACATTTGCTTATCATTTGGTGAGCTGCATGGAATATCTACCAAGCCGCGGTATAAAATTGCGTTCTCAGCCATATAATGTGACCCATTTTCATTGCTATTACAAATCTCAAGATCAAGTTTCACTGGTGCTTAAAGTTTAACGCCCGTGCTCATACAACTAAACAGAACACAGTCCCGGTACCAAGACTCGTCATGAATACCTTATTTGCCTGAAAAAACGTGTGAAGCAAACGCCGTTATCTTTTGTGGGTTCCGTTAATATTGCCTACAGGATTAACGCGGTATATAAAACTAAATATGGAGAGGTAAACAATGGAGCAATAACAGCTGTGTTTTTATGCGTACATTTTTAATGTCTTGTTTGTTTATAAAAAAAAACCACAAATAAGTAAACTAATACAGATGACGTTGAATTTAAACTGTTGTGAGACATACTAACATTGAATAATTTTACGGTTTAGACTCACTTGTTTTTAGTCAAAAACAACTCTAAAAACAAGTGAGTCTAAACCGTAAAATTATTCAATACAGATGACGCTTTTTACTAGTTATGTATTATTATATCCTAAGGTGACAGTCCATTATCAACGATAGCTGCAATAGGTAATGTTCATTTTACTATGGAAATTGACAATAACAGCGACGCGTTCAGTACCAGTCGTGCAGCTGCGGTCAGAAATGGAATGTTACCTTACTCACAAAGTGGTACCTTTTGAACGAGAATGTCACATATCAGCAAAATCCCGCTATAGTAAATATTGAACGTATTTTTGGCCATCCTGTAGATATTAATACAACTAATGAATGGTTTTGTCACCGAACCTTTCAAAGGTCTGCCCTGATTGTGAATGTAATTAATAAAGACGAAGTCGGAATGGAACCCTTACAAATCGCATTTTGACCTGCTGACCTAAAACCCTGTGCACGCCACAGCTGCTAATGAATCAGAAATTCGCTTAAATTAGCCTGCTTATCTGCATTTTATACTATTAAACTAAGAGTTCTGTAGAGTTTGAATAACTGGTGAAACTGCATTGTTATTATAGGTAGGTAAGTACCTAATTATGTATCATCATCATCATCATCATTCTAGCCTTCAGTCGCCCACTGCTGAGCATAGGGATATAACTAGACCTCCGCCGCACCGCCGCACTCCTACCTACATTCAATTACTATCTTACTAGGAATATGATTATAATACGTATTATACGGCATATAACTATATCCCTAGGGATATAGCTATACCTCCGCCGCACCGCCGCACTCCTAGTTACCTACAATTATTTCACTATACTTAATCCAGCTAGAGGTAAGTACTTTCACCGACATTTAAATTCATATTATAATATTTTACACCAAACTATGATTACGGAATGATGCATGTATGATAAAATTAAGGAAATAAAGAGGCTTTTTTATTTTTATTTTATTTTAATCCAGTAATATAACTATATCACTAAACTAAAGACGTATTATAGTTATATTCCTAGTAAGATAGTAATGAATCGCTTTCATATAACTAGTTATGTTACGACATATAATTATATCCCTAGGGTTATAACTATATAACGGCTTTATCTATCGTATTGCGACATATGCATGCAAACAGCTCAATCAGAAACCGGGAAGTGGATCAAATTTAATTTGCAAGATTTGATTACTGACAGACAGACAGACAACGGTCAGGTGAAACTAAATAAAAGCTTGTAAAATAGACAAAAACTGTAGAAACAATCTATAATTTTTAACGGCCTCCTATAGTGAACCTCGGTAGTGACCCTGCCTAACGAAGCAGGAGGTTCCGGTCCCGGGTTCAAACCCTGGGCATTTTTTTGTGAGATCATCGCAGATATTTGTTCTCATGTATCATTTACACTCAGAACAATCGGCTCTTTTGATGTTAATAAGAGAGAAAAATATTCCCTTTAATTACATACAATTTTTGATGGTCCCTTTTGTTACGGCCATAGAAAGTATTGAAAACGTAGGTAACCAAATGGACCCATTTAATAAATTGAAGACATCTTTTTAGGGTTCCGTACCCAAAGGGTAAAACGGGACCCTATTACTAAAGGGGCCCACTGATTAACAGTCCGCCGGACGGTATCGGCCTGTCAGTTAGAACAAAAGTTTGACAGTTTCGAACAACTGACAGGCCGATACCGTCCGGCGGACTGTTAATCAGTGGGCCCCTTAAGACTTCGCTGTCCGTCCGTCCGTCCGTCCGTCCGTCCGTCCGTCCGTCTGTCACCAGGCTGTATCTCACGAACCGTGATAGCTAGACAGTTGAAATTTTCACAGATGATGTATTTCTGTTGCCGCTATAACAACAAATACTAAAAACAGAATAAAATAAAGATTTAAATGGGGCTCCCATACAACAAACGTGATTTTTGACCAAAGTTAAGCAACGTCGGGAGTGGTCAGTACTTGGATGGGTGACCGTTTTTTTTTTGCGTTTTTATATTTTTTTTTGCATTATGGTACGGAACCCTTCGTGCGCGAGTCCGACTCGCACTTGCCCGATTTTTTTTTTCTCGATACGTATGGAAAGAGCTCCTAATTTGATACGAAAAATTTCAATTCTAGCACAAAAAATTCCCCGCTCAAACTCAAAAATTGGGGGTACATTTTCAAATATAAATGGCCAATCACCATGGAACCCTAGAATGTAAAGGTGAATGTACTGCGGGTTACCAGGGGCCCGATTCGGATTTTGAAATAGACATCTATTAGATATGGTTTAGACATCACCAAGATACGATAACGATATGTTTAAGATCTAACCTGTCAAATTTGACATTTGCGCGATTCTGGAGATACTCTTGAACGATTTCCACAGGATATGACTTAGAGATCCAATTCACATCTAATAGATATCTTACTCTGTCTAACGTAAATGTGACATTGGTTGCCCGAATTGCGCTGCAAAAGAGAACTTTTTATTTATCGGGGGGCACGGCAGTGCCCCCGCCAAGTCGAGCGCGAAGCAAACACTGCCGTACCATCCTTTACAGGAACCATTTCGCCGCATTTTCAGGCCCCTATTTGAGAACCTCTGGATAAGACCAGAACGCAGAAATTTTGGTCATCCAGTAAGCTATAATCACATACTTAAAATCCAAAATTTCAAGTCTGTAGGTCATTTAGTTCCGAAGTTAAGCGAAAGCAAAGTTTCGCATTTATGAAACTCACTCATGATCATCAGAATAGAACTAGTACTTCCCATAAACTCAGAGAGCTGAAATTTGGTACAGAGTTAGGGTTTAATGGCCACATAAAGGGAAAACCTAAAAATATTGCAATATCAGTCACGTTTTAAAGATCTAAGAACTGCATAAGTAAGTTTGTAATCCCATATAAATATATGATATTACAAAGTTACTGTTGCAGTTCCTACAAATAGTAGGTAAAGTAAAGGTACACTACGATGTACGATGTGAGTATGAATGAAGATATGTTTAGTTATGATATGTGTATACATAGTATGGGTATGAGTACCCGAAAAGAAGGACTGCCTACAAAAAGAGATGAGATCCCATCAAAAACATTACATGTAAAAAGGTGCAAGTCTCGCAACGCTTTTACCACAAATAAGTTTTGAGACGTAATGTGAAACCAAGTCGGTTATTTTAATCAGTGCCAGGGGGTTACTACAAAAAGAAGTGAAATCCCACCAAAAACATTCTGTAAAAAACTAGCCAAGTCTCGATGGAGCTGCTTGTTTATCTCTAAAAAGTAATGAAATCTAGACAAAGTCGTGCCAAGTCTAAGGTTCCTTACTGCGATTTCTTTATTATTATAGTTAATGTTGTGTGACTTGGCCGTTGAAGGGTACACAAGGGTACAAAACCAGGTGCTCCATGACACCATTGCACCAATCTGTCGCCAGAACCGCTACCCATTGACGATGGAAAATTGCCACTTGGAAAACGTTGATTCAATAACAAGTCAATTGTAGGCTTGATAAAGCTGCGTATTTCAATAATACTTATGTATGGGCGAGCCTGAAACAAACACTTCTTTTTGGTGCAATGGCAGATTGGTGCAATGGTGTCATGGAGCACCTGGTTTTGTACCCTTGTGTACCCTTCAACGGCCAAGTCACACAACATTAACTATAATAATAAAGAAATCGCAGTAAGGAACCTTAGACTTGGCACGACTTTGTCTAGATTTCATTACTTTTTAGAGATAAACAAGCAGCTCCATCGAGACTTGGCTAGTTTTTTACAGAATGTTTTTGGTGGGATTTTATTTTATCAGAATATGTAACATATCGTTTGTTTAGTTAATTATTTTCCATTGGTAATTATTCTGTGTGCCCTTTGGCAAAGGCCTCCCCCAACACTTTCAAATCTTCTCTCTTCTGTGCCAGTCTGTTCCAGGTTTTGCCAGCTGTTTTTACCAGATCATCCTCCCATCTTCTGAAAGGTTTTCATCTCTTTCTCTTGCCCTCTCTTGGGTACCATAGTGTTGCTGATTTATTCCATTTGTCTTCTCCTCTAATTACATGGCCAGCCCAAAAGAGAACTAGTTGATATCTAAACTATAACGTATCTAGAATGGATCTAGTACGTGTCGTCTCTTGTGAATATCTTGAAGTTCGAATACGGCAGCAGGCCTATACCTAAACCCTCGTAGGCTCCATCAAAGATCGATTCCGGAAATTTATAACCCTTTAATTTACATTAAAGAAATCATGATACGATTTCTCAGTCGACTGTGCTACAGTGAATACTTTATTTCAATTCAATTAATTGAATTAATCTTTCCGGTTAGGTCTGGCGTCTTTCGAGCGTCGGCGTCTGTCGGCGTCGGTCCAGCGCTATGGAAAATGACGTCGCTGCGCAGTTGCGTCGACGCTGCGTCGACGTTGCGTCGACGTCGGCCATAGAATTGTAGACGCCAACGCTCGAAAGACGCCAGATGTGGGGGTTCATTTTCTGTGTTTGATGCAAAAAATACAAAAAAATTTTACTTTGTAGTTCTAGTTATTACAAATATTTAGATCAAACAAATAACATATATAAAAAACCAGCCAAGTGCGAATCGGACTCGAGCTCGAAGGGTTACGTACCATTACCAGGCGTGTCTCACTCCGCGATTTTGTCGCTTTGCTACAGGTAGCTAAAAGTACATGCGTTCGGCCCCAATTTTGGAGTTTGCCATAAGCCGCGCGTGGCGCTGTCGCCACCTAGCGGCCATATCTGTGCTGATTGTAACAGACGCGTTTTGTTAGAGAGTGAGTCTTCTGTACCTAGTACTATTATTTATTCTGTGGTTAAGGTTCATTTTCTTTATTTGATGCAAAAAATATAAAAATATTGTACTTTGTAGTTCTAGTTATTATATACCTATAAATATTTAGAAGAAACAAATAACATATATAGGTATAAAAAACCAGCCAAGTGCGAATCGGACTCGTGCTCGAAGGGTTTCGTACCATTACGCAAAAAACGACAAATAAAATCTCGTTTGTTGTATGGGAGCCCCACTTAAATATTTTATTTTGTTTTTAGTATTTGTGGTTTATTATACCGGCAACAGAAATACGTCATCTGTGAAAATTTCAACTAGCTATCACGGTTCTCGAGTTACAGCCTGGTGATAGAAAGACGGACAGACAGACGGACAGACAGGCAGCGGAGTCTAAGTAATAGGCTCCCGTTTTTACCCTTTGGGTCTTCTTCATGGTTGTGACCTCATGTCTGTGGGACGTGACTCCTATGGGGTATTCTTTCTACCACTGCTCTCCAGGCCTTTCGATCTTCGCCCATCTGCATTGTTGCCTGGGCTATAACTGCGAAAATCGAAGTTCGCAATTTGCGGGCATTTTTCTCTGTCAGTCTAATTACGGCTTCATTGGAGTAAAAGAGAAAGATCCCCGCAGTTTGCGGTTTTCGGTTTTCGCGGTAGCCGCTCTAGAGCGAAATGTAAGTAATATATGGGACCACATCTGACCTTACTGGGTGCACGCCCTCCTTCGTCCGTCGACCCTCCCGGCAATAATGCGCTTTTCAAGCGTACCCTTTGGGTGCGGAACCCTAAAAAACGATGAATTCTAAAATATGGTGTTGTTGGTATTGTATTTAGTTACAACAAAAACTGGAATATTAATGACAAACACTTTTTTTTTTAATTTTCTAATTACCATGACAAACTAGCATACGGCCCACCTGCTAAGAAGCCACCGCAACCTATGGGTGCAAGCAACTCTAATGGAGTTACAAGCGCCAGGCGTGGCTCACTCCGCGATTTCATCGCTTTGCTACAGGTACCTAAAAGTACATCCGTTCCACCCCAATTTTGGGGAAAGCCATAAGCCGCGCGTGGCGCTGTCGCCACCTAGCGGCCATATCTGTGCTGATCGTAACAGACGCGTTTTGTTGGAGAGTGAGTCTTCTGTACCTAGTACTATTATTTATTCTGTGCAAGCGCATTGCCAATAGCGAACAGCATCAACTTTCCCGACGGCTCTTGTTCCGGTTTCCCCCTACCACTGTGTACTGCAAAAGTGCAAACCAAACACTGCTGACGTCACAATTTATCCGTGTCGTGGCAATATGGAGCCAGGTGCGCCGCTGTTTCATACCGCTTTAATTTTCACGTTTGTCGAAAACAGAGGGCCCAACGCGACGTTCGACATGTTGCCTACGTCGCACTTGTAAATCGTACGTAAGTGTGACAGAGAGGCAACACGTCGAACGTGGTCCGTGGTAGGCCCTCAGTTTTATAAATACGAGTATGAGATATATATTCGCGTACCGGTATTTTTCCAGGAAGTAAGCTACTATTTTATTCGATTACAAAAACGGAAAGCTCTTTGTAAACTGAAAAACATATTCGAAAACCGAACACACAGTAACTATAATGGAATCCTATTGAATTACATTTGCTGGATTCCCGAAATGTACTCAGAATAAAAAATATATTAAGAACATATTGGTATATGTTGCCAATAAGTCAATCGTTTCATTTGTTTCGTGGCAATAATAATCAAGTAAATACACTAGAGCTGATATCTTTATTTATATTTTTAATGCTAATATTTGGTATACCGGGTGTGGCCTGTAACACGAGCAAATAATTAAAACATAGATTGTAAGCCTCAAACGGTGACACTTTAGTTCAACAACTTTTAAAAATTATGAAGTATTTAGACTCCCTATTTTTCATACAAAATAAATATTATCATCAATGGACGCCATCGCCACGCCATTTCATTGTGATGGACGTTGCTTGTCAAGCCTTAAACATAACAAAATTCGCAATACATTGCGTCTTGGAATAACCTTTAGAGTGTATTAAAAATCAAACTACAAGTTATTTCTTAAAGTCGCTGAACAAATGTTGATCAGAATGAGGAGTACAACCTACATTTAAATTTTTTGCTCATATTACAGGCCACACCCGGTATAAGACGTTTTCTAGAAAATAATTTCAGTAAGAAAATGTATACACAATTACATTCATAGGACGAAATCCTCAATCAGCTGTTACATTAATTATTTGTCGTAAGGTCGGTTGCACCAAATCGTCTGTCACCGATTTAGCGTTCGCAGCGCATATTACTGTATGGAAAGTTTCATAGTTCTCTGCTGTTTTATTTATTTATTTTATTTATTTATTAACATAAAAATATACATCTTATACAATTACAGTGTCCCACAAAACAGTTTACACGGTTTGACTGTGGGATCGTGCAGTCTCTACTCTCTTATATTAGAAAAAAAAGTTAACATCTATCATTAGTAATAATGTCATCAATTGCTATACGCGATTTACGAGGTAACTACGCAGCTTTTTACCAAATATGACTTTATTGGCTTCCTGTCTGATGTCAGAGGGCAGGCTGACGTTTGACGTTGATCCGTCTGTTAATTGTGATTGGTGCAACTGGCTCTATATCTGTAATTGTGACGTACATACTTATGTATTTGTAAGGTGTTTCGTATACGCGTATCCTACGCGTCGCTTGTGAGTTTCGCACGACTAGGGAATGCTCCCGGTACTGAGTTTGTATGGTGAGAACCGGAATTTCCCGGTTCCGGTACTGTATTTGTATAGAAAACCAGTACCGGGAGCACTCCCTACGCACGACAAGACGCGCGTCGTGTGCGAAACCTAGGAAATAAAATCGCTTGAGAGTAGCCTAGACGGGCCTAAGAACGGAATAAAACTTTGTCACATTTTGTAATTGCAAAGTATGTGCAGAGTTAACTTGGTCCCACTCTAGTAACTTAACTACTTTAGTTGTGTTATCTGTGACATAAGAGTCATTATCTGGTCACTGTCACTAATTAAAGGGGCCACCACAATCTGACCGCACTTAAGTCACTGAGATAACGCTTTACGACTTGTCGAAACTAACTTACGCCTTTGATCTACTGTTTGACCGCTTTATCCGTTTTATTTTTGGTGTTTCACGATGAAAAAATCGTTTGATTACAGTAATATTTTCTCATGTTGCTATTTTCATCATCATCATGCACAATCTTATTTAATATATGTATTGCTAGGTATTTAATGGCGACAGCAGTCTCTTGAGATGACAACAATTCAGGATGTAAAACTTAACATGATGGCGATTCACGATCCACATTCCACAGATGACACGCGATTTTACGAATTATTAGAAAACATTGTTTCTAACCCGCGATTTTTCAAATTTGCCGCTTTTTGCTATTACTGACAAGATTTGCTTGACCAAATATAGGTACTTACTACTCAAAATTTTCTGAATAGGTACTTACTAGAGTCTGTTCGGAAAGAGAAGAGTCGTGGAATGTATTGGGCCCCATACATTCCACGACTCTTCTCTTTCCACACAGACTCTACTCAAATACGTCTGTATATTATCTTATCTTATCTTATTGTTTTCAGGGGCCCTTGCGGATACACTTCGACCCATAGGGATCTTTTGTGCAATTACCCCCTAGAGTAGATTCGTCAACTACTCAAGAGCTTTTCCCACCATATCCATGTGTTGGATGATGGAGCTCATGGGTAGCGTTTTAAAGTCCTTTGGTTCCAGGTATCCTGCTCCAAAGTCCTTCATTCTTTGTCTGGCGAGGGCGTGACATTCACACATTAAGTGTTTCACTGTCTCTTCCTCTTCGCCACACGTACGACAATCGGTGTTGTCAGAGTGTCCTATCTTGGCCATTATTCCTTTGACCCCGTAATGGCCGGTAAACACCCCCGTTATGATTTGGAGTTGTCGTTTGCTAAGTTTCCAAAGCTTTTTGCTCCAGCCGGAGTCTACTCCTTGCATAAAGAGCTTTGCATGCTTTACGTCTGTATATTCATCGCTTAACTGATACTGGCAGCTTTTATAGCCACATTGCATTTCAAAGCCCTATTCGAACCAATAAATTCGACAGCAAACTATAGAAACCATTCAGAAACGCTCACCTACGCTATCCAAGTCGTTCGGGCTCAAATAATCATGTCGTTAAAATAAAGCGTTATTTCTAAGGTTGTACCTAATTGTTTGAGAATTGAATTTATCTTTTGTGTAATAAAACCTGAATGATACGATCTAAAGCGACCTTTTTATACGTTTTGATATTCTTCAACGTTGCGGTAAAGTAAAATGTTTTCATATTTTATTATAAAACGATAGCTCTTATACCTACAATCGTTAGAACAGTTTTATTGAGTTAAATTTTAATAAGCTGAGATGTTTGTGAAGGAGTTTTCTATTTTTAATTTTTAATATTTTGAGGGTAAAATATTATTTTCGCAGGTGTCACGAGTGTATACAAGCAAAGGACCTATTAAAAAAAGTTGTGATTGGTCACTAAAAGTTTCGATTAGCTTAAACAAATCTAAATAAAAATAGCTGAAAATCAAGGGGAGAAGGCCTTTGCCCAGCAGTGGGACACTCAGATAGACACAAAAATAAATAAATGGTAACTAACTATATACGGGGTAAGACTATCACTTGTATGGAAACCTCATACTGTTTATCTTACCCCGAACAAAATAAACTATGTTAATCTTACCCCATCTTAATGTCAAAATGTTGCGCGACAACAATATTTCAAGCTTTAGTGCCGCGCAAGATGTTGATGTGGTAATTAATGCAGCAGCAGAATTATTCAATCGGACAAGGTGTTCAGAATTATATTGACAAGAATATTGTTAAGAGAACGAAAGATCTTGGCTTCGGACTGATAAACATATGCACAAAGTTACCAAATTCTGCACTCAGTAGCTATGCACAGTCAGCAGCAGAAGTTGCTAAGCGGGGAGGTGCTCAAAATGATCTTGACGCAACTTTATTGTTAAGGATATAAGAGCGTGTCAAGGTAATTGTGAACACCGCGCCCGCTTAGCAACTTCTGTTGCTGACTGTACCACATGCCAACTGCACCATGTTTTACTTTGTATAAGCAACTCCGAACTCGCACTCGACCGCTCTTTAATTAAAGACGTCACGGTAGTTGCAAAAGTTACGTATTCTGTATGTAACCCTCAAGTTACCCGAAGTATTCGTGAATATTCATAACTTTACTGGTGGAATGCTAACTAAGGGCCCTTCTTACCCAACTTCACCTTAATTGCATCCGAAGTGAGAAGATAAACGGATCTCACATAAATGCCTTTCTATTAATAATTTCATTGCCTTATTCAGTTACGGTATAATGTCTTTAAGTCTGCGTTCGTTGATGTCAGGTTAATACTACTGAAATTATTAATTTAAGCTGTAAAGTTATTGTTATTATGTTTTGAAATGGTATTTCAGCGTCGGCATTGAGGCTCTGTGCGGTGTGTTGTCCCGATAAAATTTGATGAGGCAAAGCCAAGAGCGGTGACATCACCCATTTCCCATTATACTCGTAGTAACGCTGCTGTATTTCTATCCGAATGCCATCTTAGTACGACCAAAGAGAATAGATAGTATAGAGGGCTATTGCCAAAGTAAATTTTGTAGTCACGGTACATTTACTGCCATCTATCGACACACGATTAAAACTTAAAATAAAATTGAAAATGTATAAATTAATCAAAATATGTTTACGGATAAATGATTTTTATTTTTTATTGTTTCATACTGACCCATGTTCTTTCACTGATATGTGTGTGTCAACGCCATCTAGCCGAGAATTAAATAGGCCAAAGGTGTGTGCGCCATCTATTCGAGAATGACTTTTTCTTGATTTCCGAGGCACGTTTTTTTCTTAGACTTTATTTATCTTATACGGAGTTATATCTCTGGCACGACTATTTCATTTCAATACCAATGTTATAACATATAGATAGATCAAGGGTTGGAGCAAAGAATATAATAGTTGGGAGTCTACCGGTAAAAGGCGAAGGTACGATTTTAAAAAATCGGTGAAGACTGAAGAGTTTCGCTTTTCGGTAAAGGTTAAACATCGTTACGAAACCGGACCAGTCACAATAAGGCCTAGGTTCTCCTCTGAGTTGGACCCAACTAGCAAATCTATGTGCTATAAAAGTTGAGAGCACGTTTTTATTTTCGCTTTTTGGTGCTATAAACGGTGTAAAAACAGTCGAATAAAAGTCCTGTAAGCGTCTACTCAACGCGAAAAGGCGCACTTATACAGACTAAAAGTGTTATAAAAATAGAGTAAGCGCTGTATAAGAAGCAAATCGATGCTGTAAGAGTTGAGTAAAAGTTGATATAAAGCGCTTCTAGTGTTTTAATAGCAACGATAGTGCTTTTATTCGATTATTTGTTCTATAAACATTATCAATTTGCTATTACTCAGTGAAAGTGTTCTATAAAAGCAGCCGCACTGCTTTTTCTCGGCAAAAATGTTTCGTAAAAGTAGCCGAATTGCTTTTACTCGGCATTTTAAATGTGTAAGAGTGCAGTAAATGCTTTTATTCAACTAATATGTGCTAAAAACGATCTCAGGTAAGCGATTATATTTCAATTATTTGATTAAGTTTGAGGCCTAATCGTCTTCACGTATCTAATAAAACATAAAGGTACTTAAGTATTTTTTTACTGCTGTCATCCATGACATTTATTTTTACCGTGATTGTGTACATAAGTTTTTACTGTCTGTAAGTACACGTAATACAGTAAAACCTAGCGCGAAAAATACTTTATTGATAAAACCAAAGGCACTGGTTCATATATATTCTTGGGCCGTGAATTTTCTTAAATTTCAATAAAAAAATATTAATTAAAATAAGTAAAAATTTGCTTACACGATCTAGTTTCTGTTATATCTCATTAATTCGACTATAAGTCGAGTAACTGCGTTTACTGCTACACTTATAGCACATGTTGTCGCCATGTTTATGGATTTATAGTCCGGTGGCCGACTGCATGAAACCCTACCTGATAAAAAAATAGAATAATCCTACTCTGTGGGGGTAGCTGACTTTTAGCAGCTTCAACTGCTCTTGGTCGGCCGTGGCTTAACTTGGCAAATTTTGCGCAAATGGCAAAAAAGTAGTACAAATATTCATCAAAAAAACAAAAGTGGTCAGCTACATCCTGTGTTAGCAGGTTCCTGTGTCCGACCGAATTTGTGGTACCACGTATTTTTCGATGAGGTAAATTGTAGTTGTCACGTGGTACCACAAATTCGGTCGAACACAGGAACCTGCCAACACAGGATGTAGCTGACCACTTTTGTTTTGCTGTCCTCAAAGGCAGCTATTCTACCCTGCAAGTTTCATTCTATTATACGATGGGGTTTTTTTTTTGATGAATTTTTGTGCCACTATTTTGCCATTTACGCAAAATTTGCGAAATTAAGCCGCGGCCAAGCAAGAGCAGTTGATGCTACTAAAAGTCAGCTACCCCTACAGAGTAGGATTTTCTATTTTTTTATCAGGTAGGGTTTCATGCAGTTGGCCACCGGACTATATTGAAACGTACAACATGGCTGACTTGTGCTGTTAATGTAGTTCAAAACTCTTTAAAAGTACTCTAAGCTGAATACATTTTGAATAAAACCTGTAAATACACTTCAGCTCCTATAACAGCGGTTTGAGCCCCATTACCCGAATTATGATATAAGCGCGCTGTTACAGCAGCATTGTTGCCAAATGGTTATTGGATTGCTTTTAATAGGCTTTTATAGCAACAGAGAAGAGAGTTGAGTAACAGTTGTATTAAAGCGCCTTATTCAGACAATTAGCTGTTATATGATTTTAATAGAACAATTATGCTGAATAAAAGTGATTTAGTAGCGCTAATTCAGCATTTATTAAAAGGTGGAATAAAAGTGCTAAAAGATAGTGCTATAAACGTTTATACGACATGATTATAGCACTAATTAGCGAAAATTGCTAAATAGTCGAGTTAAGCGCTATTATACGATATATTGGTGTTACAACAACCGTAACTCGGCTGTTATACGATTACAGGCTGAGTAAATCAATTCTTATACGACTATTTTGCTAGTTGGGGAAGGTCAGATGGCAGTCTAAAAACTAATTCGTGTTCCAAATCCAAAATTTGGAATTAGGGTTGAAAGGCGGAGGCTCCGGGATGAAGAGCTGATTACGTCTACACCGTTGGGCGGGCACTTTTTGTAGGGAGTCTGATCGCGATCGGTTTTCTTACAAAATGTGACCGGCGACCGTGTAGACGCGCTTAAAGGTGACAGTCCATATCCAAAGACTACCATTTATAGTACTGCTGTCGTTGGACTTTTTTACTATAGAAGTGCAGCTGCGGTCAGAAATGGAATATGTTTCCACTTTCCCTATAAGTTCGTATTTTTAGCATTAGAAAGAACTTGAAAGAAGGTAAGCGATCTTAATATGACTTTTGGTTGAAAAACGCTTTTTAAAAAGCAATAACTATTACTTATGAATGCAGAAGAATATAAATGATCGTATTAGATTCATGATTGTTACATATTTGCCGTAACTTATTTTTTAAATGTGTTTTTCAATTAAGAAACACATCAAGATTGTTTACCTTATTTCTAATGCTAAAAAAAAGGAACTATAAGTGAGCCGTAACAAAATGGCAGGACAACGCTAAGAAGATTATGGTTGGGATGAAATAGGTGGAATAGGATAACACTTTGTATACCGGGTGGGGCCTGTAATATCAGCAAAAAATTCAACTGTATATTCCTCATACTGAGCAACATTTGTTAAGCGACTTAAAAATAACTTGTGGTTTGATTTTTAATACACTTTAAAGTTTATTCTAAGACGCAAAGTATTGCGAATTTTGTTATGTTTAAGGCGTGACAAGCAACGTCAATCACAATGATATGGCGTGGCGATGGCGTCCATTGAAGATAATAATTGTTTTGTATGAAGAATAGGGAGTCTAATTACTTCATAATTTTTAAAAGTTGTTGAACAAAAGCGTCATCGTTTGAGGAGTACAATCTATGTTTTAATTATTTGCTCGTGTTACAGGCCACACCCGGTATGACCCAGATGCGTTGATTACCCCGCTAACTGACTCGGTTGTACATATACATAGTACAATTAGTGCAATATTCAAATTTTAAGCTAAATTTACCGAACGAGTTTAATAGTGCGAAATTACACTAAATTATTGTTCGTGTTTACTCAAATAGGTACATAATTATAATATTGTAACTACATAATTTACTTTTGTACATTAATCAAAGTTCCATGACTCGGTATCAGATATATTTTATTGTAAAGAAACTATCTATGTATAACATATCTAGACACGCGGCAGTGTGTCAAGCCAAGTTCAAGCAAAGGAACTGGCTAGCCAGCGCCGAGTGTAATATTACACGAACCACTTGGTGCCACTTTTGACCCTTCTATAACTCAAAACATCTTTGACGTAAACACATAAAACTACGTGTGTTTAATTATATCCATAAGGATATCTAGAAGCCCAAATTTCATGAAGCTAACTCAAACGGTTATAAAGGTATGAAGGTCAAAAAGTCGTAAATTTTAAGACTGACTTATGACTTATAGTACCTAAACCTAACCTACTTCCAGATGACCTAGAAGGATGAAATTTGGAATCCAGCTTGGTTATTGTGTGTAACCGTAGGAAAAAATCTAAAAATAAAATAAAGTTAAAAAATAGGGGGGGTCCCCATACAAATAAAACACTTTTTATTGGGACTGACATATAAGTACCTAAACCTAACCTACTTCCAGATGACCTAGAAGGATGAAATTTGGAATCCAGCTCGGTTATTGCGTGCAACCGTAGGAAAAAATCTAAAAATAAAATAAAGTTTAAAAATAGGGGGGGTCCCCATACAAAAAAAACATTTTTTATTGGGACTGATACAAGTACCTAAACCTAACCTACTTCCAGATGACCTAGAAGGATGAAATTTGGAATCCAGCTCGGTTATTGTGTGTAAGCGTAGGAAAAAATCTAAAAATAAAAAAAAGTTAAAAAATAGGGGGGGTCCCCATACAAAAAAATATTTTTTTATTGTAGCGTTGGAACCGTTACAAGCAGATATTTGAAACTACCCCAATATATGTATTATTATATTTGCTATATTAAAATAAAGTTTAGTCAAAAAATAAGTGGTGTCCCCATACAAAAAACTTTTAATACGCTCTAAACAACCGGCCAACGGTGTGTCGTCGGCGGCGCGCGGTACCACATAATTATACAAAGAACAGAAGTAAAAACCATACAGCGGAAACACAAGAAAAAACATTAAATCTCAATACCTGCCTAGTTTTCTTTACAAAAAGTATTGATATCCCACCAAAAACATAAATGTAAAAAAGGAGAGCCAAGTTCAATACAAAAATTATGCTTGGCTGTGGGGCTCGCCGCAAAAAGAATGGAGATCTAAATGAGTGCCACTGCCAAGTTCTATGCAAAATCCAAATATGTATTTATAGGAACAAAATAACATTATAAACAAGTATTAAACTCTATTTCCTTGCTTTATTGGATACCTATAACAATTGCTGTTATTTAAAAAAATGTGAGATCTTAAAGTAGGTTAGATTTGGCTTGGCCAGGTTTTATCAGAATTACAATATATATGAAATGATTGATATAATGAAAACTGGACAAGTCAAATCTAACCTACTTTAAGATCTCACATTTTTTTTAAATAACAGCAATTTTTATAGGTATCCAATAAAGCAAGGAAATAGAGTTTAATACTTGTTTATAATGTTATTTTGTTCCTATAAATACATATTTGGATTTTGCATAGAACTTGGCAGTGGCACTCATTTAGATCTCCATTCTTTTTGCGGCGAGCCCCACAGCCAAGCATAATTTTTGTATTGAACTTGGCTCTCCTTTTTTACATTTATGTTTTTGGTGGGATTGAATATAAAATAACTTATTAAAATAAACTAAAACTACAAAGAAATTAAAATTAATACTAAAATAAAAGAGTTTTAAGTTCCATTATGTAAATTAAAATAAATTGTTTCGAATTGTGTAGGTACAAATCGTAGAGCATTTAAACATTGGAATATTACCTACTCACTGCAGTTTTATTGTCTTATATATTATGTACATGTTCATGACTACGAATCTGGTTTTTGTTTGTCCGTCCATCAATCGGTCGGTTTTCTTGATATGATAATAAATTGCGAAAATGAAAATGATCATTATAAAATTTTAATTCATTAGGTAGGTAATAGAATAAATCTCTACGTACGAGACCTCATAGAGGACGGTAGTAAATCTATGTAAAGGCATACTTTCGAAAAGTACCTAAACAACAGGAAAATGTCGTTTCAGGTAACAAATATCGGAACGGTAGAAAACAAAGCTAAGTTTCTAGGTTTGTACCTATTACCACATGTGGAAATGTCAAGTACTTAAGATCTCCTAAAAATCAAACGAATTAAACGCATTTCGCATCTCCTCCATCATTGTTTTAAGTCCCCTGGACAGTCCTTCTATCACGCCTTCGACGACTTTCTCTATAATGTTAAGCTCGTAGATCTTCTTGTCGACGGCAAAGTACATAACAAGGCCGGTTTCGAATGACACTGCGCTGGCGACGAAGGAACCGCCGCCGCGGCCCGCTGCATGCGCCGACGCGTCCTTTCCGTTTACCGTGTAGTACTCGCCGTCAACGTTCACTAAACCGTAGTCTCCCGCCAGTACCGGAGTCCTCAAGAACGATACTTTATTTCCATTACTAGGGATACCTTCAACTAGTTTCGCGTTTTGTCCGTCGTACACGTAGAACTTTTTGTCGACAGTATAATAGTATAGATACCCCTTGTAGTCGACGGTTATTTGATCCGCGTTTTTAACCTCGTCGATGATAGTAGCTTTCTGTCCTCTTTCGGTTACTTTATAGAGCTGATGTTGCTTATTCACATAGTATAACACTCCAGTGGCATTCTCTGCCGCGATCGAGATGACTTCGTCATTGACGGATCCGTACTTTTCTGCTGAGTTTTTCTTCTTATTGTAAACATATATCCCGTCTTTGGCGGCGAAATACACCGTTTCCGTTAAGGAGGCTACAGCGATGTCCCTGGCGTTGTCTAATAGTTTAGTTGAGATCGTTTTGTTAGAATGTGTGCGGTCTTTAGTCAACGCGTATAGACCGTAGTCGACTCTCTCTCCGTGTTTGTTAACATCTGACTCTATAAAGAATACAACTTTGTCTTCGATTTCTTTATCTTCTCCAAACAGAACCCCGAGGCACGTGACGTCATGGTTAGCGGTATGGAGAAGGGTGGACTGGGAGATGATGTCATTGGTGATGCTACCGATGGTGATAGCAGGTGCGTTGGGGCTGGTGGGCGCGGCCCACACGTGGGCTGCTAACAGGCAACACGCCACACTCAACACCTTCACTATCATACTGCTTTCTTATATCTGGAATGTGACAAAAAATTTACTTTTAACTCCAGTAGTGTACAACGCCACATTGCAGGCTAGCATGCACTGGGCCCAAGAGGGCGGTTCGGAGAGCGCTGGTGAAAAGTGTCCACATTCGTCACGTCCCTCAGCCATGAGGATACGACAAGGAAGAAGAAGTGTGTAGTTCAAAAGTTATCTGGCAAAAAGTTGCAAATAAGAGATATTGTATTTTAAGATGATTCAAGTCACAACCCAAAGCATGGCTTAAAATAGGTATAAAGATAAATAATTTGATACCTATAAGGAAAACGTTCCTTGCAAGTAATTCTTGGAAACTTGTTTGTTGATATTTTTACACAGGTTATCGATTAAATGACCTTTTACAGTATTGGATGATGTGTAAGTAGTTTGTTTTGCCGGCATGTATGTATACATAGTTACGTACTAATTTATTGTATGTACAGTCAACTGTAAAAATATGGGTGCACAAATCATCTCAAAAATATGTCCCATAGCTCTTATGTCAGCGAATTAGGCACTATGGGATATTTTTGAATAAGTTGATACACCCATATTTTTACAGTTAACTGTAGGTACAATAACTTTAGGTATGTAAACATTCTGCCATTGTTTTATTACGTATGTAAATAGCACCTTCTCTGTAACATACCTATATAGTATAGGTAATTAGGTATATCATTTGCATAAATATTAAATTACCTATAAATTACCACTTGACCAAACCTAATCTCTTAAACAGAGCATTCAATCATTCAATAAATTAATCGTTTATTTGTACATAAAACATGTAAGGTATTTATCTATGGGCCAATAGTTGCCTGAAAATAAATGTTTTCATTCATTCAAAACAAAGAACAATGCATGCAAACATAATTAATATTGAACATTACACCACCGATAATGTCAAAATTAATAACAAACATCAAAAGAAAAAAATCAAATACAATGAAAAATACAGTAAAATATCAAATTACTTGTATAAGGTATATATTTAAGTGATAGTTACTAAATCCGAGTTCTTACAAAACCCGGTGAAGTTGTTGGACCTCGCCTATTTTCTAAAACTATTGAAAAATTCAAAACACCATTTTTGGTAAATTAATATTCAAAGAACTATCGAATGATATGGCACCCGCTTATTTTCAGAACATTTTTAGCAACTCTACTCTAAATGTACCTACCTATATTATTTAAATCGTTAAGTTACATACATATATGTAGATGAATTTTAAATATTTACGTAAGTACAGTTAGCAATACCATGCTGGTTACTTTTCCCTGCACCTGACCGTACATATGTACTGAATGCATAATTACCTGATGATTAGAATGCTTCCAATCCTGGATCGATCGCACGGAAATGATCGCACGGAAAAACTGCTTTTAAAGAAGATTTATACCAAAAGGAGGATCACTGCACTTGAACAGACGTAACGTGTGTGTGCTCTCGTGTAGATATAACTAGACATTGTCGTCATCTGCAGTTGTATTTATCTGTCTCGAATATACCTAGATTGTATATCCCCAAATGATAACAAAATGATATAATTAGGTATCAGAATGTACGTTCTTATTGGCCTCCTTGTCACTAGTTCGTGTTGACCCTAGAACGTGGACTGCACTCTGAGCTGGAGGCCGCAGGTTGCCGAGACGAGTCGGATGATTACTGGCACCCTTCATGCACTTTTAAGGGCCGAAATTAAAACATGTAAATTCACTTGAGATTGAGTTTTATTTTTTAATGACAATTCTATATGACACGTTGCGCAGACTTTTCTTTACCGCGCAGACAATCCTGCGCGGAGATGTGCGCAGCAGCTACAGGGCTCCCCCTCAAGCGAAGCGTACTGGTCGCCTGACAGATCGGCCTGACCGAGTACACTTTGCTGGAGGTTCATTAGCATTGCCAGGTTCACTCAAATTCACTGTATAGGCGGGCTTTAAACGGTCAATGGATACTGCGACAACCCGTCCTGGCAATTGTATTGTGAAAACTTTATCACTACGCTTCAGTACTGGATAGGGCCTTTTATATGGAGCTTGTAGCGGTTTGCGCACTACATCTTCACGCAGGAAAACATTTTCGCAATTTTGCAAATCAGGATGCACAAAAATCCTTCTATTGCTAGAGTGTACCTTTTGCGTAGGCTTGAGATCATTTATGATTTGCCGAAGTTGTTCGACGTAATCAAAATTTATGACAGGATTTACAGAAGTGGATGATGAAATGAAATCGCCTGGCAAACGGAGTGAGCAGCCATATGTAAGTTGGGCTGCACTGACGCCAGAGTCGCTGCGCAGTGCTGAGCGTCGTCCAAGCAGGACAGTGGGGAGTTCTTCGACCCATTTATCTCGATCGCACAGCCGCGCCATAAGGGCTGCCTTTAGGCATCTATGCCAGCGTTCGATTTTACCATTGCTCTCTGGGTGAAAAGCTGTTGTGCGTACTCTTTCGATACCAAGTAATTTGGTCAGAGATGAAAAAAGTTCACTTTCGAATTGACGGCCTTGATCAGTTGTTATGGTTGATGGGCAGCCAAAACGTGCGATCCAAGCTTCATATATAGTTTTAGCCACCGTCTCGGCAGTTATATCTCGAATGGGTATTGCTTCTGGCCAGTGCGTTGTCCTGTCTATAATTGTGAGTAAATACCGGTGTCCAGCCGATGAAGTACTCAAAGGACCGACGAGGTCGGTATGTATATGTTGGAACCGTGCGCTCGGTGTGAAACATCCGACGTTGCTGTAAGTATGACGCTGAACCTTCGATTGTTGCAGTAACTGAGATGGCTTTAAATCGCCGAGCTCCATTTCCGATAAAAGACGTTGCAGACTACGTTCTTTAGACTCCTCGTAGACGGTAATCAATCGGGTTTTCAATGTTCCGTACTTGTTAGTTTCAGGTGGTTTTAGTAAAATGTCGCTTACTTCGTCCAGATCCTGACGTTCTAGTTTTGCTATTGCGAGTTCGTACATTGCCTGGTCGCCCTTCTTGAGGGGGGCGATGATAGATTCAAATTGCACAAACCAGTCTTATTTGGTCGCGCCATATTGGTGGGATACGAATGTTGGTCGCGATACCTGAGAGCTCTACAATGGGGCTCGAAACTGCAGGTTCGAACTTTTCGGTTGTTTCGTTATCAGAAGACATGTTTTTAGAAGGCTGGGTGCTGCTCTGCCACCACTTTAAGGGCCGAAATTAAAACATGTAAATTCACTTGAGATTGTGTTTTATTTTTTAATGACAATTCTATTTGACACGTTGCGCAGACTTTTCTTTACCGCGCAGACAATCCTGCGCGGAGATGTGCGCAGCAGCTACACACTTAACAGGCTCAGACACTTCTTGCCAGTTAAAACCAAAACAGTGTTGGTTAACACCTTGATTTTACCATTATCGACTATGGTGATGTGTTATCTGGACTTAAACGAATAACTTCTTAACAATTTAGACCATCTCCTTAATAATTGTATCCGCTTCATCTTCTCTCTCTTCTCTTCTCTTCTCATCTCTTCCTAAATCCTTTGTGTACAATAAATATTTTTTAATTTTTTTTTACATTCTGTATTCTGTCTTCGGAAATATGATCACGTGTCCTCATTTCGCACACAGCTCGGCTGGCTCCCTATTCGTCAACGGCGTAATTTCCGCATGCTTTGCACTCTCTACTCTATCCTCCAGAGTCCCCCTTGTCATTATTGCCGTTTTGAATTTGGAACCTTCTTGTATTCCATTTTAATTCAAAATTCAATTTGGATTAAATCCTTTATAAAGGCCTCAGGGACTCAGGCGGCTATTATCAATGACCCACACTCCCCTGAATATTTCAAAGATAGTTGATAGTTCCACTACTTGACTTTAGATGTCGTCTACGAAATAACTCGAGTTTTCGTAAGAAAACAGGTATATATGGGATTACCACTCTTTATTTACTGATATTACTATATGCTATGACATAAGAAATACCTTCGTAATAGAATTTGAATGATACATAAGGCACCTTTTTTTAAGTACATAGTTTAGAAGCAATAATTAATTGATTATTACGGGAATCAACTCGTATTTGTTTATTGTTAAACTTTAAACTCATTGATTAGATAAAAAAAATGTCAGAATTCTCATTAGGTAATGTAATGCAATAAGCATTAGTAATGAACACAATATGTTTTGAATTCAATATTTTATTTATTAACAAACAACTCAGGTACAACCCAAACTTAAACATACTTAAGTATTAGGTTCAAGTTTCATCACATATAGAAATCGTTACTCAAAAGAACAAGATTTTGTCAAGGAATGCTATGGTCATTTAGTTTTGAAACAATGTAAAGGAACGTATGATCATAAAGGTACCTACACTTACAAAAAGCGAATACTGTAATAAAGTATCATCTCAGGCAACAACAGTAGGTACATAAAGTGAAGTACTTACTTAGTTGTCGCCTGAAAAAGATGATCGGATGCTCTCCAGCATTGATTTTAAACCTTTGGACAGTTCAGCCATGAGGCCTTCTACGACTTTCGTTAAAACGTTGAACTCGTAGATCTTCCTGTCGGTCGCGAAGTACGCCACGAAACCGGTGTCGACCGACAGGGCGCTCGCGGCGAACATCCCGCGACTGCTCCCCGTGCCCACCGCGGTTGCGTTCCCCCATATCTGATAATATTCATCATCCCCGTTCACTAAACAGTAATCTTCCACTAACAGCGGGGTACTCACGAACCACACTTTGTTCAAATTGCTATGGATGCCTTCAACTGGTCTCACGCTCTGTCCGTCGTACACGTAGAACTTTTTGTCGGTCGTATAATAGTACAGGTGACCCTTGTTGTCAAGCGTAAACTGCTCGGCGTTCTTGACCGCATCGATGATTATTGACTTCTGCCCGCCCTCGGTCACCTTGTAGAGCTGATGCTGCTTGTTCAAATAGTACAGCACTCCGGTACCGTTTTCGGCCGCGATCGAGATCACATCGTCACTGACCGACCCGTACTTTTCCGCCGAGTTTTTCTTTTTATCATAAACGTATATTCCGTCTTTGGTCGCGAAATACGCAGCTTTCGTTAAAGAGGCTACAGCGATGTCTCGGGCGCTGTCCAAGAGTTTAGTTGAGACAATTAGTTTAGATTTGGGGTCTTTAGTCAACGCGTATAGGCCGTAGTCAACTCTCTCTCCTCGTTCGTTAACGTCTGATTCTATAAAGAATACAACTTCATCTTCGATTTCTTCACCTTCTCCGAATAGGACCCCGAGACTCGTGACGTCATGATCCGCGGTGTGGAGTAGGGTGGACTGAGATAGGACTTCGGCGTCGGAGCTAGCGGTGGCAAACGCGGAGGCGGTAGCGGATGCGGGCGCGGCCGACACGCTGGACGCCAGCAGGGAACACGCCACCAAAAACCACGCGGTCATCCTGCTCACTGAAACGACACAAATAAATTATGAAAGTGACAGACTGTGATAATAAGGTTCCCGGAAAAGTTAGTTGCTCGCCTACTCGTAGGTCGCTTACTACCTTAAACAAGACATGTCAAGCTTGCTTAAAATCAAGCTTCGACAGAGTGAAATTCCAGTCGTACCTATACTTATAGTAGAACCCGCTTAAGACGATTCTGAGGGGACCTAGCAAAATACGCGTCTTAAACGGGAAATCGTATTAAACGTGAAATAAAAACCAGTATTATTTCATGTACAAACACCGCAGCGGTGATAATGAGCGAATGATATCTTTAGTCTGGGTAGGTTCACACGCGGTTAAATAATCTAGATTAGGTACACTAACAATAGGCTCAACTATAAAGTCGTGGAGTAACTAACTGCAAATAAAAATCTGGGAGCGATAGCTTGCACTCCGTGGTCCAGACCGTCAAGTAGATGGCATAGCATTCTCACGCCGACAAGGACCCGACAAAAGATATTAGACAAAACAAAAAACCTAAGGTACCTAGGTAATAAACACATTAAAAAATGTTGACTAACGGCGTATTGCATAACAATACGACCTTACGATGGTTATGGCAATAACACAAACGTGCAGATGGTTCGTAACGGGAATTTTAGATGGCGTATTAAGCGGGACGCGAGTCGTCTTAACCGTGAAAAAATGTATGAAAACAGGCCTAAAGTTGCAGGGACCGGCGTATTATGCGGGTAATCGTTTTAAACGTGATCGTATTAACCGGGTTCTACTGTAGTTCGATTTGCCAGTACTTAAAGGTAGTCGAATGTTGTTCATAATTCATAAGTATGTAATACTTACAAAATCTGATGATGATGTCTGATAAGCAAATCTTGCGCTAAATATACATTTTTAGCGCAATTTCTTATATACTCGTACATTCAAGGAACCACTAGTTGAAAACACTTCTACTTAGAAATACAAATATAAAGTCGTATTCAAAAACAGTTTGTCCCAAATGCTTACCTGATAATTTGGAACCTCTACAGTCTACAACGCGGGTGAAGATCAACTGCGTTTTGAAAAAGGTCGAGCCAACTATTTATACATATGTATATAACTACTTAACTAATTACTAGATTAGAAGTGCATGTTTAATTGTTTATATAGGGACTAACGATCTAACCGCTATCTAAGTATCTATTAGTAGTAGGGGAGACCGAGGTGAGTTGTGACGGAGGAGAGTTGTGACATTGTCGATTTTTTGGAATCTAATAACTGTTAGTGAGCTCGCAACAGTGTGCGTTTGTTAGCTCGCAACTTGAACTAACAAACGCGCGCTATTGCGACCTAGTTTTTAGTTAATAGATTCCAAAAAATCGACAATGTCACAACTCTCCTCTGTCACAACTCACCTCGGTCTCCCTATATCCGACCCATTCGGTTTCGGTTTCGACAGGTTCCGCCATTACTGTCTCTATTACAATCACTACACCTTATAAAACAAAGTCCCCCGCCTCGTCTGTCTGTTTGTGTGTTTGTTTGTATGTTCGCGATAAACTCAAAAACTACTGAACGGATTTTCATGTGGTTTTCACCCTGTCAATAAAGTGATTCTTGAGGAAGGTTTAGGTGTATAATTTGTTAACCCGTGCGAAGCCCGGGCCGGTCGCTATTAATATATATTATAAACCCGTCCCATAAGACAGACATTTATTTTGATGTAGAAAATCCTTTTTAACCGACTTCCAAATCTCAAAGAAGGAGGTTCTCAATTCGGTTGTATGTTTTTTTTTTTTTTGTTTTTTTTTTTTTTTTGTTTTTTTTTTTTTTTTGTTACTCCATAACTCCGTCATTACTGGACCGATTTTGAAAATTCTTTTTTTGATTGAATGTATATGCATACAGATTGGTCCCGTTTTTGTCAAAATCCAGTTCTGATGATGGGATCCATGAGGAATCGAGGGAACTCCTCAAATCTTAAAGGCATACACATAGTGATTTTTGGTTTTTTATCAACGAATCAAGCATATAAGCCGGGAATACACATGCCTGTAAAACGGATCAGTAGCTTGCATATTAGGTAATGGCATGTAGAAGTAACTGACCCACAGTGAATACATTTGCAAGTAAAACTTGCATGCAATCTGCTTCCTTGCATGCCTGTATTTCTGAGCCGTATACACATGACTGTAGCTGGCACACTTGCATTCTAGTTTCACCAGTTTCACGTTGAGCTTGCAATGGAAAACATTCGAAGTGAATTAAATAGTATGGTATTGCTACTAGCAATACAATGTGTGGCTAAATTGATGAGAGAAAAGAAAAAGAGAAAGAATAGGCAGATTTGGGTGAGAAATTGGATTTCCAGAAGGGAAAACTACGGAGCAAGTTCATGTCTGCTTACAGAAATGCGACAAGAAGATATAGGTGGTTACAGGAATCATTTAAGAATGCTTCCAGAAAAATTTGACGAATTGTTAGCAAAAGTTGCAGACAAAATTAAAAAAAATGATACTCATATGCGAAATGCTATCCCGGCCAAAACTAAATTGGAAATAACTTTACGATTTTTAGCTACTGGCGATTCATTTGCATTCTTTGTACAAATGTATAAATTGTATCGTCTTCTCATCTCCCCATCGTGACATGATGAATCCAAAAGATAAAGAACAAACAAAAACTTGACGCGAACACAAAACTACAAAAACGTGCACCCCATCGACAACTCTTTTCGCTACTGGCATGCCTGTAGCTGTCGCGTGCGTTCACTCATGCCGGTTTTGCAGCCCCCCGCGACCCCTCCCTCATATTGCATGCTAGTAAATCAAATTGCTTGCAATCTACTTGCTTGCCAGATACAGGCATGCCAGTTAGTGTATACACATGACAATAGCTGGCACGTGCAAGGAGCTGGTATGCAAGTGTGCCAGTTAAAGGCATGTGTATTCCCGGCTATCCAAAAAAGTGACATTTGATGAAGTGGAACTGCTGATGATGATCAGAACGGAACTCTTCAACGACGCATAGTTCACGGTTGGCGATTTGTCCTCTTCGTTATGTTTGTTAAAGCAAGTTAAGTTTTTAAGCCACATTTTTGTCAAGCTCGAGTTCTGATGATGGGATCCATGAGGAATCAAGGGAACTCCTCAAATCTTAAAGGCATGCGTATAGAGATTTTTGTATTTACATCAGAAAATCAAGCATTTTCATTAAAAACTGTTGCATTTGATGAAGTGGAACTGCTGATGATGATCAGAACAGAACTCTTCAACGACGCATAGTTCACGTTTGGCGATTTTTCCTTTTCGTTATGTTCGTTAAGCAAGTTAAGTTTTTAAGCCACATTTTTGTCAAGCTCGAGTTCTGATGATGGGATCCATAAGGAATCGAGGGAACTCCTCAAATATTAAAGGCATACGTATAGATTTTTTTGTATTGTCATCATAAAATCAAGCATGTTCATTAAAAACTGTTGCATTTGATGAAGTGGAACTGCTGATGATGATCAGAACAGAACTCTTCAACGACGCATAGTTCACGGTTGGCGATTTGTCCTCGTCATTATGTTTGTTAAGCAAGTTAAGTTTTTAAGCCACATTTTTGTCAAGCTCGAGTTCTGATGATGGGATCCATGAGGAATCAAGGGAACTCCTCAAATCTTAAAGGCATGCGTATAGAGATTTTTGTATTTACATCAGAAAATCAAGCATTTCCATTAAAAACTGTTGCATTTGATGAAGTGGAACTGCTGATGATGATCAGAACAGAACTCTTCAACGACGCATAGTTCACGTTTGGCGATTTTTCCTTTTCGTTATGTTCGTTAAGCAAGTTAAGTTTTTAAGCCACATTTTTGTCAAGCTCGAGTTCTGATGATGGGATCCATAAGGAATCGAGGGAACTCCTCAAATATTAAAGGCATACGTATAGATTTTTTTGTATTCATAAAATCATCATAAAATCAAGCATTTACATTCAATACTGTCGCATTTGATGAAGTGGAACTGCTGATGATGACCAGAACAGAACTCTTCAATGACGCATGGTACACGTTTGGTGATTACGAATTTCGATTTTGACTTGGACTGGGACCCGGACTCGGACTCATACCCGGATCCGGTTCGGACCCGGACCTGGACTCGGATCCGGATTCGGACCCGGACTCGGAACCGGACTCGGACCCGGACTCGGAACCGGACTTGGACCCGGACTCGGATCCGGACTCAGACCCGGTCTCGGACCCGGACACGGACCCGGACTCTGACCCGGACTCGGACCCGGACCTTGACCCAGAAAACCACTATGATACCTTAACTAAATAAACAACTATGATTACCTACCATAAAATTAATGTAGGTATAAAGTACGATGATGCCAATCTTACTAGCCCCTCCCGCTTAAACCCCCGTACACCGCACGACATGCGCCATTAAGTGGGTTAGGTTAGGTTTGAACTGCGATCCTCACAGAACCGAACAAGGATTAGGTTAGGTTAGAACTGCGAGCCTTACAGAAACGAAATGCTACTTGAAAAGTGGGTTTGATTAGGTTCGAACTGAGGAGTGGGTTAGGTTAGGCTAGAACTACGACCCTCATGGCTCCTCTTCACGGTGGGCCAACGCCGGCCACTCCAAGGGACGCATTTATGCGTTAGAGGGAGCAAGTGATAGTGCATGGCTGCGTCCCTTGGAGTGGCCGGCGTTGGCCCATCCTGTAGAAGAGCCATTATACAGAAGCGAAATGCTAGTAAAAAAGTGGGTGGTTTTACCTCCTTTTCTACATAGTGTACCATCTACAATAATCTTTCATCGGCCCCCATGGAAGTCGGTTTTTTTTTCTTAAAAATTATGTAATCTAATGATTAATTCATTGAATTGGTCATCTATGTGGACATTGCCTGTCGTAAATGTATTAAAATCAAAGAACCATGAGGGGCAGGAAATATGTGAACAGTTTTACTAGCTGTCTTTATTATTTAGTACCGTAAAACGGGCTGAGTAGGTTTCGCGGGGAGAGTTGGGTTATGAATGGGGAGAGAAGGAATTTTAAGGCTACTGCTACAAAAATAATGTATTCCGATTTAAAATGGGGCTATAGTAATACGCAGCAGAAGCAGTGGTGGCCGAGTGGATATGACGCCTGATTTTCAATCCGGAGGTCGCGGGTTCAAATCCTGGCTCGTACCAATGAGTTTTTTCAGAACTTATGTACGAAATATCATTTGATATTTACCACTAGCTTTTCGGTGAAGGAAAACATCGTGAGGAGACCTGCATACATCTGCGAAGAAATTCGTAGGTGTATGTGAAGTTCCGCATTAGGCTAGCGTGGGGACTATAGCCCAAGCCATCTCGCGCATGAGAGGAGGCCTGTGCTCAGCAGTGGGACGTATATAGGCTGAAATGATGATGAGTAATACGCATAATAAAAAAAATCGATCCAACAATCTTCCAAAATCACCTTTGTATGAAAAACCCTCTCACCCCAAATACGAGGCACTACGGAGTGAGGTGGATTTTCCTCTTTATCGTCAAAGTTAGGAAATGGAAGAATGGAACTACCCAAAATAAAATACAAACTAAAATACAAACGTCCGAACCACTTATTATATATACCATTCAGTTTTCACATGTAAAAATAAAATTTTATCTAGGTTTGAAAGTCAAATTTCACCCAACTCACCCCATTTTACGGTAGTTGTTTAAAACAATGACGGCTTGATTTGGCATTGTGACTGTGCCATTTTAATTTAATTTCAATTCTGTTATTATTTAATGAATTAATTTTAAATGAATTTTTTTTTAAATATATTTATTGATTAGATTTTGACTTGTAAAATTGGCAAGTATATTAAGGACATTAAGGTACATATGTATGGCGGTGAGCGATCGTTAATTCCACCACATCATGAAAATTCTAGGCATTGCCGCCTAAGGCATATACCTATAAGTAAAAAACTAAATAATTTGTAATTCTAACACTAATTCAATTGTATATCCAAAACCGTATAACAGGAAGCTAGAAACAGACTCTTACTAATACACTGCCGAAATTTAATTGAAATGTTATATTAATTGTAACGGTAACAACGCTCAATGATGTCCTTCACAACACTAATCATTAAATTGAATAGACGATAACGTCGGGTGACAAGCAAAAGTCACTAAGTACTATCAAAAAATTAAAGTAACAATGCACTTTATTACACTTGTAACACGGTTTATTCTCCAATAATTTCAATGGTGTTAGTTAGTGACTTTTGCTTGTCACCCGACGATAAATTGTACATCAAAAGCAGAATAGTTTAAACTATGTTAAATTAATGAAATAGTTGGAACTGAGTGTGTTAAATAGGGCTGGGACCGCAGACCGGATCCGTTTCATGCATGCAATCAGAATTAGTAGTGATTCAGTGAAATATACGCAGGCCAGCAAAGTTGGCAGTTTTGGGTAAAATGGTACTTTGTTAATAGTTAAATAAAATGTAGTTATGATGAGTGAACTAGGGAACTTATTAAACTTTAGGCGTAGGTAACTATATTTTGATAAGTTGCTATCTTATTGTGCTCGTTTGTAGACCAGTACGGATATGATGGCCGTTCTTGTCTACGTGACAGCGTGATAAAACAGTGTCCGTCACTTTCTATCCCATGGTGCAAAAAACGGAAAAAAACACGCTTGTTGTTTGGGGGCCGCACTTAAATATTTAATTTATTTTGTTTTTAGTATTTGTTGTTATAGCGGCAACAGAAATACATCATCTGTGACGTAAATGTGACAGTTATTTTATCACACGGATAAAGCCATCCATAATACGCCGGTTGATACTACAATTTATTTCTTTTTAAACCTACGTAGGTAGGTAATTAGTCTGTTTGCCGTGAAAGTGCCTCAAAAAAGGTCATACTAAAAACGCAACAAAACAAAATTATAAGATTCATGTAGTCATACTGCAAAACACGATATAGCGGATGTCACCCGATTTGCAACCTGACATAAAAAAAAAGTTTAATAAAGTACCCCTGTACCCACACAGCACAGGGGCGCCCTAACAAATCGTTAATGTAACTGTCACGTTTTTTTAAAACATTACGGTCGTAATATTAAATTCGCTCATTCGCAAAATCAAATTTCCGTGACAGCAGTCGCGGGGCGGTATTAGGATTTTACAATTATTATGGTACAGTTGGTTCAGTCGTACAGTTTTTGAAAAATCGGGCCTTTTTAGGTCAAATTACGGATGCCAAATTTTTTATTAGCAATTTTAAGGTCTTTCTCTAGTAATATCATCGATATGAACCTGATTTATTGACTTACGCTGTAAAGAAAAAATCACAAACATTAGGTCTAGCTGAAACGCACCTTCAAAACTTGTAACAATTTTTCCAAAGCTAATAATATGAATGCGCAGTTTTATTTTTGATTGAACTCATCGATTAGGTAACTTTTTTTTGTTAACACATACAAAATAATAAAGTTCTAAAACATAATATCCGCGATCCCGGTCACGCTCAGCCATCTCGCTCATCTCGCGCGGGCTCATAAGTGCGAGAAGGGTACCTGCCTACCTGGTGACGCGACTGCGCGACTCGAAGACCGAACATATTTTTACAATATCAAAACCCTAACAGATTTAAAAATCCCAACACCGCCTGTAGACCTTTAAAAAGCTTCACAAGCCGCGCTACTGAATTATTACGACTCATAACAAATTAAACAAGTCTCGTAACTTTAAAAAAAATCGTACTGTTGCGTGCTTTAGTGAAATTTAGGATCGTTTAGGAGATAAATTATCAATTTCGCTTCGGTTAACTGTTTTAGCATTTTAATAGTTATTGTTTTTCGATATTTATGTACAGACGTTACCTTGTTAAATACGTAACCGTAATTGAATTATTTCATCTTCATTTAATCGGTTATTGACTTTAGAAAAAAACAATAAAGTATCGCAATATTGTTTCAACACGCGAGAAAGCCGTAATACAATATAAACAAAAAACCGGGCAAGTGCGAGTCTGACTCGCGCACGAAGGGTTCCGTACCATAATGTAAAAAAAAACTAAAAAAAGCAAATAAGAAACGGTCACCCATCCAAGTACTGACCACTCCCGACGTTGCTTAACTTTGGTCAAAAATCACGTTTGTTGTATGGGAGCCCCATTTAAATCTTTATTTTATTCTGTTTTTAGTATTTGTTGTTATAGCGGCAACAAAAATACATCATCTGTGAAAATTTCAACTGTCTAGCTATCACGGTTCGTGAGATACAGCCTGGTGACAGACAGACGGACGGACGGACGGACAGCGAAGTCTTAATAATAGGGTCCCGTTTTACTCTTTGGGTACGGAACCCTAAAAATGCTTCAAAAACCGCATTGTGGTTTCAGTAGCGCATTTCTGTGAAATTTTAGAGCAATCAGGAATAAAATGAAAACTGTATTTGAAAAAGATAAAATACACTTTTACCTGACAGTACCTGACAGAACTGACGATTACTTATGTTTAAAAAATACACCAATCTATGAAAAGTTACAAAACCACTCTTAAGACATTTTTCAGAGTAACATAGCTATATACGGCCCCGACACTATCATTAGCAATGACATGAAATTTCATGACGCTCCAGCGTTTGGTCCAGTCAGGTCATGACATTCCTAAATCTCCCCACACACTTATCAGTATTTCTATCAGTATTTTCATCATTACCTTTCACGGGGAATTTTAAGTTATTATTTTCCTAACCGTTCTTAGTTATGTTGTAGTGTACGTTTTGAAGAACACAAAACCAAGACATTATTCAATCATCGATACAAATATTTCTAACCTGTCGTAATTATACTATGTACTGTGGCAACTCTATGTCCGATGAGCCAGAAAAATGCAGAAAAAGAAATAGTTAATTAAAAAGAATATTTATTTGTTTCAACCTTTTCGTGCGTGCGTGCGCCATGACTGTGAGAAAGATTGGTAGTTAAAAAATGTATCCAAATTTTTTTTTTCTTACCACGAACCGGGAATCAAACTATTCTTAAAGTACAATCAGCATCATATAGTAGGAAGCATCCAAAGTACCTATTCAAATAGTTCGGTACGCCATACAACATACCTATTATATGGTGTACCGAACTATTTGAATACTTTGAATGCTACCTACTATACGACGCTGACTGTACCTACTGGATTCTTCTGTTATGTAAGAATGTATACGTACTTGGTTAAGAAAAAAAGTACCTTTTTTTTTTTTTATTATGCATGGGTTTACTCATGGCCACAGACTAGCCGAGGCGTAGACGTGGCCTACGATGGAGCGAGCTCGCCCAGAAGGTGCCTGTTCACTCTTGATTTGAAGGTTGCCGGGTTATAAGAGCACGGAAATATAGACGCCGGCAAGGAATTCCATTCCTTGGCAGTGCGCATAAGGAAAGTAGAAGCAAAGCGCTTAGTGCGAATTGGCGGAATATCTACCAAGTAAGGATGGAAACCGGCCGTGCGTCTAAAAGTCCGATGGTAGAATGGGGACGGTGGAATGAGCTCGTGTAGCTCTTGGGCACACTCCCCGAAGTGCAACCTGTAGAATACCGACAGGCTGGCGACTTTCCGCCGATGGGCCAAAGTCTGAAGCTTAGCCGTTAGCTTCTTGTCGCCAATCATCCTCCTGGCTCTGCGCTCCACTGAGTCCAAAGCGGCGAGTTGGTATTTAGCTGAGCCATCCCACAGGTGGCTGCAATACTCCATACACGACCGGACTTGAGCTTTGTAAAGTGTTAGAAGCTGTCCAGGTGTGAAGTATCGCTTCACCTGATATGTAGGGATTGCAATCCGGTCCGGCGGATCCGGTAATCCGGCCGGATCCGGCACATTTTTCAAGATACCGGATCCGGCAAAATTCACCGGATCCGGTCTCGAATCCGGTAAAGTGAATCAAAGCGCTAAAATATAAAATAACAGCTTAAAACACTGCTAAAATTTAAAAGTTCTCGCCAATATTCGAATTTTCTCGCTCGCAAACAGCAACACAACAACTTGTTTGTTAGTTGACGCCAGTCTTCTAGCCAACGAAATATGTGTAGTCGTAGCGTTGAGATTTCCGTGCACCGTAAGTACTGGATTGGTTTAATATTCAATTTATTGTGTAGTTTCATTGTAATTTAATGTACATGTTCTTTCGTTTTATTTTGTACACACCATTATAGCCCACTTTAAGACACAGAGGTTTTTGGGGTATCCGAAATACTAATAGTTGTACATAATTATATTAATTATTAAAAAAGTGGTTAGGATTTTGCTGATTAAAACTAGTCGGGGTTTCTGCGGTTGACCTGACGTTTAGTAAAAACAATATCTGTGGAGGTTCGAAGTAAGGAGGTATAAAAAAAAGAGTCCGTCATAAAGCAAGTTCGAACGGGATAGTCTTATATGGAACATTCAACCATAAACACTAACTATTCATTCTCAATTAGTCATAAAACTTTTTAAGCTTTACAGGCCTGATTTAGTTAATATGTTTTATCCTTCTTACAAATACATAAGTCATAATTTTTAAGAAAAAAAAACCGACTTCTATGGGGCCCGGTGAAAAATTATGGTAGATGGTGCACTATGTAGAAAAGGAGGTAAAACCAGTACTTTCTAGTAGCATTTCGTTTCCGTAAGGGTCGTAGTTCTAGCCTAACCTAACCTACTTCTCTGATTGCAGTTCGGTTCTGTGAGAATCGTAGTTCGAACCTAATCAAACCCACTTTTCTAGTAGCATTTCGTTTCTGTAAAGCCCGCAGTGCTAACCAAACCTAACCCACTTTTGTTTGGTCTGTGAGGATCGCAGTTCAAACCTAACCTAACCTACTTAACGGCGCATGCCGTGCGGTGTACGGGGGTATGAGCGGGAGGGGTTTGGCATCATCATACTATACCGGGTGTGGCCTGTAACATGAGCAAATAATTAAAACATAGATTGTACTCCTCAAACGGTGACACTTTTGTTCAACAACTTTTAAAAATTATGAAGTATTTAGACTCCCTATTTTTCATACAAAATAAATATTATCTTCAATGGACGCCATTGCCACGCCATATCATTGTGATTGACGTTGCTTGTCATGTCTTAAACATAACAAAATTCGCAATACATTGCGTCTTTGAATAACCTTTAAAGTGTATTAAAAACCAAAGTACAAGTTATTTTCAAAAGTCGCTGAACAAATGTTGATCAGTATGAGGAGTACAGCCTAAAGTTAAATTTTTTGCTCATATTACAGGCCACACCCGGTATACCTACATTTTATGGTAGGTAATCATAGCGGTTTATTTAGTTTAGGTATCATAGTGATTTTCCGGGTCAAGGTCCAGGTCTCTGAGTCCGAGTCCGGGTCTGAGTCTGGGTCCGAGTCCGGGTCCGAGTCCGGGTCCGAGTCCGGGTCCGAGTCCGGGTCCGAGTCCGGGTCCGAGTCCGGGTCCGAGTCCGGGTCCGAGTCCGGGTCCGAGTCCGGGTCCGAGTCCGGGTCAGAGTCCGGGTCCGAGTCCGGGTCCGAGTCCGGGTCCAAGTTCGAGTCCGAGTCCAGGTCCGGTTCCGATCCGGGTACGAGTCCGGGTCCCAGTCCAAGTCAAAATCGAAATTCGAAATCACCAAACGTGTACTATGCGTCGTTGAAGAGTTCTGTTCTGATCATCATCAGCAGTTCCACTTCATCAAATGCGACAGTTTTTAATGTAAATGCTTGATTTTATGATGAAAATACAGAAAATTCTATACGTATGCCTTTAAGATTTGAAAATAAATATTATCTTCAATGGACGCCATTGCCACGCCATATCATTGTGATTGACGTTGCTTGTCATGTCTTAAACATAACAAAATTCGCAATACATTGCGTCTTTGAATAACCTTTAAAGTGTATTAAAAACCAAAGTACAAGTTATTTTCAAAAGTCGCTGAACAAATGTTGATCAGTATGAGGAGTACAGCCTAAAGTTAAATTTTTTGCTCATATTACAGGCCACACCCGGTATACCTACATTTTATGGTAGGTAATCATAGCGGTTTATTTAGTTTAGGTATCATAGTGATTTTCCGGGTCAAGGTCCAGGTCTCTGAGTCCGAGTCCGGGTCTGAGTCTGGGTCCGAGTCCGGGTCCGAGTCCGGGTCCGAGTCCGGGTCCGAGTCCGGGTCCGAGTCCGGGTCCGAGTCCGGGTCCGAGTCCGGGTCCGAGTCCGGGTCCGAGTCCGGGTCAGAGTCCGGGTCCGAGTCCGGGTCCGAGTCCGGGTCCAAGTTCGAGTCCGAGTCCAGGTCCGGTTCCGATCCGGGTACGAGTCCGGGTCCCAGTCCAAGTCAAAATCGAAATTCGAAATCACCAAACGTGTACTATGCGTCGTTGAAGAGTTCTGTTCTGATCATCATCAGCAGTTCCACTTCATCAAATGCGACAGTTTTTAATGTAAATGCTTGATTTTATGATGAAAATACAGAAAATTCTATACGTATGCCTTTAAGATTTGAGGAGTTCCCTCGATTCCTTATGGATCCCATCATCAGAACTCGAGCTTGACAGAAATGTGGCTTAAAAACTAAACTTGCTTAGCAAACATAACGAAGAGGACAAATCGCCAAACGTGAACTATGCGTCGTTGAAGAGTTCCGTTCTGATAATCATCAGCAGTTCCACTCCATCAAATGCGACAGTTTTGAATGAAAATGCTTGATTTTCTGATGAAAATACAAAAACCTCTATACGCATGCCTTTAAAATTTGAGGAGTTCCCTCGATTTCTCATGGATCCCATCATCAGAACTCAAGCTTGACAAAAATGTTGCTTAAAAACTTAACTTGCTTAACAAACATAAGGAAGAGGACAAATCGCCAAAGGTGAACTATGCGTCGTTGAAGAGTTCCGTTCTGATCATCATCAGCAGTTCCACTCCATCAAATGCGACAGTTTTGAATGAAAATGCTTGATTTTCTGATGAAAATACAAAAACCTCTATACGCATGCCTTTAAAATTTGAGGAGTTCCCTCGATTTCTCATGGATCACATCATCAGAACTCAAGCTTGACAAAAATGTTGCTTAAAAACTATGCTAAAGGCACTTGGTTTTATCTTAAGATCGTGCAAGAACCTCAAAAGATTAAAATCAATTAAAATTGTCTACTGTGCATTTGTAAGAAGCCATCTAGAATATGCCTCTCAGGTTTGGAACCCCTGTTATGACATCTATACTTCAAAAATTGAAAGAATCCAAAAAAAGTTTATTCGTTTTCTGAGATTTAAATTCAAAATTCCAAAACAAAGTTATAATCAGCATTGTACCAAACTTCATCTTCTACCTCTCTATATCCGGCGTAATATATCTGACGTAATTTACATTATGAAAATTGCTCAGAACTATGTAGACTGTCCTGATCTATTAGCGAAATTGATGCTCTCAGTCCCCTCACGCATACCTTGTCGCACCAAAAAAACGTTCCATATTCCCTTTGTTCGTAGTAAATACAGGAAAAACTCCTTTCTTCTAAGAGCTTCTAGGTCTTTCAATCAGCTTTGCAAACATCATGATTTCATCGATCTGTTCTGTGACAGCTTTAGTTCTATACGCAAACTAATGAGCCAAGACTTCTCCCACTGTTAACACTTATGTACCTACTTCTGTCGTTTTTTTTTTTTTAATATATTAGTATTTCTCTTTTGTTCTTCTCGTCCACTGTGTAAGTCTATTCTCCATGTTAAGCAAAATATAATTGTAAGTAAGTATTATTTATTAAATTTGTAAGTTCGCACGCTATATACTTTATACAGTTTCTACCTGTGGAAACTTGTAATTGGCTTACTGTTTCTATGTTATTACCTAACTTGTTACTCAAGCTGTAAGTTTTCCTAATAAATAAAATAAAATAAAAAATAAA
Organism: Cydia fagiglandana; assembly: GCF_963556715.1. Taxonomy (NCBI): domain Eukaryota; kingdom Metazoa; phylum Arthropoda; class Insecta; order Lepidoptera; family Tortricidae; genus Cydia; species Cydia fagiglandana. The sequence continues at coordinate 6,038,988 of NC_085943.1, forward strand.
ATAAAATATAAGGCCATATACAGAATATACAAAATAGGGATGTTGACCATATTTTAAAAAATATATTGAACTCTATGCACGAAATAAAACGCAAAAGGGAATATTACGCAAAAGTCGGCGTAGGGTCCACTAGCAATTTCAGAGGGTTTACTTCGAAATGCGAAAATCGAAATTTCGTTATCATGCAGTCTCTAACGCTCGAATACGCAAGAGTGATAAAGAGGCAGAAAACGAAATTACGCGGTAAGCCCTCAGTGTGTGCTAGAGGCGCCCCCTACGCAGAGTATTGCGTAATATTATTATATTTCCCTGAATAGGGAATATTACTCGAAACTCTGCGTAGGGGACGCCACTACCACAATCCATCACAATCAGGGGGTCTACCGCGAAACACGAAATTTCGTTATCTAACCTCTCTATCACTTTTCATCATCATCATCCTCACTTTTGCATATTCGAACGATAAAGAGGCAGATAACTAAATTTAGATTCTCGCGTTTCCCGGTAAAAATATAATTAAATTGTTGTAAACAACATAAAATAAAAGGTTTTTATTTCATGTATGGAAACTTTTAGAAAGGGACAGATATTTTCTTTGTGCATCGTATTCTGCATGTTTTCCTTTTTTCTTAAGAGTCAAGTGAAAATAAACTTTAGAGCAATGATAATAGAGTAGGTATACTTCACTTATTGATTTAAATGCCAGTAATGACTCTTGTTAGTATAAAACCTTCTTCTAAAGTACTTTAAATTACTGGAGTCAGTTATGTAACGCTGCCATACATGACCCAAAAAATTTTTATTAAGCTATGAGCTTCATCACATCTGATATTTGAGTAATTCTAAGCATTTCTAGCGTGAAGTGGGGGGGAGGGTGGGGTACAAAGACGGCCGCCATCCGTCATCTTTAAAAAAAATCTACTCTGATCCTGGTGGGTACTAGGGCAAGTTTGGTATCATTTTCGTATAAACCAAAGACGTAGAATTCATTGCTGATATTTGTTTTTTCAATTTCATAGTAATTTTACAAGAAAAACGTAAAAAGGTGAAAAATTTGGTTGGAGATTTTTGCTACGCGGAGCCGAAACTACAAAAGATAGAAAGTTGAAATTTGCACACTAGATTACATTTATAAAGTGTACAAGAGATAAGAAGCGATTTTGAGAAATTCAACCCCTAAGGGGGTTAAAAAGGGGATGAAAGTTTGTATGGGGTTCAAGTTTTATTTTAAGCTAGGAATTTGAAACTTCGTAAAACGATATATTATTAAAATACAAGAAAACTAATTTCAGCGTTTTTGAAAATTCATCCCCAAAGGTGGTGAAAAAGGAGTTGAAAGTTTGTATGGATATCAAAAAAATTTTCGAACGCGGGACTTGAATCTTTGTATTTGGGGATATTATTAAAAGACAGGAAAAGTAATTTCAGCGTTTTGTAAAATTCATCCCCTAACAGGGTTAAAAAGGGGTTGAAAGTTTGAATCCATTACAAATCCGAGTAGACACACATTTCTTATTGGCTCCCAGGCTTGAAATGCTTAGAATTACTCAAGGAACATATGTGATGAAGCTCATAGCTTAATAAAAAATTTTTGGGTCAACTTTATAACTGCTTCCGCTAAAATGACGGAATGAGGGATTAGAGTGATGCGCTCCACTCACTATCAGTATAATGTCATTATTTTGACATTTCTTCAAAAATATTAAAAATGTTTAATAACTTCATTATATCGTCCATCATTCTTTCTGTCATTTCTGATTCCATCATTCTAACCAATTCACTGTCAGTATATTACAATTTTTCTCACGTAGATACAATCTCCAACGATGAAGATAGAATTTCACTCGGCTGCTGTAATTGCTGTAAACGGTGTAAAATAAAACCATGATAAAAACCTAAGACCAATTAACGGCAGAATTTATACTGTAGAATTTATACTGGAAATTTCAACGGTGGAATAAAATTAAAAAAAGAAAAGTACGAAAAGCCACGAGCTTCGAGGAAAGCTGGTTCTATTTATGGGCGAACATTTATTCAATTCACCATGGCTATGGCCAGGCTTTCAAGAAAACACTTGATGTAGAATTAGACACGCCTTTTACATTAAGCTGACTTCGGGCAGACAGAATTCCCGTGCTGAGCCTAGTGCTGGCACATTCGGCTATCCGGTATAAGTGTGCCCTTCTTTTACCCATCGGGACAGACAGCTGCGGAAAGTTTCCGAAAAGTTAGAGAAATTCTCGGAAATTTTAGGAAAATTTCACGGGATACAAAGGAAACTTTCATTTTGGTACTGGAATTTTTCAGGTCCAGTTCCTGCGAAGTTTACGGGCGGGTCGTAAGTTCTGTGAGATTCTTTATAGCTCTCATGTATTTTTTTTTTGTAGTTGAGTAATTGATTTGAGTCAAACGGTCCTCGCTAGAGATACGGGCGGCCGTTTGCTCTTTGTGTCAGTAAGAGCTGTGTTGGTAGTAGATTGCGGTGTCTGTTTAGTGGTTTTGGACAGGTTCCCACAATAGTACGGGTGAACCTGCCCCAAGTTTTAGGTAGGGAGGTATTCGCCATGATGGGCAGCAGAACTACTGCAAACCAGGTACCTAAGTGTGACACTGGGATGAATGTGAAAATGTGAAGATGTTTTGGAGAATGGCCGGTATAGATTGTGCGGTTGAATTTGGAGACTAACAGCCTGATTCGAACGTTTTTGTCCGAAGAAACGTGCATGACTTTTGGCACTGACATATCCGAATTATCCGATCCTTGGCGTATCGTTAGCAAACTTTTGACTTATCTTAATGTTCACATATATGGCCGTATGGCAGATGATTTCATTGTTGAATCTGACGGTGGTGAGTAGTAAAATCTCTAGTAGTTAATCATAGATCAGAGATCACGGTTTCACTAGCTTCACTATGGTCAGAAAGGATCAGGAATAGCGGCGCTAGGCTATTGTGGGAGCATAAAACGAACTGTACGGCCAAGCTAATTGCGCGCCCGACGTGCCAAGAATAATGTATACTTGCAAAGAAATTGCCCTCTGTTTTCTTTCAAGTCAGTTGTTTGTTTATTCACATGCGATTATCCGGACCGCATGAGGTTTAAGGCGATTTTCTTCGTAATCTCGAGGGCTTAGTCTGCTTTCAGATGTGAATGATGAAAGTTTCCAAAAAGTTGGAACAGTTTTTTTAATTTCAGGAAAATTTCACGGGGAAAAAAGGAAACGGAAAACTACAAAACTAGATATCAAGTAGTTCTCTTTTGCAGCGCAATTCGGGCAACTAAAGTCACTTTTACGTTAGATAGAGTAAGATATCTATTAGATGTGAATTAGATCTCTAAGTCATATCCTGTGGAAATCGTTCAAGAGTATCTCCAGAATCGCACAAATGTCAAATTTGACAGGTTAGATCTTAAACATATCGTTATCGTATCTTGGTGATGTCTAAAAGATGTCTATTTCATAATCCGAATCGGGCCCAATGCCAGCGTAAGCTGCGCGCTACGAGCGTAGCCGATACCTCGGGAAAAACTATAGGTACCTACGTAGTGAAAAGCGCCTACGAATAGAGAACCCAGTTAGCGGGTCGCTGACAATAAACGTGTATTGGTCTTTGTAATTGTTTTAATTTTTGTCTGCACCTAATCACTACACCTTACAAATAGTCCCCCGCCCGCCGCGTATGTCTGTTTGTGTGTATGTATGTTCGCGATAAACTCAAAAACTACTGAACGGATGTTCATCCGTTATTCACTTATCATTGGAGTGATTGATACCTACTTGAGGTAGGTTTAGTTATATAATTTGTTAAGGTTTTGTGTAACCCGTGCGATGCCGGGGCTAGTCGCTAGTTACTGATAAACCTATAAAAGAAAGTGGACCGACTCCTTAAAGCTTGTCTGCTGCTATTCTTACTTTAAATATATTTTTGTCTGCAGCGATGCCACACAAATCTGAAACTACCGCCCACGAAGTTTCACCCTGCCGCGGTCTAGTTTCAAAAACTGCTAACTCAGTTGATTGTTTTACATTGAAACTAGTTTTAACCGAATTACAAATTTACTGTGCGAGTAAACAAACATGAGGCAATTTTTTTCTTTTTTACCAACAGCAACATATTTTTTTAGTAATCACGCATGATAAATATTAAATATCGGTTTTCATACAGCAATAAAAAAATGCATGTTTTTTTATTAAACTAATACACTCGGCGTCACGGAAATCGCACACCCACGGATTTTTGTTTCAAGCCGTTATAAACCTTATGTTGTTGAAGGTAAAGTATGAGTGTGTGGGATCATTTTAAAGAGAATTTAACCCTTCATTTAAAAACAATGCAATAGTTACTAAAGAGTAAAAAAAGGCACCTTTTTTAATAAGAAATAAAAATCGTATATTCATGCAAAAAAATCAACAAATTAAAACACAATAAAATCAACAAATATCGGAATACAAATGCCTAAAACTAAACTTAAAATCTAGTGTTGCCTCCTCTGGCCTTAATGACTGCCTCCATGCGAGCCTTCATGGACCTCACGAGAGTCACGACGTACTCTTGAGGAATAGCATCCCACTCTTCAATGACGGCATCTCGAAGCTGTTCCAGGGTCGCAGGTGCAGGATTACGTGACCGCACCTTCCGTTTTAGCTGATCCCAAAGGTGCTCTATGGGATTCAGGTCCGGACTCCTTGCTGGCCACTGCATGACGGTGATCCCAACCTGATCAAGGTAGTCCCGAACAATCAACGCTGTGTGGGAGCGGGCGTTATCCTGCATGAATGTGAATCCAGGACCGACAAATTCGGCGTATGGAACCACATGGTCCTCCAGGATCTCTGTGATGTACCGATGAGCAGTCATGGATCCCTGGCCTCGACCACCACCAGTGCGGGAAACACAAACGAGCTCGGTTTTGCCGGCGAGGGAAATGCCACCCCAGAACATGCAGGATCCTCCTCCGTATCCGACGGTTTCTTCAAGACAGGCCTGTGAATAAAGTTCCCCTTGCCTCCTGTACACTTTTCTGCGCCTATCGTTGCAGAACAGGCACACCCTGGTCTCATCGGAGAAGAGGACAGCCTTCCATTGGTCGACCGTCCAATCCTTGTGTTCGCGAGCAAACTCACGTCTGACTCGCCGATGCTCTGCCGTCAATTTGGGACCCGTAGCCGCTCTATGGGGCATGATCTTCTTCTCCCGCAACCTTCTTCTTACTGTAGAGACACTCACCACCGTTCTCCGAACTGCTTGCAGCTGCTGCTGCAGCTGGACAGCGTTGGAGAAACGGTTCCGCAAAGACGTCGACACAATAAAGCGGTCGTCTCTTTCGGAAGTGCAGCGTTGTCCTCCGGATCCAGGCTTCCTGGTGAAGCTTCTAGTCCTCTGGAATCGATGAACTGCTCGGAGAACTCGGAAACGGCTTATGTTGAGTTGCCGAGCAACCGCAGACTGCGTCATTCCTGATTCCACCAGGGCTACTGCTTGAGCTGCTTCTGCTTCCGTGGTATCCATTTTCTTGGGGTGTTTTCTTTCTCCAGCTCTTCCGGTGTGACCTCTGTGAACTCTGGATACCGAATGACCCATATTCCACTTTTACCCCCCCTTTTAAACCTATCCAAGGTAACGCAACTAGCGACCCTTACAACGCGTATTGTAGGTGTTCTTTCAGAACGCCGTAATTTCGTGATTATTATTATTTTTCCCAAAAATGCTTTATTCATGTTTTAATGCTTATTAATTGTGCTTTTAAATGATATATATATTGTGAGGGTATAATACATATGATAAGAGCTATATTCGCTTAAAACAAAAATCGGTGGGTGTGCGATTTCCGTGACGCCGAGTGTAGCTTTTTCCTGAAATAAATTTTATTTAGTAAGCAATATACGGCTCTATTCGGAAAATGAATTAGATCTCTACTAGACCTCAACAAGATACGATATGGATAATTTAGGGATATTAGTAAGATAGATATGTCAAATTTGACGTTTCCGTGATTCTGGAGGTCCTCTTGAACGATTTTGACAAGTTATGACTTAGATATCCAAGTCACATCTAGTCGATATCTAATGTAGATCTAGTTGATCTCTATATCGTCTCTAGATCTTGTGATTATCTCGAAATCCGAATAGGCCTGATAGAATGTTTATTTTTTAATGCATTGAGTCGTAAAGTATTTAGGTACACCTGCAATAATAGGGCAATAAGAGCGCGTCACAAATTATTGCGACCTTCGAAGAGTAATATTATTGCAGGTGACTGTACTTAAACACTAATCCGAAAGCGTTCTAAACCAACATTTTTCGAAAGGGTTTAACGTTCTGGCATGAGAGACTAAAATTATTTTGTAAAATGCCTAAGTGGCTATGCTAATTCCGCACGGCTGCACAAATGAGACAACTTTTTACACTTTTTTTAGCCCTCGCGTGAATTCACATCAGGTAAGTGTAAATTACAGTTGTATTTTTGTAAATGTACCTACTACGGGATAGGGATAATGTTAATGAAAATTGTTTGAAGCGTGACTCAAAAGAACTTGAGTTTTATTATGGTAAAAATAAATTAACTGTTGTCACTGTATTTGAAGGTTTTATTTATGTAAATAAGAGTACGTACCTACGCTAAATCACCACACTTAGACTAGGGAGGTGTGACCTATTGAAAAGTTTATAAAATGTAATAAAAATTAAAAATATTTTTAATTTTTCATCATGCTCTGAAAGTGGGTCGTTATTGTTCTAAAAATTGTGCAGAAAATGATACGTTTTTACTCTAAAACACTTTTTTACGACAAAATAATAAAAAAAAATCCAGAAATAATAGATTTCTTGTACAATTTCCATAAGTTATTTATGGCAATTTCCTCAACTTTTTATTTTTTTTCCAAAAAACAATAGGTACGACACAAAAATCTATCTCACTGCCACACTTGCTCACAAAATTTCGTTGAAAATTTTTGCCTGAGCAAAAACAGAGACCTTAGCTTACGTACTGTAAACCTCCGACTACCTATGTAAATTTCACTAGACCTCGCACTTTTCAAAGGTCAAATTAAAGCTCAATGCCCATGGTAGGTATGCTCATTGCTCATATGATATATCGCGATTCGCGAGGCGTCAGACAGACAAGACAGACAGACTTTAACTGCCCTTACAGAGACTTATAATAGAAATCCGTTCTTAATGCGCCTGAACAACTTTTTCTAACTTAGTGGAAAACACCGTAACGAGCACAAGATAAATCTGGAACTTAGAACCCATCTGCATAATATATGACCTATTAATTTTGCTCAAACAAGTGCATCATAGTTGGCGGCTTAAGAAAACTTCAACCCTCAGAAGTTTAACGTCATTCGACATTAATGGCCGCTGAATATTCATGTTTGCGAGTTACGAAGTCGAAGGCTGGAATAAATCTGTTTTGCCCACAATGTTACTTAGTGTAGTGAACTTGAGCTACAGCCAGTGGGGAGACACTCCTGACTTCGGTCGAACTCGGCTCCGTTCGGCTCATCATTGCTCCGAGCAATTATTAGGGTTGGCACCGCGTGCACACTTGAATTTTGACAACCCTAAATAGCCGAAAGGAATAGTGTCATATATTAGAAAGGGACAGCATGATTCGACCCTGAATCGCTGTCAAACTTCGGGTTTGTAGGAAGTGTCCTTTCTGTACGGTAGTACTATTATTTCTTCTGTGCTACAGCTTGGCAAAAAGAGTAGAAATTAAAAACTGGCAAAACTGTAGTGTCGTCCCTTTCAAACCAATTTATATAAGAAAACGGGACGACACTACAGTGTTGCCACTTTTGAATTTCTTGCAAATGCCATGCTGTAGGTTAGACGGACACCTTTATAATACAATACCTTTACATGTTGACCACCTCGTTGTGTTGACCACGTTGACCACGTCCTGCTGCTGACTGACTATACACTATCTAAATTGAAAATCGTAGTTCAAGACCAAAAAAAGTAAGACAATGTTGCCACTGCAATAAATTATTTAAAAGATAGTAAATTCCTTTTTTATAAATAACACGCTAAGATAATTTATTTATTGGTAATTTTACATATATAGCTTTAGGTAAAAAAAAACCGCATCCAAATCGGTCCATCCGCTGGAGAGCTGTGATGCCACAGACAGGCAGACTTTGGCGTCAAACATAGTATAACACCCCTCTTTTTGCGTCGGGGTTTAAAAACAGAGTTTTTACCAGAATTTCTTTCCATTTAAAATCAGTGACCCCAATTCCTCGACCTGGGATAGCTGTTCAGGAATTTCTGAAACCGACATTGACAATATTTCACACAATCCTACGTTAGGGAAGCATTGTTCGAACGTTCGGACCGGGGTATAGACTACCACCCATAGATCCCGCTTTTACGAATCACAATATAGGCGCTATTTGGTGTCCCTTGAACGAAACAAAGCAAAAGCAACTCTGTTCCAATCGAATATGATTTAAATATAATTGAACTGAATAATTACTATAGATAGGGCCTAGGGACTTAGGAGGATATTATCATTAGCCCTAAAACTGAAACTGTTAACTTTTCAGGATTTTCGTAAGGTTATCCTATAGATAGGTTAAGGTTAGGTTTGTTTTAGGTATGGCAATCATGAAAAGTTACACGTTTCTGAACCAAACAAATTATGATTAACGAAAATACGGACAAACAATGGTACATTATGAGTTAAAACTTTTTGGGAAACAATAGAGACCCCGCTCTTTTACTTAAACCTACATCTAACAAAAGTCAATATTTGTTTATATTTGACCGAGCGAGTGCGAAGCGTTTCCCTTTCAGCTTGGGCAAAAATTATTTCATGTATGTCCGGCTGTTTTACTCTATAGATCGTATTTTTCTAATTTTGGGATAAGATTCGCAGTTTCTAGAAGTTTTTAAAATGACGTGGGAACCATGGGAGATGGTCTACAACTCACAGAACCGACAAATACTTAACGCAACTGAAATAAACGCTTGTTTATTTATAATTAGTATAAGAGAGCCAATTTGTGATAGTACTTACGACTCTATATGACTTAATTGGTCGCACTCGCTCAGCTCAAAAAAAATACAGTAAAGGCACAGTTTAGCGACCAATAATTTTTAAGAAAAAAAAACCGACTTCTATGGGGCCCGGTGAAAGATTATGGTAGATGGTGCACTATGTAGAAAAGGAGGTAAAAACAGTACTTTCTAGTAGCATTTCGTGTCCGTAAGGGTCGTAGTTCTAGCCTAACCTAACCCACTTCTCTGATAGCATTTCGGTTCTGTGAGGATCGCAGTTCGAGCCTAATCAAACCCATTTTTCTAGTAGCATTTCGTTTCTGTAAGGCTCGCAGTTCTAACCAAACCTAACCCACTTTTGTTCGGTTCTGTGAGGATCGCAGTTCAAACCTAACCTAACCCACTTAACGGCGCATGCGGTGCGGTGTACGGGGGTGTGAGCGGGAGGGGTTTGGCATCATCATACTTTATACCTACATTTTATGGTAGGTAATCATAGCGGTTTATTTAGTTTAGGTATCATAGGGGTTTTCCGGGTCAAGGTCCGGGTCTCTGAGTCAGAGTCCGGGTCCGAGTCCCGGTCCAAGTCCGGGTCCGGGTCCGAGTCCGGGTCCGAGTCCGGGTCCGAGTCCGAGTCCGAGTCCGGGTCCGAACCGGATCCGGGTATGAGTCCGGGTCCCAGTCCAAGTCAAAATCGAAATTCGAAATCACCAAACATGTACTATGCGTCGTTGAAGAGTTCTGTTCTGATCATCATCAGCAGTTCCATTTCATCAAATGCGACAGTTTTTAATGTAAATGCTTGATTTTATGATGAAAATACAAAAAATTCTATACGTATGCCTTTAAGATTTGAGGAGTTCCCTCGATTCCTTATGGATCCCATCATCAGAACTCGAGCTTGACAGAAATGTGGCTTAAAAACTAAACTTGCTTAACAAACATAACGAAGAGGACAAATCGCCAAACGTGAACTATGCGTCGTTGAAGAGTTCCGTTCTGATCATCATCAGCAGTTCCACTTCATCAAATGCGACAGTTTTTAATGAAAATGCTTGATTTTCTGATGAAAATACAAAAATCTCTATACGCATGCCTTTAAAATTTGAGGAGTTCCCTCGATTTCTCATGGATCCCATCATCAGAACTCAAGCTTGATAAATATGTGGCTTAAAAACTTAACTTGCTTAACAAACATAACGAAGAGGACAAATCGCCAAAGGTGAACTATGCGTCGTTGAAGAGTTCCGTTCTGATCATCATCAGCAGTTCCACTTCATCAAATGTCACGTTTTTGAATGTATATGCTTGATTTGTTGATAAAAACACAAAAATCACCATATGTATGCCTTTAAGATTTGAGGAGTTCCGTCGATTCCTCATGGATCCCATCATCAGAACTGGATTTTGACAAAAACGGGACCAATCTGTATGCATATACATACAATCAAAAAAAAAATTTTCAAAATCGGTCCAGTAATGACGGAGATATGGAGTAACAAACATAAAAAATAAAAAAAAAAATAAAAAAAAATAAAAAAAATAAAAATAAAAAAAAACATACAACCGAATTGATAACCTCCTCCTTTGGGATTTGGAAGTCGGTTAAAAAGAGAGCAAGTTTTATGCGTTAGGAAGTGACAAGATTTTCTGTGTCCTGTCGTAATCAGATTTTGATGACCGTGCCGTCTAGAAGTAAGTGATCTGGGAGCAAGGATTGAGCCGGAGGGAATTCTCACGCCACTGAATAGTCGGTCCGCATCTCTGCAGTATAACCACCGTATATACATTTGAAAACTAATCCGAAATTAGCCTTTACTGCATGGGAACAAGGTATATAATTGAATGCGATTTCAGAGGCATACGTGTGCTTAGCGCAGTGCACCAGCCGTGGCAAAAACATCACTGTGAATCGAATCGGATTCTCATTTCGAAGACCGAAGTTTTTTTTATTGGTCGTGATTTTGCAATACCTACACAGCATAATATTATTGCATCTAACCATGTGTTAGGATAAAGTTAGACAATCTCTAATCTCTTCTCGGTGAATATTGAAAAAAGGCGAGCATAAAATATATGAAAGTAGAACATCACGGTAGCATCATACATAGCTACTAGTTGGCAAAAATAAAAAATCGTTCTTCGAGAATTATAATTCCAGAAAACCGGCAGGTACCTTATAAGCAGAGATATTATGAAGTGTTCTCACTGTTCCCTTTTGTATTGATGAAATGAAATGTATGTAGGTAAACACCTTATCCGATCCAACATCGGGTGTCTAATATATTTATTGACTAATGGGTCATTCCACCGTTTCGGGTGTTACACTTGAACTCATAAAATAAGGTTTTATTCGATATTGTAACAGGAACTAGGAGATTATAACTATTGATTCATCTACTACTTTGATAATATTTTCCTTTCCTGTACGCACATTATTAAAGTATAAGAGAAATAACGAGAGAATTACTAAAAAGTAGCTGTTTCGGGCGTTACGCGAATTGGTCTATACCTTCTGACCATCAGTACCAAAATGCATAATTAAGCGAATTTTATCAAGTAAGCTCCAGTTTTATTTATGTCAAGTAATAATAGTTAGTATAGTCTACTGAAACACTGAAGTAACACTTAGTATCACTTCTTATTTAATTTTAATAAAATAAATTACCTGTTTCGGGTGTTACTCATGGTTCGTTTCGGGTGTTACGAGTACGAAATTAAGACAGATTTATACGAAATTATGGCTCATTTTATTGAAATTATTGTCTTTTTAATAAATTAGATTAAAAATATAAGTAATAAATGCTGAATTATTTTAAAATACATTATCTTAACAATAAAAACTGTTTCTCGAAGATATCATAATTATTTTTCTTTCGATGCGAATATTTCCGAAAATATTCACTTAAACAAAAACTTGTTGATGGTGACACCTATTCATTTTGAAAGATCTATCCAACGACACCCCACATCACAGGATTAAATGCAAAATTAAAAAAAATTTTTTTGTACAGGAGCTAAAAAAACATTTTTTTTCGGTTTTTTTTTTTTGTGACATGAAGGTTCGGTATGTTTTCTATGGAAATAGGTTAGTTTTGACTTCTTAAACCAGTTTTCATTTTTCAACCCTTTGGTAGCGTTTCTTATGGAATGACCCTAATGTTAAAAATAAACTGTTAATGCAAAAGTAAAAGAGGCACTCTCTAGCTGTTATAGAGTGCCTCATGGCATGGAGACCTATACTTTTGAAGAATGACAGCTGCTAATGCTAAGGCCTAGCAGCAGTATTTCTCCAAAGTTCATCGGACATCCAATATCGGATCGGACTATGTGAAAACGCTCTAACAGCCGCATTCGAACAATGAGATACGACAAAAACTAGATATTGTAACGATATGGATTATTTGACACTGACATATCCAATCCATATCGTTCGAATACGGCTGTGATACGTTTGACCAAGGATGTAGGTACATTTAAACTAAGTATAATGTACTTACTTCAATTCAAGGTTGTTGACTGTCTGTCTAGCTCCTTTCTGATTGATTCTTGTACTTTTATCGAGAGCTGGAAGTAAGTAATTGAATGTTCAGTTTCAATCAGTTTTCCGATTGGTTTCTGAACTTGACAATTTCAAGGAAATCTTTTGACTTGTGATAACATAAACCACGAACGTAATATCTAAACTTGGCCAAACCAAAACCTGTAATACTTATAATACTGAAATCTATTAAAGCTTTGATAATGCATAGCCTGTCGTGTTAAGGCAGTATATAATAAAATGAAAACGTTAAAAAAATTAAAGATCAAAATATCGCACTTATACCTTGATTGTAAACTGAAAAGCTGAATTCAAATCATTTATTTACAATCAAAATATATATACAGTGGTACAACTAAACGAAATTAATAACTAGCTTAAATCTAAAATAGGCCCCTGAGGCATTGTACCAAGGATGCTGGCGGCATTTCCCCGCTGTATCGCAATACTGATACGTTGTGCGAGGTAGCCGCCAGAAACTGAAATAGATGTAATACACAAAAAAACCGGGCAAGTGCGAGTCGGACTCGCGCACGAAGGGTTCCGTACCATAATGCAAAAAAAAAAACAAAAAAAGCAAAAAAAAAAAAAACGGTCACCCATCCAAGTACTGACCCCTCCCGACGTTGCTTAACTTTGATCAAAAATCACGTTTGTTGTATGGGAGCCCAATTTAAATCTTTATTTTATTCTGTTTTTAGTATTTGTTGTTATAGCGGCAACAGAAATACATCATCTGTGAAAATTTCAACTGTCTAGCTATCACGGTTCGTGAGATACAGCCTGGTGACAGACGGACGGACGGACGGACGGACGGACGGACGGACGGACGGACAGCGAAGTCTTAGTAATAGGGTCCCGTTTTACCCTTTGGGTACGGAACCCTAAAAAAGAGTGAACAAGTCCAGTCAAAGGCGCCTAATTTCCGGCCTCTGAACTTGAACACTTTTTCTTTGGTGTACTTATTACATCTATTTTTAGTTTATCATAAATTATTTATAAAATACATAACTTGATTTGATCCCTAGTTAATTTTACCATGCATGCAGATAATTAACAGAGCTATACGAGTATTCATATGAATCACATTCCTCATTCGGAAATCCGCAGTTCCAGAAGTCTACTCAGCAGTTTGGAGTTTGCTAAGCTAATTAACTAGAGAGATATGGATGGAGGTGTAAAATTGATGGTAGGTACTCTATTGAATTTATGTTGAGGGATGTTATAAGACTACAGTTAAATTAGGTGAATTTATATATAAATTTTATTCAACGTGACTGGTTTATAATAATGTTAATGAATCTACGCAGGCCGCGTTGAGTACGAGTAAGTCCAGAGTTCTACCTAAACCTAAACTTATGTAAGTACACTGGTAGGTAAATAATTTATTATGAAACATGAACAATGCGTAAGTAACTTAATGCCTTCCAATTTATTATCTTTGTTATGGATAAATACGGGGGTACCGTAAAATGGGGTGAGTTGGGTGAAATTTGACTTTCAAACCTCGATAAATTTTTATTTTTACTTGTGAAAACTGAATGGTGTATATAATAAGTGGTTCGGACGTTTGTATTTTAGTTTGTATTTTATTTTGGGTAGTTCCATTTCATAACTTTGACGATAAAGAGGAAAACCCACCTCACCCCGTTGTGCCTCGTATTTGGGGTGAGAGGGTTTTTCATACAAAGGTGATTTTGGAAGATTTTTTTTTATTATGCATATTACTATAGCCCCATTTTAAATTGGAATACATTATTTTTGTAGCAGTAGCCTTAAAATCCCTTCTCACCCCCCTCTCAAACCTTCTCTCCCCATTCATAACCCAACTCTCCCCGCGAAACCTACTCACCCCGTTTTACGATAAAAGGCAACCGCACCGCTGCCTAATATTTATAAGATTTCTGTGAAACGAAGCGTTCGACTACATAAATATGGATTAATTTGATGAATTGAAAATTGATCCTTTTTTTAGGGCAAGGGCATTATCTATTTCGTTATTGTGATGTTTTCAAATTATAAAGCTTTCCAGGAAAACACGAAGAAAAGTAGCAAAATAATATGAAAACGCTTGAAAAAAAAATTAAAAACAAAGGACTTGCCTCCTTGTACAAGAAGGCAAAAAACATCAGGTTTTTAAACATTTAGGTATAGTAGCGTCATTTTAGTCATGTGTGTGTGACCATGTGTTTTGCCATGAGACCTAGATATTTTTTTGTCTGTCGAGCGAAACTTGTTTAAGTATTACGGTTTCAAATATATGAAGTTACTAGAGAAAGGCGTCATGATTGCTATTAAAAAAAATTTGGGAAATCGTATGCATTATGATCAAAAAAGCGCTACGATTTCTTTTTTAAATCTGCTGGGTGAATACACGGTAGCGTAAACAGAGTAGGTATATATAAGTTTATAATTTATATCCATAAAATCATTTATTTACCCAATCTGACTTTTTTTCCGAGTGTCGTTTAGGTACACATGTCTTGTATATACATAGGTATATTAATATAGTTCCATTTTCCGCAATATAGCTTTAAGGGGCAAACTGCAACTCTGCAAAAGCGGAAACCGGAGGTGGCGAGGTGGGACATTACTGCAGACTACATTACTATTGCTTACCAAGTGCTCCAGAGTCTCTAGACGTATTATGGATGGCTTTATTCACGTGATAAAATATTCTTCCCTTTTTAACACCGCGTGGTAGAAGGTGGGTGATCGTTTTATACGCTTTCACGTACACAAGAACTATCGTCATTCGTAATATATCCATAATACCTACTGGTCTTTTAACAACATCTCACCACTCGAGTGCCATACGGTGTTCACCTTTTTTTGTTAAACAATCAGACACATGATTGACACCGTTTTTAGGGTTCCGTACCCAAAGGGTAAATCGGGACCCTATTACTAAGACTCTGGGGGGCTACCGCGAAAACGGAAATTCGCAAATTGCGGGGATCTTTCTCTTTTACTCTAATAAAGGCGTAATTAGAGTGACAGTGAAACATACCCGCAATTTGCGAACTTCGATGTTCGCGGTTATAGCCCTGCTGTCCGTCCGTCCGTCTGTCACCAGGCTGTATCTCACGAACCGTGACCTAGACAGCAGAAATTTTCACAGATGATGTATTTCTGTTGCCGGTGTAACAACAAATACTAAAAACAGAATAAAATAAAGATTTAAGTGGGGCTCCCATAATACAACAAACGTGATTTTTGACCAAAGTTAAGCAACGTCGGGCGGGGTCAGTACTTGGATGGATGACCGTTTTTTTTTGCCTTTTTTGCATTATGGTACGGTACCCCTCATGCGCGAGTCCGACTCGCACTTGGCCGGTTTTTTGTTCCTCTTCAGTTAGGCATATAAATATAACCCTAAGAAGCAAGATAGTTAGACTGCCTTTCCAATGAGGCGAAGCGAAATGAAAGGAATCTACCAATAGTATTGGTTGTAATCCACATCTCTTCTCCGCTCCGCTGTATTACAACCAATGGTATTTGCTTGCTTGCTCTCATCTCTGCTCGTCGCCGTCGCAGTGAAAAGGCACCTGGGCTATAACCGCGAAAATCGAAGTTCGCAAATTGCGGGGATTTTTCTCTGTCACTCTAATTACGCCTTCATTGGAGTAAAAGAGAAAGATCCCCGCAATTTGCAAATTTCGGTTTTCGCGGTACCCGCGCTGAGCACTGGTCCGCTGGAACTATCAACTCGCCTACGCTCATTAAGCTAGAAATACACCAGAGACCCTGCACTAGTGCACTAAAGTTGGGTATAAGGAAGCGAAATGTGCGGTGCCGTAATACTCCATCTGTCTTTTTAAGCGGTGATTCTGAACCAGTTTCAAGCTCCTTGCTTGACACAACAATTATATTTTAGAGGGTGCTCAAGGGAAACAGATGGGCACATATTTTTAAGTAGGAAAAAGAGCGTTAATGCCACCTTATTAACACTATTATGACTATTATGAGATTATTGTTGTGTCATTGTGTGAGTCACTTTATTTTAACCGCCTAACTTTTGTTAGCGGATTTTTTGAGGAGTGGGTTTTGTTAGAGGTTTTTTTGTACATTTTGTTTGGTAAAATGTACTGTATTTTTTTTCTAAAATTTGTACACGAAATTGATTCGAACAAACATTCAAATCATGACGAAGTAGGTAAATAAATCCATACCTACTTCTGTCTGTCCATAATCCATTTTCTCGGAACTTTTTTTTTCGCTTCAACCTTGCAGTGTGGGATATCGTTACATAGGTCGACAACGAATATCTTTAACAAACATTTTTTTTTTTCATAAAGTATATAATTTTGGAAATAATCGCTCCGAAAGAAAATAAAATGTGCCTTTCTGCTCTAACTTTTGAACCATAGTTCCAAAGAATGTGAAATAAATCTTACAAATAGAGCTGAAAAACATTAAATTAATATAGGTATATAATTTTGCAATCTAATATTCAAAGCCTAAATACATCTAGGTATTTAAACACTTACAGGCATCTGAACGGTATAAAATGCAACTCTAGATTCACCTAAGTCCCGAAACTCATCATAAATTTCAAAGTAGCTTGCCTTAATTGCTCGATCCTATGAATACTTACAACGATCCAAAAGAAAGTCATAAACTAGGGCGAAAGCTTAATTAAGAAAAACAGTTTTTAATTAAAGTCCGCAGACAGAGTGTGCCTCAACTTACATAACTAGTAATATAGTTGGCTAGTTTTATTATTTTAAGGCTTTCTCGCATTTCGTTATTTAAATTTACAAGTAATTTTACAGAGCGGCCTGGGCCCATTTTTATAAAATTACAAGTTACAGGTTACAAGAGTACAGGCTACAGGCACCTGTAATGCACTGTGAACGGCTACAGGTGTTTTATAAATACACATAAATTATTACAGTTGTAAAGAACCACGGTCAATCTCGATTACATGTGAAATCTACAGGTGTGAAAGACATCACTATTTAAAAAAAAACGTCTGTCATAGATACTCAGTGCTCTACTAAATGATGTGTTTTTGTTTGCTGTAAAATATTAATTACTGGAAAAATGGCCAGAAATGAAGGAAAAATCGAGTGGGAGAGCGGCGATCCATGCCAAGGATATATACTTTTTGGGCCGTTTTCAGATTCAGATTAAGTTAGATTTCATGAAATATTTACCTAATAAGTAAATAACATGTAAATAAGTACTCTTTCACATTCTTACATTAAAATGTATCGTTTCGGTAGCGGCTCAAAGATAAATACGATGTGTATCGAAAATTATGAATAGTACACTTTACCATAATGTGAATGCACTATAATACTTAAATAAAGAGACGAATGCTAATAAATCAACGACAAATATCGGGAATAATCCCTTTCCATTTCCAAGTAAATAAAATAAAACGAATCGTCAATAAAATCAGTATCAAACATATTGTCAATTTATTTCCTATTTACTATATATTACAGATACATTAACAAAAACTGATAAGGTCAGTGCATGGAAAAGTATGCATGCCCTGGCACAATCGTTGGCGTTGGTGCTTAACAATAAAGAGTAAAGTTTAAAATCTCTCAGAAAACGAGTCTACAAGTAACTGCTGTTGTGCTGCTACAGGACTCAAGACGTATGTAAGTTTTTGTTACAAGTGTACCAATCTACACTTGTAATTTACAATATTTTTATAAAACGCTTGTTCGATTATGAGTTTAAAACTATAAAACTCCCGTATTCTCGTCTATGGTTGAGCTACAGGCAGTTGTACCTGTAACCTGTAAAATTGTAAAACAGTACTTTTATAAAACGCAAATTGTAAAAAACGGAGCAAGTGTTGCCAGTAAACGCCTGTAAACTTGTAACTTGTAACTTTATAAAACTGGGCCCTGTAGTTGCTAAATAAATTTTACGAAGCTTTTATTAAACCTTTTATGTTCATTTTTAACATAAATCAACTACTATTAGTTAAGTCAGACAACTCTAGCCTAGCCTTAGCCTTAGTCTGGTTGAAATGGGACATTAGATACCTATATAGATTTTTATTTTTTCTTACGCATCTTACCCAATAATAGTTAATTAACCATAGAAGTATATAGTACGGAAAGTAGGAAATTCGCAACAAGTGGTTGATAAAATAAAACACGACCGAAGGGAGTGTTTTAAACCGACATGAGTTGAGAATTACCTATTCGCTCGTGTATCATACTTTAAAGGGCCATATGTGCTGTAAAAACGTTGTACGATACACGTGCGAATAGGTAATTTGCAACTCATGTCGATTTAAATCACCCCTTTCGGTGGTTTTCTTAATTTATCTCTTTCCCTATCACTCGAATATGCAAGAGTGACAGAGAGACAAATAGGCAAAACATGTTTGTGGATGTTTGCGGTAGAGCGAATATGAAACCCCTTTTTATATAACGTTTCTGAACGGAAACGTCACTGTCATTGTCAATGTCAGATTTGGCATGTCAAATGCGCGTGAATGTTTCAGTCCTTGGTCAACATTGTGCAATTTATCTTACATTTTAACACGTTATCGATACAATTCTCACTTAAAAACAACAGCTTAAGTGTATCACAACAACTGTGAACAATACCGTGAGCAGTCTTGATCAATATTTTCAAAATGCGGTTGGTAGACGGATCAAAACTTTTAGAACTTCAAAACACACCTGTGAATATTCGAAATATTTGCATCGTGGCGCACGTGGATCATGGGAAAACGACTTTGGCGGACTCCTTGATATCCAGCAATGGTATCATATCGCAGAGAATGTCGGGGAAACTGCGTTACATGGACAGCCGGCCTGATGAACAGGAACGTGGTATAACCATGAAAAGCAGCAGTATATCTTTGTATCACGCTGTGCAGAAGCAAGAATACCTTGTGAACCTCATAGATTCACCTGGACACGTGGATTTCTCTAGTGAAGTGTCCACAGCTGTGAGACTTTGTGATGGAGCTATTGTTGTTGTAAGTAAATTTGTTATTATAAATACAAAACATTCTGTAGTACTACATATCAATATTGCTTAACAGTTTTGCTGACAGTATTGCAGTTAAGCATTGTTGATCAAAGAATTACCTCGCTTCGCATACAGTCAGCGAACTTGTTAAGTCAACACAAATAATAAGAGAATGTAATTTAAGGCAGAACAGAATAAATGTCAACTTATTTATTCCCCAGTTTTGTGACATATTAGTGACATTATTTATACAGTCTAAAATCATATTAGAACTAATAAGGTTCAGGTTTTTACACGGTAAGACTATTTCCCTGGACTTGTCAACACAAATTTGTTAACTAATACAACACATAAGTATCCATTTAATTTAGTAATATTATCCAAAAGAATAACAAACACCAATGGTGATCATAGATCATAGAAGTTTGAAGTTTCCTCGCATGAAGAATAATTATTGCGATACAGCAAGGAAAAGCTGCCCGCATCGACAGCACCATGCCGCAGGGTCATAGTTTATAAATGACTATAGTTATTAACTATAATGTTAAAATTGGTTTTATTTATATTTACATTTAGATTTATAGCTTAGATATTTAATTCTGTTTTTATAGGTATATTAAGTTTGTTAAAAATAAATAATTTAATCATACATATTTATTTCCAGGTGGATGTAGTAGAAGGTGTATGCCCGCAAACAAGGCTAGCGCTAAAGCAAGCATACTCAGAAAACATCCAAGCTGTGCTAGTGCTCAACAAAATTGACCGCCTCATATTAGAAATGCAGATGACACCGCTGGATGCATATGTGCATCTCACGCAGGTTATGGAACAAGTTAATGCGGTTATGGGAGAATTGTTTGCTAGTGAAGTGTTGGGGAATGAAGAAACTAAGATTGATAAACAGGTAATTTAGTATTTAGATTCAAATATGATTATTGACTTTTGGTGTCTAATTAGTTTCTTATTTGGGGTTTTTGTTTTTCAAATGTTTGTATTGACGTTTCCATAATGAAAAGTTGGGACAGTAAAGCTGACAAGTTTTGTTTTTGGATGGTGATTTTCCTACAAAAATTGGTCCCTGAAACTACATGTACACTCAGCATCAAAAGTAATGTATTAGACTATGCACGAAAAGTTCTGACATTCTCTAATAACTTAGGTAATAAAATAATATCTCTATGTTTCGTACAATTAGACTTTAACAGTTACTTTCAACTTGCTTTGACATTGCTGTAGAGATATAACACATATATTATTTTTTTGTGAAAAATATTGTACAGTTGCAGAGACTTGGTGTGTTGAATTCATCACCTAATTGGTGCTGAATGACCGCATTTGTATACTGTGGCCCATTCATTGGGTAGTCTGGTTATTTTACATAATGTTGTGGAATGTTTGGCTGATTAAGTATGATTACATAAAGCTGTGTCACCATTCAAATACGAGTAGCTAAGTCCACTGTATTATATTGTGAAATTTATTAGTTGGTAATCTCTGTACGAAACGAAAGACGAAAGTCTTTAATCAATGTGTGTTACCAGTGATGACTTACGGCTCCGAAACGTGGTCTTTCACTATCGGCCTCATCTCTAAATTCAAAGTCGCTCAACGAGCTATGGAGAGGGCTATGCTCGGAGTTTCTCTGCGTGATCGAATCAGAAATGAGGAGATCCGTAGACGAACTAAAGTCACCGACATAGCTCACCGGATTAGCAAGCTGAAGTGGCAATGGGCAGGCCACATTGCGCGCAGAGAAGATGGCCGATGGGGTCGAAAAGTGCTCGAGTGGAGACCACGGACTAGCAAACGCAGCGTAGGACGTCCACCCACAAGATGGACGGACGACCTTGTTAAAGCCGCCGGAAGACGCTGGATGCGGGTGGCTTCCAACCGGTACGAATGGAGGTCCAAGGGGGAGGCATATGTTCAGCAGTGGACGTCTTATGGCTGAGATGATGATGATGATGAATCTCTGTAAGTTTTAATGTGCCCTCATTATTTCAGGAAACAAAAGAAAAACCTAAGGAAGACAATAATTTTTACGATTGGACCTCTGCATTAGAGGATGCCGATGATTCTAATCTGTATTTCTCTCCGGAACAAGGGAATGTTGTGTTTGCAAGTGCTATAGATGGTTGGGGCTTCACAGTCCATACATTTGCCCGGCTTTTCTCCGAAAAACTTGGTAAGTGATTTGCATTTCAATAATTTTCTGAAATACTGACCTATCCTATTGTCAAGTTGTTGAGTAGTTGAATCGGTTAATCAGTCAGCCACCTTAGATAAAAGTATTTCCCACCAATATTATTATTATTTTTACAAGCTTTTATTTAATTTGCCCTGTTAGTATGTTATTGTGGGTCAAATTTTGAAAGCTAAATTTGATCCACTTTCCGATTTCCGATTAATCTACAATTTCGCATACGTATGTAGATACGTAAATCGGATGAAATGCATTATTTTAATGACATGGAGCTGATCTGATGATGGAGGCA
Organism: Cydia fagiglandana; assembly: GCF_963556715.1. NCBI lineage: Eukaryota > Metazoa > Arthropoda > Insecta > Lepidoptera > Tortricidae > Cydia > Cydia fagiglandana. The sequence goes on from NC_085943.1 coordinate 6,060,986, forward strand.
GGAGGTGGCCATAGGATCTCTGTTATGAAACAACGCAAAGTAGTTAATTGTTTGGGTCGTTAGAATTGTCTTAGTAAGTTGCCTGTGGAAAGAAAAGTACAGTAAGAAGTAAGAAAGGTTGACTGGTAGAGAATGCCTTATGGCATTAAGTCCGCCTTTTGTACTATAAGATTTTTCTTTTGTGCAATAAAGATTAAATAAATAAATACAGTCAGCCATAAAAGCTTGTACCAAAAATATAATTTTTGCCATAAATTTGTTTTTCTAATCCCTAATTTTATTTAGGTGTGAAAGAAGAAATACTCAGAAAAGTTTTGTGGGGGGATTTCTACTTGAATACCAAAACGAAACGCTTTATGAAAGGAGCTCAAGAAAAGGCGAAAAAACCGCTTTTTGTCCAACTGGTGCTAGATAACTTATGGAACGTTTATGAAACTATTGCCGTGAGAAACGAAAAAGAAAAAGTGCCAATCATCTGTGAGAAACTTGGTATCAAACTTACTACAAGAGACCTAAGACATACAGACAGCAGAATTCAATTACAGTCACTAATGATGCAGTGGCTGCCTTTATCGCAAACTGTGCTAAATATGGTTTGTACAAAACTACCATCACCTAAAGAAATTGGTCCGGAGAAAGTTGAAAAACTTATGTGCACTAAAATTTGTGACTTCGAGTCTTTGCATCCACAAACACAAGAGCTAAGAAACGATTTCCTAGCATGTGATAGCAGCACAGAAAGGCCTGTTATAGTGTACATTTCAAAAATGTTTAGCGTAGACAAAAGTATGCTTCCGGAGAATAAGCCAAAGGCTTTGACTACTGAAGAAATGGCTTTGAGGAGAGAAAGAGCCAGACAGATGAGAGAGCAGATGAAATTGAATGAGGTTAATTCACAAGCTATACCTATGACAGAAGAAAAGAAAGATGAAAATGCTCAGGAAAACACCAATGAAAACGAAAAAGAAGAAAATCAACCGGCATTTATTGCATTCGCTAGAGTATTTAGCGGTAGGTTAAGAAAAGGAGATAAAGTCTTTGTTTTAGGCCCAAAACATGACCCGTCCAGAATACTTAATATAAAAGACTTTGAAGTAGACCCTAATAAGAAGTTAAAAGACTTGAAGAGTGATGAACATATCACATGTGCAGAGTAAGTACTAACAGCAAAACTTGTTTGACCATTTGTAGACCTTAATGTCTGCATAACTGCACCTTAATAAGGATTATAATAGGCATGGTTAAAAAAAATGTTGACTAACGCTGAATAAAATCGACATGTTTCTCACTTATAGGTTTTTTTATACCATATTTATTTTTCAGAATTAAATCCTTGTACATTTTAATGGGAAGAGAATTAGAAGAAATTGATGAGGCAGTTGCTGGCAACATTGTTGGTAAGATTTTGAATACCTAATGGTAAAATTATTAGCAGAATGATATTTTTCAGTATTTATGTATAGAGTTTTTGAGGTGTTCGAATGTTGTGAACAACTGTTATGAAATATTCGGACACCCTAAAGGCCTAAACTAAAGTAATACTATAGGTACTTAGTTCATTATTCTGGCCGCCCAGAGGCCCATAAAAAGGTCTCCCGTTCTATTCCATTTTTAATCTTTTTTTATTTATATAATTCAAAAATGAGATTACAGTAATAGTTATAAGCACTTATCTGCCAAACTGCAGAGCAGTTTGTTGGCAGAAAACTGAATCTACCCTCCACCATACTAGTATTATAAATATTAGGTAATACCTTTAAGTATCTTTATTTTGACTAATCAAAATTCCATTTGTATTGGCAAGCGTTGACGTATGGACTGTTAGAGGATAAGCATGATTTAGGTACTTTCCCTAGTTTACTATTTCTTACACTTAGTTTTTCCTAGGAATCGGTGGTTTAGAAGAGCACGTCCTTAAAACCGCCACGCTAAGCACCACAATCGCTTGTCCGGCGTTCAGCGAGCTGCAATCAGCTGCCGTTCCCATACTGAGGGTGGCCTTGGAACCGTCGAACCCCTCGCAGTTGCCGCAGTTGGTTAAAGGTAAGTTGTGACGTCACGCCTATCCTGCACGGCGCTTTATCATAAACCTTATCTGAATGCACGAAGGTTGATATTAGGCTGTAGTCGCACGCGTCTGCCCGGATCAAATCATTTTAACATTCGTTCAATACAGTGTCCCTGCGGTATAAGTGTGGCTGTCCTTCACATTCGGGCCTGTTTACACGTTGATTAGTGTTTATTGCCAGTTCAAACATTATGCATTAGTGGCAAATGTATGAACTCGCACTAAACACTAATCAATAGGGAATATTAGGCAAAGCTCTGCGTAGGCGGCACCACTAGGACATACAGTAAACAAACCTCATTGACATCATCAATGACACATCATGCGTCACAAGATCAATCACATGGCCTACCGTGAAACACGACAATCGAAAGTTCGGTTTCTGCCTCTCTATCACTCTTGCTTATTCGATCGATAAACAGGCAGATAAAGAAATTCCGATTTTCGCGTTTCGCCGTAGGCACCACCTGTATACAAACCGCTTTGGTGCATCAATGTCTTAGTGAAAACTTGTCAAAAAACTGTTTAACGCGTAGTATGTATATGTTACTCTCTGGTTTACTAAACAAATTAGTGCTGCACTCTGGCGGCAGAACATTGCAGTAGTACTCCCTATTCACGTCCAGTCCAATCAAAACATTTAACCTGCAGCCACACGTGCCCGTATTGACCTTACCTTTATTTCAGGGTTGAAACTGTTGAACCAGTCAGACTCGTGTGTCCAAGTTTTACTGCAGGAGACTGGGGAACACGTAATAGTGACGGCTGGGGAAGTGCATCTGGAGAGGTGTTTGGAAGATTTGAAGTAAGTAGCTTAGTTGTTTAAACACAACTTTCCTTTGTCTTCCTATCCCACTTATAGCCGGAGAGCTAGCCACGGAAATAGGTATGCAATTTATAGAGCAACGAAATCCCTCTAGTTAGTGTACCATACTATCATTATTAATTAATCTCGGCGCCTGGCAGCTGTTCAGCGGTGGGTGCGGGAGTGGATGGGCAACAAAGGGGTTGTAAAATATAACAATGCCAGGCGTTTTATTTGGGGGAAAAGTAGTGCCAGGTGTTGAAAGTACACAATCACTTGAGCACCTGCAGTGAGATCAGGTGTAAATTGCACCTGGCTCACAATTGCTCTACGCATAGTGTCGTATATGTCTTCTACTAACACTTACCTAGGCGTAATTGAACAGAGTAGTACTATTATTTATTCTGTGACAGAGTACAAAAAGTAGAAGACATATACGACACTATGCTCCTGATCTCACTGCAGGCGCTCAAGTGATTGTGTACTTTCAACACCTGGCATTACTTTTCCCCCAAATAAAACGCCTGGCATTGTTATATTTGAATAAAATACATAATTAGCTATTATATCACACCAAACGCAGAGCTATATAAATTGCACACCTATTTCCGAGGCTAGCTCTTAGACCATTACTCGTTCACCCTGTACAGTAAAAAATACCCTCAGGTCTAGAATGTGTATAGGTGTAGAATGTGAATGTTTTTAACAAGATTTCGTGTCAAAAATCAAAAGTGCGTCCATAATCAGAGTGATGTTAATGTGTCATTGAATTTACCTATATATTATCGCGTAAATCATTCGCTTTCGTAATAATACATTCCCAATTTTATCATCTAGCCGCCCAGAGACCTATAAAAAGGTCTCCTGTGCCATTCTAATTTGGATCTTTGATTCGTCAAATTTAAATTGCATTTTTCTTGGCAAGTTTTGACGTCCGGGCCGCTAGAGTGTAATATAATCACCCACCGCATCTCCTAAACCACATGCAGCTTTTCATTTTCCAGTCCGCTAACTTTATTACGTTTTGTACATTCATACCGTCCGCTAGCGGCCGCTTTGAGGTTAAAAATGGTGACTTTTTTCACTTGTAATCTGCTTCTTTTGCACTTATGAAATATTCATATAGAGACGTGACGGCTTCCCTTTTGCACACTTATCTTAAACGTCATTCTAGATCTGTATAATTACTTAGCGGCCGATTTGCAAAAACTCGCTAAAAACGCCTTTATTTTCAGAAATAACTATGCGAAAATACCAATAACAGTATCAGAACCCATTGTGCCGTTCAGAGAAACTATTATCGAACCGCCCAAAATAGACATGGCCAACGAAGAAATAGACTCCCAAAACATTGACAAGGGAAATGATACTGAAGTAGACCCTGTTATTACTGTCCTGACCAATAACAAACAAAGCAGGATAAAAATAAGAGCCAGACCACTACCTAATGAAATAACAGCCCTTCTAGATAAATCCACAGATTTACTGAAAGCCGTATCACAGCATATCAAATCATTGCACGGTTCAAAAAACATCGAAAATAAACTAGATGACTTAAATATAAATGGCGCCCACGAGCTCTCAGATCGTATGTTAAAACTAATAGAAACATTTATAGAAGAACTGAAAAATATAAGCTCTAAATTGGGACCGGAGTGGAGCAACGTCGCTGAGCAAATTTGGTCTGTAGGTCCCAGGAATTGCGGGCCAAATCTGCTGCTCAATCAAACGCCGGATTACGATACAAAGTTCTTGTATCATAAGAACGAGTTGAAAGAAGATCCCAGATTCGAGTATGAAAGCAGTTTTGTGAATGGGTTCCAACTGGCGAGTTTGGCTGGTCCATTGTGCGAGGAGCCTATGATGGGTGTTGCGTTCTGTGTTGAAGAATGGAGCTTGGACAAAAGTGAGGGGGATGACGCTGGACATACTTTTGGACCACTTTCAGGTAACACTTTTATATTGTTTACATTAAGCCGGATTTACTTAACGAAATTAGTGGCGTGGAATTGATTTCGTGACAATAGTTTAACCAACAGTTTGACATGTAATTTAATATTTTCGTAATGCCTTAATTTCTTGCAAGCAATTCAATTTCGTGCCCTGTGCGATACTTTGGTGAAATGTACTAATTTGTGATAATGATACTTCATGCAACTAATTTTATATTGTAAATGCGACGTGAAAACTAGTATCGCGAAGGTGCCTGCGCTGTGCGGACGTGTAGCTTCGATGCTGATGGGGCCATAGTCACTGCAAAACTGTGAATTTCACGACACTAATAATTTCACGAAATTGCTTTCGCATATATCGAAACTATTTTGGGAATCTGATTTCAACATGCATGCCACTAATTCATCATCATCATCATCTCAGCCATAAAACGTCCACTGCTGAAGGCCTCCACCTTGGATCATACGTGCCCCGTTGGAAGCGACCCGCATCCAGCGTCTTCCGGCGACCTTAACAAGGTCGTCTGTCCATCTTGTGGATGGACGTCCTACGCTGCGCTTGCTAGTCCGTGGTCTCCACTCGAGCACTTTTCGACCACTGCCACTAATCATAATGTAAATCCCGCTTCATCGTCAGCAATGGACATGATTTTCCAGTTGACACAAAAATACACCAAATCTCAAAAAAAAATATTTCACTTTGTCAGGTCAAATCATGTCAGCGGTCAAAGATGGGTGCAGAAAGGCGTTCCAAGTGCAACCTCAACGATTGATGGCTGCCATGTATTCCTGCGACATCGTCGTCGACCAGAAAGTATTAGGTAAGTTTTTCAGATGCAGCAATGTGAACCAAACGGGATACTGTATTTTTTACACATGTTATAAGCCTCATGGTTGCCTTTAACATCTCATGCAACCAACGGCAGAAACTGGCCGAAGACCGACCCGTGTGGCGTCGTGCTATTCACGATGCTCAATCCAAGCACGACGATATCTCCTCATTAAAAGAAAAACACATGAGGCGAGCAGGCCTCCAACCCCCGCCCTAGGGGAGCATACACCTGCTGCGTGTGAGGCCGAGGGATCCTCTCTCGTATAGGGCTTTACAGTCACGAACGCAAGTGTCGTAACCAGGATGCTGCTTAAAACATCTGACACAGATGATAAAGGCCTATTATTATTATAAGCCTCATGGTTGAGGTACCGAAAAAAAACACGTCCTCATGTTTCATGTCTTTGAATGGCAAATAGCATAAATAATTGTGATCCTCGTCGTGCCCAATGTCATTTATAAAGGACATATTCTAATTTTAGCCAGTTTAAAGAGCCTGGATGAGTTTACACTGAAACTTCTTGGTTTTTACTTAAAACGTGAGACAAAGGAAAATTAACTCTATCATCCGAATAATATGGTTTAAGTTTCAATGAGTATGGTGGGCAGGACGAAAGATGACTCTAGCCCATTTAAAAAAGTACATAATCAGGAAATTGATTATGGATGATAAGAAGAAAAATACCAAAAAGTAAAATACTTTCAGTTTAAATTTAATCTTCGTAATTACAATTATTTCATTAAAACTACTATTTACACCTGAACTTTCTAAGTATGGTTTTCTTAAATAAATAATGTAAATAATAAAACTAAAATCTTAAATAACTATAAATGCATTGACGTTACACAAAAAATATCTGAAATTGATTATCACATCATTTTGTGTAAGAACATTCTAATTACAGGCATTTTTTTTAAATAATTACATGAAAATCTGAATCTATCGCTCCCTATGAAAACTCCTAAGAACAACAACTAATAACATAAAACATTTTGCCTTTTTTACCGAAAGAATGTATTTCTTGATTTTGAAATACCACACCAAGCTAAGTTGGCAGCGATTCTGATATCCTAGACGGTTCACATGTTTAAATAACGTCATAATTTTATAGAAGTTTGAAGTTTAAAATTACACTTGCACTGGGCCATCAAAATCGCTGCCAACTCAGCTTGGTCTAACCCTAGTTACGTTCGATACACCTTTCCAATTTTTTTTTGCAAAACTTAGGGCTCATTTAGACGATGCGAGAACTCGTATGCGAGTTTCATTACATTGCAGTTTTTGATCGATCGGTTGAATTGGACGTAACCAACAGTCCGCAATGTAACTAAAATCGCATGCGAGTTCGCGCGCCGTCTAAATCAGCCCTTAGGGTTTTAAAGTCAGATTTTCACATAATATTTTATTAAATATCACGCCTTGTATTAGTGCGATGGTGGGGCAATTATCTCCTGTTATACCATTTATACTAACCTTATTATAGTCCTGGTTATCCCTATGTTTCTGGCAAACAACCATTCTATATCATGCCATAAATAAGTTACGTAGGTACTGCTATAATATAATTACTGAAATAAATAAGTTAGGCGTACTGGTTACAGAGTCTCAGTTTTAAAACTAATAAATTCAGTTGAGTATTGAGTAGGCAGTATCTTCATCAAACTAAACGAGAGTTTAGATTGGGAAAGTTATCTGTGACTACATAACGGGGAAGCGTTTTTTTAAAAGTTTTCGTTGAATTCAAGGAGGCAACGATTACAAGGGCCTTAATGAACCCAACATACTTTTTTAAACATAAAATTATCCTAATCGATCCAGTGTAACGATCGCGCCAGTTCTCTGACTTTGTACCATGGGAAGGGGGGGTAGTCAGCGCTTCTTCTGACTCTTGAGAGTCGGGACCTCCTGTTGTAGTAGTTTGGGGTCAGGTAGCTGGGTGACTGGTAGCGGTTGTAGACTGGTTTATCGGGGTACGCGTGTGGTTGGGAGTAGTCCACTTTGTACGCGCTGGTGGTGCTCTGTACTGCCGCGAAACGGTTTGCGGTGAACCCTGGAAGTAATAAAAAGCATTTGGATATCGTGAAACGGTGGCAGCATAACAGACGGAAAGACAATAGTACATTGTGCAACATGGGGCGTAAGTTGAATATTGCAAACGAGAGTAAGTTAAATCGCGACGGCTTGCCGAAGCGATTTATAGACTCGAGTTTGCAATATTATTACGCCCCGAGTTACACACAATGTTTTTCATCACACTTGCGATACAAAAATTAAGTATGAAGACAAAAAACTGTTAATTATGGCATTAGAAACTTCATAACTCCCTAGGGAGAACGCTTTTTCTATAACTCCCGCTAAGCCTGCGTGCAATTCCACATTTACTGAGCGAGTGTGATGAAAAATAAGTTTGTTTACACGGGTATCAAACTGTTGTTATGCCTATAAGCCTTAGAAACTATAACGTATATTTGGCATATTTTTTGGACAAATAACGATATAATTTGTAATGGGCAAATGCCTCCCCTCGTTTCTCCATTCGACCCTGTCATAGGCATTTTCCCACCATTTGGGGTGAACTGCGTCCAAGTCGTCCCGCCATCTCCTTTTCGGTCTGCCTGAACCCCGGTCTGCACCGTCTATGGTGTTCCGTGGGTCCCACTCAGTAACCATTTTGGCCCACCTTTCCCATGCGGCAGACATGTCCAGTCCAGTCCCACTTAAGCTTATAAATATGGTAAATTACCTTGGTAAACAGGGTTGTGTCGCACGCACATCATTCCATACACCCTGATACCGGGTACTGACGCATAGGTAGGCTGATCGTGGGACATCGGTCCTTCTGCAATTAAAAACATGCAAAAATGTCATTATATTTTGCGGCCCCTTATTTCTGAAAGCGCCTAAGACGTCAAGAAGTGTTGTTGGAAATCTGAGTCTTAAACCCTACTTTCAGATACTTAAGGTTATGTATGTTTTTCGTTATATCTATGCGGTTTAAAGTATTTTGTTTGAAGCTGCTTTCGGGCGTGGGCTCACATATGACTTACTAAATTTGAATTAAATTCTGCGCTTGCAGCCAATGGCACTTATGTGGCAAAGGACAATTTACTTTTAAAATATAAATGGGGTAAATCGGATTGTTTGGGGACAGCCAAGAGTTTAGAGATCAGCTTAGTTTGGATCACCAAGAAACAATCGCGCAAAGCGGCATCGCTTGATACAAAAGTGCATACTCGGATTTAAGCTGTTGTGAGACATACTAACATTGAATAATTTTACGGTTTAGACTCACTTGTTTTTAGTCACTCGCGCGACATGTTTCGGAGAGCCTAGATCTCCTTTCTCAAGCACTAACAGTGCGAGCAGCGTTCACGACGGCCATGTATCGGCCACGTGACTAAAAACAAGTGAGTCTAAACCGTAAAATTATTCAAAGTGCATACTGTGTTAGTATGTGTGGGAGTCCGGAGAGATGGTAGTATCTGTGTATATCGGAGTGAATGAAAATATGATTACAATTCTCGTCAAGTAAACTTACCCAGTATATGGTTCTCTGGACACCGGCAGATGACCAGGTAATGCGACTTGCCGGTCCTAATGTTCTGCAGGGCCAGTAGCGACCAATCCCGAGGGGCGCGGCATTCTCGCATCTCGGAGACAGCCTCGCACGTCTTCACTAAGGTCACCGCTTTGTTTGCGTACTGGAATAATAAATGAAGTTAGAAATTAAGAACAACCTGATAGCGTAATTAAACACATAGTAAAGAAATCGGGCGATCGGAAAATAAACTACTTATAAGACAGCAAAACTACCTATAAGACTGGCGTAAAGCCCGACCAAAAATATAACAGAAATATATCATATGATCATTGTTAAGATGGCGCTGTTATTCTCATGTGGTGACAGTTCAGTTTAGTATGGAAAATGTTCCATTGAAATTCCGCTACATGGCGTGTGATCAGATATTACTGGTCAGGCTTTACAACCAAAGTTTGTTCAACGTCTACTGTAGCAATTATTAAAACAGTGACAAACATTGACATAAGTCCAATGTGTTCAAGGTTTCCAGAACTGTTCTACTTTATTATGATGCTTCAGAGCAGATAGTAGGTACTAAAAGTGTTAATTGAATACCGATGACTGCCATTTACATGTAACCTTCCCATTGTCGGCCAGGCTAGACATAAAAAACCATTTAGTACACTATTAACACTAACCTTCTTCTTAGAATCTGTAGTAAGCCTGGTGGTGTGCAGGTCGTCCGCGTTGAGACTCGCGGAGCAAGGGTCCCGGTACCGAGCCGGACACGCGCAGAGAGGCTGTGTGTAGTTCAGTCGCACGTACACTGCATTGCACACCTGGAAGCCATATTAAATCAGTCAATTTTAAAGTATTCTTCAATAAATATCCGGGTATTGTCGGGCGTGGCTCACTCCGCGATTACGTCGCTTTGCTACAGGTAGCTAAAAGTCCATCCGTTCGACCCCAATTTTGGGGTTTGTCATAAGCCGCGCGTGGCGGTGTCGCGGCCATATCTGTGCTGATCGTGACAGACGCGTTTTGTTAGAGTGTGAGTCTTCTGTACCTAGTATATACTATTATTTATTCTGTGGTATTGTGTTAGCAATGACCAGTACGAGTATGAGTGACATTCCATTTCCAACTGCAGCTGCAATACTGTTCATTTTACTATGGAAATTGACAATGACAGCGACGCGTTTCCATAGTAAAATGAACAGTATTGCAGCTGCAGTTGGAAATGGAATGTCACTTTATTAGGGACATAATTTGCCGCTATAATAGTTTATTTATAGCTAACTAATAGGCGTTTCAAACTTTTTATGTTTGTAATATACTTTGTATATTCTGTGTTTGCTAAACGATAAAAGGGTCGGGAAAGCCGGGGCCGTAAGGAGTCACGAGGTATTTGATCAGGACAACTGAATTGTTAGTTACATAATTATAATATAATAATTCAGCCTATATACGTCCCACTGCTGAGCACTGGCCTCTTCTCATGCGCGAGAGTGCTTGGGCTATAGTGTCCATGCTAGCCCAATGCTGATTGGGGGCTTCACATACACCTTTAAATTTCTTCGCAGATGTACGAGTATGCAGGTTTCCTCACGATGTTTTCCTTCACCGAAAAGCTAGTTCCGAAAAACTCATTGGTAAGAGCCAGGATTTGAACCCTCGACCAACGGTTACATATAGGGAGGAAGAGAAATATGAAATATTATATTAAGCATTACCAATGTTTAGTTACCTGTTGTATGGCGCATTCTGGCAGCAGATAGATGTGCTGGTTGTGTGGATAGTAGTGGTACTTGGTGGGTTTGGCCAGCACGTTCGTAGAACCCGCCGGTAGAGGCACCGTCTGAAAATAATAAAAGTAAGGGTTAAAGCACGTTCTTTAATCAAGTTTAAAAATTTCTTCTCTACTAGACATTTCTTTGAGTCATCTACTACGCATTGAGACGATTGCAATAAAACCATCAGATCAGGTTGAAGGGAATGTCATTGTAATATTGCGTTGTCACCGGTCATACAGAATTATACCAAATTAGGGTGCGTCATACATGAGACGGGGTCAGTTGTCGATGATTCATAATGAATGCATCTATTCCCATCTGTGCCCGCCGAGGACAAATTGGAATACTAAATTAGAGCTCAATCGCACGACAGTAAGTGTTTCTAATTTAGCTTATAAGATTTGACCCGCACATAGCAAGATACTGTTGGAGATAAGGATGAGTTGGAGGAACATGTATGAACTGGCAATAAACACTGCATGTGTAAACAGGCCCAAACGTCAACAAAATCTACCCTCAAATGCTCCTTAAGCCAGTTGAGGGTAGATGTAAACATTACATGATCAAATAATGTAGGTTAAAGTCAGGTCGTTCAGTGACTGATCCAGGCGGTTTTGTAATTGGTCGGTTAACCAATAAATGTTATAAGTAGGTAACATTCCGAAAATGTACAAATTGACTGTTTACTTTTATTTAAGTACCTAAAGATACCGACTGTATATAAAAGCTTTTTATAAACTGGGCAGCTTCCAAGTTTTAACAATCCCACCGTTTTTTACTAAACCAATAAATCCACTACACTATTCCCATAATTCTTCTAAAATGTAGAACAGATACATTAACAGTTTGTGCCAATAGCCTTAAGCTGTTACTAAAATCCTGTTTGGCTTCACAATTTAGCTGCTATTTGGCGTATCGCCAATAGTTCGTGGTACAAACAGGGACCGTATAACCGGTTTTATTAAATACCTGTATATAAACTGTCAAACGAATACCGGTTAAAATGTTATACCTATATTCGAATTAGAGGTATTGCTGTCATTCCGTTTTTGTCTTTATCGCTAAACTACACTAATTGACATAATGAAATACCGGTATTCATTAATACCTCAATAATAACAGGTATTCAGTATACCGGTAATGGTTATCGTATTTAATACCGGTATTCATAGCACTTGATCAAAGAGTAACCAAAAACTTTGCGACAAGAGGTTAAAGTTGTTGTTAAGTCCTCATGCTAATATTGATCGCAGTACAAGCGAAATATTTCATAATTTAACCACGAGCGTAGCAAGTGGTTCGAAATTCCGACCGTTTCAAAGCACGAGGTTAATGAATTAATTAATGAAAAGAATTAACCCCAGAAAACATTTCCATATGAAATATGAGCGCCGCGCCGGCGCGCCGCCGCCGCCATCAAAATTTTCGCGCCACCGCCGCCGTCAAAATTTTCGCGTCGCCGCTGCCGACACTGCGCTATCGCCGTGGCATCGGCGTGACCTTGTTAGATACTAGAGTCTGTCTAAGCTAACTTTGCACCAATTTGAACAGAACAAAGTGAGGGAGTGTTATTATAATAATAATAATAAATAAACGTCATATTTTCATAGAAATTTGACATTAACGATGATATTTACACACGTTGTCGTTGCAAATGCTATGCGGATTAGTTTGATCGGGAATTTATTGCTTTTATATAAGGTGCTAACAAATTACAGCTTGGCAAAAAAGAGTAGAAATTAAAAAGTGGCAACATTGTAGTGTCGTCCCGTTTTCTTATATAAATTGACGACACTACAGTGTTGCCACTTTTTAATTTCTACTCTTTTTTGCCAAGCTGTAGGTACCGATATTTTAGGAGATGGTACTTTATATAAAAACAATTAACTTTAAATAGAAATCAAGAAAACTTTTCATATCATATTTTTGTTTTATTTACCGAACAAAAAAATAAATTAAAATTATATTAAAAAAATTAATTAAAAATAATCATTACGTGCATTTAACCACATAAAGAAAAAATACATAGAGTGCTCATGCTCACTCCATACATCAGTTTTGGTACCAAAAATACTATTCTTTTCGTAGTCAACATCTAGTATCGAGTAACGGAATTATCAGTACTGCTACTTGACAATAGATGTTGCACCGACCGAAAAGTCTAATGCTCAACAACTTTCAGCGAATATTAAACAAGGATTAACTGGAAGTTATTTTCAACTCCTTCTGCTTTAATATTAGTTGTAAATAGTTGTTCAATACAATTTTCGTGAGTCGCGACATTTGAGACATCTAGTATCAAGTAGCGGTACTGATAATTCCGCTACTCGATGCTAAATATCAACTACGAAAATAATAGTCTTTTTGGTACCAAAACTGATGTATGGAGTGAGCACTCTATGCTTACTATATTTGTCTATGATTTAACTGACAAGATGTTTAACACTTTCTGTTTTGCCAACAATTGTTTGTGTTAAATGTCATTATCATCATCGTGTCATTTCATTTATCAACGTGAAGTGGCCAGTTAAAAAGAGGTCTCATTTAATTATCTCATTAACAGGGTGTTTTTACGTAGCAAATTTGTTTTCCAATTTTCTCAAAGAACATCATAAAACCTAAATGTTTCATACTTAAATATACTCCAGGAGTCGAGTATTATCAGCTGTAAAAATATTGGTAGCTAATTTGTTAGCACCTTATATTAAGTTCGGATATATAACTTTCTTGGCTAATATATATTAGACTGCATGCTTTCTCTTGTCTATGCTTAAGCTAAACATGTGGCAGTAGTTAGCGATTCGGTGGCCAGGTAATGTCAATGAATAAGAAATAGGTGATATGGAGTCTAACCTAATACGTCTATTCCAGAACATATCCTCAACAATTGAATGTAAAGGTATGAGCACGATAGTTGAAGTCACGCACACAACAACAAAATCATGTAATGACAGTGAGATTTTGAAATTAATATTCTTTTTAGGCTTCCGTATTTCGTACCAATATCAAGTTGATATCAACTGTAAAAAAGTTTCTTGAAGGTTTTTTTTATAGGCTTTTAATATCGTACGTTTAAGTCGCATTCACTCATTGATTCATTCATACTATTTTTGCGATTAGTAGGTACTCTGTGCGAGCAGTGTGTGTAATCATTCACTTCTCCTGGCGATACGTACATATAATAACTATTATATTTGACTATAGCTACCCGCACTGACTTCGCACGGATAACACAAAACCTTAACAAATTGTACACCTAAACTAAAGCTTCCTCAAAAATCTTTCTATTGATAGCTGAAATCCGCATGAAAATCAGTTGAGTAGGTTTTGAGTTCATCGTGAACATACATTCATATAGTTACAGACAGACGCGGCGGGGGACTTTGTTTTATAAGGTGTAGTGAATTAGTGATAGATTCAATTAACAGTAACCTCACAATATAAAGATGTTCATTGTGCTGCTTATCTACAGTTTTATGAAAAACTTTTTTCCTACCATAATTCAATAAATAATCCTTGAAATTAAAAGGTTTGAATTCTCTTCGCATAAACCAAGTTTTCAAGGCTACACCGCCGATTCGCCGCCACCGCCAACCAATTTTGACCGGCGAACCGTCGCCGGCTAAATGCCTATCGGGCGGCGCTAGACGTGCGCGCCGGTCGAAAATAATTGGGCAACGGCGTGCCACCAAAAAATCCACGGCGGCGGCGTGGAATTTTTCAACTTTTCAATATTAAGACGTATGAAAAGTCATGCTTAACCTTTAAATCGACAAGGGAAAAGAATCTTAAAAAACTGTGTTAGTATCATTTTTTTGGTGTTATTATCTTATTAGGTATGTGGTTGTTTATTGTAGAAAAATCATGAAAAAAATCTATTTATAATAGTTTCGAAAAAAACATAGGTATGACAAATATGTTGGATGTTGCCAGGTTCGGTGTAAATGAAAAGATACGCTGCATAATGAAAAGACGTCTAGTATTTTGGACGTTGCCGAATATACAGTACTTTATATGCATAAGGTTTTTTTTTGTCAATATCATGTTTTTTTTTTAAATTAATATAGAATAATTGCTTTTAATTACAATAGTACATTACTACAGAGGCCGGGACGAAAGGGGTTGCCGGCCGAAGACATATAGGTCTGAGCGCGGGCAACCCCATTTCCCGCCGAGGTATGTATAGTGCTTTTCTCAAACATGCAATGAAATAAATAAAATAAAAAATCCACGAAACCCAAGTTTTATTTATAGAAAAAACTAAAAGTAAACTACACCCAAAATATAACCAACACGTACCTATATCATTATCACGCGTATGTTTTACAAGAGTCGTGTATTTTTACTAACCGTATATTTTCATGTATCTTTGATTTTTTCGCCTTGTATCCGTCTGACTGTCGTTTTCGTCACATAAGTTTACATAGTCTTTCATGTTGATATCATGTTTCACATACATCGTTGCTTTATGCATGGAGTAAATAAGTATAATTTCCACAGTGTTGACGAATTTGTAGTTACATTCATTTTAAATATGCCACAAAACTGTTTCTAATAAACTGTAAACCATTTTTCTTAGTTACTCAAATAATAAAATTGCCATAAGCAACCATATACATACTTCGTCTTTGACTTGGCGGCAGAGGCAGCAAGTTATTGCTGCTTACGCTGCCAATTCCAACACCTACGATTACAATTAATATTAATTTCATTATTTCGTCGGAACTCATATTAAAGTCAAAAAATCAACAACGCACCATAAATCCAATAAAACAGAATGAATATTTTTCAACTTTACCTCCATAACAATTTAAAAAATATAACTACGCGTGTTTGAGTAGACCTTTTTACCGCTAACGTTTAGATGAAATATTTTAAATGTTTTTATTTGTGTAGTTAAATTTATAATTTAAGATTATAGAATGTATTATTTATTAAGTTCATGTTAATTTTATACAAATAAAACTGCAAATTATAGCAAACATTGTTTTTTGTTTTTTTTTATAGGCGTAGTGGCAGAGTGTCATTACGAACCATAAAGCAAATACTGCCTCTAGTTTTTCTTAATGGATGAATGCCACGATGCTGTGTCACAAATATCTGTGAAATGAAAATTAAAAAAGAGGACTTATATAAGCCTATTATAAGGAACCTATTATAAGGAACCTATTATAAGGAACATAACATCAATATTTCATTGCATGTTTGAGAAAATACACTTACTGATAATGTCAACTTATGTTATGAACTAAAGTAAAACCTATTATTTTTATATTTTTCCAAAAAGTTTATAGCTCGTAGGTGGTAAAATTTTACCAGTCATTGGCGTCATTTTATTAACATTAAATCAAACTTAGCGAGGTATCGTAGGATGCAGCTACATCTGAACAATGGTATACAATAATGCATGTAATTTTATCAATATTTTCGTAAGAAATTTCTTAAATGAAATCGGGTCTGTCTCTTGATGTCTTGATGAACGCACAGGAAAAAAAAACCGTAATAATATTTTTTTATCTATTTGGTTCATTACGTTGTAATAAGACAAATAATGACTTAGTATGGTGTTGGTGCGACATAAAATAGTAGAAATTCAATTATATAACCAGAAAAATTCCGTAAGTACGTAATTATTGCCATTTTTAAGTAAGTATTTTACGTCAAAAATGTGAGAGTTACGTAGGAAGTGGCGCCCGCAATAATTTTCAACTATTTTTTATCGGACTATAACCTATTACATATTTTAACGCTGCATAATACTGTCTTATAAAAAAATATTCGACGCGAATTTTAAACTACCGGCGGCGGCGGCGGCGCGCGGACTCCTTATGGCGGCGGCGCGCACGTCTAATCGGCGCTCATATCTTTGAGATTATAAACTACATACATAATAAAATACAATTACATAAATCAACAATAAAAAAACAATTAAAATAATCAAATGAACGCTATTAAATATTTATTCGTCAAAATCATCACCTAACAGCTAATTTCACCAGCAACATGAAAACGGGCATTCTAAGATCCGAATCTTAAGTATTTACAACTTTACAAGCGGGCCGGACAACGTCCTTGACGAGTAGCGAAGGAACGAATCGTGGTACTACTACAACCGGTATTGGCACTTACTTATTACCGGTAATAGCTTTAGGAGTAAACTATCAAATAGTGGTATTTGTTGTCAATTGGCTAAACCGATAACACTATTGAATACCGGTATTCGAATACCTCTATTCGGAGCTTAAGTGATATAAATACCCAAATTCAAATTACACCGGTTATACCTCAATAATAACCTGTAGTCAGAATACCGGTAACGGTCCCTGGGTACAAATTGAGTGCCGTAAAAGCCGACTATAGTCCTGAAGATTCTATGGTCCAAAATTAAGAGTAATATCTTCGTTCAGGTGTTATTGTTGGAATTTTGTAGTTCTATGGCAAAATTTGTTAAGAATGGAACACAATATTTAAAAGAACATTAGTATTACTTATTGAACGTATGTGGATATTAGGTGTAGTCAGCGAACTGATATACATGGAAGTATTCTGTCCGCTCAGTTATGACCCAACGTAAACTATTCGATTGTAGGCGGTGCTTATAAACTGTTCGATTCGCAAGTTCAGTTCGACCGAGATGACAGTCAGTGAGTGATGGCTAAATTGATTTATAAAAACAACGTTTTTTTGTAATTAAAAATGTCTTCATGTGTCGTGAAGTGGTGCAGAAGTTATTTTAGTTCATACTAAGGACAGTGGAATCACTTTTCACTTGTAGTAAACAGATAACTTCAGTAAAATTTGGAATAAACATGACGATTTATTTTCAATACTACCGTGCTAGGCTAAAACGTAACAACTGCATACGACTTTCATAACAACATACGACTTTTTAAATTGCGAGGATAATAGGGATGGTGTTATGCCAAATAAAGTAGACGATTTTGTTAACTTGTGTTTAGTTTAGGTATTTTCTATATAATTATAAATGTAGTAATAAATTCCTTCTTACAGATTTGTATTTTCCTTTTTTATTTCATGAGATGGAGCTATAAAAAAACTACCTAGTTATTTCAAATTAATAATCAAATTTGGTATTGTCATTTTACATTACTTTCCATTCAGATTCGCACAAGATGCTATTCGCAGAGAACTATGGAAAAAGCTGTCCAATTAGAGAGACATGAAATTGAGTGGATGCCTGTCAAGATATCTAGAATATGTTCTATTCACGAGATATACCCGTGAGATAATCATACCCGGTCTCCTACATGTAGATACATTTTTTTCTATCGCGCTTTCACTGGATTAATTTAACAAATACACACATTATCTGAAAATGTTGATCATTTGAATCCACCCTCTACGTCTACTGTCACATATATCACAAAACAGATAAGTACAGAAGTCAATCACATGTATGTACTTTACTTTTCATACCTACGCTCGGCGGTCGCTCTAGGGTTGCGATTGTTGCGAACTATGACTTATGCACAAAAAACTATCGTGGTAGTGGCACTCGTATCTATCGTATCGTATCTCGTATCTAGTTGTTTGATTTATTGTTGAGGATGAAACGGGAAGAATGGAAATATAAATTAATAACTCAAATAGTTACTTTAATTTTAATGCCATTGTTATATTACAAATTTGCCACAGAAAATATCTTGCGATGATTTCGAGATTGGCGAAATGCACGATTATTATATTTTAAAGTGTAATAAATTCGCATTCTCATGTACAATGTAATTAATTCGCATACGCATTCTCTCTGAAACCACTGGTAGCTTAAAAAACGACAATTCACCGGTTAATGTTGAATTTAAACAACCGTCCACTGTACAGTTATAATAACTTTTTGTTTTGTTTCTCCATTATTGCACAAAAAAGTTCACAGACGCGGATGGCACTCGCGCTCGCAGTGGTCCCATCCGGTCCGAGATATCGTGTCCGTGAGCAGTGTCTATGTGTGCGTTGCTCGAGCGCGCTTTGTATGTAGATTGATTTCTGTACCTATCTCTTTTGTGCATATATGTAGGTTCTCTCTCAAGCCATTTCCGTCAGTAGAAAAGAGCGGCAAATTTAGAAAATGTAAGCGCGCGAATGGCTGTGGCCCCATACAAAATTTTAATTTTGCACTTTTTTTTCTAATGACAAATTTGCTTGACCGGCTATATACATATAAAATATTTCCATTGGAACTGGAAGTGGGGATTTATTGTGACTCCGCCTGTTTAAATATTTTTGACCCGATTCGTGTACCCATGTAAATTTTGCAGACTGTATAGCCAGTCCGATTTCTAAGATCAAGTTCGCCATACATTTACTTACTTTATCTTAGAAAAACGGACAGACTATACTTGAACGTAACTTCGCACTGCCATACAAATTGATACTAAAATATACAAAATACTTATTATAGCGGAATACATTTATACAACAATGATATATTTACTTATGTTGAGTTAGTCTGTCATTTCATAACAACATTTTAACTAGTCATCTTTTAATCTGCATTAAATTATTATACGTGAATTATTTGACTGGTTCTTCAATGTATGGCATAAACCTATCCCTGTCCAAGTCATATTCTAATCAAATATGAGCCGCGAACTCTCAGCGGCCAGTACGTACAGCAAGAAGGTTATTAGCGGATTAATGTCGCTGATTGGTAGTTATTGACATTATATGCATTTCATCTACACTTAGCTATGTACCATTAGTATAATAAAGACGACTATTATTTCGTTTACCAGCTTTGATTACAGGCTCTGTAAGCGCGTCGTCTTATTTGAATGTAGGCGTAATTGTGTATGTGTGCTAATTGGGCCCGAGAATTTGAACGGTAATGTTCCTAAAGGCGGTTTCCATACTAAATATATGCGTTCACTGGGTGTAGTACTGAACTACGAGTATATATAGTTTGGTAGTTTTTCGGTGCTGAATCACTGAATAGTTATTAAGTTTAAGGGTATCATATGATACATAATATGATTAAGGTTTCAAGGAGATTTCAAATTTATTTTTAATGAAGCAATTTTGTGCATATCTGTGAAAAGCGAGATAAAATTTACTCGCATGTTGTCACAAATTATATCAGAGTTAATATTCGTGGCCAGAATATAGGTAACCTATACCTGTACCTATGTAAATAGATTTTTTTTATGTTTCTTAAGATTACCAATTCTCTTTTTTTACTAAAAATTTGTCGACCCATGTTTAACTAACTGTGTTATATTTTTCCAACCCAGAGGGTAAACTAGGCCTTATTGGGATTAGTCCGGTTTCCTCACGGTGTTTTCCTCCACCGAAAAGCGACTGATATTTCGTTCTTAAGTTCCGAAAAACTCATTGGTACGAGCCGGGGTTTGACCCCGCGTCCTCCCACCATAGCGCTTTAACATTACCCGAATACATCTTTAACAATGATGAATCCTTCAGTTTATCAAATTGAGCTTTATATAATTACGTAGAAAGATAACTAGACATTTATCAAGCATAGGTATCAAAACTTGTTCAAACGAACCATCACAAAGCGATCACGGAAGTAGAATTAACAATGCTTTTTACTCCACTCTACGCATAGTTAAAGTTAGAATTGCTGAGATACAACCGATAACTTCAATTGAAGAATGTCTGCTCGAACTATATTTACATCGGTGTTATCATTCGAGTTCTAAAGCAACCAGGATAACATGACCTCATTGTTCAGAGGGGCATAAGGTCAGGAAACTAGAAGGAAACAAACTAAAATTGTATGAGAGTAAATATGCAGGGTATTGATATACCTACAACTGAAAGTATTTAAAAATAGACGTATCTTCGTGATTTTTTTCTATCGAGCCAACATATTATTTTTAAGTTTAAGGTTTTAGTAAAAGTATGCCTGAATTTTCTCATGGCATCCCTTAACGCACCTAAGGTGGGGTAAGACTAACATAAGTAGTTTATATTGCTCGGGGCAAGACAAACAGCACCTATGGGGAGTCCATACGTGTGATAGTCTTACACCATCTTTCCTTAAAATTCTTATAATATAATACCTTAAATTGTGTAAAAATTCAATATAAAACTCCAATTTTGTGTGTTCACCCCTCAATTCGCTCTAGCTCGGTATGCGATAGCAATAACATAACTGCTCTGCCATGCTCATTGTCTTCTCGCGTGCGAATGGAATTGTTGTTAGAAGTTCGATAGAAGCTCACTGATACAGTGTGATGTGTATTTAGTTTAGATATACTGCCTATATATAGACCTTAAGTACTTCTATGGACTCTTTATAATAAAATTAAGAAGTCCATGTTATTGATGGACGTCAAAACATTCGATGATAACCGCGTCACACCTTAGACGTATAAGCCAGTTATGAAAAGAGAGACCTTAGCTCTCCTTCGTATATACGTTCAACGCGGTTCGAGAATTTTATTTTCACACGTACAGTAGAGTATTTAGGGCCAAATTTGGCCTAGCCAGCCATATTAAGGCTGATTTAAGGTCGCTGTTATCGAAAGCGATGAAGTCTTCTCTCTCTATATATAAAATCATAAGGTATATTGGATCGAGTGCTCTTCCAGTCCAGTTACGCTTCAAAAAGGTATTTGCTCACGAATCAAAAGACTAGAAAGCTTTACTCGTATGCGCGGAGACTCATAACCCGAGTCATGTATGTACACTCATTCATTCACTCGTTCGTACCAATTAACTTTTTTTACCCTCGGCCTTAAACAACCGAAAGACAAGAAAATAAAACACACTGTAGTTAAACTCGTCAATGGCTAGATCATTGACATAGAAGCATTGAATGGGAGCGTTGGGCTTGGGTGACTCCGTACTCCGTGCGAACACTATTGTCGTTCCAACAAATTGATTGTTGCTCAATGCACCACGAATGACCCCGAAGTTCGCGAAACTTTGAAAATGGGCCAACTTTATCTGAGACATCTAATTGAAGGGATGTTTACAAAAACAACATAACTGACAACACTGGTTGACACCTGAAACGATTAATAAAGTTCTTAATAAAGTGTCAACCGCTCTAAGCAGTTATGTTGTTTTTGTAAACATCCATTCAATTGAACATACGCGCGCAGACAAAATAGCAAAGAAAAGCTTAGTACAGGAAAAAATCAGAAGCAATTCTCAATAGCGATAAAGTTGGCAGATAAATAAGATATAAATCAGTAGGGTTCCCTTGAGAAACGATAAAACAAGTATAACACGTATAAGGGAACAAATTGTGGCCGGGCAAGTGTGCAACTTAGTTGAATCCGATAAAAAATCGGCCTGATTGATGTGTGTTGCTGACAAGGTTTGAAATGACGTCTTGTGGTGATATATCCAGGTTGTTAAGATGTAAAAACTGTAGGAAGGGTAATTAATTTGTAATTAACAAATCTATTTTGATATAGTAATGAAGCTATTACAACATTGTCAGCTGTCACATATAAGAAATTTGGGTATCGTCTTGGGTCGTCCCATTCGTTTTTCGTCAAGTTCTTAAATTAGTCCTATTCTGCTTTCGTCACGCATTCTACATTGAAAACCACCGACGATTGTGATGAATGTAGAATGAGTGACGAAAGCAGAATAGGACTAATTTAAGAACTTGACGAAAAACGAATGGAACGACCCAAGACGATACCGAAATTTGCTGTAACAAAACAGTTTATCTTAATGTTGGCCATTATTTACGGATTTTGAAGGCATAGAGGGTTTATGATATGTGCGTTAGATAAAATAATTAAATAGGTTTGCTTCATGGTTCTCATTTTCGAAATATCCTCAGTAGGTGGCACTGGCATCCTTTGTATACAGTATCTGTCTGACCATGGAGCTTTAATTCCAGCGCTTGATTTTACTCGCTAAACTGAGCTACTTTTACTATGAGACCAACCCTAAAATCGGGGAAAATTTTTTGGCTTTTCATTAGAAAACGTCGACATCTGATCAGCCGAAATGTATGAAAAGGTAAAAATTTTTTTCGGGATTTCCGGGTTGGTGCCATAATAAAAGTAGCTCAGTTTAGCGAGTAGAATCGAGCCCTGGATTTAAAGCCCCTTGGTCAGTAACACCCTGTATTGCATGCCGTCCACTATTTATATGGGACTTTTACTGCAGGGTTTCTACTCGCAAAACAGAGCTACTTTTATTATGGCACCAATCCCGAAATCGCAAAATAATGGGCTCTCTCATGTGAAACTACCAATATTTTTTTCGCGATTCCGGGGTTTGTCCCATAAAAAACCCGGACTAGTGCGATTCGGACTTGCCCACCGAGGGTTCCGTACTTTTTAGTATTTTTGTTATAGCGGCAACAGGAATACATCATCTGTGAAAATGTCAACTGTGCAGCTATCACGGATCATGAGATACAGCCGGGTAACAGACAGACGGACAGTGCAGTCTTAGTAATAGGGTCCCGTTTTTACCATTTGGGTTCGGAACCCTAATAAAAGTAGTCCAGTTAAGCGAGTAAACTCGAACCCTGCATTTACCTAAAGTGGAAGGCACATTATAAAATGCCGCTCCGTTCTAATATGGCCCTCCCCCGTTCCCGCTCTTGATTTTATAATGGCTCCTCTACACGATGGGCCAACGCCGGCTACTCTAAGGGACGCAGCCATGCGGTAGAATGAGATAGCAATACCACTTGCTCCCTCTAACGCATAAATGCGTCCCTTGGAGTGGCCGGCGTTGGCCCATCGTGTAGACGAGCTACACTGTTTTAGGTATTTCACAGAACACTGCAACATACCGATTGTCAACAACATCGGCAATTCTTCACGGTCAGGTGCCGCGATTTTCTGCCAATTGCTCTGTCACGTCGGCAGATCAGGTTAATAAACTTATTTAGTTTACAAGTCACTTATTACACGAATATAATTCTGGTACCCTTTGATACATATGACATTGCTCATTTATCTCTTGATGTTCAAATATAGCTTCGATCGACATTGATGAGTAAATGATAAAGACAACTGATCGCTAAATTATGACTGGTGGGGTGGAAAGGTTCCTTAGAAGCGACCGAGAGACAGCGCGGGAAAGCCTTTAAACAGAGCAACATAGAATTTTGTTCATTTGTCGAAAACTGTTGAAATGGCTTGGCGATACTATGGAAAATATTATAGTAAAATCTTAAACTCTGCAAATATTATTTGACCGTTGACGGCGGGCGTCCGCGTGACATTTGGATGCACTATTTTCACTTACTATGCCTACGGAAGGAAGGCTAGACGTAGCGTAAAACTGTAGAGCCCGTTTTGATGAAATGATGTCAAACAGTTTTACACTAGGTGACAAGCTGAACTTAATAAGACTACGTTAACCTATGAAAAGTCCGTATTCGCGTTATTAATAAACGTCTATCAAATCTAAGCCTTTATAAGGCAGAGGGAAATTTCCCACATGATTTTGAACTTTATTTCAAAGTGATAGAGTTCAATTTTGCATAATTCCTGACACCCTTATGCCTTATAAAGGGCTAACAAATCCGTCATCTTGCCATTTCTGTTTGTTACAAAGAAACAAAATTTAACAAAGGTATGGCAGAGGTTTTGAGTAAGACGAATAATTTTTATTTTATTTTATTTCTCACTTTAACACATTCATCGCCACCCAGCCAAACAAGACGTCCGCGCCAGGCCACAACAATTTCGCCATATAAAGCAGTAGTACCACGATCCCGACTATCGGGTCGTCCGGCCTGGGAACGAAATCATAAAATACCCGATAGTCGGGTTTTCGCCACTGAATATGTTAAAGGGCGACAGTCTGTTTCATCTATTCGTCTCTGACACGTGTAAACGATCGTGTAAAGTGAACAAACAACCGTTACGCTCCGGAGCCCCACTGCCGTATTCGAACTTCAAGATATTCACAAGAGACGACACGTACTAGATCCATTCTAGATACGCTATAGTTTAGATACAACTAGTTCTCTTTTGCAGCGCAATTCGGGCAACCAACGTCACTTTTACGTTAGATAGAGTAAGATATCTATTAGATGTGAATTGGATCTCTAAGTCATATCCTGTGGAAATCGTTCAAGAGTATCTCCAGAATCGCGCAAATGTCAAATTTGACAGGTTAGATCTTAAACATATCGTTATCGTATCTTGGTGATCTCTAAAAGATGTTTATTTTAAAATCCGAATCGGGCCCCCAGTGTCGTACAATGTGCACCTGCTGCGAGATTTAATTTTGATAATATCTTGTCGGTGGTTTTATCTACTCTAGTAACCTGCATTGACATATCAGCTCACAACGAGGCTTTGTGTTCTTGTTATTTGATACACCAAACTTATTTTGGTTTTG
The DNA here is from genome assembly GCF_963556715.1 of Cydia fagiglandana. Taxonomy (NCBI): domain Eukaryota; kingdom Metazoa; phylum Arthropoda; class Insecta; order Lepidoptera; family Tortricidae; genus Cydia; species Cydia fagiglandana. The sequence continues at coordinate 6,086,270 of NC_085943.1, forward strand.
AGTTATAATAAAGATAAAAACTGGTGTAAATTGACTTCGCTTTTACGCACTACGTCACACAGATTATACTTAGAAACGAAACGATTGGACACCTCGTTCTAAATTATATTACATACATGGGTTGGTAAAATCATAGCATGCTGTGAGATCTGATTTCGATAGTATCTTGTCGGTGGTTATATCTACTCTTGTAATCTGTAACACAACGAGGCTTTTGTGCTCTTGTCATTTGAGTTGTAATCGAAGATTCATTGATTGTATTAGATTTTTTTTTTGTGAATGTCAATAATCGTTAATTAATTAGTTAAGGATGATTTCTTAAGATATTTCTGAGAAGCAGGATCTGGTAGCTGCCCTCAGTGTCCCATTGAAAAATACCATCCTGTTTAATCTGGTAAATTGGGTGGTTGAATTGATATTATCTCCGGCTACCTCGATAGTTATATACTCAATACTCATGAAAAAAAAATCTTTGTAATCGGTCACAGCGAACTGTGGTATCCCTTTGACTACGAACGCTGTGAAAAATTCGAATCATCGGGATATTTTTAGGGTTCCGTACCCAAAGGGTAAAACGGGACCCTATTACTAAGACTTCGTTGTCCGTCCGTCCGTCCGTCTGTCACCAGGCTATATCTCACGAACCGTGATAGCTAGACAGTTGAAATTTTCACAGATGATGTATTTCTGTTGCCGCTATAACAACAAATACTAAAAACAGAATAAAATAAAGATTTAAATGGGGCTCCCATACAACAAAGGTGATTTTTGACCAAAGTTAAGCAACGTCGGGAGTGGTCAGTACTTGGGTGGGTGACCGTTTTTTTTTGTTTTTGTTTTTTTTTTTTTTTCATTATGGTACGGAACCCTTCGTGCGCGAATCCTACTCGCACTTGCCCAGTTTTTTTAATTCATTACGATACAATCCGTTTATATAGTTCTAAATGACTTAATTCAAAACTTTAAGCCAACTTGTGTATGGTTATAACTGACAAAGAATGTAGGTAGGTACTGAGTAAAAGATCTATACAGAAACAGAATAACATCATCATCGCTATTTTGACACTTTTGCTTTCTCTTTACAACAAAATATGATGGTACAGAAAAGAGTATTGGCACGTGCGCCGTGCGCTACGCACATCGCGAACTATTCACAATATTTCCGTCTTCTTCTCTCCTACCAAATATAATCTGACCTTTCATTTGTAACAAGTTTAGGTCATTCTTCTTAAACGCCATTTTGAGGACAACAATTGAAGAACTATTGGTGGAAAATAAATAAACTAAAATAAAGACTTATGCCCGGCATTCTTAAAAATTATTGTTGCTGCCAAAACACAGCAATTCTTAAATTATTGAGTAAAAGTTGTACTTACAAAAGTAACAAAACTACCACTACATTTAAAGGGGACTAATCAATGTTTCTAATCATGCCACTTTTCATATCATTCTAAAAATATTGTGACAGGCGGAATATTGTGAAGGGCCGTAGAGCGGAATTTTGGATATGGCCAAATACCTAAATGTCATATTTATAAAGTTTCGGACCGGACAATTGTTACGAATAATTCGGTTATTTTCGGCATAAAAGACGAGCTGCCGTTTACGTACTTAAAATGGATCGTTTGTCTTCATCTGTCATTTTGACTTATGTATTTGTAAGAAAGGGATAAAACTTATACTAACTTATATTAACTTAACTGAGGCTTGTGAACTTTTCTGAATAAAGAAATGATAGGATTTATAGAGTCAGACAGACCGAGAAAAGTCTTCAGCGATTTTGATAGCCCGCGCAGTACAACTATCATTTTAAACCTCAACTTCTATGAAATTATCACGTATAAATAACACTTGCACTGCGTGGGCTCTCAAAATCGCTGCAGACTTTTCTTGGTCTAATTCTACAGGTCCAGTTAAGGCGGACAGTTTGTAAAGTTAGTAGAATAACGATGCTCTCTTCCGACCTTCACGTCGCCACTATCTCTGGTCACAACTTTTTGTTATTTTTATACATCATCGCACCAACTTTCACTGGGGCGCCCTGCGAATCATCAATTTGGTCGATTCCACTAAAATTTAATTTAAGGGCTCCGCGGCTTTCACTTTATGCTTCGACGATTGATTAATTTTTGTGGTTTGTGGATAAACAGAGCGGTATAAAGTACTTGTGATTCGATCTGCGACACCGTTGTATCAAATACGAAAAAGACGAAGGATAAGGTTTGCTTTTTGGAAAATCAAAAGAAAAGAAAACCACGAGCAAGCTATATGAACTAACAACTAAAAGAAAAAAACAAATGTGTCTTACAGGGCCCTATGAAACTTGACTTAGTATCGCCAAACTGGCGTCTACTCCACCGACAAGAGCCAGACTAGAAATTATTATGATGTTTTGGACAATCAAAGAGGTCCATGCAAATTACGTGTAGTATAGCGCTTTTGAATGCAAAAAAAATCATGGTTTTCCCATGCAAATCCACTTTAACAAATTTTACTTTTGTTCTCAAGTTCACCTTTTTCGTATCCATACCCACTATGCGCCATTAAAAGAGGGGTTATCGGTAAAGTTAACCGCTTAGCGAATACCGTTCTGATGGTGGTCGGATAACAGCGCGAGGCGCCGGAGACCAAGTCATCAGGAGGTTAGAGGAGGTTAATCCTGGCCGATTGTTCCGAATTAGTGCGCTTGCGCTGTTCAGTCGGGATCTAAGGCGCCAGTGTAACGTGACACCCATTCACGAGGGAGACGCAACTCCGTCTAAGCTAACTTTACACTGACTTGACACAAAGTTTTTGCTGTCATAGTGTTTAATTTTCAAACAAAATTTGACATAGGTAAATGATGAAATTTTTTGATTATGTTATTTGCATGGGAAGATCTGTAATCACCCCGTACCTTCACGGAACGTACCAAAGCTTTGAGATGTCATGACACAAAACTGAAATTACCTACTACTATTAAAATGCAGAGTTTTCGCCCAAAAATTTATATTTGCTGATATAAAAATATACCTAACGCCACCCAAAACGAAAGACCAAGACTGCTTAGCCAGGACTGTAACTACTTCTTTAACTAACAAGCCAGAATTATACGTACCTACATAATATTTAGTGGTTAACATTGCTTTCTTGACCCTGGCCCCCTAGCCAAGGTTACAATCGCTATCGCTTCGACAACGAAAAGCATTATGTATCTCTATCACTCTTCCCCATTAGTGTGACAGTGACAGTTGCGTTTCGATCGCTACGGAGCGTTAGCGATTGGCATCTTGGCTACGCGGCCTGCTCGGTAAGCGAAACACCATTGCTTGCTATTATACGCCGGACGTCACGTCCAGAAATGTTCCAATGTGGTTCCAATAGTAAGCGAATCTTTGTGTTCCAATCAGTGTCCATCTAATTAAACATTGTTGTTACGTTTAAGGTTACAGTTATGCTGGGTCAGTTTCTGTAAGCTATGGGAATATACGGCCAGGTTGAATGATCGATCACTGGTTTTGGGATCTTATTACTTTTTGGAGCATTCCATTACATTGTCTCTTACGAACTAGCTACTTTTTTTGCTTTTATTTGACTCTGCCGAGTTTTGGTTATATACTCTAAAATTATTATTTTAGCTTGTATCGACTCCTCAATTACTGTTGGATTATAATCAAGTCGAAATAAATTTATGTAATATTTAGTATTACAGAAATCAAACAACACAACCCGTGTCTTCTTTTACGAAATAAACTAATAAAAAAAAATTCTTACGAAAACCCAAATGAAACTGTCCAGAAATTTCCGAGAAAATGTCTAACTTTTTTTAAACTATCCGCATACGCCGTTAATTTCAATCAGTCTCGGCACTTAAAGTACTGACTATGACTGAAGTAGCATGACAAATACGAACGTTTCCGAGAAATTATGCACTAATCAAGTGATCTGTGACAAACCGCGTAAACTCCGTTATGATAGGTCAATGTTAAGATCGGCCGATATGTTTACCTTAAAAGTAAATCTTACAATCATGATCGCCTCGTGAAGCGGTCTGTGCCATCGCGATTGTATCAAGGTTAGTGAACTAGGAATACCGATAATAGGTATCTTAAGTAGTTGTCGAAAATATATTTACCACTCATACTCAGTTTTTTTTTATGTAAGATCAGATATTTGTTGTGACCAATAACATTTTTTAAAAGTGACTTAATTAATTCTTTGCTTAATAAGCGGCTACTTTTTTTTATCGATATATTCTAAATTTTGGTTATACAGTGAGCGTTTCCTAAAAAAATTACATTTCATTCGTGTCTTCAAAAATATTGACTTTGGGCTCATTTTACTCAGAATCATTTGTACATTCACGCCTCATACATGAAATATTTTGTGTCCACTGTCTGTCCACCAGTGATATATTTTTCTGTCCTCCGGCCAGTGGAAAGTGTCAACTCTCGGCCCGCTGCGCTGCCATTGCCGCTTTCCGGCCCCATCGAACAGTAAAAATAGTATACACAGATACCTCGCCAAGTCAATAAGGAAGCCTAAGATAGTGATCCAAAAGACTTGAGCCTCTCTAAAAAAAGAAAGAAAGTCTAAGAAATAATCGTACACCGTAAACCGATGGCGCTGTACTGCATATGTTTTGCGGTCACTGAATTATCAATTATCAACTTTTCGACCCGATTCGAACTTTAAGATATGTCAATTAATAGATCTAGAAACGACATGGATTAGATATGTCAGTGTCAAATGCGACGTTTCTTCAAACAAAAACGTCACTCTTGACACTGACACATCTAATCCATATCGTTTCTACATCTTAAGCAACGTATCTCAAAGTTCGAATCGGGCAGTTTGACAATCAGAGTTACCGCAAAATGCTAAACAGCGCCATCTCGTTTACCAAATTGGAAGCATGAAATTGTTTCAGATTTTATTACGCATCTTACTCAATGTATCTTTGCTCTAGGTAAGCAGGAAAGGTATCTGTACTCAGGTTAGATATCTGTACGATTGGACAGACGCTCTCAAAGGATATAAAGCTTTAGACTTGCAAACATATTGAACTCTTTGTCTATTCGTTCTCGATTTATTTGACTACATATTACAATTTGAACTAGACTAGTAGAAATAGTGGAAGTACGAAGTACACTTTAGGGATTATTTCTATTATTTCTTCCTTATTCGTAAAACATGGTATACCTCTTTTAAATAACGATTATGTCTCTTTCTGCGATACACAAATGTCACAATGACAGATAGGGACAAACATTATCAACGACATGTTAGATTTGATAAATGCTTAATTATAAATAACGCCGTAAGCGCCCAGCCTACGTCCTACACGTATAATTAACTTTTGTCTCTTTTTAAATATGACACAATTAAATAAGCTGGCAAATGTTTATACCCGGTCTGTAGAGAATAAGTGGCTTACTTACTTACTAGTTTGGCGCGATGACCCAAAATGAGTCTTGGCCTCCAACACAAGAGCACGCCATATTACCCGGTCCCGCGTTGACCCAAAATGAGTCTTGGCCTCCAACACAAGAGCACGCCATTTTACCCGGTCCCGCGTTGACCCAAAATGAGTCTTGGCCTCCAACACAAGAGCACGCCATTTTACCCGGTCCCGCGATGACCCAAAATGAGTCTTGGCCTCCAACACAAGAGCACGCCAATAATTTATCCGGTCCCACGATGACCCAAAATGAGTCTTCGCTTCTAACACAAGATCACGCCATTTTACCCGGTCCTGCGCGGATACAAGCCAATTTTCACTGACACCGGGCTCCCGTAGGTCTGCCTCCACTCTATCCGCCCGCCGATACTTAGGATGACCTACAGGACGCGTCCGGACGGCGTCCAGTCGGTCGACTCAAGTATGCTCTCTTTACAGCACGATCTTCACCCATTCTTTGGAGGTGGACCAGCCAGTATATTATATTTATACGAGTATACAACGGAATCTACAATCTCAACACAACTCTCAGATCAGAATAACAAAAAACCGTATAAAAACTTTATGAGATGTACACGCAATTATTTCCCATTGCTAAATGACCTCCCTACCCTATCTGCGATCTGAGAACTTCCCCTACGCGGACCGCAACATCTTGATACTTTACAACATAATGGCCAACCGCTTATTAACTTTATGTTGGTACATTGTTCAGCCATCAACATAGATCTTTTTTCCCGCTGACGTGAACTAGGTGCTCGATCGTCAATTAAGTACTGTTCAATAATATCTGATTCTAAACGTACTGTAAATAAAATTGCATAAAAACGTGGTTACTTAATTAAGACTTGTGTAGGGAGTAGGGTTTTTAAGTGTATGCATGTAGGTTTTCTTGCATTTTTTGCAGGCTCTGCTGCTTATACGGACAGACGAATTATTACGCATAGGTTACCATTTATTCGTTACGGACGTAAATTATCGTAAAGTTAAACGTTTCGCGATTTCGGGGCTGGTCCCATAGTAAAAGTTGCTCAGTATAATCCCAAAACCTCCCTGGCAAAGGGAATGCACTTATTTTTTGGCCAACCGTACGTTACGTCTCACTAGTGAACACAAAGCCTTCTCTTATATGAAATGAAAGTAATTATTGAGCTATATAATATAATCCCTTCGCTTGCGTAGTGCGGAATACCATAGGGTATAATAATTCAATTGGGTAAGTAATAATTTAATTCCCGAACTGTAATTTGCGTTATGCCTCCTCTTATATCGGCCAACCCTCCTCATATTTGAAGGATATTAGGAGGAGTTTGCCGACCTTGGAGGTTAACTGACTTGTTACTTAAATGCAAATGTAAACTATTAACATTTTTCTTATTAAACGTGTGTTTAAAATGGCTTTTAATGTTATAAAATTATGTGGTACGCGACAGCTCAAACAGGATTCAAAGGGTATAATTAAAATGGCTACATGCCTCGTCATATCTGCGGTTGTTTGTTATGGCCTTGTTGCGAAGCCCAGTCTAGTTTAATAACTGGATCATGATCTGCTGGTAATGTTTATTTAAAGATATATTAGTTTTACATTGTAATGACACTAATGACCCAGTGGTAGAAGGAACTTAAGTTCGTTTAGGAAATTTGGAGATGAGAGACTTGTCTGTATTACATTTAGGTAATGGTAATTTTTTTACCCTGGAAATTCCAGGATTTGTCTGAATTTGTTTGAGATCAGTGTTTTACCTACATTCCTTGTGTTTGTAGTAGTTGTAGGCTTTACCTGAAAACAAAAAAAAAACAATATTAATCAATTTTTTATACTTATTGAAAAGTAAATTAAAATAATGGATATAAATATATAGTAACTGGAGATAACACCTCTAACCACGAAAAAAAACCTAAAGCGGGACTTAATAAAATCAACTTCATAAATCGAATTCGCTCGCACATAATACTCTTTTAGACCCGTATACTGAATTAGATAAAAGGAAAAATAAACCCGAGATGGAGCACGTGCGAACACGTTTTGTTGTCCTGACCCAAATTTCTGTTTACCCTTGAAACATAACCGTATCCCGAACAACGACCTACCGTAAATCTGAAACGTGACGATTTTTCAATAATGTATTTGGGCGTAGTGACGTGACGTGCCATCCGCGGCGATATTCCCAACTTAAACAACGTACTTTCACCATAAAAATACATAAAAGGGGAATATCGATATTTTTTTTCTAAAAACGCGGTTTTAATTTCCATTTCTTTACCATCCAGTCATTTTCTTATCTCCAAAAGTGTTCCCGTTTCATATCGTGCATTCCAATTTTCATTCTGCTATAAGTATAGCGGAAATATAAATAGATACCTATCTAAGAAAGTTATACAAATATGAATTATCTTTGTTTATTATAATAATACATAAAAGCAGTAATTACCTATACTTACGCAATAAATTACGAATATTTACACTTACAGGCATAATTACTAGCGTTGTATTGGACGTTAGCCGGATAAATTACTTGGCAGCCTAGTTGAGTTAAGAGCCCTTCAACGTGCACACTAGCGCCACAGCTAAATAATCGTGATTATTTAAATTTAACGAAAGATATTGAAAAAAGGGGGCCGCTACGTACTGTATTGTGTATTTAAGTGCCTTTTGAATACGTCAATCTAGTTTTTATGTTGCTGGATTTGTCAATCTATGCGTCCAAAGTTAAAACGGCCCTTTTTGTTTTAAGTTCCTAGATCGACGAAACCAGCAACATAGAAAGTAGTTTGATGTATTCAAAAGGTACGTAAATACACAATACAGTACGTAGCGGCCCCCATTTTTCAATATCTTTCGTTAAATTTAAATAATGACGATTTTTTTGCTGTGGCGCTAGTGTGCACGTTGAAGGGCTCTTAAAGGAGTCAGTACTCCAGGAGGTCAGGAGGTAGTAACTCAACTTTTATGCCATAAAATTTGTCATTAAAAATAAATAAGTACTTTCAAAAATAAGATAAAAACATTTTCACATAAAAAAATTATAAATCCCCCACAGAAATCAAATTCAGATTTTGTATTCACTTTTCTTTGCCACTTATAGCATTATTCCCGGAATATTCCCGCCAATTTTTTCGTTCCCGAACGCATCAATGTCCGTCCGTTCTCTCGCGAAAATTTCATCGTACCCTTCATTTGCACCCAGTGTCACACTCGACGAACTTTGCCGGTCCACAAACGATCAAGAAGTTTACAAATAAAAACAGCATCAACTCATTTCGCTACGCAAAACTTTTTAAACTTTGTTGAGATTGTAATAAGATTGAGTTTTGAATGATTAGTTTTGGAGTTAATGCAGTTTTGGAGAATGAATGCATTGAGCGTTCATCGGCCGCGACCAGCCTCAACACTGGGCGGTTTTCACAACGCTACTCGACCATATAAGTTTGACCTCATCAGGGGGTCTGCGGTGAATTTGGTCTATTTCTATCTCTTTTACTCGACTACTATAAGAAAAAGACTTAGACAATCTCCGAAAAACTTTTCACTAGGGCTTGCATACCTGGGGGCGCGGTAGTGGCTTCGCCAAGACGAGATGTAGTGTAGCTTTTTTCGAACTCATTCATCATATCGTTATTTCACGCCCTTAACATCCTTAACGACACGTCATATTAATAGATTAAGAGCTTAAGCCCTACATAGGGTACGATATTCTTATAAATCCCAAAGTGAAGGAGTGATCACACCGACCTAGTTAAAACTAACAGAGTCTCTTCTTCTTCCTCGTGTTATCCCGGCATTTTTGCCACGGCTCATGGGAGCCTGGGGTCCGCTTGACAACTAATCCCAAGAATTGACGTACATAGGCATTATTGTGTACGAAAGCGACTGCTATCTGACCTTCCAAACTATGAAGGGAGAACGAGGGGAAACTGTGCCTTATTGGGATTAGTCAAAACTAGCAGAGTATCAAGTTATATTGGGGGAGTCACACTCGCGATAAAATGCTTAGCGAATAGCAATTCAGGTTCGGGGTTGACTTGCGTAAGCGATACGTAAGAACCGGCATACGATATATTACCATATCCGCTCCACGAGCGGCATTCGAGGTATTAATACCTTACCTTGATACGATATTGATCCGATACTGCTCTCAGTGCATCTGCTGACCAAGTGCAGTGGATCTGGTGCAGGGCATCATGTGCCTACTTGACAAAATGTAAGACCAAAATGTACAAATGAACACGATTACAAAGGAATAAATTCTTACGACTAGAGTTATTATCGATCGGGATATGGACCGCGATTATAGTGCCAATTTGTTTAAAGATTTTGGATTTAATTATTTGGATGATTCAGTGAGACCTACCCTACCTTTTTTATCAACACGCACAATATGATAGGTAGGTAAGTCTTCAAATAAACATTCATTATTGGTCCTACCTACCTAACATTATCAAACTGCACAACGGGACTTAATCGCGTATTTAAGTTTTAAGATTTACCTCCGACGTTCAAACTACAAACAGCGCAAAACGTTCAAACTGATAAACAAGACCAAGTGCGGGTAGTTCGAAAAACTCGCGCGGCTAGAAGATGTTGATGTCAACTTGAGCCAGTCTTCTCCGAGACCACGGGGACAACGCCGTCCTCGAAACGTCGGAGGTAAATCTTAAAACTTAAATACGCGATTAAGTCCCGTTGTGCAGTTTGATAATGTTTAATAATCGTGAAAGTTTAAATCAGTGTTCTACCTACCTAATGTCAAATCAATATTAAATCAAGTTGGAAATGTTTAATTTCGAATGCCGCCTCATATCTCGTTTTCTTTCTATAAATCATTCATCTTGTTACATTGACTTGATTATTGCACGCGATTTGTTTGAAAAAAAGTTTGTGAACAACATTATGCTACGTTATTGTTGATTGATTGCTTTATAACTTTTGCAGGGTTGCTTTATTTGCTCCCGCAGTTTTATTTTAGCAATTTAAATGTACTGCAGGCAGAATTAACGAGAAAAAGATTTAACGTTTTATGAAGATTCTTACATTACAAGTTGTTTCATAAAATAAACCCTTGTTGTTTTACACTTAGGCAAGGTCCAAATTATTAAAAATTTGTCATAGGTAAAATTTAATTGAGTTTTTTTGTTTGGATTCTAATTGTATATAAGGATTTTAACCCTGTTTCTCATTAACTATCGTAATGTTTTTTAAAGGATTGAAAAGGAATGTAAGATTCATTAAAATTACTAATTATTAGAAACAGATTTAATGAAATAAAGAGTTGAATAATCATTGGTAATCTATAATTTAATAAATTTAAAAGTAACGTGATTGATAGTTGACCTTTGTAAATAAAAGGTAGTTGGAAGAAAGAATAAAAGACGACTGGCATGGCGGTTAACGGGCATTCGGTTACGGGCAGAGGTGAAGGGAGGACGATTGTGAAGTAAGGTGATTGGAGATTGAACTGTAACGGAATATTGTGATCAAGAAATATATTATTGTTATGAAAGAAGGAATTTTTATTATACATCAGAAGTGGTAAGTACCTACAAGTCACTATGGTATTCCTGAATGTATTATATTATGTAGGTATTAATATTAGAACTGATCGAGTTAAATCTTAATTACCCAATTAATTTGTTACAATAGTAAGTGGTGTAAAATTATTATAATTATATACCTATACATATATTAGTAACACTTATATTGGTTGTTGTTTTGTTGAAATTAATTATCATTTCATATTTCCTATGTTAGGAAGTTTATGTTTAACGGGCGCTTAGAAACAAAGACACCGTTAATTTTATCAAGAACAAAATAATTGGGTAAACCCATTTCGGCCTATTCGTTCATTCGAGAGCAATTATACTGCAAGTTTTCTCTTCAAGACCAACAGTTAGGTTTTTTTAGTGTTTGCTGTAATGCCTATCCATAATATAATTAAAGCATTCATTACATCGCGGGTAGCGTGAAACCTTTGGAACACCGTTTTATTTTGAATAGTTCGGATACCTTTATGATTATTTACAGGTGTAGATCGAATTCTTTTAGTCTATGTATGTACCCGTTTCTGGATTTGGGTCCGTGCCGGATACTGGAACCGTGCCGGGTGCATACCTGATTTGTGCCGGATGAGTTCCGGATCCATGCTGGATTCGTACCGGATCCGTCCCAGACTGGTGCCGGATTGGTACCGGATCTGTGCCGGATTGGTACCGGATCTGTGCCGGATTAATACCGCATGTATATCATTTGCCGGATTCGTGCCGGATCTGAACCGGATGCGTGCCGGATTGGTATCGGATCAGTGCCGGATCCCGAATTTGTTCTAGATTCCGTTTCTGTACCAGTTCTAGAATTTTCCCGTTTCGAAAAGCCTGTGTTCCGGATCCGTACCGGGATACGGATCTGTTTTGGATTTAAGATCTGTTTTAAACGTCCCGCATTCTACCCCGGAAGCAGTAACGTAAATTAAATAAATAAATAAAACAGTCGAATTTAGCTTAATAAGAACAATTTATATTTGTCTATTATTAACAATCCAAAGATTTAGAACTCTTCCATTGCTGGTGTTGTTTTCGAGTTCCAGACTATGGACCATGAGGAAAAAACATCCAGGCGGCGCTTGAAAACTCCTGAGCGTGGCCGAAAATCGAAATCTGATGATGGACAAGAACGTCGAAGCCGAAGTCGCAACCGCCGCCAGTCCCCGGGGAACAACAGGCGGAGTCGCAACCGTCGAAGCTGCAGCAGCGGCAGACACGGCCGAGGCAATGAGAGATGGCTTCGATGATCAACACGGAAGGACAACGGCCAGGATCGCTTTCACGTGGAAGCCGCACAGGACAGGAACGGATGGCTTGTATATCTTTGTCGTCTTCAGTTGTAGATTTTAATAGATGTCGTTTATTGCTTAAACTGCGAATATTTTGGTACAGTACCTTAAAGTTATTTGTATTGACGAAAGTTGTCTCGAGGTACGGGTTCACAGATTAGGGGGGTGGAATCGTTGTCCAGGCAATGCTGTGGTGTCCTGTAGTTCGCTCAAGTTAGTTGTATGGGGCTCGTTAGCCTAATTCATAAGTTTTGATCTTGGTTGTTTCCTCTTTTGGCAAAATGTGACGTTAACGCTGGTAAAGGAAAGACTAAGTTACGTTTCTTCAGTATTTGTTCATAATTTAGTAGGTATATAAAAAGAAAAAAAAAAACAATAACGATCGATGCGCTATACGCTATACACCGATATTAGCACCTACCTACGTAATAATGGGTTGAGCTAGGGCAATATAGGTTGATTTGCGCTGTGGTATATCCATGACATTCCGAAGATATTTAAATGAGTGTTAGGTTATTTCCTGACACTATTTAGCTGTGGTTTGAATGTACGCTGTAAAGTTGAGTTTCTCATCTTCCTCTGTCGGTTGTCAGTCTGCTCATCCAGAATAACACCTAAGTACTTTATAGACGAAGTTTTTCTATTGTTTTACAATTACATGACGTGTGGTAGGTACCAGTGGTACCTAACCTAATATTAAATATGAATAAACTTTTGACACATTTAAGAGACCACGAGGCGGAAGCAGCTGTTTTATACACGCACACATATCTCGTTAATTTAGTCTGCTTTTAGAGTTACAAATTGTATTGAAGCCAGTTCGTCGCCAAAGCTAGACCGCTTTCTGGGAAGGCGCTTACTGCATCCCAGGAAGCACCGTGAAATAGTATTGCCGTGTTATCAGCGTAGCACAACGTCTGCATTGGTCAGATCCAAGAAAGTCAAGTCGTTAATGTAGATTAGAAACAAAGTTAATCCAAGTATATGTAAAGTTGTTTGTTTAAAATTACCGACTTGTTCTTCAACCCTAACACATGTCATGTGTGCGGCCCGACAGGACAGTTCCGCGTATCCGGGAAATCTACAATTTTCTAATTATTATTAGAATAATAAGAGAAACAAACTGACGGGAATTTTTTTTCAATCTTATAACTCTTATAATGTTGGCGGGATCATTTTGGCTGGTGTTGATTGAATAACCAAGGTTGGGCCTACACTAGTAAAGTATTCGTTATAACCGTGTATTGATTCGCTTTCAGTATCCTTGGTTTTAAGAAGTTCGTTGCATTTTAAATATTTTAGCTTGGTTATTGTAGCAAGCAAAGCTCTGCTGATTGCTGTTGATCAATTCGTCAATTGTGGTTGGTGCAACTGACGCTTAAGTGGCAAGTAATATAACGATATGATGAAAATACCTACATATGATGATAAGTATAATATTATCGAATTATAAAATTTCTGGATTATTTTAATTAATGAGTTACGGATTAATGAGTTACGTATTAATGAGTTACGGACTAATGAGTTACGGACTAATGAGTTACGGATTAATTAGTTACGGATTAATGAGTTACGGATTAATGAGTTACGGATTAATGAGTTACGGATTAATGAGTTACGGATTAATGAGTTACGGATTAATGAGTTACGGATTAATGAGTTACGGATTAATGAGTTACGGATTAATGAGTTACGGATTAATGAGTTACGGATTAATGAGTTACGGATTAATGAGTTACGGATTAATGAGTTACGGATTAATGAGTTACGGATTAATGAGTTACGGATTAATGAGTTACGGATTAATGAGTTACGGATTAATGAGTTACGGATGAATGAGTTACGGATTAATGAGTTACGGATTAATGAGTTACGGGATTAATGAGTTACGGGATTAATGAGTTACGGGATTAATGAGTTACGGGATTAATGAGTTACGGGATTAATGAGTTACGGGATTAATGAGTTACGGGATTAATGAGTTACGGGATTAATGAGTTACGGGATTAATGAGTTACGGGATTAATGAGTTACGGGATTAATGAGTTACGGGATTAATGAGTCACGGGATTAATGAGTCACGGGATTAATGAGTCACGGGATTAATGAGTTACAGTAAACGAGTTATGGATTAATGAGTTACGGATAAAGAGTTACGCATTAATGAGCTACGGATTAGTGAGTTACGGATTAATGAGTTACGGATTGCTGAGTTACGGATTATTGAGTTACTGGATTAGTGAGTTACTGGATTAGTGAGTTATTGGATTAATGAGTTACTGGATTAATGAGTTACTGGATTGATCAGTTACTGGATTGATCAGGTACTGGATTACTGGATTAAGCAGTTATTGGATTAATGAGTTATTGGATTATCGAGTTAATGGATTATAGAGTTATTGGATTATAGAGTTATTGGATTAAAGAGTTATTGGATTATCAAGTTATTGGATTATCGAGTTATTGGATTATCGCGTTATTGGATTATCGAGTTATTGGATTATCGAGCTATTGGATTATCGCGTTATTGGATTATCGAGTTATTGGATTATCGAGCTATTGGATTGTTGAGTTGAGTTATTGGGTTATTGAGTTGAGTTATTGGATTATTGAGTTGAGTTATTGGATTGTTGAGTTATTGGATTATTGAGTTGAGTTATTGGATTATTGAGTTGAGTTATTGGATTATTGAGTTGAGTTATTGGATTATTGAGCTGAGTTATTGGATTATTGAGCTGAGTTATTGGATTATTGAGTTGAGTTATTGGATTATTGAGTTGAGTTATTGGATTATTGAGTTGAGTTATTGGATTATTGAGTTGAGTTATTGGATTATTGAGTTGAGTTATTGGATTATTGAGTTGAGTTATTGGATTATTGAGTTGAGTTATTGGATTATTGAGTTGAGTTATTTGATTATTGCTTTGAGTTATTGGATTATTGAGTTGAGTTATTGGATTATTGAGTTGAGTTATTGGAGTATTGAGCTGAGTTATTGGATTATTGAGTTGAGTTATTGGATTATTGAGTTGAGTTATTGGATTATTGAGTTGAGTTATTGGATTATTGAGTTGAGTTATTGGATTATTGAGTTGAGTTATTGGATTATTGAGCTGAGTTATTGGATTATTGAGTTGAGTTATTGGATTATTGAGTTGAGTTATTGGATTATTGAGTTGAGTTATTTGATTATTGCTTTGAGTTATTGGATTATTGAGTTGAGTTATTGGATTATTGAGTTGAGTTATTGGATTATTGAGCTGAGTTATTGGATTATTGAGTTGAGTTATTGGATTATTGAGTTGAGTAATTGGATTATTGAGTTGAGTTATTTGATTATTGAATTGAGTTATTGGATTATTGAGTTGAGTTATTGGATTATTGAGTTGAGTTATTGGATTATTGAGTTGAGTTATTGGATTATTGAGTTGAGTTATGGATTATTGAGTTGAGTTATTGGATTATTGAGTAAAGTTATTGGATTATTGAGTTGAGTTATTGGATTATCGAGCTGAGTTATTGAATTATTGAGTTGAGTTATTGGATTATTGAGTTGAGTTATTTGATTATTGCTTTGAGTTATTAGATTATTGAGTTGAGTTATTGGATTATTGAGTTGAGTTATTGGATTATTGAGCTGAGTTATTGGATTATTGAGTTGAGTTATTGGATTATTGAGTTGAGTAATTGGATTATTGAGTTGAGTTATTTGATTATTGAATTGAGTTATTGGATTATTGAGTTGAGTTATTGGATTATTGAGTTGAGTTATTGGATTATTGAGTTGAGTTATGGATTATTGAGTTGAGTTATTGGATTATTGAGTAAAGTTATTGGATTATTGAGTTGAGTTATTGGATTATCGAGCTGAGTTATTGGATTATTGAGTTGAGTTATTGGATTATTGAGTTGAGTTATTGGATTATTGAGTTGAGTTATTGGATTATTGAGTTGAGTTATTGGATTATTGAGTTGAGTTATTGGATTATTGAGTTGAGTTATTGGATTATTGAGTTGAGTTATTGGATTATTGAGTTGAGTTATTGGATTATTGAGTTGAGTTATTGGATTACTGAGTTGAGTTATTTGATTATTGAGTTGAGTTATTGGATTATTGAGTTGAGTTATTGGATTATTGAGTTATTGGATTATTGAGTTATTGGATTATTGAGTTATTGGATTATGAGTTATTGGATTATTGAGTTATTGGATTATTGAGTTATTGGATTATTGAGTTATTGGATTATTGAGTTATTGGATTATTGAGTTATTGGATTATTGAGTTATTGGATTGTTGAGTTATTGGATTGTTGAGTTATTGGATTGTTGAGTTATTGGATTGTTGAGTTATTGGATTGTTGAGTTATTGGATTATTGAGTTATTGGATTATTGAGTTATTGGATTATTGAGTTATTGGATTATTGAGTTGAGTTAATGGATTATTGAGTTGAGTTATTGGATTATTGAGTTATTGGATTATTGAGTTATTGAATTATTGAGTTATTGGATTATTGAGTTGTTGGATTATTGAGTTGTTGGATAATTGAGTTATTGGATCATTGAATTATTGGATCATTGAGTTATTGGATTATTGGATTATTGGTTTTTTGGATTATTGGTTTATTGGATTATTGGATTATTGGATTATTCGATTATTGGATTATTGGATTATTGCATTATTGCATTATTGGATTATTGAATTATTGAATTGGTAATTTGCTATGGATGGAGGAACGGATATATGGTAACGATAAAAAAAAGACGGAAATAGAGGATGTTATGTTGTGAGACACGTTTGTGTCATGAGAGTGATTCAGTAAGTAGCACAAAAAAAATGGAATGAAAAATGGAATGGAATGGAGAAAATATGGAATCAAAAAACAAGAGGAATAATGTGCTACATATAAAATTTGATTAAAAAAATGGTATGTTGTGAGACACGTTTGTGTCATGAGAGTGATAAAAAAAAACAGAAAAAAACGAGAGAAATAATGAAAAAAAAAAGCAACCTAATATGTTAAGTAATGTACTTTATATGTAGTGATGATTTTTTAAAAATAAATAAAAAAGTAAGTACTTTATATTATGTAGTAGTATGTGTAACATTAATAAAAACTTATATATCTAGATGGATATATTTATTGGATTTGAAATAATAATGTGAGGATATACCTAGATGAATTCAATAAATAATAAAAAAAAAAGTATAGACAGACAAAGAAATTGTATTAAATGGGTAATGAAGTATTAATAATTTTCTTACTGAATGCCCGATGATTTGACATGCCGAGTGTAAGATTAGATGACAGACGCGATTAGTATGACTGTGCATGAGGACATGCACAATGTCAGGATGGGCGAGTGTAAGATTCATTAAAATTACTAATTATTAGAAACAGATTTAATGAAATAAAGAGTTGAATAATCATTGGTAATCTATAATTTAATAAATTTAAAAGTAACGTGATTGATAGTTGACCTTTGTAAATAAAAGGTAGTTGGAAGAAAGAATAAAAGACGACTGGCATGGCGGTTAACGGGCATTCGGTTACGGGCAGAGGTGAAGGGAGGACGATTGTGAAGTAAGGTGATTGGAGATTGAACTGTAACGGAATATTGTGATCAAGAAATATATTATTGTTATGAAAGAAGGAATTTTTATTATAGGAAGAATCCTACAACGTTTTTTAAAGGCTGTAAAAGGAAGAAGCCTTGCCTACAAATGGCGCAGGATAGGAGTGCCTGAAACACAGTGGCGCCAAGCATCTATGGTAATCACGACCTTCAGCAATGAGGATACGACTGGAAAGAAGAAGGAGAACAGGAAGAAAACTCATTTAGTTATTTGACGTATTCGCAATATATTCCCGATTCAAACTTGTGTTTTAGGGCAGTGAAATTCTATGATTTACGTCCTTATGTTTTAAACAGCAGATACGCAGTGTGAACTGCACGATAGAAACAGTCCGGAACGAGAAATTGACGTATTGAATGACTACACCGCTATCCTGGATTGCTAACTATTTCCATCTTATTTAACATTGCTTCACATTAACTAGCTTAAGATGAGCTCAGATCAACCGAATACTTATGTATATAGGTATAAATGAAGATCCTTCAGAACATCATTGACAAACAATTGGACTAGTCAACAACAAATAAATAGTGACGGTCACAGCGGTCAAACATTCATTTGATGGAAAATGGCACGGAAGTGTCGCATGCCAAGTTTTACAAACTTGGCTGATTCACTGCCTTGTATCAGACTTATACTGGTTAATCTAAAGGAGATAGCAAAGCTATGGACAAATAGAACATGACTACTGAGTAAACCTGTAACTGCTTATTCAAATAGCATTCGTATTACGCCCCATTGCTTCCAAACACTTTCCTTGGCAAGTAACGGATTGCTAGGTGTTATTAGGTTTACAATCAGGTTATCATTGGGGTTATTTATAGCTAAATGGCCAATTTGAACATGTTTTGTAACATACAGTTGTGAATAGATGATTGTGAACACTTTCTGGCTATAACATCTGTCAAGTTTTATTGTAGAAACTGTTTACCACAAAATTCTACGTTTTGTTCATCAGTTATAACGTTTTTCGGACGAGGTTAAATTTAATTATAGGTACGGTCTACCACTTTTCGACTCTATCATCTGATTGATAGAGTCGAAAAGTGGTAGACCACTTTCTTGGCTGACTATACCTACCTATGACAGTTCATTCTTACACGACTGCCCAAAAAAGGAGTGTATTGTTTTCAGCGTTCATGTTTGTACGTGAGTTTTTATATAGACTAATAGCTTAAAAGTGCAGGGCCTCCGTAAAACTAAAAACTTGGCGGGATCATTGCCGTGCCCCCAGACATATGTATTATCCAGATTTAACGTTTTATATCTGTATTTTTCTCTAAATCTTCCATAAAACCGTTCTAATACTCAACTTTAATGGTGAAGGGCGCTTCTTAAGTTTTTTTACCTAAGATGCGTAATGATGCACTATAAATCAATGAAGTGAAAATAGACAAAAAACACCGTATTTACATCAAATAAGGAAGAGCTGAGACTGTTACAATAATTACAGAACTATTCTGAATACTCTACAATCGAGCGTTCGCCTCAGTACACCAGACTATTTTACAATTCACAGTAAAAGACAGAACTCAAAGCGAGTCTCACTAGAGCTAAAAGAATTTGAACCTTATATACAACAGTTAAGTGTTATATTTAAGTACTAGATCCACATCGCGTTACGCATTTACGCCTGCTCGCGATTAGCTTTGCCATTTAAATATGGACTATAACTCATCTAAAGAAGATTTAATTTCCTGTCTCACAGCGTCAAGAATCTCGAGCTCTGTTTGCACTGGTCAGTGAAAGCCTTCCGCTGAGAGGGCGTAAAAGATTTCGCATGTTATAAATCGAAGACCCAACAAGATGAATGGCTTTAGTACAAGCTAGTGGAGGAGTTGATGTTATTCTGATAGAAATTACTTGTAAGACCCTTTTTTGCTAAAAAGGAGCAATTCATATTCACCTTACATAAGAGATAGTACGTAGATTACCTACTTAATGTAAATGCAATAACTTTTTCTACTGTTTATCTTTTCATGGTTGCGCTACTTGAACCGATTTTGACTAGGTTTGACATGTAGAATGCTTATAGCCTGGGTATGGACACTATGGACATAGATATACATACATATTTTATTTCTGAAATTCAATTCAACCACTCGGAGGTAGGATACCTATATGACTAGGCCGAGATACTGAGCAGGCTTAGTCACAGGCACAGCTAGGTTTAATTCGCTAACAGCTAATATATTTTCTACTTATGTTACGCAGAAATTATTTCATTGCACTATTTCTAGTATAAAAACGCAGATAAATCACACATCAAAACTAATGAGGTTTGAAAACAAACATGCCGCGCATGCTTAGCCGTTTAAAAATATGTACACATTCGCCTTACTACAACGGCGTAAGGCGCATATTCGATGTATACTTTACAGGCGATACCCCGTAACGTACAATTAGTCAGCGTTCGAAGACCACGGTATTCTATTCGCCGACGCAGTCATAGCACACAGATTAAAGGCAGTAGGATATGGGAAGCCAACATTGTACAGAAAGGGTACCTCTAATATTAAAAAGGAAACTTGTCGAGCAAAATACTTGAGTGACCCGTTTTAACCTTTCATATGCGTGTGGTGGTCAAAAATCGGTTGTGCTGTATCTAGAAGAAAAATCATTCTCAAAATAAACGCAATAACCCCTTTCGCTTTGCCGTAGTCAGGTAAAAAGGTGACTAAATTCGATCAGGATCCATAAGAGGAGGAGGATTGTATGATAATTCATACACAGACAAGAGGTTAATACTTATTTATTTAAACTTTATTTCACAATATTAATTGTACACGATCCGAACTTAATGCCAGAAGGCATTCTCTACCAGTTAACCCTCAGTATCTGTTAATATATAAACCACTTTTCTACTGACAAATTGATTTGCACGAGTACCTTAATCTAATATTTAAGGAACAAAATGTTATATGCTTGGCAAACAATATGTTTTCCTTCCTTAGTATTTTCTTACGATTTCACCTGCGTAGGGTTTAATATTCGCATTCCCATCTTAATACTCGTACGTTTCACTTCGTAGTGACGTGTTAAAATTGATATGCGGCATGTGAGGTTCCCGAGGAATTTCCTCTCGCGAACGCTGTGAAATGTGCCGAGGATTTTTTGAGAAACTATTTAGGGGTAAAAAGGAATATACAAGTTTTTAAAGGGTTGGCAACGCGTGATAATATGCGTTCCTAGGGACGGTGACCTCTTACCATCGTCATGCCATTTTGCAATCGATGTACTACCAATTAAAAAAGTAATTCCTGGAAGCATCTTTTGTACTTAAAGTAATTCCTGGAAGTATTGAATACCAGATTACTGAAGTACTTAAATAAATTCAACTTATTTTCCCCATCTCAATACGGTTTCAGACCTGGAAAATCTACTGAAGATGCTGTATCTGCTCTAACTTCACTAATAGTTGACCATCTTGACAATGGATCGAAATGTATGTCTGTGTATTTAGATATCAAAAAGGCCTTTGACACCGTCTCTGTCCCCATACTGTTACACAAGTTGGAAAGAATGGGGATAAGAGATATTCCGTTTCGTCTTCTCCAGGACTATTTAACAAATAGGAAACAGAGGGTGAAATTGGGTGACTCCAGTTGTACCAGTGAAGATGAAGACGTGACGTACGGTGTACCACAAGGATCTGTGCTTGGTCCAACGCTATTCCTAATCTATATCAATGACTTGTGTGACTTAAAGATCCCCCACGCAGATATATTTTCGTACGCAGACGACACCGCCATCGTCTTCACTGGGTCTTCATGGGAAGATGTTCAGAAATTTACGGAGACTGGACTTGAAACTATTAATGAATGGCTTAAGAACAATATCCTTACGTTAAATACTGCCAAAACAAATTATATATGTCATAGTATATACAGCAATACACAACCTGTTAATAGTTTTGACATTAAAATACATAGCTGTTGTAAGAATATACTGAACTGCTCCCAGCAAACCTGTCCCACCATACTAAAAGTTGATAGCACCAAATATCTGGGTGTTTTTGTGGATCGGGGACTGTCCTGGTACCAACATCTCGAATATGTTATATTACGTTTACGAAAGCTTAATTGGATTTTTAAAAATTTAAGACATGTGGTGCCAAGAAGCGTTCCGGGTCTAAATGGCCACAGTAGAGACCTTTTAAAAGAAATCTACACATCGTTGGTTCAGTCTGTGTTAACCTATTGTTTGCCTGTTTGGGGAGGCGCTGCTAAGACTCGCTTTATAGACGTAGAGAGAGCCCAGCGTAGTCTTCTCAAAATTATGTACTTTAAGAGGATGTGGTTCTCAACTGATAAACTATATCAAATGTGTAAGTTGCTTACTGTTAGAAAACTATATATACTAACCTCTGTTCTAAGAAAGCATAAAACCACAACTTTTGATCGCAATCTCTTGACAAGACGGAGGAAAGATATTGCCATGCACCTACCTAAAACCAACACCACTTTTGCTAATAGGCAATATAATAAACGTTCTTCGCACCTATACAATATTTTAAACAAAGCACTAGATATATACCCAAAGCTACAATACGATGTAAAAAATAAGGTAGTAAATTGGTTAGTAGATAAAAATTACGATCAGGTGGAAGACTTGCTAGGATATGTAGCCTAGCCAAGCCGCACAAGTACACACACTCACACACACACACACACACACACACACACACACACACACACACACACACACACACACACAATAGTTAAGTATATGATAGTATAATACTAAATAAATTGTAAATTAGATATGGAAGAGCGGTGCCTCCCAGCACAGGTTATTTTGTAAATAACTTACAGGGAGACACCAGCCATTGGTAAAAATATGTAATGGTTTTTAATGAAATAAAGAATTTTGTATTTTGTTTTTGTACCATATCTCATGCAAAATGAAGTTATTTGTATTTGTATCCAGGTTTTTATAACATTAATAGGATCATTTTTTTTTTAAATGGGAGTGATCACTTTTTAGCGACAAGATCATTTGTGGTTTACTTCTACATGTCTTGCTGTTTTCTTTCTGTATTATTTTCTTCTATTGGGGTGTGCTACAGTGTGCATGTGCAATAAAATACTCCTGTTTTTCAGCAGTAAACTGTGTCCATCTTGATTCCAGATAGAGATACCATTCGTCGCTTATTGACAATTAATTATTTATAGGTACCCACGGCCGGTTGCACTGGAATTTTAATAAGCCCATGCACATGGCTTTAGCAGCTTCAGCGTCATTAGGCGTTTCTTAAAATTTGCATGTGTTTAATTAGTAGGGTATACGTATTTATAAGTATACTATATACTTAGCACGGCATTAGCGAGATAATATCATTTCTAACGTAAATGCAGCCGGACAATAGATAATCGAAATTAACATAATATTGCACCTGGAAAAGAAAACAGTACAAACACGGATCAAAAATGTATATCTACATATCCTGGCACTGTATTTTTTTAGGGTTTCTTAGCCAACTTTTTTTTTTAAATACTCTGTGTTTAGCGTGGCTTGAACAACCGTAATCGTACTTCCAAAAAGTCCCATACAACTCGCAAACCGCGGTTTGCAGACTTCCTAGACGAAGTAGTCACGTTTAAACTAAATACATACGATGTTTTTCAAAGTTTTAATTACAGTAATCTGGGGACTATTAATCACTAGACTTTATTTTATCTCCCTGGCACACACTACATCAAACATACATATCGACCACATCGATGCATCGATGGCAATGGTAGACTACTTGGTTGGTAGAATGCTGGCATTGCACTATTAATAAATATAACAGTTTATTGCAAATTTTACATTTTATTTATTGTTACAGCTCGGTTTTAAGACTAAGACGTTAGTATTGTTTTTGCACTATATTTTCCAGTTCATCGATATACCGCCTTCTCAGGTGCGTTGAACCGTTCAGTAATGAGATAAATTGAATTTATCGGATGTTAAATCTGTACGCCGGGCCGGTACTCGTATTATACGCGTGAATTACGACCTAAGCCTATTCCAATCGCATCTAAGCCTAACTAGTGTACTCGTGAGCCTCAATAAGGGCCAGTTGCAACCACAATCGACGGACTATACCTATACGCCTAGTGTAATGGCTCCTCTACCCACTCACATGATTGATATTTTTCAGTGACCTCTATTATTTATTATGTGAAAATAAGGGTGACAGCTCGCAACTACAGTTGCATGAATCTTGTGAGTGGCTACACGAATTACACGATGGGCCAACGCCGGCCACCCCCAGGGACGCATTTATGCGTTAGAGGGAGCAAGTGATATTGCTATCTCATTCTACAGCATGGCTGCGTCCCTTGGAATGGCCGGCGTTGGCCCATCGTGTAGAGGAGCCATAAATTTCACTCGATAGCGTGACGTAATGTACAGTCGAGGACATAGATATCTTTACACTTTTTGCCTTATCACAAAGGAGTAAGGTGCAAATATGTAAACATATTTTTGTCGTCGACTGTACTCGTTTGCGTTAAGTGTCATTTTGTATGGCATTTTGAGTTTCCAAAACGTCCCGCATGGCGCGCTGTTCAAAATTCCATACAAAAATAGACAACGCAAACGCTCGTCACGCTATCGAATGAAATTTATACTAGGGGTTCCGATCAACGACACTTAGTAAAGGAACTTCCCATACTTTGAAACTTCCCATACATTTTAACGGTAACATACGGTAGGAGTATGTTCTAGCGCAACCGACCCTAAGACGTATAAAGTTACAGTATAATTGTAGGCAAGTTTACATTATTACATCATAAAATAGTAATAGATATAATAGTTTATTGTCTATGCAATATATAGGCCCATATAGGGTAAAAAGCTTCCTCCACCTTATTCTGTGTTTATCTGTCTTGAGCTGTGATCATCTATGTAATTTTTTACAGCCGTTTTTACAAGATTGTCGATCCATCTATTCTGCCGTGCTGTTTCTTTTTCCAGTGGACTAAGTCATCCATTTGTAATGTGCATCTGTTATCCGGTCCATATATGCACCTATTTGTGAGTTCTTGAAAAGTGCCCTCACAGGCCTAGGCCTCTAGAGGTAAAACGTCAACAACGCATAGATATCGCAAAAAAACTTAAGCCAACCTACGTGTACACATACAAAACGACTAGTAATTGTTTATGTTTATCTAGGATCACAGTCATCGAAATCGATGAAGAGGACTATATACTCCCTTGTTTTTGATAATAACCATGATATCCATAGCAATAATATCCAAAGACGAAAATGAAACGTTTGTATTGAAAGGCGATTTCGTAATGTCGTCCACTTTCGTCTTAAATTGGTTCCCGTCGCCGATAGTCGGTAAGTCATAGTAATGTTGCGTCTGAACGCACATAGATTTTCCTTAGATTTTATCAGAGGTCGCCCGCAGAACTCTCTGTACAAAACACTATTTAATAGCTGCTAATGATTAGTGGCGGTCAAGGGTTGACTTGACTCATCAGACCTATAGAACGACCTGATAAGGTGTCCACTTCTATATTTCACCATGCTGACAAGTGACATCAGACACACAATTCCTGTCCGTTTTTGGGTTGATACATAAGTAACGATGGTACCTAGCGTTAATGTTTACTTGTTAGACCAGCTTTGTATGGCGCATTGTCACTGTCAGATGACATTGTCACCGTTTTAAATAGAGGGCAGGTTGATCTGATGTCCAATATGTGAATTTATGGCAAAACCACGTCACGGTCTATTGTCTTTGTTTTTAACAGCAGTCTTTCCAAGGATTATGCGAGCAAGCATTTTGTCGTATATTTTGGATTATTTACCTGACCAACGCGTAAGGAATAAAATAATGTACCCATTCTAGACATGCACAATGATTCCGAAAACGCCACTTCATTGGCTAAGCTGAGTAGTGACAAAATGACATCAATGTATTCCGACGCTCATTTGTCAAGCCAACGGAAAGCCCTAGGCTGTTGCGTGGGCAGGAAGACCTATCGGACGCGTCGGATCTCCCACGTCCAGCGCCATCACGATACGCTTCCTTACTCGACCTACGCGACGCAATTAAGGGTGTCATTAAACATGCGGAAGCGTCCAAGGCATAGGCAAACCAGCATAAGTACACCCTCGGATCACGTATGGTTGTAACAGCCCTGGAGATCACGTTACTCTGATGAGCCTGATAAGTCGACTCTATGGCACACACGGTTAGGACACTATATTGAGAAGACTGTAACTTGGTAGGAAAAATCTTAACGCTTAAGACTTTGCGAAAATATGTAGCAGATATATGGGCCAATAACGGTTAAAGTGTTTCACCTCTTCCTTGGTAGATTAGTACGTGAGTTGCAGTATCAATTTGACGATTATGACATCGATATGAAACTTTGTAGTTTTATGTCTAAGTGGCTATATAAGACCTTCGTCTGTAGTGTATAAAGCAATTTATTTATCATTATACAACATAAAGTTTTTACGTTTATGTTTCCTATATGTGCTCTCATTCCTCATTGAACTTTACTTAGTATTACACTTTGCTTTATAAGTATTTTAAAAGATTGCTCGTAGGTATTTAGGTAATATGATAGGCGTTGAAAGCTTTTTGCATAAAGTCATGCGAATATTCAGATCAAAATATTTGTTTTTCCAAGGCCCTGAAGTTTACTATTTTAGACGCCTCAGGGCATCTCAGTGAAACATTACCAGTAAAAGAAAACTTGGCTGTAACTACAAAAATGGCTACCCAACATTATAAGTCTTTACACAATATACTTACGCAGCAGCTGCTGCTGCCTAGCCTTCATTGGCTATGTGCGATGTCGGTGGTGGGAAAAATACAAGTGACGCCAACGCACCACCTTGTAAAAAAAAATTCTGGATGGCATCTTCATAATATTTGTCAAATAAGAAACATATCCTACACACACTACTTAAGGCAGCGCCACAGTCACGCACGGAGCGAATAGAAAACATAAAAATGCAAAGCGTCCCTCATACCAGCCTATAAATAATTAGATTTCCTGTTCTCCACAGACCATTGAGCGTGTTTTCGTTCGCGCCTTGTTCGGTTAGTGTTCGGTTGTTAGGCGTCTCACGGCAGCCGCTACAAATTCCCGGCTACATGGCAATCTGCAACCTGATCCTGTCGGGTGTGATAGATGATTATCGTTATAGCACTCTAACGTTGTTTGTTCTCGTATTACTTCGTGCTGGAGAAGTAACAACCTGGGAAATTTTCGACTTCTTTGGTATCATTTTATGACAAAGAGGTATATCCAATGAACTTGAAAACTTTGCTTGTTGTTTAATAGCTCTTAATCTAGCAAAAATATTGACTTTTGGACTTGAACCGGATGCTTTCCCTCGTCGAGAAATGGGTGCCTAATGCGCTTAAAATTGTTGTTTATTCTTAAATATCTCAGAGTGGTAAATAACAGCAGCTCTGGATTATTTTAATTCCTTTAATCTTTATTCTTCTCCCACATTGAGATGCCCAATGCAATTAACAGGCCAAATCAATGTCACATTCCATAGAGATGAAATTAATTGCATATGTAGTTCCGCCATATATATATTTAACGAGGCAGCATTATGGAGTTGAAATCTGATTTAGGGCTAGTACCGATACCGGGACCCTTAATTTATTTATCATATTTCTTCTACATTAAAAAAGCCAAGTGCTATCTTGCAGTGAGTTTTTTTTGCACCACACAGTGTTGAACATGTTATACATAATAGTTACTAAAAACAAATCTATGAATGATTGTTTCTCGAAACTGACTGTGTATTGCCACAGTATATCTTTACAATAATATGTGCTTCTCAACCTCCCTTTTTTGGAAATTGGCTTAAAGTCCCGCTGTGATCGGCTCCAAGGAGCTGCTACAGTAACGGACTGGGTACTTGAACGACATATAAGAACTTGTCAGGCCTTTTCCGGCAGCTACTTGAAATCACCTATCTCTCCATATACTTACATAGCATGAAACAGAAAGTGAAAACAACTATTTGCTATGCTATATATTATCCCACAACGGAGTCATGTAAGTGGTTATGTTCAGATTCCGTACGTGCTTCTGATCCTGTACTGGTGTAGGCACGGCCGCCGTATAAGGAGGAGGTTCTCAATTTGTTGAATGTTCTTTTTAGGGTTCCGTACACTAAGGGTAAAAACGGAACCCTATTACTAAGACTCCTCTGTCCGTCCGTCTGTCTGCCGTGTGTCACCAGGCTTTAACTCGAGAACCGTGATTGAAATTTTCATGGATGATGTATTTCTGTTGCCGCTATAACAACAAATAATAAAAACGAAATAAAATATTTAACTGGGACTCCCATACAACAAACATGATTTTTTGTCGTTTTTTGCGTAATGGTACGGAACCCTTCGTGCGCGAGTCCGACTCCCACTTAACCGGTTATGTTTGTAACCTCATAACTCCGCCATTTCCGAACTGATTTTATGTTGGTCTTTTTCTCTGATTTTCTAGTATTTAAAGATATATATGTTACTTTAAAACCCCGAAGTACGGCAAAACCTAGGTTTTACCGGTAAATCCTAGTTTTTACCGATGCCGATAGGTAAAAGCCCGAAATGTTAAATCTTACTATGTAGTTTACTTCGGGCTTTTACCAACACCGATATGGTAAATCCTAGGTCTTACCACGGCGACCCGTAAAGTTTGAATCATGCACTGTGACATATACACGTCATTTTTCTTCTGCAATAAACAAGACTTAACCAGAAGTCGTTACATTAATTCTTCGCAAAAGTCATTTATTTTCTTTTTCCTGCTGTCGCGATGAGTTTTTACGCATGTCGTTAGCGCGAATAATTAAAGGCGATGTTGAGATACGATCTAATGATTAGTAATAGACGTACGCCGTTGGACATCACTGTACCCTTGGAAGTCTCAGGCGTATATTTTAGTTAAATTTGCAGTATATACGACCAATAACTTCTAAGACTTTAATACTGGCAGGGACTTTGCTTAGGGCTTAGAGTGGGCGTCTACCTGCCTCCTTGAAACTGGACAGGAGTAGCGAACCAGCTGCTTCGACAACCAGTATAATCGCATTAAATTACTGATATAAAGCCGCATTTTATTATGCCTGAACGGCTGAAAACGGTCTGCCATTAATATTTCTATTTATGTTAGACATTTACTAGCATTAGGTACGACCAAAGAACTGGCAAATTAACCGTAAGTATTTTTTCAAATAAAAAATAAAACTAGAAAGCTCCTGTGAGACTAGAGGTCACTCACATAATTATTATGGTCGAATTTTTTCGACATTTTCGATCCATCCCTTTTTCTGAGTATTCATGACAAGAGCGTCACCCGTAGATCTTGGGTCTCAGGTATATTTTAATTTTGTGAATAACCAAAACAACAAAATTGAAAGTAGGTAGTTAGGTACCTAAACGTAAGTATTTTAAAAGTTGCCAATCTAAATTTGAATTTTATAAAATTATGTGATAGGTATAAGTATGCTTCGAAATGGGTCCGTAACATCATCTGGACCCAAATTGATAAGTAAAGTAGGTAAAGCAGGAAGAAATAACACTTTAGCAGATGTGATTTTGATCCATCAATCTGTCGACAATCTTACTGTCCGAGGCCCTAGATCACGCGGCAGGCCTAAGAAGCGCTGGCTTGACGTCGTGACAGCGGACATGGGAGAGAACAATCTCACACCCGAGGATGCCGAAGACCGGGCAAAGCGGAGAAGACTGAGCAGGAAAGCGGATCCTGGCGCTAGGCCGGGAAAACGATAGGTCGAAGAAGAAGAAGAATCTGTCGACAATTTTACCCCACAAAATTCGGGCTAACAACGAAAAAATGTCAAACATCACTTTACTGAACACGACACGACCGACATAATATAATATATGTACATAGTTTTAATCGCAAAATCGATAAATTTGCAAGGCCCACAAGGCTCATAAGCCCCAATACTACGCGAAGTTCATGAATAAGATTTCTAGTCTAGTATAATTACTAGGGGAGAACTTACGTGTAAAGTTGTCGTTATAAGCGTCTCAAGTTGCTAATTACACACTTTGAGCATAATTAAAACGCAGTCGTTGCAAAAACATGTGATCGTATTTTTTTACACGCCTTCAACTTCACTTTGTAACTTATAACTAGATTTAAAATAAACTAGTAATCTGGCTAGTCTATTTTTAGGGTTCCGTACCCAAAGGGTAAAACGGGACCCTATTACTAAGACTTCGCTGTCCGTCCGTCTGTCCGTCTGTCTGTCACCAGGCTGTATCTCACGAACCGTGATAGCTAGACAGTTAAAATTTTCACAGATGATGTATTTCTGTTGCCGCTATAACAACAAATACTAAAATCAGAATAAAATAAAGATTTAAGTGGGGCTCCCATACAGCAAACGTGATTTTTTACCAAAGTTAAGCAACGTCGGGCGTGGTCAGTTCAGTACTTGGATGGGTGACCGTTTTCTTTTTGCATTTTTTTCCGTTTTTTTTTTTTGCTTTATGGTACGGAACCCTTCGTGCGCGAGTCCGACTCGCACTTGCCCGGTTTTTAAAGTTTGCAGTATTCGGATCGACTTTTTAATGTAAACCCGATAAAAATTGCCAACTGTATTGAATGCATGGTTGTTAATCACATCATTTGACAGATCGCAATATAAACACATCGTATAAGCGACGAAAACGTGCGTTGTAGCCACGTCAGTGTAAAAAAAAACCGGTCAAGTGCGAGTCGGACTCGCGTTCCAATCGTTCCGTACATTTCAAAATTTTTAACAATGTATTTTTTATGTGGAACGCGAATGAAATGTCTTTAAATAACCCGTAGGGGTCGGATCAAAAACTAAGTATTTAATTAAGTCCGACTCACGCTTGGCGGCATAGTTCTAATAGGTTTTCCTGTCATCTAGAGATAAAGAACTATTATGTGTATTTTAACAAAGTTTTAGACCCAGTAGTTTTGGAGATGAAGGGGAGAATGGCCCGACAGACAGACGCACAAGTGATCCTATAAGGGTTCCGTTTTTTTCCTTTTGAGGTACGGAGCCCAAAAAAAGTCCTGAATACCGCCCTATGTAACTAGACGTATCAATCCATCAATAAGATAGATATCACATCAACTCCCGAGACGTCTATAGGTAAAGTTGCCATTATCCTAAGATCATCAAAAAGAAACCACAATATACCGGCAACAATGTTCTCTCAATGTTCAAAATAGAACAATAGAAAGGGAATCGGCTCGAGATTTCCATCTGAGCAAGTCAGCCGGCCTAGCCAAGGTTACAATCGCTATCGCTTCGACAACGAAAAGCTTTATGTCTCTCTATCACTCTTCTATATTAGTGCGACAGTGACAGTTGCGTTTCGATCGCTACGGAGCGTAAGCGATTGGCATCTTGGCTACGCGGCCAGCAGTCTCCGCTTTGTCCCATGAGGTGGGGAGAGTCGGGTTATTATGTTCGCCGGGTCACTGGCGTATAATATCTGTTACATAAAGAAATAAGGAACTATAAAGTTAAAGTCCAATATCAGTGATTGTTTGATAATTAATTATGTCAAGTCTAAGATATCGATGTAACTAATTTGTATACACGATCTTATTATGTTGAAAATAGTTTATGCACATATTTACGATGGAGTAATTTTGAACACTAAAACTGTTTTTTTTTTTATTTGGACACGTCTATTTTGCAAGCATAAAATTATTTTTTGTAAATAAGTAAGACATCATTATAATATAACTAAGTTTATTTAAATATATTAAACCGGGTAAACCTTTAATATGTCCGTGACACGGAAGTTTTGTTATTAAATATAAATACTTAATCATCTTTTAAGTAAAACTGTCCTTAACCATGCTGCATGTTAATGGCATGGCATGTCGCCCAAGATAAACGTGAGTAGGTAAAGGTAATGACGTAATTTTAATATAATATGCAATAAGTATTCGCAATTACCCTACTCTCCCCTACGATCAGCTATCGACGCCGCTGAATCTCCGTATGCAAAGGCACGTGCTGTGCTTGTACCAAGCATCCGATAGCCAGATAAGGCGCTCACACAGCCGTACGTTACGCTTATCCGTGGGACTAGAGATGCAACGGATAGTTGTTTGGCCGGATACCGGATACCGGATATTCGGCGTGTCCATCAGGCCGCCGGATATTCGGCCAGCGGAACTATATACCTACATTTCGGTTTTTCAGGTGCGCATTCTGCAGGTTTGACCTGTTTCCTAGTGAACGTTCGCGCGGACTCATTTCTAGGTTCGAAATGAGTGCGCGTGCAAGTCAATGGAATGATTAAATTGTTTTATAATAATAAGCAAGTACGATTATGACCGTGTCTGTTTCTTAAATCCAATTTGTTTACTCCGAAATCAAGCATTGTTACTATCCGGTATCCGGCCGGATAGTAGGTCACTATCCGGTATCCGGTCGGATAGTAAAATAATGGCCGGGTAGGCCGGATACCGGATAGTAACCGGATATCCGGTGCATCTCTACGTGGGACCTATACATTTTACTCAGCATCTCCCGTGTAATGAATACTTTGCCGCACATAATTGGCGCGGGCAATGCCGGCGACTCCGTAAACGGTGCTATTTGCCTTTGGAGATAAATTCCCTATGCCGCTGTAAAGTTACACGTAAAACAATGCGACGTCGTGCCAATATTGGACGTTAGAATAGAGCTTGAGCTCGGGAAGGTGTTTTAGTTTTCGACCGATGTTTCGTTTGAAAAAGAATTGCATTGTAAAATCGGGTTATCCGCAGATGGTCTAGAACGCAAAATGACTCGTGTGTTGTTTTGCCTAAATCGCAATTAGTCTAGGTACATCGCAAACGGTCTAGAACGCAAAATGCCCGAATTATTTTTTTCGTTTTATCTTAACTTTATAGCGATTTCGACGGAGCCCCGCGGAAGCCTATTCCTATATCTTATACCTATTCTTTGCTGTTTGGCCTTCGGCTATTTCATTCTCTGAACTCTGAACATTCTAGACCGTTTGCGATGTAGACTAATTGCGATTTAGGCAAAACAACACACTAGTCATTTTGCGTTCTAGACCATCTGCGGATAACCCGTAAAACCCGTTCAAGGAGGGGTAAGCATCGTAAAATGCGCCTATTGGCACCTGATAGTCCAAGCAGTTGTAGGGTTATCATTGTTATCAATTAGATTGTTTTCCGTTTAAGTAGGTATTTTAATCCTTGCGTATAGATTCCTTTAAAAGTTGTAGTCTTACGTAATGACAATTAATGCTTAATAATGTTAGTGCAAAAATACTGACTCAATTTAAAACATGTATATGTTGATTAAGAATTATAACAATACTTATATTCCGTAATGTGTCATACAAAACTCAAAATAAAAAACAAATACAATTAACAGGTTCAATAAATTAGATCAACTTCTATAAATATCCACAACGCCACAAAACATCATACATCGGACTAATTAAACACAAAATTCCATTCAATTTGTAAACCTGAATCTCTTAGTCCACTTTTTCCCATGCTCTAGGCTCGTTGCTTTTTAATTTTAAAACTAACACAGGAATCGCGTAAAACTTTTATTTATGGCCTGACGTTGTCGTTGCTTTTTGCTAAGGCTATCTGTCCACATGTGCCTTCTGATCCCGTTCTATACGGTAACACTTGTCATCAGTCCTCAATTAGTCTTTTTCACTTGAACCATTGTCTTCCCTTCCGCGATAGTGTTTCGTACTAACGGTTAGTCTAGTCTCATCGTGTGACAGCGTCTGGAAAGGTTTTTGCCCGATCATCAAGTGCACTTTTATGTAACTTGGGCTCGTGTTACGAAGATGGATGCCGTAATGGCCACTTTAGACTGATCTAAGTAACGGTGTAGACGGGTAGATATACATATCACAGTGAGGCTGTTCTACGTTATTTTTTATAAGTTACGAGTACACTAATGATACCTATTTATGCTGAAGACATCACCGTAACGCGATTTGTAATGATGAAGTGGATTCGTGGTACTTTACGTGCACATGCAAAAATTCACCAGGTCACAAATAATTAAGTACTTACGTATTAGTTTTGTGGGTAACTGTGTCTTGTTATTTGTTATCTGTAATATAAAATTATTATCGTATTGAAGTTAAAACCATACATACTCAGGTCAGGTCTACAGTCCCTTGAAACTGTAGAAAAATAAAACGTTGACCTAGACATTTAGCAAGTACGAGTATTATCGTCTTATGCTACAAATACAGGGAAAAATCTGACAACTATAAATCTGTAAAAATAAAAAGTTACATTTGTACGGAACCCACAGTTGGCGAGTCCAACTGGCACATGTCCTTTCTAAAATGAGGAGCAAAACATATTTTAGTCAAATATCAAATTAGTAAAAGACTTTTCGTTCCAAGTACATAGGTACTGTATAATAGTATTCAGTTAATAATATTAGACATGGTATTTTATTCGCATGTTAGTCGTGCGGCTAAAATGTATTCTGCCTCCGCTTTTGCACCGCTCGTTTTATTTTGCCGATCACATCTCCCGTGCCGGGTTTTCGCGTCGGCTCAATATTCTTAATAATGGCCGCATCCTCGCGTGTGCATTGTTAGAAAGTATTTTGAAGCAAATTGCGCAACCAGTTTTGGTTATAGGCATTTTGTAACACCTTTGCTGTTATAGAATTTCTGTTTTAAATGGTTTTTTAAGCGACTTTTTTATATTGGATTTTTAAGCGAAATTTTTGTTTAGATTAAATGGAGTGCAATATTGATGTCGGCACCCATAATACGGTAGCAAATTATTTTTATGATAAATTAACTTTAAAAACTGTGTTGAATTATTTTGAAATCTTAAACTTTTCTGTTCTCTCATTTTATTTTTTTACCCAAATTCATAAATTTAATCACTACAAAATATCATGATATGCATGCCACGCAGATGCAAATTCACATTATGATAAATATAAAAAAATAAATAGCATAAAAGTAAAAATTACGAAAACAAACATATTATTATCGGTCAATATTACTCTTTGCTTTGTTCTATGCTACACTAGTTTTTAAAAAGAAAAAAGTTTTATTATTTTAAGGTTGATTTCCTCTCATCTTAGGTCATGTTATTTTAGATAAACACTAAACATGTTCGCATGCGTGTAATACATAGTTAATAGTAATAGCCTAGCACATACTCCCTCGACCACTCATCAACCACAGGCATCCTACTCCTACAGGCATTCAACTCAACAACGCTATATTAACACATACTTCATACAAATGATACAAACATACTCCCTTTTAGCTCCAACCCAGTGTTTTGAACTCCGATGCCGCTATTTAAATCATGTTCACGCTTCACTCCCCAGTTAACTGTAGTCGTTAATTGAATAAATCGATTATTCTATTAAAGCATCACAATTTGTAGCCAGAAATCCGTTTGATTGCCTGCTCAATGATCTTTGAAGGTGACAAATATTCAATAAACGTTTTGTATCAACGATTTAGTAAAATTATTAACCTTTTGAGGCGTAAGATCACGACTGCAGGTATATCTTAAAAAGTCAAGTATTTGATTTGTACAGTTGCCTTTCTTCTGTTTATCTGTATAGCTGCACTATAGAAAGCTATGCTCTGTCAATATATTAAATTGGCAAAGCGTTTGCGAATCACGATCCAGTCACAGGAAAATTCAATACAGTATGTTGACTTGGCACAAGCGCCTGAGGTTTGACTCGCTGTACTCTGTTGATTATTTGCCTTATGGCTGATGAGGTCAAAAGCGCAATAGGCGGTTTCCTGGTAATCGGAAAGTAATCAAGTGTGAATGAGGATAGGTACTGTAGCTATAGATAAGCATAAAGTTGGTACAAGTCAAAGACCAAGTATTAAAGTTATCACGCCTCCGTGAGAATTACTATTGAATATTGATTTAAGTACAACAAGAGTCTCGTACCCAAAACAAAATGTAATCAATTTTACTCGCAAAATTTATAGGCGCTCGCCAGAGCAGAAAGGTGCGCTCGAAAAGCGAAGTAACGGAAGACGCAGCGTGGGAGAGCCTCCCTACAAGTTGGACGGTCTAGTTACGATCGAGTTTTGATGATAAGAAATAATCAATAATTAGCTTAAAATAATATATATGTAATAGCAACTAACCAGTACTTGATGCTAGGCCTACATGAATAAAGTATATTTGAACTTGAATAAGTGCAGTACAAGTTTGGTTGTTACAGCAATCCTCGAGGAAAGCCCTTTTCTACCAGTAATGTCCCTCGGTGCGCTTGTTCAAAAATCATAATGTATTCGCTAACAGCCTCTAAATATCCATAACTGAGTCAAGTTACGGTATGAAACCTACACTGTGACACCTCACTCTTAGGTCAATCCCTTGATGCAATAAGAAACCCGGTTTAATTTCTATCGTGACTTCTACTTTACCCCCCATTAATTGATTCGATCGGAACAGAAACGTTTCGACCCATAATTTTTACAGCTTTATGACCTATCAGCTTAAGGTACCTGAGCTGTGGTAGCCGAATGATTTAGGCGTACGACTTTGAAGCCTAAGGTTGTGGATGTGAACCTTTGTCTTAGTTTGATGTTCTCTGAACTATGGTGATGTTATCATTAACTATATGTAAAAAGGGGTTAGTTTGATTAACAGGGTATCATTAATCATTGATTTTTAAAATTCGTTTCTGAACTTAAAGCATTCGTGTATGTCTAACCACATCTTATAATTCCTAAACACGCGTAAAAAATCAACTCTTTTCCTTAAAAATTGGTGATCGTTTAATGTAACTCCAGTTTAATTTTGACTATTTGTGTGAAAATCGTAAGGTATTCATCTTGGTTGTGTTGTGTGTAGAGCGTCATATTTTATAGAAATGTTGTTTTCCCAAGTATGGCGTTAACTATAGAGACCAATCCCAACAAAAAGGGTATACCTAAAACAATAATCCCCACAAAACTTAGTTTTGCCTCTGACTTGGGAGGTCAAGCAGCAGTTACCTACTTTCGTTTATAAGTAATATTCGCATAACTTTAACTGTAGTACGAGACTGCACGTACTGTTATTCTGCATGTAATAAAATATGCAGCGATGTAACTGTATGCATAATATTATGATAGGAAGGATGGTTCCCGTTTTACAAATATATCATCATCAGAAAAGCAGCGGCCGTGGAGATGAATCGTGTGTGTGATACTGGGTTCTGTTAATACACCATTGTTACGAAATTCTTTAGGACAATTGCCATTTGTTTTAGTAATAGCATCGGCCTACTTTACATACCTATTAAAATAATCGTTCTATAAGTAGAATTAGCAAAATAGTACACAATTGTGACACATTTTTTGGGAAATTTACTTACTAATTCATATTTTGCTGAAATATGAATTAGTAGCGAAATATATGAATGTTAAAAACAAGATCTGAGGGCCGATATTTCAATTTCGAGCGCTCAATTTCATGTGGTTCCCTTCAATATAGCTCCACTACTAGGCATTTAAATTCTACTAATAGAATTTAAACCGAGTGGTCATAACTAATAGATTCCCAGTTTCTGGTGTTCGTATTTCAAAGAAATGAATTCGCCGTTTTCTACAGATCTTCGAGTGAAGAAAACGAGTGCTCGAAATTCAATAATTGGCCGCATGGTGAAGGCCCCATATCTTTACAGGGTAAAAAAAGTTTAAAAAGTATTTACATTTCTTGCAATTACCATTTATCAATATAAATATCAACGACGACTCAACGAACTATGGAGAGGGCTATGCTCGGAGTTTCTCTGCGTGATCGAATCAGAAATTAGGAGATCCGTAAACGAACTAAAGTCACCGACATAGCCCACCGGATTAGCAAGCTGAAGTAGCAATGGGCAGGCCACATTGCGCGTAGAGAAGATGGCCGATGG
Organism: Cydia fagiglandana; assembly: GCF_963556715.1. Classification (NCBI taxonomy): domain Eukaryota; kingdom Metazoa; phylum Arthropoda; class Insecta; order Lepidoptera; family Tortricidae; genus Cydia; species Cydia fagiglandana. The sequence continues at coordinate 6,124,067 of NC_085943.1, forward strand.
GGTCGAAAAGTGCTCGAGTGGAGACCACGGACTAGCAAGCGCAGCGTAGGACGTCCACCCACAAGATGGACGGGCGACCTTGTTAAGGCCGCCGGAAGACGCTGGATGCGGGTCGCTTCCAACCGGTACGAATGGAGGTTCAAGGGGGAGGCCTATGTTCAGCAGTGGACGTCTTATGGCTGAGATGATGATGATGATGATGATTAATATAAATATATTCGTTTAAGTACATTACCCTAATAGTCACGTACAACACACCCATGTTGTAACTCCGCGTTATAGTTTCTTGTAAACCAAAACCAGGGGCAGTACTTATCTCTTCCCGGTACTCATTGAATATATTAGCGAGCTTTGCATATGCTTAAGGATGCAAGTTACGGAATCTGCAATCTAACGTGGTCCGTACTTATGAATTATTGAAACCCTGATTATGGTTGTGGTCTTTGTTTCTGTATTTATTTATCGATGTAACTAATGTTTATTTTGGTATTTTGTATTTTGTTCGTGACTGTTGAGCGTCCAATTATTTTATTCAAAATGTACTTAAATTTTATTACTTAAAATACACTGTAATGTATTAAATCAAAGATAATAGTGATTAAAAAAATCATTACTTTATAGCGACGTTTCGGAAGTATTCCTACCTAAGGTATGTTGTAACAACTCTTTTTTCCTTTTTATTCCTTTCTTTATATTCAGTCTTAAATGTATCCTTCGGCTGCTTTGGAATCTATTACTTAGGAAGAGTATATTTGCTATGATTGATCTACAATTCTACATACAACAATATACACGGTGTAACATGAGTAAACCGAATAATTTTAACAGCGTATTCCTGATCATATTTAGAGACAAAAATGTCCTATATTCTTTTTTGATATTCGCCTAGTTTCAGAGGTATTATTAATTAAAGAAATAATAAGTTTTTATTGTTACATAGTGTAAAAGGCCTTTTTTTTGGTGATGTTGCTGTTATGGGACGTAGTCTAAATATTCTTATTGATAGATGTCAAAAAGTGACAAGTAACACTTTGCAAAAAGTAGGTTCTACGAAAAAAAAATGTAAAAATCAATTTTAAGTTACAAGTTTACCAATAACATTTATTTCTTATATACAAATACATTCAAAACATTGAAAAAACAAAATAAAAAATAAAAAATATTTTTTGGCGAAATTGACCTAAACTCATATTACATTTTTTACTTATTTTGACCTCAGAAATGCGTGGTTAAAATTATTCGGCTTCCTCACGTTACACCGTGTATACTCTTACAACTACGTTTTAGATGTAGCACGTTGAAGTGTGTTGATCAGAAAATAAATAAGTTAATTAGTCGACGTAAAATGGGGTTAAATATTATATAACACCTATATATAGGGGTTAAATCTACAGCGTAAAACACTAATGTAGGATATTGGTAATGCAAAACAGTAGGTACCTAAACAGTCAAACACGTAAAAAAATGCGATTTTTGTTTGTCAAAATTAGGTTTCAAAATATAGTAGAATGGGAGTCAGTTTATAGGGCGGCTGGAGGGTATATATTTGCATATTAAGGCCTGTTTGTTTATAGGTATGCATAGCAGCAACGATATGAATTAACTCGCAAGTAACACTAATCAATGTGTAGGCCCTTGTTCCATTGTTATAAGGCGAAGATGTACACATATCTTCGACCTCAACGAAACATTGGTAATAACATGTACGTTCACATGCGCGTGTAGATTTACTTCCTTCCCGCAAGCATGGGAAACGCGTAAACTGGTATGTTAATCAAATGCTATAAACTTTATCTGTTAGTTTATTTCCATGAAAAAGGTGCGAACGAATATTATTACTTCGGCACCGTTACACTTGATAAGATCGTAAACTATTGCGATTTCTTTTGCCATTTCTAATTAGAAATAAATTGGAAATAAAAGAGATTTTACTAACCCGAATAAAATGCTCATCATAGCGTGAATCACTATTTCTAGAAAATGACGTAAGATAAAATCCTTTTAACTTAAGATCCTATCTACTTAGGTGATAATTGGTTTATAATTATAGACAATCCATCATTTTAAGAGGTCACTATCCTTCTTTTACAAACGAAGCATGAATTGTGTTGGTTTAATCTAGTTTTGATGGTTAGCAATATTAATTCGTTAAGTACCTACAATTAAATTAAACTAATAAGTTTACCACTGCATCTAGCCATACATAGATCATATTCAACAAGCTTTATTCGTTACCTTTGAATAATTTTATAGTTCTAATATATCTAACGCTTGCTATCACAGGATCTTAATAGAATATATCAAATACTACCCGTATTCCATACAATATTTCGCATACCTCATGGTGGTTGTTACAGATTCTATCATCATTCCCTTTCAAGATAGAAATCCCCGCTTTCGCTGGCCATCGGCTATCATTCGTTATCTGTACATGTACGAACAACAAATAATCTTTTATTACTGATAACTTTCGAACTGCATTTCATACTAGCCTCAAGCTTTAGCGTACAGTAGTTATAATTCGTTGCAGTTGTCATTTTTAATGTAAAACTTACTATTTTACAACGCTAGGAGCCTCATATACTCCGAATAGCCACTGCTACAAAGCGTAATTTAAAGTTATGAAGTTACAATTTACTGAGCATTCATCCATCATGTGCAAACTTGTTTAAGTAGGGAGTAATTTATTTTTGCAGGTACAACTTTATCTTTTAACATGTTCTTTATACATGTTCTTATTACAAGATAAAAAATTATAGACCACCGTGGTGTAATAAGACGTTAACTTAACATACCTACTATTTCGCAAAAAAATAGGTTAACGAATAATGATGCTTTATTGCATACCCAATATATGTAAGTACTGTGTATGTGTCTTATAGACGTGAAGTGTGAATACTATTGGATGGGATATGTTAGTGTCAAACATGTGATAAAGGTGACGTTTTTGTTTGAAGAAGTAGTTTTTCGATGTTCTTTCTTTGGGAATTTCGTACTTAGGATATTTCATTTTCGAAATTATGCTACATAACCTTTAAAACTACTATTATCTAAGTACGACTGCATTCATAAAAGTTAAAGAGTCTATATAAGGCTAAAGTTTTGTTTAAGGGTTAAAAAAAGGCTTGAGCTCTTAAAAAGGCTATAATTTTTAGAAAAGGCTATAGCCTTTTTTAAGACTTTAGCTTTATTAAAACCTCTAGCTCTTCGAAACCTATTTTATTAAGCCAGCTCTAAAAATAACTTGAGAGCTTTAAATTTCGGGCTAAAAGGCTCGAGTCCTTAGGAACACTAGTGAATAGTGATATCGATCTTAAATCATTAAAGACAATAATAAAAAATTTTGACATTCAATTGGTTCACGCATCAAATTAGCATTTGTTTTTAGTTAATCGTTCCTGGAATGCTATAAACACCATTCAGAAAGAGGAATGACAAATGAGACAACATTATCATTATTATCATTAAGTATTACGAATCATTAATCAAACTTGACCTTAGCTTTAAAGTGCCGACATGAGTATGCTATTTGAGTTTCTTTTACTATTCGGCTGCTGTAATGCCCATTGTTGGGGTAATTAGAAAGTAAAAGTATCATCAACACAGACATACACTTTGTCAATTTTGTTTTTATTTGCGACCCGCATGATAGGTACAGTCGCCATCAGATATATCGGAGCGGCCAAGGTGTTCACAATATCTGAACGCGCACTCTAACGCCTTGACAATAGAGGCGTGTTCAGATATTTGTGAACACCTTGGCTGCTCCGATATATCTAATGGCGACTGTACGAGGAGATTTGCACGATATTTACCACTTTTTCTGTCTTTTTGTGATTATTAACTTCTGACCGGTTACTCTTTTTTATAAATTTCTATTTTACTTCTTAAAATTAGCTGTTCAGATATCATGTAGTATATTTTTCTGCATAAGTAATAAATATTGTGGTGATGAATGGCATGCTGTAGTCCTATCTGAACCTTTTTGCCACAAAAGTTTGATAAATTTAACTTGAATTTAGCCTGCAAAACTTTTTAGTGGTGGTATATTTTGCATAATTTATATGTGAATAATAATTTGACAGTAATCCTTGGTTTTTGAAGATTATGAACATGCTTAATGCTTATAATCACATTGCACCGTCACCATGTAGCTAAGTTTGACTGATGAGGGATACTGACAAAAACAGTCTAATAATCCCGATAGTAGTTGCTAAGTACAAAATGTAGTGATCAGTCAATACAATTTTGAATTAACTATAGAAAATGATAGATTATTTCAGTTTTTATAGTCCTCGTTTACGATGTCACTCGTTCATTTGGTAGCTGATTTTGCTTTTATACCATTTAACTGTACAGTACAGGAATTTAAATTCCGACCCATTTCGTACTTTGTCACAGTGACAATCAATATGAAAGCCGCTAGAGACCTCATACGGTTGTCACTGTGACAAAGTACGAAATGGGTCGGAATTTAAATTCCTTGACTGTACATTACATTTTTTTTTTAGTTAGCCTGTTGTGGTGTCCCACTGCCGGGCAAAGGCCTCTCCCTCTGATTTCCATGACTCCCGTTGTAGTGCCTTCTCCGGCCAGCCACTGATGAAGGCGTCCAAGTTACATTACATTTACTATGACATAACTTTAGACAGTTATTTACTACTTACCTAGTACCTATAAATTACAGTTTCTTCCTAACCTAAGCTTTTATAACAATATAGACGTTATAAAAGACTTCCTGATTTAAGTACCTTCGCATAAATCGCAACGCATCACTGTTATTATTTTGATTTATTATTTCATCGTTTCCTCAAACCACGACTTGGTAGTTCTTTACAATTTCTGCTCGTGCTTGGAGGTTCTATGGCTAAATTGCCCTTTCCAGGCAATTGCGGCTAGGTAATACGCTGGCGGCATTCCTGAAGTCTGCGCGAGCGTATTGCTCGAACCAGCGTAACTGGACCTTCCGATCCTTACCAACTAAGCGTCGGAGAGCGTACCTATACTGGTCTGTTGAAGCGTTTTGCGCTCTGGGAGCGATTGGAATGTGCCGCCTGTTGAAATAACACAGCATTTGCTTCCGCGTGGAAATATTTATTTTGAGTAAATTGATAGCCCCGGCGGTGCCCCTGCTCATTAGCCTTTCTGCGTAGATCTGAGATCAAAGGCTGCCTACCTGTATTGCGTCGTGCCGCCCTTCAGTACAATGCCTTCGTCATGCCCTCCACCCCCTTTCTTTAACTAAAAGACATTTTTGTGGGTGACATCGGATATGTTAGTGTCAAAGTGTCGTTTTTGTTTGAAGACTTTCAAAAAAATATTCATTTTATAATCGGTTTTTACATACGCCTCCTGGGTGTTGTGTGCCTTGAAGAGTATTGTAATGTCATGAATTATCAGGCGTGGCTCACTCCGCGATTTCATCGCTTTGCTACAGGTAGCTAAAAGTCCATCCGTTAGACCCCAATTTTGGGGTTTGCCATAAGCCGCGCGCGGCGCTATCGCCACCTAGCGGCCATATCTGTGCTGATCGTGACAGACGCGTTTTGTTAGAGAGTCTTCTGTACCTAGTACTATTATTTATTCTGTGGTATTATGTAGGTGTATATGTATGTTCCGTAAGTATATTTACTTATCTTCAGGCCTACACGAAGCCACAGCAGGAATTTATTATAATTTGACGGTGGTTGACTACCGCCGGCAACCTTCTAACAACCAACAAGATATTTAGTTATTTACTTTTGTACCGGCTACCTTCTTGTACCTACTTATTATATGTAGAACGTATGCTTTCGAAATATGAACTCTATTTTAATACCTTTAGCAAGCATAAGAGTGGCATAAATTACGCAAAATCAAACCCTATTACGTTAAAATAACGTTCAAAATAGCTTTAGGTACCTATAAATAAAGGCTGAAAATCTACAAGTTCTATGGAATAAGAAAAGGCCCTTAACACCTATTCTATGAAGTAATTTTCATCATAGAAATAATTTCACGCAGTTGCACTATGATTTGTGTTATTATGCGGTTTAAAGAGGTTTAATGCTGGTAATAATAGTGGTTTAAAATGTCGCTGTTTTATTATAACGGTTTGTGATGTAGTTATTTTAGCACATTGCGCGTTTGAATCGTCACCTCATTATATGTACAGTCGCCATCAGATATATCGGAGCGGCCAAGGTGGTCACAAATATCTGAACACGCCTCTATTGTCAAAGCGTTAGAGTGCTTGTTCAGATATTGTGAACACCTTGGCCGCTCCGATATATCTGATGGCGACTGTACATACCCACGGGGCTTCATGGCGCTATCGCTATTCAACATAAAAATCGACATCTTTAATAGGTATTACTTTATGTAACTGCTACATAAGGAAAGGCATTAAAATACGAGCTTGAGATTATGAAACGAGCTGAAAACGAGTTTCATAAAAAAAACATCATAGGTACAGTCGGCCAAAAATGTGGTCTACCACCCTACGGTTGAGGTTCGTTTGAACGTCATGAGACAACAAGGTCGATTATATTTACGTGCCATGTGTCAAGTTTGAAGTCAACCTTAGCGATCGTTAGACCTCGCAGAAACATTTGCCAAAACTGGTAGACCACTTGGCCCACTGTACGTGTGTCAGCCAATACTGCCAGACACATCTGATCGCTCCTCTACACGATGGGCCAACGCCGGCCACTCCAAGGGACGCAGCCATGCGGTAGAGTGAGATAGCAATATCACTTGCTCCCCCTAACGAATAAATGCGTCCCTTGAAGTGGCTGGCATTGGCCCATCGTGTAGAGGAGCCATGACAGATTAGTTGACAGCTTTTAAATAGTACAGTCAACGGTAAAAAAATTGGGTGTACAAATCATTTCAAAAATATGTCCCATAACTCTTATGTCAGTGAATTAAGAACTATGGGACATATTTTTGAGTAAGTTGTCTACACCCATATTTTTACCGTTGACTGTACCTAATGATCATATCGTCCCATGGAAATTCACGTTTTTCCCACTCAAACCGTCAATTAGCTAATAAATTTTTCACCTCAGCAGCTCGAACAAGGGTACTTTGCTTCTTAAAAACAGTGAACAAAATGCGATTTTGCTCACTGAGTCATTTTGTCTCACTCAGTGAGCAAAATCGCATTTTGCTCACTTAGTGAGACAGTATGAGTGAGCAAAATCGCATTTTGCTCACTGAGTGAGACAAAATGTCATTCAAGTGACTTTTATAGTCAAATGTCATTTCAACATGCGGGGTCTAATACTAGTTCGATATACTTGGGTTCTATTATCTCTGTCCCTCTAGGTATGTTCTCACTGCTTAGGGTGAAAAATTTTGTGTACTACACGAGATCAAAGTTATTTACATCTCGCGCGCTTTTGAATCCCTTACTACGCTCAAGATTCTAAATTAGATTCACTCGCTACGCTCGTGAATCTATTATAGAATCTTTCGCTTGCACGGGACTCAAAATAAGCACTCGAAGAAATATCAAACTTTGATCTCTTGTTGTACAAATAACTATTATCCGTCGTAAGCGGCCCATGAAGCATTTATAAGCATTTATCGTAACTCTGAAAAATTTACTACCACTAATAATTATTTAGCCACATGTTTAATATAGCAGGTAATGCTTAGCCTAATACCGCACTAGATGTCGCTGCTATCAGCTACTTCGCGCTATTAATATTTACGCTACAGCCCCCTATAAGGTATATTTAGGAACCGAACAATACAAATACTGCCGTATTCGAACTTCAAGATATTCACAAGAGACGACACTTACTAGATCCATTCTAGATACGTTATAGTTTAGATATCAATTAGTTCTCTTTTGCAGCGCAATTCGGGCAACCAATGTCACTTTTACGTTAGATAGAGTAAGATATCCATTAGATGTGAATTGGATCTCTAAGTCATATCCTGTGGAAATCGTTCAAGAGTATCTTCAGAATCCCGCAAATGTCAAATTTGACAGGTTAGTACTTAAACATATCGTTATCGTATCTTGGTGATGTCTAAAAAATGTCTAATAGATGTCTATTTCAAAATCCGAATCGGGCCCATAGTAGTAAGTGCAATGAGTGAACACTGAACAGCACATACGTACGAAACCCATTAAATTAATTAGGTGTCTTATTTAATGGTTATAAAATGTCATATTGTAGTTGTTCCAAATACGTATCCCAGATAGCTGAGAACGCCGCGAGTCGAGATTGTTGTCAACTTTTTGCCTTGCATGTGGCTTTGTGCTCCATATAGCCCAGAGACCAGTAAAAAAGAGAGACTGAGGGCCTCGCCAAGATAGCAATCGTTTGCGCGGCGTTCGAAATACATCATCCTTCCATATTAGTGCGACAGAGAGACATTAGGAGTTTCGTTCATAACCATTGTTAGGCCAGCGAGTCGTGTCACAAAAAAATGTGGTAAATATAAAAATACTTTACTTGGCAATTAAGTTAATATAATATGAAATGGTCCATTGAATCCATTGAATAGCCAAAATTGTCGCTATATGAAAATGAAAATAAGATGCTTCTAATATGACTCTTTAGCCAAAAGTTAATTACATTAATGAGTTACTTTTGTATGATTATTTATGTACCATTAACCTTTTGTATAATAAATAAATATATTTTTGACTTTCATTACATTAATGAGACCTCCGTTTTTTTTATTTTAGGACGCTTTGCCCTTAACTTAACATTGTATCGTAAACGTAATCTTAGATAGTTTACTAGGATGGACCAATATGTACTCAATAAGGGTGTCCCCATTACCACCAAACACCAGCTACAAAACTGATGATCGTAAATCAGTATACACAGTCTTTATCAAATATATGTCTCGCATGAGACAGTGAGATCAGGTAATTGTTCATTACATTACTCTAACCCGCATTTCATTGTCAAAGTCCCATTTGCCATGAGTTTTTGCAATAACAAGAGAAATTATCAGGAAGTAAGAAATGAGCGGATACGTTGTTATCACATTGATGGGTCGTACAGAGATATACTTATGATTTCCTATGTGTGTTTATGTGTAGGCCTTTAAGGGGCCCACAGATTTCCAGTTCGCCGGACGACATCAGCCTGTCAGTTAAACGCAAAAGTTCCGAACTGACAGGCTGATATCGTCCGGCGAACGATAATCTGTGGGCCCTTTAGGATGAGGACTAGAGCATCTCTATCTTTGAACATTTGTGACGTGTTAATTTAAAAGGTACCAACATTGTCGGTTGTTGATAAGGTTAATTTCAAATTGAAGTTTTATGGAAATAGCGTCTTATTGACAACCGACAACACATATACTTTGTGTACCTATATGTGTTGTCGGATCGACAACCCTTTTGGTGGAAAACGGCACGTTTAGGCTTTGATGTGCAGTGGTCGTGAAATGAAATGAAATGTATTTATTTGTCAGAATATTAGGGTGTTTCATTTTTCCGAATTTTCGATTTTCATCTGACTTTGCTCGAATTCTGGTTCTAACTGATAAAAAAATATTATACGTTAAAAAAAATTAAAATCGGTCAACATTTAGAGGTTGCACAACATCAACAAAGATTTTTCAAATAACCAACGACTCTACATCGGAGGGTAGAAAATGCTTTAAGAGGCTACCATCAAAGCGGAGAGTAGTGTGATACTGAACCTTCTACATATAAATACATTTTAAAATTAGTAGTAAACTTGAATTTTGGTTACTCGATAAATGTTCTAATTAAGTTTTTTCAGTTTTTCCACCTGTTTCCAAAGGAAAAGTGCTTTTATCATGTTTCAGACGCAAAAATCAGTTTTCTTATTCGATTTTAGTATCAGTTCATTATATTTTGTCATTTTAGAACATAGTTCATTTTAACGCAATGTATGGGGTTCTCACTCTACCCTTTCAACTTGTGCAACCTCTAAACGTTATTAGATTTTAAAAAAAATGAAATAGATAGTTTTTAGTGTGGGGAGACTCCATTGGTGAGCAACGTCAGGAAAAATATTACAACTTTTTTTTCTCCATACAAAAGTGAATCACCCTACTGAATATGGTACATTGATGTGATCTTAAATTAGAATGAATGCAAGTGCCATCATATTCTACCGTGAAGTCGGTGTACAAATATTTTTACTTATATTTTCTTACATCTATATCGTTGTGCGCAGTTACAGCTCGTGCCCTCTTAATCTTAGTTAATGTAACCTAGCTTTGCCCTTGTGACTTGTAGGTATTATTATTATTCGAAAAAACTAAGATATTTGGTGTCTGGATGGAAAAATCTACTCCGACAATCTGAATTAATGTTTCGCATTTACCGAGCAAGATTTTAAGGGCTCTAATTTAGACCTTAATAATCAATTAAAGATTTTAAGAGTCTTAGGTACTTTCGAGTCGGTTCTTTAATTGAATTCAAATGCTAATATTAGAAATTTCATACAACCGAGTTATTTTGATAACGAAGTCAATTTTCTTAATTAAGTAGCTTTAAAAAATTAAGCACCTGACTAAGGTAAATATCACTCTTGATTAAAATTTCTTCAATATTGGTAATTGCAATTTAAATTTAAAGTTAAGAGTGGACTATACCGGGTGTAGCCTGTAATATGAGCAAAAAATTAAACTGTAGGCTGTTCTCCTCATACTGACCATCATTTGTTCAGCGACTTTTAAAAATAACTTGTGGTTTGATTTTTAATACACTTTCAAGTTGTATTATTAGTTATTCTAAGACGCAATGTATTGCGAATTTTGTTATGTTTAAGGCATGACAAGCAACGTCAATCACAATGATATGGCGTGACGATGGCGTCCATTGAAGATAATATTTATTTTGTATGAAAAATAGCGAGTCTAAATACTTCATAATTTTTTAAAGTTGTTGAACAAAAGTGTCACCGTTTGAGGAGTACAATCTATGTTTTAATTATTTGCTCGTGTTACAGGCCACACCCGGTATTTATTTTTCTTAAACAAAAATAAACGAAGTAAATTCAGTAAAATCATGAAAAGGGACAGCTTTCTACCGTCTATCACGTACGCAAATCGTGTACCTAATTCATAGTTAGTGTAATTTGTTGACTTTATTCAACCTAGTTAGATGATGCCGTGACGCATCGGAATCCGGCCCAGATTATACGGCCTTCGGAGTAAAATGTTTGGAAAAAAGTCGACGGTTGGCTGCAAAAAACGACACAGCACCGTGGTCACTCGTGGTGCACGCGCTATACAGATAAACGATTTTTAAAATGCGCGCACCGCCCTATCCTCCTAAGGCTCAAGGTCCAACCTATAGTACGTCTTCAGTTCGATGAAATTTAAATCCTATTCAATTGGAACAGAGTCGCTTTTCCTTTGTTTCGTTCAATTTTCCAATCAACGCAAAAACATCTCTATTTCTTACACTATAGCTTCAAATTTTAGTGGCAAATTTTAGATTTTTCATTTGTATGGCTGGGCCTTAGGAGCCTAAGGCTGTTTCCACCAAAGCTGTCCGAGGACTGTTTTTTCCACCAAAGCTGTGTGAGGATGCCTAGCGAGGGACGTGTTTGTCATGAACCAATAGGAACACTTTTACCTCTCCTCGCTTAACACTGCTCTAGTGGAAACAGCTCAGCGGAGCGAAGTTTGTACATACATAGGTAACAAGTGAAGTATGTGAGCGAGCAATTTGTTGAGAGGGATATGTCTTGCGAGCGAACGAGAGCGAAAAACATTAAAATAGCTCCTCTCCCGTCTCACAGCACTCCACTCACTTATTTAAAAAGAGCCCGTTACACATCCCCGCACCGTTCAGCTACCGCGCACATCTCTGGTGGAAACATACACATCATTCCATATCCTCGCATCGCTCGTAGTGCACAAAATGCAGCCTGCGGCTTAGCTAATTAAATAATATTGCTGACTGTACATAATAGGACGTCCCATGCTGAGCTTATGTTTTGTGGTTTTAATTCGACCCGAGAATACAACGATGTATACATAACATGTTACGTTTCTATCCAACAATATAGCAAGTCAGTGGTAACGCCGAAATTGAAAGTGAATGAACCACGTGCGTGCTATTCGCTATCTGGGGGGCTAGCTAAGAACACAATCATTGATAGAAAACGCCAGTCAAAAGGGAATAATGTGCGGAAAAGTCAAGTGACTTTTCATCTGTCATTCCGATACATTTTTTCTTCTCGTTTGTCGATGTACAGCTTGGCAAAAAAGAGTAGAAATTAAAAAGTGGCAACACTGTAGTGTCGTCCCTTTCAAACCAATTAATTTAAGAAAACGGGACGACACTAAAGTGTTGCCACTTTTTAATTTCTACTCTTTTTTGCCAAGCTGTACGTACGGTTGACGCACTAATATGCCAATTGGTGCGCACGAGCGAGATGCATAGCAAATAAGTTACGCACACGCTGGCGAATATGTCAGTGTCAGTGACAAGCTGGTGGAAAGGTTATGTCCTTCCAACCAAGGCGTTTTGCCTACACTTGTTTCGATTAGTCTGGCTTCCTTCTGATGTTTAACTTGGTACAGCTACCCCGTGCAATTTTAATGAAAAAGTAATGTTAATACACTCGTTTACGTGTATTTTATTTATTTATTTTTATTTTATTTTATTTATTAGGAAAACTTACAGCTTGAGTAACAAGTTAGGTAATAACATAGAAACTGTAAGCCAATTACAATTACAAGTTTCCACAGGTAGAAACTGTGTAAAATATATAGTATTGTTTAATTAATTAGAATCGGTGTACTAGATTTGTACTAACATAACATTGACTTACTTCCTATTTGTCTCTAGAGTTTTTTAAACTCATGCAAGTGACAGTAACATTATGAATAAGTACCTACCCTATAGCAGATGCTTATAGCGGAGGCAGTTATAAAGTTGACCCAAATTTTTTTTATTAAGCTATGAGCTTCATCACATATGTTCCTTGAGTAATTCTAAGCATTTCAAGCCTGGGAGGCAATAAGAAATGTGCGTCTACTCGGATTTGTAATGGATTCAAACTTTCAACCCCTTTTTAACCCTGTTAGGGGATGAATTTTACAAAACGCTGAAATTACTTTTCCTGTCTTTTAATAATATCCCCAAATACATAGATTCAAGTCCCGCGTTCGAATTTTTTTTTGATATCCATACAAACTTTCGACCCCTTTTTCACCACCTTAGGGGATGAATTTTCAAAAACGCTGAAATTAGTTTTCTTGTATTTTAATAATATATCTTTTTACTAAGTTTCAAATTCCTATCTTAAAATAAAACTTGAACCCCATACAAACTTTCATCTCCTTTGTAACCCCCTTAGGGGTTGAATTTCTCAAAATTGCTTCTTATCTCTTGTACAATTTATAAATGTAATCTAGAATGCAAATTTCAACTTTCTATCTATTGTAGTTTCGGCTCTGCGTTGATGAATCAGTCAGTCAGTCAGGACACTTGCATTGTATCCCACCCTCCCCGACTAGACGCACGCTTCTTTTTGCCTCTCAGGCTAGAAATGCTTAGAATTACTCAAATATCAAATGTGATGAATCTCATAGCTTAATAAAATTATTTTGGGTCATGTATGGCAGCGATACATAACTGATTCCAGTATTAGCTACCTATATCGTTAAATTTTTACCCAACTCGTTATTTTTTTACAACGGTCTATCAGAATTATATGTAGAAGTTATAAACTAGTGGCAAATATCAAATTATATAACTATTTAACTAGCATGAGTTATACTCAGGACTCGACGAACCCAAGGTCTTAGAAGTTGCACTCTCAGACCGTATAGCTACCACAATTGCATTGGATTGAGTCGCTTCATGATTATTTAACAAGAACACCAACCGGTTACTGAGCAGACACTCATTACTTTTATCACCTTATTGAACTTAAGCCTATTCAGGTATAATATTAGTCAACTGAACCAAGCTAGTGTAAAAGTGTATTACATACTTAATAGGCCATACAAAGTGCGATAAACCGCCATTATCTTATGGGAAATTATAAAAGAAACACGGCGCCATCACCAATTTATCGCCACATTTTATGCAAGATGGCTTCCCAGGCGCGCAAACAGCGCAAATTGAAGAACAAATAAACGAGCCAGACTAACAAAAACCGCGAAACATAAAAATAGAAAGCCTTTAGAGAAAGGGCCCTCATTTAGAGCTTTTTTACGTTATTACAATACGTTACAAATCGTGGCCGGCGTGTGGCGATTTATACGACTTCACCTATAATTTCCGTCTAAATTATAGTCTCGGATCAATCATAGGCTCTAACCTAAACTGCTTCTTTAGGGGTCATTCGTTTTATATCGCTGCAGCTTTCGATCATCGTGATGCAATTTAGCGCGGACTTAGCATATTGCAGACGCTTTTTACATCCATCTACCAATTGCTATTCAAACATTTTTTTTCTTTTGTTTGTAAACGTACGTGTGAGCTTTCTTCTTTTATTAACAAAAAAACGAGAACGACGCGTGAAATTGTACGAGGTGTGTATAAACAAGTATGCTATTGAGTCTGTTACCGTGTAATTTTAACGCGGCCATTATCCTACTGACTGGGCATTGCGGCTATTTGAAATATTCGAGGGTTTTATAATCGAGGGAATGCATATGGCGATTATGACAGCGTCATTTGTATGCTTATAAAAGCGCCGATCAATTTGACACGTTTTATTTTACCTTAGTCGTGATTTCTTTTTCTGGTAGGTATGTTTAGGTATGTATTTATGACGTGACTTTACCCATAGCAGTTTTCTTGGGAATAACATCGACGGACGAAGGAGTAGAGGGCGTGCACCCAGTAGATGGTCAGATGTGGTTCAAAATATTACCCAGGCTTCGCTCCAGGTAACGATGCAGATGGCCGAAGATCGAGAGGCCTGGAGAGCAGTGGTAGGAAGAATTACCCATAGGAGTCACGTGCCTCAGACATGAGGTCACGCCCACGAAAAAAATAATGACATAGGTACGCGTCAAGTACCTACTTTAAACTTGCTTCCATTAGATGTTTTTTTTTTGGCTTCCGTAAAAGATTCTAAATACAAATCAAGATAATACAAGGAAAGGTGAAAAACGTAGCTTCGCCTGATAATCTTAAATGAGTTTTCAATAAAATTTGGGTTTCTCCGTTTTCAAATACTTGGTACCACTGTTATCACTTATCAATTTACTATGTATAACAGTACCTGTACTTAAGTAAATGAAGGTTTTGTAGTATATGGCTTGCTTATCAATTTAATTAAAGAATATAATTTATTTCCTGTGTATATCTATTTTCTAGTTATAGCTTCTTTAACTGTAATTTTAATATAAACTAAATTCTATTTATTGCTAATTGAGATACTCGTATAATTTGTGTTAACAGTCGTAAACTTGTTACTTTATTAATGAATTTCAGTAAATAAATAATACATTCCAATGATTATCCATTGGCAATTGCAATTAGTAACAAAAATTATATACGAGTTACGTAACTGGTACATAAAGCTGAAACGTTATTTTAGTTGAAAAATCGTATTTTCCTGTACAACAGTTTGTTGTAGATTTATCTTTATACAATCGAGACTAATCCAGACAATCTAACGAGTGTAAACTAGATGAGATTGCGTTGTTTTATTTCAAAGTTTCTATTACCGTCTTCGGTCTCCAATCTATTCTGTCTGAATCATTTTTCAGGAACCCGTGCTCCCACTACGGGTTCACAACTTCAAAGTGAAGGCACACTTGGACGTGTGACTTTGTCATATTATATTGTATGGGGGCAGTGACATGATACATTTGGGCATTTTCATTTGACTTGTACTTTAAAGCGCGACTTAAGTCATATTTCAGTAACGTCTATACGTTACATTCCTGAAAAATGTATGGACTTTGACATTGATGTCAGTTTTGTAACGATTGCTAATCGGCCGTTAAAGGTGCACAGTTAAGTGAAAATGCCCATTTAGAACTCTATGGGTGCTATACGAGTAATAGAATTGCAAACGCGAATTATCATTATCATCTGTTGTTAGCGAAGCTGAAATCGACAGTGACAGAAAAAAACTACCAGCTTATTATTAATCTGCTCTCGTCAATAATTTTGGTAACAACCTTTTTTTTTATATCCAATTTGCACGTTAGATCGTCATAAAAGACCATCATCACGTCCCGTAATCTTAGGTCGCCTCAGGGGCATCTAGCATTGATTTAAATCGAATTTTTACCTTTAGAAAGTGATCCCAGATCGCGTGAAGATAAACACTCTAAACTAGTGACGCTTCCGGGTGTAGCGGCCATTTTGTACACTGTTAATTAACAATTCGTGAACCTTATCCCAATGGCATAAGATTCACCTATGGTTAGTAAAGTATTGCTGTTGGGACTGACCAACTGTTCGACAAGTAGATAATGATAATGATAATTGCAGTCGTCATCTTACAATGACTAGATCCTATCAATTACCGCTTGTTAGACGGTTGAAATTATGCGTAAACGATTGTTATAATAAGCAATTGAATGTTTGTACATGTAACGAGTGAAGCGAGGTCTTTGGGTCAACTAAGGGTGCACTTTCATATTAATATACCTATTCCAAATTTTATATTCTCATGACAATCTTCTCGTGCATTTTTCCAGAATACTATTTAGACGAAGGGGTCAAACTTCTTATGATTTTAATGGTTTGTTTAATATATAGGTAGAAAACGTTACCGAGACCGAGGGTTCTCCGTTTTCGGAATGCAAAATCAGTTCCAAGAGCATTATCACACATTCAGGGTGACACAAAAAACTTAGACAAATAGATTATGGAAATATTAAAAAAAAATTAAAACTGCAACCATTTCACTAAAATAGAACGTAGGTATTAAGGCTCATTTAGAAGGGATTTAGGTGCGAGAACTCGTATGCGAGTTTCATTACATTGCGGTATTTGATTGGTCGGTTGAATTGGAAGTAACCAATAGTCCTTCCTGCCTCCTGTACTTCCTGCCTCGCACAGCCAAACTGTGGAATGAACTGTCGCCTGCGGCATTTCCGGACCGATACGACCTTCAAACCTTCAAGAAAAGAGCGTACTCCCATCTTAAAGGCCGGCAACGCGCTTGCAATTCTTTTGGTGTTGCGGGTGTCCATGGGCGGCGGTAATCGCTTACCACCAGGTGATCCGTCTGCTCGTTTGCCTCCTATTTCATAAAAAAAAAAAAAAATAGTCCGCAATGTAACTAAAATCGCATGCGAGCTCGCTGGTCGTCTAAATCAGCCCTTAGCATTAAAATTTTCTTCTTTAAGTCTGAAACACAAACGCAAATGTTTGTTAAAATTGCCAACAGCTATGCCGCGCTAAAAAAAATTTGACGAAGCTCAAAAAGATGAAGGAGCGGTGTCAGGGTTAGTTAAGTAGAAATGTAACTAAATGTAATGTAATGTGTCTCTCAGGCGACTTAGTCATTTTCTGCCTATACCTACTAACATTGCGCTTGCTCAAACGTTACTTCTCCCCATTCTTGATTATGCTGATATCTCCTATCTCGACCTTACTGAGGAGCAACTCAATAAACTTGAGCGCATTCAAAATGTCTGCATACGGTTCATATTCGGGTTACGCAAATATGACCATATTTCCAGTTTCCGATCCCAACTCAAGTGGCTCCCTATCCGTCATCGTCGTAACTCTCACATACTTTCTTTTCTTTATTCTATACTTTTTAATCCTGCAACTCCCCGCTATCTCAAGGAACGTTTCCCTTATGTAAATTCTCTTAGATCCTCTCAAAATTTGCTCCTATCTGTGCCATCTTCCTCTTCCAAATTCTATAATTGCTCATTTACTTTTCGGGCCATTCGACTATGGAACTCCCTCCCTGTCGAGTTAAGACGTTCTCAATCTATTACCTCCTTCAAATCAAACCTTAAGGAATACTACCTTTCCCTACCTTAGTTTTTCATTTTTATAATATTGACACTGTTGTTTCTTTATTTAATATATACTTTTTATGTATGTCTATGTATGTTTATGGTTATACGTATTTAAGTATGTTTATCTATAGTAATATTTTGTGTTGTTAAGTTATATTCAATTGGACTTTTCATATTTTTTTCTTTGCGCCACCTACCGTATATTCTAATTCTTATGTCTCCGATACCCAAAGGTTGTCTGGAAGAGATCGCTCTTAAGCGATAAGACCGCCTGTTGTTACCTCTACTGTCTTTGTTTATGTTATTGTCCATTTATTGTAAACTACGTGTATGTGAGGTGTGCAATAAAGAGTATTGTATTGTATTGTATTGTAACTAGAGTATCACCAACGCGAACCACTATGTTAGGTGAAAGTGATCTTACTGGGTCAAAAGGACAGTTTTAATGAGCGTCCACCGAAACGGTTCAGGTACAGTTACCCCTTAAGCTCAAATCGGCTGCATTTATTGGTTGTCACGATTGAACGGAGTCAATCGTATAAATGTAATGTTAATCTTGGAGTTAATGGTCAATTTACAAGAACTGGTACAGGCGGAGATATGTTTAAGTTTTTCGCCTTATTGTAAAGGAATAGAGTGCAAAAGTAATATATCTTTGACATCGACTGTACAGCTACAGTCAGCAGCAGAAGTTGACAAGCGGGCCAGTTGTTCAAAATGATCTTGACGCGACTTTATTGTTAAGAGAATAAGAGCGTGTCAAGGTAATTTTGAACACCTCGCCCGCTTTGCAACTTCTGCTCTTCATACCTACTTAACTGATCTTAGTAGGCCTTATCTTGTTGCAAAAAGGTTTTTGAACGTTCAGTTCAAATGTTTGTAATGTAGGGTGCTAACAAAGATGACAATCGTTGGTAGAAAACGCCATGGAAACTTGAATACCTAGTGTTTGGAAATA
The DNA here is from genome assembly GCF_963556715.1 of Cydia fagiglandana. Lineage (NCBI taxonomy): Eukaryota > Metazoa > Arthropoda > Insecta > Lepidoptera > Tortricidae > Cydia > Cydia fagiglandana. The sequence continues at coordinate 6,142,920 of NC_085943.1, forward strand.
GTCCGTGACTTTTTTGTAGCATGTGTCATCTCGATACATGTTCTCTTTTCGTTTGACGTTGGTCGATGTATGAACTATAATTGTCATCTTGGCTAGGCTCCTTGGGGAAGGTCAGGCCGCTATTTACCGTGCTTGGGACCTTGTGTAGTTAGAACTTTAATTTAGATTAAATCAAAGTAAAGGTTTCAAAAAACTTAATTCACGGGATCTGCGAGAACCGTTGACAACAAATTAGCTAAACGGGTTAGGTTGACAACATGATTTGCAGAAGCTCTTACTCTTTTAACCTTTTCGACACCAATGACGGATATCCGCACGGTGGGTCCAACGCGAAAGACGGATTAATCCGTCACAGACCACAGAGCAACATATAACTACGTGCATATAAAGTTCAATTTCAGTTTTGACACTTCGGTGACGTGGCGTCCGAGTGACAGCTTTTGTGTTTGACACGGCGTCGAAAAGGTTAATGACCATAGCTATGCTCATATCATTTTGAATTTATCTCGCTTATTTATGCTCGCTCTCGCTCAGCTGGTGATGAATGACAGTATAGATTACTGGCACCTATAAGCCGATTCCGACTATTCCAAATTATGGAATCATATGTAATTGTTTCATTAGGTATTACTTTCTAAAATACAGCGAAGTAAGATTATTAACACTTGAGCAAAATGTAAATAATACCAACCAAAATATTTAAGTATTTAGTCATTAGGCGGTCCATACCTATCCAACTTGGCAATGCCACGAGCGTTACCTATGGGCACTTTTGCACAAGAAGCGGTATGGAGTAGTTGCAACTAACTACTTTTTGTAATCATTATTAATCGGAAAACGAATAAATAAATAAAATTACTCATTAATTAATCCCCAATAAAGAAAAAAAAAATTAAGACATTTTACACTCCCTCAAGTGTCATGTTCAAAGTTTCCTATGAATTTTCTGAATTCCTTACGCTAGGGTAATTTGCCTTTTTATGCACGGACAAAGTGAAACTTATTACACATTGTGAATAGCGTTATTACCATAGACTACGTCCCGTAAACTTTGCACTATGAAGCATAGAAACTTAGTATGACTTGTACTGTGGACGTCATAGATATGTTTACACTTTTTGCCTTATTACAAAGGAGTAAGGTGCAAAAGTGTAAAAATATTTTTGACGTCGACTGTACGGTCAGCCAAGAAAGTGGTCTACCACTTTTCGACTCTATCAATCAGATATTCTATTCTATTCTATTCTATTCTAAAAGTGGTAAACCACTTTCTTGGCTCACTATACAGGCGCTCTTATACTCGTAAAAAATACTTGTATAAGTACTCTTTAGTTATGTACAAAATCGTTTATTTTCCAACATAATTAGCAATGTAACTCACCTTCTTAGCCAAAATATTTATTTTGCGCGCACTGCAGTGCTTGAGTGGGCAGTCGCACTTCTATTGAAAAATCGTCATGTCAAACAGAGGGCCTACCGCGAACCACGTTTGACGTGTTGCCTCTCTGTCGCACTTGTGAATTCGTACGTAAGTGTGACAGGGACATAACATGTCGAACGTGGTTCGCGGTAGGCCCTATGGACACTTCACGGTCTTCACGAGCGACGCGACGAACTTCATTTACTGTGTGTGACTGAGATATAGCATTTTGCTATCACAATGTAAGTTTGGATTCCGCACTATCTAGTGTGCTAACGATGATTGGCTATTACCATCGGGGAGCGCGGGGCCGGTGGGAACAGCCCGGGACCCGGAGCGATGAACCCATGCACCCGTTTTTCCCCGCAATCATCTTGTGTGACTACTTTTTGTTCGTCCTTATTAATTTTAATATGCCTTATAGTTTATTGCGAACGTGGCCTATTATTAAGTAATGAACAATGTATTACACTAAAGTGCTGTTAGATTATGAAATCTATTATCTTTATTATCGTTGGTGTCTAGCAACTTTATTCATTACGTAATAAAGACGGTAATAAGCCTATTGAAAAATATCAGTTATTTTTCGTTTTCATATAAACTCTTTTAGCACCGAACGTCGAATAAAAAATGCCCAGTGACGCGACGCAAGTGTTAAAATGTTTTATTTTATTCTGTTCAATTCGAATTCTATTTAAAATCAATGCTATTCACTGACACTTAGCCGTAAGTCGGTTTTATCGAGGCGTTTTTATATTTAAACAAATAAATAAGAATAGCAGAAGTAAAAAAACATTAAGGGTGCTATTTTGAATTACAACTTAAAATTCATTAATTATAGTATGAGTAAGAAAGCTTTTAATTTCACTTCTGCAACATTAACAGCCGGTTAGCAATCGTCACAAAACTGACGGTCAATGTCAAACTCCATAATTTTTTTGAGGAAAGTTACAGTGAGACGTGACTCAAACACAACTTATGTTGCGCTTTTAAGTACAGTAAGGTGCAGAGATAATTGACACCCCCCTGTAAAAAATGTATGCAGGGGGGCTAGTTATCTCTGCCACTTATCCTGTATCTACAAGTTAAAATGAAAATGCCCTTTATTGCAAATCTCGACTTATTATTTGCTATTTTATGCATCATTTCATTGCCAACTAAGTGTCCTAAGAGCTCAATTTTCACTGGCTTGCTCCCGGAACACTACAATCTCAAACAAAAGTACCTCAAACTAACCCCGGGTTGTCAGATATGTTTAACGCCCCGTGCACAAGCATGTATTTAGCGACCAGAATTGCAGCCGGTCGCAACTACAGTCGGTGGTCGGCAATTGTAACGCAATTACCCAGCTCGGATAACCGAAGCTAATGCAGCGACAAATTGGTAAGAGTGTTGAATCTGTGTGAACACTTTTTAACCAGGAGACCATTCTGATCGCTCAGCGAGAACGCTTTAACCGACCAGTATTTCTCGATCTCTGATCAAGCATTTTTTGATCGGTTTCAACGGCGAGCCACACTGGTTTGTTCAAAAACTTACGCGGGTTAATAGGAATAAACAATCGGCTATGTAACAGAAGCCGGCTTTTGATTGGCTTAAAACTTTTTTGCGAGTGATCTTTGACAACATGTGAGAGAATTAGACACTTTCCCATTTCGTTGCGATATTGTTTGCTAAATTGAATTTCGTTGCGGTCCAACAGGGTTAATAGCTACTTACTGCGCTTGTGCTTTTCCGGAGGACGGTTTTTGAACGTTTTCTTAGAATACGATTTCATATTGATAATAATTATGATACTGCAAAATTTTCACAAGAATGTAGCTTGTAGAGTCAACAGACTAGTATTATTCATATAAGAGAAATCCTTAAATTCTTAAGTCAATTAGGAATATCTAGGGAAGTACTTGTATGTAGTTAGAAGTCGGTCTGTCACAACACCCATTTTGTTCAGCTCTGATATAACAAATTAGGGATTTCCACATTTTGTTACAGCGAATTAGCTGATAATTGCATTGCAGGTAAAGATACAATAAGTTAATTGAACGTTCCAAATTAGGAAGCTATAGGCACTTAACAATTTAATGGATATAACACTTTAAACTCTCGCGTTTTGTACACATATTCTATTACACAAACGGGTCTACCGCGATATAATTTCATTGTTTTTACCTTTAATTCCGACGTTTCAGCTGAGTTGCACCAGCTGTGGTCACGGAAAGACTGACGTCCCAACAAATGTCAACGGAGATATTAATAAAACAACACTAAACTCCCCGAAATTAGTTTATAAAAATGTTCGGGGTAGTCAAAGAAATTGCAGCTATGAAATTATATCGCGGTAGACCCGTTTGTGTAATTGAATATGAATTTAATGGATGCTAATTTGTTAAAGTAAACAGGATTATTTTATAACTTATACTGTGCATTAAATTTTATTAACGCTCAATACATTAATCCAGCGCTGATCCCATGACTATTTCCTGTTCCAATCAAGCCCCGTTAGGTCATACTTAGTTTCTATAAAAAGACCATATCTGAGACCTTAACGGTATCGTTATCACGCTGCCCATTGGAGCATCTACACTTTGACAGGTGTACGTCATGCGCGGGCGCCGAAAATATGGCCGCCCTCTTAACCTTAACTGTTCTATTTGGCGCAAACAATGGGCCCTGTTCTGAAATCACGAGTTGAGCGCCAAATAAGGCCGCCTTTATTGCATTGGTGATTTCTGCTTGAACTTGATAATAGTTTGATGTTTATATAGTTTTAGGTGCATGGTTGAAGCGGAGGTATTTTAATGAAGAACGGTAACGTATCCGTTGTAATGTCAGTAGCAATAGTTGCTAAGCGGGCGAGGTATTCAAAATTATCTTGACGTGAATTTATTTTTAAGAGTATAAGAGAGGGTAATTTTGAACACCTCGTCCGCTTAGCAACTTCTGCTGCTGACTGTAGGTGACACCAAAACGGTAACTAATAATATTAGTCTTTTGACTTTTTCGTAGGAAACACGAATGTTGTTAACCAACGGCGCGATTCGGGAAATGAATTAGAGATTCACTAGATATCAAATTGTAAAGATATGTGACGTTCCATGGCAAAAGGTATCTTACGGCGGCTGGCGCTTACGCTATTATTAATGCTGCAATATTCAGCCGGAGCAATGGTTTTGCCGTGGAACGTCACATATCTTTACTATTTCATATCTAGTGACTCTCTAATTCATTTCCCGAATCGCGCCGCAAGCATGTATGTTTTCCTTGTGGTTATTCATTATTTATGCAATATATCTTACTTTATTTCAGGATGTGATAAATAATTGTTGATCTAAACCAATTGAGGCAATCATTTTAGGCAAATATTTTCGAGCTCATCGGAAGCTTTCATTATCTGCCTGGCGCTGGCGAGTAATCCCGGATACAGAATTTAATTGCAACCGTTATTGATTTGACCAAATCAGGGTCAAAACATAAAGATAAAAGATAACACGTCGGAATGCCGCTTAGTTTCTCTACACACGAAAACGGAATTCGATCATTGTTTTTCTTAAAACTACAAAGACTTTCACTTCGAAGAAAACAAACAGTTTCAAATTGGAATGAATCACTTCTGTAAAGGACAGCGTGAGTTGCATGCGGGTATAGAGTACCTACGTGCGGAGTGGAGTTGTGGAATGTATGGGACCCAAAGCAATTCCACGACTCTTCTATTTCTGAACAGGCCCCGTAGACAACATGCCAATCGCTATCGCTCCGTAGCGATCGAAACGCAGTAGTCACTGTCGCACTAATATGAAAGAGTGATAGAGAGACACAAAACGTTTCGTTGTTGAAGCGATAGCGATTGTAACCTTGGCTAGGCCGGCAGGCCCCGTAGACAACATATGCCAATCGCTATCGCTCCGTAGCGAACGAAAAGCAACTGTCACTGTCACACTAATGTGGATGAGCGATGTGCGCTTGGTGGAGACGCGAGAGACACAAAGATTCGATTCGATGGCGAAATTGGCGAAGCGCATGCGATTGTCACCTTGGCTAGGCCGTCAGACTACATTGCCGATTACTGTCCCACAAATTCTACCCAGCGATCAAATATCGCTATGTAACGATGCTTGCTTGCGTAAAACCAGGAAATTAGAAGGAAAACAAATAATATTGCGTGCCACGCGAAACATGCGGCGAAAGATATAGCCGTCGATATTTTTTGATATTTTTTCTGCAGCTGAAACAGAAAGTATTTTCGAAAATATTTTGCATAAGTAGGTTAAGTTATGTTTGTGTTATAATTTTTCTGACATGTTAATATTTTCAGCACAATAACAATTATGCGGAATGAGTTTTATGCGTAACATTACATTAGGACAATCAATTATTATTCGACCCAATATGGACCCCCGTCGCGCGAGTCTTTACCATTTATGTCTAATACCTACTCTGAAAATATACTTCTTTTTAACCGACTTCCATTTCATAGAAGGAGGAGGTTCTGTATTCGGTTGTGGCTATTTTTTTTTTCTATGTACGTTCACCGATTACTCCGACATCCGTAGTCCAATTTGAGTAATTCTTTTTTTGATCGAAAGGAGCTACCTCCGAGTTGGTCCCATTTTAATTTGGTTCTGTTCTGATGATGGGATCCATGAGGAATTGAGGGAACTCCTCAATTTTTAAAGGCACATGCATGGTGATTTGGGATTTTTCTTAAGCAACTCGAGCATTTTCTCCCGAAAACGACCACTTTGATGAAGTAGACCTGATGATGATGATTGTTTTGATGATAATGATGATGATTTTTTAAATGTAGTACGTTCACCGATTACTCCGACATCCGTAGTCCGATTTGAGTAATTCTTTTTTTGTTTGAAAGGAACTACCTCCGAGTTGGTCCCATTTTAATTTGGTTCTGTTCTGATGATGGGATCCATGAGGAATTGAGGGAACTCCTCAATTTTTAAAGGCACATGCATGGTGATTTGGGTGTTTTCTTAAGCAACTTGAGCATTTTCTCCCGAAAACCACCACTTTGATGAAGTAGACCTGATGATGATGATTGTTTTGATGATAATGATGATGATTTTTTAAATGTAGTATGTTCAGCGATTACTCCGGCACCTGTGATCCGAATAGAGTAATTCTTTTTTTGTTTGGAAGGACGCCTCCTAGGTGATTTCGTATTATTTTTGGTTCTGGTCTGATGATGGAATCCATGAGGAACTGAGGGAACTCCTCAGGTTTTAAAGGCACGTGTAAAGTGATTTCGGTGTTTTCTAAAGTAACTCAAGCATTTGCTTCCGAACACCGCCAATTTGATGTAGTGCAAGTGTAGCCGTACCACGAGTTTGACATTGACATATTCGCTAAGTTAGCGACGCTAACGTCTTCGTACCTAACTAACTTTTTACGCATCTCGCTCGCACTAATATGCCAGTACGAGCGAGATGCAAAGAAAGTAAGTTACACACACGCTAGCGAATAAATCAATGTCAAACTCTTGGTAAGCTGGTAAGGCTACTGATCGGGGGTTAGGGTTAGGAGTTAAGGGGTCGGGGATAAAGGAGTCGGGTAATGGTGGTTGTAGGGCTGCTGGTTCAGGGCCGAGGGGTACATGGATCAGGAGTTGATACGCTGTGAGGCAGAGTGATCGGGGGGGTTGAGAGATTGGGTCAGTGGTTCCTTTACATATTTATTAAAGTAGATACACGAATTTAGTGTTAATCATGATGTTGTTTTTCATTCATGCGTCGCGCTCTTAACAATGCGTTAAAACTAAAAATGGAAAAATAAAAACTTTTTACAAAAAAAAGAAAACCGACTTCAAAAAGGATGAAATAAAATATTATCCATTTTAAGTCTATGCGTTACCAACTGATATGTTTGAAGTCGGTGCCAAGCCAAGTAGTAACAATACCCGTCAAAAATAATCAGTCTAATGACTATAAATCCCATTAGAACTGTATTAATAACTATTATAAATGTGTAAGTAATTCTGTCTGCCTCTTTGTCGCCTTTTCATGGCTATACAACTGAACCGCTTCAGGTGACATTTGGCAAGAATGTAAATTCCTTGAATTGTTTTATATTATGAAACGCAGTTATCTGAATAAGGGACGGGAAATAACTTCAGTCCCAATCTCACGCTTGCGTGCCGACTAACATGGTACGGACTGTGCTAAGAAGGTTTGATCGTGTGTTCTGAGGTGTGTTCTTAGGTACTTTCGACGTCAAAGATATGGTTACACTTTTGCACCTTACTCCTTTGTAATAAGACGAAAAGTGTAAACATATTTTTAACGTCAACTGTACCTACAGAAACTACGTTAATTGTCGTCGTGTAAGGCAAACCAACGTACATCCTTATCGATTCGCACCAAAATCATGGTATGCTTCCAAAGTTGGCTTGGCACCGACTTCAAACATATCAGTTGGTAACGCATAGACTTAAAATGGATAATACTTTATTTCATCCTTTTTGAAGTCGGTTTTCTTTTTTTTGTAAAAAGTTTTTATTAAAATGTTGCTTTCCTGCAGCGCTATCATCATGGTCGCGTTTATATTACCTGTCATGTCATGCGTCACTTGTGCACTTACATACTTGTTACAACGTGACAGATATGGTGACAAATGATAAACCGACCCTTGCAAATATAGTCTAGTTCCCGTTGATTTTTTTATATTTTTGCCCTACTTTAAAAAGTGTATAAATTTAATATGAAAACTACAATTTTGCGTTAGCCCCCCTCTTAAGAGATCGGAGCTGCCAAGGTGCTACAATAATATCTGAACATGCACTCTAGCGCCTTGACAATAGAGGCGTATTCAGATATTTGTGAGCACCTTGGCCGCTCCGGTATATCTGATGGCGATTGCACGCAGGTTAGGCCAGTTCGGCGATCTAAAGGTAAAGATACTGATCTCTTTAACGGCTGGAAGTTACCGATTCGCTACCAGTTGTCAGTGATTTGACAGGGTGTTAAGGGTCGACGTATCGCGGCTTATAAGCTACATCACTATATGACGGATAGGATTGATATGGGAAATACCCCGAATCTAAATTTCATACGATAGCGTGACGTGACGTACGCGTTTGCGTTAAGTGTCATTTAGTATGGAATTTTGAGTTTCCGAAACGTCCCGCTTGGCTTGGCGCGCTGTTCAAAATAGACAACGCAAACTGCTGCTGTAATGCAGCTGAATGCATTACTGTACAAAACGTCAAAAACGTCATTTTATCGAGACATTTTTAAATATAATATATACTTGATAAACGCAAAACGAATTTACTCATAAAAGTGTTAGATACCCGTTTGACGTTGACTAGACAAAGCAGTATTATTGTTGGCATTAAGCTAAAGCTAACCTAGCCCAACAAGAGACTTTCGCGCAAGTCAGGCGTAACAATCACTTTAAATATTCAAAAACAATCACTGCGATGAGTTTTTTTGGGCTGAATCGGCATTTACTGCTACTAGGCGTGATTTTTTCAACGGCGCCCGATCACAATTAGGTCTGGCGGGACTAAGTGTTGTATCTATCGCCTTTAACACACTTTTGGACCAATATTTCTTGAACTCCGTTAACATATAGCAGTTATACACATCAATGTTGGTTTAGCTGAGCAATGTGAACAGAGGGTCTAAAAAGCCTTGGACAGTCTGGTCTAGTTTTTGCATGTCCCGTAGTGGCTTGCGGTGATGCACAGTTTTTAGGGTTTCGTACGCGAAGGATGCTAATCGGAACCCATTTAAGCCACTGTTGTATTTTTCGTAAAATCTCGGGCAATCCCGATGACACGTTCGTTCATACCTAATATTGATGAACGAACTAATGCCTAAACAGTTAAAATTTTCAAGGAAAGAATATTTCTGTCGTTGTAGCAACAAATATTAGAAATAAAATAAAAACTATACAAAAAACCGGGCAAGCGCGAGTCGGACTCGCGCACGAAGGGTTCCGTACCATAATGCAAAAAAAAAACAAAAAAAGCAAAAAGAAAACGGTCACCCATCCAAGTACTGACACTACTGACCCCTCCCGACGTTGCTTAACTTTGGTCAAAAATCACGTTTGTTGTATGGGAGCCCCATTTAAATCTTTATTTTATTCTGTTTTTAGTATTTGTTGTTATAGCGGCAACAGAAATACATCATCTGTGAAAATTTCAACTGTCTAGCTATCACGGTTCGTGAGATACAGCCTGGTGACAGACGGACGGACGGACGGACGGACGGACGGACAGCGAAGTCTTAGTAATAGGGTTCCGTTTTACCCTTTGGGTACGGAACCCTAAAAATTACGATTTCTCTGAGTTTTATTTTACAATTACTACAAAATAACATTGCGCTATTGCTTTTGTGGCAGAATAGTCAACCAAGCACGCAAGTCACGCTTGTATTTTTTTTTGTTGGTTTTGTCGGTCTCTTATACCTTAAAACTTAAATAAACACGCTAAACCAAACACCATAAAACATAAAAAAACAACTCTGCGGGGGCTAAAAAAAATGTAAACGTTATAAAAATTGTGTCATAATACGGAACACTCCGTGAGCAATCCCGGCTTGCACTTGGTCAGTTTTTATGCACTTTCTTCTATCAGAGTTACGGGTTCGGTCTTGACATGATTACGTGATTACTCTGCTTGGTTTTTGTAAATTGTCACTCATTTGAATAGACCCCGTAATCTGTGTAATCTGTATACGTACTTTGAGTATTTTAAACGTTTGTAAGGACTTAATATGTACTATACAGAACAGGTTATACTGAACAATTTCTACTATAAGACCGACCCCAAAAATCTAAATAAATGGCTGTGTCATAGAAAGCATCGAAATTCGACAAGCCGAAATTTAGGTAAAGGTATAATATGTAATAGCCATTTTTAGCGATTTGGGGGACGGTCCTGTAGTAAAAGCTTTCCAGTATTACCTATATAATATAGCCACGTCGCACGGTGAAAGCATTATATATTACATATTGAAATTCTAAGAAGGAATAAACACTAAAAATTACTTAAGTCTACATTAATTTTCATTAGATAAACTGATCTAGATGCTCTTTACACTATACGATATTAAGAGTAGGTACTTACCGTTCTTTAATTATAAAGTCGAACCAAAATGAAACCGTGTTAATTACCTGAAACCAAAAATACATTGTTATTACAAATTATGTTTCTTGAGAACATTGTTATGCTAGTAGCAATATTTATTAATCACTAAAAAGTCATACTAGAAAAAAGTAAGGCAAATATGCTACAAAAACGTTTCCTCACTAACGCCTAAAACGAGGTGAATCTTGTAACGAAACACTTTAACGATACCAAATAATTGCATTCGCATTCCAAATTCAGACCATTACAATTAATTACCGGTAAATTGAATTAAACTGAATTCCACAACCTGCACTCGCCGACCTATGTAGGTTGCAAGTTGCAACCAGAGATTACCTCTCACAGACGTCGCATTAGGGTAACATTCCATTTCCGACGACAGCTGCACTACTGTCAATTTTACTATGGAAATTGACAATGACAGCGACGCGTTCAGTACTGGTAGTGCAGCTGCGGTTAGAAATGGAATGTTACCATTATGAAGTACTGCTTCTGCTCCGCGACTTTGCTATGCTAAGTTTCTGCCCATGACTTTGACTGCGTGAAATGATGATGATGATTAATAAAAACTATCATATGATGATATCACATCCCTGGGCACTAACTATTTTCATTAGAAATTTATCTAAATTGGTTCAGCGGTTTAGCGTGAAGAAGTATCAGACAGGCAGACAGAGAGATACACTTTCGCATTTGTAACGTTAGTATGAATTTACGAAGATTGCGAAGTCTTCACAGAAACGGTCTTTTACTTGTATTTTTATTTAACATCATCATCATCATTGGCCTGTCACATCAATAAGATGATGGTTTAAACAGCGTCTATATTAAGAGTGCGGCACTTCCGCAAATGACTATTAAGCCCAATGCGAGAGCGGCAGCTTATTTAACAACACATAATTTTATCCTATCTAGAACACCATTTTTAACCGATATTTGTTTACTACTTCACATACATGAGTGAGTACAGGTCGTTTGTGTATGTATAATTGAGTGGATACTTCGTCTACCACCAGAGAATCAGATTCTGGCGTACAATGTCCCCAGTCTATTCTGATTTAGTTACTACACTAACAGACTAGTTCTCGGTATACATAAACGTCTTTAGCGACTTTAAAATGTTTAAACCAACATGCTAATTTAGTCTGAGAGTGCTAAGACAAGTGTTAAGTCATACCATAGTTTAGAAAATACAAAATTCTTCCCAGTATGAGTTAGCAACTCAATGTGTTGTGTTCAGGTGACCTCCAATTTTCTTAAGCTCTATCTAGCGTTAAGCGATCTGCGGTTGCAACTCTAGGTCACTGGCACGCTGCACTGCACCCACTTTCCTGCACTTCTCTTATGCAGATGATTATTAGGCTTGGGTGCGGCCCGGCTTCAGTCTTCTGTTTTATAATGTTTTTTGTACAATTATGTTAAGAGATTTTAGCTAACGGTACTTTAATGTTGCACAACTTTTTACAGTGTCATAAAAATTGCATATTCTCAACAATCTCAACAAACAAGTTCCTATCACTTGTACAAAAGTATCATCTTTTACAAGAGTAATTCGAAACATTGCTACAGACTATACGATAAATTTAGTCGATCGACCAATTTTAATAAGAAAACTTCCGTGAGACACGGACGTGTTAAATACCTATATTAAAAACGAGTCACTCACGTATTTTAAGTAGAAAAAGGCTCGACATGTTTCGTCGGCGTTGACAGACCGCAACGCAGCGACGAGCAACGAGCGTTTGTCGATCGACCAAATACCGCAATGTAACGACAATCGCAAGCTCTTGAACCGTCTAGATGGGGCAAGTCAACAAATTCCCAACCTTCCTTATTCTATTCTTTAACAGATGGTAGAGTTAGACCAAGAAGAGTCTGCCGCGATTTTGATAGCCCACGCAGAGCAAGTGTTATTTACACGTCATAATTTCACAGAAGTTTGACGTTTGAATTACACTTGCACTGTGTGGGCTATCAAAATCGCTGCAGAATTTTCTCGGTCTGACCTTAGGAAGAAGTGAATGACTTTATTATTCAATGTAAGTATAGGATCGGAACAACAATGGTGCTTAAAAAGCATCAGTGTATTGTAAGAGTAAAAACACCAGGGCACCACTTTTAACAATATTTATTAGGGAATCACAAATATGAGAGTATAGATCTGAAAATAATATGCGACAACGCTCTCGCGGAGAACCAATCTAAGATGGACGACCTCTCTGGTCATGTGACCTTGCCGGTTATCGTAGTGATGTCAAACACCGATGAAATGACGACCCCACCGTTTAGTATGCACATGGAATTCCTATCTATAATTACGATGTTAATTATGTTCCTAGTGCATTGAACATAAACGGTGCATGTTATCGCACATCAATTCAATGTGACGCGACTTTCTTATCAGACATGGGCGCCTAGCCAAAATTAATCTAGCGCCACTTGCACCATCCCACTAACCCGGAGTTAACTGGTTAAACCATTAACCCAGTGTCAAATTATACTGGTAACCATAGTAACACCAGGTTTAACTGGTTAAGCCCAGTTTAATGGGATGGTGCAAGTGGCTCTTAATGTCAGAACCAGAATCAGAATCAATGTATAGAAATAAGTAGTTACGATACTTTTCATAGCATACATTTTTTTCGGTTGGCACTTGTTGATGTACGATTGTCATCTTGGCTAGGCGACATTGGGATCATCTAGCAGGAAAGAGTATCATCATTCGCTTCGCTTGCCCTTGTTCCATTCACTTGGGGTCAGTGCAGCATGTCTTTTTCTTCCATACCTCTCTGTCGCCCGTCATCTTATCATTCACTTGCGTTCGTTTTATATTATCTCTAACACAGTCCATCCATCTTTTCCTCGATTTTCCTTTCCTCGTACGTCCCTCCACATTCATTCGTAATACCTTTCTCGTCACATCACTTTCATCCCTCCGCATCACATGCCCGTACCACGCTAGGCGATTTGCCTTTATTTTTACCGTTATCTGGAAAGAGTCTTCCATATACATATAAGTCATTTGTATGGTATTGATCTCAAATTAAGATAAGTGCTCAGAACTTAATTTATGAAAATAATAAAATGATCCCAAAAACATATAAATGTTGACAGTAACATCGATAAAAAAAATGTGTATTATTTTATATTTATATTTATAAATATTTATATTTATGGTCATAAGGTCCAACAATGATCAAAGAGTGTTGCTGTTACCATCACCCACGCTGTTAACTGTACATCCCAAAAACTAACATTCTCAAAGTCCGTCAATTAGATACATTTGTAAGTAGGTTACCGCTGTGCTCGATTTAAAATAATCAATTAACATTTTCATATCTTTATCAATTAACGAAGTCCAAGTCATGGGAGAGTCGGAACCGAATCAAATGATATATTTCCCTTTCCCAGGCATTTCTAGATCAGATGAAACAAAAGAAAGACGGTAATTGTCAATTTTATTGCCCATTCTTCTGTCTCCCGAATCTGATCATGTATCAAAAGTATCGAGATGATTCACCCATCCATTAACCTAGTTAGATTTATCAGCCGGAGGCTAATAGTCATTCACGATGATGTTACTAGCAGGCCAGTAAAGTACGATCTCTGTAACACACTTTATTGCCTACTTGAATAATAAACTGTCTTTATCTTAATCTTATTGCCTTTTTTAACGTTGGGGAAACGCGTTTACGCATGCCGCTTAGTCTAGCAAGAGGGAGGAGGTGCCACTTATTTAGTCCAGGGAAATCAGGAGGGATGACGTCCTAACCAGTGGTAGGACAACCGACTAAAACCACCAACGAATGCCGACTCTGAGGTGGAAGCCTGTTGCGGGGTTGCTATTAGAGGGTCTACAGCGAACACCGAAGTTCCAATCATCAGAGAAAGATGCCCGCAATTTGCGAAGTTCGGTGTTTGCGGTAGGCCCTCAGTATTCGACCACGTGACGTGCACGCATTTCATTGCCTATGATTCACTGTGGTTACGTATCACTGGTTACGTGTATATGTACCATAGAATATTATTTTGCATTCATGGGCCCGTTTCTCAAAAGCTTGTAACTTGTAATACAAGTGGAAGTCCCTTTCTAACAAAAGCTGTCAAAAAGTGACCTCCGCTTGTATTAAAAGTTACAAACTTTTGAGAAACAGGCGCCTGATCTTCCTACTACCACATTTTAGAGTTAGACCAAGTTAAGTTGGGAGGGATTTTGACGGCCCAGCCCAGACTGTGCATGTGCAAGTGTTATTTTAAACGTCAAACTTCTATAAAATTATAACGTTTAAAATAACACTTGTGCTGCCTGTGCTATCAAAATCGCTGCCAACTCAGCTTGGTCTAACTCTAGACCCTTGTACCTGTAATAGGGGTAAGTAAGCACGATCATCATGACCCCAAGGACATAATTAAGCTGGTTGACCTGATAGATCGATAGTAAAAGCAAGGCAACACGGAAGTGTACATGAGTTTCCGTCTGATAAATATCTCCATGCATTGTTTTATAAATAATTTAGTGTGGAACATGAATCATTGCGTTTGATCGGATTGATAACTGGCTTACTTTCATTTTCATTGATTTTGTTTTGTGTATCAATGATATATGTACCTAGTGATTTATTAATTGATGGTACAGTTTTAATTAGTTAACTGCAACTGTAACTAGTAGGTACATTTGTATCAATTAAACCAAATCGTATTAAGAGAATAAATTGTATTACTGTAGGCGATTTGCCTTTTCTATTAACATATTCCAGTGGTAATTCCAAAGATACTATTTATGTTTCCCAATTGTCAATCTTAGTAACATTTAATTTTATTTGTTTCAGGTAATAAACAATTAACCTTATTATATTGTAACTTAAAAAAATGGCGAAAAATTGGTAAGTGAAATACCTAAATTTAGATACTGCAAGTGTGCCTTGTAATTAGATACTTCCAGTAACTTCAATTACAAAACAATGTTGTCGTTTCACGGACCAATTCGAGTTTTAGCTAAGCGATCTGAGTCCGATACGATACTGATCTGTCAGTATCAAGAGTGACGTTTTTTGTCGAAGAAATGTCAAAACTGTGACAGAAGACTATACCTGGACTTGTTTTGACGAATACCTAATAGGTAATATCTGCACATAGAATGCAATATAGCTTACACAGCTTTGAGCTTATACTTGCAAAAAAAAAATTTAGTTTAGACTTGTTTCTACTTATTGACATCCATGGTTGACAGACCTATATAGCAAAAGAAATGCCAACAATACAACCGTGGCAATCGTGTTCGATGATTTTCCGGAAAATCGCGTTGTAGCGGAAATGCAACGATGTAACCGTTTTGACAAAAACGCACACAGTTCCGGAGATAGGCACAGATGTTCTAAACCTTAGCTGTATATTCTCATTACTTCGCGAGCGCGGGCGATTTGAGGTCATCTTTTTTTCTTAAATATAAATAGATTTAGTTTATTCGTTATAGTCTTTTTTAATAAAAAATTGGAAATTTGCGCTGGACGAAGCAATCATTCTCTTTAGATCCAGTCGATAGATCCAAAATGGATCTAGTGAGAAAAGTTTTTCAGATCCAACTTTTTTCCGATGGATCTATAGAGAAGTTTTTTTAGTAATAGATCCAGTTGAAATGATAAATGGATCTAGTGGGAATTTTTTTTTTATCGCTAGATCCAATTTTTACTTACGTTATTGTATCAATCAGAAATTCTCTATCTTGTTAATTCTAATTGAATGGAAGGATATATCCAATATAATTGTCAGCGCTGGTGGTCTAGCGGTTTGTCGTGCAGTGAGGAATCTGGAGGCTACGCTACTAGACGAAGCATATAAAACAACTCGTGGTGACAAACCATTGGCAGTCCCATGCTAATTTGGTAGGTAGTTATACAACATAAATCGCCAAGAATTGAATTGTACCGTAATAAACTATTAAATACTGCTTTTGGCGTTTAATCTTACCAGTAAAATATCAAGATATCATATCTGTGTGGCTTCGTAAACGATTAAAAAGCAGAGATTGTAAGTATAACAAACCTTGAAGAAATGAGCGTAGTCCCATTGTAATGGCCGGCAACGCACTTATGCAACCCCTCTGGTGTTGCGGGTGTCAACAATTCGTGTACTCGTTTGCCGCCTATATCATAGAAAAAATAATATTGTCATAAATGTTTGTATCACCTTTACTCGCTGAGCGATAAGAACAACGCATTAACGCATTTCGGTCAGCCTAATTCCCAAAATAACGATATCCGCTTAGGCCCATTATAAAATGACCTCAAATCGATAACAAAATATAAAGAATTCGAGCTCACCTAATGGTTTGGATTTGAGGCAATCCAAACGGTAGTGTGTCGTGAATACAAACCGAGTTTTTGTTCACATTTTCACTATTCAAACAAAGATCCAGAGACAATTTAGACCGACGCGTACGCATAATACCGTTGTGCGAGCGGGATTCGACTTCATTTTATTGGTAGCGCGTGACATCGCATTGTGTAGCGGCCTTCACGAAATTAGCATAATTTCACTTTATGTTTAATGATTTGTGTGTTAATTAAATACAGCTTTTTGTTAGACCTATAATATAATTTATTATCTATCTACCTATTAAGCCCTTTTATTCTGAGTTAGAGTATGTTTCTTAGCTCAGTGTGCCGCTTGGCAAAGGCCTCCTCCAGCTCTTTCCATTGGGGTCTGTCGTGGCCACTCTTCTCCAGTTCGGGCCCGCTGTGAGTTTGAGTTCATCCTCCCATCTTGTTCGATGTCTCCTCTAGCTCCGTGTACAACGTTTTGGGTACCAGTACTACCAGTCCGTTACGATTTTGCTTCATTTTTCCTGCCTGTCCCTCAACATGTGGCCAGTCCATCTCCACTTCTGCTGATCTATTTTAGTGAGTATGTCGGTCATTTTTTTTTGTCTCAGGTCTTTATTTCTCATTTTGTCTAGTCTGCGTGTTTCCGTCATACTTCGTTCCATAAACCTCTGGCAGTACTTAAGCCTGTCTCGGTGCTCTTTGTCTCACATCCATATGTAATGCAGGGTAACATACATGTGTTAAATACTTTTCTTTTTATGGTAATGCTGAGATTAGTGGACTTAATTACTTCCTTCATAGACCAATATTTTTTACATAATAATTAATTGCAATCATAATATTGAATATGATTCTTGGACATGGACATTTACGTTTAATTATAGTTATTAAAGCATTATAAAATATCCACGACTAGATAATATAATACATAATGCAAATAAATAAAAATTATAAGTCATAATTTCATAGTTATAATTATAAGGGTAATAATAATAAATAACTTATACATAATAAATGTATTAGGAATGCTCGGAAGCACCAACTAGGTTGTAAATTTAATGATCATCGATCGTATGATTTTATGTTTGCTATTAAAAGATCGCGACTTTATTATACATAAATCAGGCAATTAAAATTGCTATGTATAAAATGTATACATATTCAAAGTAAATACTTACGAGTATACCTCCCACAACGGAGTCGTCTCCGTATTCTTATACGATACCACACATTAAAATCCGTCAAGTTATACGGGATGTAGGTTGTAGGGTAGGGTATGCCAAAGAAATGGACACACTCAAAACATTACCCTCCTTTTCGTACGTTGGGTAAACAAAAGAAATTAAAAACACTTCTACAGTTCCGTATGCCTCTGCAATAAGCTGTATCATTATATTTCATTGCCGACTTAAAACAATACCGTGAACAATTCCTTCCATAGTCGTAGCAAATTTTGCGAATAAATTATTATTGTTTATTCCTTATTGTTGAAAAGTTGCGTGGCTTAGTTGGGCGTGACGCGGCGTTTTGTTGTGTCGGCTGCGCTCGTCGTTGACATATTTATAAGTAGAATACGCACCCAACGCCCAGTGGGGCAAAAATCGTCAGTAGCCACTAGAGAGCACGTCTCGAAAACTCAGTGTGAGAAAGGCAACAAGTGAGATGCAATTGATCTGTCAAAATCGCAGGGAAACTTTGGGTGAGTGACGCCTGCGAGTTGCCAGTTGGTACTGGGTAGCTTGTTGGCGGCCTCGTGCTTATTTATTATTCGACGTGGTCTCTGAAGCGGTCCACCCAGTGTTCTTCTAATGCTACGTCTTACGGTGCGTGCATGGTAGCCTCAGTGCCATTCTGTAGGTAGGTACAATGTTGTTTCTAATACGATAATTGCCGTAAAATATGGCATTTAACTGCATTCTGATCAATACACGGCCTACGGCATCAGTTCCATTGCCGTATTTCTCATACATTTTTCCCGCACTTTTGCGCGTTTTTTTTTTTGGTACGGCAATATTCTTAATATTTCCAGATTTTCTCTTGAAGCCCGTCAAATTAAGTCTTACAAGGTAACCCTAAAAATCCACAGGTACAACACATTCTGTTCCAGCGGACAACGTTTATGCGACGTCCATATATATGTCTGTGGCGCCTGCGCTTGCCGACACGGTCTACATGCGTCTGAGCATTCTAACCCTTGCTTTCGGCTCAGTTTCCACCCGAGGAGGGAAAGTGCTCAATATCTCCTAGATCATCGGTTTCAAAATCTAGTCAATCTTTTTCCCACGTCTCGATTTACATAAATTTCTTTACAATGATCGCAATTACATTTATTGTCTCTGAATGCGTAGTTTTTTCTCGTATTTTCCTTCATGATTATGGATAAAATCAGCATTAGCTTCTTGGTTAAGGGGTAGAATAAATTCGTAGTTTAATTAATATTCCTTAACAAATATTTATGAACTAGGTATTTTCAAATCAAGATTATCATCATTATCATATATATTTCTCTTTCAAATTTCATTGTTTCTTAATTATTCCGATCTCAAAATCCTGTTAGATTTCAATTATTTTCCCACGCTATATTGATTATTCAGTTAATGCGCGCGAATGCCAGTGGTGTAACAATAGTAATTATTTAAATTACACTCGTATATGTATTCATTGCCTTTCTTTGTTCGGTAGCCGATAATGCTTGCATTATGAAGATGCCACAGTAATATAACTTAATTGTATAGTTGTATACAGGTGCATCGACAATTTATTTTAACGCCCCGTGGCATGACCGAGATATCTTTTAATAACCATCGTGACCGTGATATTGACCATATATGTGACAAAGATAAAGATAAAGATAAAGATAAAAAATAGTTTATTCAAGTAGGCATATTACAACTGACGACGACTGACGTTGTAACCCGGCTTAGATGTCTTATATGTGACTTTCCATGAGTAAAAGTCCATAGGCGGTCGACGTTTACGTCACTAAGCACCGCATAAGTATTGGAGAATCGTTAAAAAACCGGGCAAGTGCGAGTCGGACTCGCGCACGAAGGGTTCCGTACCATAATGCAAAAAAAAAATAAAAAAAAACGGTCACCCATCCAAGTACTGACCACTCCCGACGTTGCTTAACTTTGGTCAAAAATCACGTTTGTTGTATGGGAGCCCCATTTAAATCTTTATTTTATTCTGTTTTTAGTATTTGTTGTTATAGCGGCAACAGAAATACATCATCTGTGAAAATTTCAACTGTCTAGCTATCACGGTTCGTGAGATACAGCCTGGTGACAGACGGACGGACGGACGGACGGACGGACGGACGGACGGACAGCGAAGTCTTAGTAATAGGGTCCCGTTTTACCCTTTGGGTACGGAACCCTAAAAATAGCGCAAGTGCCAACCGCCATTAAGTACCTTTACCCATGGAACATCGCATATAAATGTGACGACGATACGACGATGTACGATATCTAACATGGGTTGCATAGCAACGCGCACTAAAATGAACTGATCAAAGTTAATGGCGGCAGCTCTCTCATCCCTCATCCCGTAGAGAAATCTTAAGTAACTACGATGAACCATACAGAATTATTTAAATACTTATACTTATTTGACTAATAAATAAATAAATAATAAATAAATAAATTATCATACAGTGACAGGCAGATTAGTTCAAGACTTACAAGACTCAAGTTCAAGACTCTTTGGTTCAAGGGGCTTCTAAATGCAATTTGTTCTATTATGTAGACTTGTATTATTTGCAAATAGACCAGTCGCGCTGTGTTATTATAACAAAACTTGTTTTATTTTACAAAAGTCATTAAGGGGACAGTCCATTTCCAACGACAGCTGCATTACTGTTCATTTTACTATGGAAATTGACAATAACAGCGACGCGTTCAGTACTAGTGCAGCTGCGGCTAGAAATGGAATGTTACCATTATAAACCGTGGCGCTTAAATAGTATCATAGCTGGGTAGCTAGTCTAAGTAGCTAGTCTAAATCTGAAAGCTAGGTCAGCATTGTTCAATGAAACATTGATCCATAATGGGCATTTTTATAAAATTTCTCTTTACATAAAACGGCCATATTGCTCGGCCAATCGTCATAATAGGACCGCTCTTATTATGACGATGGAGCGGTACCCGCAACGGTATTACGAATGATGTAATTCAGATTCAGAAGTGCGATCTTGCACGACCAGAGCCCAGTTCCTAGGTGAAATGCAAGGTCGGGAACCGCTGCTTATTGTGTTTGTAAACTTTTTGTCATGCGTCTCACCGCTTTTATTGTTGTCGACTACTGGCTGGTGTGTTACCATTGGCCACAAGAGCCAAGCCTAGTCGAGTTCAGCGTAACGTGACCTCAAGATCCGTACTAACGTTTCGTGCGCCGATCACTTTTTAAGGCTGGATATTATGGGTAACCTGTAACCATCGGAATGAGTTTGCTCTACTCTATAAAGACATGCCGTGCGATACTCGCTCGGAAACGTCGATTTTTTTACCATCTTCCGTGATAGTTGACGACCGTAAGCCCCACTTACTCTGACGCAAGTATGCGTCTGTTTCTCTACGATTAGCCGTGTTTTACTTATTGAGTCGCGTGCGATCTAAGATGGGCGAAATGTAGCCGATTGACGAATGGTAATTAAGAATACTGAATATTTTTTTAAATTTTGTAGGAAGAATATTACTACGGCAATTTATTTACCAATGTGCTGTAGTAACATTATTACAAAATATATATAGGGTCACTCAATTAATTTTGAAAATTTGGCTTGTGACACGATTCGATGTGTTACGAGAGATCTCCGAAAGGTATTCTTAATGTTAAATTGAATAAAGTGACTGAAACCATTCGTCATTCAAAAATGATGTGTTTTAAATTATTTACAAATAAGTGTTACATATTTACCTAGTCATTTCTGAACATAAATAAACTGCAAGCTTTTTTAGGGTTCCGTACCCAAAGGGTAAAACGGAACCCTATTACTATTAAGACTCCGCTGTCCGTCTGTCACCAGGCTGTATCTCACAAACCGTGATAGACATTTGAAATTTTCACAGATGATGTATTTCTGTTGCCGCTTTAACAACAAATACTAAAAAGTACGGAACCCTCGGTGGGCGAGTCTGACTCGCAATAGTCCGGTTTTTTCTTTGTTCGATTCGTTGCTGTAAGTTTTGTTTGCGACAGTAAATGACTTTTTTTTTAATTATTGGAACACCTCATCTCTGCCTGCGGTCCAACCTTCAATCAATAGATAACCTATCGTATTAATCGTGAGTCGATAAAATCTCGATGAAATAGTAATTAGCATAATCTTTATAACATCGACATCACGCAAATCTTAAGATCTTAATGAATTGCATTTTAATTATTATGTTCCGGCTAACAGTTTATAGGACCACACCGGAACTCACGTAGCGTAATATGCTATTGTAAGTCAATTTTGTTCAAGATTATGTTATACTAGCGACCCGTCCCGGCTTCGCGCGGGTTACACAAAACCTTAACAAAATACACACTAAACCGTCCTCAAGAATCACTCTATTGATAAGAGAAAACCGCATGAAAATCCGTTTAATACTTTTTGAGTTTATCGCGAACATACAGACGTCCGCAGCGGAGGACTTTGTATAATATGTATTTACATACTAAAATATGTATATATTTTTGTACGTAATCAGGGCTTCAAAGTCTTTTTAATGCTAAAATAGCCGTTTCCTAAGGCTATCAGGATTTTAAAATAATCTTTACAGTACATAATGGTGTTACTTTCTCGGACTAGTGCGGGAATGAGCACTTTCCGTGCCTACGTCTAAAGTTATAAGCCATTTAGGCCATATGTACTGTAAAACGTTGTACGATACACGTGCAACACGTGTCGATCTAAATAAAACACTCCCTCGGTCGTGTTTTAATTTATCGCCTCTCATTGGGGATTTCCTACTTTCCGCACTTGTATCGTAATTAACTATTATATTTTCATTGATTCTATAGCCTTCTGAAATTTGTAAACTGTTTTAAAACTCGGTTTTGATAAGTTAACGGCTCGTAAGTCATTCCCCTAAACGTGAAAAGCGTATTTCTGAGAACTCTTACAGCTTTATAATAAGGGCTATTATGGTATGTCTGGCGCAAGGTGTCTGCGGTTTAGTACAAATCCGAAGTGGAAATGAGCTCACAGTTAACGTCTGTGTTCGCCTGTAGGCGACCACAAATCGTTGGGCTAGGATCTATGCCGAGTAATAGCTAGAGGGGTCCCGCATAGACTATCTCCCATAGACAATATTGAAGTTTAATAGTTTGGTATGTTTTTACTGCTCATCCTATCCATTGTTTATTTATTGAAAATAATTATTTGACGTTCTCAACCAAAAGGTACCACATTTTCGGTTGTCGATAAGGTTGATTTCAATTTTTCAATTTGGTTGTAAATGGCGCATATGTTCATGTTTAAACCGCTGACTTAAAGTTGAGAAAGTATATTTAAAAAAAAAACTGAGATGTATGTAACTGTTGTTACATGGAAGTGGAATTATTTTCAGTTGTCTTTGTTTCCTCGCCTTTTTGCCTTGAAAGGCAATTTATAAATCTTGGCTGACATTAAAAGTACCTATTAGTTTGAAACTTAGCACTGTGGGTTTCAATAACTTATCCATTGCCTCTGAAGCACAGACAAAACATCCTTCAAACTTAGCATAGTCGCGCTGCCACGCATACGGTAATTTTACTCCATGTTCGAGTCGAAAGTGTCATTGTGTGACGTCCGTGTCTTTAAACGGACCAATCACGGCACGGGACTTCGCTCACCTCGTCCCGCGCACCCTCGCATTTTTGGCATGAAATAATTGCTCTAAACTCGGTCTAGAGGATTCCTAGTCTATGCTGTGAAGTATCCGTAGTTAAGTTGTGCACGTTGTCTCTTTCAAATAATATTAATTAGAATAAGCAATACAGAGCAAAATCACGAGTAAACGATTAAACTGATCGATACTATACCTAAGTTATTATTTAAGTTACATAATTATAGACTGATGACCCCACAGTCAAACTTATTGTTGAGGGCTTTGACTATATTTTAAGAATACCTATGTATTTTATTAAATAAATACCTCTGTCTCTATATCATATTCTACTCTTACAAAATTAGTAGGTACATAGCCGCTTGTGGCAATAGCGCCTTTGCGTTGTAAGTAGTCTCAATGCGCCATCTAAGGGTAAGTGATCAATGGGCCCTCACCTGCCAACTGCCGTTATGGTGCTTATGTTATACAACCGACGTCATCGTCGGTATTGTGATGAGATGTCGCATACGCGCCAACACTTGTACGGGGCCGGCGTCGTGGGTTCAAATGCCGGTAAGAGCATTTATGGGTACTATTAGAAGTATTAGAACAAATTAAACTTATTTGTCGCTTACCATAAGGATGTAATTTGCTTGTATCCTAATACAAATAACCTATCAGAGCGTCCTTATGGCAAGCGACTATGTGGTACCTTTTTCTTGAAGACGACACAAATTGCTAAATTATTTATTACGTAAAGTACGTTAGCATAGGCATACTTTCGCTGAAAGTGTTCTACTCAGACTAAGTCGTGAATCTAGACACGCGGTAGCGTGTCCAGCCAAGTAAAAAAAAAACCGGGCAAGTGCGAGTCGGACTCGCGCACGAAGGGTTCCGTACCATAATTCAAAAAAAAAAACAAAAAAAAGCAAAAAGAAAACGGTCACCCATCCAAGTACTGACCACTCCCGACGTTGCTTAACTTTGGTCAAAAATCACGTTTGTTGTATGGGAGCCCCATTTAAATCTTTATTTTATTCTGTTTTTAGTATTTGTTGTTATAGCGGCAACAGAAATACATCATCTGTGAAAATTTCAACAGTCTAGCTATCACGGTTCGTGAGATACAGCCTGGTGACAGACGGACGGACGGACGGACAGCGAAGTCTTAGTAATAGGGTCCCGTTTTACCCTTTGGGTACGGAACCCTAAAAAGGCGCCAGTTCCTTTTAGGCAACAGCCTCCTCCTCCACACGCAGTAACCGCGTGTGTATTAAAATAAATATTACACGAACCATATAGAGTTACTTGTGACCCCTGTATTATTTAATAGCTTCACTTTGTAAATAATGAGTACATCTGAAACGTGCAGGGGAACGCAGGCGCATCATCTACGGGCGTATTCAGAAATATGAAATGTGGCCAATGTGATTTAACTTTTTAGTTCAAAATATCTACCGTCAACGATTGGTTACACAGAGACGATCAATGTCATATGCATATTACATACCGTTTCGTACAATATAAAAAGATAATGATTTACTGTATTCAATTTGATGATAACAATAACGTACCAAACTTGCAATTTACATACAAAAAAGATAAAAGTCTTAAAAGCGTGGTTCTGTCGGCTCGGATTATAATAGTTTTCCTCTGAAATCCTTCTATTTTTGTATGGGATTTTGAACAGCGCGCCAAGTGGGACGTTTTCGAAATTCAAAATACCGTACAACGTCACGCCATCGAATAAAATTATACTTTACTGAAGTACGCGAACGGTACAAAACATGATGATATAATGAAATAGCATCTTTGTTACTTAAACAGCCGCGACACACAGTGTGTTATCAAATTAATATCATATTTTACGTGCCCGAACGCCTCCTCCTCACATCATGATATTTGCCACGTAACAATTATTCAGCTTTTAGAAATATTACAGAAGCCCCGGTATTAAGGAACCTGTTATTTGAGGTCATTAAAGAGTACCGACCAATTGTTAGGGTACCTAGTCAATTACTAAGCTATGCCCGAGTGCCTGTTGTTTTGCGTTTTCCTTTACTTACGACTATTTATATTGTAGGAGAGTAAGTGGAAAGTAAACTGCCGTTTATAGTTTATATGCAACTATGTATAAATAGAAAACAAATATTAGGTAAGGGTATTAAAACGGGTCACTCACGTATTTCAAGTCGGAAAACGCGAGTAGGTACGTGAAAAACGGGCGTGAAACGTGAGTAATATATTTTTTAATACAGTTGCTCAAAAAGTGCTACTTTACGTAGCTGTTTAGCGTTTGGAAAGTTGGTTATCTCGAACTAGTGCTTTTTACTTTTCCAATTTTTTTAAATTTATACTTGTTCCAATTCACGACTACTTATTGATGAGTGTTAATATTAGTTTCCTTTAAACGTCGTAATCAGCATAAAAACCTACCGTTAATGTAAGAATACGAAAAATATTACATATTTCACATTTAATTACTTACCTCTTCATCATTATAACACGTTTATTTTTTAATATTCAATATTGAAAATTCCGTTCTTAATAAGTTGACTGAATGGAACGGAATAGCTGCCAAACGCCCATAGATATAATATACTTAAAGACGACGTCTAACCGAGCTGTCACTGTTACCACTTTTGTTTAGTGTACGATTAACAATGTTTTTCTTATTTTTTCGCAACTGTATTAATAAACGTCGTTCGATACACGTGCGGAAATGTCATTCTTCACTCGTCCCGAGTCTTGCCACTCGCCTGCGGCTCGTGGCAAGATATCTCGGTACTCGTGAAGTAATGACATACCTTCCGCACTAGCATCGAAATGTACTATTTTGTACTCCCGTACTTTTATTTGTCATTTACAGGGTCGTGCACACACCTTTAAAACCCTACATTATAGTTGTCAAGAGAAGTCTTTAGTCTATACCCCAAAAAAGAATTTGTGCATACACGCAGTATCTTTTTGACGATTTTACGATACTTCGTGTAATGACCACTTAAAAAATATTGAATGAAATACAGTGTTGCCAACCTTATTTTAAATGTCATCTCTGACAAATAAGTGAACCATTGACATTTTTTTTTTAATTTTATTCATTCATTCATTCTTTTCCCGCCCGTACCCTCCATTTATGCTACTTCTTGATTTAAAAATATTTGTTAAATTTACAATTTTATTTCAAATTGCTTGGTCGTAGAAAAAGTATTGTATGCAACGTTGTTTAACTGAGTCAAAAAATACTCGTGGCGTCTTTATTAACAATTTTCGGCTTAGCCTCAAATTATTACTCACGCCACTCGCCTTTTTTGACCTCTCTTAAACAACGGTTGCATAAAATACTATAATATGTCTGTGTCCCATGGAAGTTTTGTTATAAAATATTAAGTGGTTTTTCGTTCGTATTTGTCATGCTAGTTCAGTGAATGTCAGTACTTTTTGTTCCGAGACTGACTGAAATAGCAAGACACATTCGCAAATTTCCGTGAAAATAACTACGATGGAAAATAATTATGCACTACATCTGTACCCGTATTGACATTAACTACTGTATGGGCCCGATTCGGATTTTGAAATAGATATCTATTAGATATCTTTTAGACATCACCAAGATACGATAACGATATGTTTAAGATCTAACCTGTCAAATTTGACATTTGCGCGATTCTGGAGATACTCTTGAACGATTTCCACAGGATATAACTTAGAGATCCAATTCACATCTAATAGATATCTTACTCTATCTAACGTAAAAGTGACATTGGTTGTCCGAATTGCGCTGCAAAAGAGAACTAGTTGATATCTAAACTATAACGTATCTAGAATGGATCTACGTGTCGGCTCTTGTGAATATCTTGAAGTTCGAATACAGCAGTAGGTCATGCTTTTGCCCTGACAGCGTAATTTACTCAAGAAACTGCAGCTGTCCTAAAAATGCATAATTATGTATGCATTGTTCCTGTCACTAGCCTGTTAGTGTAATGGCCATACGCCCGACACAGATTGCCTGCCCGCGTCAATCGCTTTGACGTAGATATATGATGGACCTGATTGAAAATTCGCTATAGTACACTGCCAATAGGCGCGTCTGATGTATCTTTTAGCCGGCATGTGGACTAGTTTGTGATTTATGTTGCTACGTTTTAGATGTCAGGCAGGGTTGTTACACGCTATGGAATTTTATATGAAAATAAGTTTTTGGTCAAAAAATAATTTTTTGATACTTTTTATCGTACTTTTCTTTAAGCAACTGATACTTGTCGAGACAACAACAAAGTTAAGGACAATTAGAATGCGTTGTTTTATTACAGTGTTCCTAAGGCCATCTCCTTTGTCCATCATCAGATCAGCTCTATGGTACCATAATATTACATTATCACCCAACTTGCATTATGTATATAAAGTTCCAGCTCAATCGAATGATGGTAAGTGAGTCTACAAACATAAAAGCCCGAAAGCTTTGATCAAATTAGATTTAGTATTTGAACGGTTTTACGTCTACACAAGTTAACTCTATTGTAATCATATAAGCTAACCTACACATTTTGAACATTTGCTGATACCAAAGCAATATAATAAACTGATTAGACTAGTTGGAATCGTCTGGATAGCTAGCTGAATGTGCAAAAAATAAACGATGAAAGCATATATCGAAAATCTAATTTGGTCAGAAACTTATTTCTAATATAATAACCGATACAATGTAAGCATTTCAGAAACTACAGACTAGGCTAAAACTATTGATGTTCCAGCGTTGACTGGGTGCCTAGCCAAGGTGACAATCGTTTGCGCTGTGATAGCTAAACGCTTTGTGTCTCTCTATAGTCTCTATCACTCGTCCATATTAGTGCGACGGTGACAGTTGCGTTTCTACGGAGATTATAAAAAAGATTGGCATATCGGCTACGCACCCTGGCTATATACTATTAGCTGTCTACTTTCATTTGACTGTTACATGAAAAACTATGTAAAAGTACTTAAACCTTACTGTCACTGTGCCTAGCGATACGAGTAGGGGCGCGATTCGGGAAATGAATAAGAGATTCACTAGATACGATATAGGAAAGATATGTGACGTTCCATGACAAAAGGTACCATTTCCCCGGTTGAATATTGGAGCGGCGTTATTAATAGCGTAAGCGCCAGCCGCCGTAAGGTAACTTTTGCCGTGGAACGTCACATATCTTTACTATTTCATATCTAGCGAGTCTCTAATTCATTTCCCGAATCGAGCCGTAGGTATTTAGTACAGTCTAGTGTAAAATAATGGGTGCGTACATCATACTCAAAAATATTTCCCATGGCTCTTATGTTAGCGAATTAAGAACTATGGGACATATTTTTGAGAAGTTATATGCACCCATATTTTTACACTTGACTGTACCTAAAATCTAATTTCAAAAGTATTTTAACGTGGCGTTCATTTATTAGCTTAAAGTTAATAGAGTTGCAACAAAGTCGGGACACAGTTACGTTTCAGCAATTTATATAGCGTAGAGTTAAGTTACGAACACCTATTAGCGTTATTGCCAAGTGTTGCCAGTGATAAATGAATATTGCCTGCAATGTGATGCAGCTTTATCACATTGTCTCAGATTTAATATACGATCATAATACTTAGTTATCACTTGGATATATTTTAGAGAAACTTAAGAGGTTTTGCTTATGCTACTAATCATTAAACTTTATAAAACAAAGCCCCCCGCTTCTGTCTGTTTGTATGTTTGTGCGCGATAAACTCAAAAACTGCTGAACGGATTTTCATGCGGTTTTCACCTATCAATAGAGTGATTCTTGAAGACGGTTTAGGTGTATATTATTTGGTAACCCGAGGGCCGAGCGAAGCCGGGCGGGTCGCTACTATTACTTTTAATTGGTGTATAAAAAGAAAAAAAAAGCGGTATGAAGTAAATTATGTACCTATGTTGAATTGATATTAAAATTAAATTCCATATAACGGGTGGCTTTGAAATACAGGGGTGACGTTGAAATTTCAGTTTTTAAGCCATGCCTAATGTATTTTTATGCGGGTTTTTTTTTAATAAATAACCTAAGTACCTAAAATAACATGAAACTGACAGGACAGTAAGCGGTTCGACACGATTCTTATTCTTAGTAGTTTTATTCCAGTGAAAATATGTCAGAATTAACCGAAAATTTCAATTGAGAACTGGCGATTCACTGCACCATTTAAAATAGGATTTCATTCAACGTAAACAGGAAGTATATACATACATTTACGTAAACAAATTACAATGTTGTAAAAAGCCGTATATGCATACGGGAATTCCTCCAGAATTGTTTGCTATCAATTTGCATTTTTATTCATTGCTTACGCACATTAATTCATCGGCAAATTATCTCATTTCCGTATTCATTTGCACACATTCTTGCGATCGAACAATTAATTTATGACGAATTCACTTCTGTTTCCCGAAGAAAGAAAACATGAGCTACGAGTGTTTTGTATGTGCTTCCGTGTGGTGACAGTGACACTCAGTTGGTTCCCTTTAATTTTACTCTGTTACTCTTCTAAGTTATTTTTCATAATAATCGATATTAAACAAGTAAAGGTAGTATTTATTTAGCGACTATGCGTTACGTAATAAAATAAAAAATATCACAAAACGACATGAGGCTTTTATTGCTCATAATTTACTTGAACAACAACACAGAAACAACCTGCGTCCATCTGCGAAGATATTAAAATCCGGATTGAATTATAGTTCAAACTAGTGGGACGAGGCTT
The DNA here is from genome assembly GCF_963556715.1 of Cydia fagiglandana. NCBI lineage: Eukaryota > Metazoa > Arthropoda > Insecta > Lepidoptera > Tortricidae > Cydia > Cydia fagiglandana. The sequence continues at coordinate 6,173,314 of NC_085943.1, forward strand.
GAACTCTGCAATAGGTCGTAATATATTCTAGTGGTGGGCCTGTATCTATAAGTAGTGAATCGCTACTACATCGCAATTTAATTAATGTCCATTAGAAATAACGAACGGAGATCAAGAGGATAGAAAAACCGCATTCCCTACTAATTTGCAGTACAAATCACTGATGGTTTTATACCACTCGCCCTAAATTTCTTCGCTTTTCTCTGTACCGTATCATTAGTCCGTCCGATTAGTCTTAATTGTAACTGTCATATAAAACCGCTACGGAACATTGTCTTGCAATTTTGTATTACCGTCTAGGGCTCGGACCACTAACCCAAGATAGAGCATGTTATTAAGCTTACTCGTGCTCAGTAAGAATTGGCACTCAAATCGCTCAAAACCGCGATATCTCCTTTTTGGTACACGCGCATTTGATGGTATGTGTGATTCCAAATTAAAAACCGTTCACCATTCTGTTATCAAAAAGAAGACTGTTTTAACGTGCCTTATATTATTTCGGTGTAGACTTTACAAACGCTATCGAGTAAACACATACCTAGAAAAAGAGAACTTCTGTAGGTCTGAGCTTATTTAAGATCATAGCCCGTACAAAAAAACTTATATCGATTAAAATCTATTTTGCCAAAACAAGCGTAAAAATTATGGATTAGGAATATTTGGTAACCATCTTACTGGTACATAAGGGGTGTAATTCTATACGTGATATAAGATAATTATATATTTACACGACTGCGCCAATTACTATTGAGCAACTTTTGTTATCAGAGCAACCCTGAAATCGCAAATAAAAATTTGGTGTTCCATAGTAAAGTTCGATTCGACACAATGTACGGTAACCAGGAGATTTGTTTGTGATTTTAGAGTTGCTATATCAGAAGTTGATCATAGAAATAAGTACAATCACGTAAAAAATGTCACCCAGTATAGTCTTCACAATTACGGAGTTTACAATGTGAAGTCTATGGTCTAGGGTCTTCTATCTATGATTGGTTTGAGTAATTTCGCGTACCCGCGCGAACTAACGGGCTACTCCCAGTGACCTCCTGACACAGTTGCATCGGTTTCTTCATCAAATTGATTCCAACCTCCGCCGACCCTGGAGGGCCAGGAGCTAGCACTGTAAAGTCACGTTTTTGCACTAACGACGCCATGTATGGGAGTTTTATGTAGGTCCATTTAGATATTTTAAATGATCTTTATGCCTTTCGTAATAAAGTGAAATGTGGTTAATACGGGTTTCACCTAATGACCTTTGTTCTGGTGAGTTATGGTTTCTCTTCATGCTTTGTCTGTCCTCTTTGTCCTAACTATGAATATTTATAGTTAAGGTAAAGGTCTATCTATTTAAGTCCTATTTTTCAGAAAGAGATAATTCTGTTTTATTTTAGTCTACAGTTATTTCACATTTTATTTTACTGAATTGTAGAAAGTTTTAATCAGACACCCCTATTACCTTCCGACACCGGATGTATTCTATGTTGGAAACAGAGATGGGCATTATCGAATATTTTTTTATCGGAATAATCATTCGAATAAACAATAATTATATAACGATCTTTTTGTTGATGAATGTTTTTTTAAGGTTGATTTATTCGCGAATAATTTATCCGCGAATAAATACCATATTTTCTGGAATTTCTGGAGCTTCCGAATTTTAAAGCGCACGCCAGAACATTCACAAGTGATAATTAAATAAGTCGAACCGAGTTAACACTGTAATACTGCTACAATCTTGCATCTGTAGAGATGCGTTCCGTCCATCCATCGTGAGTATCACATTAGCGGGGTTGACCCGCCAGCGATTCTCACGCGCCTCGGTTTCTGGGTCGAAACGATATGGAAATGTGGCTGGCTCTTGGACTACAAAAGGCCATGTAATGTAGATTAGATGACACCCATGTCTAAAACGATGACAGTTCACTTTACTCAGCGTCCTTCTTCACTTTGTCCGTTTCTTCACTCAAAGCTTTAGTCACTTCAAACAAATAAGTATCTACATCAAATTATATTAATTTTTCTAACTTGCTTCAATTTATTTTCATTATATTTAAATATTGAAATCTGTTTTCCAAGAAACGTATTTTCAAAATCAATTACGCAATATAACACGATGCTAGAAAACAAACACCTGTGGACGACTGGGCGTGTATCTATTGTACCTGGCTCAGTATCTCGCATCAGATTAACCATCACAACACAGACATTTACAAAGGCTTCACACCAACTCTGTTAACTCAGATATAGAGATAGAACCATCACAATGCATATCTGAGTTAATGCGTTACTGATGGACATGTTTCTGGCATCCAAGTCATCGTAGGTAAATGACATCATTTGTCACGAAAATTATGCTCAACATAAAACAACATGGAACCTATGCTAGCAGTAGTAAAAACATGTTACTAGATACTGTAATTAACCCCTAGTTCAAGTGGGGACCTATTATTAAGGTAAGAGAGAGTTCAAACGCTTGTCTGACTTCCTTGTTAAGATACGTTAAGGACAATAATTTATGCTTATTAGTGTGCATCATTATATAACGTTATTGACTGACGACCCCAAAGTCTATAGAGTGATTTACAAAGAGTTAATGGGTGAAAGCAGTTGAATTGAATCTTAAGGCCTCATCATCCGGTCTGATAACCTTAGCTATTGTAACCGACCTACCTTTAACCGAGCAACAATTGAGAATGGAACGGGGCGCGTTCAAACGGCCTTTTCATTTTCCTAAATGAGTTGCTAGTTTGTTCTGACCAAGTAATTAGGCGTCCGGGACGTCGGTAGCGTTTTGTGGTCGCCGTGTCCACACAATGGATAGATGCTTTCACGCGTCTTTTCAACTGTCAATAAAGACATTCTTTAGAAATGTGACAATGATGACGCCGGCGTATAATTAATTATCGTTGACGATTAAAATGAATGAAACGTAATACAATCGGTATTTTACGCGATGAAACAATACAGGGTATTTTTTTAGCTTCGCAGTGTAATTAATTACGTTTACTCCTCTCTAAAATTTCATTCATAAAGGAGCTGTATATACAATCTAGGACAAAATAGATAGGCTGAGTTCCGCCATCGGCCATATAATACCAGTTGTATATGATTTTCATGTATTAATTCAACAAGGGCATATGCATTCGAATTGCGATGCGACACAGCGGAGAAATGCTGCCAGCATCCTAGATACCATAGAGAGGTAGGCTAGCATCTTATTTGTATTTAGGTATAAATCTATATATAGGTTCTATGTTACCTACCTATTTTCTGCTACTAAATGCCTAACAACAACAAGCACTGGGCAATAATTTTCAATTTTGCGACATTGATGCATAATTGAAGACCATAAACCAGCCTTTAATATAGTATAGATCCACATCTCGGCTTTATTCCGCATTCCGTAGTACTCGAGTACCCAGTACCCACTTAAACATTGTTGAACGCATGCTCTACAATTTTCTAGTAGCATCATTGAGTGGTTAAGGCTGTTCAGAGTAAGACAGTTACTCAGACAGTGTAATATTAGTGTGCAATACGAGTGATGTACCGCTTTTAGGAATACTACTGGGTCAAGGTAATATTTTAGAATCATATAATGGTAATTAATGTTTGTCGTCTCCAAAAGGGGATATCCAATATTCCCCTGAATATCTCCAATATAGCCAAGAATAGTGTGGTTATTGTTTAATCGTCCGACCTACAAACTAATGAAAGTAATGAATCATCAGTGAAACCCATGATCATTGGTTTAATCAAAAAGGTGGAATTTAGATTGCAGATACTTATTAAAAACCTTATTATCAATATCATCATCTCACCAAATTTATCAAACGTCATCTAAAATAATAAACACCAGAATAGAGACAGAAAAACATTAAGACATTTATTTACAAGAAACATAAAGAAATCTGACATACCTGTAGCACACCTCTTAGTACAAGATGTGCCTATTGCGCTGAAAGCATAGCGAAATGCATCTTACGCACATTTATCCGATGCAAGTTCCCGTTACTCACAAATTCCGAGGCACAATAGAGCCGTTGGGAGGCATCGTTGGATAATTTGGGCATTGTATCGCAGGGTAAGGGCCCCGGAGGCATCGAACAGCATAACACGAGGAAACCAGTAGACCGGAAACTAGTGCCCCGGCTTTAATTGAAAACCCGACAAAAAGAAGGCAAAAACAGATGACATTAGTCGCGTTTTATTTTGGTACGCGTAAAATCGTCCGAGACAAAAATGTTGTTTAGTGTAATTCAATAAGGGTACCGTTATCAATGCTCTTTGTCATTTATATCACGGTGTAAACAACCTTCGAACGACAGGCCTTTATGTTTCATTGATCTGTTTTCCTGACTGCTGACACGTGAAGACCACAACGAATTAACTTTTACATAATACCATGAAAATGCCTCAGAATTAGGATGACACAACTGCACAATGACACAAGTGTCCAATACCGTTATTGGAAGGTTAGGTAATTATCTAATATAATGTAACCGTCCGATGGCAGATACGGTCAGCGGATTTAGTACGACCTTCCTCACGGCGTCGGCATTCTACAGAGGAATCGCAAGCTTTGTCCGCCTTACCGCAAGCAAATTCAAACCTCAATGGATCGTGCAAATTTATGGGTCGGCGCGATCGCCCAAAGGCTGTAGCTCAGCTGAGCCAAAGTGGCGGAAATAACGCACCATCTCAGATCGTCGACCGTAAAAATATTGCAATCCGGAATGCACAATAGACAATTTTTGCCCGAACGCTTTTCGCAGTTTCTCACTGCCATAAAGGAAATAAGTAAATCAAATTGCGATACGCCCACGGTCGGAGTTTCTCTAGTTTCCTCTTTGTGACTTTGGATAACGTACGTAACACGAGAAACGCTTTTGTATATTCCAAGTATTCATTTTAACGTGCCCTTCGTATTCAGATTGTATCATTTTCACACTTGACTTCGTAAACTGACAAAAAAAACGTAAACGCTTAACCCAGAATCATATATTTTTCTGCGATAACTTAAAAGCATCTACTGGCGTTTTGCACTATTTGACAACTCTTATGAAAATATTTATATGTATCTATTAGAATGGAAAATAAAAAAGAACTTAGCCTTTTTAATGTATCAGTGATTAGGTTATATTATATTGTATCGACAATTCAGCATCTTCGTAACACTTTGACAATGTATACAAACAAACACTCACCTCAAGCACCACGATGCATTCATGGCATATCGTGTTGTGTCAAGTTCTGTATAACCATTCAAATTTCTCGATTGTTACCGTTGGCGGTGGGCGATTGACCCCATTCTAGGGAGCCATATAAGGGCTCCATTAGTTACCGGGGGCAGGTATAATTGTCTATACAACCTCATTCGTTAGTCTGAAGTGTAGACCGCCCTGTCAAATATGAATAGTGTGGTTTCACCAACTATCTTTGCTCTAAGCGTAACCCAACGTGGGCAAACGGCAAAAGCTGGCTGTCAAAACAGGTCGCTCTTAAATCTTAGGAGAAAATGAAAACGTCTATGACAGTTAATCGTATTTCATTTAACTGGTTTATTCACGGAGCTTATTCCTCATACATACTCTATGTGATAAATATAAACCTCCTTGTAATTGATTCCGCAAACTGAAATTCAATTACATATTTGGCTTATACTTAGTTTTCCCGTGGATACATGTCTATGCGAATGTTGCGTGCAGGTTGAAATTTCTCTACTGACTTCAAATGTATACATTTATGTGTTATCCTAGAGATAGGACTCGTAATTGCATAACCGCGACTTGATTGCACCTTTCCGAGTCAATGGTACCTTTTTACAGGAGTAAGTGAAACTGTTATTTAAGACAGGAAGCATTAAGATGGATCCTTTTAAGTGTAATACACAATTATCGTAATTCTACCGGTTAAGTCAGCATTTACTGCAAATTGGCAAAGAAAGTACCATACTTACTTTCATCCTTTCCATTCATTTTTAATTGGATCTTTTGTAACATGATAGCTATGGTTGAAGTAAAATGAATCTTCTTTATTATGAATCATTAATCTTTTCCTATAGGTAAATTTCATATAAAACAAGTAACCTGAGTGAGAGAGACATGATTAGATCTTGTAGGTTTTTTGTGAGGCCTCCCTTAAACCTCCCTTGAAATTTTATAACTACGTAAGAATTTAGAGCGTCATTAAATATAAGTACGGTGATTTAACCACTAGTTATCTCGGTAAACCCCCGTTTATCGTTATTGAATACTACACCCTCTATGGCACAATTACAATCAAAAAGTTGCCAAAAGTAACACTATAATACTCAATATAGTTAAACAAATAAAAAAAGAAAATTAGATAAGATTAGGTATGGCTTGTTCGACTCGAGAATCTGATGCGTTAACACCGCATGATAAACGATTTTCCACGATCCTATTACATATACATTTTTATGTACTGTTCTATCACAACCTCACAAGTCACAACTCACAACTAATAATCTTTTCCAAGCTACAGCATCCGCAATCGCATAAGCTACCGCGAATCTAACAGTAAAGATAAAAAGATCGAGCCAAGATTAGATTAAGTATTGTTACGAAGCATCTACGATGCGTGAGCTCCGTACGGAGGTCGGTTTTCCACGGATCCTAGATCCGCTCAGTTATCCGAGATAGCGGCGTCACGATATATATAACCTGTGAGTAGCTCACGCTCGATCGTTCCCTCGATACTGACTGTGTTCGTGCTGGTAGAGCGAGCGCTGGCGAGTCCATTCCTCTGTCTAACCAGTGCAACTGTCAACCCTGAGATTCCTAACAATCGGAGATATTAGTTTACTGGTTTTGTTTGGGCCTTAGACAGGTCCGAGCTAGGTAAACGATTGGAATAATAGTTTTGCGGATGCATCGGTTGTGAATCATGACCTGTCATAATATTGCTTTTGTGTAGTGTCCGCCACTGTCATCACATGCTTTTGTAGGATGCAGTTGCTATGTTGTTTTATCGTGTTGTCGAGGAACATTATGTTACAATACTTGATAGTAACAATGTAATGTTTGTAAAATGGAAATATTACGTTTTTAGTACATAAATGTAAATTTTGCGTCAACAACACGCGTGTTGTTAGCAGCTAGCTGCTATCACTGTTACTTGTCCATGTGAATCGGCCAAGTTTACAAACAATAATTTTGAAAAAAATATTTAATTTTTCAAATCTTCTGGTTTTGCCTAAATTAATATATATTATGTATTAATCTACCTGTTTGACTTACCGAGGCGCAACGTCAATATCAATCTAAGAGACAAGTGGGTTTTAAGAATTGGAAAATAAAGAAATATCGTTAAACGTTACTCCGAAAAATAAAACCTAGGTAAAAGTTGTGGTTACATTACATATTATGCTTTCTTTAGCTGGTACGCTGAAAATAGTAATCACATTTTCACAGCTAAATTTTGAGCGTCGCAAAAAAGAGAGCGATTAGATGTAATGACGATTCGGAATCACATGAAAAAAAGCAAGTTTAGAAAGCAAAAGTGAACTGTAATAAAGACCAGGTTCACTTTTCATTGCAACGTGTTAATGATAATATCAACATGCCACAAGACCGCAAAGGCAAAAAGAGGATTTAATTAAGTACGGAATTCTCTAACTTGTTTCAAAACCCTTGGATTTACCCAAATTTGGTCATAGGAAAGTCGAAGTACGATCGAGACGTGTCTATATAATCTAAACAAGATTTAAACTACAGCTTTTAAATGTAAATTATATTGCTATAAGAACTCTTAGTACATCTAGTTAAAAGGAATGTTGCAATTACTTTAAAGCTCAAGAAAGAGTCGAGAAAACAATAAAACGCGGATTGTAATAGCCAATTGTACTGAGAACGCAGAAGCATTATATCTGGACAATTCGAACGTGAGAAATGGACGATGAAGCGCCGATGGTTTCTTCCGAGCAAGCGCTAATCCAGATAGATAATTAAACTATATTGCTTTGGTTTCTTACACCGCAAATTAACACCATTGTGTCCGGCGGTATCAATGATCGAAAAACAGATTCCGTTTGCAATCTCGGAAACGTGACCGCCGCTCTTGTTTGCATTGCGGTAGAAATGGCTATAAGCGGACGAAAGTTTCAACCTACATTGTGGATTGAGCACGTATATCACTTGACAATTTCTCTGGTTTGACGCGGGTCAAACTTTATTCGTGCCACTGTGTTGCATTACGGAACGAATGTTAAGGTTTGCGAATGTGTACTGACTGATGCATGCGTGTCACGTGTCAAGCGAAATGTGCGTCGCTCGTGAGGCCGATGTGGACTGACTTTAATCAAACTAACACCATTTCCATATTTAGGAATGAGAGGAAACCTATTCAACCGTGTCGTTTCTGGGCTGGTAGACTCTATTTGGGGGGTCCAGTTGTTTTTCTACGAACTGGAAAATCAGATTAGTTTCCCTTATTTTACGGGATAACGGTAAAATAATTTCAACGGATTCTATCGCGTATGTAATTCAATTTATGGCTCCCGACGGAATAAATGCCGCGGCAGATAAACCAGGTAGTCTACGTGACCGTAGCCATAAGTGCAGCGCAGCAGACTTAAAACGTCAGCGTCGTTTTATTAAGATCGGGAGAAATTAGAAGGAAATATTTTATGAATGTGTGTTTGGTGTCTTACTTGTAATCCTTGTGACATAATTATTTCAATAAATGACCATATATGATAAATAAGCAATGAAAATTAGAAATATCGTGACCACGACAGGATGTTACAAAAGTCAAGATTAAATAACAAGAGACAATTCCTGAGGTATTCCTGGCTATTAACAGTCACCAAAACATTGTCGATGCAACCTCCACGGCCCTAATGCCGTGTCTATTAGTCGCGATTAAGCCTGTCGAATGCCCGCGCAGCGGAGCATGGTGGATTGGAGCCGAAGGAAAAAAAGCAGCTACCGCTAACTGACACAGTGCTTTATCGAACACAATTCCGTTGGACGCAACAACGGGAGGCGATACGTCTTATCGTGATAAAATCGCCAGCATAATGAATTCACTGATAATTTACTCGGTTTGCCTCACGGATAAAACGGCATTTTCAGTTAAAATTGTAACATTAACGGATGGTTAGCGGTCACAAAACTAACTGATGTAAAATAGAATATATATTTTATATATCTAACAAATTAAACGGTTTTTTGGGTATTCTTCTTTTTCCTGCCCTTATCCCACGTTATGTGGTGTCGGCACTACATGTTTTTCTCTTCCATTCTCCTCTGTCTTTCAACACCTCAGCACTCGCTCCTTTCTTTCTCATATCCTCTCTCACACAATCCATCCATCGTTTTCTTTTGGGAATCGAATAATGTCGAATTAGGTTAGTTTATGGTGCTCCCTTGATGGCATTCTTTCTACTCAGCAACTGCCTACCCTGCCTGATCCAATGCAAGTATTTCAGAAAACAAGATAGACTTAATCGTGCACCGTAACCGTTTACTTCAAACAGGCTTTCAAGTCAACATCTTTCTCCAGCCGTGTATATAATTTGTCCCCGTGTCATGTATCATTAGGTATATTCATTATATATTTTAACCCGACTGCTCACTTTTATTACAGCGCAGAATCGCAGATGGGAAAGTCGTTAGACATGAATTCACTTAACTAGACGTAAGACTGCGAGTATGCCGTTTCCCATCTAGTCCTTTTGAGGAAACTAGAACCAGAGTTAAGGCAGCGTTTGTTGTCATTCACATAGAGTTAGAGCGAGCGAACCGGATGTTCTTATAAAAAAAACGGTCGTTAAATAATGTATTTTGTAGCTGGTTCTCTCTTGCTTTATTTTAAAGTCTGCTTTGTTAGGTTACCAGAATGCAGGATTTTCATTTGTAAGATTTAGATCTATCGGGATTTCCGCCGCAAATGATTGGAATTTTAAGTGGAACATTTTTGTAACTATTTTAACTTTTTCGTTGTTAATACGGTTATCAATTGAAATAAGGTAGGTAGTATTTTATAAATATGTATTAACTTGACTTAATACTATAAAATTAGAATATGTTATATTTTCCAATCTAATTTCACTTATGTGGAAAAGTAAGTGACTTACCAAACCAGTGTCTACTGGTAGTTACCCTAGGTTTGTTCAGCAATTGAATTATTTGTATGGTTGTGCTCCAATACCTACTGTTTGCCGTCGCACTTAGCAACGTTTTATTTGCTATGTCAAAGTTATTCGCACGTCCACCAGTTTTACTATGTTTAAGCAATTTACATAATTATTTGTAAGCACGAATTCAAGGCATATGTGCATTCTGGGTTGTAATTATAACCTTAATGTTTATTTACAGTGTCACTTATGGATACTTGTTACGGTATATCGTCCATTGACCTCTCTAAGTTGAACTGCAGATTTCAGTAGCGAAAATTTAGTAGGTAAGGTAAACGTACCAGTGCTCGACATGCTAATGCCCAATAGATGATAATACCTAAGTTTCAAGATGATATGTACTGGGACCGCGTCGAGCACCAGTACGTTTACTATGTGGCGTGGCGACCACGCCCCTTAATAATAATTAGGAATACCAATTCCTAATTCCTAATTGTTATTTCCCGCCGCTTTGCAGTCAATTTTGAGACAGGTGGAGACAGACAGACCTCTAACCGAATGGTGCAGGAGTTACTTTTAAAACACCCAACCCTTCTTCTTCTTCAAATCAATATCACTGTAATAGGTGTGCCTATCATTTTTGAAGTAAACCCTTAGTTTTTGCAGGATCCCGTCTTCAGATCCGGATTTAATTACATTTTGACCACTAGAAAGCATTTCAAACTAAAAAAAATATTGTCGTACTCGCTCTCAAGATCTCCTAATAATCTGTGAACATACATAAAAAAGAATCCTTCAAATTGAGAACGTCCTTTTTTGGAAGTCGGCTATAAAGTTTTAGATGCATATCATAACTAGGTAATCTCAGTTACTACATGTTCTCAATCGTAATGTAATTATTAACACGTAAATGTATTTCTGAATTACGTTTTAGTACGTAATGTTTTGTTTCTAACCGACGTTTTGTGATATATGCGTTGTCACTCGTCTGTTGGTTTCTTGTCATAAAGTGCAGAAACCTAATTTGCATGTTTGGCAAAGACATTAACAAGTGGAGCTGAAACTATAATTGTCTGTCTAGTATTGAGAACTGTTTCACTTAACAGCCTATTCATGGTTCTTAGTGTTTCTTTTTCTTAGAACATTATTTCCCATTCAATACGAGAACATGTCAACAGGAACATTGTGCATATATTTTATGACTTAATCTAGAAATTTTCACTTTCTTTTTGTCTTTCTCCACATGTTCCGCAATTGCTATATAATGATAGATACCTAAGTACTTGTCAATATGATTCACTTGCATTATATTTTTTATGGCTTTACTTTTGGTAGTTGGGCATACCGTATGTAGTTTTGTTTTTCAAAAAAAAAATTACTATTTATCGTTAGATGAAAATTACAAGACATTGTATTTTGATGATATTATTATATCTAGACACGCGGCAGCGTGTCAAGCCAAGTTCAAGCAAAGGAACTGGCTAGCCAGCGCCAAGTGTAATATTACACGAACCACTTGGTGCCACTTTTGACCCTTCTATAACTCAAAACATCTTTAACGTAAACACATAAAACTACGTGTGTTTAATTATATCCATAAGGACATCTAGAAGCCCAAATTTCATGAAGCTAGCTCAAACGGTTATAAAGATATGTAGGTCAAAAAGTCGTAAATTTTAAGACTGACTGACATACCTATAGTACCTAAACCTAACCTACTTCCAGATGACCTAGAAGGATGAAATTTGGAATCCAGCTCAGTTATTGTGTGAAAGCGTAGGAAAAAATCTAAAAATTAAAAAAAGTTATAAAATAGGGGGGGTCCCCATACAAAAAAAACCATTTTTTATTGTGACTGACATATAAGTACCTAAACCTAACCTACTTCCAGATGACCTAGAAGGATGAAATTTGGAATCCAGCTCAGTTATTGTGTGAAAGCGTAGGAAAAAATCTAAAAATTAAAAAAAGTTATAAAATAGGGGGGGTCCCCATACAAAAAAAACCATTTTTTATTGTGACTGACATATAAGTACCTAAACCTAACCTACTTCCAGATGACCTAGAAGGATGAAATTTGGAATCCAGCTCGGTTATTGTGTGTAAGCGTAGGAAAAAATCTAAAAACAAAAAAAAGTTAATAAATAGGGGGGGTTCCCATACAAATTTCTTTTTTATTGTGACTGACATATAGTACCTAAACCTAACCTACTTCCAGATGACCTAGAAGGATGAAATTTGGAATCCAGCTCGGTAATTGTGTGTAAGCGTAGGAAGAAATCTAAAAATAAAAAAAGTTAAAAAATAGGGGGGGTCCCCATACAAAAAACCTGTAATACGCGCTAAACAACCGGCCAACGGTGTGTCGTTGGCGGCGCGCGGCACCACATAATTAATACAAAGAACAGAAGTAAAAAACATGCAGCGGAAACACAAGAAAAAACATTAAATCTCAATACCTGCCTAGTTTTCTTTACAAAAATTATTGATATCCCATCAAAAACATAAATGTAAAAAAGGAGAGCCAAGTTCAATACAAAAATTATGCTTGGCTGTGGGGTTCGCCGCAAAAAGAATGGAGATTTAAATGAGTGCCAAGTTCTATGCAAAATCCAAATATGTATTTATAGGAACAAAATAACATTATAAACAAGTATTAAACTCTATTTCTTTGCTTTATTGGATACCTATAACAATTGCTGTTATTTAAAAAAAAATGTGAGATCTTAAAGTAGGTTAGATTTGGCTTGGCCACTTTTTATCAGAATTACAAAATATATATGTTGAATAACTTTATAAAATGACTGATGTAAGGAAAACTGGCCAAGTCAAATCTAACCTGCTTTAAGATCTCGCATTTTTTTAAATAACAGCAATTGTTATAGGTATCCAATAAAGCAAAGAAATAGAGTTTAATACTTGTTTATAATGTTATTTTGTTCCTATAAATACATATTTGGATTTTGCATAGAACTTGGCACTCATTTAAATCTCCATTCTTTTTGCGGCGAACCCCACAGCCAAGCATAATTTTTGTATTGAACTTGGCTCTCCTTTTTATATTATAATATTTTTTTTTATTCTTACCAAGAACCGGGAATCAAACTATTCTTAAAGTACGATCAGCATAGTAGGTAGCATCCAAAGTACCTATCCAAATAGTTCGGTACGCCATACATACCTATTATTATATGGTGTACCGAACTATTTGAATACTTTGGATGCTACCTACTATACGACGCTGACTGTACCTACTGGATTCTTCTTTTATGTAAGAATGTATACGTTTTTGGTTAAGAAAAAAGGTACCTGATATGTAACATAGTTAACTTACCTATAATAAAAATACTTTGTTTTTATTTGGTTAGTAAAATAAAAACGGCTATGGCAGAAATTTAATTGATGTTTTGAAGAAAACTGAATGCAATTTATTTCGTCTTAAAGATCTATATTGTGTTCCTTCGAACTTTATCTGAGTATCTCTTTTCGTTTCAGATCCTTATGAAAAAGTCTTTAGTACCGCATTTTTCTGTCGCATTCTATATATTATGCTGAGGGAAGGACCTTTAAGACACAGGTTTTTGGGGTATCCGAAATACTAATACTTGTACATAATTATTAAAAAAGTGGTTAGGATTTTGCTGATTAAAAATAGTCAGGGTTTCTGCGGTTGACCTGACGTTTAGTAAAAACAATATCTGTGGAGGTTCGAAGTAAGGAGGTATAAAAAAAGAGTCCGTCATAAAGCAAGTTCGAACGGGATAGTCTTATATGGAACATTCAACCATAAACACTAACTATTCATCCTCAATTAGTCATAAACTTTTTAAGCTTTACACGCCTGATTTAGTTAATATGTTTTATCCCTTTCTTACAAATACATAAGTCGAAATGAGAGATAAAGACCAAAACGAGAAGATCAAAACTATTCATAGCTAATTCAGGCCAGTAACGCGTTTATGAATAATGCCATAAACCAGAGAGTTTACTTATAGGATAGGTGCATACTTACAACATGTTATTATATAAGGCCATATACAGAATATACGAAATAGGGATGTTGACCATATTTTAAAAAATATATTGAACTCCATGCACGAAATAAAACGCAAAAGGGAATATTACGCCAAAGTCGGCGTAGGGTCCACTAGCAAATTCAGAGGGTCTACTTCGAAATGCGAAAATCTAAATTTTGTTATCAGTCTCTAACGCTCGAATACGCAAGAGTGATAAAGAGGCAGAAAACGAAATTACGCGGTAAGCCCTCAGTATGTGCTAGAGGCGCCCCCTACGCAGAGTATTGCGTAATATTATTCTATTTCCCTGAATAGGGAATATTACTCGAAACTCTGCGTAGGGGGCGCCACTGCCACAATCCATCACAATCTGGGGGTCTACCGCGAAACACGTAATTTCGTTATCTAACCTCTCTATCACTTTTCATCATCATCATCCTCACTTTTGCATATTCGAACGATAAAGAGGCAGATAACTAAATTTCGATTTTCGCATTTCCCGGTAAAGATATGATAAAATTGTTGTAAACAGCTTAAAATAAAAGGTTTTTAATTTTTATTTCATGTATGGAAATTTTTAGAAAGGGACAGAGATTTTCTTTATGCATCGTATTCTGCATGTTTTCCTTTTTTCTTGAGAGTCAAGTGAAAATAAACTTTAGAGCAATGATAATAGAGTAGGTATACTTCACTTATTGATTTAAATGCCAGTAATGACTCTTGTTAGTATAAAACCTTCTTCTAAAGTACTTTAAATGACGGAGTGAGGGATTAGAGTGATGCGCTCCACTCACTATCAGTATAATGTCATTATTTTGACATTTCTTCAAAAATATTAAAAATGTTTAATAACTTCATTATCGTCCATCATTCTTTCTGTCATTTCTGATTTCATCATTCTAATCAATTCACTGTCAGTATAATGTCATTTCTAGTATCATTACTTTGACATAACTCCAATACTGACGGAAATTATTAAAATAAACTTCATTACTTGCCGTCATTCCTTCATGACACTCCCTACACTATCACTAAAAACTTCATTCCGTCAAAGTAATGTCAGTATCCATGATAGTGTCGGGGCCGTATAAAGAAGCGTTCATTATTAAACAAGAATTTTACTTCTAAACTAAGCAAATCAGTCGGAATACCCCTCCTTTTTTTCCTGGCCTTGTAATGATTGATTCTCAAATTACGCTGATCTATTTGTTTATTTCTTTTAGTCTCATTACAAACACTTTTTTAATTTACCTCGACGAATTTCTACGAAAGAAAACTAGACCAAGCTTGGTTCTATAAAAGCGCTTCGAATTTCAGAGAATGCCTTTCGGGTTTACTATCTTCCAAAACAAAAAACTCACCGGCATTTTATTAAGCTATGACTCCGACGATGATCACTGCGATAACGTTGTACAAAGTGGTTGTTTACATCATAATACTCGTTTATGATACGAGTAACAAGTACTGTTACGTCGGCGTGCACTCTAAACCGTACTGGATAGACTTCTTGCCAGACTGTCCCAAGATGGTCGCTTTAAGTGCCTTAACGGTCGCATACTGATTACGAACTGTATGTTATAAAGTCATGCAAATATTCCAGGAAATCGTGGCTATCTTGCGCAACGAGATTCACGACATCTTTATCATATTTGCGGAGACGAGTTGCAGCAAAACGTAGATTAAGGTATATTTATTTCAACATTATGGAAGAAAGAGATGGATTACTTGCCGGTATATATTACCTGTGGAATGTACCTAAGCGCAGCTTTTTATCGTGGTGACATAAAGGCTAGCGCAATATTTAAACTAATCGTTCTGTTTTGTAAATCGGTAAATTCAATATTTTATCGTATTTGTAAATATTTTGACGGTGACGTTAACAGTTATACGGATCAGTCATAACATATGTAACCAATAATGAGTTTACAGTTAAGGTGAATGCTACTTTTTAACCATCCAATTAAGTCTAAGTACCTATGTAGACAATATGACAATAGCAAATAAAGATAAACTCTTGAAGAAATGTACCTACTTTCTTTTTTATATTAGGTACCCATTGTTAGTAAAATTGCCATAGGTATCGACGTTACCTGCACTGCTTGGCTATTTTGTGCAAATTTAAAACAATTGTACTTATTTGTTTATCACGATTTAAATCAATCTATTTAGTGAAATCACAATTCCGATTTCACTCACGATCGATTCTGATCAAGTTTAAATTGTCTAAAATTCACTTCAATGACCATCGGATATACGTCCTTTTTCTAACGATACAACGCTTGAAGCCTTACAGAATAAACATCTGTTAAACAATAGTTGTAGAAAAGCCGAGTCATGATCCGATCGAATGTGTTTAGATTACGATTACACGAGTTTTTCAATCCGAGCAAAAAGCGGTGGCATAATACGTGATAATGAAATTGCTGTCAAACTTATGTTGTGGCCGTATTAATTTACTTTCGATTTTCTTATAATGAATAGAGGGGTCAACGGTACTTTCGCCGAAGGCCTTCAACATAACGATTATTATGTACTTTAATTGAAACTCGCCAATGTTATGCCATCATTACGTTGTGTTTTTTTTTGTTTAAATTTTTCGTTTTCTTTTGTTCCAGGTATGTAAATGAAGCTATCGTAATGGAGAGTACCTATGTATCTACGTCATCATCATCATCATCCTAAGGTTTCTTTTGTATGGTTCACAAAAATAATTTATTTCAAGGTAAGTGATTAAATGTATAATTTTAAGACAGTCCTGGAAATTTCAACAGTTTCCTTTGTATACGCATTGTTATAATTATTAAGATGGGCAGTTTATCCAGAACAACATTGTCAAGACACAAAGTAGGATTAAGAGTCCTTACTCCTACAGACGAGCGTATTTTGCAAAATGCTTCCTTTTTCATTCAAGATTACGACGTAACTATTAGTATTTATTCAAAAACTGATAACGTACTTAAATAATCATTTCTTAAACTAGGGGCTGCAAACGTTCTAATTTTCATTTTCTCTTTTTGAACCTAAAATAAATGAGTTTTCTTAGAAGTCTTTTTCAAAATTTGCTGTGAGAAGGGTCGTTTCGGCTCTCAATTTTGCAGTAAACAAGAATCATTTGGTATATGAATGATTACAATTCAACTCATCATATGTTATACGAGGGGCTTACATGCTTGAAAATCGAACTTTCATTTAAAAAACATGATAAAATACCTTCCGAGTTTTCTTCATTTTTTTGGTGAAAACAGGGTTACATTACATTTTTTTATCGCTAATTGGACTTATATTTTGCCACAAAAAAAATCTTTTAACAAACTGTAACTTTATGTTTAGTCATTAAAAAAAAATCATAACTATAGGACCTACCTTGCCGTAAATATATATTTTTTTAAAAGACCTATAAATCACGCTGCAGCGACGCCGCGCGCTCATTCTCCGCCGAGCGCGCTTAGGGAACGGACCTGCGCTCGATCGTCAGGCGCTCATTGCTTCGTAAACATTGAGCGAGTTCCGAGAACTGTTGTATACTATGATTAGAAAATCTTGATCCAAGGGAGAGTACATTTTTCACACCATATTAAATTTTAACAACCGACTCCCGCTTATGTGATAGATTTTCAGTGTTACTTGAATTCTGGTTAGGGTTTGCATTTTAATTATACCCGGACGACCTGGATGATGTCCAGGTTCTCTTGATGGAGTCAGGAATTGGCCACCGAACTCCTAATCTACTCATCTTAACTCCATCGTGTTTGGGCTCCATGGATTTGCCTTGACGAACACCACGGATCTAGATGAGGTCCAGGTTCTCATGATGGACTCAGGAGTTGGTCACCAGAACTCCTAATCTACTTATTATCACTCCATCGTGTTTGGGTTCATTAGATTTGCCCTGACGAGCATCATCTGTTTAGATGAGGTCCAGGGTCATGAGACCCTTCTGGTGACCAACTCCTGACTCCATGATGAGATGGTCACCAGAAGTCCTAATCTACTCATCATAAGTCCATCGTGTTTGGGCTCAATAGATTTGCCCCGACGAGCACCATTGATCTAGATGAAGTCCAGGTTCTCATGATGGAGTCAGGAGTTGGTCACCAGAAATCCTCATCTACTCATTATAACTCCATGGTGTTTGGGCTCATTAGATTTGCCCTGACGAGCACCATCTATCTAGATGATGTCCAGAGTCACGAGCCCCTTCTGGTGACCAACTCCTGACTCCATTAATGAGATGGAGTTAGGAGTTGGTCGCCAGAAGTCCTAATCTACTCATCATAACTCCATCGTGTTTGGGATCAATAGATTTGCCCCGACAAGCACCATCGATCTAGATGAAGCCCAGGTTCTCATGATGGAGTCAGGAGTTGGTCACCAGAACTCCGAATCTACTCATCATAACTCCATCGTATTTGGGCTCAATAGATTTGCCTTGACGAGTACTATCGATCTAGATGCGGTTGATAGATTATTAATATTATTTTATTTTATATACTTACAAATAAAGCTTCATTTGCTTCCTCCCTTTTCACATCCTTAAGGGATAATTTTTGAGATTAAAAGTTTGCTATGTTATTCCCCGGGACTCAAACTATCTCTGTACCTACCAAATATGAACTAAATTGAATATTTTAAACTTTCGCGTTTTGAACACATATTAACTCACATACCCGCGTTAGACCCGTCTATAATGTGGGTTTAACTAAATTGGTTCAGCAGTTTAAGTGTGAAGAGGAATTAAAAAAAGTATTTTTTTTCTTCATATTTTATGTGTTTTTACTTCGGAATGATGACACCTGATGATGATGATGATAATGACAATGAATTCGGCACCCCCGATTTATACGAAAATGATACTAAACTTGGCCTAGTGGCTTAAATGATACAGATATCAAGATCAAGTTGTGAGCCCCCCCCCCCCCCCCGCCCCCTCCGCCCCCTAAAAATTTACATCAAAAATCTGGGTGGCAGAGAGTTGTTACATTGTTAGTACTCTCAAATTTATTGTTTTTATACAGGGTGGCCAAAAAATAAGTGCTTTTCCGTTGCTAGCAAGAAAATGGTTGCTAAAAAATGTACCCTCCCATAGAAAATGGACTAGCCAAAATCTATGAAACAGTAATTTTTTTTTGCGATTTCGGTGTAGGTCCCATACTAAAAGTTGCTCAGTATAATCACTAAAGCTCCCTGGCAACGGGAATGCCCTTATATTTGGGTACCCTGTATATGCATACAGGTATATATTAGGGTGTTGCTTATTTCGTCGAAATTAAAATTTTCTATGTCTCACCCCCTTAAATTGTTCTCTTTCACTAAAAAACAATTAGAATTTTTTATTTCGTTTTAGGGGTCGCTACTGAATTTAGAAAATTTGAATCCTTCATACATTATGATTTTTTTTTAATTTTTAGTTTTTAATTAGTGAGACAGTGAGTCAAAGTATATGGAAGCTATTTACATGTAATTCAATACTAGGTATAGTCAATATATTTTAATTTTTATTCCTATTTTAGGGGTGCGCACTGCTGAATGAATATTTAGAACGCCTAAAACACGCATAATAAGCTATAAAAAAATAGTGGTATTATTTTATGTTAAACTGCACATTAATACACCCTGATCCTGACCCGTTGATTCATATAAAAAAAAAACAAGAAAAAAGACTAAAAAAAATAATCTTGTATGGAGGGTGCAAATTTTCAAAATTCGGTAGCGACCCCTAAAACATAATTGAAAATTCTGAAAAAAATACACATTTGTTTTTTAGTGAAAGAGAACAATTTAAGGGGTTGAGACATAGAAAATTTCAATTTCGACGAAATAAGCAACACCGTATGTATACAGGGTGATTCATGAGACGTGAGCAGGACTAATCCTGCACACTCAGTAACTGATAATTGATCGATCACCGTCGTATTTAGGTGAAACAACGACACTTTTTCCTATTTTTATATTTTTGGTGAGGGCAAATTTAACTCTCTACAATCATGGTTACCCTACAATACCTAATTAATAAACATAAAACCTCTTTAACCGTGTATATACTATAATTTAGTATAATATTATCTTTCAAACATTTAATTATTCAACTTCCTTGTTGAACTGACTTGAATAGTTCCTTGACTTCATGGATGAACTTGTCGCAATAATTCCATGACATAGGTAAACAATCATTATTATTTATTCATCGTTGGTTATATATTTTCTCAACACATACACTCTATTCACTACTATCATGCTTATAAAAGAGTGCCAATATAACGTTAAAATAAATTTACTTGCAAATTAAATTGAAAAGTATCAATATTATTCTCGTCTGCGTTGAAACGCGCATAGCTTTGCCGGCGCTCGCGTATCAAGCGCCAGCGCCATCTATCGAGTGTTATTTCGCAAAATCGGCGAACGCTCTAAGGAATAAGGGCTCTTAAGAAACGAAGCAGGAATATGGAATGCGTGTTGTAAACGTGTTCCTTACTTTATATGAACATACAACGTTTTCCAAAGCCATAACTCATTCTACCTCAAGATTATTTTGTATGGTTATCCAATCACACTATAGAGCTAAAAATACACCAATCTTAAAATTAGATATCTATTCACAATAATACATGTTATTGGCAAATCACGTTCTATTAAAAGGTCTTTGTCAGATTTGATGAGGTGTATTTTTTCCTTAATCCACAATGGTTAACCTCAATGGTATGATGGACTACTGTGAGAAAGAGTCACGCCTATTTGACGTTTCGTCTGAATTAAGTGATTATGTACTTACTTTCACTATTAATAGTTAGTTTAAGACGCATTTTAAGATTTATACTTGCGTTACACGTAGATAATGAACTGTTATTGACGATTTAAAATGCGCATGGACCCCCTGTAATATAGTTTTTTACTTATAGTTTAGGTTCATCTAAAACATATTTAGTTATAGTCTGTCCACTTTTTTAAGATCAAGTACGCCATAGTAAATCTATGGCTAAATAGATGTTAAGGTACTTGGAAATAGGAATGAAATATTTTTATATCTAGAAATTGGGCACGAAAACGGTTTGATTGTCAATAAAATTTCGAAACGTGACTTCACATCTCATAGATGTAGAAAGCTTTTACAAATATTGACGTATTTAAACTATGCATTGTAGAGCACTCCATTTGTCTTGACACTACACTTTGTTTGACACATGTACCCTATATTTGCTTTCTGTCACTGATTCCGTGCTAGCTTTACTCGTGCGAATTTGTTCACTCACTCACTAATTGCACCTTCATACAAACACATTTTTCGCAACCGCAAATGCTTTGCTAAATGAAAAGTATTATTTGTTATTGTCCAATAAATAATAAACTATCTTTTAACATTTTCCACAAATCCAGTCATTCAAAGGTTGCCCAAAGTCAGCAACCAAATGGTAACCTTGATCCGTAAAAGCCAAGCTCCAATTTTGAAACAATGCAACACTAAGATTGGAAGCAAGAACAAACACGGTACGTTCACGAGCAGCTAAGTGCGAAAATGATTTCTACGTACATTGAACACCCTATTAACATACTTTTTGCTTTCTAATACTAAAAGCATAGATGTGGCTCCACAATGCTCTGTCACGAATCACGCAGATCGGCTAATAGATCAATATCGGTGATTTTATCGAACTATGATTATGCTAACTCGATTTATCGGATATCGTTGCTCGCTGAGCTGTTTTGTTCTCTTTGACGGGTGGTATGATCAAAGTAGTCGGTAAAAATTTGTAGAATTTTCAATACGAGTATCGGTTTGTACCTACAGCACAGCACTGGTACTCTACCGTGTCCATTTTATAGGTACCTAATAGTTTTGCGGTGGTTCCTCAATATGTAGAAACTAGCTTAGATAAGGTGTGTATTTATTTCACTTTACTCATTGAATATTATACAATTGTGTTAAGCCAAACTTTTAACCAGCACGATCTATTTTTTACAGGCCTATTCATCTGAATTTTTTTGAAGTATAAGATACTGGTATTTAAATTAAAAGTTGCATCTAATTTCTCTTTTTCTGTTACTACCTATTTTTAAACTGTAAAGATCGAAACTATTTCTTCCAACCTAAGCATAAATAATCAACTATTGTTAACCTCAGTTTATTATATTTACGTTTTGGGTATTGCATTATTATCGCGTACAACAAAGAATGTTGTATTATAATAACATCTTCAGAGATTGTCTAAACGTTACCAAATCGAGTTACATAAACGTCTATAAGAATAAAAGAAGTTGCCACCAATAACAGTTTCGGCAGTTATAGTTCAGTTAACACACAGTGGCCTCCGAACCATCTACACAACTGATAAAACTTTCTGGGCCGTAATTTTCCTAATAGTGCCAATAACTCAAACCGAAAAGTTTCCCTTTTGATGGAATGCGATCTTAATGACCTGTCATTCTGATGAGTTATGTGTTCAAACAACTTGACGCTTCCTACAAATAGATGGCTATGAGCAATTATTAAAAACCGATCAATCATAATCGCCGAGTGAAATTTTATACCATCGAGGGCCTTTGAAGAGTATACTTGACTTGCATGACATGCTTGGTTTGGTAAAAGCTACTGGAAACATCTTTATGGAATGTTGATGAGCTGATGAAGCATGACTTACTGACTATCGAGGGTTCAATTTTATGCATTTACTCCACATAAAAGTATCCGTAGTTGCAGCATCATAAGACCCCAAAAAACATACACTGAAAAATAGATCTGGACGAGATGCTCTATATTCGGAGACAGATCTTGTTTAATCCTGGATGTCCTTGTATGTAATAGTAATATCATCTAAATTTAATGTAATTAATATTGCCTGGCTTGGTGGTTAGAATAACTCATCTATGCACTCAGCAGAGCCCGTAAAAATACCGGAACAAACTCTGAGAATAGCAGCGGCTGTAAGGAATTGCATGGTGGGCGCTGTAGAAATTGCACTTGTCTCTGCACTTGACTACTTGACACTTGTCAACATTTCTCGTAACTCGCGCAATGTATGTGCTCGAACATGTCAAACACCTAGTTTATTGCCGTCTGCGCTCGTAATGTTTAGTGACGTTTTCTGCAAGTTGTTCAGTTTATCCACTATTAAGTTCCAGTTGCACCAACCACATTTAGCGGACTGATCACAGTGACTCAGCAATCACCATGAAAGTTTCCATACAATAAAATTTAGCAAACACTTTAACGGTGACAGAGCGTTTGGTGCAACCGATCCTAAATATTGTTAGAATACTTGACGACGTTCACGCAGTGAGGTGTCAACGTTGCGTTTTTACAAAGCAATGTTGCTTAAACGCTGTGACGAGCCATTAATCCACAATTTTAACTGTCTACCAACCCGTATTTAATTCCTTTATAAAAATAAATTGACAGCTTTTATATAATTTCATTACAAATAATTAATAAAGCATGATTAACAGCCATAATGCGATAATGATTGGCACAAAGCATAAAAGTAGAATCCGTATCGAAAGTTGTGTACATTGGCTGGTAGCTTGTTCCGTAACTCATTAAACACATGTTCATCACGCACAATATAACCTTAATGATAATGAACTCATCTATATTTTATGTCAGTTACATGACGTTAATACTCTTTACAAACGCGAGTTAATAAAAATCAATTTCGCTCATCAAAACGCGATTAAAATATTTACGTTTGTAACGAATTGCGTGCAATTAATATGATTTAAACTCTTTAGATCCGCTTTCACGTTTATTTAGTCTGATGACGAATCATGTTACACCTCTTAAATTTTAGTTAATGCATCTGTAAAGTCATTAACTGTGTACGGTTATTGGAAGAGGCGTGATATATAAATTTCGATAACATATTAGCAGACATCGTGAATTTTATAGCATTATTGGTGCAGCAGAGTGGTGTTAACGGAATTGGTATAGAAAATTACAACTCAAATGGTAAGTTAAGGTTAATATTAACGTAATTAACGCTAATTAATCATTAGGGTTGAAATTGTTTATACCAATTCCGTTAACACCACTCCGCTGCACCGAAAATGCTATAAAATTTACGATGTCTGGACATTGCACACCTCTTTTTCAATCAATAAGTCTTTATAAATAGTAAATGTGTATATAATTAGTATATTATTGGATCTGAATGAAAAATGTTTTGTTTTCTCTTAACATAATTGATTTTCAAGCACCCATTCCAAAACCTACAAGTGTTATTACTTATTAATGACATAAGAAGCGCAGCTTGTCCCATCATTAGTTAAAGCCGATTGCTATTTATCTACCAACAACAGAACTGTTAACTGACCACAAATGTACCTTATGTCATAGGCATAAGGTTCATGAAATGTCATTTAACAATGTTCTCGGTGGTTTAGAACGATGAAATGTTTATTACCTTCTGCCATAGCAAACAATTAAGCTCGGCTTCCTTATCAAGTCGTGAACTCCCACAGGTATGAGATAAATCTGTACCATTATTATATTGCCTTACTAGTATATTATATTGATATTTCTCTACCGGATTCTTCAGTCGCGTGGGTTATGATTTTAAGATTGAGGCAGTTCACAAGAAAATTTTCTTCAAAGCTGATTTTAAAGTTTAGCCATTTTTGCGTGACATAATAACATTTGATGCGATATATTATTTTATTATAGGCCTGCCGTGTTGGTTCGTGAGTTATTAGTGCTAACGAACTAAATAAAGTTTTTGTGTTCTGTTTTCTATTATGCTTAGTAATTAAAACTTTATACACTTATACCGTGACCAGCCTTTTCTTTTTACTATGAAAAATGTTGTTACGGCTGAAGAATCCATTTTACGCTTGCTAGGGTAGACGCTCTTGCCCCGGATCATACTTAAATTAGACCATATTCCCCTAACTAATCTCACGACCCGTATAAATATGAATTCTTCTTCTTGGTCGTGACCTCATGACTCAATCAATCAATCAATGGGTGGGTCGGTCTGAGGGACGTGACTCCTATGGGGTATTCTTCCTATCACTGTTCTCCAGGCCTCTCAATCTTCAGCCATCTGCGTAGTTGCCTGAAGCGAAGTCTGGGTAATATTTTGGACCACATCTGACCATCTCCTGAGTGTACGCCCTCTACTCTTTCGTCCGTCGACACTCCCGGTAATATTAATTAAATATAGAGCATTAGTAACATACCTAGACTTTAAGTACTTAAGCGTAAACTTTTTGCCGCAACTCGGTAACGATGTAGCAGCCTGCGCTTAAATTACTTGCTTTACATATGTGACGTTCTACGGCAAAAGGTACCTTATGGCGGCTGGCGCTTACGTCGCATAGCGCCGCAATAATATTGGAGCGGCGTTAATAATAGCGTAAGCGCCAACCGCCATAAGGTACCTATACCCGTGGGACGTCACATATTCTTGGGCTCATCTTTCTTCTTCGACGTTGCTCGATTTATGTGTGCCTAAACTCAAATGGAATTTTAAACGAACTAGAAATAAACGTTGACGCTTATGCTAATGGTAGTTGGGGGTGTATTGATGTTTTGGTTATGAATTTGGAGCTTTCTTTATTATTGCGAATTACGAAGAAGGGGAGAAAGGGTTTTCGAAGATCTTTTAATCTTACGTTCGTAAGACTTTTTCGACGTATGGTGCTGTTCAAATGGATTAATAGAAATATAGATTTTTTGACAGTATTTTTTATACTAGCATAGTCAACATTCATAATATATTATGTTAATCATACTTTCCTCCAAATAAATGATTAAAGGCTTAACAAACCAGAATGTCATGATGACACTGTTTTTAATAGGTAAAGGTGACATTCAAATGGTAACTGCAGCTGCGTTTCTGTTGCGGCAGCGAACTTCACGTTTCAACACCGCAACAGTAATGTCAATGTCGTAACAATACCTAATGCACCTGCAGTTGCCATCCGCAACTCACCTTTACTGAGACTCCCAAATAAATATTTGGCAAAGGGGTCCGTCGAAAATACTGTTGTTATCAATTATGTGCATGATTGCCTATTATTTCATAATTTGACAGAAAGAAAACTCGTGCGATCTCTACAAATTAACCATGTCTCGAGTATCTCGACACATCTTGAAAAATCTCGAATGGCGCCTGATTTCACACGTACCCCACTTAATTATCGCGATACCTCGATTCGGGGTAACTGTCCGCGGTAGGCGATTTGCGCGAAACGGTAACTTATCTTTCAATATATTCGCGTTGGTTGTGTGAAGGCAGACGTAGCGGGCTCTAAAACCAATATACTTTGGTCTTCAGAGCAGTAACAATAAAATTGAAATGTCGCGTGTCGAAAAAAAAATCGAACATATCTAGGTAATATAGGTGTATCGTGTTTTCATAAGCCAAATACGCTAACTATAGCTATATATCGCTTGAATTCGGCCTATGAAAACCTGACCTGACCCATCAATAAAATTCTATACCTATAAATAATATTAAATATATTAAGAACGGGGGTCACTCACGTATTTTAAGTCGAAAAACGCTCGACATGTTTCACTCCGTACCGAGCCCCCCCCCCCCCCCCCCGTTCCTAATATATTTAATATGTCTGTGTCTCACGGAAGTTTTGTTATAAATAATATTACTTAAATTACCTCGTTTTGGGTTTTAAAGATGTTTGGGCTGAATAGTAGCCCCCTCCGAATAGTGGTCCGCTTTATACTCCTGATTTTACGTTTACCAAGCCGGTTATTAAACCCCTGGAAACAAGAGCACTTGCAGTGCTTCTCGCGCCATTACATATATTGGTAAATGAGCCAGATGCATTTCCAATAATGTCACAAATAGATCTCCAAGTTAAGTAATACTGGTTTACCTAAATTTAAGAGATCCGGCAAGCGTTGGGAACTACACATCTTCTTTGCAATATGCGATCGCGTGCCAAATGTACCGAGATACCGGTACCGGTACATCACGTAACGCCATCTTTAATTGGGTCCGACGAATCGTTTATGTCATTGGACGCAAGTTCACGTAATTTTTCACGTTTTACGTAAAATGTTAGAGTTTTTGAGTGAGTTATAAAACGTTATTGCAAGCGACACGCTCTCGGTTCAATCTTGTATCTTTTTATCTCGTTTAATCCAATTATGTTGTTAAAAGTTGAATTTGCTCCATGTTATGCAGTTCCGGAACATTGTAATTGGGTACATCAACTATTTCTTGTTATTATTCTGTCCCGTCAGCCAGGAGACAATAGTAGCATAGTTTCTTAAAGAGCTGCTGTACCTTCTGCAAACGTGCTTAATACCTATTATGGAAATGCTTTATAACTACCAAAAGTACTAGTATTTTAAGAATGACCCAGGTGACCGTAACCATCAAGAAAAAGTTGATTCACCCAATAATTCAACAAGAAATAAATAGCGATGACGATGTAATTCAAGATTAACTGAGGAATATTCTAAAATTCTCACTTACGTTATTAATTTGCGAAAGTAAAAGGATTTGCAGAATTTACATATCTAATTGGAATCGAGTCTCAGCTGCTAAGATTCTTTGCATTCCACGAGAGTTTGAAATAAAACTATTTTTCATCTTAAAATCCTTAGATTTAATCTGATGAATGCAAAGATTCATTAATTTCAATTATAGCAAGCCTCTTTAAAAGGGTGGTTCTCGATTAAATGGAGCTATTAATATTCTTAAATTATGGTTTCTAACTCACATTTAGAGGACAGCTTTTAAATTTGCATGGCTTCAGACGAAGATTACACGATGTCATAAAATAAATAGATCATACTTAAATTAAAAAATCGCAGACTTATTAAATCATAGAAACACTCATAATCAACATACTGTTGAAACAAATAAATACTTTCATCTATTTGGATGAGCAGCTCCACACTTTCGTATTAACAAAGTTGGAAAGATATTAGCTTCTTAGATAGGTAGTTTTATAATGTTGCCTAAGAAAGCCAATCGTCAACGCGCCGACAAAGTATACTGTTTATTCCAATACTGTCATGATACCATAAGGCCACTACCCCAATATGATACAACTTTGCCAACAATCGTAATTCATTCAGTCATTATGACGTATATAAACCGCTTAAGTAAAGCGTCACGTCCACGTCGCCTCGCGCGACTGATGTTCAAAACTCGCGGCACGAGATCCATCTCAATCATTCCACATCTGTTGACGAGATTTATGTTATTACCTCTACCACCGTCATTTGTCGAAAGCCCTTCATTACGATTATAAACCTGCTTTTTCTTGACGATGCTTAGGCTTCGAAGCATGCGACAACTTTTTGCAGATGTACTGGAGTCAGTTATGTAACGCTGCCATACATGACCCAAAAATTTTTTATTAAGCTATGAGCTTCATCACATCTGATATTTGAGTAATTCTAAGCATTTCTAGCCTGAAGTGGGGGGGAGGGTGGGGTACAAAGACGGCCGCCATCCGTGATCTTTAAAAAAAATCTACTCTGATCCTGGTGGGTACTAGGGCAAGTTTGGTATCATTTTCGTATAAACCAAAGACGTAGAATTCATTGCTGATATTTGTTTTTTCAATTTCATAGTAATTTTACAAGAAAAACGTAAAAAGGTGAAAAATTTGGTTGGAGATTTTTGCTACGCGGAGCCGAAACTACAAAAGATAGAAAGTTGAAATTTGCACACTAGATTACATTTATAAAGTGTACAAGAGATAAGAAGCGATTTTGAGAAATTCAACCCCTAAGGGGGTTAAAAAGGGGATGAAAGTTTGTATGGGGTTCAAGTTTTATTTTAAGCTAGGAATTTGAAACTTCGTAAAACGATATATTATTAAAATACAAGAAAACTAATTTCAGCGTTTTTGAAAATTCATCCCCTAAGGTGGTGAAAAAGGAGTTGTAAGTTTGTATGGATATCAAAAAAATTTTCGAACGCGGGACTTGAATCTTTGTATTTGGGGATATTATTAAAAGACAGGAAAAGTAATTTCAGCGTTTTGTAAAATTCATCCCCTAACAGGGTTAAAAAGGGGTTGAAAGTTTGAATCCATTACAAATCCGAGTAGACACACATTTCTTATTGGCTCCCAGGCTTGAAATGCTTAGAATTACTCAAGGAACATATGTGATGAAGCTCATAGCTTAATAAAAAATTTTTGGGTCAACTTTATAACTGCTTCCGCTAATGCGAAGCGCTTCGAAAACGTGCTACTGAAATTATTGATGCTTATGCTTTTTCTTTTTTTCTTTTCATAATGATTGCTGCTTTTTTAAAGTATTTCCATAGATTCCACAGGATTACACAGGTTTTTTTTTTCATCTACCAAACCAACCAACCCACTAATTGGAATAAAATAATACCAGAATAGTAATTGGACAAAGCATTTTTTATTATTCAATTTCAATATTATTTTATTCATGCTGACTGTGCCTATGTGACTTATAAGTCACTTTGGTTGATAGTGTAAAAAAATCTGGATAATTAACCTTCAGAAATGTACGCTGCATTCGGAGAGACGAATCTTGCAAATGAATCACTATTAAGTATTAAATTCAGACCTAACTAAATTGCCTTCCAATGGATCTAAGTGATCTAACAAAATAAGTGTCACAATCGCCTCTATCCCGAAAATCCAATTTCCCATGAAGCAAGGGTGTGTAATAGAGAATGTGCAATCACACAGCGACTGTATGAACCCGTATCTTTCGCTTACAGCCCAATAACTTTAGTACTAAGTGCTTCAGGACCGTAAGGAGCGAGATTACAATAGTAAACCAACGTTAAAGCAGGGGTTTTCAAGCGGTTTGTCGACGGAGTCTTTGATACAATATAATATTTGTATCAAATACTCTGTCGAAAAAACGAGTGCCTTTATGGTAACATTCCATTTCTAACCGCAGCTGCACTACCGGTACTGAATACGTCGCTGTCATTGTCAATTTCCATAGTAAAATTGACAGTAGTGCAGCTGTCGTTGGAAATGGAATGTTACCCTTACTAGAACTAGAAATGTATTTATGAAGCTATAAGTATCTTTTATTTCTTATATATTCCCGCTTCTACCATTGCAGGCGACTGCACAGTACTTTGTTTTATAAACTTACTTATTTGCAATTTTCACTCGCAAGCTTACGCAACTCTATTTCCATAATATTGAATAACTAGTACCCTGCGAGTCCAGTCGAGTTTATTAAGTTATTTACGTCCCGGCGTCCATTTAAGCAAAGATTCGAGATAGAACTTGCACGGAATAAAACACGGTAAGACCATTAAAAAGTTATGATAAAATATTCTCTGGAATAGGTACTTTCATACTGCATTTTGCATTCCGTCATGTTCGTAAATAAACCAATAAGAAGTTGGAGGATATCATTAGCTAGCGTCGGCGACGCTCGGTGGCTTTATTTTAGTTTAAACAGAGACATATGTTTAATTCACACTGCTAATATCTGAGCAACACATATGCCACATATGCCAGTTGCATCTTCCGCATTTGACAGACTGATCAACGTCAGCCGGCGCGCCGCGGCGGTTTATTATGAAAGTTTCCATACAATAAAATTTAGCGAAGTCTTTAAGAATGACAGTTAGTGCAACCGACCCTTAGTGAGGTTTCGTTTCTATGATGTCCGACTACGCCAAGTACAACGTCAGATTTGGCGCTTTTATTCTTTGTAACTGCCAAGTCGATGAAAACTAGAGTAACGGTCTTTACATGGTTATACACCTATAAGCGTATATGTAATGAACTTCGTAAAATACTGGTGTAGTTTTACACGCTTATTTGTAACGCCAAACATTTTTACTTTTATAACGGTCACTAGATGGCGTTATGGTTTTAAGTGAAGGTCAAAGCACCATAATTTGTGTCTGACACCTCGCCAACTGGCGCCAACTACAAGTCGAATGGGGCACGAGACTCTATGGATACAGATTGTTCATATTAGTTATTAGTCTCTGGTTATAAGCAGCCTGATCTGATATTGCCACTCAGACTAGCGTGGTAATGAGATCCTGTCATACCATTGGATATTTTCTTACTTCGCTCTAATAACACACATTGCATGCGCTTTAAAATAGGGGGAGACCTAGGCAGACAAAAAAGGGCAATTAGCAATGACACAGCGTCTTTGTCGATGAATATGTAGTAAAATGAAATAGTATTGTGACATAAATATTATTAATCAGTTGTCCAAAGAAAGCATACGTAAAACTCCTGTATTTTGAACCAGTGAGTAAACATCTGTGCAATTTCATATTGAACGCACGATAGCCAATATTAAATTTAATATTAATATTACCTACCTACTTATATCATTATGCCGGCTATTATAGTTGCTGGAGAGGTAAGTTGGTGATTACACGCCGGTGATAAAGATATAGATAATACTCGTATAATATTTGCTAGCGTATCTGTCTAGCCAAGTCTATTTAAATAAAACAAAACACAATGCTGACTCGTCGGCTAAATGTGTTTCAAAATTAGCGTATTTATATGCAAAGGTTGGCAGCTACATTTGCAAGAAAAGGTAATGGCTACGGTAAGTCACTTTCCAAGGCAAAAGTGAAATATTCCCGGGCAGAGGTTCTTAATATAACGACCTCGCGACAAATCGATAATTGTTATCCGGAGGCAAACGACGAAACTATGAAACTTTCACTTGTTTTGACCAAGTGTGAAATGTCAGATGAAAATCTAACCACTGTGCGAAAATTTGATCAACACTACAAAGGCGTTAAAACAATATGGAACTTTCTTTTTATATGGCTTTAACCACTACCAGCAGTAAATATAAAACCTCAACGTCCATTCGACGTAATCTGTGTTAAATAGGTAAAACAATCTTCAAAATGAACATGCACTCATGTGGTATCTAATGGATGCATAAAATATTTAAATTCTGTGTTTTGAAGGAGGTTATGACCATATCAAAGACGTATAATCGGCAAAGTACTTTACAGAATTGATTTTATGTCTATCCAACGATACTTAAGCTATTATCGTTACAATGTTAAAATTATTGGTATTTCAACTCCCTTCCGAAACACTTTCGTCGGTGCAATTTCTGTTTACGGCGAGTACAACCTAGTTCTCGGTACCTACGTAAGGTACTATGCCCCTTTCTCTTCTAATTCGCAATAGATAGATAGCAAGTATCTATTACTTGGACTTTCTACCTTGCTTACTGATTAATTAGCCACGATTAGTAACGATGCGACCTTTTTAAATATTTACTTCACCTCGCGAAAGTGAGATTTATTCGAGACGAACCGCGCTTTGATTCAATTAACGCAGTTTAACGAGATCATTTTTTCCCATGATGCTATTGCCACTCAAATTTCACCCAAAATAATGGTATCATAATCATTCACAATTCACATTTTCAAAGATCAAATAATTCATATTGTTCTGACATTTTCAGCTCAAAAAGGAGAAGCTTTCACTGTATTCACAGCGAACTGTACGAATAAATATTAGTCATCTATTTAGTAAACTCTTAGACATGTTATTCCTAAAGATAATTTGAAATAGGAATTCTTTTGTCCAGATCCTAACATCCTGAAACCAATTAAGTGACAGCCATGTCTGAGTGCAACAAAAGAACTTTCAAAGTTAAGAAAATGCCCGTTCATTCATTAACCATGATAGATTAACTGCATAAGAGAGAAAGTTTTCCTAAAGAATAGCGTCTTTAACCAAAGTAAATTTGTTGCCGGACAAATTTTTGCGGGCGACTATTTTGGCGACCACAAAGTAACTAATGGCAGGAAAGTACCGCGCGATGTGATTAGACATTGTTTTTTCTTATGATCTTTCACAGTATTTGATGGATGGAAAACGATTTATGTAAGAAGTTTCGATAGTTTGTGCTCGATGCCGCCTTCATATATAAGCAACAATTGAACGTTGATTATATAGACATTCATTATTAAGCCCTTTATTTAGAATGTTTGTAAAGTTTAATTTATTATAAATTATAATTTGATTTACATATTCGATGTTATTATTCTGTCATGTGATCATAATGATGGCTACAAGGTGTAAACTTTTCCGTTTCGGTTCATCTATTACTCGTTGTGTCCAAAATAAAAAGTGTTTATATAATTTTTGCCGAATTTCCGAAAGGAAATTTCGTAGCTATAACTGCTGACAACTAATTTATTATCAAATGATAAACTTAGCATATGTACAATTGATCATTTTAATATTAAATAAATCACATATAACATACAATAATTTCCCAGGTAAATAGCTCTTGAGGATAATCTATTACATTGTCTTGGTAAGCATATTGTTCCGACAAGTTCCGCGTCCGGGCTTACAAGCGGAGCCTAATGACTGAAAATAGGAGTTCCTATACGATAATTACTTAGTTTTTTGTTTAACTTACACCTGAATGTATTCCATTGTTATTTTAATTTTTGTGTAATTATGGATAATGGAATGTTGGTGAAATAGTCGAAGAATGAAGTCCGCATATTTTAGCAATTTAGTT
Organism: Cydia fagiglandana; assembly: GCF_963556715.1. NCBI lineage: Eukaryota > Metazoa > Arthropoda > Insecta > Lepidoptera > Tortricidae > Cydia > Cydia fagiglandana. The sequence goes on from NC_085943.1 coordinate 6,206,888, forward strand.
CGCTGTTTAAACAGTGTTAGCTCATGTAACGAATAATTACAACTAAACGTTTAGAAAACGCTACATGAGAAATTGCGTTTTTCACTTTACTAGCAAAGAAAACACTATTTGGTTTGAGTTCATTATGTTTACGCGATGACCCGTGGCAGGTAAACGGCATCATTGATTAAACTGTCTTATTCTGAATATCACACAGCGAGCAATTCACGATTAATGCTCTAGGCTACAAATGTCTACAAACCGTAACATAGCCCGTTTTTATTGTAGAACCTTTTTCTACCATTCCAGGCAACCAGATAGAGCTGCTAAGAAATAAATAATTCATATCAATTTGCACAATTAATGTGGGAAAGCATTTCTGTTGAATGCACAGTAACCTTTCTCTAAGGGCTCATTAGGCGATATTTATGTGCTGACTATGAACTGACAGCGGAGGGTGATATCACAGTTCTTCCCAGCAATTTACGCCCGTGTTAGAACATATTTTGCGCAAAGTGCGAACATTATTTACGTTTAGGGCCACGCCGTTAAATCGGCGCTAATGATAGAATTCAGTGCCCGTAAAAACTAGGAAAGCTTTGGCTATTAGAGTGTAACTGATTAGGAAAAACAACGTTTGAATCACTGACCTCTTTTTTGGTTTGATCGTTGATCTTGACGTTGTTCTGCGCGGGTTTGTCGCGGAGGGGGAGGTAGCCCTCGCGGCTGTCTGCGGAGTCCGAGACGGTGGTCTCCGGCTGCGTGCTGGACTCCACGGTGGCAGTACTCGTCCCAGAATCCGTGGCCCTGGATTCGGTTCCAGTGCTCAAAGTCGGCGCAGTATCCTTCGGCCCTTCGGCCGTCGTTCCCGAAGTGTCGTACTCGGAAACTGTCTCCGTACTATCCGTGTTCGACGTCGTCTCTGTATCTTGGACGGTTGGCGTTTCCGTCGTCCGCACGACCGGCCGTATCGTGTAATGCTTCGTCGGCCGATAAGTGGATGGAATAGTCGCGTCTTTGGTCGGAACTGGTGATTGAATTTTAGTGGTTTGAGTTTTGAATTCCACCGTAGTTTCCGGCGCTTTATGGGCTACTTTTTTAGTTTTCGGTTGAATAGTTGCCGTGGAATGGATCGCGGGTGTTGTTTTTGTTTTAGTGGTTTTACGTAGGGTCGTTCGTTCTTCGATGGTGGTGGGTTCAACGGTAGTTATTGTTGTTTGTGGGGGTGTACGGTCAGCGGGTGGGTCTAGCATGGATTGTTTGGGTGTTCGGGAGGGTGGGAAGAAGTAGTCCATGATGGCAGGGGATCGGTTCCTATTGGTCGGGAGCCATGCCCAGGGGTTGAAGTCGATGAGGCGCGGATGCGGGGGTTCGGCGGCGGCGGACGCGACAAACGCGGCGAGCACGGCGAACGCGAACAGAACGTTGAGGCGGGCCATCGCGCGTGCGGCCGCGGCGACGATACGAGCGGGACTGCGCCGGCGCCGCTCGCCGGGGCGCGCGAACGCAGCCCTCTACAATACTATACTTACAGTTGTGTAATATGAAATTTCGTATGAATACCACGAAAGCTTTTTTATAGTTCACTAGATGCTACGACTTTTTTTCATTTCAAGTAGTACCTCAAACGTTTTCGTTCGTTCGTCTAATTATATCATCTCCTAAATATGTGTAGCACCGCTTTTACTTTTCCGAACTTAAGTTATTACTTGTGTATGTAAAGTTTATTTATACAAATTCGCCTGTTTAGGATTAAGTAGACGAAAATAAAATGTTTGGGTAGGTAACTATAGATATTTGAATCTACGAATACAAGGTGTTAAAAACATCTGAACATGCACCAAATGCCGTGTAGATATTTGTGAGTTATTTGTTCCCTCCTATGGATATGACAACAGGCTATAAAGGCAGTTAATTACATTCACATAAAAAAATTATTCAACGGTTAAAACGAACTGTTGTATTATTTCATTTGTTTTACAACCTCAAGTTATTTATACTGTAATTTCCTTCCTTTTACGCATTGCACTAATTAAAACCACAGTAACGGTTTCTCTTGAAGGTAACCGAAGTGGGCAGCCTGTAGAATACGCATCGTTTATTTTTTGCCCCAAAAATTTTGCATGTCGGTCACTGAAGTTGGTTCTTGCGCCAAAAAACAGAAAAAATATCGCGAACTTTATTCAATAAGCTGAGCCTTCCGGGTGGACGGCGAATTTGGTCAAAACAACAGTAAACACAACCAACAAAAGGGGCTAAATACCTATAACAGTTGATTACCGAGAACTAAGGGGAAAGAAATATGATCGAATACTTGCAAAAATATGATAAAATAAGGGAACGTATTTATAATTTTAAAATTTAACTGCTTTGCAAGACCGAAGTGATCACAAAATATAGATAGATGGATAGTCATTTATTTGGCAGCTGCAAAAACACACAATATAAAGTTTATACATATATCACCATAGAAAAAAATACACTTACATAATATCATACCGATTAGTCCGATTACATTCAATTGATGGGCAGTGCGTGAGATGAATCATATTTTTATAAATGAAAAAAGACTTACTTGGCCATTTTTTTTTGTTGGCCAATTCCTTTCTCTCGTGTCCTGTAATAGAGACAGGACAAACCATTTTAAAGTTTATTTTTATCGCTATTAATCTTATTTCTTTGTTCTTCTAATCCATGACATCGTATCTAAAAATCTGGAGCAATTGGTTGTTTTTTTTTATAGAAAAACTCAGTTTTCTAGAGTAGAAAACAAAAAATAATAGAATAGAGACAAAAATTTTATGAAGGTTGAATTTTGAATACTCAAATTAAATATGTACCTACTTTTATGCAAAAATACGGTACATAGTTACATTAACTTATAGATACTGTTACATACCTACTTACGTTTTTTATGCGTGGCGCAAAGAGTTTAAAAAACCAAATCCAGTCCTAACTCAAAAACCAATACAAATCAGCCCCTGTGGTACTTGTACCGTTATTCAATCATAAGCTATGAAATCCGATGCGTGCCTACACCGATGCACGTCTTTAAAATCGGGCCCAAATCGATAAACCCCCGAAATGCTACCACAAACCGTGTAATGTACTCGTCTTGATTCTGATCTTCCAAACCCTTACCGAAAACACCTGAGGTATCAACCAGGGTAAGTTGATCTCTAAGTACGTACTGTGTTTGAAGTTTTCTGGATCATGGATTTACTGGTAAGGTACGTTGGAGGATGCAATGATAGCTCTTATGCGCTCCATTTAGTGCTAAATTTCACTGGTTACCAATAATTGTATATAAAATATTGACTGTATCAATGTTACGCCCAGTCCGTTTTGGACAGACTCTGTTTTTTTTAGATATTTGAATTATTGTGGAATTTGATTTTACTCTTAAAGTAAAATTCAAACGACCCTTTCATGTGACATAACTATGGTTAATGTGCACAAAATTTTGTATAAATATTTTCCATAATATCAATATCCAAGGGTATATTTTTGTATAGAGAAGCACGCTTCCACTATCTTCCTAAAGAGATTAGAAACAAAATTATTGTTAACTATCTGATGCTTTATAAAACCGTGAAGAAAAGAATTGTAGACGTAATGCAATATTATAATAGGTATCAGCCGACTGTGGCCAATATGATGTTGAAGGGTAATGAAAGTAGCTATAAGATTAGCTAAAAAAACAATACAGCAGTGTTGGTCATTAGTATTATGTGATCAGTAGGTAAATACGTCGGAGTAAATAAAAGCAATACTCAATTGCCAATAATATCTTTTGAGAAAAACATGTTTTTATAAAATATACTTACGAGAAAAAAATCAGGTTTTGACGTAACCGTATAAATTGAGTTGCCTACAAAATTACCAGACATTGTTGACGTAAAGTTTATCTTCTTACGAGATTTCGCGGAAAAAACGGAGGCGGATGATACCCGCCTAGATAATCGAGAACACGTATACTTCACGTCTGCTTAAATCACATCTTTATATAGGATCAAAGGTTTCATTGCAGTGGGGAAATTGTCGAGCGAGTAAAAGAAAATTACATATGTTGAAATGATTAAAAAATGTATTGTTGTAAAAAAACTAGGCGAATACAAAAACTTACACAATTTTTAACGCTTACTTCAATCATCATCATCATCATTTCAGCCTATATACGTCCCACTGCTGAGCACAGGCCTCCTCTCATGCGCGAGACGGCTTGGGCCACAGTCCCCACGCTAGCCCAATGCGGATTGGGGACTTCACATACACCTTTGAAATTCTTCGCATCTGCGAAGGAAACCTGTCATACATCTGTATGACAGGTTTCCTCACGATGTTTTCCTTCACCGAAAAGCTAGTGGTAAATATCAAATGATATTTCGCACATAAGTCCCGAAAAACTCATTGGTACGAGCCAGGATTTGAACCCGCGACCTCCGCATTGAAAGTCAGACGTCATATCCACTCGGCCACCACTGCTTCGTCGCTTACTTCAATAAGAGAAATCAATTATTAATGGTCTACAGACGTACCTATTAAGTTAAATATCATTCTATACTACTACTACCTACACTCCTAATTGTTTTCAGTTTTGAACATAATACTAAATGTTATATTTACATAGGTCTGTACTCTGTAGGTTTAATTTACCGCGTTGAAACGTGAGAATACAAAGATAGTAAATAAATTTATGTTGCAAATAGAACCGTGTATAACATTCACTACTCAATTTATCAGACAAAAGTAGTTGTCATGGAAGAAACAACAAGCAAGGAAGAAAAATGTTGAAGACAACTACTTAGTTGTTGAACTGAACACGCCTTATAGCTAAAAAGATTCCATATTTGGTAATGTTTCTCTGCCTAGTCAAGGAGCACGCCTTTCATCCGTGCGGTTATCTATTCTCAGTAAAAGTTTACTTTTTTTCAACATTCGCGCACTTCCAAACCGCATGCCGCACGTCAGTCGCCATTATAGCAGATTTCGCAGATCTCTAGTCCTTGCCACTTTCACGTCTCCGCCGTGTCCTTAAGCTAGATTGGGATCAGGAGGCACGCGACGCGTCGCAATGCATGTGTCCGACTGTCCGACATTGTGGAAATGCGTCCGGCCGGTTGTTGTTGCTGTTTTAATCTTTTGCAAGCTGATTTTTGGTGACGTTGACGGTTGGTTGGCTTTGATAACGTTACATTCAAAGAGGCGCTTCAATATAAACATTTTGTTTTGCGAATATAGCAAACACACATTGTGTTACCTAACAATTTTCATACCGTTCAAATTCAATAAGCCTAACGCAGATACAAATGAAAAACTACAAGATCAGGTGTAAGGTCCAATTACGTAACTTGAAAATATGTGTCTCTTCACGTTACTGCAATGCATGTAAAACTAGAACATTAAGTATAACTCTAAATTGTCATAAACGTTGGACAGATTTAAAATGCCTTTGAAATCGGTTTGCAAAATCACCTACGCTTAAATCTAAAGACGCAATGCACGTGAATGTACGTTGCTGAGCTGGTGTAATGTGCTCCTGGGGTGCGCGCAGATTAAAAATGATCTCTAAAGCCGACCACTGACTAACAGGCCGCCGGACGATATCGGCCTAGAACAAAAATTTGACAGCTCCGAACAACTGACCGGCCGATATCGTCCGGCGGACTGTTAGTCATTGGTCGGCTTAAGAGTATTCGACCGTTTCGGCACTCAACTGCACTTTACTGACCAGACCCGCCTCGTCACTGCCATAGCGTTACTCGCATTACCACCGGAGAAAACGACAAATTCCGTTAGACCAGCGGTGACGGCAACCATAAGTCACCGTACGACGCAGTGCTATCTATCAGTACCTTAACTTGTTTACAATCAATTTGCATTTACTTGTTTACAATCTTTTATTGGTATTTATTGGTAAAATAAAGGTGGTGTTGGTCGTTTAACAACTTAATCGTTTTATTTATTCGGTGTTAATAAATGACAATAATTTACTCCGCTATCTTTGTAAGCTGACAGTCAAGAATCGGTAATCTTAAGAGGAATATTGGATGAGCTTTCCAATAGGTCTATAACTGCCACAAAAATTGAATGAATATCTTAAATCGTTATTTTTGTGCCTATAAATTAAATCAATCAACAAAAATAGTAAAGAGAATTTTCTTAACTACGAGTAATAACATAAGTACTTAAGGTATCTCTACACCGCATTTTATCATTTATTTTTACGGATCTCAATAAAATTTCAATATCAAGTATCAAGGTACTGATTCACTTCTTTTGTACAGGCGGGCGCGCCCAGACGCTCAACTCATTCTGCCGTATTCGAACTTCAAGATATTCATAAGAGACGACACGTACTAGATCCAATCTAGATACGTTATAGTTTAGATATCAACTAGTTCTCCTTTGCAGCGCAATTCGGGCAACCAATGTCACTTTTACGATAGATAGAGTAAGATATCTATTAGATGTGAATAGGATCTCTAAGTCATATCCTGTGGAAATTGTTCAAGAGTATCTCCAGAATCGCGCAAATGTCGAATTTGACAGGTTAGATCTTAAAAACATCGTTATCGTATATTGGTATATTGGTGATGTCTACAAGATATCAAATAGATGTCTATTTCAAAATCCGAATCGGGCCCATTAATCTTGCTAGAACTCGATACCTTGTACTTTCAGTGTCTAATCATTCAGCAATAAAACACGTTTTACAACAGAACTAGGAAACATAAAAGTTAAAGGTACGTTTGATTAAGGCTCGGTTGTACCAAAACGTCCGTCACTTTTAAGGCGTTCGTAATATTTTATTGTATGGGAAGTTTCATAGTTCACTGTTAACTTGCTAAGTGAGATTTATCAGTCTGCTAATAGTGGCTGGTGCAACGAAGCCCAATGAGAGCGTCTTCTAGCGTCATCCGAGCGTCATGAATATTTTTGATGACTCTCAAGAATGACTGGTCGTGACAAAATCGGACTTGGAGAAAACTGAATACTATCCCCCAACAACCCTGACGCCATCATTGATGTTTAATTTATGTAATTTTTTCTTCATCCAGGTAAACAAAATGTGAATAATTGAAATGAATAATGATTTGGATATTATACCAACATTCAATCATTTATTATTTGTGTAGTATTTATTATGTATTGTGGACCCATTGAGGAATTCAATTAAAATAAAGTTTTTTTAGGTAGTAGTACCTACATCAAACTAAAACCATTTACAAAATCAGTAAATCACACACTCTGATTGAATCTCGCCTTAAATGCTTTCTCACGTTTGATTAAGTCGGCAGGAAACTGCCGGAAAAAGCTTTCGCTTTGCAATCAGCACATAATAAAATAACAGTACTTGTTATACGATTGAAAAGCCTAAGTGAACTAACCGTGAAGTCGGTGCGATTCGTTGAAGTTATCTTAATGCAAGTTATAGAACTGTCATTGGAGAATGATTCCCATAAAGCCACAGATATATAAGTACAAGCATGCCCTCTTTTTTGGTTTACCGGAAAAACATGTTTAGAGAACATACCGTGGAAAGCATTAAATTAAAAGGTCATAAATCATAAGTAGTCACAAGGTTTCACATTTTTCCTCCCCTAGTAACTCAACCCGCCTTAGTTTCCAAATTGCAAAATTTTCTTTTTTTATTTATAAGTAACAAAAAACTAAAATTATTAACCTGAACGTTTGTATGTTTCAATTTTTATTTCATTGTCACGCATAAATTTCGATGCACTTTGCCAGATTTCGGAAAACTATAGATGAGAGGGTGGGGACAATTTAACGAATTGTGCGCGGACGTAAACAATATATTACTAATTAAAGGTTGGTTGCACCAAACAGTCTGTCACCATTTAACCGTTCGCTAAATTGTATGGGAAGTTTCATAGTTCGCTGTTGAGTGACGTTGATCAATCGGCTAATTGCGGTTGGTGCAACTGGCCCTAAATCGTCTGTCAGTGTCTTCACAAAAAAGTTTTTAAAATAAATCTACTTCCCGATTTTTTTTTAAACAATGTTGTCTTATTATGTCGATACAATAGACGTCCTATTGACAGATATGTCTGCTCTAAAGCTAATCTTGTGGCGTAAAACAATGAAGCGGCTGTATAAGTGCCGTTGTTCGTTTTCTCTTCTGATAAGTAGGCTTCTGCCTTTTTATCCGTCTGTACGTTGAAGATAGATTGTAGGTAGTCATCTACTCATCTACAATAATATCTTGCACAACTAAACTCGCGAAAATATCTGAAAAAATTGTACGCCATATTATTATTGCGTGCCTTATTGTACGTACACGTTAATAAGTATATATTTAGTATTTTACGAAAGGCCTGTATAAATTATATTGACCACAGAAACATTTTTGTATTTTTATTATTAACACCAACATAAAACATGTATGTTATTTTTAATATGTATTTTTGTACAATAAAGAGTTTACTATATTACCTACTACTAAAACATAAACAATACATATTTTCGAAGCATCGTGGTAAAAGCGACGAAAATTTCTGCCCCGTTTGACATGCGGGGACTATGTAGTAAACCACTCCCTTACTAACAAAAAAAACCTTTTATTAAATTAAGCTACATTCAGAACAGACAGATATCAATATCACCTTTCTAGGCGAAACAAATGTCGCTTATCGCATCGCATTTTTATCGCAATTTGAAAAAGAACCGTACATTGTACCGAAATCGTGGACATTATGGGACCGCCTCGCCTGCGCCGCTGGTCCGGCGGAATCCATGCCTGTTCAGTTCAGTTCAACCAAATATTCAGCATTATTAAATTTCCGGTACATCTTGTCCCCGCAGTGTTGTCAGATCGAATTGTGATATTCGAAAATCTGTGGTTTTAAAAAGGTACCTATAAATAAATAATTGTTTTTGTTGATTTTTATAGTATTAAATATTTATTTTTCACGACGTACGAAGGGTTTTTATAGAAAGGGCTTTGGGCCGTAAATTTTTGCAGCGCCCTTTATTTCAACGGTAACGGCCCCGGGCCGTATCTACTCTTTCAATATTGTGATTAATCCGTTATGTTTGCGATGTTTTTCATAACCCAAGGTTAAATACTGATAAATATAAAATAATATTTCGTAATTCGGTAAGTTCCGCTTAATATGTACATATCTACTGTTTGAATCTAATACCTTTAAACGAGCAATTCTTGTTTATTTATATATATCGGGGATCTCGGAAACGGCTGTAACGATTTCGTTCAAATTTGTTACATGGGGGTTTTTAGAGACGATAAATCTATCTAGTCTTATCTCTGGGAAAACGCGCATTTTTGAAGTTTTTGTGTTTTCTGAGCAAAGCTCAGTCTCACAGATAATTGTTATTTGATAGCAATAAAGAACATATAATTGTATTCCAATACATATATTATTCCGATAAATTTATTAGAGCCTGTTCGGAAAGAGAAGAAGAAGAATGGTGGGAAGTGGAATGTATTGGGCCCCATACGTTCCACGACTCTTCTCTTTCCGCACAGACTCTATTACCTACGAGAAGGGGTTTGACCTATTGTTCTTTACAGTTTCCTTACAGTTTGCAGATTTTTTAGTTGATCTGGCAACATTTCCGCAAAAGGTACATACCATCCGAAACGTGAATTCGCGTTGAATCAGCGAGCAATTGCTCTCGTGGATGGAACGGGTGCCGGGAACTAAAGGGCCGTGAAATTCCGATTCGGTGAACAGGTTGCCCTTCTGTGATTATCACAATACGGTATTTGCTGTGGAACATTTGGGCAGCCATGGTGGGCACCGAGTTAAATTTATTTACAAAAAAAAGGAGGTCGTTTAAAGTATAGGGTGATACTTGTTAATTGCGCCGGAAAACCAATTTTCTCGAGAACACAATGAAAATAGGTTTATTGACAAAAAATTATGATACGAGCTTTTACCGCTGATTGAACTGTTTTTTTCGACAGGCAACTAATACTTATAGAGACAATTCTAATAATATTTACTGTAATAATATTTTTAAGTAGGTTGTAAAATGTTAATTATTTAATTTTGTCTAAATTGTAATAATAATCTTTGTGTAATATTTTTTAATGTGTTGTTACCTGTAAATTATTTATTTTTGTCTTCCTTTATGTAATACATATCGCGCATTGGATTACTCTGTAAAGTGGTACTGTATACTTGATTATTAAATAAATAAATAAATAAATTCTAACTCAACACAATTAGGTTGCGTTGTTTAACACAGAGTTCCTATAGCCACCTCTTGTATCCATGATCAGATCGGGTCGATTGTACCATACCAATATTGCATTGTCACAACAACGTATGGGAAGTTTCAGCTCAATAGAACGGAAGGATGAGTCTTATTTATTAGATGAATTATCTGTCTTTATAAAATGGGGTGTTTTAAATGTGATTTTTGTTTTGCGTTTACAGTCCTGACTTCCTTATATCGATGCGATGAATTACTTTTCACACAAGGATACCAACAACAACATAATTACATAATTATAATTATGTTATTATTCACCATCTCAGCCGAAAGATGTCACTTCTGGACAAAGGCCTCCCCCAAGGATCTCCACAACGAACGGTCATTCGATGCCCTCAACCAACGGTTTCCCGTGACTTTAACCAGATCGTCGGTCCATCTAGTCTGGGGCCTTCCCACGCTTGCTACTCCACTACACGCTTATTACTAATAATACTAAAAATATTATAAATAAATGAGTATGAGAACTAATCCTTATCTCGGTGAAGTAAGTTTTACGAATAGAATAATAGAAGTAACTATGTACCTATGTGTATGTAGTATGTACCTATATGTGTATGCCTTTCATGGGCGACACTAGGCACGTAGACGGTTAAACGAACTCTCATAGAATTTTATCGTCATAATTTTATGAATAGGAATTAGCTTCGTAGGTATATAGAAAATGTGGAATTCGAGGATGCGACAGGCCGTAACCTGAGGTTAACTTGAATGCCCGGCGGTAATAGATGATATGTAATCTAAGCATAAATTCGCCTTTATGCCTTCATCATATTTGCTTCCCCATTTTGATTGGAGCTTACCGTAAGTAAGCGGTATGTAAATACCACAAACACATAATTGCTTATTAGCAATCATATAATTATTAGTAATCTTATAATAATATATTGCTTTTAATATATTTAAACTAATGTATTTTTACTCGTAACTGTAGTGTGCTACTTTCCTTATATGTACTTAAAATAAAATAAAATAAAATAAAATAGCCTTTTATTTCGACCTTAAATTTTTAAATGGTACATTTTGTCATGTTATTGGATATTTGTCAAATTATTCATATTAGTCAAACATATTACACTATTATTATTATTGTTTGTATCTACATTTATTGTTACTAATTATTATAATTTTTAAATATTTAGAATAAGGTTGTTTGTCATTTTTGTTAGAGTTGACATCGGTCGACTTGCCTCCCGGCATAGGCCTCCCCTAAGACCTTCCATTCCTCTCTGTTCGTTGCTCTTCTTGTCCATGTCCATGTTGGTCCAGCGATAGCTCTAATGTCGTCTTCCCATCTGCGGTATGGTCTGCCTCTTTTCCTCTTCCCGTCTTTGGGGTACCAGGTTGTAACAATTTTTGACCATTTTTGTCCTGGCTCTCTGAGCATGTGTCCGGTCCATTTCCATTTTAGGCTATCTGTTACGTAGGATACATCCCTTAAATTTGTGTTTTTTCTTATGGTGCTTAGTCTTATTTTGTCTTTCTTTTTGATGTTGAGAATACTTCTCTCTATGTTGTGTTGACATACTTCTAGGGATTTCCTATTTTTTTGTGTTAAGGCCCACGTTTGGCAACCATATGTCATGCTAGGGAGGATGCAAGAGTTGAACAGTTTACTTTTGTGTTTTAGTGGGATTTCCGGGTTCTTCATAACCTCTTTCCATGACCAGTATTTTTTTCCATGCAATACACACTCTGTTTTCTGTTTCCTTGTCATTCTGGTGTTCTGGAGAAATTATTTGTCCTAAATATGTGTATTCATTTACGTATTCTATTATGTTGTTGTTTATTGACATTTCAATTTTTTGTCCATTTGTCATAAGTTTAGTTTTTTCGGTGTTGATTTCCAGTCCCACTTTCCTGCTTTCATAAGAAAGTTGGTGAAGCATTTCCTGCAAGTCATCTGTGTTTTCCGAGAGAAGTATGAGATCATCAGCAAATCGCAAGTGGCTCAGCAACCTTTCATCTATTTTTAAACCATATTCTTTCCAGTTGAGGTTTCTAAATACCTGTTCTAAAGTTGCTGAGAACAATTTAGGTGACAGTGGGTCTCCTTGTCTCACTCCTTTTTTCAGTTTGAATTCCTCGCCTACTGTTTCTAGTTTTATTTTTGCTGTTATGCATTTGTATATATTGCTGATTATTCTTATATATTTGTTCTGGACGTTTTGCATTTTCAGCGCTTCCCATATATAGCTGTGGAGTAGGGAGTCGAAGGCCTTGCTGTAATCTATAAAAGCTAGGTAGTATTTTTTACCATACTCATTGCTCTTTTCTATTATTTGTTTAATGGTATGAATATGGTCTATTGTTGCAAAGCCTTTCCTAAAACCCTAAAAATTTTTTTTATATGTACTTACTAAAATGTAATTAAATTAAATATTATGAGACAATCTTACACGAATCGACCTAAGTCCCACAGTGAGCTCAATAATGCTTGTGTTCTGGGTAAATGACGACATATATAATAATATAATAGATATCTACATATAGATTTTAGTACATAGAAAACATCCATAACTCAGGAACAAATATCTGTGAGAAACACACAAATAAATACCCTTACCAGGATTCGAACCCGGGACAACCTGCTTCGTAGAACCTGCTGCGTCGGATCACTACCGAACAGACTGCTAAAAACCGTTAAACTTAGTATAAAGTTAAAATAAATATTTTTCAAGAAATAGCAAGATAGATTTGTTTAGTACCTACAGCATTTCCAAAAATATGGGTCGGGACCCATTGGTGGGTCGCGAGCGAATATTGGATGGGCCCTGCCTGAAGCTACTAGGAAATCTGAGTGTTATCAATTATATTTTATGCCCTTTTTAAGACGGCCAAGAGGTTGTTCCCGAATTTGGCAGTTTTTGTTAGGTGGGTCGGAGCTCAATTAACTTTGGGAACCACTGGTTTAGTATGTTAAATACCATGATTTCCGATGTCTTAGAAAGCTAAAATTTAGTTTTAAGTATATAAGTTTCTCATATAAGTGAATTGTAAAAATTCTTCTGAGAAATAAAGATCTTTGAACCGAAAATTTGGCATAGAGCCTAGGAATTACATACAAAAGTTGTAACTTACTGTAAAAGTTTACAGTAAAAGCTAGTCACTCTTGCCCGCCAATTTTCATGAAATGTTTTTGGTGTGATAAATATTTTTTACTACTTACAATACTTACATACTCGTAATATAAAGAATTATTACCTACATAACATTACAGAACTGGAATAATAAATGTGTTAATTGTGTTATCACAGATTTCTTGGAAGCAAATTAGTTAGCAATCACGGCGCAATACGTGTACTTATCTCTGATAAGTGCATTAAACCGTACCTATAAGGCATTGTAACTTGTAACTTGAAGCGACATACGCGACAACCGGCCAGAGCAGAGTAGAGCATAAAAATACAGTTCTGACATTGATAGATCTAAGCAAAGACACCGTTATTTAGGATATAGGAGGGAAACGAGCAGACGAATCGCCTGATGGTAAGCAATTACTGTTGGCCATAGACACCTACACCAGAGAGGTTGCAAGTGGCTGCCGGCTTTTAAGATACCGGCTTTAAGGTAGTACGCTTTATTGAAGGTCCGGAAATACCGCGGCTGACTATTCATCCCACAGTTTAGCTGTGCGAGGCAGGACGTTTCTGGAAAAACGCATAGTAGGGGAGACCGAGGTGAGTTGTGACAGAGGAGAGTAGTGACATCGTCGATTTTTTGGAATCTATTAACTAAAAACTAGGTCGCAATAGCGCGCGTTTATTAGTTCAAGTTACGAACTAACAAACGCACACTGTTGCGAGCTCGCTAAAAGTTATTAGATTCCAAAAAATCGACGATGTCACAACTCTCCTCTGTCACAACTCACCTCGGTCTCCCTTAAAGGACTGCCAACCATCAAAGTGGTGAAGATTGAAATTTTGCCGCGTTAAATGATGATGGAAAGAAGCGGCAGGGGTTAGGTAATACGAACAATTCCTCGGAGCACTCCAGTTGTAGTAGTAAACTCTTTATTGTACAAAATTACATATTAAAAATAACATATAATTAGTAAGAAGTACAAAGGCGAACTTATCCCTTTGAGTAGATGAGAGGAGAGAGTGAAAAGAGGGTGACAAATGGTGAAAAACAGCAAAATGTACAACAAGGTACCAGAAAGATAAAGGATATAAATGCATACAAAATTTATAGGATAAACATACGTATATTAGGTACACAAAAAGGAGTGGGGAATAGTACATTTCGATGCTAGTGCGGAAGGTATGTCATTACTTCACGAGTACCGAGATATATGGCAAGACTCGGGACGAGTGAAGAATGACAGTTCCGCACGTGTATCGAACGACGTTTTTTAATACAGTTGCGAAAAAATAAGAAAAACATTGTTAATCGTACACTAAACAAAAGTGGTAACAGTGACAGCTCGGTTAGACGTCGTCTTTAAGTATATTATATCTATGGGCGTTTGGCAGCTATTCCGTTCCATTCAGTCAACTTATTAAGAACGGAATTTTCAATATTGAATATTAAAAAATAAACGTGTTATAATGATGAAGAGGTAAGTAATTAAATATGAAATATGTAATATTTTTCGTATTCTTACATTAACGGTAGGTTTTTATGCTGATTACGACGTTTAAAGGAAACTAATATTAACACTCATCAATAAGTAGTCGTGAATTGGAACAAGTATAAATTTAAAAAAATTGGAAAAGTAAAAAGCACTAGTTCGAGATAACCAACTTTCCGCACGCTAAACAGCTACGTAAAGTAGCACTTTTTGAGCAACTGTATTAAAAAATATAATACAATAGAAATATAGACAAATTAATCAGTCAGATCAGATAGGTAAGCGTGTAGTTTTACGTTAATTTGTTTATCAAACTATCATGGATAGCCGTCGCCCGGCCCGACTGCGTTGTCGTCTGGTCAGTCTGGTCACTTCAACTGCGACAATCTCGACAGACCAGACAAGTTCACTAAACTTGTCCTAACTGTAGCTTAGATTTGAATATTAAGTAAAAATTACCGTAAAAATGCTTTTAGCCCTATAATTAATTATTTTACGGGTTTGGGATTAGATAGGTTAATGGATTATTATTATTAAATTATTAAATTAAATAAATATTATTAAATAAATATTATTGGACATCTTACACAGATCAACCTAGCCCCAAACTAAGCAAAGCTTGTACTATGGGTGCTAGGCGACGATATATATACTTATATAGATAAATACATACTTATATACATAGAAAACACCCATGACTCAGGAGAGAATTAGGACAGTACACTTGAAAAAAAAAAGGATCATTTTTCGAGGTATCTTTATGAAAGCTATGTGAAAAGTGGAAATTCATATGTGACTTATGAGTTTATGAGATATATTCCTATGGAAAGATCTCATTAAGTTGAATTAGAAATAGTCAATGTACAATATTTGCAATGTAACCTATGAAAATGAACAGTCGAATGTAATTGCCATATGAAAAATTGAATATCCTGACAAAAATCCGGACATGCACCAAAAACCTGACATTTCCAGGAGGGCCGTTCTTCCGATAAGCCAGTAGTTCGAAAAGTATAAAAGAAGCAGACGGTCTTATACCATTATCCGCAATTTACCGTTAGGTACATAATACAATTTAACCATTATTGGTCCATATTAAACCTTTCGTTACCAATTACCCGTTAATTGGACACCATATGCTGTGCACTACAGCATAACCTTCCCTTTCATCTGCCAACTGCTAGTTATAGCTACCTTTTAGAGGTTAGTTTAAGTTTCAAAAAACCCCTGACACTCGCCTAGTCCCAATCTTGACAAAGAACCAAAAATCCTGACATGTCATGGGAAATCCTGATATATGGCAACCCTAGTCTGATAAGAATTACAATCCGATAGTCAATCGGTCAACCTCAATGTCTTCCTCAACGGTGAATGCTGATCGTAGAAGAGTAGATACTGGAGCATGGGCAAGCTCAATTGTACTGACAACGATCTAGATCAGAGGTTCCCAACCGTTGGTCCGTGAGAGTCTCGGCATCAGGCAGGGAATAAAACAACTAAGGTAAGTGTGGCTGCGTGATAAGTGTGGCCGGTGTTCGCGTTTTTTTTTGCACATTGATTAGGTAGTGTTTGTTTAGAGTTCATACGTTTGCTACTTGAGTTTAATGAAAAACCTATGAATTAGCACTAAATAGTAATCAATGTGTAAACAGACCCGGTATGAAAGCCAGTTACACTTACCCGTATTGACCTTACTCATTTTTTCTCCTTATTCCAATGTCTTGAGCTCATCCTACTTCTGTAGTTTCAAATACCTACACACTACTATGAGGATTATTTTTGTTTTTGGACTGAAATCCATATTTATATAACTAATTAGGTATAACTCCTGTTTTTAATGGAATCAAACAATGAGTATACATTGATGATACTACCAATACGTCTTACAGAAATAAAAGCACTTTATCAATTATTATTTTTTAATATCTAATTAATGATTGTGCAAATAATTCCATTGGTAATAAAAAAAAAAGATCGAGGTTGTCGAGTCGAGAGTAACATTTTTATAAATGGTTCTGCAAATTATTCCATTGCAAATAAAAAAACTTCTATCGAGATTGTCGAGTCGAGAATAACATTTTTGCAGAAAATGATGCGTAAAACAAAATGTTGCGAACCGCTTTTCCAGATTTACTTTATCTATTACTAAAGATATTGTTGTGGCCATTCAATGGGGCGACATTTGCAATTTATTTCCCATTCGTCGCGTTCAATTGGAGACGGATCTGACTGATTTACTTACATCAAAGTTCTGCCGCAAATGTTCCGTCATAGATTACTTAGATGATGAAATTAAAAAAACTGGACAAGTACGAGTCGGACTCGCCCACCGAGGGTTCCGTTCTTTTTAGTATCTTACACCTTTAAACGAGCAATTCTTGTTTATTTATATATTTCGGGGATCTCGGAAACGGCTCTAACGATTTCGATGAAAATTGTTATTTGGGGGTTTTCGGGGGCGATAAATCGATCTAGCTAGGTCTTATCTCTGGAAAACGCACATTTTTGAGGTTTTATGTGTTTTCCGAGCAAAGCTCGGTCTCCCAAACGATTTGTTGTTATAGCGGCAATAGAAATACATGTCGTAATCTGTGAGAATTTCAACTGTCTAGCTATCAGGGTTCATGAGATGGATGAGATACAGCCTGGTGAGACAGACGGACCCTTTGGGTACGGAACCCTAAAAAAAATATCATCACTTATTAATAATAATATCAGACAACTTAATGTCTACAGAGTTAGCATGTTACGTCAAGTATGAAGCTGATAGGGGTATGGATGTATTTTTACTGCCAAGTTTATGCTAAATTTGCGTGATCAGAGTATTCAGAGTTTGGATAAACCTTAAAACTGCATCATGGTATTAACATACCTAGAACTCCACTCAACCAACGATGCATCTGGAAGCCCAAATACAAATAACTTTATTTTGCATGAAATATGGTACAAAAGATGGTCAGACAATATTAGGTAATACATATTTCACCAGCATCTGGCATGCAAAAACTAAAACTACAAAGAAACATGCTCTACTTATTATTTTAACTATTTCACGAATGTGACGGGAGTGGCATATCTACTACATTATTATGTACTTAATCGATGTCTATTCAGTCCCTTCGATTGGAAAGATAGTCGCACGGGCGTTCGTGATTCGGTACTTAGTGCATATAGTAATATATGCATATGCTGTTATCTCTACCATATAATGCATGGAAACTGGGAGCTTCCTGTAGTGACTTGTACTTTTCAACATATGCACAACCAAAGTATCTTGGTCTCTTACAGTTTCGCAGGTGTATGTGATTATAGGCTTGTTAGGCTGGCCGGCCAGTAAGTCCGTTCTCGTAATAATCAATATGATCGCGGTGAATAACTGAACATAATGACCTGACGCTTGGCACCTATAGCATAATGGTGCGAACACACTGAACAAGTGAACACTCTTACTGGGGGCGGATTCGACTTGCTTTTAGGAAAACTCGTAATATGGCTATATTTTTACTAAATTTTTCCAAGGATTGAATCTTTCAAAATTCAACGAATCAAAAACCTTCTGAACTTGTTATACTGAAACTCTTCATCTGGTAATATGGAAGGGTGTATTAGGATTGCGAGTAAAGTCGCGGGCAATAGCTGGTATTTTAGTATTTTTATGGCAATGTTTATGGAAAGTGATGATAGACATCACTGTGACCTGTTAAACTTTGTATTCAATACTAGCGACCCGCCCCGGCTTCGCACGGGTTAGCAAATTATACACCTAAACCTTACTCAAGAATTACTCTATTGATAGGTGAAAACCGCATGAAAATCCGTTCAGTAGTTTTTGAGTTTATCGCGAACATATTAACTCACAAACAGACAGACGCGGCGGGGGACTTTGTTTTATATGGTGTTCAATATATACCAGTAATTAACCATTTTACAAATGGCGATTTTAATTTAAAGTAATTTTCGTATCAATGACGACTGTATTAGGGAAATTGTGAAGTCGAATAGCGTCTCTAGAGTGATGTCATTATAAGCAAGTTGATTGCAGCTTTATATCTGCGACACACAATGACAGCTTGATCGAAGAAAGATTGCGTTCTGCAAAATACCATGTTTCACTAGGTCCTCATCAGATAACTGTCATGTGAAAGTTTACAAAAATTGCTTGTTATCGTACAAAGTACCACTTACCTACTTATCCACTATAACAGTCATTTATTTACGTACAAGATACATACAGTGGCACTACTGGACGAAATTAATAGTTATTAATTTAGCTTAAATCTAAAATAGGCCTTTGAGGCCTATTTTAGATTTCTCGCGACTCTGCGAACAACTTGTGCGTCTGGGATCCCTTGGACCTAGAGTTTAGAGTTTTTTATCTACTTTAACGTATATAAATACCTACTTGTCTTTTACCATACCAGCTTGTAAAGATTCTCTTTATTCTTCAAAAACAAAATAATTTATTTGGTGCAAATGCAAAGAAACAAGTGGGTTAAATACATAATAAAAACTTATAAATAAAAAAAGCTTGGCTTAGGTACTCGCTTACTCGTTTCGTTTTCAATCTGTAGTAAACAACCTTCAAAAGGTCTAGCTTAGCTTAGTCAACAGCATAATTCAATTCACCGAATCACTGTGCTTTGCCTAAGTAACATAGGCATTAGGCGCATAAAACAAGTTTATAAATTACTAGCTTACAAAGACTTTCTTTTTTTTGTCATCTCGAGAAAGGATTCCAGTTACATAAGGCTAAAGTCTGTAAAAAGTTAAAAAGAGCTCTCATAATGTCTGAAAAACTGATTCGAGTTCTGAAGATAAGTCCAAAGAATCTTAAATTACTAAACCAACACTAAATGTAGGGTCACTAATAACACTCGAACCACCATCGTGGGTTGTGGTGTCAAGTAATCATATTTCTGACATCTCCATTCAGCGGTATATACCTATTATAATAGTTTGAGCCACGTAACGAAGACCGCTTTTGTACTTAAATGGCAAGAGGGCAGTTCGCTTCGCTATAATGTTGAGCACAGTCTGTTTAAAACAGATGATGCATCTCAAGCATCTAGTGTAGCCGCGCGAGATTTTTAAATGCTGCGTTTTAATTTATCGTTCTAATTTTATTGAAAGGTAACAAGGTAATAGCAACATTTTCATCTTCATCATTTAGATAATAGAAGTCCTCAACTGTGCGATTCTCCAGAAACTTCCTGCTTGCCTAGCTAAACTGTGGAATGAACTGTCGCTGTATATATAGCTTAGTAGGAAAATGGTAGTTAAGTTTAATGTTTATATTTTATACACATATATACCTACGACCAACATCTGCATTGCACGGAATAAACTTGAAGTTAAACTTTAAAGCAGCCATATATTAGCCAACCATTCAAACGATGTACATAGGTATACGATGCTGCCTTGCATTTCTCCCATACACCGTATATTTAGCTATAAACACGTAACAAGGAAAGCGCAGGCTTCCGCGTTCATTCTACAATTCCAACATACTCAGAGGATTTCGTTAGCGTCCATGTTTCGATGCCGCGGGTAGATAGGACGCTTAAAATGTGCATTTGCCGACCTCAGATCTGATTTATAATATAATGTAACTAGCGAATATGTTACAGAATATACAAAGTTTTAGTATTCTACCAGATAGTCGTGAACTTATGTTTTAGACCGCTGACATTGGCTATACATAAATTATATTGTCTACCCAAAACTCGGACTTCCAAATATTCAAGAAAAATTAAAAGAATGGCGTTCGTGAGCGTGAGCGACACTGAACTTAGAAATTTTCATCGTGACGTCTAGAGTTAGCAGTTTAGAGATACTTGTTGGTTGTGGCTTGATAGAACCAAAATAAAATCAAGCAATAGCGCAACATAAGAGCCTTATACCGGATGTGGCCTGTAATATGAGCAAAAAATTAAACTGTAGGCTGCACTCCTCATACTGAGCAACATTTGTTCAGCGACTTTGAAAAATAACTTATGGTTTGATTTTTAATACACTGTAAAGTTTATTCTAAGACAATACATTGCATTGCGAACTTTGTTATGTTAAAGGCGTGACAAGCAACGTCAATCACAATGATATGGCGTGGCGATGGCGTCCATTGAAGATAATATTTATTTTGTATGAAAAATAGGGAATCTAAATACTTCATAATTTTTAAAAGTTGTTGAACAAAAGTGTCACCGTTTGAGGAGTACAATCTATGTTTTAATTATTTGCTCTTGTTACAGGCCACACCCGGTATGACTAGTATCGCTATACAGTGAGGAAATACGGCCGCCAGCCTTCTGGGCACCTTGCCCGTTGACGGCGATTAAGGCCAATTTTTTTACTTAAGCAAGTTTTGTTATGTTTGTTTTTGTTTATTTCTTATAGTTTTATATGACTTACATATATCGATCAGCTCCTCAATTAGTATAATGCACATAGATGAGAATAAATGGAGAGAAATAAATACCCGGTCAATATTGCATCTGAAAGCCTTGTTGCCAAATTATTATTTTTTTATTTTTCTTTCTAGGCAATGTCAAAAAATAGGGACAATATATTTTCAGGTGCTAAAATGTGGAGCTAAAGAATCACAATTACTTACTTGGTAACAACTTATGTAATTTCATCAGACTGGGTTGTACGGTCGATTATTAGCTGCCCCAGCCTCGGCCAAATAGATTCCCGGGTGGTCGCCCCCGAGATGGGAAGACGCGGTATCCTGTGTTCACAAACACAATTACTTGTTTTGTTTCGCCTTGGCTTTCGTTGTCGAAGTAAGCGGTTTGGTTTAATCAGAAGTAGGACAGTTCAGATGTTTAAAAAAAGGATTCACCTCTTGTCTGTGTACTTACATACATACAATATAATCCTGACCGATTTTTTAGTCAACTTTTAGCATTTTTTTGAGGTTGTTAGTTTCGAGAATTTTTCTCATCACAGCACAACCGAGATTTGAACCCACGATTTTGACCACCACAGATCAGACCATAACACTGTGCTAAAATATCATTTTAGAAATTTAGACGGTTCATTAGATAATAATACAAAATAATTACTGAAAATGCCTTAGAATATTCCGTATTATTAATGAATTATTATTGCTTGCAACTTTTTGCCATATCTTTAAGCTTTTAATGATGATTTAGGTCTACTTTTCTTTTTGGCTTTATAGCACGATCATAAGATCATAACACATAACACGGTCCACTGGATGCCTTTGAGATACTTAGACCTAAACGCTGACTAAGACAAAGTTCTAAAGATACCAGACGAAATTAAACTTTATGTCAAACATATAAAGATAACTTTACTCTGTTCGGTGTAAACGCAACTAAGTCACAATCGTTGTCGAATCACGAATTATTGAAATGATGTTAGTAGTAGAGACAGATATACATTAAAAACTGTCAATATACAGTACACTAAGTCGCGCACTTCATTAAGGGCGATATTGTTGTTTACCTTTAAATTTTATGTAGGATCGTATCCGATCATTTCAACTCTAAAAACTTCTTATGTTATAGGGGGAGTTAAGAGAAAAGAATAAGCGCAGAAAGAAACAATTCAATGTACGATAAGTTTTCTTTTGTGCAATAGAGTTTAAATAAATAAATGAAGGCCCAGGCCATAGCGAGGATTCCCTCGTTATGTAACGACATCTAAAATAGTTATAAAGAAAGAGATTTAGGGAGTCAGCACATTTTTCTGTACTAAAACAGCTTAAGCCAGTCAAGAGATGCTCTACGTCCATGTCATAATTTGAAATATGAAACGTGCTCATAACGACTCGGCATAAATGGGTCATTTTATATAAAGTTGTACACTTAATTTTTTTCTTTATGTTGGGAATATTTGTGATATTTGCTTAGAATCACCACCTCCTTCGTTTTTAATTCAGATTCAGATTTTTATTGGTAAAAAGATATACAGATTTTTACACGTCATAATATAATATAATAGGAAAAATATTTAAATAGGAAAAAAGTGTCCCAAAATGTTAATACATTTTACGTTCCTTCCATTCCGTTACTGTCATACAAGTTCTATGAAAAATTGTAACGAACAATAACGAAATATAAAAATCTTGGGACTCTTTTTTTTCTACTATTAGGAGTATTAAAAAGAGTGATTTGAGTAGAAACAACATAAAAAATTCCATTTTATTTTTAATAAGAGTATAAAATAAAATGGTCCAGATATGAAATCCAGTGACAACCCGAGGTTTGCTAGAGAGATTGTACGTTTGGTTTTTACATATCTCTGAGTAGCATTACAGTTTAATTCAGTAAGTCGTGTTGCCCTAACTGTACCGATTGTTATGGACTATTGGGACCCTAGATATCTAGTATTCTGTGCACTTAGTGAGCAGTTACAGTTTGACCGTTTGAGACCTAAAAATAAAGGTTTTTGTTTTCAGTATTTTTCAGCACGACCGTAACGTTGTATTCAATTTTTGTATATAATTACGAGATTTAAAATAACAACATTTTCTACCAACCTATGTATATTCTACGTGGTTTTTAATCAACATAGCTTCTTATCTTCTTATTTGGGTATGTAATGAATATTTAAAGTGCTGCCGATTTTCCGAATAAACGTACCTACGTTTCACTTCCAAAAAAATGAGTTTGCTCTGCCCAAGTATTTAATGCACTCAAAGGAAACGCCTGTGGTTTTGCTATTAGCAATTTTGATGAAACTGGTATTTACTTGTAGTTTACCTCGGTATTTTCAGCATCACAGATCCGGGAAAACAAAATCATAAGCAATTTTGCTGTAAGATTTTGCTTAGAACTGCGTCTGTTAATAATTTGTACAGTTCATTGATTATGCGTATTCAAATCCTCACTCAGTGAACTAACTCAAAAACCGGGCAAGTGCGAGGCAGACTCGCGCACGAAGGGTTCCGTACCATAAAGCAAAAAAAAACGGAAAAAAATGCAAAAAGAAAACGGTCACCCATCCAAGTACTGACCACGCCCGACGTTGCTTAACTTTGAATCACGTTTGCTGTATGGGAGCCTCACTTAAATCTTTATTTTATTCTGTTTTTAGTATTTGTTGTTATAGCGGCAACAGAAATACATCATCTGTGAAAATTTCAACTGTCTAGCTATCACGGTTCGTGAGATAAAGCCTGGTGACAGACATACGGACGGACGGACGGACGGACGGACGGACGGACAGCGAAGTCTTAGTAATAGGGTCCCGTTTTACCCTTTGGGTACGGAACCCTAAAAACGAGCAACACTTTACGAACGGGAAAAAAAAACGGTCACCCATCCAAGTACTGACCCCGCCCGACGTTGCTTAACTTCGATCAAAAATCACGTTTGTTGTATGGGAGCCCCACTTAAATCTTTATTTTATTCTGTTTTTAGTATTTGTTGTTATAGCGGCAACAGAATACATCATCTGTGAAAATTTCAACTGTCTATCTATCACGGTTCGTGAGATACAGCCTGGTGACAGACGGACGGACGGACGGACAGCAGAGTCTTAGTAATAAGGGTCCCGTTTTACCCTTTGGGTACGGAACCCTAAAAACTATCCGTTTAAAGTCAGATCGAGATAAGTATGCAACGATTTTAATAGCACACGCAGTGCAAGTGGTATTTTAAACATCAAGCTTCTATGAAATAATGAGCTCTGGTGGCCTAGCGGCAAGAGCATTCGACTTTCAATCAGGAGGTCGCGGGTTCAAACCCCGGCTCGTACCAATGAGTATTTCGAAACTTATGCACGAAATATCATTTAATATTTACCAGTCGCTTTTTGGTTAAGGAAAACATCATGAGGAAACCGGACTAATCCCAATAGGGCCTAGTTTACCCTCTGGGTTGGAAGGTCAGATGGCAGTCGCTTTTGCAGAAACTAGTGGCTACGCCAATTCTCGGGATTAGTTGCCAAGCGGAGGCTCCCATGAGCCGTGGCAAAAATGCCGGGATAACGCAAGGAAGACGATGATGACTGCGTGTACCTACTATTAAAACCGCTGCAGACTTACCTCGGTCTAAATCTACTCCATTTCATAATAAACTGTAATAAATACAATAAGAATTTATACAATCTGATTTCCGCTAGCACAATAATCTCCATGATAAAAAGTAACCGTTACATCTTTTTGATGTTTGCGCAATGTTTGGGCACGACAATATTACGAGCGACTATGACAAATAAGTCTTTCTTAGCTCTTCCCAGCAGGAGACACTGTCAAAACTGTCAAAGCAAATATAGCGTTTTTCTTGAGCAAGTTACTATAAAAAAGTAAATCACTATAAGCAACATTGAAGAGATCCCTGGATTACTCAGGGAAAGATTCAGAGTAGGATTATGCTCAAATGCTTACCTTTATCCAATGATTTAAAAAAAACGCGATGACTATGGAACCAAATGGGAATCGGACCAGCAACCTTCGAGAAATCGCGAAACAAACATACATTAGCGATATCGATACTTTAGTTTGACATGAACTTAAAAATAGAGGCTATCACCTACATTTATTTTATCAGCATTAATTAGCTTAACCACTTTGGTGAGTTTTTAAAGATGCTTATGGTTTTATGATGAATAAAAGTGTACTAAGTAAAAAGCCTTAACTATTTACTGGAAATTGACACAATTTATAAAGATAGTAGGTAAGTCATGTCGCTATTAGACGATTTCAAATTAAAAGTAAAGGATATTAATGATATTATCATCCTAACCAATAGACATTGCTGGTAGAAAACAATAGTCTGGCCAACCTAACCATCATCACAAAAAACTAAGAAAATGTATAACAGCAGGTTAATCTTTCGTGCCTACTTTTATTAGTGGCGGAAATGGTTAACCAGACTATACTTACAGTCGAATCGAGAACTTCTTCCTTTTTTGTACATCGTTAAAAAACTCCATACATCATGAAATAATGACATAGCAGCTTTCCATCGCATCCGTGATACAGTTTGAAACCGCAAATCCGAGTAAAATCTAATGCTCACTTTTACTTACACTAATCTAAATCGTGTCTTACCAACATCGTTTGACAGTTTTATTAAGCTCGTATCGAAGATTTTGTACCTATCTACACAATCCACTCTACTCCGTTTTAATAAAGTATATTTTTGAATACAGTTTCGGTGAGATTTGAGGTTGCTACAATTATTTGTACATATCAACGTACGTCGCGTCAGTCTAGCTAAACTTAACCGTTTTAAGCTGAAATGTGTTTAAGTCATACATGCGACATACGGACTTCATACCTTTTCGTCTTAAAACCTCAGTAATCTTATCGTTTATACCCATTGCTACAATTTAAGAGAATTAACCGTTCTTAAAAGGCTAATGGCGGGTGACTTACATACTTACGAGCACAGTTTTAACGGTTGCCTGTATCGATTTGGCCAACTTCCACGCTATTTATAACTTTAAGATTATTTAATACGTTACTTTCTTTGTGTTATTACAGTGTGACCAAAAATATGATCTCTTTTTATCAAAATATGGAGATGTATGGGTGCTGGTGCGCGGAGACGAAACTGTTCTTCAGAGGGCCTACCGCGAACTACGTTCCACGTGTTGCCTCCCTGTCATACCTACGTACGAATTTACAAGTGCAACGGAGAGGCAACAGGTCGTACGTGATCAGAACTCAGGTTCTGGGGCGTTGCCTGCACGAGAGGTCCCTACCGGGCTCCGGGACGTTCCTGGCTCAACGTTGTTAAATTTTATAAGCCACTGCGTAAATTGTAAATTAATATTTAGCGCAAACTTAACCTGTTAACCCAAAATAACACCCATTTAAATTTTAATCGCAAATATGTACCCTTATACTGACCATAGTACGTTATTTGACCGGAATCCGATCGACAAAGCTTTACCATTTGTAGTGTACCGTTGGTAACGGATTAAAGCAAATAAATGGTCTTTCTGTATTGACCTGAGTAGGCAAGGAATTCACTTAATGCAATCGGACGATATTGAAAATTGCACTAGTCGTTAAACGACTTTATACATTATATTTTAAATCAGTATCAAGAGGTTATAGTCTGTATCTTTAGGTATTAAAAAAAAGGAAAAAACAATTTGTACGTTTTTGGGTAGTCATAACATTTATTAGTTAACCAACCAAATACAAAACCGCCTAGATCAGTCACTGAATGACCTGAGTTTAACCTACATTATTGTGATCATGTACCTAATGTTTTCATCTACCCTCAACTGACTTAAGGAGCCATTTGAGGGTAGGTCTTGTTTACTTTTATTTAAATACCTAAAGATACACAGTATAGAAGGAAATATTATAAATGTTTTAAAAATAACGTAAACTAAGTACATTAATAGATTTTAAGAAAACGAAGATTTATTGGTATGAAAATGTACCCCAACTGTCGATTTGGTGAATGGATTTTTTTTAAATTTGTTCCCGCTTATTTAGGGAGTTAAATCAAAATGGGTAGGCCATTTTGATTTAACTCCCTAAATACGAGTATGTTAAGCACACGTGACCGATATCAGAATTTTAAAGAGAATATATCGATTTAATTGCCATTCAGCATGAAATTTTAAGTTTGCGCTCAATATAGATCCACTTTACATTTATGTTTAATTTAATTAAACAAGCTTTTTGAAAATATTTAGCGACTACGTTAATAAAAGCATGCATGCAGCCGACCACACGTTTCAAAACCGCTACAAACACAAAATGTCAGAGATATTACGGACAGGTAAAATACGTAGAGAACCACGGGCTCATGTGGCGGCTATGTATGAGAAGAACCCTAAGCAGGCGTGTCTCACTCCGCGATTTCGTCGCTTTACTACAGGTAGCTAAAAGTACATCCGTTCAGCCTCAATTTTGGGGTTTGCCATAAGCCGCGCGTGGCGCTGTCACCACCTAGCGGCCATATCTGTGCTGATCGTAACAGACGCGTTTTGTTAGAGAGTGAGTCTTCTGTAGACATAGACATAGACATAGACATCCTTTATTGGTAATGATAAATTACAGGTCACAATTTACATATTATTCAATTATTATAACTAAGACATTATTTACATATAACTTATTTGTTAATTACAGTCACAACTTATAAAGATAATAGATTGCAATTATTTATATATCATTTAATTGTTATAATTTAATATTCATACACATTATTGCATGTTATTTCTTTATGTTCAATAAATTCTTTATAACTGTAGAAACATTTTTCAATAAGCCATATTTTTAATTTATATTTAAAACTTGGATCGCTTACAGCCTCTGTTATAAGTTTTGGCAACTTATTATAGACTACAGGTGCTGTAATATGGATAGTCTTTGCCGTCTTTTTGAGTGTGTGAGGGATGGTCTTTATTTTGTGCGCGTTTCGAGTGACCCGGGCATTTCCGTCACCTCGTCTCCCATACAGTTCTAAGTTCTCTCTCGCATAGACCGCTGCCTGAAATATTAGAAGTGAAGGTAATGTAAGTATGCCTAGTTCTATAAAATAGGGCTTGGCGCTGTCGTCGTGCTTAGCGCGTGCCAGGGTTCGCACAGCGCGCTTCTGCAAGCGGAACACGCGTTCCCATTCAGCAGCTCGGCCCCAGAACTCCAGGCCGTATTGCATTAGGGCTTGTATACTCGCGAAGTAACACGACCGCACTGCTTGACATTGTAATGTTTGGCTTAGCCTCGCCAGCGCAAAGCAAGCCTTGCTCAGCTTGCCACATACCGCACTGATATGAGGTTCCCACGTAAGGCCTTGGTCGAGCTGGAACCCCAGGAATGTGGTAGTTGAAACTTGTTGGATGCTAGTGCCTTGCTGATTTATATTAAGTGTACGGCGTTGTCTGCCCGATAAGTCAAATTGCATGAACTGCGTTTTAGTCAAGTTCAATAGCAGTCCGTTCAAACGGCACCAGTCTAAAATATGTTGTGCGGTTGTATTCAATTTAGATTCCAGCTCGTCCAGGCTCTCGGCTGTGACAACGGCCGCCACGTCGTCCGCGTACATAAAGACTTCGCCAACCTTTACGGTGTTTGGGAGGTCGTTCAGCATGAGTGAAAACGCCAGGTTAGATAAAGACGAGCCTTGGGGAACACCTATTTCCGTCGACAATCCATCCGATTTTAGGTTACCTCCTTGACCCGTAACGTATTGTCGTCTCTCATGCAGGAATTCCACCATGAAATGTAAAGCCTGTCCTCGTATGCCATAGTGATGTAGCTTTTCTGATAAGGCTCCGTGGTCCACCACATCGAAAGCTTTTGAGAGGTCGCAGAAGAGTACCGCAACCTCCCTTTTTTCCTCTCGTGCGGTAAGGATCTGACTTATCACTTCACGGGCCATCATCGAGGTAGATCTCCCTGCACGGTAAGCGTATTGCCTTTCGGATAATTGCCCTGTTTTGTTCAGAAAGGCTGTCATGCGAGATGTTATCCCGTTTTCCAGAATTTTAGCAACCGCTGGTATAATGCAAATTGGTCTGTAACAATTAGAATCACTCGTTTTTCCTTTTCCTTTGTAAATCGGACAGACTCTAATTTGTTTGAGTATTTGCGGATACTTTCCATCGCGTAGCAACTCATTAAAGACTGTCGTTAACGGGGTTGCTAGGTTTGTTGCAACAAGGTTCAGCAGTTCTGTCGAGATACCATATATGTCTTTGGTGTTTTTAATTGCAACTTTGCCAGCTATGATTTTATTTATTTCTATCGGCGAGAATCTAGTCAATAGGAGCGAGTTATCATTAGGCGGTCGTGTACAAGACAGCGCGGCGAGAGCGCGCAAAGGGTCGGCGCGCGGGGCTCCGCATTGCTCCGCTGCCGACACGAACTGTCTATTTAAAGTGTTTACTAGTTGTTTTTTTGAGGTAAAACTGGTCCCGTCTGTTTTTTTGATTATGTCAGTAAAATCAGTATATACTTTGCACCGTTTACCGGATTCCGTATTTACAATTTTCCACATAGTTTTACTCATATTGGAACTATCTTTTATTAGGTTTGTATAGTGCATGGTTCTTGCGCTACGAGTTAATTCGCTGTATTTGACCTTTGCCTCGTTCACGCGACTGTCGATTTCAGGGTACGAGGGAAATTTATTTCTAAGATCTGAGAGATCGAAGATGAGTAATTTTAAGGTGGATGTCTAGGGATGGGATGCCGATTATCAGCCAAAAGATGGCGTCACTGTGCACGAATTGTGGATTTTCACTATTTCTCCCAAAATACAAAGTTTCATAAGATGTGTTGATATGTGCGAAAACTATAAAAAATACTACATCCAAATCGAGACATGTTCAACTCAACATTGTCTCATTTCGTTATTACCGGAATCCAACTGCAAAATATTGCAATTTCTTGCATTCACGCACACTTACGTACTTAAAGTCACCTTAAAGTCAGTGTCAAATGTCAGCAGATTCGTAATGTTACAGTAAAGTAACCTAGAGGGCGGAGCGGATGAAATGTTTATTGTTGAAAAAAGATTGGAAATTAAATAATAAATTCTTGTTTGAGCAACGATTAAGAATTACAAGGCATTAGAAGCAACTAATGTTTTCGACCATCAACTGTCATGTGCTCGTGGCACCCGTAACCTCTATTTTGAAAAATATCAGATTGTAGCTAAGATACATGGTTCAAACCCCGACAATGCCAGTTCTTTTTTATTTTATAATTTTAGCATTCTCTTTTGAATTATTTTAAGCGTATGTTATTCTTCGAAACTAAACTTACGTGAGTAAAATATTTTCAGTATTTTAATTATTTTTTAATAATATTATGGGAAGATTTATAAAAGTATTTTTATTTTCCGGTTTTCAAAGGATATAAATAATGATTAAAATAATTAAAAAAAAGTCATGCATGAGGCTAATTAGGATCGCAGAACCAGCTATACTTCGTCGATAGTTGACTTCTTATGTACCTAAGAAGTCAACTATCGACGAAGTATAGCTGGTCAAGCAGATCTTGTCAGTAGAAAAAGGCGGCAAATTTGAAAAATGTAGGCGCGAAGGGATATCGTTCATAGAACATTTGGATTTCGCGCCTTTTTAGGGTTCCGTACCCAAAGGGTAAAACGGGACCCTATTACTAAGACTTCGCTGTCCGTCTGTCACCAGGCTGTATCTCACGAACCGTGATAGCTAGACAGTTGAAATTTTCACAGATGATGTATTTCTGTTGCCGCTATAACAACAAATACTAAAAACAGAATAAAATAAAGATTTAAATGGGGCTCCCATACAACAAACGTGATTTTTGACCAAAGTTAAGCAACGTCGGGAGTGGTCAGTACTTGGATGGGTGACCGTTTTTTTTTGCATTATGGTACGGAACCCTTCGTGCGCGAGTCCGACTCGCACTTGCCCGGTTTTTTACTGACAAGATTTGCTTGACCAGGTATAAAATAAAAGTTTCCAAAATTTTATTTAAATGATATACCTACATGAAATAATCAAATACAACACATTTACTTAAAATAACTTTTAAAATAAGGCATATAAAATTACCAAAAAGATGAAACAAAATAAATAAATAAATACAAAAAGAAATGAGTCTTTGTTCGTGGTTTGAACCCTGTCATGCTGTTCAACTTGTTAGACTTATACTCAGTAGCTAAAAGCCACTAGACCATTTGACCATAGTAGACCCGGGCGAAAAATGCCTTCTTATTTAAGTAACCCATTACTGTCAAAAATATCAAGTTTGAATTGATTTGAAATATAATTTTTTGACATCCAAACGTTGCGAGCATGTTGTACTTTAAACCATATGGCAACGTCGCACGGGGAATTCTTCTGAAAATGTATGTCCTTTTATATTTTGATATTTATGGATATATGAGGATTCTTCTACTTATGTTGCAAATTGATTAAATTATCGAGAGAAAAATGCTAATGCAAAGAAAACAAGAAATATCCGTTTCATTTCTCATGCTATTGATTCGGTTAAATTGTGTTCTAATGTGTGGGGAAGACAAACTAATTATAGTCAGCCTTTTATGAATGTAGTATGATACCATAGGGTATGGTGCTTTACGCACACTAGCGTCCCTTCCCCTCCCCCTGACGCAACCCCCCCTTTTTGCATGAAATATGTCCCGGTTCACAGTTTTTTACATTTTTTGAGGAAATAATATATTTTAGGAAAAAAGTGTCAATGAAAGAAATAATCCTTAATAAATTCTTAATAAAAAAGGTCATATTGATTTTTTTACATGATGCACATTCATGTATTAGCTCGTCAAAATTCAAAATAACATAGTTTTTACTTAGGATTCGAAACTCATTTATTATACACGGTGTAACACGAGGAAACCGAATAATTTTGACAGCGTATTCCTGATCATATTTAGAGACAAAAATGTCCTATAAACTTTTTTGAAATGCGGCTAGTTTCAGAATTAATACCAATTTAAAAAAATAAAACAAGTTTTTATTGTTACATAGTTCAAAACGCCTTTTTGATGGCGATGTTGTTACTATGGGATTTAGTCTAAATATCCTTATTGATATGTCAAAAAGTGACAATTAAGTAACACGTTGCAAAAACTATGTTTTACGAAAAAAAAGTAAAAATCCATGTTAACTGACAAGTTTACCAATAACATTTAATTTTTATGTACATACATATATATTCAAAAAATTAAAAAATGGCGGCCAAGTGCGAGTCGGACTCGCGTTCCAAGGATTCCGCATATTACACAATTTTTAACAATGTATTTTTTATTTTATTTATTTATTTATTTAGATATTTAATTCAGGGAACAAGGCCCATATTACAAATACCTTACAGACTAACATACATATGTATTTTATAAACTTAAAACTAAACATTATTTATGCGAAACGTGAGTGAAATCTTTAAAAAATCCGTAGGAGTTGGATCAAAAACTGTAATTAAGTCCGACTCACGCTTGACTGTACATTTCTAATAGGTTTTCCTGTCATCTATAGGTATAGACCTATTTTATGTATTTTTTCAAAATTTTAAACCTAGTAGTTTCGGAGATAAAGGGGGAGGGGGGAATAGTCATTTTTTGCCTATTTTCTTGAATAACTTCTAAACTGTTTATTCGACAATTATAAAAAATATATATTTGAGATCCTTACAATAAGCTCTTTGATATGTAACATGATGTAGTTTGAAAATTTTTATATTTTAATTTTTTCATTTACCCCCCAAAAGTGGCCCCCATGTTTAAAATTCATTTGTTTACAAACTTACATATGTGTACCAGATTTCAACTTGATTGGTCCAGTAGTTCCGGAGAAAATCGGCTGTGACAGACGGACAGACAGACAGACGCACGAGTGATCCCATAAGGGTTCCGTTTTTTCCTTTTGAGGTACGGAACCCTAAAAACAATAAAAAAAATTGTTTTCGGCGAAATTGACCTAAACTCATACAAACATTTTTTCCTTCTTTTAATTTGACCTCAGAAATAAAATCTTTCGCATTTCTTGAGGACACCTTGTATAATAAGTGTTATAAAATGAATATAACCTTTTTTACTAAGAATTTAATAAGGAACTATTTCTTTCATTGACACTTTTATCCTAAGATGTAATATGTGTTTAGGTCAATTTCGCCAAAAAAAAAATTTTGTTTGGTTTTTTTTTTAATTGTATAAATGAATTTGTATATAAAAATTAAATGCTATTGGTAAACTTGTCACTTAAAATGGTTTTTTTTCGTAAAACTTAGTTTTTGCAAAGTGTTACTTGTCACTTTTTGACATATCAATAAGGATATTTAGACTAAATCCCATAGTAGCAACATCGCCATCAAAAAGGCGTTTTGAACTATGTAACAATAGAAACTTGTTTTTTTTTTATTGGTATTAACTCTGAAACTAGGCGAATTTCAAAAAAGTTTATAGGACATTTTTGTCTCTAAATGTGATCAGGAATACGCTGTTAAAATTATTCGGTTTCCTCATGTTACACCGTGTATAATAAATGAGTTTCGAACC
Organism: Cydia fagiglandana; assembly: GCF_963556715.1. Taxonomy (NCBI): domain Eukaryota; kingdom Metazoa; phylum Arthropoda; class Insecta; order Lepidoptera; family Tortricidae; genus Cydia; species Cydia fagiglandana. The sequence continues at coordinate 6,240,653 of NC_085943.1, forward strand.
CTAAGTAAAAACTATGTTATTTCGAATTTTGACAAGCTAATACATGAATTAGGTGCATCATATAAAAAAAATTAATATGACCTTTTTTATTAAGAATTTATTAAGGATTATTTCTTTCATTGACACTTTTTTCCTAAAATGTATACTTTCCTCAAAAAATGTAAAAAACTGTGCACCGGGACATATTTCATGCAAAAAGGGTGGGTTGCGTCAGGGGGAGGGGAAGGGACGCTAGTGTGCGTAAAGCACCATACCCTAAGGTATCATACTACATTCATAAAAGGCTGGCTATAATTAGTTTTTCAAAAAGCACAATTTGACCGAATATATGAAAGAGGGTCATTGTTGTTGTAAAAGGTGTGCAGGAAATGATACGTTTCTGCACTAGAGCAGTTTAGGTTCCAATTCCAAGTAGGTACGAGTTTATTATTCTTTTTACAATAAGCAATTGAAATTTGGGTATAAATGGATTTGTTATACAATTTCCATTCTGATATTTGACTCCCCATTCCATAAATTACTTTTGGCCAAATTGTTAATTGAAAATACCTACTCTCAAAAATACCTACTATAAAAATGTATTTAAAAAAACACATGCATTTTACTTTCCTCGTATGCGAAATGAAAAGTAGAGTGTTTTAACTCGGGTGAAAGGCAGCATTTTTGAAAAAAAACCAGGCAAGTGCGAGTCGGACTCGCGCACGAAGGGTTCCGTACCATAATGCAAAAAAAAAAAACAAAAAAAAAGCAAAAAAAACGGTCACCCATCCAAGTACTGACCACTCCCGACGTTGCTTAACTTTGGTCAAAAATCACGTTTGTTGTATGGGAGCCCCATTTAAATCTTTATTTTATTCTGTTTTTAGTATTTGTTGTTATAGCGGCAACAGAAATACATCATCTGTGAAAATTTTAACTGTCTAGCTATCACGGTTCGTGAGATACAGCCTGGTGACAGACAAACGGACAGACGGACGGACAGCGAAGTCTTAGTAATAGGGTCCCGTTTTACCCTTTGGGTACGGAACCCTAAAAATATCATCTACTAATGTTATTGTTATGCACAAGCAGAAGATATTATAGAATCTTGTTTATTTACAAGAAGATGACATTTTTCTCCACATATCTATATATTTATGAGAAAAATATAGCTAGGTATTTTAGTTTAAAAATCATTGTTACAATAAATATAGGCTTTTCCAGAGAACATTTACCGAAACGAAAGCAGAATTCACAAGGGTTTTCGGTGGACGACCGTAACGCGAATGATTGTTTGGACTGACCTTTCTATAAATATATAAATGTATTTTATTGTGTAATAATCATAATAATTATTAAGTTATATTAAATCTGGGAATGAAATTATATCAGAAAGGAGATTCTTAAATGAGTAGGTATACTTACTCGTAACATGCTTTGTGCATTTAATATACCTCCCTCTATTGAGTGAAAATAAAACAAAATACACAGGTAATCTGTGTTGCGGTTTTAAAGTGCCATCTGTTACACCTTTGACAAATTAAAAATGATTACTTGTCAAATGAAGTCGCCATGTTAGAATTACACCGATACTATAAGCATCACTCACACAAACAAGCAATGAGGCAAAATTTTACCAATATTCAAAGGCTTTTTTCTTAATAATTTTAATCAAAATCTAGTATTTTTTTACGTTAAGCGAAGACAGAAATATATATACTACCCAAACATTACATATACAAGTGAAGAAACCCTATATAATAGGAGCTAGGGTGCCAAGAAAGTTGTATGAAAATCGAGCAAGGAGAACCACCTTAAGTTAATTATTTCGTTATTAATCCAGGTTTTATTTTTATAACGCGATATATTTTTATTTTTGAAAGGAAAACATATGTCTATCTTGTTTGAAATAATATTCATAATAGCTTCAATTCTGCTCTCATTTGTTTGTTTCCGAGTAAATACTTCACACCAATCTATACTGTTCATAGCGCCTACGAAAGCATTACGTGCAGCACGCGAATAGTCGCGAGTGCGCTGGACGCGAGGCTCAGGCGCTGTGTGAGGGGCGATCGCAACGCTTGCTCTGATTGCGTGGTGGTCGCTGATGTTAGTCACAACAGCTGATGTCGTTATCGCGCTAGGAGTCATATTTGTATATAAATGGTCGAGACAGGTGGAACTTGTACGGGTCACTCTCGTAGGGAACGCAATTTCACTTGTGAAGTTGTAACATGACAAGGTATCCTGTAATATTTTTTTGTCGAGGGAACTTGATAACCAGTCTATATTTATATCGCCAAGAATTACACAATCAATACATAAGTCATTTACTTTAACCAGGACTCTTTCTAAGATAGATATAAAATCAGTCGATTTTACTAAGTTAGTACGGTAAATACAAATTATAACTACCTTGTAGTCAATTAATTCAACTGCAGATATTTCGCAATATCGTTCTACAGACATGTTACATAACTCTGAGTGTTCTATTGCCTTAATTGTATTTTTAACATATAAACAAGACCCACCGTGTAGTGTGGAATTTCTGCAGTACTGAGACACTAATTTATAATTATTTATATGTATGCATTCTAATTGCGCTCTAGTAAGCCAATGTTCTGTCAGCGCGAGTACCTCACAACTAAGTTCATTGTACTTAGTGCTATTATTTATTCTGTGCCCTAAGATTATCGACAAAGCCTAATGGCGTTATTTATAAACACGCTACTAACCTCAATTAGCTAATAATCAGACATCGTAAATTTTATAGCATTTTCGGTGCAGCGGAGTGGTGTTAACGGAATTGGTATAAACAATTCCAATCCTAATGATTAATTAGCGTTAATTACGTTAATATTAACCTTAATTTACCATAGGCCAAGAAGAAGATACCTTGTTAAGGTCGCCGGAAGACGCTGGATGCGGATCGCTTCCAACCGGCACGTATGGAGATCCAAGGGGGAGGCCTATGTTCAGCAGTGGACGCCTTATGGTTGAGATGATAATGATGATGAAGAAAAAGAAGATGAATTATTATTATTTTTTGCTACCCTTATACTTATTTCTTCCCTTCGATAATTTCTACTACCCGAAGGTTGTCTGGAAGAGATCGCTCTTTAGCGATAAGACCGCCTGTTGTTGCTTAGTTTTTTTTTTATGTTTGTTAATTTGCTGTATTCAATCATTGTGCACAAGAAAGAATATTATTATTATTATTTGTATGTCTTTTCCATATCTCGGGACCATGGGGTCCCGGACCTTTGGGAGGCGTACGTGGGGCCGAAGCCAACAGCGCAGAGGCCCTTTAAGACACTTTAATCTAAAAGCAAGGGATACACGTGGCGGATACTATCCCCGAACGCACAATGTGATACATCAAGAGATGGTCCCCGCCAGGTGCAAAGACTATTGCAGTGCAGCACTTTTGTGCTGCGATGGGAACTAAGGTCATGGGCTATAGATTTGAAAGTTGGATGGACTGGATAATGGGCTATGGGAGAGACTAGCGGACACCTGCCGTGACAATCAGTCTCAAAATTGTATAAGACAGGTGGTGACTCGCCAACTCATTGAGTGGGCCCCGCAATGGCCGCACGCACAGTGCGACAACAGGGCAACACTTTGGAGCGGCTGTGAGGTTGTCGAGAGGTGAGTCTGCGGTAGCCAGATCCCGGTAATCCGTTCAAGGGCCGCCGGCGTTATGACATTTTACACTTCCAACCTGGAGCATAGGTCCCGCTCTTGCGACTCCACTCTGGCCGGCCGGTGAAGGCAAGCACAGAGGCGAGGGCCAGATGACAGGGCCCTCTGGAATAGGGGTCCGCGGTGTCGCCACTCACCGTCAGCTCGCCACAAGCTGCCCCCGCGGGGTATTATTATTATTATTATGAATCAAGGTACTCGGTAATACAAGGTACAGCGTGGTTCTTGAGCGACGCAACGTTGAAGAAATAAGATAAAATGTAAACACTACACTATCATAGATTTCCTTTCAAATGCCTAAGTTAAAATGGTTAAATAATAAGGAAGGTCAATTCATGTAACTAAATTTCCTTATAGTTATTGAATTTTGTAAACAATGCCATTTAAAAAGCTTATATCACGTTTCGACGTGACGTAACTATAAATTTCACTAGAAATTTCTTATTTGTCACAGTATTTGATAATCTGTGAATAATCTCGTAAACATCGGAGTTACGTCAACTATTATTATTGTCACGTTTTGGGCAATGGTTAACTAGGTCTACTGTTTAACTGCGGCAGTTGGTAAGAAGTTTATTATATGGTATGCTGTAAACTGCATGATGTCTGCATGAAACCTATTTGAATTGAAATTGTAATTAAATAGTGTTAGTCTGAAAACGCTTTACCAACCGCCTGATACGAGTATACCTATATGTCACATACCGGGTGTGGCCTGCAATACGAGCAAAAAATTTAACTGTAGGCTGTACTCCTCATACTGACCAACGTTTGTTCAGCAACTTTTAAAAATAGCTTGTGGTTTAATTTTTAATACACTTTAAAGTTTATTCTAAGACGCAATGAATTGCAAATTTTGTTATGTTTAAGGCATGACAAGCAACGTCAATCACTACTGATATGGCATGGCGATGGCGTCCATTGAAGATAATATTTATTTTGTATGAAGAATAGGGAGTCTAACTACTTCATCATTTTAAAGTTGTTGAACAAAAGTGTCACCTTTTGAGGAGTACAATTTATGTTTTAATTATTTGCTCGTGTTACAGGCCACACCCGGTATATGCCATGTTTAATAAATAGGAACAACGTTCAAAAAATAAATATATTCACTTAATATCTTGCTTCGCTTAGCCATTATTTTTAAAGTGGCGATATCACCGACATACGGTTTACCTCATTCGACATATCTACCGTTTTCAAAGTTTACTTGTATGTATTAAATAGAAAAGGGTCCAACACAAAATTTCGAGACCTGCGGGCGCAGCACGGTTCCATTTTTATCGACTATCACTAAGCGCGTCCCTTTCGCACTTACATACTTGTTAGAACGTGACAGGCATGGTGACAAGCGATAAAAAGGCTACCGTGCTAAGCCGCCAGAATAAAATAATGATTGATATCGAAACATTTATTTATTTTTCTTCAATAATTTAACTTATGATTAAATTTATACAATAAACAAATAAGGAAGACAAATCACGTCAAGGTATCATTTTACAACATGATTCATATTTACATAGATACAGTCTTCAGTAGCGCCTCGACTCCTGAACTTAAACACTTTGCAAATTCAACATAAGCTTCATAACTTAATTCTGACATCTTAATCCTAATTTTCACTTTGCGATACTAACTTTCATTTTACATTAAATTTCGGCTTAGAGCGGATACTAACAAATAATTTCATGGAAATGTAGATTTTTTTAATGTTTTGCAGTTCCATGCAACAATAAGAAAGTACCCTTTAATTTTGTTTAAATTAACTTAAGTTTAGTCGTTTTGAATTCTGGGTCATTTACATACTTATTTCTGACGTCCCACGGGTAAAGGTACCTTATGGCGGTAGGCGCTTACGCTATTATTAACGCCCCTCCAATATTATTGCGGCGATATGCGACGTAAGCGCCAGCCACCATAAGGTACCTTTTGCCGTGGAACGTCACATTTGTTCTTTCAAACTGATGGAGCTCGGCAACATTTTGTAACTTATTCCCTATGGTCGTCTCGTAATAGGTTATAAAAGGATAGAAAAAGTTTAAAGATATTTTTAATCGAGTATAATTAAGACCACGACTATATCGCCATAAATAACAAAAACTATTAGACAATAGTAAACATAAACAAAATAATGAAACAATTTTGTCTTCTTGACTGGAATGGAAGACTGGGAACAAACGCAACATATGGCAAGTAAATAATTAAAATATCAATAATTAATCTATACTAACCGTTTGGAATGATTACTTAATCTACAACTATTATTTACATAATAACTATAACAGAAACAATATGCGCGCCCTTACATAAGGGGAATTATAAAAAAGTCTCACAAGATATTGAATTTTTTTGTTTTTTGATTCCCTCTTTTTCAACTTGGATCACTTTTTTTCAACTCCCCATAAGCAATTCACAATATAACGTGAAACACGTACATTAAACAACACAATTTGTTCATTTTGTTCGTATTTTACCCCAATTAACAAAGATTCAGCCTACCGAAGTTACTAAAAGAAACTTGTAATAGTTGTCACAATTAGCTGGCCTGTTATTGATTGGGCTATTTGTCCAGTTCTTATAAAATAATAGCATTAATAGTAAAAAAGCATTTCGAGCTGCCTAAAGGGGCCCACTGATTAACAGTCCGCCGGACGGTATCGGCCTGTCAGTTAGAACAAAAATTTGACAATTCCGAACAACTGACAGGCCGATACCGTCCGGCGGACTGTTAATCAGTGGGCCCCTTTATAAGTTTTTGTACTAAACAGGTATTGAGCAAAGCAACCTTTACGGCTACCACCAGTTTGACACTGACTTATTCGCTAGCGTGTGCGTAACTTACTTTCTATGCATTTCGCTCGTACTGGCATATTAGTACGAGCGAGATGTATAGAAAGTAAGTCACGCAGACGTTAGCGAATATGTCAGGTTGACACTGCTATGGCAGTCGTGGTAAGGATACTTAGCGTCATTGTAATCAAAAGAAAGGCGTTCGTGTAACACTTGTCGCGTGATTACTGTTTATAGCTGTGAATAAATCGACAATTTAAGCTTGTCTCATCCACAACGATAAAATATATAAAGGCAAATTCATATCTTGCTGTCGGATTTTCGCCTTCTAAATTTGATTACGAATTGGTGCACAGATCGAAAAACGATTATATTTTTGGCAATAAAATAACCACGTAGGATAGATTGTTATATAATTGCACCGTGCAGACAAAAAAATCGATAGCAAGATAAAAATTCCGCGACTCAATTAAGCCCGTCATAAATTTAAATTATTTTCAGTCTTTCTCGCCCACGAACCGATACGTCTCAGGCGGTTCGGGCATGCAGTAGCCGTGGTACGTGCGGATGTCCTCGGCCGCGTAGGTCACGCCGGCGAGCACGCCCGGCTCCGTGTGGTGCCGCGGGCAGGAGTGGTCGCGCGGGCACTGGCAGATCGTGTTGGCGTTCACTTCGTCGATCTGCTCGTGACGACGGCGCACGCTGAACAACTTGCACGGCTCTTTTCGGGAACAACGTAGTCTCTGGAAAGGAGAAGGGGCTGTGAGTTGTGGTCTAATTTTTAGTTTTCTAATAGTTGGGACACCTTATTTGAACCCTTTGAACGTCACGACTGCCGTGTGCTCATCTTCGTGTCGGAATGCACGAAGGTTGACATTGTGGGCTGTAGCCGCGCGTGTCAGTGAACATCTTTAATGGTCAAATGGTTAAACTGCTTGTTGAAGTATTTATTGAAATAAAACTTAGACTTTAATTTAAAATGTTTACATGCTACTCAGGGAGACCACTGGTGTCGGTAGGTTGAAACGTTTGCATTCGTTATCTCTTCTGTGAGATAGGAATGTAATACCTTTGTACCAAAGGCAAGCACGAACAGGAAATTGGCCTAGTTAGATTTGATTCTTCGGAAAACATTTTCCCCCTATTTCATTGCATTTTACCAAGCACTCATGTTTTACTTTCCATGTTTATAATTATTGCCATAAAATAAAAAAGTTCCCACTGCCGTCAGCGCCATCCCGCGACGAACGCGCGAACTAAAAGGAAAGGAAAGGCTCACAAGGTGTTCGTGCTCGCAAACTTGTGTTAGTGCCTCTGCTCTCCACCAGGTGTCGTTAACGGTGTCTTCTTCGACTAAATATAAATGCATGACGAAGTTGCAGCTGAGGCAGAGGTTGCGTGACCTCAGTATATGGATTATGGACAATGTGACAACCTGTCACCATTCACCGTTTAGGAATTATCTTAATGTTTTCATTCCAATTTTAATTCCCTTCTAATCCCAACTAGTTTTTTTTTTAACTTAACAGTGTTCCGTTGGGTGGAGTAATAGCTGAATAAAACAAAAAGCGACTCACGCTGATAGGCGAGCACGCAAACTGATACTGGTTGCCCTGCTCCCCACCCGGCGTCGTATACGGCAGCTTCTTCAGCAGATACGTGACCGACATCTTCGGGCAGTGGCAACTGATGATCTGCTGCGTGGCGTTGCTGTCAGGCAGCGTGTAGATGGTCCACGCCAGGTCTTTGAAGTACCGGCATTTGGGCATCCGCTTGACTGGTTCGCAATAAAAATATAGCTGAATAAAACAAAAAGCAACTCACGCTGATAGGCGAGCACGCAAACTGATACTGGTTGCCCTGCTCCCCGCCTGGCGTCGTATACGGCAGCTTCTTCAGCAGATACGTGACCGACATCTTCGGGCAGTGGCAACTGATGATCTGCTGCGTGGCGTTGCTGTCAGGCAGCGTGTAGATGGTCCACGCCGGGTCCTTGAAGTACCGGCATTTGGGTAGCCGCTTGACTGGTTCGCAAGTCTTGTATAGGGTTGTCTTGTCGGCGAGCGTGTGGTTGTCATCGGCGGTGAGCTCGCTGAAACATTATGGAAATAATTTCTATCAAATGCTGCTTTCTCAGGAATAGGGTTTTCGACTGACTAGTCTAAGTTTCTTTCAAACTGTCAAAGCAATTAGCTAAGAGCTGTTTCCCACTATCGTCCAGTTTTTTGCGGTTATACGGTTTTTTTGCAGGATCTCGTTTTAGTAGTATAGGTGCTAATATAGTAACTCTCACACAAAGATTCTATTTGCGGGATCCTGCATGCATACTACAGAAAACTGGATCCTGCAAAAAACTGTACCCGCAAAAAACTGGACGTCAGTGGGAATCGGCTCTAAGTATACACAATATTTTGTATACAAATTCTGATAATCTTGTGGTGCATGATGAGAAATATTTTATGTTAGTGTGGGTGTGGGGTAGCCTAAGAAAATTAGGCTGTTATCTATCACTACCGACCATAGTTAAGTCTCCGGCTCATATAAACATTTTAACGGTTTTGTAACCTAAACTAACCCTTTGTAATAAGACGAAACATGTAAACGTATCTTTGACGTGCTGGTGCATAAAATATTATTAGGTAAGTATTGAAGTCGCGCATACTGCAGTACTTTGGCCATATCTCTAGGCGAGATAACGACTCCATAGAGCGACTGCTCGTACAAGGAAAAGTGGTGGGAACCAGATCGCGCGACAGATCACCTATGCGCTGGACTGACCAAATAAAATCCGTAGTGGTAAACCGCGTATCTGACTGTGCCAGACAGTCTGCCAACAGAGAGAGATGGCGGGAGATCGTGCGAAGAGCTGTGTCCGCCTCTACTACCGATGCGGACGCCTCAACGTGACCACGACCGCTCTGTCAAGAGCGATACGACAGAGAAGAAGAAGTATTGAAGTACCTTGAGCACGGCCTGTGACCCAGACACCGGCATTTCTTCTCGAGCCAGGGCTGCGTGGTGTCGTACAGGTCGACCTTGCTGCACACCTGCCGCGGCCTGCACGCTGGCAGGTCCTCCTCTGACACCTGGAATGAAAAACATTAACGTTAACATCAGTTACAGACTGAAATAGTTCTCATATACAATTCATTGTGGTACAGTCGCCATCAGATATATCGGAGCGGCCAAGGCGCTCACAAATATCTGAACACGCCTCTATTGTCAAAGCGTTAGAGTGCGTGTTCAGATATTGTGAACACCTTGGCCGCTCCGATATATCTGATGGCGACTGTAACTACGCCAAGTGGACGGAAAAAGGCACTGGACGGTGAACTGACGCAATGACCCTATAAATAAAATACTAAAGAAAAAGTGACCAAGCCAAGCCCTCCAGTGGTGGAGGCCGGATTCGAACAGGCGTCTTCGGCTCACGCGGCGGGGCCCACTGATTAACAGTCCGCCGGAAGGTATCGGCCTGTCAGTTGTTCGGAACTGTCAAAATTTTGTTCTAACTGACAGGCCGATAACGTCCGGCGGACTGTTAATCAGTGGGCCCCTACCGTTTACGCGGCAAGATGTATGGTGGAAAAACAAGTCGCTGCCATAGGCCTAGGCCGTAATTAATAAAAATACAATGTGTTGATGACTTCGTACAAACTAAACCTATTTAGATTTATGCATGTAAGCCTCTTATTATTCTGCATAAGTACAAAATAAGTAATTTATAATTGTTATGCAAACTATAGTGTGCGCCGACGACACGAAATACACAGTGTATATCATGTTTATGTAGATATTGTAATTAGTAGGCTAAGAAATAAGTACATTGTCGGGAGCTGAGAGGTTCTATACAGGATGGCTACAAAATAACTGCATTCCCGTTGCCTGGGAGGTTTTGGGATTAAGTATAGGTACTGAGCAACTTTTACTATGGGACCAACCCCGAAATTACGAAAAAAAGTTTGGGTGTTTCATACATTTTGGCTGGTCCATTTTCTATGGGAGGGTAATTTTTTATCGCGATTTCGGGGTTGGTCCCGTAATCCCAAAACCTCCCTGGCAACGGAAATGCAGTTATTTTTTTGGCCACCGCGCATTAGACGTTTTACTGACAGGTCGTACCTATACTTTATAGCAATCAACAAAATGTTTGAATTTTAACTACAGACGCAATAGGTACCTAGTCGTATATTACCTACTCCCACCATTGCACCTAAATAGATTTCTCAAGAATGGTAGCTTTTATAAAGCTATTTTAAAATGTAGTCGAGTAACTATATTTTTGTATTTGTTTGGTTATAAAATTACAAAAACAGTTTGAAAAGTTCAGAAAACAACAGTTTCACAAAACTGAAGCTAAGACGCAAAACAAAATTTCTTTTGATAAGTCACAGAAAAACGTCTCAATGTTGCCGTATTCAACTCGTAAAAATGTAGTTTTATAAAATATGGCCCGGGTACATTGTAAGTTAACATTTATCGATTTGTCGCGATCGATGGCCCGTTTAATGATTCCACGCACATTGCCGTTAACATTCCAGGTATAACACTAACACTGCCATTCGCCTCACCTATCGATTTCTACGAGAAAACATTTTGTTTGCTACTATCGATTTATCCGTTAACGCTTTTTGAAATTCATATCATAAACATCAATTTTAATGATGTGGAAACAATGTAGCAAAGGTTAAAAATATGAACCTGATATTTAAAAAAATCCAATTCTGAATGGGAACACAGGTGTCAAAACCATCGCCACACAACATAGCTTCATAAACATTGAATTAAATAACCTGCAAACATCCATTTATCAAATTTTGAATAGCCTTTATAGTGCATTCCGAAGACATGTGTTTGTAAAAGCTTTGTGTCATTCACAATTTTAATAGCCTTCTGACCCAAAAGTCAGGTGAAAATCGCCACAAAAGATCGCTCGTGGGAAAAATTAAATGTGCAATCCATGTTGCTACACACCTGTCGACAAGAAACCGATCATTATACCCCGTAAGATGTAAATCATTATCATTCACACAATACGGTCTGACACTCTACTTCCGAAATGGATGAAGGCATATAAACGCCCTCAAGACATATGCCTTTTTGATTGGCGCTGAGGAAACATGTGTGCTCGAAATCTGTTGTCGAAAAAAATATTTTTTTTGTGACGAAAAGGACCATTGGTCTTACTCCGGAAGGAAGACGTGCTTGGCAACCTGTTGGGCGTGGGAATACTGACACTGAGCACTACCTCAGGGTTGCCTGCTACTTAGGGCATGTGGTACCTATATGTTTAATTAACTCTGGAAGAGATCGCTTCTTAGCGATAAGACCGCCTGTTGTTACCTAGCTTTTAATGTGCATTTAATTTTCTGTGTATTTTTAACTGTATGGTGCACAGTAAAGAATATTTGTTATTATTGACTTAAAATTGTCAAGTATTTGAGTCTTAGGTAGGTAGATTGCAGTCGTTAAAGTTTTTGTAATTGGGAGTCTATCACCCCTTCAAACTGCAACCAAAAATAGTATTTACTACAAACTTTTTCATCTTGTTCCTCTTGAGATAATGCTTAACTATATGTACCCGTAACTATACCCATTGTACATTTATTATAATATAGGGCATAGGAATATAACTATAGGACCTAGGTTGTTAACAATTGACATATGTACCTACACATTTTCGTTATGATTAGAATATCGTAGGTACTTGAAAAGATTAATTTTAATATCTATACACAAAACAAAATTATATATTTGAACTTTCATGCAAGTTCGTTTACTGCCAGGTACAACACGACATATTTAGATCGAAACTATTACAAGTGACAACCCTAACAACTCGGAGTTGGAAAAAACTGGTGTTTTTTTCGTCGTTCCGGATATACTTCCCGTTTCTTGTTGCGATAGATTTCGCGGAAGCGGCCCGATCTTACCGGATACAGCCCTTTTGTGTGCGGACAAAAAGCTCCGAGACGAGGAACACACTGCACAATGTTGACTTACTTCACGTGTGCCTCAGTTTGAACGGGCGCCAAGAATTTATGTGAAAAAAACCGGGCAAGTGCGAGTCGGACTCGCGCACGAAGGGTTCCGTACCATAATTTAAAAAAAAAAACAAAAAAAAAGCAAAAAAAAACGGTCACCCATCCAAGTACTGACCACTCCCGACGTTGCTTAACTTTGGTCAAAAATCACGTTTGTTGTATGGGAGCCCCATTTAAATTTTTATTTTATTCTGTTTTTAGTATTTGTTGTTATAGCGGCAACAGAAATACATCATCTGTGAAAATTTCAACTGTCTAGCTATCACGGTTCGTGAGATACAGCCTGGTGACAGACGGACGGACGGACGGACGGACAGCGAAGCCTTAGTAATAGGGTCCCGTTACGGTACGGAACCCTAAAAACGACTTTTCCTTTTGTAACTCGGCACTGAAAGCTACATGTGGTTTTTGCAAAGCATGTCAGTACCATGGGTTGGCAAGACCTGTATATTTAAGGGGCTGGCTAAAAAATTATTGTGTTCCCGTTGCCAGGGAGGTTTTGGGATTATACTGAGCTGGTTCACTATGGGACCAACCCCGAAATCGCGAAAAAAATAATGGCTGTTTCATACATTTTGTACGGGAAGGAAAAAAAATTTTTTTCGCGATTTCAAGGTTGGTTCCATAGTAAAATTTGCTCAGTATAATCCCAAAACCTCCCTGGCAACGGGAATGCATTTATTTTTAGCCACCCTGTATAGCGGCTAATAGATCAAGTAACAGTGGCATCTTTTGATCACGTTATCACAATAGTCAAGACATAGCATAGGCCAAATTGAATCAATAGCTTAATGCTTTTCTTTACCCATTACAAAGATTATCTTGAGCCGCATTAAGATATCTAATCGAGACCATCGCGTGTACCTAATTTATTCATTTGACTCGAGACACTGATTTTTGTAACGACCTCCCATTTGTAGCTGGGAGGCTCAACGGATGTTCTGTCAATGATTTTTTGGAAACGTTATTTGAGACCTGACCGGGGGCGACATTTGCGTTTTCGTCCTTTTCTAAGTCGTTTTGAAAACCAGACGTGGCCCACCACCTTTTGTATCCCTGAGATATGGACCGTACAGTTTTCATGATAAGGTTGTTTTTCAGTTGGTGTGGAGGCTGTGGTGCGGGGGTGGAGCGGGTCGGGAGGCGAGGTATCCGGTCGCCGGACAGGTGGCTTGCGCGCGCGCCGCGCCCACTCTAATGAAATAATTTGTTACCAGCACCGACCGACCTTCCACAACCGTCCTACCGCTATCCCTATCCCCCACGTGCTTTGAGCACTTTGCCGTCTTACTCGCACGTATCTTTGATTTAGTACCTACTTTATTGTTAGTTCGTTTAGTCAAAAGTTAAACTAATTTATTTTCTTTTTATCTTTTTAAGCGTCGTCGTGAAATAGTTAAGTAGAAGAGCATTCAATGTTTTAAACTAGACAACAGAAACTAATAGGTAGTTCCTATTATCTAGTTCATTTATATTTGCTACGTTAGCTCCACTTGAAATAGGAAACTCATCGACAATTTTCATCCTTTCGTAGTACGTACTCGATACTCATATGATATAACTTAATTGTGTACCGTCAGTTTTGTAAGTGTTTATTGTACTTTTTTTATACTCACGTTGTAAAAACCCTAACCTAAGACCCAAATTAAATAAAGAGATACATATGTCACACTACATATAGGTACCTACATGAAACACAGATTGAGCATTGCTTGACTGTCAGAGAATGGCAGTTAATAATGTTAATATTAAAAAGAACTTTCAAAAAATTTCCAAGCTTAAATTAGTTTAATTTATGTTGTATACTTCACATAGATAAACATTAACAGCCGGTTAGCAATCGTCACAAAACTGACGGTCAATGTCAAATCCCATACATTTTGTCAGGAATGTGACGCTTTAAAGTACAAGATGAAATGATAATGCCTATATGAGTATAGGCCATTTTGTAATAAACTCCTTGGGTAGAACTATACAGGGTATTACTGACCATCGGGCTTTAAATCCAGGGCTCGATTCTACTCCCTAAACTGAGCTATTTTTATTATGGCACCAACCCCGAAATTCCGATTTATTTTTTTACTTTTTCATACATTTTGGCTGAGCAGATGTCGACGTTTTCTATGGAAAAGCCAAAAAATATTCCCCGATTTTAGGGTTGGTCATATAGTAAAAGTAGCTCAATTTAGCGAGTAAAATCAAGCCCTGGAATTAAAGCCCCATGGTCAGACACATACTGTATATTTCTAGGTAGATGTGGCTAGTCGCTCCTTGGTCGGTGTATTACGAAATTTATGCTTACTATAAATAAGTGCAAATCACTTAAACGATGTTAACAACCGACATTTCCCGCTTAGAAATTGCGTATATAAAATAAATGTGAACCATGTTAGCAAGAACCGTTCAAAATCAAATGCAAATTAAATCCTTTAGAATATTTTTGCATCATATCAAAAGGGCACAGGAAACGACAAAATTATTCAATTAATTTGTTATTGTTAAGTTTTTGTGGTTGTTTAATTATAAAAGATTTGGGAGCGGATTCGCCTCAGGCGCGGACGGACACCCGACTCTCTCACTGCAGCACTGCTTCTAGAGCTTACAGCTCAGTAAAAACCAATGTATCCGTTACACCGAAATCCATACTAAGTATACGTAATCAGAGACCGAGCTTAGACTGGTTACCTTTAAATGGTTGACTCGGTAAGTCAATATAAAAACACTTTTTGTAATACAAGTAGCCAACAAATTACGATTACACATCGCCACTGGTTATATCAGACGCAATCTACTTTGCCTCTCTTCATCACTTTTTATCATACGTTTTTAAACCCTGATACGTACTGCTCAAGGTTAAATTTGGCGTGTTACGCTCGGTTAGCTTTGGTAGATGACTAAACATTATTTATTACGAGCGTTATTAATATGAGGCCTCGAGCACTTTTTAACTGCTTTTGTTAGCCTTCATTGAGTACGAGTACATGGGTGTTCAATTTTACTTATATAGATATTGACGAACTGGTTTAAGAGTTTATATGTGACGTCCCACAGTCAAAGGTACCTTATGGCGGGTATGGAGTTATGCATACCCCAGTAATCTACAATAAATAAGCTATCGATAACACAAAAGATCAACCTCCTAAGTTGCGTAGTTACAGAGATATGATTTTTTGAAAATAATGTTGTGAA
Source organism: Cydia fagiglandana (assembly GCF_963556715.1). NCBI lineage: Eukaryota > Metazoa > Arthropoda > Insecta > Lepidoptera > Tortricidae > Cydia > Cydia fagiglandana. Next base: position 6,256,360 of record NC_085943.1, read on the forward strand.
ATGAGCAACTTTACGATAGAGAAGTTTTAAGTTTAGCCGCCTAAAAAACTATGTTCCTGAAGTAAGTTACATAGTTGACTACAAATAATAATACCTTATATATCTGAGATTAAAAAAATGTTGCGACTTGTTCTGTAATGCAAATAGAAACCTTTGATATCGACTGATTTATGTGTATACTAACCAGTCTCTTGAAAATAAAGTTTTATTTCATTTTCACGATTGATTGCAATGAGCTCTCAATATTTAAATTTTATCTATTAGAAAATGACACTGAGAGACAGTTTAAGCAAAAAACAATACCGATTTAGAGGTGAAAATGTATTTTCTGACTTTTTCATATAAAATCAGAAAATTGAATATTTTTACTTTTAATGTAACACACAATCAATTTTTCTGAGCACATATGAAAGAAATTCTGTCAATCAATTGAAATAAATCCTAAAACCCCAACTAAATACTATATTTAACCCCTTATGCCACTTTAAACTTACATAACAATAACAGTATTTGCTCCATACATTTACGAAAAGGTACCTTATGGAAATAAATCTAATAATACATCACTATAAAACATCAATCACATTGAAGCTTTTATCTTTTATGAATAGAAAATATTAATTTACATTAAACTGCCACAAATTTAATTGGTTCTTCGTCATAATAATCTTAAAAAAGACCAATAATTTGTATGTAATGAAAAGGTACCTTGTGGTTAAGTTACATGATGAGGCATGATGATGATGGAACAGTTAGGATAAACTAATAATATTTTGGGGTTAAGATGTTATAAATCGTCTATTTCTTATCAATAATATATTTTGGTTGCCATTGAAGACAAGCGGCATTGAGGTTCAATGACCTTAGATATTCCATAAGGTAATGCGTCGGGTATTGGCATTTTTCAGCAAACCAATGGCTGATTTATTGCATGCGACCAAACCAAATGAAGATTATTCTAGTTAAGAAAGACTTGACGAGAGTAACTTTAGTATAATAGCAGGCTACTTGGATTTATAATGTCGGTCGATGTACGGTTATAATATTTGCTAGGCGCCCCAACCAGAACTGAAATTATCAAATTAGTTTTGCAGAATGCTAATACAGTTCTCTACCAAACTTCTTTTCCCGTATTGACTAGTTTTTTTGGAAATTTTCAACCTTTTTTCCATAAGGTACCTTTTTACTAAACTCTGAGACGACGTTACTAGGCTTATAACTAACTTATAACAAAAATAAAAACAGGTAAACAAACGTTACGCATTAAGGTTTGAGATCACACAATAAAAAAAAATTGAGCATTTTTTCACCTCTTTACAAAACATTTCATAACTCCGAAACTAGAAACCCTCATAAGGTACCTTTTCCCGTGGAACGTCACATATTTTTAAGTCACAGCCAAAATAACACCTCATCTTATTTTGTAGGCACTGTGTTCTTGATTTTAGACTGCTTGAGCTCCTGAAGACGCAAGTTTTGATGACGTTGGACTTGCATTTGTCTTAAGCTGTCAGCAATACCAAAATATGGTTGCTGTAAAGTCGGTTTTACGGACGATAATATTGCGTGATAACGTCGTAAGGAAACATTGATGAAAAATTGCATACTTTGGCCGTAACGTTACCATGGAGATATATCCACAACGTGACACTTTTTCGTGCATGCTACCAGTGTTCATCGATTTATAAGACGTTATCACGTCAAAATGACAAAAACGCTACATATTTCCGATAACGGAGATACAACTTTTTTAAACTTCACTTCGCCTATACAATATACCGATGAGCATACACGGTTACACGCACTCACAGACTCACACGCATCCATTGTAGCTTCCATCCGGAGGGCCCATTCAAGACGCACGTGGCCAGCCCTCTGAGACGGATGCTAACCTAAGACTTGTTGACGGCCATATTCAACTGGCTTTCTGACAGCTAGTGACATTGCGCAGGCTCAATGACAAGCCTTTTGATTCGAGTGACAATGTAACATTTCGTCCGTTGTTATCCTATCCTTTCAATGATAGGGTCGTTGTCGTTACTTAATTACCTACTGGTAGTACTGGTAGGTGGGTATCAAATACAGCAGACAGCGTTTGACATAGGTAGGAGTACCTGAAATTAACGTTTTTAGGTGGGCCTCCGTTAGCTGACGCGGGTGCCACTGTAGGTAAAATCCGTCGCAAGCGTCCGCGTCAGCTATTCGTTAACCCGCTGACCCGCTCTTAGCTTGCGGACGCCCTTATCAATTTATAATCAAACTGGATATAGGTACTATAAGCTACTTTTTTTTTAAATTTGCTTCTCAAAAGTTGAATACCAGTATTTATTAAGTAGTACCTATTCATAGACCAAACGAAATGAGGGTGTGTTGTCTGTTTGGGAAAATCTTCAACGCAATAGGATAATAAGATGTTTCGGTTGAAAGGGTTTTATTTTTCAAGTGTTTCTGAATGCTTCGACTATCCCCTTTACTATTTATAGTCCTTTTGTTTCCTCTCGTTTTGAGTACCTACACAAAATTGTGTTCCGGTTTAATAAAGTGGTTTAAGTTCCTTCAACTGATGTCTTTACACGATTTCCGTCTAAGAAGCCTTTATTTCATATGAATGAACGTTCACTCTTTTCTTTCAGAATTTATACTTTGAAACTATAAACGCCCACTTAAACTTACATTTCGAAAGCTTAGTACTTAAACTTGCATTACGAAAGCTTAAGAGCTTAGTTTCTCATGGACTTAAAAAATTGATACAACGTTAAAATTATCCAATATATACCTAACTGAAGAAATAAATTCACAGATAAATTCTTTGTTGGAAAGCCTTTTCTATAATCTATACCTAATTGCGTAAAATGATAATATCGTCGGTAACAGATGAGGTAACAGACAGACTTAAAACACGTGAGTGACCCGTTCTTAATATATTTGACATGACTGTGTCTCACGGAAGTTTTGTTATTAAAATATGTCACTTCTATTTCTTACCAAGCCACTTTCTTTAACCGTTTCGTTAAAAGTAAAATAAGAAGGAGTATTTTTTTGTGCCCGCGTAACACAGGTGTCCCGTCCTTTTGGAGTCCTGTTGCTTTTTTTAAACCTTGCGCCCTATACACACAGCAAGTTCATATTTAAAAACTTGTTTGTCGTCTCTGTAAATAAAAATGTTATGTTGCTCCAACTTTTAGGGCTGATTTAGCCAGCGCGCGAACTCGCATGCGATTTTCGTTACATTGCGGAATGTTGGTTACGTCCAATTCAACCGACCGATCAAAAACCGCAATGTAACGAAAATCGCATACGAGTTCGCGCGCCGTCTAAATCGGCCTTTAATGTTGCCGTTACAATTTTGCATTGCACCAAATCTTACGTCAGCGTCTTTGTATGTCGAAAATCACTGTAAGATCTCTTTTGGCTGCTCTCACCACAATGCATACATACCAAGTAACAAGGTAGCAGAAACTACCAGGTTGCCCTTAAAAAGAAAATTTCACATTCTTTGCTCCTGTGGACTATTTACTAATGTCAAAAAGAAGCACCTACCTAGGGCGACACGTACTGTAACCCTGTGAGGTACAGAGCTTTACGGCCCAAGGAATCGGGAATTTCCTGAATTCAACGGGCATTAGTAGTGAACTTTAAAAAGCCGTCACAATGATCACAGCTTGGCCGACGAGGCACTCAAATGCCCACAACACCCCGATAATAATCATCATCATCATCATCTCAGCCATAAGACGTCCACTACTGAACATAGGCCTCCCCCTTTTGGGGGGTGTATGCCATAATCGCCACGCTTGGCAGGCGGGTTGGCGATCGCAGTCGAGTACACCGAATTTGAGGGACGCTGCTGCCCGTCCACCGGTGGTCTTGGACGTAGTTTAAGGACATACCCGGGTCCCGATAATAATAATAAAAAGAAAACATATTTGGTTGCCATGTGCATCTACCTTTACCATCAATTGTTGGCTCGAGCCCCGAGCTCGTCCCCGCCGAGGTCACTCTTTGCATTCACTTTTCTTTACTGACGCATGTCTCAGCCTTTTTGTGTGTCCGTACCGAAGCGTAAATTATCTCATTAAACCCATTGATCGGAGCCAACATTTATCTAAATCCTGTCATCACAAAAAGTGTTTATTCCGATAAAAGTTTAAGCGCTGTTGGCTACCGTAACGTGGACGGGTGCTTCTCTATAGTAAAAAACCGGCCAAGTACGAGTCGGACTCGCGCACAAAGGGTTCCGTACCATTACGCAAAAAACAGAAAAAAAATCACGTTTGTTGTATGGGAGCCCCACTTAAATATTTATTTTATTTTGTTTTTAGTATTTGTTGTTATAGCGGCAACAGAAATACATCATCTGTGAAAAATTCGACTGCCTAGCTATGACGAATCATGAGATACAGCCTGGTGACGGACAGACAGACGGACAGCGGAGTCTTAGTAATAGGGTCCCACTTTTACCCTTTGAGTACGGAACCCTAAAAACAGAAGCGGTAGTCGACTTAATTTTTTGACGGTTAGTGACATCGCAAAATTTGTGAAATAGCCACGAAATCAGCTTGAAACCTACTATCGCCGTAGTAATCGCCAAAACTAAATTTTCTGTCAATATGGATTTAATCCTGAACACGTGCTTTATCTAGATAGCATGTGTTCAGGATTAAATTATAATCGAATATCAATAAAGTAACTATGATTTAATATTATCCCTCTAAGATTTCTTCCTTCGATAGGAGGTGTCATTTAATCACGTAACAAATTCAACGCACGCTGAATAAAATTAACATTAACTTAATTGAAATATTCGCAAAGAACTCCGTTACATGACTAGAGTATTCATATACATATGTTGAAAGCAATGTTCTTTAATATAAAATTTAAATAGCTGCTTGGATAGCCTAGTCAATTAGGATGTTAATCGTGATGGTATGCCCATTGTTAAGGCCATGAGAACTGTTTAAAGTTAATTTCATTTGTATGATAAAATAATTTATATGCTAAACTGTCTAGTTTATTCTGCACGCTAACATAAATGTAATAAAAAGCTTAACAAACACAAGTTTATTGTTGACTTCCGTTCCGTACTAGTACGGAATTTTTGAGTGGAATAACGCTTCCTTTGGAAGTAAATAAAAATATTTGTTTCCATGGGTAATTAATTACCTGAATTTTGTTAGTTCACACAATTGTATTTGCCACTACATTCAAAATGTTAATTTAACCTATAGAAAGAAAATGAATAAATATTTCATAAGTATGAAAATTTTAATGAACTACTTTGAATAACTTTACGGTTTAGACACTTTTTTCGGAGAGCCTAGGTCTCCTAATTCTCATTGTTAGTAACAGTCTCACAACAGTTTAAATTCAACTACTTTACTTCCTAAAAACTCTTTTGGTGAACACGCCAATAACTTGGCACTGGCATAGTGATTATCACTACATACTTATTCAATATTAATCACCTAACCAGCCCGGTTAGGTTAGGAATATTGAAACTAATACGAGTACATTATACAGTGTGGAAAGATAAGGCGGGCCCTGGAGGGAAACTACCTTAAATCCTTAAGCTAGCTCATTTTACTTAAAGGAGACATTTCTTAATTTTTAAAAAGAAACAAAACTGCATCCAAAGATGTTCTAAAACTTGCTTGTCTCGCCCGGGACTCGAACCGACTAAAATTCCCAAAAAATAAACACTCGCAATTTTATTCTACTAGTCGATACAGTTAATGTTAATGATAACATTTCTCCAAGAAACATTAGGTCTTACACTCGTCTGTCATACAAAATATCCATAAAATCTTATATTTAGTACTTACTCAAGATTTTTTTAGACAAGCCAAATTGAAGAAAAACAAGAAAAATCTTTGAAGGCAGTATTGATTCTTTTTAAAAATAAAAGAATGTCTCCTTTAAGTAAAATGAGCCAGCTTAAGGATTTAAGGTAGTTTCCCTCCAGGGCCCGACTTATCTTTCCACACTGTATATTATATCACCTGACTGTTGATAATGAATATAGCAAGTTCACAAATACGAGACGAGACTTGCAGTGACGCGGCGCGGCGCAGCGCTAGCTCCAGTTACCAAGGATCCATCGGATATTTGTTCAAGCCGACACATCCGATATTGACTTTGTCGATCTACCTACTTGCTGCTTATATGTATATGTACGGTACGTACGTTATTATAGTAAACAAGTAGCAAAGCGACATCGACAAGTAAATCCGTACATAGATAGATGCTATAGCATTTGTAGGTATGCAGTACCTAAGTGGAAATCAATCTTTTTGTTTGTGACCTTTTTGGTTTCTACCGATTTAAGTAAAAAGCTTGAACTAGTTACGTTATTACGTGCTTAGAAAGTGTTCTGTTCTATTCTACAAACTACTACTACTACTACTGTAATGTACTGTATACTGGATAGTAATGACCACGATTAGAATGATCTGAGACAGAGCTATATGTTTATGATAAGCGTTAGCGCTGATTTCAATTCGGTAAAAAACACATTTGAAACCTAGGTTATATTTTATGTTAGCCAAATATTCGTAAACTTTCTCGTATTATGACTCTCATCATCATCTTCATCTCAGCCATAAGACGTCCACTGCTGAACATAGGCCTCCCCCTTGGACCTCCATTCGTACCGGTTGGAAGCGACCCGCATCCAGCGTCTTCCGGCGGCCTTAACAAGGTCGTCTGTCCATCTTGTTGGTGGACGTCCTACGCTGAGCTTGCTAGTCCGTGGTCTCCACTCGAGCACTTTTCGACCCCATCGGCCATTATGACTCTATGACCCCCGAATCGCGCTTAATACGCTGAACCAATTTAGATGCCATTTGGTATGAAGATAGTTTAAGGCTCCAGGAAGTATATAGATATATATTATATTTTTTATCAATTATCACATCATCCTACGGACGAAGTCGCGGGCAAAAGCTGGTAAATTATATTTATTCGTGTTTATACCATGGACAGGAAACATTGTAGCTCGATTACTTCTTAATTACTTATGGTCTTATAAGTATGACTAAAATACGACACACGGCTTCCGTCAACGTAATTATATCGCAGCCTGAACCAGAGGATGTGACTTTCCTCTATAAGTCTATTAGGAAAATCTGTAGCTATAGCTATAGTTATTAGCTTCCTGAGTAACTTAATATTTTACTTCATTTTTCCCAGTGCCCTAGTAATCCATTTTATATGATTTACGACCAGTGAAGGGAGTGTTCATGCAATTTCCGCGATCGCATCGGTTAAAATATTAAAAACACATTAAGTCATATTAACACTTTAGCTAAGTTTGTACTACTAGTGCGATCGGCCTGTAAAATTTCAAAAAACAATGTTAATTAGCGATAATTGATGACATTGCTACTGATGACGAAAATTGCCATTTTGTTACCATTTAGTCCGTTAAAATACGCCAGTTAAGTAAACGTATGACAGAATCGTGATATGCTGTCTGCTAATATATGACTTCTCATTGTACAATAGAGATAGCTATGCTTGGGGCTATTCTTCGTGGTACAATTAGTCAATTACCTATGGAGATTTACAAAATAACCGAAGTATCTATGTCACATATCTCTTATGTTGATGTGCCGATAGCAAAACTTTCCGGCGTTCAACAGGGGCGAGCTTTGGAAACCTTTGGCTAGAGATAGATAAAAAGAGGACGCCTGTGGAAAACGCTCATTAAAAAAAGGCGTCTATGAATTTATAAAAAATCAAGGGCATTTCAACTATGTACATACCTACTTTCTGTACTGTTGTTACAACTTGTTTAGCTTTAGGCTCAACTTTATTGGCAGTAACCATCGTGCGGGCCGGATAATTCAGGCCAATATAATGCGACACCCGATATGCCCACATTGTCAACACGAGTGTTGCACTTGTCTCAGAGGCTATTTTGCGACAAGTGATAAATCAACAGGGGTGTCATTCGAGTTTCATTTCCCATACTGTAAGCATGGCTTTTTGACTAAATATGTTATAACATTTACGAGTATAAGCCAGTGGCTTCTTTTTGAAAAGGGACATCACCGGAAAACCATTTAAAATGCTATTCGATTGGATTAGAAAAAAAATATGTGAACTAATCATACCTACGACCGGAATTTGTAATCAGTTTCACGGGTGCAGCCAAATTGTTATTACATTAACCGTTTATTACCTCATTATTCCATAACGTTGCGTCGACTATAATGAAATTTGATATCAAAAACATTCGCAAGCAATTTAGTTTGAAGACTTCGCCTTCCATTCCTGTTAACTACCGAATGTAGTACTTAAGTAATAAAATACAGTAGGGTAACCGAGGCTAAATTAGTCTTTAACAAACAGTGGCGAGCCTAGATCAGATTACGTTTAAATTTGTCGCCATTTTACCCTTATCGTGGACGTAAAAAAGATTAGCATCTTTAAATGTTCAAAATGTTGGCTATAGGTTTAAAATCAGTCTACCAAGTAGTTAGAGGGGCATTTCACGTCAAGCGGGCAGCGAAAAAAGGGTAACGATCCGGATTTTGTTTATAACTGGGTTAATTGAACATGTATGTGATCTAAAAAAAATGGCATCTTTACTTTTTTTATTTATTGCTTGGTTACGATTATATACGACTTTAAAAAAAATACAAAATCTGAGTAATGGATTTTTCAAATGTCGTGGATGCAAATCATCAAATGCATTTTAAAATAACTTAATGGTGTTTTATATAGAATAATAATGTTATTTCTTGAAAATGAAAAAAAAAGTTAAATTTAATTTTTTTTTCATATAGTAAACTGGAAGTATATATTATAAAAAATTTTTTTTCTAACTTCGCATTTTTTTATTTTTTTTATTTTAGCATAAAAATGTAGTTTATAACCTGGAAATGTTATGTAAAAAAAATTATAGTTGTATCTTGAAATTCGTAAAAGAAACTGATCAAAAAACTATGGTGCTGCACGGTAGTCACGGCACGTTTTCCTGAGTTGTTTCGTAGTGCGGTGATATCAAGTGTAACATATGGTTTATAAGTATGCAAAACGGCTATTACTATTAGGATATTATTAAAATTAAGTATAATACTTCTATATTTTTTATGTTTTTTCATTGGGCACTTGGAATAAGTAAAACAAGAGAGTAGCATGTAATAAAATCTTTTATTTATTTGGTTATTTTAACTACTTTAGAGTCTGTGGTAAAACTGGTCCGTTTTATAGTTATACCCTCAGGTGTCGGTAGAAAAGCGTGGTATTTTTTCGTTCCAGGAATGGTGATAGCCCTGTCAAATCGTGGTTGCAAGAACAGTCTGTGTTGCTGTATATCTTCCTTGGCACAATAAAATACTGCTGTTTCCTTTAACGATGTTCTCGCCCATTCATATAAACGCAAAGGTGTAGTTATTGCTCTGTTTGTTGGCATTTGAAGGCTTGCACGAGTTGCTAGTCTTTTCAGGTTCCCGCCAAGACCATCGCAAGGCCCCTTTCCATGTGAAGTTGCATGAAAATGAATTTCTGCTTCAATGCCAAAGTCATCTTTATAACAATGTATATTAACAAAGTTAAATCTGTTTTTAAAATGTTGTGAGGCTCCATCGGTGCTATACATAATTTTTGTCACTGCAATATTTTTTTCTGAGAGATGTGTGTGAAATATTTTCTGAAATGCGTAAAATGAAGCTGTATCGTGCTTTAGATCATCGGATATCATTACAATGCTTCCGTGTTGTAATTTATTCTGGTCTTTGTAGTAAAATACCGATGTTAGCAGCGTTGACTGATCATTATTCCAATGAAAGGACTGTGCGGAATCTTGTATAACGAAACTGTAATTTTCGGCAAAATCGCATTGGACTAAGATTTCACCTTCAGATATTGTCTCTTTTAGCTGTTTAAAAAAGAGTGCTTGTTGTTCAGCGATATATGCATGTGGTTTTAGGATATCTAAAGCATTACAAAAGCTATCCACAAAGTCATCTGCGGGAAGCACTTGGGTGACTATCGAAAAGCGGTCCGTTCCCATCCATTGTTCATACTGAACGTTTGTGATGTTATTGTCATCAAAAACATTTTTTAAGTGATCCCGAATCGCATCCAATCCAGGACAATCGTTACAACGTTCAGTTGGGGATGATTTAGATGTCATCAAGTGACATTTAGACGTAGGGTTAGGGCACATCATTCTTCGCAGGCACTCTTTATAACAAGCAAGGTGGATGTTGGTTTCTGCAGTAAGTGAATCTATATTTCCTCCATTGAGCATAAGTTTAACATTCTGGTGATATGTACACACACACACAACGTGGGTTCCGGAATCGCCAGCAAGGACACACTGTTTCGGCCTGAGTGTGTAAAACTTAGTTAAGCCTACCTTAATGTCAGGATACTCATTTTTAAACTGTTGATACAACTCATTAATGTTGCACATCAAAAGTTGTTTCTGCAAGTGTGTTCTGCCGTCGTGCGTTTTGACAGATACAAAATCTTTTTTTCCAGGCATAACTCTGCTAATATCTTCACGAAGATAAAATGCTCTGACTAACTCTTCTGTTTCGACCGGTAGCTTACGGCCACTACGGGAATTGGGTGATGCCAAAACGCCAAATTGATCCACAAGTTCCTTAGCCTTTTTAGCTTGTCGTCGCGATGTCCCAAATTCTTCTGCGAGTTTGCTTTCACTCCAAGACTTTGGAGCAATAGTAAGTATTTGCATTTTCTTAGACGCAGATGTAGACGGCTCATTGTATTTCTGTTTCAGCTGACACAGAATTTCCTCATCTGCTATAGCTATGTCTGTTTGAGTAGAAACAGTTTTACGACATTCGTCTTCCGGAACAAATGAATCACTTTCTTGGTGCTGTGAACAATCAGTTGATATCTGGCTACCTTGAGACGACTGCGACTGCACAATATCGGGATTGTTTTCCGGCGATATTTCCTTAGAAAGTCGTATTCTGCAGGACGTGCACACGTAAACAAATGCTGACAATCCCCACTTCTCAGCTAAACTTGTAGAAATTTTTCTCACAATTTTAGTTCTCGGGTGAGATGTTAATTTAAAAGGATTATAACATCGATCACCGTAATAATTCATAGTATTCAAATATTGAATATTATTGCGACTAATAATACGACTAATTGCAGAAAACAGAACACAACGCGGTAGCGGCCTAAGTGACACTAAGAGGTAACGGAAATTCAAATATCGAATGACGCTTGCATAGCGTCACTATCTATCTCTTTCTAGCATATAACGTCGATATGAGGTGATAACTTACTGGTACCAATTATTTAATAAGAGATTTGTTTATTTAATTATGTACAGTCAGCATGTACATGGAGATAAAATATTGCTTCTCATTTTATTTTCGTATCACAAAAGTAAACAAGTGTTTTTCATTAAAATACTTATAACATATTGCAGTGTTTGCCTATGTTTGCCATTTAGACTGCCATATTAAGCAACATTTCCGTACGGAGAGACGCGTAACCTAGCGCAGTACCTTCATACTTTGATCACATGTCTTCTACGAATTTCAAGATACAACTATAATTTTTTTTACATAACATTTCCAGGTTATAAACTACATTTTTATACTAAAATAAAAAAAATGAAAAAATGCGAAGTTAGAAAAAAAAATTTTTTAAATATAAACTTCCAGTTTACTATATGAAAAAAAAATTAAATTTAACTTTTTTTTTCATTTTCAAGAAATACCATTATTATTCTATATAAAACACCATTAAGTTATTTTAAAATGCATTTGATGATTTGCATCCACGACATTTGAAAAATCCATTACTCAGATTTCGTATTTTTTTTAAAGTCGTATATAATCGTAACCAAGCAATAAATAAAAAAAGTAAAGATGCCATTTTTTTAGATCACATACATGTTCAATTAACCCAGTTATAAACAAAATCCGGATCCTTACCCTTTTTTCGCTGCCCGCTTGACGTGAAATGCCCCTAGAGTCAAGGTTTTCTTTATTTAATAGATAAGAGAATGACTAACAATATTTCATAATAAAGGGTGTACCTAATATATACCAAAGACTATATTTTCTCGTCAAGGGGCAGTCTGATATACTACATTTTTTTGTTGTACTATGTTGTTACAGAGTAGATTTGTCAATGCCAAGGAAGGAATGGATCTTGAACGTTCTATATCACAATCAGAACTGGTATTATTGTAATTTTGTATTGTCTGATTTGTAACGATCTTGAAATGAATCTTCAACTTTTTCCCATATTTTTTCCGACATCATCATCATCATCATCATCTCAGCCATAAGACGTCCACTGCTGAACATAGGCCTCCCCCATCTTCATGATGGGGGGTGAATGCCATAATCGCCACGCTTGGCAGGCGGGTTGGCGATCGCAGTCGAGTACACCGAATTTGTGGGACGCTGCTGCCCGTCCACCGGTGGTCTTGGACGTAGTTTAAGGAAATACCCGGGTCCGGGTTTTTTCCGTCAGCTCTTGTGAATCTGTTTGTACTACAAATTCAGTATTATTACTTGTCTGTAGAGTTTATCGGCTAGCAATCGATTTTTGAATAACTAGTCGTTAGCATCCATGTATTCGCACTTAAGTATTATAGCACATAGTCCACTTAGTCGACTTTCGACTTGTCCTTATGATGTAGAGTTTGAAGAAAATCCAATGGATTTTAGATTGGAAAATGTCACATAAATCAATAAAATCTAGACACGCGGCAGCGTGTCAAGCCAAGTTCAAGCAAAGGAACTGGCTAGCCAGCGCCAAGTGTAATATTACACGAACCACTTGGTGCCACTTTTGACCCTTCTATAACTCAAAACATCTTTAACGTAAACACATAAAACTACGTGTGTTTAATTATATCCATAAGGACATCTAGAAGCCCAAATTTCATGAAGCTAGCTCAAACGGTTATAAAGATATGAAGGTCAAAATGTCGTAAATTTTAAGACTGACTGACATACCTATAGTACCTAAACCTAACCTACTTCCAGATGACCTAGAAGGATGAAATTTGGAATCCAGCTCAGTTATTGTGTGAAAGCGTAGGAAAAAATCTAAAAATTAAAAAAAGTTATAAAATAGGGGGGGTCCCCATACAAAAAAAACATTTTTTATTGTGACTGACATATAAGTACCTAAACCTAACCTACTTCCAGATGACCTAGAAGGATGAAATTTGGAATCCAGCTCAGTTATTGTGTGAAAGCGTAGGAAAAAATCTAAAAATTAAAAAAAGTTATAAAATAGGGGGGGTCCCCATACAAAAAAACCATTTTTTATTGTGACTGACATATAAGTACCTAAACCTAACCTACTTCCAGATGACCTAGAAGGATGAAATTTGGAATCCAGCTCGGTTATTGTGTGTAAGCGTAGGAAAAAATCTAAAAACAAAAAAAAGTTAATAAATAGGGGGGGTTCCCATACAAATTTCTTTTTTATTGTGACTGACATATAGTACCTAAACCTAACCTACTTCCAGATGACCTAGAAGGATGAAATTTGGAATCCAGCTCGGTAATTGTGTGTAAGCGTAGGAAGAAATCTAAAAATAAAAAAAGTTAAAAAATAGGGGGGGTCCCCATACAAAAAACCTGTAATACGCGCTAAACAACCGGCCAACGGTGTGTCGTTGGCGGCGCGCGGCACCACATAATTAATACAAAGAACAGAAGTAAAAAACATGCAGCGGAAACACAAGAAAAAACATTAAATCTCAATACCTGCCTAGTTTTCTTTACAAAAATTATTGATATCCCATCAAAAACATAAATGTAAAAAAGGAGAGCCAAGTTCAATACAAAAATTATGCTTGGCTGTGGGGTTCGCCGCAAAAAGAATGGAGATTTAAATGAGTGCCAAGTTCTATGCAAAATCCAAATATGTATTTATAGGAACAAAATAACATTATAAACAAGTATTAAACTCTATTTCTTTGCTTTATTGGATACCTATAACAATTGCTGTTATTTAAAAAAAATGTGAGATCTTAAAGTAGGTTAGATTTGGCTTGGCCACTTTTTATCATAATTACAAAATATATATGTTGAATAACTTTATAAAATGACTGATGTAAGGAAAACTGGCCAAGTCAAATCTAACCTGCTTTAAGATCTCGCATTTTTTTAAATAACAGCAATTGTTATAGGTATCCAATAAAGCAAAGAAATAGAGTTTAATACTTGTTTATAATGTTATTTTGTTCCTATAAATACATATTTGGATTTTGCATAGAACTTGGCACTCATTTAAATCTCCATTCTTTTTGCGGCGAACCCCACAGCCAAGCATAATTTTTGTATTGAACTTGGCTCTCCTTTTTTACATTTATGTTTTTGATGGGATATTTACTACAGGATTAGTTTTATCGCCATTAGCAAATAAATTAACCCCAAAACCGGCTCGCATGTATCTACTTGCAAATGTAAAAACACCACAGTTATTTGATGACCCTAAAACCTAAAATGTAGTAGTCTTATTTACGACCCCGATTACGCAACCCCAAACTGTCGGCATTTGAAACTTTAAAGGTCTTTTAGAGTCTTTAGATAAGCTTTGTAAGTGAGGAGGTGTGGCGGCGGCTAGATGTGAAGGCAAAGACAGTTTTGTTATTCAAATTTCAGCCAGTAATAAACTCCTTTTTCATAGGCAGTCGGCTTCTTTGACCCTCCCAGACACTTCATGCCTGATTATTGCGAAAATTGACAATTGCCAAGACGAAAATGCATTGTTGCGGTGTCTGAGGTGTGTTAGATAATAGATAATGCTTCGGAAACGCTGTGAGATTATGAAATAAAAGATAAAGTTGGAATAGAAACATTCGTCGATTTGTTATGTTATAATGAACCAAATGTTTAATACAAAAAGTCGCAACCAGGTTTTGAAATTAGTGTCAAAGTCATCAGGCATTCTGACTAAGTTTTGTTTTATCATTGAAATGTATCTACCTACCTACAATTTACAAAATTCGCGCAACATCATCAGGATGATCTCCAATTTAATTTCATGCTAATAATGTAATGTATAAAATTAACTTTACTATCTATAAAAAAGACGTGAATATTTTTATGCAAGTGCCCTATTGCATTCTTTGATCGGTTACCGTTAAGTTTGAAACACGACGGTTTTTTTTTTTCACCGAATCCGTGCACACAGGCCGCAGCCGTAACTCATCGAAGCTGTCAAGATAAGAATGAGTGAATGAACACCTGCCGCCACCGGTGTTACGCGTGCGCCCACGCACCCATTCAGACAATTCCGATTTTAAAAATTCCCATTCACTCACCAGATTCCAATCCTAAAGCTCCAAGACTTAGAGTTTAAAACCCAACGGGTGCAGCAAACGTCTTAAAATGTAGACTTGTAGAGTAGAACGAAGACGATTATCCCCTTTGAAATTATTATAATGATTATCATTTTTTTTTAATTGAACGCTTGACATCCGGATTTATTTCCTCTCATTTTCGAGCGAGGTATGTAATCATTTTATTACAACTTCAATTTTGTGAGAGGAAATCGATGGCGGGAAATAATTACGTATTTGTTTGCGGATGTTGTTGTCTCAGTAATTTTCTTTTTATTTCCAATCTTTGACATACCTTTGAATCATAAACTAAGCTGAACGAAAATTTAAGTTTCTTAGTGTGATAGGTGTTTTTCCAGTCTTAATAGGATTTATAACATTTGTTATAGATTAAGTTTCGGTAATGTTTTGTGACAGATAAGTAATTAAGCTAGGCATAAAATTATCCATATTAAGGCACAGTATGTATAAGTTACCTACTCTATTGTTTACTAGCTAGGTTAGTGCTGCACTCTGGCGCAAGAACAATGCAGTAATACTCCCTATTTAAACCGCGTATTTGACAGCACGTTAAAACTGTTTTACATATATAAACTACCAGATTTCCGTATACCGGGTGTGACCTGTAATATGAGCAAAAAATGTAACTGTAGGCTGTACTCCTCATACTTACCAACATTTTTTCAGCGACTTTTAAAAATAACTTGTGGTTTGATTTTTAATACACTGTACAAGTTTATTCTTAAGACGCAATGTATTGCGAATTTTGTTATGTTTAAGGCGCGATTTGGCGCGGCGATGGCGTCCATTGAAGGTAATATTTATTTTGTAAGAAAAATAGGGAGTCTAAATACTTCATAATTTTTAAATGTTGTTGAACAAAAGTGTCACCGTTTGAGGAGTACAATCTATGTTTTATTTATTTGCTCGTGTTACAGGCCACACCCGGTATTTTGTCAATATCACTGCTATTAAGGATTCTCGGATTGATTAGTTGGTTAGTCACGGGGGCCAGTGTGGCGTGTTTGTGAAATTTAACCGCTCGTTATAAACTTGTCAGTTTTAATTGATCTAATTGGTGGGAGGATTCCTTTGGCCGTATTGGAATAGTTGTATGTAGTTAATATTACGTCAATACGTGCGTCACTTAATCTTTTTTCTTACAATGTAACCTACGATTGAGCCTGGTCTTACCTGAAAAATATCAGCGTCAAAGGGTTGGTAGATGAAGTAATAACCAGAGATCTAAATCGTATTTCTGCCGTGCTAAAAACATATGCAGTAATCGGCGTTGAAAAGTCATGCAATTGTCTATCTTGTTCTCTTTCAATAAGTTCTTTATTTAAACGATGTTTTTCGTGCAAGTACTGCACAAACGATAAGCAGGGCAGATTTATCAAAAGGAGACAGTAGTAATTTTCTGCCTAAAGAACAGGGAATTCATTCGCTTTAGCTTAGGCCTTTAGTTTCGAACACCTGGGCTCAAAAACGCCCGTGGAGGAGCTATTCCATGGTGTACAGAGTTGGCATCTAAATTTCGTGTATTATCGATAGCTTGAAATCATTTCACATTAGGATTAAAATCAGTCTCTCTAATAGGTCACATGGGTAAGGATATTGGAAATGTTAATAATTCTAGCTTTGTCTCATTAAATCAAACCGAACTAGATACCTATATATAGGATTAATAAAATATGAGAAATTACGACTCCCTACCTACGTAAAACCCAACCGAAAAAAATCACTAGGTACAGTCGCCATCAGATATATCGGAGCTGTCGGTGCTCAAAAATATCTGAACACACGCTCTAACGCCTTGACAATAGAAGCGTGTTCAGATATTTGTGAGCACGTTGGCCGCTCCGATATATCTGATGGCGACTGTACAACTTATCATATAATTGAGGCAACTCCTTGCACATCGAATTCTGTCACCAAACGGGTGATAGATTTTGATATACCTATGTTATAACTCTAATATATTTTCAGGTTAGTATATGCTACAGGGCGGCCAATATAGGAATTAATAAAAATTAATCTTTATGAAATGTATAAACTCATTAAAGAAATACATAATATAGATACCTGCAAATTAGCTATCGACCAATACCCGGCTAATTCTTACAGGAATACTCGTAAACGTGTCGGTTTACTTCAATGGAACTTACACATGTATTTACCAATATAATGTAGGTACGTATGTATTACCTAGTTTATTAACCAAAATAAATGTACAAATAATTGTTAGTTTACTATATTGAACGTATATGACTAACGATTTGCATTTGATTTAAGGATTTGCTAAAGTAAGATTATTTAAATAATAATTTACTTCAAAAATGTCCCCTACTGCATTGAGACAAATACAGTTTACATACCTATATGCATATGCCTATTAATCTTTAGATATATGTCTATAAATCTTTCAAAGCTCTTAGGTTCCATCGTCAGATTACAGTTCTGACTAGAACTCAGGAGTCCCGGGACCATCCAGGAGGTTTCGAATACAAAAACTATTTTAGGTATCGTATAAAACAAACTTGACGTTTTAATTATTTACAGGTCGATTTCAGTGATATTTATATATAACGAGCAAAATGACAGTATTTTAAGCAAAACATATTTTAGTTAAAATAAAACCAAAGGAAATAAACGTTACTTTATGTCGTAAAAAGTTATTAGAGCTGCACCGAAACGTGGCAATCTCAATAACAACGCACCTAAAGATCAAATTACTGTTTCCAATTCCGTCAGTGTAAAAAACTTACCCCAATCTGGTATAAAATCTTGAGTCCACTCTTGAAGGGAGGCACGGGTCGTTTATGCGGCAAAAATGGCAGTTTGTCCGGCCTCCTCAGATGTATCTCCGCGGAAGGCCTGAAGGCTTCCAAGGGCGTCCTGATGACGCCCTGCACGCAGCACAGCCAGGCCAGGGTAACGCTGAGCACTTGCATGGTTTACACTGACACTAGATGTCGCTCGGAGGTCGGGCGGGCGAAGACTGGCGTCGGCCGCGCCGAGGCAGGTATGAGTTGGCCTACGCGCCCGGTATAACCACCTCCGACTGCGACCCGTTGCTCTTGATACTTTAAGTAGCTTGAAAGCCTTAGCGGACTTTTGATTTGGACTGATTTGTTTTATAGTATTTTTTATCATTTCTACGTTTTATAGTACAGGTATGATGTTGAATGATACATACAAAGACAAGTTACATGTAATACTCGTAAAAGAACTAACACTACTAGTCTTTTATTGCTTCTGTTGAACGTGACGTGCCTAATCAAGTATTCAAAAAATTAGTGTATAGTGTAGAAAATATTATATTATAATAGACAAAGTATAGTTCTTGTAAATCAGTGACTATTATATTTATTGTTAGCTTTTTAGAGCGGTCTATCATAATAACAATTTGCAAATAGTATCATTTTCTTTTTGTTCCAGGTAAGCAAAATGAGAGGAACCTTAAGATTATATTGGCGTAATTTATATTTAGTGAGTACTTAAATGTTTGCCACTGTCACATCACATTCTTACTCATGATAAGGTAAGCGACACGAATAATGAAGAGTTCTAACTTTACAACATTATGTTTTTGACAAGCAATTCTAAGCCGTAATCAATTAGCCATACAGCGGGGAAATACGGCCAGCCTTCTGAGCACCTTGCCCATTGACGGCGATCTAGGCCGAATTTTATCTGTAAGTTTTTAAGTTTTATTATGTTTGTTTATTTCTTTCTTTGTTTTTATCAATAAAGCTATACTAGGAAATTAATGAAGATTTTTCAAAAGCTCTGAAAACGTCAGTTAGTATGAGAAAATGATTGCTTCTTACGAGGATCAAGACCGTTTGCGGCCGCGCGGGCCTGACTTCCTACCGATGATGTTTTTCTACACAATCTTGTTGCTCTGATATAAAGCTTTGTCCACTATCATCGCCAACTTGAACCTAAGCTTGAATTAAGTTTTTTATTTATATTTTTGTATATTGCCATATTACGTAGGTATGTGTACCCGTAGTGTATGTGTTACGTAGATAATATACCTACTTATGTAAAAGATAAAATTCTGTGCCCTTATACTACAGTGTAATCTCCCTATGTAGCGACACTCGAGGAGGTACCGGACGTTTTTTGACGCTATAGAGTTTTCGTTTATAGAGAGAAATTAATATGAAAGTAAAGGAACCATAGCCAATAATTGTCGACGTTATATGGAGTTTACACTATTCGAACAGTGTCGTATTTATTGGCCATTAAAAATGTAGGTACTCCTTCAATTATCAAGACTTACTGAACGCGTCGAACATCTTAAACTTGTTTCAACTCGAAGAACAAAAATCTTGTCGTGACATTTAAAATGTCTTTAAAGTTGGTACATTTTACACCAATGGAATAATTATAAAGTAGGTAGGTATACACACACCTACCTATATGCGGTTTAACCGTTTGTCGTTGTCTTAATATTTATATAAAAAAGTCCTAATATTATTAATCCGCATATTATTCAAATTTAGTTTTTCTGCCAACAAACTGTTCCGCAGTTTGGCAGATAAGTGCGTTTATTACACTGTAATTTTTTTTTATGGTTTAAATTTTCTAGCTTTGGAAACTTGTAATTGGCCTACTGTGTCTATGTTATTACCTAACTGGTTACTCAAGCTGTAAGTTTTCCTAATAAATAAAATAAAAGCAAAAATAAATAAATTTAAAAATATCTTCTAACGTATTATGATACTATTAAAAAAAGGATTGCGTATTTAGTGGATTCACCCTAAAACCGTTGATCACCACTACAACTTCAATGGGCACTCAACAAAACAATACCATTCAAGTATTTCGTAGAACACGATTTCAAGAAATTCCATTGTGTATACAATATAACGCAGCTTTATCTGGCGTCTCGCTCGCTCCCATTCACTGTCCTCCCGCCCGCATGAATGAACCGCTTCTTATGAATGAACGGACAGTCGCTATCGTACTATACATGCCTACCTGCAGCTCGTAGCTATACATATGTTTTTTACGCGCAAGGGTGTGATTCTGACTGCTTACCGAGGACTTGCTAGAAAGGCTTTAGAGAACCACTTTAAAAGCGCTTTGCGATTATGCATAGTTGTTAGTGTTGTTACAGATCTATACTTAGTACTTACCGGTTTTTTAGACGCGAGTCGCTAGCTCGCGACAAACGGGATTACACCAAGCTATGAGGCCATTGAGAAATGTAGGGTCGACGTCAAAAATATATTAAAGCTTTTGCACCTTATCCCGTTGTAATAAGGCGAAAAGTGTATACATATATTGAGTGTATGTTTATGTTGGCTGAATACATATAAGTTCTAAAGGCCGTGGCACGTGTTTTGTTTTTTTTTTCTCGAGTGATAAATGTTTTGCTCGGCGGAGGAGGTTGCGTTTTGAATACTGTAAAGCCTCTTTAGGAGATATGAGCGTAAATGATGTCAACGTGGCATATGTGATGTTTTCGTACGTCACTTACATATTAAATTTATTGCTGGTAGGTCCAAGCCAAGTCAGTTAGACCTTACAAGGAGTCATTTAATCATGTTGTACAAATTTTTCAATATGCTATTTATTTATATCGGGTGGAACAGAATGAGGGACTCTTACGCTACGTCTTACGTAGGCGAACAACGCGCGAACGCGGCGCGGCGCGGCGCGGCGAAAGCGGCCGCCGCCGCGCCGCGCCGCGCCGCGCCGCCTGACATTCGCGTGCAAATCGCGCCGCACCGCGTTCGCAACGAGATCGCTTACGTAGGACACTTCTATGGGCATCAAAGGATTGATTTCGCCGCGCCGCGCCGCGCCGCGTTCGCGCGTTGTTCGCCTACGTAAGACGTAGCGTTATGCAAACAGGGAATTGTTTAGGCTACGTACAGTCAGCAGCAGAAGTTGCTAAGCGGGCGAGGTGTTCAAAATCACCTTGACACGCTCTTATTCTCTTAACAATAAAGTCGCGTCAAGATCATTTTGAACAGCTCGCCCGCTTAGCAACTTCTGCTGCTGACTGTACCTACTTTATTTTTCACTTATTTATCACGTTAATATTTATAACCATTTTTGAGACAGTTTGTTAAACATTAGTGCAAAAATGTTTCAACCCTACTTTTTAGGGTTCCGTACCCAAAGGGTAAAACGGGACCCTATTACTAAGACTTCGCTGTCCGTCCGTCCGTCCGTCCGTCCGTCTATCTGTCACCAGGCTGTATCTCATGAACCGTGATAGCTAGACAATTGAAATTTTCACAGATGATGTATTTCTGTTGCCGCTATAACAACAAATACTAAAAACAGAATAAAATAAAGATTTAAATGGGGCTCCCATACAACAAACGTGATTTTTGACCAAAGTTAAGCAACGTCGGGAGTGGTCAGTACTTGGATGGGTGACCGTTTTTTTTTTGCCTTTTTTTGCAGTATGGTACGGAACCCTTCGTGCGCGAGTCCGACTCGCACTTGCCCGGTTTTTAGAAATACATTAGTAACATTTTTATATAGTAAAATATAAATGTGATATTTGATATCTTTTTATTTTAGTCGTTAATACACCTAATAGGATTGGACACGCAATGTCAGACAACACCCAATTAATGAAGGTACAAATATAGGTTATAGGTATTATCAGAGACTAGCCCATGTTAAAGATAGTCAATATCTAATCAAATTCAAGTTTTATTCATCATTTTCGAGAATCTCGTTACTAGATCTTAATTGTACCTTTATATAGGTGTTACCTATGTATTGCAGACTAGGGCATTGAAAGCGGGTCATATTGACTGAAAATGTCCGTACAAAGAGGTTTCGTTCACTTGAGTGTATTTTTTGTATTGGCTCGCTGAGTGAGATGAAATAAATGACTCAGTTCAAGAAAGATATGCTGACTCCTCTAGTGTTGCGGGTGTCCATGGGCGAAGGTTACAGCTTATTATCAGGTGATTCGTCAGCTCGTTTGCCTCCTATCCTATATCGTAAAATACGTTTATTTGTATAATGATGATACAAAAGTGCGAAACTTCTCCCTTCGGGCAAACTCGGCTCCGTTCGGCTCAGCATTGCTCCGAGCAATGACTAGTGTTGACACAACTTGACGTCCCTTTGCATGCAATACCACAGATAAGATAATGGCTAGAATTTTGACAACCCTCCGAAAGGGAGAATTGGAAAGGGACAGAATGATTCGACCCTGAACCGCTGTCAAACTTCGTTTTTTTTCGGTTCTGTACGGTAGTATTATTATTTTATTCTGTGGTCTTCTTCTTCCTGGCGTTATCCCGGCATTTTGCCACGGCTCATGGGAGCCTGGGGTCCGCTTGACAACTAATCCCATGATTTGACGTAGGCACTAGTTTTTACGAAAGCGACTGCCATCTGACCTTCCAACCCAGAGGGGAAACTAGGCCTTATTGGGATTAGTCCGGTTTCCTCACGATGTTTTCCTTCACCGAAAAGCGACTGGCAAATATCAAATGATATTTCGTACTTAAGTTCCGAAAAACTCATTGGTACGAGCCGGGGTTTGAACCCGCGACCTCCGGATTGAAAGTCGCACTCTCTTACCGCTAGGCCACCAGCGCTTTTATTTTATTCTGTGGTACGAGTAAGTAAGTCTTAATAATTACTTGTTTAACTGTCTATGTTTTCATGTTATTCGTACACCTACGCAGCTGCCAAATGACAAGAATTAGGTCAGAAGTGGCTATTCATGAGCGCTCGCGTGATTTCGGTAAACATGTTAACGCGTGTCAGGACGGCAGTCACAAGGCTGCCGATCACTGGGGGCCCTACCGCCAGTTTTGACATTCTGCCGTATTCGAACTTCAAGATATTCACAAGAGACGACACGTAGTAGATCCATTCTAGATACGTTATAGTTTAGATATCAACTAGTTCTCTTTTGCAGCGCAATTCGGGTAACCAATGTCACTTTTACGTTAGATAGAGTAAGATATCTATTAGATGTGAATTGGATCTCTAAATCGTATCCTGTGGAAATCGTTCAAGTGTATCTCTAGAATCACGCAAATGTCAAATTTGACAGGTTAGATCTTAAACATATCTTTATCGTATCTTGGTGACGCCTAAAAGATATCTAATAGATATCTATTTCAAAATCCGAATCGGGCCCATTGACATATTCACTCACGTCTTAGTAACTTACTTTCTATGCATCTCGCTCGTACTCGCATCTCGCATATTAGTGCAAGCAGAGAAAGTAATTTACGTACCTAGACGCGAGCTCATAATAATATGTCAATGTGGTATGTCAATGTCAGGTGGTAGCCGTACTTGGGAGGGTTACCGCCAAAAACGCCGCCAAGACTGATTGCTTTGAATAAAAATATAAAAATTAAATTAATTTATTTCAAAAATTAATTTAATTTTTATATCTTTATTTAATTTTAGTAAACGAAAAGGTTGATATAAAACTTTAATACAAAGAAAATATTTATTACATATGAACAAATATCCATTCATGCTCATCGGTAAATGCCCTTAAAAGGTGGATAAAGCGAAATTGTAGTTTTTATATTGAACGCAAAAATTTGCGTTTTTATCAAAGGCAAATGCAATGAAAAAATCACATAGAAACTAGACTTGATTTCCAAGGGCAAACTCTGCTCTCTCTACTCCAATGAAAGCGTAATAAGAGTGACAGAGAAAGATGCCCGCAATTTGTGAACTTCGATTTTCGCGGTTATAGCCCAGGGGGCCGATTTTTGAAATTCGACCGCCCGATTTCGTGTATTTCGTTCAATAATATCTCCACTACTAGGCATTAAAATTCTACCAATAGAATTTAAAACGAGTGGTCAATACCAATCAAATCCAAATTTCTGTCGCTCGTATTTCAAAAATCTGTTTTCACCGTTTTCCACCTATTTTCGAGTGACGAAATCAAGCGATCGAATTTCAAAAATCGCCCCCCAGGACTGCTGCCACCGCATTAATCGACATCACCTACCAGTACCGACTAAACCATGCCCTTAATGACCGTTGAAATTTCGTCCCCTGATTTCCATAAAAGAATATACATACCTTGTAATACAACCCTGACTAATGTGCCAAAAATAACCATTGACGTCAGACTTAGGGGTGGATTTATTAATGTGACGCCAAGTCATCAAATGGGGAAAGAAACTTTTAACCCCCAAATGTCGTTCTAAATATTAAATGTCAATACAATGTCAATGCGGAGAAACTTTCAATGTACTGAATAAGTCTAAAATTACATTAGATCGTAGTTTTCAAGACAAGATGCTGAATAATTCGATCAACTTTAAATATTAATCGCAATGCCTAATCGGATTATAAAAGCTCGGTGGAGGTGATCTAAAAACGCATAATGTTCTGCCATAAAATAGAAACTGATCTTTTTTAGGGTTCCGTACCCAAAGGGTAAAACGGGACCCTATTACTAAGACTTCGCTGTCCGTCCGTCCGTCCGTCTGTCACCAGGCTGTATCTCACGAACCGTGATAGCTAGACAGTTGAAATTTTCACAGATGATGTATTTCTGTTGCCGCTATAACAACAAATACTAAAAACAGAATAAAATAAAGATTTAAATGGGGCTCCCATACAACAAACGTGATTTTTGACCAAAGTTAAGCAACGTCGGGAGTGGTCAGTACTTGGATGGGTGACCGTTTTTTTTTGTTTTTTTTTTTGCATTATGGTGCGGAACCCTTCGTGCGCGAGTCCGACTCGCACTTGCCCAGTTTTTTAATCACTAAATTACGATCTTTTGCTATTCCTGTCGAACTTCTGTGTCTTTTACAAAAAAAATATATCCGCATATAATGACTAACGACTAACATCTTTAAAACTGCATAAGTTCTGTTTATCCTAATCTAATACCTGCCTGAGAGACTTAAATCGGTTGTTTGGCACCATCTGGAACCATTTAAAACCAAATAGTTTGCACCCAATAATATATTTACAGTGCTGTAAAATAATTATCACCAAAAAACTCTTAACAAAGCCTTGCTCAAGGAAGTGCCGAATCAAGTATGCATAGGTCCGTTTCTGAGATAAGAACACAGCATAAGTGCCGCATTGTTGGCTAGACAATGGGGACTGCACTCAAAACTCGAGTGGTCAGCACTTTTTGTGCCCTTCGAGTCTGATAAGGACAGGTATATTGAGGATACCTGTAGTGGGACCGTTCTTGAAATACGTAAAACCACTCAACTTTTAGGTAGTCGAAAAGCTCTGTACTATGGTCCAACTCCGTTCAAAAATGTTTCAGTTCGATTACAAAATATTTTTATATATAAAAAAACTACAAAACACCATAAAGAATATTGTAGCCAATTTAATCAGCTTTCGGTTTCTCTAAGTAATGTCGCTAAGACGTAAAGTTTCCAAGATATAAGTGAAAAACCGAAAAATGGGACCTTCTTACCCCCATCTTCCCCCGACATAGGGGCTACGGCCTGGGACTTTTGATATGTTTACCTCCCAACTAGTCCAAAGTTACAGAGTCAAAAATTGTGTTCCTAGCATTTCCGTCTATACCTTATAGCTTGGCCTATAAATGCCTCACGTAGTTTGTGAACGACCCGACCAGTGTGACAGGGACAACTATACGTGTCATTGAAGCTTACGTTAGTGTTGGCACGCGCACTCGAAATGTCTTGTAAAAAAAGGTATTTCCTCGTAAGTACGGTTCTTGGGAAGTGAGAGTTCCGGTTGAGATTTTTTTACGGCATCTTGGTGATGTGCTTAATGGACAATGTTGTCGTTTGGCGGGACCCTGGCGAACAGGACTGGTTAGGAATGCCGCGTAAATCATTACCATTATGTACAGTCAGCAGCAGAAGTTGCTAAGCGGGCGAGGTGTTCAAAATGATCTTGACGCGACTTTATTATTAAGAAAATAAGAGCGTGTAAGGGTAATTTCGAACACCTCGCCCGCTTAGCAACTTCCGCTGCTAACTGTAGGTAGGTTATTTACTTAGGCCCACTTGCACCAACCCACAAACCTGGGGTTAAGCGGTTAAAACGTTAACCTAATGTCAAATCGTACTGGTAACCATGGCAACTCCAGGTTTAACCGGTTAGCCCTGGATTAGTAGAATGGTGCAAGTGGCCCTTAGTATAATAAAATCTATAACAAACAACATACCTAACAAAGTCTATAACCTAAATTATATGAAAATGATATTTAACTTGCCCTAGTTGCTATGCTAAGAGCAGGAAGAAATATAGCATAGATTGCACCTGGGGTAGCCGACCCTTTCCCCCCCTTTTTTTGGGGGGTAGGCGCGGTACGATCTCGTGGCTACCGGGTCAAATCAGCTTTGTTTGACCTTAGAAACAATTGTGCCAAGCGGCATGCATCGTCTGAGACAAAAGTGCATATTCACTGTGCTACTTAGCCTATACGAATACAAGTTCGATAAAAATTATAAACTTTGAAAGGCTTTATCTCGGAAACTATTAGATGTACAAAGACAATTCTAGTGTCGTACTGTAGCCAATTTAGTCCACTTTAAAGCGCCCTGAAAAGGTAAGTACTATCAAAAATTAGTCTTTTAGAGTTATAATCACCCAAATCTAAAAGAAAACCGAAATTTTCGCGGTATTTTCGATTTTTGTCAAGTTGCGTTCGACGCTCACAAACTTGGATTATTCATTAGGCCAACATCATAAATAAGTCTGCAAAAAATCAGAACTACCGGATTTGACGCAAAAGAGCCGAGAGATGGTGAAAGGTTACCAAATTCGACAAAGTTACTGGATTAATGAACCACATATATATAACAGGTTATATTTTAGATATATACCTAGTGGTAAACAAAACGTTGTATGACTTGAATGCACCATTTATTTTACTGCCCCACAGCATTTAACTATCCCAGTTTTACGACTGATATCAAACCATTAATATGTTTTATGAAGCTAACCAATAGCACTTTTATTCTAAAGTATTTACAGAAAATGACGTACTATTATATAACGTTTCTTATAGGTACGACGTTTTAGTAGTGATGGTGTAATTATTTAGCAAGGTTATAAAATGTAAGTTACGACTCCGTGCCTCTAAAGCTCTTAAAGCACTCTACTGACAGCGCCATCTTGATAAAGTAACATCACGAATATAGTTCACGGGTTAATGACTAGAGACGGGCCGAATAGTTAGCTTTTTTTTTCACCTCACTAGCTCGTAATAATGAGATCCTTCTTTTTTTTTTCAGAAACTGATAATAATGGTGCTTTTTAGGGTTCCGTACCCAAAGGGTAAAACGGGACCCTATTACTAAGACTTCGCTGTCCGTCCGTCCGTCCGTCTGTCTGTCACCAGGCTGTATCTCACGAACTGTGATAGCTAGACAGTTGAAATTTTCACAGATGATGTATTTCTGTTGCCGCTATAAGGCTTGCTACACGGTCGCCGACAAGCCCCCAGACCGCGTGGCCTTGGCCGGTCCCGGACCGTGTAGACAGTTGTTACCAACAAAATTTGACCAAAACTGACCAAGGACAGACCAAGGTCAGACGGTTAGAAGGCTTGTCGGCGACCGTGTAGCAAGCCTTTATAACAACAAATACTAAAAACAGAATAAAATAAAGATTTAAATGGGGCTCCCATACAACAAACGTGATTTTTGACCAAAGTTAAGCAACGTCGGGAGGGGTCAGTACTTGGATGGGTGACCGTTTTCTTTTTGCATTTTTTTCCGTTTTTTTTTGCTTTATGGTACGGAACCCTTCGTGCGCGAGTCCGACTCGCACTTGCCCGGTTTTTTTTTTCAAAAACTGATAATAATGGTGCTTTTTACTCTTATCCACAAGGTAAAGTAATTCGATGTACATTTTAAGTCGTTTTCTCATGTTGGCATTGAGTTTCAAGTGATGATTTTGCATAATAAATATTTGAGCGCTCATAGGCGTACCCACTTTGGAGCAAGGTGGGGCAGTTGCCCCACCCTGGTCTGTGGTCTGAAGAGAAGCTGAAATTTTTTAGGAACAATTAAGGCACGTAACCCTACTTCTGTAAAAAGTTTAATAAATGCTGGGTACGCCCATGAGCTTTCATTTGGATTACATTTGCAATCGTTTATACTAAGTACGAGTACATATTTTCCTGACGTTGGTGTGTTGATTGTTACATTTTCTAATAAATGATTGTGCTAGGTAAGTACTTCCAAACAATGTCTACAAACATTTTACGTGACATCTCAATATCTAATCTCTCTCTCTCCATACAAAAATGAACTGTCCTAGGGACCATCATAAGACGCGAGAGGTATAGTCATTTTTAGGGTACCGTACCCAAAGAGTAAAAACAGGATCCCATTACTAAGGCTCCACTGTCCGTCTGTCCGTCTGTCACCAGGCTGTAACTCATGAACCGTGATAGATAGACACAGATGATATAAATATTTCTGTTGCCGCTATAACAACAAATACTAAAAACAAAATAAAATAAATATTTAAGTAGGGCTCAGACGTATTTTTTTGCCGTTTTTTGCGTAATGTTACGGAACCCTTCGCGCGCGAGTCCGACTCGCACTTGGCCTGTTTTTGACATTTATTACGATATTTAGATCAAGACGTACCTA
Source organism: Cydia fagiglandana (assembly GCF_963556715.1). Lineage (NCBI taxonomy): Eukaryota > Metazoa > Arthropoda > Insecta > Lepidoptera > Tortricidae > Cydia > Cydia fagiglandana. The sequence continues at coordinate 6,285,250 of NC_085943.1, forward strand.
CTCGTATTGTAATAGTAGCATATTAGAACACCATCATCCCATCTCTATTAATAAATGAGTAAAAGTTGATTCGCTTGCAGCAACGACTCCGTGTTTAAGTTTTAAACTTTGCTAAAATCAACAGCTTTTGTTGCACGCGATCGCTTATTTAGAACTTTGAACTTATGTTACTGGAACACCTAATGCTGCTTTATATTACTTTGAAAAGTATCAATTAATAGGGTTAGATTTAGTTAGACCAAACCACTGCCACGATTTTGATAGCCCACCCAGTGCAAGTGTTATTTTAAACGTCAAACTTCTATGAAGTTATGACGTATAAAGCTCACTTGCACTGCGTATACTATCAAAATCGTTGCAACCTTCTCTTGGTCTAACTCCACGTAAGTTTGAATAAGCGATTATTATTTCCATTTTATTCGAGAAGCTATGTTTAATTGTACTGCACAATAAGTTTGTTTAAAAAATGGATTTAGACTTATTGCATTCCTTAATATCTAAACAATTTATCTATCTACATGAAAATTATATTTCGCAAGTAGCAAATTAAAAATGAAATGTATTTTACATATTTGCTAAGTGGACGGAAACAGGCACAGGACGGTAAACTGACGCAATTACCCTATTTGTTGGATGGATGACGTGAAAATGCTATCGGCCATATTCGAACTTTAAGATACGTCAAATAATAGATATGGAAACGATATAGATCGGATATGTCAGTGTCAAACAAGTGTCAAAAGTGACGTTTTTGTTTGTAGAAACCTCACTTTTGAAACTTAGCTAGCTGGACCGAGTCAAAATTTTCTGTTTTGACCGAAGATGGACTGGAGGACCTTGTGAGACTCCTATATATTTTAAGACAAAGAAATAACTAATCTTTGTGAAATTAAAACGTTATATATTTATTCTGACATCGCAAAGAATATCTTTCAAAAGACAGTTAAAGTGACACCAAGGTATACAGTGTGGAAAGATAAGTCGGGCCCTAAAGGGAAACTACCTTAAATCCTTAAGCTCGCTCATTTTACTTAAAGGAGACATTCCTTTATTTTTAAAAAGAAACAAAACTGCATTCAAAAAATTTCTAAAACTCGCTTGCCTCGCTCGGGACTCGAACCGACTAAAAATTCAAAAAAATTAAAATTCGGAATTTTATTCTACTAACTAGTCGATACAGTTAATGTAAATGATAACATTTCTCCAAGAAACATTAGGTCTTACACTCGTCTGTCCTGTCAAGTACTCAAGATTTTTTTAGACAAGCCAAATTGAAGAAAAAAAGAAAAATACTTTGAATGTAAGTTTGTTTCTTTTTAAAAATAAAGGAATGTCTCCCATAAGTAATATGAGCCAGCTTAAGAGGGCGTCGAGGAGGGTAAATTTTCAGATTCTGTCAAATTACCCCATTTCACACACAAACGCAGCTCACACACACTACCTCAATTTACTGGGACGGGTCAGTGACCCCTAATGTTTTTTTAAAGGTGCTGTTTCGAGTTTAGTGTTAACTACGGACCTTCTTTGAGGAATTTAAACTGTCAAAGCTTTCCTTTGTGAGAAGACAGAGAAAAATCACTTTTTATATATAGCTTTCCTTGTTTGTTCATGTCATGTCATAGGTATGTGACGTATTAGGTAATTAATTATTTTCGTTGTTGACTTTTATTTGTATTAAGATAGGTACAAACGGCGATGCTCTTAACTGTCCATCGGTGGACCTTATGCCTTTTGTAATAAGGTTTACGAACTGTCAGTTAACAGTGTGGTCATGGGCGATGGTATGCGGTTTGTAAACATAGTTAGTCCGAATTTACCTACTCGAAAAAAGTGGACTATATCTAAAATGATCCCCTCATTAGTTATAGGGCTTGTAATATTTTTTTACAACTAAAGACGCGTATTATATTTCCCTTATAACTTAATTGATAATAAGGCTTTAAAAACCTCTAATAAAATTCAGGTACTACATTTATACTTTTGTAAGTCAGTAAGTGATGCTTATCGGGAAATCAAAGAACTCATAATTACCTATATAAAAATAATTAAATTTACTATTTCGTCTCACGTTCAATAAGGCCCGGGGCCGGGCCTTGTCACCCGCACAGACAGAGGGCCTTTTTAGCCCAAGTACAAGTTCAAGAATAACAGAGAATATAGTAAGTATAATTTAGTTTATTTATCTCAATTATACAATTTTCACACAGGTAAAATGCATAGCATATAATCACACGTGACAGAAAATGTTGGTAACCGCATTGACATATTAGAATTAAGAAAAATATAAAATACGATCCAGTAAGGCTGTCGTTCATACTACTTTATACGGGCCCGACACTATCATGAATGACAAGACTTATCATAACATTCCAACGTTTGGTCCAGTTCGGTCATGACATTGCAAAATCTCCTCAGTGACGAGGCCTCAAACACTTATCAGTATTTTACAATACTGCTTACAGTTATTTAATTGTTATTTTAACTACTATTCTTGAATGCTGGACCTTGTTACCCGTCGGGCCTTATATTCCTCACCTAACTTTAACCTTAAATTTCTCTGTTGCCTTTAAGAGGAAAAATAGGAAAAGCCTGATTCGTTGTAGTCCAGTTATCTGGCTTTCGAAATCACTCGGTTTTATAGCTTGAGCATCGATTTTTTTATATAAATTTTACTAAACGCTGACACTCGTTCATCTCATTTTAGGTACAACTTTGCATAAGTGTATTTATTATATTGTAAAAGATTTCAGATTTTCAAGGGTGATTCGTTGTAAACACACTCTTTGGGATAATAATGACATTTATTATAATTTTTTTTATCAAGAGATGTGAACGCTAGCGACTAAACGGTGACTGCCTTTTCCGCTGATTTTGCTCGACACAAACTATTTATAAACGGCAACTAAGCCACTAGTATTGGGTTACCTATAATCATTTTTCCGTGAATGTACTCGTAAACCTCTATCCGTTAGTATGCGATTCATTAATGGACGCACCATCGGGACACGGTTCTTTAACACGTAATGTTAATAATCAGTGAACATCTTTAATTACGCTCAAATGCTTAAGTTTCAGTACAGGTAAAAGTACATATGAGCTGTACTTTTAATTGTTAGTACAATCGGCATCAAATAGATAGTGACGGCCAAAGTGATAAATATAGCTATATGATCTAAATGTGGACGAATAAGGCCAGGTGAAGCATATAAGGCCCACCTTTATTTTAACTGAAATAGTTCTATTAATAATCAGGATATTATTACCAAATCAATTCAATATAGATTTCTCATTTGTTCATGTTTCTTCATATACCAAAATAGTTATATAAATATTCCAGCGCTTTTGAAAAATACACGTTTTATAAAAAAAAACCGGGCAAGTGCGAGTCGGACTCGCGCACGAAGGGTTCCGTACCATAATGCAAAAAAAACAAAAAAAAAAGCAAAAAAATAAACGGTCACCCATCCAAGTACTGACCACTCCCGACGTTCCATAACTTTGGTCTAAAATCACGTTTGTTGTATGGGAGCCCCATTTAAATCTTTATTTTATTCTGTTTTTAGTATTTGTTGTTATAGCGGCAACAGAAATATATCATCTGTGAAAATTTCAACTGTCTAGCTATCACGGTTCGTGAGATACAGCCTGGTGACAGACAGACGGACGGACGGACGGACGGACAGCGAAGTCTTAGTAATAGGGTCCCGTTTTACCCTTTGGGTACGGAACCCTAAAAACCATACCATGTTGGTTCGGAAGGGCCTTGTTACTTGCACTGACAGTTGAACACTGACTTGAACAGAAGTTCAAGAATAACAGAAAATATTACCGGGCCTTATTAGCTTTTATCATGAATTAATTTCATCTTCAATTTAAAATGGTCTATAGTAAAATACGGCCTACATGAGTCATGGAAAAACAAATTGTATTTTATTTAGAAAGTACTTATATGTTGTTCATAATCTTCAGTAAGCTGACTTCTAAGAGTCTATCTATTATAATTAATGTAGATTGACAGTTTAATTAGCAAATTGTACTTTTATACCTTTAGGTTTTATGTCGGAAGTATTTCAGCCAATTTGTACTGAAACAAGCATTTGAGCGTAATTAATGATGTTTACTGATTGTTAATCTTAAATATACCTATTATGTAGGGCACTTAAATTATTTTAGCGGACCGAGCGGATATGTATGTTTGTAGACCACTTATTTATTTAAATAATTAAATTGTAATTCATTCAAAAAAAGGTTATTAAATGAGGGATATAGATAGCTCACCTACCTTATTACAAAGCATTACAAAAATGTCCAAAGGCCAAAGCCACGCTGATAAGACATAAGACCTCATAAATACCTATAAATAAACGTTCACTGAAAAAACTTTAAGGCATTTCTGATAAGTAATTATTTTTCGTTACTGAGTTATCGTTTTGCACCGAATATCAATGAAATAAAAGCACGTTGTTATTTGATAGATACATTTATATAAACATCGTCACATGAAACCAATATAGGTAACTCGTAAACCATACCACTGCGATGGAAATATCGTTCTTTCAACTGATAATATAGCCACAAAAACTCGCTGAGACTGCAGGTCGAGTCTTGGTTTCAAATTCTTGATGATATATCATTGAATTAACTTTCAAAGCACGTGATAGCTCTCAGAATAGCAACAAAACTGGTTGAAACTAAAAATGTTATTGCTGATATTATGTGAACAACATTGCTTCGTCTTCATAAATAAAATTTTAATAATTTATATTGTTTACGTTAAAATGTGAAGAAATTTGTTGATAAATTGTCTATCTAGTATATTGACATTATGTCATATATGTTTTTAAAATAACGTAATATGAATGCCAGCACAATGAAAATTTATTCCAATAAGATAAAACAAATCTTCAAACTTTTTTAATTTTTAGTGAATTAGGAAGAAACTAATTACACTGATTTGGTTGTGTTCGTATATATTTTAAATAATTTGTTATATTTTTAAAGTATTATGACTTATGAATAAAAACAAATCAAAATTTTAATGACTCTGGATCTCCGTGTGATATTATTCATTTACCCTATTTATTTTGAACACAGTTTTTCACTGGTATCATCATTCGTATACGGACATGAATTTCTGTCAATATATATGACAAATTGAAATGTCAATTTGGAAAAATCATGTACGCGTCCGCTTCCAACGGCCCACAGCGGGCATCTGAGGAGAAGGAGAATTTGACAGATATGGCGGATGTATGGAAATTTTACGAAAGTTTACGTTTACGATTGAATTTCTTTGTAGCCTTTAAGAGGAAAAATAGGAAAAGCCTGATTCGTTGTAGTCTATTTATCTGGCTTTCGAAATCACTCGATTTTGTAGCATGAGCATCGATTTTTTTATACAAATTTTACTAAACGCTGACACTCGTTCATCACGTTTTAGGTACAACTTTGCATGAGTGTATTTATTATATTGTAAAAGATTTCAAATTTTCAAGGGTGATTCGTTGTAAACACACTCTTTGGGATAATAATGATATTTATTATAATTTTTTTTATCAAGCGATGTGGACGCTAGCGACTAAACGGTAACGTGACTGCCTTTTTCGCTGATTTTGCACGACGCAGTCTTAAGGATTTAAGGTAGTTTCCCTCCAGGGCCCAGGGCAGGGCAGGGCGGGGACTCATCTTTCCACACCTGGATAATCGTCTTAGCGGCCTGCCGGCCTAGCCAAGGTCACAATCGTTATCGCTTCGACAACGAAAAGCTTTATGCCTTTCTATCACTCTTCCATATTAGTGCGACAGTGATAGTTGCGTTTCGATCGCTACCGAGCGTAAGCGATCGGCATCTTGGCTACGCGGCCTGCTTTCGCAGGCGGATGTAAGCCGACCAAAAAAGATTCGCCACAACCTCGATGATCTATTTTCAGAGAAACCTAGGAGGATTTAGAGGGATCTTAGAGAAGATGTCGTTGCCAAAGTTCGTAGCCAGGGGAGTCGCAGGGAGTATTTGCACGCGTTCGGTCTATTTTTGGTGCTCGGCCTTTGCACGAGCCGACAATTTGAAAACCAGCCGAAGGCTACTTTTACCCATGAATAGGCTTAATAAACTCACTAATTGATGATTTTCTTTTTATTTGTGACATTGTCGATACAATACGCATGATTTCGCTTTGCATTTGTGTAAGAGCTGTGCCTTTTCGGTGTAATTTTGAATGAAAACGAGAACTGTATTTCAATGAATAGTCTTCAATGAGCAAGAGGTAAATTACAAAATTAAAGTTAATTATAAATTGTATACGTAAGCTATTGAAACTGCTCGTTTCTGTGATTTTAGGCTCATTATTGTTTGAATGACGATGCATTGATTATGTTTATTTGAGGATCACTTAATATACAATACAATAATCAGTGCCTTATTTCTAAATTACATTTTGATTAAAGTTTCATTCAATAGCCTAATCTTAAATAATGAAGAAAATGATGCAAATAATACTACGAACTATACATTTTCAATCATGTTTGCCAGTAACAATAGATTTCTTGTAGTAGTGTCAATGCAGTGATCATATTATTGTGTATTCTAGAATGGAAGAAAAATCTCTGTCTATTATTAATGGTACACTCTCCCTTGGACCATCCCACAGCATCATAGCCAGCAACTGTCTCTACCTACCTCTCAATCCAGGAATGAAAATGAATAAGGTTTAAGAATATATTTCATCAAAAAATTTACAGTGGTCCCCTGAGATAGGCAGAGCCTATGGGCCCGATTCGGATTTTGAAATAGACATCTATTATACATCTTTTAGACACCACCAAGATACGATAACGATATGTTTAGGATCGAACCTGTCAAATTTGACATTTTCGCGATTCTGGGGATAATCTTGAACGATTTCCACAGGATATGACTTAGATATCCAATTCACATCTAATAGATATCTTACTCTATTTAACGTAAAAGTGACATTGGTTGCCCGAACAAAAGAGAACTAGTTGATATCTAAACTATAACGGATCTAGTACGTGTCGTCTCTTGTGAATATCTTGAAGTTCGAATACGGCAGTATATCTTGGAAACTGTAGGCGAATAGTCAAATTTTTTTTTTAATTTATTTAGGAAACAAACAGTCGCATACAAATATGTTTAAGCTTGCAGATATACAATAAGACCTATAGAATTGTTCAAAAATAGTTTGTTTTGTTTTGCACGAATCTCCAAATCAAATCGAACCAATTTTTCCTCATCCCTCCCACCATCAATTCCTATATGCAACGAGTGGGTATAAAAAAATTGGACCCGCAGTCCGTAAGACGTTATGTAACTAACTGGTAAACACAACCTACATACCGGGGTAGTGGGTTCCGACCCACGCGGGCCCACATCGGCAGCCGTATTCAGAAAGCCAACACGGTTGTGATTTTTATTTAGTATAGTTATTGTTGCATAGAAGTGCCGATCGGCCATTGGTCTATACAGTCATCACAGTCGATGTAGACTGCAGACTACCTCCTCAAAATACTTTCTTTAGTCGCTGCAACTATCATCTGCAAAGATGCTGTGGCCAATGATGTTGCATACAAAATAAATACTTAAATAAGAAAGAAATACAAGTGACTAATAGGTCTAAAATTTATCCCCTGCGTTCGGTAAAGAGCAGGCGCGATGATTTTCGGAAAGGTAAAGCTGAGGTTTGGGACTAATACTAGTTTATATATTTATTACACCTTTACTAACTTACCATAATACAAATCGGCTTCATGCAGCGAAGTCTTCACCCACTTGCTGACCATAATAATTTCTTATCAATCGCCTCGCCGGTATATCTATAATTTCATTATTTATCAAAAAAAGTACTACTTACCTATACGTAGTGCATGGAAAAGATTCCAAATTAATTTCTAGTCTGATTATTCAGGTCCTGAACTGTCCACAATTGGATTTGGTCTCGGTCTGTAGACCTATACTTACAAGAAGTGACTTACTAATATAATTTTGATAACTAAAAACATTCAAGAATAAGTCCCCTGGCTTACAACCTGCGCCTCCTTATGCGGCTTTTAAAATGTTGCTTATTCTGCGTTGCATTTAGATTCATACATTTTATTATGAAATTCTATAAATAGCTTAAGTTGTATTGCAATGCGTTAAAAGCTCAATTCGAATGTGCGTAATTTATGCAAATGATTGTGAAATTGACATCAATTCCAGTATTGCAAGTGCGTAAAGTATGAGTAAGTTGCGGTTTGCTCGTCTCTGGGTTATGCAAGACCCTCAAGGTCTTAAGGCCGACAGGTCGACCAAATTTATCGGCTTCGGTAATGTTTATATCGGAGACTGATTCTGATAATTGTGGCATCTCGAGCCAGCAGTTCTGCAGCAAGAATTTGCATTAAGTAGCATCAACATTTGCATCCATGATGCATACGAAGTGATGGGGTGGGACTGTACAATAGGTTGGACCTCAAAGACTCAAAGTTATTAACTTATCATTATCAGCCAAGACGCCGCATAGAGCATATATTATACTCCTTAGGGAAAAGATTTTTTTTTTAGATAGGAAGATAAATCTCAACTAAATGATACGTTTAGTTAATTAAATAGATTATTCTAGTTTGATTTAATACTTAACCGGCCCTTTGATAAAATTAGTATTGGCAAGAAAATACATTAAGCGGTAAAATTATCGTCCTCGGTAAGATTAGTACAGCGGCCAGGGGGCCTCCAACACTAATCGATGTGACTGGACAGTATACTACTGACAAGTGGTATGGTTGTGTTCGGTAGAGTGTACTGAGTACGAAATAAGGACTTGTCACTTTCTAAGACTGTGGGGGGGTTAACTGTGACGTCACAAAGATGGCGGTCCCGGGTTTCAAATTTTAGATAATTACTCGGCAAGTTATTATCAGATTTTCAAAAATGAGGTGTCCTGTGAAAGCTGATAAAATGTAGAATAAAACATGCCATGTAACTTAAAGTGTAATTTAATTAATTATTTTTTTATTTACAAAAATCTGAAAACATAACATTGGTCTTTTTTTTGTAGCCCAAAAAACACAATGACAACGGTCACTTAGATAAAAAATATGTTATATAAATAATTTAGGTAGATGATTAAGCTACACGATACTTCTTGAATTATGTGAATCCGATAATAAATAAGTAAACTACGATGATTATACCGCGGGCGCGCCGCAGCGAACCGCGCGCGCTCGGTTACTTGAAGGTGCGGGCGCGACTGAGAATGCTGTACTGTATATCAAAAACAAATTAACGTTTTTAAACAAATGCTATATCAAATGAAATATATTTAAATATCCAATAAAACGTGGTTATAAACTGGTCATCTAATAATAAGTATATAGAAATAAACATAAAATAAAAATCCATAGAAATATTCACTTTACCTTTATTATTAGTGAGAGTTATCGAAAATAATTATCATTATGAACCAAATTCATGTTATTAAGCATACGTATCCTGGCAAGCGATATCTCTATACCTCAGCAAATAAAAAAATAAACAAAATAAATAAACCATTTATTCACGGAAACAGCATTTAATAAAGGTTGTACCTAAACCTCCGCCAAACTGTATAACAGTTTGTTGGTACAAATAGGCTCCTCTCTTTACATACAGTTTTAGGCTATTTTACTTATTTAGGTATTTAAACTATTTTAGATACTGGTATAAGTTACAAATATAAGTTCAATATAACTAGACATTCTTTAACTTAAGTTTATCCTAGCTTCATATTGTTTCAACATGAGATTTTTTTAATTCAGACTTAAATAGATTTTTGCTGGTGCTTTTCCTAATATTTAAGGGTAAGTCTGTTGTTATAGATTTTATTAACGGAAAAAATTAATGTTGTAGATGTAGTGTACGGACGCCCGGCCGGAAGCAGACGGGCTGCTACCTAATCACGTGTAGCGTCCATTCAGCCCAATTCCCTGAGGTTGGAGCTGCAGGTTACTGTCAGCATGCATTTTGCAGCGGCGGCATTTCCACACCATTCTCCTCAAATCTTTTTGTTTTCCTGCAAAACAGATGTCATCTTTAAGTTCGACGTCCTTTAGTTCGTTTTCTTTCAGTGTGTCTCTAACGAATGTATCATATCGCGATGCCACATACATAGTACACTCTGCTAGTAAGGTAGTAAGTGTAAGCTAGTCTCCTCCTTATCACAGTGTGGACAGGAGGTGTCTCTACTAATTTCCATTATCTTAAGAGGTCTGTTGAGGGTTTTATGACCAGTAATGATACCCGTCAGTAGTCTCAGACTGCTCTTACCTATAGTACAGTCATTATATCCAAAAAACCGACCCTACCCGTGAATAATTAGTTCTTGGATTTTTTTTTCGTAGGTCCCTCGGGGGGGTCACTGGGAGGGTAAATTCAAAAAGTAGGCTGAATCAGGCTCCTGCGTATATTCCAAAAATGGTTTTTTTTTCCAAAAAAACGGTTTTTCTTCAATAACTCGGCCATTTTTGATTTTACAGTAAAACCGAAAAGACAAAAACTGTAGGAAATTTGATTCTCTACAAGTTAGTCCAGTCATTATATCCAAAAAACCGTCCTTCCCGTGAATAATCAGTTCTTGGATTTTTTTTTCGTACGTCCCTCGGGGGAATCACTGGGAGTGTAAATTCAAAAAGTAGACTGAATCAGGGTCCTGAAAATATTCGAAAAACGGTTTTTCTTGAATAACTCGGTCATTTTTGATTTTACAGTAAAACCGTGAGGACAAAAATTTTAGAAAATTTGATTCTCTACAAGTTTGTTTCCCTTCATTTATGCCTTTAGCGTGGAACATAGGAGATAATGATAATATTTTGAATTTGTCGCGTTTTTCAGGTTTAATTTCAGTCTACTTTTTGAATTTACACTCCCAGTGATTCCCCCGAGGGACGTACGAAAAAAAAATCCAAGAACTGATTATTCACGGGAAGGGTCGGTTTTTTGGATATAATGACTGGACTAACTTGTAGAGAATCAAACTTCCTACAATTTTTGTCCTTACGGTTTTACTGTAAAATCAAAAATGGCCGAGTTATTGAAGACAAACCGTTTTTTTGGAAAGAAACCATTTTTCGAATATACCCAGGAGCCTGATTCAGCCTACTTTTTGAATTTACACTCCCAGTGACCACCCCGAGGGACCTACGAAAAAAAAATCCAAGAACTAATTATTCACGGGTCAAAATCTATAATGACTGTACTACTAGTTTCAAAAGATACCTGGTTCTCCTGTGATCTTATACCTTTACTCATCATCTTCGACTGTGCTTCCATCTCCATCCATTTACCTTTTCTATGACTCCTTTCGTAACATTCGCTGACATAGGCAGAGCCGGTTCCGGACCCATTATATTCCGTCTCCGCCTCCATCCTCGCCAACAAACTGCAACCGCAGTTTGGCGAGGAATATAATTCGTGACAAAAATGTTGTGTACTTCATGATAAATAAATTTAAAAAATATCCTCGCCAGTTCGTGCGCCGTCTCATTTCCCGTCACTCCCTAGTGTCCTAGGTACCCATGCCACCGCGACACTTCTTTATTTGCCTATCGAGTTAAGCTCTTCTCGACATTCTCTTACGAGAGAGGAGGTGTTCGATATTTTCTTTAGTGACTTTAGTGCTGCCTACTGGCTATCTGTATATATTACAATCAGTACAATAGCGCCTTCTTGCTGCACACTCTCTTTAACTATACGTGCACAGCGGGCTATTGCACATACCTCTGCTTGGAATACGCATATCTGCACAGTGATATTGATACTTGCTCTCCCAGTTTAGGGATCACTATGCTAGTTTCGTTGAGCTTCTTCTTGAGCCATTCGTAAAGCAGATGGTCGTCGGGTGTCTGACTTCCACCTTCCAGTTGTCTCTCTCTCCTATATTGTACCCTGTATTTCTTATCAATTATCTCCTGCCTTTTTATTAGGTCGGTATTGGCCATCAACATCTCAAATTTTGATGGTGCCTCTCTTTGTATCAGCGCGTGCCTCTTGTCCACGTAGCTTCTCCATTCCTTACATGCTTTCATTCTATAGCACTGTTCAGTAGCTCTTCTCCACCCCATTCCAAGCTTCAAACCTAGCATTACCTCCAATTGCATGTGTCAGGGTCGTTCTCATATCCCCATATAGCACCCTGGGTAGTACATATCACTGCCATGTAGATCCAGCGGATTTCTACTTCTCTCGTGTCGAGGTTCCTATAAAACTCTAAACAGTAGATGCCCAGAAAGCAGCGGTGCTGACAGCCCTGACTGTCGCGTCCCTCAGGTCAGATTCCGAGCATTGACATAGTGCCCTTTTGCATTGACATAGTGTTCTTATGGCTTTTGCCGTCTGCTCCTTGATGTGACTTTGTATCTGATCTGAGCGTACTGTCTAGAGTAACTTCCAGATATTTCAGCTCATTCACCATTTCTAGTTCTATACCTTGCATCTTTATGGGTTTCATCTCTTTTATTCTTCTATTAGTGAATAACACTAGCTTTGTTTTCGACGGATTGAGATCCAGTCCTCTCTCTATACACGTATCATTATATCTCTTACGACCTTAAAAACCGTCCCTCTCACTAGTAACACTCCGTCGTCAGAGTAAGCCTGCATGTACATACCCCCCTGTTGAACTCTTTCACCATTGAGTCTAGTAGTAGGCACTACATCAGGGGGGGACAGACACCACCCTTGTGGGAACGAACCCTCTTTTTGGACTAATTGTTTAATCTCTAATCTCAGCTGGGAGGCTACTTTCGACTTCGAGCCTCAAGCCTCAAGGATTTGAGTACATTATTGTCAACAATAATGTACTCAAATATATCTTGTGATGATAAATCAAGTAACTTTTTACGTCAAAACGCCGTAAACTGTTTTTAGTCACATTTATTAGATTACCTTTTCATGCTTGGCGTATATGTAAATCATATAATACAATGAGTCCAATCGACACTGAAGCAGGGGTGCGAAACTCCTGAGATCGGTCAAACTCGGCTCCGCTCGGCTCAGCATTGCTCCGAGCAATTATTAGGGTTGGCACCACTTGACTTCCTTCTGCGTGCACGACCACAGATAAGATAATCACTTGAATTTTGACAACCCAACCCAAGGGATAGCATGATTCGACCCTGAACCGCTGTCAAACTTCGGTTTTGTAGGAAGTTTCCTTTCTGTACGGTAGTACTATTATTTATTCTGTGACTGAAGTGACTACTTTTTGGGTTTTTTATTGTTTGCTTATTTCTATATACTTATTATTAGATGACAAGGACCAGTTTATAACCACGTTTTGTTGGTTATTTAAATATCTTTCATTTGATATATCACTCGTTTAAAAATGTTAGGTAGTTTTTGATATACAGTACAGCATTCTCAGTCGCGCCCGCACCTCCAAGTAACCGAGCGCGCGCGGTTCGCTGCGCCGCGCCCGCGGTATAATCATCGTAGTTTACTTATTTATTATCGGATTCACATAATTAAAGAAGTAACGTGTAGCTTAATCATCTACCTAAATTATTTATATAACATATTTTTTATCTAAGTGGACGTTGTCATTGTGTTTTTTGGGCTACAAAAAAAAGACCAATGTTATGTTTTCAGATTTTTGTAATTAAAAAAATAATTAATTAAATTACACTTTTAGTTACATGGCATGTTTTAACCTACATTTCACCAGCTATCACAGGACACCTCATTTTTGAAAATCTGATAATAACTTGCCGAGTAATTATCTAAAATTTGAAACCCGGGACCGCCATCTTTGTGACGTCACAGTTAACCCCCCCACAGTCTTAGAAAGTGACAAGTCCTTATTTCGTACTCAGTACACTCTACCGAATACAACCATACCACTTGTCAGTAGTATACTGTCCAGTCACATCGATTAGTGTTGGAGGCCCCCTGGCCGCTGTACTAGATCATGAATACGTTGATTCCGATAAAGAAATCAGGCCGGCAGGGAGCCTTATTAGGTAGGTACCTACTTCTTTATATTATATTTAGTTAGTTTACGGACCCGGGTATGTCCTTAAACTACGTCCAAAACCACCGGTGGACGGGCAGCAAGGTCCCTCAAATTCGGTGTACTCGACTGCGATCGCCAACCCGCCTGCCAAGCGTGGCGATTATGGCATTCACCCCCCATCCGGCACGTATGGAGGTCCAAGGGGGAGGCCTTTTTTCACCAGTGGACGTCTTATGTCTGAGATGATGATGACTTATTTAGTTACCTTTTAACTTATTATGTATGTGAAACAAAGGAAATTATTTAGCGTTTTCACCTTCGAGTGCTTATTTACTTGCATGTTTGCCGCAAAACCTACATGCTGTCGCCATTACTAATTGAAAAGACCATTTAGTTTCCCAACTCGTCAGCCTCCGCAAGGTAACGTCTGCCCACTGCGCTCCAGTTATCTATATATGCGATGTCACATGCAAATATCGCACAACTATATGTCAGTTTCATTGTGATTGGCACCTACTTTTAATATGCTTAGTCATCAGGTTAAGTATCGATACGACTTTCTGACCTTCAAGAAAAGAGCGTACTTATTTTAAATGCCGGCAATACACTTACAACCGATTTGGTGTTGCAGGTGTCCATGGGCGGCTGTAGTTGCTTATCATCGGGCGATTCATGTGCTCATTTACCTTCTATATCATAAAAATGTAAACATTTTCAAGATAGAAGACTTACTCGTAACTTTTTTTTAATGCAAGACAATAGAAGAATAGGTTCCAATAATGAGAAGAAGTAAATATAGTAAGTTGTGCCGATCTTGCATCGGCCTCCATAGTTATCAAAAACGATGCCTCCATAAAGTAGAATTCGTTCGTAAATTAAAGCCAATACAATTAGTTCATTTACGTACCTAATTAAGAACGTAGTCTAAGACTTTTAATATGTGTAGTGCGGTAAGTAAATAGATGTTACTCTAAAACTATTTGAATTGACCAAGTTGGTGGCAAATAGTTCATTCAAAAAGCGAATTTAATAGCTTAGCCACAAGGTTCAAATTGCGATGACTGTTGTAGGTAGTCGGTCATCTCACAATGTGTATAAACGCAGGATATGGTCGCCGGAGGCTGCTTACAGAGATGTCTAACATCGCTAAGCCAAGTTCAGTCGTGCCAGCATAAGATGGTCCTCACGTACTCCCTCATTTTACGTATGTAGAGGCCACACTTATCTGGTTACGTGAGGTTGAGATATTAGAATAAGAGGCTGATCTTCCGGCCGCGCTTCCCGAGACACACCTGGCTTCCTATCGTCATGCTGCCGTATTCGAACTTCAAGATATTCACAAGAGACGACACGTACTAGATCCATTCTAGATACGTTATAGTTTAGATATCAACTAGTTCTCTTTTGCAGCGCAATTCGGGCAACCAATGTCACTTTTACGTTAGATAGAGTAAGATATCTATTAGATGTGAATTGGATCTCTAAGTCATATCCTATGGGAAATCGTCCAAGAGTATCTCCAGAATCGCGCAAATGTCAAATTTGACAGGTTAGATCTTAAACATATCGTTATCGTATCTTGGTGATGTCTAAAAGATATCTAATAGATATCTATTTCAAAATCCGAATCGGGCCCATGATCTCGGTCGTGTTAATAGCCTAGGAAATTGAACTTGAGACACATTAGTACACATGTTATTACCCTTTGATTCCAGTATTATAAATACATTTTCACACACACACACTCAGAGAAGTCGGAAAATTTTACAAATAGTAGGCTCGAAACTTTGTGTGTATCTGCTTGCAGAATTAGCGACTTATACCGGGTGTGGCCTGTAATATGAGCAAAAAATTTAACTGTAGGCTGTACTCCTCATACTGATCAACATTTGTTCAGCGACTTTTGAAAATAACTTGTACTTTGATTTTTAATACACTTTAAAGGTTATTCAAAGACGCAATGTATTGCGAATTTTGTTATGTTTAAGGCTTGACAAGCGACGTCAATCACAATGATATGGCGTGGCGATCGCATCCATTGAAGATAATATTTATTTTGTATGAAAAATAGGGAGTCTAAATACCTCATAATTTTTAAAAGTTGTTGAACAAAAGTGTCACCGTTTGAGGAGTACAATCTATGTTTTAATTATTTGCTCGTGTTACAGGCCACACCCGGTATAATCAAACCTTGATTAGCGCCTACTGCCAAACCCCCGCTTGTTCGATCAGATTAAACATCCTTATTAAGTGATCTAGGCGTTCACAAGGTTTACAGGTGCCTTATTAATATAATATACCTTTATTATAAGCACGGTCTATTTTGAGACATCTCTATAAATGCACTGAGGCATAATTATAAGAAAACTGAATATACCTACCTACACCACTAGCCAAACTTGACTTGTTGGTTGACTGGTACGGTCAGCCAAGAAAGTGGTTTACCACTTTTCGACTCTATTATCTGATGATAGAGTCGAAAAGTGGCAAACCACTTTCTTGGCTGACTGTACATTAAGTTCGCCATTTGTACAATTTTGTGTCGTGTAAATAAAGTTCCGAAAATAAATAAATATTCCCGTTTCGCTGTCGCATCGCTGGCTGGGTGGAATCTTTGGAAAGCCGCCGAAACTACTTTATTATTGCCTATTTAGGATTTAATCTGGTCAGGAAACATTATACAATATTATCTCATTTTACCGATTTAAATTGTCATAACTAACATAAACAAAATAGATAACAATTAAGTATGCAGTTAAAATATGAATCAGGCGTCTCGATTATGAAATTTCCCGTCATATAACATAGGTATTAACAAAGCATATCCGGTGCAATGCCTCGGGGTCGGATGTCACTCGACCACGTGTTTATGTCATGCGAATTATTTGGAGATACATTCGATTGGTTTTAATGAACGTTAAACCAATAAACCAATTTTTATCAAGCAGGTACAGGTACAGTACATCTGCGAGCGAAACTACAACTTTTTATATTAAAATTGAAAAATTCATCGTTGCTGAACATAGTTAGTCAAGTGCGATCGGACATCGGACTGTAATCGTTTTTATTCTTATCTATTTTGCATACGGGGGTTAGCGAATACGAATGATACAAGTTTTTAAAGGGTTGGCATCATGCATGTGACATCCCTGGAGTTTCAAACGTTCAAACTTCAACCGATATCTGTAGCAACAGGCAGCCGTTGATATGCTTGTTTAACACCAACGTGGTAAAAGAAACAGTCTACTTTGCCGTCATAAAAATAAACATAATCTTTCTCTCTGTGCGGCGGAAGGGTTGTGTTATGTTATTAAATCACATCCAGTTCCGATCGGACTTAATGCGCTCTTACACGCTATCTGGCAGGAAGCTGGACAGGATGAAAATTAATGCAGACGCGATCTGGGCGAACGGAGGATAGGACGGGACGGACGTCTAAATTATTATTATTCTCTTTATTCATTATTCTTCTTAGGCTAGGGTTTAATAATATGAATATAAAAGTAAAATATGAAAACACTTACAAAACAATAAAAAATACATATAAACACATTATAAAAAACCTAACCTAGGGTGCCGCCGGCAGCGGAGCAGGGTCCAAGCTGCCGGTGGTCAGGGCCGCAGAGTAAGGAATCGACGTACTATACGCGCCGTGTCCAAAATTACCGCCTTCTGCATCTGATCCTTGATCCAACCACCCAGCGAGAGTCTCTCTAGGTGTTGGTCGAGACTCTTCGCTATGAGACCGTTCGCTGACACGATTATAGGAACAATGATTATTATTATTTATATAAATACATGCAAATGCATGAGTCACTCTGTCATTGAAATTAACGAAAAAGTCTTCTTAGAGATTATGCACTAAAAGGAAGTATTTTTTATGGATGGCTAGAAATTTTTTAATTGGCCGAGAAAATTTTCCTATCACAGCTTTCATGATGGCAGTCAAACATAATAAATGTCAATAAAGACAATAGCTGGGGTTCTAAGGTCCACCACCTTGCATTTTGGAGACAAAGCAAACCGCTTGGAACAGGTGTTCCTGGGGATGATCTGAGCCGATTAAGCCCGGTTGCCAAGAGGTTCCACCCAGCAGGTGGGCAGGGGAGGGGGGGCAAAAGTGGCTCCGGCGCGCCTCACTCTAAGCTATATATCTGCATACATCTAGCAAGTATATCAAGTTTGGTGTCTTTTTCGTGTAATTCGAGGATGAAGAATTCATTTCTGTGACTAAATTTTCACTCTTCCATACAAAAAAATCGAGAAATTAAAAATTCCAAAAAAATCTTTTTACTTTTTTTTTCGAAAATCCTCTACATAATTAAAACTATGAGGATTTGCTCTAGAAAAAAAATACCTGTGAATAGCCCAGTTATCCTACTATATAGAATAGTAAACTTGTTAAACATTTTTTTTTCATAACTCTGATAAAAAAAATGTTTTGTGTCGCGCGGCGTACCTGCATTGTAAGAGCGGTATGCAGCGTTTAGGATTTTTAAGTATGTTTCGATGGTTTCTGATAAGTTGTTATTCTTCTGGTTGTAGAAAATTACTTCTGGACGTGATATATATACAAATATAAATTAAACGTATAAATATAGATGTTGGGAAAACTTTCGCCAATAGAGTTATTATAAATGTGATAAAATTAACAAAGCAGATGTTTGATTAAAATGCGGGTTAAAATACGAGTAAGATATATATTGTTCGCAATTGCCGCTACATGCCCATGGGTCCGTGCATTTTAGTTTTTTCTTAACGCAGTTGCACCTCCCTGCGCATTTTGTTTTGCAGCGGCAACGAATAAGCTCTAAACAATCAGCAGCCGCCGCAGGTAGGCTTGTACATATGGGCTCCCAATAACCATTTTGTTTGGACCAGCTCCAGTCAGCAGGACATGGAAGCTGTTGCTGAGGGGCTATAATCTGTCCCCAAACATAGCCTCCTTGGTAAACTGCACGGAGAATATGTTTACGTAGGTAGCGCATCTTCCATTGGAGGCAGATTCTCTAACTGAAGATTATTTTTTGTAAAAAGTACTTTTCGGCACTCTTTTACACTTGTACTTGTACCTGATCCGAACACTGTAACACAATGCATAGTATCAAAATAATGTCTAAGGACCAATTCACATCTCGTAATTCAAATCTGTTCAGATTTAATATTGTAAGACTCTTACTTGTCATACAAGACAATAACATTTTTTTCCAAAATTGGCTGCTCAATGTTGTTTTGTTTACCGTATTTAAATCCCTCCGGAACATTACAAGGACCACTAAAACCAGGATTGTCAGATCCCTCATATTTCCCACTTTTCTGTATGCTGTATGTCTCACATGGACACTAAGGGCATCCGAAAAACAGAAAGTGAATGCACTAGAGATGTGGTGCTGGAGACGAATGCTGGGCATATCATGGACTGAGCATCAATTATTGAGGAGCTTGGCATTAAAGAGCGGTTGCTTTCTACGGGCAAAACTCGGTACTCAACTTCTTTCGACACGTGTCTCGTCGAGACGGAACCTCTACAGAACGTCTAGTTGTGCAAGAAAGAGTAGGAGGTGACAGGGCTAGGGGAAGATCTCTAATGAGATGTACTGACCAAACCAAATCAGTGTGTCGGTCACAGTAAGCGAATGCTTACGGAAAGCAGCTCTACGGGAGGAATGGCGACGTGTCGTTAAATGAGTCGCTCAAAAGTTTTCATAATGGCCACGACCACTCTATCAAGAGTGTAACGAAGAAGAAGGCCCTCCGTTACAGCAGGATATGCGCTTTAAGCCTGAAATACGCTTTTTTTCCCTTTCCACACTCAAAAGAAACTGTGTTGTAATCTGAAAAGGCGTGGAAGAATGGCAAGACTACTATCCTTTCTGGTCCTGTAAAATAAATCATATATCTATGAGTTACAAATAAAATCATATATTTAAAGAAAGTTTGCAGCACGTGACCATTAGCCCCGTTGACCTGTCTCTTATTGCGGTGACATATTTATTTATTTTATTTACAATTAATGGAAGAACTACAAACGTTAGCTTAAGAAAATGCAATAACATGGCACGAGAGGAACAGGTGATTCTTTCCTGTTCCAATCCTCCATTAATTGTAAATAAAATAAATATGTCACCGCAGTATACGAGACAGCTCACCAGGGCAATTGGTCAAGTGCTGCAAACTTTCTTTAAATATATGATTTTATTTGTAACGCATAGATATATAATTTATTTTACAGGACCAGAAAGGTCAGAAGTCTTGTCATTCTTCCACACCTTTTCAGGTTGCGACACTGTTTCTTTTTTGTATGGACAGGGAAAAAAGCGTATTTCAAGCTTGGAGCGCATATCCTGCCGTAACGGAGGGGTTTAAATACGGCAAACAAGGCAATATTGAGCAGGCATTGCCAATATTGATAAAAATTGTTATTGTCTTGTATGGCAAGTAAGAGTCTTACAATAGTAAGTATGGACAGATTTGAATTACGAGGTGTGAATTGGCCCCTAGACGTTATTTTAACAAAATGCATAGTATTTTGTTACTGATTTTACGAGTACATCAGGTACAAGTACGAGTGCAAAAGAGTGCCGAAAAGTACTTTTTACAAAAAAAAAATCTTCAGTTAGAGAATCTGCATCCAATGGAAGATGCCCTACCCACGTAAACATATTTCTCCGTGCAGCTTACCAAGGAGGCTATGTTTGGGGACAGATTATAGCCCCTCAGCAACAGCTTCCATGTCCTGCTGACTGGAGCTGGTCCAAACAAAATGGTTATTGGGAGCCCATATGTACAAGCCTACCTGCGGCGGCTGCTGCTTGTTTAGAGCTTATTCGTTGCCGCTGCAAAACAAAATGGGCAGGAAGGTGCAACTGCGTTAAGAAAAAACTAAAATGCACGGACCCATGGGCATGTAGTGGCAATTGCGAACAATATATATCTTACTCGTATTTTAACCCGCATTTTAATCAAACATCTGCTTTGTTAATTTTATCACATTTCTAATAACTCTATTGGCGAAAGTTTTCCCAACATCTATATTTATACGTTTAATTTATATTTGTATATATATCACGTCCAGAAGTAATTTTCTACAACCAGAAGAATAACAACTTATCAGAAACCATCGAAACATACTTAAAAATCCTAAACGCTGCATACCGCTCTTACAATGCAGGTACGCCGCGCGACACAAAACATTTTTTTTATCAGAGTTATGAAAAAAAAATGTTTAACAAGTTTACTATTCTATATAGTAGGATAACTGGGCTATTCACAGGTATTTTTTTTCTAGAGCAAATCCTCATAGTTTTAATTTTGTAGAAGATTTTCGAAAAAAGAAGTGAAAAGATTTTTTTGGAATTTTTGATTTCTCGATTTTTTTGTATGGAAGAGTGAAAATTTAGTCACAGAAATGAATTCTTCATCCTCGAATTACACGAAAAAGACACCAAACTTGATATAGTTGCTAGATGTATGCAGATATATAGCTTAGAGTGAGGCGCGCCGGAGCCACATTTGCCCCCCCTCCCCTGCCCACCTGCTGGGTGGAACCTCTTGGCAACCGGGCTTAATCGGCTCAGATCACCCCCAGAAACACCTGTTCCAAGCGGTTTGCTTTGTCTCCAAAATGCAAGGTCCCCTTAGAAAACAGGACCTTAGAACTTCTGCTACAACTATCTCTGCGACTTTTTTGAAATTAGTACCTATTAGGTACGAATTTACTCTATTAGGTTTTAAGCCACCAGTCTGTTTCGAAAATTAGTAAAAAATCTCCAAGTAAAAGACAGACCATAATTATTAACCGGTAGATACTGTACAAAAGTAACATAAGTTAGTCACAACAACGCTACAAATTTCAAAAATTGTCTCATAATATCCCTCTTCCAATTTGAGGTCGTCAAAAGAACCAGAATCTCTGTCCTGTTCCGTGGTTATTTAGTTTTTCTAAGCTTTCGTGCAGCTCAGAAAGCCGCATGTACATTTATGTCGGTGTATACTTAGGCCTTTTGGTGAGACATTGTCAGCAACGTTATTCCAAGTGGTTGCGGTTGTTCTCGAGCCCTTTCTCCATCTTAGAGCATTCCTGGTTGTATTTCATCTCAATAAATCTCTATATTTAATAAATAGCACGAGTTTTTTGCCTATTGATCTACGAGTATCTTCTATATGTTTTAAGCCAAAGGAACCCAAAACTCAAAACGAAAGGAAGACTCCTTATTAGGATTAGTCCGTTTATGATGTTTTCTTTTACCGGGAATCACTACCCCCAGCTTGTCTCACGAGTTACCGCTAGGACAACTTAGGCATCAAATGCTTTTAAAGTTAGTCTCTGTCTTATACGTTTGAATTCAGAGAGCCAAACTTGCTTCCTGAAAACCTAGGATGAAGCACACCTACATTACATTACATCCTCGCATCGCTCGAAAAGATGGCACCATGCCTTTGGCCTATCCTCGAGTAGATGGCGATTCTTCAAATTCTCTTTGCCTAAGCGAAAGCTCTCCTTCGCTCGGTTGTCGATGGGAATATGAGCGTGGTCGGAAACGGCGGCTGGCGGCCGAAGGAAATGGACCACTATTTATTGACGTCAGTATTCTGCCCTTCAATCACTGCCACGGTTTTTACAGCCTTACTTTGTGGTCAGCTAAGCTTGGGTCCGGTGCTCCCGGTCATTACTGTATTAAATGATACCTGAATGTCATTTATCATTTAGTATCAATATGCAATATTGCTGGAGATGTTGTGAATGTTGCGAGGGATGACGTGCCGATGGTCTTACAAAAGAGTATGCCGAAATCCGTGCGAATTTGAGGAGAAAAAAGTAAACAAAATCTACCCTCAAATTGCTCCTTAAGCGAGTTGAGGGTAGATGAAAACATTACATGATCAAATAATGTAGGTTAAAGTCAGGTTGTTCAGTAACTGATGCAGGCGGTTTTGTATTTGGTTGGTTAACCAATAAATGTTATAAGGTTAAAACTACCCGAAATTGTACAAATTGTTTGTTTACTTTTTTTAAATACCTAAAGATACAGACTATAGACTCCAAAGCAGCAGCTGAGGACGCAAACGGAATAAACGCTTAGATAAGAGAGTGTTTCAATAGTTCAGGCAGAAATCGCAAATGTATTTTACAGAATGACCCAAAAATGCGTTAGTACCTAGAAGTCCTAGAATGGAAAATTGCATAAATTTTCTTACCGACACATATACACAATGTCATTAAAAATTAAAACTACAGTCATATACCTAACTAAAACAAAACATCCTCCTTTGGCTTTGATATACAAATGCAAAGCTTTGTTACAATTATCAACACCGTGCACATTAAAAAAAAATATTAGGTATCTACGTCAAACGGTCTCTGAGAAAAACGCATTTAACTGATTTGCAAAACCGAAGTAATCCCATAAGTATTCCGTGAACAAAGTTCTGTATACGGAACACTAATTAACAACGTATTTTTGGGCCATTCCTGTAATTTCTATGCCACAAAACTTTGGGTACCCGCAAATGAGAGTTTACAGTAAGAAAATAACGAACCCTAATCGCTGTCTTCTAATTAGGTCCGCATAAAAACAGCATTATAACATCAGTGCGGGTCCCGTTAGACATAATCGGCCGTGATAGACGGATGTCCTCCGTGCCGTTACCGGGATATAGGCCGCAACGGTGCCGGCTGCTGGAACGTGTCATTATGGATGCTCGCTACTTGAACGTGTCCGTCGACAACGAGATCTTAAAAAGAGTAACGTCATGAAGAATTAAAAAAACTTTCATTGTTGTAAAAGACATAAGCTCCAAATTATAAGTTTCAGTCATGTCAATTTTTCAGTTTTAAATTAAGTTTATTACGTACCAGAAAAAAAACTTTTAATTATTAAAATAAATATTCTTATCAATTTACTTAGGTACTCATACTCATTTGTACCTACTACTTCTTGTTCTTAATGCCTAGTAGATATATGAATGCGTATATATTTCTTCAGGACTTGTTTCTTTTCTTTGTTAAGTTTTCTAATTATTTCTTCCCCTTGATAAAAACCGATAGTAAAAGTTAAAATTTGTCAATAGAGAAGAGTAAAATTACTGAAATTGAAAAATCGATAATTGGGTTTTAATGGAATTATACATTATACACATATACCTGTATCACGATAACTAATTTTATTAATCCTAAAATCATGACAATCTTACGTCAATTATATAAAAACTACCTACATTCAAGTAACTTAACAGCTGCTTGCATATACACACATGCCCATATCTGCAACTCATTGACATCGCCACCACGCGCATACCAACTCATACTTGCAACATAGTATATTTTTCACTGCCGCGTCTTGAAAAATAAACTTTATCCCATCTCGCACAAGGTAGACTTTTATAAAACTGTATTCATTCGGATACGTCGATGAAAAGGTAAGCGTACTGTATTAAATACTTGTTTTCCCAAGATTGCCGCGTGGTGATTGGCCATTCATAAAGTTGTGCTGAATGAACCGCAGGAAGCGGGTGTCGTGGAGCGAGGCAAATTGCGCGCAGCCTCTGCTTACGTCACCTCCCATTACGTGGATTGGGAGATTGTCTCGAGTTTTAAGAGATGAGTCTGAAATTAGAGATAATAACTAGGTTTCCAAACAGTAGGTAGCTTCAAAAGTGTGTAAAGCTCCCGTACCGAACAATCTTCTGGGGCATTCCATATAAAGGTCTACTTTCTCGGGGATGTGACGCGTACGGCAACTACCTTAACTAATTGCAGAAATCTGTATATCTGTATCATATACCTTTAAAATTAAAGCTAAGTTATTAAACATTGTCATGGCAAATAGTGGTGTCTTAACTTTATTATAAGTATTTAAAAACGTGCCCGACACTTTTTTGGATACATTTCAGTGCGTTTTGTGGTTTGTAAGGATGTTATTGTTACCCTAAGGGGTGAGGGGTGCGTATCGATGGCTATAAACATTTTTATTATAATATCAGTTGCAATAACGCTTATTTAGTATAATTAATAAATGATATAACAACACTTAATATATTTTCATATGATATAAATTATCATTTTATATAAAGATTAATTGATCTAATAACATTTAGCATAACATTCTTCAAGTATAATGCATATTTTCTATACTGAATTTATGATATAAAGTTATTTCATCTAAAGTAGAATTGCTGATATAATGTATTAGATATATAATTCCACATTCGTTATTACACACTAGAAAAAACGACTATTTCTACATATAACGAACTGCTATTTATAACTAGGTAGGTAATAAGGTTAAGAACTGCGACCCCTACACAAAACCAACCGCTACCAGAATACTAGGTTAGGTTAGGTTAAGAACTGCGACCCCTACACTAAACGAACCGCTACCAGAAAAGTAGGTTAGGTTAGGTTAGATTTGCGTCCATTACACAAAACAAACCATACTGGAGTCAGTTACGGATCGCTGCCATATATGACCCAAAAAATTTTTATTAAGCTATGAGCTTCATCACATATGATCTCTGAGTAATTCTAAGCATTTCTAGCCTCGGAGGCGATAAGAAGCGTGCGTCTAGTCGAGGAGGGCGGAGTACAAAGATGGCCGCCACCCGTCATCATTCAAAAAAATCTGTTCTGGTCTTGGTGGCTACTAGGGCAAGTTTGGTATCATTTTCGTATAAACCGAAGACGTGGAATTCATTGCTGATATTTGTTTTTTTCAGTTTCATAGTGATTTTGCAAGAAAAACGTAAAAAGATAAAAATTTGGGATGGAGGTTTTTGCTTTGAGAGCTAATAACTTTTTGTTATGCGAGCCGCCCTCCTCTTTAGACATGGGGATACCTGTGTGTATTTTTTTAACCTATAGGTACCAGAATTATGTCTGTGTACTGGAAACTGCGGACATTAAATATACAGAAAGCATTTTATTCGTCATCATAAAATCTAGCAAAGTAAGCATAGTTACCTACGTAGATACTCGTACTCGACCATTTTGTAAGATAAACGCCGCCTAGCGAGAGTCCAACTACCCGCGCTGCGGTCATTTAATAATTTTTTCACCATCTTTTTGCAGTAGGATATTACTCAACGTGTATATGTTTAGAATCTGCATGAATTACGCTTTATTATAGTATTTTTTATATGATATTTTTGGCCACTATACAAAAGTTATTAGCTCTCAAAGCAAAAACCTCCATCCTAAATTTTCATCTTTTTACGTTTTTCTTGTAAAATTACTATGAAGCTGAAAAAAACAAATATCAGCAATGAATTCTACGTCTCCGGTTTATACGAAAATGATACCAAACTTGCCCTAGTAGCCACCAGGACCAGAACAGATTTTTTTGAATGATGACGGGTGGCGGCCATCTTTGTACCCCCCCTCCCCTTATTGCTTCCCAGGCTTGAAATGCTTAGAATTACTCAAAGATCATATGTGATGAAGCTCATAGCTTAATAAAAAAATTTTGGGTCAACTTCATAACTGACTCCGCTACCACTACCTAATCCGCGTTAAACATTTACATATGTCGTCATAAAAATACCTTTACTATATTATTATACCGAATAATTCTTATATAATAATACTTGTATAATAAATGAGCATTATATCACATGATCGTTATAATAAATGAGTGATATATCAAAAGATAATTATACAAAATGATATGAAACATTTTAATAATATACCAAATGTATATTATACAAAATGAGTTATTATATTTTCTGAAATTATATTAAATGTTGTTATATCTACAGAAAATATATTAATTATTTTTATATCGATCATTACACACCCAGGGGTGAGACAGGTGACAGGTCTTAATTATTAAAGCAACCTATCTATGTATGTTCCAATGATGGAACACCTCTTTGCTAAGAATGTGAAACAGAACCCAGGGTATCTACATTTTCCTATAAGCACAATATGTATAAAATATCTTGAATGCTGTTAATAAAATTAAGCAATTAAAACGGCACAGATAGAATCGGTCAAAAAGATCTTTTGGTAACTTCGTAGGTAGCTGTTCAGATAGTAGTCCCTGTGTAGTTGGTGCCCAAAATTCCGTCGCTCGTCCGTCGCCCGCCGCGTTATAACCGCACTCGTTAGTTTTTGCCGGTATTAACCTCAAATACGTGCCCAAATCACAGACGTGATAGTCTACTTTATGTCTCAACTTTCTATATATTGTGACGTGTAGGTATTATGTACCTAGTACCTGTTATAATCCGTCTTACATGTAATCTCAAGTCCGTTCAAGCAAAGTTTGCACCGAATTAGCAGTGACAATGTTTGAGATCGTCATACTTTACCCTTGACCAAGTACCTGGCGTAAAAACTTTGCCGCGTGGTGATTGGCCATTCATAAAGTTGTGCTGAATGAACCGCAGGAAGCGGGTGTCGTGGAGCGAGGCAAATTGCGCGCAGCCTCTGCTTACGTCACCTCCCATTACGTGGATTGGGAGATTGTCTCGAGTTTTAAGAGATGAGTCTGAAATTAGAGATAATAACTAGGTTTCCAAACAGTAGGTAGCTTCAAAAGTGTGTAAAGCTCCCGTACCGAACAATCTTCTGGGGCATTCCATATAAAGGTCTACTTTCTCGGGGATGTGACGCGTACGGCAACTACCTTAACTAATTGCAGAAATCTGTATATCTGTATCATATACCTTTAAAATTAAAGCTAAGTTATTAAACATTGTCATGGCAAATAGTGGTGTCTTAACTTTATTATAAGTATTTAAAAACGTGCCCGACACTTTTTTGGATACATTTCAGTGCGTTTTGTGGTTTGTAAGGATGTTATTGTTACCCTAAGGGGTGAGGGGTGCGTATCGATGGCTATAAACATTTTTATTATAATATCAGTTGCAATAACGCTTATTTAGTATAATTAATAAATGATATAACAACACTTAATATATTTTCATATGATATAAATTATCATTTTATATAAAGATTAATTGATCTAATAACATTTAGCATAACATTCTTCAAGTATAATGCATATTTTCTATACTGAATTTATGATATAAAGTTATTTCATCTAAAGTAGAATTGCTGATATAATGTATTAGATATATAATTCCACATTCGTTATTACACACTAGAAAAAACGACTATTTCTACATATAACGAACTGCTATTTATAACTAGGTAGGTAATAAGGTTAAGAACTGCGACCCCTACACAAAACCAACCGCTACCAGAATACTAGGTTAGGTTAGGTTAAGAACTGCGACCCCTACACTAAACGAACCGCTACCAGAAAAGTAGGTTAGGTTAGGTTAGATTTGCGTCCATTACACAAAACAAACCATACTGGAGTCAGTTACGGATCGCTGCCATATATGACCCAAAAAATTTTTATTAAGCTATGAGCTTCATCACATATGATCTCTGAGTAATTCTAAGCATTTCTAGCCTCGGAGGCGATAAGAAGCGTGCGTCTAGTCGAGGAGGGCGGAGTACAAAGATGGCCGCCACCCGTCATCATTCAAAAAAATCTGTTCTGGTCTTGGTGGCTACTAGGGCAAGTTTGGTATCATTTTCGTATAAACCGAAGACGTGGAATTCATTGCTGATATTTGTTTTTTTCAGTTTCATAGTGATTTTGCAAGAAAAACGTAAAAAGATAAAAATTTGGGATGGAGGTTTTTGCTTTGAGAGCTAATAACTTTTTGTTATGCGAGCCGCCCTCCTCTTTAGACATGGGGATACCTGTGTGTATTTTTTTAACCTATAGGTACCAGAATTATGTCTGTGTACTGGAAACTGCGGACATTAAATATACAGAAAGCATTTTATTCGTCATCATAAAATCTAGCAAAGTAAGCATAGTTACCTACGTAGATACTCGTACTCGACCATTTTGTAAGATAAACGCCGCCTAGCGAGAGTCCAACTACCCGCGCTGCGGTCATTTAATAATTTTTTCACCATCTTTTTGCAGTAGGATATTACTCAACGTGTATATGTTTAGAATCTGCATGAATTACGCTTTATTATAGTATTTTTTATATGATATTTTTGGCCACTATACAAAAGTTATTAGCTCTCAAAGCAAAAACCTCCATCCTAAATTTTCATCTTTTTACGTTTTTCTTGTAAAATTACTATGAAGCTGAAAAAAACAAATATCAGCAATGAATTCTACGTCTCCGGTTTATACGAAAATGATACCAAACTTGCCCTAGTAGCCACCAGGACCAGAACAGATTTTTTTGAATGATGACGGGTGGCGGCCATCTTTGTACCCCCCCTCCCCTTATTGCTTCCCAGGCTTGAAATGCTTAGAATTACTCAAAGATCATATGTGATGAAGCTCATAGCTTAATAAAAAAATTTTGGGTCAACTTCATAACTGACTCCGCTACCACTACCTAATCCGCGTTAAACATTTACATATGTCGTCATAAAAATACCTTTACTATATTATTATACCGAATAATTCTTATATAATAATACTTGTATAATAAATGAGCATTATATCACATGATCGTTATAATAAATGAGTGATATATCAAAAGATAATTATACAAAATGATATGAAACATTTTAATAATATACCAAATGTATATTATACAAAATGAGTTATTATATTTTCTGAAATTATATTAAATGTTGTTATATCTACAGAAAATATATTAATTATTTTTATATCGATCATTACACACCCAGGGGTGAGACAGGTGACAGGTCTTAATTATTAAAGCAACCTATCTATGTATGTTCCAATGATGGAACACCTCTTTGCTAAGAATGTGAAACAGAACCCAGGGTATCTACATTTTCCTATAAGCACAATATGTATAAAATATCTTGAATGCTGTTAATAAAATTAAGCAATTAAAACGGCACAGATAGAATCGGTCAAAAAGATCTTTTGGTAACTTCGTAGGTAGCTGTTCAGATAGTAGTCCCTGTGTAGTTGGTGCCCAAAATTCCGTCGCTCGTCCGTCGCCCGCCGCGTTATAACCGCACTCGTTAGTTTTTGCCGGTATTAACCTCAAATACGTGCCCAAATCACAGACGTGATAGTCTACTTTATGTCTCAACTTTCTATATATTGTGACGTGTAGGTATTATGTACCTAGTACCTGTTATAATCCGTCTTACATGTAATCTCAAGTCCGTTCAAGCAAAGTTTGCACCGAATTAGCAGTGACAATGTTTGAGATCGTCATACTTTACCCTTGACCAAGTACCTGGCGTAAAAACTTACCTTGGTTAGGCTCTATATTCTTAACCCTTAAGTACATACTTTACCTTTGACCGTCTTTTTGCATTTTTTTGGGTGATTAAAAAATGCCTATCAAAGAGTTTACATAAGAATTATTTGCCCCCATTGTTAACATCCGAACGAACTATTGCCAAAGCTTTTAACAGCATTCCCCACTGATTGTTTGTGAAAACGGGCGCATTGTGAACATTCCACGACACGTTAATTTTCCCAGAGACGTGACCTATTGAACCGGATGCTGGCCGTGACCGGAAGCCCCCCTTGCATCTCAAAATGACCGCGACGAATCATAGACGGAGAACACACGGTGCGATGTGCCACTGAGCAAGCTCCGTAGTTTATTAGCCGTAGAAATTCCAAAAACGTAGAGATCATCTATGGAAATTTTAAAATTCCTGCTTTCAAGTCTACCATAAGGTCTACAGACACGATACGCTTGTACCTACTTACCTACTTAAATTCAATACGCTAAGAATCTACTGTAAACTTAGCAACTTAACATGCTTGTTATTAAGTCTCCTATCTCATATTTAACAATCTAAATTTTTTTTGTGGAAGGGCAAACACTGAACTCATCAATCCACTGTGTCTGCTACGTCGGTCATGCGTTCGTCCCTTAACCAGTCCACAGTCAATCCTTGTATTCTATAGATTAAAAAATACCGGCAACACGATTATATACCTTATACACATGATTATGAGTGTTTCTTGAAACAGTGACCGCTATTATCAGCCGGACACTAGTTTGTTATCTTCATGATATAAAAAATATACAACCTTCCTAAGTTACGCGATTTTTCTTCAAACTTCAACATTTATTCAGCAAATAGTTAGACCACAAGGGCACTTTTAATTACACGTCAACATCGAATTTACATACAATCAAAAATAATAACAATACATCAACAATTTTATAAAATACAACTAACTGCAACTACAAATTCAAACTAACGTATTACAATTACTTAGAGATGCATATGGTCTCTTAATGTCGAATTACATAAAAATAAAACTATAATAATAATATAAAACATACAGATACAAAAACACAAAAAAAACTATAATATTTAGAGGTGTAAATGTCTCTAGGTGTCAGAACTATAAGATTATACAGTTTATCAAATTATCCTTAGAGATGTATAGGGTCTTGTTACGCAATTGAGCTAATCAAAATCATGAAAAGCTCGGATAGCAATGGAGCTCGGCACCGCACTGCCCCGTGTGTTCTGTCCTTAAAAGAGCCGAGGAATTTTTCTACGCGACTGCACTCCGAATATTTGGTCAAGACTCGAGCCCACGGAGCGAACTTTTTTGGGAGCCCGTTTTTTTCTCGCCGCTTCCTGTTGGCTTCACGGATTGCGGATACGAGGTTTTTACACTTTTTACACCACTTGACAGTTACAAAAATGGTTGGAAAGATGGCTTTTTAGATATTTATGACGTCTTTTTTACTGAAAGCGATTTTGCATGTTCTCTTCCTGTGTTCGAAATTTGTAGAAAATCTAGACCGTGTACAGTAAGAATATTTTCAATCCACCCCACATCTGGCGTCTTTCGAGCGTCGGCGTCTACAATTCTGTGGCCGCTGCTCGACGCAACGTCGACGTTGCACGGGTAGTTACCCGTGAAGAAGATGTTCATATCCCGGTCGATATAATAAGTCTAGTGAAATTAACCGTGGATCATTCAAAACTGTTATTTTGAATCCTTGTTTCTTCACATTTCGGGCTTTTCTGTGGCTAGTGGTCGCAATGTTCAAGCCGTCATTACACGCTGCGGAATGGTAACATTCCATTTCTAACCGCAGCTGCACTACCGGTACTGAACGCGTCGGCGCGTCGCTGTCATTGTCAATTTCCATAGTAAAATTAACAGTAGTGCAGCTGTCGTTAGAAATGGACTGTCACCTTAAAGCGTACACCAGCGACCAAGAGCCTAAAACAAATAAATTCCATATTAATGAATGTTTCTTGTCACCAGGCAAACTTTACGCGGCATTGGGCCGCCGCGGCGGGCGCGTCGTAGGCAGCGATCTGCAGACCGGCTCTGCATCATTCCGCGTCCAAGCCCTGATGCCCGTGGCGGAGAGCTTCAAGTTCGCCCTGGAGCTCAGGACCCACACCTCGGGCCTGGCGGCGCCACAACTGCTGTTCAGTCATTGGGAGGTGAGTAAAATACATAAATACTCCTGCAGACCGGGTGCCCTTCAGCGCCCGTGACTCTCTGGTCTCGTGGCCCTGGACTGGAGGTCAGGACTTCCATCCTTCGGCCTGGCGGCAGCTCAACTGTAGTTCAGCTATTGGGAGATAAAGCGGACGTATATTATTTATGGTAACATTCCATTTCTAACCGCAGCTGCATTACTGTCAATTTTACTATGGAAATTGACAATGACAGCGACGCGTTCAGTACCGGTAGTGCAGCTGCGGTTAGAAATGGAACGTGACCATTAGTCACGCCAGTGTTTCTATGTATTTGAATTCACGTTGTAATATGTTACTGATATTTTTATAGCATCTATTGCACTGCGCAACGCCGAATTTCATCGAAAATATAAACCTCGTTTTGTTTATTGTATGGTTAATAATGACGGAAGCAAGTTATTGCTCATCCTAGTCCGCCAGGCGTTTTTATGTAGTCATGACATGATACCAACGACAGATAGATTAAAAGCACCCGTAGCAGTTTTGTAAGCCAACTATGATTTAATTCCAAAAAGAATGGACCACATTTTAAAATATTACCGTCCATGTCTTCCATCACTTCTTTGAAATACCTGCCTCCTCACTCAAGGATGGCAAATTATTTTATATATGTATTTATAATAATACTACCTACTTTTTGTGTTATGTCGTATAACAACGATAAAACCGACACGAAAGTCTGATCATAGGATCTTAGTTGACCACTGTTGCTTATATACGGCTGTTCCATAACCCTAATTGTATAGTGGTAACTAAGATCTATTCTCTCTACCCTATATTATTTACGTCGCTGTCACCTTTAATTCAGCTGCAATCCAAAAAGTTTGATAACCTAGTATTGTAACTGTAACGACTCCACTACTTTAAAGTACATATTAATCGTTCCTTGCTCCAGGTGATAGAAATCGATCCATTCTGGCGTCCCCGTACCGAGGAGGAGTACCTGCAGTGGGGGGAGAAGTGGGACGGCGTGAACCGTGCCAAGGCATACATGGACGCCGTGCGTGCGCGCAAGGGTCTCGCCACCGACAGGCATCTAGTGCAGCACGCCGAGAAGCAGAGGACGCTGTCCAAGAAGAAATAAAACGAACACTGGGATTTATAGTCTGTATCTTTAGGTATTTAAATAAAAGTAAAAATCATCTACGCTCAAATGGCTCCTTAAGCCAGTTGAGGGTAGATGAAAACATTACATGATCAAATAATATAGGTTAAAGTCAGGTCGTTCAGTGACTGATCCAGGTGGTCTTGTATTTGGTTGGTTAACCAATAAATGTTATAACTACTTACCCGAAAATGTACAAATTATTTGTTTCATCATCATCATCATCTCAGCCATAAGACGTCCACTGCTGAACATAGGCCTCCCCCTTACCCCTCCCTAACTATTTGTTTACTTTTCATTAAATACCTAAAGATACAGAGTATAGATATGGAACATCTGGCCGTTTGAAACCATATTTTTTATAGATATATGGAAATTGTTAAAATAATTAAAATATATTTGAGGAAGAACGGTAGTTGCATTTGTACACAACATAAAAAGGTCAAATACGGCTTTCTCTGAACCAAAGATTTTCTTTGGCGGAATTAATCTTTGAGTTTCTAAGATGTATTTAAAAATTGGAGCCACCCAGATTTTTAATGCATGGGAGTAGACATCCTTAGCCTTGTTTAATATCTGTTTAGGTATGGGAACTCTGTTTAGGGTTTGGAATCGTTTTCAGGACCAATCTCGCCAAAGGAAATCCTTGATTCACGAAACGACGTATTTCATAATCATAAGGTACAACTGCGACTATAACGGTTAGCTGTTATTATACAATTAAAGGCCGAGCCACACCGGCTGCGTGTGCAGCACGTTGCGTGGCGTGCGCTGCGTGACGTGCGCAGCACCCCTGTCACACCGGGTGACGCGCACGTCACGCAACGCACGCCACGCAGAGTGCTGTACACGTCACGCAGGCGCACGCTGCAGCTCTGCGTGCACGACCGCCGCCATTTCCGTACTATTCCCTAGTCCCTAGTGTAGCTAGACGATTAGCAATGTTTGATAGCAGTTCATTGGATGAAGAGGAGGCACTCCTCTTACTTTTAACGCAAAATACTCCAACGAAACCTAAAAGAGTGTGGATTCACGAAATCAATGGACTATTTTAATCGAGATACTCGAGAATAAAATTATTGACGACGCACGCACAAAATACACAAGACAAAAAGTATAGCCTAAAACAAAACATAGACTTACCTTCTATTCCAATTGCGACACCGATCTGTTCCCATAACAAGCTTTTATACGTCGAATTTTTATAATCTTTGTGTTTTTGATTATAAATACATTCGTATTTGCGTACTACTTCAATAAGTTTTTCTTTCATTTCGTAATCCATTATAAAAACCTCCACGCGCACCGGCCGAGTTGTAAATAAACACAAGAGAGCCGCGCGTGTACACGCACAGCACCTATGCAGCACCGAGCGGTGCGTGTCCGAACCTGCTCGGTTCGCCCTCTCATAGGGAACGCCGGTAAATACAACGTCATCACTACACGCATCGAAGCGACGTTGCCGCTCCGCTGCGTGCAGGCTTGTACGCAGCACGCAGCCGGTTTGTCTCGTTGGAGCTGCGTTGCGTGCAAGTCACGCGTACGCGCACGTCACGCACACGTCACGCAAGCGGTGTGTCCTCTCTTATGAGTTTTCATATTCTACAACGCAGCGGGACGCGTACGTGCACGCGCACGTCACGCACACGCATCCGGTGTGGTTTGGCCTTACATAACGGTACGCGATAATCTGGCGAAGTACACGCCCGCAAAAGTCGGATTACTCTAATTTTGGATTCGAGTTAGTACCTACCTATTGTCACAACGAATCAGTAATTTATTGGAACTAAAGTGCAAGCATGATAAAGGCAGATTATTATATTTAATGATCAACGAGCACTTCGTAAATCCACGACACCTAAGGATTCATAATATGCTGTTCCAGCTATTTGCTGTGTTATACATAGGTTAATGTTTTATGTTATAAATACAAACATAGCGATGTATGAATTCATCTTAATGCATTTACAAATAGGTAAACTGGTAACCTACTCCATGCTTTTAGACGTCATTTTTTGTAAACGAAGTCAGGTCTCTCTAAGGCATTGTTTTGTTGTATATACTAATAAATATTTATTTTTTAGTAAGTGTTTTTCTTTTCTATTGAAAAAAATGCACATTGGTACAGTCAAGGAATTTAAATTCCGACCCATTTCGTACTTTGTCACAGTGACAATCAATATGAAAGCCGCTAGAGACCTCATACGGTTGTCACTGTGACAAAGTACGAAATGGGTCGGAATTTAAATTCCTTGACTGTACAATACAGCTACAGCCTTTTGATCACGAAAGGACGTTATTTGACAGAATGCAAGTGAGACAGCTCTCTTTTATCTGTTTTTCATAATCGATAAGCAAAAAAAACGGTACTACCAGGTTTATATCTGCAATGTGTACTTACTTAATAATTGCCGCATCTTTGCTATTTGATATTCGGGTTAAAGATATTTATTATTCTCAAAAGAAATTAACATTTCACTTAATGAGACTTAAAAACTATTTACATACATGCCATGCAATTGCGCCCGTGAGCATTGAATTTATACTTAAATTATTTACATTATTTACAAATATCACAATAACAAAATTCACACAGACAATAGTGGGTAATTATTGCACTTGTAATAAATAGAGGGACGGGTAGAATACAATATGCGCACGCACAGTGCACTTCGCGCTCGACTATTGCTAAGCGCCAGGGCCGGATTCAGGTGACAGGAATATTAGTGATAACATGGACCTTTAACTTGTTTTTAAAAATGTTAAATGATTCAACCTCTTTAATATTTTTTGGCAAACTGTTATATAACCGTGCTCCTTCAAATGTAATATTTTTATTACCATAGGCTTTAGTCCGGGGAAAGGGTACGGACAAATTATCCGCACTGCGAAGGATCCTTCGGCCTTTTTGTCTGTTAGTAACAAAAGCTGTTTGGCAGTGGATTTGTTTTTTTATGATCTTCCTGATTAAAATACATGTATTAAAATAGTATAACTGATTAAGGCTCATAATTTTAGTTTCCGCATATATGTTTTTAGTAGGAGTAAGGAAGTCATAGTGGAACAAAACTTTAATTAATTTATTTTGTGTAATTTTAATATCCTTTAAGTTAGTTTTAGCGGAACTACCCCATATTTCTATGAGGTAGTCCAAGTGTGATTTTACTAAGGAATTATAGATGTTGTAACGGACTTTGCTCGGGAGACATCTAACTATGCCACGTAGGGATCCTAATAAAGATGACAGTTTTGATTTTAGTTTATTGATGTGTGGTTTCCATGTCAAGCCACTATCCAATATCAGACCTAGATATTTCTCCTCGTAGGATTGTTTTAAATTTACATTATCAATACGTAGAGGTGTATGTTGTCCTATTTTTTTTTGTTTTTAGGTTTAAAAATTATATATGAAGTCTTAGAAGTATTTATGGTCAACAGGTTGCATTGAAACCATCTGTGTAGATTACCAAGATCTTTTTGTGCTGTTTCAATAATGTTTTGAATATTAAGGGTGAAATTAAAGAAATGAAAGATGATATTCAATAAACTCATTTATCTATTATTTACAATAAACAAACAATAAAAGAATCACAACTCCAAACAGATACAGAAAATATCGAACATACAACCAAGTTAACAATTCCTACGCTGTAGAAATGAACCAACATAATAAAACATTTGCAACACTAACACATTGCACAATGCTTGTTTGGGTTTAGTGAGTTGTTACTAGTAACTATTTATTTTTTGTTAATTTTATTGATGAATGGTGTGTTTAATTTAATTTACAATATCTAAGTTAAAATTACCTATCTCATTTTTTCTTTAACAACAGGAACATTAAAAAACTACAACCCACTAAAACCGAACGCATCATAAAAGTTTCCAGTCAAAACGTAGCACTTTGTCAATTAAAAACAAAGATGCAAACAAAAGTCGACTCTGTTAATAACCAGCAAAGTGGTGCATTTTGCTAAAAATGTCACATAAAAAAAAAAAAAACACATTATCCTACCTACAACCTAGCTATTGTACAAACCTCACTAAGCTACTTTTTGATATTTCCACTAGTCTAGTTTTGTCTTTGGCAAAATTAATGATTCCTCCTTCGTGACTCGTATGAAATGGGATTAAATGGAATTGAAGCGAACAAATGGACTTGCAATGTGCCTGTGCCCTGATCACAAAGAAATAACTGAAAGTTGTTGCGAGTTGTCAAAATGTCTTTGGCCGTTTTTGTGCAAATTTGGTTCAGCATTTGTTTTTCTATTCTGAAAAACAAATGCAACCGATTCTTTGGGCAAATACGGTCAAAATGCGACCTTTCAGACATACTTTGAATGGCGATGACATCCTCAGTCCAAACGTCAACGCGAATTCACCCGAACCCGAGAGACATTTTACCAACTCGAAAATATATACGTAAGCGATTATATGCCTCTGCCTTATTGAAATAAGGTCTATCTTGTTATGAGCGACTCATTCTACCTCAATCAGTGTGCCAGGGGACCGCAACCAGCGGAGACCTCCCAGTTATTGGTAAGAAAATAAAAATCTTTGTGATAGGGCACTGCTCAAAGAGGCTTCTACTGTAACAAACCTAATGTTAGGGCCCAGTGCAGCGGGTAACTGTTTCGTTTGCTCAAACTTTGGCACCGCGGTAACCTAGTACAATAAAATTAGGCCTTCCATAACAAATATCTTCCGTGAGCGATATTTTACAAAACCAACGGCGATTTGCTAAACACAGATACACCAAGTATAACTAGAAGAAAGCACTTGATTATAGTGTAACTAAATGATTAAATAACATTAAAATTCACGATTGTTGCAAAGGGCGAGTACACTTATACTTATTTTAAGGGAAATTAAGTGATAAGGAGCTATGTACATAAAGATATAACAATAAACCCGTTTTCAAAATGCACTACCAATCTTGCACCGTTGTTAGGGCAAAAACATATTTATAGGCCACACGGTGATTTCAAATTACTAAGTTTGTAAATGTGTCCGGAAAAATGAAGTCAGTCTAGCTACTCGTATGTCATACATTAATCGGAGTGAAAAATGCTTAGCCTAAATGTAATAATATTGCGTTTGGACCTATAAAAGTTTTATTTTTGCCCTGAAACCTGAACTATGTCAATTCGACACAAAAATAGCCCGCGTCTAATATCAGATAAGGTAAACGTACTGGTGCTCGACGCGGTCCCAGTACATATATATCATCTTGAAACTTTAGTCATTGTCAATAGAGGTGGCAGCAAGGTGTCATCTATTGGGCATTAGCATGTCGAGCACTAGTACGTTTACTGCCTTAAGTGCCTTATTCCGATTTGTGTCAAATGAAGCATACAATTTAGCTTGTCACATAAAAGGAAACCTAACAATAAGTACGCAAGTAACTCACCAATTGCACCTTGAGCTTCTTCGCCGAAGACTAGAATATAACCGTTACATATAGTCCGAGCCTAATTAACAGGAGATAACATTTCACTATAAAAAGATAATAAACATGTCGAAAATTACTTAATTAATTAACGTTCCGCATCTTAAACTTAGGTTGACAATGCAGGTGTGTTGTCGGTTTATAACAAAGACTCAATAGCAAATGATTGCCTTCGTATCTAGTACGATATCGAGATAATAATAGAGTTAGATCAAGAAAAGTCTGCAGCGATTTTGATAGCATACGCAGTGCTAGGGTTATTTATATGTCATAGTGTCATAAAAGTTTGACGTTTAAAATAACACTTGCACTGCGTGTGCTGTCAAAATCGCTGCAGACTTTTCTTGGTCTAACTCTACCTATTTATTTATGGCTTGAGCTTTTGTTGTTAGCCGACTATTTCATATTTCATAGACCGAGGCATAAAAAGCATATTTTCTATCTGTGCTCCACACGTTCATATTAGCCAGATTTTACTTCTATTTGCCAGAATTATGGCAGTTTATATTTGGAATTTTTAGATAACTGACGCTCATTTATATGCCTCGATACTAAAGATCTATTAACTTTAACAAGATTTATGAATAAAATAAATCAATCAACATGAATTGGCAAGAAATGCGAACACACTCAAACCGAAATCATTTGCGATGGCAGAGTACTAACGAAACAATTCATTCAAATAACAGCCTTGCTGTCTTAGCTAGAAAGTTCAGATTATCATAACAGCTAATATTTGTATTAGCTGTTATGATGATCTGAACTGCCCAAAGAAATCGATAATAATTTCAACTGTGAGCCCCTTCGGTGTCAAATAATCAATTGACCTAATGAGTTTTTTTGTGGTAGAAATTAGACTGTTAATCGTAGTTTGTCGAAGTTGCTTGTATGGAATGTTTGACAGTTTGTTTTTGCGTACGGCATGGCAATCCGCCGTTATATGTAGTTTCAAAACATAAGGAAAAATACTCATTGGGTTAAATGACGAAGTGGACAAACCGTAGCTTTTGATCGATTATTTTAGTAGATGAAACGAGGGTAATAAAATCACTTTACCGTCATTTATTCATAGATTTGCCTTATCTGTGGGAATGTCTGTAGTCCTACCCTAACATTACTAGCACCTCGCTCTAACGATCTATCACATTCACAATTACGTAAAAACAGTAAATGCTCTTACTTTACCACGGCGAACTAAACTTTTGAAATAAATAAATAAAAATGAAAATACAAAGAAGAATAAAAATAGTAGAAAATCATAAATTGATCATACAATGCTCTTAACAAGTCAAAATTAAATTATTATGAAAGAGGTCTAATGAGAAAATAAATCGTAGAGTCATAGTCCTCAAGACGAGTGACTTGCAAAACCATAGATGCGTGAACCATAGACTCTTAATACAGCCCGAATACATGAACGAACACAGTATAAAACTAACGTCACAACACCACACAACAACACGACATGTAGTACAGTCATTATATCCAAAAAACCGACCCTACCCGTGAATAATTAGTTCTTGGATTTTTTTTTCGTAGGTCCCTCGGGGGGGTCACTGGGAGTGTAAATTCAAAAAGTAGGCTTAATCAGGCTCCTGCGTATATTCGAAAAATGGTTTTTTTTTCAAAAAAACGGTTTTTCTTCAATAACTCGGCCATTTTTGATTTTACAGTAAAACCGTAAGGACAAAAATTGTAGGAAATTTGATTCTCTACAAGTTAGTCCAGTCATTATATCCAAAAAACCGACCCTTCCCGTGAATAATCAGTTCTTGGATTTTTTTTCGTACGTCCCTCGGGGGAATCACTGGGAGTGTAAATTCAAAAAGTAGACTGAATCAGGGTCCTGTGTATATTCGAAAAACGGTTTTTCTTGAATAACTCGGTCATTTTTGATTTTACAGTAAAACCGTGAGGACAAAAATTGTTCAAAATTTGATTCTCTACAACTTTGTTTCCCTTCATTTATGCCGTAAAGCGTGGAACATAGGAGATAATGATAATATTTTGAATTTGTCGCGTTTTTCAGGTTTAATTTCTAAAATATCGATTTTGGGGGAAAGAAGGTGGGAACCAAAATTGTTCAGAATTTGATTCTCTACAAGTTTAGTCCTCTTCATTTATGTCGTAAAGTTGAAAATAAACGAGATGTTGAAAATATTTTGAATTTGTCGCTTTTTTCAAATTTTATTTCCAAACTATCGATCCTAGAAGAAAAATTGTGAGGACTTAACTTGTAGAGAATAAAATTTTCTAAAATTTTTGTCCTCACGGTTTTACTGTAAAATCAAAAATGACCGAGTTATTCAAGAAAAACCGTTTTTGGAATATACACAGGACCCTGATTCAGTCTACTTTTTGAATTTACACTCCCAGTGATTCCCCCGAGGGACGTACGAAAAAAAAATCCAAGAACTGATTATTCACGGGAAGGGTCGGTTTTTTTGGATATAATGACTGGACTAACTTGTAGAGAATCAAATTTCCTACAATTTTTGTCCTTACGGTTTTACTGTAAAATCAAAAATGGCCGAGTTATTGAAGAAAAACCGTTATTTTGGAAAAAAACCATTTTTTGAATATACGCAGGAGCCTGATTAAGCCTACTTTTTGAATTTACACTCCCAGTGACCCCCCCGAGGGACCTACGAAAAAAAAATCCAAGAACTAATTATTCACGGGTCAAAATCTATAATGACTGTACTAATGACAACATTCGCGATATAAGTAATGTTTAGTAGGTATAAATCGATACACCAAGTGAACGATTGTTCTTTAAACGTATTTGTAGTTTTTACATCACTTTTAGTACTGAAGTGTTAGTGTGTAAATAAGTTAGTTCGACGCGGTATAGTTGAATCTAATTGTGACTATGATGATATCCCAAACACCCTACCCTTATCTAAATGTTGTGTTTGACACAAATATGACGTAGACAATGCCTTGCAGACATACAAACTGGTTACAATAAACCTATACTATCATACATGAATAATCACATATTTACCAATAAATTAAATATTACAGACGAAGGGCTAAGTGAGTAATTCTTTTATTTTGTGCCATTTTTATATTGTAACCTTTTTTTGCCACTTTTGTATTATATCTACTCAGAATTAAGAGCTCTTTCGATCCTAATGGGATAAAAAAGTTTTTTTCCTATTGTGTTACCATTGCCCCATATAATTTGAACGGCGGTAACAAAAAGGAAAGTTTGAAAAATGTATGGGAATTTTAGGACACTTTTTTTCTCCTATAAGGATGAAAAGGGCTCGCGATCCTGACTAGAAATAACACAAAAGTTGTAAAAAAGGTCACAATATATAAAAATGGCAACAAATAAAAGAAACGCTCAAGTTAGTATAACGAATGATTTGATAAAAACTTAAATACTGCCCGTAGGACTGCTTCACGATCAACATTAAACAGTATATTTTGTTGTATTCAATGGATGGAATTATGGATAGGTATTAATTATCCAGGGCATAGTTTCATATCCACATTATTGCACGTTTATTTGAAACATAAATTCTGCGTGTCTTTTCTTTATTGGATAAAGCTTCAGCACGCTTTGTTTATGAAAGAAATGCTTTGAATATAATTGGTGTCACCTGCGACACACACTGGTTTCTAGAAATAAATTATATTAAATTACAAATAAATAACACGGCAGTCGACACTGCCCTTCAACATAAGCGTAAAATAACACATAATCCATCAGTCTAGGTCTTCTTTCACCTTTGGAATGAAGACAAAATGAAGCTTTTCGCCAAACCCGGGTCATATTTTCGTGATTTCGCAGATAATATTTTTAACAGTTAAATCCTTTTGAGATCTCGATTACCTTTCTGGGTTACTGCAGTATTTTGTTATTATTATTTAACTTCAAATCGTAATCTCAAAAACACGCCCCTTATGATGTATCTCCTAAGCGTTGACGTAGATTACTCGGGCCCCTATTTTGACCTGTACGAGTATGTTTGAGGTGTTTTCTGAGCAATATTATTCTTAAAGTTTGTTTTTAAAGATGATTTCTCCTTTTTTCATCCATAAGCACATCAGATTGATGTCTTCAGAGCATCTGAATAATTACATTCCATCTGACCTGACGTTTTATTTAAATATGGGTGTCTTTTTCTTCTGACCTTGCTCAGAAATGGATCCAAACATGTTTGTTTATATAACGGCCCGTTC
The DNA here is from genome assembly GCF_963556715.1 of Cydia fagiglandana. Taxonomy (NCBI): domain Eukaryota; kingdom Metazoa; phylum Arthropoda; class Insecta; order Lepidoptera; family Tortricidae; genus Cydia; species Cydia fagiglandana. The sequence continues at coordinate 6,328,422 of NC_085943.1, forward strand.
TGAGCTTGAGTTGTCCTACGTTCCGACGGGAACCCGGGGTTCCAGGGGCTAACTGAAGGCGGTCTCGTTGGGAACGTCGCTCATGGTGGTGTGCGCCATGTCCGTTAATATCACGCCAGATAGCGCTTCTAGAGATTGTCGCACCTGGAATAAGGGAAAACCATGGGTTAATCGGACGAAATACACAGAAAAAGCATATTTTACAATAAAAAGTTACGGAAGTTAGATGACTCTTTGGGAAGTATTGCTCGGCAGTGGTAATTATAGTCTTACATGTAAAAAAACCGGACAAGTGCGAGTGGGACTCGCCCGCCGAGGGTTCCGTACTTTTTAGTTATAGCGGCAAAAGAAATACATCATCTGTGAAAATTTCAACTGTCTAGCTACCACGGTTCGTGAGATACAGCCTGGTGACAGACGGACGGACGGACAGCGGAGTCTTTAGGGTCCCTTTTTACCCTTTGGGTACGGAACCCTAAAAAATATACAGGGTAATTTTTGGACCGTTAGCTATATTGTGCGAGGTGATTATAGGTAGATCATACTGAACAACTTTTGCTATGGGACCAACCCCGAAATCCCAAAAAAAATTGGTCTTCCCATAGAAAATGTCGACATCCATTCGACCAAAATCTATAAAACGGCAAAAAAAAAATTTTGTGATTTCGAAGTTGGTCCCATAGAAAAAGTTGTACAGTATGGCCTACCTAATCACCTCGCACAATATAGCTAAATAGTACAGTCATTATATCCAAAAAACCGACCCTACCCGTGAATAATTAGTTCTTGGATTTTTTTTTCGTAGGTCCCTCGGGGGGGTCACTGGGAGTGTAAATTCAAAAAGTAGGCTTAATCAGGCTCCTGCGTATATTCGAAAAATGGTTTTTTTCCAAAAAAACGGTTTTTCTTCAATAACTCGGCCATTTTTGATTTTACAGTAAAACCGTAAGGACAAAAATTGTAGGAAATTTGATTCTCTACAAGTTAGTCCAGTCATTATATCCAAAAAACCGACCCTTCCCGTGAATAATCAGTTCTTGGATTTTTTTTCGTACGTCCCTCGGGGGAATCACTGGGAGTGTAAATTCAAAAAGTAGACTGAATCAGGGTCCTGTGTATATTCGAAAAACGGTTTTTCTTGAATAACTCGGTCATTTTTGATTTTACAGTAAAACCGTGAGGACAAAAATTGTTCAAAATTTGATTCTCTACAACTTTGTTTCCCTTCATTTATGCCGTAAAGCGTGGAACATAGGAGATAATGATAATATTTTGAATTTGTCGCGTTTTTCAGGTTTAATTTCTAAAATATCGATTTTGGGGGAAAGAAGGTGGGAACCAAAATTGTTCAGAATTTGATTCTCTACAAGTTTAGTCCTCTTCATTTATGTCGTAAAGTTGAAAATAAACGAGATGTTGAAAATATTTTGAATTTGTCGCTTTTTTCAAATTTTATTTCCAAACTATCGATCCTAGAAGAAAAATTGTGAGGACTTAACTTGTAGAGAATAAAATTTTCTAAAATTTTTGTCCTCACGGTTTTACTGTAAAATCAAAAATGACCGAGTTATTCAAGAAAAACCGTTTTTGGAATATACACAGGACCCTGATTCAGTCTACTTTTTGAATTTACACTCCCAGTGATTCCCCCGAGGGACGTACGAAAAAAAAATCCAAGAACTGATTATTCACGGGAAGGGTCGGTTTTTTTGGATATAATGACTGGACTAACTTGTAGAGAATCAAATTTCCTACAATTTTTGTCCTTACGGTTTTACTGTAAAATCAAAAATGGCCGAGTTATTGAAGAAAAACCGTTATTTTGGAAAAAAACCATTTTTTGAATATACGCAGGAGCCTGATTAAGCCTACTTTTTGAATTTACACTCCCAGTGACCCCCCCGAGGGACCTACGAAAAAAAAATCCAAGAACTAATTATTCACGGGTCAAAATCTATAATGACTGTACTAAAAGGTCCGAAAATGACCCTGTATTATAGTAATATACTTTACTGCCGTGGCGCAGCGACCCGAAGTGGATCTTGGCCTCTGACACTAAGGAACGCTATGCTATGCTATAGTAATATCGTTACTGGTAAATTTCCAATAGGACTTTCAACTTCGGTAGCTGTTTACGAGTTGTCTTATGGTATACTGTTACGGCAGATGTCGCTAGGCGCTTATAAGTGATATGGACGATATGGTGGAGGTATGTACCCTACGTAGTACGTATAGGGACAGGTACGGTACCTTAGTGAGCAGCAGCAGGTTGGTGGTGAGGAAGGCGTGCAGCTCGGCGGCGGCGCGGCCGTGCAGCCGCGCGCGCCAGCGCACCAGCTCGCCGTACAGCTGCGAGCCCGACAGCGCCGCCAGCGGGTCCTGCCACACACCGATAACCTTTTCTCAAAAATGGACGGCAAAGTCGACTTTGCCGTCTAAAAAATAGTTCGCGAAGCGCGTAGTTTATGGTCAGTCAAAAATTAAAAAGTTAAAAACATTGCAGTCTCGATTTTGGGACTGCAACGTTGCATACAAATTCCATTATTTGTCGTGTTCCAAACTTTTTAAAAGTTGAAATGGCCATATCAAATGAAGGCACAGGCCCATTAAACAGCCAAACAGATGATTAGTACCGCGACTATTTAGTTGTCTCAAATAGGTTGGCGTATTTTAGGCAGAAAAATACACTACAATTTTGTTATAAAAAAAATAAAAAGGCAGCAATAGCTTTTTTCTGTGAAAATATATACGTAAGAACGTTGCTTTTGTAAAATATTTCTATGATATTTATATTTCTTGCACCATTTTTGAGAAAAGCACTATATATGACTCGGCTGGAAGGCTACTTGCTGGCTTCGGATTCAATTAAACGGACTCCCAAGGTCGTCCGTTTAAAACGAATCCTCAGCACAAAACAGATAGGTACAGAAATCAATCTACATACAAAGCGCGCTCGAGCAACGCACACATAGACACTGCTCACGGACACGATATCTCGGACCAGTTGGGACCAGTGCGAGCGCGAGTGCCATCCGCTTGAGACACGCGTCTGTGAACTTTTTTGTGCAATAATGGAGAAACAAAACAAAAAGTTATTATAACTGTACAGTGGACGGTTGTTTAAATTCAACATTAAACGGTGAATTGTCGTTTTTTGAGCTACCAGTGGTTTCAGAGAGAATGCGTATGCGAATTTATTACATTGTACATGAGAATGCGAATTTATTACACTTAAAAATATAATAATCGTGTATTTCGCCAACCTCGGAATCATCGCAAGATATTTTCTGTGGCAAATTTGTAATATAACAATGACAATGACATTAAAATTAAAATACCCATTTGAGTTATTAATGTTATTTATATTTCCATTCTTCCCGTTTCATCCTCAACAATAAATCGAACAACTAAATACGAGATACGATATGATAGATACGAGTGCCACTACCACGATAGTTTTTTGTGCATAAGTCATAGTTCGCAACAATCGCAACCCTAGAGCGACCGCCGAGCGTAGGTATGAAAAGTAAAGTACATACATGTGATTGACTTCTGTACTTATCTATTTTGTGTCCTCAGCCTGCAAGTAGCTACTTCCGAGCCTCGACAATAATGTACTATTAATACAGTGAAATTTCCATAATTCGGCACTTCGATGCTCCGTTATACCCAGTAACCCGGCACTAACATTGGGGTGATAACACAAATGATCATTCTACTTCTAATTTACTATGTCACTGTCACTTCAACCTCTTTATAAATGGCTAAGTTCCAGTTATCTACAAGTAGAATTTTATATTAATTTAGTATTTTAGTTAAACGTATTTCCGCGAAATATGTACTAAATAAACACATCAAAATAATATACAGATTTCAAGTGATCTGACTCTCTTGTGTCAGCATTATAGTGCCTGATTAGCGAGATTGTACTGTATAAACAACTTCCACATACAAATATCAAATACCCACACAAATAGACAATTATTAGACATTGACATAAGTCGAAGTTGCCAAATTTATCATAAATTCATTACCGTAGCGATATAATGTGCGCTACATCTACCTCCGGTGTTACCGGTTACATGGCGACCCTGCCCTGTGTGTGTTCGTGTGTACTGTTGTGTGGGTTACCTGTTCGTCCTGCGTGACGCGGTGCAGCCTGTAGGCGAGCAGCGCGGCGGAGCAGGCCAGCGCGAGCGCCAGCAGCAGCAGCAGCAGGCGGCCGCAGCGCGCCGCCCGCCGCGGGAGGCACCGGGGCGCGCCGGTCAGCAGCGCCGGCTGGATCACCGCTGCACCCGCTCAAATTATAAACAAAGCACATGAGTGAGTGCAAGTTATCCGAGGACGATGTCGTGGACAGGGCGAAGTGGAGAAGGTTAAGCAGGAAAGCTGATCCCGCCACCATGTGGGATGGATAGCTAGGAAGAGAGAGAGATTCATAACATTTAACGTTCTGAACGCCACAGACGGCAATTGACGTCGATGCAAAATCGTGGCAACGACGCCAAAGACGGCATTTGGCGTCGATCGGTTTTTTATAAAAATCTCAATAGATTTTCATCAAAAACCGCATCATAAATAAATACTGAAAAACACCCCACGTTTAGGTTGGCATTATTTATTTATTCATTAAACTAAATTTTACCCCCGCAGCGTCAGTAGCACGGCAAATGGATGCGCCGTTTGGCATTCAAAAGGTTAAAACTTAGAGATGACCGAAGTCGATACCGGTTCAGAAAATATATGTTTTCAACAGAGAAGTGTAAGGGTGGTATTCCATCTGTCCAATATCTTAGTCGTGTCATTTCGTCTCACTATCTCATTGCAAAATGTGAGAAAAAATACACTTTGGAAAGGTGGAAAATACCACCCTAAGCTGTCCATACAATTTTTGAAGTGAAAACTAATTTAGCGGTGAGATGCACTTCTTGTGATGGGGAAAAAATGTTAAACTCGCGACAGGTCAAGTGACCGACAGATTGAAAATTCCTAGGACGGACACGTGACCTGATCGAAAAACTGTTACTATGTCTCAATGTCTCATGTGTCGTGTGTATGTCTGTGAGTATGTAGTTTAAGTTCGATTGTTACTATATCATTGAGTTTTCTCTTCTGCCGGCACTCCCGGAGTGCAACCCGTTGTTTTTTTTGTCTCCCGGCTCACCTGAGGTGATGATGGCTTCCGACTCTCTCCGGACGGGGGGAGCGGGGGTGTGGTCGCCGCCGGCGCTGCTACTGTCGTCTTCGGGGGAGTCCGTTACGTCCAGCTCGACTTCTGAGGCGCGTAAATCCTGGAAAGAATACCGGGTACCCATTAATAAATGGAAAAACATAGGAGGGACATAAGCGTGGGCGATAATTTTGTTCAACGGTAGTATTGCTGATATGAATATGGCATGTATACCTGTGGAGTGGGCGCCGCTCGCTCGGGCACTCTCGCCGCCTTCCACACGTGGGTCATCAGCTTGTAGGTGGAGTCCCGCGACAGCAGGGACCCGAACACGTGCCGCTCGTCGCGAGTGCACACGCCCACCGCGTTGGGGATGATGCGCGCCACCTTCTGTGTGTGCCTGTGTGTGTGTGTGTGTGTGATGCCACATACCTGTGGAGTGGGCGCCTCTCGCTCGGGCACTCTCGCCGCCTTCCACACGTGGGTCATCAGCTTGTAGGTGGAGTCCCGCGACAGCAGGGACCCGAACACGTGCCGCTCGTCGCGAGTGCACACGCCCACCGCGTTGGGGATGATGCGCGCCACCTTCTGTGTGTGCCTGTGTGTGTGTGTGTGTGTGATGCCACATACCTGTGGAGTGGGCGCCTCTCGCTCGGGCACTCTCGCCGCCTTCCACACGTGGGTCATCAGCTTGTAGGTGGAGTCCCGCGACAGCAGGGACCCGAACACGTGCCGCTCGTCGCGAGTGCACACGCCCACCGCGTTGGGGATGATGCGCGCCACCTTCTGTGTGTGCCTGTGTGTGTGTGTGTGTGTGATGCCACATACCTGTGGAGTGGGCGCCTCTCGCTCGGGCACTCTCGCCGCCTTCCACACGTGGGTCATCAGCTTGTAGGTGGAGTCCCGCGACAGCAGGGACCCGAACACGTGCCGCTCGTCGCGAGTGCACACGCCCACCGCGTTGGGGATGATGCGAGCCACCTTCTGTGTGTGCCTGTGTGTGTGTGTGTGTGTGTGATGCCACATACCTGTGGAGTGGGCGCCGCTCGCTCGGGCACTCTCGCCGCCTTCCACACGTGGGTCATCAGCTTGTAGGTGGAGTCCCGCGACAGCAGGGACCCGAACACGTGCCGCTCGTCGCGAGTGCACACGCCCACCGCGTTGGGGATGATGCGAGCCACCTTCTGTGTGTGCCTGTGTGTGTGTGTGTGTGTGATGCCACATACCTGTGGAGTGGGCGCCGCTCGCTCGGGCACTCTCGCCGCCTTCCACACGTGGGTCATCAGCTTGTAGGTGGAGTCCCGCGACAGCAGGGACCCGAACACGTGCCGCTCGTCGCGAGTGCACACGCCCACCGCGTTGGGGATGATGCGCGCCACCTTTTCCTTGGTGATGCGGAGGACTGACGTCGTTGGTATTAGGAGCTGGAAAGAAAAAGAAAATGTAAATTGTAAAATGATGGATTAACTCACTTTTTGAAGCAGAACTTCCAAGTTATGCAGCATTAGTTGCGTTCTCCACATACATCTAGCGCGACTTCAAGTAAAAACTCGCGCGCGTGAACGTAACTTGTGCTAGACCGCCAGGTGTAGTAAGCATTTCGTAAGGGAAAGTCGAAACAGCATTCTGAAGGTGATTGCGGACAGATTTAGCTGCCCCATAATGTGGCATTGGATGGAGCAGGTCCGGTCTACTTTGACCTGTGCCAAGTAGGTACTGGGCCTAGTATTGTAAAAATTAATTAAACATAGTATAGGTAACTAACATAGCTTTTAAGTTAATGTAACTAACCATTTATGGACTTCTGGGTCTGAAATAAAGATGTATTTATTTATTTATTTACCAATAATCTTTCAGGAATCGAAGACAAATACTAATCAAATCAAATCTCCGTATGACCCTTGAAGGTATCTTGAACGAAGATTCTTAAACTGTTGTCGGTTAGGTTAGTAACCGTTTTGTATTATTCTTCATATGATTCGAATTTAAGAAACGGAATATTTTTTGCACTGAAAAATGGTTGACAGCAGCTTTGCAGCAATAGCCGAAAAATTGTGTAAGTATGTAGTTACATTTTACAATAGTTTAACTTGTTATTTAGCAAATTATTAGCTCGATAAGCAATAATTTAATATTAATCTCTAGAATAACAACAACTTTTAAATGGCTAATGCAATAATCGTTACCTAATAAGCATATATTTATACTGACCTAATTGAATTTACCATAAAACTTCACATCCGGCAACACGTGCCTAAAATCGGCTTATTCGGCTCAACTCTGACCTAATTTAGGCCGAGCTGTGTCGACACGTTTTTATGCGGCGATGCACTTACGCGGCTTTAGATCAAATTGCTAAGCTAGACTTGCCCGAGTTCATATTTGATCACTGGGTGGCATACGGATACGAATCACGTGGCAAACTTAATCCTACTAATATTAAAAACAACATAAACAATAAAATATATTGGGCCCAATACATTCCAGGACTCTTCTTTTTCCGCACAGACTCTAAACGAAACAAAAATTGCTGAGATTTGGATGAAATTTGGCACCATTCGCCGTTTGGAAAAATTATGAATGATACTGTAAGAAAGTGAAAAAAATTATACAGAATATATATGAATTTTGGGTTTTACTCGTAGCTGATTACTTAATATTTTTATTTCTCCTAACTAATCTTAAGAAAGATTGTATTTCTATGGCTTGTAGGAAATATTCGTTGCCACAATACACAAGACTCGTGTGGTCAATGTCTTAATAGTGTCAATTTTTTACACCGGAACTATTAAAATGTTTCGCAACGTAGTGAAACTTATCTAAAAAATGTTGAATCACTAATCTACGATGTCGCTCTAAGTTTTTAATTAAAATTCCTGCAAACCAGTTCCGGAAGTGTTACTAGTTTACGATAACAGGTAGGTATTTACGCGAGGATTGTCGGCCTTGAGGGTCGGAAATTTTTCTTTATTATACATTAGGCACACGTAAACATGTAACATATGTAATAATCTGTATATCAATGAAGGCGCAGCAAATAATTTAAAGGTCATCGCATGCTTGAAGCTACTTCCGAAAGCAAAGATAATTTCATTTACTTAGGTTAACACCTACTGATATGACATAAATTTATTTATTTCCGCTACCTAAAGGTTGTCTGGAAGAGATCGCTTTTTAGCGATAAGACCGCCTGTTGTTTAACCTCTTCTTCCTGTATTATTTGTATTGTATTGTATTGTTAAGTTACTTTTAATGTTCAATTCCAATACGTAGGTAATCAAATACACAGGAAATTTTTCATTTGACATCATTTCATTTCTCAGTGGTGTTTTTTTTGGCAACTAAAACAATTAGCTAAATATTCTAAATCATCATTGGATGATACCATGTTTGGTTTAACAGCAACCGAAGCCAAAGGCTACTTGCATTTTGTGACACGAGTGGATTTGCAAAGGTCATTATTGCACAGCGTAAGTGTTCAGTCTAATGTACGTCTAGGCCCACTTGCACCATTCCACTAACCCGGGATTAAGCGGTTAAACCGTTAACCTAGTGTGAAAATGTACTGGTAACCATGGTAACGCCAGGTTTAACCGGTTAACCCCGGGTTAGTGGGATGGTGCAAGTGGACCTTAGAAATGGCAATGACAATCTATGGCTGTCCCATACTATACTCTGTATCTTTAGGTATTTAAATAAAAGTAAACAAAATCTACCCTCAAATGGCTCCTTAATTAGTTGAGGGTAGATGAATACATTACATGATCAAATAATGTAGGTTAAAGTCAGGCCCCTATTTCACTAACGTGACAGGTGCGACAATTCGACAAGTCTCATTGTTGCTGACGTCACAGGCATCCATGGGCTACGGTTATCGCTTACCATCGGGCGGGCCGTATTCCTGTTTGTCACCATCATTGTATTATTTAAAAAAACTTTATTATATCGGCAATAAACAGGTATTTCTCTTGTGATGTTTATGATGATAATGATGACAATTGTCACAAGATTTCAAAGAACTTAAGGTAATTCTTGACAGCAAATGAGTTCTGTGTCGGAATTTCGTGACAATTTCTTGTGACAATTGTCATTAGCTTCGCAAAATAAATACTTATTTACTGGCGATATAGTGGAGTTTTTTTTAATTAACATGTTGGTGGCAAACAACCACACCGCCCGTCTGATGGTAAGCGGTTACCGTAGCCTATGGAGGCCTGTGACGTCAGTAACAGTGATGTCGACAAATGCGACATTTGTCACGTTGGTGAAATAGGGCCCAGGTCGTTCAATGACAGAACCAGGCGGTTTTTGTATTTGGTTGGTGAACCAATAGAAACACAATAAATTTTATAACCACCCGAAAATTTAAAAATTGTCTGTCTAATTTTATTTAAATACCTATAGATACAGACTAACCACTTAGCATAAACAGACTACACAGATCTACCTAGTCCCAATCTAAGCCATAATTAGGAATGGCGACTAATCGAAAGCAATACAAATATCGCACCAACCTTGGTGACATATCCGAACACGTTGGAGTAGAAGGCGAAGTAGTTCTTGGTGATGTAGAGGTGCCCCTGCAGCAAGAGGTCCCCCACCAGAGCGCATGAGTAGTCTGAAATCAAACAACAAACATATTCAGTTCACATACTTAAATAAATCGCCATCGCCAACAAACTGTCTCAATCGCCAACAAACTGTCTCAATCGCCAACAAACTGTCTCACAGTTTGGCGAAACATTAGATTAAGGTACTAAATATTTTCTGTAAAATTAAAAAATAATATTAAATTATAGGACATTTTTACACAACTTGACTAAACCCCCACGGTAAGCTCAAGAAGGCTTGTGTTTATATATCGTTGTTACCTACAACAGTTGTAGGTAACAAACGATATATATAATATATAAATACTGAAATACATAGAAACCAACCATGACTCAGGAACAAATATCTGTATCTTCATACATATAAATGCCCTTATCAGGATTCGAACCCGGGACCATCGGCTTCATAGGCAGGGTCACGACCCACTAGGCCAGACCGACCGGCTTTGTGTATTTTGTATACTTCCCATGCGTCACGGTTTTTAGGGTTCCTTACACAATTACTAAGACTCCGCTGTCCATCTGTCTGTCTATCCGTCTGTCTGTCAGGCTGTATCTCATGAACCGTGATAGCTAGGCGATTGAAATTTTCACATATTATGACGTATTTCTGTTGCCGCTGTAACATCAAATACTAAAAACAGAATACATATGATAAATATATAAGTGGGGCTCCCATACAATATATGTACGTGATTTTTATGCCGTTTTTTGCGTAATGGGGCGGAACTCTTCGTGCGCGAGTCCGACTCGCACTTGACCGGTTTTTTTAAAGGGTAAACAGAAACTTTAACTACCTACCTACTATGATGTACTACTACTACACTGTATACAGTACTATACTGTATGTATGTATATACTTTCAGGAAACCAATAGTCCTGATAACTTTATGGCAAAGTTTTATTACGCCTAACTTCTTTAACTTAATTTATATTTGGAGCAGCCACAGCAGTGAAATACCTTCACCTTGAAGGCCACAGCTATATTAACATTACCACTAATTAAGTTGCGTTGTGATCCTAATTTCCTAACTAGGTTGCTTTAGAAATCACATGGAATGTATTGATGGTAATATTGACGAGATAAAATATTGCTAACAACGAAAATGTTGTCAATTTTGTCTTTTACTTTGTCTTTTGTAAAAGTAGCCTCATTTTCATTTCCCGTAAGGTCCGTATTAACGGTAAAAGAAAATCAATAATTATAAAGTCCAATTAGTACAGTCACCTGCAATAATATATTACACAACGAAGGCCGCAAAAATATCTGACACGATCTTATTAGGAGAGCCATAAGAGCGGGTCACATATTTTTGCGGCCTTCGAATAGTAACATATTATTGCAGGTGACTGTACAGACAGTATTCATTCACATCACTCAACAAACAAGGACTTTACATTTGGTTCATGAGTTCTTCATTTCCAAAATTCGGAAACGTGCAATATAAATTTAACCAAAAAATAATACCGATAAGTACACATCGGTAACTCGTGGCATTTAGGTAGCACTTAAAAGATTAATCTTAATTATTATTTGGGTTACTTAGTTAATAATATTAAACAAAGTGAAAAATTAATAAACAACACTAATTCCTATAAGAGTCGAGAAAAAGAAACCACTAAAAAAAGGAATTAGTTAAACTAATCTTTTAAGTGCTACCTAAATGCCACGAGTTACCGATGTGTACCGATAAGTTTGTTGAGAAAAATATCAATCGGTCCTTGAAACTAGGTAAATATTTCTCGTTTTATGAGTTCCATATCCGCATTTGTGGCTGCGTCATTCACATGAGTTAAAACACGCAGTCGCTATTTAATTAATTATGATTACGGCACAATTGTTAGTTATTCAAAAAGCGGAAAATAACGCAGATAAATTACTACTCCTACCAGGCGTGTCTCACTCCGCGATTTCGTCGCCTTGCTACAGGTAGCTAAAAGTACATCCGTTCGGCCCCAATTTTGGGGTTTGCCATAAGCCGCGCGTGGCGCTGTCGCCACCTATAGCGGCCATATCTGTGCTGATCGTAACAGACGCGTTTTGTTAGAGAGGGAGTCTTCTGTACTTAGTACTATTATTTATTCTGTGCTCCTACCAGTTCATATTTAATTTAAGTAAATTTACAGCCTAATAAAGATTGTGTTACAAGGCAGGAAGCAAAATGCAATATTATACACAGTTCGCCCTGGGGGCCTACCGCGAACCACGTTCGACGTGTTGCCTCTCTGTCGCACTTGTAAATTCGTACGTAGGTATGACAGAGAGGCAACACGTCGAACGTGGTTCACAGTAGGCCCGCTGCAACTTGTTTACAAACATTTTTTTTTTTAATTATGAATGGGCTTACTCATGGCCACAGACTAGCCGATTTTCACGATTAATAAGCTTTCCTGCTTACGACGCACTCTTGGCGTGGTCCCGTCAGATTATTATTTCGTTAAGGTTTGAAAGCCGTACTTTCAAACACTTGAACTACTTACCTACTAAAACTTATATTTGTTTTCTTGTTAGTTATTAGCAAGAAACAAAAGAAAACGAAACGAAAACGATTTTTCTCACGTCTACGTCGTTTATAATTAAGTTCATTTGTAAATAACTCACGAACTGTACGTTTATCCCCAAGTCCCTGGACAATTGGACATATATTTTTTTATTTATTTATTAGGAAAACTTACAGCTTGAGTAACAAGTTAGGTAATAACATAGAAACAGTAAACCAATTACAAGTTTCCACAGGTAGAAACTGTGTAAAGTATATAGCGTGTGAACTTACATATTTAATAAATAATACTTACTTACAATTAATACTTACTTACATTTTAATCATCATCCCATTTTTTTTAAAGACACTGGAAATTATTCAACCCGGCGTGCCATTAAGCGAATTCCAAGGCTAACAGCCTTACGACATGTTACTATGTATATCGTTAAGATTGTGTGTTAAAAGCCAAAGCTACTATTGAATTGATATTAGATTATTAATTTCTGCTCTATTCACTATTCAGGAAGCATTTTAGCTTTAAAGCTGCAAGCTATCATCGCCGCCTTCATCTTTATTTAATTGTTTGTATGGAATATAATGTATTATATTAAGTATTTGAACGTAGCTTCATTCAGTGGAATACCGACGGTTCAATAGAATGTGGTATTGAATAACAATAGGAGCCGTTTGCATAAATCTGCTCTCGACAGCCAATTATAACGCCTGCGGGCCTAATTAATGACCCATGGCTCTGACAAACAAGAATTGATAGAATACTCGTTCGTTAGAAATAGATACGAGTATGACACGCCATAACTTAAAAAACCGATTACCAAGACCGAAGTGATCCCATAAGAGCTCCGCGAACAGTTTAGTGCGGAGCTCTAAAAGTTGACTTGCTGGGCTGCTTGCTGCCGCCCTCGGCCTCCACGGCTGACAGCTCTAGTCACACGTATACAGACAGACAGAGACGACGGTATACTCACAGTTGAGCACTCGCTCCTCGGGCCCGACCTGCGGGAAGTGTCGCTGGAACTTCTTCTGGCGCGACTTGCTGGGCTGCTTGCTGCCGCCCTCGGCCTCCACGCCCTACAGCTCTAGTCTCGCGTATACAGACAGACAGAGACGACGATATACTCACAGTTGAGCACTCGCTCCTCGGGCCCGACCTGCGGGAAGTGCCGCTGGAACTTCTTCTGGCGCGACTTGCTGGGCTGCTTGCTGCCGCCCTCGGCCTCCACGGCTGATAGCTCTAGTCACACGTATACAGACAGACAGAGACGACGATATACTCACAGTTGAGCACTCGCTCCTCGGGCCCGACCTGCGGGAAGTGCCGCTGGAACTTCTTCTGGCGCGACTTGCTGGGCTGCTTGCTGCCGCCCTCGGCCTCCACGGCGTCGGCCGGCTCGCGCACGGATGGCGCCGAGCCTGACAGTGGCTTCACTACATGTCTGGGGACAACAAATATATTGGATTAGTTTCATAATAAATATGCCAGTTGGCAGTCTTATCCACTAAAAATAATAGAAACCTAGAATAACATCATTTTTTGTCTCTCGTACTCGAAAAATCGATCTGAGCAGTATGTCTACCGTCAATGATTTCACTTTGGAACTCGCTGCGCCTTCCGAAAATTTTGTTCTGAGCGAAAAACAGTTGGCAGTTTCAAGTTACATCACAAAATTCTATTGGAAAACAGGATACCTATGGTTAGGAAACGTTCTACGGACATAAACTATAATAACAAGAATGATTTTATATCAGAGTCAGTACATTGCGTGCCCGATTTAACGTATCCAGGCCACAAACATAAACAGTAAATAAAAACTGAACGTTAACGCAGTGCCAACGGCAATCTTATCGAGGTATTAATTTGTCGCGCCGACCTTTGCAATCACCTCGCCCATGGCCCCGTGAAGTCTGATTGAATTGAAATAACCAGTATTACTTCTTTGATTGTTCTCCGAGTAAATAAGGCCTCAGTAGGTATTCGTAGTCTCGAAAATACATTGTAGGTCAGTCGAGACTGTAATTATCTACAGGAATTTAAGTTATTTAGGTACTTATAAGAACTTTATTTATGCAGATTAAATGCAACTTTTATTTGTTACAGTTAAAATTTTGACTTTTCACTGGCATTTTAACGTTGATTAGGTTCGTCGCGAGCAGCGAAAATGTAAAAATTCTATAGTGGAAGAGCCAATAGATTGATTAGCCGTGGGATTACCTTGTAGTTTATCTGGTAGGTATGTAAACTACTAGTGATAAGTTAGCAACCGATTTTCCGGTAATAAACTAGGCTACCTTTAAAATATATACCTACCAACTGATAATAAAATCATCTTCAGGATGAAATTACCTCAAGTGGATTTGTATTTCTAATCGTCATGTTTTGGAAACAAACATACCTATTCACGTTTAACCGAATATAATTGTATATTTGGCTAAATATGCGTTTTTTCCTTCAAGTGTGTAGCGGGTTAAAGGTACACATAAGTAAGTAATAAGGTAAGACCATATTTTTCCTATACACTTAGAATATCCCTCAAAGAAAATAAACAAACGACAAGGGACTAAGTAAGTAAATTACCCCATACATGGAACCATAATACCCAACCCATAATTTGAAAACAGACATACCTATTTTTATACTTCGAATGTAAACTCTAATAAATGTACAGATTTAGTGCATAACTATTTTCCATACGAACGTGTCTGCTATTTCAGTCAGTCTCGGTACAAAAAGTACTGAGGTTGACTGAAGTAGCATGACAAATATCAAATTTCGGAGAAAATACGATGGAAAACAATTATGCACTACATCTGTACTCTACCCAAAAATAACTTAGAGGCCTTAACTGGCTGTTATTTATTTTTCTGTATGTTTACGATCATGAAGACGACGAGACGAAACGAGATCATGAAGAAGTTAGGGCTCAATTAGACGATGCGAGAAACTCATTACATTGCGGTTTTTGATCGGTCGGTTGAATTGGACGTAACCAACAGTCCGCAATGTATGTAATTAAAATCGCATGCGAGTTCGCGCGCCGTCTTAGTCAGCCCTTAAGGTAAAAAAGTCACCTCTACAATAAACAAGGTAAAGACCTAACTCGTGCGAAACTGGGCTGGCAGTAAAACAAACGTATCGGAACAGTTCTTTCAAGATTCCAGTTAAGACTACTATATTACACTGAATAGGGTGACCTAGTACACTAAAGTCGGCATCTAGATCAAGAGTAATAAATGTTATTGGGCTGGGGCTGACCGCAGGGAATGAAAATTATGACCGAGTAAGTCAAACCAAAAAAAGGAGGAATATTGATGTTCAACGTTTTGTTGTGTGGGTTTAATATTGACGTTCATGCCTTCACTGATTTTATCAAGGGAATTGACAAATATAGCGGTGGCGACAAGGATGCAAGTAATGAAGCTGCAGTTGACATCCAAACGTCATCTTAACTTAGCTTATAATGGACTAAACGCCTTGTTTACGTTTATGATCACACTTGCAAACAAGACGGTTTCCGTGCCACACTGACACAATGATCGATTGCTTGTTATGAAAGCACCTTATCATGCCAACACAAACAAATTGGTAGGTTCCGCGCTGGTTTGTTGACCGCTATCGGTCATGCGAGGAAACAGTGTGTCGCATTTGTACAGAATTGCATCCATTGTTGAGAATTTATTGCGAATCAGTTGTAAAATTTACATCAGATCGAGAAAGGAAACAAACCGTATAGAAATACGTCGCTATGTGCCGAAAGCAACCATTTAAGAAGAATTCCTTTTCCTGGCCAGAGAAGACGTAAATATTTTTACTTGTAAACTGGGTTTGGTGTGGGATTACTAGAAATTTAGGAAAAACTCACCTTCTAAATAGAAAAACCCCCATTTCCCACTCAAATGCGACACGAAACGAACTGGAAACTTACGATAACGCACTGACCGAAAACCCGGGTCGCATTAGGTTTTATGCAATATTCACAAATGTCCCTGTTCAACAGCGAGCAAAAACACATCTTATCTTTATGAAAATAGGAGCCTGGATGTCTAAATGCATAAAACATTGAATGACGTGGGTTACTACGTAAGTTGTTGAATTTTAAAGCAAACGTTAGCATTTTGGGACGAACTGGGAATTTTGAATGGGGTTGAAGGTAAATAGGTCCGCAACGGGGTTTTGGAACTCTACTGTTGATACATGCGCATATTCTGGTGTCCTATATCGGAAATCGGAATCCGTTACTTAACGTTTCTTCGTGTCTCTATTTTACAGACATTTTCCTTTAATTTTAATCTTATCAATTAGGATTATAACCCATTAAAGAGTTTTAGAGTAGGTATTGGTATGATCAATTTTGTCTTGTCGTCAATAGCTGTTTCTTGTTTTTGTCGCTATGGCCAAACCAACCGAATAGTAGTAAATGGTATAAAGTAGTATACAACACAAAATAGTACATTTCGATGCTAGTGCGGAAGGTATGTCATTACTTCACGAGTACCGAGATATCTTGCCACGAGCCGCAGGCGAGTGGCAAGATATCGACGACGTGGATATGGACGAGTGAAGAATGACATTTTCGCACGTGTATCGAACGACGTCTTTTAATACAGTTGCGAAAAAATAAGAATAACATTGTTAATCGTACACTAAACAAAAGTGGTAACAGTGATAGCTCGGTTAGACGTCGTCTTTAAGTATATTATATCTATGGGCGTTTGACAGCTATTCCGTTCCATTCAGTCAACTTATTAAGAACGGAATTTTCAATATTGAATATTAAAAAATAAACGTGTTATAATGACGAAGAGGTAAGTAATTAAATATGAAATATGTAATATTTTTCGTATTCTTACATTAACGGTAGGTTTTTATGCTGATTACGACGTTTAAAGGAAACTAATATTAACACTCATCAATAAGTAGTCGTGAATTGGAACAAGTATAAATTTAAAAAAATTGGAAAAGTAAAAAGCACTAGTTCGAGATAACCAACTTTCCGCACGCTAAACAGCTACGTAAAGTAGCACTTTTTGAGCAACTGTATCAAAAAAACATTTTCCAGTCATTTCTTACCCGTTTTGATGAAAACTCCCTTCCCCGCTGGATTCCTCTGAGCACTCGAATGACGCGTTATCCACCATTATGGTCTAATTGTAATTAATTAATTTTCATTAATTACTCTCGTTACGATTTTCTCATGGTACAATATCATTTCACTGGTCACTTTTAAATCAATTTTTAAATGGATTGAACAATGTTAACAAATTTTATAAATTGCAGAATTGTCAGTATACTCTGGAGAGAGTGCCTGTTAAATTATCGTTAGAATATTTAACTAACTTAAGTTAACATTAGTAATTAACATAGGTATATTTATCCACCATTACTAAAATGTATGAGTACACTGATTTGCAGGTGTGAAGATTAAGATACTATATCAGGAGTAGGTATTAATATTAAAAAACCGGGCAAGTGCGAGTCTGACTCGCGCACGAAGGGTTCCGTACCATAAAGCAAAAAAAAAAAGGGAAAAAAAAAACGGTCACCCATCCAAGTACTGACCCCTCCCGACGTTGCTTAACTTTGGTCAAAAATCACGTTTGTTGTATGGGAGCCCCATTTAAATCTTTATTTTATTCTGTTTTTAGTATTTGTTGTTATAGCGGCAACAGAAATACATCATCTGTGAAAATTTCAACTGTCTAGCTATCACGGTTCGTGAGATATAGCCTGGTGACAGACGGACGGACGGACGGACGGACGGACGGACAGCGAAGTCTTAGTAATAGGGTCCCGTTTTACCCTTTGGGTACGGAACCCTAAAAATAAGCTTGCTGAATAACGCGGTTCGAACACGGAGATAAAATCGGATAGAATGGCTGAATGCAAGCGAAAACTCAAAGATAACTGATGCAGTCATTATAACAGAAATAATGACTCTAATACATGAATGTTACCGGAGAGAGGTCTCTTAGAGAAATCCGAACACACAACTAAAACCGCTAACCGCACCATATTCCGCCTGATTATTTAGATCACTTTCCATTCATACACTTTTAATCAAAATCATGTGGACATTGATAATTGTCACTGGAAACGATAATAGACTCTATCGCACCGACATAGTGGTGAAACTGCACGCAGATAATGTTGCAAATTGAAATGATCATGCTGTCGTGATAAAAATATGATGATGTGGATACTGTAGCAATCGTAAGGCATTTCCATATACGAAGTTGTAAATGTATTATTTCGTCTTATTACGATGAAATACGGTGCAAAATCGACGTACAAACGAACGGTACCGCCAATGCAAGACAGCGTAAAATTATATACAATTAATAAATAACACTCTTTTAGTAATATTAGATTCTGGAATAGACGGAATATTAAAAATGTGGCTAAAACATAAATGCAATCAATTTATGTCGCCAAGCGATTATGAAAACTTTAGCGAAAGCGCTGGCATAATTACCAAACTCTTGCATACGCAAATTAGATACCACTTTTAAGACCTAGTTTTGTATATTAATTAAAATATAAAAAAGATACTGGTTTCACATTTATTTCTTTCAGCAACAGAATATCGTGACGCATATTCAATCCTATATCAAAAAGGCAATGGGTTCAGATCAACATTTTATTCAGTTCTAAAACATTTGATGACCAACAACGACATATCGGAACGTGGCGTCATATTTTGACTAATTGTGGACTGAACGTGGGCAGTTGATAGGTGACGTACAATCAAACAAGTACGTTCCAATCAAAGACCCGGCATCGGCAGTCCATGTTGACTTGAGAATTGATAACATCCAGATGTCAGGAGGGTCAGTATTCGATCGTTTTGACCGCCGTTTTGTACACATATTTCTCATGTAAGCATGTATGGCGTTTTCGTTTATTTAGCGAAATACTGTTCTTTTATCAGATAACCGGAAACGCTATCAATTTACTGCGACTTCTACCAAAATATTCCATGAAAAGGTGTCAGAAGAGACATTACTCAGAAAGCGGTCAACTCAAAAACATCGGTGTTCACAACTTCGTAAAATTTTCTGCTCATGTTTGGTAATACGTCACTAAATCAAAGACAATTTATAAAACCAGTTAGACTACACGGGTAACCTTGTAACTGTTTTGCCAGTAATTTATCTATGTACTAAAAACTAGCTCTCCGAACTTGTCTTTTTAAATAACTGGCTTTGATGACCTATTCTGAAAATATTAAAAGCTATTCTATTACTACTACAAAGTTACAAACGCTATTTGGAAATAAATACGATCACATTCTGCGCCAATACCACTTTGTAATTTAACTATCTTTAGTTTTTGGTTAAGGCGCGGTGTGTAGTAAAATGCGCTTTTTTGTAAACATATTTACAGACTTTTACAAGGATTTCATGCTTTATTTTCTAGTATGTATAACTTTAGTCCTTGAACTACGTTATTGCTAGTCAGAAACACAACGGCTCATTATTTTCTCGATAGAATCTTAAGTTGAAAACATGCTTAAAGCTGTCTTTTGATCCATATTTTAGAAGTACTACGACGAAAATGGATATGAAACTTACCTCATTCGATAGCTTTTAAGTAAATCTTCGTTATTGCTGGTCCTTTTATCGATACGTTAATCTTTTCATTCATAATTTTATGAATTCAACTTTTGCCTACTAAATTACACCCTACGCGGCAATACCTTGCGCTCATTCCCCGTGCCAGTACGCCCGTGGCCACTGCCAGCGTCGGACCTATGCTAGTTTAGTGGACGTTTCATAAAATGGGTAATCACTGTATAAATATGCAAATAATGTTATACACACAATGTTTTTCAACATGCTTACGAAGAAAAGCAAAATGATTCTTA